>NC_062249.1:12500-2995775 GCF_905475465.1 Pieris napi | reverse complement strand
AAAAACATACTAACATCAGTAAAAAGACTATCTACTACTAGATATTCTGGAGTAGAATGGAAAAGTGCACCAAAGAGCCTCGGAGTGCGGCAATGGGATTGGCACCCGAAGTAGTGTAAGAGAGTATTGCTCAACCGTCTCTCTGATAAGCCTTATTTTACCTAAAGTGAGTATAGTCCACATATACTCGCACTCTTTTTGTGGGGGATGCGTAATTCCCCATCGGATATAAAACAATTTTTCCTGAACTGAGTTTTTTAAGGCACAACGCTACAATGTGGAACCAACTACCCATTAAATTATTTCCGAACCAATTTGACTTAGGATCCTTCAAGAAGAGAGCGTAATAATTCCTAAAAGACCGGCAACGCACTTGCAAGCTTTTTAGCAATGTGAGTGTCCCTGGGCTTAATATCAGGTCACCGTTTGCCCCCAGATATATTTAAAAAAAACTTTTAGCCTATTAAATTTACAACGTTTAATCTAACTTGTCGCATTGCTCTTTTCGTGAGCTTTACACCCTAAATGTAGATACCGTGTTGTTATTCTAAATTCTACTTAAACTAGATCTGTATTGAATTTATTCTTAAATCCCAACTCCACGTAATCGAATAATGTTTGCACATTAAGTGTGAAATTATATTTCCAGCACTATTATGAGACAATTTAACCACTCATGTTGCATTATTGGCTTTCTCTGAACGGAAGGAGCATTTGTGCCAGTCATTGTATCATTACATTACTAACTGCCTAGTTAAGAGCTATATCCCGGTCTAACTGCGCAGTTTAAAATTGCATTTTGAAATGCATACTTTAATAAAAATGTAAGTGACACGTAAATGCAATGATTTCGTAACGTTTGATATGTACGTAGTTAATCTAAACAAAAGCAAACTAACAAAAAAAAAGTATTGTGGGGATCAATCTAATTATGCAATTAAAATTTGTCGCACGAGTTATGTAACCTAACAATAGTAAAGTTACATATATATATGTTTTAGTTAATAATTAAAAGCACAAACCTTATTAGAATATTTGATTTTTATAAATTGTAATACATTTAACATTCTCGTTTACGATAATATTCAATCGTTCGACTACACTTATATTGAAACGTCACTTAGATTTAAGAACCCTTAAATAAGTGAAGTTAGTTTTTTGTTAATCCAGCGTCGCAATCCCACTACCATTAATTTTAATAATTAAAAAATAATATATAATTATTCATGTTGATACACTAGAAATATTAATAACGTATTTTCTGTATCTATTTATCACAATCTTGTCTTAACAGGTGATTCTAAACGAAATGAGCATGCATATAAAAAATCACACGATTAAAAAAAATAATAATAATTAGTGAAACAAGCTAAAAAAATTACTAGTTATATTACCAACAATTTTATTAAGTACATCGCAAGTGCGAACTCACGGCGTACTATAAGCTCGTTGTAGTCCACAGAACCAAAAATAAATATAGGTTTATGTATCGCATAATTGACACCTGCGTGTTTAAGTAGAATATAAAAAGGTCTAAATAATTTAACCTCTTTATAATCAAAATAAGAAAAACATATCACCATGGAAGAACTCTTAATATCTAGTGTCTATTTCATCTCGTCTACACACAACTCAAACACAATGAACACAACAAAATCCTATAAAAAACTAAATTGGCAAAAACGATTATTAGATAAGCATTTCGATTTGATACTGTTATCATATTAACGGTCTTATCAGTAACTGAATATCGAGCGATAATATATTATGCGGTTACACCAATGAGTTCATAGGCATTATTGGTAAGTTGTATGTATGACTGCTCGTGTCCAATTGCACAGGCACTATGTTCGATATTAGGAATTATATTTGTATTGCGTTCTTATAAAAAATACTTGCTTTACAGGACAAATTTGTTAGCAAATATATTTTTGTCCGTATCAAATTGCGTGCATTCCTCCTACATTTGCATTAACTCTTATAACTGAAATCAAAGTCCAGACACTCCAATTTGCCGTTAATTATTTTTAAGGCGTTGTGAACTTTCTAAGAATGAACCAGACGGTTACGAAAAGTCTATGGATAAAATTCTCTAAAAATATACGCGAAAACACGAATAATTTGGGATGTGTTGGAAACAGTAGAATTATATAGTTTTGATTTTTGAACTATATTACTTCCTAATTCATAAACAATACAAACTTTTAGGATTAAGAGTCTAGACTTATGTTTTTTACTACGGTACTTCAACATCCAACGCGTTTTAAAAATATCAATGAAAATTAAAATATTACTGTTTTATATAATATCTAGGTAATATGCATACTTATGAACGCACATTTTTAAAGGCGTAGAGCAGAAGAATTGGCAATAAACTCCGCTACACTTTTTAATCACCAAGTTTTTTTTCATTACCATATGTTGTAAGGATATTCTAGATTAAAATAAAACATTAAATAAACCTTACTAGGCGTAATTATCGTGCCATTCAAGTGCTATTAAATAAGTACCAGTACTAAAACAATAAGTAGCACTCATGTTTAGTAATAACGCGATAACATGTGATTAGAAAAATCCCCGTAGAAATTACTTTTACTTCCTGTAAAGTGTAGATAGCGCTAAAATATTACCAAGTATAAATAGTGTAATGCGCGAAGATTATTCGAGAGGGAAAAATAATTTGTTGCTTGTTTTTTAAATAAAAACAAATCTAATTTACTCATTTACAAAATATCACACAATATTATACTTTGTTTTTCTTTTTTAAAATCAGATACTACGAAAAAACCTGTATTTTTTTCTATTATATTTAATATCAACTATGGATAAACTAAATCTATTTTAATAAATACCCATAGAGGGTGATTTCGATGACGTAGGGTGGTTTCCACACGATAAAACATTGCTGAATCGACGCACGCGTAATATATAGCGTTTGAGCCAGGCTTTTGTCGACAAAGCTCCATTTAGAAATATTAGGGCGTTTACAAAACTCCTTGTTAGGAACACTGAATGTTAATTTGAGTCCTATTAAGACAGACAAACAATCAAAGCCAACCTGATTTATTTACAGGATAAATGCCGAACAACAATTATAATATACATTACTCGATACAAATACTAAAATGGATACATTTAATTCGTCGCATTATAAGGTTCCAAATCAAATCAAAATCATTTACTCATTTAGGTTGTTACCTATTTGTGTTCATTGTGTTCAATGAACACTTATGAACGTAAAAAAAAAATACATATTAAATTCTTCTAATTTTACCTTTACTGCCAGTTCCCAAATCAAGGGCGTAGAACGGAAGTGAAGAACAGGCAATACACTCTCCGCCACTCTTTTGTGAAATATTCCTACCGTACAAGAAATCTACTTCACCCTTGATTCTACTAGAATTACATTAGCTACTATCTGATGCTGTGAGGTATTTTTGTACCTATATAAATATATATTTATATTTTATATTTATACTAAATGTTAAAAGATACTTTACCTATACAAATAAATGATGTTATAAGCAGAGCCTATAGAAATATCATGAATAGAATTCAATAAAGAACTTTAGAAGGTATTCACGCCACACAGTCTAGCGATATTTCCTGTAACCGTCAAACTCTCGCCTCGGATGCTTCCTTTTAACGGAAATGTCGAGAGCTATTCATAGACATTTTCTCTGCTTGAAATCGTCACATACAATAACCTATTTAATAACATGAGTCTTTACTGTAAAAACTTTACATCAAATTATAATAAACTTTGTAACATTTTCAATTAGTCAAATAATATTTTGTCACGTTTCAAAGTTTCACGAGAGTTATTAGGATAAAATAATTAATAGGTATTTGAGGTTCCAAATATGTTTAACAATAAACTGTTGATTTTACATAGCTTTTACAAAAAATGTGTAATCACTTTGTTGAAGTTGTGTTTTAACATTAAAAATTATATAAAGCTGTTATAAAACCAAGCATTCATAATATACATTTAAGTTAAGATTCACTTTTCTAACACTCATGATTTATTGAAAATGCAAATGTAGAAACAAACGTTCTTAGTACTCTAACCTAGATTCTAGAACACGTCTAAGTGATTAGTGAGTACACGCGTGAGCATGGAAACTCATTTTGTACAGGAAACGAAAGCAAGACCGCGGCCTAGTTGAGCACATAATTATAACACCTATTTTTAAACGCGCCAATAAATCAAATATTAGATATGTCGGAGCAATGGCGCTGGTAGTAACACCATTGCTTCAATATAAGTAATAAAGACTATTAAATTACTACAGACTATCAAATAGTCTGTTAATTTGTAGATCTTAACTGATTTGAACTTATTTGACTTTGAAGTTATTAAATAATGAAAATGGCAGCCGATACCAGCGCCATTTCTCCGGCAGATATAACGTATAAATAATTTATTATATTCTTTTTGATTTGTCGAAACCCGAAATAACAAGTCAATCTAATAAGTCGTACGTAAACAATTAAATAACTACAATCAAACCCTTGTATTCAAAATTTCTGAAGTTAGTTAATCCTTTACTATGCTAGCCAAATCAAGTTTTAAATTAGTATTTTTTTTGCAATTGCACCGGTTTTTCTATACATTTATTAATATATCATTAAAGAAAATTGTATGGTTAATTTTGAGTACGACTGACTCAAATCACTCCTATCTTTCGACAAACACATTATAAACGTTTAATAAAACTAAAATCATTGTTAAATTAAATAAAAAATAAAATATGTTTATTATGGAATATAAGATACAGGTATCACTTATTCCACGTCATTAAATTTGCATCGGTAGACATCACTACTCATCGGCAAAGAAGACAGGGTGTAGGCCGAGAGAAAAAGCCGGCGTAAAAAACTCTCGGTACTGTTTTAAAATGGCAAATCATCAAACAGCACTTGTTTAAAAACAAATATCGCAAATTAATTAGAAGTAGCCTGTATAGCACTAGTCCCAGGCGCTTTTATCAACTAGATAATCATTAACTAAAAACTCCTATTGTGTCAATTTCAATATGAAATAACTACAAACTATTCAGAGTTTTCATGCTTTACGGCTTTGTTCATTTTACATTTACATATACTCAGCTGTCATCTTGTGACATATAAAGTAATGAGCATGATTGCGCCGCATATGTTCCCTTTCGTCACGCTTTTCTCCCCTTAGCGTTTCCCTAGCCAATAACAGACAAATGCGCTTTGAACATTGAGTATGATGAAGCATTATTTCGCGAATGAAATCTCTAAACAGTAAACGAAACAAACCTTTCCAATCAAATGTAATTTCAAAATGAATTTACTTTTTGTTATCCATAACAAATCGTAATTGCAAATATAGAAACCCTGTTTAGATTTTTATATTCTTAACTGTTACGGTACTGTGTTTATTAAAACTAAAAAAACATAACTTCTAAGGCCAAACTTCAGATAGTCTGACTGCAATAAATATTCTAAAAACATCATAATTTTAACACTAACAAATTCAGTCAACAAAAATAAGTAAAAACAAAAGATATTTATCGTAGATCCTCCAAGTTAGCAGTTAATTCTACGTTGCTCAGAAGGGTTATTCCCTCTTCCACTAAAATATCTTTATACGCGACGCCCTGACAACGTCTAGACTTCACAAAAAACCCACCCCACAGCTCATTGTATTCAGCAAAACTTTACATTTTCTTCTACCGTTCAGCTTAAATAAATTTGTAAGAAGTTTTCAATATACAAGGCACACTGTGATTGATTACGACTTGGTTTTCGTTCGTAGTTCCTATTTTCAACAAATATATGAAAAAAAAAAACACTTATTTTACTACCATCAAAATCCTTTATGAACGGGGAAGTACATAAGTACGAATTTTGCTTTTGAACTTCTACAATTTCTTTTATGTAATAGGAGGCAAACGGGCAGGCTCACCTGATGTTAAGTGATAGCGCCGCCCATGGACACTCGCATTGCCAGAAGGCTCGCACTTGGCGTTGCCAACCTTTTAAGAATCGGTCCGCTCCCTTTCTTGAAGGACTCTAAAACGAATTGGTTTGTAAATACTTCAGTGGGCAGCTGGTTCCACATAATTTTCATGGCCTTAATAGCGCAGTCGGTCTCACTCAGTCTCATGCGCGAAGATAATGCTCTCCCACTCACAGAGATATTAAAATTCAGTTTAGGGGATGATTGGCCCCTTGGATCGGTCTGTCTTCTTGTCAAAGCTTTTAAAATAGTTGTCGGATGAACATATATAAAAATGGAGCGTCAGAATTTACGTGAAGTTGACTAATTATTTTGAGACCCTTAAAGCGTCTGTCAAGCAATATGGCCGACGGAAAGTGTCTGGGAGTATTGACAATATATTTTTAACTATACACTCGAAAACATATATAAAAATCAGCCATGAGAATTTACGTGAAGTAAGTAATGTTTTTGTGTACCTTGATTACCTGATACCTGGAAATTGGCCGTTTGACCAAGCTAGCAGGTAGGCATACGATCATAGTACATACTAACTCTACCCAATCGTCCACATTTCATCCGTCAGAAAATACGTGACGTCTGGCGGCCCTTGGGATCTTGGACTATAGGTAACACAATGTACACTTGTGATGCGTCATTAAAGAAATACATATTAATGCTTCTAATTTTACATTTACTGCCAGTTCTCAAATCAAGGGCGTAGTTTTGGGTCACAGAGCCAGTGGAGTTAGTAAGTATTGTACATAATCAGAAAAACGTGAACACAGTAAATGAAGTATTCATGTTTTACACTTGCAATGCATCACATTCACGTCCATTCTTTTTTATACATTCAGCGATCATTATTCTATAAATAATAATTCAACTGAATATAATTTCCTTATATGTATTTCAATATATCTATACAGTATTGCAAATAATTGTGAAATGTACCGCCATAATAGCAATTATGACATCCGCTAATTAAATTCCACGCATTCATTACTGCTACCAACATATATAATATATATATATATATATATATATATATATATATATATATAAATAATGAAATGATGTTCGTTTGTCTGGCTAAACGAGAATCGACAATAACTGGACCGATTTGGGAAACATATATAAGAAATAAAGAAAAATACTAAACATTAAATTTTTTTTTGTTATTAGGAGGCAAACGGGCAGGAGGCTTATCTGATGTTAAGTGATACCACCGCCCATGAACATTCACATCGTCAGAAGGCTCGCAAGTGCGTTGCGGGCCTTTACGAATCGGTACGCTCTTTTCTTGAAGGACCCTAACACCAATTTCAATAAAAACTTATTCCAAGCTATTATATTTATTTATATTTTATATTTGATGTCTTTATAGATGCCTTTAGAGATTTGTGTTCAATAGCTGTAGTATGGGGTCCGATCTCTTTGGTTTGCTTTATTGTTTTATATATCTATTATGTATTATATGTAAAAAAAAATGTATTAAATTCTGACACAAATATATGTAGATGATTTAAAGTTCACCAGGTCAACTAAAAAAATTAAAATTAAGCCAATATTCACCTTAAAACATTATAAACTTTGTTCCAGATCTCTCAAAACTTCGCCTAGATTACTCATTAGTCAAAAGCAATCTACAACGTAAAACATGTATTGTTCTAGACAAGCTAAACGTTTAAGCTGTTAAGCTGTCCCACTGGCCTGTTTAGCTCAGGAACGGAAGTGAGAACAGTAGCGTATTTAAAAAGTGTAACACTTTGTTCTCACTTCTTCATGTGTAAAAGTATAAAAGCCTTCTTAAAGCATACATAAATTTTGACCTTAAAAAGCTTTCATATTTATAAACTAAAAATCACGTTAAAGTTACACCAACCAAACAACTCAAAACTGAAATAATTTAGAAATGTACATTATTAGTACAAACGGTGAATTATTGCCCTTTTTAAATTATTTATTGAACTAGTATTAAGTTGCTATAATTATAGAGAATAATAAATAAACACATCAGTGGCTCTACGACCTTTTTAGGTATGGGCTTCAAATTTCTAAATCTGTTTCATGATCATTTGTCAATTTAGGCAAGTAGGTGGTCAGCCTCCTGTGTCTGACACACACCGTCGACTTTTTGTGTCTAAGGCAAGCCATTTCCCTCACGATGTTTTACTTCACCATTTAAGCGAATGTTAAATGCGCGCCTAGAAAGAAAATCCATAGGTGCACCGCCGGGGATCGAATCTACGGCCTCAGGGATGAGAGTCGCATGCTGAAGCCACTAGGCAAACACTGCACTACTATAGAGAATAAGGTAATTAAAGATTCCTGTACTGAACTATTAGCAATAGAAAATGTAAATATGATAAGAAATGCACTTGACATATTGTGTCAATTAAAGCACGGGGTTATGCAGTTCCTTACAATTTCCTTGTACAAAAATTTTGCGATTAAAAAGATTGGCGAAGAGATTCGCGCCCGCTCTACGCTTTAATTTCGGAAACGGGTAGTAAGACCTACAACGCACTAGCGGCTGGCCGCAATGCGGTGTGCCGCTGTGGCTGGCCGCACATCGATTATTACATGAAACCGCACGATAACAGCGGCGCGGTTAGCCGTCCTACCTACGTAGTCACATATAATTATTTAACAAATGTAAACAAAATATTGTAAACCTATTTTAAAAGAGTAAAAAATAAAAAAATAAAATATGTTTATTATGGAACATAAGATACATGTATCACTTATTCCACGTCATTAAATTTGAATTTGTAATATTTCAAGAAGCACTGACGAGTGACGATTGCGGCAGACCGCAATAGGACCGCAATAGGGACGGTTAGCCGGAATACGGCATGCCGCTACGGCAGACCGTATATACTACGGCCTGCCGCAGCGGCACACCGCATCACGGCCAGCCGCTAGTGCGTTGTAGGCCTAAATGTAAATATAGACATTATTTTTTTTTAAATATATATATGTTCAAGAGCTACATAGTTTCCAATATGGTAGTCTCATAAAATATTTTATCTTAAACCGAAAGAAAAGAAAACATTCTTAAACGAATAAACGGAAAAAAATGTGTATAATATATTCTTGTCTATTCTTGAAACAGCCTTCGCTATCATCTAGATTCAAAAGAAAGGTGAAGAGGGCTTGATTAAGATACGAGTCTCCAACCGAGGAAAAATTGAAGCCTGAGATTAAAGTCTTGTATAAAAGGCCCATTGAAACTGCTATTAGTTTTTAAAATTTATACGCGGATTTTTTATGATCCAATGTTAAATTTATTTAAAAATCGGAGTAAACATAAAGGCAATATTGTTCTCAAAACTGCATATACAACGACCACTATATAAGCTTCGACTTGTTTAAGCTTTTGCGGATATGATTAAGAATATCTATAGCGCTAAATAATCTGCATCACACCAGGCGCCAAGTTAAATCTTTAATTAGCGCCTGTGCACTTGAACCCCACGGGCCAAGAGTCTCTACTCCAAAGGGAACAAAATTGAAGTTAGAGGGTACAAAGTTAAATGTATTTAATCTATTTCATTGATTTTTTCCTTCTTAAGTTACACTTATGTTTGAACCTTTGTATATATGGCGTATTTTTGGCAATATGCTTAGTACATGTTCTTTTTTGGTATATATAATTTAGGGTAAACTGTACGAAATAAATAAAAACAACGTATTTCATATAAAAAGGATTAAAAATTAAGTAAAATCTATTCCTTTAATGAATCTTTATGTATAAATTGCGCAATTTATCGAATAATTTTAGTTTATCTCTTATTTTACAATTTTCCTTTTATGGAACCTAATTAAAAACAAAAACTCTCAAATCTTCATCTACAGTGTGACGTTCTCAATCTTTAGCGTGTAATATTAGGTTAAGGTGTATTTGTGTTAAAATAAGTGTTGTTTGCCATAGTCATTTTTTATGATGATTTGCTATTTTAAAAGAGTACCGAGAGTTTTTTACGCCGGCTTTTTCTCTCGGCCTACACCATCTATCTTCTTTGCTGATGAGTAGGGATGTCTACCGATTCAAATTTAATGACGTGGAATTGAATTATAAGTGAGTGATACCTGTATTTTATGTTCCATAATAAAAATTTTTTTTAATACTTCGTTATTTAGCACAGTCTAGTTTAAAACAAAATTGCAAGAAAATCAATGTATCTTAATGCACAGTTACGAGGGTAGTAAAGTAAAATTCATCAACCTTTGAAAGCTTTCAACGTGAAATTCACGTAAACACGAACGCGTCAGGTGTCGTTTTAGACCGACACAGGATGCATTTCCCTTAAAAGCTCACGTCGAGAGTGTTGTTTTAGCGAGACACGGTCTGATAGTTCAGAATTATCGATTAATTGTTGGCTGTTGTAGACTTAAGGTCTTGAACATCGACGCGTCATAGGTAAATTGTTTTTTTTTTTACCATTCACCTATGGCGCGTCGATATTAGCCACCTTTAAAGCGGGGATTAAATCGGGCATCGTGTGCAACTAGTAAAAGCAATATAAATGGTCTCCACATTTGAAGACCTAATAAAATTCTTAAAAAGAATGGCAAATAAAAATAAATCCTATAGTATTCTTCTATGTGTGTGTATATTTGAATACAAACTCGAACAATTAATTTATTTCTGATTTAAGAATAAACAATCTATAAATTATTGTAATTTGTAATTACAGGTTGACCTCCATTACTTCTTTTAAAATTCTCCTACTGCCTCGATTTGTTTGAGCTCTCAAGGAGCTGCTTAAAAGGAATATAGAGAAGATCCATACAGTGCTATATAACCTACATTATGAGCACACCCTACATACATACATACACCCACTTTTTTTACTAAGTTCGTCCGTATTAATATATTTGTATTGATTTTTCTTTCTAAGTTTCGTAAGTTTTTTTAGTTTTGCTTTATCATTAGTATAATATTTTTTTATATTGTAAACATCTTTTTCTTTACTTAATGTTCGTTTGATTCCAGTCACATAAAAATGTAATCTAAAACCGTAGAGTATCACGTACAAATACAACTACAATTAAATAATCCTAATCGTTCACGATCGCCATTTAACAGTAAAATATGCCCAATACGGTGTGACTGAAATACAAATAAGCCAGTTAATATATTCAGTTATGTAACGATGTTTTGGTTCTATGACCCGTAGTAAACATAACTTTATTATTCAAGATCAGTCCACGGTTATTCTAAACTCGCCTTTGACTGCGGCTTGCTCGCATGAATTATGTTCATATCGTGTACCAAAAATCCGTTTCTATAGATATTTTTCATAGAACATTTAAATCGAAATTATTACACAATTCTATCTACTGGTTGTAGTTAAGTTTTTGTGTTGGTAAATGAATATATTAATATAGATAGAATTTATTTTATTAATTTACACTTCGATGCATACATAAACACAGTACAATACAAATAATTAAATAAAAAGGAAGGCAAATGGCGACCTTATCGCTTTTGAGCGATCTACTTTGATATACAAAGTTAAACGATATATATGTCGCAGCCAACTAGCTTAATTAGCCTTTCAATTAACAGCCTAGCCTTTTAACGTCAACGACTATCGGTTTTTACGACCAAATATGAGTAGTCCATTCGATGTCGTTATAATAGATTTTGACTGTATATGCAATGGCACTTCAAACGTATACCTCGTCTCAGATATATATACAATAATTGCCTGCATATATAATATATATATATCCGTTACCTAGGAAACTTAAGAACTCTTTGACTTACCTAGGTGATTTCTTACACAATACCATCTTTAATCTTCATAAAATAGCTGGTGCATTACATACCTGAAACAAACGGAGAAAATAAACGTCTATTATCGATTTTCTATAGAAATAATGTAATAATTCATTTGCTATCGTAATATTTAACCCAGTTTTACAATATATACACAGAACATATATTCTAGCTTATTCATAAACACATACACTTCAAAGAGGTTTCTATGTCATATTATTGTTGCTTTAGTTCGCTTTACAAATAATAAGAAAGTTTGAAAACTATTTTTCATAATTAAGACTTTTCCTTAAATAGTCGTATTAATTCATTATTTCATGTCATATTGACGTATATGTTACTAAATATATTGGGTCATCAAGGAATCTCTATAGCCGATAGATACTATGGTAAAGGTCGCAGCTGTATTCGCTTTGAACCGCAAACTTTATTTGAATATCGATATTTGCAATTGTAACTCTTTTGGTTGGAAAAGTAAAGGTCGAACGGACATCGAGTAACGGTATCTATTACGTCATCGAAAATCTACTTTTTCTCGTTACGTTACGAGATTACGTATTGCGGATTATGACGTTTAACAGTGTAACCTCTTCGTTTCTAAGCTAAAAGTTCAACTGTTAAGGCGACTATTAAAATTATTGGTTGATCGATACCAAAGCCAATACAAGAGTGATTGTTTGACGGAAGTGGAGCAATTCTATTTAAGTTTTTTTCGCAGTCTTCCTTACTGAAAGTACACATTTCCCCACGAAAAAAAGGCATTAGGGATGTTGAGGCACATAATTGTCTTGATTTAGTCAAACCAACGGGTAGGCAATCGACTTCTCCTTCCATCAGTTAGTCGAGACTGCGAGACATGCGGTTCTCTCCTGGCAATTGACCAAAGTATCTAAGCACCCGTTTGAAAATGATAGTTGACAGCCTTGTGGTGGTCTTTAGTTGCTTGAGAATGGACTTAGTTCTTTTTGCAGTTCATGGTATCCGCAACGTTCTCTCCCAACACCACATCGAACCCCTCGCTCATTTATCTTTAGGGCATTTCTATAATGATAAACGAAAAGTCAAATCTATACTTAGCGCTAAGCCTCAACTTTGATTCTTATCCCCCAGAAGCTCACAACTGTTTATGATATCAGTTGAATACACTAATAGACAATTATTTATTTATTTTAATTAAGTAATTTTAAACTGGCCAATTCTAATATATATATAACATACGCTCTGAGGATCAGTTTTCACCATCGATAAATTAATTATAAAGCGTGCGAATTTCCTATGGGAGACAGATGGTCGCACATTCCTGGTTTCCGAAGCCAAGAAGCCATTTTAAACAGTTGAATGCACAAGTTAATGACACTGTCGTACACGTAACGCGATATAACGATTATATCTGCTGTAATGTTATTGAAATCTGATGTAACGGATATTAAAGTACGAGGTCATTCTATCAATGTCAAAGACAAACGTCTCACTTGAATACGTATTACGATCAAAGCAAAGTTAGCCTAGAGTAAAATGTGCGATTGTTAACCTTTGCGACTTTGAATTGCGACCCTTGAGGGGCGTCCACGCCACTAAGATGTGTGTGAATACACATTCAAATTTTTATACGTCTTTAATGAGACATCATGGTACATAACGATCTAGCCCATCTTAAGACTAATAAGTAATTTAAGTCTAACCTAATTTACCGATAAGGATATTTAACGTCGTGAAACGCAACAATAGTGTTTATCCTACCAATAAGTAATAAATTGCTAATTCGGAACTTACGTAGAACTTATCCGTACATTGGGAAACAGACCCTTATAGTACTTACAGACCCTTACAGTCTCAAAGGGAAGACATTCGTTTCTTGGGTTCTATTTTTTTACTTATTACTTTGTAAACATTGATAAAGTTTTTTCTTTGTTAACGACAACTATGTGTTTTTCTTTACTAATTGGCTGAGGATAAACACCTGTTGTTTAACTATCCCTATCAATTAATTAAAATTGATAAGTACACTAACATATTAAGCTTCGAAGTGATTGTTTATAAACGTCATTACACGTAATTGAATCGTTCGATTAAATATTTTGTAAGGATTCATCCCGTCTGTGGTTTAGTGGTTGCACATTGCATATAACCATAGGGTTCTGCTTTGGATACCGCCGGATCTTCTATTTATGGGTATTTGTAAATGCTTATCGTGGTTATATAACTAAAAAGCAGATCCATTTAATGACAGTCTCCATGTCTTCAGACGTAAGATGCTGCAGCCACTGTTGATCCGTGAGCAATAGTGAATATTGCAAAGTAGAAAATTATTGTTTTTTTTTTTATATACAATTGTAAATTGCATGCTTGTATTTTTTTTTAATCTAGTTTGTTTTTTTTTACTTTTAATGTTTAAGTTATTTTCTCTTCATCATTGTAATGTTTCCCTTTAAATGTTGTGCACACTTGTTATTGATGCACATGCATGTATCTTGTTTTCTATGTTATGTGTTATCTGTTAGTGTTTGTATGTGTTTCGTTAGTGTGCCTTTTAAAATAAAATAAAAATAAAAAATGGTACATAAGTCTGATAAACAAAATAAAAATCATTAATAAAAAGTAAAATGTTATGAAACGTTTACACTTCAGTGAATCGTTTCGAAATGAAACTTAGAAAGTTACAATCTGTAAATCAATTTAACAAGCTTTTCTTCTTTTTTAACAAGAAAATACTCTTAGACTGAATTATACGTCATCATTATTTGTAAGCCAAGCCATAAATGAATCCAGAAGCGATTGATATCGACAACAGAAATCGTATTTCAAACAGTGTTAGTCTTAAAGAAATACTTCTTTTTACGTGCATAAATCGCGTTGATTAACCACTTAAACCATGATTCATCGTACTGTTTACGCTACCAAAATCTGACCCAGTAATTGCCAGGTGATTCACACACCATTTTCTCTGAATAGCTTACCATAAACGCACTGTCAACACGATATAATCTGGAGCACAATTATATCCCATACATGACAACAAAACATGACATTTTTATATACAAAATGGTAAAAGCACCAGAACTGCGGCAACATTACTAAGACAACGATAGCTATAAAAAATCTTTATAAAGATGCATAAATTTGTCTGCTGCTTAAAGTAAAAACTCCTGAAAGTTTTTAGGCAAGACAAAGCCTTATTTTTAAACAATTTTACTGTTCAAATAGAACTAAAAAGTCTAGCTAGTGGCGTATTGTCTCAACACAGGAGTATTACAAGGTAGATATTATGTATCGAAGTATAATTGGTTAACCGTTTTACCAAAACGTCCCGTCATCCGTTTTGTATAGGAATGCGAGATGAAAGCCAAAGAAAACATTAGTAACGTACAGGTGTTGAAACGCGAAAGCTACAGCTTGCTCAAACCATACATAGAACCTGACGATCACTAAGGGCCTGGCGTAATTAGTTGCGCAATGACTGTCGCAAGCGCACCTACCGAGTCAATGCGACTTTAACCATAGAATAAATTAAGTAATAATGACTACAGTATATCTTTATATAACGATTGTAAGTCTAACAGACTTTACTTGGATTTGCCATTATTAGGAGATAACGTATGTATTCAAATCACGAACCTCAAAAAATCTGAAGAAGGAGGTTTTAAGTTATCTACTCTAGCAACTCTTTTAAAGAGGCTGGTATTATTTGTCAGAGTTCAGATGGGATGGGCCTCTAAATTTAGGGAACGTTTAGACATCATGGCAGCTTGTATATTGAAGTACCTTTTACAGTAAACTTAGCGGTGGCAAAATACTTTAATATTGATGTTTCAAGAATTATATAGCCTGTGAGATGATATTCAAAGGACCAAGTTAAGAACCTTGTGCAACTCGTGTCGCAACACAGGTGAGCACCTTTCAAGTACATTAGCAATTCTATTGACTCCTACATTGTACGTTAGGAAACTGAATTTATTGGGTAGTATCGAGCGAAAGAATCTATGGATAAGCCAGTTAAAGTTCTGGACGATGTAATATCAAGTAACAAATGACGTGTTAGCCGGCTTGACGCCACCTGCTGTGATAAAGCTCGTTGAACTTAAAGCTTATAAGGTTTGATTTTTATGTTTTACATAAACATATTTTATAGTAAAATATTGTTTGTATACACTAGACAAGTTATCACTCATAAATATATGACGAAGGATTAAAACTAGAGTGAATCCATTATCTCTTTCTACTTAGTTATTTTTTTGTAACATATCCATGACATTCCGTATTTTTACTTAATAGAGTTGGACTTTCTAAAAGTTTTTTATCTGCAGTATAACCTTGAAAAAGCTTTGCATGTGTGAATCAGTCAGAACAGCTTTTTCTAAAATCACGATTTGCTTTCCGTTAATCCAACATTACAACTCAAGATCCTTTTAAGGGCAAAACAAGTTAATTACTCGAGTTATCTTAAAATGGTCTAAGCGAGAAATTTTAAGACCAACGCCAAATTGGGTAAATACAACATCAACACTTTATACGGTATCACGTGTAGCTTTGAGAACATCCTTTTTTGTATATTAATTTTAGTACAGTTATTTTTAGAAACGTTTTATAAATAAAGGGAGAACTTCCATTCTAAGTAAGGCACGGTTGTTATTAACTAAAACGATAAACAAAATGTTTAATAATGTAATGCGTGGGTAAAAATAAATAAATTTTTAATAATTAACGGGCCTTATTCATAAGAGTCTATTAGTGAATCAATATATTGTCTGGAAAATTACAAGAAATTGTTAAGGACCTAAATTTTTTTTTATAGAACGGGGGCAAACGGGCAGGAGGCTCACCTGATGTTAAGTGATACCGCCGCCCATAGACACTATCAATGCCAGATGGCTCGCGAGTGCGTTGCCGGCGTTTCAAGAATTGGTACGCTCTTTTCTTGAAGGACACAAAGTCGAATTGGTTCGAAAATACTTCAGTGGGCAGATGATTCCACAAAGTGGTGGTGCGCGGCAAAAACTGCCTTGAACAACGCGCAGTTGTGGAACGGCGGACGACGGGTGGAATTTCGTATTCTAAATATTGAAAAGCTACTAAAAGCTACTTGAAGCCTACAAAACATTTATGTACAAGCTAAGTGTCTACTGTGTATCGCTTTAAATATATTTGAACGTGTTATCCAATAATCGCACAAAGTATTAATTACTATCATTACAAACCCGCTCCCTTCAACCGTTAGAGGACGACCACCTCCCACGGAATCCTTTTACCGCACTGATAATATTACTTTATAATTCCTTAATCTTAATGGAAATTTGTTAGCAATTAAAGCTATTCAGATAAAAGTCTCACAAAGTGTGTAATAGTTTATAGACCTGATTATAAAAGCCTACTATTAACACTGCAATGCAACGAGAATTTAATTAGCACCATAGCATTCCACAAGGCAGCGATAATACATTAGATTTCGAAAAAGTCCAATAGGTAGCGTTGAAGTATTACGTAACGAATTTGGGGGGGGGGTCCTTTTGTAAAACGTTACGATGCGGGGCGGGGATTGAATTCAGCGTTATTGTTAATATTATTTTCGACTTTCCTGTACTTTACACGACATAATGGTAACTTTTAGGTATGAAGAGTCACTGGGTGGTTACGAAACGTTTTACTATTGGGTACAGAAAAACGTTACGGCGCATTACATGGGGGTGGGGTCAATAATCTTCAAAAATTGCGTGACGTAATCAATATATATAAAAATTAAACCCGTTTTCCGTTGTCACGGCATAACATGAAAACGGCTTGACCGATTTGTCTGATTCTTTTTTTATAATATTCCTTGAAGTACGAGGATGGTTCTTACGGAGAGAAAAATTAAACAAAATTGAGTGAAAAAGTCTAAAAACAACACTTTTCTATATTCCCATACAAAATATTCGTAATAATATTTAAAGGCAATTTGAACTTTAATACCATATCATAAAGTTCAAGTGTTAGTAGAGGGGTTCCGGGAAGGTAAATTTGGATTTTTTGACATTATGTATTTGTTGTATTATCAACTTTCTTTTTTTTATCTTACTAGCTAGACCGGTGTCCCGAATAGCAGAATAAGTATTAAAAAAAATAAAGAATCGACTGTTAGGCGGTACGATGTTCGTCAGGCCAGCTAGTACTTGAATACAAATGAATCTGTAGTATCCAGATATTTGATAATTGGTAATTCGTTTAGAGCTGTAACTGTCAGTTTAATTAAATTTAGTTCTCCCTACTGTTCAGATTTGGAGATGCTTTGATTATTAAATTAATTACAAAAGCAAATTACACAAATCCCAAGTTTCAGAGATTCTCTAAGTTCAATAAATAGAATTCTATTACTTTGAAATACAGACTGTTATTTTGCGAACAACAGCTACAAATAGGTTTTGTGTGTTTTTAAGTTTCACTAGAAATCAGTTTAAGCGTAACATCGTCAGCTTTTAAAGCTCTAGCTATATAACTTCCTCTGTATTTTGTTTTATTTTTGATGGGGTTTTAAAATTAAATTTATGAAACTTTATTGCCCTTATCGTTGTCCATTTAACTGACACTGTTAGGATAAAAGGTATAGGCTTTTTGAGGGTTTAGAGTCGCGAATTATGATTCCAGTGTGTCAAAATTTAATACGTTGTTGTCACACGGAGTTTAGCTGTCAAATAACTTTTGACATATACTTGTCAGTACTCAATCATTCTTATTGTGGCTTGAAATACCTTTTGTTTCTTATATATATATACGAGTATAACTCATCTGATATTAAGTAATATCGCCGCCCATGGACACTCACACTACCAGAAGGTTCGCAAGTACGTTGCCGGGCTTTTAAGAATTAGTACGCTTTCTCCTCAAAATACTTCAGTGGACAGTTGCTTCTACATAGTGGTGGTGCGCGGTAATAACGGCCTTAAACAAACGCTCAGTTGTGGAACGACGGACTACGAAACCTCGAAGTATCACTTCACGTCTTATAGCTGAATCTTAAGTTTTTTCAAAAGTAAAGCATTCATTGGAGCCGCAAAATGGTTGTATACTATTACAAAGATAAGCCTTTTTAGTTAAAGAAACAAATGAGCGCCGCATACATAGCACAGACTACTAACGATGTTAAAACAATCTCCTCATGGTATTTCAAGATAAACCATGTACGATCCAAAGAAGCCATTTGAGCAAGAGTAATTGATTGTTCGTTCAAAACGAACGCATCATCAATCACCTGCGACTCAGCACTGTACTTTGTATTTCTCAGAAAACAATTTGCGCTTTCATTACACTTTAATCACAGTGACCGTAGATTATCTTAAATTTGATGTGTGTACGATTTGTACATCTAATATTGGTCATACATTAAAAAGATTAATTGCTCTAATCAGATTAGAACGCGTTTAACAAGATCTTGAACTTCACGTCATTACATTAGTCGGTATTTAATTATTGAATTAAGTTTCATTAATTAAAAATAACTATTTAAGGAGTGTTATAAAACCTCAATGGAACAGAATCTAGATTTAAAGAGTTAGGGAAACGAAAGGCAAAAGATCGATGCCTTGGAGATGTGGTGCTGGCGGCGAATGCTCAGACCGTGGTCTGCGAAGCGCCAATACATCGATTCTAACACATCTCCGCATACGGACACGCCTGCCTATCATATGCCGACGGCAAATTAAGAGTGATAGAGAGTCGCTGGAAAGAAACCGTTGGACACAGATAGTCCGCTCCAGATCTTTCCTTGCTGACCACGAAGCTCAGACATGAGATATCGACTGAAGAGAGAGAATCTAAGTTAGATTAATTTAATTTAAATTACATGACATGAGCAGAAACATACTATAAGCAAGAACTCAAAATTAGGTCCCGTGTAACAAGTTTTTGTACTCAAGGTTAAAACGTACCGTATAATTTAAATCATTATATCCTAACCACGGTAACTCTTGTTTCGCAATGCAAAAAAAATCCACGACGTGGTCATGCAATTTTTTCATTATAGAATTATTACATTATTATTTATTTTAAATTAATAATAATAATAAAACCTGTTAATTTCCTACATTTACAAATGTACAGTTCAGATTTTTTATATAAATTTTTTTATTGTTATCCTATCTTCCTTAAGTACCATTGATCAGAACCCTTTCATGGGTTTCAGCTTCCTCCAAATATCTCCATTCACTTCCTGCTAACTCTTCTATTTCTTCTATCCACCATTTTTTAGGGCGCCCTTTTCTCCTTCTTCCCCTTGTCCTTTCCATATAGTTGTCTTTAAAGTCTATTATCTGTGCATCTTCATCATTCATCTATATACTTGTCCATTGCCAGTTCTGTTTTATATTATATTAAACAATGTTGAATTTTCATTTTATGCCCTATCGCCTGATACACAAGTGTTTTTTTTTACGCGAGTATCAAAAATACGTTAACTTTAATACATAAAGAATATAATTGACGAACGGATGTTATTTTATCAAAGACCTAGAAGGTGTTAATTTATTCAATTCCTTTAAATAATTGTTCTATTGTGATAACGTGCTTTATTTTGTAAAACTGTTTCTTGTTACACTTCTTTCTAAACAGGATACTTATCTGGCCCTTTGTTTAACCGATATTTACCAAATCAACAACCACACTAAAACAGTTCCTACATCGTAAATTTTATAAACGCCAACGTACAAAGTCTGGGTCAAAAACAAAAATATTACAACGCTTTAGAAAATTTTGCAGACGCATTTTATCTTACCGTTTAATACTTTATCAATGGTAGAGTTACAGTACACTAACGTAACATATCAGGAGATTCAAGACGGCTACAAATCAAGAAAACCCCATTGAATCGAATGTCGCAAAGGTTAATGATGTACGACTCTAATCATTAGTAAAATCTGTATTTGTTTATATGTTTGAGTCAAGAACACGAACATTCTTTGCTCCCGATAATGTCATCAAAGAAGAAAATGAATATAGAAAAAGAGGGTTTTGGCTTTTGTGTAGCCTGTAAGGCTTAACATTAAATCTTCAGTAACATGCTAAGCAATTCAGAGGGACTTTGCACCAGGGACAGTATCAAGCTCTTTCTTCTTTTCGAATTTTTCTAATTGCGGATAAATTTTAGCATGTTTCGATCTCATAATGGTATGGAAATCAAATGTTGGAAGCTTCCCAAAGAGCCTGGACTACTGTGAAGTACTTTTCAGATATATATAGTACGTATTCAGCTGCAAAAGCTTAGTAAGGGCAGTAATAATATTGTTTGTTTACGACTCCAGATTGTTTTATTGCTTATAATAATAAAAATTAATGAATGCCTACTTTTGTAACTTTACATTTGTCTAATCTTTAGATTTGATTTAATATCATGATTTATCATGTTCATCAGAATTACGGTGCGCAAAATCGAAAATTAGTCGTCATTAAACGATAAAGGAACAGACCACCTATTACGACAATGAGCTAATCGACTGATAGTACATGTGTGTGTGTGTAAACAAACAATTTGTGTCATCGGCATATGTATGCAATTTGCGTACATGAATTATGAATAATTACTCCATACACCTACTCGTATTTGTAAGGCATATTGTAAGCCTATTAAAAGCTTAAAATTTAATACTTTATACAAATACAATGCTTTGATAATATTTAATAGACAAGAAGCCTTCTGTTTATGATCTAGACATATCGTAAAAGTTTGTTTGAAGAGATGCCAGTTTCCTCACTATGTTTGCCTTCACCGTAGCAGCAATTGTTAATAAAACAAAAGCAAAATTACACAGCCGTGACTCGAACGTACGACCCAGTCTAGATCTATACATAGCACCTAACTTCGTTTATTCGTATAAAACCCTTCTACCGTTTGAATAGCTTAAAAATGTACTATTTACGACAAAAAGCGAAAATGTTAACTACTTTTTGTAGAAAAAAATATAAATTAACCAAATTCTTGAATAATATTCAAATAAAAGAGATAGGACTTTTAATCTTAAGCCGTTTTAGCACTTCAATATAATCTAAACTACAATATAGCCCAATTAAGTTTTAAATATTTTTCTATTTCTACACAGTAAGCGTATCACAGGCTCCTGAAATTACAACATCATTCTGGGACTCAATTATGTAATTACGCCAATGAATTATTCGATTTTACTTCTACTTAAAACGTACAGATAAATCATTATTTCATTGGTCGCGTGTTTTCCAAACAATAAATAAAGGAGAAAACACAACGCTACATATAATTAGTCAATCAGCAAAGAAATTATATCAGTTGTGATAAGATAATATATAAATCAGTGTTGCGTTGATGAAAATGCACCTCGTAAGATATTTCAAATTGTTTTCTTCTAAGTTGTTTTGACTACAGCTACAGAAAGATGCAGGCGATTCCGCTCTTTTTATGGTTGCTTTTCATATGGTATGAGGTGCAAATTGAAAGGACTATAAAACGCCAAAACTGGAATTGGTTGGAATCGCTCCGGAGGAATCCAAGTCACATTGCCAAGCATGCCCTCGCCTGGAATCCTCAAGGCAAAAGGAAACGCGGCTGTCCAAAACAGACCTGGCAACGAAGCATCATTACTGAGACAAGTGAAGCTGAAATAATGTGAAGTGAAATTAAGAGAGCTGCAGGACCGATCAGGCTGGTTTTCTATGGTGGATGTTCTCTTCCCCCTTATATGCCCCCTATAGGACTATAAGTCAAGTATGTCAAGCAATTAAAAATTAAATAATTAGTTGAATACCTCTGTACTACTGAATTTCTTTTACAATTTAAAGAGAAAGAGATTTATGGCATAGGAAGTGCACCAGCGACTATACACACACACAAGAGTACTACCATATCTCACGCATAAAACGTCTGACTAACCACCGAATCAGTCCAAATAATCTTCATAAAAAGTTCAATGCAGGATAATATGAGATTATTAGCGAGAAATAAGCCCTTTGACCTATCAGAATAATTGCTCCATTTATAAAGAGAAAGCCGCTTTCACGACGGAAGTGCGTATACGGACGGACAAAGACACTCTTTTATGCACTGACATTTAACAATTTAACACAACCCAATGATAACATAATCATCCACGAGAATAATTCAATTACCCCAGAGAGTAAGTGATATGTTTTGTTTGATGAAAATAAAGCTCTCATTAAAATAAAGTAATATACACCTATATACAAAATTCTGCTAATGACAGTCAAGAATGACTATTGACCGGAACCTCAAGTGGGTGCGCACCCGCGCCTGCGCAGGCGCAGGTGGTCTTTGTGTTATTATAAAAAACACTTTATACTCCTAGATCGATAATTATCAAAGTCAGCACGAGATTAATTATACGACTTACAACTATAAGATGTACGCGTAGGTATAGCCGACGAAATTTGGCCTTAAAATAGATATATTAGATAAAGAGATATTGTAATCTTTAATTTATTATATACATTTCGAATGTAGTAACTTTTAACAGAGCACTGTGACGCGTATTTACACAAGTGTATTAACAATGTTACAGTTATTGAAGGTTAACGATTTTAGAGATTTTTTTGTTTGCAATAAATACGCGTAATGAATGTTCACATTAACAATTGTTTCTGCGTTTTAAATAATTTAATATACGTAAATTGAATATTTAGTATTCAAAATATGATTTGATAGAAACCGAGTTCTTAAGTTCTAACATTAAAATCGATATTTACATATCATACTCTTTAGTTAACCCTAAAAAGCCGGCAACACACTCACTAACATGGATGTTCATGGGATGTTTATGAGTGTAGCGTAGGCTCGTTTTCCCGCATAATATCATATAAAAAAATAAAAGTTGTATTACTCTGTGTGTTTATTGCGGTTTCTGAAACAAGTATTATTTTTGGATCATTAACCTACATTAGTCTGCAACGCATTAGAGCGTGTATGTTAAGTAAATAGGTACGTAATATTTACATGACCACAGATTAATTCGTACAAACGAGTAATTTGAAGTTACATTTTGAAGCAGGTTTACGTACAAAGTCAAACAATCACACAGAGCCACACGCAGTACCAAATTATCAACTGAACCACAAAATAGTGGTCAATATAATAATCTAAAACTATGTAAACTCTGATTTATCATTCCATAGAATTCTGACATTTCATAAGTGTTGCTACTAAAAAAGTTCTCCACCGAGAAAGGGACAAATTTGACCCATTTGAGGGCAATAACAAAATAAAATGCTACGTATTTAAATGTTTTACCTACAAAAAGGTAAATCTAAATTAACTAACTTACCTACTCAAGTGACCTAATACAAAAATAACATATTATATTTCAATATCACGAACAATATATCGAATTAACTTTAATTACATTATTTTATTATTAAGCTGGTATCACTGCCTGCTAATTCCAGGTATAGTAAACCATTTAAAAAAAAATGTTATCTTGACTTGTGTTTTTTTTAATGTTTCTGATTAAAAGTGATGTAATTATCACTCACCGTAAACCACTTTTAATGTGGAGCACTGCACTTAATCAAATGGATCATTTACTAAAATATGTAGAAGTTAATACTCGTATTGAAGTTAAAAAATGTGCCCTGCCATAATGGTTTGTAATTTTAAGGTCTACGGAATTAATAATCAGAGTATAACTAAGGTATGGTTACAAAATATAGTATAATATACAAAATATATTACACAAAGTAGCGTTAGGAAATTTGCAAGCCATAAACAATTTCAACAAACTTCTTTATCGACGTACGGGAGAAATTTTGAACAAAATCGTCACGTTTTTCGGTTACGCGCCATCTTGCTTTTTTATCAAAGTTTAGTATAGTGACGTAAAGAATATAATATAATATATGATAATAATAACAACAATATATTAGTGTTGAAGTTTGGTTTATAAGAAGAATAACAATATATTAATTTGAAAGTGATAAAAAACTTGAGAGGTGTCAAGGGACACCCGGATGGAACGAAGTTCCTTTCGATTAATTAGTGAAGGAATTGTAATAAAATTGTATTCATTAAGTTTTATTTATAGCGAAGCGTAGTTCAACACGTTTTTCATATTTGTCCTAATTTTTTATATTATACCGAGTGATATCTACCCAATTCTCACATATCATCCAAATCAAGCTATTCAAGCGTCAAATAAAAATGCGATATATTTTCCCGACTCGTGTTCCCGCATTGATGCTGCGATCTGCGTTGTATGCGCGCGCAATGAGTAATGGGCGTGGCAATATAATGAGTTATTTTCCTCTAGGCATACTCTATAAATATTTTTATTCTTCTATTGAACTCCATCTTCACGATAATCCCAACATCCATTATTATCCAACTTCGTTTTTTAAACAAGGTTGTATTTACAAATTATCTATATCGTTCGCCATTATTTGGTCCACATGTTATGGTTGTATTACTAGTTTCAGGAAATATTACCTACACATCAAGAGTCACCAAGTAGAAATGTCTATTTCTAATAATTTTAGAAATGTTTTCGATACCAACATATGTTAAGGAAACTACTGTGTAGCTTTATAAAGCTCTAGTATTAGGGGATCGATAGTGTGTGATGTATCTCTATTATGTATACCAGTGGAAACCTTTATTTTAGAATAAATTGTATTATTTAATATTTCACAGATTCTATTTTTTTTTAAGTAGGCTGTAATTGTTACAAATCGTAGATTTTCTATCAATTTTAGCATTTAGCCAATACGATTCAGCTATCCAGGAGTATTAAAACTATACAGATCTCTAACAGTCTGTCAAACTTGCCGTTAAAAATACAATTCCCAACGCTAAAGACAGCGGAAGTCACTAAAATAGAACTATCAATCAGCCAAAAATAGAGAGATCCTTACCAAATCCCAGAACCAAGACGTTTGATGCTTCCTACCACTTGAGACGTTTAGCACTTAATGGATTCGATATTTTTAAACTCTTAATCCCATTTCAAGTAATGGAATCCATTTATGACTATTTATTTATTATTGATAATCCGTCTTACTTTACTGCGTAGAAGACGTACTAACACTTTCAATAGAGGTGAGGTTTCTCACAAACGTACTCACAGAAATATCTTTAATTTATTTATTTACAAAAGCATGCCAACGCTCGGCACACTCCTACATTGGAACATAAGAAAAATAAAATACATGATTAAATGTGACACTTATGGGCAAACATAAAATACATCGATACATAAATTATAGAAACTAAAGGAAAAATTATTTAATGATAGATTCACGAATTAAAATAGCACGATGATATAGATACGATGGCCGCTGTGGTCTCTATGCAGTCTTCGATACGTTAGCACGATATTACAAGGTGTTGTTGAGCAATCATAAACGTTTATATGAGGGGAAATTACTTAAAATTTCTTTAAGTTGCGTAAATATAATCACCACAAATTGCCTAAATCCTTACGAAAATATAAACAATATACAAAATTGCAATGATGTCACTCAAAACTAGAAAGGTGTTCGGTCAAGGTAACGCATAATATATACGAACATAAAAACTCATTACTGACTGATATAACCTCGAGTGCACTAAGTTCAATACCGCAACAAAACCACAATCATTGTATCACGTATTATTTAATACCAAACACATCCTTAACTTGAACAATTTTATTCAAAGAGTACAATTAAATATGCAGAATCGAAAATCGTGTAGTATAAAAGCTATAAAAATAAAGTCACGCTTTGAAACACTGGTTCGATTGTAAAAAGGATAACAACTGCAAACACTTTGTATTTCTTAATGATGCCCTTAACTCATAGAAAACAACTTTCCCGTAATGTCTAGGAAACGCACTTTCCTACTGAGATCTGCTGTGCACTTCCTGGAATACAAGAGATGGTGAAACTTGCGATATGCTCTGAATAAAAATTAGACAAGTACGGATGTATATCACGAAAAAGGGAAATGCTCTTGTCAATAGTGAAAGTCCTTGTATATTCGCGTCGCGTGCCTTATAAGATAAGATAGTTATATTAATTCGTTACCAGCTCTCTCCAATTAGCCAATAGAATAACCCGTTGATCAATACTATTGTTAAACCATAGAGCCGATAAATTTCTATTACTCGATAAATTTGTACAGCATAGAAAATTTATATGACAAATTTGGATTTTCCCAAGCTCTTCAATTTGAAAGCATCAGTATTGCCAGAGTTTGATGACCGGCGTAGCAGACTAGAGGGTTACACCCTTCAAGTTCACAGGGGTAGGGAGCGCGACGCAACGCCGTCTTTCGCAAATAAACAATCGACACAGCTCGTTGTAACAAAAATTAGGTAATTAAAAAGTAATAAACCAAAAAACCTGTCTATCACATCCGTTTATCGGTATTCATAAACAAAACTTGTATTTGTAAACTCACCGTCAAGAGTGGAAACCAATAATCCGTCGATAATTACGTATCCATTATCACATACACTACACTATATAGGACTATTTATTACTAACATATTGCACCCAAATATTGGCTTGTCTGGCAAACGTCAATTCACAACATTAATCCAAACTCCACGTGTATAATCAATTGAACAAAACAGGTGAATTTATATGAAATTTTGTTTATCGTGAGTCCGATCAGCTGTTGTGAACGACCGTTGCGTTGTATTGACGGGCGCGTATGCCGCGCGCGACTGAATACTGACTCGTTTGGTTCACCGCTGGTCGCTACTCGCTAAGCTTCGTAGTACAGCGGAGGCGCGGTCCATTACCCACACGTATAGTGTACACTACACGTAAACAAACAATACCGATTTGGAAGTACAATTCAACACACGAAACATACCAAAAAGCTATTAGGATTCGTGAATTGATAGAAATTAACGTAAACATGCAATAAAAACATCTAATTCCAACAGAGATAAGGACATAGATAGCATTAATGATAACAATTATAATATACAAGCGATTTCATGGTACTTTTAGAGCAGATGTTGCAAATGTTGGGTTGGATAAAGATCCGAAATAAATCAACAGTAGTTACATCTTCCTGGATGCATACTTGGTTATTGTTACCGTATAACAAGTCTATTGTGCAAGCATCTGCCGAGCATTCTATTCAGATGTGACCTTTGAATTACCACTCCGTGTAACGTACACGTGCTAATTTAAAAGTAAGGCAAATCTTGTATAACGCTTCTAAAATTATCGTAAATGATTCATAATTACTACATAGACTAAAACAAAGTAGGTACACGAGGGCGAACAAAAAGTGGTATAAAAACAGACATCCATTTTGGGAACGTGAGAAAAATGTGAGAGACAAATAAACTTAAGAAATGGGAAGGCTGGGACAATGTTTTTATTGATTCACGAATAGATCGAAGGCCATCGAGTCGATGTCTTTAAATTATCCGGTTCGACTGCGTAAACCGCTCAGTAATTTCGATAAAAACTCTCTTTTCGAATTCTATAATTACAGACATAATGCTTGGTTTTATGATATTTTAAATGTCAACGCTTAATTCTTTCGATCAAGACTGGCAATTCATATGAGTCATTGTTATGAGGAATTAAAATCAAATTTTAGTCGCAGTTATAAGATTCATCTATTGACTCAACAAAAATCCCACGAAGTGGCCCAACAAAAAAAAACATAAAAAAATATTTATATAGGTACTTCTTAAAAATATTATTATGTTGAACTATTAATTTTATTTTATTTACTAGACACTTTTTCACAAGACTTTATTACTTATACCGCAAACTTTTTACAAATGTTATTATTTTTTTTCTACATTCCTTTTCTTTCTTTATTTGCGACTGAGGCGCAAACTAGCTGCTGTGATCTCTGGTCATTCTGACCAGCGCTGTGGTACATTCTGCTCCTCAGCAAAATGCTGAGCCAGGGCCAATTACAGCCACAGCACACACGCATTACACACTTGAAACGAACCGAATGCGACAAGGGATTTTTTTTATGTCACATTATATTTTATAGTTTTTTTTTATTATAGTTATTTTGAGTGTTTATGTGAGTGTCTTTTTGTTTGTAATAAATGATATGTCTATATCTATAATTCAATCTCTTAAACAAGAAGCATTCATAGGAACCAATATCTATTGCATACAGCGGATCCATCAGTGAGTTTATGACCATTATCTCATACCCATTAACCCACATCCGTACAATTGCGTTACAAGACTTACAAGTCGGAACAAAATCAGTGCACCGTGAGCTACCAATGTTGAAATCGAGAGTCAAATTCTATGACTCTTATTTCCATCACAATAAGAGCTTTATCATTTACGTAACTCTTGGCGACATTCGTTCAATTGCCATTAATAAATCATTAGAAATTTTACCACTGAAGATTTAACTATGTTTTGACTTCTTCTAAAGTAAATTTGGTCTCACATAATTTGTTTTATCTAAAGGTAGTTAGCTCGTAGTAACAAACACACGCCTTTTTTTGATATCCGAAGTGGAAATGCATTTCCCCTGCCCCCAAAAGTTGCAGCGGTATGTAGGACTCGACCCACACCACAATCTCTGCTATTCCGCCTGGGTGGGCAATACCCACTAAAAAAACCACGTTACAGAGGCTCCGGGGTCGCTGTCGCATTCTACCGGGACCTCAACGGCATGTTAAACTCAAAAACCTCCAGTGCAGTATACACTACATAGGAACATGGGCATATCTTCTCCCATTTACTCCCCGTCTTCTACCTCTAAGATTCGTCCTAAAGCGCTCTCGACGAACACACGCCTGGAAAATGCCACTACAAACTTCATTGATATTCACACAACGTATCCACAATCCAAGTACAGATGCAGCTGAGGCATCTCTAATAAAATAACAGTCTAGACTCAGTCTAGACGCAATAGCCACTAGGAACTGTTTACGACCCTTAAATCGATTACCCCAGAGAAGTCACCGACAGTAATTTACACCTTTTCCCCTAAAAAGACTATAAATATATTCCATACAAGTTTATGATGCCACGAGCGCGTCTAGACAGTCCTGGGTGTATTAAATAAATCATGATAAAATAATATCTAATTCTATATAAAATTCTCGTGTCACAATGTTCGTTCCCATACTCCCCAAAACGGCTCGACCGATTCATATGAAATTTTATATTCGTATTCAGTAAGTCTGAAAATCGGCTACTATCTATCTTTCAAATGTGATAATGGGTAATAAATTTTTTTGTTTTAATATTTTTATGATACAGCATACAAAAATACATACAACCGCTAATTTTCATCCCTCTAAGATCAACCCCTATTTTTTATTATTGTAGATAGTTATTTTTAATGAACTAAAAAAATGTTTCCTAGAAATAATATACATGGCAAAACAAACGTTTGCCGGGTCAGCTAGTTTCTTTATAAGATAATCTACAACGCACTGAAAGTTCTTGAACGCAGAAAACTATAAAAAGTTTGTAAGCAAAGTGTTCAAACGAAGTCTCTCAAATGAGCAAAACTATATTCGAAGTCATTTTATAAAGTCCGTAACTAGATTTTAATTAGGTACACATTTTTAATAACAAAAAAAATAAGTGGCACTACAACCTTTTTAGGTCTAGGCCTCTACATTTCTGTCTCTGTTTCATGATCATTTGCCAATCTTATAGGTGATCAACCTTCTCTGCCTGACACACGCCGTCGACTTGAGTCTAAGGCAAGCCGGTTTCCGCACGATGTTTTCTTCACCGTTCAAGCGAATGTTAAATGCACACATAGAAAGTTCATTGGTGCACAGTCGGGGTTCGAACTACGACCTCAGGGATGAGAGTCGCACGCTGAAGCCACTAGGCCAATTCTGCAATCTCAATATCTATATAATGATAAATTCAGTCTAAAATAAACTTTCACACATAAGAATAAAGGCCGTACTTATCATGAAAACTCGGAAACATTGCGGTTAATCTTTCCCGATTAAAATGTTCCATTTTAATAAAACGTATGTTGACATGTTACTTCCTATGTCCATAAATGGTCATATCGGAAGCAAAATCACAATAAGCCTCCGTTACGGTGTAATTGCTTATCGTGTGAATATTGAGATCTAAACTCGGGAACCAGGAAGTTAGACATGAATAATAACGAAAGTCTTCTGTCGACAGTAAGTAGTGTTCCTAGTTTGATATTGTTACTAAATAATAAAGTTTACAAATTTTAGATTACAAAAACCTTCACTAAAATATATAAATACTAGTGGACCCGACAGACGTTGTCCTGCATGATATTTCAAGCAATTAGTAAAGCAAAGTATGAAAGTACCGACTGCAGCGCCATCTGGCGGGCTGATTTGTGAATCTAAACCATTCCCAGATCCCCTTGAACACACACAAAAAATTTCATCAAAATCGGTCCAGTCGTTTGAGAGAAGTTCAGTGACATACACACTCACAGAAGAATTATATATATAAAGATTTATATTTATAGCAAAGTTTGAAGTTGAAATTTCTCCAAAATATTTATGAAATAAATTTTCACACTATTTAAAATTAAAAGTGGAACAAACATTTTCCAATGGTTCCTCCCGTGTACGTCATACTAGCAAAATAAATGTCAATGTTCCGAATAGCCGCATCAGTTATTTCTAAACATATGGTGTTAAGGATATTTCAGAGAACAATATCGAAATCGCGTCATTATATGACATTATTTTTGCCAGCGGATTGAGTCTCTAATTTATTTCATGCGCCTACTGCTAATTAAATGATATATAACAAAAAACAAGTATTCAAAATATACAGCCAACAATGGAATACATAATATATAAAAGAGGTTCAACAAAAATATTTAAATACTAAGAAATACTAAGAAAATTAACTAAGAAATACCTAATTCGACTGTGTTGTGTGATGGTGTGAACGTAATGTACGCGAGGTTGTGAGCACACCCCACATAGTACAAACACACCCTACATACACAGTAGTAGTAATATGCATGTAGTATAAGATCCCGCTATACAACGACCTTCACCGAGATGCTTATTTAATGAAACTTATTTTATATTTAATTTAATATGTCAATAAATATAATCCATATGGGTTGCCTAGCAAATTTCAGTCCAGAGTATGTTTAATTAATATTAAAAAAAAAAAAAAATTTATAATTTGCATGTAGTAAATTTTTTGAACTTTTTTCAATCAATATTTTTAATCAGGGTAGTATTATATATGTATCACTATAACCTTCTTTTATACTAAAGATGTATATATACTTTAGTGTCACATAAAAAATATGTATACACATAAATAATTAATTGATTAAAAACAACCTAACGTTTGCATATTCTATGGGCTTCATACGTTCGATTGGTATAGAATTTATCTAATAATCATACCGGTGAAATGTTTAAAAAAAATTTTTTTTTTAATTAATTAAACATACTCTGGACTGAAATTTGCTAGGCAACCCATATGGATTATATTTATTGACATATTAAATTATATATAAAATAAGTTTCATTAAATAAGCATCTCGGTGAAGGTCGTTGTATAGCGGGATCTTAGACCAATGTTATTTAGCGCCATAGATGTTCTTAATACTTAAGCATATTTTGCGATAGCTTAAACAAGTCGAGACTTAAATAGTGTGTCGTTGTATGTCCTATTTAAAACTAACATCCAAGGTATACAGTCACGCTTTAAACAGTTCAAGAAATCAGCAGATGTTATAGGAAATAAGATGACGAAGTATTTTACGTGAAACTCATAGCTACTGAACCTTATCGCAGGCCGAGTAAACCGTACCGCTTCGAATCAATTGTCAAATCATTATAACGGGACGATGTCAGGCGTGAAAAGTATTGATACCGTTGTAATGCGGGCAATTGCTCTTTCCATCGCATACATTGAGTAATTTACTAATTATAGTTTAACACTTTGTATGTTATAAGAGAAATGGTATTTATTTTATATATTTTTTATCTCTTATTTATACCATTATATATTAGTATATTATACCACCCTATCCTCTATTTATACCCTTTATAAATGTAAGGGTTCTGGAAGGATTTGTCGAAAATTGTATTTAATAACGACATATACAACTTCCTATACTACATATTTTGTATATGGTACATCTCATCAAGAATCCGGATTAACTTTAATCTTGGTCAGTTTCAAAGCAGTTAAGAAATTGTGATTTCCTATGTTGCGCGTTTTAGGAAGTCTAGATAAAAGTAGAACATTAAAATGTCCATATAACGAATTTTGAAACTATTTATTGACGTAAAAAACTAATGCGGTGGTTATTTAAGTGTTGTAAATGAGTATTTAGGTCCAACGAAAAAGTTCTTATTCGTGTTGGGAGTGACTTATAAGAATCCTTAAAATACAGATACAAATTTTATTAAATATATAAAAATAAATTAATGTGTGGCGCTACAACATTTTTAGGTCTGGGCCTCAGATATCTGTATCTGTTTCATGACGATTTGTCAATCTAATCGGCAAGTAGGTGATCTACCTCCAGTGCTTGATACACGCCGTCGACTTTTTGGGTCTAAGACATGTCGGTTTCCTCACGATGTTTTCCTTCACAGTTCGAGCGAATGTGCGTCTAGAAAGAAAGTCCATTGGTGCACAGCCGGGGATCGAACTTATGACCTTTAAGTTAGGTTAGAGAAAACCAATATAAATACAATAAATGACCAACAAAATAAATCTAGAATCCAAAGAATTATAAATCCAAGGGAAACTCAGTTCATTATCCAAATACCAATTTCATTGAATACCGACTTCATTAATACAATATTTGATAACATAAACAAATGAATACTAACAAAACAGTTGCGAGATATGTTCAATAATCGCAAAGCTGGGTTTGTAGGCCATGCGCATTGTTGTATATTGTGTAACTTGTAATTGGTGTAATCGCGTGAGCACACTTTTTACCGAACTGTGATTCTATGACATGACTAATTGGTAATTTTATGTATCGGGTTACTGGAATACGCGTTAGATAACATTATTTACAGCGAAAAACCTTATATACCCTAGATTCTACCAATTCTTAAAACGTCGGCAACTCAAGTGATTTTCTACGGGCGGCGGTATCACTTAACATCAGGTGAGCCAACTGCCCGTTTGCCCACTGTTACTACTGCTACAAACAATAAACTACAAGCTCCCTCCATATCACAATGCCAAATCGTAAAATTACTGCTTTACGACTGGTTTGAGCGCGACCGCCGCTGCGAAAACCGCTGTGTGAGTTCGAAAAGTGAGTTACAGAATCGCAAGGCAGTTTTGTATTGTGTATTGCTTTTACTTTGCGGTGATTGCTTTATTGCATTTTAATAAACCTCATGAAACGAGATAGGTACTATTGCTGAATAATAGCGGCAGTTGAGCAGTTGGCCTAGTACCTTCAGCGTACCACTGTCATCCCTGAGGTCGTGGGTTCGAGTCCCCGCTGAGCACTAATGGTATGTTTTTCTATGTGCGCATTTAACATTCGCTCGAACGGCGAAGGAAAACATCGTGAGGAAACCGGGTTGACTCAAAAAGTCAACGGCGGGTGGTAGGCACTTGCCTATTAAATTGACAAATAACATTAATTTCCGTATATATATTGACATTATGCGGTCTCTACATACAGGAAGTATTCGTCGCATAGTTTAAAATTAATATTACCTAGGTAATACCTAGGAACGTATTAATGAGTTAAAAAACACGTAAAATTTTAATTAGACCCAAGCTCTAATTAATCGTTATCGCAACTAACCTACTTTTATAAATTCGTACCGTAGGTCAAAAACCTCGCTTCGGACTGCTAAGTGAGAAATTGCATGTTAAAAAAAAACTTGAATGACCAGACCTATAGGTAATTCTGAATCAAGTTTTAAAGCCAAACAAATTAGTTCACTTAATTTTTATATTCCCTAGATTTTTAACAGTCTTTTTTAATGAAGGTATTCAATTCGAGTATTCATTTAAATAATTCTCACTTCGTTTTGTTTAAAGGCGTATCACGAAGACCGCACATTACAAACATATTTTTTAATTAATTTTATTTTTGGCATTAAAAGCGATGGTGAAATAAAGCAGTAACATTCGTTAGAAGACCTATAGGCACAAAACAGGCTAAATTTCACTACTAACTAATTGAAGAACAAAAAAAACTTAAATAAAAATATTAAGGAATAAATTTTACATATGTAAGCTGTTGGCTTAACAAAAAAATTAATAGATCTATTTTTCAGCCTACGTTATAGAAGGAAACTACAATAGCACCAAGTCCAAGACCACGAGAACGCATGTAAACATTACTATGCGTCATAGCGGTAATCCCACGTTCGGAGAAAGTTTCCTACTGCCCATAAATTACAATGTTATCGAGTCTATATGAACTAAAGACCGGTTTCCTACATTGACAAAAGAACATTATTACTTATGGTAATCAAAGAACGACTGTAAGTTTTTTTTTACAATGTTTCTTGTGCCGTACAGAGTTCGGGTAAAATTATTGAATATAAAATTTTGACAACTACCGCTAATGTGCCTTTCTCTAGGTACCAAATAAATTCAACAGTTTTAATACACGTTGACAACATTATACCAGTAAACCTTTGAGATTATTAGCTAAATGTATTTTTATATTAAGTAGGTTAGTGTAGTATTAAGTTCGGTATTGTATTTAAAGAAACTGCTTTCAGCAGTAATACATTTACGTCCTATTTTTATCTTTTTTTGTGTTATTCTGATGTTAATAAAGTGTTATTATTATAACACGGAAACATTAAAAACGTTACTCTACACATTTCGATTCTTGATCAAACATTGACATAACTCCGATTGTATGTAAATTATGCCCACAGCATCATTTTCAATTTGTCAACTTTCGAATTAACCGTCACGCCGCCACGCCGATAAATCTAGCACTACGCGATTACGAAACCATTGTTTTAGGGGAAATCGTTCGATCATTACAAAGTACTTTATAAATCACAATTTCCCCAGGACCACAGTGGTATGCTTAGTTTTCTTCTTCACAAAGCGGTAGAATAGGAAGCACTAGAAGTAGTTTAGTAGGTACGTATCTTGAGTTGAACGACACATTTCCACATCGGTTGACAAAAATATCTAGTTATTAAACTAGACCTACCAAACCCGAATTTTTCACTAAATGTAATTTAATTTCCGTATCCACCTATGACCTAAATGATATTTATTTAAAGCCAACGTGTTATCTGTTCTGTGCGTGCTTAAACGAAACACAGGTTTTTGCATCGAACCCCCAATAATTGTTACTAGTGTTATTCACTGAGCCATAAACGCCGTCAAGTGCTATGAAAACCAAAAACAAACCATAGTAATTCACTTTGAAAACATAGATATTTCTTACTAAAAATAGTTATTAAATAAATTGCTTCTGTCTAAAGAGAAATCATCAAAAACACTTTCTGGAAGAAAGTAGTTAGTAAAATGAGAAAAGTAGTTCCAAGCCAATTATGTCGCAACAAACAGGTTTCGTTAATAATTCAAATTTTCTTAATTGTCCGAATAATTATCTTTTGTAGAAAGTGTGGTCACCCGTATCAAATCAATTTGTTTACTTTCTTGTATAGTAATTTTAAAGACATTATGCAAAATTCTATGTTATGGCTTAAGGCAAAGGAAAAATTATAATATATATACATGTATATATTTATAACACCATCCATTTATTTTATTTAAGTAATATTGTTATTTAGATAATTATCAAATCAATGTATACAAAACATTGTAAAAAAACATTAAAAGAAAAAATGTTCTCCATTCTTCTCCATATGAAAATACATTTTATAAGGGGCAACAAGTCTTTTTTTAATATTTCTAATTTGAAATTTTGACGAAGAAAAGTGCCTATTTGAAATAAATGATTTGACTTTACTTGACATTGGCTTGATGCAACACAAAAATCTCATAAAATATCTTACAAAACGTATCATTGTATTGCAATGTAAATATTTCTCATTATATCATCGCGTCTTACTTGGACAATGAAAGACAACCTTGTTCTATTTATGATTAATTGCAATATTGTAACAATTTCTTAACTTGTAACATCGTTTCAATTAGCCAATAGTGAAATAATTTTACCAAATTGTAATTATAAAGTTACAATGACGTCAAGTTACATCAAAGCATTCGCCCGTAGATTCGCCCGCGTGGTATACGTGTATTTTGCAAGATTTTTTAACAGTAATCGTTATATTTCAGTCAATTTAGTAAAAGCCTAATTAATTAATAATTCTACATCTAAACCATGCTTAGGCATGACATTGCTTTCGGTAGTTTTCGAGTTTCTAGCGTTCATACAGGCAAATAAACGCGACCGGCAACTTTGAGAATATATAAGGAAGTTAAGATTATATTCGACGTACCATAGACACCAACACACCGAATTGAAAACGCATCAATGATTCGCGGCCTATCTTTTACCGCAATTACGAATATAAACTTAATAGTTCAGAGCTGCTACATTCTTTACATTCTGACTTATGGAGCAAATTCAAAATCCTTTACACATCCTCTAAAGCACGTTTTTTTTATAGAACAGAGTTCAAACGGGCAAGAAGCTGACGTTATACGTGATGTCGCCATGGACACTCAATGCCAGAAGGTATAACAAACAATTGGTACGCTCTTTTCTTGAAGGACCCTAAGTCGAATTAGTTAGGAAATCCTTGAATGGGCAGCTCCACATAGTGGTGGTGCGCGGCAAAAACTGTCTTCAAAGCTCAGTTGTAGAACGAGGCATAGAGGCTAGACAGAGTCTATTACGAAACATGATATACCTTTTCACTATAGTATTTTATTCAGGAAAATAGGGTGAAAGCTCCCTTCTACTACTACTTTTTGTCTCCAAGTTACTTAACAAATAGCATCTGTAATAGTCTTAAATATATACAATAAGGTTTTGTGAGGTGAATGCGATCCTCCCTTGTGATCCTCAAAACAAGAGCAAGGGTCAAAGGTCGAGGGATTAGCGGCCTAGTAATTATTATTAATTCTATTATTATAAGTTAAAACCTACCTGTGTCGTGATCGAGTGTTGATCTGCCTCACTTCCCGTCCACCACTGCTCTCACCATCACTTCCGGACGCGCCTTCCATGGCGTGTACGGACACAGATTTGCTCACCTGATCAGATTTATTATATTATTATCAAGGTATTTTAATTACATGTATCACATTAAAAATAAAATAGATCAATAGAATAAATTAATCAAATATATTTAAATTATTTGCTGTTCGTTTGTCTCGCTAAAACTCGAGAATGGCTCGAACGATTTGGCTAATTTTAATCTTGAAATATTTGTGGAAGTTCAAACGGAGGAAGGTTTAAATGGAGAAACATGTTAAATATATAATAAATAGCAAAAACGTAAATAATTAAACAATCCAATATAATTAGTTTTTAGCTTTGCATTACATTTGATGCCTTTTGTTTTTTTATTTTGATATATGAATCTTGTAATTAGATATACAGACAAAACCGTTTACGACGACATCGTTTAGAACAACATACCGGTTATATTGACCAAAATCAAAGGTCCCGGCTGAATTCTATTGTATTAGGTACTTAATAACAACGTCATCGACTGTTACGACTATCGGTTTTTACGACCAAATAAGAGTAGTCCCTTCGATGTCATTATAACAGATTTTGACTGTATTTTTGTTTGTTTTTTTTAAGGGATACATTTTTGTATTTAAGTCGTGTGCCAGTCAGGTATGCTAGTTTTAAATACAATGTCGCGAAGATTACCACATTTTCTAGTAACAGTCTAACATCGCCTCATTCAAATATACATGACTGATTTAATTAATTATTGTATTAACTCACTTAGGATGAAGTGGTACAAAAACTCAATATTAAAGTAAGGATTGGAATTAAGAATTAAAGAGTACTATCGCTCATATGATCAGTTCTCATTTCTTATAGTTATATTTGTCAGGAAATGCTCGTATTATCAGGAAATGTTCTGAGAAATCGTTCAAGTATTACGTAACGAATTTGGCGAGGGGGTCCTTTTGTAAAACGTTACGATGCGGGGCGGGGATTGAATTACGCGTTATTGCTAATTCGACTTTCCAGTACTTTACACCACATAATGGTAACTTTAAGGTATAAAGAGTCACTAGGTGGTCACGAAACGTTTTACTATATTTGGGTACAGTACTGTACTTGGGTACAAAAACATGGGGGGGGGGGGTCAATAATCTCCAAAAATTGCGTGACGTAATACTTGAACGCTCCATTACCCACATGACCCCACTAAGCTAAGGACGATGTCAATATCGATTATTCAACCCTTCATCAAACTCATTGTTTGATGAAGGGAATCATTGTTTATAATGTTGTTTTTGTAGCTGGCAGTATAAATTGATTAAAAATAAAATAATTACCGGCGCGATATATTTCCTAACTCTAGCGGCTAATTCATCAACGTTTCTCTCTTTGTCATCAATGCCAAAGAACTTATTCTTCGCCGTTTGATTTAGGGCTGTGATTTGCAAGACCTGAAACACATACAAATATTAAACACCTTTCATTTAACACAGAAGACAGACAACTAAATTACATAAAGTTCGGTAAGACAGCTTGCTATAAAAATAAATTAAAGAAACAAGAAATATGTTTATTCGGAACACCATAGTATATAATACATATCGACGCTGTAGAATGATAACCTCTTATGTCCAAAGAACCAAACATAACAGGAAACGAAAAATGTTTCCATAGTTTAGGATGGTTTATGTTATTAATAAATAAGTCCTTACTTCATGATTATACCAGTTACATAATAATAAAAAATAAATGTGTTTTTGACATACGAGGTTATCATTCTACAGTCACGATATGTATTATTAAAGTTATACTTCCTTAATCGCGTTATGAAAAATTGATGAGAGTGAAATTTTACGATGCGCGCGCACCGTGACACAAAATTAACAGAATGAAGTTGCCCACGGAAGATGCTACGGCATTGGACATAATTTAAAAACAACATTCGAATAATAATATAATTTATGTTACACTCAATGTAAGAGAATAATAATAAATATTTATTTATGTAATTTTTCAAATGTAAACTGAACTTTATTTACTATAATGACTCCTTTTCCAGTCTTTGATAATTTAATTTTAATTAATTATTTGCATGCAATCAAAAACTATTTTTAATAAAGCAATTGCAATTGTCGTTAAATAAATCTATTTCTTTAGAAAACCTACAATTCCCTACAACGGTATTTTTCATACAAACGTGCGTAATCATATGAAGTAAGCACTCACCGGCGGCTTTCCCTCCATCGCCTTTTCCACTGGCCTCCTCAATTTTCCCAACTGTATCGGCTCATCCAGCTTCTTCACAAACCTCTTATAGGTTTCATCTGTTTTCGTTTCTGAGGGTTTCCTTCCCAATTTTCCGAGTAAGGGAACCTTCACGTTGGCATTCTTAGCCTGAGTCAAACGCTCCTGTAACTCATCGGCTCCTGGTAACTGAACTTTTCTAGGGTCTTGGTAGTTCGTTAAATCGGATTCGGTTCTTGAAGACCTGAGCTTGTTTTTCCTTTGGAAGCGACGTTTCGGTTCAGGTAGTTCCTCGGAGGTATCTGATGATGAACAGCTTTTTTCCGATGATGATACCGAGGATGCGGATGATTCGTCATCTGAGCTGTCTATACCTTCGTCTTTTAGACCCTGCAACAGAAATATCAATGGGCTATTAAGGTCCATTATAGTAAATTGGGCTTTAAATAATAATAATGTCTTATAAGTTCAATAGGCTTTAGGCTAGTCCGATAAGGACAAAATATAAAATCTTTTTTTTATGGCTCTGGCACGATTTGTGCATTAGCCAGCGTCAAGTATGGGATTTTTTATAATGCGTGCTTTAGAAATTCGACCGTGTCCTCCATGTACGGTTTAGGCACTCGCCCGGTACCGCAGAACCCTCCCAAAGGCCGAGAGCAAATTTATATAGAAATATAAGGCCCTTATGTAGAAATATGACGAGTAAATCTTTTCTTTACTCGTCATATTTCTACATTCAATTTTCAAACTAGTAATAATACAATGTATACTGCAACACATACGACAAATAAAGGAGCGTTCAAGTATTACATAACAAATTTTGGGGGGGGGGGTCCTTTTGTAATACGTTACGATGCGGGGCGGGGATTAAATTACGCGTTATTGTTAATATTTTTTTCGACTTTCCAGTGCTTTCACCACATAATGGTAACTTTTAGGTATAAAGAGTCACTAGGTGGTCACGAAACGTTTTCCTATACATGGGTACAGAAAAACGTTACGGCGCGTTACATCGGGTCAATAATCTCCAAAAATTGCGTGACGTAATACTTGCACGTTCCCTAATATATTTTTAAGAAATAAATAGTTCCAATCATAAATTATTTACCTCAGAGCTTTCTCCCTTAGCGAGTACTTTTGGCTTGGGGACAACGGTAGATCCGGACTTCAAAATTCCTCTCACTTCTGGTGTTATCATACGTTGCGCACGCTCAGACGGCGAATCGTCGTCTAGGTCTGTAATTTATATAAGCTTTTTTCAAACGATATTGATCCAGAAACTTAGTAATTTTATTTCTCTTTGGAAATATTTACAAATAAAGCAAAATTGTTTAAGTTAAGAAAGTCGACATTAATGTTAGTGTTTCTAGTCATCGTGTTAGTACGGGAACGAGGTAGACATCGCTCATAAAGATATTTGCTGCATTAAGATCGCTCAAAATAAACATTACTCAGTTATCGCAAACCGATTACATCATAGATTTTTCATTACATGCGTAACCCACAGACCAAGATATTTATAGAGGACTCGAACGATTCAAATCACTTAATTGACATATTTAAATCAATGTTTAAATAGATTATCTATATTATACTAGCTGATCCGGCAAACGTCGTTTTGCCATGTATATCATTTATAATAAAAAATAGGGATTGATCGTAGAGGGGTGAAAATTGGGGGTTGTGTGTATTTTTTAATGATGTATCATAAAAAAAAAATATTTATCTAAAAATAAAAAAATAAAAAATTTAGGGGTACCCTTAAAATTTAGGGGGATGAAAAATAGATGTTGTCTGATTCTCAGACATACCCAATATGCATACAAAATTTCATGAGAATCGGTCAAACCGTTTAGGAGGAGTTTAACTACAAACACTGCGACACGAGAATTTTATATATTATTATAAACAAAACCTGAAAAAAAAACTGAAATCTTGGTCTGTAATGTAAATTAGCTTATTACTTTCCCGTGTTAGTCAACGTGCGCATGCAAACACACCTACCAGTCAAGTTTCGAGTTCTCGTCCCAAATTTTACAAACAACGTACTTAGTACTTTATATTGATTGATTAAACATTAGAACGAAAACTCTTAAATTCATAGCGATGATACAGGTCCGCAGTGCAAGTAATAACAAAGTTGAAAATTTAAATTTCAGTGCGAACCAGAGCTGTTAGTGAAATACCATTGAATATATTATTTATATAATATATTCGACATGGAGACATGTGGAGACAACTCATTTCTTCATTTTTGTTCGTTTATTTCAGGAAAGTCCACGTTTAAATATCTGTAATTGTAAGTAAAACTTGCATCACGGCCTCGACAATATCTACACGAAAAATCCAAATCTTCAGAGCCCATATTACGTCATTAGTGAACCCAATAAGCGCAACGACAAGCATCAAACTCAAAATGAAAACCAGACCTAAACTTCGAAACTTCGCGTTTTGCTTGAGATACTCTAACGACGTGTTTTTAGCGCTCGCCGAACGGAACAACTCCATCTTAAGTTGAAAATCTGTATTACGAGGGACGTCTTCGTGCGTGAGAGACTTTGTCAGTCTTTCATTCTGCTCCATAGCTTCTTGGACTTGGCTGGCCAAAACAGGCATCGTTCGGAGCCTGGATGCTCTGAGAACTCTTTCCTCTCTGGGTTTCAGACCAGCCAGGGGCGGTTTGTGTGTTAATTTCGAGTTAAACATCTTCATTTTCTCCATAAGTGACATTTTGGCTGGATCATCGTCGTCTAACTTAGCTGCCACCGGTGCGTATTTACATAACAATGTGCACCCATAACACAGATGAGGACATGCAAAAAGAAAGGCCGACAATCAGACAGGAAGCTGAATCCGTCGTAAGATGCAATGTACATGCCGTCGAACTGACTGAAATACTCAATAAATTGTGAAAGATAAGTGTTCTTGATTTCATTAACAAAGAAATCAAGAAATATATGTCACCGTAAAATTGTAAACACCGTTAGATTGTAATCTATCCCGCGAGATTGTAAACTGTCGAAAGATTGTGAACCTCAACGAACTGCTTACAATTTAACGTATTATTATTCGGTAGATTGTAATCTATCGAAGTGAAACCGTCAAATTACAATCTTAAAATTGTCAACTGTCCGAAGGTTGTCCCTGATTGGCCGGCTTTATAGTAAACAGGAGGTTCACAATCTTTCGACAATTTTTAATCTCGCGAGATACATTACAATCTAACGGTATTTACAATTTTACGTTAACATATATACAAAATTTAAAGCGAACAGCTCTTACCATCTTCGTCTCTGTCTAGCACGTTGGCGGTGCTTTTAGACTGAGTGAGAGAGAAGCTTTCCTGCGTGTCTTTTGGAGGTGAAGGAGGCGATTGCAAGTCGATACTCTGGGTTCTGAAGCGTTCCATAACAGATGTACCGTCATTGATCTTCGACCGACTGTGGCGGAGCAGTGGTTTCGGCGTTCCTGGAATGAGGATAATGAATTCTTTAGAAATATTGAAGTGGTATTGATAAAGAATACTGATAAATTGTTATTTAATAGTACTTCACTCATTGATATACAAAAAACCCAAGATGCACACTCAACGTCAAAAAAACGTCCTCAAAAAATGAGCGCAACATTCTAAATTGTGCGCTCATTTCAAATAGTCTCGCGTCTAATAAGTGGAGTCGATGTTATTTATTTGTGTTTTTTTTTATATAAAAATTTATGTACTTTTGAACTTTTTTGTGTGTAGTTTTTGACAAATATATTTACGCTATATAAAGTGTAGGTCAGGAGGTAGCCCATTTAACATTTTTTTTTTAATTTAAAGAAAAAACTTTTTTACCGGATTAAAGTTATGTATTATTATAAATTTACAACTATTTAACATCCAACACCTTTTGTCTTCAGTCACCGTGACCACGCACGCTGTAAAGCACCCGAAAAGTCGGATAAATTTAAAATTATGTTAAATAGTTGTAAATAAAAAAGTCATGTTCGACTCCACTCAATACCTTGTCCTACGTAAAATTTTATTGCTTTAAGTACGTATACACTGCGTTGTAATAACAACTTTAAGCAATTCGCGTAAGGTTGATTTTGCAATAATATATGCTTGTGACATATACTGTTATAGACATACTGTTATAGAAAGGGACAGAAATAGTGTTTCGGGACACTTTCGAGCGTTACTTTTATTCCAGATTGTGCATCTTGGGTTTTTTGTATATCAATGACTTCACTGTATTATCTAATATATAAAATTCTCGTGTCACAATGTTCGTTCCCGTACTCCTCAGAAACGGCTCGACCGATTATTATGATTTTAATATGCATATTCAGTAAGTCTGAGGATCGGCTACTATCTATCTTTTAAACTCCTAAGGGATAAGGGATATATTTTATAGATTTTTTTTTGTTTTTAATTTTTTATGATACAGCATACAAAAATTCATACAATGCCTAACTTTCACCCCTCTACAATCAATCCCTATTTTTTATTATAGTAGATAGTTATTTTTATTCAACTAAAAAATGTTTCCAAGAAATAAGATACATGGCAAAACAGCTAGTATTATAATAAAATTCAAATAAGCGGCGAACCCGTGAAGGCGCAACAACTTTCGGGTTTGTAACTTTGTTAATATAATGAACTAGACTAGAAAAATACCTTTGGCCTTCTGTTGCAATTGTTGCCACATACTAGCTCGAGCGACAACGCTGTTACTCTTGACCAGGCCCAGAGCAAACCCGGAAGGCTCGCTTTCATCATCACTTCTGCTTTCGAGACTGCGTAGAGCCTCATTCTCTGTGGATTTCCTCTCACGATTCATGTTAAGAAGGCCTTGCTCAATGGATGACGATGACCAATCTTGGCTACTGTTAACTTCCTGGTTTTCTTTTATTTCTTGACTCTCTATCAGCCCCAATTCCTCACCTGGAAATTTATTATAATACAATTAATAATAGGTTTAAGACAAGTGTAATCTAGACATATGTTATGAGGCAGTGACTAAAACTTGTTTTTAAAACTAACAAACTTTATTTAAAATTATGTTTACAAAAACTAACGTTGGAGTTCGAATATGGAATAGAAGTGCCTTTGAAAGGATCGGGATTTGGTACTTAAAGGTTTGGGTAGGAGTAGGGATACATTAGGGGAACAAACAATGTCATTAGGTACTTAACTATAACTTATCACTACATGAACATATGGTTAAACTTATACAAGGCAAAAAATAACAGTTGAAAGTTTAATAATATAGTGGGGACCACATAACACCTCCCCCCTTAAAATAAAGGTTGCGCCTGTTGGCGTGAACTTTTTGAAGAAGTTTGTTGGGCGTCCTCTTCCTCGTCGTCCGAGCTGATGCAAGCCGTCGTCGTCGTCGTCGTATTGTATGTAGACATCGGGATTTCTATTTGTTGTCGTCTTCGGGATTGGTCGAAGCAATTATTAAATATTTGAATGCATCCTTGTTCGTGAGGGTTTCTTCTTGGGTAAAAGTATTTGAAGAGGTTGCAACAATTGCAAAACTTGTAAAGAGTATAAATAAGAAGGACTGATCCAAGTGATAAACTCATTAGAGTGAAATTGTATGGATGTTCTTGAATGATATATTTGTCTTGATTTAGTATTTTAGAGTGATGTTTGATCTCGTCTTTAATAGTATTGAGAGAGTCTAAGGAAACATCGTTAATTTGGATAGGTACGAGTCTTGGATTATAAAGATCTGGAGTTCCTTCGATGCAGCGATTTTCCACGTCGACAGTAACAATGGGATGACTTATGTTTTTCGATTTCGAGTCTTCAGCGATGAGTGTAACCATTGGTGTATAAAATTTGCATGCAGGTTGTAGCAGAATTATTCCGTGTCCAAATATTTCGCCATGTGTAGTTTTTCCGTTGCATTCCATAGCATATGTAATTTTCTTCGAAAGTATGAAAATCCATTTGTTATTTTTTAATGGATGAAATGTGTTGAAATGCGCAGAGAATGTGGATACCTCGCAGTTTTGAGGTATGTCTTTAGAATTCGTCAGCAAGATGGAGACTTCGCAGATTGGTTGTGCGTTTGAGTTGAAGATTGTGACCTTACTGCATACATGAAGGTTTGGAGAGAATTCATGACACTTATCCACGGAGTTCGTCGTCAGGTAGCGTTGACTGTTTTTGCTGATAGCAAGATACATGTGCTCAGGTAGGATTGTGGAATATAAGGAGGACTCAGGATGTTTTATAGGAATTGAAATTAAATGGTATAAGGTAAATATGTCATTTTTGACTAAAGGAAAATTTAATATATATATAATTTTGTTCATATAAATATATGATGTAATTGTGGCAGAGTTTAGAATTTTATGAATGTTTTGAAGACTCACGGTTGCCACTAGGTTACCTGATGTTCTAGCATGACTTGATGCTAATAATTCTTTGTAAAGACTTACTGACGATATGACCGAAGGATGAACTGCTCCCGATTTAATAAATAAAATGCTCGCAACGATATCATCAATTTGTTTTTCTAGAGACGTGACGAGTTCTAGAATTTGTATAGAAACAGTTGAGATCTGTTCAGATACACTGAGATTAAAAAGTAAAGTATTCGTTGAGTTAATATAGGAGTTAATTTTCATTAAATTTTCATTGATCATGTGTTCATCGTATGAAATTTTTAAAATGGTATTGTTAAAGTTAGTAATGGTTGAAGAAAGAATTTGGAGTTGTTGTTTTAAAATATCATTCGTAGAAATTTGTTGCTTTTCTAAGAGATCTATACATTCATTATAGTATTCGGCATCTTTTGCGTCTGGTGTACCAATGAGCCATTTTAGAACTGAGCTTAGACCGTCTATAAGTTCGCGCTTGAAACGCTTGTCGCTTGTGTAATATTGAAATTCATCCAACCTTGAGTCTATATTCATAATACTTAATTTAATAAAAGAACTGGTAGTATCGACGTTAGGTAAATTAGAATTTTGTTTGATTATAAAATTATAACTATTTACTAATCGTTTTAGAGAATCCCTCGATAAGAATAATGGTTCGATATCTCTATATATAATGAGTTTCCAAGAACTTTCCGACACTAGAACTTCACCAACTTCTTCATAATATAGTCCTGAGTTTGAAGGTATATTTTGTATGTGGGTATCCCCGACAACAAAGGTTGTGGAGTACCTGAAATATGGAAATAACTATTTTGTAAAATATAATATTGAAAGAAATATAATAATATTCAAGAATTAGACTACGACCTATTCAGAATTCTAATTAGAATTAAACCTATTTGTAACTATTTTCTTTATAATTATATAAATTTTGTATAGTATAATGTAAAATAATTTTTTTTATTATAGAACATATGATAAAACTAAAATAAGGATTATTCATGTGTGTATAAAACGAATGTATATAATTAGGATTCTCCTCTCCGTCGGATATAGTATTGGGAAATGCCATAGCAATTGGTAAACTGAAATAGAATTAAAATTGGTTTGTAAAAAAAAATCTAGTAACGATAATTATTCTAAATAATTTATGATTCGTGCGATGGTCTTAAACGATTTGCATGCACTATTTGGTTTCTTCCATTCTTTCTGATAATGTAATTTTCATTGAATCCTATTCTGACAATAAGATAAGGACCTTCCCATTTCGAATCTAAGTTATTAGGGTTAGGCACCTTGAGCATTACGTAATCGCCTACGTTATACTTAGCGATGTTTCTAATATTTTTATCATAACGTTCTTTAGCTTTTTCCTTCATCGCTTGTAAGTTACGTAAAGCAACGTCACGAGAAACTTTGAGTCGTTCATTAAGATCATGTAAATAATCACAGGTTGTATATTCGTTTAATTCTTTTAGAGAGTAGAGTGATCGAGGTTTATACCCAAAAAGTAATTCATGAGGCGTGAAACCCAATGATTGATTAACTGCTGTGTTATGACATATAACTGCGAAAGGAATTATTTGATCCCAATTGCAATTATTTTTCTTATGATACGATCGTATATGATCTCTAAGAGTAGCATGGAAACGTTCTATAGAACCATTACTTTGAGGGTGGTAAGCTGTGCTCAATGTATGATTTGAACCTAACAATTTCATTAATTGTTTTATGATGCTATTTACAAATTCTGTTCCTTGATCTGAGTGAAATCGTTTGGGAACGCCGTAATGTTGACAGAAGATTAATAGAGTCTTTGCTACGGTAATTGCTTGTTTATCTACAATAGGATAAGCTTGTACAAACCTTGTTAAATCATCTTGTAAGGTTAAGATGTACTTATTAGAGTCATGGGTTACTTCCGAATAAGAAACTAAGTCGATAGAGACACGTTCAAAAGGTTCAGTGGATGATGAAGTTATTACCATTGGAGCTTTATAAGTTTTTCTTTGTATCTTACTCCGTTGGCAAATTTGACATTTGTCAATGTAATTTTTAATAGTGTCGGTCATACCTTTCCAAAAATACTCTGATCTTATTTTTCGTGTGGTTTCAACTATACCACGGTGACCAGACAAAGGGTCATCATGAAAAGATTTTAAAATAGAAGGAATATCTTCAGGATTAGGAGTCTTCACTTTGTTTTCACAGATAGTAATCTTACAATTATAAATGTCTGCTAAATAAGATGTAATATGTAGTTGTTCATTGCCTTTTAATTTACAAGTTGCGTCATCTTTTAAGTCAGGTACGTAAAGTGATTTCAAATCGTTATTCTGTAAACAGCTAAGAAGTGACTTAAAATAGCTTTCAGAATCCCAAGGATCGAAATATAAGGGTCGAGAATAGTTAAAGTAAATGTTTTGTTTTTTGTTGGAAACCAATAAGTCAGTTTCGTAGAGTGCTTTAGACTTTTTTAGAAATGGTTCCACTTGAGAACACATTGAAATAGCTTCGTTGTAAAGATTGTTCTTATCGGAAATGTCACAAGAAATAGCAATAAATATGTCTTTATGTCGTTCGTCTAACAGCTTATCTGGTGAAATATGTAGATTTGGAGTGTCGAAACTATAATCTGAAATTTCTGTAAAGTGTTGATAGTTTAATTGTAAATAGTCGTCGTGAGAATCGATTTCGTTCTTATCAGTATTTTTGTCACAAGTTAAGTCAATAGTATTTGTGTTAAGAATTGAAGGCCTAGAGAGTGCGTCGGCATTAGTATTATTTTTACCAGCTTTATAAATTACTTCGTATTCATATTCTTCGAGTTTGAGACGCCAGCGAACGAGACGACTTCCAGGGTCTTTTATAGAGAAAAGCCATGTTAATGGTTTATGATCGGTAACGATCTTGAACTTTCTACCAAATAAATAGGGACGAAAATGCTTAACAGCCCAAACTATGGCTAATAATTCACGTTCAATGGTGGAATAATTTGATTCTGCTTTGTTGAGAGTACGTGATGCATACGCAATAGGTAGATCTTTACCTATTTGCCCTTGCGATAAAACAGCGCCAATCGCATGAAGAGAAGCGTCTGTTGTTAAAATAAATTCTTTAGTAAAATCAGGATATTGTAAAATAGGAGGATTGGTAAGGAGATGTTTGCATTCTTCAAAGGCTGATTGTTGAGTTTCACCCCAAACAAAAGGAACATCTTTCTTAAGGAGACTAGTTAAAGGTTTTGTTAGACTACTAAAATTAGAAATGAAACGGCGATAATAGCCGGTTAGGCCAAGGAAAGACTTGATGTCTTTGCATGATTTGGGAACTGGAAAATTATCGACTGCGTGAACTTTATCAGGATTAGGTTTTACACCTTCGCTAGAAATTATATGCCCTAGATAGGCTACTTCTTTCCTAAGGAATTCACACTTATCTGGTTGAACTTTTAAGCCATTTTTCCTAAGTCGATTGAAGACTTCGTATAGCTTTTGTTCGTGTTCTTGTAAACTAGAGGCGAAGACTACTATGTCATCTAAGAAGACAAAGCAACGTTCACCTTGTAATCCATAGAGTACGCTATCCATAGCACGTTGAAAAGTTGCTGGAGCATTCTTTAATCCAAATGGCATTCTTAAAAATTCATAATGTCCATACGGAGTATTAAAGGCAGTTTTAGGAATATCGTTTGATTCGAGTTCGATTTGGTGGAATCCAGAGGCGAGATCTAAAGTAGTGAAGTAAACAGAATGTCCTAACTTGTCGAGTATATCTGTAATGTTAGGTAAAGGATAACTATCACCTATGGTTATATCATTAAGTTTACGATAATCGATAACGACGCGCCATTTTTGTTTGCCGGAGGCGTCTACTTTTTTAGGGACTACCCAGATAGGACTACTCCATGGTGAAGTACTCGGACGTATTATATTTTCATTTAGCATTTTATCGACCTGGGTTTTTACTTCTTGTTGATGTATATGTGGAAACCTATATGTTTTCGTATTAATTGGAATATTTGATGTGGTAGGAATAGTATGCTTAGTATGGTTTGTAAATGTCAGTTTGTCACCTTCTGTATAAAATATGTCAGAATATTCAATTACGATTTTATTTAGGGAGTTTGATTCTTCTTTGTTTAAATGGTCGCCTCTAATGAGGGACCAAACTTTGCTCTGACGATCTGTTTGGGAAATACAATTAAAATTATTTATCTCATGTTGAGTTTGTTCCTTAGTATGTTTGTCAAAGTCAAAAATAGTAACAGGGATGGAAGGAGTGCTAATAATCTTATCTTGTTTGTCTAAATTAATGCAAGTTGTAAGAAAAGAGTTGTTTGCGACGGTCACTAATGAGCGTGGAATAATAATGCCATGATCTAATGTATGTTTTTCAACGATTGCTTCGCCAAAATTCATAGAATTTGTTGTACATCTAATTACTGTTTCCGATCGTTTGTTAATTACTTGTTTTTCGAGGGATACAGTATAGTTCTGTGAATTTAAATCTTGTAGTTTTTCATGTAAATAAAATAAGTCATAACTTTTGACGCCAATTGTTAAGATTTTCGATTGTACTTCAATTTTACAGTCATATTCAGTCATAAAGTCATTACCTAAAATACCGTCAGCTTTTATGTTAAGGTTTGCAACATGAAATTTATGTTTAGGTAAATTGTCAAGGGAAATATTTGCCGTTCCTAAGGTCAGCATCTGAGATTGAGAACTGGAAATACCTTGAATAGAAACTATATTTAATTCGTTAATGCAAGCTAAACCTATTTTATCTTTACGTATGACAGATATACCAGCACCGGTATCAATTAAAAGAGTCACAGGTTTATTATCTATGTAAAATGTAGCATGTAAGAGATTTTCTGGAGGAATATCATTTAAAGCAGAGATTGAAAAAGATTTAATATTCTTGTTGTTTGATTTCGACTTACGTTTATTTTTTTTATAATGGTATTTTGAATTCGATTTAGTAGTAGTATGAGATACAGCGGGTTTACAAGATTCAGCGATATTTTGAGATACAGTGGGGTTAGAAGATACAGTGCGATTTTTAGATTCAGAGGATTTTGGAGATTCATCGTGCTTATAAGAAATAGTAGAATCCGTATTATGACCAAAGGTTTGGGACTGGCTACCCTGTTTGTAGGTCTGTATAAAGCTAGCTTCGAAATCTGTCTGTGTGCAAGCTTCTTTGCATTGCCTCCGATAGGCTGGTTTATTATGCAAGGATGCAGGCACAGTGCTTTGTAACACTCGACTTGATTTTGGAATTTGAGGAAGCATTGAATAGTCTAAAGAGCTGGGTTCATCGAGTAGGAGCTGGTAGCGATTTCCAACGGGTCGCTCATTTCGTTGGTCGCTTCTAAGTTTAAATGGCGGATTGGTGCAGGGAGAGCGCGTTGTTTATTTTGCTCGTTGTATGCTCTCTTGCGACATTCGTTTATTGAATGCCCAATATTTTTACAATAAGCACATGTCTTTGGAGAAAATCTAGGATTAGGAGGCCTGAATGGAATATTTGGGTTTCTAATAGATTGGTAATTATTTTGATATGCATTACTCCTAATTGCTGGCCTAGGAGTTGGAACTGGTCTAAATAAAGATTGCCTAGCTTTGTTCATAGCCCTAATTTGATCTTCTTGCATTGCAAAACGACCTGCTTCTCTCAAGGTATCGAAACCTTTTGTTCTGAGCATTATACCCATGTCTGTAGAGAGACCGTTGAGGAATATGCTTAAGGCGGTTTCCTCGGTGGTTGCTACACGTCCGTCTAATGTTGAATCGCAAATTTCTGAGTGTAGTTTTTCTAAGATTTTGCAACGACAAAGATCTACTCTATGATAAAATTGGGTTAAGGACTCATCATGTCTCTGGAAAATCGATTGAAGTTCTAAATTCAAATGTTGAATCGTCTTGGTATTCGCGAATCTCTCAATAAGAAATCTCTTTAGTTCATCCCACGTCTCGTAAGTTTTACACCGAACTTCTGAGGCCGCGATGCCTTTAATATTATTTAGAGCACAAGTTAACAAAGTCTCCCGTTCAAACGGAGATGACAGTTTAAACACAGTATCACAGGACCTAATGTAACCGTAAATTTCATCGTGATTGTTTGTGTCGAATATAGGAATAAGATTTATAAGAGTTTGAATATTAACTGGTGATGCCTTCATTATGCTTTCGGTCTTTAATGACATGATGATTATTAAAATGTAGAATGCGTGTGTAGTTAAATATGAATAATGTAATTAAATGAAATATAAGATATAGTAATACAGGATAATATATATAAAACACACAAAATATGGAAATATAGGAAAAGAATGAGCCACAAGTAAAATGCCACTTACCACAGTAACACGAACCACAAGAGCATAGTATCGGCGAAAACTATTAAAAGCCTAAGGCTACCGTACTAGGCGATGCTAGTCCTTTGTACGTTTGCTTCGTCTTACTACACAAGTAGATCCTACCGACTGCGCCAAATTTGTTATGAGGCAGTGACTAAAACTTGTTTTTAAAACTAACAAACTTTATTTAAAATTATGTTTACAAAAACTAACGTTGGAGTTCGAATATGGAATAGAAGTGCCTTTGAAAGGATCGGGATTTGGTACTTAAAGGTTTGGGTAGGAGTAGGGATACATTAGGGGAACAAACAATGTCATTAGGTACTTAACTATAACTTATCACTACATGAACATATGGTTAAACTTATACAAGGCAAAAAATAACAGTTGAAAGTTTAATAATATAGTGGGGACCACATAACACATATTTCCGTCTAAAGACATTCATTATTTGAATGCGTAAGAGTTATACAATTTTAATTTTAATGTACTCTTTGTTGTAACAGTTCAAAGCGGCACCTCAGTACGGGTAACCGCTTGAGTCAATGAACACCTCACCATTATGAAGCGAATTCTAAAAGCACGCATTTTCATGATAAAATGCAATGTATCTGTGGCATCAGAAAAACTATACTTTGACAATGAACAGCGCACAACATTGACCCAAATAAAAGGGCCTATACATTAGCAAGGCTAAGCCGAGTTTATTTTCAAAACTGTCCTAATATGATTGCGATGCATACAAATTCTAAATATACCAAACATAAACAAACATGAGGCAAATGCAAGCTGGCTGCTTTGATTGCTTCCATATGTTTATTACAGAAACAGTTACATTTTAGTGTGTGCTAAATAAGTCACCGCGTATATTTATTCACCTCGATAATGACAATTTACGATATAAGCTACTCACCAGAATGAGGGCCTGAATCTCGAGATGAAGCGCGATTATACACTCCACTATCACAAGAAACGTTGAGACTCCAGTTGTCAGCGTCACCCTGGTTCCTCTCGTCTTCTTCCAAAGCCCGGCTATCTTCATCCAACGCTACGCGGACCTTGTTCACCTCTTGCTCTATTTCATCCAACGTTTGGTGGCCTTCAACATCCTCAGAAACTTTCTCGAAATCTAATAACAACGCCTCTCCATAGCTATCGTTTTTGGGACTGGCTATCTCAGGGCCGTTGAGAACTGGAAAGTTTGCTGTGGAACAGGAGTTAAGGGGGGGCGATTTTAAGTCCTTAAAAGGATCACGCTCAGGTTCTTCCACATAGGGATCCCTGGACGAGGATGGAGCACCGGACTCGACGGAACTGGTCGGAAAACTACAGGCAGCGGTGCCGAACGCTTGGAAACTCTGTTGGCCCGGCTCCAAACTGCGAAATGAGAAAAGAAATGTATTAATGTAGAACGCGCCCGTCTGTTAGAGAGGGACAGTGGTAGAGTTAGTTCACCTTCAAAAATTTCGATGAATTATAGCGCGAGTGATCTGGACTGACGACGCCATATTGACTTGGGAAACTTTGACATAATTGGTAATAGCGCAAAGAATAAATGTCTCGGACGCATCGGCAGGTTGTAAATCACATAACGTTAGCAACACATGTGCCGACTGTCAAACATCTCCTAATCGTATCTTTCAAGATATAAACAAAATAGAACGTTTTATAGAATCATAGCAAAATATATAACTGCTTATACCTAAACTCGGTTGGTTAGTCAAAACATTGGATTTAAAGCAACGGATCGTATAAAATATTGGTTGCGTGCTGTAAAGTACAACAGATCCAGAAATAGTAGTTGACCCAGTAACTACTGGAACGTGTATTTCCGTCATCGAGTAACCGTCTCGAGTACCAGAGACAAAACAGGACTGTTTAATTACTAACGAGATTACATTTGATGTGGACGATAATAGAACATTTAATTTTGCGTCCGCAGACAATAAAGTACACAAAGATAGATTGAAACGCGTTGGAAAAGACGCCTGGAAGCTTAATGTTGGATTTAATTAATATATATAACGAGAAACTAGGAGTGATATTATTTTATTGAAAGTGTAAAGTTTACGTTTTCATGCGACTTACTATCTTAATTAATTAACAAAATCTGGACGTCAACTGTCATATTACAGGGTATTTTATATATATATAAAATCTAACAAAATGTTATTGCCTATAAGTAGTTAGTTATTTATTTTTAATATGTAATTTTTTAGCTTGTTTTTCCTAATTCATTTGTAATGATTGTTTTTTGTTTCGTGTGTGTTTTTTTTTTGGTTATGCATTCTATTTGATTTATCCTGTTAAGAATGGATTGTGTATTTTCGTAAATATATGAATAAAATATTCAAAGGATAACTTTTTAATCACTAATTAAATTCCATGTCATATTAATAATACTTTATTTATTATAAAAACACAAGGTAATGTTTAAGTTGTGGCTTTTGAGCTTTAGGCACAATCGTCTTATCTTTATTTATCGAATTTTTTAAGGCACGTTTCGCTATAGCCCTTGCCCTACTTAGGACCTACTACTACCTACCTAACTAGCGTCTGTATCGTCAATCAGATTTTAAGAAAACTTTTCACAACTTACAATTCAAAGCATGGCCACTCCAGAATAAAACGTTCCATTTTTAAATTGAAAGGAGATGCACAAAACCAATTTTAATTCTTACATCTTCGAGACTGAATGAATCAAACCGCACCATGGTGATGTCAGACGTTCAAGTACACAAAATTAGCACCGAACACTATTAAATTTTCTAACCAGTATTTTTCAGGATGGTTTCGTAGAAAGTATGAGTCCAAGTGCATTTTATTTACTTTGATATAAAAGATTTTCTATAGAGCTATTCTACCCGGTGGGACTATAGTGTAGGGTATATAGTGTAGCATATCTACCTATATACAACAGCATATGATAACTGGACTAATGCTTAGAAAACAGTTGTGTTTAGATATATGTTGCAATTCTACAACCTCTGCATATGCATTTAAAATAGTTTTACAGGAATTTAATTAACGTTTCGTTGAAGATCGTGCGACTCTCATCCCTGAGGTCGTAGGTTCGATTCCCGGATGTGCACCAATGGATTTTTTTCTATGTGCGTATATAACATTAGCTCTTACGGTGAAGGAAAACATCGTGAGGAAACCGGCTCGCCTCCAGTCGACGTCGTGTGTCAGACACAGGAGTCTGATGCCTATTAGATTGACAAATGATCATGAAACAGATACATAAATCTGAGGCCCAGACCTACCACAGATTTTTTTACTTAAACGATCACAGTATGAGACAGTGTGGTTTGCATAGTCTAAAACTTTTCCATACAAATACAATACAATTTCCAATAAATACTTTGTTTTGTCTAACACAGTCCTAGCACAGTCACGGTGTAAAGATGTGACTCATTTAATATAATATTATTTACTTCGCTTTTAATATTGTATTTTGTCTTAAAGCAACAATACCATAAGCACCGGTTACAATAAACAAATGCGTATAGTATTAATTAAACGCATTTAATTGGATTTCATTTTAATTAGAACTGCGTTTAATGAATACTGTGTATTTTATTTTAAATAAAATAAATAAATCAGTGGCTCAACACTTTAGGTCAGGGCCTGAATCTATTTCATGATCATTATTCAATCTAATAGGCAAGTAGATCAGCCTCCTGTGCCTGACACACGCCGTCGATTTTTCGGGTCTAAGATATGTCGGTTTCCTCACGATGTTTTCCTTCACCGTTAGAGTGTTAATGTTATATTCGCACATAGAAAAATATCCATTGGTGCACAGCCGAATCGAAACTACGACCTTAGGGATGAGAGTCGCACGCTGAAGCCACTAGGCCAACACTGCTCTTTATTTTTAACACTCTCCTAAATACGACAATTTAATGTCATGGGAAACTCAAACAAGCAGGAAATGTACATTCGGGATGTATAAAGAGGGCATGCAAAACAAAAGAGTAAACGACTCATAACATTAGAACTTGCTATAGCATTTAAGACCGGCCCACGCCTCGTGTTCACTCATCAAAATAATGGCGATCTGCCAAAATTTACTACACAATAACACCCGGCAAGGAACAATCACCTTTGCACAAATTACATTGTACCAACAAAAATATACACTATAAACCGATACTTATTTGAATACTGTCCTGTATAACGCTAGAAGCTAATACCATTTATTATCTAAACAATTTAAATAAGATTTGAATTTTATAAAAACGCTTGTGTTACACCATACTCAACGATCGTACAGTTAAGGAATGTTGTCTACGTTCAAATAGGTTTCGATAACAACGAATATAAAAATGGTTCAAAAGTGTGAGTTATTAATTAATTTTGTCTACAAGTACTAACATTATATTCTGGCTGCTATTTAAAAATACTTACTTGGATGTTATTGATCGCAGCTCGTCAATAGTGACAGGTTGTGTCTTGTAACGATCGCTGTCTCTACTCTTCGGCTTCGAAGGATCTCTAAGAAAATTATCTTTTGTGAGAGCCTGCTCCATATCTTTAATTCTCGATGCAATCGATGGGAACTGTTTCGGTCTATTTTCGTTTGAAGTTTCGTTTCGATCCCAGTCGGGACCGTTTTCTAAGTTCGTATCAACTTGGCGTCTGCGATTGTTAAGAATAGACAATAACTCTTCGTTGACGTCACAAACGAGACTCATTGATCGTGGATTCGTTTTGGGTCGTAAATTTCGCCGGCGTATAACCGCACTAGGATAACTTTCATCTGGGGATGACGAATGATTCAAGACTCGCCGCGGTCCAGCCGCTAGTGAGTCGTTCGGTTCGCAACTGAAATTAGTCGCACTAGTGCTAGCATCTGTGTCAGCGCAAAACGACAGCCGTGGGCGCGGGGATTGGCTGCGTTCCCTAGTGAGACTTGAACCTCTCTGCTTTAATATTGGCTTAACTGTCGCTTCACATTCTGAACCTGATTGATCCGATGTTCGTGATCTAAGCAACGAGGACCTGCGGGAGCTTCTGTCGTCTTCGCTCAAATCGAAACTAGAAGCGTGCCCTTCATCACCAGAAAGCCGTTTATATGACTTCAAAATTGGCTTCTTTGGACGCTCAAAGTCGTGATCGTCGTGTTCTATGGATTTCTTTTTTAATATCGGTTTCGGTGTATCTAATGGCATAATATCAAGGCAAGGTCTCTCTTCGGAAAAACTCTTTTTCTTAAGAATCGGTCTCACAGTCTCCTTGTCATCCTCACGTTCTATAATCTCTGCGCCACCCGCAGCTGCCAGCAGCACGGCTTGAGCGATTGACACGTGAGATGAAGTAGTACTACTACTGGAACTAGAATTGGACTTTCGTTTTAAAATTCCATGTGGTTCTGGAGAACTCTGAGAAATGTCATCAATGATATTGTCGTCTTCTCTGCTCATTTTCCGCTTTAAAATACCATGAATTTGTCCGTCTGGGGAACGAGTTCGGACGACATCTTCCAGAGAGGATCGTCTATTTTTCAGTATTGGCTTACATGTATCTGAAGAGCCGTCATCGGCAAACGATACCTCTGGGCTACAAGATCTACGTCTGGCGACTTGGGACTCATCTAAACTTCGACGTTTTTTAAGAATTCCTTGTCGTTGTCTACTTTCAGATCGACAACTACGTGGCTCTACGACGTTAGGTGAGAAAGTGACAGGCGGCGAAGCAACAGAATTATTAGGGGTGCTAGTAGTAGTTGTATCTTCGTGAATGGACTTCCTCTTTAATATAGATACAGGTGTATGATGAGATATTGATGAATTATCTAGACGGCGATTTTGACTAGATGAATCATTATTGAGATCAGAAAGTATTGCTCTTTGCTTTTCAAAGTCGATTAGTCTCTGAGCTGCTGCATCTATATCTTGTAGTCTTTCGGTTACATCTCTATTTGGGAATGACCTATCTTGAAGAAGACCATAATTATATGTATGATTATTATTATTACTTCGTTGTTCTTCTGAGATAAATGAGCGATGAGAGTTTTGTAAATCGTGTGAATCTGCGTTTGACTTGTTGCTGTTTAAATTATTCGACAATTTGTTAACCCTATCTAATGTTTGTTTCGTGATTGCGGCTACTCTATCCATATCTTGGGATAATCTAGAACGTGTATGTGGCCTTAAAGTTTCATGGAGTGTTGACATAGTTCCAGCTTCTGTAGATTTGTCTAAAACTTTTTTACAACTACTTACTTTACGGTTCGCAGGCGAATTATTGTTTAAGAGAACTTTATGAGACGTACTTTTCGCATCACTCGTCTCACTCGAAGGTTTATCTAAACTAGTCAGTCTTTTTTTCGAATTATGTGTTTTTTCGTTACAACTATCATAATTCTTTTGAGCTCCATGTAGTTTTTCCTTACGACATGCTTCAGAATCACTCTTGGTTTTTTCAGGACTTTTACGGGTCGATCTATTTCTCAGTCGTTCGTTTCTCGGTTTTGTCTGGCCACTATCGATTTTCGTTAATGGTTCTTTCGAGTGACTTTGCTTAATAGGTGAAGTAGATGCTCGATTGCTTTTATCTGGAGTTCTTTTAGACACGGGTATGAAGCTCGGCTTCGTACCAGATTCAGAACTACGTCTTCTTTCGGGGCTTTTAACGGGGGCAGTGGTATTTGGCAATGTGTTCGCTACTGACTTAACACCAAAAGTTAAATTAAAAGTACTTTTAGATGATCTTTTGGATGACAGTATAGAGGTTTCAGTCTTGGGGATAGCTGATTCGAGGGACCGGCGATTTCTTGTCTTGGTGGCGATTCCTGAAACAAACAAAAAATATATTAGACATATGAAAAACTCTTAGATATTTTAAATTAACTAATGATTACCGGAAGAGGAACTATTGACCTGTTTCTATTGTTCAAAACAGGTTCAATGACTGCATAAAATCTGAATGTACAGTTTCGTGCGATTTTTTTTTTTTTTTTTTTTTTTTTTATAACGGGGGGCAAACGGGCAGGAGGCTCACCTGATGTTAAGTGATACCGCCGCCCATGGACACTCTCAAGCATTGATCACCGAAGCTATTGTAAACGATCTCAGAGCAACATGTAGTGCATTGTGCTTTACAATAGCCAGGTAGAAGGTTGAATTGCAAATCTATTCAATAGAATGTTTAGAATAAGTCGCTAGAATGTTTTCACTAATATAAACTATGCTATTATTATGAAAATATTGGTCTTTCATTATAACACCGTGGTGTCAAAATCAATCAAGAGGAGAATTTAGTTTTTTATATTATACTAGCTGACCGGGCAAACGTCGTTTTGCCATGTATATCATTTATAATAAAAAAATAGGGGTTGATCGTAGAGGGGTGAAAGTTAGGGGTTGTATGTATTTTTTAATGCTGTATCATAAAAAAATAAGTACAAAAAGTTTTGTCTAAAAAATAAAAACAAAAATTTAGGGGTGGGACCACCCTTAACATTTAGGGGGATGAAAAATAGATGTTGTCTGATTTTCAGACATACCCAATATGCACACAAAATTTCATGAGAATCTGTCAAGCCGTTTCGGAGGAGTTTAAACACAAACACCGCAACACGAGAATTTTATATATTATACTAACGTATCTTTATCAGGGTCGCTAAGTTCTCTGTGTAATCACACTGTAAAACTAAATATATGAGCCGGCATTTGACAAAGCTGCCGGAACTGACTTCATTATTATAACTCTATTAGATACAGAAACACAATCAGCTGTATGAAAACGTGATATGTCATTAGCCATTAGGTACATAATCTAAAATTTAAATTACCACGTAACCTAAATCGACACGTGAAATTATAACAATGTATCACGTGACCTCAACAGAATTCATCACTATTAACCATAATAGCTTAACAATGATGACGCCTACACTTACACAGTTTATAAACATTTACATCAAAAACTCTACATGTTTTTACTATTGCATATAAATATTTTTATTTCAGCGCACTTAGAGAGAACTTAGACGTGTGTAATTCACATAATTTTCATTAGATGCACAGCATTTGTTTCATCAGAAACACTAAATGACTATGACAATTTAAACCCTAAGAAACTCAATTGTTTAAAATAAAATAAAAAGCCTTTTATTTCTTGTAAAATCAAAGTAAACCTACTCCTCTGTATGGTTTCCTAATAGAACCTCCCCACCGACCTGATGGTCCATCGTTCGTCTGCCAGTTTTGCTACATCTTCATTTAAGCTTTAGAGCATAGTTTGGGCATTAGTAACTTCAGTAACGCTTTATATATATATATATAAAATAAGGCAATCTAAATCATATTACACACGGTCCATAAACGTTAACAAAACTATTTTCATTTGCAGTGGAAATTTATTTAATATCCTCTGTGGCAGATGCGAATTTCAAACAAATCCATTGTTAAACAAGCCGTTTCAAACTACGAAGTGTGCAGGTTTTAACACATTAAACGGTTTTATATTTGACGACTCATTGGTCTAGTGGTTAGTACCCCTGACTACATACGACTACAGACTACATAACACAAGCTTCACCAGCTTAGCATGGGACTAGGTCAATTGGTGTGAATTGTCTTTTACAAAAAATATTTACAGAGCAAACGTAAAATTTAACGATCACTTCAATTCAATAACTCAGAGATTTTGGATTAAGAATTTCAAGATTTCAATTCAAAATACAAATAAAACTATACGACTTTTATTTTGATACCCTCCATGTATGAACAGAATCGGTCTTTTCTTTACATTGTTTGTGTCGATGATGCTTCTAAATAAAACTTTCGCAAAATAATGAAATGAGAAAATATCTAATAGAGAACAAATGTATCCCCAATTTCCATTAATTCCTTTATATAACATTATTAGCCGACCCGGCGAACTTCGTAACTTAACAGTCAATGAATGTCGTGTTACAGATTAGTTGAACTTAATATATGAATTTATGTAAGTAATACAATGAATACAGAATAAATATTAAGTTCCCTACAATTACCGAATTGCAATACAAAAAGAAGAGACGAATATGGTTGATGCTCATTTCAGTTTAGGTGGCCTACCCCTCTGGGATTATCAAATAAAAAAAACTCCCAAGAGCTTGTCGTAGACCCGAGTAGTGAAACACGACCGCATCAAAGAGGGCTCTCTCTGAGACATTCCCCAGGTCTTAGGGAATTAAATGTAAATGATTGCTGATAATTTAGGGTCACTTGTGACAACAAAAAAAAACATTAAATTAATTTAAGAAGTTCATTTCCGGATTGGAATTGATAAAATTAAAATCATCAGCATATGCCTCTCAGACCACGTGCAAGCACCCGAAGTGCAAAGTTATACATAACTATACACATGTATATAATATATTAAATGCGCGTTTAATTATTTCATTACCAGCAATGCTATCACGAGCTACTTAATTAATAGAAAATCGGAGATAAATTCAGCTACAAGGAAACGAACCTCATTTCAATGTTTATTTTTTTTTAAACTAGATGACTCGGTGAACTCTGTGTTAACCTTCGTATATTTGTGTCAAAACTTACACCAAATTTTTTAAAACAGACCAGAGATAGGACCTCATAGCTTTGAAGCACACGTTTCTGAAGGCATCTATATACATATATATATGACAACCAACTAATAATAGTTTATTTCTAAAAAGATATCAAATATTTCCCATCTAGGAAAGGTTTTTTTTGGGTAAATTCAATTGTCGTTTTTGAGTATTTTTCTTTACATATACTTTAAAATAAAACAATCCTTTCCTATAGCCAAATCGGTCCAGCCATTCTTGAGTTTTAGCGGGATAAACGAACAGCAATTCACTTTTACGTATTTAGATAATTAAATATAAAAATGTATATAAATCTAACTTCCTCACGTTCCAGATATAAAAATACTGAATAAGTGCCACTTTTCCGTTGTTACGGTTAAACGTTAAAGGAAAACAAGGTCACAAGGTCGACCTCTATTTCAACTTTTTGCTTTCAACAGTACTTGTTATCTATCTATTTAAAAATAATGTTTTTCACATTAAATTTTAACGTAATTATTGTTATATACTTTATATATTTTAAAAGTTTGCATATTGTCAATTTAAAGTAGGTATTTTGCAGGTGAGTTCCCCAGATATATAATTATTAATCTATCAATAATATTGTAACGATATAATCTAATATATAAAATTCTCGTGTCACAATATTCGTTCCCATACTCTGAGAATCGGCTACTATCTATCTTTCAAACCCATAAGTGATAAGGGGTGTCCAACCCAAAAAAAATTGTTCTTTTTTTATGATTCAAATTCAGCATACAAAAATACATACAACCCCTAATTTTCACTCCTCTAAGACCAACCTCTATTTTTTATTATTATACTAGGTAGTTATTTTTATTGAACTAAAAAATGTTTCCTATAAATAATATACATGGCAAAACAACGTTTGCCGGGTCAGCAAATTAACTAATTTATAAAATTATATTATTAGTTTTTAAAGCCCAAAACAAAAACTACGAAAGCCTGTCTATTGAAATAAAACTGTACCTTATAAATTTAGAAAGATAAATTTTCTTATAATATCTTTAATCCACATCAAACTTAATTTCAGATTTATAAATCTCAATAAAAATTTCAAAGGATTTCTTTTCACATGAATAAAGTATGATTTAGAAATTTTTGTAATTCCATCGTCCCAGACTGCGGTGAACAACCTTTCAGTTCGAAAATCTATTCATCAGGATAATATGTCAACGACACCAACCCTTATATCACCTTATACTAATTATATTCACCTCCTTGTCAGTCATCAGCTAGAATTATGTGGTTATCGATTTTTAGGGACATAATTGTATTTTGGATGACAGAGACATAATACAACTTCTTTGACAACTCGGCGCACGGCACATGTCATAAAATACCCCGAGTAATTATATCTAGAAACATATTCAATATATTTTACGTGAACTTAACAATTCGTGACCAAACATTGATAAATGCATTGGTATTGCATGCTACAGCATACAAAAATACATACAACCCTTAATTTTCATTTACCCTCTACGATCAACACCTATTTTTATTTCTTAATTAAAATCTTATGACTTGAAATCTGAGGTTTATATAGAAAAATTAACAGAAAAACCTAAAAAGTTTTCATTCCAGAAAACCGTACAGTCTCTGGGGTAGCATAGCCAAATTTTCCATGTTGGTATGGAGAAACGAAGTTCGCAGGGGCATCAAGTTTATTTATAAATAATTATGATTTTACCGTTTAATCTAGTTAAAATGTTTTAAACAAAGATTTAAAAGACACAGGAAATTTGTTTTTTAGACGAGGCCATGAGAAAAAAAGCACAATGTATTTTCTATCATGAAACCGGTCGTGACCATCTAGATAATGTTATGATTGATCGCCATAACACTTCACTACTTTCAGTATTATTTTAGGCTTACATAAGTTCATATGTTCATATTAAACGTTGTGTGTCCAGCTAGTGTTTATTTTATATAACAGCAAACGAGCTGGAGGCTCACTAACGGTTTCAATATTTGTAAAAATGTGAGGAACATGTATACTAACAATACAACAATTGGCCTATACGTCGCATTGCTTAATTTGTAAGTAATACTTTGTGCCTATTTTATTATAGTACAGTTTTACTCTAGGAGTACATTGTCTACACATATAATGATTTAAATAATGTATACAAAATATTGTAAAACCTATTTTAAAAGAGCAAGTGCCCATTATTCTTTTCTTTTCTTTTATTTATTGAGTTCTTGCCCATTATTCTCCACACGAAACTACCTTTTGGAAGGGGCAACTAGAATCATCTTTATATTTTATTTAACGTTCAAAAGTGCCATTTTAGGTGGTTTAATTGGAATAAACGATTTGACTATTGACTTGATTATGTGACACCGCCGCCCATGGACACTCACATTGCCAGAAGGCTCGGAGTGCTTTGCCGACCATTTAAGAATAACTACGCACTTTTCTTTTCCGAAGTCGAATTGGTTCGGAAATACTGCAGTGGCATCAAAAGAAAGTATATCTTTCACTGGTTTCCTACCTCATGATAAATTCCTCATTTTAAACGCCCATTTAAGCGTGAAATCCTTGTGAGGGTTTTCATCAACAGTTTCTTAGAGTCGTTCAGTAATATCTAACTGATTGTCCTATAGTAAACATTTAAATAAGTGTACAAATGTTCGAAGCTAAGAAGGCACTGGTTAACTAATAATTAATCTCTAGAAGTATGAAAATTGTATAAAAATGCCTTTGATTTAAGATACAGGCTAGGCCTAGTTTAAACGCTTGCTCATAGATGTATATTATGTATAATTTTAACCAAAATGAAAAAATATCAACGATTAGTTACCTATTGTATGTTTACAGCCTTTAGAATGTAGGTACAAAAAGTAATTGTTTTTGCGTCAAATAAAGTGATTTATATTTATTTTTTTACTAAGATAAACAATAATGATTTTTATTTATTTTTTTACTAAGATAAACAATAATAATTATTATTTATCATAATTTATACAAAAAGAAATTCAAATATTACCACTTTAATAGAAACCCCTTTCACAGGGCCATTTTCCCTTACACAAGCAATCTGAAGCTAGTATGGGCCAGAAGTTTTAGAAAGGTATATCATAAATTAGATATATTAAATGTCACGTGACTCACAGACATATTAATTTCTTTTCGTGCAAATATTGTATCATTATAAAAGTTATGTATTTACTAAACAATTCTCACCCACAAGATGTTCAGAATATTCCGAATTCAGTACCATCTCATTATAAGAAAAACTTTCGCTCAATGGGTTTATGAGGGTAACAATAAAAACCTGTTTCCTTGGTAACACTGAGGGGTTCATTCCAGTTATAAGACTGCATTGACATTTAATTAAGTATTCTTCAAAACATACTTTACTTAGTTTTTTATGGTGATTGTGTGAGTGCCTTTCATAAGACCTCATTACTATTTTAAAACATTGTTTAATTCATGATTTAATAAATATAATTAATGCAATTAATAATCCTTCTCCAAAAGACGTTAACTGACCTGTACGTCTACCAATGAATGTCCTTATAAAGTATTTCCGAACGAATTCGACTTAGGATCGTTCAAGTCGAAACCAATTCTTAAAACTGCTAACTTGCCTTCTGGCTATGTGAGTGTCCATGGGCGGCGGTATCACTTAACATCAGGTGAACCTCCTGCCTGTTTGAATCCTATCATAAAAAAGGTTCTTTCACTTAACTTTATGAGGGCTTGGTGAGAAGGGTTCCCAGTTTTTTTTAATTAGATTTACCCTTGATAATTCATTGCATATAACATTTTATATCTAATGTCACTTAAATATATATTCTTAATTGACTAGCAGTATGTTTCTGAACAAGACCATTATTGTTATTTCAAAAGGTCTACCCGTTGGTATTACAATACATACAATGGTACGTCAAGATGCGTACATAAGAAAATTACAGTATTAATAATAAGTACTATTACTAACTAACTTTAAACGAGATCTAACTGCAACAAAGAGAAATATATAAATTATAACACGCTTATTACAAAATTTGACATCTTTGCGAAACTATGGTCAAGTAGGGCAATAACAGAAAATTTATTGGCTAACTTACACATCCTGGGAATAGAGTTGGAATCTAAAACGTTGTTCTACGCTATAGCGGGCAAAAGATTTAATTCAAAAACGAGAGTGAGCTTAAAGTGTACTTAAAATTCTTTAATTTTATTTTTTAAAGACGAAAGAAGCTAAACGCTCAAATTCAAAACTAGAATATAATTTATATGTACGTCCGTTTACAGATGTCAGGCGAATACGAAGTAAATTTCAGCAAACAAAGTAATCCAACTGTTGAATTCCCGATACAATAAACACGAAATCGTAACGAAATTGAAGAAACCTCTTTCTTGTATTTCAAAGGAATCACGAAAATTGTTTTTCCCAATCAGTCAAAATGGGTTCTCTCAAAACCTGAGGTCGTTCGTAAAATATAAGTTACTTAATCTTAAATAAGTAATAAATTTATATTAACAAGTCTTTTTCTCGAAAGGATAGGCAGAGGCCACAGATCTCCACTTGCTACGGGCCTCACATACCTATCTTCGCTTCTTCCACTCTCACGACGTTCATCATACATGTCCATCACTTATAGGTACTTTTAATTTGTCCCTCCTGGATTTTTTATGATTATACCAAGCCCGATATCACAATATCACCATCTACGGTTGATTTGTATGTAATAAAATGTGCTTTGATAATATTGATTTCTAAACGACCGGGATTTTAGTCGAAAAAGGCTCACATTTCAAAGTGTATTTTAAGTGCTCCATGCACGGGTATATTTTTTAACAGAACAAATTAAAGTATGTCTTTCATTTGTGTAGCAATTTTTCAAACGCATAAACATCAGGAAAGACATTTAGTTTCAAATGAATAATAATTAAATATTAGCGCATTTTAATCTTTTAATTACTATTTCAAATAAAGCTGTGAACGCCTTTAGGGACAGAGGCAAGGACCAAGGTGTTAGCGGGTAAAATGTCAAAGGAAAACATTAAAAAATAACTGAGCCTACTTTGTAATTAAGAGAAAATTGCCTTCAAATTATTCAACGAAAATCCTAGACACGTAGGCGTAACTTCAAATGCGGGCCTGGCATTTTCCATCCTACACGAGTTTTGGATAATATATGTAAGATGATGCTGAACATTCAATATAATTGGTACCCAGGACATACCAAACAACTTTATTGGCCAATAATTATTATTATCCTATCTCTCTATATAACTTGAAAATGAAGTCCACAAATACAGTACCTTCATGAGTTTGACAATGTATAACCTGTCATAAAATTATTGTTTGCTCTTTTATCACAAGCAAAACACGATTTCACAGAAAGAGACGGAAGAGTTAAGAGTGCATTAACATTAGCTAAATTTTTTAGTTTTGTCAAAATCTCAATTTTCTTACGACTTGCAATACAAATTTATCAAGACTATTTCACTATCACTTAACGTTAGATTTCTGATATAAAGAAAAATTTCCATACTTCGTAAGGGGCATACTAAAAGGTTTTATATATTCAAAAGGGCAAAGCGCTACACGTGGGTCACGTTCTTGTCAACCGGCGCTACAATTACATATGAAATGGACTGGATTACAGCGTAGTACTTCCAGATACAGTATCCACGTGTTTTAATTGATAATGGATAGCGTGTAAAAATAAAACAGACACAGAGATGTGTCTCATGGCCCAAACGTAACTAATAGAGTCCCAGTGGAGCTGTGGTTAAAGCCAATCGAAGCAAAGACATCTAATTACCAGAGAAACAGACGTGTAGGTAAAAGTCGATCTTTTCGGCTGCTACGTAACAATTATAGATAAGGAAGATATAGTATAAAGATAAAAAATCACATGATTCTTGTCACAAAACAGAAGAAAAATCACCGCTTAGTTCTGACTAAAACATCTCTGATCATTCAACAAATACTCCTCCCTAAACAGAAGTTTATATTACAAATATTTTAATTTTTTTTTTGGGTTATGATTTTCGCAATGCACTTCTCTTAACTTTGAAAAATTTTCCTCCAGCTAATATTGTCTTGCCTCGCGGGAGATAATACAACAAGACATAAAAGTCGACATTATCTAGACCATCAGGAAGACGCTATAAAAACCAAACGACATATTTTACGAGAGCGTAAAGCGAATTACATCAACGTTATTCCTATGAATGGGACGTGAAAACGTATTATAATAATCTTATTATCTAGAATAATGGAAATAAGTCATGTTTTTCACCGTCGCGTCGGCATCTTTGATAACAAGATAATATTAGCTTGTTTGAGGCACCGCTAAACCGATATTTATAAATTAAATTTATTATTAATTATTTATACTAGTGTCTCTAATATTGTGTGTGTGATAATAATAATCCTAATCATTAAAGCGGGCAATAGATGGACCGCATGTTGCAGTCAAGACCGACTGCAATATGCGGTTTGCTCAGGAACTGCTCGAGCGGTCCGTGTATTGCGAATATGAATTTAGTATGGAAACTGCAGATCGCTGTGCGGCGTCCGTCTATGGCCCGCTTTAGGTGTTCAGTATAAGTCTTCTTCGTTTATAATAAACAACATGACATTGATTGACAGAGACAGACATACACATAGATATACATAGATATACATATTATACTATTATAATTTTAATTTCTATAAAGTAAATCGATTCTGATAATTATAAAACAACTTAAGATTACTTTAGCAACCAGTTTTGTGGTCTTCTGGCATAGGCCAGATATTTTTGACCATTGCGTTTTATCCAAAATAGGAAATCAATTAATTATTATACCACTTGCAAGACATCTTACGAAGACTAGCTAATACTGTATTAATTAATAAATAATATAGGATGGATCAAAATATATATTATTGCATGGATCCAATTTAAAAGTAAAAAGTATTTGGAACATCTGCACTGCAATAGCCACAAAAACTGGAATTGCGACCAATTCCATCTCCGCATATCTCCATTTCAACCAATCTCAAATTTGTAGATGGAATCTTATCTACATCCGAAGATAGCGTTATATAGATTTAAAGGTAAGTAGGGTAAGTAAAATATATTTGTTCTAAAACTATTTGGGTAAATAGTATTTCTAATATCTTTTACGGTTTATCTATCAGAATTTGAGGAATTATTAAGTTATGGAACAGTGTTGGCCTAGTGCCTTCAGCGTGCGACTCTCATCCCTGAAGTCTTTGGTTCGACCTGGCTGTGGAACCAATAGATTTTCTTCCTATGTATAATTTAACATTCGCTCGAACAGTAAGGAAAACATCGCGAAGAAACGAAGAAACCTGCTTGTCTTAGACCGAAAAAGTAGTGTAAGTTAGTGTTAGTGTAAACGTCGATTCATAACCTATTATTAAGGAACCTAAAACGAAAAGTGTACATGAAGGGTATGTACACTTTTTTTTAGTTAAAGCTAATGCAGCCTAGATAAGAAAATTCAATAACCGATTCGATGTTTAGTCCCAAAAGCGTAACAATAATTATTATAAAGACTATTGTATATGCAATTTTAAAAAAAGTGTGAAATTAGAGTCAAGTATTTTATTAATTGGGTTTATCATCATTTTCAATTAAAATAGCGACCTCATAAGGTTATTGCAAGTATAACTAAATTAGCTACGATACCGCTCTGTTGCAAACTGTGTTATAATCTCATGAATAATTACATGGCAAAATCAATGACAAGGATCAAATACAAAGACACACGTGTTGAACGAAAATCCATACGTAGAATATTTATGTCTTAATTGTATCATACTCTGGGTGAATTTGGACACACCAAGGAGCAGCACAGAGAAGTAGAAGTATCAAAATAACTTTATTCATATAGATAAACAAGTACACTTATGAACGTCAAAAAAGTTAAATTAATTGTTAATTTACATTTACTACCAGTTCGCAAGAGCTTAGAGCGGGCAAGAAGAACTGGCAAGAAACTTAGCGCCACTCTTTTTAATCGCTAAGTTTTGAGTCATACAAATTGTTTGAACTGGAGCAAATCAATCCCAAGGATTAGGATCATTTAAATATTCGTGAAATTAATAAAAAAGCTTTATTGATTAATTTACGTTTAATGATGGCTTTGAATGTATTTAGTGATAATTCTCTAATTACAATTTATTATTAATTAGTAGCACTAGAAGCCATACAGGCAGTTATTAAAACAAGTATAACCTACATTTCCTGGATTCCTGTTTCTCCATCAGAAGCTAGATCAACCTAGTTTCTGGCTTACGCAGTCAAACAGTCTTATAATTGCTGGTTTCCTCACGATGTTCCTATAAACACCCTACAGCCGAATTACTACAGAAAAAACCGCTTGTCACAGCTAGTAATATATAAAGTGTAATATTTCAATACATCGGATTGCGAAAATGCGATAATCCTGAATCTCAAGAGGGGTTCTAGATTAGATTGGCTATCGGAGATTAGACAGGCCGGACTGACATTCCATTAGGATCAACATCTGTAAATACAACGCGCTTTAACGTTTATCACCGGCTCAATAGCTCAGTGGTTAAAGCAACTCTTGCAGTTTCAATTTCACAAAATAAATTTTGGATAATAAAATATAAAGCCTTAAAACCATAGCGGATGTTAAGGATTGTATGTAGCTATTTGGTTGATAATTATGATTTGTTTAGTATTAATAGATGTTGGAATATCTTGCAATGGCTCATACATATTATAATCTAACTGTTGACCGGGACTTCTTCTGCGCAGGAATAGTATTTCAAGTACCTTATATTAGCTTAGTGTAGAAAAAAAATACTAAAGATATTGACTATTTAAGTTAAACATTTCCATCAGACATTACATATGAGCGGTTTAGTACTCTAGCGCACCAATTCTTGTAAGGCCGGCGACGCACTTGCGAGCTTTCAGGCAATGTGAATGTCCATTGGCGGCGGTATCACTTAACATCAGGTGAGACGCCTGTCCGTTAGCCTCCTATTACATAAAAAAAGAAGCTCAGCGCACGCCAGAATAGCTCGCAGATTGGACAATTCACACAATATCTTTATAAATTATTGTAGCCTATGTATATTCTGATGTATAAGCTATATTATTGTAAAGTGGCATTACAATCCATTCAGTAGTTTTTACATGAAAAAGTAACAAACATCCATCCATACTTACTTCGCGTTTATAATATTAGTAGGATGTATACAAAAATACAAATCCTCTAGGCGCTATTTAGACCTAATTTCGCCGGTAGAATGCGAGAGCGACCCTGGAAAAGCGCAAATTACAGGCTGTTAGTGCTTAAAGTTATTCTAGTGGGTGTTCCTCATCCAGTAGCCATTCTGGTTTGGGTCAAGTCTCAAATAACTTTGCTACTAAAAATAAATTTCCACCTCGGACATCAAAAACAAAAAACAGTATATTTTATTTTCCTACAATAAAGTTCACAAAAGAGAGTGCGACTTTACATAATTACAATCTAGCCTATACAATTATGGCTAATAAATATTATGTTGACTTAATTTTCAACAATACTACTAGTGAATAACTTAAACTAAGGTAATGTTCATTAACAGTCTTAGTGTTCTATAATGGTTTTACACTATGTTCTTGTGTCCGAAATACCGCACTTGCACGTTTATTCACTACAGTGGCTTTATTTAAAGGTTAAGTGCCTAAAGAGAACTTAACGTTTTTTCAGTTTCAGTCTTAACACTATAATAATAATAATAATTCTAGCTACTATGATAAAATTTAGCTACTATTTAAAAATATAAAACAACCAATTCTGTATTTAAATATTTATACAGACAATATCTATAATACCTACACATCTTTCCATCCTTATCTAGTATTATTATCCAGTATCAGATATCTACAAATATTTTATAGGAATATGCATTCCACATTTTGTAAATTTATAAATACTGAGAAATTTATTCCGTAAATCATTTTATAAAAAGAGCAGCGAAACTCGGTCAACCCGGTATGCTTTTAATTAAAATGATTCTGATAAATTCCGATAGTTATATATAAAATACATATGTAAGCAACTTTTAAATTATTTTAAGTAAATGTATTAAAACTACATATGTATATACTAACATATATACGTATTAATGGAGCTACAACCTTTTAGGTCTGGGCCTCAAATTTATGTATCTGTTCCGTGATCATTTCTAATACACACACAGTCGACTTTTCGGGTCTAAGGCATGCCATTCCACACAATATTTTCCTTCACTGTAAGATTGAGTGCTTAATGCGCACATAGACATAAAGTTCATTGTCCAAGAAATATATCGTTATGTTATTGTTAAGTTCTTATTACTCAAAACCTGGAACGAATCTTAATACGATAGAGCACGTTTATTAGTCATTAAATGAATCATTTAAATATTCACCGGTGCAAAATGCATAAATCGTAAATAATTATATTATATTTTCGAAAATATTAAATGAAATGGTTTTTTTAAAGAAAGAAAATCGTTGTGACTGGCAGAGTGAAGGGAACCAGACCTCGACTCCCTGCCAGCCGATCCCCTACTCAATGGAGCGATCAAATAAAGGCCCTTACAGGGATTGCCCATGCGCAAAGGCTTGCTGAAGACAGGGGAGAGAGGAGGAAGTTATGCGGAGCGACTTCGCACCTGCAGAAATGAAGAGTGCGACTGAAGAACAAGTTGACATTGATTTTATTGCGCTAACAACCTGGACATCAATAGTGTCAGATTGAAGGTTTTAATTTTAATAAAAGTCTGAAAAAACTTAAATTTATTCAAAAAGCTTCTTTTTGATCATTTTCTTTCTGCCTCGTAATTGCTGCCTCTGCTTATATATATTAATTATTGTTGACTCTAATAACCTTTTGATTGTATTTTAAATTTTTGTCTATACATACTTTTAGTTATTATTATTGTTATTTTCCTTTAGACTTAACTTTTTTTAGATATAGTAACGGGTTATTTTGAGTTTTTTTTTTATTTGTTAATAATTTTTGCAATTCTTGTAGGTGTTTCTTTTTCATTGTTCCACATTAGGGTTGCCTGGAAGAAATCGCTTGTTAGCGATAAGGCCGCCCGTTGCCTTATAACTTTTTGTAACATGTTTTTTGTACTTTTGTTATGTGTATGTTTGTGAATAAGGTAATAAAGCATAAATAAATAAAAAAACTTAATGGACGACTGTACTGTACTGTAGACGTCTTAGTCTTTTCGCCTGTAAATAACGTAACATTTGTAAAGATTATTATTAAACGACTTTGAATAACGATTATTTACAATATTAGCATACGAATGCAATCTTATACGAAGATTATAAAACGATATTAATGTCGACCGGTAGCCGTTAATTCCGATATGTCGTAACTTTTATATAATGAAGACGACATTAGAACATGCTGTTCCGCGTATCGTTAGAGCATGTCAAGTCAAACATGTGGTATAAAATCTTTTTATAATTGAACCTAGCCATTTTGCCCGAATAAATTTTAGTTGTGTAACCTTCCCTTCTAAATGAATTATCACAGATATAATATTCAAACAAATATTTCTTATAAGAAAATAATCTTCAGCTTATAATATTAGTATTGCAATAGAAAAAATATTCCCTGTTCGTTCACGATACACACAAACGATTTCACAAATTGATAAAATGATTGGGGAAAATTTCGGTAATATCGAAGTTTTGTGTAAATACCCTGAATTAAATATAATTGTTGGAAAATTCAATCCGCTCGGGACTTATATGTATTCAAATACTTATTGAATGTTTTGTCCTTATCACTCTCGTGTCTTTAAATATAAATTAAAATGAGACATGAAACCAGCTGAACAAAGGTTATTAAGACTTATAGTATGTTCACTGTTCTGTCTTCTTCCATCGCAGCGTAAACACAATTTTACAGAAAGGGACGAAATCCACTCGTAATTAACAGCAGAGTAAAACTCAAAATTGACAATATTCAATCAACACTATGGAAATGCGACGTCGATCCAAGGAACCAAAACTTGGCAGCCCGGCATTCTTTCTAAAGATGCAATCAGATTTATTTATAAACGAAACCGATGCACCTTCCCGTCTTCGAGATAAAAGAGATTCGGTCAACGCACCAATTAGCTCAGTTTCTAATATAACTCAATTGATACTATAGTACACCCAAGCCTCTATACTCTATACATCGTCGAAGTAACTTGCTACACGTAGAGGAAACTATTTGTCTATTACCTTACCGGTACCATTCATAGTAAAGTCTTAAAGCTAATTGAAACTTGATAGGGATTCAGCTGTATTGTCTAACACAAATCTGTAAGGTGTTCCAAATTTGAATTAAGAAATATTTAATGTTTTCCAAAATTGAACTATTTTATACAGACTCTATGAATAACCATTAGAAAGAAATATTCAAACAATAACAATGATATAAATATAAAAATTTTAATTTTAATACAACATATTACCAATGATAAGTAAAAAAATAAAATACAAATGGTTTTTTCCGCTCATGGACATTATCAATGCTCTAATGCTCGCGAGTGCGTTGCTGGCCTATTAAAAATTCGTAGTATCTTCCTGAAGGACCCATGATAGTATTCATATTAAATATATTTGTCCTCCCTATTTATCATGTCTAATGTCATGTCTTACAAACACGTAAAAATAAATGAATTAATTCCTTACCTTTTTATTATTAAATTTCGATGAGATATCATTGATCAAAATCTATTGATGTGATTAGAATTTAATATGATTACGGCAAACCAACATTCCGAGATGTTTGCTAAACAAAGGTTGAATTTGTTTTCCTAATGCTACATCTGTGTCAATAATACTTTGTTATTATACACCTCAGTTCGTGTGATTAACACATTTAATTAGTTATTTATTATATTTGTCATTAACAAAAATTATAACAGAAATTTAAGTTTATCATAAAATCTCGTATCAAATGATAAGATTATACACATCACCTTATCATAACAATTGCATTGAGAGATATAATCTAAATATAGAATATACATTTTCTCATAAAACAATTGTTAATCATCTGATGACAACCTGTTAAGCTCACAAACTTTGACCCTTGCTCATAGATCGCTACAAATCAAAAAACTCTACATAGTAACTAATTAAAGAGTTCTCACATACATTTCGACTGCAAATGCAAAAACATACAAATCATAAACCCACCTTAAAACATTATAAACAAAGTTGATATTCATCAATATTCCGTAATACACAAGAAAACAACACAACTTCTATTTAAAAGTGTCCCGTTATATTTAAGGGAAACGCTATGGACGTGCGTCACCGACCGCGCTTGAACGACAACTGAGCATTCACCAGTGTAGAAGGAGGTCGGAGCTCAACTTAACTGGTTTTACCTAATGGTTTGTTCAAGAAACCTGCCAGATATTACGAGATGCAAATTAATTGCATATAAAGTAATTATGTATAGGATGACACAGCCTTATCTATTCGCTATCGCATAGACACTTAACATTTCGTAATAAACAGCTGTGTTTGAACATTGCCTTTTATTTAATTTCGTAAACGCGTTGTTAAAATTATTTAAAACAAGACCGTATATTGTCAAACCCAGCAAGCAGCTGCACTTTCGCATCAAACAATATCTGAATTGTGAACAAAACATTTGCAACGTATTAATGGGAGACCAGACAATGGCATAGAATATAGAGTTTAGTCCACAAGCCACCCCCGCAGCTTAGTGGCCGATGGCGTGTACAATCCTCAGGTCAATTTCCGTTTGAAACCTCAGTTCAGTAGGGAAAGAAACATGTATCAAAACATGCCGTGTTGAAGCTCGCTGGACATCAAAGTTAAAAAAGCTTTGACCAGCTTTTGAGCTTTGACCAGCTTTTGAGCTTTGTTTCGGCCTTTGTTTGAATTATAACAAAAGAAACCTTAGAGTCAACCGTTATTATATTTGTACAGTTCAATTAAGAACCAATATAGATTCCAATCAATTATTTTTTTATTCCCAAACAAACCACCTTAACGTGGAATATTTTTCTTTCCGTAACTACGTCTCAAGTTCAATTGGTCACGTTTTGGTTAAATCAATTCTATTAGCGGAGGTTCTACGTTAACTGGAACTATGTTTAAAAAGTTATAACACAAGATCCCTTTAAGCTAGGTATTCCTTAGTCCTAGATGGCCTTGAATATTAATAAAAAGGATTTTTTATCCCCACATTAAGTAAATTACGTTAAGTTAGAAACTTAATTAAAACCCGGCACGTGAGACAAAATAAAAATAAAAATGTTTAATTAAGAAGGTAACCTAACCTAAGCTTTGATTTTTATAATTAAATAAAATTATTTTTGCCATCTACGTTATTTCCTTTCTATGTTAATATTGACGGGCATATTTAAATAAAAAATCAATTAGTGACGCTACAACCTTTTTAGGTCCAGACCTATAATTAAATATTAATCTGAGGCCCAGGCCTAAATCTGTTTCATGGTAATTTGTCAATCTAATAGGCAAGTAGGTGTTCAGCCTTCTGTGCCTGACAAACGCCGTCGACTTTTTTGGGGTTTCTCACGATGTTTTTCTACACCGTTCGAGCGAATGTTAAATGCGCACATAGAAAGTCGATTGGCCGGGGATCGAACCTACGAGCTCACGCTGAATGCGTGCGACTCTCATCCCTAGGCCAAAAAATATGTAATTAAACTAAATCAGTCTTATAACTTTTTATAATATATATAATTATAATTATATTTTAACTTCCACCCCTTCATAACAGCGTAATCACTTGACATACGAATGAGTAATTAAAACGTCTAATAAAACTATTTTAGTTTATGTTACATATATTCTGTAGACATATTTTTTTTAAACAACTTCTTCTATACATTACGTATTATTATTGTTTGCGAGTCTGGGTGTTATATACGTTAAAAACGCATTGGATTTGAAATACGGGAATCATAGCGTATTTTGATTGCACGATTCTGAAAACGTGTTTTAGAACCGACTTCCATACTTTTGGGAAGGCGTCCAAAAGTTTTGTTTCCAATACACAATAAGAATCACTTTATACAGCTTTATTAAAATATAACCTTAACACTGACAGTGATGTGTTTTAATAGTGAAAGCTAAGGGTGTGATCCAGAAAGGAGATATAGCGCAATTTCTGACTCCAGTATGTTACGGGAATCGATAGAGTATTTTTATAGCACCTTCATTACATTAAAGAACCTGCATTTTTAACACGCAAATAGGCCATCAATATAGCTCCATTTTCAAATAGATTTTGTTTTTTATTCATGTAAAGTTTTCATCCGTTACGTAATGTATACATACATTACGTAACGGATGAAAACTTTACATACATCAATTATTTATTTGGACACAATAAATAAAACATTACGCCTAAATCAAAATAGACATCAGATACAAACTACAGTAGAACCTCTATAAGTCGAACATCAAGGGAGACGCCAAAAAATTCGAGTTATAGAGTTTTCAACTTATAGAGGATTTCGACTTAGGCGGATTTTGATTCGACATAAAGAGTTTGAGGTTTATTCTTTTTCTCTGGCCATTTTCTTATCAATGCTTATGAGCCAGTTTTTGAAAATTGCAGAAGTCATCCATGCTTGCATGCGAAAACAAATGACTGGCTTAGCTAAATTTCAAAGGGAATCAAAATTGAACACCTGACACAAAGAAAGCAAACACGTGTTTCCATGAGTCATAAATTTATTATTGTATACTCCTAAAATGTTTTCTAAGAAACAATAGTGTACTCACATTGTCGGCAAGTTCTTAAAGTCGGTAACTTATTTTTGTTCGAACAATAGAGATAATAAATTCCATATGATCAAGTTGTAAAGGTTGTAAAATAAAACGTTCCTATGTTCGAGATACAGAGGTCAAATTTAATTTTTCGAGTTATAGAGTGAAAATATGTACCAAAATGGCTTGGAGGGACTCGGTGATTATTTCGATTAACAGAGGGTCAAGATTTCAAGTAATGGAGGTTATGGTGTTTTAAGGGAAGGGAACAAAACATTTTTTCGAGATTTAGAGGTTTTTGACTTATCGAGGTTCGACTTAACGAGGTTCTACTGTATATCATATAGCATAGCTTACGTATCTTTGTCGTAATTCTCTTTTACCACTTCAAAAGAGGTTTAAACCGTATGTGTGTTTGTGTGTTCAATTATATTCGCCATAATTAGTCATTAGCCTATATATATTGAAGCCTATAGCCTAATTAATCTAGTAACGCCTGCCTATTAAAGTCTATAAAAAGATTCCAATTTCCTCTTTTTTATAGAACCGCCCATGGACACTCTTAATGCCGGAGGGCTCGCGGGTGCGTTGCCAGCCTTTTAAGAATTGGAACGTTCTTTTCTTAAAGGACCCTAAGTGGAATTGTCGATATAAATTAAAGTTAAATCAAAATCAGTTTTCGGGGACTAAGGACTCTTATTGCTTATTAAGTTAGAATAAAAGTATTGAAAAATGAAATTACCTCCACTCCGCATAACAAATTTCAGATAAGAAGCTATAAAATCTAATAATCTTGTTTTTCATTGAGACAAGTGAATGATATTTTCCGGAATATTTCCGTTAGCCCGAAAGCCTATTTCCGTGGGCGCGGTCTCGACTACGTAGTGGAATTAACCACAATCTTCCTGCCATCGATTATATGACTAACGGATTATTTAACTTCATAGCGTAATTAATATAACTTCTTAAGTTGACTGGGTTCTATTCCCGGAAAAATATAATTAAGATTTCAAATGTTCCTCTGGAGCTCATTCGGCGGGAATGACTGGTGCAATTTTACCGTTAAGTTAAATACAGACTATATACATTATACATATATGTATATAGTCTGTGACCAAATATTTTTGAGTTAAAGTTAATTAATAGTTTTTCATTCTTTCAATACCTTTGTCGATCGTATGCCTGGTATAATACATACATATAGAAAATTTAATTAATATTAAATTCTATGTACATAACAAGTGATTATTATATTTTTACTTATGTAAGGCACGTACTTTTCTGTAGTAAAACGTTTCTTACTACTAATAAGCTCTTATAAGAGAAAACAAGACGGAGAAAGTTCTAAATAACAATAATTAAATAACTTTTAACTTATACATATAATTACGATCGTATTTCAATTTTTTTTTATAGAACGGGGGGCAAACGGGCAGGAGGTTCACCTGATGTTAAGTGATACCGCCGCTCATGGACACCCTCAATGCCAGAGGGCTCGCGAGTGCGTAGCCGGCCTTTGCAAATTAAAAAGAAAACAAGTTTGATATATATTTCAACAATTTTACGAGGCTTTATTTCGAATTTATAATTATTTAATGTTTAGCTATAAACTCCGCACTATGACGCTATACTTTTATATTTTTGAATGCAAAATAAATATTAAATATAGAAGGAAAATATTTTTTTTAAATCAATCAAATTATAGGTTTCTACTAAAATACTAAGCAAAGCACCGTAACTCTGTAATGGGACATTGAATAAAACTTGGGTCCATTATCATGCCTTAATATGTTACCCGTAATAGTCCGATCAATATAGTCCACTAGTATAGGACAATATAGTCCGATAATAATATATATACTTTTGAAATAACGAAAATTCCCACAGAGCCAATTTTTGGTGGAGAGCTGGGGTTAAGCATTACAAATAAAGATTTAAAAATCCCCATCGATCACTTGTGTGCTAAAAAAGTTAAAAAAACGGTAAGTTTAATCAAGAAAAGTTTAATTATTTATTCTCATTATTTGTAATGCTAAACCTAGCTCTCCACCAAAATTTGGCTCTGTGGGAATTATTGTTATTTAACCACTATTTTTGTGTCTAAATTGACCGGACTATACGTATCGAAGACTTCTTTGCGAGATCTATCTCATGCATCGCAATTATACGCCACATATCGAATCCTTTGCAAGACCAATTCAGCCGGGCGGTAATTACTTATTATAAAAATAAAGTTTCACTGTCGATAGACAATAAGAATCTTATAAAATTCCACATCCAAATTTGAGAGTCGCTCAAAGTATAATCCTAATAAAGCTGTAGCAATATTTGATATATTTTCAAATATTAAACTCCTAAAATCTTTTAAGCGCTCAGTTGCTGGCAATATTATTTATTCGATGAAGATAAGATCTTTTAGATCTTAAATAAATTGAGTAATTTTAAATCTACGAAATAATTTGTTCTCATCATTATTATCAAAAACATTTTTTTATTAAAATAATGTTTTTGCTTTTTCTATAGTAATATTATAAGTCGGATATTTTTTATTCGTCGAACGAAGGCTGTATTAACGATGATTTATTTCTAGAGAGAAATTGTTAAGTCAGACGACAGCATGTGTAACTTTGATATTATATAAAAACATATACTCTGCCGCGTCTACCTTTCTGCCCGTTCGCGATATTATCAGAATTGCTGCATGGCTAATTAATACGGTTTTCACCAATATCAATAAAGAATTATGAAGAAGGTTTAGGTATATAATTTTACAAGGTTTTTCATAATGGCCTGATGTACGTACGACCCATACGAAGGTCATACGGTCCCCTGCGTAATGGGGCGGGTCGCTAGTGTTTTATACTTTGCTTTAGTTATGTTAAAAGCTAAATTTGCATAAAAGTTTCCGTAAAGAGAAGGATGATGAAATAAAAAACAAAAGACAAAACGTTGGCGATCATCGTTTGACTGTGATTGGTTGATCGAAATGACAACGTATCGGGTGTCAAAAAGATTCTATTGACAATGAAAAAACGTACATAGATAAATAAATATCTCATATAAATACATAAGCATTTTCTCCAAATTGGAATTACATCAAACGAAGTTTTTGAGGTATTCACTTGTTTTACAAAGTATTACTTACGCCCAACGAACATTAAATTAACAATGTTCAAGCTTTGCCACAGTATGAAGTTAGTTTCAAAGCGTAAACTTAGCGAAAACTAGTAAGAACGCTTACTCAAATAGGAATCTTTCAATATTTTCGCGATTTTTAAGTCAGAGAGTACAGTTAATGAAGATTTTATATGAAGTCATAAGCCTATTTTGAGCAAAAAATAAATCAAAATTTAGTTTTTTTTTTAAATAGTAGCGTAGTATACGTAGTCCAAAAGCCAGAAACTATATTTGACCTGCCATCATGGCTTGATGGCATTATCAAATACCTACCTACTACCTCTTGCAGGCTTCTGGGTAATATAATATGGTAACAGAGCCTCTTGAAAAGGGGGAAAAACTTAAAACGAAATTTAAATGTTTGCTTGTATTAGTTTCCTCTGACTTTCCTCCAAATATTCCTCTGACACTGTACCTAAAAAATATGCGCCTGCGTCTTTATCGTAGCTTATACGACCATAAAACTATATATATATATACAGTAGAACCTCGATAAGATAAAGTCCAAGGGAAACACAAAATATTTTATGTTATAGAGGTTTTAAGTTATCAAGGTTCTATGTCAGGTAAAGGCTAATATAGAGGTATGTACATGTTTCTATGTACCCTTCCTCCCATTTTTACTTGAATGCATCAGAAGGATGGAAAATTAAATATGTAATCATATTTATTCACATTACTTACATTACATAAAAATAAAACAACAACTAAAGGTTTAGTCTACTTAAAAAAATCTGTGATTTTCTTTTGTTTTAAAAAGTTCACTGTTTCTAAATCGATTTGATTTTCAATGACAAATAGAGAGGAGAATACATTAACACATTAACTTATGATGCAAGTAAGTCGTTGTCACAAAGCTAACCGCCGCAAAGTTTTGAAGAATTTAGATAAAGCAAACAATAGGTAATGTATTGTTTACGTTAACAATACATTAGTAAACACGTACAAGCAATAAATACCGAAACCATTTGTTTTGACACTCTTATAAAATGACTCATTCACAAACAATTTTATGTTATAGAGGTTGTGGAAACATTTCTTTTAGTTACTGAGGGCCTATACAGAGATTATTTATTTACGTTATAGAGGTTGCGTATTTTAAGTTATAGAGGTTTTGGGCTCTGATGGGAAGGGAACATAGTATTTTTTGAAGTAACAGAGGTTTTTATGTTATCGAGGTTTGCGTTATCGAGGTTCTACTGTACTAGCAAACTCGGCGAACTCCGTTTCGCCACCAGATGGCTTCGCTTTATGTAACATTTCGTTTGGTGATCCCGCTTTTCTGTTGAATTTTTTTCTGAATTTTCAATTTGCTGTAAACCTCACGGAGCCCGAGACCTTTCCAACGAATGCAAAACCGTGGAAATCGGAGTTATAGCGTCAGGAAGGAAAACCCGACTTATTTTTATATAGTAGATATATATATAATAAAAACAGATGATTCGCTAAATTAACTTTATACACAGATAAATTCGCCGGCTTTAGCTAGTGTCAATGTAAAAAATTAAGGGTATGTGGGCTTCAAAGTGCGGTGGAGTAATTAATTTTAATTGCGAAGGCCGACGTTAAGCTAGCCCGGGCCTTTGGCGATATGCAAATAAATGACTAAGTCAATTTATAATTAAAACTTAAAATACTAAGCTTGGGTCTATTTATTTTATCAAACACAATTTCGTGTTCAAACCAAGTAGTCAATTGTTTCTAATGGTAATGTCGAAAACAAATCTCTGTATTAATAATTTTTATTTATCAGCCAACATACGAGATATCGAGGGAATGCTTTAACTACAAAACAAACTGCTGTTTTTATGTAATAAGTAGCTTTCCCCGCCAAATTCGTTTCTCCTTAATGTGATTATGAAACATGGAACATTTTGCCATGCTACCCCAGAGAATTTTGAGTTTTCTGGAATAAAAATGGGTTGTTCTATGAATTTTTCTCAGAGTTCAAGTCATAAATTTTCAATTAACAGAAAAATAGTGGTTGATCGTAGAGGGGTGAAAATTAAGGTTGTATAATGTACATATTTTCGAATACAATAATAACTAGTGGACCCCACAGACGTTGTCCTGCATGATATTTCAAGCTATTAGGATATTAAAGTATGAAAGTATGAAAGTACCGACTGCAGCGCCACCTGCCGGGTTGATTTGTGAATCTAAACCATTCCCAGATCCCCTTGAACACATACAAAAAATTTCATCAAAATCGGTCCAGTCGTTTGAGAGAAGTTCAGTGACATACACACTCACAGAAGAATTATATATATAAAGATAACCGATATACACACAAAAATTCACGAAAATTGTATATACATGATCTACTAAAGAAAAAAATATAAATAAGAAAAAACAAAACAAACCTTCAATCAAAATTGCACTGAAAATATCACATACAAGATGCATGATTTTCAGGCACCAAGGTTAAACCTTTATTTGTATTTTTGGTGTTCTCAGTACTTTTAGTTTATTTATAATATTTAAGGCAAAAATAACAATAATAAATAATAGTTAAAAAAACTAAGAAACACGCTTTTAAAGCACATCAAATATCATCATCATCGTAGTTTATTTTTTTTATTTTTTTTCATTTTTTTTTCGGATTATTGCATTGTCATCGATCTTTGACAGGTGCGCAAAGTTTGAATTAAATCTGTCCGTTAAAAGTGGGTCAAAATCGAGTCCGAAGGAGTCGGTTACATACATACATACAGGTGAAGCTAATATAAAGCGTGTAAAAATTAAACTCTGAAACCAATCATCGTTACATATCCATGACATTATAGTAAACGTTGATTAACCCCACTGATCGATCTGACCAGCTTCGGCTTTGTCAAAAAGTAATTAGCGGAGGACTTCGTAGAAAAGAGAAACGAAAACTAATGACCCTTCGAACGACATATCCAATATCTTTTCCACGAAACATCTATTGTGATTAGTTTTTTCCTAATAAAGTCTTACAAAAGGACAATTTCCGCCAATAAAGTGTACAGACATTACAAGATATTAAATTACACGCTTCTAATAACGCCTTTTTGCAACTGGACAAAAGCAAATTGGTTGCTGATTTTTTGCTTTAACATATTTTTGTTATTATTATTTTTAATTTATAATGCTACAAATGTCATTATTTTTCTCACAAACTGTTTTGTTGTGTTTTTTTTAATATTTTTATTACTCTTTAATGTTAATATTCTACGGTTTCGATATTTGTAAATATGTGAGGAACATGTATACTAACTTTTTTAGTATAGTAGTTTATTCTAAGAGTACATTGTCTTCACATATAATTTTTTAACAAATGTAACAAAATATTGTAAACCTATTTTAAAAGAGTAAGTGTGGAGTTTCTTGCCCATTCTCCTCCACTCGAAACTACCTTTTGGAAGGGGCAACTAGAATCTTCATTATATTTTTTTTTTGACGTTCAAAAGTGCCATTTTAGATGGTCTAATTGAAATAAATGATTTGACTTTGACTTTGCCGTACCTTCTAATTCAAATACATATATTCGAAGCTAGCGTTTCACTGACGTGAGATATCAAAGCAGAGGAAGCAGAAGTGGGCTACGTTTGTTTGGAACATAAGGCCAAAGTACCAAAAACTTTGAATGACATTAATAAAAAAAGCGCTACCTTTTAGCCTTTCCATAGGGTTTTACCATGTGTCAGTTTAAAAATAATTATATTTATTTTACCTTTGACCTTTCCACATTGTGTGAAAAAAATTTATCTAATAGAATATGAATGTATCGTTTTAAAAGGCCTCCTATATTATTCCACGTACATTTAAGCCTGAAAAATTTATAAAGGCGTTCGCGGGTCTAGAGAAATAATCTACTATCAACCATGTTATTGCGAGTCCGATAAACAAAGAATCTAGCACCTTTTTACAAAACAGACCACTTGAAACAATAGTTTTAATTCCATCGCACATTGCGCTTTCTACACTTTTGAGACGCCTGTTATATTAAAATTAAACTCCTACCAAAAAGAGCAAGTTAACGCGTAAACGTATATGTATTTATAAGTCTATCTATAATATGTATGTATATCCGTTGCCTAGTACCCATAACACAATCTTCACCAGCTTAGGGCTGACTCGGTCAATTGGTGTGAATAAAAAAAAAAAAAACAAGTGATCTATATGTTTCAGTACTTTATAAAACTATGTTATATATTTCAGGTACAGGCATTGAATATAGTAATATATTGACACAAATTTTATTATTCACAAATCGTGAGAGTATTTCGTTAGTTAGTTAACGATATAAAGAGTTTACACTATATATATATTTTTTTTTATAATATTATTTATTATAATTGTAGTTTGTTAAATAATAAGTTAGCTATAAAAGTACTAAAGTTAATAAAACAGTGCAAATTTTGTTAAAATTTTAATATACATCGCTTTGCAAATAATTTAGACAATCTAATCCAAACAGTACCTTTAGTAATAAAAGCTCCATACTGTCGATAAAATAAAAAGTTAATTGATTCACTTTAAACACTAGATGCAACAAAGTAACATTATCTCAACTGGTCTAGACTGAAGCTGTAAAACTATATTTCATCTAACTTCTAGAATACAATTTTGTGACAAATTTTGGACAGCTCTTAGAGAATTGAATTTAAAACATGTTCTTATATATTCAAACACCAAAAATAACTATAAATTAATTATTATTTTGATATATTTATTTATTTTATTTACTAACACTTCATTGCAAGTATATAGAAACATAGTACATTTTAAATTATTAAATAAAAAGGAGGGCAACCTGCGGCCTTATCGCTTTCGAGCGATCTCTTGCAGGCAACCATTGTGAGAAAAATAATAATTATGGTAAGCTTAAAAAGTGCACATAAGACATATAGTTATAAGGACAAAGTGAAACTATGAGATTCAAATATTTTAACTGAACATGCTAAGAATAAAGCTATAATTAATTCATTACAATAAATTTATAAATAGTAATTATCATTTAACCCAAAAAAGGACTTAAAATTACTGTTTATATCGGTTAAAAGTCTTAGTTATGTTGAATTTCCATGAGTTTGCCTACGTGGCTTTAAGCTTAACGGTGAGACGGGGTCAATGACCGGCCGCGAAGGTCGTCTATGCCGATGACGTCATTGCGCTATAGGAAATTAAAACCATGAATCGCGACCCTACTTGTTAAGAATACAAAAGCCTATACAGTATACATATTGTATTCAGCTCAAAGGCTTAAGTTCATTTAGTAAATTATTTAATTTTTAAATATTACTAGTAGGAGTTAACATATATTTTGTTCGTATATGTATTTAAATTATAAATTAATATATTATGTAAAATAACGCACTCTAAATAACAATATTATGTTAATTTTGGCAGAAAGCTCGTTGATATTAAAACTTGTTGCACCACATGATTTAATTTTTCACGTATTGTAAACTTCTTTTTCTGATTCTGTATACAATTAATAAATAAAAAAATTGAAAAACTCAATAAACAATAATTCGACAGCACCGCTTTCTTGTAACTAATCGAATGACATCCTAAAACCTAAGTCTAAATTTCTCTCAGCTAATCAAAATTATAACGCATTATAAAATTTCTATTGAAAGCGATTAATTGATTATCCAAAAATATCAGACGAAAAGGTAAAAGTTCTGAAAATATTCCCCACCAACTTTTCAAATCGCACATCAGCTTACCAGACTGCATAATATTGAGATTACCATTCGAGTTAGGTATATCAAGGAGACGAATGCATCGACACTATATTGGAAAAATATATTTAAATCACGACACGTTTCGTTTAGAAAAGAATCAAATGTAATTCAACCATTTTCAAGCGTTCGTCTTTTGTTTCGAGGAAAAAGGAATTCAAAATGAAACCGACTTTAAACCTGTCAACATGATATAAAACTCCCCAAATATGTAAAACTATTCGATCTATATCTCAAACTTGGACTGTTTGTTATAAGTTGATAAGTTGGAATATACCACATTCAAAAAGGCTTTCATATGGGTTTTAGTTTCGTACAAAATTGGTGACGCACAAAGTACACGTGCTAAACTTCCACTCAGCCTAAATAAATACTCAAATATTAGCCACATTAAAAACTAAATAACCTCTTTTCGATGGTACAGAAGGCAAACGAGTAGCGAGTTACTTAGACTTAACGACACCAGGAGGCTTGCAAATGCGTTGCCTACCTTTAAGGTGTACGTTCTTCTCTTGAAGGTTAGAAGTCGTAACGTTCCCGAATACTTGGAATGGTAGCTGGTTCCTTAAAGTGATGGTGCACGAAAGTATCTTAGTCTCTTTTATTAAGGCGCTTAAAAATTCAAAATTACACGTAACTTTTAATAACTAACTATTCGTTATGACAAATGACATACATGAAAAATGTTTTGAAATATTCAAATTCAAAAATCATTTAATCATATTGGTAACACTTTGTACACTTATGACTTGTCTGTAAAGAAATACATATAAATTCTTCTAATTTTACATTTAGTGCCAGTTCTAAGTACTATAACGAAAGATCCCAATATCCAGGTGTCCATAAAATGCTGATCAAGCCTAAAACTACTAATAGGACGTCATACACAGATCGTCTAAACAGATAGTGATGAAAGTATCATGTTTTTTTTTATAAAAGTTTATTCCATCATACATAGTAAACTCAAACTCTTTTATCTAAAACTATATGATAATGTATGACAATTTAAGTAATATAAGTTTTACAAAAAAATATATATATAAGGTAAAATAAGCATACAATAAAAATCCCAGAAATTTTTGTTAAGCAAAAAAATATGTTATATGATTTACAAGATTTTAATACCTCAGAAATCCATGCTATTTAGATACAATTACGAAAGCGTACCTAAGCTTGTACTTCGTTACAAATTTAATCAACAAGATTACATTATCAACACTTTAATCCAATTTATGTTACATTGAAGCTCTTAATTCGTAGTTAAACTTTATCAGAAATAATTCAATCAATTCCAAGTTTAAAATAAATTTAAATAAAGAATGTTATAAACAGTTTGCCCACTTATTAAAAAATTCCGAAAAATATTTAAAAAAGTCCATTAAAAAATATTACCGTGTATATTTCTTATTTGTATTAATTGGCTTTGTTTAAGACAGAATTAATTTAAATTTTGATGGAATTAAAGTCCGTAGACTGAAGAATTATGCTATGAAGATACTTATAGAAGAAGATATTAGACAAAGTTTTAATATGTACTATATATACTATACGGCTGATGGCAACGTGTAATTCGTTTGTAGGTATATATTATGTTTCTCATGTAAATAAAACACATTCCTTTTTTGTAATGAGAAATAAAGTTCTTTCAACATTACTATATCCAATGTATTAGTTTTTTACGTATTATCTCACTCAAATCATATTTCTGTCTATTTGAATTTCGACGGAATGCGCCGTTATGCGTTCGCAGAAATTTACAAAAGTAGTTAAAAATAGTTTAATAATCTTTAGTCCTCTCTTCTCTCTATCATTCTTACGTCAAGACAAATCTTCCTTTTAGACATAGACAACGGGCATACACACATTAGCCTTACTTTGTAATTCTAGGTTAAAATTTTACACACATTTCAAAATTACATCGCAATACGACCACGTATATAACAGTTACTTGATACTAATTAAACATACCGTTTATTAATTAAATTTCCCTCACCGATCAAAGAAACCATGTAAGGAGTGTTTATGTTCTTAATTAATCAAATATATTATTCATAAAATACGCCTACATAAATTTTTATCACTTTCAGTTATCTGCAAAGTGTCACTGGATTGATAAGGACAAAACATTCAAACTAAAAGTATTTTACCCTCATACATGAAAAGCAATGTACCACTATATTTATTTAAAATGTAATTAATCCGTTAAACATTACCCAGATTATGTCAAGAGTTTTAAAACATTCTCTTCTTAATCTTTTCAAGATTAAATTTATACGAACGGTGATTCATTTAAGCTTTTAGCGGCGAAATTGCGATACAACCTTATTCGGTAAGGTATCTACTTATTTTTTTTAAGAAAGTAAAAAAAATAAGACGAAAAACAATTATAGGTGCCTTACATTAAGCCCTAAAACAGAAGTGACAATGGGCGGGAAATATAGATATAAATTGGACTTTAAAGACAACTATATGGAAAGGACCAAGGGGAAGGAGAATAGGGCGCCCTAACGCCCGAAACCAATAATTAATCCACAATCTCAGATTGAAAACAATCTAAGATCAGACCATGAAAGTCGATCGATCTCCTATCTGCATCCCAATAACCAAACCCTACGAAGACAATCCATTTGTGGCGACGGATAGAATGCAATCTCTTCCCTCTTTGTCGTTCCATTTTACCGAGTTTACACTCATATTTCATAATCAATGTAAACCAAATAAAGTAAATGAAACCGTACAAATAACATTAAAATATAAATGTCTATGTTTTAAACATAACTAATTTAAAAAACTGGTGTAAGTTAAAATCTGTTAAAATAATTAACTATTGAAATCGAGCTTTCGTCAACTGTCATTTTCATACAAAGGTCTATCCACAGACACCTATCCGACCTCCCATGGATAGCTTGTATCGACCGATGGCTCTTACAATCCGTCGATTGGTTATTGGCACACTTGTTACAACATTTGTCATTTTGGTCAAAAATGGATTGAGATAGGTTATTGGGTTCAGGCGTAAAAGAAGGTGGATAGATGATATAGAAGCGTTGGCAGAAAGCGAATGGGGAAAGAAATCCATGGATAGAGTTTCTCTGGAGGTGGTTTCGATCAATGGTATTGAAGGGTGGAAGGGTTATTAGGATATTAAGAAAAAAATGCATTTAACAAATCTAAACTGCACATTTGTAAAGATTGAAAACAAACGGACTTTATTAATATTATTATTAGTATCTACAATTGAGTTAGTAGAAATAGAAAGGTGCCTAAAACATCTTCGAAACGAACATAATTTAATGCAATTTCCAAGAAGATGCAAAAATATATCATAATAATTTTACCTTAACAATATATCCTTTATTGTGCTAAATGCATTAAGCATTTAAAAAAGAATAATACTGCATAAACACATCCAATGAATTATAAATATCATAAACACAAGGAAAAGAAAATGTAAAGATCAGCCACCTGAGAAAAGGTTATCAACCCCAACCTCCCAGCTGTCGGGTAATCATTAACTTTTATTTGATAGCACATAAAACAAAAACCCCTTTCACTCAGTCATTGACACTGTCGATCTTTAATATCGTATATCAACCATAGATTCATCGAAAGTTTTATTGAAAAAATTTTATACTTACAAAAAAAAATCATTTAAATGATTGACACTGATGACACTATGTTATCAAGCACAAATCTATAAAATAAGAATATACACATTCAAATTGTGGCTCACAAGGTGTGTATAATTTCTTGTATATACAATAGCAAGCGACAGTCAATATATGAGCGATAATTACTTACAACAGATGAGCTCATATAAAATACATTAAAATAAAAAATATAAAAATCAGTGACTACAACCTTTTTAGGTCTTAGATTTCTGCATGTTTCTAAGAGGCCAGTAGGTGATCAGCCTCCTGTGCCTGACACACTCCGTCGACTTATTTATTAAGGAAACTAAACAGATATACATAAAAAAACATAAAATAAACACTAACTTTTTGGGTCAAAAATGCTAACTAAAAGTATTTAACCCTCATACATGAAAAACAAGGAACCGCTATATTTATTTAAAATGTAATTAATCCCTTTAACATTACCCAGATTATGTCAAGAGTTTTAAAACATTCTCATGAAAAGATTAAAATTTGTACGAAAGTTCATTAGCCAGAATAGAATATTTCGAGCAAAGATTAATTAATACAAGTACTTTTTAAAATCATACAGTTTAACAGTAATATAAAATGCTTAGCAAATGGAGTACATGCAAACGGGACAATAAAAACGAATGTTCCGTGGAAACCTCACGGAACACTTTACTCGCAAACACTCGGATGTAATCGAAAAGCTCTTTATTTTCAGTGTGCACTTGTGTTATTGCTCTTGCAAGATGACATGCACTGCACTGATCAGAGATTCCAAAAATCTCCGTAACCTAATCTTATATTTGTCGAAGAGGTGTTAATAATGTTAATAAAACTGTCGCAACCATTTGAAAAACTATTCGCATTTTTATATTTATGTTATATAACTGTATGATGCGACAATGTCGCTGTCCACTATTGTTTAAACACTTTAAATTATGAAAATAATGTCTTTAATACGTAAAATCTTATGTAACTAAATATTCAAATAGTTTAGCAAATACTTCATAGATAGAGGTTTCAATTACAAAATATTTTGAGTAACTAAGGTTATTCTTTTTCCTGAACGTAATTCAACTTTCTTCAAACTTCAAGTAGATATATAAAACCATTGGAAAATAATATTAAAATTCATCGCTTTGCATATGAAAATTAACTATTCAAAACATATAGACGTCGTCATATGTACGTTTACATTTGAATGAAGTTTTTCACATGTTAACATTCTGAGCAACATTTACGTAATTTCAAAACAGCTCTTCTGTACACGTATCACATTCAGACTCTCAAATATTAAAGCAACTAAATAGCGTGTTAAATATGGATTCCGTGAAGGAAACGGGTCACCTAGATCTGGATAGCAAGGACTGACAAGGGTACTTTACTTACGTAAGCCACTGAATGGTAATCGCACTTTGCTTTGTTTCGCTTGAGGAATGTTACACGTTCTTAAAGTGCCTAGCGAATTTTTAAAGAACTTTATTATAAATGTATTTTTATTTACATGAGAAACTTAATATATGAGAACGTGATACACGTCGCCATCAGCCGTCCCAATTTTAGTCTTAGGCTCATTCTGATATGTATCTTTAATGCCCTTTTGAATTGGTTAAACGCGCTAATATTACGAATTTTAGACGGTAATTGATTAAATATATGCATACCCTCACACTTAATAGACTTCTTCAAATAATTTGTACGCGACTTCGGCAAGATAAGCAAACTTAACTCTAATATTAATAATAAACGCACAAGTTTCCCAAAATCCAGTATAACTAGAAACATTCAGTTGCCTCCTATCCAATTATTGCTTGTTTGTATAAAAAGTTCTCATTGTAAGGATTAGACGTAAATCCGCCTGTTAAACACACAGCGGAAGTGCCAAATAAACATGGTCGTATAAAAATCAATTACCCGTTTACAAGACGTCATGTGCAAAACGGATATGACTTTACAACACGAGTCAACAATCACGGGACGGCTTCATAAATCTACTAATCATTTGTCGAACAGTCTAGAAAAATATTTTACATACGACATGCACACGTCGTTCCACAACTGAGCGTTTTTCAAGGCAGTTTTTGCCGACACCACTATGTGGTACCAGCTGCCCATTGAAGTATTTCCGAACTAATTCGACTTAGGATGACTCTTTCAAGAAAAGAGCGTATCAATTCTTAAAAAGCCGGCAACGCACTTGTGAGTAACACCACTATGTGGAACCAGCTGCCCATTGAAGTATTTCCGAACCAATTCGACTTAAGACGACTCTTTCAAGAAAAGAGCGTATCAATTCTTAAAAAGCCGGCAACGCACTTGTGAGTAACACCACTATGTGGAACCAGCTGCCCATTGAAGTATTTCCGAACCAATTCGACTTAGGATGACTCTTTCAAGAAAAGAGCGTATCAATTCTTAAAAGGCCGGCAACGCACTTGTGAGTAACACCACTATGTGGTACCAGCTGCCCATTGAAGTATTTCCGAACTAATTCGACTTAGGATGACTCTTTCAAGAAAAGAGCGTATCAATTCTTAAAAGGCCGGCAACGCACTTGTGAGTAACACCACTATGTGGAACCAGCTGCCCATTGAAGTATTTCCGAACCAATTCGACTTAAGACGACTCTTTCAAGAAAAGAGCGTATCAATTCTTAAAAAGCCGGCAACGCACTTGTGAGTAACACCACTATGTGGAACCAGCTGCCCATTGAAGTATTTCCGAACCAATTCGACTTAGGATGACTCTTTCAAGAAAAGAGCGTATCAATTCTTAAAAGGCCGGCAACGCACTTGTGAGTAACACCACTATGTGGTACCAGCTGCCCATTGAAGTATTTCCGAACTAATTCGACTTAGGATGACTCTTTCAAGAAAAGAGCGTATCAATTCTTAAAAGGCCGGCAACGCACTTGTGAGTAACACCACTATGTGGAACCAGCTGCCCATTGAAGTATTTCCGACCCAATTCGACTTAGGACGACTCTTTCTAGAAAATAATTCTTAAAAGGCCGGCAACGCACTTGTGAGTAACACCACTATGTGGTACCAGCTGCCCATTGAAGTATTTCCGAACTAATTCGACTTAGGATGACTCTTTCAAGAAAAGAGCGTATCAATTCTTAAAAGGCCGGCAACGCACTTGTGAGTAACACCACTATGTGGTACCAGCTGCCCATTGAAATTTGAAGTATTTCCGAACTAATTCGACTTAGGATGACTCTTTCAAGAAAAGAGCGTATCAATTCTTAAAAGGCCGGCAACGCACTTGTGAGTAACACCACTATGTGGAACCAGCTGCCCATTGAAGTATTTCCGACCCAATTCGACTTAGGACGACTCTTTCTAGAAAATAATTCTTAAAAGGCCGGCAACGCACTTGTGAGTAACATTGTGTTTCTGGCAATGGGGGTGTCCATGGGCGGCGGTATCTCTTAGCATCAGGTGAGCCCCTTGCCTATTTGCCTTCTATTCTTTCTGACTTCCGCTTACTAGACAATTTCCACTAGATATCGATAAATTACTTCAAATCTTTACGTACCATACCGACATGTTTTAAAATGGCGCCTGGTAGATAGTGCCGGTGACACCAGAGCTGGTGCTTTGCTCGATTAACGAATAAGTATCGCAATACAGTGAGAAAATGCTGCCAGCATTAAAAGTACACTGCCCCAGAGACTAAATGTTTTAAATTTGTTTTAATTTTCTATTCATACATTTTTAATTATTATTATTACTGTATATTTGTGTGTTGAAAATAACTAACATTAAACTAGACTCATAAATTGATTAGGCTATCAACTTATCGTTATAAAAACCAACCCTGTTCTGTACCTATACTTAATTAAATTCTTTTTTCAAATTTTTAGAACATCTTATGAATAATAAAGCGACCAATTTTAACAGTATCATATAGAAGGCTCGTATCAATTTACATGACATATATTAAAATTCGGGCCACGGCGTTTGATATCTATTTTGATGAAAATCGGTCACAAAGCGATTTATAGCGAGGCGGTAGTAATGAATAAACAATTTCGGTACATAATATCTAACAGGAATATTCGTGATTATTCCGGAAATTAGACGAAAAATCTCTTAAAAAAATAATATACATTAACTGAAATCTAAGTGATCAAATACCTACTTTATATATTATAAGTTTTACACAAATCAAAATCGTCTTAAGAAAATTAACATCGCTGTTCATAAATATAAAAAAATAGTAGTAAAACTAAAATATTACTAATATTTGTCACAACCATGTTTTGTGATGAATAAGTTTATTATTACCCAGAAGAATTGTCCTAGTGGCTTCAGCGTGCGACTCTCATACTTGAGGTCCTAGGTTCGATCCCCGACTATGCACCAATGAACTTTCTATGTGCGCATTTAACATTCGCTCGAAAGGTGAAGGAAAACATCGTGAGGAAACCGGCTTGCCTTAAACTCAAAAAGTCGACAGCGTGTGTCAGGCACAGGAGGCTGATCCCCTACTTGCCTATTAGATTGACAAATGATCATGAAGCAGATATAGAAATCTGTGGCCTAAAAAGGTTGCAAGCGCCACTGATTGATTTATTTTATTGTAATTTATACAAAAAATTCATATTGCACAATTCCATTATAAAATATATTATAAATTCCAGTCAAGTCACCAATAAGTATTAACGCGAAAAGAAATCCGAGTTTCAATAAAATGACTTGTTACATTATGAAGCTTTGCAGCGCACAAAGGAACGATGTCCTTTGCATTGTAATATAATTCAGAGCAAGGGATTTCTCTCTTTAAATGTCTGATACTGAAGAAATCGTAATAGAAATTTTTCATATCTGTATTTCATGTCTATTTACTATTACTATTCAAATGTTCCTTATAACAAAATTGCACTAAACACAATTGGATTGGAACGATAATAGGAGTCAAAATCGCAAAATTGGATTTAGATTACTCTTAATTTTCTCCTAGAGTAGTACTGAATCGGTCCATTGGTCAAACTGCTTCGTCGTTCTTTTTGAAGTCGAATCCAAAAGACAAACAGTCAAAATCTGATATAACGACATCGAAGGGACTACTCATATTTGGTCGTAAAAACCGATAGTCGTAACAGCCAATGACGTTGTTATTAAGTACCTAATACAATAGAATTCAGCCGGGACCTTTGATTTTGCTCAATATAACCGGTACGTTGTTTTACGATGTCGTCGTAAACGGTTTTGACACTAATCTATCCGTTTTAGCTAAAGCATCTCACCTGTCTCTTTTCACTACAGCGTAAACATAAATAAACAAAAAGAGACGACGGAGTATGTCAAGTAGTGACAATGTAATTACATTAAGTGTTTATGAATAAATGGGTTAATAGTCCATTTACTTAATCACTTTGGGTCAATATCTTAATTAATTAAATAATGTATTCAAATCGCGGCGCTTAGAAGCGTTTGAGATGTAGTGTTATCATCGCATGATAGTATAGGCTGGATCCAAAAGGTCTAACGAGAAAGATTTTAATCGAGTTGGAATATCGGAAAAACTTTTGCAGAATATCAAACAATGTAAAGTTACCTGGGCCACGTGTTGTACCATGACCGCTACGCTACCTCCTTCAATTAATTATACAAAAATAAATCCAGGATGAACGGCGTGTTGGTAAAAGGAAAAAATCTAAGATTTGACGGCTATTGCGACTGCGGAAGAGTTGCTGCATGTGGCACAAGACAAGACAAGCAATTATTTTAAGCTTAATTGAACCTATCAATTAAACAATTTTACTTGATAGGTGCAAAACTAATTTTTGTGCTTATTACAAAATTTTACTTAAATTATTTAAACTTCGAAAACTCGAAGTCGATTAAAAGTAGACCCAGTTGAACGAATATAGCCTGTTTAATAATCGACGTTAATATTAAAGTGACCTCAAAACTTCGACGAACGTTAAACACGTGAAAATTCACTTGACACATTTCCCATTCTCGTTAAGAATTTCTCAAACACCCAACTCGTTCGCAATCCCCTGACGTCAAAACTTAAGTATGCTACCCACAAGAGTTATTTGAAAATGTATTAAGTTATTATCATCCTCGCGGATACACCCACCCTCATGAATTTCAGCGGTATTAAAATTCACCCTTGCTATAAGCAATGACAACAATTTTCGCTAATAGTAGACTAATATTATAAATGATGAATTGTTAATTAAATGCTACGTGTTTTTACTATCGAAAAAATAAATTAAAAAAATTAAATTTATAATTTATATTCAATCAGACAATTAAATTACTTAATTAAATTCCTAACATATCTTTCCTTTACCCTTCCCGGTAAGTCTCGGAAATCTAAATTTTTAGATTTGTATAAATTTGAACAAGAGTTAAAAATTAGTTTGCCAAAGAAGTTTCATTTCTGACATGTGTACTTTGTACACACGCACTTTTTTAAAAAAAACAGAGGGTAGACTGGCATGAGTTTTATACCAAACATAAAAAAGCACATAAAATTATTAAAATTAGAAGACCCACTCCACGAATGATCCAAATGATGACAGGTCACGGCCCTTTTGCACTATATCAATACCGATTAAACTTCGAGCCAGGGAACATGCTACTGCGATAACAACTCACAATAACCTTCGCTACATATGTGGCTGTACTGCCCGTCGTATGGGGCATCCAAGTGCGAACTAAAAGCTTCATTGCCCCAGTTAATGAGACACCTCGAACACAGAACGTATCTGTAGAATCTTTAGAAGATAGCTCAGCAACTTCGAATAAGAAATAAAAATATGAAACTGTTTTGCAGCCTGCGACACCAGGTGGTTCGGTATCCCACGTGATGTAGTCCCGGAACATTGAAGTACACATATATAATATCTCTTAATAAAGTCTCTTCCATGTTAGGGAAGAGGTATATTTGTATATAAATAAATAAAACTCGCTAAGCTCCTTCTAGGAATTGGTACGCTCTTTGACAACCCCAAGTTGAATTGGTTCGGAAATAATTCAGCTGGTTACAAAACACACAAAAACTGCCTTAAATAACGCTCAGTTGTTGAAATGTTCTTAGGATTGTTATCCTGACGTGTTCGTCATTATCAATCTTAATACGTCAGACAAATCAAAAGCTAATCAGTAATTAATCAATTAAGCATATTGATCTCTTGACTTGTCCTAAATGTCGTATCTAATTTCAAACCTTATCTTCTAGCAATTGGTCATAATTCATCATACAATATATCAAATATCTAAAATATGATATAATAACTGATTTGTTTCAAAATTGAAAGAGTTCTCCGATTTTTGGTTAAGTTTTTAACACGGTCTTCGCCAAATATATCGGGACAGTAAAACAATTTTTAATGTTAAAAACTAACTGACGTGAGATCAGCTGATATTAAATTAAATTATCATGATTCATGTGCACTTTTTACTTTTTATTTTTCATGTATCCTTTATTAGCTTAGTTCGTTTTTTTTCTTTTCTAATTTCATACATTTTTTTTTCTTTCGATCGCTCGATAAGGCCGCCAGTTGCCCTCCTTTTCATTTAATTATGTTCAATTTTTATTTTGTAATGCAACGAAGTTTTAATAAATAAATTAATTTAATCCAGACAAAGGAGTCCAAGTCCAAGGAGTCTTTGACTTTTCTGCACTAAGTCTTTATCGCGACACAAACATCGCACTCACGTAACTCGCAATAAATATCACTGACGACTCATTGGTCTAGTGGTTAGTACCCCTGACTGCGAGTCCATGGGTCCCGGGTTCGATCCCCGGCTGAGGCGAACATCGATGTGATGAGCATTTGGTGTTGTTCTTAGGTCTTGGGTGTTTAAATATGTATTTATATGTATATCTATCTATAATATGTATGTATATCCGTTGCCTAGTACCCATAACACAAGCTTCACCAGCTTAGCATGGGACTGGGTCAATTGGTGTGAATTGTCAAAAAAAAAAAAAAAAATGTTAACTTTCAAATTGACATATTATTTCAATAGCAATAAAACCAATTTCCACTATAAAAGATATTGTTTAAAGAAATATTGACAAACAAATATGGGTCAGAACTCGAGTGACTCGCTTACAATCCATACTAAAATCTAGAAATAATTCTTAAGACAAAACAAGGAACACCGGGTTGGCTATTATTCTAGAAACATACGTAATTAAAATGTAATTTGTATTCTTCATCTTAAGGTATTTAAATAACACGAGAAAACTTAGATATTTTGTACCTATATGTACATTTTTATAAAGGTTTTGCTTTCTATAAATAAACTTCAACATAATATTATACATGTCTCCCTCAGGAACGCAGAAATATCTCAAAAACCACTGAACCGGTTGTGATTAAACGTCCCCTGTTCCCTAAGTTGGAATCCACATATAAATTAAAATCGTACTCAATTATATTAAAACTCCTAGAATGTCATATAACCCAGGACAAACCTCTCTTTTTTACAGGTTAATAGCCGAGTAACTACTTAGCACACCAAAAATGCTTGTTTACTTTGAAACAATTACGTAGGTAGAATACTTTTTATAATTATTAAAATGATGGGGGTAGATATGCTACCTACATTTAAACACAGTGAAGAAGGCAAACTTCATCATTAACAATAATTTATTCACACTATGCACACAATCAAATAATTAGCGATCTCTTCCAGGCAACCCTAGAAAACAGTAATAATATAACTGAGAAGAAGTGCAAGAGTGCGATTCCTAATTTTATTAATAATACAAAAAAAAATCAATCATAGAATGAAGAAATGTGAAAACATATTTGCATTAACACAACGTTCGTAATTACATTTTAATTAGAAACACGTGAAGTGTATATTGCACTAAAACATTTAGACCGCCGGGAACTGGCTTTTGTTGACCTTTCAGGGAATGGTACGCTATTTTCTAGGCCCCTAAGTCGTATCGGTTCGTAAATACCTATTCAGACAGGTTCCACAAAGAGGAGGTGCGCGGTAGAAGTCGTGTGTTGTGGAAAGCCAGGCGTCGATTTGGAAAGGACGGAATTCCACATCCTTGATAATGGAATTCAGCCTTAGTTATTACTCCGAACAATTGGTCAGAGCACTCCCCATAATAAACGCGGTAGAATACGCTAAGGAACCAACATGTCTACGCAAAGCTAAAGATCAAGTCTCGTAAGTATTGTGACAATTGAACTTACCAATACGATAATAACATCGGCATATTAACACCAAAAACACAATCCACGACAAAATGATCGGTCCGTCGGGCATTTTCAAAACACTATCACACGTTATCACTGTATAGTTTAACACAAAAACAATATAAAAACAAAACAAATGCGTATTAAAGATGCGAAACTCCTTTGTTTTCGCCGGTGTGGGTAGGATAGGTCGATGTCACTCGAGATATGCTAGTGACCGCTCGTTTGGCACATGCGCAGGAGTCGCGATCCAAATTGTTTTAAATATTAGCGACCGGAGATTGAGATAAAATCTAAAATTTAGATATAACACATATTTTTTCGTAAATTATTTATTATAAATATTTAATGATATTGTTTATTTATTATAAAACGTGGTTTGATAAATAAAATGTTTAATAACACGTATAAATCAGACGATCACCCAACTAAACAGATGCGCGCGCGCTAGCATGTGTCGACGGTACAATACTCTCGTAAATGATAACTAAAATAAAACCGCCTCCCAAGGAGAAAAGCGAACAAATACTATCAACACATTTCGTTTTGTAATTAGGGACGAACACTGTTAAATGTATGCGTCAAAATTAGATCTAAAAATCGTGTAAGAATTTTATTGCTAGAAAGGGATTTCAGTCTTTAACCGACTTTAAAAAGGCCGGCAACGCATTCGCGAGCACCCTGGCATTGAGTGACCATGGGCAGTGGAATAACTTCAGATGAACGTCATGCCTGTTTGCCTTCTGTTACATGAAACAATTGTATAGAGATTTTTCTACAATGTATATTTATATGTCTCCCCAAGTATTATGGCGGGTGGGCTAATAAGGTCAAGTTGATAGCCGTTTGACCTCGTTATATAAAAAAAAAACAAGTAGTTAAGTTTACTATTTGGCTAAATTCAAAAGCAAAATAAATTCAATTTCAAACAAAATTTGTATCAAAAGCTGTATCACATATAAAAATGGGGTATTCATTCTAATTTGTGATGAAAATAAAAACTTTAGCAAGTTGTAGTACTGGTTAGTTTATTGTTAAATAAAAACAATTGTAAACAGTTACGAAAATAAATAAATTTTGTATTGAGTTTGATAAGAAACTGGAAACAATAACACAGGTATTTTATACTTATAAGTGTTTTCAAATCTCACAATAAATATATATGTATATATATATAAATCTATAACTATTTCATTCTGATTGTTCGTAGATAAATGTATATACTAAGCAGATATTATATCGACAACAAAGAAATCGGTTTCACAAAAAAACTTCTTTAATGTGGCGTGTAATCGATTGATATAAAACACAAAACGTTATTACTAAGCAAAACAAGTAACAAATTTCTTGCAAAATCCAGGATGAATGATAGCAAAAGCTTCGGAATGTGTAAACAAAATTGTTTAATACAATAAGTTGCAATATTGTCCAACTGTGTCAATATTTCACTTTTATCTGTTTCGTGTGTGTATTTAATTTTTGATTTATAAATGTATCAAATCTCTTTGATTTATGTGCGATTGAAGTACAGTTTTACTATTTAAATATTCGTATCAATTAATAATTTCTTTGTTTTAAATTTATTTTACTACCGTTCGTGGAATTTTTCCCATTTTACATTCGGATTTGTGACTTTTTATAAGCTGTTGGCTATCTAAATAAAAACTAGTTTAACATTATTATTATATAATTTAAGATTTAAGTTGGCGCCATAGAAAAAGTGACCCCAGAGCTGGTGCTTTCCTCGCTTAATAAGTATCGCAATACAGCGAGGAAATGCGGCCAGCGTTAAAGGTACACTGCCAGAGTGTAACTTATTGCATTATTTCTTAAGTTTTTGTAATGTATTCTTAAAATTATAACCGTTGTATTAAAAAAAAATTGTATTAATATTGTATCTCTCAATTTAACACACCTAACCTAACCACTGTAACTATTTTATATGATAGGGCAGGGGCAAACGAAACCGCCATAAAAGGCAGCTACTCCAGCCCATTGATCGAGTGTCTATTTCTGAAGTTTTAGAGAGGAGTATATGACCCATAGTATCGGCAGTACGTGCTCTTATAAACCGACTTCAAAAAAACCGAAGGTGGATCAATCTTGACGACTCATTGGTCTAGTGGTTAGTACCCCTGACTGCGAATCCATGGGTCCCGGGTTCGATCCCCGGCTGAGACGAACATCGATGTGTGATGAGCATTTGGTGTTGTGCTTAGGTCTTGGGTGTTTAAATATGTATTTATATGTCTATCTATAATATGTATGTATATCCGTTGCCTAGTACCCATAACACAAGCTTCACCAGCTTAGCATGGGACTCGGTCAATTGGTGTGAATTGTCTTTTAAAAAAAAAAAAGTTAGGTTGAAAGTAGTTCTTCGTCTTAAAGGGTCTAGGTTTCTTTGGACAATAGCATGTAGTAGTCCCACTAACATGAAGAAACTTGTGGTGGACTTAAATTAAAGTCCTAACATTCCTTAGGCACAGGCTTGCTGAAGATATGAGAAGAAATGAGACACTATGTCTTAACTTCAGAAATGAAGAACGCTAAAGAAATGGTTTGTAACGCACTAACTCATTTGTCAAGACTAATGAAAACTCGATTTAAAGAGCAAGCATGCCTAATTGTGGTTGATAGACCTTAATCGACATTACCATTCATGCGAAACAATACGGCAGTCACGATATCATTACAGCTTTTTGTTTCCATATGATGATCTATTCAATGCCTTAGGGTGTTAATTTTTGAGTTTTTCTTTTAAATGTTCTTTTTTATGTTACAGGATGCAGACGGGCAGGAGGCTCATATGATGTTAAGTGATACCGCCGCCCATGGACCCACCCTCGCACTCCCAGAAGGCTCGCAAGCGCGTTGCCGGTCTTTTAAGAATTGGTACGCTCTTTTCTTGGAGGACTTTATGTCGAGTTGGTTCGGTAACTTTAGTGGGCAGCTGGTTCCACATAGTGGTGGTGCGCGGCAAAAACTGCCTTAAGAAACGCTCAGTTGTGGACCATCGGGCGTCGAGGTGATACGGATGGTAGTTCTCTACTGAAGTTGCAACAGAAAATTAATTTTATAACACTCAGTAATAAAACAAACTATTTTTAGGATGATTTTTACGAATTATATGCAAAATTCAGTATCGCCAACATTGTATTGTATTTACTACGCTGATGTGCTAAGTTAGCTAATGCGTAGCATAGATGGCGCTATTTTAAGAAATAAATAATTTTAAGTAATTAGACTACAAATAACTTTAAGGAATTATAAAATATTAAGATGATTAAGAAAATCAATTTTGGTAAAACCCAAAGTCGGTGGTATTTCATTCTACCAATTAAGTTCATTATTGATTTGAGGAGGAGAGAGACTGAGCAAGGGTAAGAAAAGTAAAATAAAATACGAAAATTTTTAAAGGTATTATCAGAAGTATGTATTTGTGACAAGTAAAAAAACTGACGATATCATTTCATTACTAATTCCTACTAAATTAAAATATTGTCAGCTTAAATTCGGATCTGTTAAGGGCATGCGTTTATTTAATTTAAAACAATATCATAAAATTTTAATTTGATTATTACATTCCAAAAGTACATATTATCAACATCTATAATTTATAAATTTAACAAGAAACGTGGTAATTACTAAGTCAATATATGTATTTATATTATCGCTTATTTTGTGTATGTGCAAAAATCGGTACCCAGTTCGTGTGTAACCTTTACCATGAAAGGAGGCATGATTCATAACACGACTTTCCGTCTATTCACGAAATGGCGAACACATGCTATAGATAATAATATGTATGTAAAATGCTGACGTCATAGCTGACGTATAAGGTTAAACGAAATAAATTCCTTACCTACTTCTCATTGCAATTTATTAACCGACTTCAAAAAATTAGGTTTTCAGTATGGCCTGTACTTCTGTATCTATGTAGCCCTTCCAAGCAGTTGTTTTAATTTTTGTTAATTTATAATCATATTTGTACTTCGTATACAAAAACTATTGTTTAGTTAATTTAATTATCTTTATAATACAAGATCAAATAAGGAATACATTTTTAAAGGAAACTATATTAAACTAACTTAGGTCAGAACAGTCAATGTTTCATCAAAATCGGTTCAGTAGCGAATTATTTTTACTACTGAACTCTGAGTATCATAGGCTATTTTATATATATACTATATAGGTTGTATAAGTTATAAGTGTTCCTTAACAAATTTTTAGTTAGTTTATTGCTTTCTTTGATATATATATAGATAGTTGGATATTTTTTTTTTTGTTACAAATCTAGTTAATTATTGAGTACTTACTTAATTTTGAAGATTTGTTTAATAGCGTAAAAAGAACTTTATATTTAGAAAGTAAGTTAGCTATAAGCTGTAAATTCACAATAAATTAAATAAAAACAAATTTATTTCCTGAATATTCCAAAAATACGTGCGAGCGCGAACAAGTCGCTAGTGATTTATAACTAAAAAACGGTTAGAACTATTTTTTACATATATAATAACACAATTACATTCAAAATCAAAAATACGTGTTGATACGTACATTACAAATTGACATTCAGAAAATATTCTATTTCAGACTTTACAAAATATAAAATACGAATACAAAATACCTAATAAGAAATATTTATTACATTTCAACTTATGGATCAAAAACGCGAGCGGAATTTCCGCAACCCTTGGGAAATCTCAATGAAAACTAGCGTACACGGTGAGAGAATTTAATAAAAATAATGTATTAATACTGTATGGGTGATTCTCTTATAAGAGGTAACTATGGTGGCAATCTATTTAAAAGTGGTTTTTTAATCTATATATTGCTATTTTGTGCAATGAATCACTTCTCTTAAATGTCCTTTATTAAATAACATTATAATTAAATGTCTCATTAAAGCATATTTTTGTAAAACTCGTTATATAGTCTAAAAAAGTCTCTACCCTGGCCTGTCCCCTTACCGGTTTCAGCTTAACTAGCATACAATACATACAATATTTGAATTATTTGCTAAAACAAACTATGTTTACCACAAACGTAATTAAATATACTTTAATATTATTAAAGAAAAATTAAAAAATATTTGCTTATTTTCAATAATTTTTAAAACTTAATTGTTGTCCCGCTTTTTTTGTGTATCTACCCTGGCAATATTCGCACGCTGCTACAATATAAAATATAAGACGGCCACATTACCGAACTCGCTCATTGACAATTAACAACGTGAAGTTCGCAATACTAAGCACAGAAGCGGTTAGATCGACGCAATTTGCCAGTTTTTGTGTCACGTCCGTGCGATGTAACGGTTTCGCAAGGTCATTGTGTCTCTCCACTGGTAAGTAATAAAAGTTATAATAATCATTTTAATTATTTGCAATTCCTGTCGTAATTTAGTAATACTGTAATAGTCAAAGCTTGCTTTATTATTCATTGAAAACTTTCTTGGATAAACCAAAATAATGCATTATGTTATGAAAACGTCTTTCCCCTGGCGTCTTTCCCCTGGTAAGATTACTATCAGGGGAGATACTTACTGACCAGGGGAGATATGTATCATAGTAATTGTGCTACCTATTTAATGTCTGTGTGTTGCACACGCCAATGTGGATCTGATTCTTACGGCACTATTCCAAGCCAAAGTTACATCAATATCAAACCATCAAAATCTTCTTCAAATTTGTTGCAATAGGTGTAACGAACAGTGTCTATCGCGAGATTGCATTGTAAAAATAATTATCTACGTGATTTGATTATACAGTTAGAAGACAACTTGGAGTATTTTCTTCACCATGAACTGAATATAGTCCACCAACATTCTGCTTTTAAAATTAATAAGACAAATTTGACAGTAAGAGAAGCTGTGATTCACGTGAACCTTAGTGACTTTAAACAAAATACGCAGAAGAAATTCCATTTTGGAGGTGCTCGTCAACAGATAAGTCTGTACACAGTTGTAACTTACACGAAAGAAGAGGCATGAGGTGAAGTAAAGACAACATGCTATTGTTCGATGTCACAGATTTTGTTACATACGCCTCCAGCTATATGGGCACACTTACAGCCAATTTTGAACAGCTTGCCACCAGAAGTAGAGATCCTCCATTTTTGGAGCGATGGACACAATATCGCACTCATTTAATAGAAGTTTACCCAGCTCTTACAGACTTTACCTGGAATTACCATGAAGCTGGACACGGTAAGGGAGCTTCAGATGGTGTTGATGCTGTTTGCAAAAGATCAGCCGACCTATTGGTAGCTAGTGGCAAAGATATAGCATGTCTGAGCGATTTGTCAGATGCTATTCAGAAAAACTGTCCTGGCATTAATGTTTTCGTTATGACAAAGATATTTTAGACAAAGACGCTTTGCTTGCTAGTGCTAAAACACTCATAAAGACTTTTGCTGGTACTTTGCGCGTCCATCAGGTGTCATGGAACATTGAAGATCCGACAACATTGAAAATGAAGTCTTTAGCTGCTTTTGCAATGAAGATATACATTGCGATCATTCTAAGCTTGGTGTCATGACATACTCGTCTAATAAAAAATCTCGTCTCCGAGTCGAAGATGTTTACGTCCCTGATTCAGAGTCCGAAAACGAGACTCCTTTTGACATTGAACAAATAATAACTTCAAAAGATCGCAAGCACCAAATAAAAAATATTCAACAACCGTTGACATCCAAAGAAACGCTTAAAAACGGCGCATTTAGTCTGATGAATAATAAATATGATAAAAAAATGTTGCCTGATTATAAATTTCATGAACAATCTTTGATAAAAGTTGATTATTTCAATTGTATTCTTTGTTTTATTGCTTCTAATTATCTCCCCTGGTCAAATACGTATCTACCCTTATCTTCATGTCTCTACCCTGCCTGATGTATTTACCCTGGCCCTCTAAAAAGTGACAAAATATGTTTTAAGTAACTTGCCCTTACGTGAGTAGATACTCAAACGAGCCAAAAATCATAATATATATGTATAATGGATAAACTCCAACTTTTCTCCTTGGCCGTCTCATCCATACACGAAAAACCTCTTATATAAGAACTACCCGTATATTGGATAATTATATCATTCCTTAATTAATAGATTTAAATATTATTATTTACATATAACACAAATAATAGGCCTTCGACATAAGATGGCTTACCATTTATATCTATCTATACTTTTTCTAAGTCCATCCTAAGGGGTGGTGTTTTTTTTGAATATTTTTTTTGTTTTTACTTTTTTATGATACAGTACACAAATACAAAAAATACACAAACCTAATTTTCACCCCTGTACTATCAACCCCTTTCTTATAATAGTATATATATATTATACCTATAGTTATCGAACTAAAAAAATGTTTCCTTGAAACATATACATTATACATGGCAAAATAACGTTTGCCGGGTCAGCTAGTAAATTAAAAAACTCCTCAAAACATCCCTTTTCAATTGGATAAAGATACATTCTTTTAAATTCTGTCTTTTGTATTCGTATTTATTATACCACATTGCATATGAGTTCCAATACTCGCTTTTAACTAGAACACAAAGAGTCATGAATATAGGTCAGAACCGTCACCTTTCAACCTCGAAACCTCTTTTTTTTTTTCTTTTTTTTTGAGAAATAAAGTCTTTAAACCTAAAGTCGCCTTGGGAACCGCATTCCCAACGCCCGGGAGTGCAACAAGGATTATTACCTGACCTCAACTTTTACTATTTCAATTTGCAGTTACAGTTAAAATTGCATAGTTGCTGACTGAATTGTTTGGTGATGCACATAAACTTTAAAATATACATTATTTCTCGTGTAACACCGTGTAATAATATTAGAAAACAAGCTATGTAAAATAAAAATATTAGTTGCAGAAGTTGTAAAAGTGATTTATATAGTCCTACTTGCAAGAATAAACTATTTCATTTCAATGTTACAAAGTTATTTTTAGTTAATTAAAACAAAATGTCTATTTTTAATTAGTTATTATGTATTGCCTTTTCCTCTTGTCAGTATCAGATCACTACTAGACTAGCGGTTTAAGTAGCTTTATTTATTTGAAGTAGCCATGATGATCGCCAACCTTCCAAAGGAGATGGCACTATAAAAAGTTTTATTTATTCAAGCGAACTGTATGTATCGGATGGTATCTGTATGGTATCTCACGCTACTATATGTTACCTAGTTGTTTTATGTAATTTACTCTTCAAGTTTCAACACCACGATAATTGTTCAATTCGAATCAGCCCGAGATAAGCATGTCCAACTAAAAATCAAGAAATTCAGCATCTCTATATAAAAATATGTTACTAAGCTCAAAACTCGAAGACGGCTGGAAAAATGCGATATTTTTTTATTTATTCCATTTATCACTGTGGAAGGTTTTTATGGCGAAAAATATTTGAAAATATGTATATAAAATTTAGTGGGTACTAAGGTTTTTGTTCCGAAAAAGCAAACAGTATGTAGCATAGCAAAATGTGTTGCTAAATAAAAAAAACATAGTAGTGCGAAACGAAGCCAGTTAAGAATAGATTAAAGAGTCGTAATGACCAAACATTTAATGGCTACACGTCTAAAACTATTTGGTCGATCAATTAAACCTATAAATATTTAATATCCTTTAATAAAATCGCCTGAAAACATTTATACAGTTACCCAAAACAAGATTAACAACGAAGTAAATTCCTCAAATACCCGAGAGTAATTAATGAATCCTTTCGGGACGTTTGATCGATATTTACCATTCAACGGGATAATACCGAAGACTCTAGAGTTTACAGAAATGTTTTCATTGGTGTAGGATATACTAGAGACGGATTAGACCTTTTCTCGACGGATCTTGTACTAGTTTTTGCCACGCACCACCTCTATGTGAAACCAGCTGCCCACTGAAGCATTTTCAAAACAATTCGACTTAAGTTCCTTCAAGAAAAGAGCGTACCAATTCAAAGGCTGGCAATACACTTGACACGTGAGCATTCTGGCAATAACCCTTAACATCTTGCCTGGATATAAAAAAATAGTTCCGACAGGACCCATTTCACGTATAAACATCTTTTAAGATTTTTTTTAGACAGGTTTGCATTTTATGGTAGGTATGTAGCTTTTATCACGTTAGACTAATAAATGCCCATTTAATAATCATGTTTCGATTGTTTAATCACGTAATACCGTACATAATATAGTGATAAATAGGCCGTAACCACAAATTAATAATTTATAATTAATATCGTATGACATTAATGCAAACACGATAATAGACGAGTACTCGATCCCTCTATGGTAACAAATGTACGTAATAAAAATATAGTTGACCTGAAAAGTTACGACGAAGAAACGACTCCAAGTTATTCCTTATTAACTACTCTTCCCCTCGGGGATATATTTTACAGCATCCGAGTTCTTAAATTATTTATTTAGCTCTTAGCTTAAGAGCACTACAGGGATGCTGATCGTTACATAACACGCTTGATAAATGAAATATTGTAAAATACACCTTAGTGCAGGACAATAAGGATGAATTTTAAAGCAAAAAGGCAATAGTGCCAGGTCACATATGCTTTTGCTTTATTCGTCTTGCTGTATATTGCAAAATAATAGCTGATCATATAATATTAATTAATAGAATAGAACAAGTTAGAGGTAAGGATGGACCTTACTAATTCTGAATAGTATTGGATGTGAGACGGATATATTTAGTTGCACAGTTAAGAAACGCTTATAGTCCGATGAATATATAAATTTGAAATAACAAAAATTCCTGGAAATGTGCTACAAAAGTTATTGGGGGTCAAAGGTCAAAAAATTGAGGATTTTTGAGGTATTTTGCCATGACGTCCGATAGTGAAACTCAGCAGGTATTAGTCCGAACACCTCCTCTGAACACTCCATGGTAAATGCGGTAGAAGATGCAGAGAGGAAACATTAGCAGGAAAATAAAAACGACACGAATTAAAATGTTACTATATCGAAATATCACAATTAATTAATAGCTGCTACGGTATTTAAACATGACAAACACGCGTTACGCTCATTTACAATCTAATTTGTATGTAATTTATAAATACATACATATATTTTGAAAATATTAGTCTGTAATAGTAAATTTTTTAAGCAGGCGGGGGTGGGCGCGCAATACTCCGTAACTTTCAAAAGCTCTTACTATCATTTCAATATCTGAAAGATCGCGTGGCACAAAAATCGGGATCCCTATCGCTATTGTGAGTTAAGAGTTCCAGCGCCAAAGGCAAGATACAAATATAAATACTTACAAACGTATTTCGAAATAGGCTTTAATTAATTGGATTTGTTTATGTTTTAAGCCAAACCGTCAGATTAAGTTTTTACCTCCAAAATTAATAAAATAGTTTATATATCAAATGTACTCACCATCTCCATTGGCTTTGGGCGACTCCAGCACTGCCTTCGGTGTGCTGGTAATCCGGGGCAGTTGCGCGCGGCGGCACGGCGGAGTGCATTCCGGCTCCTTCGCCCGCTGAAATCAAGTTTATATTAATTAATTTATAAGCTATTTATACATACAATTTTTGTAGTGTGAATCGAAATTTCTATGTCTATAAACAAACGCGCCATGGTTGCAAAATAGTACCAATTCATTAGCTACTATTACGGAAGGCTTGGAAGAATATGGAATAGCGTTAAGCATTTAATATAATTATAAAATTAATAAATAAATCACTGGCGCTACAATCTCTTTAGGTCTTGGTCTCAGATTTCTGAATCTGTTTCAGGATCATTTTTAAATCTAATAGGCAAGTAGGTGCCTGACACACGCCGTCAACTTTTTGGGTCTAAGACACGTCGGTTTCCTCACGATGATTTCCTTCACCATTCGAGAAAGTGTTAAATGCGTACATATAAAGAAATTCCATTGGTGCACAGCCGGGGATCGAACCTACGACCTCAGATGAGAGATGAATGAGAGTCTCACGCTGAAGCCACAAGGCCAACTAAAATCTTAAAAAGTTTAACAAATAAAAGTAAGCTTCTAAATTACCATTAATTATTTGAATAGATGGTGTTTTATCTAAAGTATGAATTCGTCCTAGGACTTAACTTAGTAAAATTCAAAACGTCGTTTAAAATAACAAAAAAAAATAGTTTTGATGGGCGTAACTTAAATTTATGAACTTCCATTTAGATTGCGACTTGACACTCACCGACTTGACTTTAAATTCCTTGAAGTAAATTCTCATTTTGCTCACAAACTCATGAAATTTATGATACGAGTCGCATAAATATCAAGAGTTCACTATCACTTTAATTAAGACCTGATGTGTAAACAAAACATAGCATGAAAGAGCTTTCAAAATCTTTGTGGAATAAATTTAAATTATATCATATTGGGCAACTAATTTATTACCAACAGGTCAACAATCATACAACAAAAATAATCTACTGCAACGCTAGTACTCACTCATTCAACAGTACCAAGCCAATACCAGTGCTTTAAAATTGGTTCTGAGTGTTTGCTGATATAGCTGTTAGGGACCGTTCAAGTAAGCAAGCACTATAGGGGAGAATGAGAGTCTTTGATTTTCTTATTTGGTGATTACGTCCATAGTAATTATTTACCTTTTGCACATATTACCTACACATTGTCTATGCTTGAAAACGAAATGCATTTTCGAGGATTCCTACAAAATGTTGATACGTTTATGTAACTATTATTTTTGAGAGCTTTGCTTACTTTTGCTGACAAGATGTGATAAATTGCAGTAAATCTGCTTACATAATATATGAACGGCCCCTTACCCCTAAATGGCTCTATGAAATATTATTTTATTTATTAACACATACATTCAGAAAACAAAGAGGAAACGGGCGGCCTTATCGCTAACAAGCGATGTCTTCAAGGCAACCTAAGTAAAACAAAAGAAATACTAATTATCTCCCATAATTCGTGTTTGTGATAGGAATTGAGTCCTTTTGCGATTCAATGCATACATATAAACTTAAACAAATCCTTGTTCTAGAAATAAAGTCCCTAATAGCGCTACAAACCCTAGTCTTAGCCCCTGATTTCTCTGAAGTTTTGTATCCAACGCATGTATGCCTTCAGGCAACCTTGATCATCACTTTCCTTTACGGTAAGAAAAAGTGTAAAATGAATTTGAACATTTGAATCCACTGCCACTAGGCCTACACTTTTCATACTAACTTAGAACATATTACCATTTACATTACATAGAAATAATGCCATAAATAAGTTCTCAATACGATACGATCAAATTCAAATTCCAACTGAGAAGTTTCAAAACAAATACTACACGAATGAGATGACCAAAACTTTGCAGACAGTCAACAATGTTTGAAGTTTATGACAAGAAATATCAAATATGTAATGAGGTACTCTCAAATATATAATTCTAATACGAATTCGATTTGGGCTTTCAAATACAACTACGCCTACATCTTTCAATTTGTTCAATGATTTATTATATTTAAGTTAGTATACGCCGAACACACAAGTACTTTTGAGAGAAATTTAAAAGTTCGACGGGGAACGTTTAGTAGGAGATACAGTACATACATACAAAAAGATAAAATTCTGTATTATACTTATGTTAAATTATTTCCGAACTACGTATAGTATGTATAAAGCACACATGTACAATTAGCTTTTAATGATATTTATGTAAACAATTGCTTTTATTGTAATATCTGTTGGCCTTTTTTTAACAAATAAATAAATTTGCCTAATCATTTTTACTTTCATTAAAATAGGTATAATGACATATATCGCTGAATTAACTAATATTCTATTAACTAAATACCGTCTCGAAATTACAATGATAACCCTGAATTACAATTTTCTTTAAATATCAAAGTACCAATGCCTACTCAAGTGTAACTATTGCGAAATTAAGACCTAGGTCCAAATAACCGCCGTGTCCTTTGTCGGTTAGAATGTCGATCTAGATTAGGTAACACTGACAGTACTAGTCTAGTCGACAAGTTGAAAATGGAACAAAATAGAGATACTACTCTTAAAATTATGTGCGATAGCTCATTGGATCCGGAATGACATCTAGAAAAATGTGCTAAAAGCGTGTATTAGCACATAAAAAATTGCAAAAGTTATAGACCATTAAAGATGAAAAAATAATGGCATTTAGTTTTTTGCCAATATTTAATAAACTATTAATATTTAAGAAATTTCAAATAAACATTCTGAAAGAGGAGGAAATTTCTAATAAAAACCTCCCGACTCCCAGAACTCTATCTCCATTATTTATAATGTTAATTTAACGCTGAAAATAGGTCTGCGGGTGACATTTTTAGAATTCGCGCGTGGCGTCAAAAGCGACTACGGCACATTAATTAATTTATTTAAGGTATTGAATATTTTTTTTTAAATTTGAAAAAATTATGGTGTGTTCTGAACACTATAATTAATTTATTCCCGTTGAAAATTTTACTTAAAGTTAATTTTTCAACAAGTTAAATAATTGTTAACTAACGAAATTTTCTCGAACGACCGTCTTAATTGTAAGTGAAAAAAAATGTTTAAATAATGGTCGTAAAAATATTTCGCTTCGTAGAGCCTTTCTTACATACATACTTAACCCAGCAATGCCTAGCGTGTCCATATGGACACGCAGTAAGTAGTAAATTTAAGCGATGACTGTAGTCAGACTAATTGTTTTCTAATTTTGGCAATGCCATGTAACTACTATCAAAGTATCAAATGACGTTTCTTTTTAGCGCGAGTGAGTATTGCGTGTAAAATAAGGTTCTAAATTTAGTTTGATTTTGAACTTTAGAAAAAACATGGATGGCAGTGGAAAGTAAGTAATTTTTCTTATAAATTATTTTAAACGCTAACTGCTTTTTGCATAGTATTGTGGTCAATAGTGTTATCTGACGTTTGAAATGATAACCTAAGTGAAAACATTGTTTCGATCGAGTTTTAGAACAAATTTGTTCGCGTGTCCATATGGACACGCTAAGCACTTGAATGAGCTGACATTACTTTGCTTCCGCTTTCTTGTTATCAGGTATATGGATTATGGAATATTCAAAAACCAAAGAACATTGAGTGATATTTTGAATGCCTCTTCACAAGTCTGTAGTTGCTCAATTATCTTCGATAAGGCTATGGCTATGGCGCGACAGGTTCCGTACGTAAAAATCGTTTGCGAAAATGCCCGATGCTCACCACAAACAAGCAAATATAAAAGAAAAAAGAGGGTATTATAAGTCAGCGATAAGCAAAGAAGATGGCGTATAGTGTTTATTGCTTCTAGTAATCTGGACGTACCCATAAGTACTGTGAAGCGTTATTCAGAGAAAGATAAACGAATGTACAGGTCCCACGTCCTCATCTTTTTGGTAAATATAATCGGTTCATGGGAGGCGTCGATCGTATGGACGAGAATATAAATATGTATCGAATACACATTAGAAGCAAAAAATGGTATTGGGCCCTATTCAGCTGGAGGCTGGGTACTTGTATTCACAACGCTTGGCAACTACAACGGAAAGCAGGCGCTAAAGTGGCACCGCTTGATTTCAGAAGGGAGATTGTGTTACATTATTTGAGCAAATATAACTCTATACCCAAAGGGCTAGGGAGATCTAGTACTTCTAGTTCAGCGATAGCGAACACTTCGCGCTTTGACAAAATGAAACATTTTGTTACTAAAACAGAAAAAGAGGAGATGTGTGCAGTGTGGGTCCGTCCGCAGTTCGAACAGCTTGCTGCAAATGTACTGTTGGCCTTTGCGTCGATTACTTTAGGGATTACCACAAAAACAATTAAGTCCTTTCTTGTTTTTTTCTTTTTCCGTTTGTTATTTAAATTTGTGAAGAATTAATTTAATTTGTACACCTTAACGCTTAGCGTGTCCATATGGACACGTTTGATTTTTCGCAAAATAAACAATTTTTTTTTTAAAACAACTTGTTTTTCTCTTTATTAATGTTATTTTAAGTGTGATGATTGCAAAAAATACAAAAATAATAATTTAAAAAGAAACTGGGCATTGCTGGGTTAACAAGATCGTGCTATAAAAGTTAAAAAAATATTTATACTTTGTTTATAACAATTTTTTTACTTAAACAAAAACTTAAAAATCCATGTAATGATGTTAAAAAAAAAATTTTTTTTCTAAATCATCATTTAATCGTTTTTTTATTAATACAAGATATTTATTGATTTGCAAAATAAAAAATTCCCGCCATTTGTTGATAAATTTTTTTTAAACAAATTGATTAAATGAATATTTAAAAAAAAAATTTTAACACAACTTTATTACATTAAAAATTATATGATTTTTCCTTAATAACAATTTTTAATTGTTTATAATCGTTTTTTTAATTTTCTATTGTTTAAATAATTAGTTAAGAAATTTTTTTAGAGAGTAAGTTAGTTAGTTAGTTAGTTAGTTTAATAGAGTTCTGGGAGTCGGGAGTTTTTTATTAGAAATTTCCTCCTCTTTCAGAATCTTTATTTGAAATTTCTTAAATATTAATAGTTTATTAAATATTGGCAAAAAACTAAATGCCATTATTTTTTCATCTTTAATGGTCTATAACTTTTGCAATTTTATATGTGCTAATACACGCTTTTAGCACATTTTTCTAGACGTCATTCCGGATCCAATGAGGTATCGCACATAATTTTAAGAGTAGTATCTCTATTTTGTTCCATTTTCAACTTGTCGACTAGACTAAATTTATGTCAAATTCTTACTTGTGTAGGTAATCGGCATTCGCTAGATTCTTGACTACAATAATTTCAAGTCGGTATGTAAAAGTGTCTTGAAAATTTTGATAAGGATTTACTATGGTTTAGATTTCTCTAGGCTTTTTATTTGTTCTTGTTTCGCAAACTGTTATTTTAGTACACATGTTTTATCAGGTACTAGCTCCCCAGATCGATACTGAACATGTTGTTTTCTGACGGACTATGTTTAGTACTATTTCGTCTCTTTCTGTCAAATTATGTTTCCGCTGTGACGAAAAGAGACAAGTGTTTACTTTAAACAGTGCAATTAGACGCAATTCGTTTTGTGGTTATAATTTGTCATTTCACTGACCTAACATTTATTGCGTCATTTTTCTCACCTTATCCAAAGCCAACGAACTTTCTCGTCAACAGTTAACAAACAATGCATGTACGTGATAATTAATTAACCCAGTAATACAATTGCCCTATAAACCGTGTCAATGACTCGATCCCAACGGTATCATTCAATGTATTTAATACACTAAACAACCTTGAACTGCGTGTATATACTATAGAGTATAGAGGACACGTAATATAATTATTATTTATTACTTAAGATGTCATGTGGATCATGGTGTAATGGTTGCAGCTCCTTAGAAACGTTGTGTAAAACAAAAAACTTGGCGATTAAAAAGAGTGGCGGAGAGTTTATTGCCAGTTCTCTTCCGTTCTACGCCCTTGATTAAGAGAACTGGCAGTAAATGTAAAATAGAAGCATTTAAGTAATGTATTTTTTTTTGATGTTCATAACGGTACATTGTGTTATCTATATGAATAAATGATTTTTGACTTTTAATTAAAAAATATATTAGAAATGTCTTTAAAATTACTCTATACCGCTGTATTTAACGGGTTATCTGAACAAGAGGATATAAAGCCTGGGAAACAAACATATGTTAACATATAAATTTGTTTTAAAAATAGAAGAATCTATGGTAATTCCGATACTTCTGCGCGTGGTGTTAGAACTTATTATATCAAATAACGAATTAATTCATTAAAAATTACGACTCTAAAACAGCAATCTTTAAAGGGGGTTCTAAACCACATTTCCTACCTTTTGGTAGCAATGGTATTAGATTTATTGTTAAATAAAAAAAAACAGTGGCGTTACAACTTTTTAGGTATTGGCCTCAGATTTTTGTATCTGTTTCATAATCATTTGTCAATCTAATAGGCAAGTAGATGATCAGCCTCCTGTGCCTGACACACGCCTTCGACTTTTTGGGTCTAAGGCGATAAAAATTGTGTTTTGCTACCCTTGCCCTTTGCTATCATTACTATTGTTGTGTAGATGTAAGCATGTATTATATCAAACAACTACATTAATAAACAAGTGTTTAAGAAATCAATCAAATAATTTATGTAAATATTCTTGTACTTATCCTTGACTCAAAAACGAATTCTTCCTTTCCATAATAAACAAAGAGATTTACAATTCAAGCCATTTGAATAAACATAATTGGCATTCCAAAAATAGATAATAATTTCCCGTCGTAGCCCTAATCAATCATGACCCAAGGTTCGAAAGACCCGCGTATGACTATATTTGGTCCGAACGACCGAGGTGAACACAGCTTCCGATTGGCGCTAATAGGTTTCTGATAAGCCAATGCCAACAGTTCACAAGTGATGATACCTAACTTGTGATTAACATATACAACATATAATATATGACGACTCATTGGTCTAGTGGTTAGTACCCCTGACTGCGAATCCATGGGTCCTGGGTTCGATCCCCGGCTGAGACGAACATCGATGTGATGAGCATTTGGTGTTGTGCTTAGGTCTTGGGTGTTTAAATATGTATTTATATGTCTATCTATCTTATAATATGTATGTATATCCGTTGCCTAGTACCCATAACACAAGCTTCACCAGCTTAGCATGGGACTAGGGCAATTGGTGTGAATTGTCTTTAAAAAAAAAATCTATATATAAATTAAAAATGAATTCCTATTTCCCTTGGTCACGGCATCACGCGTGAACGGCGGGACCGATTTCGCTAATTCTTTTTTGTTATGTTTGCTATAATTGTATTACTGGAAAATTGCGCGGAAAATTAGAAATTTTAAGAATACTTAACCAACATATTAAGTAATAATTATCCTTTTGTTACAATAGCAAGTTCAATTCAGTGTATAGGGCTTTTACATTTAAAGAAAAATGAATATCGTTTAAAACTAATGCTTCGATTATAGAGTTATTATATTGATAAAATACATATTAAACTAATCTATCACATGGCCAGTTTTATGTCGCCTTTTCCCGTGTCGGAAACCAACAAAGCTATTTATATTTTTTATTTAATTATACCAATGCGAAATCAATATTCTTAGTTAAGACAGGACGTCTGTCTAGTGTAATATATAATAATAATTTGATTGCCGGAACAAGAACAATAGTATCATAGATATATAATAAAAATGAATTATACGTGTCTACTTATAGCACATTTAGTTAAAATAAATGTTTTAATATCTACCTACTTAACATTATTTAACAAACAACATGCAAAACGGTTTAAGGTATCGCGCTTAATTTTCAAAAAGATTTTTTAAGTTATGTTTTTCACGAATTTTCAAAAATATGATCCTTCAATAAAATAATCAACGTTTGTAATCTAATTTTCCTATTAACTAATCTAATCTAAAAATGTAATGCACTTATAACGCATAAAGGCATTTTTATTATATATCCATCGATAAAATCACTACTCTCTCAATCCATAAATATGCAACGAACCGACAAAATACGTCATATAAAAGTACAAACAAAATATTATAACTTCGTAATATCATTTAAATTTCTAATAGTTAATTTTACTCTTAAGTAATTATTATTGTAATGCGTCGGTGGACAGAAAGTTTTTAACCACAACATTTCTGTTGTTGTTTTATTCTAAATAAAATATATAATTTTTAACAAGAGATATATCCCATCCATAAGCGATAAATTCAAATTACAATACACTCCACATCAATCGACAGAAGGGAACACTCAGGAGCTCAATAAAATTTCACAAATAAACCCTAATAAGAAATTGACTGGAATCTAGTTCCCTACGTATAGATTTCCAATCAATCACAGCACACATACAATATTGAATCAAACAACTCATACTAATAAAATATTAGTAAAAAACCTAATAAAATGCGCGCGTTTGCGCGTCGTATTCGCGTATAACTGAACGTGCAATGTCTTTCACTTCGCTCGTGTCCTTAGCATTTGACAACATTAGAACATTTGGTGTAGGTGGATTTGGGTACACATTCATTCTAACAAGGTTAGTTTAGTTTAAGAGCAATACAATACAAAAATAACCGACTTTAAAAAACGTGTGTGTACTTATCGTGTACATAATATATGTACGTTAGAAGTTATACTTCTTTGGCAGTAACAAGATAAAAAATCTTTTCAAGAATTTAATTCTACGTTTGTAGAAAAACGACACTAACAATAGAAAAAAGGTTTTAAATTTAATACATTGAAAGTTATTATAACGCATTATCTAGTTAAATAAATCTATCTATTTAAATAAATATTATTAAAATATCACATAATAAAATGTTGACTATAGCTAACTTCAGGGTGTCGGTTTTTCGTGACAGTGTGCGCGCGCATAGTAAAAACATACTCTTATCCTATAAACGCGCCAAAATAAGTAAATGTTTGTGATAACATATACGATATACTTTTGATATACCATAAACTTTTGTTTAATGAAATATAATGTTCGTTATTTATTATGTAAAAAATTAATCTACAACGTCAAAGTATTAAATGGATACAAATAAGCATAGAAACTTCTACTTGGTTAGTACCTAAAATGTATATACAGTAGAACCTCTATAAGTCGAACATCAAGGGAGATGCCAAAAAATTCGAGTTATAGAGTTTTCAACTTATGGAGGATTTTGACTTAGGCGGATTTTGATTCGACATAAAGAGTTTGAGGTTTATTCTTATAAATTTAAAAAAAATTGAACACCTGACACAAAGCAAGCAAACACGTGTTTCCATGAGTCTTAAATGTATTATTGTATACTCCTAAAATGTTTTCTAAGAAACAATAGTGTACTCACATTGTCGGCAAGTTCTTAAAGTCGGTTACTTATTTTTGTTCGAACAATAGAGATAATAAATTCCAAATGATCAAGTTGTAAAGGTTGTAAAATAAAACGTTCCTATGTTCGAGATACAGAGGTCAAATTTAATTTTTCGAGTTATAGAGTGAAAATATGTACCAAAATGGCTTGGAGGGACTCGGTGATTATTTCGATTAACAGAGGGTCAAGATTTCAAGTAATGGAGGTTTTGGTGTTTTAAGGGAAGGGAACAAAACATTTTTTTCGAGATTTGGAGGTTTTTGACTTATCGAGGTTCGACTTAACGAGATTCAACTGTATAATTTATATACTAAAATTTGTATGTTTTCAATAGTAATCTGGAAAAAACTTTTGTCTTTAGCTTTCTATAAGGAATTACAATTAAAACAATATTGTGTCAATCAAGTCAAGCGTATCTGCGTGTATTATAATTATTATGAGGAAGTGGATATAAAAGTATACATTCCGATTACAGATAACTTATTAAATACATTTATAATCATTACATTAGGTGCTTCATTTGAATTTGCAAAACAATGTTTTGCATGTAATTCCTATTGAATGTTGCGCTTTGACAGAAAATGTAGGTTGATGATAGTATTATGGACAGGGATTACTGGATTTTGAACCCTGGTCCTATGTTCGATCCGAAGCCGTCCATTGATGAATATGTACGCATATACCACTTTAACTTCGTGAGGCGTGTTTTGGACCGCCGACTTGAATTGAAATTTTGTAAAAAATACCCTTTGGTGGTATTTTTTACCGACAAAATAAACCCAAAAAACTTTTGACTATTGACACTACTACCCTATTTGGATCAGCAAAATATATATAATAATAAATTATTGCATAAATTAATCAGTTTTTTAATAGGAATGGCACAATATGATTTTTGGGTCTTTTTATATATAAAGGGTGGGGAGGGGGGTAACTAGTCGACGGGACGTCTAAAAAGGGCAGTCATCGCAGCCCATGGACATCCATTTTAGTGGATGCGTTGCCGGCCTTCGAGGGAGGAGTACAACTTTGAATATTTGGAGGTCATATCTGTCAGGGAAGACCCCTACCGGGAGTCGATTCCACAGTTCGCTAGTTCGCAAAAGAAAATGCCTTGTGAAACGGACTGTGGAAGACTTTCAGCCATTAAGGTGATGGAATTTTGAATTGATACGGCTCGTACGGTGTTGAAACGAGGCAGGAGGATCGACCCAAACAATTCTTCAGAACACACGTACACTTTTTAGAAAACGCAAAGAGACGCAATGTCTCTGCGTAGAAAGAGAATCAAGCCGATCAGTAATACATTGGAGTTTGACAATTCGACAAGCCATTCCCTGAATTTGGTCAAAAGGAAGAAGCTGGTATTTGGGAGCACCAGCCCAGGGATGTGAGCAGTATTCCATGTGAGGTCGTAGGTACTTGAGCCCAATAGCCATTGGTCCACAGCGGCGAGAGTCAATACTCATCAGGGGGCCTACCATGAGCTCTTATTGCGAGCCTATTGACAACCTACAACTGAGTTGCATCGCTAATTCGTACCATGACATCGAAAAAACGAGACAGTTTATGTTCCCACGTGACCTTAGCGATTATCAGATTTCGTTCGTTCAATTTGTATGAAAATCCGTACCATGACCGCTCGGCTGAACCGAAATTTGACAGTTGCGCCTTCCAACTATGACAGAATAAGCGATTCTAAAAAAGTTACTTTTTGTTCAACTTTTTTGTATCGAAATGTCCAAATAATAGTTTAGAACCTATAAAATTCAATATTTGTATTAAAACTTGTTAATAAAGTTAAAATAATAAGATTTATCTACTATGGCTAACATATGAAAAAAAATATAATTTTTATATTTTGGGGTATTTTGAGTTTAGAGAGTGTGATAATAAATAAATTATTAAAATATCGACGGAGATGAGAAACAAGACGGCAATGCCCTTCTACCGACTTCGAAGATATTGATTTTATAATTTATTATAGATTAACTACTTTGACTCATTGAAGATTTCAGTGTACCTACAAATAATTGCACATGGTTCAATAATATTTTAATTAATTATTTAGGCATGTCTAACAAAAACATAATTCCCCAATATATCATATTTACAATAAATAATAATGCCATATCACTAGTAGATATTTATTATAGTTAAATTTTTCCTCATTATGTTCATGAATTGTATTATTCTCCTCTGCTTTTTCTTTAAAAAAACAGAGGTGTTTCTCAAATTTATAATGTGTAAATAATAAGCCATTTGAAAGTATTACAATAACAGTATTTATTTAGTTAGGATGACTCCATCAAGATAGAAAAATCTTGTCTTGTCTTGTCTTGAATCAGGCAATGTTCAATTGGATATAAACATATATTCATTTATATATTTTCTTCTCTCAATTCAGCGAGTTTGTCAGGTTTAAGCTGTAAAGACAATAGAATTATTTATATTATATGAATTAGTTAACGTATAAATTGAATTTGTAAAATATTAAGGAATCAATTTTTATCATTATTTACTTGATGATTTTCGAGTAATAGGTTGATTGTAATATCTTATGCAAAGAGTTTAATATCAGCAATTCACTTCGATATAGATATTTATTTTTAATAAACCAATTTTTGAACAATACTTACCCCATAATATTATTTTATAAGTTAAACAATTTGTAAAACTATATTTATGAAACCGAAATTTTGTAAACACCAAATATATTGAAAGCTCCTATCAAAATTTGAAGGAAACGTTTAAAAATAATAAGTGTCAACTGCACAGCACCAGAAAACTTTAAATTTAAAATATATCAAAATAATAGTTTTGTATTTAATATATATTAAGACATAATAGCTTATTATAATTGATGAATTATTTAAAATAATTTTATATTTTATTAATTTTTTAGAAACATCTGTCGAAGTAAGTTTGACAGTTAAATTTCTAAACTTACATAGAAACCACAAACAAAATTATCGTTCTTTCATTCGGTCTTGCGATGCTAATACGATTCAGCTTATAGGCGGTCATGGTACGAAAAAATGCGATTGACTTTAGGTACCTAAACTCAACTGCATCTCAACTGGATTGTTTTAAGAAAGTTCATGGTAGGCCCCCTGTACTTCTTATGTAACTTTAATACATAGAGGCCAGATCAATACTTCAATTGTGACATTGATTGAATACCTTACCACATTATTCATCCAAATTAAACAAAAGAGGCGAAACAAAAAAGGCCATACATCATTCTTTTGTAATATTGCCAATATTCGCGTAGTAATTTACCAATGTACAATGCACTTTCAATCAATCACGCGATGATAAAATATTTTGCGAGATATGCGGTAAAATCAATAATTAAATTCGTTATGCAACTTGACAAAACAAAGTTATAAATCGATGTCTACGCTTTCACCTTAGCCAATCCAATAATTTGGATTAAAATGGAGGCTTTTTCAGACGCGGAAGGAAACAAGAGAAATTTATTAAGAAATTTTCTTGATATAAAAAACAACTAAAAATATTTTGTTTTTTATTATGTTTTTTTTGGTTACAAACTTTATATGACCATTCCTTCGTCCAAGTGGCCCGGAATCTGTAAGATTTGACTTCTGTATATCATATAGGCCATATGAGAATAAAATACGCCATCATGAGAATTGTAAAAATCGAACTTCAATGATAAAATTGTTTACAATTTCATTTCAAAGCGGTAATAGTGTCTCATATTACGCAATTCTAATGTTTATTAATCAACAATTAACAAAAATGTACTCTAAAGATTATCAGTAAAGGCGACCTATATAATTATAAATTAATAATATAATAAATATAATATTCAATAACTTTTCTTTTAGCAGGTTACGCATATTTGTTTTCGACACAAAACGGAATAATTCAATCAACTTTCGAAGAAAACCTGCAACTGCATATATGGTGGTAGCATATGGCCAAACCCAATATCAAACTTATTTATGAGAATGTAACGTTTCTTGGCTACCATTTAACCATATACATAGGTACTGAATTATTTGGAAATAATTTCAAAAAATTTACGCCTTGATATAATATTTATTTATTTCGTAATCCTACATTATTTTTAACAAAAAATAATTATACTAAAGATATATAAAAATGTAATACATAATATAAACAATAAGGTTCATTTAGGAAATTATTAAATACATTTAACTAAGTAATACCTAATTCGGCCGTGTTCTGTGATGGTGTGAAAGTGAGGGTATATACGTGAGTGTGTGTATGTGAGTGTGCCCATGATGCAGGTGATTTAGCTATGGATATTCTTAATACTCCTTTTAAGCATATTCCTCGACACTACCCCCTTTCTCTACTTCCTTCGAGGCGTACATGATATACATACAGATGCGTAATCTCCCATACTACCAACGTGCAAAGAAGTTATTTGGGCTGGAACCATTCCAGGCCTTTCAGAGAACCAGCTGGGCTATACCATCACCTCGGGTACAACTATATTAGAACCCCACGAATCGCCCCTTTCTCATTCTACCGGGACCTCAGCGTCACTCGGCTTCGCCATACAATAACATAAATTTTGCTTCATTATTTGATATTTAAATGACTTTTACAGACTTACTCTTCATTACACTGAGTAACGAACGTCTATTCATTTATCTTCCTAAGTCATTCCTAATGTCAAAATTCATTACTAGACCAGTGCCGATAATTTTTGAAACCTAAAAAAATTATAGTAGGATGAAACCCATTAGAAAAGCAGGGGAATATGATCAAAATGAAAGGAAAAATAAATTACGGTCGATCTGAGGTCGGGAAGGGGTAGGGGGGGAGTTTTAAGGGTAAAAAACGGTTTATCTCGATTTCCGGCAAAACTACAAGTCCTATCGAAGAAAGTTAAATGGTAAAGTTGGAGGTAATAAAAAGATCTAAAACTTTTGTATTCACACATTTTTCACATAACCTCAAAATTTATGTGAAAAATTCAAAAAACCAAGTTTTTGGTTTTTTATTTTTATCTTTAACAAAAATAATTTTTTTTTAACGAAATTTGGTGAAAACTTACCTTTCTATGTCCCAAATACACTGTAATTTATTTGATTAAAAATATTTATTTGTTCACCTTATTTTGAATTAATATCGAAAAAACACCCTAATTTTCAATCGAAAATTCTGACGTCAAAATTTCAGCTTTTTTCAAAAAGTTGGTGTGCTTTCAGTTCGTTGAAATCTCTTCTTTCCTATGGTAAAAAAAAATATATATATTACCATAGTAAATCTTCTCAGAAAACGCAAAAAATCGTATGCAGTAACGCCCAGACCTGTCATACCCTTCCTTACTTCTCTATGAAATACGAAAATTTTAGCCTATCTAAAGGCTAAATTTTTTTTAAGGTCACTCAGGTATATATAAGTTATCTTAAAATAGTAATAAATAGGCATCTGATTATAATTTAAAGAAGATTCATAGAGAAGTAGGGAAGGGGATGACAGGTTTGGGCGTTACTGCATACGATTTTTTGCGTTTTCTGAGAAGATTTACTATGGTAATATATATATATATTTTTTTACCATAGGAAAGAAGAGATTTCAACGAACTGAAAGCACACCAACTTTTTGAAAAAAGCTGAAATTTTGACGTCAGAATTTTCGATTGAAAATTAGGGTGTTTTTTCGATATAAATTCAAAATAAGGTGAACAAATAAATATTTTTAATCAAATAAATTACAGTGTATTTGGGACATAGAAAGGTAAGTTTTCACCAAATTTCGTTAAAAAAAAAATATTTTTGTTAAAGATAAAAATAAAAAACCAAAAACTTGGTTTTTTGAATTTTTCACATAAATTTTGAGGTTATGTGAAAAATGTGTGAATACAAAAGTTTTAGATCTTTTTATTACCTCCAACTTTACCATTTAACTTTCTTCGATAGGACTTGTAGTTTTGCCGGAAATCGAGATAAACCGTTTTTTACCCTTAAAACTCCCCCCCTACCCCTTCCCGACCTCAGATCGACCGTAATTTATTTTTCCTTTCATTTTGATCATATTCCCCTGCTTTTCTAATGGGTTTCATCCTACTGTAATTTTTTTCACTTTTTATTTATTTTAAAGGCTATCTGCACTGGTCTATACGTCTTTGAGCTCGTCATATCCAATCCAATTTTGTATTATAGAACAGGGGGTAGGGGAACAGGGGGAACAGTTAAGTTGTACCGCCGCCCATGAACACAATGCCAGAGGGCTCGCGAGTGCGTTGCCGGCCTTTTAAGAAATACGGTGTAATATAATTAAAACTTAAAAGCCAGTGAGAAAAAACTCGCAAACAATAAATATACAATATTTATTTACAAGACTAGTTTCCACACAGCTTTAACCATAAATGGCATTGCCGTATCTGGTAGTGATATGAAGAGTCGATAATTTACATGCAATTTCATGACATGTCCATATACGCGTCACTCTTGACCTGGTTAAGCGCAGTTGGGTCGATATGAGGTCTTATCAATTATTTCATATACAATATAGATAAGGAAATCTAAAGTAAGGAAATCTATGCACACTTTTTGCCTTAGGTAAAATAAGAGAAATGCCATCATTTATATTTTTATTAATTATTTTTACCGCAAACGTGGTTTTAAGAAATTAAAAATATATTTATTATCTTGTGACTAATTCATTGTAAATAAAAATTAAATTGCATTAATATTTATCATCACTTATATAGAGTTAATCACGAAAAAAAATACCAGCTTACTATATTCCACAAAGCCCATGTGTAATTAGCTAATTAGTAAAGGGATAAATTGGAAATTTTACCCCAACACCGTAATTAATTGAGAAGATTTTCTTTCATGCTCAGTGCCTTAACATAAATATAATCTGTGTATTTCGAGTCTTCTTTAGTACTATGAGCCGAATTCATTGTGTATTTTTGTTTCTTCTCTATAGTAAATTTAGTAACTTATTTCATACTTCTTACATTTCCTTACTACGTATACTTAAATAAATCTACCTTAAGTTAGAAACCTCAAATTAATTTGGGGTTCTTGAAAGGGATCACTTAATTTAATTAAGTGATCTTATATGATTTTTTGTAAAGTGTCATCGTATTGGATTTATTATGAGGTTACTAGCAATATACAGGTGTCCCAAAAAGAGTGTCAAGCGATGGTCCAGAGATAGAGCACCCTTAGAGGAACCCGAATAATCCCCGTATGTTCGACAATTTTTTGTCGTTTAGGATTTATAATTTTTTGGTGATGTTCAGATGTTTAGGAAAATAATGAAGATAAACATTTTTCTCTTTATGTTTTATGTCAAATAGGCTAGTGTTTAAGCTAAGTAATAAAAAGTATTTTAGTAAGTTTGAGTAGTAATTATTCGGGTTTGTTTTGGGACATTCTGTATATTCTTATATTATTCATATATCTTTTGCTAATCAATTAACCATTAAGTCTATTTACATCTACTAATACCTTGAGAAGTTATCCGAGCTTGCATTAGACTTAGAAAAAGATTTTTAAAAACAAATACTGAAATATAAACAAGAATTAATAACCTTTTCGGACAGTTCGCCTAATTGGATAATTATTTTGGGTTAACAAAGGACGTAACTAATTAAAAAGTAAATAATTAATGTTTATAATATAAAGCGTTATATATCTGATATCGAAAATGCTAATATATCTTTTTCACGTGACAAAAATGATTTTATTGAGAGATATTGTAAATTTCCCAAAAATTGTTTACAGTTTGCTACAACTTGAAGTACGCATATTCGTGGTTCAATTTAGTTCCAACTACGTCCGCGGGGCGCTGCTCAAGTATTGAATACAGGCAATTATATTACGTTTAATGTACGATTTTAGGTAATTTATATGCGTATTATTCATTCTTTTAAATTATAAATAAATGACTGTGATGAGCGCGTATTAATCTAGCGATTCGCATTCAGATGCGAAATATATTTTTTTTAAATTCAAAAATTTATCCATATACCAATGTTGAGTACTATCAGGTATAAGAATTCTACTAAGAGTTTGCAAAATTGTAACTTGCATTAATATGAAGGAAATATAACCAAGTTAATGGTTTTGTATTAATAATATTAATTATGTTTAAAAAGCTTACCGAATCACTTTTAGTGTCAATCCCATTATCCACAAGTAAATCTTCAAATAAAACATCAGCTTCACAGGGTGCACATAAATTATGAAACAGTTCACTAAATTTTTCTACTTTACGAATACACACTGCTCCCAACAAACCCACTTCCTTCACTTTTGGCACATCACCATTACATTTTACAATTACGTCTAAATCATCTTTCACTATAGGAATGTTACTTTTATTACTATATTTGAGCTTTCTATTATCAATTAAAACTTCCTCATCACCATTCGAATCTTCAACGAGATCTTTATACAACTCTTCAAAATTATCTTTGTCTAAACTGTTTGGAGTGTTATCACCAAGTATATTGTTGATAACATCATCCACGCTTCCCTCGTCTTCTTTAATACTAACTACGTCAGTCACTAATTTACTAGTCGTTGTAACTATTTTAGAATTATATTTCACGTCAACATTTCTTCCTTTAGGAGTACATACTAATAAATAGCTTTTGTCTTTTTCTAAAATATTTTTATTAGTGGAATGTTTCATTCTAATAGCACCATCTTTAGATGTAGTCGAAATGTTTTTAATATTTTCTTTTTCATGACTCTGTCGTCTGTTGGTCAATGGTCGCTTTTTATCTTTAAATTTTGAATTATCATCTTCTAAGAGCGACTGCACGGAGGAACTTCTATTATTCTTTTTCGGTGAAGACTCTACATTACTGGCAGCGGCAGCTCGGAGACGGGAAGTTCGAGTGGTTCTGATAGGCACAGAGGTTGAAGCAGTGTTCAGATTCAACTCAGAGGAAGAGTGTAGTTGTCTGGCAATCTCTGGAGATTTCTGAACTGCTTTCCTGGGGCGCCTGAAATTAATTAAACCTCTATTAGTAACAGTAATAACTTACCAACAAATATTATAAAGAAAAATTTGATCTAACATTATATCTTAAGCCTTTGAAGATACAGAGAAAATATTTATTAAATGGCAAGGAATACATAGGAGCGTAGTTCAAGTCATAATTTATCTATAATTTTGTATATAAAAATAAGTCAAGAGAATTCTAATCGAAATATCGGAAGTAGTGTACCCGGCCAAAAGTCACCAGTTACACTGCATTAAAACTTTAATAGACAAACCACAAGTCACATCGCATTCGTGATCTATCATTCAGACCGGAAGCAATACCACATTGATAGAACACGATCAAACTACTCGATGATATTTTACCTTTCAGTGACATTGGCCGAAAACAAAGTGGCCGTCCTCGCTATGAGCTGATTCCTTCGTTCCTCCTTGTACTTTTGAATCCTCGCTCTCGCTTCGTCCGGGGACTGACTCATTGTGACGTCCCGATGTCACGTGGTCCAGCAGCTCTGAAATGCCTTCGCTTGGGCTTCCTTGCAAGTGGTCTGGATTAAATCTAGCATGGCGTCATCAAGCACGCAATAGGGCGGAATAGTTGGCAGTGATGGTTACAGACTACGGGCGGGAGGTAGCATTGAAGGCGCGTGCAATATCTGAAATAAAACAAGTATTGTTTAAGTTTCTTCGTATAGTCAAGTTATTTAATTATAATATTACAATGTAAACTGTGTTATCATCAAAAGTTGTTTCTAGTAGTTCCGTTTTAAAATAAATTCCGTGTCTATCCTTAAACAAAAAAGCAACAAAGCGTAGTGGCGGGACTCGCGAGATGCCTATAATAAAATAAATTAGTGGCTCTACAACCTTTTTAAGCCTGGGCCTAACATTTCTGTATCTGTTACATGATAATTTTTTGGTAAATCTACTAGGTAAGTAGATGATCAACCTCCTATGCCTGATTCACGCCGTCGACTTTACATCGATGTTTTCCTTCACCATTCGAGCGAGTGTTAAATAGAACTAGGTATATATATACATATTAGGAATTGTCTTAAAATAAAATATGTGTACAAAATAAGAATCTGTACCACAAGAGTCGGGGAGTTTAATTTATAATTATAAAAAAATCCACAGCCCATAGTTACACCATTTTAACATTACATTTTCGGTGTCCAACATTCGATTTAGATTGCGGTAGACCGCATAACTCAACATAGATGACAGGCGTGAAATGCTATGCAGATATCATGCGCAGGAGCGATTGTAAGGGCGACAAATCGCTAAATAAAACAATATAGTTTCAACCGCGGAATGGATTGCTCGAAGAGGCTTCGCCTTTGTTCTATTGTTTGGTTTTCTGAGACATGCTGAGACAATTGTGTTAATTTAATACATGGGATTACGCACGGGTATACATCACTTTCGTGAAATGTGTCTACTGATCATAGAGTAAATATTATAACAAGTGTTTAATTCAGACAGGTGTTACATACATTTAATAAAAAACACAGCACTCCAATTTTCTGTTGTCCGTGACCTATCAGGTGCCAATTTGCGATGCAATATCGGGTAACAGAATATTTTAAGATATTTTTTATACCGAACTTGTTATACCGAAACATATAAAGTAAATATTTTAATGTAACTATTTTACATAGATAAAAATGCATTAATTTTATTTTTATATTTTTTATTTGGACCACAAAATTAGGACAAACACATGATCAAAATTGACATACATACATAAATATCAAAAGCGGTGCCGTCCCTATAACATGTGGACACGACCAGCGAAATCAAGTAGATACAAAAACAGTGTTAAATACAAAGAAATCGTTGGCGTTACAACATTTTTAGGTCTGGGCCTCAGATTTCTGTATTTGTTTCATTTGTCAATCTAAACTCACTCACCAGTTCCGTACCGTTCCAGCAAATGATAAATGTGCACAAAGAAAGAAAGTCCATGGCACAGCCGGGGATCGAACCTACGACCTCAGGGATGAGAGTCGCACGTTAAAACCACTAGGCCAATACTGCTCTGCATTTCACATAGATACCGGGTATTTATACGCACGTAGTGAACAAATCCCGTGATTTATTCATAAGATAACCTTAGATAACTCTAGTCTATGCTAATACATGTTCTTTCATCCATCGCAAATCATGATAAGTGTATTGACGACATTTAACATATTCATGTTAATACTAGATAATATGCTGCCACTGTATACCTGACTGTAATCTTTCGATTGAATGTGCTGAATCTATATGAGTTAGCTACTTGCCTATTTATTTAAACGTTCGAAAGATGAAACAGTTATATAAGTCCACTAAAGTATTACGGGATATTCCTATTTATTGATATTTTCTGTTAGACATGACATAGATCACAGAATGCGCGTTACATTTTTCTCTATCACGTACGTTTCTCACACCCTAATTCACACGTCTGCGTAGATTACAAAAGATAAGCGTATCGCTCAGCAATGCAGCGCTGTTGCGGGTCGTCATGGCTAATGCATTGGCAATGATTTAGCGCTGCAGCGCTTCACTTGCCAAATGGATCCGCATAGCGATCGGGCATTGAACGTGAATAAATTAAAAAAATCGGCTAAGGTAAGTAGCGCAGAAATTAAATAATACACCTAGTTTGTTATTACACAGCTAGTACATATGTATTATTACTTGTGCGAAAGCGAGCTGTATGCTATGTTTATAACGCTTTCCCGGCAAAGCTACTGTAGCGATTTACTGGATTCCAACTTCCACATCATTGTATCTTACTGAGAACAATATTGTTTTCAAGTTTAATTCATCTAATCTATATATATAAAAAGAAAATTGTGTTCGTTTGAGGCTCTTTCACGCTTAAACCACTGATCGTATCGACATGAAACTACCACTATTCGATGCGATTTTAATTCCAACGTTCCTTCATTTTTTTATTTCTGTTTTAATTTTATGAAAATTTTTCCCGCTAATAAAAACAAAAGAGGCTTCCTAGGACCTCTAAACGTCAACATCTGTTAAAAACTCGATTTTCGAAATATTTCAATTTTCTTAGCGGGAAGTTAAAAAGAAGAATAATAAAAATATGAAAAAAAATAAAATAATGAAACATAAAATTTATTTTAATTCGTCCAGCAAAGCGGACGGGAAACGGCTAGTAAATATATATATCAAAGTATAATTTGAATTATGATCTAAAAATCCATACTGAAGTTTTTTTGGAAAAAGTGCGCTAATTTCGAGAACATCACAGGTTCGAAATTTAAAAAATTACTTGTTTTCGATAGACCACCAACTAATATAGAATCCATATAGAACACTAACTTGCTTTGGATTTTAACCGCACGATTTATCCGTAAACAAACCTTGTTAATTTTTAACTACATTTTTGATACGTAAAATTCACATGTATTGAGATGAAGACACATTTAAAAACGAGGTTAAAAATCACTGTGTACAGCTTTAGGACGATAACGCGACAAATAAATATTTACTCAGTTTTCAACGTAAACAGTGACGCAAAAATAACTTTCCATTTCGTTATATTAAAGTTAATTTGTAGACTCTCATACATAAGTCTCCACGTCTTAAACTAATTCCGTTTTAGTCAGTTAAATATGGTAGTTAAAAAACAATCATTCAACTTATTTAAACGAGCGGTCTGGTAATAATATATATTTTTTGTATGTTATAGGAGGCAAACGGGCAGAAGGGCGCGTCTTATCTGCGCAAGAGCGGTGCTGGCCTTTTAATAATTGGTACGCTCTTTTCTTGAAGGACCCTAAGCGGAATTGGTTAGGAAATACTTCAGTGGGCAGCTGGTTCCACATAGCGGTGGTGCGCGACAAAGACTGTCTTAAGAAACGATCAGTTGTGGAACTAAGAGGTGATACGGATTGTATTTTGTATTCTGCCTTGAAGTCCGATAGTGAAAACTCATCTGCAGGTATTAGCGCGAACAGCTTCTTTTAACACTCTCCTTGGTAAATGCGGTGGAAGATGCAGAGAAAATTTAGGTAATAGATTTTGATATGAATCTTCCAATATTTGCATATATATATTTCACGGGTAAATAACGTTTCTAGAACATATCGTCAACACGATGATTGAATATTATGCAAACAAATACGGCATATCACGTGAGTATTATTCAACAATGTATGTAAACAATAACTAAATAGTCTTTGTCACGAAATTAATATGTATCTGCTAGTTATTTTATTTTTATTTACTCAGGCGCATTTTTTCTGAAGCGGCAGATAGAACACTACGGATCTACACTTCCTACGGTCCTGACATACTTCTCTCGCTTCATCCACTTCCATGACATTCACCAAGCTTGCTCGGTGGTTACGGGTTCTTTTAACCTGACCCTTCGTTATTTATTTAGACTGTATTAAACAAATTTAGTAAATAATAAATTCAGTCCTGTCAATGATATTTTTTATTTGGATTGTTTTAATATAACAGAAGGCAAACGGGCAGGAGGTTCACCCGATGTTAAGAGATACCGCCATGGACACTCAATGCCAAAGGGCTCGCGAGTGCGTTGCTGGCCTATTACGAATTCGGAAATACTTCAGTGAAGTGGATTTTGTAAAGTTATGTTTAGTAATAGTAAAATATTTTAAGCAAAGAGATCGATATCATCCAAGTAGTAACGTTAAATTGGTATGAAAGAAATAAGTATAAAATGAATTAGGACTCGCGAGTGCGTTGCCGGCCTATTAAGAATTGGTTCGGTAACACTTCAGTGAAGTGGATTAAAGGCAAAAAGCAAAAAGATCGATGTAATCCAAGAAGTAATGTTAAATTGGTATAAAAGGAATAAGGATAAAATGAATAATTTTAAGTACCTACACAAATTAAATTATTTCATATACTGACATTTCAATGAAACAAAGGTTGACGATTTTTACTTTAACTGTGTTTTCTTATTATTTTATGCCCGCAATAAAATGTCAATAAATAAAAAGGAAGGAAATATCACTTCCTTAAAATGTTAAAACCTGAAAGAGGTCGTTCACTAACTGTTTAACGTGTTTTATATAAAAGTACCCCAGACAGATCTGGCCCCATTACCTCTAAAGCCGTGCGCAAAGGTATGTATTCCATCTCTCACAGCCCCAGATCACGAGATATTATATATCTGGACACGAAGGCTTTCCAATACTAACTTAACTCTTAAAATTTTCTTGTTAAAATTTTGCAATGGAATTTATATTCCTACCTGGGATTCAAAGCTTCACGACTTGCAATCGAGCGTGTTCACCATTCAACCAATGAGTCACTATATACCCAGCAAGTAAATAAAGACCGGATTGTATTGAAAGCCAGTTTCACTTTAACGATTTGCCTGTACAAGGACTCGTGGTTAAAATACAGTATTTACGTTTTTAATCGATTCCTTCAGAATATTCAATATTGGATAAACTATATTTGCAATTGTATCGTACCTATTTAGCTAAAAGTGTTTAGGTTAATCTTCTTACAGTTATTATTATTAAACATATCATTTCTAATTTCACAGCAAAAGAACTAGTTGCCGCGTCTGACATTGATCGCGAAGTATTTTAAAATTTAAAAAAAAATGTTTTTATACTGAGGCAATCTAATATTTATTTATTGCACTGTTATTAAGGAGGCAACGTGTCGTATCGCTAACAAGCGATTTCTTCAAGCCCTAGTAAGGAAAAAGAAAAACTTAGCGTGCATGAAGTGGATGACTAAATGAACAAAAATAAAATTACAAGTAACAATGGCTTCTTCTTATAGTGCCATTTCCTTGCGAAATTATGATCGCCAAATTAAGGCTACTTTCAATTTTGGATGCCGCGCTTCAAAACAATGACTTGGTGCTTTGACCAAAACATTGTCTAAGGTTTTTCAAAGACGTGAGTCTGCGGCCAGGTCTCCTTCTACCTGCCACTTTGCCTTGTATGATTAGTTGAAGGAGCTCGCATTTTTCTTGGTGAAATACTCAAGTTTCCTTTCCTTAACCGTCATAAGCACTTCTTTGTTCTTCTGCATTCTGTCCAGCACGGTTGTATTTCGAATGCGGTCTGTCCAAGATATTTTAAGCATACGTCGATAAACCCAGAACGCTTCAAGTTTTTTGGACGTAGTCAGCGTCCAAGATTCTACGCCGTAGAGTTAAATAGCAAAGGTGATAAAATGCAACCTTGACGCACACATCTCTGAATCTCAATAAGATAAATGTCTGCTGTTTGGAGCACTTAGCCAATATAGGTTTTTAATGAAACGGCAATCATTATAATCGAAGCCAAGTTTCTGAAGAGATTTGGCTTAACAATTAACGCAATGTTCCAAAATACAATACAAATAATATTATTACATATAAATAGTATAATCACAAGTCACGACTGAACTTATGTAGAAGACTTTAATGCGTACCGATTCCTGAAAGGCCGGCAACGCACTCGCGAGCCCTCTGGCATTGAGAGTGTCCATGGGCGGCGGTTTCACTTAACATCAGGTGAGCCTCCTGCCCGTTTGCCCCCTGTTTTATAAAAAAAAAAAAAAAAAAAATGACTACTATCGAAGCATGGTCATGATAGGACACCTCACTAAGGTCAAAGTTGTTAGAACAGAGCCTCTAGTGCAGTGTTTTCCAACGAGGGGCCATAGGGGTGCTATTTTATTTCGAAGGAATTAGAAAATTTATTTAAATTATTTGGAATTAGAATTTCAAGTTTTTCATTATATGTTTTACTTACTGTGTATAGTTAACAATTTCCTAGTAATTTCTTCCTAACAAGGAAAAATATGATATTTATTTATTTGGGAAACAAAACAGATACATCTCTCTACAATAAAAAAAAGGTAAAAAAAATACATTGGATGTATCCACAAAAAGTTTCACTACTAAAAAATATGATACAGAGCAAAGCAAAACAAAACATGACAGCACAAAATTAATAAATCCGGAGAACGACAAACATACTATATTCTATATAGTAGCTATAATAAAGAAGATCCTGGTAGGAATAATACATAAATAGTTGTTTTAAATTATTTTTAAATGAAGCAGTAGAGGAGTGCGAAAAAGGGTCGATGTTATTGGCAGAATCGAAAGCAGAACACATCCTGTGAAGAGAAGAGGCTAGGTATCATTTATGTTTCTTTAAGTTAACGATATTTTTTTTTAAGTTAAAAGTTGATGTTGAATAAGAATTTTAGTAAGGCTAAATAGGAGCATGGCCCAAAAAAGGTGAGATAACACTGCTCTAGAGCATCTTTCATAGTCTATAGATCTACAATTTTAGTGGCAGTAAGTTACTAGGTTCACTTAAAAAACGACTGACATAAAAAACGTATGCAAATGACGGAAGAGAAAACTGTATAAAAAACAAATTGATTTGCAGAATTGATGTTTATGTGCATATATTTGCATGACATCGACCTTATTAAATGTTATTTCACTTTAACAACCATAATTTACACGATACGTTTCGGAGAAATAACTCATTAAAATGTTTTATCACAGCTGTAATTTGCTATAACAAAGAAATGTTCCTTCACGTCTCATATTTCTTCAATGATTCAACGCAATCCGAATCATTCGTATTTCTGTAGAAACAATTTTAAAAACATTTGGCAAGGCGCGAGTCGAACTCAAATTTAGTTTCACCATTGAAATTTTAGCAGTGACAGAATTGTGACATGAATATGTTTCAGAATATGGGCCAATATGAAACAATTTAATGGCAACACACTCGTGAACCCCCTGGCATTGAGAGCTTACTGTCCGTTTGTTCCCTGTTCTATTAAAAAATATTGGTTGTTTGTAAAGTAGGTTTACGATCGAGATGTTTACGTGATAACGTCTTATTGGTGATATAAGTTTTTGGGAAGTAAGGAATTAATGAAGATAACAATTTTTTCAAATTTTAAATTACATCTATCGTTTTATTCACACTTTTGATGATAAATTTCGGGTGTAAAATGACAAGTTTACTTATTCGACTATGATATACATTTTTCTTCATACATTCACGGAATGACTGGCAGCGCTCGAGATGAGACGGGAGATCGGTCCGTCTCTCTCTCGTTATACCTGCGATCGCGCTCGTGAGGTTTTGGTGTGACACAAGTTTCTGAACATGTCACCCGACTAAAACGATTTTAAAGACGTTATCACGTCAAAATCAACTTTCCTAGATGTTGTTACGTCTTGAGTAGATTAAGTAAAAAAAGAAGAATATCGTCTTTTTACACTAAAAGGTTTCGGCTTACGTAAACGCGTTGGCTGTCATCAATATATAACACTATTATTATAAGTAACAATCAAGTTCATCGACACGAGCTATTTAAGTACTGAACATGTCCGCTATTTAATATTCATAACGTTAAGGTCATGTCTAGATTGTAATAACGGTCATATCGTTGAGAAATTAAAAAAAAAACAATGCCTGTTTTGACTTCAGTTTTTGCAATATCGCTCACAATTTACCGTTGCGAGGACCGCTATTTCGAAGTACAAAAACTTTTCGAAAGCTCGTACTACAGGCTTTCTTGTTTTACCTGATTAAGCTGATTTAGCTTTCTCTAACGTTATCAAGTTAACACAAAATGTCATTGATAATATTATCACTGAACTAAAATGAAACATACCGTGACGGGCTTCAAGATAAGTCCACAAGATCCTTAGTCGATACGCGAAAATAACGCTGCTGACTATAACACAACACACAATAAACACTAAACATTAGTGCACCTGTGAGCACGCGAAAAACGTTACTGGCACGATGCACGCGCCATAAGTCGCCGAACACGTCCGTGTCATACGGAAGCCGGTTTTCTACACAGCTATCACTTCGATGTAAACTCTGATAGATCTGCCATTTTTAGATAAGAGAAAAGTGGAAGAATTCGCCTACTTTCCTTAACTTAATCTTAATATATATAAATTACGCGTCACGTTGTTTGTCCGCAATGGACTCCTTAACTACTTAACTAATTTCAATCAAATTTGCACACCGTGTGCAGTTTGATCTAACTTAAAAGATAGGATAGCTTACATCTCATTTTATAGCCGCAATATTTTTTTATTGCAAATTATTTGTTATTATTTGACAGTCACAATTCTAACAGATGGCGCTGTGTTGAAAGTACCAAGGTTTCACATAAGCTACAATTTAATGGCATAACCACCAAAAAAGACCCCCATGACTGGTGTTCTCCTACCGTTTCCCTTGAATAGTTAGCTACTATGTAATATAACAAAAACCTTAGACACAGCAACGCTTGGCTGGTCTGCTAGTATCTAATATATAAAATTCTCGTGTCGCGGTGTTTGTGGTTAAACTCCTCCGAAACGGCTTGACTGATTCTCATGAAATTTTGTGTGCATATTGGTTGTGCTATTTTTTATAATAAATGATAAACATGGCAAAACGAAGTTTGCCGGATCAGCTAGTATACTATAAACACGTAAGAATGTAATCTTTAAGTTTCAAAAACAAGCACTGCCTGTTAACTATTAAGCAACGCAGCAAAATTAATTCCCAGGTGTTGTTATTGCAGTACATATTTATATTATGCTTTTACCTTCGCGAGTTATAGTGAAAATAAAATAAATGGTGTTGATAACCAACCGATACATCAACTTTACTCTTTTGTTGCCTTTTCCGTATTAACCTTATGATAGAAGGCTTCTTAAATAAGTTTACATACACACGTAACAGGATTAATAAGTAGACAATATTCACTTATAATACCACAAGAGCTTCAAAATTATCGGGTATTTCCCGATAGGTTCGTTGCAAACAATTAATATAGTCGTCATGACGACTATATTTGTTTGCAGGGAACCTTGAGGGAAATGCCCGATAATTTTGAAGCTCGTGTGGTAATCGGGGGATTATTTTTCCGACCCAAATGTCGGCCAATAGAATTGCACCATGAGACGAAATGTACAGTTAACAAATAAGAATTTCATAATGAATAAAACAACTACTTAATACTTTTCTTGAAGCAACGACCAGAGAAAATTTTCACAAAAAATTTTCAGTATAATACCATGTAGGTTGTACCACGTGACGTCGAATGGTGCAATTCTATTGGCCGACATTAGGGTCGGAAAAATAATCAAAGTAAATATAACAACGAAACATTAGCGCGTGGGATACAAAGATGAACAATATATAGAATGAGTCAATTTGGGCACAATCTGGTTTGATTAGTCATAATTTTTACATATAATTTTGGACATATTTGTTTTGTCTTCATAGCATCACATCTAAATACATTTTCATCAGTTTAGGTTACTTTTATGATTATATTCAGACCTACAGATTTCCTTCTTCACTAGAAAGGTTTTACTATTTCAAACTTTTTTATAGTAACTTCAGGTTTTTTTTTTTTAATTCCCGTTAAACTATACACAAAATAAATACTTGATGTTCCAAGTCAAAACAGTTGTTGTTCTGCCGAAATGAGACGTACCTTTAAATTACAAGGTCGCATAGAGCTGACATGCCACCTAGACCTTGAATAGGTGGGGTCTATGTAAGATATTGAAGTAATAACGCATACAATTATTTTATAGCTGCCTTGCTTCGACTCTATGTAGTATTATTGGTCAAATAATGCATTATACAGAGGCACTAGAGCAATTAGCTGGTGTTTAAAGTCATAAAGGTGAAGGTTATATGATATTTAAGCCATCTGCTTTAAAAAAATGCAACCGGCGACTGTAATAAGCACCAATCAAGCTATTAAGTCTATCCTGGAAGAATTAATTATCGCAACTCGCCAATTTCCGGCTTCACACAGTGTGACCAATACTAATAGCGCCCGACCTTGCCCAGCTTTCCTCAGGACAAAAAAAAAAATATGCACAGAACCTTACGTTAAAAATGTATGATATATATATATATAAGGAAATTAAAAAGCCCTCCATATGTTCCATAGGACTAAGCAGAAGGACGAATAGAATTCGTGTAAACATTGCAAATGTATGGAAACTAGCCAACTCTCAATTAGTATCGACGTTGACGAATACTTGACAATATGATTGTAAGGTTCGTGCTAAGACTTAAAAATATTATAATCTACTAGCTGAACCGGCAAACGTTGTTTTGCCATGTATATTATTTGTAGGAAACTTTTTTTTAGTTTAATAAAAATAACTATCTTCAATAATAAAAATAGGGATTGATCGTAGAGGGTTGAAAATTAAGGGTTGTATGTATTTTTTAATGCCACGTATATAAAAAGCATAAAAAAAACTTTTCCAAATATAATTTGTTTTTGGGGTGGACACCCCTTATCACTTAGGGGTTTGAAAGATAGATAGTAGCCGATTTTCAGACTTACTGAATATGCATAAAAAATTTCATAAGAATCGGTCAAGCCGATAAATAGATTATTATCAAGCTTTACAATCAAACACTTTAACCATGAAAAATACTTATCGTATTCCTCGAAATCCAAACTGTAGACATTCCTTGAATAGACCACGAGGCCGTTCGTACTTAATTCACGTAAACGTATTAAGTTAAGCAACAGTAGGTAGGTACATAATTAATATTAGATCCTTACATATGAAACTGGCGTTTTGTATGGGAGGAACAAAAGTAAATTTTATTTAGATATACTATTTATAGTTGTTTATTGAAGATAATATTAAGTTATACGATATAACATTTTTCAAATCATAACTTTTTGTTTACTTCGGACCTCACTGGGAAAAAAATATACTCTACCAAAGTGACCCTGTATTACAAGTTTTGGCGCATATAATAGGGATTCTGAAAAGGTATTACACATGGTCATGAGTCCCTCTAATCTTTCTAGGACGAAAAAACAACAACAACGATTCGGACTTATGATAGATTATTTACTATGACAGATTTTTCGATTTTTAATAAGAATGAGTAAAAAAGTCAATTTTCTTATAAAAATGCAAAATAAATTATAACTCTGCAGGGGTTGAGCTTAAAGACCTCCCGTAGAACAATTTTTTGCAGCTGATGACCTCATCTATTCCCTATTTGCGTTTGATCCACAACTTTTTGGCACCCTGTATAGCCAGTTCCTATAATCTCATAATTTAACTGGTTAGCATCGTTTATTAAGTGCTAGTTAATGAATAACCATTCAGACATCGAAATGATGTCAATAATATTCTGATTAATCGTGATCTGTAAACCATTAAGAGTTAAAGGTCATAGCAATTAGTATTTAAGTTATCAATGACGAATAAATTGTTGCGTCCCAAAAAACTGAAGTGCTCTATTCAGGGTATCGGTAGTTCTACTAACCTAAAACCCAAATCAAGATAGACATATGACATATCATATTTAGATGATGTATTTATGATTAATCACGGGCGGATGGTTATTTCAAGAGGTATTTAATATATATAATGTTTTTTTTAAATGTCGGGTCACTAATGATCACACGTCCATGCGTCGGGTTCTCTCGCCCTAAAATGGCTAGGGGGCCGATGACTGGCCATGCGTCATACTCGTGAACGGGTGCTACTTGTGGTGACTGGTCGAACTTGAATTCGTGTATGCGGTGATGTTAGCTATTTTGACTATGTATTTGCGTGTTGTTCTCACGAGAATGTAAGTGCGTGCCACCACCATGCCACCAGCCCCTGGCTGATAGAGGACAAATTTTTATTTTTTTTATTTATTATTATTAATGAACTATTAATTTTTTAAAGATGTTATGTGGACCATGGTGTAATGGTTGCAGCTGTTTACAAAAAAAAACCTAAAAACTTGGCGGTTAAAAACAGTGGCGGAGAGTTTATTGCCAGTTCTTCTAGTCCGTTCTACGCAATTGATTTGAGAACTGGCAGTAAATGTAAATTTTGAAGATGTATTTCTATATTAACGTTCATAAGTGTACAATGTGTTACCTGTGATGATTATTGGTGAATGATTTTGAATTTTAATTTTAATGCCAACTTAAGGGCCGCTTAAACCTCTCACGCGAATAACCCTAAAATAAAATACTATTGAATTCTTGCAAAATTAATGACATCTTTAAATCAATTTCGCAGAAACTCAATCGCGTATAACGGGAACAAATTATTTACTGATAATGTTATGGTTTGTGTTCACGGAGCGACGACCATTTCGATCACAATTTCACTTTTCAAAAACACACTTTTCTAATACTTTAAAGAATGTTTTTTTTTTACTGACACCACAACATTTAAAATTTATTTATCCATTATAGTGATGTTTTTTTAAGTTAAACCTTTAGCCAGGTGTTTACCGTCAAACCGCTTAAAGAAAGGTAGATACAGAGTATGATAGTAGTTTAAGCTACTGAAGAGAGATCACAGAAATGTGAGAGATTTTAAACAATTATCATGATTACAAAAATGGAGGTTTTTGACATATTATGTCATTATTATTTTTGAAGACTTAGCTTAGATGGTCAGCCTTTAGAACATATTTTTAAGACATAAGTGAAAAAAGTTCCACACTTTAATTTCATAATGTATATTCATATTACAAACATATACAGTTAGGTGTGGGTTCTAAATTGTATAAATGAAGTCACAATCCAGTATTGAATACGGTCAAATATGTTGTACTTCATAAAAAATATTAAAAAGTTGTCAAAAGTTTGTAAATGTGTGTTCTTCATTACAAGTCTTAGTTACCTAAGTGCATGTTATATTCATAAAAGAATGTCCATCCATTTTTATCAAACTAAACAATGCACTATCAAGAGAAAACAAGATAAGATAAAAAAGACCTTGTATTACTTTTATCATTCCTGGGATTCTATTTCAAACACTACATCAGTATAATCCAGTAAAATGACTTTTAGAAAACCCTCAAAATTTCCAATACACTTGTGCTTGTATAAGTTGAAAATGTTTTTAATTACTGCTATTATTCTAGTAAAAGATAATGAGTGTGAAAACCCCTGTTAAAACACATAAAACATTGTATTTGTTTATTTAACTTATCACTCTGATAATCCATGTTAAAATACAAATAGATGCTTCAATATCATATTAGTTGATTACGAACTTAAGAGATATTTTTAGTGTTTTAAAGTATTTTTAAAAATTGCATATATAATAAAGGCATTCTTTCATACTTGAATAGAAAACCAAATGTAAAATAATCTATATTATTATATTCAATTTTTTTGTCCCACATGACAAAGTCAATTGAAGATAAAAATAGACATCGGACCTTTGGCTAATCGTAATGGTCAACACTCCCCACTTGATGCAAATCATTTTAACCACACAAATGGAACTTAAAAATTGCTTTTGACAATTGGTGTCATTACAGGCTAAATATAGAAAATAAAATTGTTTCTTTTTAGTCTTAAATACACAAATACAACATTACAAAACTTATATATATATTAAGTCACATTATATTTAACTACAGCGACAGAGAAATATATAATAGCACTATAAGTGATGGCATTTTATAGGGAAAATAAATATCTTTCATCTATTTTATGTAAATATGTGAAAATTAACATTTGGGATCAAATTTTTATATATTTTAGGCCTGATTAAAATCTAATATAAGTTTAGTTTTGGAAATGGTTTTGCAATATTAATGTAAATATGTAGTTAATAGGCTTTAAACAAAATCAACAAACAACTGACAGATATTGCATATTTAATATGGTATATATATAATACAGTTTATATAGTGTAATGTACATGTGTATAATTAACTATAGACAAAGTGTTTCACTTAGCTGAGATGCTTGTTATTTCGTAAATAAACTTGAAATGCATGCATATATAACGAATTTTAAACAAACATTAACTGACAGCTAAATACTTTTTAATTATGTTTTTATTCTTATTTTTCATAATCAAAGTGTTAACGTTACACTTATGAAACAGTTAAAAACTATTCATCAAGATATGCTTAAAAACCGTTAAATTTAATTTTTGTTTTGCTCATAAAACAACTTGCAGAAGTTAATATTATATCATATATTCTCTCATGTTGCAGTCACGCTTAATTTTATTTTAAGTTATTCAAAATAAAATAATAAATACACTATTACAAACCTTTAGAGGCTCTGTAGAGGCAGATCACAGGAACAAAGTAGACTGATATTAAAATGGCTATAATTATTATTCACGTTAAACAATCGCATAACGTTATTAAAAATAATATCTACAATTTTAACAACTACTTTATTTCTACAGTAAATCTATTTAACAAGGAACGCGAATTTCACAACAAAAATTGTACACATGACACAACACAACATTCAACCGTTTTTCTTTAATGAAAAGTTGACGTTTTGTGTTTGACATTGTCATTTTACAGTTCAAAGAAGTTGACCGTGAGGGGTCGGTATAGAAATTAAAAGCGATAAATATTAAATAGTAACATAAATAATAAAAACGCATTTAAAGTTATGAATGCCATATTTTTATTAGTCTATTTTTATAAAGTCTTTTATATTACATAATTGATTATGGGAGTTCGCGCCCTCTCTGTGTTATTTATCACAACAACGTGCTACTACATTGTAGTCGTCACTACAATCACCTTAATGCTGTTCTTTTACAAAAGGTGGCGTGAGAAATGTATTGAAAAAGTTTAGCGTTAAACATGTTGTAGTCCGTTATTTTTATTGAACAATTGAAAATTTAAATTAGAATATGTACTTCCATAATAATAAGAAAATTTTAAAAATTGTAACAACACTTGTAACTCAAATATTAACTCTTCGTAATTCGTTATTTTTCTATCAATTTTGCCACTGTTTTTGAATTTTTTTCTGTTGTGTGTTAACTAAATAAAATAGATACTTACGTGACATCGATTTACTGAAATCCTACTTACAATTACTAATAATTTTAACCGAATTCAAAAAAACCGTACGAGGAGTTTATTGAGTTGTGTAAGTTTTTTGTGTAATTGCGGTTAATAGGTCGCATAGACAGGACTTTGTAATATTTGATAGTTTTCAGGATATTAACTGAAATGTATCATGAAAAATACAAAATTTGCGCCACGTCGTGCTGAGACGCTTAGAATTCGATAGTTTATTAACCTATGTATATCGATAAAAGAAATAGTTCTGGTTTTAAGACGAATGGAAAAGTGTATAAGAAAAATGATGATCCGCCGATATAAGAGGATTATCTCACATAAAAAATAAAAAAATTAAAAAGTTAAAGTAAACTGATTTTATTGCGTCACGTACACGTTATCATACTTTTGACAAAGTTTTATTTATGTATCCGATACACATAATTGCAGTGATAAAAACGTCTTAGTGGAGACAAGACATTGAAATTCGCGGCGCCAAGACCGCGCCGTGCTTTCAAAAAATCGTTTAATACATTTAATTCTCACAGTAATACAATGCCAATCAATTGAAATGTTATTATTTAATACTTTTTATAGCATTTCAAGTCGGATTTTTTGAAGGACTTTATTTTTAATCAGTATTTATTTATTTATTTATTTATTTAATAACAGCACAATGGCCAAACTTAGACTAAAAAACACAATAAACAATACAATAAAATACAATTAAGATTTACAACACAGGGTAGCATTACCCCCTTATCCCCTCCAGGTACACTCTGAAAGCACAATATACCACCCCCATAAGCTTCCCAAACAGGTCGCTCTCCGGTGAAGAGTCGAGAAACCCATTAAGCAGTGAGAGTAGCCGGGGAATGGGCGCTTGTTGTCGCTGGACAGTGCGAGCCGAACGCACAGCGAAAAGGTTATGTTTCCGGCAGCGGTAATATTTGTCCGGGACGTATAGCCTCATGATCTCTTCCAGCAAGTATGCGCTTTCCGTTTCATTCTTAATTACACTCAAACCAAACCTGACCACCGAGAAATCCCTACGAAGCTCTAATGAATTATACCCTAACACCCCCATCAAGAACTTTGTAGGGTAGAGGTAAGGAAAGAAATTGTATCTTCTTTTATATAGATTTCTCAGGAACTTCTTTTGAACTCGTTCGATCATATCCCCATAATACCTTTCATAAGGGGACCATATGACGCAGCTGGTTTCGAGAATTGGCCTTACTAATGATGAATATAGCACCCTAGTGGCAGTGTCCGTCAGACCAACCGAATTTCGCAGAACAAACCCTAATCTCCTAAAAGCAGCATCCGTAATCGTCCGAATATGCTCCGCAAATGAAAGATCGGGCACGAAAAGGACACCCAAGTCGCGGACTCTGTCTACGCGCCTAATAACTTTCGATCCTATGCCATAGTCGCAGAGTATTTTATTCGGAGAGGCACTAAAGGTCATCACTTCACATTTGTCATAGTTGAATTGGAGTTTATTTAATTCACTCCAATGCAGCAGTTCATCCAAATCAAGTTGCATACACAGACGATCATTGTCAGTCTCAATTATTTTAAAGACCTTAACGTCGTCAGCAAATAATAGTATTTTGGAATATTTGATAACGCTTGGAAGGTCGTTAATCATTATTAAAAATAGCAACGGTCCCAGGTTTGAACCCTGGCTAATACCAGAAATTGTTGGATAAGGCTGCGAAATATACTGTCCATATTTAACATATTGGTTACGATTTGATAGGTAACTAGAAAAAAACTTAAGCAGAACAGGTCCACACCCAATTGCGGCCAGCTTTTGGAGAAGAATGTCGTTGTCTACTCGATCAAACGCTTTGTGGAAATCCAAATACACTACATCCACCTGACACCGCCTATCAATTTCACGCGATACCATGTCAGCCAAAGTCAATAGATTAGTATTAACTGATCTGCGTGGAAGAAAGGCGTGCTGGCAAGGAGTGATGTGGGGAATGCATTTAGGCAACATTAATGAGTGTAAGGACATTTCAAACACCTTCGCCAGCGTACACAGAATCGCGATAGGCCTGTAGTTTTCAGCTCTGCTTCTACAATCAGCTTTAGGAACTGGGGTCACGCGGGATGTCTTCCATAACGTTGGGTAGACCCCTGAATATAAAATAATATTGAAAATATGCGATATAGGCAGTATTAAATATTCTGCCAGTCCTTTAATTATATAAGCCGGAATCATATCTGGACCCGGAGGTGTATTAGATTTTAGTTTATTTACACTACGCATAATAACTTCTGTTTCGAAATTTTTGATATCAAAATGATTAGAGTATGCTTTTGGATTATGATTGGCAGTTTCTGGAATTAGTTTCGGGTGATCTGCCAGAAATACCGATTTAAAGTGACTAGCAAATGCCTCTGCCGCGTCACAACCATAATATTCAACATCATTATAAGAAATTGCAGACTCTTTAGCTTTTGGGTTTCTAAGAGAACGAATATATTGCCAAAATTGCGTCGGTTTATTAACCAAATTTAATGAGATGGTATGTAAATAGTTAATGTTAGCTTTGCGAATGTCGTTCTTAATGATTGACCTAAGACGTTTAAATTCTAAACACGCGTTATTATCATTAAGAAATTTCCACTGCCAATGGAGCTGCGCTTTAGTTCTTAATTTAGCGATGATTTCATTATTAAAATATACAGGGTAGACCCTTTGTTTAGTTAACTTTCGAATTTTTCTAGGAAAACATTGATCAAAAGAGCTATATAGAATGCTATTAAAATGTTCCACCGCTTCGTCGACATCATCAATAGCAAGTAATTCTCTCCAGTCTACGTCCTCAAGAATATAAAATAATGACAAAAAATTTCCTTTATTAAAGTTCCATTCATTTACGTTAGTAATATTCGATGGTTCACGGGTTTGCGCAGGCTGGTAAAAATTGTAATTAAGAGTTACTTTTAAGGGTGGATGATGAGCGTCAATTCGGGATAACTCATCACCTGAATCTACCGCTACCACATTCACACTGCTGTAACTCGACTCTTCACCGGTAAGGACTGCATCTAATACCCTGCCGTTCTTATTCAATATTTTATTGAACTGAGTTAAGCCCATTTCAGCAAGGAAACAGTTAAAATTCATTATACAACCTTCACTACAGCTATAAAAATTGAAATCTCCTAATATTAAAATCTTATTGCTATTACTAACTACCTTTACAATATTACTTACATGATCAAACCAGTTTATATACAATTTTTCAGAAGTTGAAGGTGGTAAATAGACAACACAAACGTATACGTACTGGCCCATAAAATTAAACCTAGCCCAAATATCTTCAACATCGCTGCTTTCATATTCAGGTAAACGCGTCAAATGTAAGGGTGATTTTGACAAAAGCATAACACCTCCTCCACGACGCCCACGGTCTCTGCGAATAACAGACCAGTCGCCATCAATGACTTCGGCGTCACATACAGATCCATCCAGATTTGTTTCTGTTATAGCGACCAATTGAACACCGATAAGCGTTATTAGGTTCGTTCTGAATGTTAGTAATTTTGTTTTAAGGCCTCTCACGTTCTGATAATAGGCAACCAGACTTGATTTTTCATTCTTATTATATAGTGTGTTTATTAAGGGAGTCCTATTTTTCTTTTGATTTGCCACGAAAATTAGTTTTCCAAGGCTTGACGCATATTTTATCCGCCCAGCTCTCTTCCGCCATGACTAGGTTGCCACACTTGGCAGGAACTCCAATTTTAAATGATGCGTAATTTCCGCGGGCGTTAAGAGCTTCTACAGAGATATCTTTGGTCGTACAGATGTTTTCAAGGTGCTCACGAACCTGTTCAACGTTTGTCCCATATTTTAAATAAAACAAATGGTAATAACTCATTTTCTCTGAAGCCTCGAGAGTTGTTGACCCCGGCAGTGCAGTACCTCGCACAAGATAACGAGTGCTCAACCGTCGACGATTGACCGGCAATTTTACCTCCGTGCAGTTTACATGATTACAGGAATTCGTTGATCTCTCTGTGTTATTAGGTGATTCTATATGTCTCTTAGGAGCTGCTGGCTTGGGCAACTCCTTCACCTCATCGATGGGAGAGGTATGAGTAATTGGAGCCGTTGATGCATTTTTGCGTTTTTGCTTCCGATTTTTCTTGGTTGGTATTGGATGTAGTGTAGTACTTGCCTCGCTTTGCTTATTTCTATTTGAATCAGTTAATATCGGCTGGCTGGCAGTTCCAGATACGAATAGTTTATCTTCTATGATCTTTAACCGATTATTTAATACTTCAAATGAGTTGTTTAGAAGCCTCGAAATATTATCAGTTAGAGCGAAGACTGCACGTTTAATTTCTCCAGAGACAATTTCCTCAATCATTACTCGCAATTCGGAACCCGAAAGAGATGGCAAAGTCAGCAGTTCTCGATGACGTCGCTGGTTAAAAACTATGTTATCAGTAGAAGCACGACTTGGGTAGGACATATTTAAATTGTCAAGGTTATCGTGGTTCTTACATATTGCACATATCCACGAATTACTCTCGCTAGTACCCTCCGGACTGGCCAGTGCATTGTTAACACATCTAATGTGATACTGTCGTTGGCAAACTGTACATTTTAATGATTGGTTTACACCAACTATTATATCGTTACACTCATAACAATTCATATTTCAATACCCAATTTATGTAGGTAGATAATATCAACAATATTGTACCCAAGATCCAAAAGTGGGTAGACTCGGGTCCAAGAATGTTATTATTTATTCGTTATTTAAAGATTCTCCAATTCTGTCCCCTATCACGAACTCTGTAGAAATATAATATTATTACGCTGTAGATCACTAATTAGCACTTATTTATTGGTTTTTTGTTATACACAGATGTCGAACATTTTACACTTCAAAGCACTTAAATGCACGTTCTTTTGAACGGATAACACTTTCACAGCATCCCGTACGCTAGGTGATAACATAAATGTACTTTAAACTATAAATCTCAAGTAAACAGATTTTAAAATGATTAAATACGCGGACCCGATATTGTTGCGACTTGGTTGCGCCTGCATTTAACTTTAAACTCTGACACAAAATATTAAATAGGTATGTCAATGCGCACGACTTGATCTCGTGATTTTTCCGTTAAGGTGGGAACTGACCAACGTTACGAAGTGTAATGTAACATGTAATGTAATGTTACACAGCGAGCATTCGTGCATTCAGTACGTCGTGTTACGGGGAAACCATTGAGCAACGAGCCGCTCGTTGCTCGCTTTGAGTGATCCACCCGGCTGTCGGTTTTTTGGCGAATCCTTTGACTGTTACGCGGTTCTGTAATTACGCGTCGCACGTCGCGAGTGATCATGATTATGATTTTCTATAAATTGTGTCTCTTTTAAGTACTTTTGGTCCAATTAAATTCACGAGTTGTTCAAAATCGATCGGAGACATGCGTACAAAGTTTTTATACTGTCCAGCCTTGCGATTCTGTAACTCACTTTTCACAGCGGTTACAGAATCGCAAGGCAGTAATCATTTGGTTTTTTAAAATTGCTATCAATGACAAACCACTACATGCGCCTCTGTTTTTAAATAAGTTTGATGTCCAGTAACGTTTTTTCTTCTTCTTAATTTGGATGAAACAATAATTAAGTAGAATAAATGATACCAACGCGTCCTTGCTGTCGGCCATCTCGTGAACACTGGCGGCGAAAGCGGAGCACAGAGTTTTGACGAGCATGTTACGCCGATTTTAAAACACTGCGTAACATGCTTGATGCGTAACACGCTCGATGCAAATGCTACATTACACCTCGTAACTTTGGTCAGTACCCACCTTTACACTATATTCAAAAAAAGTAGATTCTACTTGTAATGTTTTTATGATTGTGATATGATTAAGCTATTTTGCAAACACACAATGCATTTTTTCTATAATTCTGGCCCTCCTAGAATTAAATTTTGAGGCCCACCATTAAAACAGTTTGCCCACCACTGGTCTATATTAAGTTATAGTCTTTGGAAGTTTGGTCGTACTCTTGGAGGAAGGATATATTGTGCAGGAAAAAAAACGAGAAAGATTTCAACTGAAACATTTTTTATTTAAATCATAACTTAATTTTAATAAATAACACTCGTTGGAAGCCTCTACATAAACTAAGAAATAATTTCACAAACATATATTAAATATACAATACAATTTACAAAGGTTTAGATATATAATTTATAACTTTCGTTGTATTATTCATAATATCCAGAAGAGCATTGAAGCAATCAATTTTCACCTAAAAGAGAGACAAAGTTTTATAATATTTGTATTGACATGAAACACCTTTTAATCAAAATCTGTTTTTTTATTGTAAGGCGTTATATTTACCTCACGTCAATAAAATTTGATTATGTAAAGCAGGGGTCTCCAAACTACGGCCCGAGGGCCACATCTGGTCCACGGACAGATTTTGTCCGGCCCGCGGAGAGCTAGCATACTTGAAAACTCCTTTTAGAGAACATATTTTTTAGAGCAAATTAAATTTAGTTTACTGAGTATGTATTCTAATTTTATGTTGAATAATTATTAATATGACATCTACATTCATATGGTCATGGGCTAACTACTCATAACATTGTTGTAGGCTTAATGTTATTGTGATAAAAACATAACTTATAAACAAGCATGGTATGGTATGGTATGGTTTGTGGACTCGTTTTCCGCACTTAGACTCTCACTAGGTCCGTTGTACGTGAGCCCTGGCTAACTAAGCCAGCCTAACTCCTTCCAGAAGCACAGAAGCTTCCTGGGCACTTCGCAGGCTTCACGGAGCGACCTCACTGTTCCGAGGATTTCTGTACGTTGTTTAGCCACAGCCTCGCACTCCAGGACTACGTGGGTGACTGTTTCCTCTGCGTTGAAACAGCCTCTTATAAACAAGCATAATGACATATGGTTTTGGCCCTCGGAACTTACTGGAGTAATCAGTATGGCCCTAAGGCAGGAAAGTTTGGAGACCCCTGATGTAAAGTATATTAATCAAATGTCCAAAATATCTTTAACATAATTTTAATAAAAACATGCAAAAGTTTCATGCAACAATTCATAATACTTTTTGAAATAAAATAATTTCTGATCAATTTGGCAGTCTCATTTTTCAATATAATTTAATTTTAATGTTATATGTATAATTTTTTTAGAATTTATCTAACATTAAAATCACAGTTAACATTATTTTATGTCACTTATTTTGAGCAAATACAAGGGTTAGAAATCAAATCAAGTCAATAAAATCATGTAAAATTTAGAGCATGTAGATTTATGTCGTCCAATTTATTATCTAAGGCACATTAGTTTATTTCTAATTTAATTATTACATTTAATTGATGCAGAAAATAAAAATATTGTTATATATTATGGTTTGTTAACTGGGTCTACTAAATACAAAAAAAAACAATTTATATTACTTTAATAGGCATGGTGCTATCCCATAATTCATAAAAAAATAATCAGTATAATGGCGCTCTACTAAGTATTCAATTGTCTCTTGTCTTCACAGTGTATTTATAATTTGACCAAAAGAGACGAGAAATTTTAACAACTGAAATTAATCTAATTTTTTTATGAATAAGAGCTAGTATTTAATGACTAATTAGTGATGTATAGATATGCAAATATATTAATCTTTATTGTAGTGCAATATTAACAATGTGATGATAAGTTTTTTCAACTATAAAATGCCAGATTATTCAAAAATCAAAGCGGATCTGCTTCTGGATCTATACTTAATTAGTAACAACTTAAACTATTGTTAAAATAAGGTTAAATAAACTGTATTTAAGGTAACATAACAATAATCACAAAACAAACTATTGATGAATATTTGTTCAAATTAGTACAATAACATTTAAATAACTAAAATGTAGGATGTTTAGTTTTAAAAGTGGATTACAATCTTATTGAAAACAAGTAGAGAACTTAAATTATCATATGACAGCATTCTTATATAAGCATTTGTTTAGTGATCATCCCAAAATTAAATTAATAGCATAGCTATAATAGTAACAATTGCCAACAGCAAGCCGAGGAGCGTCAGCCAATCGAAGTCTGCCAGTTGTTGGGAGAGCATCAAGGTGTAGGAACAAGCTAACATCAACGTGCCAGAGTTGTGCCAATCGTGCTTTGACTTCGTGTTACCGCCTGTCAAAACAACAGAAACAACAAAACAAAATGTCAATAAACAACATCAAACATAATTGACAGGGGCTAGTGCAAATGAACGATAAGTGAGGGCATGATCACTGCGAAACCCATACAGCATGCATGATAACAGACCACGTACCTTTGTCATCGCTTTGCGAATTTTGCCTTTTAGCTCTCCATGGTACTACGTTTTTTGGCAGTGGATTACTCTGACTAGCAATATTCTCATCTACCGACAATTTTCGTAGATGTTGATTCATTGTGCGAACAAGCTTTGGGGAATTAAGGTCGGTACGATTATCTTTCTTACAGTTAGTAGTATTTTCAGGCGCAGTTTTAGATTCCTTTTTATTATCTAATTTGAAAATAGTTGCTAGTTCCTCTGATGAATTGTACTCAGTTGAATCCGCTCCATCTTTTCTATCTTCCAATGCATCATTTTCATATATTGACTCGTTAATACTGTCTCGTTGGGATTTTTCGACATCTTTATCCAATTCTTGGTGTTGTATTGTATTTTCTGTGATATTACTTGATGACTTTTGAGTACTCTTTGGAAGAAAAATTTTTTCATTGACTTCTGATATTCCGGCAATTAAGTCCGATATACCATCTTTTAATTCTTTAAACGCGTTAATTTCGGTAATTTCATTCACTTTAGCATCGGAACTCAAGAATGGATTTGATGGATGAAATTTTATGGAAGTTAATTCAGGTTCCGGTTTAGAATCTTTTATACCATCGACAAAAGCTGCGTCATTTTGTAATGAATGAGATACAACATCTGGTATAGATTTAGCATCTTCTATATGCGTCGTTTCAGTACCCAATGCTTTTTCAGAATCATTAATATACGTAGAGTATCCTATACTTTGATCGTCAAAGTTTCGCTCTTTTTCATTACTATGTTTAAGCTGATTTTCAACTTTATGTAACTGATTAGATATTTCTATTAAGCTATCTTCCGTCTTCTTTGCTTTAGAATCGGTGTCTTCACTCGTAGTAAGAGCGTTTGGGATGGCTACATCTTTGATATTTATTTCTCTTCTACCAGATTCTAGATTAGTTTCTTCTGTGGTACAATTTGTTATAGCATTCAAGAAATCGGCTCTACTATGAGAAATCTTATTTTGTGTAATAGATAAATCATTTTTATTTCTATTTTTGTCTAATTCTGCTAATGCTACACCAAGTTTGTTGCTTGTATCCATTGCTTCTTGAGCTAGCATACTAAGGACTTGTTGAAATTCATCTTTAGATGATCGTTTTGATGTTTGTGGTGATTTTTTTGATGGTGAGGATGTCGTGGACTTATCACAAGATGATGATCTAGCAAGATATTTATTTTCGCTGTGAACGAATGAATCATCTTTTGCAAAGTGGTGAATGGGTATGTGCGTATTATTAGGATATAAATTAACAGTATTATGTCTTTGTTTTACCTTATTACGTGGATAACAATCACGCTGCGTGTCGTTGTTTTCAAAGGTTTCTCGGAGACGCCTTATCACGTCGCTATTACTGTATGTTTTCTGTAATCTAGAAGTCTTTGACATGTTAATTGCATCGTCAATCTCTTTTTGCATCACTGTAAATATATTTGCAGATAAAGATCTAACAGCACGTTTTTTCCTTACGTTGCTACCTGATTCCTTATTAAACGGAAACTCTGTATAGTTATTGTTCACAACACCATTATAATCATCCCCGTTAAACAAAGTAGATTGTCTGTTATCTTTGCGTAAGCTACGATAAGCCAAATCATCAGCAACAATATCTGGTGACTTCTTCGGTATGAAACGAGACCTCCCTCTATTTTCTGGTGTTGCGTGTAAATAGTCGCTTTGTGGAGCTGGAGATACGGGGCCAACTGGAATGCCGAATGGTGGTTGAGGATCTATGGTCTTCAGTCTACTATTGGTCTGCTTAATATTTCTGTAAACAACGTCATCATAGATAATGTCCGGTTCGTTTCGTTCTGATTGCCTGTCATCGTCTGATGCGTATGGCACATACACAGGTGATGCCAACATGTAGCTAATTTGCGCTTGAGAATCTCTGTAATTAGATTTTTCTTTGTTTGTTAAAGAATTCATGCGTCGGAAAGCCATATCATCTTGAAGTTTATCGGGTAATGTAGACCTTCGACTTATTCTTCTCAAAGGAGTGGAAGGTTGGCTCCGAAGTTGAATATCGTCATCATTACCGTTCCAATCGTTACAACAATCATTCGTTTTTGGAGTCATTAATTCTCTTCTCTCAGCTCTGTCTAATAAATCTTCATCTCCTAATCCAAGACTATTATAAATTGCTTCCAATTCATTGAGAGCATCGTCAAGGTTTGTAGATTTCCTTCGTTCTGATCCGTCTTCGTCTGACGGAACTTGATAACTATTTTGTATAAATGTATCGGATTTGTGTCGTGTGTGTGTTTTTGGCGAAGTGGAAGATTTTGGAGGTTCTACCGTTACAGAGCGTTTATATTCTGTAGTAGCTTGCCATACCTTAGAGTCTGATGGTGCATTAACATTTGAAATTATTGCTTTTCCATCATTTTTACTACTTAGATTTTCTTTTGTCTTGTTTTGATCTAATAAAGCTTTATTAATATGCGCCGAACTTGAATATTCGCTCTTAGCTCTTAAATTGGAGTAAATTTGTTGTTTTCGTTGTTTTTCCGCGTCATCGATTTTTTTCCAAAAATCTGATGCATTTCGAGGCCTTCTATATAATACTTGATCCGTCATATTGGATGTTGTTTGAGAATCACTTAAATATTGATGTTCAATACCATTTTGTATGTTAATGGGTCGTCTAGATCTGGGACTTTGATCTGCGTAATATAAATAGTCTTGTGTAAGAGTTGGATCAGGCTTTTTTGTCACACTTGGCTCTAATCTCTTTTTCCACGTAGGACTGTTAATATACATACCGTAATGATTAGGTTCTGCTGATACTGAAGCAGGCCTTCGTGGTTGTTCATTTCGATAATTATAATTTTGTAAGTGATCGTTACTTTGCATTGCTATATGATCTTCTGAGTTAGATAATGGTCGTCTGAGTCCATTTAACCCTGGAACTACAGAGCGTTCTTGACTCCGACGCATTATTCTTTCGAAATCGTTATTGGGTACTCCATGTAAAAGACTTTGGTTAGAGTTAGTTCTGTTGCCACAGTGCGAATTATTTTCATAATACATAGATATAGGGGTAACGACTTTTCGTTGCATATCACGAGGAGGTGGAACAGGTGGAGCTTTTTCTTCTAGTTTAATATTATTTACGTTTCCTAGAGGAAATTTAACACACATAATGCTATCGGGATTCTCATATTGACTGGAAGGGGTTCTTTCTCTGTTATTATGAAGTACATCCCTATGGTGAACATTATTATTAGGACACTTGATAGAGTAGTTGATACGTTCGTTGTTAACTTTTGCATTAAAATTGATGGATGACGCATAGCTTTGATTAGACGGGAATGATGAAACTGATTCCGTTCTCAATGATCTTCGTTTTATGTCATTCGGAATAATGTTGTGATCAGTTTGTAAGTTGTGGACAGGTTCACGTTTGCATGTTCCGTAGCCACTGCTCTGACTTGTGGGCGTACGAGTTAACATTTCAACTTCAGCTTTTGAATAACCCTGTTGAAGTAGTTCAGCTTCCTTATTAAGTTGATTTTCTTCATCTCTTGATAATCTTTTAATATATCGTTCGTTTCTTGCACTCCTAGATTTTGCTGAGCTGTCTCTTGATCGCATTAAAGAATCGTCACTTCTAAATCGAATCATTGAAGACGAATTTGAAGACTTTAGCGAATCTTCGTCACTACTGGATTCACCTTTCAAACTATTTCGCAGTGCCTCAACACGGGCTTTGAGTCTACTTTTTCTACTTTTTTTGGGAGGGTTATCTAAATTCATCCTTTCCAGTCTGATTGTATTATCATCTTTCACTGCAAGGTAGTCATGATAATCGGGTACATCTCGACTTCTGGGTTGATAGTTCAAGAAACCCGCTGAGGGATCAGATAATATGCCATCATCGGTTATATCACGAATGCTGTGATTGGCTAAGCTTTGAGCTCTTCGTGTGTCTCGTATGACGATGTGATCAAAGTTATTAACCACGGGAACTCTCTTTTTCTTTTTGCTTTTCTTTTTCGATGGAGATCGTTCGCTAACACCTTCATCACTTTGTGATGACGTGCCACTTTCTTCTTCTTTCTTCTTTCGCCTGAACAGTTTGCCAATTGACCACTTCTTTTCTTTTTTGTTCCGTTCGATGTCGAGGTCCGGTTGCGGTCTGTCGATGTGGCGTTGGACGGAGGCATAGTCTTCGTTGTATGGGCGATATGACGTTGCTGCTACCCCGTTGATGTCACGATGTGGCGGAGAGTTAACAGTCTGAAATTGAGAAAATTATATATGAGCGAAAATTCTTTATACTTAATCTAATATATATAAAATTCTCGTGTGGTGTTTGTGGTTAAACTCCTTCGAAACGGCTCGACCGATTCTCATGAAATTTTGTGTGCAAATTGGGTATGTCTGAGAATCGGACAACATCTAAATGAATAATTTTTCATCCCCCTAAATGTTAAGGGTAGTCCCCACCCCTAATTTTTTTTTTATTTTTAGATTTTTTTTTCTGTTTTTATTATTTATGATACAACATTAATAATACATAAAACCCCTAACTTTCACTCCTCTACGATCAACCCCTATTTTTTATTATAAATGATATACATGGCAAAACGACGTTTGTCCGGTCAGCTAGTGACTACATAGTATAAAACAAAGTCGCTTTCTCTGTCCCTATTTCCCTTTGTATGCTTAAATCTTTGAAACTACACAACGGATTTTGATGCGTTTTTTTTTAATAGGTAGAGTGATTCAAGAGGAAGGTTTATATGTATAATAACATCCATTAAATAGTGGAGAAGTACTGTTATTTTTTAGGTTTCTAATGTGATGTCGTAAATAATTACATTTTTTCCGCTTACATTGCAAACGCAGGCTGAACCCTACGAGTTTTATCAAAATAAGGTACTAAGTATTGTACACATTGAAAAGGTCTACAGAAAAGTCCGTGATGGTATATGTCTATCTCTTATGGATAACCCACAATAACTTTTTTTTGTCATTTACTTTTTACGACAAATAATGGCTAATTTTCGAAGCGATTTTAACCAATACAGCATTAATCCTTAACCAATTAAATACCTTGAATACATTGTTCATTTAATATAGATCTATATAGCCCTTTACACCGTATGATTTAAGTGAATATTTTCGAAGATATTACAGATTTAAAAATTGCGGGACGTAGCGTTTGCGGCGGTACCGGCCGGCCGCAGTTTTTCTGTAGTGTATTTAGTATCAGCATTGCACCCGTGCGAAGCCGGGGCGGGTCGGCTAGTATTCTATAAGGTTTTCAACATAAACCTTTGCAGTAATATTACTTTAATTTAAAACAGACAGTATCGTCTTGCAGTCTAGTCTTAGAGTCGAGCAAACAAGGACAGCGGTCTGGCATGTGTTCAAATTCACAAGTTTTTTCTGTTTGTTTACAGCTGGTATACTGAGGAAACGCTTTATCATTTAGAAGTCTTAAGTTCAAAGTCGTATTGCGTAACGTATGCGAAGCAGATAAAGACACTATCATCATTGTCGATTAAGATTTTTAAATCGATAATAACAAAGTTTTTTTTTTTTTTTCAAACGGTTCAAATATAATTAAATGTAGCAAATACCTTAGTAATAGTTCACAAATATAGAAAGGAATGTCTTTTCTGTCTTTTTAAATAGATTATCAGAAACTTACAGGTAAAAAAGAAACAAAATAATCATTATTTCTTCGATCAGCAACCAACATCATAGAAAAACATCCAACACTATTTGAAGAAGACACCCACGAATTGGCGCGAGAGCGACAAACACAAATATTTTATCAACACATCATATTTTATTGGTTCTCTTTAAGAAAATATAGTCTATTTTTTCCACTTATTATATCACATAAACATTATTTAAGTGATTCCATAATAATCACAATATTATATTTAATTAGAACAAAAAGCACCACCCGTTGAAATAATATTTACATTATTATGTGTATTATTGTGTGTGTGTATCACAGAGCCAGACGTGTGCTCTATCTGCGTTCCCGCGACTTGTGATTATTTTCACAAAATTAAACGGCATGTGATGTTTTAATAGGACACGATACGATATCAATACGACGTAATATTCGTTTGTTTAATTGTTTATAAAGTAAGTCATAATAATGTAAACAAAGTATTTAGTTTATAAGGAATATAAATGTAGATTTCTAGCGGTGCGGAATTTATAGAATTAGGTTATAAATTATTATATATGTAATGTTGGAGCATTATTAATTTAACACTGTTGCATTAATAGCACATATACTATCAGACAATATAAATTATCAAGCAGGCAGTAGAGAAAAAGATAAAACTTCGGGTACTTAATTAACAAGAATAAAATTACAAGTATCAATTTTGTCTTACATGATTACAAAACTAACATCAAAAATAATCTTAAGAAATTAAAGCAATGTGTTAAATATTTTAATATCTAAATGAAAACGTAGATAATATAACCACACGATATCGGGAAACGGGTGTATTAAATTTATGAACTATTTTTGTTATCGTAATCGTTCACTGTAACTATATTATTTTAGCCTATAAAACAGAACATTCTCTACACGCTTGGATATTAATAAGTTCCCAATTATTTATTTTTTTATCTCCTGCTATTCAGAGGACGCGAGGAATTTTCTCCTTAAATACGCGGATATAAACTTTTTGGTGCTATTTTAAGGGTGATTTAATGCGTTAAGAAGCTAATTAATTCTCGTGGGTGATAAATAGTCTTAGTTAAAAATACGATTGATTCGAATACTCCGTTTAATCATTTAAAGTTGGATTTGCATTTTACCAAATGGGTTTTTTTAAACACGATGAAAAAATATCGTACTATTCATATAGAGTTTTTAATTCAACTCAAAATATTGAGAAAAAGAATTTAAATTAAACATTTATTTAATGAAGAAGAATCTTAAGTAAAAGGTAAATTTATTATATCAAAAATTATTTTAGTATAACGTAACGAATTTTGGGGGGGGGGTGTCTTTTTTTGTAAAACGTATGCGGGGCGGGGATTGAATTACGCGTTATTGTTAATAAAACTTTTGACTTTTCAGTACTTTACACCACATAATGGTAACTTTTAGGTATAAAAAGTCACTGGGTGGTCACGAAGCGTTGTACTATTGGGTACAGAAAAACGTTACGGCGCATTACATGGGGGGGGGGGTCAATAATCTTCAAAAATTGCGTGACTTGAACGCTCTCTAAGTTATAAATATCTAAGTTATTTAATCTTATAAAATATGACATTTCCTGTGTTCTGGCATCCATTAAGAATCTCTTGTCACTAACAAATTCTAAAACGATTCTCAACATGACATGCGTTTTATAAATAGCTTCGAGTGACCCATTTAGCATTATCATAACTACGGCTTCCTTAATAATTCTAAGAGCTAAGTTTAAGCATAACCTATTTTATATAGGGAGAGCAGTGTTGGCCAAGTGGCTTCAGCGTGCAACTCTCACCCCTGAGGTCGATCATGAGGTTGGTTCGATCCCCGGCTGTGCACTAATTAACCTTTCTTTCTATGTGCGCATTTGACATTCGCTCGAACGGTGAAGGAAAACATCGTGAGGAAACCGGCTTGCCTTAGACCCAAAAAGTCGACGGCGTGTGTTAGGCACAGAAGTCTGATCACCTACTTGCCTTTTAGATTGACAAATTATCATGAAACAGATGTATGTATGATGTTGTAGCTCCACTGCTTTTTATTATTTTTTATTATATATAGGAATCAAATCGGGACGAATATTCCAAAAACTGTTGTTTTGCTGAACGAAGACATGATTGACAAAAAGACCAGCATTTTTTTAGACCGAACTATACTGGTTTAAAGGATGTCACAAGATTAAGAAATCAAATTCATCTCCCTAAACTATCGTTATGTCCCTTCAGCTGTCACATTTAACTACGCGTGTCCGGTGTGGACACCGCCTTATTTATCACTGTTACTCTTGACTGATGGGGTGTGTCGTGTTTATAAAAATAGGTATCGTAGTATGTCGTATCTGTGGCTGTACCATGAATTTGACAATTTATATGAAATACTAAGGATTGCATATCCGTATAATATGAAAAATCTAAGTTTGCAGCTGAGAGGACGAAATGTTGAAGAAAAAACAGCAATGTCTTGAGATTACTGTATCTGTTATGTGACTTTTTTATTAATAGACAGAGTGCATTCAGTGCCTGACACACGCCTTCGATTTTTAGGTGTTGGACGGAGCTGTGTGTGTTTGGAGCTGTGGAGGCGAGAGGCTATTTTAAAACACTGACTTCATGTTACAATTATTCCAAGCACAATTACACATTTATTACAATAATTAATGTTTATAAAACCCTAGGTTGTTTCACTGTCCGCGTCTAGAAGAGAAGTACAATTTCATAACAGAAAACATTCATTTTATATAAAATTTAAATAGGCATTCCAATATTCGAAATCAAAAACTTTTTTGTCACATGTGACAAGTGTTGCCTGCCATTACTACATATTCAAACTCCAACAAAAAACAAAGGTCTAATACATGGCGTTTTCCTCACGATGTTTTCCTTCACCATAAGAGCGTGTGTTAATGGCGCACCCAGAAAGAAAAGTCCACTCAGGGTTCAAAGTCCCACCTGACACAAAATTCCAGAATCAAAATGCTAAACTCATCCCATGCGTTATTCTAAGAAACGTATTTTCCATTACCCAATATTCCAAACGTCTTGCACGTCGTCATTCATTATTACATGTCATTTCCTTTCATGTGCAAGGTATGCTCCTATTCATGCTCTTTAAGATTGTTTAGGACGCATCTTTTAGATGACCAGACTGCAAAACTTTATTATGAAACAATTTGGTCGAAGAAATAAAATCTATGAATATCAAACCCTATTAACCTACTCCTTGGGATTGATTTGCTCCAGTTCAAACAATTTGTATGACAATACTTGGGGATTAAAAAGAGTGGCGGAAAGTTTCTTGCCAGTTCTTCTTACCCGCTCTACGCCCTTGACTTGCGAACTGGTAGTAAATGTAAATTTACAATTAATTTAACTTGACAATTCATAAGTGTACTTGTTTACCTAAATGAATAAAGATATTTTGAGTTTGAGTTTGAGTTTGAACCACTACAAGTTGTGTCGTGGTTATATACGCAGAAAACATATACTCTATACATAGTCCCATAGGGACAATCTTCTTAATAAACATCTTATTGTCCTAGGCGCGACAGACAACCCCATGTGCAGAGGCAGAGAAATCAGTCACCTACGTAGTCCTGGAATGCGAGACTGGCTAACCAACGTACAGAAATCCACGGAGCAGTGAGGTCGCTCCGTGAAGCCTGCGAAGTGCCCAGGAGACTTCTGTGCTTCTGGAAGGAGGCTGGCTTAGCCAGGACTTTACGTACAACGGACCAAGTGAGATTCTAAGTGCGGAACCTGACCCAACCTTTAACGTAGAAAACATGACTTAAACTGTGATTTTTAATTCCGTAGAATTCTGACAGCTATCATTTTTTGACATGTCAGAGATGGCAAACCTTTTTGGCCGGGCACATTTTTCAATTTCAATACGAGTCTGAACATTTAGTCAAATGTATAGATATACATACTATACATACATTGTATTTGTTTGTGAATGTATCCATTTTATTAAGTGCGGTACTCCACATTAAATGTGTTTAACGGAGAGTGATAATTACGTCCTTTTTCATCACAAACAGTAAAAAGGCACAAGTAAAGATAAAAATTTTTTTAAAGGTTTACTAAATCTGGAATTAGTAGGCAGTGATGTCAGCTAAAGAATAAAATAAAGTAATTACTTAAAGTTAATTCGATATATTGTTCGTGATATTGAAATATTTGTTATTTTTGTATTAAGTCACTTGTGTAAGCAATATTTCGATTTACCTTTTTGTAGGTAAAACATAAACATACGTGGCATTTTCTTTATTTCCCTCAAATAAGTCAAATTTGTCCCTTTTTCGGTGGGGAACTTTATTAGTAGCAATACTTATGAAATTTCAGAATCAGAGTATAGAAAGAGATTTAATGCTAATATAAAATGTCAAAAACGTGAGCCGTTAATTCAAAATCACATTTCTTAGACCTACTTCATTTAAAGCTACTAAAATAGAACCTTTGACCAAGCCTATTCTTCATAACGCTAATAATTAACGCCTGCTATTAATAATAGAGTACGGACGCTCATTAATTTATATTATCGCATTCTAATTATTCTATTATGTGGTTGTAATTCATGTAGTAGCCATGACAGTCACATATGGTTAGTCAATTGTCAATGACATGCAATTTAAACGTGACTTGTCATAGTTCCTTTGAGAGATCCTTTGGTAAAAGTTAATTTCTTTCTAATAATAAAATGAAGTAAGTAAGTTTGAATTATCTTACAAAGGGATAACATCTTTGCATAGTTTTAAAAGAAATTTAAATAACCCGAAAGTAGATTGTTAATGTCCGTGATTACGAGGTTTCATTTGTTTTTTTTTATATATCCTAAATAAAAATCATAACAGCTCTAGGGATATTCGAAATAGTAATATATATTTTTATAGCTTATTTTCTAATAATTTGATAACACGATGTACACAACTAACATTCAAAATTTTCTAAGTGAATGGAATTATTTGGGAAAATAAAGCATTTTTGAACCGAATCAACCTCTTGACGATAAGTTTTATATCTTAAATACCTATATAAATCCAGATAGTCTTTTTATTTCATAACTAGCTGTGCTTTGCAGTTCTACCCGCGTTAATTCGGTCACACCACGATGTTCTATAGCTGAAAGCTTTTCTCGGGGTCTTTGTTAGATCTGTCTTCCATAATACTGTATGACATCAAATTGCTCTATTGTTAATAGTTTTCGCAGCGATTTAGTTTTTTTTTAGTATTTTTTCACGCCGTGGGTTACACTATCGTAATTTCAAAAGAACCCTATCATAGACGTAGGGTTATATTGGTGAAATAATTCTTCAAACCAGTCCTCCCATTTTGGAGCCTATTCAATACCTAACCACTCCTTATATGGAAATTGTATTCGTTTTTACAACAAACTCCCAAGCGAAATTAGAGAATTATCACTAAATAAATTCAAAGCCCTTGTTAAACGAAAATTAATCAACAAAGCTTTTTTAAATTTGAGGACTAGTTAAATGATCCTAATCCTTGGGATTGAATTGCTCCAGTTCAAACAATTTGTATGACAATACTTGGCGATTAAAAAGAGTGGCGGAAAGTTTCTTGCCAGTTCTTCTTACCCGCTCTACGCCCTTGACTTGCGAACTGGTAGTAAATGTAAATTTATGATTAATTTATTTTAACGATTCAAAAGTGTACTTGGTTACCCACTTGAATAATGATATTTTGAGTTTGAGTTTGAATCAACTTCCCTTTATAATATTAGTGTTGATACGCTTTCGAATTTCCCGTCCCGACGCGACAATTTCGTGGCGTATCTTTATCAAATAATTTAAACACCACAACAAATAAAAACGTGAGAGTTCACACAATATGGAACTATCAGTGCGTCATGCAGAGGCGCCGAGACAAATGATTTGCGTCAGACGTTACAACACTGAATAAGTCACGCTTTGCCACTCCTGATAATTTAGTTGTTTCTAGTACTTATACCTACTACATATAGATCTTAGGTTCATTGTACGATTAGAAGGAATGCAAATCGCAATAGACATTTATTTTAAATACTGGAAATTTGCTAAAAAGGGTAATGTAGCTATGGGTAAAATAATATATAATCTTTTTTGTTTATAATATTAGTAAAAAAGTAAGTTCACTGACCATAATAAAACAAAAAACATCTGTTTCGTGACCGTTTTTGAGTTAAACTTGGATAAATTTATAATTTACTTTAGAAAACATTCTTACATAATAAATCTAGTGAGTTATCATAGCAGTGTATATTTCAATCATAACATAAGTATCTGTATTTATATACAGAAAGATTCGACACGTTTTTGAAATACGGGGGTCGTCATATTATATATTTTCTTTATATATCATAGCTTGAACATACGCATAATGTTAATACTCGAAACAAACGCCGGCTGCAATTTCTGCGTTCTAGACTGTTTATAGTTAGTCATTCTTTTTTGGAAAAAAAGGATACTTTTCTTTAATAAAATCCCAGAGGTTCTTTCATCTCTGCCTTTTAATAAATTTAAGAAATGTATTAAAGAAAAGCTGTGTAAAAAGGATTACTATAAAGTTAACGATTATCTAGTTGGTAAAAGGGCTTGGGACTAGTGCTAGACAGGGTACTGCTAATTAATTTGCGATATTTGTTTTAAAAAAAGTGTTGTTTGACATAGTCATTTTGTATGATGATTTGCTATTTTAAAAGAGTACCAAGAGTTTTTTACGCCGGCTTTTTCTCTCGGCCTACACCCTCTGTCTTCTTTGCCGATGAGTAGGGATGACTACCGATTCAAATTTAATGACGTGGAAGTGATACCTATCTTATATACCATAATAAACATATTTTCTTTGTCTGTCCTTGTTTTAGCATTCTCAATACTAAAACCTATTTACTGAGCCTGAAGACACTGTATGCTTGTCTTTCGTCGTTTACGTCTGCCTAGAGTTCATTCAAAAATGTCACCCAATCCAACGGACTTCTTATATGTTTATTTTATTTTTTAATATATGTTAAGGCCTTGTAAATAACATGTTTTTTTAAAGTATAAGTGCACATTTAGTATAGCATATTTAACGTGTTATTCACGTGCCAATAAGGTATTTATATAAATTAATAATACATCCGTTGAATGTTTCGATGCGTGTGAGCTGTGAGCTAGATTTAAATTGTGTAGGTTTTGTTTTATTTTAACGACATTGTAATAAACTATTTATAACTATTAGACGTTTTTAGCTCTGGATTCTCATAGAAAAGCAATGTTTAGTCATGCTAGTTTATGCCTATATGCGCAGGATTACTTAAATTTAAAAAAAAATTACGAGGCATAATAAATTAATAAATTGCTTAGATTCTCTTAGTGTGCTGTATTTGTAGTTTGACGGTTTATTCATTGAGTACTTCTGTCCTAAGTTATTACGTAATTAGCTAACCTAACAACATCATATAGTATGGTCACTGATAACAACATTTAAAATATTTTATGTTTTTAATAAACAGATTGTCTTGGCAATCGCATTCAAAATTATTTAATATAATATTACTCGTAAAACATAAAAAAGAAAATATATTATTATATTAATATATTATAATAATAATATAAAAAATTGAGGCGTCTAGTTTAAACCACAACTAAGTTATAGGGGTCGAAAATGGCCTGAACTGTTTCGAGTAAAGGATCGTACTTCTCTGGCTATTTTTTATATGATATATCGGACTATGTCATTTACTAATGGAGTATATATAGCTTTTTATAATATTTTACACGACTATTGGATATTACTACTTGTTAATAAACTAAAACAAACTGTTCCAGCGATTTCTTTCAAGAATGCGTTTTCGTCAAAGCTCACCGATGTCCAGATAGAACATTCTGATAAACGAGCTAGGTTTGATATCCATAGTTGCTACCCTCACACTTTAAAATCGATTTTCGAGTTTCTGTAATAATTATCTCGTGTATATCATTTTTGCCTATAGGTAAATAATTGTATATTGTGGTTCTTTTACCAAATCAGAGTTGGCAGGCTTTTATCAATTAAAAATTTAATAACAAGCCATTGTGTCAATTATATTTGTTTGTCGTCATTATCGACACAATATTTTCAATTTATAATATACACATATTACATGTTAGGTATAAGATTACAGTTAATGGAGTAACAAAGACAGGTCGTCAAAGAATGACATTTCCGGACGTATAACCATAGACGGATATCGGATATTAAATACAGCTGGCGACCATTAAATATTATGACGTCAGTTCCGCTGACTATGTTTAAAATACCTACTTTTTTCTTCTTTCAAAATAAATAGCGTTTAAATCCTCGTTATTACTAAACGCTGTTTTTATTACTGGCTGTGCTTTCGAATTTTTCGCGTTATTTTGGTTTGAGTCTGGTGTCATGGATTCGAGTAAATGTTGTATATTTTGCAATGAATTGAAGATTTCTCAGTCTTCTATATCATAAACTCACTTACTTTTCTAAAAAAACAGTGCGCGCGTACAAAGTACACAACTCAGAAGTGAAACTTCTTTGGCGAACAAATTTTTCATATTTGTACAAATCAACAACTTTATATTTCGGAGACTGAGGCTATGTTCACATGTAACGCGCGACAAAAACGCGCGACAAAATATCTTTGTGACGCTAATATAATTATTATTGCGTTTCATCCGTAAAAAAAATACCCTCACGCGCCTAAAGAAGTTTCACTTAAAAAAACTTTTTATTTTATTTTCTAATATGTAGATACAATCTTTGCCCTGTCGATAAGAAGCAAAAAAGCGGAGTTTATTTTTAGTAATTAAAGATTTATTTAAGAAATATTTCGTCTAATATTATCAATGTCACGATAGAATTGTCTAAAATACACGTGAGTCATCTTTAGGCTTGTAAAATGAAGAATATTTTAAACAATACTAAGCTACCTTTGGTGCAAAGCAATTTACCCAAAAAATACAAAATAAAGATTGAGGTAACAGTTATTGTCTAGTGCAAATAGAGGCTTATAGTCAAAGACCAATTTTTGCTGTAGTAATGTGTCCCAACGATTATCTAGATATTACAAAGGTCCTAAAACGAAATAGGAACGTGAGTCCATTCGAACGTTTTGGGGACTCAATTTGGGAAAATGTGGAAAATCGTGGAAATAAATGAGTTTTGTTTACGTATGCGATCCCTTTTCTACCTAATAAGGAATTAACTTATTGGCCTAGGTAACAATGATTAAGCGAAAACGATTTTTATACTGGACTAGCGGCCCGTCCCGACTTCGCACGAGTGGACATTTTTTTTTTAATTTGTAGATATTGATATGGTCTCTAATATTGTGGAACATATTTTTTTCTATCATTGATAGTTTTAATATATTTTATAGGCATTTTCTTTACCTTCTTTAATTATTGTAGTTTTAGGAGGATCCTTATTTTTTCTTTCAATTAAAATAGCATATATTAATCAGTGGTAAGGTAGCATTCAAATGGTGATTTCGATTTTTTTTGATAGTTTTACGAGAAACTACATTTAATATACCTTCTGAATAATTATAATAAATAATTTAAGAAACAATTTATATAGTTTTAGATTGACATTTGAATGTTTTTTTACAGTACAGGGGCCAACCCGGTAGAAAGCTAACCTGATGTTAAGTGACGAAGCCCATGGACCCTCACACTGCCAACAGGCTCGCATGTGCGTTGCCGGCCTTTTAGGAGTTGATACACTCTTATCTTCGTATGTCAAAAAGGTTTATGGAATAGGAGGCAAAGTAACAGGCGGTTATAGTCACCTGCAACGCCAGAGGCTATCGTGTGTTGCCGACCTTTCAGGGAATGGTACGCTATCTTCTTAATGGCCCATTAGTCTTATTGGTTCGGAAATATGTACCAGGTACCTCTATTGGCAGCTGGTTCCACAAAGAGGTGTTACAGGATTATCGTTACTTGAGTTTGGTTGGATAGAGGTCTTACCGTAATAATTATATTCTTAGCTCTAAAGAATCCCAGGCATTTCGTTATTTGCCAAAATTCTGTTAAATATTGGCAAAAAACGAAATGCCATTTTTTTTTCATCTTTAATTGTTTATAACTTTTGCAATTTTTGATGTGCTAATACACGCTTTTGGCACATTTTTCTAGACGTCATTCCGGATCCAATGAGCTATCTCACATAATTTTAAGAGTAGTATCTCTATTTTGTACCATTTTCAACTTGTCGGCTAGACTATATAGTCAAAACTGTTTACGACAACGTCCTTTAGAACAACATACCGGTTATATTGACCAAAATCAAAGGTCCCGGCCGAATTCTATTGTATTAGGTACTTAATAACAACGTCATCGGCTGTTACGACTATCGGTTTTTACGACCAAATATGAGTAGTCCCTTCGATGTCGTTGTTGATTTTGACTGTATTACATTCACTGTAATTATTAGTACAAAGGAATTCCTCTTATTCTATTTCAGTGAACCACGTGACCTAACAGTGCACGGCGCTTGACCCACAAACATTCTATAACTTTAATCTTAGCTGTTTAGAGTTTGAACCAGTAGTTCCGAACGTTTTATGGTTAACACCCTCCTAGCCTTTCTAAAATTCTTACTCCCTATGTAACCTACATAATTTTTAATTAAAAAAAAAATAGTTCCCTTAAGAAACTTTAATGATAGGTTTTAGGAAGATATCACTAGTCTGATAATCACAAAACATGTAATGTAAAGCTGAACTACAAATTCCAAATAATTTTAATAAGTTTTTGAATAAGCCCTTGGAATTGCCCCCTTGTGGGGCGTGGGCCTCACGTTGGAATACACTGATTTGAACTAAATTATTGTTTTTTATGCGGGTACATTTAAATAAAAATTCTTAAGCGGAGATTAGAGTAATGTTAGGTACATCATTGACACTCACTGACTACAAGTGGTGAAAAACCAAATGTTAATATAATAAACGAGAATTTATTGTAGTAAAATATACATATTATTTAAATGTATGTTTGATGTGTTTTGGGTACTTTTTTGATAAAATTATATAATCAATAACTAAGGCCTGGTTGGTGGCTTCATCGTGCGACTTTCATCCTTGGGTTCGTAGGTTCGATCCTAGGCAGTGCACCAATGGACGTTATATCTATGTGCGCATTTAACATACGTATAAGGAAAGTATTGTAAAAAATCCGGCTTGCCTTAGACCCAAAAAGTCGACGGCGTGTGTATCACAGGAGGCTGATCACCTACTTGCCTATTAGTGACAAATGATCACGAAACAGATACAGAAATCTGAGGCCCAGACCTAAAAAGGTTGTAGCGTCACCGAAAATATAATTAATCAGTGTGAGACAATGTATATAAGCGCTCGAAATGCAAACACGACACAGCTGTCCAAACAATTTCGCTGTGCAATAATTTTTTAGAAAAACATAGTCTATGTTTTCGACAATCACAGAAAATATATTTTTCGGGGTAAATTATTACCCAAATTATTTACTAATATTTTATCGTTTGTTTATTAAATTAAACTCCCAAACTACTGGATCGATTTGAAAAAGTATTTCACCATTAGAATTATCCCTCAGTAACATATGCTATTATTATTTATTTCCCTCATATAAAATAAACGTCCAGCCAGCAGCAATTAAAAACAAAATCGCATCATCGTAAACAATTCCAAGAATTAAATTCTTATTTCAAAAACAAAAGCGTTTTGCATTCTTCCCAATTAACGTTCCGAATATAGCAACAAAAGTGCAAGTGTAATGAAAGTGATGACGTCAATGTGTCATTGTCATTTGATGCAAGAAAACAATGGAGCCCGTTGAACAATATTTATTCAGTAACTCCTTGTAACTTAAGGTTATCTGAACTTACTCTGTCTTATACCATACCTACAAATGTTTTTTTACGTTCATAATACACCAATATAGACAAAAATGAGAATTCCGGCTGAATTCTATTGTATTAGGTTCCTAATAACGGTAACGACTATCGGTTTTTACGACCAAATATCGTCAAATATAGTCCCTCCGATGTCGAAGACTTGACTTTTAAATAAAATAAAATTCCTCAGATTGCTGTATCTGATTCGTGATAATTTTATAAGCAAGCAGGTGATCAGCCTATGACACACGCTGTCGACTATTTGGGTCTGAAGCATCCCGGTTTCCTCACGATGTTTTCCTTTACCGTACGCCAGCCAGTGCTAAATACGGATAGTCAATTTACTTTAAAAACAAATTAGGATAGATATAATTAAAGACCTTTAATATGCGTGAGTGATTTTGTAAATGCAAGTGTGCATTAATAGCTTCAAGTGTACTCACAAAAGTCGTTTTATATAGTACTTCTTTAAATTTACACTTCTTTGTTTCTCTCTTTTGCCTGCTAAAATATAGAGATAGCTTGTATGTTTATACCTGCTACACTCTTAGTTATGTACGTTTTTTGATTGTACTGTATAATTCAAAGAATTGTACAACAAAGAATCTAAAATCCGACGAATCTATTTCTCCAAGCTCCATCATCATGTCATTGATCCTGGGAACTATGTTAACACATATTTTCCAAAACGTATATGTATATATTTATAGAATAGGGGGGCAAAAAGGGCAGTTATAGCAGCCCATTTTAAGGGGGTTAACCTTGCAAGAAGTTATCCAAATTTCGCAAAAAATCGTAATCTGTTGGAGCAACGTCCGGGGAGTACGGTGGATGTCTTACATATTCCCATTGAAGCTCCTCTAATTTAGTAGCAGTCTGTTGTGCAGTGTGTGGTCTAGCGTTTTCGTGAAGCAGCAGTTGGCTAGAGCGTTTAACCAGCCTTGGTTGTTTAGCAGCTAGCTTTTCCATCATGGTTTGCAGTTGCTGACAATAGACATCCGAGTCTATTTTGCCGGCCTTTGAGGGAGTATACTCCATACTCTTACTTTGAACAATTGGAGGTCGTATCTCTCAGGGAAGACCGCCTCCGGGAGTCTATTCCACAGTTCGCTAGTTCGCAAAAGAACGTGTTTTGTGAAGCGGATCTTAGAAGACTTCCAACCATCAAATTGATGCTCATGAAATTTTGAATTAATCAAACGAAACAACTCGTCAGAATATAACAAAAACATCGATCTATTTTATAGTCGGATAGAAGAGGCCTGGACTATACGTGCCAGAAAATCCAAATGATTAAATTTTTACACACCCACGCATAAACTATTGATGTATTTACGAAGATAATTTGGTCCGAACTCGAGATGAAAGGTCAATGGCTTCGCGGTGTATCGGAAATTCAATTATCTTATTTTAGGCGAGCTCCTGCCCTGACTTTGTATGTTAAAGGCAAAGGATATTCTGGATATGATAGGCTCTCTACTGAGCCTGATAACCTAAAGCCTTCTAGCGTCTGAATGCCTTATGCAGATATGAAATTATTATGGTCTTTTTAATTGATTTTTTAAAGGCGAAATTTAAAATAGTATCTATTAATAAGTATTAGTAAAGATAAAAAATACGTTTTTAAAAACCGTAAGAGTTTGACAGTTAAATTTACTATATAGACCAGTGCCGATAATTTTTGAAACCAAAAAAAATTACAGTAGGATGAAACCCATTAGAAAAGCAGGGGAATATGATCAAAATGAAAGGAAAAATAAATTACGGTCGATCTGAGGTCGGGAAGGGGTAGGGGCCCCCCCCTACCCCTTCCCGACCCGTCATCCCCTACCCTACTTCTCTATAAATCTTCTTTAAATTATAATTAGATGCCTATTTATTACTATTTTAAGATAACTTATATATACCTGAGTGACCTTAAAAAAATTTTTAGCCTTTAGATGGGCTAAAATTTTCGTATTTCATAGAGAAGTAGGGAAGGGGATGACGGGTCTGGGCGTTACTGCATACGATTTTTTGCATTTTGTGAGAAGATTTACTATGGTAATATATATATATATATTTACCATAGGAAAGTAAAGATTTCAACGCACTGAAAGCACATCAACTTTTTGAAAAAAGCTGAAATTTTGACGTCAGAATTTTCGATTGAAAATTAGGGTGTTTTTTCGATATTAATTCAAAATAAGGTGAAAAAATAAATATTTTTAATCAAATAAATTACAGTATATTTGGGACATAATAAGGTAAGTTTCCACCAAATTTCGTTTAAAAAAATAAATTTTTGTAAAAGATAGAAATAAAAAACCAAAAAGTTGGTTTTTTGAATTTTTCACCTAAATTTTGAGGTTATGTGAAAAATCTACAAATACAAAAGTTGTAGATCTTTTTATTGCCTACAACTTTGCCATTTAACTTTCTTCGATAGGACTTTTAGTTTTGCCGGAAATCGAGATAAATCGTTTTTTACCCTTAAAACTATCCCCCCCTACCCCTTCCCGACCTCAGATCGACCGTAATTTATTTTTCCTTTTATTTTGATCATATTCCCCTCCTATATTAACTTTGGACTGGAAACTTAAATATGTTTGTGCCCAAATGAAATATTATTTATTTAAGTACAAAATAAGTAAAGGAAAACGGCATGTTAACGCAAATTGAATACGGGAAAAATGATCTGTTTTCGTAAAGTTGACTTAGATATTGTCATATAACATATTTATATATATAATATATTGCAGTAAACAGCTTTGAGGATCCACTTTTAGTATATTAAAACCACTTAACTAATTGATTAAAGAAAGCAATCCGGAGTAAAACTTTAATTTTAATTCACCAATTGGTATAGATTTTGACAAAATAAAACCCAATTTATGTATTATACTCGCACTTAATCAGTAATTTTAAATTACAAATTTTAAATAAAGACTGTTGCTTTCAGCAATCTATTTCACAAAATATATCTGTTATACAATATTGCAGGAACATAAAATATTGTCTTTGATTCTTACAGTTGATTCGAAAAATATTTTCGTATCCTATTGAAATTGTGTTGCAATTATTAAATCAAATTCCAATTTATTAAGTACAAGGCATACGTTAATGCCGTTACATTTTATTTAGTTATGGTTTAGTCATTATATAGGTACTAGGATCTTTAATAGATGCTAGTACCGATGAACCTAACTAATTTATTCATAAAAATTCATACACTCCATTTTTTTTTTTTTTTTTATAAAACAGGGGGCAAACGGACAGGAGGCTCACCTGATGTTAAGTGATACCGCCGCCCATGGACACTCTCAATGCCAGAGGGCTCGCGAGTGCGTTGCCGGCCTTTCAGGAATCGGTACGCTCTTTTCTTGAAGGACCCTAAGTCGAATTGGTTCGGAAATACCTCAATGGGCAGCTGGTTCCACAAAGTGGTGGTGCGCGGCAAAAACTGCCTTGAAAAACGCTCAGTTGTGGAACGGCGGACGTCGAGGTGATACGGGTGGAATTTCGTACTCTGCCTCGACGTCCGATGACGAAACTCAGCTGCAGGTATTAATCCGAACAACTCCTCTGAACACTCTCCATGGTAAATGCGGTAGAAGATGCAGAGAGACCCCACATCTCTACGCAACGCCAAAGGATCAAGCCGCTCGGAAAGGGATTGGTCGTCGACGATTCAAAACATTCCATACATTACTGAGGCAACACATTTTAATTATTAATACATTTATGCGTTAAATTAAGCATTAACGCGAGAATGTAAGTGCGTGCTTCTATTTCACCATGCCTCCTGCAGATAGAGGACAAATCTTTGTTTTTAATTTATTTTATTCTTATTTATTACTTAAGATATCATGTAGATCATGGTGTAATGAGAACTAGCAGTAAATGTAAAATTAGAAGCATTTAATGTATATATAATTATATTTCGTTTTTGAAGTTCATAAGTGTATATTGTGTTACCTATATGAATAAATTATTATTTCACTTTTGATTTCCAAAAATCTCTCCAGGTACATTTATACGAAACCACTTTCGATATTCAAAATCGTCCATTAAAGAAAAGTATTTCCATGAAAAAGGGAAAGCTATCGTAAGATCTAATCGCATTATTCAACGCTAATAAATCGCTTGAATGCTTGAACACAATGGTGTACTTAGCCGTTCGCAGCTTGTTAGCTTAACTTTTCCAAGTTTTCGTTATGGCGTTATTCTAATAGCGAATTTCGAAATTGTTTCTCGGCTTGCATTTCCAACTTACCACGTTATGTGCAAATGGAAGATGGAAAACTTTTTCTAGGATACGTTTCTATAATGCTTTCCAATGGAAACTTTTTGTGGATCAATTTTCTTTGAACAAGTCAAGAAATAAAGCTTTAATTTATTCCTAATAAACAAAAGTTTCGAGATTGATATTGTCTTTTGATGTAATGTCATGGCCCTTTTCATCAAAAAGTATGAAATCTACGATTACCAAAACTATGTTCAGCTAAATTAAACTTGAATTCCGCTACTCAGCTTCAAAATTGTACAACGAAATTTTTAACGGTTAGACAAATATGACTACACCACATCATACACAACGCAAATCTACATATAAACTACCCAAAAAGCACTTTCTTCGCCCAACGCTGTTTCTTTAGACGCCCTTTCATCTTTAACCACTTTCTTAAAAACTAAATTTTCACTAACAATCTCAAACATCTTCTCTACAAACCCTATGCTGAAATGGAATGTTTTCTTATTGTGTAACAGTAGTTTAATTATAAAATTGTAAGGATCTGTTTCACAATGTATGGATAAAGTACCAAATAGCTATGCACACATAAATTATTTGGAAGATAAATTGTGCTATTTGACACTTCATCGGACTCATAGCTTATGATGGACTTTATGTGATGAATAGCGCTATCTAACAGTCGTGAAACGCAACAATAGTGTTTATCCTACCAATAAGTAATAAATAGCTAATTTGGAATTTATGTAGAACTTATTCGTACATTGTGAAACAAGTGTAGTTAATATGTCAAGTACCGTTAATATGTCAAATGACTAGCTGCCCACAATACAGGCAATCCTAGTGTGTGGGCTAGTGCACTTTCTTTTTTAACTAAAGATCCTTTTATATTTTGCAATTAATAATGACAGTGATTTTTACTTGAGACTGGTCTTCAATAAACTGTTTTTTAAACAACGCGTAATTCCTCTGTAGAACAATTTTAGGTGTCTATAATAATGGATACAGCCTGGCAATAATGTCGGTATGGACCGATTCGTCAACCGGTTGGAGCTCCATTTTCCGCACAATTTTTCCCGTTTTCCTCATTTTCCCATCGCGTGTCAACGCTCATTAAACGACAATAACTACATCTATATAATGAGGTTGAATCATGGAACACTCCAAATTGCGATGATTACTTATAAAAGCTTTTTCAAGTACGTTTTATTTTATTTTTGTTATAAAAATTTATATTTAAAAATTTTCCATATATTCCTATAGGCCACATCTTATTGAACATCAGGCAGTATTGGACTGGACTGGACAAACGTCTGTGCAGTGTTGTATAAAAAAAGAAGGGTATCTTCGTTAAATCATGTTGGCCTAGTGGCTTCAGCGTGCGACTCTCATACCTGAGGTCGTAGGTTCCATCCCCGTCTGTGCACCAATGGACTTTCTTTCTATGTGCACATTTAACATTTGCTCGAACGGTGAAGGAAAACATCGTGAGGAAACCGACATGTCTTAGACCCAAAAGTCGACGGCGTGTGTCAGGCATTGGAGGCTGATCACCTACTTGCCTATTAGATATAAAATTGAATATGAAAGAATGAAACAGATTCAGAAATCTGAGGCCAAGACCTAAAAGAGGTTGCAGCGCCACTGATTTATTTATTTATTTTATCTCCGTTAAAAACGGCCGTTTAGTTGACGACTGGTTTAAGGAAGCATATCATTTTAATACCTTATTTAACTTTCGTTTAAGTGTGTGAAATCATTTAAATATTCATAATATAGCTTTAAATTGAATTAACTCTTAATGACTGACTATGAGCTATGTAGCTTTCTTTTGATAAAATAATGTTTTTAATTCCTTATAAAGTTAAAGAGATTCATACAAACAAAGTCCTCTTAACAATATTTGTATGGATATTTCTATAATGTCAATGTCTTCCCAAGCCTTATTGCGTGTGCGCTAATAAGGTCAAGTTGATAGCAAGTGTCCTAGATACAGATTGTACACACAGCTCAAAAAGGAATACTTTCCGATTTAATAAAAGTCTATATAATTTAAAATTGTTTTTAAATTGCTAGTGCATTTTTAAAGTTAGGAAATGCAGTTTTGCTCTTCGCGGGAAATGTTTTATCAAACCCACTTCCGCGCTAAAGGCGGGAATTTAGACAAAGCGAATTGCTGGTTTATTGAAGTCCGAGAAAGAAGCTATCTAATGAATTTGTAATTATCTCATCGTGTAATTTAATAATAATGGACCGCTAAGCGCACCAATCGATCCTTATCCATATTACAACCATATACCGACAACGCATAATTTCGTACTTTGGTCACAAAATGGGTAGGGGCGAGAACATAGATAAGCTTATAGTGATTGGCATCAGATGAAAAAATCGCAACGAACGGACTGATCAAGTCTTAAGTCAAATACTTGTGGTTTACAAAACTATATATAAAAGAACCGCAGTACCGAAATTGGTGAAGTTAAATTATTACTATACTACTAGCTGTCCATGTTAATAAGACCGGCTTTATAAATCGTGGATTACTGGAACACCGTAACCATGGAAACAGATAGCACTCTACTAAGTCGTAAGACAAGTCACAAACAAATAGGAATTGTTTTATACTGATATAGAATAATGTGTTTGGCAGTTTTCTATTTTACCTTGACTTGTCCCATGTTTAATGTGTTAGTAGAATTTATTCACTTCTATCGTATTACCTGAAAAGAGAAAAAAAGTTAGTTGTTTTTAATAAATATTGTAATGTACAGCCGTATAGTTTCAAATATAAAATCATATTTATTCCTCACCCAAAATAAGACGTAAACGACGTAGATAGCATACTTGTCCATGAACGATTAAAAGTGGGCAAATAAGATTAATAAGCTCAATTTTTAATCGCGTTGTGTGTCCAACGCCTAACCACATATCACGACTGACAGAATCTCTTCTCTACGAAATTTAAAATTAGAAGTAAAGTTTGGTTAAAGGGTAAATAAACTGAAAAGAAAAAGAAAGGCAAAAATCAAAAGATTTTTTCGTGGTCCGATTTGCAAAGGCAAAGAAAAAACGATCGAACGAATATATTACAAACCCTGTCTTAACGATGAAATATATATGATAAAGAAAAGTTGTAGAGCTTCGTAATGCCTATAAAAATTCAGAAACATATCTAACTTTTATAATTTATATGGCAACACAATATTTCGGAGTCAACTTAAGCAAGACCTGCCGATCTTTGTCTTAATATTCTATCCTATGTTCATAAAAATGGAAACAAACAAATGATAAACGCAAACATGCACCTATTCCACAGGACTAGTAGCAAACGAGGTCCCTGCAATATGGTAGACGGGCACATTAGCACTAATGGACTTACAAGCTTACGCGCCTTCCGTCTGGTCACACCTAGCTAGTTAACTTTATTACGTAGACCGCTTCAATGAACTTTAGCTATTGTATTAATATATTACCTTGACATCAAGCAAAAGGACGAAATAAGAAATACAGGTCTTTCTCTTCTAAAGAAAATGGAAATGCGCTGGACACATGGCCAGATACAACGTCGATAGGTGGATACAAAGACTGCTGAAACGCCATGAGACACAAGATGGATAGACAAAATTGTGATAATAGCGGACGTGTCTTTCCCCGGAGATAGTCAAAATTTTAAAATTCTGGAATGCCTTGCAGGAGGCATTTACCCGTGGGGGTCCATATAAATATAACATTTTATTTTTTAAACTGATAGTGTCTTGTGCCGTATGTGTTGGTATTTTCATGGAGTAAAACAAAGCTGTATTATTATTATTGCTATTATGGTCGTAGGTAGAAACTTCCTGCCCAAACTCACTGACTATACGTAGCGCTGCGCATTACGCTTTCTGGAAACTTAGCAGAGGTTTATTGACATTTGAGACTTGACAGTTGACACTCGACCACAATGTGTTTACTTATTATATATACTATATATTATTGTTTTTTATTAACATAACTTTTACACATCACCTCATCGTTGTCACCGTGACCACGCTCCCTGTAAAGCATGCGAAACGTCGGGAAAATTTAAAATTATGTAAAATAATTATAAGTTTATAATAACACATAGCTTCAATCCGTTAAAAAGTGTTTTCTTTAAATACTATATATTGCTCGATTTAATTAAACTATGTAGTTAGTATTTTACACAGATAATAAATAGTAACGTATATACCTAAAGGAATTCTACAGCTAACATAAATTAATATAACAAAAAATAAATAACCTTAAAATATAATAATTAAAATATATTATTAAAAAGAGTCCCTTTAGGCAAGGTTCCGAAGATACTGGCAGCATTTCCCCTTTGAATAGATACACTAATTCTTTGTCCGAGATAGTTAATATTATATTTGTTTTCTAACAAGAATATTGAAAACTTTTAAATTTTTATTGTTTTTACATTAAGCTAAAATACGTCCATAGGCGGAGTCTTCATTGTTGTTTAAAAAATCTTGGAATAAAAGTCAAATTTCTCCCAAAAAAGTGAAAACTATGTAAACAATATTGAGTGCTATCCTAAACTACATTTCTGTCTAGCCTCGTTTATTCGCCTCTCAAAACTAATGAATTCAACGTATACAAAAGATAAGACTGTCCAAATATGCCTTTGTAAAAACAGCCAGCAATTTGTGCTGAATCTACAATAGCTTGGACGTGAGTCAAAAGCTTAACAAAAAAACATTATTTATGGCACAGTTTCCCAAGTTATCTCGTGCCGGGGCTATATTGTGCCGGCTGTAGGTCCTAACGCTTTCAATAAACTTGAAATTCTTTGTTAACAAGCGTAAGAAGAGCCGATATTGTTATCCCGAAGTATTCAGTTTCGTGGTGGAATTGTAGATTTTTGTTTGTTTACAAGATCTTTGAAAGCAACCAAATTTTACTTTTATTAAAAGGGCAATATATATTTAACTTTTAGAGGCGATATATAGTGAATTAAGCGGGCGACTTTTTGGTTTAAAGAAGGCACAGGTTAAAAGCAGTTGATGACGAGCATGTATGGTTAATGTTAAGTGGATCTTTGGCCTTCGGGAAAAGGCTTGAATGTCTAAATATATAAAATATTTTACTTAGAGCCAAGTTAGAGTCACACCGCTTAAGTGTCATTGCTCGTGGCGGCGTCCATGCGTCGCGTCGGGTTGTTTCTCTCCCTAAAATATGGCGAGGGGGCCGCTTAAAAAGAGTGGCAGAGAGTTTATTGCCAGTTCCTTTCTTCCGTTCTACGCCCTTGATTTGAGAACTGGCAGTAAGTGTGAAATTAGAAGCATTTAATATATATTTCTTTGTGTACATTGTGTTACCTAAATGAATAAATGATTTAGTTTTGAGTTGATTTCAATGACATAGACTTAACGATAAGTTTACTTTAGATTAACCAATTTTCCCCTAAAAGCCTCCGAGGCGGTGAGCTCACCAAAATGAGATGTCTATTGTAGAACACGATTTTAATTAAAAAACTATATTATTAAAGGCAAACAAATTTCCATATCAACTCTCGACGCAAAGCTTGACCCTTCCACGAACTAATTAAACAGAAATTCATTTGTATTCCGCTGACAAGAAACAGCCACAACTAGAAATTTATCTTCCCAAAGGCCCAGGCCAAAGTACTGAGATTTTAATTGCATTCCTACCTACCTTTTTTACCCTAATCCTCACAAGGAACTAATTAAAGTGTATTCTTAAATTTATGAGAGAATGTTATTAGAGCCAAATTGAGCCTAATGGAGGAGACGTTTTTAAAATTTCCAAGATGCTTCAAATGGTTAGAGTGGCACTGCAGGGTTTCCCGCAATTAAATCTGCAAAACTACTGTTTATACAGGAGAACATTTTTTTTTCAGTTGACATGTTATACCAATACAATGCATACTGTTTCAGTAATTTAGGCTCACCTTATGTTAAGTGATACCGCCGCTCATGCACACTCATATAAGAAGTGCGTTGCCGTTTAAGACTTGGTACGCTCTTTTCTTGAAGGAACTCGGCGGGTTAAAAAAAACTGCTTATACTACTGGTACTGGTATAAAGATTGCTTTTGTGATAGTTATATACCTACTCATTTTTGAAACCACAGATTTTTAAAAACATGGTTCAATCAGTCTCGTAAATACAAAAGCAAACTTTTTCTCGTCATATTTATTTTCGTACCTGAAATATTGATTTTATGCTTTTAGTCGAAGTCAAATTTTGTGTTGACCCGTGTATGTCATACGATACGATACGACAGTTTTAAGTTATTATAAAAGATTCAAAATTTGTATAATCGATTTAATTGAAATTAATAATGAAAAGTTAAAGGTACACTGCCACAGGAACCAAATTTATAAAATTTGTTTTCATTTTCTTTTTATTGATTTTGATTACTACTTCGTCTCGTAAGAAAATTGTAATAAATAAACTGTATTTTTATAATGAAAATATTATATTATAGCAAAAATTCCAAAATGTCTATTAATTTCTAGTCGCAGTTAAAAACCGTGGCGGTTAATTCGTAGTGCGACTTCACCGTAAGAAAGCGTTTTAAGAGTATCAGGCGGTGTTCGGTTAGGAGCCGAATACTTAATGGTTCTTTAGCCTCAGGATGTGAGGTCTTTGAGTTATGAGCCCTGCCAGGCAACAGTATTTTTAAACGGTTTTATTTAGCTCACCCCGTTTGTTTTATTCTTGGGTCAAATTTAGTAATTCAAATTTCACCCTTTTCCTGTCAACCGATTAATCTGAAATTTTGTATACACTTTGGATTTTGGTGACAATACAATAAACTAAATAAATAAAATAAAAATAACTAAATATTATATAATATATAAATATATATTATAGATATATATATATATAACATTATATTAAAAAACTGTATCTATTTTATTAATTAAATATATATTATATTTATATTATAGAATTGATTTATTTATATAAACTAACGGGCAAGGAACCTTGCAATAATGAAGCACTAAATGAATTAAACAGAATGCGAAATAAAAACTAAAAACTAGAAAATAAAAATAGGTAAAAAAACTTTTTAAGTTAAACGGTTTTATGTTAAACATACATTGCAATGTTTAAGATAAATGTACTAAAAACCAAAAAATAATAAAATAGATACAGTCGTGGGAATTATAAACATATGCATAGACTAGACTAAAATAAAACCGTAGGGCACGTCAATTGTCTACAATCGTTGATTAAAATGTTTGTTTTGTAATGTTTCACTATAATTAGGCAGTTGTTCAACCGACAACGATGGACGTGTGATAAGTAGGGCTAGAATGTGGAAACAAGCTAGCAAGCTCGATTATAAGCGAGTTTTAGGGTTTCATAGTGGTGAGCGAGTAGTACTTTTATCATATCTTTTGTCGATTAAAGACAAACTACGAGCAGTGAAACGATTCCTCGCCAGCCAGCAGTGTGAATGTCCAACGATAAACTAGTTGAAACATCTCTTTTATTTACATGGAGTGTATAACTATTGGAATTTCCATGAGCAAGAAAATAGTAAGTAATTTCCTGACCGTCTGCGGGCCAACTGCCTATTTTAACGACGAATTAAACGATTCTTCTATCGCACATTAAGTCGATAATTTGTAGACAATTGACGTGCCCCACGGTTTTATTTTAGTCTAGTCTATGCATATGTTTATAATTCCCACGACTGTATCTATTTTATTATTTTTTGGTTTTTAGTACATTTATCTTAAACATTGCAATGTATGTTTAACATAAAACCGTTTAACTTAAAAAGTTTTTTTACCTATTTTTATTATATCATACAACTACTCGTTATATACATACAAATTGAGGGTATGCTTGTTGAAGACTTTTTTGTTCTATTAAAACAGAATCCAGAAGCAATTTTAATATAATTTTTATTCGTTTTAACTTAATCGAACTATTTAATAAATTAATAAAATATTGGAATCTTGAATGAAAATCTTGCATTGGAATAAGACTTTTTGTAAAAATAAAAATATACCACAAAATTAAGATAATATTTAAAAAAATATAGTTATTTTAAAACTTCTCGTTCGTAATACTTATATACTGAATCAAATACCACAGACCAGACATTTTAACCCATAACTTCATCTTTTTTAATACATCCTTCTTTCGGTCCTTTTATATAAATCAAAGTATCATTTGTTCATATAGTAAGCTTAATGTACACTTAGGAACGTCAGAATTTAATTTTAATGTTTAAAATTCAATCAAGTTAGAACAAGAAGAATTTATTTTATTTATTTATTTATTTACACTTCGTTGCAATAAAAATAAAAGAAACACAAATAACACGATACATACAAATTATAAGGGATGCAACGGGCGGCGTTATCGCTAATAAGCGATCTCTTCCAGGCAACCCTAGGCAGACTAGACTTGGCAATAAACTCTCCACCACTCTTTTCGTCCTGCTCAAATGTTATGGTATGGTTATGGTATGGTGGATATATATATCTTTTTTGGTATAAAAGTTTGCTTTTGTGATAGTTATAGTAATACTACTCATTTTTGAAACCAAAATTTTTGAAATGATCGTTCAATCGCCCTCTCAAATACAAAAACAATCATTTCATGTCATGGTTTTTATGTCGAATTCCAACCTAAAGTCAAATTACGACCTAAAGTCGAATAATTGTAATTTATAATTAAATAATGAATAAATGAATAAGAAAACCAAACGGTTAAAAATGATCAAGGCGCGTTTAAATATGGGCACACTAAAACCTCTGTGATGCAGGACAGTAAATAAACATTTTTAAAAATCTGTTCAAAAGAGATTTAATGTGGATTTCAACACCCAACAGTGAAAGGGAATTCGTTGAGAAAAAGTGGCCGTTTGTCATTTTTATTATTTAAACTGCCCCTGTGACCCAGAGAGGAATTTTTATTGCCGTAGCTTTGAAATTATGTGAGCTTTGGAAGTGTTGAAGCAGGAAATAGATACTATTGAACTAGGCGTGGCTGTTTCTTTTACGAAAAAAAATTTATATACAATTTATATTTTTTATTGCGATACTATGTGCAACACTTTTCGTGAAAAAAAAAATATAATTTATCTGCGGGCTCTCTTATGATTATTATTAAATTCTCTTTTATTTTACGTAAATTTAATGGAAATAGTAGGCAAAGATTGACAGACTATTGGCAAAGATAGAGCCATTTAGAAAGGATTGGGGGTTGGGGTTGAAACCCAAGATATCCACAGGCGACTATCATTTTACTACTAACATTTTAGTAAGTAAATACTAACAATACAATTGGAAAAGTAAATTAAGGACATGGAAATAAAATAAGGCTTTAATATTTTTATTTTACGTAAAATGTCTCATATTGATTTCACAAACAAGAACAAAAATAATAAAAACTGACTTTAATGATTTTCAGACTCATACATTATGAGTTGCGCGGAAATTGAGAATTACCTAACAAAAAATTTATTGTTTTAATACGTACTTATCTTTAATAATTCGTATAAAGATAGAATTTTGTATAGATAAATAAAATACCATTAGCATGCACAAGCCGTTTACAAAATAGTAATAAGAATTTTCCTTTTCCCATAAAACGATATCGTTGCATCGTTTCTCCAATAATGACATTTGGACGGCCATCGCCGAGGACAATCGCTTACATTTATTTTTATCGTTTTACATTGACATTTTAGTAACAATATAACTACAGTCAGTGAGTTTGACAAGGTTCTAAACGCTAGCGTTGTTGCGGCGAAGTGAGTTACCCGGACGTGTTTGATACTTTGTAAAACTCATTGTACTGTATATTTCTGGGGTTCATTCAATATAGAGTAGGCCTACTGGCTTCAGCGTGCAACTCTCATCCCTGAGGATTAAATCGGCGAAGGAAAACATCGTGAGAAAATGGGCATGTCTTTAATGTAAAACGACATGTTGCAGACAGAATATCGTGAGGAAATCGGCATGCCTTAGATCCATCGGCGTGTGTCAGGCACAGAAGGTTGATCACCTACTTGTCTATTAGTAACAGCTCACCTGCTTGTCTGTGAAATAAAAAAAAACGTGTGTGTACTTATGTACACGCGTTAGAAGTTATACTTCTTTGGCGTAATAATTTTCTTCGAGCACTTTATTCTTGTCCATTTTAATAGTCATTTGCAATCGAAACGATTTAATATGTACTAATCATGATATTTTACAATAAATACTATGTTCATTATCATTGGAACGGTTTTCTCGTATAGAAATCATTATTTTTGGTTTAAATAAACACTACGCCATGACAGACAATGCAACTTGTCGATAAAACAGAGCAAGCACCAACTAGCGGCCCAGACTGCTTTAGCGACGTTTGAACAGATATTCAGGGTGTCGGTTATTTGTGACGGTGTGCGCGCGCATCGTAAAAATTTACTCTCATAATTTTATCCTAACGCGCCAAAATAAGTATATCTTCAAAAATGACCAAAGAATTGCATACAATCTGAGGCCGAGACCAATATACATACAACATATATAATATATATATATATATGTGGTAGCGCCAATAGATACTATTATATACAGTCACCGTCTAGCCAAAGAAAGTTTTGTTTCCGCACATTGGGTTAAGAATAGCACCTCAAGAACTCTCAATCAAAACTAATAAAACATTCCAACTCGAAGTCTTTAGAAAACAAAACTTTAATCTCAAATATAAACAACGTTCCATTCATAAATTTAAAATCAAAGAAAGTTTCCCAAGGTACTATTAAAACGTCATCAAGAGTAGAATACTTTGAATTAACATATAAATTAACATACAATATGACAGCTGCGGTGCGACACGTGACGCATTGTAAGTGAAATCAATAAACACGCAATGGTTATTGCTTAATTATTTTAACTTGTCGTTTGGTTCCGGTCGGATTGTTTTGTTTGTTCACCATAAATGGTTTTATTTATTTTTAACCTATAAATACTATATTATTAAGGAGGCAACCGGCGGCCTTATCGCAAACAATCGATCTTTTCCAGTTCCTGTTTTCTTTTTCCTTAGTAGGGTTAAAGAATTTTTTTTAACAAAAATAAAATTGCTAGTGACAATGTAGACTTATACAAAATTAAAAAAGTGCGTGCGTACAAAGTACATGTCAGAATTGAAAATTCTTTGGCAAAACAATTTTTTTAATCTTGTTCATATTTATACAAACCTAAAAAATTAGATTTCCGAGACTTAGAGGGAGGGAAAAAGGAAGATATGTTAGGAATTTAATGAATTTAATTGTTATTTTAATATTAAAAGTGTCGAAAATTAATACAAATTATAATTTTAATTTTTTTAATCTTTTATAATAAGAACATGGGGCATTTTAATTTACAATTCGTCAATAAATTATTTTGCATAAAAGATAAAAACTAATATTTTATAAATTCTCTTTAAGAAATTTAAATTTCAAAAATTGTATTTCTATAAGGTAATTCGCCCTTCTCACTCTCTCTCAATCGCTCTCCCCCTTTTCTTCGACAAAAACGCTGCACATCTTCGTGGCGCTAATATTATTATTATTGCGTTACATCCGTAAAATTTTCTATGTGCGCATTTAACAGTCGCTCGTACGGTGAAGGAAAACATCGTGAGGAAACCGTCATACCTTAGGGCTTAGAAACCGTCGACGACGTGTACCACAAAAGGTTGATATACTGAGGCCCAGACCTAAAAGGTAGTATCGCTTTTAGTATATATATATATATATATATATATATATATATATATATTTAAAATACAAGAAAATAATATATCTACAATTACATAAGTAATATAAAATAGTGTAACTAAAATCACGATTTAATGGATAGGATTTAGTTAAGAGGTGTTTATTTAGAAGACTTTTAGTATACTGTTCAATGTTATTCCTGGTAAAACATTAATAATAATAAGAATAATGTCGATCGGAACCCCTTCAAGGGTAAAGGCCTCCTCCAGCTTTTTCCAACTGACTCGGTCTATGGCTCTCTTTCTCCATTCGTTTCCTGCTACCGCTTTTTTTTCTTATATCCACCTTTTTTTGGGCGAACTCTTCTCCTTCTTCCTCTTGGTCCTTTCCATACAGTTGTCTTAAAACAACTATTTTTATGTAAAGGAGACAAATGGGCAGTAAGTTCTTCTGATGTTAAGTGATACCACCGCCCATGGACTCACACTGCCAGAAGGCTCGCAAATGCGTCGCGTTTTAGGAATTGGTACGCTCTTTTCCTACCCTAAGTCGAATTGGTTCGGAAATACTTCAGTGGGCAGCTGGTCCCACGTAGTGGTGGTGGGCGGCAAAAACTGCTCTATGAGTCTCTATTAAACCCTTGTTAAACGCTAGTAATACTTTAGACACGTAACTTGTATGGAACTTTCTTGAAAATACTATAATAACAGTGTTGTGGCTTCCATAATACCTCGGCTTAAATTACATCATTATTGAAAGTGGTTATTTTGTAGAAATTGCTGCAAATTACAAACTACTAGACAAGAAAATGTTTGTTACTTTCGTATACGGAATAGCTCCAGTAATAGAAAACCTACATGACAAATATGTATTGAAGTTATACTTCTTTTGGCGCGTTAGGGAAAAACGTCACAAAAAACCGACACCCTGAAGTTAGCTATAGTCAACATTTATTTTGTGATATTTAAATAAACTTTATTTAACTAGATTATGCGTTATAATAAAACTTGCAATGTATTAAATACCTTTTTTCTATTGTTAGTGTCGTTTTCTCTACAAACGTAGAATAACATTTTTGAAAAGATTTTTATGTTGTTACGCCAAAGAACTATAACTTCTAACGCGTAACCATATTAATTAAATGTTTAATAATAATTAAGGCGCGTATGTATGTTACGAAAATTCAAAAATAGAATTTCAAAAATTCTGTTCAGTAATTTCCTTCCGCTAAATATGTTCCATAGCACTAGTAATAATCTATTAGTAATATTTATGAGCGACGTTTATTCTATTATCTCCTATTATGGTCTATTGTGACGGCAGAGGTCGCGAGTGGGCCGGCTAGCCTTAACCCGGCCTTGGTAGTTAGCACGTGAAACGACCTGGGTGTTATATTCGCTTGGAACTGATTTTATCTAGAACTTGATATTAGCGTAACCTAAATATAAAGTATCTTACATCATCTTCAGAAAATATGCTTTTTTAACCTACTTAGTATAGAGAATTGTTAGGGTTAGATTCAGAAACGATACTAGCGCTAAACGTCAAAAATGAATTTGATTTTCACATAGGGTAGTTCGCGCTATATATATATATATTTTAAAAGTTTTGATATGCTAGTGTAGGTTTGACAAATGGAAATTTGGTATTCGTCTTTATTTTAGTTAATTTCTTTACTTTTTAAATATTAATATGATATTATATCTTATTAATTGTCGCATAAGTAGGGAATAAAATTGTCTACAGCCAGGTTAGAATGCACGACCATAGAGTTAATAAACACACGCTTAACCACTGGTGGCACTGAATAATTAAATTAAAAGCAAATTTATTTGATTAAATTTATCATTATAAATACAAGATAGACATCTGTGCTTATATTCCAAATTGAGGTTATTGACCTAACTGATAAGACAATTTCTTTGTTGCATATGCATCATAAATCATTTCATCCATCAATAATAATGATATATAATACAGATAGCAAAAATATAATACGCAATTATTGACAGTGTCCTTGTCTCGCTGAGATTTCAATAAATTATTTTGCATAAATTATAAATATCATAAATACGAAATGTTTATTTTAAAAATAGAATTTCTATTAGGTAATTCGCCCTTATCACTCTCTCTCAATCGGCCTCAATTGCCCTCTCTCTCTTCTTCGACAAAACGCTGCACATCTTCGTGACGCTAATATTATTATTATTGCGTTTCATACGTAAAAAAATTACCCTCATGCGCCTAAAGAAGTTTTACTTCAAAAATGCGAACTTAATTTACACGTCCTACAGTCGAGTAAATTGGTTAAATAAGCTGGATTTGTAATATTAATATTAAAATGTAATTCACTCGCTGAAATAGTATTCTTCCGGATCCAAGTTATAGATGACTTTAAACAATTGCATACTAGTCTAAGATCCCGATATACAACGACCTTCACCGAGATGCTTATTTAATGAAACGTATTATATATTTAATTTAATATGTCAATAAATATAATCCATATGGGTTGCCTAGCAAATTTCAGTCCAGAGTATTTTAATTAATATTAAAAAAAATATATTTTTTTAAACATTTCACCGGTATGATTATTAGATAAATTCTATACCAATCGAAAGTATGAAGCCGATAGAATATGCAAACGTTAGGTTGTTTTTAATCAATTAATTATTTATGTGTATATTTTTTATGTGACACTAAAGTATATATACATCTTTAGTAAAAAAGTTATAGTGATACATATATAATACTACCCTGATTAAAAATATTGATTGAAAAAAATTAAAAAAATTTACTACATGCAAATTATTAAAAAAAATTTTTTTTTTTAAATATTAATTAAACATACTCTGGACTGAAATTTGCTAGGCAACCCATATGGATTATATTTATTGACATATTAATTAAATATAAAATACGTTTCATTAAATAAGCATCTCGGTGAAGGTCGTTGTATATCGGGATCTTTTACTATACGTGGTGGTAAATCCTGGCTCCCATATAAGATTCATCCTTCCAATAGACCTCACATCTGGTTTCTGTATTAAAGGTCGCCGCTATCTTGCCTACATTATGAACTCATAACCGAGGTACTCTTCGGTACCCAGGGTCGCCCTCGTAAATCGACCTAAATCATTTTTAACGGCATGTGAAGACCCGTGGCCATTTGGTTTCAAAACTTTAAACAAACCTAGTTAGTATGAGATATTTCACAAACTGACGACATTTTCGTATACGACGTAATAACAAATTTAATTTTACAAAGTAAAGATTTTAATTAATGGGTTATATATATTTGTTCTATTTATTGTGTCAAGAATTCCTTATTAAAAATCAAATAAAACGAAATAATAACGACCCTAATACAATTTCTATTTTATGAACATGATCCGATCAAAGCCACCTCCCGTTTGCTCTCTCATGTGAAATAAACGTAAATCCATTGTTTCAATCAAAATGAACGGACCTCTCAAAAACATCCCTTCATATTCATTCATGAGATAGAGAACGGAATAAAAAAGGCGAATAGTTTATATTCTATAAATAGTCCAGCCCAAAGCTTAGTCGAATAATACATACTTTCATATAAGAAAATAAATAACATTTATTTAACCAACACACAAATAGGTATACATTATTTACAATATTAATCTACATAGTAATAATAATAATAAAAACTAAATATGGATAAATAGAAAATTAAAACAAATTTAAAAACGTTGGGTCCCTGTGTGGGTATCTCAATTTCTGGCAGCATTTCCTCGCTGTATTACGAAACTTATTCGTTGAGCAAGGAGAGGACCAGCTCTGTGGTCACCGGTACTATCTACCAGGCGCCAACTTAAATCTTTAATTAGTGCGAGTAAACTTGAACCCCACGGACCTCGAAAAATATGATTGTATATTAAAACCAAGCGTTATTACACGCCAGTTTCACACCCTCAGGGCTCACAACGCTAAGGGCGCCCGTTCGAAACTCGACTATACTCGTATGGTGAAGGAAACTACCACATGGAAAAAGCAAAAATCGAAGACCTGTCAGGCAGTGCGCCAGTACTGCAATAGCCCTTCCGAGGGTTTTGCAATTTCGATGTAGTTATCATATCCGTACTGATGTTGAAACGTTGATATCACGCGGAACAAACCCCCAATATTTAAGTCCGCAATTGTTTTGATGAGTCTGAAGCCAAGAATGTGAAATTCTCTATTATTTTTTATCCAGTCTATTTTTTATTTTATAAACTTAATTTAAAACAGAACATTTCCAAGATCTTACTGATCTATGTGTAATATAAAGTTATTTATTGTGTATCTATAAAAATATTACTCGGAAAATGTTGTGCTTTCAGAGTTAAGTTCATAAAGGGAAAAGTTAAAAGCATTGCTCTGTTGCTCTGAAAAATGTTCTTATTCAATTATGCGGTGGCCGATACATCTTGTGTTATGGAGAAATTAATTGAATTGACTGAGATGGATTCTCCGGTGATATATATTTTTCTTTTGTTTAATATGTTTTAGTATCTGTCGAATATTGTTTATTTATTTATTACATTTTAGGAAGATTTACAGTATTTTAACAAAAAGTTAATTATGATTACAATAAAATAAAATCAGTACTTATTCAAAATCCCCACCTGTAGAAATTCCACAAATACCTTAAGGAGATAGGAAGAATATAATTAAAATTAACATTTATGAATTTATAAAACTACGAAACATAGTATTGTCTTTTATAACATAAATTTTACACATTTAAAGAAAACTTTTTTTACCATATTATTATAAATTTACAATTATTTTACATAATTTTAAATGCTTTACAGAGTGCGTGGTCACCGTGACCAAGTTTACAAGCACGCGAAACGTCGGAAAAATTTAAAATTATGTAAAATAATTGTAAATTTATAATAATACATAACTACGAAACAATTAAAAGATTTAAATTAAGTATGAAAAAGCAGAAGATTTAATTTAATGACTATTCTAACTAGCCTACTAGGAAATAGCCGTCTCACAGAGTCAATGGATGAACAGATAAGGTAGATGTCAAACTGGGTTGAATATTGGTTGTAGGTCTGTACACTTCGAATCATAAATGTATTTTTCCTATAGTTGGTATTAACTGGAGGCATTTTGAAATAATGGTAAGGTAAATAAGTTTATTTTATTTAAATGATGATAGGCAATAGGTATGATGAATTGTTGAACGCGTCATCATCAGCTAGACATCCACGTCAATGCAGATCCTAACAATTAATAGTCGTAAAACCCTCACAATTAATTTTTTTTTCCTACGGGTACCATTCACTTGAAACTTATATTCACTCCGTTCACGCTATGAACGACAATAATGAATAATAAATGATTTTAAATTTACATTTACTACTTGTTCTCAGATCAAGAACATAGAACCGATAGCTTTTTGCCAATACTTGTAAAAGCATGCACTTATTATTTGCTGTATTTAAATATAAAATCGGACAAAGGATTAAAATGTAAAACGAAATATGTACTACACCTGTCGATAAATTGAGATCAGTCCACAGCATCTGTCCAATCACAGATAAGCAACACAAATACTCGTTTCATTCGACCAATTGCAATCAAAATAAACGCGCAATATTATCTTTAAAGGCTAATTAATATTATTAAAACGTTTACTTTAAATATGTGAAATTTTAAAAGTGATATTTAAAATCAGAAATAATATACAAGTATTGCGTGGCGAGGAACAAAGGCACGTTGATATTACGATATTCAAATTTCATATTGGCGCAAGCGGTGCAAAAAGTTTTTATATCACCTATTGTATCACTGTAGTTTTAGTACGTGGAGGAAAATATAGTATTGTGGGTGAATTTGCTTTGTTTGTTTCTTCTTCTCTTTGACAACCAAAAGACCAAATGGCTTTAATTAAGCCTGAATAAGCATAAAGCATTCTTCTAAAAGAATATATAGTATTATCACTAAATCAATTCAAAGCCCTCGTTAAACGGAAATTAATCAATAAAGCGTTTTATAAATTTGAGGAATACTTAAATGATCCTAATCCTTGGGATTGATTTGCTCCAGTTCAAACAATTTGTATGACAATACTTGGCGATTAAAAAGAGTGGCGGAAAGTTTCTTGCCAGTTCTTCTTCGCTCTACGCCCTTGACTTGCGAACTGGTAGTAAATGTAAATTTACAATTAATTTAACTTGAAAATTCAAAAGTGTACTTGGTTACCCACTTGAATAAAGATATTTTGAGTTTGAGTTTGAGATATATATATGTTAACGTAAAATTGTAAACACCGTTAGATTGTAATCAGCTCAGCTTACTGCTTACAATTTAACATATTATTAATCGGTAGATTGTACTACACTAACTTAGTTATCATTCACACTTCTTTGGTCAATTACAGATTAATTTTACTTTCCAACAATTTCATATAACTACCGAATAATAATACGTTAAATTGTAAGCAGTTCGTTGAGGTTCTCAATCTTTCCACAGTTTATAATCTCGCGAGATAGATTACAATCTTACGGTGTTTACAATTTTACGGTGACATATATACACAAAAAACAGTTGTTCTCCACAAGTCTGTAACACAACCTAGGGGGACAGAAAGTAAACTTAAAAATCTTAGCCAATTTCTGACTAAACTCTTTACCAAAAGAGTACCCAACAATTAATTAAAATACCAACGCATCAAGCCGCCGATCGTTTTACCTTCGGTCAAACCAAAATGCAAGGGACTTCAAAAACAAATTAGGAAAATGTCCAGATTAAAGTGGAATTATCCAATTTCACGAACAATTCTTTATACCACGGTTTGGCCCTCGAATTAATTAGATTTCAATCTCATTACGAGACGTCACGTTAAATTTAACATTGCCTCTATTAAGTAGACACTTGAAAATGTAATTTTAATTTTCGTAAGACGACCATGTTAAAGTCTATTAATTGTTATTTGACTTCAAATACATTTTTGTTTATTTTATTGATATGTAAGTAGGTAAGAGCTCTTTGTTTTTAAATATATAATACAAGGTGCAAACGAACAAGAACCTTACTAGATGTTAAGTGATACTGTCGCTCATGGACACTCTCAAGGCCTCACGATTGCGTTGCTGTTGAGGAATTGGTACGCTCTTTTCTTTTCTGTGGCTGACACACGTCGATTAGATCTGGTACTTAGACATAGTTTTACTGATTTCTCACGATGTATTCCTCCACAGTACGTACAAGTATTCAATGCATACATCGCGAAACAGTACGACCCTAACGTTAGGAATAAGCTAACAATGTAAAAAGCTCTCATCTTAAAAAAAGTGCCCTTTAGGTACAAGTAGAATATATAGAAGTAGAATTTTGGTTCATTACTGTTTATGTCTTGTATCGTATATATATGTTTATTTCTTTTATAATAAAGCTTTATAATAAGTATTAAGCCCTTTAAGCACTTTTACAGTTTAAGATTTTATATAAACCACTATCTGTTTACAAAGTGTGTGAATTATAGTATGATTCCTCTTATATATATCGAATCTAATAAAATTTTCATACAAAATCAAAAATCAAAATACGTTTATTCAATTTAGATGCTTCTTAGAGCATGCATATGAATGTCAACAACGTTTACAAAATTCACGAAAGAGCAGGACTACGCCATCCGTTCGAAAAACTACCAGGAGGCCTTGTTCTGAGAAGAACGGGCAAGAAACTCAGCAAGTTTTACCCTCCCTCTACATTACAATTATTCAAAGTCATATACGATAGTCATATTTAGGGCGAAGTTTCGACTCTGAATCTTACCCAACCGACTTTAGTGATTAGAAAAATACTTGATATTTCAAACTAATTTAAGCTTTACGAAACTATACGCAACTATATTTTGTCATAAAACTTAAAATACTAGACACCAATGTTCGTACACTTAAAACACAAAATTTAATTTAGGGTTATAATTCGTACAAATCAATCAACTGTCGATAATTACACAGAATGCACTCCAATAGGCATGACGTCATGTTATTAAACCGTTTCGGCAAAGTTTTGCCATACAGAGCCGATATTAATTAATCCATCGAACAGTTTTGATTTACCAGTTTGGATATTAATTTTGGATATTGTATGTATTCCGTAAATCCCCGATGGCCTAGTTGGCTGAGGTCTCTCAACCATACGTTCAAATCATGGCTGACCATTGGAGTTACTTTGTGTCTAATTGAAGGAAAACGTCGTAAGGAAACCAGCTTAGACGAAATAGACGGCATGAGTCAGGTGCAAAAGCTGATCTACTTGTCATGACTTAAAAAAAATATAAAAAACAGATGAAAATATTAATACCCCAATATCGAGCAGTGTCCGATGCACAGGTTCGTTAGTCGTCCTATGTGATAAATAAAAAAACATGTGTTTGTACTTATGTGCACGCGTTAGAAGTTATACGTCTTTGACGTAACTAGATAAAAATCTTTTTAATTTTTTTATCTTTCGCCTTATTCTACGTTTGTAGAAAAAACGACACATATACTAGAAAAAAGGTATTTAATACATTGAAAGTTTTATTATAACGCATTATCTAGTTAAATACAGTTTATTTAAATATCACAAAAAAATATTTCTACATAATTAAAGAAATTGAATTTTTTTTATTGTAAAATGTTGACTATGCTAACTTCAGGGTGTCGGTTTTTTGTGACGGTGTGCGCGTGCATCGTATAAATTTATGCTCATCATTTTTCCCTAACGCGCCAAAAAAAGTATAACTTCAAAATTGCGTTCGATTCCTAGTTGTGTTGTTATTTTCTTACAATAAATACACTTAACAGATGTACCGTGGTAAATATTACCACATTGATACAGACGGATTTCCTATTTGTCTAAAAAATAAAAAAATATCAAGGAAACGAATGCAATTTGCATTTCGGTCCTATTGAGAGTCTAAGTGCGGAAACTGAGTCCACAAACCAATAAACCAATGCGATTTGAGACTTAAAACCAAAAAGGTTGTTACGCCACTATGATTTTGAAACATACGACGAATAACGACGTACGACGACGGAATAAAGGTAATAATAATAATATGAAATAATTAATTTTTATTAAAGCAATAACTATATTTATTTTAACTTATTTACACTTAAATCAATAAAGATACCTGTGAAAGTGCATTTCGACGGGTAGTTATGGTACGTATAGTGTCACAAACTAACCAGAGTCTATCCAAAACAATCTATTCAAAATTAAATCATCTCGCATGTCATCTAAGTACACACTTTATACGGTCGGGTTCGTATTACTGTTATGATTAATCGGGCTTCTTAGAATGATATTGTTTGTAATCACTGACTGGCTACTGCTAGTAGTTTTGCCCGCGTGGAATTCTTTCGTTATATTTTAGTCACGTAAACCTTAATTAATTGTATTCTTTATAGAACGGGGGCAAACGGGCCGGTATAATGTATTCATATAGGTAACCAAATACACTTGTCAACAGAAAAGATGTTAAATTGATTCTAAATTTACATCTACTACCAGATCGCAAGTCAAGGGCGTAGAGCGGGCATGAACGCTAAGAAACTCTCCGCTACTCTTTTTAATCACCAAGTTTTGAGTCATACAAACTGTTGAACTAGAGCAAATCGATCCCAAGGATTAGGATCATTTAATAATCGAATGTTAAGGGTTACCACCTTTTTAAGAACTGGTACGCTCTCTTCTTGAAGTGGTTCGGAAATACAACAGCTGGTGGGTAGAATTTCGTATTCCGCCTCGACGACCGATGATGGAACTTATGCTCATGCAACCGTCTGAATACCGTCTAAACACTATGGCTGAGATTCAGAATCGGGACTTGACGTACTAAAATAAGTACTTAACGTAAAATATCCAAGACGTTTCCGTCATACGAGAGGTCACTCTTAGGGCCAAGTCTCGTCTCTGACAAGCATCGATGTAACCTATCCCAGACAATAAGATTGGTGAACGACTGAGCCATGGAGCGTAATAATATCTGTTATACAATCGAGATCTGAAGGTATCTACAGTGAATTGATATTTTACCTTGACTGAGTTATTGAACAGGGCCTTGTGTTTGAGTTAAATTGGTATTGTCCAAACTAATTGGATACTTTTATTTACACGAGTTTCCAATAAAATCTAATTAAATGGATTTATGTTTAATTGGTTTGCAGTGATTTTAATTGTTTAGTAACTTGATAGTTGCAAATGATGAATTTGTGGCTTTGAATATGAAAAATCATTTTCTTTTTTATAAAATAGGGGGAAACGAGCCTACGGGACGCCTAAAAAGGGCAGTCATCGCAGACCATAGATATTGTAGCGGTCGCGTTGCCGGCCTTTGAGGCCGGCGTTGCTTAAAGTGAAAAAAGGCTTTTCTAGTTCTCTCTAGTCTCCTACCACGTTTTTCGCTTGATGCGTTTAATTTATTATTTATTGCTGCTCACCGATTAAAGAGTTTTTCAATATATGTATAATCTTTGAGTAACATAAGATATATTAGTTCCCAAAATATTTAAATAAAATAAATGTGTAATTTCAGTGCTAGTATATAATATTCTTATTATATCATACGTGACAGCTTCAAATCCCTATATAATGTTTCAGTGATATATAGGACGTTGGCGTCGTGATTTATGAGGAAAACGTGTTTTTATTTTCAATTTCGGTGATAGCAGCGTAATTTTAGCAGCCTTAATATTCATATGTCTTTATTATTACATTATACTAACACTTTCAAATATATTTATTCCTGGAGACATGATCTCCAACTGTTTAAAAAGAGCATATTCTTCCCGCAAAGACCCGCTAAAATGGGTGTCCTTTTTGGGCATCCCTTATTCTAGTTTGCCCCTATCCTATAAAACATGTAAAAATTTAGGTCTGACCCTCAGATTTCTGTATCTGTTTTATAATCATTTTTCAATAGGCAAGTAGGAGATCAGCCTCCTGTGCTTGACACACGCCGTCCACTTTTTGGGTCTAAGACAGTCGGTTTCCTCACGATGTTTTCCTTCACCGTTCGAGCGAATGTTAAATGCGCACATAGAATAAAAGTCCATTGGTACACAGCCGGGGATCGTACCTACGACCTTAGGGATGAGAGTTGCACGCTGAAGCCACAAGGCCAACACTGCTCATTTAAGTGTAAAGTATCTGAAATAAAAGGCTAATTGTCTATTATAAGACAATTAATTATCTTTTTTAATGGTTATTTCAGATGTCATCTATCAAGTCCGTACACCAGTTATTAAAGTCATAACATGTTATTTAATAATTACATTCGTAATGTAGTTAACGTGTCAGTCACCTTACAATGTTGACACAAAACAATGAGCTCTGCGTGTGATATGAATAATGTTTATTTAATACAGGAATTCAAAGTAAAAGTTAATGCATAGGAATTCATCTAACCGATTTAAAAACCCGTAGAAACAATTCAACCAGAAGTTTGTTTGTCTTTTATAATGTGGGGGAAGAATATGAAATAAGCTGTGAAATACTAGTGTCAAGTATTATCTACACAAAAGTTTACGTGGGGCGCGGCAAAAACTGCCTTAAGAAACACACAATTGTGGAACGGTGGACGTCGTCCCTTTTTTTATAGAACATGGATACTCATGGATACTCTCTATGTCGAAGGCTCGCGAGTGCGTTGCCGGCCTTTTAAGAATTAGTACGCTGTTTTTCTTTCTTCAGCTAGTTCCACATAGTGGTGTGCGCGGCAAAAACTGTGTTGAAAAACGCTCAGTTATCGTATTTCAGTCTGCCTTGACGACCGATGATGAAACTCAGTTGAAGGTATTAATCAGAAAACTCCTCTGAACACTGTCCATCGTATGCGGTAGTATGCCACATCTCTTCCCATCGCCAAGGAATCACACGGAAAGTGACTGATCGTAAACGATTCGAACCGCTCTTTGTTGAATATGGTCCAGTAATAAGGAGCTAGTACTGGGGGCATAGTATCACGTGGTTCATTTTGGCTTTGCAACATTCATCACGCAAGACGTAGTTATTATCAATTACTCTCCTATATAGGTCCCTACCAGGTAAAAGTGATTTGTCAAAACAAGATCTACACATTTTTATAGTAGCAAACTCAATTCTCTGATTAGCAGTTACTGGTTTCGGTCGACTACTATTACTCTCGGGGGCTGGGTTTGCATTTCCACCTCTGATATCAAAAAAACGGACACAGGGCAAACGTACAAAGTAACACTATTTGCTCGTTGCCGCCTTTTGAGTAGCCTGTATTGAATACGTTCGCGGTCTAACTAAATAGCTAGGTAGTCTTTCGAAAGAGAAAGTGCCCGTTAATCATTAAAATGACATGTAATAATGCTTCGTTGAATTGCATTACACGGTAATAAAGAGCAATTATACAATACGTTTTTAAATTGAGAATATTACTGATACTTATACTATATAATAAATTATCATCCTATGGATTGATTTGCTCTAGTTCAAATAATGCTCTACCTTACAAAACAATTGTATGACTAAAAACTTGGCGATTAAAAAGAGTGGTGGACAGTTTCTTTTTAGTTCTTCTCGCCCACCTTTGACTTGCGAACTGGTAGTAAATGTAAATTTAGAATCAATTTAATATCTTTTCTGTTGACGTTCATAAGTGTATTTGGTTTCCTATATGAATAAAGTTATATCTTGAAATGTATATGCAAGAATTTTTATTCGAGACTTATCCCTTGTATTACACCATAAATTTTTCTCAAGATTAAATAACGAAAAGAATAGATATATAGTTATAAAATGTCATCATGAAATGAAGCGATATGGAAATGCTAAAAATTATCTGTATTATTTATGTAGATAACATAGTTTAATTTAATAGCTAATTAACGTTAATGCTCAGTTTCTTGATTACGTTAAGGCTTCAGAGAGGGTCATATGATATTTAGTGATAGCTCCGCTGATGGTCACTACCAATAGACCAGAAACTGCAGATTGAAACAGTTAAAATGAATTAATTATATTTGTTCCAGAAACTACTAGTCGACATCTTACTCTGTACATAAAATACGTAAATCGAATCCTCCGCTGTGACTTCAAAGACGTACAAACATATTAGTATTTCCAATAAACAACCGGACTTTTGATTAACACTGATAAGCCCAAGGACTAATGAAACAAAACACGGCAAAAACTGTTCTGTTCGAAAAGTCAATAGTGGAGAAATCCTTAACAATGTTCAAAGTTTAAGGGATTCAGTCAAACAAAAGAGCGGAGTTGGGAATAACAAGTGACTTTGCAAGCTGGTCACGTGTGCCTGTACTGGTACAATGGGCATCGACCAATTTGTGACACTTTTCCCTTTGTTCATTGGATTTGTTAGATTTTTCATGTAATTGAATATTCGTACGTGTGCCTAAGGTGTCTATGTTACTGGTGTAGCAAGATCAGAATATTTATGGCACCAACACGGTCAAACATACAATTTAGACAAATTAGAAACAATGTGCGGTCACGAAAATAGGTGCGGAATTATAATAAGTTTACTAAGATAAAGAAAACGAAATCTAATCGAACCAGTTCATCTTGAGCTAGAGAATATCAAAAAGTCAAAATTTTCTCGCGTTAATTTCATTTTCACGTGTAGCAAGAGTTTTAGATTTGCCGCCAATTCACAAAAACAAATGTCAAATTGATGCAATACACTACATTTAAGTTTTCATTAGCAATGTTTTTAACTGGCCAGTTCTAAACATTTTCAGTGTTACCCACGTAATGTACTGAGCTGACTGATTTTAGCGAACTTAGTAATGAAAGGTTTAGTATTCGTTGTAATAATAACTCAGTTCAATTCTTTAACTATACTTTAACCCAATTTCCGACACTCTTGACCTCGACTACAGATATTTTGTGTTCTTGAAAATATCTTAGACACTTCTGTTGTCTTATCGATTATTAGCGCGTTAAGGTTTGCTTGGCGTTAAATAGCTAGTTGACAAAATACATTGACCCTGCATTTTATGTATGAACTGAACCAGTTTTCAGACCACGTATTCGAGAATGTCAGCATGTGAAGGGCGGTAGTATTTGCCCTATAAAATATTTTTTCTTTTACACAAACTAGTGTATGTCATTCCGAGAATATAGCATTTGTTTATAGATTTTTGAATCGGCTAAGTTAAATTCGTTAAAAGAAAAAATACACGCATGTGTAGTACACATATACCTAGTACCTTTATCTGGTGGATAATTTAGGTTTATGTTCCTGAACTTCTAAATAGGCATTGGTACTTTGACTATTTTTTTAATGGAACAGTCGTTGTTGAAGTAGAAAAGTTAAATTTGAGGGCAAAGGGCTAATTCTAATAAATACATATACAGAGAAATACCAATTCTTAAAAGCCCGACAACCCACTCGCGAGCACTCCGGCATTAAGTGCATGCACGGTGGTATTACTTAACATCAGATGAGCCTCATGCCTGTTTGCCCTCAGTAAAAAAATAACCTATATTCTACGTTTTAATATTTTACTAAAAAATATTTAAAATATAATATCAGAAGTTAGAAGTGTGAGGTGTAAAGTGAAAGTGTGATATTTGTATATTAGAAATGGTATGTTATATAACACCTTTTACTTTAATTTTAATTCACCTACTAGATTTAATAATTTCAATGAGTTCATATGAATTTTTTTTAAAAATCTGCGTGCCGGTTAATACCTGATCGCAACGAACGTGTATTCAATTAAAATAGGTTTTTTTTTATTAACTGTTTTTGCACACAATTAAATAATATTAACATTAAATTTAAAAAATCATGGTGCAACGAGCCTTGTCGCTACTAATAAAGTGATCTCTAATAATAAAAAAAGAGAGGAATTGTGTAAAAGTGAAAGAGTTCGAAACGAGATTCACATTAATAAACAACTAATAACTTCCAGACTTACAAAACAGAAATGTAAAGATAGAAAAAGGATTGCAAAAATTATTAAAATAATGACTGTACCGAGTTTATCTACCCGCTAACTCAGTTTTTTTCAACCTTTTATGTGCCATGCCCAACTTAGCCTTACTAAAATTCTTATATATATATGCAATAATTTTAATAACAATCAAATTGCCCCCTGTGAGGCATGGGCCCCACGTTGCACAAACTATTATCTACTAAAAAACTCTAATCTAAGTATTAAACAATTTCAAGCTTTATTAACAGATGATACTTAGAGCATTTTTTATTTGCATGACAAAGTTGTTAAAAGATAATACTTGTTGGACACGAGTCTATTGGCCAACTTTGGCAAATCATAACACGATTAGTTAAAGTTATTAAAAAAAATTGAACTAAGATATTTATGGACTAATAACACAACTCTTCAAAGCATCTAATAATTCATTGCCAGAAATGATGGTAAAAAAAAAAAAAGATAGAAAACATTTGCGTCAAAAGTTCTATCAATAAATAAAATTTGACTTGTTACATTATTTTTCCGAAGTAAATTGTATCCCTCACGTTTCTTTTTGAAAGCGAAGTCATGTTTTCTAACCATACTTGAACATTTCCTGCCCTGGCCCTAACAGGATGTCTGTGTCCCTCTATTTCTGCTGAGCCACTTACTCGTGGTCAATTCTATCTATGATGTTTAAATATAACTTTTTTGATTGATTTCAAATTACATAATTCTGTTTTGAGCTATTGTCAATTGTCAGACGTTGGTAAATACCAATTTTGCGACGTTAGATGGCGTTATCATCAAATCGACTTTAATTTGACAGCTCTCGGTGACCAATACGTTCGTAATTTAGTTCATTGAAATGTTACAATTTGAGGGCCAAACTGAACATTTGTTAGAGGACGCAATTTTATTTATGGGACATGTAGGGGGGTCAATAGAAGCTTAACTCCAAATTTGTGGGGTTGGCGGGCTTGTCCACCCGGCCGCCATCTTGGAAAAAGGGGTGAAAACACGTTTTTGGCTATATATCCTAAACTATCCATCGTACAAAAAAAATATTTTTTGCTTAATAACTTGTTTCTATTGATTATATCAAAAACTTATGTCACAACAATTTTGTGGATATCTTTCTGATGATTTTACTCTATAGTTTCTTTAAATTTTGTTAATTGGAAACAAACGCTTTTACAGCGCTCCAAAGTTGACCGGGTTCGTATTATGTCTAACATTTCAATGGACTAATTATATCGTCTTGTATTTTGTTTTCGAATGCTACGTTATAAGGAATTTGCTGCTAACTTCAGAGCATGTGATATGCGTAAGAATATGGGAATAGAGCCTCAAGTTTCGTATTCAAACCGCGAACAAACATTTAGGTGACCGTGTCGTGGTGAGTTGACATATTCTCCACGTGATGTTACAATGCTTCCTAGAATCGTAAGCGTAGCATTACCATATGTTTGTTTACCATTTATGGTTATATTGAAAATCTATTGTAAGTATATAGAACGTTTGAATTATGTACTATAGATTCATACGACTAAATATAGTATCTTTACATGGTATTAAAACACTGTTTTTTAACCAATAATAAGGCCACTGATTTACTTAACAAACTCATCAGACTTACCCCGCAAGTTCATCATCATCATAAACAGCCCCTTGTGGGATTTAGCCTCCTTAAGAATATTTCGCCATCGCAATCTATTTAGTGCTTCATGCGTCCAACTTCGAACCCCTATTGTTTCGACAAGTCCATCCCACCAACGCAGCCTCGGTCTACCGGGTTTCCTCTTGCCTGCCTTGTCTGGGGTTCTGTCGTCCGCCATTCAGGAGTGCACAAAACAACTGGATCCTGTTGCACTTTATGAATTGCACGATGTGACGTCATCAAGGATGTTAAAAAGTTCTTCATTGCGAATACGCCAAACACCGTCGTTGCAAACAGGACCGTCAGTTTCTATATTCAGTTTTCGTACTAACTATCGAAATTGGGTTTCGTTATATGGCGCCATAATAATAATCAACACTTTGCAAGAGAGTGCCAATTTCAGACAATTATTAAGTCAGTTGGAAATCGGTCGTACAGAGTAACCTCGCGAGTCGTGTTACCCGCAGGGCATACATTATGAATGTATAGAATATAGCAAATGTTGGAAAACAGATTTTATACCTCTTATTCTTAAAAACTAAATCAATTTAATTGCACTGTTTTAATATGTCTTTCGTGTCTGTCTCACAAATTGTGATTACGCTCTTTTGAAAAGATAATAACTTTAGTTAATACGGTGCAATTAAACTAATTTTATGTCGTAATAAACCACACGTTATTAAACGATAGAAGTTTAACTGCTAAAAAATAACCTTCATAGATTCTACTAATCTAAAATCATGTTTCTGGAATTCAAAATAATTGGCAAGAAAGTTACAACTTAACTTTCGATGTCATCGCGAAAGTAAAGCAAAAAATATCGTTTGTAAATCCTGAATATAAAACTATTGCCGCCAATATTTCTCCACTTGACAGTGACATATTCTATTTAATCTGTTTCATTTGACGGATGTCAGCTGTCAGATCTAATATAATAAGCAGGGTTGTCGTTTACTATTTATCGGCATTGCAGATAAGTGCTTTTTAAGTGAAATAAAATAAAATTTTCAGTGTTACTACATAATATAAAGGTTTTTATATAGAACAAAATATCGCTCTAAAATGACCAACCAACTACGAGCTAAAATCTTAAAGTTATACATAGTCGTGTGTTAAGAGTAACGCGTTACTATAAAGCATGTTCTTAATAAAATCACTTTAATCAAATCACAAGCGTATTTCACTTCTCTATTCCTCCTTAAATTCGTTAACTAATTGCGCATTAAATTTTAAAGATGAACTGCATTTTTAATTATTTTGTTATTAATCTACTATTACAGATAATACATTGGACAATTCTAGTTGTAAGATACAGAGTAGAAACTTATAGTTCTCGCTAAGGGGCTGTTCAAGTATTACGTAAGTACTAAAGGGGTCTTTGATTTTCTTATTTGGTGATTACGTCAACAGTTATTATTTACTTTTTTTACACATATTACCTACATATTGTCTATGCTTGAAAATGAAATGCATGATTCGTACAAAATTAATACGTTTATGTACTATTTTTGAGAGCTTTGCTTACTTTTGCTGACAAGAGGAAGTATTCTTTTGCATTCGGGGAGTGCGAGAGAGAGTTGGCACTATCAAATATGTCTAATTTCATACAGAAAAAAAACGGTTTTACGGCTCTCGAAACTAGATTTAATTTTGTTACGAGCCCTCTTACCTTTAATAACCTGTTATGTGTAGCAAATTTAATAGGCTTGGTTTGGGTTTATTTCGATTTTCAACATTAAAACCAATTATGATTTAAGTGTACTCTATAGTAATTGATCGCCAAGTACGTAAGTACGGTGGCAAAAAACCGAGCAAAAACATTACATATATTCTAAATTGATTCTTATATTTATTATAATTGGCTTCACATTTGCTTGTATGTGAAAGTTATTTGTTAATGGTCATTTACCTTTTGGGTACGTTCATTTTTTATATGTATGTAACAAATTATGGAGCTGATTGCTTCGTCACGAAGTTATCGGTTTTGTGACATGGATTAGTAAGACACGCTTATAATTGATGTGGTATATCTTGTCAGATTATACCGAAGAGGTCTTATATTCTTAAGCATATTTTTTGTATTCAATTGTTTGTCATAATTAACAATTCAATATTTTTTATTATATATCAAATGTCAAAGTATATTTTAATATATTTAACACATATTAACTTTCTTATTTATTTATTTAAAACACAATGTATTTTCTGTCTACTAACGCGTCGATTTCATTACAATAATGATTACTTAAGATTAAAATTAATTACAGACTTTAAATTAAAATTCGAATATTTATTTTGCTAAGAAATAATAGTTAAATGTCTTACTTGATACGATGAGAAGAAATAAACATATTTACCTGTGAACAAAAACATAATATATTAGTGAGCTTAATAATTATTAATAAGCTGATTTGAGTGGCTTTATTACACCGCCTCCAAAGGTTCTTTTCGTTTATGCAATAAGTTTAACGGTTTTTTGCGTTCGAATTTCGAACAATATTTAGTACAGATAGAAGGACAGTTCATCATAAGATTATGTTGTATAAAACAGGCATTGTAATAATAATTATTATATGAAAATTATTTAAAAAATAATTATCTATAAATACACGTGAATAATTAAATTTTTTTTTAAATAATTTTAATATCTTTGAAACTATAATTTAATGTGTTTGTTAACTGTTTTTTTTTTATTACAACTACTCGTAACATTAATTTGTTAGAAAGGGACGGATAACTGACGTCGTAAAATTGAATATTTATGAATTTATTTTGATTCGCCATTTTAGCTGTAAAATACGCACTAAAATACATTCGACAATACTGTACTAATAATGGCACGTATACAGGAAGAATCCGGTTCCAAAGAAAAAAGCTTATTTTTAATTAAAGCGCTCACAAAAGACATTCAAACTTTCCTTTTATAGAACTTTTATTCTTAATAGGGGAGCGCAAAAACTCGATGGGAATCGAACCTGACCCATTGAAACGTGAACTTCGGTATAATGAGGCATAATATGGTTTAAAGATTGTATTGCATTTAACTAAAGCATTGTTATTTATATTGATATTATATAGGGGAAAGATTTGTATTATTGTTTTTATTATAGAAACAACCGGCAGAGCGCTCGCGAGTGCGTTGCCGGCCTTTTAAGGTCGGTCGGAGGTCGTAAGTACGATCCCCGGCTGTGCAAAAATGGATTTTCTTTCTATATGCGCATTTAGCATTCGCTCGAACCGTGAAGGAAAACATCGTGAGGAAACCGACATGTCTTAGATCCAAAAAGTCGACGAGATTGAAAAATGATCCTAAAGAGGTTGTAGCGCCACTGATTTATTTTTTTTAATTAAAGAAGTTATGATTATTTTAGCATAAGTTTTAAATTAATTAAGATTTAATGTCAATTATGACAAGGTTATTTAGATACACATTTCAGTTACATTGTTAAGTATTCTTAAGGAGCTCACCGTAACCTGACCCCATGTTCACTGATGTACATCATTCTGCGAATCGCTTTACGCGCCATTCATTGCTGGGTTAAAACTATTCTCATGCTATGAACTATTTTCAATGACGATTTCTACTACGAAACGACAACCACAGACTAAGATTAGAAGTAAAATAAATAATATGAATCGAAACATGAAAGGATGCCAAATCTAATTTGTAAAAGATGAAAGTCTGTGGGTATTAAAACTATTGTGCGTGCTCTCATCCCTGTCGTAGGTTCGATCCCCGGCTGTACATCAATGGACTTTCATTATATGTGCGCATTTAACATTCGCTCGAACGGCGAAGGAAAATGTGAAGCTTGTCTTAGACCCAAAAAGTCGACGTTCGTCAGGCACAGGAGGCTGATATCCTACTTGCCAATTAGATTAACAAATTATCATGAAACACATACATAAATCTGAGGCCCAGACCTAAAAAGGTTGTAGCGCCATTGATTTATTTTTTATTAATTTATTAATATGTGTGTGACATCAGTTTTATGACAGTAAGAACTGTTTACTTAAAATATCCTTTAACATATTCTTGTATGTGTAGTAGTGTTAATGCGTTATTATATCACCAGGATATATAGAACATGTAACATATCAGTAACTATCAGTATCATCCTCGGAGCAGTGAGGTAGCTCCGTGAAGCCTGCGAAGTGCCCAGTACTTCTGGCTTAATTACCTAGGACGCACAACGTACCAAATGAGGGTCTAAGTGCAGAAATTGAGTCCACACTACATACTACATACATATCATTAAGTGCGGTAGTCACATGAGTCTTCGAGTATTGAGACATAAATGCAACTCCATATTAAAGCGTCAATGTACAACGTCCACTGCGGAATTGCTAGGTACGTTTCCAATGATCGAGTTTGTACTAGGTGAGTTGAAACGAGCTATTTCCCTTCTCACAAAATATGGGACAGTTCGAGATGCGGATTGCATTACGAGAACTAGCAACGTATAGAGGGGAATTAAATTCTTTATGAATTTAGACAACCTAAGTTTACTTAATACAAAATATTTTTTAAGTTAACATTTACTGAACACAAATATATAGTATTTACAATATTCTTATTACCTATATAGTAATAATAATAATTTAAAAGGTTCGATCCCTGTAGCAGTGAACCTTTAATGCTGGCATTTCCTCGCTGTATTGCGATACTTATTCGTTGAACGTGGAAAGCACCAGCTCTGGGGTCACCGGTTATTAAGTAAACGCCAATTACAGAGTATAATATAATACAGGTTTACAGAGTATAATATAATATAATATTATTATATAGAGAATGCGTGTAGGGTGCCTACTGTCTATGTTGAAATCGGCTTAAGTGACTTTAAATGTCTGATAGTGTTATTAGGATTTTGAAAAAGTTATAAACTAATTTTGAAATGTTCAGTTGTATGGTCGTGCTTTCGTTGTCATTGACGTCATTGTCATTTCGTTGTTTGTTACTACAAAGGCGTCTTGCAAGGTCCTTTTATTTTTTGCCACAGTTAGTCAAAAGTTCAAATCATTTTAATGGGTGTAAAAATAAAATGAAACACATGCGGTATAGTCGAATGACTTTGGCTGGTTTAAAAAAAAATGGCTACTTTAAAAAATTAGCTTTTTACTTTTTGAAATGTAAAAAGTTCTTATGAACTATATAAAGTTTTTATTGATAAACTAATTATGTTATTTTAATTATTTATCATGGTTAAAATTATGTTAATAAAGGGAATTATTTTAGTTTAATACTCCGTCCAATACTCATATTTATTGCTAAACAAAAAAATAATTTGTATTACAATAAATATATTTTTTATCGTACCTAATTGATTTTTTGAGAACGACTTCTACAATGATACAATCATTTTATAACATATGACAGCTATAGGAGATACCATTCCCCTGTGTGATTGCAGACCCTGACATATCACGCCTGTATTGCAATGTGAACCCGAGAGGATGGATGGAGACGCTTAGGGTGAGATCTATAGTGCGCACTTGGACTTTGCTCAGACTTTACTTACGAAAAACACTAAGGTTAAACTATGATTTAGTATATTTATAGACATTTTAACGGTGAGATTAAGCTAAGCTCAAGCTAAGACAGAAATTGATGTTTCGTTTCATGCAATACCTTCTTTATTATCCTTTAAAAAAGTAAAGAATGGTTGTAGTTAAGTCTGAGCAAAGTCTAAGTGCGCACTATAGATCTCACCCTTAGACTAAGAATGCTTGGCAATTGTGTGTCATATTATATCATATAGTCCATTGAAATGTTACAATTTGAGGGCCAAACTGAACATTTGTTAGAGGACGCAAATTTATTTATGGACAATATAGGGGGGCTTACACCCAATTTTTTGTACGATGGATAGTTTAGGAGATCAAAATCGTGTTTTCACCCCTTTTACCAAGATGGCGGCCGAGGGACAAGGGTGCCAACCCCACAAACTTGGGTTTAAGCTTGTATTTACCCCCCCTACATATCCCATAAATAAAGTTGCGTCCTCTAACAAAAGTTCAGCAAATGTAACATTTCATTGGACTAATATAGGTATGCATAATCTGCTTAATTCTATAAATAATAATTCGAAATCTTCGCGAATATAATAGAAGAAACACTACTTATCCAGGGCTTGATATATTCGGTAGTGAGCTAATCAATTTAATGTTGTTTTTTTTTTTTTTTTTTGTAAAACGAAAAAAAATCTCAGCTATGATACAAAGCTTGTAACATATACTGTAGAAAATGCATTATATATGATGGTGTACTTTAATAAATAAATCATGAGTCCTAAATTTAAATATCATTTATTTAAGTAGGTTTTGTATGTGAACGTGACAAAAAAACATTTGAAATACTAAAAGTAAAAAGAAAGAGAGAACATATAAAATAATGTAATATACGTGTACAAATTAAATCTCAGAAGACAGTTGGCCTAGTGGCATCAGCGTGCGACTGTAATTCCCGAGGTCGTAGGTTCGATACGACATTCTTTCTATGTGCGAATTTAACATCGTGAAGAAACCGCCTTGCCTTTAGGGTTGCCAACCATACTATATAATAACGTATCCTACTTTATTTTTGGTAATTATACTTTATACTTTTACATACAAATAAAGTATGCAAAAATACTTTATTGTCAACCTTTACTGTGGTGCGTAAAACAAAATACTCATTATGGGTACTTAACGATTCATAATTGCTGAACGAAATATTTAAAACGGATAATGGAAACAATTTGTAATTACTGAACGAAATGTTAGATGTCAGTTGTGACATTTGTCACAGATGTCTTTCATTATCGACGAAATTGTACAAAACTGGTCCGTTAGTTTTGTTTATAAGTGAAGAATGCATTTTAAAGTAAATATTAATGCTGAAAATGAGGAGTAAATATTAATGCTGAAAATGACGAGTAATTCTGATAGCGACACACCAGTGACTCCTAAAAAAGCTAAAATAACAAAAGTTTTACAAAAATATAAACCTGAGTGGGAAAAACAATACAACTGGCTAACAAGTGATCTTCAAAATAAAAGTAATGCAAAATGTATTATCTGCGGCGTGAATTTTACAATCAGTTCAGCTGGCATTGGACAGGTATGAAAATTTGTAAATGTGTTCAAATATTGTTAAAGCTACGTTGCCTCTCCTTTCGTATAGTTATTTTATTTACATTTTTTAACTTACTTACCTAACCTAATTCATTAGGTTTTCTTACATCTTTACAGAAAAAAGTCACCAGTTTGTATATGATAGGACTTTGTACTGAAAAGTTTTAAAAACTGTTATAGTTGCATGTATTTTTGAAATTTAGTTTGTGTTGACAATTTATACATTATTTTTTAAGCATGAGCATGGGAAATTAGTTTCAATGTTTCAAATTCTATGAGTTATTTTAAAAATAATCTTATTACTTGTTATTATAATAATATAAAAAATATATATATTTTTCATACTAATTGTCAGAATTCTGAAATGTTTATATTCTCATTCACATAATAGGGATGATGACTAAAAAATAATAATTAGTCCATCTTTTAGAACGCCAGAAAATAGTAGATACGTATTTTTTCTTTTGCTTCTAAAACTTAAAATAACAAAGTTACAGAGCGGCGAAAGTTCGCGCTACGTCATTATTTCGTAAAATTTTTACGAAAGAGTGACGTCACGAGCCCCTACTCCTGAATTTGAATGTGCTGTATCTTTGTCAATATTATTCGTATGGACAAATAAAAAAATACGTATCGAGTATTTTTCTATAATCTAACTGACGGACTAATTAGAATCTTGTTGTTTTAACCCAGGAGACATCCCTATTGTTTTTGGATAAAATTATATTAATAGACATTTTAATATTTGTCATTCAATTGAAGAATATTTGAAGAATTCATGATTCAGTATTATTTTGAAAATGGTGATGGATTAATATGGTGGAGGTTCCAGTTTTTGTTTTTTTCTTTCTACAGATTAAGCAACATCAAAATACTCAGAAGCATAAGATAAAAACTGAAATGAAGAAAACATCTGGTGCATTACAAAATTTCCTTACATCAGATACTAAATCAAGATGTCAAGGATCTAGTGATGATGAGAATATTATAGCAGCGGAATTAGCATTGACTTTTCACACTGTGAAGCATAATTTATCTTATAATAGCATGGATTGTCTAAGTAAATTAAACAAAATTGTATTTGTAGATTCTAAAATAGCTAGTAAAATACGCTTGGGAAGAACTAAAATGGAAGCTTTAGTGATAGAAGTGTTAGGTCCATATTCTGTGGAAAGTGTAATAAATGATTTACATGATGATGTATTTTTCTGTCTCCAGACTGATGCATCAAATAAAAAAAATATTAAGTTATTTCCTCTTGTAGTGCAATATTTTTCAATAAATGAAGGGATCCAAAATAAACTGATCGATTTTTACGAAAATTCTAATGAATCTGCTGATGGCATGTTAGAAGCTATAAAGAAGTCTATGGATTCCCACAACCTGTCATTCAATCAAGTATCAGGTCTCAGTGCAGACAATTGCAATGCTAATTTTGGCATTCATCACTCATTGTACACAAATATTAAAAAAGAAGTACCAATCCTTATAAAAGGCAACTGTCATGCACACATTATCCATAATACAGTGAAACATGCTATGGGCTACTTGATTTGTGACATAGAAAATATTGTTTTGAAAATATACAGTCATTTTTCGGTATCTGCTTGTAGACGAGATGATTTAAAAAAAATTGTTACTATGGTTGATGGTGAATTTCACGAAATCAAACGTCATATTGGTACACGGTGGTTATCACTACTTCCAGCCGTTGACACCCTTTTACTTAATTGGGAACCAATATGTAATTATTTTATAAGTTTAGGTGATAATTGTGCAATAATTATACAAGAATTATTAAAACTAAGTGATCATCAGGATAGGGAGGTTGTGGAAATTTATCTACACTTTACAAGCCACATGCTTAATATTTTTAATAAAACGATAAAACGTCTGGAAGGAAATGATGTAACTATACTAGATGTCTATAATATTATGGATAATTTAAGAAACGAATTAGAACAAAGAAAAACTGATAAGTACTTTGGTTATGAATCAAAAATGAGATTACAAAAAATTCAAAAGTCATCACCCGAAACATTCAATACAGTTGTCAGTAACTTTTCGCTTTTTATTGATATGAGCTTAAAATATATGATAAAATGGTTTGAGTTTAGCGAAGATAACTGGCTTTCAATACTTTCTAACATGTCTTTGAAAAATGAGGTAAAATTTGAACATTTTGAAATGGTTATTACAAAGGCCAAATTACAAGACAGATTAAATATTAAGATGGACGATATGTATTCCGAATCTATAAGACTTAGAGAAATCCAAAGAAAAGTCACTAATGATGATAAAGAATTTTTAGTGAAAAGTACAGTAGAAAAATGGCAATATATACTTAAAAATGCATCTGATAGATTACCAAATATAAAAAAAATTATTTCTTACCTACTCTCCGTTCCTGCAACTTCAGCTTTTACTGAAAGAGTTTTTTCTGTAATGAATCTGAAGTGGCGAGAAGAGAGAAATAGAGCATCAATAAATTTAATTAAAAACGAATTGTTTATCTATTTAAATTTAAATATTGATTGTCAAACAAGCTTTGTAACATTTAAAGATAACAAGAAATTGTTATCATGTGCTAAAAGCACACAAAAATACGTTTTTAAAGCAAAAAAAACATAAAATTTGAAATATACTTTTTTTTCTTCCTAATACTTTATTTTTTTCCTATCCAAACCACTGTTATACGTTTTATTTGTCAAAAAAAGTTGGCAACCCTACTTGCCTTAGACCCAAAAAGTCGTCGGCGTGTGTCAGCTACAGAAGGCTGATCACCTACTTGGCTATTATATTATTACATTGACTAATGTTCATGAAACAGATACAGAAAAGGTTGTAACGCCACTGATTTTATTTTTATTCAAATTAAAGTCTCTTAATTTATAATAACTAGTGTTCAAAGGCAAAGACAAAAACTCTCAATAGTCCGTCCGTCACTGTTTTTAATCTCTTTTATGAATCATTGGACCTCAGGGCATGGAATTAATTATGATTCAATAAATAAAAAATCCTAAAGCCTCTATCTATGGGCATGCGAACGTATTGTTATGAAGGGAGATCGCAAAACCGGATATTACATCGTTGAACCAATAATAAAGAACTTAATTCTTCCTAACAGATTAAAATTGTTTATTGCGAACCAGGTTTATGTATTCAAGAACGGAACAGGCACATCACAATTATAAAAAGAAATACTAAATATAATTGGAGTGATCTTAAATTTGTTCACAGATAAGACAAAAATGTACAGATAAATAATATTAAAATATCAAAATCAGCAATTTATTTGAATTATATTTTTTTACTTCAATTTGCAGTAATTTATTTGCGATTTTTGCAACTTATAACTTTTTAACTAACGAATTATGGTGAAATTTTATTTTATATGGATCTAGAGGAGTTCTGTACCCGTAAAGGGGTCAATGGTACTTAAAAAGTAGGGATGACGAGTAACAATAAAATATGAATATATGTATTTAAACTGTATATTGTCAACAATATACAGATATTGTAAAGATTGGAAATAATCGGCCTTTATTTTATATGAAGCGAAAACACGAAACTATCTACGAAAATTCTGTGATTTTTACAGCCTTCAAAACCGAAGTTATCAATTCGATATAAAAATTTTCAAGGGTCCAGCTCAACTGCTCAGCTGATGTGGATGCGGGAGATGAAGTGTTTCGAGCAGCGAATTGGTTCCAAAGAAATTTTGAATTCATTTAATCCTCTAATACAAGGGCCTACAAAAACATATTCATTTCTTTTTAGTGGATGTTTAGTCGTTTTTTTAATGTAAAAAAGGTACAAAAATGCAATCACGAAACGATATCGCTACGTAGATAATCGAAAAACGAATATGAAGCGAGATCGGATCGCAATAAGCTCACTTCGATGAAAATTAAAAGCTATTTAGGTATGTGAGACTCGAGTGAGTTTGATTAGATCTTTGAACATATATTATTTACGTAAAAACCAGTGGCCCTACAACCTTTTTTCAGGTATTTGTTTCATGATAATTTGTCACTAATAGGCAAGTAGGTGATCAGCCATCTGTGTCTGACACACGCGTCGACTCTTTGGGCCGGTTTTCTCGCGATGACTTCCTTCACCATATGAGCGTGTGTTAAATGTGAATAGAAAGTCCATTGGTGCCTAGCCGGGTATCGAACCTACGATCTCAGGGATGAGTCCCACGCTGAAGCCACTATACGCCAAAATATAAGTTTTTTACGAGTCCAGAAAATATGCATTGTGCAATGTACAGAGCATTACTTCGATATTTATAGATTTTACAAACAAAGTTCGTAATTCCGGCACGTTCCACGCTATCTCTACTTTATAAATGGGGTTTTGAGTAGGTGTAATAGAGATGAAAGACGTTAAGATTAGGGGAATGATTTCATTCATTCCCGGTAATGAATGTATATTAATTTATATTATTACGCCTCTACAATGACGACACAATTTATCAATTATTCACACTTTCATCTGAAATAACTGTTTGTTTCATTATTTCTGTATAAAATTTTAAGTGTGTGTACTCGTATATTTTATAAGAAGAATGGATGATTCAAGGAATAAATGAGGCTTCATTATTATTATTATTAACATCAGATGAGCCTCCTGCCCGTTTGCCCCCTGTTAATTAAAAAAACTATTTTGTTTATGTACCAACTGCTCAATTGCCTGCGTTTAATAATAATGTTTTCCAAATCGTTTGACCCACTACGTGCGTGCGATACACTCTGATAAAACGGTACTCGGACATGAAAAATCTTGAGCAAGATCGGAAGCTTTAAGTGTTCAAAACCAGGGCATAACAAAGATAAAACCCTCAAAAAGCCTGTGGCGCTTCGTCTACTACCCTTAGTCTTGGCTTCAGATGTTCTTATCAATTTGGTGATTTTTTTTCTAGTCTTGGGCTAGCCGCTTTCTTCACGATGTATTTATTCCTTTACCATATGAGCGATTGTTAAATACGCATAGACAGAAAGTTCATTGGTATAGGGGTACGAACCTACGACCTCAAGTACGAGAGTCGCCTAAACACTGCTCTGAAATACTCAAAGTGTAGCTAATAAGGAAAAAACAGTTGAACCACAAATCAAGCGGGAAGCTTTGGGGTGAAAGGTAATGCTTATGAATGAATAACACAAAGAGAATGGGGAATTACTGTGAATATTACATTCGAGATGCAAATCTGTATTCGTTTCTTGAGGCAGTTTTATACGCAGGATAAGTTAGTGTAAGTTGTTAATATTTCATACGTGTGCTCGGGGTGTTTATGAAATATAACGGTAGGGGAAAATTATGGGACCCCCGCTGTATAAATTTAGTCATAAAAATGATAGATAAAATCGAGTTACGAAGGTACGCTGATGTGTTTATTTCAAGGTGTTGCGAATTATAATTCTTGAGACTGTTTCCGGCCATGCTATAAACTATAGAACGGAGTTTAACGGTATTCGACCATAGATATTTATTTTTTACACTTCGTTGTAGTAACACAGAAATACAGTCAAAATCTCTAATAACGACATCGAAGGGACTACTCATATTTAGTCGTTGTCCGATATACAGTTTGAGCATTCTGATAAACCAGCTAAATCATTAGCTCCCCTCACACTTCGAAATCAATTTTCCTTTAGTTTTTATAATGTATTTTTCCTTTCGTGTTTGCTCCTAAGTGTTTATTAAATATTGAATATTGTATTTTATGGTTCTTTATGTATCAGTATGCCGAGCTTAAGACTATAGAATCAAGAATTAATTTCGAAGCTATCAATTACGGCACGTTGTAAAGAATTCCATACAACTTCACTTTCTCATCTTCAGAATAAAACGAAAGCAGTTGATCAAGTGGCTTCCAGTTTTCTCTGATTACCTTATTAAGGACTTGAAATTATGCAATGCAGTTTTTAATGCCAGATATATCAGCAAAGGCAGTCGAAAGTATGTAAGTGCTGTCGTGCTAAATATAATGATGCAATTCTCCTACGAAATGTATTTATTTATTAAGGATAAAATAAATCAGTGGCGCTACAACCTTTTTAGGTCTAGGCCTCTGTATCTGTTTCATGATCATTTGTCAATCTTTAAACAACCTGCATCATGAGCACGCCCCTACACACCCTAACTTTCACACCACCACACAACACAGCCGAATCAGGTATTAATTAGATATATGTATTTATTCATATTAAAGATTTAAGTTGGCGCCTAGTAGATAGTACCGGTGACCCCAGAGCTGGCACTTTCCTGGCTCAACGAATAAGTATTGCAATACAAGGAAATGCTGCCAGCGTTATAGGTACACTGCCACAGTGACCAAACTTTTTAAATTTGTTTTAATTTTCTTTTAAATAATTTTTATTATTACTTTGTAGGTTAAGAAAATTGTAAATACTTTAATATTTTTATTGATTTTTCCTTTCGTAAATGTTTGAACTTTTTTGCATATACATAGGTACATATTATGTATTTCACCTTTGGCTGTATCTTTAGTATAACTGTTTTTTGTTATATTATATAATTTAAGTTGTAGGGGTACGAAATAAATGACTGACTACTATTGTTGGAAAGCACTCGAAACAGTAATGAAATAAGTTCTGTATTATTTTCAGTTACTTAAGTACCAGTCGGGAATCTACAATAATCTAATCTGACAATATAAACGAAAATTATTCAAACATCTTCAAACTCCAAAGATAATTTAACAACCACAATTCGGATATTTCTAAGATATTGGGGTATCTTTGCATTAGGTGTTAAGTGGGGCGGAATGGGAATGAGAGGTCATCTCCTGGGGTCCGCAAATACTTACGAATATTCCTGATAATATAGATGGATAGCGTCCCTTGAATGAAGATTTCTCCGTAAATCTTTCTTGATCAAACCGAATTTGTATATAAAAGAAGTTACATATTTTTGTATATTAGCTGTTTGAAATTGGAACGGTATATTGTCAGAGCGCTTATAGGTAAAGAGTTTTATTATTAGAGTATTTATTTATTTATAGAAGCTTACCAAGGCTCGGCACATTGAAACATTGGTACAAGAAAAATAAAATACAATTTTTAATCTGACTAGCACTTATAGGCAAACAGTATACAAGAGAAAACAAGCAAATAATATAATTTATATTTTTATTATTTTATTTCTTTTTAATTTTTATTATCGCAATACAGCAGCGTTAAAAGTACCAAAGGACCAAACTTTTTCAAATTTGTTTTGATTTTCTTTTTAATTATTTTTATCATTACTTTGTAGGTTAAGAAAATTTTAAATACTGTATTCTTGATTGTAAATAAAATGTATATAAAAAATAAATAGATTTTAAAGTGTGAGGAAAGCAACTATGGATATCCAGACTCGTTAAACAGAATGCTCAATCCGGAAATCGGTGAGTTTTAGCCAAAAGGCGTTCTCCGGAAAGGAAGGACAAATGGAAATTCAAATTTTGTTTAAAAGTTGGGGCAATCGATGTATCTTAATGGCAAACGATACATCAATTAATTAGTGTATCGTATTAAAGTGTTATCAATCTAATTAACCATTCACCAAGAGACATTTTAAGACACGCTGTAAATTGTCATTATATGTTAATTCATTATAGTCTTACTTGTCCAGAGATATAAGAGATTTTCGGTTCATGTAAAAGTATCGCAATACAGCAAGGAACTCCTGCGTCAATGTTTGAGGGGCCAAATTTGTATTGTAGCGTATTTTCATTTGACTTCCGAAACTTAGCCTATAGTATCTTCATACCTCGTATATAAATACAGTTAATATTGCTTAATATATTTAATGTTCATAGTAATTCGAGACATATTGTCATTTAATTTAGTGCATTTTGTAGGCATATTTTAAAAAACTATTTGTAGAGAGTTTTTTTATTTTAAAATTATCTTTTATTGAAATATATCAATAAGATTTAAAGCACTTCTTGCTCTTTACCCATTGTTTACTATGGCCGTCCAACGGACCATCCTTTATAATCTCTATATATATATAAAATTCTCGTGTCACAATGTTCGTTGCCATACTCCTCCGAAACGGCTCGACCGATTCTTATGAATTTTTATGCATATTCAGTCTGTCTGAAAATCGGCTACTATCTATATTTCAAAGCCCTAAGTGATAAGGGGTGTTCGCCAAAAGATTTTTTTTAATTTTTAGACAATTTTTATTTTTTTATGATGCGGCATACAAAAGTACATACAACCATCAACCCCTATTATTAAAGTAGATAGGTATTTTTATTGAAATAATATACATGGCAAAACAACGTTTGCCGGGTCAACTAGTTTTTATATATTATGTTATTTGTTAATGTGAATAAATAAATTTATATTTTTTTATTTTGTATCAGCATCATTCAACTACTTAGCGAGCTATAAACAGCAATTATAGCTCAATAAAAACTGGCCAATAAAGGACTAAATAGTGATTGATGGCGCTGCGAGGCCGTATTGATTGGACGACGATAAACACGCATTAGTTTAATTAGGGGAAAATTAACGGGAACTATTTCTATTAACCATAGATTGATTTTATTGCACTTTCTGATTATTATTATTTTTTATCTGGCAAGTAGACTATATTTCGCCTTCATTGCTTAGTTATTACCGTCCTGGCTGGTTTTAGGGAATAGAAAATTAAAACAAATTTCAAAAGTCTGGTCCCTGTGGCAGTGTATCTTTATTGCTGGCAGCATTTCCTCGCTGTATTGCGATACTTATTCGTTGAGCGAGGAAAGCACCAGCTCTGGTGTCACCGGTACTATCTACCAGGCGCCAGCTTAAATCTTTAATACGCGCCTGTGCACTTGAACCCAAGAGTATCTACTCCAAAGGGAACAAAATCAAAGTTGGAGAAAAGACTGTTATATTTGAGAGTTAATATTTGAGGGAAGTAAGACGGGCCTAACGTGTACACAAGTGGCATCCCATACCAAAGACACATCCTCCAAGGGATAACATATACATATGGTTAATCAGTTATCATAAAAATTACCAATAAAACAGTTGCTTCAATGTTGTGGTACAATGTGGTAACAATAGGTAGAGGTTTAAATTAAAGATTAAATAAATTGACAATTTATTTTTATTGATAGTACGTCTTAAAAATAATACTTCAATAACTTAATAAGCTTTTGGCGCGTTAGGGAAATTGGATGTTTACTGTTAAAAATGTACTAAATTACTTATAATGTACTGTTTAAAATGTAAATTTTTACGATGCGCACGCACACCGTCACAAAATCCAAAACCCTGAATTTAACTATAGTCAACATTTTAGTTTATTTTATTGTTAGCGTTATTTTTTCTACAAACGTAAAATATTTTTTTATTTAATATTTTTTTGTAAAGACTTTTATCTTGTTACTCCAAAGAAGTATAACTTCTAACGTGTGTACATGAGTACACACACGTTTTTTTATATTCATTAAAGTAATATTTTTTTTTATTTGAAACAAGTTTTTTTTAAACGTTTTCCAATAAAATTAAACTAATTTCCAATAAACAACGCGAAATATTGGGATGTGTTGATGACAAAATCGTCTTGACAATGATTTGCATACAATTGAAATTCGAAAATCAAAATATGGGTTTGCCAAAGGTTTGACTTTCGAACAAGTAACAATTAAACATAGGTAATGTTTAGGTGCGGCCGGCCCAGTTCTTACTATCTACAGCTATTATAAACGAGGCTACAAAAAGATAAAATACTCCTTTGTTTTCCATTGTTTCGTTGCGTAGATAATGTAGTACAGCCCCGATATCACTAAGTATTCTTTAACAAATTCGACACAGCTATACTATAAACTCTGTTTTTCTGATTTTTGAAGTGAAACTTTTTTAGGCGCCTGAGGGTAAAATTTTATTTTTTTAATTACGGAACGTCACGATGATGTGCAGCGTTTTTGTCGAAGAAAAGAGAGAGATCGATTGAAACCGATTGAGAGAGAGTGAGAAGGGGGGGGGAACCTTATAGAAATTCTATTTTTTAAATTGACTGGCTTATCTTAAGACTAATAAGTAATTTAAACTAACCTAATTTTTAGAAGAAAGAAGAAAAAACCTTAGGGTCTATATGTCGGTTTCCTCACGATGTTTTCCTTCACCGTTCGAGCAAATGTTAAATGCGCACATAGAAAGAAAGTCCATAGGTGAACAGCCGGGGATCGAACCTACGACCTCAGGTATGAGAGTCATACGCTGAAGCCACTAGGCCAACACTGCTCTAAACTGACCGGGTAGTCCATTTATTAATTATTAAAGACAGATAAATTAATAACAAAAATGAATTTAAAAAGTTTGGTCTCTGTGAAAACCAATTAAAAAACGAACTAAGACTGGACTTATATCATGTTGACTGAGCTCTGCGCCGCGCATTTCTAGAATACAAAATTGCGCCATGGCGCATGTAAAACATACAGAACTAGGTAACTTAATCCTGTGGGGTACATGTAAAAGAATCGAAGTGGCGCACAATAATCTAGTTATTTGATTAATACATATTTTTCTTTGATAGCACATTTAATATAGATAAATATCAGTGAATCATACAGCTTATATAACTTTCACCTCACCTACATTCGTCAATCGTGTCACTGGGACTGGTTTGATCGAGTGATAGTGATAGTCAAAATACTCTATGTTTATGGCATACTTTAAAACAAATATTATATCTGTATAGTGTTATGAGCACGGGCTGAATCAGGATAATAGGCGTTTTTAAGCCAATAAATATAAAAAAATATTTGTAGGTATAAATGCACATCTTAGCGCACTTATAATAAAAATAAATAGATTTATGTATGTGTTTCATCGTTTGTTAAGGCGGAAACACATTATTAAACGCCATTACATGCCATTTTGTTCTAGCTTAAAAATTGTATATCGAATGTGTTAATGATAACAACTAGATGTTTCTAATGCTTTGATTAAAATAAAGTAAACAGTAATTGGAAAAATTATTCAATTTCCTGTAATAACCTAGTAAACTTAACGCAATTATATCGAGACATTGCAAAATGCCTTGTAAAATACACGTAAACGAAAGAAAAAAGCAGCTTAATTAAATTGCTTTGGATTAACCTTGCCAAATCCATTTAACACAGCCGGTCAATATCGTAACGACGCCGAGAATGTAACCTTAGACATTCTAAAAAATATCCTGTACCTTATGATACTGTTTTCATTATGAGACATCGAGACAGAGACCACCACTATGTGGAGCCAGCTGCCCACTGAAGTATTTCCGAACCAATTTGAATTAGGGACCGTCAAGAAAAGAGCGTACTAATTCTTAAAAGACCGGCAACGCACTCGCGAGCCCTCTGGCAATGGCTGGACTTACATGTAATCAGTAGTGGTTTGATAATAGCACTTAATCATTAGCTAGAAGCGCGGCATCCAAATTCAAAGTGACGGCTCATTGGTCTAGTGGTTAGTACTCCTGACTGCGAATCCATGGGTCCCGGGTTCGATCCCCGGCTGAGACAAAAATCGATGTGATGAGCATTTGGTGTTGTGCTTAGGTCTTGGGTGTTTATATATGTATTTATATGTATATCTTTCTATAATATGTATGTATATCCGTTGCCTAGTACCTATAACTCAAGCTTCACCAGCTTAGTATGGGACTAGGTCAATTGGTGTGAATTGTCCAATAAAAAAAAATATAAAAAAAAGTAGTCAATAACAATAATATAAACGGGGACAAATGGACAGGAGGCTCATCTGTTAAGTGATATCGCTCATGGACACTGAAAGTCAGTGGGTTCGCGAGTGCGTTACAGGCATTTTAAGAATACAAGTACCAAATAATGAATAAAACAGAACTAGAAATATCATTCGAGAACACATATAAACATACTATTTATCTAGGTTAATACACTAATGGCGAAGACGGCTGGACGTGTGCTGATAACTTGTTTATCGTACTCTATCATATTAACCTGTATTCTTTATCTAAGTATTATAGGGTTTTAGAGGATTAATATTTACGTATATATAGGGTTGCCACAAGTAATTGTATTTTAACTCCCGTATAACAAAAAAGGTTAATACTTATCGTTCGTTTTGAAGTAAGTTAATTACCGGATAAAAGCCCAACTATGTAGCTACTTTTTTTTATTTATTAAGCTATTGCATAGATTTTATAGCTGGCTTTGTGCGCGGCGACCAAGAAACTCCGTAACGAAAATAAAAACCTAACACACGATGACGTAATATAGGTGCGTACGCGTTAGAGCGGGACAGAACGCATACTGCGTCTCACATCTCTCTGACGAGATCGGTGACGTAGCGTAACCTCGGCCGGTGCAGCCGGCACACGTTAAAGTGGGACAGTCTATATAGGCGTCTTAGTCTGAGTCTGGTAGAGTGGTAGATTGAATTAATATCAAAGAAATAAAAATACTGCATAATATAGCAATAGCTTTACCGCGGCAGTCCCCGAGTGCCACACGTTTTTTTTTAATTTTACAGTCTAATATGGTTAAAGTTAGGCTATTTAATAACTGACTGGTAAGTCTATTAGCCGCGGTAGCATATACCTCAACGTTCTCTCGCCATATACGTTGTTTGCTCTCGACGTACATAGCCGAACTTGCGTTACCGCTCGGGTCTGTACGTCATGCTCCATTCGTTTTTTGTCATCTCGAATAATTCTTACTGATGAACGTATTGTGATCGGAAATAAGTACACTTTTCTTCGATAGGCTACATTTTTAGTCCTTAAATGTGTGTGTAAGGCGTACACATTGTTATCTGTCACACTGCACCAGTGTTGCAACACGATACGAAAGATAAGCAATGCAATGCTTTGGCATATTTTGTCGACTCGTAATACGGCCACCCAAAACGTATATTGAGCTAAAATTTATAAAACAATATTAGTTTAAACGGTTTACGTCTTTGGTGAAAATATTCTTTTTATGACAGAACACTTCGATGTTTGTTCGATTTTTTTGGAAAAAATAATTTACTATAATAAATATAATTTGTTTTTTCAAAGTTCAGACGACCGCAGAGTAGGCAGAAAATAATAAACGGCTCAAATATTCTTGTGGTGCACAAGCGCTAATTAAAGATTTAAGTTGGCGCCTGGTAGATAGAACGAATAATTATCACAATATTGCTGCTAGCGTTAAAGGTACACTGCCAGAGGGACCAAACTTTTTGAATTTGGTTTATTTTTAATTATTTTTATTTTTACTTTGTAGGTTATGAAAATTGTAAATACCGTTTATTTGGTTGTAAGTTATATAGCTTTATTAATGTAATAAATAAAACTAGCCTATAGTCGAGAACTATAAAAAATATTTACATTATGTTATGATTGTATTTAATATTAGTTCACGACCTCCGATGAAGTGAAGGAATCCAAATTCTTTATGTCTCTCAGCTTCGCTACTATTTTCCAATATTTCCCCGCTATCTCTTTTATTTCATCTTCGTAGGATTTCTGGTGGCCGTCCTCTCTTTTACTTTATAATTAATTTTGTCCTTAATATGCAACTAACACGTAGAACTCAGTTTCCATAACAACAACGCTGAATACTGACAGAGCTTAGATTGAGCGTCGTCAGGAAACCGGCATACCTTGGAACTAGAAATCGACGGCGTGTGCCAGTGCCAGGCTGATAACTACTTGCCTATTACGATTAAAAAGATATCGATATCTGAGTCTCCAAACCGTAGGACCACTATTTTCTTTGTATTTTACCCTTTACTTGAAGAAATTAATTATAATAATAGCTTTTAATACAGATATTTTTTTTTTTTGACGTTCAAAAGTGCCATTTTAGATGGTCTAATTGAAATAAATGATTTGACTTTGACTTTGATACTTTTACATTTCAATCCCCTTCCAGTGTATCTGTATGGTGGAGGAGGCCATTCCTCTCCGCCATGTACCACCTGCTGTTTCTTTAATGAGGTCTATCCACCTTCTAAGTTGTGTCCCTCTGTTTCGTTTGTACCTTGGGCACCAGTTTAGTAGTTCTTTTTTCAAGAAATTATTTCTAATAAAATTCGGTGTAACATTTAAAAACACAATTTAAATTTAAGAAACACTATGACTTTAAAATAATGTAAGTGTTCTTGTTTAAAGACGCAAGGAATTTTCGCCTTTATCAATGAATGATCTGTCGACCGTTTGGTAATAGTGTTCATTACTCACTTTCCGCGCCTCATACTAAAGATAGACAACTGTTTATTTACAACAGTGACCAGATTTCCCTGCCAAAACCTTGAAGCCCACATCCAACGCATCACTGGAAACAATAGGACACGTCACCATACATATTCTTTTAAATTATGATTAAACCCTACATCGATATTGTAAGGATTTGTTTCTTTGTTCGAGTTCTTTATTATAATCTATACTTAATGAAAAGCAGCGCAGGAACAGTGTTGGCTTAGTAGCTTCAGTGTGCGACTCTCATATCTGATCAAAGGTTCGATCCCCGGTTGTGCACCGATAGACTTTATGTGCGCATTCAAAATTCGTTCTAACGGTGAAGGGAAACATCGTGAGGAAACCGGCCTTAGACCTACAACGAGGACGGCGTGTCCTGACACTGTGATTGACATTGAAAAAACTGAGACCCAGACCTAAATAGGTTGTAGCACCAATGCTTTTTTTGATAGACGTTCAATCTTATGTACGGGATAGCTTCTTAAAATGCCTAGATGTATTTCTTTATACAACAGTGGGCAAACGGGCAGGAGGCTCACCGGAGGTAGACTCTCTTGAAGGACCCTAAGTCGAGTCATGTAAGTATATTTTAATCTATCTGTATGTATCTTAATAACTGTATACCGCAAACACCTTATAAGTGAGTGTTACGTAAGTCGTGTACCAGTTTTGTGCTAAGCTGTTTACTTTTTATGGTCTCAAGTCCACATAAATCTAGATTATACCCTTGCGCAAGATGCAATAAATACAAATTACACAGTTGCTAAACCTTATAATTTACAAGTTCAAAATATTGGACAATTATGAATAGGATAGAATAATACGTATATTAAAAAATTGAGATTTTTTTTTTATTTTACTGGACATATATTGTTTATCTATTTAATCTGTGTTGGCTTTGTATATTGTCGAAGTGTATTGTTTTATAATATGTACGTTAGCTGTAAGAATATAGATAGATAATAAATAAAGAAATAATAAATAGACAATGTTTATTGCAAACGCGAGAATTTTAGCAGTAAGAAACAGTTTTGACAGTTTCGATTTCAGTTTTGTATTATAGATTACATAGTTTGCTTTCAGATAATTAATATTTTGGATCATATTTCTTTTTTTAGTTTCTTCCCTTACTAGGGTTGCCTGGAAGAGATCGCTTGTTAGCGATAAGGCTGCCCGTTGCATTCCTTATAATCTTTATGTTATTTGTTTTTGTATAAATGTAACGTAGTGTGAATAAATCCCCGAATAAAACCAATGTGGCTATAATTGAAATATTAAAAAGCTATTATACTCCAAGACCGAAATAACAGCTATTTAATACTACTTGAACGTATTTTCGGTGCGTATTTGAAATTACCTCTCAAAGTGTACAAAAATAACTTTAGGGGTTTTAATCGATATTTAGTATATGAAGTTGGTTCTAGAACATTCTGTTGGAGCTGGCATCACTCTCTCAACCGTCTCCTTTTGCGCTCGGGTGCTTGGACGACGACGTGTGATAGGCCACCTTCGATTCATTTGCTTTATCAAATTAATACCCTGCTGATAGTCAGAAGTATAATCAATAATACGATTTCCAACATAATACGTTACATCAGTCCCTGAAGACATAGACAATTAAAATACTACGAAGAGAATATAATACGTATGATTCTCTTATAAGTGGCCAAAAGAGGTTTTATTTAAGTTTTTTTATCTAACAGTTAATATGCATGCTAATCTGTGCATTAAAAATAAAGTGCAAAGCGGAAATGTCATTTAAAAATAACCCCAATACAGCTGCGGTAATTCAATTTATGAAGTGATGTTAATTATGGCACAGAAACTGTAATTATATGAGATACCTAGATTTTAATTTATGAATTTTATTTTAATGCTAAACGTTACTTAAAACTTGATCTAGATTTTAATTGCAATTTATCTAGATTAAGTATTTATTCGATAAAGTAGATACATTTATAAGCTCGTAGACTAGTTTAAAAATTTCTTAATAGAGTTTATATCAACGACACGCCTTGAGTCTTATAATGATGGGCAAAAGTAGAAAAAAAAATTAGTAATTGTTACTAAAACTACTTTAGTTTAGTTAATAACAGATGAACAAAAATTTATATTTTATATATATATTTATTAAATGTCATGTAACATGTAGCAAAGGATACCAAAGTAGAATAGATGAGGTTTAATTCGTAGCCGAAATGTACCACAGACTAAAGATAGAATTTTAAACAATATTTTTAATCTGTGTAGGTTAAATCGCGGACATTAAAATAATTAGTGCAATAATTACGTATTTTGGCAAACATTTTATTTGACGCGCACGCGCACGTGTCGAGTGAATGCAGTGAAATCGAACGCAAATCTCAGTGAAATTGACGTAGGGCTGATTAATGTGAAATTTAAAAAGTATAAAATATTAAGGGTCGATTCGACCAAACTTCAATTTATACACGAGTAACTATACCAAGAATAATCTATTCCATGATTTTAATCTCGAGTAAATCCATAGTCGTTTGTCCACGTAATCGATAGTATAATTGCGCTAAGAATAACAATACGCGAATAGCAAGAGAATGGTGAACGAAAATAAAACTCGGCAAATATATGTTGTTCTACAACGGGACAGTGTAAGAGCATACATCATGTCAACTCGATTTTGCCGTATTATAGTGTGAAAAAGTAGCTTTTAAGAGGTGTCAAACGACAACAAAAAGTTTTTATTTCTTGTTTGTTTGAGGCTTTCGTCTAAAAAGGAACTTCTGTTGAGCCTAGTTGAATTTCATTCTAATATTATAGAAAATAAAAAATCTAAAAGTAAATAAATAAATAATAAATTGTTTAAACGTTTCAGTATACAATGCCAGACTATTAATTTAGTGCGTTGCGTTGACTTGAAATTAAAACACAGAATACATATTTGTGAAATGACAGAAATCAGCTGATTGGAATGACTGACGCCATTAAATTATTCTAGGAATACCTGTTATTCCGTGCGAAACGGCGGTATAGTAGCAATTCCCGAATAAGCCCACTATTCTTAGAATTTGTAGTTGGTAAAACGTGAAATTGATTTACTCTCGATTAACTGACGATTTATTCTAAGATTAAGATTTACTCTTGTTTGGTCGAATCGACCCTAAGTAAGATAGAGTAAGAATGACTTTTGTGCTAATTTTTTGATTGTCATGTTACTAATTTTATTTATTATTAAGAGCTTTCAAACCAAAAAAGCGGTGTAATTAGTTGTAATAAAACCACAATTTAAATTAAAAAAACCTCCAAAACCCTCCATTTGGTCTATAGGGATATCAGAAAAAAAATAAAAAATCCATTTGCTCTCACAAAGTAACTCTACAGACCCGTGAGGCCAGATATTTTTCTGATATCCCGAAACAATACGTAAAAAGACAGAATATTATTACAAAAAATGCTAGTTCTTTGCGTAAATTACGAGCCATAACGTTTAAATAGCAGTCAGCCTTGTCTCGTACAACCTATTTACTTTGGACAACCCTGAATGCGATGACGCGTAAACAAGTAGGTGCAGTTAATCCAGTACTGGCATTCGTGGGTCTTCTCTTTGGCCGTGAAAATCATTTATCTTCACTTTCACATTGATTAAATATTTTTAAGATATTGAAAGTTCATTCAACAATCTAAGTGTTGAAAAGTAGAAATTTCGTGGTATTGCTAAAATAACTGAGGTGATGAGAACTTGGAGAAAATGATGAACTAGATGGACCTATCAGGTGTAAGACTCGTCGTACTCAAAACTGTACAGAGGTGCTGGACAGAAGCCGGTGAAAACAGTTTGCTCCAAATGTTTCCTTGCTGACCTCTACACTCAGACATGACCGACTGAAGAGAGATCTATATCTGGCGACGAAAGAGTTCAAACTAGTAGGAGTGATGATCTTTTAATAGTTACGGTGATGGCGTAACTGGAGTTACTGAGTTCGAGTTCCGAAATAGTAATTTTTTGTATGTCTCCTGTTACATCAAAAGCACCTGATGTTAAGTGACAAGCTCTAAAGACACTCACATTGCCAGAGGGCTCGCAAGTGCGTCGCCAGCTTTTTAAATTTTATTTTTGCTTTGCTTTAACTTCTATATCTTCTATACACTATAACATAATGCAATTTCGAATTAACTGTTGTTCATGCTGTTTTAATTCCAAATTGTGTTGTTATAATATCAATTCACCCTACAATATAATCGTAAAAATAAAAAAAGGTGCTCTACATCACAACAATTAACCCTTTCATCCAAAACAAGAAAATTAGATCTGAACAATGCATTGAGAAAAATCAGAGAAATGAAAAAAATATGGAGGAGGCTTTTTCTAGTATTGTATTGCCCCTTTAAGGGTAAAGGGGCAATACAAAAAAAAACTAACTTAAAATTTTACTTAAACTTATACTAACACAACTATACTCATATTAAGAAATGTTAACTAACCAATTTTTGTACGGATTTATTAATAAAGGTCAATAATAAGATCAATCCAAATCCCATATAGTTTTAATAAATTGGCCATTTGCCAGACAGACAAATTTTACAAACGTAATAAATAAAGGTACTGATTTTGCACTCAATATAACATGCCAATATTAATAGCTAAACACAATTATATTTTCATTCGGTATCTAAAAACTCCAAAAAACACAAAAAAGGAATTATTAATTATGATGCGCAGTTTGTTTACACCACGCAACAGTAGCTTCTTAAATTGTTATTAGAAATGGGTTTAAAAAAAAATATTATTTAGAACAGTAATAATTATAATTGTTTTTTATCATCAATGTTTTCCATACTCATGTATTTGCGGAAAATATTCTTCTTTTTTTATGGTACAGCAGGTAAACCAGCAGGTGGATCACTTCGAATAAACCGCCAATCACGGACACCTGCAACGTCAGCTTAGCGGGTTAGCGGGAAACACTCTTTCCTTAAAGGCTCCTAAGCCGTATCGTTGCGGAAATACTACTGGCAGCTGGTTCCACAAATAGGTGGTGCGCAGCTGAAAGTGCCTTAAAAAGCGCTGTGGAACGTCAAACGTCCAGATGATGGAACTTTTAATACTTATGCTTACTTCTACTATTCTACTTATGATGAATACTATCACTAAATAAATTCAAAGCTCTCGTTAAACGCAAATTAATCAATAAATCTTTTTATAAAATTGACGAATATTTAAATGATTCCTTGGGATTGATTTGCTCCAGTTCAAACAATTTGTATGACACAAAACAGAGCGATTAAAAAGAGTGGCGGAGAGATTTTTGATAGGTCTTCTTGCTGTAGGCCCTTGACTTGCGAACTGGTTGTAAATTTAAATTTAGAATAAATTTAAGTTCTTTTCTGACGTTCATAAGTGTACTTGTTTACCCAGGTATATGAATATATTATTTTGACTTAGACTTTACTTATGATTAATATTTGTTTTCTTTTCTTATAGGTAAATCTCGGAGACAATCATAAAAAGTTGTAATGTACGTATTTTGTAGTTTCATTAACGGACGTCAAGGCAAAATACCATCCGTATCACCTCGACGTCCGTCGTTCCACAACTGAGCGTTTTCTAAGGCAGTTTTTGCCGCGCACCACCACTATGAGGAACCAGCTGCCCACTGAAGTATTTCCGAACCAATTCGACTTAGGGTCCTTCAAGAAAAGAAAGTAGCAATTCTTGAAAGCCGGCAACACTCGAGCCTTCTGTCAATGTGAGTGTCCATGGGCGGCGGTATCACTTAACATCAGGTGAGCCTCCTGCCCATTTGCCATAACATAAAAAAAACAACCAGAGCAAGTCTAAATACCAATAAGCCGTGTAAGTAAAGCAAGTTAACAAGTTGCGTTAAACCCTAATATAGGTTAAACTACTGTTAGGTTACTTCTACACAAGAACACGTTGCCTTTTTACAGTCGACTGTGATAATTTTAGCGGTGCACACATCCGGTGTGCTTGTTTACGTCAGGAAGTATCGTTTTGAAGCTATTGTTATCAGAAAACTGTTATGGATATTAAAGGTCTGTTTCACAATGTATGGATAAAGTACCAAATAGCTATGCAACATATAAATTATTTGAAAGATAAATTGTGCTATTTGACACTTCATCGGACTCATAACTTATGATGGACTTTATGTGACGATTAGCGCTATCCGACAATCGTGAAACGCAACAATAGTGTTTACCCTACCAATAAGTAATCAATAGCTAATTTGTAACTTATGTAGAACTTATCCGTACATTGTGAAACAGACCCTTAGTCTTTTGTTTTACGCAATATACTTAGATACATTGTTGCTTGAATCTCATATTTAGTACAGTATTGGCGCTACAACTTTTTTTTAGGTCTGGGCCTTATATTTCTGAAACCGTTTCATGATTATTTATCTATCTAATAGGCACGTAGACCACCTACTGCATCTGTGTCTGACAGACGGCGTCGACTGTTTGCCGGTTTCCTCAAGATGTTTTCCTTCACCGTTCGAGCGAATGTTAAATACGCACATAGAGAGAAATCCATAGGTGCATAACCGAACCTACGACCTCAGGGATGACAGGCCCACTAGGCCAACAAAGCTAGATATTATCCACTTATACCTATACAAATAGTTAAATTGTATAAAATAAATAAAATGTTAATAGCAATCATCTTTACATAGTACGAGTATAACTGAATTTTTCCGCTATATTAGATCTTCTAACGCTACTTTTGCCCAATAACTAGGAATTTTTAACACCTGTAAAATATATATAAAGATGTATATAGACGATATATGTTCTACATGAAGTCTATGCTTATTTTTTTCTCTAAAAACGGTTAATGGCTATACTATGACTATATATCTGAATATAATTTAAATATTAAACTTTATAATTTCGAATAGAAAATAAAAACAAATTTTAAAAGTTTAGTCCCTGTGTTAGTGTTTCTTTAATGCCAGCATTTCCTCGTATTGCGATACTTATTCGTTGAGCGAAAGCACCAGATCTGGGGTCACCCAAGAGTTAACTGGTAATATTAATTTGATATATATATATATATATATAATTAACGTTAAATAAAAAAAATCAATGATCATTTTTCAATCTAATGGTCGACTTTTTGGGTCTAAGACATGTCGGTTTCCTCACGATGTTTTCCTTCACCGTTCGAGCAAATGTTAATTGCGCACATAGAAAGAAAGTCCATTGGTACACAGCCAGGGATCGAACCTACGACCTCGGGGATGAGAGAAGCCACTAGGCCAAATATTGTCTAAAATAATACAAGAATTTCAGAGTTAGCAACAGTATATATGTATATTGTATAGTATTAAACTACATTTGGCGAATTGGCAACACTGCTCTCTCAACAGATGTCTCGACAAGATTCCTCTTATAGCTCATACTTGCCAACTTCATTTAGATAACAATCTTTGTGATCTACACGTCGTGGGGGCGAAAAACGGGTACCAAACACAACTAAGTTTGAAACTTCAAAGTTCATATGTGTGTAATGTATTTGTTAATTAGTTTTTATTTAATATATATGAATTCTTTATTATATTATTCTTTATACAATATTAAGTCGTTTTTAGCTAAATTATTGGACCTCAACAATGCCCCTATTGAAGAGCTAGATTAGATTTATTTTTTACTTAAAAGGGCTCCCAAATCTTACACATTGAAATGCATTGCTATAATGAATAACAACACATTAGAAAGGAGAAGTAGAGATGGATAGGACACACCTTGCGAGGAGGAATGGAGAAAACTATGAGTTGGTACCCATAAATTGGGAAAAGAAAAAAAGGCAGGTTTGGTCAAGATTAGGCGAGTAAGAGCAGAACTGAAGGGTCTGGAGGAAGACTTTGTCGGGATCGGCAAACGGACTAAGCTATTTAGCTGACTTTCACCGTACCTGAACCAGCCCACTCTAGCCTTTGGCTTATAAATACTTTCTTCCTTGATCTTGGCCAATGCCAATACGACCAATTCGACTTAGGGTCCTTCAAGAAAAGAGCGTACCAATTCTTAAAAGGCCGGCAACGCACTCGCGAGCCCTCTGGCATTGAGAGTGTCCATGGGCGGCGGTATCACTTAACATCAGGTGAGCCTCCTGCCCGTTTGCCCCCCGTTCTATAAAAAAAAATGCACATGCTTATAATTTCGGCCTACCAATTCTTTTATTTCAGCATTCTTTCTGATTCTCCACGAACCGTCCTGCTTCCATTTTACGCAAACTCTTACGTTCCACCACCAGGTTTGGCTCCTCACGGAGTTGATATGATATAGTCAAAAATTAAAATGGGTTGGATATAATTCTTCCCTTAATTTACGAATAATTCATATAAAATAAGGGTTTCTTTAAGTTTCAGGGTGTTTGTTTCTGTATAAAAACTAACAATAGCAAAACTTATCGTTTTATCTCGAAAGGACATAACAACATTATACGTAAGCTAGTGTTAGTCAAATAAAAGATTACTTCGTATTTTGATAATTCAATGATATCGATACTTTATCGATATTCGATACGACATTATCTGGGTATTTTGATCCATATAATAATGATATAAAAACCGACTTTCCGATAGTTTAATGATAAGTATAAAATTTATTTTAAAAGTACAAATAATTTTAACGCATTATCAATCATCGTGAAGAACTCGCAGGCCCAATTCAAATTTAGGAAATAATTGACAACATTGTAACCAAAAAACCTTTGATATTTTTACCTGTAGTATAATACCAACATTTAAATATACAGTATTTACAATATTCTTAACCTACATAGTACCTACAAATTATAGTAATGTAGGTATATATGTATTTTTTATTAAGTATGTTTTATTGTATTTCTTAAAATGTTTATATTATGTATTTATTTACACTTCGTTGTAGTAATACAGAAATATAGTACAGTTAAAATAACTAAACAAAATGGAGGGCAGCTGGACATTTCGCTTTCGATCGATTTCTTCCAGGCAAGTGAGAAAAAAAAATAAGTGCAAGAAGTACATGTTTGGGTTGTCTTGAAGAAACTGCTTTTAGTAGCATAAGGCATTTGACATCCTTTACCTTCATTCTATTTCACAATGTACGGATAAAGTACCAAATAGCTATGCAACACATAAATTATTTGAAAGATAAATTGTGCTATTTGTCACTTCATCGGACTCATAGCTTATGATGGACTTTATGTGACGAATAGCGCTATGTGACAGTCGTGAAACGCAACAATAGTGTTTATCCTACCAATAAGTAATAAATAGCTAATTAGGAACTTATGTAGAACTTATCCGTACATTGTGAAACAGACCCTTAATCTCATTTTTTGATTGTGATATAAATAAAGTGTTATTATAAAGTGTATAAGATTTGTCTAAACACAGCCTGAAAATTTTATCCTACGTGTGTTAATTCGTGTACACACAGTACACGGTTAAAATTATCGCAAATATTAATACTCCATTACGTGAACAAGTCAACGACATTAAACTTGAATATAATTGCAATCGTAGATAAAATTTCAAGTGTGAGAACCTCTTTGTAATTCACTTCCGGCATATATCATAAAACTTAATCATAATCGTATTAAACATAGCGAACGAGAATATAAGAGAAATTCTAAACTGTTGAAAATTGAAAGGTTTATAAAATAATTAGTTTATAAGGGAGCGTTCAAGTATTACGTAACGAATTTCGGGAGGAGGAGGGGGGGCTTTTGTAAAACGTTACGATGCGGGGCGGGCATTGAATTACGCGTTATTGTTAATATTATTTTCGACTTTCCAGTACTTTACAGCACTTAATGGTAACTTTTAGCTATAAAGAGTGACTGGGTGGTCACGAAACGGTTTACTATTGGGTACAGAAAAACGTTACGGCGCGTTACCCGGGGGGGGGGGCCTCCAATAATCTTCAAAATTGTGTGACGTAATACTTGAACGCTCCCTAAGGTGAAAAATTACAACAAATTGTCGAATAATAATAATATAAAATAAGAATAAAGACATTCTGTCATTAAAGAATTTAGATTCATTGTCTCTCAGATTCGGATATAACGTCAGCATAGCACACAAACTGCATATAATTTTTGAGATCTCGCAAGGCGCGTTATGTCATTTGAACTCTATATAAATTTGATTGTTACATGTAATCAAGGCCTAAAAGCAAAAGACATTTAACGTTTGACAATCTTACGCTATAGCTCAGGCAGCTTAGTGAGCTAAAAAACCAAATGGACTTACAAATTGAACTGTCGGCTAGAACCTGCAAATCGTTTAAGCTGGATCCATTACTTGTTCAACCTTCTTATTTCGACAAAAGATCTTCGATCCCACTTCTCAGGGTTAATACGTAAGTTATTTGTTATTCAAGTCGAATTTTAGTCAGCTTACGATAAGGGTGACGACAGATAAGCTCGATTTTTTGTTACGTGCCGAAATTCCAATTGAATGAAATCATTTCACTGAAGGCATTTTTTTGTTGTCTAAAGCCAAAAAAAATTTATTCATATAGGTAACACAATGTACACTTATGAAAGTCAAAAAAAGAAATATACATTAGCTTCTAATTTTAAATTTACTACCAGTTCTCAAATCAAGGGCGTAGAACGGAAGGAAATAACTGACAATAAAATCTCCGCCACACTTTTTTAACGCACTTTTAATCCTTTGTAAGGAGCTGCAACCTTTACACCATGTTCCACATGACAACTTAAGTAATAAATAGTTAATTAATAATAATAAATTAAATTAAAAACAAAGATTAGTCCTCTAATAGCAGGAGGCATGGTGAAATAGGACTTTCAAATTCATAGTCAAAACAACATCACCGCATACACGAATTCAAGTACGACCAGTCACCGCAAGTAGCACCCGTTCTCGAGACGCATGGCCAGTCATCGGCCCATATTTTAGTTGTGGTGGCTATACCTATATAAGTTAACTTCAAAGTACATTCAATCGTAAATTTATGACATGCAGTCCATTGCAATGACCCATGTAAGGGCCACCCTTCCCGCTGTTACCAGCATGCTGATAGAGCTCCAGCTCATTGTGGCGTAAAAACTGTCCACACCTGCACAACCTAACATTGTAGACACAATAGAACGCATTATTGAAGTTTACTTTTGGGATCTATTTACTTTAGGTAATAATTCTTCAAACTTTAAAGCTGTCCCCACATAAAACTAGTGTCAAAATCGTTATCGCAAGAGTAACAGACGATATAATGTAGCGCGACCTTATAGCATCTCAGTTTGGATTAAGAGCCATCTAGAGGCTCGCCTGCTGAATTATAGATGCATCCTACATGTGAGGGTTAACGAGATTTTCTTGAATCGTAAATATGTAAATAACGATGATCTGTATGTAAAAGGAATATGTTTAAAAGGTAAAAAATCGGGTCTTTTATATACTTTATTGTAATTCATATAATAAGGATTTTTATAAATAATTTGATATACAAAAAAACAGTACAAGTACTTCTTTGGCGAAACAAGATAAAAATGTTTTTAAAAAAAATATTGGAATTTTTATCATAACGCATTATCTAGTTAAATAAAGTATATTTAAATATCACAAAAAATATCTTTCTACATATATTAAAGAAATGGACATATATTATTTTAAAATGTTGGCTATGCTAACTTCAGGATGTCGGTTTTTTGTGACGATGTGCGCGCGCGTCGTAAAAATTCACTCTCATTATTTTTCCCTAACGCGCCAAAAGAAGTATAACTTCAATATAACATTTACAATATTCTCTAATCATAATTAAACATTGATAAATAGAAACTTCAAGCAAACTTAAAAAGTTTGGTCCCTCTGGCCCCATTGTACCTTTATGTATATTATATACATTCACTTTCCTTCGCCGCAAGTTTGACAATGAAACAGAAAACAAATGAAAATTATCAAGCCTTCGTTCAGTCTTGCAATTGTTATAATCTTTTTGTTTGAAACTGGTTTGTTTATTTAAGCTCGTGGCACACACAAATCAAAAGCAATGAATCAATTAATTATTTATTCATTTACGACGGGTTTAAAGTGGATTTATTTAATAATAACCCTAATTAAGTATATGTGATGAAAAATATACGTAAAAGACAATATCAGACGACCGTGCTCAAGAAGCATTGTTTAGATTTATTCAAGCGTTGCAATTTGCAATTTTCATACTGAGGAGAAAGTAATTAAGTGCTATTTATAGTAGACAATAAATGGTCCGTGTAATTGTCGTTATAATAAAATCTTAAGAACAATTAATATTAATGCGTTGGGAACTTAATTTGTACAGTTCTTATTATTAAAGTATATTTGAGTTTATGGAATATGGAGTTTTAGAACGCTGCTTCCAATTGTTTTTTCCTTAAGGTCGATTTACATCAAACGAGCGAATGCTCATTCTATCCCCACTACATCAAATTCTTCTAGTGTAAACAGGCGTAGAGCATTCTTTCGTTGTTCTTAGTGCGTTCGCAAAGATTCTATAGAATATTCTAAGAATGCTCGTTCGCTTGATGTAAACGGCGCAAGAGCGCGCGAACAGTTGCTTAGAGCGTTCTAGCGTGTTCGGACGTGCTCGCGCCTCTGAGCGGTCTTTTCAAAGCGTTCTTGTGTTCTAGCGATTGTTTACGTATCTTATCGATTAAATTATGGATTGGTCTCAAGAAAAATGTTTATTAATGATAGAAGCCTACCGCAATTTCAGATGCCTGTGGGATCCGACGTATGAAAACTATAAAAATACAACTTTTCGAATTTTTTCGATGGTCAGAGATAGTAAATGATCAAAATCCTCCGGCGCCATTCTACAAAAGTTTTGGAATTGTCCACTTTCTTCTTGTTTTCGCATATCCGTCATTGTTTCACCTACATTATCCAGTGTCCTTCGATGCATTAAATTTGTAACCCACCAACGTCTCTTCCTTCTTTTATTTTTGAGTTTTCGCGACAAAATAATAAATGCAGGACTTGCAATAATGATATCGCTGTCAGAGTCAGACATAACGAAGCACTACCAATACTAACCACAGAATTGACACGAATGAGCAAAGAACATTCGATCTAGCTTTTGTTTACACTAAAAGATTACGAAAGAATGCTCTTGTTCTAGCTCTAGCTCTATGTTCGTTTGATGTAAATCGATACCTCTAGCTTTCGTTTACACTAAAAGATTACGAAAGAATGCTCTTGTTCTAGCTCTAGCTCTATGTTCGTTTGATGTAAATCGATACCTCTAGCTTTCGTTTACACTAAAAGATTACGAAAGAATGCTCTTGTTCTAGCTCTAGCTCTATGTTCGTTTGATGTAAATCGATACCTCTAGCTTTCGTTTACACTAAAAGATTACGAAAGAATGCTCTTGTTCTAGCTCTAGCTCTATGTTCGTTTGATGTAAATCGATACCTCTAGCTTTCGTTTACACTAAAAGATTACGAAAGAATGCTCTTGTTCTAGCTCTAGCTCTATGTTCGTTTGATGTAAATCGATACCTCTAGCTTTCGTTTACACTAAAAGATTACGAAAGAATGCTCTTGTTCTAGCTCTAGCTCTATGTTCGTTTGATGTAAATCGATACCTCTAGCTTTCGTTTACACTAAAAGATTACGAAAGAATGCTCTTGTTCTAGCTCTAGCTCTATGTTCGTTTGATGTAAATCGATACCTCTAGCTTTCGTTTACACTAAAAGATTACGAAAGAATGCTCTTGTTCTAGCTCTAGCTCTATGTTCGTTTGATGTAAATCGATACCTCTAGCTTTCGTTTACACTAAAAGATTACGAAAGAATGCTCTTGTTCTAGCTCTAGCTCTATGTTCGTTTGATGTAAATCGACCTTTACACAATGACATTTAAAACATTATTTCATGAGAGGATACACATTAGACATTGTCAAACACATTAGTCAAAAGAAAAATTTAAGCACCCATGTATGCGTAACAATATTTATTATCAATGTTTAGAGAGCCAATTTGAGACAAAACATATAGAATATGTAAATTTATTACATTATCCTTAAGTAGTACTAAATCCTTCCATTTAGACATAAACGTACTATATAACTAATAGCTGCTTTTTATTAGTGAAACTTTTTTCGAGGATATGTCCAATATGTCCATTTATTTTATGTTTACATTTATTTTTATTTTTTCTATATAGTGATGTATCTGTTTAGTTTAGTAAGTATAAAAGTCTGGCTAAGACACAGTCACAATCTATTCAATTAATAAAGCAGTTTTTTAAGTTATTTACGTAAATAAAAGTTAAATATATTTACGTGCTGTGATGAAAGAGACAGCAGGCTTTCTCGCGACTCCGTTCTTAATATAAAGTTTACGTGTAATTCCAAGAAAGAATTACACCAAATTTCCTCTTTCGATTAAGTCCGAATTATTGCGTCATAAAAGGTTTTACAGTAAGATGCAGATCAATTAGAGTTATCAGCTGAGTTTCACCATCGGACGTTGAGATAGAATACGAAATTCCACCCGTATCACCTGGACGTGCGTCGTTCCACAACCGTTTTGGCGCGCACTATGTGGAACCAGCTGCGCCATTATGTAGGTCCGAACTCCGAACCAATTCGACTTAGGGTCCTTCAAGAAAAGAGCGTATCAATTCTTAAAAGTCCGGTATTTCACTTGCAGCCTCCTGCTACTTGGCCCCGTTATATAAAAACGGATTTGTAGAAATAAGTATATAACCTCTTCGCTTAAATATTTTAAAAAGAATAAACTCATAGACATTCATATCCCATAGACATTAAAGGGGACACAAAAACTCGGACCTTGAAACTTTTTGGGTGTCAACAAAAACTCCGATTGTACACATGTGGGCGGTCATATTTTTGCCCTAGTGTTGTTATATGATTAACAATTGTGTTTCGTATTTTTGTAACGTATAATAATATCGCAATGTGTTTCATAAATTGTAAGTATCGTAATTTATGTAATCAATATTTCTTTTATTGTATAACACTTTGTTTTCATGTCTCGTGTCTTTCGCAAAAGTTATTCTTGTAATTTTTATTCCTTTTAATTAATAATCGTTTATTAAAACCTAAACATAACAATCTAATATACAGTATGTACTTAACCTACATTGTAATTATAAAAATAAATAAAAAGAAAATTAAAACAAATTTAAAAAAGTTTATTTCCTTATTGAATTTAATATTGCATAATTGCATGTACAGTTATCCCCCTTTATAGGGTAGATTAGCATTTATTAGCGATATTTATGTCCAATTATCGATACGCGACAACACTAGTGTGTAATCTAAATTCAACGTAATTCAACAATTCTTAGAAGGAAACAATGCGATAACCAATATACCCATACTTAAGTATTCATTGTATACAAAACGAATAAGTATTAGGGTAAGTTTCAGAGCCGAGACTTAGCGCTAATTTAGACTCAAGTACGTCAAAAATGTATAGGGAGTCATAGGTCATTTTGTTACTGAATCTCACCTTAAGCGAAAAGTAACACTCCCATATGTCAAAGGCGTATTGAATTTTGACACATGAGAGATTCCGAATTTTAGGGTTAGTTCTGAAACTTGTGATAATCACCATCACCTTGATGGCTGGAAGTCTTCCACGGTCCGTTTCACAAGATTTTTTTGCGGACTAGTACACTGTGGACTCGACTTCCGTTGGGGTAGATACGACCTCCAATTGTTTAAAGAAAGAGTATCTCCTACCTCAAAGGCGGGCTACTAAGATGGGTGTCTGCTGCGAAGACTGTTTTTGGGCGTCCCATAGGCTTTGCCCCTTATTCTATATAAAAAAAACTCAACGTATCTTCGATAGCCAGCAGAATACACTATCAGTTCCGTATAAATTACTGGTTTTCCTGATGTCTCTCTTTAATCGGCAGCACAAGTCTAAGCGTCGTGTTCAGCAAGGAAGCATCTGGAGCGGACTATCTGTTTCCACCGGTTTCTGTCCAGCGCCTCTCTTATGACAGTACAATTTTGAGGACGATGAGTCTTTCACTTGATGGGTCCATCTGGTTGGTGAACGACCACGTGATTGTTTGCCTTCTGTTTTAGCAACCACGATCAGTTTCTCGTTGTATGGCCGAAATAAGATACAATTCGTCGGCATATGGTAGACTGGCGAGTCCGTATGTGGAGTTGGGTCAGGATCGATGGACTGATGCGCTTTGCAGTCCACGGTATGGCTTTCCTGATACTCGTGATATATTAATACTTCCTTTATGTAATGAATAATACGGACTCTATTACATCTTAATTGACCCTGAATTCAATGCAAGGTCATTCCCAGCTATTTTCTCATAGTGTTTTATTATTTACCTGATATTTATTAAAAGAGTGAAAATGGAAATGCTGCCAGCGTTAAAGGTACACTGCTACAGGGACCAACCTTTTTAAATGTGTTTTTATTTTATATTTATTAATTTTTAATTATTATTATTACTATGTAGGTAAAGAATATTGTAAATACTGTATATTTGTGTTTGGAAATAAATATTTAAAGAGAGATAGGTTAATATTATAATAAGATTATTAATTGCTTTTTTGCTAGGGATATATAATTCTAATTCAAGCATCTTTATGATTCCTAGACCCCAAAGTTCAGTAATGTTTATTACTTTGAGGTGTCTTTCTACTTTTTATAATGCAATTTAGTTGGCAATTCCGGCTACTTTGATTTCAATATGTTGAAAAAACCATGCCGAAGATTAGAGGTATTATATGCTAAAAAACCCGCGTTCTGCGTTTGTTTAAATTTGAATCATTTCACTTTCATCAACATCGCACCGTTTAACATCAAGGTCATCTTGTAGTATACAATAACAAAAAAGTGAAATTAATTTTGTACCAAAAAGTTTTCCATAAATAATTACAAAATAAAAATCTGTACTCTCAGTACGACGAGAATTTCATTTATGACTTACGTCTTCTACTACATACTACATACCAAGAAACAATTGCCGCGCCTAGAAAATTTGGACTATCCTGATTCCTGAGCCTAAAACTTTATTACGGCCATTTAAAACGTTTATCGGATATAAACGATTTCCCAATGTATGCAAAAGGCTTGCGATTATGTCTTATTTTCCTGTAATATAACAAAAATAATAAAATTTCGTACCTAATAGTTTTAATTGTTAGTAATTAAATTCGTATACGAGTTTGTCATTACCGAATTGATAATTATTATAAAAAAAAGTATTGTTTAACATGGACATGTATACAAATCAAGAGTTATTATATTTCTATGGGAATTATTCATGCCATAATAGTTCTGGTTAATTTACTGTCTTCAAGGTCGACGGATAATTAACTCATATTACTTAAAGCACAATATTTGTGGAAAAACAATCACGATATTTAAATTATTTTTCCTTTACGTATTGTTTATCTTATCATGTCATCGATTGGAGGATATATTAATAAAGAAACCTTGAAGGAAAACTCACCATCATCATTGAAGTGTGCATGGTCCGTCAGTATGTTCCCATTTCTAGTAAGGGACTTCGTAGTTACATCATAAGTGCCAAAATAGACTTGAAAATAACTCGGCAAAACAAAACACAAGGTTACACTCTCAAACAAAAAAAAACTCAATTAAACGCAAAACGAAGTCACGATATTAGAACCTGTCATACATTCGGAGAACGGATTCTTAACAAAAATAATACGACAAAGTTTGTAAATACGAAATAATTGTAACACGAAACACACCCACACGCTTCTTTTACACAGCACTGACTGAGACTCTTGAAGCGAACTAGGTGCGAGTCGCTCGCTATGTCTCGTTCTTATATTGCGTTTTACCTTATAAAGACAAGGATAGAAGTAGTTTTGTAACTTCGCTCTTAAATGCATTGCAATGAAAAATGAAACTATAGAGTTCCCGAAGTTAATTTCAACTGCAACGCATATCGTTTAAATGCAATTAACTAAACTCTGGTTAAATAATTTAGTTCTTAAACAAAATCATTGATAGAAAGTAAGGCTGCGTGTTATTCAAATAATTATACAGTACTTTTTACACGCAATTATTATACAAGTTCTAAATCCTAAGACCTTGTATACAAACAATTCTTTAGGGTAAAGGTCTAAGATTATGATTTGTTGAAGTGTTTTCGAACATATATACACATGATCATCGAACATATACATATAAAATATTTTATTTTGAAATATATTATGTTACTATAACTATATTTTTTATCAGTGGATGTTCAAGGTTGTAACGTCTAACACAATAACGTCTAAAACATTATGACTAACCATTTCGTACTTAGCAAAATTAAACAATAAGTATGACATACAGTTATAAAAAGGAAAGCCTTGTATTTTTGAATAAACGATACGAGCGATAAACACTGAAAACAAACTGGACCGATTACAAATTATTTCATCATTAGAATGCTTCATTATACCTAAGTAACATAAACAACAGCTTTATTTCTGGTCTGGGCCTCAGATTTCTGTATCTGTTTCATGATCATTTGTCAATCTAATAAGCAAGCGGATCAGCCTCCTGTGCCTGACACAAGCCGTCGACTTTTGGGTCTAAGGCAAGCCGGTTTCCTCACGTTGTTTTCCTTCACCGTTCGAGCGAATGTTAGATGTGCACGTAGAAAGAAAGTCGTATCGAACCTACGACCTCAGGGATGAGAGTCGCACGCTGAAGCCACTAGGCTAACACTGCTCTTACTAACATAAGCCATATAAAACAGCCCTGCGATTCTGTAACTCACTTCACGAACTCACACAGCGGTTTTCGCATCGGCGGTCGCTCTCAAATCAGTCGTGAAGCAGTCATTTTATGATTTGGCATTCTGATTAACAATAAACTACAAGCTCCCACCTTTTCAGAATGCCAAATCATAAAATGACTGCTTCACGACTGATTTGAGAGCGACCGCCGATGCGAAAACCGCTGTGTGAGTTCGTGAAGTGAGTTACAGAATCGCAGGGCAGGACAGTATCTACATAATACCTATATAAGTACGTATAGTATATATCTATAAAAGTTAATTTGTATGACATTGCCCTGATGAGGAAATATAATTATTAAGGACAACTTTTCACGTTGACATTATGATTAACACAGGCCGTGATAATGAACTCGGCAAATAAAGCTCACGTCTTCCGTGTAACTACTGGGTAGTTCGTGACCTACTTAAGGACAAAGCTTAAGAAAAAACAAAGAAAGGAGAAAAATGCATTTTGGTTATAATTACTTTTGAAGTGATAACTACATATATTGCGATAATTCTGATTAAAAAAAGGCAAAGTTCATACTTTGATATTTTCACAACACAAATAAAAACGTTTGTCTTACGATGTAGTATTTTTGTTTATATGAATTATCTCTCTGATACTAAGTCTAGTTTTTGTATTAGTCTTATTATTGTATTATAGCCTATTGCATATGATACTCGTGAATGATAAAATACATCATATAACATAATAGGTAAAAATAACCCCTACACTAGTGGTGTCTTACGATTGCTGAGTGATGGTTTCCGAGTAATTTAGCATCAATCAATATTAATTAATATAGAAAATAAAAACACATCTTAAAGGTTAAAAAGCGAATTTGTGACACATCTGTCGACCCATGTGTAAGACATGTGAAACGGTTTCTTATTCTAAATTTAAATATCTAATTGTTATTACTTTAATAGTCCCAATGTTGTCTTTGGTTAAGCACAGATAAGAAACGTATATAAACACGAATTTATTTTATTTGCCTTGACGTTTGCTTTAGCAGTCATGGTCAGCGAGAGTAGAGCGTGGTGTGCCACTGAACACTAAAGAAGTTTTATTTCCTGTATTCTTTTTTTAAAATACTTAAGACACAAGTAAATATTGTTGTTATTACCATGAATTTTTCATTGCTCAACTTTGAATATATATTAACTTTTGTAATTAAACCATTTTTTTGGAACGAATTTTATTCATTTTATTTTTGATGTAAGTTATGTCATTGTGTAAGTCTATATTGTAAATTGTTATTTTATTTTTGTTAATTTACTTTGTCTTTTTCCTTACTAGGGTTGAATGGAAGAGATCGCTTGTTACTTGTTAGCGATAAGGCCGCCTGTTGCCTCCTTAATCTTAATATATATATTTCTTGTGTGCGTGTGTATGTGACTGAACTCCTCCTAAACGACTGGACCAATTTTGATGAAATTTTTTGTGTGTCTTCAAGGGGATCTGGGAATGCTTTAGATTCACAAATCAGCCCGCCAGATGTTAAGGGTAGTCCACCCCTAAATTTTTATTTTTATTTTTTAGACAAAATTTTTAATTTCTATTTTTTTATGATACAGCATTAAAAAATACATACAACCCCTAATTTTCACCCCTCTATGATCAACCCCTATTTTTTTATTATTAATGATATACATGGCAAAACGACGTTTGCCGGATCAGCTAGTAATTTATATTATCTGATGAGTTGCATTAATAGTAGATACATATACAATGTACTATTATATTTTTTAGCAGGATGCTCGTACACTGCACTCTTAACCATGTCTTACTAAATAAATTTACTAATTATGATGATTATAGTTCCCCCAACATTGTATGGAAGCCCATTGGAAACCTTTTTACACCTAATCTGTTTAGGGACACTAGGGATTCAAACTAAATCATTGATAGAGTGGAAGAGATCGCTGAATTATATAAGATGCCCTTTGCAGTGTATTTTTTTTTCAATTTTGTTGTGTTCTTTAAAGAAGTGACAGTAAAAAACAAATAAACTGGAATGGGCATACATGACAAGAGGAACAGAAAGTACCAAACTGGTGCCCAAGATAATAAACGAATAAAAAATAAATAATAGTTAAAAAAAACTAAAAAAACACGCTTTTAAAGCACATCAAACTAAAAAGTGAAAAATAATTCCTAATTTAGGCTGAAAATGGTAATGAACAAAAAATACTAGTTGCATTGTCATCGATCTTTGACAGGTGCGCAAAGTTTGAATTAAATCTGTCCGTTAAAAGTGGGTCAAAATCGAGTCCGAAGGAGTCGGTTACATACATACATACATACAGGTGAAGCTAATATAAAGCGTGTAAAAAGAGGAATACTATTTAGTAGGAAGTACAAAATTAAGGAAACAGCAGGTGGTACATGTCAGATAGTGGTACAGTGGAGTTAGGAATGGCAGGAATTGACGGAGGCCTTTGCTAAAAAAGGGCATTCAGATACCACAGATATGTGATAGGAATATAAATGTGTTTAAGTGTAAAAGTATATGAAATTAAAGGCTATTTTATTAATAGCCAAATACTTGAATAAATTAGATATTAGAAAATTTCATTTAATATTGGTTTACTATTATATATATTTATTAAACATACTATTTAACTGTAGACATATCCTATAATTTCTATATAAATAGTGAAAAATCTAAAAAATATATTTATTAACTTTCATTATACCTTAACTTATTTATTATGTATACTTAAATTTATTTAAAACTAGCTGACCCGGCTAACTTCGTTCCGCCTTAATAATAATATCGTTGTTACTTTAGTTAAAATTATTTTAGGATTTCATTAAGGTGATAACTTTTTTTGCAAATAGAGAAATGTTTTATTGCTTGCCATTGCAAAAGAAGAATGGCAGCCTCTTCTCTCTATCGCCAATATTGCGATACTGCATGTTAAAGCACTTTCTGCTTTACAACATTTTTTGATGAGGTAACACATGTTTTCGATCAAGATCAAAGCCTGGTTATGCATCTCCTCATTTACCTCAAGTTCCGAAATTCTTGAAGTGACACGAATTCGACATAAAATGATGCGTAGTTTTGTCAACAAATGTCACCACATGCCATGTGCATTCGTAAAATTAATTAATTAATTTATTGTTATTCGATAACTTATCCGATATTTTATTACTTATTCTGCTATTCGGAGTGGGGAAAAATCCATCAAAAAAGACATAACTAACATCGGTCCAGCCGATCTCGAGTTATAAGTGTTGTAACAAACACGACTTTCTTTTATATATATATATAGATATAGATATAGATATAGATAGAAAATAGAAATATAGAATAGATATAGATAAAGGGAAGTCGTACTGACAATGAAACGAAAGAAATTATTTGATGGTGTATTTTGAATGGATGAACGAGAATAAATAAATGTATTTCTATACATTGAGACTCATTCAATATTTAATTATCTCGTAATAGAATCTTACATAACCACAAAACGGCGAGGCCATTGAGCCAAAATAACTGTACGCAATTTTCTCTGAACGCAGGTAATGTAAATATTTTAAGTTTTTCACGGCCACGGGGCCGAAACGCGCGCCAAGGGACCACCCGAAAACTCTAGCACACACCCGAATGATATGGCGAGAATTCTCTCACAAAACCTTCTTTCACGTCATTAATATATAAAAAGTTCAATCATTTCTTACTGGCCAGTAATTTTTTTTTTATTTATTCGAAAATTAAAACAATTTTAAAAAGTTTGGTCCCTGTGGCAATGCACCTTTAACACTGGCAGCATTTTCTAGCTGTATTGCAATACTTATTCGTTGAGTGAAGAAAGCTCTGGGGTCACCGGTAATATCGACCAGGTGTGAACTTAAACTTTTAAATAGCGTCTGTGCACTTGAACCCCAGGGTTCAAGAGTATCTACTCCAAAGGGAATATTATTATAATAATATTATTTTATTTATTTACTAGCTGACCCGTCAAACGTTATTTTGCCATGTATATTATTTCAAGGTCACATTTTCTAGCTCAATAAAAATAACCATCTACTATAATAAAAAATAGAACTTGATCGTAGAGGGGTGAAAATGAAGCGTTGTATGTATTTTTGTATGCTGTATCATAAAAATTTTTGGGGTGTACCACCCTTAACATAAAGGTGAATGAAAAATAGATGTCCGCATTCGCAGACCTAAACGTTATACACTCAAAATTTCAATTAAAAACAATCCTGACAGGTGACCCAAGATCGACAATAATGCACAACGTAAGAAAAAAAAAATATACACGATACAAAAAAAAAATTAATAAGGAATAACCAAATTACATAATAAAAAATACGAAAATTTAACTAACTAAAAGTAACTACTAATAGGCACTAACAAATAATAGAACTTTTGTCAGATCACTCAACGGACAATATAATAGGTCCGTTAACCGTGTAATACAATGAAATAATACAGCGAATTATGTGTTGTAAGTATATCTCTCTTCATTTCTGAATGTCGTGTTAATGACACAGTCTCTATCTTTATTTTCAAAGGTAATGGAGTCTTTCATCAATAGGCAGCTCTTGCGATATCTGGAGGAGCACCAGCTAATTAGTGATCGTCAGTATGGCTTTCGCCGTGGCCGCTCGGCTGGTGATCTTCTTGCCTATCTAACTCATAGATGGGCCGAAGTTGTGGAAAGTAAGGGAGAGGCATTGGCCGCTAGCTTGGATATAGCTAAGGCCTTTGATAGGGTTTGGCATAGGGCGCTTCTTTCGAAACTACCGTCATACGGTTTGCCCGATGGCTTATGCCGATGGCTGGCAAATTTTCTTGTAGGACGTAGCATTAAAGTCCTAGTTGACGGAGCGTGCTCCAATCCTAGACCCATCAATGCAGGTGTTCCGCAATGTTGTGTCCTTTCGCCGACCCTGTTCGTTCTGCATATCAATGACCTGTTGAATATCGACAACATCCATTGCTATGCAGACGACAGCACCATCGACACATTATATTCCGACCATCCGAACATGTCTCGATCTGAAGTCGATGAGAGCCGTAACATACTTGTTCTCGAAATTGAGTCGATTCTGGAGGTTTCTGTGTGGTAGTAACAACCTTGTTAAGTTTAATCCTACAAAGACTCAGGTTTGTTCGTTTTCTGCCAAGAAAGATCCTTTTGTCGTGTCTCCTCAATTTGAAGGCGCTCTCCTTAGTTCGTCACACAGCCTCAGTATCCTTGGGGTTGGCATTTCGAAAGAAGTCCAATTTCGCAGTCATCTGGAAGAAAAAGCCAAACTGGCTTCCAAAAAGCTGGGTGTTTTGGGTAGGGCTAAGCAGTATTTCACTGAGGTGCAACGTATGCAGCTCTACAAAGCTCAAGTACGACCTCATATGGAATACTGCTCGCATCTCTGGGCCGGTGCTCCCAAATACCAGCTTCTTCCTTTTGACCAAATTCAGCGAAGGGCTTGTCGAATTGTCAATCTCCAATGTCTTACTGATCGGCTTGATTCTCTATCGCTACGCAGAGACATTGCGTCTCTTTGCGTTTTTTACAAAGTTTATCACGGAGAGTGTGCGGAAGAATTGTTTGGGTTGATCCCTCCTGCCTCTTTTCAACACCGTACGAGCCGAACGACCTCTAAATTTCACCAGCATCATCTTGATGGTTGGAGGTCTTCCACGGTCCGCTACACAAATCATTTTCTTTTGCGAACTAGCGAACTGTGGAATCGGCTCCCGGGGGGGGTCTTCCCTCAGAGATACGACCTCCAAATGTTTAAAAAGCGAGCCTACTCCTCCCTCAAAGGCCGGCAATGCACCCACTAAAAATGGGTGTCTATGGGCTGCGTAGACTGCCCTTTTTGGTCGTCCCGCAAGCTCGTTTGCCCCCCTATTATATAAAAAAAAAAAGTGACACCGCACTTCCTCCACCCTGTCTTCGGCCTGGTTAAGACCTGAAAGGACCTTAATCGATCGGTCCAGCAAGTAGGGGATTGGAATCGAGGTCTGACGCTGTCAACTTTGCCAGTCTCGATAGGGTTTTTAAACTTTCGGAATCTCTGCGTGATACATGTCAAAAAAAACTGCATTGGTAACAAATTGTCGAAAGACGATTTTTTCGTCTTAGTATGGACACGTGGTTCCTTAGCTGTCCAGGGAATCCTTTGTATCCCCAACCCATTTCCAGAGCATCTATTTTTCGACATTCAGATGTTGGTAGATGATTCAGCCCTATAAAGGAGTCGGTAATACCAGAGTATCAACCAATTTCATCTTTGTTTTTAAGGAAATGTTGGAAAGATGAATATAGAAATTATTTTTCAATTTCTAATGTGGACTTTGGACCTTCGAAATGTCAATTCAGCGAAATTTGATATGATTTGAACATTTTTTTGATGATAGATTAAAATAAATTTATTATTAATGTTCTTCTTATTCGATTAAATTAATTGAAATCTTACGTAATTATTTCTGTATATTTGGCGAATCATTTAATAAAATTAATTTATTATAATCTTCGTTTTCTTTCAAATCACTTTTGGAAACGGACGAGCCCTCTGGCAATGTGTGTGTGTGTGAGTGGCTATGGGCACCACTTAACAGCAGGTGAGCCTCCTGCCAGCTTTCCCTCTGATGCACAGAGAACAAACAAATGATTACGAAACAGATACAGAAATCTAAGGCCAAAAGGTTGTAGCGCCACTTCTATATCTTAATATATATAAATTTCGTGTCACGTTGTTTGTCCCCTATGGACTCCTAAACTACTTAACCGATTTCAATCAAATTTGCACACCGTGTGTAGTTTGATCCAACTTAAAAGATAGGATCTCAATTTATACCTGCAATATTATTTTATTGCAAAATATTTGTTTATTATTTGATAGTCACAATTCTAACAGATGGCGCTGTGTTGAAAGTACCAACGCTTCACATAAGCTACAATTTAATGGCATAACCACCAAAAAAGCATGGTGGTCCCCATGACTGGTGTTCTCCTACCGTTTCCCTTGAATAGTTTGCTACTATGTAATATAACAAAAACCTTGGCCACAGCAACGCTTGGCCGGTCTGCTAGTATATTATTAAAGAAAGCTTTTCCATTCTTTTAGAAAAATAAAAGCAATAAGAAAAAAAAATTATTCTTATGAGCGAGAAATAAAATAAGACAATATAAAGGAAAACGAAATACTATAAAAACAAATTGTGATTTTGGTCTGTTTGTTTTTGTGTTATTATAATATGTCTGTTTCGTAACAGAGTAAGCAGACACTTGATACGATTCTCCACACAGATATACGAACTTTGGTATTGTCAATGTATGCATGATCACCTAAAATTTCGTTTTTATAAAATATTTACAAGTGGCACTACAACCTTTGGCCTTGAATATCTGTATCTGTTTCGTAATCATTTGTTTGTTTTAATAGGTGATCAGTGCCTAGGTCATGCATGTTCTCTTGTTAAATGCGTAGATAGATAGTTATTGGTGCACAGCCGGGTTCAAACCTAAAATCTCAGGGATGAGAGTCGCACGCTAAAGGAAATACTTCCTGAAGCCACTACGCCAACACTTCTCTAAGAATATATTAATATGCCGCAATATTATTACTAAATACTTAGTTTTATTAATAGTACAATAGCAGGTAACTTAAAAGAAAAGGAAGACAACTCTTAACACAAAAAAGTACCAATAGAAAACAACGATATTTATTTTTCCGTTAGGCTAGATCGTAATGTTCCATGATGTCTCAGTCACGAAACAACGTATTTAAAAAAATAGCTGTGAGAGCAAGCGGGTATTAATCCGAATAACTTCTCTGAACAATGAATGGTTAATGGGGTAGAAGATGCAGAGGCACCCCAGATCTCTACGCAATGCCTAGGAATTAAGCCGCTCGGAAAATGACTGGTCGTCAACGATTCGAATCGCTCTTCGTTGAATACGGTCAAGTGGAAGGCTAGTAGTTGCTCCACTTCAAACAATTTCTATGACAATACTTGGCGATTAAAAAGAGTGGCGGAAAGTTTCTTGCCAGTTCTTCTTACCCGCTCTACGCCCTTGACTTGCGAACTGGTAGTAAATGTAAATTTACGATTAATTTAACTTGACGATTCAAAAGTGTACTTGGTTACCCACTTGAATAAAGATATTTTGAGTTTGAGTTTGAGTTTAGTAGAGAACAGGTCAAATCTAATCAGTGCTTCCCATTATTCTGTATGTAGATGAACACCTAAAGCATAAACATGAAGATGATGATGAAGGGTACAGTAAAAGAAAAGACTAGAAATTTGATTGATGCATCGCTGTAATGACAAAGATCCTGAGATGCAAAGTCGCGTGAAAAACAGCTAGTATAAAATAAAGCTACCGAACAAAATATACTCCAATAAAATCATAAATATATTCGGAGGAAATTGAATCTGGTTGGCGAATATTGCTCGTTAAAATGCTGAAAACGTGTGTTTGTTACGACTTCCATACTTTTCGGGGTCTTTTTGTTTCTAAGACACAATACGAACCAATTCATAACGATTTATTAAAATATAACCTTTTCAATGACAGTGATGTTATTATTGTCAAAGCTAAGGAGAATATTCTGGAGGCCTTCATCTACAGACGAGTTCTTACTGAACGAAGAATAATACAGTCAAAAACGATATCGTTTAGAACAACATATCGGTTCTACCAAAATCAAAGGTCCCGGCTGAATTCTATTGTATTAGGTAGGTACTTAATAACAACGTCATCGGCTGTTACGACTATCGGTTTTTAAGACCAAATATGAGTAGTCCCTTCGATGTCGTTATAACAGATTTTGACTGTAGTTTAATAGTATCGGGTTAAGGAAAAACTAACACAAATAAATTTAGGACACAAACTTAATTACTAAACTAACCTAATCATTACAGATTACAGAATTCTTAGTTAGATTACTAACTTCTTGTTTTATAAGCTGTAAGAAACAAAAGGCTTTTTATTTTATTATTTTTGAATAATATTCTCCATATTAGCGCTAACTGCTAAGTCCTGTAAGTCAAAAATGTATTGGATTTTGACTTATGTACATGGTTTGGGAATATATAAATCAATGAATTAATAAAATTTATGTAATACTAGTTTCGAAAGTATTCAACGTAGTGACTTAGATATGGCAGAATTCTTATTTATTTAATTATAACTAATCTTACAGCTAACAAACATATTATTAAACAAAACACTTAGACAATACAGAAAGCCAAAACAGATTACATTGATAAACAATGTATACGAAACAGAAAACAAGTAAGTACAGTAATAGACGAAAATATATAAAAACAACTAAAGAAAACTGAAATTTAATATTTGAAACAACAAATAATACTTAGTATTTCAAATTACTGCTTAAACAAAATCAGTCTTCACGCCTCTTCAAATAGTTTCTCACATCTTCTTTTGTGAGGTGAAAAATATCTTCAATGCTTTTTCCTAAAGAAATCCATTATAACATACACTAAAGGATGAACATTAGTAGAAAGTTAAGGCAGATAAGATTACATATAATTTATATGTAAATGTTAGGTAAAAGTTAAAATTTCATCTTTGCTAAAGTTCATCATTTCAGTGGAGCGTCTCAAAGTTTCAGGAGCCTCTCAAGATTACCTACATTTCTACAGAAATTCTACACTGGGGCAAAGGTTAACTTTTTACATAAAATACTGTGCTCTACTTCGAATAGAATTTATTTCTGTTTTGTACTGCCTTGCGATTCTGTAACTCACTTTTCGAACTCACACACAACTCAAATCAGTCGTGAAGCAGTCATTTTATGATTTGGCATTCTAATAAACAATAAACTACAAGCTCCCACCTTTTCAGAATGCCGCTGCGAAAACCGCTGTGTGAGTGCGAAAAGTGAGTTACAGAATCGCAGGGCTGTTTATGTAAAAAAAATTGTAGTAACCATTTCATGATCACGTGTAAATCTAATAGGTGAGTTGGTGAACAGCCTCCTGTGGCTGACATGCGTCGTCGACTTTTTGGGTCTAAGGCAAGCCGGTTCCCTTTTGTTTTCCTTCACCGCTCCAGCGAATGTTAAATGCATATAAAGAAAGCTCATTGGTTCACAGCCGGGGATCAAACCTACGACCTCAGGGGGGGAAAGTCGCACGCAGAATCCACTAGGCCAACACTGCTCAGTGCTCACTGCTGCTTACGTAGAATGAATGAATTCTATGTAGAATTCATTTCCATTTAAGTATATAACCCAGAATACCTGTTTTTGATTACAAAGAAAAAAAATCTCTTATAATTCCCCCACTTGTTCCCTTACAAGTATTTATAATCGCGTCCTATTTCTACCAGCGATTCTGTAATATTTTTTGTCAGTTTCAACCTCCTACCTCTCGTGAAGTGCCCGGTCTAGCGTCATTTCGTTAACCTTATTTTCTTAATAATGTCCTCTACTTTGGTCGATATCTTATATCCTCTTCATTCGACATATCAAACAATTTAAACACAAATATTGTAAAAACCCATCTATGAATAAAAAGTACAATTGAGCATTATAAAATAAAACTTGCACACATGTTCCCCCGAGGGAGTAACGAACAAGTGCAGTTAATAATGTAAGGGACAATCTATTTATCCGTGTATGCTGATGGATTATAGGGATATGAATGTGGGAACTATAACAGATTTTACTACAGGGGGTCCTTATATATAGATTAAAATAATGTTGTAAGATTTAACTATTATGTGTTGTCATGGCCTATACAATTTAGATATTTTTTACTACTATTCATGAATATTCGAGCTAAATCTGCAAGGGTTTTGCAATGATTTAATTTAGTATTGTCTTTGATTAACATAACCCTTATTACACATTTAAAGAAAAACACAGTCACCGTGACCACGCACGCTGTAAAGCACGCGAAACGTCGGATAAATTTAAAATTATGTCAAATAGTTGTAAATTTATAATAATACATAACTTTAATCCGGTAAAAAGCGTTTTTCTTTAAATGATTTAATTTACTTTAAAGCTAACCTAATAATATAATATTTAGGGCAATATCGTAACTAAAACAATAATATCCATATGGACTTATGCCGTCTGCTTGAATAAATAAATAAATTAATTAAATACATCTGTGGATTTTTTATCGATTTTTCATGATTTTGTGTTTGATTGTGGCCGCTGGAAATAAGGCCCCACTCTAACGGGCATTCTACTACTTTTTAAATAATAATAAGTAAATAAGTTCTGACAGTACTCCAATAAATTTAATGTAACAACTAGCGACATCTCGACACATGTTTCGCAGATACTGTAATTTAGAGTTACAGACATTTATTGCAGTATCAATACAAATTCAAAGATGGCGCTATTTTAAATTAAAAAAAATAAAGATTAAAAAATACTTAGTATGCATTACCTTATCATAAAAATTAATCTAACCAATAAAAATTCTTCAAATATATATTATAAAAGGAATTAAATGAAAGACACTGCATTCATGTTATCAGTATCCGCATACATTTTATATAAAAGAATGTTGATAATATTTTGCGGTTGAATTGAAGATGAGACGTAGTAACGTAGTTATATAACAACAGGTTTAATGACCTTCATTTTCGACAACTGATCAATCAATTATAGTATAGTGTTTCCTAGCGTAAAATTCCTTCCTATAATTGCAAAGCTATTATTATTATGTAGGTTAAGATTGCAAATAAATTACTTAAGTAGTATTTTGTCGTACAGTTTTCATGTTCTTATCTCTATGCAGCACTTTTAATATATATATTGCTTATACATAATTTATAACCTTCAACTCATACATGTTAATAAAACGAATATATTTTATATAAGTGTATAAGATATACACTCAGAAGCCCAACTGCACAAGAACCAAACTCTCCACAATGAATAGCCATTTACCATTAAAAACAAACTTACTGCGCGGCAAAAAAGTTGACATGGTCAAAGGCAATATTGTCTATAGCTAAACTAAAGTGCCTAACCCAAACAAACAATAGAATACCTATTATCATGCTTCTTGCCCCATTTGGACACATAATTATGGGTTAAATATTAATTTTAAATAAAGATTTTTTCTTTTATAACAGTTCTTGCATAAGTAGGTTTCTGTATTCAAATACATTTTGAATGTTTTGTCAATCTACCGTTAAGATGTAGACTCAGGTACAAATACTGCTTTCTATCTGTTAAACAATGAATCTGTGTTCCTTTTTTGAAATAATTAAATTCTAACCTATAGTCCTTTTCATGAAAGAAGTCCCCCAGACGCGGCGCTGCAATCGCATGACGTAATGCTGCCATTTATGAGTAAAAAATTTACCTATTTTATTTACATTTAGCAGATGTAATTTATCAAATAATACTATTTTCTGCATACTTAGATGAAACAATATTTCTGTTTTGTAAAAAGTATATTTTTATTTACTTATTTTAGCGGTGTTCTACCTACTTACAGGGAAAAGATGAGAAAATAGGGTAAAGAAAAACAATACAATTTTTTATTCAGAGTTTTAATGCATAATTGTTGGGTTAAAATTTTTTTCGAAATACACGCCGCTGTTATACCTTCGTTTGTAATTCTTGTTACAGTTTTCTCTGACACACCTGCAATTAAATTATGAACATTTAAAAATAATAGTAACTTTAAGTTTATAATGCTTATGTAATATGTAATATATGTTTTAATTTCAGTTACCTAGTTTCATCACGTTATGTATTTGTTCAATTTTGTCGCAAAAACGAATTTATGTCATAAAAGTCCCATCAATACAGCAAAAAAAATTAAATGGCAACTCTAAAAAGTACCTGTTACGGCGGCAACTCTCTTCCGAACATTGTTTAGTGGTATTAAAACAACTTGATTCTTATGTTCCGCTTCACAGAACTCTTTCACCTGTAATATAATTTCTCGAGCCGAACTTTTTACAACTTTTGGCATTGTAATCAATCTTCAAAATGCACTAAGCTAGTTAAAAATTCACAAAAATCTACCACAACAAACGAACTTGATAACATCGAGTATCGACTAATGACAACATTGCCGACCTGTCAAATTTAGTTCCAAAAATCACCGCGGGACTTCTTTCATGAAAAGCACTATATCTATTAGTTTGACGTGATCAACAGTTGTCAGGAGAGCAGATGCTGTAGATTGATGCGAAGAAGTTGTTAGGAAACTAAATAAAATTAAAATCAATTCAAATTTAATTTCTAGAACATTGATTTTCTTGTTATCGACTGCACAGGCCTTTGTGCCTAAACAACTTTTGTGCCATCTAAATGGATGCGTTGAGCGTTCTGCTTTTAGATTTTTTAATTCTTAATGTTGATAACACTAAACATATAAACGGTTATACATAGTTTATATAAAAAGTTATTTTGTTAAGTTAAAAGTTAGTATGTATTAATTTATTTCAAAGGATATAAATTACTACATAGCAAATTGAACCGGGAAGTATTGAGCCTAAGTAACATAATTATTGTAAGGAAACTAAAAATCGTAACCGCACTTCCGTTCTTAAGATTTTATTAAATGTAAGTACATTAATATTATCAAGGCACTGGATTGAAAGTAAAATTATGTTTTTATTGCAAAGTGCAAACGCCCTAAATTTTATTTTTTTATAAAAACTGAAAACATTTATCAAAATGTTAGTAATGGTACTAATAATTACTTTACATATTTTCTATTTAAGCTTTAATGCAGTTAAACGTTAGTAGTGTTTAGGCAGTAGGTTAAATGAGACACGAAATCAAATATTTGAAAGTAGCATTATAAATAAAAACCAAAATATCTGAATCTTCCGTGATAAGATAATTTAATGTATCAACTATCAATTACTATATGAGCATGCGCGAAACGCTTTCAATGAACCTATTTGTATTTGGAATCGCAACGAGCGGCCGTGCAATTTTATTTAGTTTCGGTCTAGCACGCGCATCGCGTGGTTGTTACGAAGGCGCGCCCTCTATTTGACTTTAGACTGAAGCTCGTATATTCGATGAATGAAGTGCATTTAATAAATTAAAATCGGAACTTTGTGAAACAAAATGTGTGTTGCAAAGTGTATAATTGTCGCTTTCGCACTTTCTATAAGCATCGTTAGCTCTTGGGGTATGTATCGCAAAAATCAGCTGATGCGTGACTTTGGAACACGTGTGATTTTTTTAGTTACGTAACAGAGTAAGGGTTATAATTAATTTCATGAATTAGAAAGGGTATAATTATTTTTTTTGCATTTAATGAAATATTTTTTGTAATTTCGGGTCTCGAACTTATGTCGATAAGGCGGTAATTTGTTTGGCGCCTCGACACCATTGCAAAGGGGCCGCAAGTCACGTAGGCCACTTCGAACGGCTCGGTTATAAACCAGCTGAATTAAGAAGTAGTATCTTTTTCATATACTCTAAACAACAGATGCTTCTTTTTACATTTCAGTATAATATTCATGAAACGTACAACTGTTTCTAACTGAAATTAATTATGCCTTAATGATAGTGTTGTACATAAATAAATAGTATTAAGTATATAAATACGAACGTAGTAATATTATTTATGTTTTTTTTAAATATAGAAAATATAAAGAATCTTTAGCTGATGATAATAATGGATATTCAGTATTTAAGTGTAGGACATTCGATCAGAATCCGAAGAAATTATAAATTTGAACAGTTATTATGTGCAGGTTTGCCGCAAATGTTGTAAGATTTCTGAATCATTTTAAAAATAAGATTTTTTTTATTATTATTTATTAATCTAATGTTTTACATAATACAATTTTTAAACGGGTTAATTTTTCCACTACAGGGTTGTCACTTATAATTAAGTTGACCTAAAACTAATAATAATTTAAAATAATAACATACTTGACAAACAACTTATTTCTTCATTAAAGTTATTATTACGAAATGCATTATCTTAATATATATTTTTTGCAGACGGTTAGGTGTATAACCTTTATGTATCCTTTTAGTAAACAAACTGCTTTAATACAGTTTTTGTTAAGATTTTTTTAATTGAACTGTCTAGTTATTGAACGTATGGATGGCTGAAATTTGAACCAATGAAAAAAAGTTCCTGAGACCGAAGATATTATTTTCCTTTCTTGCCGTGCGTGGCCCGTCGCCCGATTTTATTCTTTATATAATATGTATATATATGACAATGTAGCTCATCTGCAAAATAGACCTACAACTTCAAAAAAAAATTACTTATAGGTAAAATTTAATAATTATTATAATATATACATGTATCATATAACCTAATTAATTAACATATTTAATTCTGACATAACACCAGTTAAAATAAGAAACGTAATAATATTTAACAATTGTTTTATCGCTCTGTAAAAATGTAATTTATTTGGATTGCACCTTACACGAAGCAAACCGTGAATAGTTATTAAAATAAAAAAAAATATGAAAAATATGATAGGACTAATATAGTATATTATTGTATAAATATACTGGATTTTATTTTTATAATGACATTAATTTCATATATGAAAAATTTCCAATCTACGTCGGATAAAATGATTAATGATAATCAAGGTCATCGTAATAAACTACAATTATCCCGTAAATGATAAGACTGAGGGAAATATTATTAATAATATCGTATAACATTTTCCTGCTTTCTTTGACCTTAGATTAATTTAAATGCGTTTATTTGCATCAATCAGTGTTAATGAGATGTTAAATTAACGAAAGCGCGACCAATCCGTCTTCCCATTTGACCAATCTCAAACAAACGAAGACGCCATTTTGTCGACTTTAGTTTAGATTTTTAACCGCTCTATTGAACCATTGACAATTAACATAACGCGCCATCATTGCTTTTAATTATACATTATTTCCTGCATGGCCCTTTTCGTCTATTGTCTTTGATTCTTAGCTGAGTTTTGATATGTTTTTTTATATAAATTTTCTCTGCACAAAAGACCCATTTTAACAATACGATCTAGCATAACTTAAGACTAATAAGTAATTTAAATCTAATCTAAAAAGGTTTTGATATTTATTAAAAATAATTTTATCGGTAACAAACGACCCATTTATTTAAATAACTTCAGAACTATCGAGAAATGACAAAAATAGGACTAATTGATCAATCTAACCTTTGCTATCTATTGTATTGTATGTGGTACACGGCCGTTGGCGTAGACAAAGTTTAGTACTAATTTTAGTATATTTTTTATATTTTATTTCTCGGTCTAGGTCATTTGATGTTTTCAAGTACACAGTACGTTCACTTGTGTGCTGTTTACCAAAATATATAAGACGAATTTATGATTTTTACAAGATTTTAATAAGAAAAATATAATGGCGATTCATGGCTGACATAGCGCCCCTGCGCCGGCGCCAAAATTTATATGCTATATCTAGCATACAATTTTGAAACGCATAATATTCATATCTCTCACGTTCGCACATTTGATTGCTATGGCTGATAATGCATTTTGCCTAATTAATATTAGGGTACAAAGTTCCATGCGTATAAAATTTAATATGTATGAACAATATTCGTAAAAAGAAAATTTTATAGGTTTAGGTTTTGCCGCGCACCACCACTATGTGGAACCACTCACTGAAGTATATCCGAAACAATTCGACTTAGGGTTCATTAAGAAAAAAGTGTACCAATTCTTAAAGGGCCGACAACGCACTTGCGAGCCCTCGGGCATTAACATTCCTGCCCGTTTGCTCTATAAAAAAAAGTCTGAAAACTAAGCCATGGCTTCCACATATCAAAATCCAACAGGTTTTTGACATAAGTATGACTTACATGTGTCAAATCCATTTGAGTTTTAGATAAACTATTTATACATATAGGATGAGAGCTTATCTAAATCACAGTAGAACTATTAATTAGCCTATTTAGGCTTAATAGTATAAACTTGATTAATGTAGTTACTCACGTAAAGTCGTTAATTAGAACACATAGTGCAAGGACAATCTACGGTCACCGTCGCTCAATCATGTATATAACGTAATTGTTTAAACTTAATATCCGAAATTAATTAAAGTAATTGGTTTCCCTTGTTTACATTTTGTAATCATGTAATTTACCTTCAGCATCAGGCCTTTTTCATGGCTATAATATGTTTATGTATCTGTATAAATATTTTTTTATTTATTTATACAGATATATCTATATATATATATAATGAAAATGGTCTTCGTTTGAGGCCCAATCACGCCTAAACCACTGATCGTATCGACATGAAACTACCACCATTCGATGCGAAATTTTTCCTAGATGGTTTATTTTCCTATTTATTTATTAAATTCCAACGTTCCTTCATTTTTTTATTGCTGTTTTACTTTTATGAAAATTTATCCATACGGACTTCACCGCGGAAACATTCGGGGAGGCTTCCTAGAACCTCTAAACGTCAACTGTTAAAAACTCGATTTTCGAAATATTTCAATTTTCTTAGCGGGAAGTTAAAAAGAAGAATAATAAAAATATGAAAAAAAATAAAATAATGAAACATAAAATTTATTTTAATTCGTCCAGCAAAGCGGGCGCGAAACGGCTAGTATATTATATATACATACATTATTTATTGAGAAAAATGTATATTAGGTTTTTATTCCAGAAAAGCGAACAGCCTCTATGGGGTTGTGTTCCATATGTTGGTATGTAGTTACTAAAAAGGTAGGCTAAGTAACAAAATCAAATTAAGGCGAAACGAAGTTCGTGGAATAAATATGTACAGATTAAAATAATATGTTAAAGGCTTTCCTGGAAATATCCGTACGGAATACGCAATTTAACAAATAAAGTTATTGTATTTTGAGAATTATAATCACATTCTATTTATGATCTTAAATTAGAGATATATTTTTTCTAGCTGATTTCCTTACTGTTGTCGATGGTATTAAATAACTTACATATAATATGTACAACTTAAGTAGATGGTATTGGTAACCCGCATGATTATTATTACCTATTTCTTTAACAACTTTTTGCATAACATTTACAGCTAATTCCAGAAAGATACCTCTTAACATATTAACATTATTTCTTTTAAGTTTATGTTACTTTTATTCCCATAGCTTGTTCAGTGTTACACCTGTCGTATCCATACATTGGACAGTCGGTCAGAACATGTAACATCGTCTTTTCAGCTGTATTGCTACAAGGACAGGCAGCACTTTGTCTATGATAGTACAGATACCGGCAAACTTCTAGAGCATTAAACAATGGAATGGGGGAAAGTCTGCGCAGGTGTGATTGTTATTGCGTGGAAGGCGATTTTCTAATACATAATTGCGTAAATATAATTAAACTATTCAGCAGTGTTTTACATTATAATGAATAAGTAACATGTAATCTGACGACATGTTTGGAATGCGCGTGCGTCGCAATTTTTAAATACAAAACATTCAGCATTACATTACAATATTCAGTTTAAATACCTAATTTCCTATCGACCTTATCAAAATCTTAAAATCACAGTGTTTATTTTTGCTTCATGACAAGTAAATTATCGAGATTGTAATTTAAATATGTAATCACCTGCTTGAAAATTAGATCAAAAGATAAGATAAACATATGTATTACCTACTTTATTTTTTTGCAAAACAATGATTTGATTTTTTTAAAGAAAATTTTAAATTACATTGTGTTTTACTAAACTGAAAATTAAACAAAATCATTTATTATGTAAAACTTAGGGAAAATAATTAATTACTCAGGCTTAGAAGGGATTATTTTCGTGCTGTGTTCGTTTTCGTACCTTTCATAGCACGCTCAAGGTATGAAAAGATGTCGTAGGCAATTTAATTCTCAAGTCTCCATGCCCTCGATATTGGTAGATGACGGCACGGTCTAGTTTTTTATATTCTCATACATGAAAGTGTAACTAATTGTAATTAGCAGGATATTCAAGTGTAAGGGCTAGTTGATCTAGTTCTTAAGGTAGGAAATTAAACACTCCAATGATGACTTGATTCACTATATTTCACACACAGATTTTACGTAAACTAACTAATATAACTTTAAATTTGAAAAAAGGAATTGCCCGTGCGCATGTGTTACAACCTCTTTTATAATCTATTCCCTACTTCGACTCGACCATCCCACTTCGGGCAGTTGTTTGAGTCAATTTGTAACAATTCGTAAACAACCGAACGAGTCAAATGAGTAACTATTGCACATGCGCGCTTGTAGCACGATTCTTCAGAATATGTTTCATAAAAAATGTTTAGAATTTAATTAAATAAATATTAAAAGCTAACACAAGTAATGTAACGTCATCGATTCAAGTCATTTGCCTTGCTGTTTGATCAAATGGTTGAATATAATTGGCTAGGCTATTGATTGAACGGCTAATTATGCTAGTTGGCTGCGACATATGCATGATCAGCGCTACGGATATTGAAAACAAAATTTAATTGTTCTGTATATAAGACAAACAGACAAAAAGTAAGAACATTCTAAAAAACCCTGTCGTAAATGGAAATACCTGTTTACGTACAGATTTTATTTGCCACTGGTACACAGGTGTTTTGCGTCAAAGATAAAAAAAAAGCTGGTGAACGGGATGCGGATATTGGCAATGGTAATTTTATTCGGAAAAGTTGACCTATTTCAATGTCAAATACGTCCAAAGACCAGATATTTTCTTGGATAATCATATCAGTCACAGATAAAATATCGTATATGCATAAATTTTAATAAAATCTCTTTGGCTGTATTTGTATCTGGCTGGTGATATTAAAAAGGTTATATTAAAAATACAAATTACTAAAATGTTCTTTCCAGCGTTAATTTTTATTTTTGTCGAAATAAATTAATCTTATAAGGATTTTGCTTGTTTTAAAATTATATTGCAAAAACATGCCGAGCACAAAATTTGCAAGATACCTAATGAAGAGTCAGTTTTAATGTAAGGGTTTCCAAAAACAATACCTTCTATAAAATTAATGAAACATAGAGAAATAGACATATTTTCGTCTTCTGCGTCTGTCACTATATCGAATCCGGGACCGCCAGGTATACGCTATGCGGTATCCATTAAAACACGAAGACAACTAATAAAAAATATACATAAGCAAGCGCTAAACCATTAAGTTATGTTTACATATAATAGGTGAATATATATAACTATATTATACTTATGTGTATAGGATTATCGTATGTATTATCGTTACCGTAAAATATAATTGTCTCTTGGAGTTAAAGTGTACAGGCGCTAAATAAATATTTAAGTTGGCGCCTGGTAGATAGTACCGGTGACCCCAGAGCTGGTGCTTTCCTCGCTCAACGAATAAGTATCGCAATACAGCGAGGAAATGCTGCCAGCGTTAAAGGTACACTGCCACAGGGACCAAAGTTTTTAAATTTGTTTTAATTTTGTTTTTATTATTACTATGTAGGATAATTGTAAATACTGTATATTTGATTGTTATGATTACTTATCAAGTAGAAATATTATTCATTTAATGTCCTAGAATGCATATTATGAAAATATTAAATAAATTAAGTATGTATATTTATTGTCTCTTAAATGGTGGAAGTTCTAATATCCTGAAATCAAGGAAACGCGTGCGCAACTTGTCGTGATCTAGTTACTCGGCCATGAGAAGGGATATTAAGATAAATTGTTTATTTAATATTATTTTATTTATGAGTATAATTAACGTCTTGATAAGAGTGTTGACTTTCTTATTAACGTTTTAAAAAATATATTTTTTTATAATAATAAATTTTACAAATTATAAAACATTTTTATATCTCTTGTATTTCAAATCCTTATTAATTATTTCCACTTGCATCACCTTGATATTCGTCGTTCACGTGCCGAAAACGTGGACCTACCCTTCGAGGTTACGAACTAATGGTCTGAAAATGGGCTACGGAAATAAATGGCCGGCAACGCACTCGCGAACAGTCTGGCAGGTGAGCCTCCACCTGGAAGCCTTTTAAAAAGAAATGAAATCGTTATTTATCCAAATATTTTAATTAATATTTCCATGACGCAATTCCTATTACTATTTATTTATTATATACCTAATTTAAATATGTAAAATCCGACAATATTAATTTCCCTATTAAAATACTTCCTTCTATAATTTATAATGGTTTGTCGTACTAACCGTGAATAATTAAATAACCTATTATCGTAATGAGTATTAAATAATATCAATCAAGGTCGTGCATTCAATTATTGCGCACCGAGATTTGATCCCAGCATTAATCCTTATACTATAATACTGGCAATGTCGGGAAGGCTGGATTGCATATGGGTCATTGCAATGTCGTGTGTAAATATTTACTTTCTGTAAATATACTTTAAAGTTAACCATACCAATATAATACTTAGGACAATATAGTAATAGAGCACTGTTGGTCTAGTGGCTTCAGCGTGCGACCTGAGGTCGTAGGTTCGATTCCCGGCTGTGTACCAGTGGACTTTCTTTCTATGTGCGCATTTAACATTTGCTCGAACGGTGAAGGAAAACATCGAGAGGAAACCGACATGTCTTAGACCCAAAAAGTCGACGGTGTCAGGCACACGGCTGATCACCTACTTGCCTATTAGATTTAAAAATGATCATGAAACAGATTCAGAAATCTGAGGCAAGACCTACAGAGGTTGTAGCGCCACAGATTTTTTACAATATAGTAATTAAGTTATCATTTACGATTGCTAGAATACATAGATTATAATTATAATCTTTAATATGCAGACAACACTTGCATGTACGGTGTAGGCGAAGAAATATATTTTAGAAAAAATGACACATTCTATTTATAAGAGTAATAATTTAAATGTCGATTACAGCTATTGACGTTAATTAATAATTATAATGGCCGTAACGCATTTTTATTGTGAACAATTAGTTTTTATTTCCTTTTATTGTAATCTTAAAATAATTATTGATACAATGTTTATAATAAGGACGGGTTGTTGCCCACTAACAACAGTAATAAATAAATAAAATATTTATTTCTGCGAATGATGTTGATGCTTCGAAAAAAAAAATTAAAATATCCACACTGAATTAAGAAAGCAAGTTCCTTATAACCGAGGCACGGGAAATATTTAACAAGATATGACTATATATCTATGTTTTAAAAAAAATTTGACAATAATATACCTCTTATGTTCAAGAAGTTTTCGATAGTTTGGAGATTAGGAACTAGAATGTTTTCCTATACAGATAAATGATAAGGATATCTATGTTAGCAAATATTAAGAGATTAAGAGGCTATCTTTATCTTCTATATCTATTAGTTGTGTCTTTAAAATAATTGAATTGTGTTGAAAATTTGATTGATTGTTGATTCTTGTACTGGAAAATTATGCAGTAATAGAATAGTATACATAGGAGATTTGATTTTTTTAAGTAGACACAAAAGTTAAGAATATAAAACGAAAGGACATCCGATTGTCCAGTCACAATCAAAGTTTCGTCTTTTAAATATTAACTTAACTGTTTTTGTTAGCTGTTATTAAATTAATCAATTTGAAAATGTATAACAAAGAAAACCTACATTCAATTGTTAGTGAACGTTCTGTTGCGTGTATACAATTATAAGGCACTTTGCTACACTTTTAAATATATTTTAGATACAAAAAATAAACTTTATATTAATATGAATTATATTTTGAATATCGCTTAAAGCTTATTAACGTTAATTAATAATTAAATTGGCACAGAACGCTACTTAGTTTTTTTTTTAATATTCAGATATACAAAATTTGAACAATAGTCATCAAGGTAAGACACCTAATACGCAAGTCGTACGTTGCGCACGCGTCACATCGTGCGAAAAAATGTACGCATTGTTGGGTGTTTTCCAAACATCTCTATCACCTCGTGACTGGCCTGTTATCATTGTGATTATGAAGTAATAGTTGGCGTTGATCGCTCCATTAATGTTACCCTTGGACACACCCTCGGGATATAATTATAGTACCGTAGGTTTAATTAAATTAATCAATGTTGTAATTAAAAACTTCCTACTTTTTCTAGAACTAGCGAACTGTGGAATCGGCTCCCGGGGGGGGGGTCTTCCCTCAGAGATACGACCTCCAAATTTTTAAAAAACGAGCCTACTCCTCCCTCAAAGGCCGGCAACTCACCCATTAAAATGGGTGTCTATGGGCTGCGTGGACTACCCTTTTTGGTCGTCCCGCAAGCTCGTTTGCCCCCCTATTATATAAAAAAAGTAAAGAAATTGTCCCTGATAAATAATATACAAAAAATCTTGAGGTACACAATACATTTGTGTGATGTGATACCTACTCGTTATCAACTAAGTCAGTAAAAAGTACATTCGCAGTCCGTCACCTCGAGATAACATGACGTCAAATAGAACATTAACACTGAAAAGCGAGGTTTCGAAAACTATTATGAAGCATATAAGGCATTACATAAGTGTAATTATCATTACCATGACGACTATTGGTCATTGGAATCGATCCATTACATTCCTGCCAAAATATGCTGTCGGAGACAAAAATACACTCATTTACTATACAGTTATTTATTACGTGCAAACGATTCTTAGTAAAGACTTTTTTACTTGTTGCAGATATTGCCATCACGACAGGGGACCAATTAGAATTTTACACAAACAAAACGAAAGAAAAGGATGAGGTTGGAAGATTTAGAGATCTCACAGCCTTGGCACACGATGCCGTCCATAACTTGTTGTTATTCGTTGATAAACAGGGCGATAACGCGTCTATATTTAGCTACAACCTGGCCACGAAGAAGTCACAACCTCTAGTGGGTAGACGGTCACATGAGAGCATACAAGGTCTGGCATTTGACCCGGTTTCCGGTAAGATCTTCTGGCCGGACACGGAAGATAAAATCATCTACTGGACCTCGTTGTGGTCTAGGTCCAAAACTGATATATACGGAAAAGTTCTATTGAATATGACACACGAAATACCTAGGGATATCGCTGTTGATAGCTGTAGGGGGTGAGTGTAAATCATATTTAACACTTCGTTGTATTATAATAATACTAGTATGTGCCTTTAAAAAAAAAATATTATTATTGGGAGCCCGTTCAAGAATTACGTAAGCACTCTGGAAGGGTCTTTGAATTTTCTTATTTGGTGATTACGTCAACAGTAATTATTTACATTTTACACATACGAGCATTACCCACACATTGTCTATGCTTGAAAACGAAATGCATTTTCGAGGATTCCTACAAAAAATTAATACGTTTATGTACTATTATTTTCGAGAGCTTTGCTTACTTTTGCTGACAAGGGATAAATTGCAGTAAATCTGCTTATGTAATACTTGAACGGCCCTAGTTCTATTAAATAATCGATACAATAATTGTGTAGTTTAGATTTCTTCATATGATTTATTAGGTTTACTTAGGTTAGTTTTTTTTTGTGTTCTAGTATTTGTTTGGCCCCTTTTAGGGTAATAACCTCCTCCATGTCCATTTTCATTCTTTTTGTCTTGAGTAACATTCATCCAGTTTTTTCCCGCTAGTTCTACTTTGTCATCTGTCCATCTTTTCTTTTGTCTTCCTATTTCCAGTAGGTCCAGGCCATTTTGTTGTTTCAAGTGTCCATCTTTTGTCCAGCGCTCTAGAATAACCTGCTCATTTCCATTTAAGCCTTAGTGCGTGAATATGTTTCTGTTTTATTTATTCTGCAAAATATTATACAAAAAAGTCAATAATAAAAAGGAAAATAACAAAAAAACTAAATCAAATTCGTTACACATTATCTTTAATCTTAATTAACATGTTAGAGATACGATATCGACAGGTAATGGTTATTCAGCAGAAATTGAAAAGAAGATAGAGTCGCGACCTTTTTATCATACGATTTCAAATTTTATCTATAACATTTTGCGTGTATTATTTTGGACACTAGTCTAAAATATATCGAATTTTCAGTTACATATACTGGACCAACATAAACGTTACGAGACCAACGATAGAAAGAGCGCGCCTGGATGGCACCGGCCGAGAGGTCATTATAGACAAGGACATCTATATGCCTGTCAGCATCGCTGTCGATCAGAGAACAAGGAGTCTGTACTGGGTCGACGACAAAGAAGGCATACATTATACCATTGAAACGTCAGACTTGGACGGCGGGAACCGAAAGAAGGTAGTCGTTGGAATACATCACCACCCGAACACGCTGACTGTATCAAAGGATTCGTTGTACTGGGTAGATTGGGCTTACAAAACTGTATGGAAAATCGATAAAGACGCACCTCCTTACACAGAACCAGAAGAATTCCTAACATTCTCTAACGGGAATATTAAGCCCTTCGGTATCGTAGCAAACTATAACATTGAAGATCAAATTGAGGGTATACCAGAGTGTAAGAACGTGTGGGAAATGCAGAAGTCTAAAAATGAGACGGTCGACATTCCAACCGATTCCACCTTCGATGTTGGTCTCTTCTGCTTACATGGCGAAGGGTCTGGAAATGAATGCAAATGTATACAAGGATATACAGGCGATCGTTGTGAGATATCTGTGTGTCAAAACTTTTGTTTGAATGGGGAATGTAAAGTAGGATCCGAAGGGCAGCCTACCTGCAGGTAATTTGTTTTGGTGTTTATTCATTTAACAGGACGCGATTGCGCGCGCCTTATCGCTAAAAGCGTTCAAGTTTTGTGAGAGTTAACGTAGGAATTGCGAAAAAATCAATATCTATTCCCAGAACCATGTGGTTTTTATGAAGAGAAACATTGGAAACCATTACATATTACAGTATGTTAAAATTCATAACAAAACAAAAAATAATCGCATCATAAACAATATCATTATTTATTTGCTTTAGTAACAATTTTTTTATAGTCTTTATTTGTTTTTAGATGAAAGAAACAAGTTTTCAATTAAATGTTTCATTACAGTATGTTAAAATACATAAAAACAAAAAACAATTGCATCATAAACAAAAGCATTCTTTATTTTGTTTAATAACAATTTTTTATACATTGTCTTTATTTGTTTTAAGATGCAAGAAACAAGTTTTCAATTGTTTATATGTACATTGTTTTTAGCTGCAAGAAAGGATATACTGGGCTCCGATGCGAAGTGAATGTATGCAACGGTTATTGTCTGAATAGTGGTGAATGTTCGATCAGTTCTGATAAACCTATTTGCAAGTGTCCAGATAATTTTGAAGGGGGGAGATGCGAAAGAAAAAAACTCGAAGTAGCCACTACAATAGCACCTGTTAAAGATATATGCAAGTAAGTCATGTTTGCGTTTAAACTCACACACACTTTGAAATCAATTTTCCTTTAGTTTTAGTATTTTTTATCTCTTCGGGTTTGTTGTGTTTGCCTATAAGTGTTTGTCACATTAAATATTTAGTTTTTCTTGTACCAATTTATCAGTGTGCAAGCTTTTCAAATAAAATATAAAAACTTCGTTGGTTAAAAAAAGTTTTTTTTTATTTGTCCATCAGATATACACCACTTTATATCAGAGTTCTAGACAATCAATTATACCATATCATCTAGTCTATAATAATCTGCCGAAATTATATTTGATAATGATCAAGATATTCATTAATTTGATAAAACATGCGGCAAATTACGCACAAAACTAAATCTCTTTATCATGTCTGATAAGGCTTAGATATGGTTCACCAAAACAACTTGTGTTGAGTTTCTTCGTTCTGTAACCATGGAACACATCAATGACATTGATAATTTTACGGCATTACTCAGTAAAAGCAAACAATTATTCCGGTAATCGAACTTAAGTCTGTTTTAAAGCGTTAACCACTAAGTTTCTTAGTAATTCATTAATTAATTCATTTACTACCAACACACAAATATACAGATGTGCAATAATCTTAACCTAATAAATAGAAATAAAACAATTTAATAAGTTTGGTCTCTGTGGCAATGTACATTTGATCCTGGCAGCATTAGCTCGCTGTATTGCAATACTTATTTGTTGAGCAAGGAAAGCACCAGTTCTGGGGTTACCGGTACTATATACCAGGCGCTAACTTAAATCTTTAATTAGCACCTGTGCACTCGAACTGCTCAAGAGTATCTACTCCAAAGGGAACAAAATCAAAGTTTATTAGTTGTATTTAAGTTAGTTCATATTTAACGAGGAAAAATTATTTATTATACAGTTTCTGTCAATTGTCTTACTGTGAAAAAACTACTAATTGATCAAAGTAATATTTCCGAGATTACAAAGTGCGTTTTCAAAGGTTAAACGAACCTTGAGGATCGTGAAAGCGGAAATCAAAGCCTTGTCTTGAAGTAAATAATTATGTTTAATCTTTTAAGATATTTCGATAGCAGTATGATTAATTTAATTGATAACGCAACGAAAGCAATCCATCGCAATAACTTACAATTCGCTTACTGAAAACGTGAATGTAGCAAGACCTTTGTAGAATAATAGGTTTTAAGCAAATATATAAAATAAATACAGAAATTAGACGGTCATGTCACAAGTTGGTCACAATTTGTCCGTCCACCGTATTTTCTTTTCTATATATTTACCTACTTTTATAAACATGAAATCAACTTTAAAGACACTGTACCTCAACACATGGCACTCTTAATATTTTAGACCAATAATTATAAATGTCGACGCTTCGGTGGACGGTGAAATTGTGACCAATTTGTATTCTACCGTCACCTGTTTGTATTTTTTTTGTAGTGAAACTTCTTAGGCACATGAGGGTAAAATTTTTACGGAACGTCACGAAGATGCGCAGCGTTTTTGTCGATTTTTTTTTCTTTAATAAAGATGTGCTAGTATTATATTGTGGTTATATTCATACTTGAACACCGATGGTGTTTTTAATACATATCAATATCATTATTATTTCATTAAGTAACTAAATTACATTTTTTTTTCTTTTCATTTTTTTTATCTTTTCATTTTTTTTTCAAACAAACATTTTCATTTCATTTGTTGGTTTTGTACACAGGACCAAGATTTTTTTTGGTAAGACCCAGTTAGCTGTTTTAGACATGGACATAAGTTAGCAATTATGATAATAATGAATTTGTTATATTATTTGGTAATTGTTACCATATTTATTGTATATATTTCAACGTAAAATTGTAAATACCGTTAGATTGTAATCTATCTCGCGAGATTATAAACTGTCGAAAGATTGTGAACTCAAGGTACTGCTTACAATTTAACGTATTATTATTAGGTAGATTATAATTTATCGAAGTGAAATCGTCAAATTGTGAAACGGTACGCACCTCGCGCGCTGATTGGTCGGCTTTATAGTAGACCGTTATATGTCCATAGAGTTAGGAATGAAACAAGGGTATCGGTCAAATAAAATGAATGCTCTTCAAAAATTAGTATTTATTACTTAGTAGGTAATCAATAATTCTGACATCACATGATGAAAAAAAATATATCAAAATAAAAAAAATCAGAAACGTAACAATATTTTCTCTTCATACTCAAATTAAAATTGAAAAATTAATGAAATTTTCTTTTAGAAAAAAACGATCACAAAATAAAATCAAAATTAAAAAAAAAAACAAATCGAAAACAAATGAAATGTTTTTGAAAACGTAACAAAATTGTCTATTATATAAAAAATAAGAAAGTAAATTGCACCAATTAATTTTAGTTCTGGTTTCTAGTTAGCCTTAGTATTATTAATTAATATAGAAAGACTAGCAAAATTATGGGATTTGGGCCGCTTAATTACTCATTAATTCATTTACAAAGAAGTTTCACTTCCGACATGTGTACTTTGTACGCACGCTCTTTTGTTAAATAAATAATACTTAAAAATTTAAAACTAATTTCTTTAAATTGAAAAAATTCAAACAAGCCATGACTTTTACAGTTGCACGAACACGAACAACTCGCCAGGACACCCAGATGTAACAAAAAGCCAAACAATTGCCACCCCGCCGATGACAACTACTGAAGCGTTGTTAGTGGGCGATGATTTTGAAGAATCCTGCGCAGGATGGGATGGCGTGCGCGATCCTATATTGATGGCGTTGGGAGTACTATGTGGACTTCTGAGCTTGCTCTGTGCTATTCTTATTACGAAAGTACTGCAACTGAAGCGACGACCTAGGTATGTGTATTTTTAATATTCCAAGTGTGTTTCAAATAAGGTTTTATTAAAGGGGACGCGAATGTAATTCGAAAAAACAAACCGTTGATTTAGAATTTCAACAGCGTCTTTATTCCAATACAACTCTATTATATTTTATTTCACGAATAAAAAAAGAGCATATTCCTGCCTCAAATGCCGGCAACACACCCGCTTAAATGGGAGTCCACGGGCTGCGATATCTGCCCTTTTATCCTATAGGCCTTGTTTGCCCCTCTATGCTATAAAAAATACAAGTTAACGAGATATGCTTACGTCATGCTTTTACTTCCATTTTACTTTCCAAGGGGAACGCTTTGTCGTTTCGTCTCATCCCTTAGGTATTTTAATAAATAAAACAATAGTAAATCGGTGGCGCTACAACCTTTTTAGGTCTGGGCCTCAGATTTCTGTATCTGTTTCATGATCATTTGTCAATCTAATATGGTCCAAGATCCCAGGGCCGCCAGACGTCACGTATTTTCTGACGGATGAAATGTGGACGATTGGGTAGTGTTAGTATGTACTATGATCGTATGCCTACCTGCTAGCTTGGTCAAACGGCCAATTTCCAGGTATCAGGTAATCAAGGTACACAAAAACATTACTTACTTCACGTAAATTCTCATGGCTGATTTTTATATATGTTTTCGAGTGTATAGTTAGAAATAAATTGTCAATACTCCCAGACACTTTCCGTCGGCCATATTGCTTAACAGACGCTTTAAGGGTCTCAAAATAATTAGTCAACTTCATGTAAATTCTGACGCTCCATTTTTATATATGTTCATCCCACAACTATTTTAAAAGCTTTGACAAGAAGACAGACCGATCCAAGGGGCCAATCATCCCCTAAACTAAATTTTAATATCTCTATGAGTGGGAGAGCATTATCTACGCGCATGAGACTGAGTGAGACCGACTGCGCTGTTAAAGCCATGAAAATTACTTGAAAAATTATTATTATTCAAAAAGGGCAAGCAAAAGCCGTTTAATATTTTGAAGAAAAATGAAGAGTACCAACAAGCATTTCACCGTTTTGGTACGTTGGATTTTGTTGGTGATGTAGATGAAGAAGAACGTGTATTCAACATAATACAAAAATTTATCTGTGATGTTTACAACGTTCCTGGAATAATTGATGTAGATGCTGCCAGACTACAGTTGTTTATCATTTACATACATGGTATCTGATATAAATGAAGAATTCAATCGAAAGAATTTAAGAAACTTTGATGCCAGTAACTTACCACCTTGTAAAAGTGAGCTTTGGCAACAGTTTCGACGGGCTAGCTTTGGAACAATGCAAGTATGAAGATGATAAATATTTTCAACCCCGAAAACAATGGCTGGACACTACAAGATGGTAAATATGATTTTCATTGGTTCGATGGAGATCAATTATCGGGTTTTGTCAGTGAGTCGCTGGAAGAACAATCAGGTAAATTATTTTCGTTTCTCATATTATTTGTATCTTTTTAGTTTTTTCAGACCTTCATTGTTTAACTTGTTTTTTACAGAGGAAGAAAATAAGGATAATGCTGATGATGACGATCACGATTTAGATATTCAATTTCAAGATTGATATTTTATGATGATGATAATGAAGATTAAAAGCCACTGTTAAGAAATATTGAGGAATTAATATTTTTCCACTTTGTTTCCAAGTTTCCAATAAATAATTAATTAAAAAAATTGCTGCTATTTAAATATAAGTGGTATTTTAAAAAAATATTTTTTAGTTTTAATTAATAAATTGAAAAAAAAAAATGTCGGCTAAGTTTAGTATTATTTATTATGTGTCAATTTTTTTCTTATTTTTGTTGCTATAATTTACTTGTCAACAAAAGTTCTTAAAATTATAAAATATCTGTTCAAGTAATTTTCATGGCTTTAACAGCGCAGTCGGTCTCACTCAGTCTCATGCGCGTAGATAATGCTCTCCCACTCATAGAGATATTAAAATTTAGTTTAGGGGATGATTGGCCCCTTGGATCGGTCTGTCTTCTTGTCAAAGCTTTTAAAATAGTTGTGGGATGAACATATATAAAAATGGAGCGTCAGAATTTACGTGAAGTTGACTAATTATTTTGAGACCCTTAAAGCGTCTGTTAAGCAAAATGGCCGACGGAAAGTGTCTGGGAGTATTGACAATTTATTTTTAACTATACACTCGAAAACATATATAAAAATCAGCCATGAGAATTTACGTGAAGTAAGTAATGTTTTTGTGTACCTTGATTACCTGATACCTGGAAATTGGCCGTTTGACCAAGCTAGCAGGTAGGCATACGATCATAGTACATACTAACACTACCCAATCGTCCACATTTCATCCGTCAGAAAATACGTGACGTCTGGCGGCCCTGGGATCTTGCTCTAAATAGCTAGGTAATCAGATGAGATGAGCTTGACACACACCATCCACTTTTTGGGTCTAAGGCAAGCCGGTTTACTCACGATGTTTTCCTTCACCGTTTGTGCAAATGTTAAATGTGCACATAGAAAGTCCATTAGTGCACAGCTGGAGATCGAACCTACGACCTCAGGGATGAGAGTAGCACGCTGAAGCCACTAGGCCAACACTGCTCCTGTCGGCACTGTTTTTCATATTACGTGCAGATTATAAATAGTTGGGTTTAAAAAGTATTTAGCATTAATTTTAAATTTATAGTTCCTAATGAAAGTATTTCAACTCTGACCAGTTTCTATAATAAACGAACACATAACAATTTACACGGTTCGTTAGTTATTGGTAATGGTTGGAGTATCGAATTCATTATTACAACATAATCGTGTAGATATGAAAACTAGCGGAACAATTTAATTAATGATGGTAATGAATTCAGGAATATATTTATGAACGAATATTTACGAAGTTAGACAACTGTTATAACTCGAAACCTCTATTGAGTTATATCTAGAATAAATTTTTGTTTACAAATATAAGAAGCTGTGTTGGCCTAGTGGTATCAGCGGGACAAGTATTTCCGAACCAATTCGACTTAGGGTCATTCAAGAAAACAGCGTACCAATTCTTTAGGGGCAACGCACTCTCTAACCTTCTGGCAGTGCCCATGGTATCACTTAACTTGAGGTCAGCCTCCTGTCAACTCCCTGTTCTATAAAAAAAAAGGTTTAATCCCCGACAGGGCATCGAACGGTGAAGGAAAATATCGTGAGGAAAATGCTTAGACCCTTAAAAAGTCAACCTGGATTCCGAAATCTGAACCTAGAAAGGCCGGCAACGCACTTGCAATCCTTCTGGCAATGTAAGTGTCCATGGGCGGCGGTATTACTTAACATTAGGTGAGCCTCCTGCCCGTTTGCCTCCTATTACATAAAAAAAAAGTTTTAGCGCCACTACATACTAGTGGCGAAACTTTTTTTGTAATTGTATAAGGTACGTTTTTAATGACATTTTGCGTATAAACAGGGAAATTTGGTTATCTACAGGTCATATCGTTTATTTATGTAATAATTTTATAAACAAAACAGTAGCTCAATGATAAATAATATTGATGTTGATTAAAAATACATAGTAATGTTATGAATACGTCGCACTGTTTACATTACATTGGCTATGTTAGAGTAGAATGCGGAGGTCGTGGATTTGTCTATGCCGTAGTAGAATTTGAAGGAGAACTACGTCTTCTCTATATACATTCAAACGGTAATCATTTAGGGAACTTGATGAAGATGTAAATACTCTGTAATAGAATTTTTAGCATCTAGCCTATATGCGCTAAAAATTGGAACTAAATTGAAAAATGAACAGGATATGCATTTAATGTAACGTAATCATATCCAGTCAGCCTAGCTGTTTCATGAAATGGTTGAATATCATTGAGGCATGTTAAACGGCGCTGTTTAGTAAAGAGACTAGGTTGTTAATTAAACGGCTAATTAAGATAGTTGGTTGCGACATAATATATATAAATTAAGGCTGTTTCCCAAAGTGTCAGACCAGACCGATTGTTGCGATTTTCACATAATATGCTGTAGGTATTAAGTTCACCACACATGCTCCTTGGGATTTGTAAACTTACCATTTAATTTTAATAGAGATTTCAAGATTGGCAATAACTAATAATTTGTTGGCAAGTACGAAACGGAATTTCGATGTAAAACTTTAAATAGCTAATGTCCCAAATTAATAATTATTTGGTACGAAAACACAAAATTGAATGGTCAAAACACTATTGATCTCAATTAAATGCGTTTTTCTTCCGCGCGATTCCAAGCTTGCGAATTTAAAGCTACGGACACAAAGAATATATCAAACTTGGTATCACTGTCGTTATTGTAAGACACATAGTAAAAACACAAACATAAAATACTCTTTCCCAAATACGAAAATTCGTTAGATACTGTTCAACGCGGAAATAAATCATTTAGGTATATGCATATTTCTTATTACTTTAATACTGAACTTTCCAATTTACAGGATAAAGAAACGTATAATAGTGAACAAGAATGTCACACCGCTGACGGCTCGACCGGATCAATGTGAAATAACTATAGAGAATTGCTGTAATATGAATATATGTGAAACGGTAAGTTTTATTTATTGATTTAATCTTCGTTACATTTATAAGAACAGGTAACATAAATTATTAGCGGTGCAACGCCCTTATCCCTAACAAGCGATCTCGTCCAGGCAACCATAGTAAGAGAAAAAAACGTGTGTGTACTTATGTACACGCGTTAGAAGTTATACTTCTTTGGTAACAAGATAAGAATCTTTTCAAAAATTTATCTTTCGCCTTATTCTACGTTTGTAGAAAAAAACAGCACTAAGTATAGATAAAATTTACTATCATCATTTTTTCCTAACGCGCCAAACGAAGTTTAACTTCAAAAATCTAAAATGTTGACTATAGCTAACTTCAGGGTGTCGGTTTTTTGTGACGGTATGCGCGCGCATCGTTAAAATTTACTCTCATCATTTTTCCCTAACGCGCCAAAAGAAAAAAATAAATACTTAGGGTAAAGTGCAAGAAGTGCATAGGTCATCAAATGAACAAAAATAAAATTACAAGTAACACTGAAAAGTTATACAATTGAAAACTTAATTTAACATAAAACTAAAAATAATCTAAAAGAATAAGAAATACAAGAATTTCAAAAGTCGCGATTGAGCAGTATATAGGAAGCATTTAAGAAGTGTTTTTGTAGAATACTTAAAAAAAATGCTAACTATAAAGTCTACAAAAAAGATACTTTATACAAATTACCTATACAATACTGATAGCTAATAACGTTTGGCACTAGAATAGTGGGTTACGCACCAGCAGTTTATATAATCTTGCACTTTTATTCACTAAACTTTCAGTAACTCAAAAGTAATAGTTCTCTTTGGCGTCTTGTTCCCGTCGTTAGCTAAAGCAAACACTATTTATAGAAATAATACATCACCAAGTTAGGTTTTATTATATTTATTTATTAAATTACAAAATACACTGATTTTGTGGCTTCAATGCTAATAGGTACCACGAAACAGTTTTTATATAGTCTGTGACCCAAATAATATGACTTTTTATGGGTAGAAGATTATCATAATCCGTTCAGTAGACCCAGAGATTAAATGCGGCTCTCATCCTTGAAGTCGTAGGTTCGATCCCCGACGTGCACATTTATCTATGTGCTTATGTGCGCATTTAACTCGCTCAAACGGTGAAGGAAAACATCGTGTGGAAAACTTAGACCCAAAAAGGTGACGGCGTGTGTGAGGCACAGGAGGCTGATCACCTATCTGCCGATTAGATTGACAAATGATCATGAAACAGATACACAATTATGAGGTGCATATTTATAAGAGTTGTAGCGCCACTGGTTTATTTTTTTGACCCAGAGATTACCCCATGCAACCTCACATACATTACCTCTATAATAATAATATAAATTTCAAAGTTGCACTATTGCTTGGTACATTAAAAACCTTTCTAAGCAATTCAATTATTAAACTATTGAACATTTGTATCTGGAGAATCCTTTTGTCATTTCTTTTGGAATATCCATGAGCATGGTTTTGGATTATTAAAACGTTTACCGTCTAAATTTAGTAATAAGTTAAGGAACATATTGTTGTTATCTATATTTGCCAGTTTATTACGCTCAATGTATTACGTATTATAAAATATATACACAAACAAGATATGGTGGTACGCAACGAGTTACAGTATTAACTCATGTTATCAATTTAATATCGAGAAATAATATTGGTATTAAACAGAAAAATGTGTTCAGAAAAGATTTCTGATACAAAAACGGAATCCAAAAAGTATTTATTATTTTTATCGATTGTATTACCAAAATAATTAAAGGTGTTAAATTAATTTATATGTATATGTATTAAGAAGATCTTTATTCTTATTTTTGGTAGGTAAATTATTTTTAATCAGTAATTTTTTGTATTCATAATCAGATTTTTTTACAATAGTGTAATACCAATGCAACTTATTACAAAAATCAACTAAAAAACATTAATAAAACAAATAACTTTTTTTCTCACAATGAATACTACTTTATTTAATTCTGTCAATGAAATAAATCTAGTCTTTGATGTTGGATATTGAAGGCAATACGAAAATGGCGCTTTTTAATTTATGTATCTTTCATTTTTATACACAAGTAGGTTTTAAGTGCCTTACAGATATCATTGTATTATGCAGCCGTTTTAAATAAATTAAGTATAACACAATACTCTACACACACTACTTAGAGTTCATTTAATTTTTCTAATTAAGGAAGACTATTTAAAATTGTCGAAGATTCTCGTCCGTTCTCGTAATTTGAGAACTGCCAGTTAAGTAAATTTAAAAGCATTAACTTTTTTTCTGACGGTTATACCTGATATTTGATTATAATATCCATTTATAATTTTATGGTTAAGATTGTAAATAATTTAAATAGTTTCAATTAATCACTTAGAAATAATAATAAATAAATCAGTGGTGCTACAACCTTTTTAGGTCTGGTCCTCAGATTTCTGTATCTGTTTCATGACTATTTGTCAATCTAATAGCCAAGTAGGTTCGAACCATTCGAACTCGAATCACTTATAATATTGGGAAATTCAACTTCTATAATACTACTAGTAGACTCGGCCAAGCGTTGCTGTGGCTAAGATTTTTGTTATATTACATAGTAGTAAACTATTCAAGAAAAACGGCAGGAGAACACGAATCCACCATGCTTTTTTGGTGGTTATGCCATTAAATTGTAGCTTATGTGAAACGTTGGTATTTATTTTGATAAGGATCAATACCTAGGTACGAATAAACGAAAATTACTTTTCTAGCGGTGGTATTTTAATAATAAAAAATAAAATAAAAGGACGCTTATTGTGACGTAACTATAAAAGATGCTGTCGCGTCATTTTTTATAGATAGTGATGTGTCCTGAAAAATTTTAATACATCATTTTGTTCTATCATTAATAGTTTTCGCAGCGCACGCGATTGAAGGAAGTTTTTTGTTTATTTTTTTACACCTTGGGTTAGATTATTCAAGTTTTAGTAAGCATCCCTTTTTGAAAATGCCTATGTCACTCGGGAATAGTGTAGCTTGCCAACGGTGAAAGAATTTTTGAAATCGGTCCAGTAGTTTCGGAGCCTATTCAAATTTCAAACAAACAAAAAATCTAATCTTTCCTCTTTATAATATTAGTATAGATAAGGGTTAAGCTAAGCCAGTAATAATGACTATTATTTATTAGTACAATTGTATTTATTTATTTGTACTTTTTCAGCCCTGTTTCGAGCCAAAATCGACGATTAGGCCGAACCTGCTAAACACAAAACAAGGAAAGGAAGAGAAACGGAACTTAATTGCGAACATGGAAAATCCCGATGATATGTACTAATGTACAATTTGGTAATAATCCAGTTTACCTAACTATGTGATATTTAGGAATTTTAATACAGAACAAAATTTATTGAAATAATAAACGGCCAATCTCGATTACATATAACAGATTAAAATTCATATAGCAATTGGTACAGCAAAATAAAATATTAATTGTATATGGTTTAAACGATTGCTTCTTCGCTCAGTGATTTTTTAAAATACTTTAAGTACAAATAATTTTTTAAATGTATGTTTCTATTTTAATCGCAAAGTTAAACACAAAATGAAGATTAGCGTCCTGAAAACGTTTAATATTTAAAGAAAATTGACGAATTAAATGCGCATCAATATACCCAACAAATAAGTTGGTCAGAGCCAATTTTTCCTACTGAAAGCTCCCTTCTGAAAAAGAGTGAAATATCTAAAAAGGAATTCGAGGTTGGCCGTAACACGAGTACAGAAAGTCTGTTAGATTAAGTAGATTTTTTTCCACGCCGTGCCTTTTCGTCTAATTTATTGGGGTTAAAAATGTACTTAGTTTTTGATACCAACATATGATACTTAATTTTCGTTAATGGACTGAGGTAACGTGCCAAAAGGCAGATACCGATTTTTTTTCTTAGGTAGGCCAAAGAGTTTGTGAAATTTCGCATTATTTTACAGTTTTAATGAAATTGACATTCGATTTTTGTGTTCATAATGTTATTTTTATGTGTTCCTTTTTGTATTGAAAGCGTCTTGAAACTTGCTACAAATAAAATACGGCCTTTAAAGTTGTATGCAATAAGTGAGCGTGCGAGATGGGCCCTACTATTGTAGTGCAGCTTTTTATAAATATATATGTATTATATAAAATGAAATCAATTGTTTTTTCAATATAAAAAAAACCGCAAGCTTACCGCGTAACTTATATCTCTATGTAATTCCAACCTGTGTTACAAATGAAACATCGAAATTGCGTTTCTATATAACTATTAAGTTGTAAAATCCTATTGAAGTTATGTGGTACGCTTGCTGACACGCCATCTTAAAACAAAATATGTAATTCGGATTAAATAAGACTTTGGCACTTTTTGGAAGTAATTCCGCATTCCAACATATCTTTCATATTTTGCTTTGCAAATTAATTTAGAATCATATGTATAAAGGTCCGCCGCACATAACATCATTTGTCGAAACGTGTTTTGTGTACGGAGGCCATATTAGTGTAGTAGTGGTCCAAATACAGCTCCCTCAGTGATCGTTGGTTGTTTATTTGTGCCTCGTTAGAGCATTAGTTTAATTATATACGTTCCTATTGTTTTAATTATTAAATTATGTGTAGTCAAAGTTATGGACTGTTGTGTATATAGGCGATACAAACAAAATCTGCTTGCAATTTATTGTACTGGCACATATTTGATTATTGTTATAACAGTTAATTGTCAAAACTCAATGACAACTCACTTCCGAGTCATCATATTTAAATTAAGAATAAATCTTTCCAGCAAGTTTATGTTATAAGAAAATACTGTGTGAAGTGTGTCTATGGATTGGCTCTCAGCTATATTCACAGCAGTCATAACTTTGTCTACGTTGAATGGTGAGAAAATTCCACGATTCATATTAAATTGCCTACTAGAACTATTTTAACAGTCACGAGTTTCAACTGTTATTGTAGAATCTCACCTTATTTATTTGGCGTTTCAATTCAAAAAAAAATCCAAAGACACTGTTAATCTAGAGGCACTATTTATTAGCATATTAGGTACTTAGTAAATGGCGAAAACACAAAGATATTTAAAAGCTTAATAAATTTGTTTGTGTATTCGATAGGTTTAGTTCGTGGATTGATAATATCCACATCAGAAATGTGATATTATTGAGTCTTTGTATAAGTCTCTATTAGGTAATATTTTATTAAAATAAACAGCTTTGCAATATATATAGACTTTTATTTGCACCACATTAAATACTCAGTCGATACAATTATAACTTGCTACATATGAACTTTATCAAGCTTATACTTAGCGCGAACTATGATTTCGGTATGTCAAAATGTACCACGTTTTTGACAAAGGGATTTATAGTTTACGCTAGTGTGATATGATTCTTACCCTAAGGTAAGGCAGACTAGTTTTACAGTACATAAAAAGTCAATAAGTAAATTCATGTTTTTACCTTTGTTAGCAATTACAAAGGTAAGGACAATTTTTAATAAGTTTGCTAATTATAATGGAAATTTAGAGAATATTATATAATATTTTGTGATTTTTAACTATTAATTATAACAAACAAAATCAGTTTTATTTTACAACTTGTATCTCTGTCAATTAATTTAACGATACAATAAAATAATAATAGTACATTACTATTAGTTTAGTTTTCATGAATGAATACATAAACCTTTGGTTTTATGAAATAAAAACTATTGTAATCATAAATAAAAAAATACCCTTAAATACTACTTGTAGTATTTTAAGCTTCAAGTCCACACAATTCAGAAATCTAGTGGTTTCAAAATATATTATATCTGCATACAACAACTAATAACAAGTTTACATAACATGCAATTCGCAAAGATAAAAAATTCAAGGCTAAATTCGATAAAAATAATTCAACTGATAAACTTTTTTAATCCGATATTTATATAACATAAAATTAACGTAAATAACGGCTAATTAATAAACTATACAACTTTTAAATGAATTTTGTGCATATTAGACACATTAGTATAAACAATGTTTTAATATCAACGAAAAACTCTAATGACAAGTCGAAAGTTTTTGGTTCGATTTCCGGTCAAATAGTATTTCTATAGGAACAGACGACTTGCTTGAAAAAACCTAACGAAATAGAAATCTGTTCGGCCCATGCGTTAAGACTAAATGACTGAACATAGTCGTACAAGACACTAGCTATTTTAACTAAATTCACACGATAATAAACCTTAAATACTAGATTTAAAATCACATTTCCTATGACGCGATATCACGCTATCAGGACATTAACTGAGCTACTAAGTATAGGTTCTACTTATTTTGCTACTATTCATACATTTTATAACTGTACTTTCTCACATTCTTGTCAATAATTCCAATGAATAAATAACTAAAATCTCACTTATACACGCCTTCCCCTAATTAACGTTAAGTCTAAAAGCGCCTGCTTCCTGCGATGACATCTGACAGGTGACAGCTGACAGATGTAGGAATGATATTTAAAAACCACGCTTGCGATAAACCCGAGTCAGTTATGACTTGAAAAATTGATATAACATTTAAATCCGATAACATATTTTTTTATAATCACATATATTAAACTATATTCACCTAATTGTGCTAACAAATAATTATTTAACATCTGAAACAAAATACAAATAGAGTCATTAGTAGAATTATTTGGCCAAAATATATTTTTTTAAATGGCTCTGGCACAATTTGTGCATTAGCCAGCGTCAAGTATAGGATTTTTTATAATTCGTGCTTGTCTTTAGAAATTCGACCGTGTCCTCCATGTGCGGTTTAGGCACTCGCCCGGCCCCTTGCTTGCCCTCAAACCGGGAATCGAACCCGGTACCCCTCACCTAGCTGCCGCTTAATAAGACCGCTAGGCTATGAGGCCCCTAGGCGAAAATATTCTGAGCACCTTTTATGACACTCCTTGCTTCATTGTCACTACTACTTTACCAGCTGCAATTCCAAGGATTTATGAGTTACGACTTAGGGGCCTCCAAGAGAAGAGCGTAGCACTAAGTTAAAGCCCGGTAACGCATTTGCAAAACTCTTGGTGTCACAGGACTCCATGGGCGGCGGTAAGTACTTACTATAAGTTCTGTAGCGCTACAAACTTTTTAGGTCTGGGCCTCAGATTTCTGAATATGTTTCATGATCATTTGGTTATCTAACAGGCAAGTAGGTGATCAGCCTACTGTGCCTGAAACACGCCGTCAACTTTTTGTGTCTAAGGCAAGCCGGTTTTCACGATGTTTTCCTTCCGTTCGAGCGAATGTTAAATGTACATACATATAAAATCCATTGGTGCACAGCCGAGGTCCGAACCTACGACCTCAAAGATTTCGAGGAGAGTCGTACGCTGAAGCCACTAGGCCAACACTACTCCTGTTTTAGTTAACACCAGTTAATTTAATTAATGTGCGAAATATTTGAATCAAAATTTGTCTATGGTTTATAACCCTTACCCGTATCAGTCAGCATAGCAGCCAGTTCCACGACTCTATCCCTATGGTCCCTCATATAAGCCTGCGCTTCCCACAGCATGGTCACCAAGTGCTCGTCAGATCGTTCGTCCATCGCATGGTCGCGTGACATTTGCGGCGAGAACCGGTAGTAGGGCACGCCAAGTGATTGGCACCACGCACGCGCACGTTCAACGATACGTCCGTCGGATTGCGTCGCCTGAAGAGTAAAACTCAAACTTAAAAATTTTCCGATTATTCTGGGTACCTACTGGAAAATTGTATTTAAAAAATACAGCATACAGCTACAGGTGTTAAAGATAGATGGAACGATGTATATAGGTATATATATATATATACGATATAATATAAAAAGAAAATGGTGTTCGTTTGAGGCTCTTTCACGCTTAAACCACTGATCGTATCGACATGAAACTACCACCATTCGATGCGAAATTTTTCCTAGATGGTTTATGGCTATTTATTTTTTTAATTCCAACGTTCCTTCATTTTTTTATTTCTGTTTTACTTTTATGAAAATTTTTCCCGCTAATAAAAACAAAAGAGGCTTTCTAGAACCGCAAAACGTCAACATCTGTTAAAAACTCGATTTTCGAAATATTTCAATTTTCTTAGCGGGAAGTTAAAAAGAAGAATAATAAAAATATGAAAAAAAATAAAATAATGAAATATAAAATTTATTTTAATTCGTCCAGCAAAGCGGGCGCGAAACGGCTAGTACGATATAATAGGGAAGAAAAGATTGGATAAAATAAAGAATACATCATTAAGAAGAACAACTAAGTGGAAATGGGCGGGGCACATGGCAAGAGGAACGAGAGAGAAGCACAATAAACGAAAAAGAGGAAGATAATGTAGAAGGTAGACCAAATTAATGTAACAGAGCATTCTCTTCAAATACATGACATTTTTTTAAATAAAATTATTTATATTTTAGTTTACAATTCTCTTAACTAAATAACATTTCCGTCTTTTTCTGTCACATTGTGTTTACGCTATGAAAAACAGAGACAGGTACAGTTAACGGAGCAAGTGATTTATTATTTATAGGAGGAATAAAATTTTACCTGATCAACTAAAAGCTTTCCAATGGAAGATAACCCCAGAGCAAGTCTGGCGGTGTCCCAAATGCTCTCCGGCTTAAAAACGTCTATATCTTTCAATTTTGTCACCGGGATCATGCCTGAAAGGTATAAAATGATTTAGTAATAGTATTTTTTTGGTAATTTAATAATTTAGTAATAGTATTTTTTTGGTAATTTCAATGATTTAGTAATAGTATTTTTTGGTAATTTCAATGATTTAGTAATAGTATTTTTTGGTATTTTAATAATTTAGTAATAGTATTTTTTTGGTAATTTAATAATTTAGTAATAGTATTTTTGGTAATTTCAATGATTTAGTAATAGTATTTTTTGGTAATTTCAATGATTTAGTAATAGTATTTTTTGGTAATTTCAATGATTTAGTAATAGTATTTTTTGGATATTTTCAATGATTTAGAATTTTTTTTTGTAATTTGAAAAATTTCGTAATACATAGTATGTTTGGTAATTTCAATGATTTAGTAATAGTATTTTTTGGATATTTTCAATGATTTAGAATTTTTTTTTGTAATTTGAAAAATTTCGTAATACATAGTATGTTTGGTAATTTCAATGATTTAGTAATAGTATTTTTTTGGTAACAATAAATTTGAGCGCATCAAAGCTGTTTAACAAGCGGATAAAAGTGATAACACAAATTCTGCAAACACGCAGCACACAACGAAATTGTATTTAATGAGGGTAGATGATGTTTTTTATTAAAAAGACATTTCTGTACCCGTAAATAAATAGATAAAAACATAAATTATATTCAGCTTTATAATTCGAGTACTTGCAATGCATTTTGAGGTTATAATTACCAGTTCCACAAGAAACGACGACTTTGAGATGAGTTTTCTTAGCGGCTTCATACTGGCCCGTGGCTTCCAGTGCCAGTCTTACTTCCGCTAACTCAGTCAGTGCGTCTAACGTTGGGTTATTCCCTATTAGACCACCGTCTAAATACCTGAAAGGTATTAATTATTGAATAAATATATTGGGGCAGCGAGAAATTGGCATTTAGTTAGTTAGTACAGTATTGACTTATATTTGTATGAATGCAATGAAATGTAAAATAAAATATATTATTGTATTTCTGTATCTGTTTCGTGATCATTTGTTTTTACACGCTTTATATTAGCTTCACCTGTATGTATGTATGTATGTAACCGACTCGTTCGGACTCGATTTTGACCCACTTTAAACGGACAGATTTAATTCAAACTTTGTACACTTATAAAGGAATCAGCGACAATATAATAATTTCATAGGTTTATCTCGAAAAAACAATGAAATTTATTTTAAGTCCACAAAGCAATACGATTAAATTGAGACAACATGTATAGCTGCTAGGACTAAAAAGTGGAAAATAAATGTAGTTTAAAAAAACTATAAAACACGCTTTTAAAGCACATCAAACTAAAAACCAGTATTTTTTCTTCATTACCATTTTCAGCCTAAATTAGGAATTATTTTTCACTTTTTAGTTTGATGTGCTTTAAAAGCGTGTTTTATAGTTTTTTTTTAACTATATTTATTTCTAATACAGAAGGTGATTAGACTTTTGTGCCTGACACCTTTTGGGTCTAAGTTATAACGGTTGCGAAGTATCCGCTTCATGAGCCAGAGTTAAATGGGCACTTAGACAGAACAGGGTTCGAACCTAAGAAGGTCTCACGCTGAAACGACTGCTCATAACTAATTTTAAGTGAAAAATAAAAATGTACATATGTATTTAATTTGCACAAAATGTAAAAGTTTCCTCGTTAAAAGATTTCAATTCGCAAACAAATCTTCAACAAATTACGAATGATTGAATATTGGAACTGAGTAAAGCAAGCTGAAACGGAATACTGAAAACCTATTTTAAGCACTAAAGAATTTAAAAAATAATAAATTCGCCCTTATTTGCCTACAAACTTTTAAAATTGATATTAATTCTGGGTCGAAATACCGTACCTGCCTGAAGCCCGAAAGTAGGAAGGCGCAGCCCCCGAAGCCCTAGCCGCCTGCCACACGAGCTGTTCCGCGGGGGACGGAGGCTCCGCTAGGATTTCCACTGACGAACGGTCACTGGCCTCTGCTTTAGGACCTCAACAGGGAAATTTTGGAATTTAAGCGTTCTTATTTAATATTTGAAACTAAAAACTATTTATTCATTAAAAATTACAGTAATAATATACTTAATAATTAAGGTGAAAAAATTTAATGTGATTTTTTAATTGGATATGTCGGAACAACGGCGTAAAGCCCTTTCTCCACTACTCCGGTCCGGAATCGAATCAGTCATGAGAAAAATATCGGAAGGCCGGATTGTGCTTCTCCACTTTATCCGACAATAATCGATTAGTAAAAATAAGTGACCCCGTCGCAACGGACGTAACGCAGTGCTTTATTAAAATTCTAAATCGGATCGGTAATTAACGTTTGCCGGATCGGAGCAGTGGAGAAAGGGCCTGTCAGCTGCCATTATCGTTATATGTCACCGAGTTTATTATGAACAAAGTCAAATCAGTTAAATACTAGAAGTTTATTTGATTTGTCAGTTTATTTATTTATTTTAGACATAGAAAGAAGTCAAAAATAAAGTTAGATTATTGGATTTTACAACAGACGTTTTCCGTCTACCACAGAAAAAATAGAAATCACACACAAGAAGACATACAAACAATTATAATAACATTATCTTAGCGATTTTATAAACCTGTTAATAAAAAAATAAACAATTTTCAGTTCAAACACCTCAACGTTCTCTCACCATAGACGTTGTTCACGAAGTACAGATCCAAACTTTCGATACAGCTCGGGTCTGTTCGTCATGCTCAACTCGTGATTTTTTGATCTCGAAAAAAGCCATTGACTAGAAGAAATTTAGAGACCTTTTCTGTTATGGACAGATTTTATAGTATTTAAAAATTTCCCGTAAAGTTAGACACTTACTCATTGTTCCATTATATTCGCACAGTATATTTTCAGCTGCCTGGTAATTTCTGAAGATGTGCAAGTCAACTGGCTTTCTATCCGCCAAGACTGCCAGGATCATCAGCTTCGGATGGTCGATATCCGCCATAACTGTCTCCGTACCTGATTTTTTTTATCCAAATTAAAATTTCAAAATTTCTACAAATTCGACATTCTTTGTCATTCATTAAGATAATGCGGCAGAGCACGCCCGTCTAGGACTGACTGTTAGTGAATACTAGGAGAGATGGAAGAGTGCTGGCCATTTCGATGTTTTCAAAGAAATTACGATGATTATGAAAAACGTTCATTTATTTTAAGCCGAATTTACATTACGAAACTAGTGGCTCGGAATTAGTTTTATGACATAAATTTCATCAACAATTTCACGTGTAAATTTACAGTTTCATAATGCATGCATCGGTTTCGCGACACTGGATAAATTTCGTGCCATGCGCATATTTTTTGTAAAACTAATGTCACGCAACTACTTTCACGATGAAAACGCGACACGAAACTAGTGTCGCGAAAGCATTTGCACAGGGCAGACGTGTGTGTTTGAGTGCATCGTGCAGCTAAATGACCGCCAAAATGGCAAACCAACGTTGGTCAGTTGATAAAAATATAATTTTCGAATTTTATATATTAACATCTGTACCACGACGTTCTGCATCGCAAAATGAAGCTTTGATGTTGACAGAGCCATGTCGTTGGTGATACTGTTGATTTCACGACACTATTATTTTTTGTTAAAGTAGTTTCACACGTGCTGCAACTATTTTCATGAAACTCATTCCAACATGCATAACACTAGTTTCGTAATGTAAATTCGGCTTTAAAGTAGGCTGCTAGGGACCAAATATTATAAAGATCGTATCATTCGATTGATAAATAAATACAGTAATCCCCCTAATAATACGATATACCCGGACCGCGTTATAGGAAATCGCGTAGTAGGAGTATTTTCGTAAAACCGCTTTTTGAACAATTAACTTGACAAATCATTATAAATTTCACACTTCAGAAATATAATTTGAGGAATCTCCGCGTTATAGGAGGCCGGAACCGCGAATTACGCGCTATTGTTAATATTATTTTCGACTTTAAAGTACTTTACACTACATAATGCTAAAAGTATAATGAGTCACTAGGTGGTCACGAAACGTTTTACTATACTTGGGTACAGTACTGTACTTGGGTACTGAAAAACGTTACGGCGCGTTACATGGGGGAGGGGGTCAATAATCTCCAAAAATTGCGTGACGAACGCTTCCTTATGCAATATCAATGACATGATGGAAATAAGACCTAAAATTGGTAACGTAAGTTAGAACCCACTCACCTAAACACTCCTTCAAAATGTTCTCAAGCACCTCAGAAGGGTACGGCCTCATGCCCACAAATGCGAATTCCTTCATCCTAAAGTACAGCATCTGACACTCTCTCAACGTCTTCCCAGTGGCCAGAGCCAATGCCAGAATCCCACCAGTACTGGTCCCAGCTACCCAGTCGAAGCAGTGTATTATCGGTTTGCCTATAGCTGCTTCGAGGTTTAGTAAGATTTGGACTAGCACTAAACCACGTATTCCGCCTCCATCTAGGCAGAGTAAGCTGAAATTGGGTAATAATTACAATTTTGTGAGGTTGTAAGATGTTATCTCTGAAACTGTAGAGGTTACAACACAGTTAATGACGACAAAAACGCGTAGTTCTAGTTATATTGTTATAATTTGTTTTGTTACCTTTGAAGTGTTGTGAATATGCGTGTAATGGTGAATGTGGTAAATCACAGAACAGATTTTTTTACTTATGTAACTTTAATGACGTTGTGGTTTATGACATTTTCCTTTGAATAATTATAATGTAGAGGGAGGGTAAAACTTGCTGAGTTTCTTGCCCGTTCTTCTAAGAACAAGGCCTCCTGGTAGTTTTGCGAACGGATGGCGTAGTCTCGCTCTTTCACGAATTTTGTAAACGTTTTTGACATTCATAAGCATGCCCTATCTAAACTGAATAAACGTATTTTGATGGATTGATTGAACTGCTGTTCTGATTTAAAACATTCTTTTACCGATAGAAAGTCACGTTATTTCTGAGGGTGATATATAGCACGAAATCTGATAATACTTTTAGGTGTTAGTCCGACTTCCTAGGTATGTCAGACAAAAATGGTTGAACCAAAAGGTTTGTTACGAACCCTTAACGATGAGAGATATATAATTGCATTCTTGAGCTAGATACAGTCAGCGATAGCATAGTATGCTGCCCTCGCGGACATCGTTTCTCCTTGTGTGATTTTACTAATAGGCCGGGAGATAGTGACGCAAAATAGTGGGTCATTTGTACCAGTATGGCGGTTCTTAAGGGGTCTTATTACGCAATGAAAATAAGAAAAATGATGGTCAGAGCGCTGATATCGGTGGCCCAATCGCGTGGGCGTTAGTCGAACTTGTCGAATTAATTACGTAAGTCAAACGATTTGTACCACAAAAGTTCTAGTATTTTCCGATAGTCCATAAAAAAATAAGAGGCGGCAGTGTCATGCCATACTTCTCCGGTGTGATTTACAGCCCGCCATACCGATGCGAATGCGTTAATTAAAAAAAAATGATTTGACTGATTATCGGCGGTATAGCGGCCATTTCTACATATTTTTGTAGGATGTGTCATTAAATAATAAATATAAAAGTGCACATCCAGTGAATATCGGTTAGGTCATAGCGGTTAGGTAATATCTATAATGCATCATGTGGAAGCCGGAGCAGAAGACTCATAGATAGAGATGGAATACCAATACATACCGTCCTTCATTCTTCAGTGTCCCCAGTGTTGCCGCTTTGTCCATGGTAGAAGCGGTAAGCATACTGCAGACCATATCGCGAGTGGAAGACCTTGCTATCGGTGGTGGTGGGACTCCATTATACTCCCCTCTGGAGGAACATGATGGACGACAACCAGAGATGTCCGAGGTACATCTGGCCAATCACGGTTAGAATAAAAAAAATGGTCGAATCTCTTGTTCTGACTCTGCCGTTTTAGGATAAGATTCAGGAACAAGATATCGTTAAGTCTGATTCCCGTATGTCAATAATTTATTTGACTTCGACATACGGAAGATTGACACATTGACATTGACAGTTTATAACTTGTAAGATATCTATGATATTGCCTGGTGTTGCCATTCGAATAAAATAAATGAAATCCTATATCCTTATTACATTATTTACAGGAGGCAAACGGGCCCCGCACATTCACACAGACGGCAGGCTAGCAAATGCGTTGCGGCCTTTTAAGAATTGGTACGCTCTTTTCTTGAAAGACCCTAAGTCGAATTGGTTCGGAAATACTTCAGTGGGCAGCTGGTTCCACATGGTGGTGGTCGGCAAAACTTCCTTAAGAAACGCTCAGTTGTAGAACGAATCTTCGAATATAAATACCATAAGTGTTACAGCAAAAATATTTGATTTCTATGTACGATAAAACTCACCTCTTTGCCCCAACGGAATGCAAAACGTACAGAATCCTATCATAATCACTATTCGCCATTTCAATTGGTACCAAATGCCTTGCGGTGAAACCAGCGTTGTTCTTCGCTTCCAAATCAGCTCCAAACACAACTAAAGCCTGCACTATGCATATGTTTGGCTGTTTAACTGCTAAATGCAGAGGTGTGTTGCCCTCTTTGTCACCTGTTTGTTGATAAAAATACATTATTTTGTTATTTATGGAGGAGTTATTAATATAGTTTAAATAACTTCTTAAACAGACAGAAACAAGCAATATTTCGCTGGGTTGCATTACAAACTTCGCGGAAAGAGACGGCGTTGATATGGCAACATTACAATAGACAATATAAATTAGTTATCTGTCACCTTGTTATGGTAAATTCTGTCTCTGTCGGGGATTATTGAGAACCATTAACGAATATTTAAATAATGTTATTAAGTCGCGTTTTGATTTGTGTTTTATTTAAATTTATGGTGCTCCACCACATACAATAATAATATTTTATCAAATTTATATAATAGGGGCAGACATTTCTGTTTTATCTTTTGATAAAGATGTAGGTCATGGACAACTATTCATTTATCAAAATTCAATCAGGATAATCTTGTGGTATAACAAATTTTATTATAAATATTAAATAGATGAGTTCACAGATTACTTAAATTTTTTATTATTATTTTGTATTACTTTAGATTAAGGTTCATTTCTTTTTTTTTTTGAAAGATTTGGTTATGCATTTCTTGCGCTTTACTCATCATATTTGTTTTGTTGTTGTCTGAAAGACATCGCTTGTTAGCGATAAAGCCGTCCGTTGCATCCCTTATAGTTTTTATGTTATTTGTTTTTAATTTTTTTTAATGTAACGAAGTGTGAATTAATAAATAAATATTTGATAAAAAATAATAACCTGTAGAATGTTCCACTCCTCTAGAGAGCAAAGCGGTAGCGCATTCCAGTCTCCCCCTCAACACCATAATATGAAGGGCGGTTCTTCCATCAAAGTTGACAGCGTTAAAATCACAGTTCTTGTCGACTAGAGCATCAATCACTTCGCGGGAAATCGCCCAGTGGAGGGGCGTTCCACCACGCTTCATGTCTTCTTCGAATAGTTTGGATCGATTGTTTTGGACCACATCGCCGACTACACCTGAAATTAATAGGAATTTAATATCAGCGTGTGTTTATGAAACGATTGTAAAAAATAAGATGATAAAATCTAGTTAAAAATGTGTCTTTTGTTCTAAAAAGTTAACCACCGTCCCTCAATTCCTGAAGGCTCGCGTGTCCGTTGCTGGCCTTTTAATATTGTTCCAGTGTGCGCGGTAAAATTTATTTCAAATAACGCTCAGTTTCGGAACGACAGACGTCGAGGTGATACGGGTGGAAGTCTAACTTTTCTTCACTTGTATCAGAAGTTATATAATATATAAATAACGAGGTATTAAAAAAGTATGTCGTTATAATATATGGCTGGACATTTGCACATGATAAGACATTTTTGATATATATTTCCAGAGACAAGCACCTTCACCAGTCTTGGCTTAAGATTTCTGCATGTATGGATACTTTTTCTACATCTACTAATTTTATATAATTCTGTGCTGTCCTAACAGAACTTATAGTCTAGTCAACAAGTTCAAAAACGTGAAAAATAGAGATAAAGGTCCTAAAAATATGAGCGATGGCTCATTCGATTCGTAATCATTTAGAAAAATGTTTTTGAACGATTTTGGTGCAGGTTAAAAATTGCAATTGTTATTAACAAAATAAGATGAAAAAAAAATGATATTTCGTTTTCTGTTAAGAACTCAAAAAATATTAACATTTAAGCAATTTTGAAAAAACCTCGTTAAAGAGGAGGAAATTTCCAATAAAAAGATTCCGGGCTCCCGGAACTCTATCTCCGTTATTTATAATTTTAATTAGACGTTGAAAATAGGGCTCCGCGCGGCTGTTACGGCATGCGCGCGCCGTCGCTAAAGAGAGTTTAGCAATACAAATATTTGTTTTATAACATAAAATGTGATTTTAAAAATTTTTAAAAATTCTAGTATCTTCTAAACACTTGAAAGAATCGAGACCTGAAGAAAAAATCGTTTAATCACCATTTTTCAAAAAGTTATTCAATTGTTAACTAACAAATTTTTTCCTAATCTCCATTGGCATAAACAGTGGGATGAAAGGTATAAATAATTGGCCTATAATTTTTTATTTAATTTAAAATTTGAGTTCTTAACAAAAAACGAAATATCATTTTTTTTAATTTGTTAATAACAATTGCAATTTTTAACCTGTTATTGTAGTTGCAGTTATTGTATTTGTGTATTCCATACAAGCACGAACTATATAAAAATATATATAAACGAAACTTACTGCATATCTCACTGCATATCTCACCAAGAATACACTTATGATTCATTATAAATTATTTACAACGTATTCGTAAGACAAATATATTAAAAATGATACAAAATCTACAGCATAAGTACCAATTAAATTACTCACACACAATGTGTCGTAAAATATAATAGTTTATTGTTTAGTTTTATATGGGAAACATTAGGCCTTATATAGAATAGGTATTCCCTAATTTATTAGGGTTTCATAATGGGTTTTACCGTTTTTTTTTGTTTTTTTTTATGATGGGACAATTCGCACCAATTGACCTAGTCCCATGGTAAGCTGGTGAAGCTTGTTTTATGGGTTAGTACCCATAACACATTGCCTAGTGGCAACGGATATACATACATATTATACATAGATAAATACATATTTAAACACCCAAGACCTAAGAAAAACACTAAATGCTCATCACATCGATGTTTGTCTCAGCCGGGGATCGAACCCGGTACCCATGGATTCGCAGTCAGGGGTACTAACCACTAGACCGATGAGCCGTCTGTTTGAAGCTAAACATTTTTTTAAGGACAGGAGTGCTGCAGGGTCAGTTCGTGTCAGGCATTAAAGGCTTAACACAAATATTCCGAAACATTGAATACCCAAAAATGACCAACATTCTAAAAATTCTGTCCTGGAACGCATATGGCCTTTTTTAACACCAACAAGGGCTAACAGTAGTTCTCGACAGTGAAGACTTAAAGGTTTCAATACAAGCTTCTTCGGGACATTGCCAATGCACCATGGTATATTAAAAATTAAAGTATCCACAAGGATCTTAATGTGGATACGGTCCTAAATACGGCGAAACGGTTTGACTTAGCTCACTTAACATAGCCATGTGAATGCTGAGGCAATAAACTTCTTGATACAACAGGAATAAAACGCCTAAAGAGAACTAAACCTTTTGAGTTAAAAAAGAGAGTAGAGAATATAAGAGCAAGTGCGGTATCTCGGACACACGAATATATTGTCTAGTCATTATAGAACACTAAGACTGTTAATGAACATTACGTTAGTTTAATCTATTTATTAGTAGTGTAGAAAATTAAGTCAACATAATATTACTTATTAACCGTAATTATTGTATAGGCTAGATTGTAATTCATGTAAAATCGCACTATTTTTTGTGAACATTATAGCGCTTCTAAACGGGCCATTTTTGCTGACTGTGGCCCGGCAACATTGCAAACAATAGCAGCCACACTATACAATATTGCAGTAATGTCTCGGCCATATAGCCAAACATGTTTTGTATAGCCACTTATGGCCGATGTTGCCCCGATGGGTTGCCGGACGATCGCTAGGCTATCGAATTCAACTGCAATATTGCACAGCCAGTTCTATTGTTGTTTCAGTCACTCTCTTTGTTATGGCACAGTGTACCTATCCTTTTCTACGCGACATGAAGTTTGCTATGAGTGAAGTGTGCCTGTTGCAGTTGCTGTTGTTATATTCTGTGTTTTGCGATCAGCTACATTTTGAGGTTAGGCTTCTACGTAAAAATGACTACAACGTGGTCTAACGAGACAATTACTGATTTCATTAATGAAGTACATTTACACCCTGAGTTGTGGGATATAAAAACCGGCATATACAAAGATAAGAATGCTAAAAAAGATGCATGGAATGAAACCGCTTAAAAGTTTGGCATAAAAGGAACAAGGCTTACAAAAATATTATTTTTATTTTTGGCCCAATTTTGTTTAAAAGAAAGTCGAAGTCGCCTTTTGACATTCTAGTAAAGTTCTTGAATAATTTATTATCAAGGCTTATTTCTAGACTCAAATTGTCTACAGTTTCACGCCTATTTAAGTAAGGTCGAATCCACAATCTCTTCTTTTTTAAAACAATATAAGCTGCTGCGACAAGTGTGATTTCGTCAGCCATTGTTGCCGGTTTGTGTAGCCCGTATAGGAGTCTGCATCATGGGCCATACTATTGCAGATATATTGCAACATTTTTCTCAGCCATAGATTGCTCGGCCATCATTAAAATATTTTTGTAATGGCCGGGCAATTAGTTGCCAACAGTGCAACCATCAATTGGAGGAAAACATGGCCCGTTTAAAAGCCCCATTACAGTTGTAGTAGCGTTCATATTATTTTTTTGACGTGATAACGTCTTTAAAATCGTTTTAGTCGGGTGACATGTTCAGAAACTTGTGTCACACCAAAACCTCACGAGCGCGATCGCAGGTATAACGAGAGAGAGACGGACCGATCTCCCGTCTCATCTCGAGCGCTGCCAGTCATTCCGTGAAACTTGTCACGCGGAATCCTCACGAGCGGAGGCTGGCATATATGTTTGTATAAATGTATAAAAGTATGTTTGTATGAATGTATGTATGAAGAAAAATGTATATCATAGTCGAATAAGTAAACTTGTCATTTTACACCCGAAATTTATCATCAAAAGTGTGAATAAAACGATAGATGTAATTTAAAATTTGAAAAAATTGTTATCTTCATTAATTCCTTACTTCCTAAAAACTTATATCACCAATAAGACGTTATCACGTAAACATCTCGATCGTAAACCTACTTTACAAACAACCAATATTTTTTAAATTTCATTTTATTTTAAAGTCAGTTCTGTGCCTTGCAACCCGATACGATTATTATTTATTTTACCTTTTGGATAAGATTACCGAGGGACTTTTTTTAATTAAAATTAAGTAATTAATATACGCACCCACATAAAATTTATGTATTAAACAATTACGTTAGAATACGGATACTTTTTTGCGATCTGGAATTTTTGTATAAAAATTATCTATGGGTTATGGGTTTGATAATCATATGGTCATTGTAGTTACGTCTGTGCGAACCGGTGATTATGCGAAGTAATATACATACCTAATTCGTATTTACGCGTAGTTTTATCAATACTCGAAGAATACTTTTAAATTTTTCATATTCATTAAGATGATACAGTCGAACTATAATGACTCTGTTATAATAAAAAAAGGTTAGCACTGCGACCTCAAATCCCACGACATTCGTTTCCCGCACATTCTCTATTATAATTTTGCTTTATTTGTAATCCTAGAGTTACTAGAATTAAAGTCTTCTATACGTACCTACGGCTCGCTTATCTGCTACTTTTAATGGTCCAATGGCTATCTCGCTCTTAAAACTTTATTACTTACATTAATGAAAATAATGATATATTTTACAATAGTCTTCCAACTTACCGTAACTTTGTTTTTCATGCTCTTAATGAGGTTTAAGTTTTCATTTAGTTTTGGTTATTTAATTTTTTAATAATTTTTAGTTATTATTATTATTTCTTCATATTTATATGTTTTTTTAGTTGTTTGTTTAATTTTTTCCCTAGAGCTTGCTTATGTTCTAATGTGATTGATGTGTATGTGTGTTAAATTTGTGATGTCATATTTTATTGTATTTTTGAAGTTATACTTCTTTAGGCGCGTTATGAAAAATTGATGAGAGTGAAATTTTACGATGCGCGCGCACGTGACACAAAATTATCAGTATGAAGTTGCCCGATTACGAATTCTTTTTAAACCAGCCGGGCGCCGAGCGTGCGCGGGCGAGATGGGAATAAGACAATCTACAAGTAAAAAGAAATAGAATATGCGTGAAGTTAGCAGCTATGCCAAGAATTTTGAATGACCATAATGACCTTTTTAGTACCTTTTAAACAAATAAAGGAGTTTTAATTATTTTTTTCAAAGAAATATTATCAATTGTTGTTTTTTACACGCACCCTTTTTTTATTGTCTTAGAACTTATAACTATATATCCTACGTTAAGCGCCATAGATACAAGCTACAGCCCGAAGAGCGAAAAACGGTATTATACCTGGAATAGCCTGTGAATTGCTAGCAGTCCGTTTGGCGGCTGTTAGATTCACGTCAGCTCCAGCCATTAACAAGGCTCGGACGCAGTCAGGCGCGTCTGCGAGACAAGCCATGTGTAGCGGTGTGTACCCTTGCTTGTTGAATAAGTTTAGGAATTTCGATGTTTTGCTGGCAAGGGCCTGGAGAAATTGAAATGCATCATTTCTGTGTCATTTGGTAACGTAACAAATTATGGACGAAAACATAGCAATGTAAAATTTAGAAAAAAATCTTAAAAACAGTGCGATTACGTTATATCGCGTAAGTAATGTCTCTGAGCGATATTACAATCTCTGGACCTATTGGACCCTTGATAGGGGCCGGTCAGTAGCGAGACTGAGTATCCTCCCATTAGGGCAGGGAGCGTTCAAGTATTACGTCACGCAATTTTTGGAGATTATTGACTCACCCCATGTAACGCGCCGTAACGTTTTTTTGTACCCAAGTACAGTACAGTACTGTAGCCAAGTATAGTAAAACGTTTCGTGACCACCTAGTGACTCTTTATACCTAAAAATTACCATTATGTGATGGAAAGTACTGGAAAGTCGAAAATAATATTAACAATAATGCATAATTCAATCCTCGCCCCGTATCGTAACGTTTTACAAAAGGACTTCCCCAAATTCGTTACGTAATACTTGAACGCTCCCTTACAGGAAACAGTGCAACATCCTTACTCCACTAGATGTACTCAAAACACAAAGAATAAATAATTGGAATTTAATAAATTTTAGATAGCTTATAATGTTTTTTTTTTTATTTATATGCTACATAAGTAGTGTTATAGACAAACATTTAATAGCAAATCTTTAATATGAATCAAAAAGCACTTACATTAATAACTTCCTTGTTACTTGCAGCGGCATAATGAAATACAGAGTTGTGGTCGTGATCAATTATTTCCAGAGATGAATTGATTGATATAAGGCTCTGTACCATTCGTACATTTCCTGTTCTAATTGCCACCTGCAATGCATGTCCTTGTTTTTTTTCAATTCAATAATTTGTTTATAAATCAATCATTAATAATAAACATTGCAAACTAAAAGACTGACGAGATGGATGGATTGGACTGGCCAAATGAATCTAATATTATTATTATATATTAAATTCTAAATTTAAAAATGTAATTAAGACATGGGTTCGAACTCACAATCTCAGTGGTAAGAGTCCATGTAGACATTATTAGTCTACACAGCTCTAAACTAGGTCTATTATAAGCAATAAATCCCCAGCAGTTAATGATGATGCTGTCACAATGTTATTTTTTCTGATGATTCTTATATATATATTTTTTTTAAGTTTATAATCCTACTCACCATAAGTGCAGAGGCTCCTGTAACAGGGTCAACTTCATTAATGTGTCTCTGAACATCTGGTTCATTAAGAAGTTCATACTGGCCAAAATGTGCAACTATGTGTGCCACAGTCCACGAGTTATGTTCGCTGAGAATGTCACAAAGCTTTTGAAGACTTGGGACTGTACACTGAAATACATAACAAAAGAAATAATATACATCACATCACTACCCTTTTGATTTCTCAAACAAAAATTTAAAAAATTCTGAACTTGAGATTTATTTTTTTTAAATATTAAGACACAAGTACAAGTAATAAAATACAAATTAATGCTAATTATGTTTAGAAAATATTAGGTACATATAGCTTGTATATATATTCACATTTATAATTGGGTCAGAAATTTACCCTAATATGGAAATGATAGTAATATTAAAGTCCAGCATTCACATTTCACTTACCTCTTTAGTAATTTTAACATAAACTGGTATTCTGTCTTTGAATGTAATAAATCTTTCTTCAGAAATTTCACGACTTTCCGATCGAAATAAGCTAAAACGCAGAAATTTTAAAAAATTACATAATTTTCTTGTCTTAAATTAATAGTGTTACTATAAATCAAAAGTTCAAACCTGTACATCTGATGCAAGCTTTCTGTAAAGGGTTTATGTAAGACAATTTCATAGAATTTATCTTTCGAATTTTTCCCATCATTGGGGGTCTTTGGACCATATAACAACATTGAATCATCCCTGTAATATATTGGTCTGGACACATAATTATCCGGTCGCACTTCGATGACCTTTGTTGGTGGATCTTCAGTTCCGAGCCAATTGCGAAAAACTAAAAAGAAATATCACATAAAGAGAGCATATAAAATATGTTAAAAAGATCTGTATTTTTTGTTCAACAATCTAAGTTCTACTTACACGAGTTAAACATTGTTTACGTTATTATTTTAATGCGAATTTTATGCTTTTAATACAGAAGAACTATTATTTTAACTTTAAACAATTTCAAATAAGCATTTTCAATGTTTTCTCACTTTGATGTTGTTAGCACAGCCTAGGAAAATCATGACATAAAAATCTAACAACCGCCTGGTATTGTCAAGTGTCAGTCAGTGTATTACAGAACACAATTACCTAAAGGTATCCACATTGCAGTGCATTCGTTTTCCAATTACAGCACTAGAGCGCATAATGCGGCATAATGCTCAACGTTGAAACTCAAACTCAAACTCAAAATATCTTTATTCAAGTGGGTAACCAAGTACACTTTTGAATCGTCATGTTAAATTAATCGTAAATTTACATTTACTACCAGTTCGCAAGTCAAGGGCGTAGAGCGGGTAAGAAGAACTGGCAAGAAACTTTCCGCCACTCTTTTAATCGCCAAGTATTGTCATACAAATTGTTTGAACTGGAGCAAATCAATCCCAAGGATTAGGATCATTTAAGTAGTCCTCAAATTTATAAAAAGCTTTGTTGATTAATTTTCGTTTAACGAGGGCTTTGAATTTATTTAGTGATAATTCTCTAATTTCGCTTGGGAGTTTGTTGTAAAAACGAATACAATTTCCATATAAGGAGTGGTTTATCTTTTGGAGCCTGGTTGGTCGTACACTCAAATTAGTTCTATTTCGCGTATTATACTGGTGAAAGTCACCATTTGTTTTAAAATCGTTTATATTTTTTTGGACATACAACAAGGCTTGTTCCAACTACAGCAACGCTTCGCACAATTGAGCACTCTCAAAACGAATGCTCTCGCGTGCTTCTCGCAATAAATACCAACACAGTGACAGAAAATTGACCAGTGTTTTTCATTAAGTTGGCATTTATCGAAATTTTCGTTAGTAAATATTATTAATTGTTGAAAAATTTGTTTCGTCGTAGATTTTGAAAATAATTAAAGTTATTTCAAACTGCTAAAAAAAATAAATATAAGTATGGATGAAGGTATAAATAGTTACTTTTTTTATATTCCACATTTAATATATGAAATGTAAACTTCTTACATGAAACTATATATTTTACTGTTAATTTAGCTTGTTAAAACCTTATATTCTTTAAAGGTTTTCTCTTATTTCAGTAAAAAAATGTTAATGAAATAATTTGATTATTAAAATAAGCGTAAAAAGTTTTCAACCAATTATTATTGTTAACCATTTATTTATACATTAATGAGGTTGCTAACTCTATTCAGAACATTTTTTTTTCAACACTGACTTAGCGCACTCTGCTGATGCATTTGAAAACTATAGTCCTTTTCATGAAAGAAGTCCCCCAGACGCGGCGCTGCAATCGCATGCCGTAATGTTGCCATTTATGAGTAAAAAATTTACCTATTTTATTTACATTAAGCAGATGTAATTTATCAAATAATATTATTTTCAGCATACTTCGATGAAACAATATTTCTGTTATGTAAAAAGTATATTTTTATTTACTTATATTAGCGGTGTTCTACCTACTTACAGGGAAAATATGAGAAAATAGGGTAAAGAAAAGCAATACAATTTTTTATTCAGAGTTTTATTGCATAATTGTTGGGTTACATTTTTTTTCGAAGTACACGCCGCTGTTGTTACAATACCTTCGTTTGTAATTCTTGTTATAGTTTTCTCTGACACACCTGCAATTAAATTATGAACAATTAAAAATAATAATAACTTTAAGTTTATATGCTTATGTAATATATGTTTTAATTTCAGTTACCTAGTTTCATCACGTTAAGTATTTGTTAAATTTTGTCGCAAAAACGAATTTATATCATAAAAGTCCCATCAATACAGCAAAAAATTATTAAATGGCAACTCTAAAAAGTACCTGTTATGGCGGCAACTCTCTTCCGAACATTGTTTAGTGGTATTAAAACATCTTGATTCTTATGTTCCGCTTCACAGAACTCTTTCACCTTTAATATCATTTCTCGAGCCGAACTTTTTACAACTTTTGGCATTGTAGTCAATCTTTAAAATGCACTAAGCTAGTTAAAAATTCACAAAAATCTACCACAACAAACGAACTTGATAACATCGACGAATGACATCATTGCCGACCTGTCAAATTTAGTTCCAAAAATCGCCGCGGGACTTCTTTCATGAAAAGCACTATAATTCACGTTCCAATTAAGCTTCAGCATTATGCGGCACTGAGTCGCATTATGCTCTGTAATTGGAAAACGCACACATTTTACTATCCGATCTTCCCTGCGATTCTGTAAAGTCGGAAACACACTTACGTGTCGTGGCGTGTCGTGACGCGCCAGAAGCATATTTTAATATGATTAGACAGAACGTGTTGCGACACGACAGTCGACACAACATGCAAATATGTTTCTAATCATATTAAATGTATGAAACCAATATGCTTCTGGCGTGTCGTGATGCTTACTGTCGTGACGGTGAGTGTGCACACTTACGTGTCGTGTCGTGGCGTACTCTGGCGTTATTTCTTAACAGTACTTAACAAACCTTTGCAGCGTTCAAACATACATAATATTTTCTTCTGATTCGGATAGTGAAGACCTTCAATTTCTCTTAGCAATGAAACTTCTAAATACTATTTTATTGATGTACCGGGTTCTTTCAAAATTTCAGCAATTTCTTCCCAAGCAGCATTTCTGATCAATTGATCCTTGTACTCTTTACACTTTGAGTCATATGTAACTTTTCGTTGACGTACAAGTTCTATATGATCGTCAGTCATTTTGCTGCAAATATAATAAATTAAAAAATGCCCGCTAGATGGTCGCGCCACGAGCCACACGCGGGTATAGAAACACATTTGCCTGTTGTGTCGCCAATATGCTTCTGGCGCGTCACGACACGCCACGGCACGTAAGTGTGTTTCCGCCTTAACTCACTTTTCGAACTCACACAGCGGTTTTCGAATCGGCGGTCGCTCTCAAATCACTAAATCAGTCGTGAAGCAGTCATTTTATGATTTGGCATTCTGAAAAGGTGGGAGCTTGTAGTTTATTGTTTATCAGAATGACAAATCATAAAATGACTACAAACTACAAACACCGCGACACGAGAATTTTATATATTAGATGTAGCACCTCCATTTATACTTATGTTGCACCTAGTCAACTCATTAAACAGAAAAAGGATTGTTTTAATAATAAAACTATTTTTATATAAGCCAATTGGAAAATCAATATTTTGTTGTTTCTTTGTTAATCAACTATTGCATCAGCTAAATTTTAACCCAGGACCACCAAGTTGTTAGCCATGTACCTATGTTAAGCACTAAGCCAGGGCAGATAAGTAAATTATCTAGTTTGCATGATAATTTCACTAATAGTAGATTTAAAAAAAACCATACAATTCAGTACATAACATTTAATACACATTACATAATATGGATTATAAAGAGAACACAAAATAAATCAATTATAGTTATAATATTAAACATAGCTTCTAATTAAATACATCACAAAACTACATAGGTAGGTATATCTTTGGTTTTGTTGCCTCAATGTTGACTAGTTAGTAGTACTAAGTTGTACATAAAACCCAGTTCCATGGGTCTAAATATTATCCAATAAAAATAATATAGCACTAAAATAATTTGCATATTAAAATATGAAAAAAGTTTGTTTAATAAGTAGTGTACACTGTACAGCCTATAATGGAATGTTTGAATACAGAAATTTTATATATACGTATGTATACTGTTGCAATATTTTTTTTAGTTATGCACTTCTTGCACTCTCCCATCATTATTTCCTTTACAAGGGTTGAAAGAAATTGCTTGCTAGGGATAAGGCCACCCAGTGCCTTCCTATTCATGTTACCTGATTATATTTTTACTCTTAATGCAAAGAATTGTTATGAAATAAAGTAAAAATTATGTGCATGTGTGCTTACAGTGTTTTTAGTACCAAATAACAGTTATCAGATTTTATGTAAATTGAGGTTAATACATTGTACAATATAGTATGTTATCTACAATTGTATTAGATGGAATAAAAATAATACAAGCTTGCAGGAATTATACATGCAATAGTATATAGTAAATATAATTATTTTTAGATATTTCATGATTTTTGTGATCAATACAAATGATTGTTGCTGTATAAACTAAGTAATAACACATATTTGTACTTTGAGATTTTTACAGATCTTAGCACTATTTGGAAACACATAAATATGAAAAAAGCAAAATATTTATACTTGCTAATTTTACTTGTTATATATTATATATTAACATGACTTTTTAGATTAGAACTAAAACTAAATGTATCATGGGATTTTAATAGAAATTATAATAAATGTAAATAATATTTCGAGAAATTTGAAGTACTGCAATTAAATTGTAGGTCTTCTTCATAGAAAAATATGTTACTGCAGTCAAATGAAAATTTTTTGAAAAATAATGCTAACTATTGAAAAATATGTCCTTTTTAATATTAATAGAAGTAAGAAGGTTAAATACTTAAGCTGCATGACTTTGATTATTATTAGTTCCAGGAATGTTATCAGGATTCGCAAGAGGATCTAATTCTGCAAAGAGCTTAAACCATGCTACTTTATCTTCTTTCTTTGGTACTGGTAGAGGCTGAGCAATTTTTTGAGTTATAGAATTCTTATCTTTTTCATTTTGAGAGCTTTGTGGTTGAAGCGGTGTTTCCATAAATCCCGCAAAGTCCTGAAATTTATCATGAGTAAATTATATCTGTAAATTCTCTACTCATATTTCTTATGTATCAATACTTGCTTATTAAGAAGTTAATTAAGATAACACTTATAATGTTATACTTACTTGGAGAAGTTGTGAAGGCATAAATGCAAAATTTGCAGGCATGTCACCCCCACCTAACTGCAAGCCCGCCAAGTCTGCACTAATTTCAACATTATTATCCTGTGTGTCAGTTTCTGTATTAATAAGACTGTCAGATGAATCTGCAACTATGGCTGTGGACGGTTGGTTCTCGTTGTCATTGTGGTTCGTCTTTTCAATATTCTCTGATTTATCAAGATTGTTGTCTTTGTACTCATCCTATAAATATAACTTTTTCTTAAAACAAATAAGTTAGTTATGTTATCAAAAACATGCAGAGAAAATTCACACTTAAAAAAAATATTTTAAATAAAAATCAAGGTAATCAAGGTTTAGTTGAAATGCAATATCAAAAACCCACAATATACTCACTTGAAAGAAAAGTAGTTGATCTTTATCCTTTGTCTCTCCATCATTGCCATTATCGGATAGAGTTTTCAAGATGCAAAATTCATATTGGGGAGATGAGCTCATACTTTCAATGGTGCCACTTAAAGTTTGTGCAACTTTTGTAGAGACACTCAGAAAAGAATTTTGATAGTTTGATAGAACATGGGAGAACATATTGCATCGGGCTGCAGCTAATAAATCTATCTGTAATAATGACAGATTATTATTTATTTGACTTTAGTATCACAGATCACTACCCACTAAAACATATACTAACATATAACCAAAATATTCAAAAATTATAAATTCTAAACTGAACTACAGTGTAAACTCTTTAAACGAATTTCAAGGGACCAAGCATTTTGTTTGTTATAGGGACGGAAGAATTAATGTATGGGTTTTGTGTTAAACCATACAAATTTTACTCATCTTTACGTTAAAAAGAGTTTACACTGTATTTAAAAAAATTAAATATTATATTTCAAAAATAGCATGCACTAGACAGACTGCCATTCTTGGATATATAATAGCTACATTATATTTGTTTATTATATGATTAGTCACAAAAACCAATAATACCTTTTGTAAAACATCCAAGGTAAGCTTATCAAATATTTTTTTGCTCTCCTTTACTTGTCGCTGAGCTTTCCGAAAGTTTTCAAGACCACGACCGGTATCTGGATCCAGCTGCGCACTGCTGGATTTCATCCAACTAAGAGCAGCTCGATATTCAATACGCGCTTTTTCCATAGCAGACACTGTCATCCTCATATCTTTAACAGCACGAATTCTAAATGTTTCTACTTCGTGGTATAATCTTAAGAGCGGACTTCTCACAGCTACACGTTGCTGTCCCGTGTAGGATATTGCTTTTCCAGCTGAAATCATGTGTTTCCCGGCGGCATCATTGCTTTTACCAGCATCACGAAGAAACTTTCCAAGTGAATTTTCCTCTTGCGCTAACACACATAAACGCTCCTGATACTGATCTAGTATACGTTGCAATTGCAAACAACTGTCTGATATTGATTGAAATAACTCTAACTTAGCGTCGAGTTCAGCATCGGAAGCAACAATACATTCATCTTCTTTAGTACCTAGTTTTTTTAAAACAGTCTTCTTAGTCACCCAGTATTGATGTTGCATCATATTTAGAATAAAAGAGGGAACTCTTTAATAATTATAACAAAAAACATTAAAATATAGCTTTTCTAATTGGTTTAGTTCTTGAAAGCTGGATTAAGTCATACAAATTATAATATGATTGATAGTTGACAGTTGATGTATGACTTTATGTTTAAAGACAATGATTTTTCGACTTATAATTTTTAGCGTTGGATTTGATATATGGATAACTGAATAAATTGTGATATAGAGCATTTTAATAATGAAAATTATCGAAATACAAAATAGCATAGATTGTTTGTGGTAATGATAATTAAAGCAGTCTAAATTCTTTAAATCATAATATGATTTTTTTTGACAATCGTTTAAGTGCCAGTTGTCAACCGCTGTCAATTGTCTACGGCGTTTTATTTACAATCGGAACGTTGAATGGCCGCCGCGTTGTACTGTTATAGTTCTTGTTAAACAATAGTTATAAATAAAATAAAATTTGCAAATATTATGCCTTATAGTGATCAATGAGTAGAACTTGTGAATGTTGTTCAATGGACGTGAATACAATGAATTGTGCTAGTGATAAAATACCCGGAGTTTCGTCTTCACAGTCTTCAAAGAATGTCAAAGAAGGCAAGTTTGTGATTGTCAGATTTATATTTATGCGAAAACTCTGAAACTACTTAACATATCAAATTTCATAATGTAGAACTAGTAAATCATTAGATCACCTAGATGGATCAATAGTAGTTATTACTTTTCAAAAATAGTTAGTGCTGTGTAAAAGTATAAAAGCATTGAAACTAACCACTAATGCTACTATACCCTCTACTAAAGATTCAGCATGGGAAATGGGAATCTATATCTATACAGGATAAATTTATCTTTGAAACAGGTTCTACTTCTAGTTATCCTATAGGTATGTTGGATATATGGATATAGTTCTGTGTCTTTTGTTAACCATTATTTTAAATTTCTTTATTATCTTTTCAGACAACAGTTTTCAGCTCTATTTAATTTAATTTGTTAGTATAATTGAGTTATGCATAGTTTTAAGATAAATACATAATATATTATTATTTAATATACAGTCAAATGTCAATATTATCTATTTTAAAATATATTATGTTAAACACAACACATTTAAGAATCACTGGAATTATGGATGTGGGACTATTATGATTTCTGAAGAACTATTAAAATTTTATACCTTAACAGCATATAAAAAAGAATCTAAAAAAGGCTAGATTAAGTAATTAGCCTTACAGGCATAATCAATATTTTTTAATTAATTAGCTATTATATTTCTCTTTTAGCTACTGATTACATCTATTGTGAATGGTTCAATTAGTGACTTAATACACAATTAAAATAAGTATTAATAATAAACATAAATAATTTTCTTTATAAATTATTAGTCTGTGATAAGTCAATGGTATCATAATGGCTTATTGCAATTTTTCTATTAATAGATATTTTATAGGTAAAAAATTATGTATGAAAAAATATTAATAGGTATACCGTATATGTTACATATAATAAGACAATAATATGGCTTTACTATGTTTGAATATTAAGGATACTAACACAGTGCTGAAGTTTTTTAAAAATTTTGACATACACAAATATAGGTATATATATGTCTTTAATTGAGAAATACATTTTTTATATTGACCATTAGTCTGCAATACTAATCCATAAAATTAATAAAACTATTTTTGACATTAATGATGATACATAAGATATGAATTATATGTGTTATGATTTTTTTATTATTTCAAATCAACTTAACCCTACAATAATAATTATCATCTAATATACAATATCAAATATGGATATGCAGCAATACAATGACTCTTATTATTTAAGTTGTTTAATATCATTGTACTGGTTTAACAAGATCCTCAGTTAAAGGCAAAATGGATACATTTCTTTGATAAGAAACTTCAGATTGCAGAAAGCGATAAGTTGTCATTGCGGGAGATTTATCGTTGCCGCCTCGATACGTTAAACGAGAAATCTCATGATTATCTACATTATAACCCGGAATTTCAGAGTCGTATTTTAAAATGTTTTTATGTATACGCCTTTAGAATTTATTTTTAGTTGAGTGTATGCGGACACAAGCTGTGCCTAGCGATTTTACTCTCGTCAGTTCGGTTGTAGCATCATGTTTAATAGCCTTTTGCTTATCCAACAAAATATATATTTTTTTCATTTGATAAGCTGAGATTAGCGCGTTAAACAGAAACAAATAATTAATAGTTTAGTGTAATGTGATTAAATTTAAAAAAAATGTTCGTTATATATATATACTAGCTGACCTGGCTAACTTCGTTCCGCCCTACAACCTTATAAAATCGTTGTTACTTTAATTTAACTTATTTTAGGATTTCATTAATGTTAAGTATTACATTAATACAACTTTTTGCAAATTCAGAAATGTTTTATTGCTCGCCATTGCGAAAGAAGAATGGTAGTTTTACACATTAGGCATCTTCTCCCTAGCGTCAATATGGCGATACTGCATGTTAAGCCATGGCAATCGGTCCAGCCGTTCTCGAGTTATAAGTGTTGTAACAAACACGACTTTCTTTTATATATATAGATTATATTATATATATTTTACACGTATTTGGTAGTTGTTATAAATTTTAGGCACCAGGTAATGTACTGTTATTAGTACGGCAACGTACGTTTTTTAACAATTCTTTTTATATTTCTAAACTTTCCTAACGTGTAATATCCACGGTTCACCTCGCACGAATGCTTGCATTTTTGCGTTTTTTCGACACCGTTAGCACATTCGGCTGCCTGAAAATAATAATACTCTACCTGCCCAGACTTACTATAAGGATAAAAGTTTATATTTATTTTATTAGGTAAAAATTTATTAAGTTTTGGCTTGACATTAAAAAGTCCAATGTTTTTTTTTTGAAGAACTTAATAACTTTGGCAGAATCTAAATATAATACTTAATATTTTCTACTATTGTACTAAATATACGGATGATTAAGAATAGATTTGGAGCTGACTTCAAAGAATTTGAATGTTTAAAATCTAATATGTATATTGTATAAGCAAAATTAAAAAAAAATGTATAATTTGTTCCTTTTACGATTACATCTACATATGTCTAAATTCCATCGGGCAAAATATAATAATATTATTAGATTCTAGCAGATAAAAGATTTTCCCAGTATACAATCTAAGTTTTGCTAGTAAATGGGAAGTGACGTAATCTGTTGGAGCGTGCCAGTCTATGATATTGGCCAGGTAAGTGACCCGAAACCCTCTCTAATGCCAGAGGTGAACGCGATAAAAGATACAATTTTCATTCGGTAACTGCACCTGACTTTTCATAATTATACCGTTTCAGTGGGTTTAATATTGAAGAGTAATCTTAAAAAATCTGTTTATTCATTTTAAGTACATATGCATTACAATGTGTAAGATTTGGGAACCTTTTTAAGTAAGAAATACCTGTGTCAGGGTTCCCAGCTCTTCTCCATAACAAACTTAAGTATACATTTCTTAAAATATATATATAATTTAATAAATCTTTTATTTTATTTACTTTTCAACTGTTATCAACACGCCTGAGTGCATGAGTGAGTATGTGGGTGCAAATGTGTAAGTGAGTGAATGAAAAAAGTGTGTAAGTAACTATAACATACTAGGTCTCAAAAGCATCTCTAACACTGCGTAAGGTACGCTCATACGCCAGTCCTTTAGGCGTATCTTTGTATTGTAGATCATGCTTCTTAGCTTTATCGATTATATTTATTGATAAGTATGTATTCGAAATTAACAATTCCAATTGTAAATTTTTAAATGCGTAACATTCTGATTTTGACGAGAAATTATTTTAATTGCGTGGCTTGTAATTACTTAGTACCTTCCTTATTACAATTCACAGCTTCGAATTATAATATTCATAAGTAATGTCTAAGCGACAATTATAAGCCGAGGCATACTGTAACGAATGTATTGATGCGTCGAGCGTGGAGGTGTAATGAAAGGCCGGGGTGCTCCGGGACTGTCTGACACAATTCCGGGCGCCGGCGCGGCGGCGGAGACTGCAATCCCGGCCAGACGACACGCGCCCCCCACGGTTACCGGTCACCTACTGAGCCCGTGACGATCGCGGACTAAACTTGCGAATTTAAATTTCGAACGATTCGCATCTATCGACGACCATTGTTTGAGCGAACAATGCGACGTGCGTAATCCAGCTTCCTGTTTTGGATTGAATTGTATTCATATTAGAACGAGGCTAGTGTTTATGGACCTTTGTTTACTGAGAAACTAAGTCTCGTCGAACAGTACGAAAGTTACATCTTATCCATTGAATAGCTAATAAAAGCCGTCAAACTGTATTCCTTCGAGAACTTCAAGGCTTACGAGTACGATGACGATTGCAATGGACACGAGGATAGATTTGATACGAATAAGAAAAGTGAGTTATTTTTACTCTTCTAGGGTTTAATTTTGCTGTAAACGATTTTAGTTCATATTTAATTATTTTTTAATTTCCTTAATTTTTGGCATTTAAACACAATAAAAGGTTGGTATAATACAGTTATATAAGCACACTTTTTCATTTATAATATAAGTAAGACGTAATCGAAACGTAATCAAATTTAATTAATCGTGAATTACGTGTTAATTAATCGCAATGCAATTTATCGGTTTGTGATTGGAATGCTGAAGATACTGTAATGCATACAGATAATGATTGATAATATAAGATTATGTATTATCAGGATTGTATCAGTGTTGTGTCAGGCAAAGAAGGCTAATCGCCTACTTGAATAATGGAAAGATTACGAAACAGATGCAGAAATCTGAGGGCCCGACGAGACAGAAATGTTTTTTTTAAATAATTTATTGTGATTAGAACAATGTAATAGCGGCAGTTGATATTATAATTAAATTTCATTCACGTGAAAGATAGGAATATAATAGAAAACTAGTAGATCGCAAACCCATATTGAATATTTTTATTTATTTAGAATTTGTTGCAGAATTGTAGAAATACGCACATAACAATTATAAAATTTGAATTACAAAGCAGGGCAACTGGCGGCCATATATATTTCGAGCAATCTCTTCCAGGTAACCACTATTAACTCCAACCACCACAGGCTACAATTTTGTACGCATCTTCATTTTTCTTTCACGCCATTTCTATCCAGTTTTAAGATATTCAATATGTATTTATTGATTTCGATTCAGTACTCCTCATGAAAGTTAAATGATAACGAGAATTGTTTGAATGTCGTGATATATGATGACACACATTCAAGATATAGTTTACTTGTTTATACTGAATAATAAGCGAACGTGCAGATATAATAATAGCTAATTTATTCCTATGTTCTCTCAATATAACGTTTGTACGCATAACAAAATTAGTACTTAAGTAATTGATAATAAATGTACGGTCCCTAGGGCGGGATGCTTTCAAATATTTCATATTTAATGCAAAAATGTTGTCTGACGGTTAGTAGTTTTAGCTATTTTATTGTTAAAGATTGTTTAATACTTTAATGTAGAATTGAAGAATAAATTATAAGTATTTTTTATACACACAGTATATAAATAATACATAATATAAAAGTTCTGTAATAATATTCATAGTAACTATAATTAGCTAAAAAAAATATAATAAAAGGACTATAATTAGCGGTTCTTATATATAACAGGTTTTATGTAATAAAACAAAGGAACTTTATACGTTTATACATGTGTAACGTAATCACCGTAGTAGTGGACCGATGAGTTCGGGCAAAATATTCTGAAAATCTCGTCTTTGGAAGTTTGTCAAAAGAGAAACAGTGGCGAGATCTTTAGATCTGGGCTTAGATTTCTATGTCTGTTTTTTCTATTAGCCTTTCCACGTTTTGGCTCTAAGGTATGCCGGTTTCTTCACTAGTGTACGGGATGGAACCTACGACCTCAGGAATGAGAGTCGCACGTTTAAGCCACGCCACGTTTATTTGTCCTATCTCAATTTTTGTTGTTTCTAATTATATTAATCACGTGTAATTTCTTTTATTAATACAGTAAACCATGCCTCAATAATATACGATAACTTCCTTCTAAATTTAGCCCGAGTCACGTGATACAATGCAACTTTAACCTCGACAGTGATAACTTGTGGTCAGTAATAATGAGATGTTTGTGGTTCGAGTTTTTAAGTTTCCTTGTTATTCACTAGATTTTAATATTATAGTGTAGCTAGGAGGTAGTTTATGACCGAGTGTTTTATAAAAAATATATTCGTTTCTCCTTAATGTGATTTTACTTAGCCTACCTTTTTAGTACCTACCAACATGGAGCATTTTGCTATGATACACCAGACTGTTCGATTTTTCGAAATGAAAACTTTTTTTAGATTTTTCTGTGAATTTTTCTCTAGGTAATTTTTTTTTTTTATTTTTTTCTTTTTTATATATATGTATTAACCTCTGAGTTCAAAACATAAGTTTTAAATTAACAAATAAAAAATAGGCGTTTATCGTAGAGGAGTGAAAAAACAAAATAAATTGTCATATGTAATACCACAAGAGCTTCAAAATTATCGGGTATTTCCAACAATTAATGTAGTTGTCATGACGACGACAGTCGTTGAGGGAAATACCAGATAATTTTGAAGCTCGAGTGGTATTCGGGGGATTATTTTTCCGACCCAAATGTCGGCCAATAGAATTGCACCATGAGACGAAATGTACAGTTAACAAATAAGAATTTCATAATGAATAAAACAACTACTTAATACTTTTCTTGAAGCAACGACCAGAGAAAATTTTCACAAAAAATTTTCAGTATAATACCATGTAGGTTGTACCACGTGACGTCGAATGGTGCAATTCTATTGGCCGACATTAGGGTCGGAAAAATAATCTAATAAATAAAAAATAATTTTTTGGGGTAAACAGGTTTCAAAGATAGATAGTAGCCCATTCTAAGACTTACTGAATATGCATTAAAAAATTCATAGGAATCGGTCATGCCGTTTCGGAGGAGTATGGGAACGAAAATTTTATATAATAGAATATTATCACATAAGTATTAACAAACCAACGTCCTTTTAACACGCTGTTATATATATAACAAACTGCGGTTTGTAAGAAGTGATATAAAAGTAATGTATTAAGTTCGAAGACGTAAGCAAAAACAGCTCATAGTACTTTTAAAATATTTTTATTATCCCAATATGTTATTCAAAAAACATGGTCGAGTGGCTGGCCTTTGGGGACAGATTTTTTTATCACAATATGCATCCGTTTATCAGTTTTATTGATTTTGTGATAGGAACGAATTGACTAGGGCGAATAGTCCGGGTTTTGTTCACGCTAACGAGTTTTTTTTAAATTAATTTATGAAATCAAATAATTTACTCGTATTGTACACTTCTCTTCATATTCTTATTCATATAAAAATATGAAAAGCATTGCCGTCGCTACAACATGCGGATACGACCAGCGAAATTAAATATAAAAATCAGTGATAATTCAAACTATGAAAAGAAATAAACTATTTTAAACAAGAATTGAATTATCGGTGCTGTGTCTTAATTGTACTCTTAGCCGAGGCCAGAGAAACATGAAACACGTCAAAGCTCTTGTTTAATGCCATTATGGTAGCAACCTTTTAATTGGAGTCGTATTCATTGCTAAAGATCGCGTCGCTGTACGGTGCCTGGTGCCCTTTTTTTCTGCTCACCTGATATTTAGCGATACTGCCCTCCATGGACACTCCCATTGCCAGATTGGTACGCTCTTTTCTTGAAGTACCCTAAGTCGAATGGGTTCGGAAACACTTCAGTGGGCAGCTGGCTCCACATAGTGGTGGTGCGCGGCAAAAATTGCCTTAAGAAACGCTCACTTGTGGAACGATGGACATCGAGGTGATACGGACGGTATTTGGTATTCTGCCTAGTGATATCTTACTTTGTTCGGTCTTTAGCTTCCCTTAGCGCCGGTATGGGGAGACCCGTGAGAATCGTGACTTGGTCACACCAGCAGGTTGGCGTTCCCCGCGGCCCTTTGTCTTCCTAGCCGATGACAGTTTGTTCAGGTTGTTGTTGAGAGTCTCGTACGAACTCTGAGCTGATCCAAGATTGATTGGTTAGTTCTTTTAGCGGTCCATGGTATGCGTATCATTCTCCAACACCACATCTGAATCAATTGTTTACCTGTCTTGCGCTCGAATCATCCATGACTCCCTTCCATAAAGGAAAATAGAGAAAACCATCGTTCGCACAATTCTCATCTTAGTTCGATTTAAGATTTTCTTATCTTGCCAAATGCGCGTTTAACTGCTCATAGCATTTTTGGCCATTTGTGTTCTTTTCTTGATTTCTGATCAGTTCAGATGGTTCTCAAGTCCTAGAGAGTTGTCCAACTCTCTCCAGCATCACCTGGTTGGTTTTGGACTTATTGATGGCGAGTCCAAAACGTCTGCTTTTAAACTCAACCCTATGGAATAATTCTGCTAATTCAGATTCTGATGTCACAAAAACAGTGGTGTCGTCACACTTATGATCAATATAAAAAAAGGAAGATCTAATTTACATTTACTATCAGTTCCCATATCAAGGGCGTAAAGCGGGCGAGAAGAAATGGTAAGAAACTCTTCGGCAAGGAAATCGCCTAAAGTTTCTGTATTACGCCATGCTTCACTTGACATATTGTAATATAATGTCACTATATCAACTACAAAGTCTAAGAAAAGAAATTGTTTGTAGAGATATGAAAACTACCCCATTGTACATAAACATAGTACGTTCATAAGCTATTCAATATTTTATCCTTATCTCTCTCGTGTTATTATTGTTGGATGAAGTATATTCGTGTATTGTTTACGGTGGTTGTATAGTTTTTGATTTTATACGTTAACACACAGTTTTTTTAAATGTAATATAATTGTTATAGCGTTAGATTTAATTAGAATGACTTAAAAATAATTCTTCAAGCTTATGGTGTGTGTATCGTATGCTTCATTTACATGTCTTTTGTATTTAAAATATTTAACACGTTCACAGTCGATTGTATGGTAATTCATAAAACCTCTACTTTTAGTAGATAGATATTTGATAATTATATTGGGGCTCTATATATATATATATTCAACATGAAGATATCTAAGAGTCTATAAGTTTTTACTCATTCTTCTAGTGGGCAGACATGTATCTGCATGAGTTTTTATTGGTGTTTCTTAGCCAAGTAAGTGGTGAGCCCTCTGTGACTAACCTAAAACACTCAAGTTTTATCATATATGATAACCACCAAGTCATGGAAGGCAGTGTCTTGAGACGGATTTAGTAGATATTCTTTATGAGTAAGAGGTTCGAAATTCGATTTCACGCTGTTACCCCTAGTTTTTTGCCATTCAGGAACAAAAAATTGATATATGTAATTGATTATAAACAATTTAACTTATCCTTATCTAATCACATTAAAATGTGTGTTCATATTTTGAAATGTCGTAAGTGCACCTTTTGTGGTAAAGGCATCTCACCTATTTGAGTTTTATTTGTTTATATAATATATTCCCTCGTTCATGAATCAGTCAGGAAAAGCATTTATATATTAAAAAGAAAATGAATTATATTTATGTTACAATATACAGCTTAATAGATAAAGACATATGACTCAATCTCTTAAAAAAGCAATATTTTTTTTTTAATAAAAAAGTATGTTTTAATCATAATATCGAAAGTGTAAACGCAGTAGGTACATTTATTGTAATAATAATAAAATTAATTTTATTTTTTACTGTTAAAAAATAGATAACCTTGATTCATAATATATTTCACACTGAAACTGCATTAAGCAGGCAGCGAAGCATATAATGTTTTTATATCACGGGCCCAATTTTTATAAACAAGTTTATGTTAACCAGTCAAGTAACTGCATTGCTAACTAACCAAGCTAGATAAAGTGCCAGGCGGCTTTGTAATTGTATGTACTCATTACTGGTTCACTGGCCAGTCTGCCTCTGCGCTTCGTCGAGAGAAGGCGGCGCGTGCGCAGTGGATTAAAAAAAATCTAGGTCGCGCTCATGTTATAGCTTATGAGTGGCCGGTGAACACAAGTGTATCCTAACGGTTTTATCCATTCTACAGTTTTTTTAAAAGAAATGTTGTGTTAAAATCGGATATCTATGTGGGACGAGTGTTGAAGCTTAAAAAGCGGATATTGTGTTTCTTGGAAGTGGTGAATTGATTTTTGTGAATGAGTCAGCTAACGGGCGTCGGGATTGTTAACTTCGTCAACGTCCTGCCTACGATCTCTGAAGGTGATTGCAATTTGTGATTTTTTATGTCTAGGGTCTATCTTACAGCTAGGGACTGGTTTAATACGATTCGGGAATTGATCATGTTAAAACATAATAAGCGAAACTAAGTAATACATTTGTTATGTTTTTATTTGCGTATGCTCCGTTCAGATATTTAATTTCTCAAAAAGAAGGATTCTGTATTAGTATTTTACAGATTGGCAATTTGGAATGAACATTTTGAGCATTATAATAATACAAACATTTCATCGAGAATAAATCTTTGATAGCTAATTTATGTAAATTAATTGTAATTTTGTTGATTTGGTTATGCACTTCTTGCACTTAACCCTTAGTATTTTTTTTTAGTATTTATCCTTACCAGGATTGCATGTAATAAGCCCGCCCGTTGCATTCCTAATAATTTATGTTATTTGTTTTTTAGTTGTAATATAACGTAGTTTTAATAAATAAAATCTAATTTGTGTAACGTATTGTCTCGGTTAAAATTTCAACAAACATTCCTTCGTGCGTTAGTGTAGTAAATTATGTTCAACGCTCGATCGGAACCCGTATGCATAATTTACGTACTGATTGTAATTTGTATGGAGCCAATCGTCGCACAATAGAGCATTGAATTTTGTTCTAGAAATATGCCATTTTATCAAATAATCTAACAATTTTATTGATTTTAGTCTAAATAGCGTTCACTAGTATTTTAAAAATGTTTTCATCAAGTATAAAAAAATCTAGCAGAAACATTTGATTCGAATTTATTACTTGAAATTACCAGGAAAAGACAATTCTCAGTGTCGTTTCCTTGTCTTTGTTAGTATTATATCAACAATTTCCGCTTATTTTAAGTGCAATAATTATAATCTTGACATAATGTGTTTTATATTGCGAGCTACTTGATTGTGAGCATGTTGCGTGGATTTTTATGTAATAGTATCCAAACGGGCAGGAGGCTCACCTGATGTTAAGTGATACCGTAAACACTCACATTGCCAGAAGGCTCGCAAGTGTGTTGCCGGCCTTTCAAGAATTGATACGCTCTTTTCTTGAAGTACCCTAAGTCGAATTGGTTCGGAAATACTTCAGTGAGCAGCTGGTTCCCACTGGCGGCTGAAAGAACGTGCCTTAAAGAACGCTCAGTTGTGGAACGACGGACGTTGAGGTGATAAGGATGGTATTTTGTATTATGCCTTGAAGTCCGATAATTAAACTCAGCTGCAGGTATTAAAATCTGGTTAGTTGTGCGCCGTCAAGTTCTCATGTCATATATCCTTTAACAGATTTTCGTAAGAGTTTGATTGTCCTTATTTTAACATATGTGATGTTTGAAAGCATAAATCAATTTAAAGTTATATATAAGTATTTTTTCGAATCTACTTGACAATATTTTTAAAACAACTCAATAAAGACGTCGCTTCTATAGTTAACAGCTTGAACCCAAGTAGGTAAATATTTTTTGTTTCTCACAACATCTGTTCGAATTTTAAATGTGGGATGTTGGCTGGCAGGTGCATACGGATCGGAAATCACTGAGTTTCATCAGAGCGGGTTGCTGGATATATTTATCTCTTAGTGATTTATAAACTTGTTTTGTTTATGAGTTAATTACCTAGTTAGGCTTTGTATGAATTTAGAAAAAACATTCTGTCAGTTACAAAACATTAGGGGAAGTTATATAGTTGATGGCCAATACGTATCTGAATTATTAATGTTGAATCTTTTATGTCAAATCTTATGATGAAAATTAATTAATGATCCTCAGATCTTAAAACTAGCTTTGTAATATTTACTTCAAACCCACAAATATACAGTATTAACAATATTCTTAACCTACATAGTAATAATAATAATTAAAAATTGTTAAATATAAAATTAAAACAAATTTAAAAAGTTTGCTTCCTGTGGCAGTGTACCTTTAATGCTGGCAGCATTTCCTCGCAGTATTGCGATCGTAAAGCGATTAAAGTATTGGCAGGTCACCGGTACTATCTACCAGGCCGAATTTAAGTTAATTTGTAATTTACTTTAAATACAGGTCTTACTGTCATACACTACAAGTAAATTTTGTGGCTCTAACAAGATTATTTCTAAAACTGTTTGACGTAGTTTTCCTATATTTAAAAGATCTTGAACATCATATAAACTATAATTTAGTACGTAAATATAATAATATGGATCGGTAAACGGAAGGGGTTGATATCCCAGATGGTCGACAGTCGCAGGCGCAGGTGTTTAGGAGGTCGTTGCACGGATGTGATTCATTCAATATATCGCTAACCTAGTTCTTTTTTTATTGATTGCTTTGTCCTAGACATGATAAATATTTGCTTATCTATAACACTCTACTTTTTACGTCAAAGGAAATGATTCGACGGAATACATTTTTTAATATACATTTTGTATTTAAGTATTTTTTTGTAGGGACTCCTTTTAATAATATATTTAAGTTATTATTTTATATTTTGGTTATTTTGTTTGATGTTATTAAAATATTTATTGTAAACGTCGTCGCATGCTTGATATTTGACAGCTAGCATTGATGGTCGTGATTTGACCTGAGTTAGAGGTTATCGATTTTGGCAATATGGGCGCACGGTGTTCCAAAGACAACCTAATGAAGTAAATTAAATCGAAAGAAGAATTCTAGAATTAGCTTAACGGAAAAGCTAGGAATGATTTAAAATTACTTCCGGAAATTAATTTTGTCTATGTCATTAAGTAATTACCAGAGGAATTATTTTTTTTCCACGGAAACGATTAAACGTATAATGTCCTATACGGCAGTGATGCTTAAAATGGATTCGTCGCGTAGTATCGACGACATAAGTGGAGGAAGTAGTTTTCTGCAATTATATGTAATTTTTAAGATCACATACGGCCGTATTCGTATGTTCCTTATTAAGTCATACTTTCTTAATAGGTATATTTTCATCTTAACTATAAGGGGGTTAATTTACTCATAAACTTACTACTATAAGTGTTACTTAATTAAGGTTTGTCACGTTTATTTATTATAAGTAAGGAAAAAGTTACTTGTGTTTGAATTTTGCATACGCATTATTCGTATGTTTTAGTAATAATGTAACTTTCTTTTGTTTTATTTTCTCTATTGGAAAGAACAAAGTTATAAATGAATATGTAATAACAGACACGGAATATTGCCGTGAATTATTTGTTTCGCTTTCTTCATTCTCATTAGCCATTTGAAATAATTTATTGTCGTTGTTATATTTTACAACATTCTTAGCATAATGTAGATTTACATACACCATATTTGTTATTGCGCTCAGTAACAGTTTTCACTTATCTGACAGCGTTCATGTTTTAGTTTAGTAAACACGTAGCTGTCTTAAATTTGTTTTTAATTAGTTTTCGGCCGGCTACAGATAAACATTATTAGACTAATATTTTACTCTACATTACAAACGACAAAGTTAGAATAAAAACATACCCAGAATCATTAGTAAAAATATTCTATTTAACTAAACATATGCAAAATTGACATGCTTTGTTTGTTGGGGACAATTCAATAGCTACTCACGTTTATGAATAACAAGACTATATTTTGGTTAGCCTGAAACTAAACGGGGTTAAAGTACAGCGTACCAGAGAGAATAGAATACCCAATCAAATGCCACCAAGTGATTCCTTCCAATTGATAGACAAAGCCTTAATTTGAACTAAAGTCTTTCAATCATAATCCCATTGCAAAAAGCATTGTTCTATTAATAGAGATCGTATGCGCCGTTGTGCATATCAAAGGTTGCATTAACATTACAATGGGTCGCATTGTGTGCACGGTCACAGGTTCGAGGTCGTGCCATTCCACTCGCGATGTATTGTGCTGACGTCGTGTTCCTTGGAGCCTTTTCACTTCGCCTTTTCTTAAGCGGGTTCTAGTGGACCTTTCAGTTCAACTTGGCTCTTGTGTTGTGGCTTTTGTCATGTGTTTGTTGTATGCAAAGATTCAGACATTTTATGAGCTGTGTAGTAATGTTACATAGTATTGTCTTTGATTGACATAACTTTTATACATTTAAATAAAAAACTTTTTTTGAACGGATTGAAGTTATGTATTATTATAAATTTACAACTATTTAAACATAATTTTAAATTTATCCGACGTTTCGCGTGCTTTACAGCGTGCGTGGTCACGGTGACTGAAGACAAAAGATGTTGAATGTCAAAAAGTATCACAGCTGCAGAGAAAGTTGCATTATCTGTATTTATTTCCCCGGAGTTGGTATCGACTAAAAGATGGAGGGTTTTGGCAAAAATGGCTCACGGTGTCCTCTATTTTCGCGGATTGTTTTTCTTTTTGAGATTTTAATTTGGATTATTGGATCCCAGGTGTTTGACAATTTTAGGCCGTCTTCTTTATTGAAATTGTTTATTGTAATGTTACAGTTATTAATATATTCATAATGTTAGTTTTATTTATAATTAAGGGTCGGGTACCTTTATTCACTCTCCCTTTAACATGAACAGCTACCTACGATGCTCCCTTGTTTCCCAGAGAAACAGAATTACAGTTGCGCTATGTAGGTATTGAAAGGTTTCAGAAGGCTGAAAACCTACAAAATAACCACAGAAATATTTCCGCACCAATTCGACTTAGGGTGCTTCAAGAAAAAATCGTACCAATTATTAAAGGCCGGCAACGCATTTGTCGCAGGTGAGCTTCCTGCCCGTTTGCTGGCAAAAGAAACATCGGTGCCCTATTTGATTTTCCAGTCATTATTGTATGAGAATTTGAGTAGTGAGTACAAAAATGCAAATTGTTGACGTTAAATCGTTCGCATTAATATTCCTAGCGCGTTTCAAAGACATTAATTCTGTTCTTCGGGAATGTTTTTTTATCTGCCTTTGTTATGCTCCGCGCCATTGGTCTTTATTGTTCCTTACCTTGCCCTCGATTGGTCGCGTTTTGAATAAACGCATCACAATTATTTTACCCATCACTGAGCTCTGCACTTGGCGTTTTATTTGTGTCAGCAAGTGTTCGTGATTCGAAATTTATTGCGATGAGTTTTTGAATTTGGAATTTATTCTTTTGTAAAATAATGATAACTAAATATTTCTAGTATGGAATGTTCGATATGTTTTAATGCTTTTACAATTGGCAATGAAAATTCGATACAAAAATTTATTTAGGGCACTTACTGATTGATATAAGAGTAGGTACTAGGCGTAAAGAGAAGTGTTGGCCTAGAGGTTTCGGCGTGCGACTCTCATTCCTGAGGTCGTAGGTTCGACCCCGGCTGTGCACCAATGGACTTTCTATGTGCGCAATTAACACTCGCTCCTACGGTAAAGGAATCGTGAGGAAACCGGCATACCTTAGACCCAAAAAGTCGACGGGGTGTGTCAGGTACAGAAGGTTGTTCACCTTACCAATTAGAAATGATCACGGAACATATAAAGAATATTCTAGCGCCATAGGTATATATACTAAGCGTATAGCCAAATGCGTGATTACATAAGTACTAATTATTGTGTTCTTAAGTCTAAGGCCTACAACGCACTAGCGGCTGGCCGTGATGCGGTGTGCCGCTGCGGCAGGCCGCAGTATATACGGTCTGCCGTAGCGGCATGCCGTATTCCGGCTAACCGTCCCTATTGCGGTCCTATTGCGGTCTGCCGCAATCGTCACTCGTCAGTGCTTCTTGAAATATTACAAATTCCAATTTAATGACGTGGAATAAGTGATACATGTATCTTATGTTCCATAATAAACATATTTTATTATTTTATTTTTTACTCTTTTAAAATAGGTTTACAATATTTTGTTTACATTTGTTAAATAATTATATGTGACGACGTAGGTAGGACGGCTAACCGCGCCGAGTGCGTGGAGGGGACGCGGCGCGCCGCATCATTCAACCGGTGCGGCTCGCCGCAGCTGCAGATCAACCGGAGCGGTTGACGGTTGACCGCAAGTCAGTGCGTTGTTATCGTGCGGTTTCATGTAATAATCGATGTGCGGCCTGCCGCAGCGGCACGCCGCATCACGGCCAGCCGCTAGTGCGTTGTAGGCCTAATAAATAGAATGTCGTAGATTTTTCACAAGTTGAAAAGTATTATCGTCTTAAATGCTGTAATTAGTCAAAGTAATTAGCTCGTTAGCGCATTACTCAGTTCTTTGTCTACGTTTTAGCGGACATTATGCGGTTCCTTAGAATCTTGGAAAAATATTGGAAATCTGTATTATTACTATTAAATATTCTGATTATCAAGTGTGCTCTAAATAAACATTGAGACACGTTCTTAAATAGGGTCTATATCTTAACGCTAAGCGATTATTATTATAGGTAGCCTTTTTTATTAAATGAAAATGCTAATAAGCTGTCCATCAAAATTAATTGTGAGAGATGGAGCACGGGATACAATTTCTTCCCTTTCCAAACTCTACAACTATATATAATATATATTATTTAACAATTAATTGCACAACTGGCGGCTTCATCGCTGTAATGCGGATCTCAGCAACCAGTATTTTTAATAGAAAAGAAAACAAAGAAACAACTTTATTATCTATATATATAAAAATGAAACCCGTTGTCACGACATAACATGAAAACGGCTTGACCGATTTGTCTGATTCTTTTTTTATAATATTCCTTGAAGTACGAGGATGGTTCTTACGGAGAGAAAAATTAAAAAAAATTGAGTGAAAAAGTCTAAAAACAACACTTTTCTATATTCCCATACAAAGTATTCGTAATAATATTTAAAGGCAATTTGAACTTTAATACCATATCATAAAGTTCAAGTGTTAGTGGAGGGTTCCGGGAAGGTAAATTTTTGACATAATGTAATTGTTGTATTATCAACGTTCTCTTTTTATCTTAATAGCTAGACCGATAGTTAGGCGGTACGATGTTCGCCAGGCCAGCTAGTTCATAATAAAAAAAGATGTTTTGTTAAAAAAGGAAGTGCACTAGCCCGCACACTAGGATTTCCTGTGACGTAGGCAGCAAGTCTCAGCCATTTGACATATTAACGGTATTTGGCATAATAATTTCTACATAACACTTACAACTTTATAATTAAACTTCTGTTGCACAATAGGAATACTTTCCGTTTCAGCATAGGACAGGCCGAGAAGAGGTTGTTTGAGATTGTTAGTGAATGTATAACGTTTCGAATCGTTAGTGAAAAGTAGTACCGATATTATAATGTTTATCAAAATTAATTCCAGGCATTAAATATATCAAGCTATCGCATTCATACTAAGAATTAATCTTGTTATTGAGGTAATCATAGAAACAAAGGTGTAATTCGATTCAATAATTGATAACACGATAAATTGCGACCTAAATGCGGATCTTTATCATACAACCATTGATCCAGGCAGTTTGGTTATGAGGCTTTCAGACGCATTTATGTTTTCGAAATTTTTCTGTTATATAATCGGGATGTCGCTTCGTAAGGCCAGGAGACTTCTGAGATTCTGGAAGGAGCTAGGCTGGCTTAATTTAAGACTTTACGCACAACTGACTACGAGACGGTCTATGAGAGGAAATGTAGTCCCAACAAACATACATAATACATATAAATTATACATATATACATGGGTATAATTATTGTGTCGTTCTATCGCATTAGTAATAACTGTAAAGATAGAATAATGATGTGGAATAAATAAAAATATTACTATAGGTATGTATGTTGTAGTTATATCAAGGAAGTTTTGGTTCATGTACTTCGGTTTTAAGATTTTAAAAATTGTCCGGTTTCAGACTTTTGACAAATATCATTTGTAATAAAATATCTTTTTTGAATTGAAATTTTAACTATATTTTTTGCGAGAAAGCTTCACAGATTTTTCGATTGTTACAATTTGTTCTTTTAAGGAAGCTCACAGTCGAACGCTAAACTCCGTTATATCACATGAAAATATATGGATTGCATCCAGTATTACGTTGCAAGTACAAACTAACGAGTATTGTTACGCCGGATGGAGCTGTTTTGCTCTTGGTGTCTTTTTAAAGCACTTATTAATGAATGCTAACCAGTCACATGAGTAGCTAACGAGCTTTGAGTGTATGGGGAACTGATATAGGTACGAGTTAGTTTTTGTGAAAGAAGTTATTTTGGGATCCAATACTATTGAGCGCAACACTATGGAAAGAAGTAGGAAGAGTATGGTGCAGAAATAGGTTTTGGTTATTCAAAATAGTAAAAGTACTTACTGTTATGGTACAAAGATTTTACATATTTAGATTTTTTGTACCGCTTCTTTTTCTGTGTTTAAATTAGTTCTATTGAACAATTGCTTAATTAATTTCATACCATTTGTGGAGGACAATTAATTAAGCAATTGAAGAATAATATGAAAAATATAGTTGAAAGTACTTTAAGACTTTTATTACGTTACCTGCCTATCTGTTCTCTTCGAGGAGTAATAGCGTTGCGAATGATAAAAAAATTCATTCGTCCAGGCTCCAGAAGATAAATCACTCCTTATATGAAAATTGTATTCGTTTTTACAACAAACTCCCAAGCGAAATTAGAGAATTATCACTGAATAAATTTTAAACTCTCGTTAAACGTAAATTAATCAATAAAGCTTTTTATAAATTTGACGAATATTTAAATGATCCTAATCTTTGCGGATTGATTTGCTCCAATTTGTAAAACTTAGCGGTTAAAAAGAGTGGCTGAAAGTTTCTTGCCAGTTCTTCTTGCCCGCTCTACGCCCTTGACTGGTAGTAAATGTAAATTGAGAATAAATTTAATATACTTTCTGTTGACGTTCATAAGTGTGCTTGGTTACCTATATGAATAAACAAGGCACTAATTTCAAATCTATCACTAGCTATCACAGCTAAGGCTACCACTTCTCAAATCAAGAGCGGACTAGAACTGGTAAGAAACTCTCCGTCATTCTTTTGATCGAAATCGTAAGGAAGTGAAACCATTGACACTATGCTTATGGTAAGGGAGCCCACGATGCTAAATGGGGATTTACTCGAGCGTCGTAAAGACCTATTGGGATGCAAAGCTTAGATAAAAAGAAGAAAAAAATGTTATATGATAAATTCCTTTTCATCGGTGGGGGAAGCGGCTATAGATAGTTAAATATGTAAAAAAAAACTGTTGCATGGACACCCTCGATCGCGTCAGATATTGATAGCATCTATGCCCTACGTATTTTTAATAATGTACGTATGTTAATCTGATCGTTTGCATGATGCGGGTGGTTGTATTTAAGGGTTGAAAATGAAAAAAAAAAAAATTATCGAGCGCGTCAGATTTTCTAAGGGAGTGTTAAGTGCACCAAAAAAAAGCTTTCATTCACTAATCTGACGATTTCGATGGGACGCAAACCCACGGCCATTTTCATAATATGCAAAAAAAATCGCAATTTTGAAATACTCAAGCGCGTCAGATTAAGATATATGTGGTTCATCTTTATGTTCTAAACGTACTGTCTCATAATCTGACGATTATCTAGAGGGATTCGCCTGATCTGACAAAATTTTTTTAGAAAAACGATTCACCGAAAGGGCCATTCCTGCAACTTCCCGCTACTTCCATTCCTGGGCGCTTCAAATTGATATTTTGAGCTCGCTGAGTTCAAAGAAATAACATGTCTATGCATTTGAGCTCTCCCAGCTCGAAAGTCTGATAGAATTTTCATAGAACACTATTTTTGGAATTTTCAAACCGCAATAACTTTTGAATGGATCAAACAATTTTCACGCGGTTGGCGGCATTCGACGCAGTTTTATCATCATGATAAGTAATTTTGCAATTTTAATTGATAGAACCACAAATTTCGGAGTAATCCCGAAAAAACACTTTTTCGGGTTTCTTTCGTTCACGATATCTCTCGAACTAATCAACCGCTTTTGGCGAGCTTGGTGGCGATCGACGTGGTTTTTCAAGCTCAAAGGCGGATTAGTTTTTGAAGTTGATCAATAAAGAAACCACTTTAAAAAAAATATTTCTTATTTTTTTAAGATTTTTCAAAATTTCTCAAAATCTATCGGTCCGAATCGGTTCAAATTCACAGGAAATGTAATTTTGAGGGAAATATTTAGAACGCCGTTTAGTAGATTCCGATCGGTTAAAGGAAATGTAGGCATCACGCAGCTGCACGCATTTAACTTTATCGACTATTTTTTGTTATTTCGGCTTGCGGAAATCGTCAGATTATATATTTTTCATTATTCTTGAATTATTTCCTTCAAAATAAAAAAAAAATTAGCTACGCTCGAGAATGTCGAGATGACGGTTTTTTTTTACAACTTTGTTGCCCTCCCCTTTTTTTCCGTCACTCTCAAATTGTCAGATTAGTGGAATATACACTTTTTAGGATGTAATTAACTCACCCTACCTTAATCTGACGCGCTTGGGAATTTCTGATGGTCAATTTTTTTTTACTAATCTGATCCTGTCTCCTTCACGGGCGGCCTTATATATGGGCCTCATATTTTGTGGAGGTACTTAACCGGGTACAAGGTATCCCCCTATATATTAATCTGCCGCGCTTTAGTAAATCCCGAAATCCCCTCTTGGGCCCCCCTACCATTATAAAATAAACGATGCATCATCTGGGAATATCATGCACATGGTGAGAACAAATCACACATACGCCCATATCACATATCACACATCACACGGTATGATATTTTTGATTTAACCTCGTTATAAATTGGTACAATTGCCTATCATCGTTTGCTCATTTTATTAAAGCGATATATAGACACATATGTATATCTAAAAAAGTAGCAAAGAAAGTAATTGTGTACGGCAGATAGTTCTAGCAGTGTTTTATTCATAAATGTACTCTTAAATTATTATTATTTTTTTATATATAATAGGGGAGCATTTATTTACTTAATAACGTATATTTGTAACATATTTCGAATAAAAATTAATTAAACTACTTCTCGACAAAATTTGTAAAATATTTTAAAAGTATACGCTAATTAAAAAGGTCAAAGCGGCGGAGATGATGGATTATGTGATAATTGGCCTACTTTTTACCTAAGGCTGATTCAGGCTATCAGGTCGTTATATCGTGTTTTCATATTTAAGACGGAGATTTGTTCAATCTCAAACTCAGACTCAAAATATCTTTTTTCACATAGGTAAACAAGTACACTTATGAATCGTCAAAAATAAGTTAAATAAATTGTAAATTTACATTTACTACCAGTTCGCAAGTCAAGGGCGTAGAGCGGGTAAGAAGAACTGGCAAGAAACTTTCCGCCACTCTTTTTAATCGCCAAGTATTGAGTCATACAAATCTTTGTTCTTTTTGCATATGGTTTTAAAGCGTAATAATTTTTATTTTAATATTTATTTAAAGACTTAAATATAGACAAATCGTATTCACAATAAACTTGAAACTATCAATAAAAATAACCCAACTATTCAAGAACTCGTGAATTTTGATACACTGCGGTTGGAGGTTGGAATGTTGGCAACAATTCAAGCATTTTCCAAGTTATGTCTATCGTTATAGAATTATGATCATAAAGTAAGATTCCATAGAATATGGTAAGAATGATGTGAATCCTGTGGTCAGGTATGCATTTCTTAACTCCAACGAACGAACCTTCCAATTAAAGGTTGATTTTGCTCGCGAGTGCGATGCCGGCCTTAAGAATTGATACGCTCTTTTCTTGAAATTAAATAATAGATCTAATATAAATCGCGGAGTTACCATGTCTAGACCAAAAAGTTTTTTTTTACGAAAAATAAACTGTTAACTTCACACACACGCACTAGGGAGACATACAGCTGTGAGGTTTTATAATAATATAAATAAACACATTCGGCTACCTTGACAACTAATGCAATATATTCCAAGTACATTTTTAATGATATTATGTTGAAATCCAGTTGCCACGCGATGCACATTTTGTAATATGGTCGATCAACGATGCCACTTAACTTTGATTGCTAATGTAGAGATAAAGGCTGTATATTTACTAGTTTGGAATTACGTTACATAATATGTACGCTTAAGAATATTTAACAATTAATTTACGGTCAATTCCCAGCGTGTTCTCAGGGAGTAGCGCGGACGAGAATTAATAAGAAACTCAGTTTAATCTATTTTTTAAACTTCAAAGGCAGGTTATCGGTTTAACCTGTATAATGTATATGTATGACATATTGTTGGAATTAAGTAATATTTGAGTATGATAATGATTTTATCATGTAATACGATACCTAGACAACAAATGGATAGAGATTTGTAGTCTAGTCGACAAGTTGAAAATGGAACAAAATAGAGATACTACTCCTAAAATTATGTGCGATAGCTCATTGGATCCGGAATGACGTCTAGAAAAATGTGCTAAAAGCGTGTATTAGCACATAAAAAATTGCAAAAGTTATAGACCATTAAAGATGAAAAAATAATGGCATTTAGTTTTTTGCCAATATTTAATAAACTATTAATATTTAAGAAATTTCAAATAAAGATTCTGAAAGAAGAGGAAATTTCTAATAAAAAACTCCTGACTCCCAGAACTCTATCTCCATTATTTATAATGTTAATTTAACGCTGAAAATAGGTCTGCGGGTGACATTTTTAGGATTCGCGCGTGGCGTCAAAAGCGACTACGGCACATTAATTAATTTATTTAAGGTATTGAATATTTTTTTTAAATTTGAAAAAATTATGGTGTGTTCTGAACACTATAATTAATTTATTCCCGTTGAAAATTTTACTTAAAGTTAATTTTTCAACAAGTTAAATAATTGTTAACTAACGAAATTTTCTCGAACGACCGTCTTAATTGTAAGTGAAAAAAAAATGTTTAAATAATGGTCGTAAAAATATTTCGCTTCGTAGAGCCTTTCTTACATACATACTTAACAAGATCGTGCCATAAAAGTTAAAAAAATATTTATACTTTGTTTATAACAATTTTTTTACTTAAACAAAAACTTAAAAATCCAGGTAATGATGTTAAAAAAAAAATTTTTTTTCTCAATCATCATATAATCGTTTTTTTATTAATACAAGATATTTATTGATTTGCAAAAAAAAAAATTCCCGCCATTTGTTAAAAATTTTTTTTTTAACAAATTGATTAAATCAATATTTTTTAAAAAAAATTTAACACAACTTTATTACATTAAAATTTTTATGATTTTTAAAAAAAAAAATTTTCCTTAATAACAATTTTTAATTGTTTATAATCGTTTTTTTTAATTTTCTATTGTTTAAATAATTAGTTAAGAAATTTTTTTTTCCGAAAAATCATAATTGACAGTCTTCTATAAAGTAACAGAAAAAAAATTTTTTTTATCAACAATTCTATTGTTTATTAACTTACCAATTTGTTATAAACAAATATTCAACTTTTGTTTATTTTTTTTCTAAAATTTCTAAAATTAACAAAAACAACCATAATATAACAAAGTATAGAAAAAAAATTTTTTTAATTTTAAATAAAAGTAATATTCATGATAATCAAAAAATTTACAAAAATTTTAAAAAAATTAACTTTAAGTAAAATTTTCAACGGGAATAAATTAATTATAGTGTTCAGAACACACCATAATTTTTTCAAATTTAAAAAAAAATATTCAATACCTTAAATAAATTAATTAATGTGCCGTAGTCGCTTTTGACGCCACGCGCGAATCCTAAAAATGTCACCCGCAGACCTATTTTTAGCGTTAAATTAACATTATAAATAATAGAGATAGAGTTCTGGGAGTCAGGAGTTTTTTGTTGGAAATTTCCTCTTCTTTCAGAATCTTTATTTGAAATTTCTTAAATATTAATAGTTTATTAAATATTGGCAAAAAACTAAATGCCATTATTTTTTCATCTTTAATGGTCTATAACTTTTGCAATTTTTTATGTGCTAATACACGCTTTTAGCACATTTTTCTAGACGTCATTCCGGATCCAATGAGCTATCGCACATAATTTTAGGAGTAGTATCTCTATTTTGTTCCATTTTCAACTTGTCGACTAGACTATTGCAAGCCTTTTCTGTTGACAGGTGATTGACATCAGTTTGATTTTTTTAAAGTATTTTATAAGGTATTCTTTAGCAAGTAACCTTTGTGCCTGGTATACGCTGCTTGAGTCTAAGCCTGTTTCCTCGCTATGTTTTTTATTCACTGACACTTAAAATCTGATAGTGGGGTTTGAACGCGCAGCCATAAAGTTGAGAATGACGTGATATAACGCAATTCGAAGTATCCCTTGAATAACAGTTGATTGCACATGGATTTAAATTATGGTTCAATAATTTACCGATAGCTCATCATTATGCTTTGAGAGCTGTTCATGGACTGGTATTCCGATATTAAGTAGTTTCAGCTATTATAACATGAATTTGATTCGGTTTAATGCTAATGAATATGTTATACGACGAATGCAGGTTTAAGCTTTACATCAAATCAAATTAATTTATAAATATAAAAAAAAATACTACTAGTTTCCATCGAGGGCGTAGTCGAGTGTCTTGCTAGTTCTTCTAACATACTGGTCTCACTCTTTTTAGTCGCCAAGTTTTATTTATCATCATATATTTACAGTACACAAGCTTTAATAGGCTTTGTAGGGCTCTGCTGTCAAAGGAAACTCTTGCATAATTTGGTTTGCCGACATTTTAAGTATTATTTTTTAATGATTCATCTATAGAATAGCTTACACACTCCAACGATTAGTTATCTATTATATAAATCTATGAAATTGTCTAAATCATCTTAACGTTTTATTATATAGTTAAATAGTTGAAATTATAAAGGTGGGAACTGACCAATGTTACGAAGTGTAATGTAACATGTAATGTAAAGGTGGGAACTGACCAAAGTTACAATGTGTAATGTAGCATTCGCATCGAGCGTGTAACGCATCGAGCATGTTACGCTGTGTATTAAAATCGGCGTAACATGCTCGTCAAACGTCTGTGCTCCGCTTTCGCCGCCAGTGTTCACGAGATGGCCGACAGCGAGGACGCGTTGGTATCTTTGATTCTACTTAATTATTGTTTCTTCCAAATTAAGAAGAAGAAAAAACGTTACTGGAGATCAAACTTATTTAAAAACAGAGGCATATGTGGTGGTTTGTCATTGATAGCAACTTTGAAAAACCAAATGATTACTGGACAGTATAAAAACTTTGTACGCATGTCTCCGATCGCTTTTGAAGAACTGTTGAATTTATTTGCTCTGGATGAGCTGGGTTCCACAACACTTCCTCTTTTCTTCCATTTTATAGAAAAATACAGAAATTTTTCTTTGTTCCACTCCATGTTTGATTGATTGATCGATTGACGTGTGATTACTTGCGACGCGCGTGCGCTCGGGACGACTTTTGACAAAGAGCGTACTGACCGAACCGCGTAACACTCAAAGGATTCGCCAAAAAACCGACTGCCGGGTGGAGCACTCAAAGCGAGCAACGAGCGGCTCGTTGCTCGCTGGTTTCCCCGTAACACGACGTACTGACTGCACGAATGCTCGCTGTGTAACATTACATTACATGTTACATTACACCTCGTAACGTTGGTCAGTTCCCACCTTAATGTTGTACAGCGAGCATTCGTGCAGTCAGTACGTCGTGTTACGTTGTTTTTTCCCGTAACACGACGTACTGACTGCACGGAATACTCGCTGTGTAACATTACATTACATGTTACATTACACCTCGTAACGTTGGTCAGTTCCCACCTTAAAACAATAGCAACTGAATATCTAAAGAACAATTCTTGTTAAATAAAATTTGTAAGTTAAATGCTTAGACAATGCAATGTCGATGCACCAGTTTCTGTATCTAGTTATAAGGTATGCGGGGTGTCGTGAGGTGCGCGGGCGCAGTGCAAGGTCGACGAACGACTTTCGCACGTTTGAATCGGTCTAACGGAGAGGCTTTGTGTGAATAGATTTTATATATTTGTAAAGGTTAAAGTTGTGAGCTTTGTTTTGTATTTACATATGCATGATCGTGGTTGATTAATCGTTTGTGGGAACGAATTTTGAATTTTGTACTATTGGGTCACAAGTAATCCACTCGTACGCAGCTATAGTACGTTTATGGAAAGGTATAAATGAAAGTATGTTATAAGATACTAAAAGGTTTTTTTAATACAAAGCAGTAGTAGTAGACTATCAGGCAGATATGTGGCTGAGAAACCAGGCAGCAGTGGAGTGTCAAATTCTTAGGGACTTTATTTGCTCAAGCTTGGGTCTGGTGAGATTGGCCTAAAGGTTTAGTTTTTTTCCTTATTTAAAACGGTGCTATTATTGTAGTATTTGTTTGAATAATGGCTACCTACGAGTATATATGTGATTCCAAGAGCGCAATGTTGGCCTAGTGGCTTCAGCGTGCGACTCTCATCCGTGAGGACATACGTTCTATCCCCGGCTGAGAACCAATGGACTTTCTATGTGCGCATTTAACATTTGCTCGAACGGTGAAGGAAAACATCGCGAGGAAACCGGCTTGCCTTACCGATGTCGACGTCGCTGATCACCTACTTGCCTATTAGATTAACAAATAATCATGAAACAGATACAGAAATTTAAAGGCCAGAACTAAAAAAAATGTTGTAGCGCCACTGATTTATTTTTATATAATTCTAAGTTATCTTAAAACTAACTTAGCTTCATTTAGGTTAGGTAGTTAAAAAGTCTATCAAATAGATACTGTTATTAAATCATTCAGCGTTTTATTTGCTAAGTATTGAATCATAGCACCATTTATGACGTGAAGTCATTCATAACGTTTAATCGGAAATAGATACTAATAGCAAATCACTTATAAATAACAATACATATTGTTATTAATACAAGAACCATAGATTTGTCATACTATATTCGATTTCTATTATATTTAATGATTAATTTCATTTCAATGAGTATGATTACTAATAGCTTGTTACAAATCGTCATAAATCTCAAATGAAACTTGGTAAATAAACGCGAATATATTATTTACATAACTCGACGTTTCATACATATTATATTACAAAATCATTCGTACAGTTAAAACAAAATTTATATTATAAGAAATTGCTTTTTTACCAGAGAAAAGACGTTTGTTTATCCACTATGTATACGGAAACCGAACAAGGAGGGTATACATATTTATTCATTAAAAGTGGGGTATTTCGTGATTTAAACCATTAATATAGTAATTTCTCTTAAGGCCGATTTACATTATCTTAGTGTTTAGGAGAGTGCTTTAGTACAACTTGAAAGGCAAGTTCTTTAGCGTAGCGTTTACATGTTTCAACTAAAGTACTATCCAAAAGCACTCTCCTAAACACTAAGATAATGTAAATCGGCCTTTACTTGTAGTGTAAGTATAGAAGTTTTTACTAGTGATTTTGATACTCTTACCAGCTCGAGAGCAGTGTTGGAAGGCTTATGTGTTACTGAGGTTTTGTGGTAATATCTCAGCAGTGCATCAAGGGATCATATGTGTGCAATTGTACGGCAAAGGCAAACAGAGAATACAGTCAGGTTTTAGACACATATCGACGATATATGTCAGGCATAGAATGCTGATCTCTTCCTCGTCTATGAAAATTATGAAACCCACGACGATGTAGGTACCTGCTCGTATTTCATCATGCCTACTGCTGGTAGAGGACAAATCTTTGTTTTTAATTTATCTTATTTTTATTAATTACTTAAGATGTCATGTGGTGGAACATGGTGTTATGGTTGCAGCTCCTTACAAACGTTGGGTAAAACGAAAAACTTGGCGATTAAAACGAGTGGCGGAAAGTTTATTGCCAGTTCTTCTCTTCCGTTCTACGCCCTTGATTTGAGAACTGGCAGTAAATGTAGAACTAAAAGCATTTCATATTGTTTTTTTTGACGTTCATAAGTGTACATGCGTTACCTATATGAATAAATGGACTACTAATGTACTTATAACTGGATTATTATTATTCTACTTTGCAACAAATTCCTCAAATCCGCTTTGCTCATATTGAAGACCAATTAATACCTCCGAGTCATGGCCTCAATGCGTTTATACACTTGAGAGCACGGATTCGAGTGGATGGCTCTTTGCATATTGATTAATCGAATCTTATATCTATTGTGTCCTTTATTCATAAACATAAAGCCTCAGAGCGTTTATGAATACGGTTTGATACAGATTATACTCCCTAGGTGGATTTTTTTGAGTATTTAAAAAAATAAATGCAGCTATGACTCAATGATAATGTAGTATTTTAATGGTTAAAGAGTTTTTTTAAAAGATGAAGGAGGCCCTACGTCGAAGGACCAAAAAAAAAGTAGAAATCATTCATTACTAAGAATTTTTGTGCGCATTTAAGTCTTGGTCAATTGAGAGGGAACTTATGACGTGTGTCACGCAGGCTTTAAACGCTAATCAATGATAACCAATTGTTTTATAAGATAGGAGGACATATGCGCCTACGTAATAGTCATATAATTCACCGAAGCCATTTTAGTGTAAAACCAGCCTTTGACAGAGGAATAAGCTCTCTTTTCAAATAATAAGAGGTCGTATCTCCCAAGGAAGACCTCCATCGGCCTAATTCCTATAAAATAATCATACTAAAGAGACTTAACGTCCTTCAAGAAAAGAGCGTACCAATTCGAAAAAGGCTGGCAAGCCCTTTGGCAATGTGAGTGTCTATGGGCGGCGGTATCACTTAACATCAGGTGAGCCTCCTGCATAAATAAAAAACATCATCAGAATAATGCAGAAAGGGCCACTCGAAGGGTTGATACAACTGGATGATCAGTTAACAGATTGTGGCGTACAAAAAAGTTATAAAATTTTTGAAGTTACAGTTAAAATTGATGAGAGTGAAATTTTACGATACGCGCGCACCGTGACACAAAATTAACAGAATGAAGTTGCCCACGGAAGATGCTACGGCATTTTACATAATTTCAAAACAACTTTCGAATAATAATAGAATTTATGTTACACTTAATGTAATTAATTATTTGCATGCAATAAAAAACTATTTTTAACAATGCCAAAGAAGTATAACTTCTTACGCGCGTACATAAGTACACGCACCCTTTTTTACATTATAAGCGATAAATTTAACGGTTTTCATTTCTGTATCAGCGGTTATTCAGATGTAATTGTGTCATTCGTATTGCGAGTGATGCGTGGGTGGGACCGGGTTCAACGCACAAACCTGGCATGCGGAACTGTGATTTTTGTTCGTCCCATGATATGTTGTCACTGTATTTATAAATATGTAATTTTATTTATTCCTTATGTGTAGCACTTTATATAGACAAATAGATATAACACAATTTATTGCGTAAAATCTTTGGTTATTTTTATCGAGTTTTTAACAATCTATTCAAGCTAAAATAATAAGTTATATATATGAAAAACTATTATTTAGTTTTATTAAACCAATTTTTTGTTTATGAAATAATTTTTCGTTGAAGGAGTTCTACGTGAAAACTTTAAAAGTATGACATAAGTTTCGAATTCATTGCGGTATAAAACTTGAAATTGGATTTGGAGAAAATTCGAAAACAAATGCCTATCGCATTGTTATTGGTTTTGTTTGCAATTGTCAAACTTAAAATACGGTATGACGAAAGAATTGTTATCTCTGCATATCAAAGTGCTAATAGTGAATACTTTAATGTGATTAGTGCCAAAAGATATATAACAAAAATAACATTTATTTTATATTCAAAAAGAAGATGCAATTAAACTGAAGTCATTATTTCTTCATAATTATTATTAAGCGTCGTTTAACTAGTCATAACTGATACGAATCTTATTCTTAGTAGAAGCGGGATTTGTCACCTGTTCTGAAAACACTTTGTTACTCCATAGAATAATAAGACAAGTGAATAAATCGTTGGTCTTTTCAATACAGGAGGTGGTTTGAGGGAAAGAATTACAAAGGAGACTTAGCCTGATTTCCGTTCAATATAATTGTATTGGAATCTGACATACAGGTGTTATACTTCTATTCTAGGATATATAGTAGCCAGTGGCGTAACTATATCATCTGAGGCCCATTGGAAACCTTCTTTTGCGGCAATTCTTTTGATGGGGATTAGTGAAACTGGTCCCTACGCAGTTTAATTTTAATAAACTTCTAGATTTTCAGCGTACTCAATTACACGTTGTATATGTCCCATTAATAGCCATAGGCCTCCTCTCTTAGGCGAGAGCGAATGGTCTGTAGTCCCCACGCTAGTCCAATGCGTATTGGAGAGACTTCGCATTCATCCAAAGAACATAATATCTCTTGAGTCGGGTCCCGTCGCATTTTGCCAGCCCTGCCATATTGTTACGCCACTGATAGTAGCAGAGCCTATATTCTCTCCATACAATTCACGCCCACCTAAATTAGTAATGGCGCGTTTCGTTTGTTTCTGATTGGTCCAAAGACCGACGTGTCGTGTATCTCTGATTGGGCTAGAAATGCGTTTGACCGCAACTGAGATACAAGTTTTATCTTCGCCCGCAAGGTCTGTGTAATAAAATGTTCTATTTGATATATTAAAGTAACAGTGGATTTTACGGTTTTAGGTATTTAATGGCGGATTTATGAGTAATCTTGGCTGGAGCGAACTGGTTTTATGGTTTACATCGTAATACTTCAGTAACTCCGTGTTCTTAGATGTTCATTAGCATGTTTTGATTTATGATGTTAAGATTTTTTAATGATTACATGTTTATAATAAATTGATTGAAGATTATTAGACGATTATAAATAATTACCTTTGGTGCCTTTATATAGAGCCTACCACAAGTTTACGTTGACATTACATCAGATAGAGTTACCTTATTTTATTAATAAAACACTTTATTTATGTCACAATAATACAAAACAGCATAAAAAAAGATAATAAAGAATGTTAAAGGGCAGTCTTACGGCTAAAAGCAGTTTCTTACAGAATAACGGAAATTTGTATTGAATTATTTCATAGCTTTAGATTCATCTAGAAAGTTCGCTGTTAACCACGGGAAATATCGGGACTTATTAATGAATTCATACAAAAATTGGTTACATAACATTTCTTAATTAGTATTAGTTGTGTTAGTTAAAGTTGTAAAAAAAATGAGTTTATTTTAGCGGTCTGGTATTGTATGGCCCCTTTTAGGGTAAATGCCTCCTCCATATTTTTCCATTTCTCTTTCTTTTTTTTCTGTTTTCTCTCAGATCTCAATGTCTTACGTTGCAAATACACATAATTTTAATTATTTTGACGTGGTGCATCTTTATTTTTATTATTGTCATGTTCTTCGTTTTCAATGTAATGGAGGGTTATTACATATTAGTGACTTATTATTTTAAATTAAAAATAAATAATTGTAAATGACTTTCTTCCTACATAGAGGGTTTCTCAACAAAACTTTGTATATACCGTAAAGGTTAGCTAATATTCAGTCAGTACATGAACGATCGTGTATTATCTATGTTAATCGATAACTTCACAATAATATTGATTAAAAAGCACGTTTGTACAAATGCTTACTAAATTTAACGTGGTAATTTTACAAAACGTAATGATCATCGTGTCATTTGTTTAATCACTGTACCAAGTCTTACCTTGAAGCTTAATGAGTCCAATATTGAAACACTTAGCGAAATACTTTGTTATATGGATTTTGGCTTAGTCAAAGTCAAAATAACTTAATTCATACAGGTGAACAAGTACACTTATGTACGTCATAAAAAAAGGGTGCGTGTACTTATGTACGCGCGTAAGTAGTTATACTTCTTTGGCATTATTAAAAATAGTTTTTGATTGCATGCAAATAATTAATTACAATTAAATAATCAAAGACTGGAAAAGGTCATTATAGTCAATAAAGTTCAGTTTACATTTGAAAAATTAAATAAATAAATATTTATTATTATTCTCTTACATTAAGTGTAACATAAATTCAATTATTATTCGAATGTTGTCTTTAAATTATGTCCAATGCCGTAGCATTTTCCGTGGGCAACTTCATTCTGATAATTTTAGGTCACGGTGCGCGCGCATCGTCAAATTTCACTCTTATCAATTTTTCATAACGCGCCTAAAGAAGTTCAAAAAAAGTTAAATTAATTCTTACCTTTTGCTTTGTCTAAAACAAGACAATAAAAATTGATTTTCATTGGTGTTTACAATGTGTTTGTAAATAGGTCGTATTGGACACAAATTCTATGAATTAACAAATATTTGATATGCTATGCATAACCATTTGGGTGCCACTGATTAGATAGCGTTGACAGGACTCATGTTTGCACTTACTTGTGTATACAAAATCAAAGTAAACGAGACACTATATTCCAATTCATATGATTGAAATTTGTACGGGCTTACAAAGGCGAAACATTGTATAAAAATGTTGAAATGGCCTTAGTCGTAATGTTTTTCGTGAAGCTAAACTGGTGATGCTTGTGATATGGGTACTAGGCAACACATATACATACATATTATAGATAGATAGACCTATAAATACATACTTAACCACCCAAGACTTAAACACAACACCAATTGCTCATCACATCTATGTTCGTCTCAGCCGGAGATCGAACCCGGGACCCATGGATTCGCAGTCAGGGGTACTAACCACTAGACCAATGAGTCGTCATGATGTAAACTACAATTAGCACTTGCTTCCCACTGTGAAGGAAAAGTTCGTGTGGAAATGTCTTAAAGCCAAAAATCGATGACATGTATCAAACACAGAGTCTGCTCTGGCTGATCACCAAATAAATAAATGATCGAAGAAACGGATGCAGTCTGAGATCAAGACCCATTAGGGTTGGTGCGCTGGATGATTATTTTAACTACAAAAGTATTATACGAATTTAATTCGACGGTTAATATTCCGCTTGAGTTGTATAAATCGTCTGCCAACATAAACATTGTAAATGTGCATCAGTATGTAATCATAGGTCATGGTTACAAGCAAGGTTATTTTATCTTTAAGCATTTTAAATCTGCAATTTTTTACCGTCTTTAAAACACTGAAAAGGGAGCGTTTATTTATTTCGTAATCCTACAGCTAACATAAATTATATATAATAACAAGCAGTTACACTGAAAATATAGCCAAAGATGGAATACATAATACAATTATAATTATACGTTCAAGTATTACGTAACGAACTTTGGGGGGAGGGGGTCTTTTTGTAAAATGTTACGATGCGGGGCGGGGATTGAATTACGCGTTATTGTTAATATTATTTTCGACTTTCCAGTACTTAACACCACATAATGGTAACTTTTAGGTATAAAGAGTCACTAAGTGATCACGAAACATTTTACTATACTTGGGTACAGAAAAACGTTACTGCGCGATACATGGGGGGGGGGTCAATAATCTCCAAAAATTGCGTGACGTAATACTTGAACGCTCCCAAAGGTATTTTTTTTTTGGCTTGATCTGTGTCAATCTCAGCTTCACAAAGGTTTTTCCAACTACTTGATAATTTTCAGAATAATATTAACTAATCTTTTATAACGCTACTGCTTCTAAGTGCGTTGGTCTTTTTAATTTTCTTGTTATGTTGCCATTTTAAACATCTTGAAGATCATTTATGTTTAGTCGAAGATAATAAATCTTTAACTGTCAATCTATAGTATTAGTCGGAAGATTCGTAAGGACGTCTATAAGTATATCTATATCTCATTGTTCATGTATTCTATTTCTTAAGCACGAGGTAGATAGTATGTTAAATCGATACACAATATTGATTTGATAAGGATGCTAGCATTGATACGTTTTCAATCCCATTTGCGAGTAATCCCAAATGGATAATTCGGTTTGTACTGGTGCAATTCCATCGGACAGCTCTGATAAACCGAAATACTGTGGTCCGGACTCACTCGGCTTTTAGCCAAACTTTAACAAGTTTATTTAACTGCTTAGTTTAGTTTTATCATTTGGATTGTTAACGTCGTGGATTTAACTTTTACATTGGATTGCGGATATAATATATTCGCTTGGATAGCAGTATTATTAGTAGACATAATTTTGTGTTTCTTCCTCTTCTGAAAGTAACGAAAACTTTATAATATTAGTTAAGCCATTAACTTTTCGAAGCTCCGAGCTGAACTACGGAACTTGATATCTTAAGTTTTACTAAGAGTTTTTTTACGCCGGCATTTTCTCTCGGCCTACATCCTCTGTCTTCTTTGAGTACGGATGTCTACTGAGACAAATTAATGGACGTGAAATAAGTGATACCTGTATATTTTATTCCATAATTAACAAGGTCATAGAACATTACTCTCTTGTAATCGTGTATCTACGATTCGGTCTCCTTCAAGTACTTAGTTATTGTAACAAGATATTGTAGCAAAATACCACATTTTAGGAGATTATATTGTTTGCTAAAATGTAGTAGCATTTTGATTATCAGCATATGCCAATGCACTTAAGGCTGCCTACGCACTGGCGACCATGGTCGCCGCGACCTGGCCGCGGCGGCCAGTGAATTCTGAACTTTATATGGCCATCGCTATAGCCCCTACGCACTTAGCGGCCAGCGACCAGCGGCCACCGTTGGCCGCGGCGTCTAATTTGATGCCACGCGATGCCGTCCGCATGTCGCGCTTGCCTACGCACCGGCGACCAGGGCCGCGGCGGCCTGGCCGCGTCTATGGTCGCCAGTGCGTAGGCTGCCTTACATTACTAACGACATACTATATGTGAACGACTATAGTGAACGACAAAGAGCCGAATAATAATCAGATTTAAAAAGGCATGTTTAGCCCCTCTTGAACTGAGACAGAGATACAGTGCAAAAGGAATGGCTAAAGAAAACGCTGTTTATTTGTAAAAAGTATTAAAAAGAATGTATATTAGATTAGTTTTTTGATAATTCCTAAAAATACATTATAATCAGTACAATTTATTAAGTATTTTATCGCAGTGATAGTAAAGAAATGTATACTATTGATACTATGTGTTGATAGCGAATGGATAATTCATTTATTTATCTAATCTAGTTATGTTTGGGTTCATATCCCGAATAAGGCCGTAAAAATAAACGACGATGTGCAATGAGACAAACACCCAAATGTCTGCACTATGCCATGGTGAATAATAAAAAAAGTGCGTGCATACAAAGTACACATGTAAGAAGTGAAACTTCTTTAGCAAACGAATTTTTAACTCTTGTTCATATTTATACAAATCTAAAACTTAAGATTTCCGTGACTTAGAGAGAGGGAAAAAGGAAGATATGTTAGGAATTTAATGAATTTAATTGTCATTAAAATATTAAGTGTCGAAATTTAATACAAATTATAAATTTAATTTTTTATTTATTTTTTCGATATTAAAAACACGTGGCATTTTAATTTACAATTCGTCATTTGAGATTTCAATAAATTATTTTGTATAAGATAACAATACTAATATTTCAAAAAGTCTCTTAACGAAATTTTAATTTTAAAAATATAATTTCTATAAGGTAATTCGCCCTTCTCACTATCTTTCAATCGGTGCACATCTTCGTGACGTTCCGTAAAAATTACACTCATGCCCCTAAAGAAGTTTCACTTCAAAAATAATACACAAGGGAGTTAGAAAAGAAGCCATATCTGTTTAATACATATGTAAACAGAGGTTTTAACAAAACAATGCAGAGACAAAGATGTTGATTTAGCTGCCCACACACTTGAATAAACTATTCCTTACGTATGCAGTTATGCACCAAAGAATGTTTCATCTATTGGCTTAAACAACCTGCATTAAATTATACAATGCAAAATATATTTGAATAGTTAGAGCGTTTTAAATAACAATAACAATTTCTTTAAAAAATAAGGGACCAAAAGTTGTTCATCTTCAGTTAGACTACTATAAAAATACTTAAATTGCTTTAAGGATATACAATTTAATTTTTAGGATTTACAACCACAAAAGTTGAATAACGCCGAAACGATTTAAACAGATATTTAACTTTATAATAAACTAGCGGATCCGACAGACGTTGTTCGGTACACGTCTTACATATAAAAATATATCTTATAATGTAGATCATTCTTGACTGCACTTGAACACAAAAAAAAACATCGAAATCTCTTCAGCCGTTTAGGAGTTTGATTACGAACACTTGCACAGAAGATTTTTATATACCAGATGTTTATTTGCTGTATAGATAAAGAACCTAGATACCGACTGCAGCGCCTCTGCTGGGTTGATTATTGAAATCTAAACCATCCAGGGCACCACCCAACGGCATTCAAAAAAATTCATTCAAATCGGTCCAGCCTTTTAAGAGCAGTTCAGTGACATACACACTGTATGTGTATACACTATTTAAATCTTAACACTGTCACATAAAGTCTGATGCAGTACATATGGAGGCTCCAACATATAATGTTTAATTTTACAAGTAGGTCGACATATAGTATACAGAGGGACTAGAGTTTATATGATAACAACTTCCTTCCGCATTAAATTAGTGTCATAATAATATTATAAATGCAAGTTTTCCTGCAATTACCATAAAATAATAGTCGTATAAATGCAAACTGTATATATAGAAGGAAGTTACTTCGTAGATAGCATTTCCGTACTTTAATTTTCCATGTAATCATCTAGAGAAGTGCACCTTAATTGATATTAGAATTTTCTCTTGCACTCAAGTGTAGTTGAGTATTACTAGGACGTGATCACGTTTCGTTTTTATGGGACGGTATTGTTTACACTTTGTTCCTGTCTAGTAACTGAATATGTTTATTTTTCATTATTTATTTAGAATTTTGATAATTTCTGATGCTTATGTTGTCCGATATTTTTAAAAATAGCTTTTGTCCATGAGCAGGATGGTTATAATCTATTTTTACACGCTTTATATTAGCTTCACCTGTAGATATGTATGTATGTATGTATGTATGTATGTATGTAACCGACTCCTTCGGACTCGATTTTGACCCACTTTAAACGGACAGATTTAATTCAAATTTTGCTTTTTTTTGGGTTGCTCTATAGAATATTGCACAGAGCGCCCCACGCTTTTTCACAATAATACCAGTATTTTTTGTTCATTACCATTTTCAGCCTAAATTAGGAATTATTTTTCACTTTTTAGTTTGATGTGCTTTAAAAGCGTGTTTTTTAGTTTTTTTAAACTATTATTTATTATATTATATTCTTAAAGAGAATTGTTTACAATTTGTACACATGAAACATGGCCTTTTGTGTTTCTGATGGGGATATTTCTTAAATTTTATCTCGATTATTTTCCATGACACATTGGCAAAAAAATCCATTAAACAATAGACTATGTCGTAGTTCAAACACTAGGCAGATATAGGCACATAAATATGTATTTATATAAAACTTCTTTAAATGATATAAACGCGAATTGATTACATTATTTATATAACTGTGAAGGGTATCGAGAGACTGAAGATTGACAGTCTGTTGCTGACTGCAATTGCTGAACAGCGTTTGAACCGGGATTATTTCTATTATTAATAAATTAGCATTAATATACGTTAAAGATTGTATTATGTAGTATTAGGAAACAGACATCCCCAAAGTAGAAACAGAACAAAGTCAAAGATATTGGATGTATTCTAACAGTTTCACAGAAACAAAACAAATAATTATATAGAATGACATAACAGCGGCGAGTTGACAATATAACTAGATTAAACGTAAGACGAAATAATTATAATAAGGAAATTTCTAAATTTACTCCCATTTTTTTTATGGTTGTACAGTTCACACCAATTGACCTAGTCCCATGCTAAGCTGGTGAAGCTTGTGTTATGGGTACTAGGCAACGGATATACATATTATAGATAGATAGACATATAAATACATATTTCAACACCCAAGACCTAAGCACAACACCAAATGCTCATCACATCGATGTCTTTGTCTCAGCCGGGGATCGAACCCGGGACCCATGGATTCGCAGTCAGGGGTACTAACCACTAGACCAATGAGTCGTCTAAACAACAAGTGAGGAAAGGATAACAATTATTTTAGTTTATTACGTGTACTAAAGTGTTATCAAACGGCTGATTTGCTACGTGTAATGATGAGGTTAACGGGTTGGTTATGAAACCGTTGCTATTTTTAGATTGCAATAGACGAATGCGTGAAAAACTACGCAATGTCAATTACATAATGGTTCACTTAGGACATTTGCATTTTGTTTTCCATCCTTTTTTTAACTTCGTCTGGCATTTCACAACACAGAGCTTTAAAGCACTTTCTGATGCGCAACATCTCTTTGTTAAACCAGCTGCCAGTAGATATATTTCCGAACCGAAATTTTAGATCAGTCTTACATCAGTTAGTACAAAAGTGTTAGTAAGTTAGTAGAAAGGGATACGATGTGGACAGGTAATGTTTGTACAGTAGAGATTTAAAGAAGGATAGAAAAGGAGCTAAGCGAATAAGGACAGGAAGTGAAGTTACGTAACGAAATTTTTGGAGATTATTGACCCCCCCATGTAAGTCGCCGTAACGATTGATTTTCAGTACCCAAGTACAGTACCGTACCCAAGTATAGTAAAATGTTTCGTAACCACCTAGTGACTCTTTAGTTACTATGATGTGGTGTAAGTCGAAAAAAATATTAACAATAACGCGTAATTTAATCCCCGCCCCGCAGCGTAACGTTTTACAAAAGTAAACCCCCCCCCCCCCCCCTCACTACTGATGCTTTAAAGGATTCGCCAAGAAAGAAACTTTATTCAAACATACCCGCTTGTACGATTTCCTCCTGTATAAAGTATAAAGATTTGATATATGGAATTTCTTAGTCATTAGATGTCAATTGTAAGTGTCGTGATATAGGTTTGATACACTCCTATATTCAATTTTCCATAATAAATTTAATTATCACTCTATCATGGCGCAATCATACCTGTTTTATTCGCACCGACATGTTACAAATACATACTAAATAGTTGATTTAGATTACTTTTAAATAAATTTTTATTAAATAATTTATGTTCCACTATTGTTGTTGTAATTTGTAATATGTTTGTAAACATAATATTAATTTTCTTTCTCTTTCTTCACAGGCGTGACAATGCGAGAAAAAAGGGGAGGCGCTATGAGCAAAATGCAAAAGCTCAGAAAGCGCTTGTCCCTAAGCTTCGGTAGATTATGTAAGTATCTTTAGCTTTATCTCAATTTCGGAATGTTGGACCTGCCATTGACACTTTTAACTAAAAAGTTGCCCACTGTGTAACCCAGCGTAAACCAGCTTTTTAAAAATAAACTCTAAGTCTATAAAGCGTTTTTGTATTTTTATATTAGCAAACATGACTTAAACAAACATTTTTACAACTATATTTTGTTTTAAATAACGTTTATTATTGTTAAAACGTTCCTCAAGTGAGAGTTGAGCTAACAAAAATTATATATAAAAACAAACAATAACACTAAAAATATAGCCAAAGATGAAATACATAATATAAACATTTAACTAAGTACTGAATATACATAATTGTATTAGGTACTTAGTTGTGTGATATTTACGTGAAGGTGTGTATGAGGGGTATACTCATAATGCAGGTGATTTTGCGTTATGAATATTCTGACTACTCCTTTTAACCATATTTCAAGATAGCTTGAAACAAGTCAAAGCTTAAATATTGGTCATTGTATGTCCCGGCTGCGCGATGCAAAACTGAGTTTTTTGCATAGTTAGTGTTTGTGAATTACATGAAACAAAACACTATAAAAGGTAGACTGAAGTTAGTACAGAATTTGTTTTCATGGATTCTTTTTATATGGAAAAACGTCGTTACCATGGTAACATACATGGTACTAATATTTAAATCTATTATTCTTTTGTTTCAATTCCTATAATCATTTTTTGACAATGCTCAAGACGACTTGACATTTGAAATACGGGTATTTGTAATAAACGGAAATAATAGTTGAAGTATACCATAAAATGTGGAAGCTAAAAGCCCTAATTCGAATCAAAAGACAGTGGAATTGGCTTAATATATCAAATGCTTAATTGGAGGTTGTAATCGTACATTAACCTAATTAAGGGATGAACGGCTGACGTAATAAAAGCTTGGAAATTACGAAAATTAATGAAACCATTAGTATGAACGTAAACGGATATAATGAATATCCGTTTATGTTCATTCATAATGAATATTATTGTAATAAATTAACGATTCGGTACTTTCGGAACTTTCAGCGAATACAAAAAAATATTTTATTAGTTTAAAAATAGTTTTTAATTTAAAACCTACTTTACTCTAGTTGCATAGTTTATAAATAATAATAAAAACCAATAAATTTTAAAGCATTCGGAACTGAATTGTCGTTGTTTCCCTAGAAATGACTAAAAGCGGATTGAAAACACTTGCATCGATGTGGTGCCGATGAAACTTGGACTTATTTTATATAAATTATATATTAGACTGATTCAAAAAAAAAAAAAAAGAAAAATTTTTTTTTTTCAATGCATTTTAAATGGGAAATGGGACCCTCCCATGCGCCAGCTCAAGTTTCAAGATATCAAGCTCATTTTTTAGAAGGTTTTTTTTGTCTAACAAAGAAGCTTTTTAGATATATTTACTCAAAAGTAAAAAAAAATATTTTATTTTGAATCAGTCTATTATATATATGCAGGATAGCTTCTTTACGTGAATAAGATGTGTATTAGATAAAATAATAAAATAAATAATTGGGCTTTAGGGAGTTCGTCGTTAAATCAAGGAACATTACACGAAGTTTACTCTATAGAAATAACGACATAACAGGGCAGTTGGACTCAATGAAATTAACTTAATATCCGGTATTCATGTCACTACAGAATTTCACTTTATCCGTATAGTTGTATCAATCAATATCTAATCAAGGATACGCAGCTGCGGTTCACCTATAACCCTGATACACAACACGCCTTCAATAATCTATCAATTTATATGATATCCATAATGAGTTTGTGGTTAAGTCCTCTAGGTATAATACTTATTGGTTCCTAGAGAAGCTATTGGGTAGATATAATCTATGGAGAAATAACTAGGAAATACATGTCTGATGGGACGGGACATTTAAAGTTTTGGAAATAATTATTGTTAATGGAATGCCTGGGAAACATGGGTTGTACAAGTTTTAAAACCTGAAAGTATTGTGCGAATGCGCATTAATAAATGCGATGCGCATTGATTCAACCAATATGTGGCTCGGTTGTCGAAGTATTACTGAGTTTGAGAAAGAGAGTTAGTGTTCTTTAAGAAAGAGCGTCCCCTTTTAGGCAACTAGCGAACCTCCTGGCAATGTGGGGAGGTATTAATGTCAGGAACGAAACTTGTTCGAAACGAAAGATTGTTCTTGAAAATAATAGCACTTGGCCTCATAAAAACATAGTGTAGTAGTGCTACAAATTTCAAACGCAATGATACTATTTCAAGACCAATAACGTCACAAAATATTATCGTTGCTCTAAGAAGCCTTGTTTATTGCTAATATATTTATAGCAAGATTTGCAGCCGTACATTTTACGATATTTTTCATTTGTTGTGTAGAAATGGATAACGTAAACTATACAAGTATTATTAATATATTTAATAAAGTAAAGTAAACGTAGAAAACCCTCAATTTTTTCCTTATTAGAAATGGAAATTTATGATTGTATTTAGACTAAGTATGTAATATGTATAGTATACTTATACATGTATCACATAGACGTCCGTCGTAATAAAACTGAACGTATTGAACGCTGAACGCGCACCAACACTATATGGAACCGGCTTCCCAAATAATAATATGTATAATAATCCCAAAATAACCAATTCGATTTAAGGTCCTTCAAGAAAAGAGCTTAACAATTCTTAAAAGGCCGGCAACGCACTCGCCAGCCCTCTGGCATTGAGAGTGTCGGTAGGCGGCGGCATCACTTAACTTACTTGACATATAATTTAATTGATGAATCATATCCTATCCTAGAGTAACATTGATATTTATTTAATGTTTCGATTATTAATATAGCCCGTGCGAAGTCCGTACAGACAGGAAAAAATATTTTTAAATGTGTAGCACAATACAGTTAATTCTTTACAAACATTTTGATACCTTCGTATGAAACATAAAAAAAATATACTAAATTTTTCGCCCTATCTTATGGAGAGGTATCAAAATGTTGATAAAGTAAAATTTATTTTATTGTGGTAGTACAAAATAAAAAAACCTCTTCCGGCCTGGTAGAGATTTTTTAAATATTTTAAATTAAATTCAGATGTACAACTTACAATTTATGCTGTATGTAAATTTTTTAAGTTATTCGGGTTAATTTCCGCATCCGTCACAGCCCACAAGCCTGTTTATTTAAGCGTTTCCCGTCTCTGGAATGCCTCCTGAAATCTATTGAGCCATTTTCCCCAAAGACTCGCTGCGTAGATTTAATCGCGTCTTTATCACCTCTTAGTTACAGTGTAAAACTTATTAAGCGTTTACTTTATGCTTCTTGGTAAACTGTAGAACACTTTTTATTATTAGAGATTATGGTACTTTCTGCCACAGCAGTCGTTACGGATTATGTTAATATTTATCTACTGAAGTTGGTAAGATTGCAGACTTTTAAGCCAAAATATGTTAGTTTTACCCGGATAAAGCTAAGGGGTAGCCCCTCTCAACACTATTGTATGACACCACGACAGGCGATAAACCGGGGTTTATTAAAAATAATCCTACTAAGGGAGCGTTCAAGTATTACGTAACGCAATTTTTGAAGATTATTGACCCCCCCCCCCCTCCCCCATGTAACTCGCCGTAACGTTTTTCAGTACCCAAGTATAGTAAAACGTTTCGTGACCACCTAGTGACTCTTCAGTTACTATTATGTGGTGTAAGTCGAAAATAATATTAACAATAACGTGTAATCCCCTCCCCGCATCGTAACGTTTTACAAAATGACCCCCCCCCCCAAAATTCGTTACGTAATACTTGAACGCTCCCTAATTGCTCGGCGCGAATAATGTATTTGATCTCCAACATGACTTTCTGACGTGTCCTTTTAACAGTAATTCCGTTCCCATGCACAGAGCATTGTAACGGAATTCTCAATAGTAATTTCAATGATGAAACCAATAATTAACTTAATTGGCAGAAGTCGAGCTAACATAAAATAAAAACTTTTCAACCTCTTAATTATGTACTAATTCTTAATATTATTTTTATAATTCCCTAATGTTATTTGTTATTGGCAAATAAAAAACACTGAGGAAAAAATACATCGATTCACAAATTATAAAAATTTAAGGAAAATTGATCGCAAAGTGTGAGATGTGAACAACTCTGGAGCAACGATGATATCCAGAGCTAGCTCTTTTATCTGAATGCTCAATCTGGATATCTGTGAATGGAATAAGCTTTGGCCAAACGCGATCTTCTGAAAGGCGGGTCAAATGGGATGATCTTGAGGGAACACGCAATTTTAATCTAGTTATAAAGGTTGGCGTAATCAACCTGATTTTTAAAACTTTCTACGATTCTTCTATGACAACATCTTAAAGTGCTAGCCTGGTAATTAACATTCAATTGCTTTATTGCTTAGCATTAGCTAACTTGGCACATATAGTTATATTCGAAGAATAGTGACGGATCTGACAAATAGTAAAATTTACTGGGCAGCCATTTCAAAATAATATATAGGTACGTAATCATGTTAGTTTTTGTCATAATTATTTTAATTCATATTCCGTTATTATGAAAATTGGCATACAAGCAAACAAAAGGGTTTCTTTTGAAACTCACAGTTAACTAGAAAAATCAATGAGCGTCTATCAAATCCGTCACTTTAGCGACTGATTAATTTGAAATTTAAAACACATGGATTTTTTTTTAATGTAGCCATAATATTTAGTCAATGTAGTATCCGAATATGATAAAAAGTGGATTTTTTTCAAATCTGACATTGTTCTAGGATCATGACGATATGAGCCTTAATTATTTCCAATTGTTATAAAAAAATTTAAACCATAGTATCTCAAGCGGTTCTCATTTATTTTTAAAGGGGTTAAAAAATAAATACAAGCTACATATAGGCACAAAAGATTCGTTAATTAGGGAATGAACAATTATAGTGTAGTGTTATAAAACTAAATAATAAGATTTAATAAATAACTTGTTTTACTTAACCTTTTTCGTGGGTCGAAACCTATAAAAAAGTAGACCCATTATTAGCTTACTACGGCTGAATGTAAATGCGGCATAAGATACCGCCTAGCAACACAGCAGACGATGTACGCGTGCCATACATAGCTAACTAATTAATTATCAAATTAAAAGCTGTCAGTAATCTCACTAACAATAGCATCCTGTACATAACGGATAACCTCAAAAATCTGAAAGCGTCACGAGATAAATGTCTTCTTATCACGTAATACGCGCAGCGTAAATATACGGAACATGCGAGGGAGATAGATGTATATTGTTCATCAAGATAGAGAAAGATGGATGGTGGCTGTAAATCAAAAAAGTGATGTATATACGACCGCATAACCTGGCGCCGAATTTCATTCACGCTAGCCAGTCGAGTGAAAAACATTGTTTTAGTTCAGTGCTGAGAAGGAACTTTATTTTATATATATAATTTGGGAAAGATGCTTCTAGAAGATGGTAAGTTATTACTCTTTATTGTCTGCCAGGTATAAGATACAACCCAAAGTGACTCTTTGCCTCTGAGACAAGAGACCTTCGAAAAGAGATACACAAAGTTTTCTGTCTGTCGGAAAAATGGAAAACTTTCATTCTAAGTTTCAGGCTTTTTTGATGATTTTTTTGCAGCTTTAGTTACCATGACAGCTATAGCTTAATATGCAAACACTTTTTAAAGGCATAACAGCTTATTGTAAGTGAAAATGCATATGATATAAAATGTAAATTATATTTAAAAGCAAAATTAAACCAGAAACGTCTATAACTGGAAGTTGTTGTTTTCTTTAATATTTTTTTTGTATAAGGTATGTTATTGTTCAGTAATAAAGACATAAAAGTGCTATACCAATCGTATACGTCCAAATTTTAAAGCCAAAAATTGGCACTCATCCCGATCTGGTAAAATCTATAAAACAAGTTTTTTTGGTAGAAATCGCTTATCTCAGGACCTGCTGTCTGTTTTGTATAGTCCATTTATCGATGAAAGCCTAAACACACGTTTGACAGAAACTAGCGTGAAACCGCAGCGTATAATAAGAATCAAACTGAAGAAATGATTGATTTCTTACTATTTATTAAGAGTGTTCGAACTGTGAGTGTTCGATAGTATGAAAGCTCTTTGTTCTTGATTCAGTCTGCTATGAACTCAGCGTAAAGCAACAAGTGCTGTATCTTAGCTACACGATTTCTATAGAAATACTGTGATTTGCATTATCCTTACACTAATAATATATTAATTTTTTTTGCACATTTGTTACGAAGACATTTACAAGAAAAAAATTACCCTTAGGATGCCAGGCATACTGTGGAGTACCATAGGCTATAATAAATAAAATAACAGCTGTCCGAAGACGCCGCTTATGTCTTGTAAAGAGAATTAGGTCGTAATTTGCTATTAAGCTTATCAGCTATTGTAATACTATTATCGTAACATAAACATTGGGAACATTGATACGGATGAATCACCGATCAAATGTCATGGACTATTGGCCTATGACCCTTATCAGTGAAACATGGGTAACGGAATGGTATGACTAAATGGCAGGAAGTAGTTTTTTCTATTGAAATATATTACGTTCTCACAGACTAGACAGGAAAGCCATATTGAGTGGTACATACCTGGCATTTGTGTTTACTGTGAGCTGTCATTTTCTGATAGCATTGCTTCTTGACATTTTATATATAGGATAGCCTATCTGTCATTCGATTCTGTCGATTTTTAATGTAGATTGTCTTTTTATAGTGGAATTTTGTATGAACCGTCTTTTGTCTTTTTATCATCTGACATCGTAACTTTTTTTGTTAGTTGCCGGTATACGTCGAAACATTTATATAGCACTTATAGTGAATGTAACGATTTGGGATTCAATATCATATCTTAGGTTTAGATCGTCGCGATCGCGATCTTTTATCTTCGGTGTGGCCGGACAGGAGTCATGCTTTGCGTTAAAAACATTTTATTTAAAAGAAAAACCGTAAATTTTTACACAATATTATTTCTCAGACGTATTTAATTTACTTACATTCTATATTTGTTGTCATAATCTAATATATAAAATTCTCGTGTCGCGGTGTTTGTAAAGAAACTCCTCCGAAATGGCTTGACCTATTTTCGTGAAATTTTGTGTGTCGGTCTGCGAATCAAACATCTATTTTTTATCCCCCTTAATGTTCAGGGTGAGAGCCCCCCAAATTAAAAAAAAAAATTGTTTTTATTTTTTATGATACAGAATACAAAAATAAATACAACCCTTAATTTTCACCCCTCTACGATCAACTTCTATTTTTTATTAAATAGTAGATATTAAATTTTATTGAATTAAAAAAATGTTACCTATAAATAATATACATGGCAATAGTATAAGATCCCGCTATACAAAATATTTTTTTTTTAAATTAATTAAAAATACTCTGGACTGAAATTTGCTAGGCAACCCATATGGATTATATTTATTGACATATTAAATTATATATAAAATAAGTTTAATTAAATAAGCATCTCGGTGAAGGTCGTTGTATAGCGGGATCTTAGACCAAAAACAACGTTTGCCAGATCAGCTAGTGATATATAATCTCAAAGTGAATAATTATTTGTCGTTTGATTTAATAAAACATAAATAAAACACGAGACGTTCAAAGACCGTTAAGGAACGTAAATAAGAGTTGTTTGTTGAAGATGTGATTAATTTATTTTGTTTGCAGTATCAGTTGTACGTAGTGTTTATTTGAATGTTTCTCTGGAGACTTAATAGGGTATTTTTAAGTTCTTTTTTTAGCTCGGCTATTGACCTTCAAACTAAGTTGTGTAGTGGTGGTAACCCGATTTTCCGGCGTATTATTTTGTACACTATACGCTACAATCCTTTGGTTTTAGCCTCAGATTTCTGTATATGTTTCGTGATCATCATTTGTTTTATAGTCAAGTAGGTAATCAGCCTTCTGTGCCTGACACATGCCGTCGACTTTTTGGGTCTAAGGCCTGCCGGTTTCTTCGCTATGTTTTCCTTTACCGTACGGGCGAGTGTTAAATCCGCACATAGACAGAAAGTCCTAGAACCTACGGCTTCAGGTAATCAGGCAATGTCTGCTCTTAAAATAATTTAATGGAATTTTGTGATTGTCACTAGTAACACATTTTTAATTAAATATAATATTGATATATAACATTAAATTTATTACTAACAAAACACACACCCAGAAACACACAAAATAATAATAATCAAAACAGAAAAATAACAAAAAAATATGGATTGCAAAAAAAGGAATAAGGTACATTATAAGTGTGTAATGTGTGTGTGTTGCGGTAGCAACTGGCCCTGGCTCACCATAATGCTGTGTAGCAGACGTGTGTCACAGCGCTGGTCATTCTGCCAAAGACCACGACAGTTAGTTTAAATCGTGAAACCAAGCATCTATAATCATATCTAACTAGCATGGGCAAAGCACAGGCAAACGTTCAAACGGCAAAAAGTTCATCTAAAAAGTAGGATTTTAATTAATCTTAAAACACTACACGAGTTACACTGTTTAATGTTTGTTTATGTTGTTAAAGTTCTTAAGTACCGTCTCTAAACGTTCATTACGTATAACATGCGTGTAGCGTTAACGTGAAATTACAAGAATGAGGCAACTTGTATATTTTTTAATATAAAACGTATAGAAATACGGCTTTGCACAATTTTTCCTAAATCCTTAATTATTGCGTAATCAACTGTATGTCGTTTGTAAACAAAAACGCCGATTTAAGCTCCTCTATCAGTGAACCCATAAAGAGCACTTACCATCGAAAGAGTGGGGACGGGATGGAAATTTCCAGGGCATGAAAGTATAGAAGAAATATCTCATATCCTTAAAGCGAGTAATATCTCGTGAAGAGATTACGTAATGTATATACTATCCTTTCCATCTCAACGCCTGGCGTTCCACAACACAGGTCTTTTAAGGCACTTTCTGCCGCGCACTACCTCTTTGTAGAACCAGCTGTCAGTAGATCTATATCCGAAACGATACAACTAAGGGGCTGTCAAGAAAAGAGCGCAGTATTCGCTTAAAGATCTGTCGCAAAAAAAAACATGTATGTGTACTTATGTACACGCGTTAGAAGTTACACTTCTTTGGCGTAACAAGATAAAAATCTTTTTAATTTTTTTATCTTTCGCCTTATTCTACGTTTGTAGAAAAACGTCACTAACAATAGAAAAAAGGTATTTAATCATTGAAAGTTTTATTATAACGCATTATCTAGTTAAATAATGTTTATTTAAATATCACAAAAAAAATAGTTCTACATAATTAAAGAAATGGACATTTTATACTTTAAAATGTTGACTATGCTACTTTCAGGGTGTCGGTTTTTTGTGACGGTGTGCGCGCGCATCGTAAAAATTTACTCTCATCATTTTTCCCTAACGCGCCAAAAGAAGTATAACTTCAAACATTCCTGTGATAATTTAAAACAAAAGACGAGCGTTGTCTGTGTTGGCTGTCTGATTGAAAGTAATGTTATGACGCATTTTGTCCCATAAACGCGTAGTAACTAAAGATGATGTTTACCAATCATACAGCATCGTCGTTTCAGCATTACATCCTCACCTCTGGTGTATTATGCCCTGGAAGAAGAATTCAGCTAAACTTAAAATACTATATATAATATATATAGTACGTGAGCAACTCAATATTTAATTTATTAATTTGTCCTTATTGATGTCATTGTATTTAATTAGCGGTTATTATTTAATTTCAGTGAAAGGAATGAAAATGATTACATAATAAATTAATGTTCGTTTTGCGCGTGGGAGTAACCTTTATGAATCAGCCTACTGCGGACCATATATGGAAGAGTCGATTCGTTCTATCGCATAATGTGTAATGCATGCTGCAAGATTAGCTTGTGTAGGACATATTTCTGTTCTGTCATTGGTCATTGTACTCCAGTTAGTAAAAGTCTTTTGTATGTGGGTAATTTACAATAAAATTGTGATGAAAAATGACTCGCGGATAATTTTGTTTTAGAAACCTTGCTGTGTAAATTATTTGCTATTATTATTATTTTCTTTATTTCTACATAATGATATATTTACATTGTACATTCGCGGATGCTTATCGGGCACTTGCGACTTCTACAATACAAAGAGTTCCTTCGGAAGTTGTGTACTGCGATATTGCGGGCTACTCGATGTGAGGAAGTTGCATGGATATGGTTAGCGCTGCGCTTTCTTAAGTTCTCATGTTATTTTCACACGTGTATGCTTTCTATAACATAATTTCGTAAGTATCTGATTGTCCTCCTTGTAACGTGTGATGTTTGAAAGCAAAAATAACATAAAATTGCTCGTAAGGTGAAGGTAAATAGTAGGAAAGCCAGCATATCTTAGACTATTAAATCGCTGATCTGTCAAATACAGAAGCCTATTCACCCAAATAAAACAAACTTTATTGAAGATTCTGCAAGGCATTCTGCAGTTAATACTTCATACATGAAACAAAAAATGTTCACTCGATTCCTTGAAGCGACAGCCAAATTATTTTCACCCGGGTTTTACACGGTTTAATATATTATATATATATATATATCTGTTGATAACAGTTTTCCGTAGGATTTGTGCTAAACGTGAAAGCATTTGATCTCGTTCATGCGATATAAGTATATCGGATATCGGTAACATATATCTTATGAAATAATTATTCTAGTTCGTGACTGCGGTTTTGACTTTATGTTATTATTATTATGATATTTCTTACTACACATAATAAAAAAATCATAACTTAGGGCTCTGTATGGCAGGTATATAGACGGAAATGATACGCTAACAAAAGTGCATTGTAAGTAAATATACCTTCATAAACAAAGCTCACATTAAAACCTCATTTACAAAAACTAAATCTGTATGACACTGTTTTTATAAGTACTCATTTGTCTCTTTCTGTCATGTTGTGATTACGCTATGAGTAATAGAGACAGATCGTATAAAGAGTAGGACACATTTTTTATGGCGGGGACAAGAAGGTTCACAATTTTATGAAGTTTAATGAACCCTATACAATAAAATCGTAATTGGAAAAGAAACTATACGCTCATTCAACAACTTGCAAGGGTATTGTTTCACATTGAAAGCTATAAGCGATTGTCGGATCTTTGTCGACCCCACTATTGTCTATCGTCGAGGAATAAAGTCTAACGCACTTATTGAATGCGGACTTTATTTATTTCTCTTTTTATGCAAATTTTTGCAAGATCAACTCACAACAGAGAGAACCAACTTTTTTTTCCTGCTGAACAACGTCTGTGTCTGTCAAACTTGGTGATACGCTAGAAGAAATATTTTAAACTAGCTGGCCTGGCGAACATTGTACCGCCTAACAGTCGATTCTTTATTATTTTTTATATACTTATTCTGCTATTCGGGACACCGGTCTAGCTAAGATAAAAAAGAAAGTTGAAAAGACAACAAATACATTATGTCAAAAAATAAAAATTTACCTTCCCGGAACCCCTTCACTAAGACTTGAACTTTATGATATGGTATTAAAGTTCAAATTGCTTTTAAATATTATTACGAATATTTTGTATGGGAATATAGAAAAGTGTTGTTTTTAGACTTTTTCACTAAATTTTTTCTCTCCGTAAGAACCATCCTCGTACTTCAAGGAATATTATAAAAAAAGAATCAGACAAATCGGTCAAGCCGTTTTCATGTTATGTCGTGACAATGGAAAACGGGTTTCATTTTTATATATATAGATTAAGTCTCTTATTCCATCGTCCATTAGTACCACTTCTTCAAAGACTGGTATGCACGCGAAATCCTTCCTGCAGGTCTATTACATGGCGGCTACCACTGACTCTCTTCGCCTGATTGTTAAAAAATCTATTTGCCTAAAATAACTGATTGTCCTTATCCTTCTTGTGATAAAGAAGAAGACGAAGAAGAGATGACATTATAAATTCAATTCTGATTCAGTTTTAGTCTATTCAAATTCCCAAGTGACACACTGCTTCAATTTTGATGACTGGACCACTCAAGAATGTCTTTATTGCCTCAATTGTATGCCCGTTACGCAAGTTTGTTGTAATGTTTTTAACATTGAGTTCAAAGCACTCGACGTATTTTCGGTTGTATAGCTCAAGTGGTTTTTAAAAATATCCTTTGATGGGAAGTTTCTGTACTTTTTTAAGTATATTGTTTTTTTGAAGTTATACTTAGGGAAAAATGATGAGAGTCAATTTTTACTCTGAGCACACCGTCACATAAAACCGACACCCTGAAGTTAGCTATAGTAAAATTTTTAGTTTTTTTGTATTGTTACTGTCGTTTTTTGAAAATATTTTTTATCTTGTTACGCCAAAGAAGTATACCTAATTTCTAACCCGTGTACATAAGTACACACACGTTTTTACATATATCATTACTATAAGTAAAACACGTTGTTGGTTGTAACGACTTATTTAATAGAGAAAAAATAAAATTAAAAGGGACTTGACATTCAAAGTTTACTATAAAGTTAACTAGACGGGACGGGACTAGTGCTAGACAGGCTACTTCTAATTAATTTGCGATATTTGTTTTAAAACAAGTGTTGTTTGATGATTTGCTATTTTAAAAGAGTATCGTAGAGTTTTATGACGTCGAATAAGTGATACCTGTATCTTATGTTCCACATAATAAACATATTTTATTTATTTATTTAGCTAATTATCGACAGATTTACTATTTTGATATTATTCTTTACAGCAATTACTTTACTGACAATATGTTTTTTAAAGTTGTTTTTTATCGTTAACGCCCTCTACTTAGTGGGGTGGTCATACTTTTGTGGACAATAAGTCCACTTGATAGATCCATCTTCTTGATGAATCACTGTGCGATCTTTCGCCATTTTAAATTTGTAGTAGATATTTCTTTAAACGCGAAATTATCGGTAAAGCTTTTATATAATGCTTTTTAATGGCACAAACACTAGATTCTGATAAAATTTAGTATTACAGTTTTTTCTCGTTTAGGACAACCTACCGGTTATATTGACCAAAATCAAAGGTCCCGGCTGAATTCTATTGTATTAGGTACTTAATAACGACGTCATCGGCTGATACGACTATCGGTTTTTACGACCAAATATGAGTAGTCCCTTCGATTTCGTTATAACAGATTTTGATTGTATTTCAAAAGGTAAGATATTCTTATTCTCGCCTGCCTGTTTATATAAGAAGTGCATGACTGGTGCATTTACGATGTTTATCAACGTTTATTGCTTCATAACTTATTATACGCTCTTAAATTTATCTGTCTTATATAATTTACGAGTCCGATCGTAATAAATCATTGTTTATAATGGGCTAATGGGAGCGATATTATTCACGCGAATGCATAAGGTCATTGAACTTTTTAATGTTTAGTTATCGTTTGGCAAATCTTCAAGCGCCATTTGTTCCTTATATACATCGTCTTTAGAAGTGTTTAGTATATATTTTATTTTCACATGCAGGCATCGCAGTAGACATATTTCGATTGCTTCCATATTTTCGCCTTAATCGACCTATAGGGCGCCTACTATTTGCTTGATGTATATAAAAATTAGGTGAATTAAATTAATTTGGGTTCTGAAACCAGTAGGTACGGTATGCTTGATTTGCGATAGTATTTATGTAGTGATATTTTTGTATGATGTGGTATATTTTTTTTTATAGAACAGGGGGAAACGGGCAGGAGGCTCACCTAATGTTACGTAATAGCACCGCCCATAGACACTCTCAATGCCAGAAAGATTGCGAGTGCGTTGCCGGACTTTTAAGAACGCTCTTTTCTTGACCCTAAGTCTATTTGGTATATGCCAACATTACATCTCTAAATAAACCTATATAAATGCGGATTTATTACGTTATATAATTCTTAATTATTTACTTTAATGTACTATTAGACATAACAGGTACATAGTATTATAAAGGTATCATATGATAGTAATAAGTACAAACTAATACCAACTTATTTAAATTATTTAAAAAAACACTTAACGTATATCTCAATCTCTATCATATCTAACTGACTATTTGGAATTTAACAACGAAATACAAACATAATGCTTACATAAGCTAGTCTAACTTAATAATTATTTTTGTTTTTCAACATTTACCGTGCCATTAATGTAAATCCTAAGATTTACCAACGGAATGGTGGTAAGAGTTCGAATCACAAAGATTTTGGGACATTTACCATTAGGAATTGGTAGATCTTAGGTTTTACTGGAATATCTCAGGATTTACTGCAGTTCGAGCTTTTACAGTAACATATATACATAAATCCACTTTCGAATGCCAACACGTTCAGCAATTTTAATTTATATCACTAATGTAATTCGGTATTATTAGCTTCATATATCAACTGTTAGTCAATACGGAAAACATTGGTCACACGACGAATGAGTCACGAGCACCAGCCTGTTTGTTTAAAGTCTGCTTCGTTCGGCCTGCCCTGAATTGTTTGCTCCGGGTTAATGAATGTCCCTGACTCCTGACCACAGGAGGTGAACCATTGTTTCCTTTTCCTTAGAGATATTGAACTTTGACGCGTTAAAGGGTTTAAAACTGGTGCGTATTAATCTGATTTTACTGTAGTAAGTGGTAACACTGGGGCCGTTCATAATACCGTAATCTTTGATTTTTTTACACGCTTTATATTAGCTTCACCTGTATGTATGTATGTATGTATGTATGTATGTTCGGACTCGATTTTGACCCACTTTTAACGGACAGATTTAATTTAAACTTTGCGCACCTGTCAAAGATCGATGACAATGCAATAATCCGAAAAAAAAAATGAAAACAAAAAATTAACTAAAAAATAATAAATAAATAATAGTGCCATATTTTTCGTCTATCGAGCAACCCACACTTTTTCACAATAATACCAGTATTTTTTGTTCATTACCATTTTCAGCCTAAATTAGGAATTATTATTTGGTGATTACGTCATTAGTTTTTATTTACTTGTCTACACATATTACCCACACATTGTCTATGCTTGAAAACGAAAGGCATTTTCGAGGATTCGTACAAAAAATTAATAGGTTTATGTACTATTATTTTTGAGAGCTTTGCTTAATTTTGCTGACAAGATGAAGGGGGGATAAATTGCAGTAAATCTGCTTATGCAATACTTGAACAGCCCCACTAAGTAATGATTCTGTGAGCTAATTAATGATTAAGGGAGCGTTCAAGTATTACGTCACGCAATTTTGGAGATTATTGACCCCCCCCCCCATGTAACGCACCGTTACGTTTTTCTGTACCGAATAGTAAAACGTTTCATGACCTCCTAGTGACTCTTTATACCTAAAAGCTACCATTATATTGTGTAAAGTACTGGGAAGTCGAAAATAATATTGACAATAACGCGTAATTCAATCCCCGCCCCGTATCGTAACGTTTTATAAAAGGAGCCCCCCCCCCCATATTCGTTACATAGTACTTGAACGCTCCCCAACCGATTCGTCGATTCAATGTCCAAGATGCAATTATCTGCATTTCATTTAATAGTTTGATTAATCCGTGAACGAATATTGGTTTATTTTCGGAGCCTGAACAAAACACCTCGGGTTGTGAATCGCAATTGACCAAAGGATAATCTATAGAGACACAAGAAAGGCAAAAACTTTATCCCTCCAAACATTATTCAGTTATGCCCTCAAAGGAGTTATTTGAAGTTCTCAAAGCTAAAGTTGACGAGGGTCTAAATCGAAATCGTTGTGGTCAGCCAACTTCGACCTTAGCTTGTAATCTACACATGCAAATAGTTTCAGTTATGTATAACTAGAGACCATCTCTCCTGTGCCCTGGTGAAAATTAATAATGTATATTAAATTTGTACCGCATTAAACTGAGTGTCGTTTTTGAAGTTATACTTCTTTTGGCACGTTAGGGAAAGATGATGAGAGTAAATGTTTACAATGCACGCGCTCACCGTCACAAAAAACCGACACCCTGAAGTTAGCTATAGTCAACATTTTAGTTTTTTTGAAGTTATACTTGAAATGAATAAAGACATTTTTTTTTGGCGCGTTAGGGAAAAATTATGAGAGTAAATTTTTTCTATTGTTAGTGTCGTTTTTTCTACAAACGTAGAATAAGGCGAAAGATAAAAAAATTGAAAAGATTTTTTATCTTGTTACGCCAAAGAAGTATAACTTCTAACGCGTGTACATAAGTACACACACGTTTTTTTAAGAAGACGCGCGTAAGTTTACTATTTCCATATACGTTACATAGTTTAAACGTATAAATGTTAATATGTGAATTCCATAATAATGACTTAATAAATAAACCCTCTAGGGCATTATTTCTCAATCTTTTTTGTGCCATGCCCATCTTCCTAAAATTCTTATTCCCCCCCTATGTAACATTCATCATTTTTAATATAAAAAAAATTGAATTGTTTACTTAAGAAACTCTTACTCACTCTCTTGTTAAATGATTGGTTTATAGGACACAGTAAGTAAATTTTCGAAACATAATGAAAAACTGAAATCCAAATTCCAAATAATTATGGGCCCCAAGTTGGGAAACACTGCTTTAGGGTGTCATTTACAAAGAACGTCTTAAAACGACGAACGTCTTTAAGCCAAATTGTATTCACTTCTCGCCTTTTTAATGCAACAAGGGGCAAACGGGCCGCCCATAGCCATGACATTGCCAGAAGGCTCGCAAGTGCGTTGCCGGCTTTTTAAGAATTGGTATGCTATTTCTTTGCAATTAAGAAAAAAAAAGCCTTTATTAATGGTCAAGTCTTTGGGTGGTTGCTTATTTTAAGTACATTGAGTGTAACGTTCCACAAACGCATCCCTTTGGTACGGATGCGTAAATCCTCATGTAGTTCAAAGTCAAATATTTTTTTTAATTAGGCCTATTAAAAAGGCACTTTTGAAAATACAAATTACAATTTAAAAATATTTAAAAAAATGACTAGTTTCCCCTTTCGAAGGTTCATGTGAAGAAGAATGGGCAAGAAACTCCATATTTACTCTTTTAAAATACTTCATGAGCTTCTAAAAGGTATGAATACTGCAAAATTGGTTTGAATGTGGCTCACACAACTTTATGTTCTATAAAAGACAGTCGAGACTATTTATAGACCGGCCTGCTTTATGTTTGACCTTTCCGCTTCGGTAACTGTTCCGTTACGGCGACCTTGAAGAAAGTCTTTCATTTTGAACTTCCATACCACACATTAAACCGTATACCTCATGATTCACACATAACATTCTAGCGGCAGGTAAAATGTTATCGCTACTAAAAAATTACTAATACAGTCAAAATCTGTTATAACGACTTCAAAGGGTCTACTCATATTTGGTCTTGAAACCGATAGTCATAATATATACGATGACGTTGTTATTAAGAACCTAATACCTACAATAGAATTCAGCTGGGACCTTTGATTTTGGTCAATATAACCGGTATGTTGTTCTAAACGATGTCGTCGTAAACGGTTGTGACTGTATAGATTTTATCCGCAAAACAATTGAATAATAATTGAACAACAATTGTTTACAGTGGTCAGTGATCTGTCACCGAGACCGGTCGTTACTGCGCGCGCTAGTGAATTATTTTTCCACGAGTGCAATTACCTACCTACCCTCACTGTGAAAGTGACTCATTATGGAATAGTTTTTTGTGAAAACACACATAAGCGATAACTTCGCTACTTCCCAATTGCTTCCGATTACAGGAACAAAATGAACTCCCAATCGTTAGTCAATAACCCAATTTATGCTACTGTCACTCAAAATACCATGTTCCCTAAAAAGGATCAAGCAATTGTCATCGACGCTTTAGAAAACGTAAACTGCTCGCTCTACTGTTATATTTAAACCTTAATCAACGTTTTTATATTTTTAAGCCGCCTTTATCTTTAGATGTATGGCTTATAAAATAAATAAGATTAAAAAAAAAAACAATTGAAGTTATGAAATACCGGATATTTCAAATTTGTTGAAACGACCGTAATACAAAACCTTCAAGAGCCGTTTAAATATTCAACCCATGGTCTATCTGATAAAAGAACGATAATTTTTTGTGGCGTTTTTGATGGCGTTCAGCTTTAGTATTTCGTACAACGTGATGAGAATGGTTAATGTCACATGTCATACTCAATTTATGGGGCTTTATGAATCTTTATGTAATTCGTTGGTAAATATAATTGTGATTTTAGTAATCTATATAAATATGGTCTAGGTCTGTGGCCGTCGACGATCAATCAAAATGAGGTTTTGCCGCGCACTATGTGGATATCGCGAGTGCGTTGCCGGCCTTTTAAACATTGGCTCTTTTCTTGAATGACCCTAAGTCCAACTGGTTCGGAAATACTTTAGTGGGCAGCTTTCACATAGCGGTAGTGCGCGGCAAAAACTACTATAAAAAACTTTATTAGATCTAAAGCTAGTCTAGCAAATAATTCCTGTAACTTTAATATCTTATACTTTAAATGCATCTATACGTGACCCTGTTTCGAATGTAGGTCATGAAGACTTCAAAATATTAAATATTTACTTGTAAAAGACGTCACCGAATGACTCAGAGTCCCAGACAGTGGCATGTTTTTAATTATTAACCTAACGTAGCCGTATAGCTGTAATTTAAATTTTATATTAACGAAAATATAGTTATAATTACTGATTTAGACATTTTATTTATTAATTGCGGAGTAAGAGTTGTACTTAGCCTTTTTTTGTAGTGAAAACGATCCTACGGGACCCCCAAAAGGGCAGTCATTGCAGCCCAAGGACACCCATTTTTAGAGGGTGCGTTGCCGGCCGTTGAGGGAGCAGTATATGTACTTTTACTTTAAACAATTGGAAGTCCTATCTCTCCGGGAAGACCCCCACCGGGAGTCGATTCCATAGTTCGCTAGTTCGCGAAAGAAAGTGTCTTGTGAAGTGGATTGTGGGAGAACTTCCAGCCATCGAGGTGATGCTGCTAAGATTCCTGTATGTCGAAAACGTATTAGATTTTAACAAAATAGCCTCAGTTTGAGCTAAGTATCGACTCTAACTCTAACATTTAACTGTGATTTTTTTCGATAAATATTTAAATAAGTTAACCATGTTTTATTAATACTACGTATTGAACTCATGGCCTCAGGTTATTAACTTTAAACGGAGAAGTAATTATTGTGTTATTTTTATGACAATAACTTTCCCGTTTGACATCCGCTGTTGATAAGACAATGACTTTATGTTGCAAGACTGAAAAAAACAGGTAGGTATTATTGTTTATCGACGAGAATTTGCGGTGCCATGTGTTTGCACCGAACGTTCCATATTTGAATTTTGAAAATCGAATAATATTGAATTAATATTCGAAATAACGTAGCTTACACATTCTATGTATCTATATATATAAAAGAAAGTCGTGTTTGTTACAACACTTATAACTCGAGAACGGCTGGACCGATTGCCATGGTTTTTGATTTGTTGGATTTGTTTCCGTCCCGAATAAAAGAATAAGCAATAAAATATCGGATAAGTTATCGAATAACAATAAATTAATTAATTAATTTTACGAATGGAAAAAACCATATGGTGCCATCTGTTGACAAAACTACGCATCATTTTACGTCGAATTCGTGTCAGTTTAAGGAATTCCGATCTTGAGGTGAATGAGGAGATGCATAACCATGCTTTGATCCTGATCAAAAGATGTTGGATATCAGAAAGTGCTTAACATGCAGTATCGCCATATTGACGCTAGAGAGAAGATGCCTAATGTGTAAAACTGCCATTCTTCTTTCGCAATGGCAAACATTTCTGTATTTGCAAAAAAGTTGTATTAATGTAATACTTAACAATTATGAAATCCTAAAATAAGTTAAATTAAAGTAACAACGATACAATATAAGATTGTAGGGCGGAACGAAGTTAGCCAGGTCAGCTAGTTTATAAATAAATGTTATATTACATTATCAATTACTAAGATTCTTTTTTCGATTTCCATACTTCCTAGTCTGTATAAACACAGCAAATGAGTCACATATACATTACGTACACAGTATATCAACAGACGTTAGCTGTTTTAATTATTCTGTATTAATGAATGAACAATCCGCCCGCATACAGCCTCATTAAGATGCGTTTGAGTGGGTAGATGACGTCTATGAGGTAATGTTGACGCATACTAGACAAAACATGCTGAGTCAAAAATTATATAGTAAAATATATTTACATGATTTAAAGCAAGCCCTCTGGCAATGTGAGTATCTAAGGGGGTTTGCCCCCTGTTACATAAAAAAACATTGTCTATGATCTTAGTTTTTCATACAAGCAAATGGCAAGCGTTTTAATACTTTGTCTATGTGGTAAAGTAAATTCAGTAAATATTTCAAAATGTAAGAGACTAGGCCTGGTTATGAGACAACTATATCTCATAAATAATATCGACGTCTTTATATATTTGTAGATTAAGTTCACATGTAAGATACATTAGATGATGTATGAGATGTATTTAATATTATATTTTTTTTCGTCAGTCGTATTAGTACTGTAAGGATAATCTATGTATTTTTGTGAATAAAATGGTATGGGCTTCCGTGAAATAAAGAGAATAAATAATTCTATAATATTTTTTGACTTATAAAAATAATATTTGGTTTATAATTTTGGAATAGATTTTTGTTACAAGGTTGAAGGTAATAAAAATTAATTGAATGGGATTTCGTCTGCGTTTTGATTGTAATGCAATCAATTCTACATTTAAATTTTTTGAACAAATTAATACGTATATATATATATAATACATAGGTTTTTAAAAATAGTTTTGATAATCGGTGTATTAATTTAGTTAACGCATTATATAAGTTAACGGACATTTTTCATTGTCCGTCAAGTGAACTGGCAAAAGTTTTATTATTTGGTAGTGCCTATAGTAGTTAGTTGATTTCCTGGATTTTTTATTATGTAATTTTGTATTTCTTTATTTTTTTCGCCTGTAAATTTTATTACCTTATTATGTACTCTTGTCAATAAGGCTCATCTGTTAGGATAGGAGTGTTTTTATAAATAAATAAAATAAATAATAAGCTATAAACTGCATGCAATACCGCGTTGAGTCAACCCGTTGTATAATCTGAATATCAAGTTATTACCGCAATCGCAAGGTTGTTGTGGGGTATATTTCCGCAACTTGACACTATTGTGTAATAAATATTAAAAAATAAGTACAGTACAATCTCACTAATCCGGCACTATTAAAAACCGGAGGGTGCCGGATTATTGGAATGTTCGGATTACTGGATTATACTGAAAAAATCATAGGTAATAAATAAAATAAAGCATTTCATAGAGTCATTTTTAACTATAAACTATTCTCACTTGAAAAAAACAAATACGTTAGCACGTGCACGTGATAAGTTTTGAGGTTAGACTGCTAGTCGACGACGCAGCGACCTAGCGCACAGGTATAGAGGGGTGAGGGAGGCGTGGGCGGAGGGTGCCGGATTATTGGACGTGCCGATCTATCGAAGTGCCGGATTAGTGAGATTGTACTGTATTGAATTGCGTTTTACATAATTTGTTTGTACATGGTTTATTAAAACTGAACTAGTAAACCTCCGACGACAAAAGACGTCAAGACACACATAGACACGTCAAACCAATTCTTGAAATACCGGCAACGCACTCGCGAGCCCTCTAGCATTAAGCGTGTTCGAAGGCGGCGGTATCACTTAACATCCTGTGAGCCTCCTGACCGTTTGTTCTGTGAACAACTTCCTTGCCTAAGTAGCATCGTAGCTTCTAAACGAAAGGACCGATTATGATGTAGTTATTTAGAAAGCTAAAGTAAATGATATGTTCTCTAAGGATTTAACCGTTTCAAGGTCGTTTGCTCGTTTTCTTAGCGGATGGAATGTCGCGGCTTATTTTTTAATATTGTAAAATAGATTTCCAGGTCCTTAGCTACTAAATACCACAATAAATTTGGGGTCGATTTATGTTCTATTTGGTTAGAGAGTTTTTTTTGTCAGTTAACTTTTTTAGTTAACTATTTTGATTTTGATTATGACTGCTGTGGAATGGAAGCCTGGTTATCCATACTACACGTTCTTACCTAGCTTGGAACTCTCCCAATTCTTCTTAACTGAAATCGTATTGTTGTTTCAAATTTCTAGAAGAAAAATAAAGACATTATTATTATTATTAAAGGATGAAATTATTTGTGGAAGCGAAATAAAAAGCGGTATTGCGATTAACATTTTCCTTTTATTCTGACCTCAGGTCATATCCAACTCTGACTCACGTGGGGTGACTAAACCACACCTCGAATATAAATTGCTTGTGTTAATACATACAAGCAATTATCGTTCATATTGTGTTGGAATACATACGTTAATAGAATAACAACAGCGTAATAAAATACCTGTAGAATTGGTCACAGGATCGTGTTTTAACGTTAGCTACGTGATTATGAAAGTCAACTTGTTTTGGTATATTCTGTCGTGACCTATTTTGTACGTCATAAGCTATATGGAGATTTTTTGCCTGGTTTAATATGGATGTACCATGGTACATAACCAACAACGAAACTCACGAACACCTTGAAATGAGAACTATCAAAGAGGAAATCCGGCAGCTAAATATAAAGAGCGGTTAAGCTGTCACCCGAACGAAGTTTGCTCACCAACTCACCATTACATGTGAGTCGACTAAAACCTCACCATATTCTAGAGCTAGAAGACCGGCAGTAGTTCTAGACAGAAGATGAGTAGATGCTTCCAATGGGAAGTCAAATTTGCTCATTGCCTTAGGGCTATTGCAAATACCCGCAGAAAAAAAATGGATGTATTGTTTTAAGCTAAATGTTAAGCAGTGTTGGCCTAGTGGCTTCAACGTCCTTGGGTAGAATGCCTGGTGCACCCCGAGGGCCCATCTTAAGGGCGTGTGAAGGGACGAGGTGTTTTTAGTGGGTGGTCTCTCGCTAAGCCTCTGATTAGCAGAGGGCTTTGAGTGTAGACCCAGCACCACAGTTGCCGCGTCAAGCTCGACATCCATTGCGCAGGCCTGCGTAAGCGCATTTTCTCCTCATTTAAAAAGTGGCTTCATTGTGTGACTTATATCATTGAGATCATAGGTTTGTGCACAGCTATGCACCAATGGAGTTTCGATAAACGCATTTAACACTCGCTCATACGGTGAAGATAATGGTGATGGAACCGGCCTGCGTTAGACACAAAAAGTTGATGGCGTATGTCAAGCACAGAAAGAAAGCTGAGTGTTTGTAGCATCTTATTGAACTACAAACAAGTAATATTAACAAATCTAAATATATAAACACAGTCTTCTTAGTTACTAATATATAACTCAAGATCTTAAATTAAACTCAGGATAATGTATTTCTATGTATTTCTGTAATAAATAAATAAAAAAAAAGATCGGCTGGATGCTACTTATCTCTTTTTTTGGTGGATCCTTCTCCGATTCGAATAGTAGAATAAGTAATAAAATATCGGATAAGTTATCGAATAAATAAATAAATTAATAATTTTACGAATGCAAATACCATGTGGTGCCATCTGTTGACAAAATTACGCACCATTTTACGTCGAATTCGTGTCAGTTCAAGAAATTCCGGCCTTGAAGTGAATGAGGAGATGCATAACCAGACTTTGATCTTAATCGAAGACATGTGTTATCTCATAAAAATGTTGTATATCTGAAAGTGCAGTATGGTAATATTGGCGCTAGAGAGAAAAGGCCTAATTTGTAAAACTGCCATTTGCCATTGTATTAATGTTCTTACCTTAATGAAATCCTAAATTAAGTATAACTAAAGATAACACTATATTATTAGGCTGTTAGGCGGAACGAAGTTAGCCGGGTCAGCTAGTAGTACATAAATGATTTTAATAAAATTAGTAACGTGAAACATTAGGGAATTACTTTTTGTACCCATTTTACATAATTGTATTCAGTATTTTATCTTAGATTAAATATTTGGATTTATTTTAAAACCAGGTACCAGTGTATGAAAGTTTTTAAAACGCCTCTAAAGTAACTATTATTGGTTAGAATTACCAGCGAAATGAGGGAGCAGCTATCGGTTGTCAACGGAACATAGACTGAAAAATGAAAATGAAAATGAAAAAATATTTATTCAATCACTTACAATGATAACAACATGTGGCTGGAGCCTCCATTTAAGTATGTATAATATACTTGTGTTTGGAGTATCCGCTCTTCCTAGGTACACTTAATTAGGTATGTAAGTTTAGACAAAAGGGAATAATATTACAAAAACAAAACAATATTTATACAAGTTAAAAGATGCATCGTGTATGAGTGATAAATTGAGGGGTGTTCGTTGTATTCAGTTAAGTGTATGTTGATGTGTGAGAGTGTAAGTGTGTGTGAGTGAGTGTGTATGAGGTATGTGTGTATATGTCTGTATCATATGTTTGAGTGTGTGTGTTCTTTTAGAGTGTAAGATAAAAGTAGACTTTAGAATAGTAATTCTTAGATAGTAGATTCAACTTCTTCATAGGTTTGAGTTTTTAACCAACAATTTATAGTTATTTTACATTTATATTTATTCATATTATATAGATTTAATTCCTTGTTTAATTTATTATATAAGTTAGCAGACTGGTAGCAGTACTGTCTATGAGCATATTTAGTTTTAAAAGTTGGTAAAGGTGCCACATTATGCCTTCTACGTCTGTTCAAAATACTAGGATCATATCCAATATGTCGATGGGTTCTAAGAGTAGTTTGCAGTACATACAACTTGCGTACTGACAGAAGATCGCTAACCGCATATAACATTTCCGTAGGGAATCTGTATGGCTTAAAATGGATAACTTTGAGTAGTGACCTTTGTGCTCTCTCCAGTTCCAGGAATTTTGTTTTAATGGCACCACCCCAGGCCGGAATGCAGTATATTAATATTGACTGCGCAAGAGCAGTATAAATTTGTTTTAGGAGGGCCGAGTCAGCTACGTGTCTTAGATTTTTAAATAACCATATGAGTTTTCTTACTCTAGCCATAACTAGCTCTATATGATCGCGCCATGATAGGCGTTGGTCTACCATAGTACCCAGGTATCTTACGCAGTTTTGCCGCTTAATAAAATCGCATGAGCATATTATAGAATGAGGTGAGCCACAAGTATGTATTTGAATAGCAAACGTCGGAGGTGGTTGAGAGGAGTTATAATTGGAGAAGCATACATAGTTAGTTTTAGAGGTATTGAGGGTCAAAAGGTTATCGCTGAGCCACTTAGCTATTCTTGCAAGGCCCTTTTGGGAATTATTTTTAACAGCCTCCCAGGTGTCAGCTACAAAAACGACAGCAGTGTCGTCAGCATAAGTGAACATTGTTCCCTCTTCTATATCCATGTTACATAAATTATTAATATATACAAGGAATAGAGTGGGCCCCAATACACTTCCTTGCGGAACTCCGAAGGTGATTTCACATTGTTCACTTTGGTGTTTTCCTATTTTTACACTCTGTTTTCGATTGCATAAATAGTCTTTGAATAATTTCAAGGGAATTCCTCTTATGCCTATTTTCTCCAACTTGTCGATAAGGTCTGTAATTGATACTGAGTCAAATGCCTTTTTCATATCCAAAAACACTGCAGCACATTTTTTGTTTTTATCCACAGCATTAGTAATAAGCGATGTGAGATCCAACACGGCATCTTCTGTCGATAAATCCCGTCTAAAGCCATATTGACTTGGGGAGAGGATATTAAATGTATTAAGGTAGTTCATTAAACGTTTATTAATTATTTTCTCCAGTATTTTGGCAATAGGTGGTAAAACAGAAATAGGCCTGTAATTGCTTATATCCGTTTTATCATCTCCTTTGTACACTGGGGTAACTACAGCGATTTTCAGTGCATCTGGAAAGACACCTTGAGCAAAGCATAGATTGATCAAATGAACAATAATAGGGACAATTATATCAGCAGTTAGCTTTAAGAATTGGGTAGGAATGCCATCCCAGCCTGGAGCACTATTTGATTTTAACCCCATCAGGACATTAAGAACCTCATCATTGTCAGTATCTCTTAATACAAATGAAGTTAAGTGAGGATAATTCGAAGTAGTTTTGTCAGAACAATTGTATGCGGGTTGTTGTGCAAGGATACCTTCTGCTAGTGATTTGCCAACTTGGGTAAAATATTGATTACAATGATCTATAGACTCTTGTGCTGTTTCTTTACAGTGGAGCAGTTCGTAATTGTCGCTTTTATTTTTATTCCGATTTGTAATATTGTTGACAGTTTGCCATAATTTTTTTGAGTTGTTTTTATTTAGAATTAGTTGCTGTTTATTATAATTTCTTTTTAGGTTTCTGATTAATTTATTACAATAATTTCGATATCTACGGTAAGTTATTTTTAAAATTTCATTATCAGGGTCTAATTTTAGCTTTTTCTGCATGTTATTCCTATTTCTGACACATCGTAGAATGCCCAAAGTCATCCATGGCTTAACTACACGATATTTGCATGTAATGATCTTAGTGACTGTATGTAAATCTAAGGTTTGTCTTATTTTACTTAGTAAGAGCTCTATAATCATGTTGGGGTTGTTTAATGAAGTTAAGTCAGCCACCAATGTGCTATCTCTTAGAGTAGCTATCGCCTTATCGTAATCAATGAATGTTTTTGTCTTAGTGGAAGCACCTGACTTTGGTATATTGGAGAGCCTTAAGAATATGGTGGAGTGATCAGTGACAGAAGTATTTATTACATTTATATTTGCGGAATGTTTATTTTTGTCTAGTCTCAGCATAAAGTGATCCAGACAATTACCATACCGTGTAGGTAGTACATGGCCAGGTAGCAAGCCGTGCATAGCCAGCATGTTTAAATAGTAAAGCCGGTTATTACGCTCCTGCTGCGGAGCATCATTTCTGTCAATCAGGTTAATGTTAATATCCCCGGTTATAATTAAATTAATACAATTTTTCAAAGATGTTAAATGTCGGTCTAATGAGTCCGTGAAGGGCTCGGAATTAGTATGTGAAGGGGACCGGTATATTCCTAGCACGGTAACTCCACAAAATAAAATTTGGAGGCAGGATGCATGTGTTAGAATAATTTCTTTGACATTGACACTGTGTTTTCTAGAAACATAGATAACAACACCATCACATTGGTTTATATGGTTTGTAGTCGAATAAGAAGTGTAGTTCTCCATTTGGGGTATTGGTTTATCACTATCTATTCTACATTCAGTTAAAATTATCAAATCTGCTTCAAAATTAAGCTGGGCAAGGGTGAGTTGGAAATCATCTAACTTGCTGTATACCGACACAATATTCTGAGAAATTATTTTTAAATCATTTTTATGAAATTTAGGGGATTGGTTACATATGTCATGAACATCACATAAGCTAGAATTAGCCACCTCACTATTGTCAATTTCTGTTATCAATGAGATTACGTTATCCATAATTGGATGGAATTTTAAATAAACCATTCATTTTATTAGCTTGTTGGTTATGAAGTGTGTTAAATAGTCTACTTATTATGAAAGTATCGCGTACTGATAATGTGTGAATATGTTTGGAGAAGGTGTGTGTGTAGTAGTGTAGGGCCGAATCCAAGCCTTTGTTAATAAAGTATTTATGTGTCTTGGTAGTAGTAATGAGTAATGTGTGTACAATCGGGAACAAAATTTGATAAAAGAATAACATAAGATATTTTACTATGTAGTTAAAAAGATGTGGTTTGGGTGTTATTGGGGCAATATGTAAAACTAGTATGAAATAACATAATATGGTAAAACAAAAATATAAAATGGGCCGAGCAAGCAAAGACAGAGAGAGATAACAAGGTTCAAGAATTAAGTCTAGTCATTGCTCTCCTAGTAGTTTTTGGACGATTGCTTCATTATTTATAGTGATAATGGGTGAATTTTCAGATTTTCTGACGTAGACACGGCCATAGGAAGTCCAGCAAAACTTATAAGATTTTGATCTCATTAGATCTCTAGCAAGGAAGTACAGCCGAGCCCTGGAGGCGGTCAGCTGTTCTGCTACGTAGACAGGGATATTTTCTTGACCTTGTGATTTTAATCCTAGGTGTTTAGCTCGTAATTTATCCTTGTTCTTCAAGTTGTATGTTTTACAGGCCTGTAGAAACTTCATTTTTAATAAGGTAGTGCTTAATTCAACTATTATAGGGGAACTAGCATTTCCCTCCCTCTTAAATCTAATCCTGTAAATATCATTAATGTCTTTTTCACTCAACTGACAGTTGACTGATTTAGCCAACTCTAAGGTCATAATTATAAGGTCTTCTTTTGTTTCCTTATCAGCCTTGGGTGCATTTTTTATTTCAATGTTATTCTTCAATCTATCTCTTTTTAAGTCTTCTAGCTGTCCCTCCAAAATAGAAATATGTTCCTTGTCCTTTTTCCTTTCTATTTCGAGAAGTTCTAACTTCTTTTTAAGTTCTACATTCTGTTCAGCGAGGAAGGACATAGTTGTCTGGATATTTGTGTTTGTCTTACTTATTTCGGTAAGAGTGGATTCAAGCTTTTTGGAGCCACTTTCTTGCGATTTAAACATTGTTAAAATGAGTGTTTTTATCTCTTCTCTAAAAACGTCAAATCGGTCCACATTCGTATCATCTTCTCTTCTTCTCTTGTTTCTCAAGGCCACATAGTTGGGAGGAGTGATTTGTTCCATTTCCATACCAATTTGATCAATGGCAGATTCAGATAGTGACTTATCTCCAATAGGATTCATCCTTTATTATAATGAGTTTAACAGTTGTCTATTCGATAGTACAAGCAGATGTTTGCAAAAAATGTGAATGCACTAAACAATGGAATGTCCGATAAGAAGTTCCCGATGGCTCAAGGTAAATAGGCCAATAGATAATTAGTGGGCGTGGCCACAGTCACCTGTTGCAATCAGCGCGGGCGCAGGACGCAGGTAGTGGTGGTAAGCGGGGCACGAGTGTGACGCTGGTAGGGATGTGGGCGTGGCGTAAATTCACAGCTTTAGGGGATTCGATAAGATTAATATTGAGTGGGATCAATACCTTCGATAGTGGGGTGATCGGGCGCAGTACCAGGAGCGCACGTAGTAATTAGATGGTTGCTTGACTACACTACACTTTGTTTATGTTCTCCTAGTAGACAGTTATATTTATTTTTCGATTTGAATTTATTAAAATTAAAATACAAATAAAAATAAAGCACTCAGCACGTCTACACCTTATGGCGATCCGGGGGGAGAGGATAGACTATAGAGATTGATCCATGATAACATCCGCCGGAACACGGAAGGGAACAAAGTGTCACGGAAACAATGCACAGCACTAATTACAAGTTGTTCGTAGCGGAAGAGATTTGTGGCATATTTCCCTTTAAATAAGATTTTATATTTTGTATTTTACCCAGTCACTCGTAAACGTATTTTACCCAGTCACTCGTAAACGTATTTTATCACGTCATGAGTGACAACAATAATTTTAATAATTATTGGATTTTTATAGAAATCTGATGTTTATATAATCTGTCTCACTCTTCTTCTTTAGTCCCGCTCTTCATTTTTGAAGGTCGTTAGTGGCGCTGATCAATTTCACTATCCCTTGTCTTCGGCCTCTGAGTCTGGGTGATGGTAAGACTTGTAAGAACCCTTACTTGATCGAATAGGCTGGTCACGAAAAGTTTTTTTTTAATTTTCTGGACCTCTGAGTCTTACATGTTCAAAAAAACTCAGGTACCTACCGTTGATAACAGAGCTGTAACCATTTTAGTATGAACACGTTTGTTTCCTTAGCTGTCCAGGAAATCCCAAGCATCCGCCTCTAATTCCAGAGCATCTATTCCTCCTTTCAGATGTTCGTATACTCGTATTCAGCGCCGTAAAGGAAAATAAAATACCAGAGTCTCAACCATTTTCTTCTTTTGTTTTTAAGATTTTTGTTTTAAATGTAATAGGAGGCAAACGGGCAGGAGGCTCATCTGATGTTAAGTGATATCGCCCATGGACACTCACACTGCCAGAAGGCTCGCAAGTGCGTTGCCGGCCTTTCAAGAATTGGTACGCTCTTTTCTTGAAGGACCCTAAGTCGAATTGGTTTGGAAATACTTCAGTGGGCAGCTGGTTCCACATAGTGGTGGTGCCCGGCAAAAAGCCCGGCGCTTTGTCATTGCGTCTTTTAAAATCTCCCTTGCAAATAGTTCTTTTAAGGATGAAATATTATTAAATTATAAAATCTTTAAATTTTTCTAACTTTATGAAAGGCCACGGACTGATTGAGTTTAAGTTTTGAAAGAAATTTCCGATTTCTATTGTTCTTGAATGAAAGGACCGCCCGCATCGACTCGCATCTAAAGGGAGGCCAATAGTCTTCATGAAAACTTGATCTATTATTTTTTATTGAATTATTCTTTGAAAGCTATTGAGACATTATTACATTTTATACAAATAGAAGCATTTTTTTAGTTGGTTGAGGGTTTTGAAATAAAACGTTACATATAAACCTGTAAAGTTTAAGAGTGGCCTTTTCTCTCTTTAATGTATGTAAATAATATATACAATATACATAGTAATGCTTTTGGGATAATTATAGCCATATACAGGGTGACCAAAAAGTCGTGGATCAAACGCAACTAGCAGATACAAACAACTCTGCAGGGGTTGAGCTTAAGGACCTCCCGTAGAACTATTTTTTGCAGCTGATGATTCAATTTTGTTTGAGTATCAATATCAGTAACAAATCTAGACTACGTCGTGCTTAAGCAACCTCTTAATCCATAATCTACCCGGAAAATAACCAATGGTCGTTGTTTCAACAGTAGCATTGTTTGGACGAATTATCGTTCTCACACAATGCTATTTCAATAGCGTAATCTGATATTTATGTAGTATCAGCAGAATCGGTTATGTAACCTGCAACGAATATTCCTTAAACCTGTGTTGCGTACAAGTGAAGGTATGCATTGTGTTGTAAGGCCTATATTACTATAATATATAATTTAACATAGCAGAGCAGTGTTGGCCTAGTGGCTTCAGCGTGTGACTCTCATCGGTCGGAGGTTCGATCCCCGGCTGTGCACCAATGGACTCTCTATGTGCGCATTTAACATTAGCTCGAACGGTGAAGGAAAACAACGTGAGGAAACCGGCATGCATTTGACCCAAATAGTCGACGTTCGTCAGGCACAGAAGGCTGATCATCTACTTGACTATTAGATTGGCAAGTGATCAACAGACACAGAAATCTGCGGCCTTAAAAGGTTGTAGCGCCACCTATTTATTTTAAATTTAACATAACATCTACAGTATAATACATTTTATGCACGAAATAATTACGTGGAATATTTATTTTTTGTGTATTTTAAAGAGAAAGGAGCGCAATACAGAGAATAACAGTATAGTCGAAGTGAATGTAATTAAAATTTTGAAACATGTATCATGTTAATGATTAAAGTGTTTTTGCTGTCTATACACATTCCGGTAGCCGCTCTCAAGTGGTGTTGACTTCGCTAAATGAATGTGGTTTGTGGACGTATTCAGGAGTGTCCAAAGTTTTGCATAAGTTACAAAGTGTTTGGGAGATTTCACATCAAAGTTAATGTGTTAAGTTGAAGTTTTAAACCGAGTTCGAAGTAATTGATGGAAGCCACAATCGATTTCAGTTAATGCCGGGAATTCGTTAAGCTCAACATTTTCTCGTGTGGGAAACAAAAGATAAGCCGCTCGATTTATCAGAGATCCTGAATTTGGGATCGAGGGAAAGAATCAGCAGTTTAATAATGTGTACGTAAGCTTTTTATATGATATATTTGTCAAAATCTCTTTTTAACGTGACAATTAATGTAGGTTTGTGTGGATACATTTCAATTAAATGCCTTAGAATGTAAACCTGAACTTTATTTGTATTTAGACTAATACTAAATAATTTATCAGGTCGGTAGTTTTGCTTTTGTAGAAGGTTTTTTAGGATGAGATTAAATTCGTTTTTAGGGACAAGGTTTTCTGCATATTTCGGTGGTATTTAAGAGTTGTATTACATACTTACTATGTCTATTAAGAGAGAGAACTACTATATCATCCGCCAAATGGTGGACATACTTTGAATATTATATATTACTTGTTCAATCCTAAAACTCCTTCCTATCTCTAAAACTCACCTCCCGACCCCATTGGCTTAGCTCCTTCTCTACCTTTAAATCTCTATTGTACAAACATTACCTGTCCACATCGTATCCCTAACTTGCTTACTAACTGATGTGAAACTGATCTAAAATTATCGTGAATCATGTGCACTTTTTTTGATCTTTTTTTAATATCTGATCACAGTTTACGTAAGTTTTAATTGATCTGTTTTGTTTCATTAGTTTTGTCTTATATATTTTTGCACTTGCTTATATTATTTATTTTCTTCTCACAAAGGTTGCCTGGAAGAGACCGCTCTAAAGCGATAAGCCAGTTGCCCTCCTTTTAATGTAATTATGTCAATTCTATTATATTTCTGTGAGACGCAGTATGCGTTCTGTACCGCTCTAACGCGTATGCCGCACCAATATTACGTCATCGTGTGTTAGGTTTATTTTCGTTACGAAATTTCTTGATTCGGTCGCCGCGCTAAAATATATGAAATCTTAATATATATAAATCTCGTGTCACAATGTTTGTCCTCAATGGACTCCTAAACTACCGAACCGATATCAATCAAATTTGCACACCGTGTGTAGTTTGATCCAACTTAAAAGATAGGGTTTACTTACTTACTTAAAAGTTTAAATCTCAAATTATAGTCGCAATATTATTTTATTGCAAATATTTGTTTATTGTTTGATACAATTCTAACAGATGGCGCTGTGTTAAAAGTACCATCGTTTCACATAAGGTCTCCTACAGTTTCCCTTGAATAGTTTACTTCTATGTAATATAATAAAAACCTTAGCCACAGCAACGCTTGGCCGGTGTGCTAGTAGCTTAATAAAACATTACCTATAGTGAATTTCTCGAACTTTCCAGGCTTCGCGTGTTAAAAAGTGAATTATCTTAAAATATGAACTCATAAATTATCTTCCAAGTACGCCAGCAGATGGCCACCGTTTTCGGCAACGTGTGCAGCTATATGCATAATGAATGGTGTAATTTACTGCACGCTGAAGGCCGTGTTAAATTGTCTAGGTAATTGGATGTGAACAAAAGTGTATCCGGCGAGTGGCCTTAGCAACTGAATTGTCTTTAAATTTGTAAGATTTATATTCCCTTTTGTGACGAGCCATTAGTGCTTTATTGTTGATTCTTAAGTATGTCGTAACTTTTTTTAAGATTTAGTTACAAACAATCGAGGCTTCTGATGTATTGAAAAATGTTTTCAGAAGACGTTTCTCAATTACTGAATAAAATTAAAATAATTACACTTTTAACTAGCTGACCCGGTAAAAATATTATTTGTAGGAAATTTTATTTAGTTCAATAAAAATAACTATCTACTATAATAAGAAATAGGTGTTGATCGTAGAGGGGTGACAATTAAGGGTTGTTTGTATTTTTGTATGCTGTATCATGAAAAAATTAAAACAAAAACATTTGTCTAAAAAATAAAAATGTAGCGGTCGCCGCACGGCGATCTGCAGTTTCCATACTAAATTCATATTCGCAATACACGGACCGCTCGAGCAGTTTCTGAACAAACCGCAAGTTGCAGTCGGTCTTGACTGCAATATGCGGTCCGTCTATGGCCCTATTTAGGGGGATGAAAAATAGATGTCGCCGATTCTCAGACTTACCTACTGAATATGCATAACAAAATTCATAAGAATCGGTTGAGCCGTTTCGGAGGATTACGGGAACGAACATTGTGACACGAGAATTTTTATATATTAGATGTAGCAGAAAATCAAAATAAATGACACAGGTTGACAAATTTTATGCTGATTGAAAAAAAAACTTTTGTAGTTGTAAGAGAAATTATAGGAAGATAATTAGAATAAAATGATCATTTTATATACTATTAGTATAAAGAATGACAGTTTATTTGTTTGAACGAGTTTAAATAAGTAGGTACCTACTACTGTTTGGGATTGCAAAAAATATTTTTGTATTAGGTACACTACGACGATGTAACGCAGGCAAACCAGCACAGCTTGTATTCAAATAAAACTGCTTTAAGGACTGTAGAAAAATATACACGTGGTTACCCTGGGACTACCTTCAAATTGACGGATTTGTAATACACTTTTGAAATTACATTAATAATTAACTTGATAATTAACCTTTCTAAAACCAATTGTGATCTTATAAGATTATAATAAACCCGAGATAAGAGCCAAGGCTCAAGATAAACACGGCACAGTGTGTTTGAAAATTATGCATAAACCGCCTAATCCCCGCACAATCAACGCTCATCTCACTTGACTTACTCTAGCAGTCGATTAAAGTTCCCTTCCGTTCTTGAAGTGATTTCGTGTTGTCCTCTTTTTTAGAAAGATATTGCTTTTATTGACCCCTGTGTATGTGGTTTGATTGGAAGTTGGAATCACCGTAGTATTCATCCGCATTAATTTGGTGACAGGAAGTCTTCCATTGCCCACTTTATAAGACATTTTCTATTGCGAACTGTGGAGTCGACTCCTGGTGGGGATCTTCCCCGGTAGATACGACCCCCAATTCTTTAAAAAGTGTCTCCAAGGCTCGTTTATCCCGCTATCCTATTAAAAAAACATACACGTAAAACAGTACTTGCGGGAAAATAGCTATATTTATTAATACAACAAATTAATTACCCCTTTTTTATATAGTGATAACTTACGGACTTTCGAACGACTCCAAAAAAAGGATTCATCTATATATATAAAAATGAAACCCGTTTTCCGTTGTCACGGCATAACATGAAAACGGCCTGACCGATTTGTCTGATTTTTTTAAATAATATTCCTTGAAGTACGAGGATGGTTCTTACGGAGAAAAAAATTAAAAAAAATTGAGTGAAAAAGTCTAAAAACAACACTTTTCTATATTCCCATACAAAATATTCGTAATAATACTTAAAAGTCAATTTGAACTTTAATACCATAACATAAAGTTCAAGTGTTAGTGGAGGGGTTCCGGGAAGGTAATTTTTTATTTGTTGTCTTATCAACTTTTTTTTATCCTAATAATATTACTTATTCTGCTATACTTCCCGAATAGCAGAATAAGTATTTAAAAAAAAATAATCGACTGTTAGGCGGTACGATGTTCGCCAGGCCAGCTAGTACTTATTAATAATACTTATAGTGTAAAATATTAACAAGAATTAAAAATGTTTTATTGCTATAGTTGGGAACCCTACAATAACCATTCGGGCGGGTTATGCAAATTCGGGATAGTTCTCGCAGTCACTTAGTTATCGTGGTACATCGATTTACTTTGCCTTAATTGTCTTCTATAATATTTATTAGTTACTAACTGTCTAAAATGAAATTGATGAAGTTATGAACAGGCCGGACACTTTAGCAACCACGACTTTCTTCTACCAGCCCGTCTCTTGTCACGAATTTGGCCCATCTGAGACAAAATCTGTCCGAGATATGCGACTCTGTATGTTAAGTCTGCATAAACTTTTGTGTCATCCCGGTAATACCACATCTTAAAAGCTTCGAGGCGCATTCTTGTGTCTTCTTTTATACGACCCTTTTTCGCACTCCTCTACTGCTTCATTTAAGAATAAGTTAAAACTCTTATTATCTTAAGCTTTGTGTCGTCCTTGTTTTTTTGTTTTTGTAGCTGCTAGTTTAGTGTCAAATTTTGCTGTCATGTTTTGTCTTGTCTTACTTTGTATTGTATTTTTTATTAGTGAAACTTTTTTCAAGGATATGTCCAATATGTCTATTTATTTTATGTTTACATTTATTTTTATTTTTTCTATATAGTGATGTATCTGTTTAGTTTCCAATAAATAAATAAATACTCCATGCCTCCCAGCCATATAGTGCTGCAGATGTAAAAACTAACATCATCAACCAAATAAATAACCCCTGCACTAAAATATGGGATGAATGTTTCAGCTGAAATTCGTATAAGTAAATTAATTAACGTATCAAAACGAAAGCCTGCGAGCAAATCGAAATGGAAATTGAAGCAATCAATTTGTCATCCGACGAACATTTTTGTATCGTAATTCGTTTTATTGAGTACGTATGGTTTAAGTGGTGGTAGTGTTTATAAAGTGTTATGAACGTGAAGTAAAGAGGTTATAATTTGATTTGAAATAAAACTATTGAACAGATTTTAATATTTGCATTTCAGTTGATAATATTAGGTAATAGATATTTTAATATATACAGGGAATTGGAATGAAATGAAGATTACGTGTAGAGTCAACAGTCTTAAATATATGGTGGGATGATTATAAGAGAGATCTCTTATAGCACATAATATATATAATATGATAAATATGGACCTGTGGTAATTAAAAACATTAGGTACATATTTGGGCACATTACATTTAGGGTTATATACCATGCAATTGAAACATATCTTAAAAGTTTGCTTTAAAATCCCCAACTAATAGAGATCTTACGAAGAAAAAAATCCTAATATAATATTAATAATTTTCATTAAGTATCAAGAATTTATGATAGAGAAACCCATCCTGAATTGACTTGAAACGTTTATAATGGACTCGGTTGAATAGCCAAACCTGTACTTAATGTCCTGTCCCTCGTAAAGGCCTACTGGAAGTGGGTATTAATTAAATTTTGGCGTTCTAAGTGCCCTTTCCCTGTTCTGTCCTGTAGTAATTATGTATTAGAACCTTTAATTACCAGTTAACGTTTGTTAATGATATTTCAATGTAAATGACGCGATGATATATTTGAAAATTAAAGCCTTAATTCCTACTCTATAGCTTATATAGCTATTGATTTTTTTATCAAATCAGTTTTCTAATAAAGAAAAGAGACAAGACATGCTTTAGCTGTTTGAAGCTTAAATCCTTTTTTTTGGGGTCTACCCACAAAATATTTTTTTTTTGTAACATAACTGTTTGATTCATGATATTGTTTAAGATGATTTTTATATATAGTAATTTCTCTTGTTACAGCAACAAAAGACGAGTCGGAAGGCGAAGACAAATGCAGAGATCGACCGTTTGGCGGTAGCGGCGCGCGTGGCAAACTACCCTACAATGGATACTCGGAAGAATGCCTAGACCGATTAGAACCAAACGGAAATATACCTAATGATAAGGATTCACATTATGGTAAGTAATTATAACTGAAAGAAATTAAAGAAAAAAACATTATTACAATAAAAATAATGTATCGTTAAAAAAGAAAGTGGGCTAGGATTCCCTGTGTCGTGGGCAGCTCGTCTCTTCCTTTTGACATATTAACTACATAACACTTACAATTTTATATTTAAACTACTGCTGCACAAGAAGAATAGTTACCATTTCAGCATAGGACAGCTTGAGAAGATGTTGCTTATTGTATAAAGTTGGAATCTATAGTAAATATATATTTTTTAAGAAAGTGGTTAAAAATGGGCCTCTGAAAGAGATTGGGCGGAAGCGTTGGGCGAATGAGCGTCTTTTGGGTAGCTTATAGATAGGTTTGCGTTGTATGTAACTACAACAGGGAATGACTAGAACATATTTCTTCGTGTAAATCGTTAATAATAATTTAACGTATATAAGTGATCAGCTATATGAACTGACACACATGACTGACTGTATATGGGTACTATGAGGTTGCGTGCAATACATGTCGCTTTTCTATGTCTATCACGACCTTCGGGTTGGGAGACACAAGCGTAGCTATTAGAGGTACCCGGTGTTCATTTTTCATTTTCATTTTAACATGCACGCCGGCCTTATTATTAATTTAAATCTTGTTTATGTTATTTATTAGTAATCTTACAGCTAACATACATATTATAAAACAAATCACTTAGACAATATACAAAGCCAAAACAGATTACATAGATAAACAATATATATGAAACAGAAAGTACATAAAAAGACAAAAATAATTTAAAAAATGAAAGAAAACTGAAATTTAACATTAAGCAAACGACAAATAATTCTTAATATTTCAAATTACTGCTTAACCAAAATCAGATCCCGCCTCTTCATATACTTTCTCACATCTTGGGAGAGGTGGAAAATATCAATATTCTCATAATTAGTGTCATAGTTAAATAAAACCCGAAACATTGGCGAATTATAAAGGTAATTCGTGTTCGTACGAGGCACATGGAACAATTGTATCTTGTCGTATGCGGATAAGAGATTACTAATGACAGTAAATAGCCTATCTATCCGCCCATTAAGAATATCGTACAAAAAAATAATAAGTCTTGCTGACTTCGACGAATTTTCTTATGTTTTTGTGCGGCTTTGAATAAATAAAACATATACAAATGATAGAGAAGCTGCTTGTTTTTTGTTTAAGTGTAAACGATAACTTATGTAAAATAAATATGATTAGTGAATATCCCTTATATGTAAAGATTGATAGGAAAAACTTTTTGGACCTTTTTATAGATAAAAGGGTTCCTAAATGTGTGTTCGAAAAGTATTCAAAAAGTAATCAAACACATTGCAAGCGGCCTGCTACGTTTGCAAAGGCTCGTAACTCGAATTCTTTTCGGAAAAGCAAAAAACTTTTACCAAATACATCTGTAAAAATCAACTGTACAGTAGTTGTGTGATGTCGGATACGTAAAATATTATAATCCAAAAACCCGAAGAATAATCCGAAAACCTTTACAGTTTGAACGAGTTTTAGAATTGTTAGTACATATATGTATTTGAGGTTTCAATTCAATTCAAGTTGTATTTCAAGTTGTTAGTTATATTATAAGTTAGTTAATTCAGGTTAGTTTATATTATTAACTGTGTCATCGGTCTAGTGGTTGGTGTTTGGCTGCAGATTTTACGGTCTACAGTAATACTCCAGTCTAGTACAAAGGGCAAACGGCAGCAGGAGGCTCATCTGATGTTGAGTAATACCGTCGCCCATGAATACTCTCAATGTCAGAGGACTCGCTAGTTTGTTGCCGGACTTTTAATAATTCGTATACGCTGGATATATGTCCCATTGAGCTATCATAGCCAAGTGATAGTAATAGCAATGGCTAGTTTTAATAGAAATTAGCTGCCGAGGCCCTTATTTATAAAAATCATTATTATCATTTATTCATATAGGTAACTAAACGTACACTTGTAACAGTCAGTGAAGAATTCTAAATTTACGTTTACTGTCAGTTCTCAAATCAAGGACGAGAAGAACAACACACTCTTTAAAATCGCCAAGATATTTTTGTTGTTTTTAAAATTTTTGTTCACCTGCGACAATTACTATATTAGTTATATTTAAAATAACAAATGATTTAGTTGATACATGTAGATAAATGTCTTCGAATGCAAACTGTAGACGCAAGACGCGATCGTAAAGTATTAAGCCCAGTAGCACTTTCGCGAACAATTTAACGCCCCGTCGAAGCAAATTAATTGCCAATTACTTCCACCATTACAATTGTTCGTATTATCGAAAAACTCTTGAATGTTATCGTTATGTATCGCCCATTTATTACTTGTATTTCCTTTTGATACATTTAGGGTGAATGGTGTACGTGTTTTGAATAACGTTGCAATTTTAGAGGAGTTTTTATTACTGTACATAATAAACAGAGTTTTTTTATAAAACTAGATGCTTAGACCAAATTAAATGAATGATGAGATAGCGTAAAAGCTTCTCTTAATTAGATTAGAGATTAAATGTGTCATGTATCATATGTTAAGTGCCTAAATAAGTAAATACAAGTCACCATGTAACGTCAATAGCAATGTCAATTGTCAAACAAATATCTTTTGTAACTGTTTTTATTTGATTTTGCGTAATGTTCGTGCTCTGATCTTATCTTACGTTAGGTAGAGCTTATGTTACATGGTGACATCGTTTAGAACTACCGGTTATTACAAGCGCCGGGTTTTTTTTTGCAAAGTACCTACTAGAGAACGGATTTTTTTTTGGAATATGTTCAGGGGTGTCCCCTGAATGTAAATCCAAGTTGGCGTCATGACTTAAGGTTCGCTTCAGCCGCCGCCAGAGGTCTAGCTAGAGTTGGTACTTTTCTTTACAGACCCTAATTCATACTTGCAATGCTTTAAAAAGAATGGGACATACACACACACTTATATTTGTACTTTTACACCGCTATCAACGAATTTCAACTTGAAAATTTAAACAACACAATTTACGGACACAAAACCACTACTGTGGCCTAACCTTGGTAAACAAACTTCCAAGAAAGTGATTATAGGGAATCAGGTTTTTAAACACCCACGAAAACCTACAATCACAGAACTAATTGAAAAACACTGACTGACTGCAGAGAAAATTGAAAAGAACTTAATCGTTATTTCCATGAAAGCGAATATTAAGAGGTTTTAAAGCACGAAAATCAATCGCCAAACAAAACAAAGAATTGCTTGTTACATTCCTCGTAGTGTTTGTTTTTAAAAACGATAGAATCAATGTTTCTTACTTTGTTTGTTCTAAAAAGAACCTTAAGTGAATATGGTGAAATGTTTTAACAAAGCAACAACCACAGTATTACAATAGAAAAAAAAAACTAGCTTAATAATGAAAAACAAAACAAAGTTTAAAAAAAAACCTAAATCATTTTTACTATTATCAGAAGTTAAGGTAGCAGAAAGTTCGAGCTTTTCTTTTTTTAATTATTTAAATATCTACAAGTGATTTATATTTTTAAAGTCAATAGGGAAAACTGAAAAAAAAAAAATTCTAACAATTCCCGAACACAGTAAATCCAGATGGGAACGACAAGTGTTTGTAGCCCGAACGTCACAAAAGGTTTAAACTGGATAAACTCGGTTGTATACTTGTTTATTGAGCTTCCAGTTATAATGAAGTAGAGTTGGATATAGAAATAACAAGACTGTTGTTTCAACCTCCTAATAGGGCATCAGACATTTCTTATCGATAAGGCAATTTCATTTTCATGCTTATATGCCTTCAAAATGGAAGATGCGATGGGAAGATGACTTTTATAAAACGGCTGGCCCATACTCCAGGTGATGAGGTCTATAGGTATGAAGGGCGTTCCTACTAAAACTGTAACCTGTAATAATTATTATATTTGTTGCTATGTATAAATCGTAATAGTTAATAATTATTGTTTGTCTTAGCAGGAAATTAAAGAGTTTTTAATTTTATATCCTGCCAGGTATCCTGCTTTTGTGTCCGAAAATACTCAACTGTAGTAAATGTCTTCGTATTTTAATACAGGCATAAAAATCCAGCTATACGTTAAACAAATGTGAAACGAAAATAACTCGTAACAATAATTGTTTCCCCAAAAGTCAAACCTAACGACGTTACAAACCATGACCATAATCTTAATGATTATATAATATGTATACAACTACCTGTATGTTGTTTAGGTGTATAATTAAGTGTCAAAACATAAGCTCTACCTAACGTAAGATCAGAGCAAATGAAAATAGTATAAATTGCTTTTCTTTGCAGTGCTACTGCGGTTACACCTAATTAATGAAATACTTATTGGCTTAGGAATCTTCGCCACAGCTTTGTCTCGCCGCTCTGGCTAATTAATTTAAGTAAATCCTGCAATTTTTAAAATTCTGCAATACATGTATTTTAAATACATAATTTTTTCAGTTTAATAAATAGAAGTAATGTTCTTAATTAATTTGTATTACTGGTAAATGAGTTCTATTACTTTTTGACAAGAGTTTTTCTTTTATTATTTGGCTTTATGCGTAAACAATTTATATTAATTATATGTGTCTATCCAGTATGTAGCAAATCAGTATTAATTAGCGTCAAATAATCAAGTTAATGTATATAATAAAATTATTCATAATCTAATCTAACTAGTTAAGACGTGAGTTATTGTTAGAATTAATTTATTACATTTCATGTAAAACTAAATTGTCTAGAAAAGTGAATCTTTTTATTTCGAGTGTGACGATGTCAAAATTTTTTTTACTTTTTATATATACAAAGACAATATACAGTATATAGCTAAAAAGGTCTTAAGTATCGTGCCAGCAGTTACAAGCTTTCCACTGAAGTATTTCCAAACCAATTAGATTTATGGTCCTTCAAGAAAATACCGTACCAATTCTTAAAAGCCCGGCAACGCTCTTGAGAGCCTTCTGGCAGTGTGAGTATCCATGGGCGGCTGTATCACGTGACATAAAAAACTAACAGGTTTCTTTTTCTTATCTACGAGTATGTTAGATATTTAATTATTTCACCCGGTCATAAAAAAAACAAGTTCGTCGTAATTGAGTAGCTTTTCCAATTATGAACCTTCATACGCATTATACTTGAATGTTGTCTGATATTGAAATGTTTTAAATTGAATCGCTTCTTTAATACAGTAACAGTATTTAAAAAAAGCCTCAATTGATTTAAATATGGAATCAATTTTTTTGAAAGGTCATTTCTTGTCTTAAACAAAGAATAAGTTGAATAAATTTCACGAAAATCGAAATGTTGAGAAAAAAAGAAGTAAAGAATATACTATAGCCGAAAATTATTTTTTTTGTCTTTAAAAAAAAATGGTCGCTTTGTTGTCATATACCTATATATGAGGTCCGATCTCTTTGGTCTGTTCTAAAAAATTTTGACACAAATATGACGTGGTACAAAGTTCACCAGGTCATCTAGTATATAAGTCTGTATATGTCAAAATATGTAGTCAAAAGCCGAGGCAAGTAGTTAGAGAAGAAATAGATTAAACAGAAACTAAAGACAAGACTAACTTGCTAATTGTTCTAACTTCTAACACAAAGTTGTATTCGTGTAATATGATGAAGTTCTCGTACAATGTTCACGTCTACAATACAAGTTGAGTCTGAAATTAGCCATGCAAGATGTGAATTTTGGAAATTGCAGCCGTACGTACGTGTACGCGATTTGGCAAATATATTGTTTAAAACGCTACGCCTCTACTGCCTTGACTTGCGAACTCGTAGTAAATTTACAATTAATTTAACTTCTTTTTTGACGTTCATAAGTGTGCTTGTTTACCTATATGAATAAAGATATTTTGAGTTTGAGTTTTAAAATATATCGTTTATTAGTAATTATAACAATCAACTATACACTATTTACAATTATTAATTTAAAATTATAACAAATTTATTAAGTTTGGTCCCTGTGGCAGTGTAGGTACCTTTAACGCTGGCAGCATTTCCTCACTGTATTGCTTAAAATACATTATAAAGTATTAGTGTTGCTACAATATATGGCACACACTCTCAAGTTGAGATTCCCTACTTTAATTCCTAGAGGATCCTCCAAACAAAATTTTATTACTAATGTACCTACAATAAATTAGTATATGCGGTAATGGGAAAGCTTACTCGATAGTACTAGCGATTATTACTGATTTCAAATAATGGAATACAAAATTGACTTCTATTATTTAAAAAAATACAGTGGCGCTACAACCGTTTAGGTCTGAGCCTCAGATTTCTGTATCTGTTTCATTATCGTGTTTACCTAGTAAGCGAGTAGGTGATCATCCTTTTGTGCCTGACGCCTTTGAGTTTTTGAGTCAAAGGATACCGGCATCCTCACATCCAAAGTCCATTAGTGCACAGCTGGGGTTGAACCTACGACCTCAGGGATGAGAAGCACACTGAAGCCACTAGGCTAACACTGCTCTTGTCACTTCTATTATTAATTACTTTAAAATTATGATCGAATTTATGTAATGACATCACCTGACAACAAAGCATCTTAATTGAGCGCTATTATCGTACCGAAGTTTGTCGCGATAATAAATATTACGCGTGTTTTAATCCCCCAAACAGGTCGGGATGACAAATGGTCCTTCAGGTGTCAATTTTAATTAGGGAAACGTCAGGCGAAACAAGGGCGAGCCGAAATTCATAAAGCCTCTATCAATGTTGATAAAACGTTAAATGTTTTTGTATGTTCGAGGTCCTGCTACTCTATCAGGCTAGTAGAGCTGGGTGCGGTATACCCAGTACAACCACATTGAGTAGTTTTGATCCGATACCTTAGGGTAAGATTCAGAGATAAGAGAACTATGTCGGAGTTGTTTTTCTATGACTTCCGTATGTTGAAAATGTTAGGATTTGATATACATAGATTTTACATAAGACATGCTACTTTTATGTTTCCCCTTCAACATTTAACATTTTATGAAAGTATTCTTCAGGTATAAGATGCTCCAGCCATTGTTAGGTCAAAGATATCAATTTTTTATAATTGTATGTATATGTTAACGTAAAATTGTAAATACCGTTAGATTGTAATCTATCTCGCGAGATTATAAACTGTCGAAAGATTGTGAACTCAAGGTACTGCTTACAATTTAACGTATTATTATTCGGTAGATTATAATCTATCGAAGTGAAATCGTCAAATTGTGAAACGGTACGCACCTCGCGCGCTGATTGGTTGAACGGTATATGCCACGCGCTGAATTAAAATAGATTACAATCGAATGGTTTTTACAATTTTACGTTGACATATATATGATTTAATTATTAGATATTTGTTTTCCTTAATCTAGTTTATTTTTATAGTATTAATTTCTCTTTTATAATTGTATTTTTTTTCTTAAAGTGTTGTGCACACTTGTCATCGATATATTGTGTTTTTATGTCGTGTGTTCTCTTTAAGTGTCTATATATGTTTCGTTAGTGTGCCTTTTTAAAATAAATATGTTATAGTAAAATTATACAACGCATATTTTATGTTATTATAAATAGTTGCTGGCTCTAATCAAGGTATAAGCTCTAGTATAAACAAGAACTAATGTTAAAAGCGATTTAATGAGCATTTTTTCTGTCTTGAAATGTTGGTAATTAGCTACTTCATAGTTTAATCCGCTTGCGATTAAAGATTCTTAATGAGCGTCTCTTGTCAGAGGTCAAATGTTTTTTTAAATAGCCTTTAATTTGCTACGAATATTTTATTTCATGTTTTTATCAATAGGTAATATGTATGTCAGTAGAAACCTTTGAATAAAATCATGATTGCTTTGTAAGATGCAGCCAATGATTAATAATTTATACGCCAATTACTATAAAATATCTGATTAATTTTTTTAATTAAATATTATTAACCGACTTTTAGTAGTGAATCAACTTATATAGTTGCCTGACTTTGAACACCCCCCCCCCCTCTCTATGTAACTCGCCGTAACATACAATTATTTAATCGAACACAAATCCAACCAGCAATGATGGGACCAAAATTTACATAAAATTAGTACTAGGCGCAAAACCACAATACAGCAGTGGACCACGCCTGAACACTTCGGTAATAGTTATAATACAGGCAATAAAATGGCCCCTTCCCGAATTCATGTCTCGTATCGGGAATTCCGGGACCAACCGCTCCCTTGTCCCCGTGACCCACTTAAGTGCAACACGCTAAAATGTCATTTCCATACGATTCTACTGCATAATGACTATTGAAATATTAGAATTTCGCAAATTTTCTAAAATACAGGGATGTTGTGAGATTATGTTTTTATTTGGTAAAAAATAAACTACTACCATAGTGCATATTTAATTACTTAAAACTAAAGACTTAAAAAAAAGTGCATGCGTTTAAAGTAGGTACACAATGTGAGAAGCGATACTTCTTTGGCAAACTAATTTTTAACTTTTGTTCATATTTAAACAAATCTAAAACTTAAGATTTCCGCGACTTAGAGGGAGGGAAATACTAATTTACAATTCGTCATTTGAGATTTCAATAATTTTTTTGCATAAAATACTAAAATTTCAAAAATTCTCTTTACGAAGTTTTAATTTTAAAAATAGAATTTCTATAAGGTAATTCACCTTTCTCACTCTCTCTCAATCGGTCTCAATCGCTCTCTCCCTTTTCTTCGACGCTGCACATCTTGTGTCTTCGTGTGTTCAAAAATTTTACCCTCGTGCGCCTAAAGGAGTTTCACTTCAAAAACCAATTATAATAAACACAAAAACAAAATAAAGCTCAGATTAAGCAATTGTTTCAACACTACTATATTCATAAAAGAGCGTTGAGATGTTGTGTGGAAATCCCATCTGGTTTTAAATAAGATCTTATATTATATATACAAATCGCATACCTAGGGTCATAGGTTCAATACTCGGCACAAATGGACCTAAAATATCAAGGTCTACACGATAGGAATATGAACGATATCCTTTTTTTGGTTTATGTACTTCAGAATTCGAACATGAATCAAAGCGGTTTATCGGTTTTGATCGATTGTCCCCATAATCGATTTGTTCAATGTCTGTCTATGATTTATTCGTTTTGTGTTTACGCGTCGATATCTCTTTGTGACGTTAACGCGTTTTCAGAGTGCCCCTTAGCGCGAAAATATTGACGTCAAGAGAAAAATAACTCCTTTCGGAGCCAGATTTGACGGATTTTATTTGTTGTGAATTAATTCGCGGGCGACATTATAAATAACATTACAGATTTGAGGAACGAACGAAATAAAATAATATTTTTAAGTTGCTAATTGTTTTACAATAACAATATGTGTTATAACGTTGCGTAAAACTTATGTACATAAGTGTGAAATATATAGCTGAATTATGATCTATAACTTATCTTTTAGGCAATGTAGCCATTGTGACATTTGACAAATGACATTAAGTAAGGTTACTTTGAAGACGAATTTTAACAATACGTATTTTAATAGTTATGTGTAATAGTGTAAAATAATAATAATAATAAAGTCCCTTTAAAAAAAGCGTATACTGTGAAGAAAAGCGCGTTATTGACTTAGAAATCCAAGGCGTTTATCAAGCCGCATAAGGCTGATCACATATCTATAATTAAACGGAGAGTGTTCAAAGGAGTTGTTAGAATTAATACCTGCAGTAGTTTAATCATCGGACGTCGAGGTAGAATACAAAATTCCACCCATATCACCTCGACGTCTAAGCAGAACAGCACTTTTTAAGGCAGTTTTTGCCACGCACCGCCACTATGTGAAACCAGCTACCGACTGCAGCATTTCCCTACCAACTTGACTTAGGGTCCCTCAAGAAAATAGTGAGTTGTTACTGGCTATGTGTTAACGATTTTTGTTTTTTATACAGATTGGAGTGGCAGTGGCAACGGAGAATATCGAGTTAGAAGACAGCTCTCAGTATCATCAGACTCGAAATTACTAGACGAGGGGGCGAGAGAGGAGGCAAGGGTGATTATGAGGCCGAAGCGACCTCCCAGGCCCAAGTCCGAAGCGTTCCTAGGACCACATGAACATTCAAATAGACGTACCAAGCGATTTAGTGCCTTTGGGGTAAGTGACATGAGATTTCATGACATATACATATACTAGTGGACCCCACAGACGTTGTCCTGCATGATATTTCAAGCTATTAGGATATTAAAGTATGAAAGTACCGACTGCAGCGCCACCTACCGGGCTGATTTGTGAATCTAAACCATTCCCAGATCCCCTTGAACACACACAAAAAATTTCATCAAAATCGGTCCAGTCGTTTGAGAGAAGTTCAGTGACATACACAGTCACAGAAGAATTATATATATAAAGATATAGCCCTTTGGCATTGAAGGGAGGGTGGTATCACTTAACATCAGGCGAGCCTGCGGTGGCTCTTTAAAAAAACTCGGTACTCGCAGCCCCAATATCTATAACACTGTATTTATGTTTGCTTTTGAATATTTTCTTTTTATTACATCCATTTTTGGTTTAAAGAAGCGTACCCAGTATTACCAGGCATTATAACAAGCTATGGCGGCAATTATATTGCTGATAGTATAGATAGACATTTATAGCCGTTTGGCATACGGTGACACAGTTTTGTTTCCCGTGGGAATTGCTTCAAATGTTACTTTTACGTCACTTAATCTGCTATTCGATATTACTGTTTATAGCATAATTTATTCCTATTATGTAAACTATATTTGTAATACAAGATATCAGTTTGATTGTATTACTCACACACGAGTAGAAATTACTAGCTGCCCATATTTTCATTTTGGAAATAAATAAATATATCTATCTTCCTTTAAATCTCTACTGTACAAACATTACCTGTCCACAACGTATCCCTAACTTTCGTAGTAACTACTAACTAACGTGAGACTGATCTAAAATTACGTGATTTATGTGTGCTTCTTTTTTCACATTTTACATACTTATGTTTTAATTGCTTGGTTTTGTTCCATTCGTTTTTCCATTCACTTCTTGCCCTCGCCTTATCTAGTTTTGTTTTTTGCTCTCACATTGGTTGTCTGGAAGAGATCGCTCGAATCTCATTTTCACACATATCCTTTCTATTACATATTTTTATAAGAATCTGTTTATCCTCATTGTAACATGTGTGATGTTTGAGAGCAAAAATAAAATAAATAATACATGTTGGTTTGTTACGATATTTCGCGTCATTAGAGAATTAAAAGAAATTACTATAAATAGCCAATTCAAATACCTACACATTATAATGTTTGTCTAGTATTTAGTATACATAAACCGGAGGAACTCACTAAATAACATCGGGCGATGTTTGCGTTTTAAGTTTTAGCATTGTTAATTAGTTTGTAAACGTGTTATTAACATGCTAGCTAAAACAAATAACATACGGCATTCTACCGAAACTAGCATTAATATAATTTGTAAACCAATTGGACTTAGGGTCCTTCATGAAAAGAGCTTACTACTTTTTTAAAGACCGGCAACTCTTTTACATCATTCACTTGACATTCACTATGCATGCTCGTCCTTTATGGGTACTGTACCAGACCGAAATCAAGTACTTCCTGGTGTTAATCCAGCTAAACGCCGCTTCTTAATAAAATAAATCAATGGCGCTACAACCTTTTTAGGTCTGGGCCTCAGATTTATGTATCTATTTCATGATCATTTGGTAATCTAATAGGCAAGTAGGTGATCAGCCTTCTGTGCCTGACGTTTAAAGTGAAACTTTTGGTAAATATCTCTAACAATTTTATTATACAATGCGAAGTAGGTCAGAAGTTCTTCAAGCTACTCTAATAAATTAGCTACTTAAATCTTCTGGAGCTTGTTAAATTTGAACTGTTTTAATTATATTCAAGTTATTGTTTGTATCTTTGTTCCCTGTTATGTAATTGTATTTAAGCTTGAAGCTATTTAAGATAATGGCGCCTTTACGTTCAGCAATTTTAAGAAGTTATGAATTTTATAGGTTATGTTTTAATGTCGCACATAACGTTTGATATGGGACTCATTGTTTAATTGACAGAAACACAAAATATTAATAATCAAACAAGAAAAAAACAAAATTATTTAAAAAAAGGAATAAGGTAGGTTTTAAGTGTGTAATGTGTGTGTGTGTTATGGTAGTAATTGGCCCTGGCTCAGCATAATGCTGTGGAGCAGACGTGTTCCACAGCGCTGGTCATTCTGCCAGAGACCACAACAGTTAGTTTGCGGCTAAAAGAAAATAATATAATAAACATTAACAGTGTAAGTAAAGAAGTCTTGGAAGATTTGTGTGTAATAGTATATAGTAAATAAGAAATAAAGAATAATTTGTTACTAAAACTACTATACGAAATAGATAAATATATCATAATATGTAAAAAAAAATTTAAAAACCTTCTTTCCTTTCTTAGCATGCTCGCTGTAAAGCGCAAATTTTATATTTCAAATAAATCATTGTATATTTTTAATACAAAAAAGCGTTTTAGTGCGCGTATGTGTTCTACAAAGCAAATTTTACTCCCAACTTTATTAACAAAAATATGAACGTTTTAGAAGCTAACCTGAAAATTATAAATTATGACATCAATCGGAATCATTTTTGCGTTTATTTGATTTGATTTAAAAAGTACAATTCAATATTTGATAGAATTAGATCAAAAGTTGTCATATCTTGTCCCTTATTTAAAAATACGTCGTAATTATAAAGACGCGGTAAGCTGAATTATGTATACATCAATCATTCAAAGCCCAATCTATTATTAATGCTTATTAAGCCTGTATAAACCGTAGAAATGGATTATTAATTACTCCATATTTGTTATACGCTTGTCGGAAACGGCGGGAAAACCTTCAGTCATCTGTGTTTCAACTGTCACATGCAGGCGTTACTGTTACACAGATTATATTTTAGTACAGTATAATGTGTTTAAAAGTAATATTAAACAAGTATTCGTATATGTACATTGTTTTGGGAGGGGTTGCTTAGACGTTTGGTGCTTCCTACATATTTAATTCACATAATTAGTACTATTACTCATAGATAGGGTCCTAATATGGTTATTAGTACAAAATAATTGCGATTATCACTTTATTATTTATTATCAATCAAAAACAAAGCATTCCATAATTTGTACTGTGAAAACTCTATATAACGACAGGGACTGTACATATATTGACGTTATACAGAGAAGAAAAATCTGAATGTGAAAAAGAAAAAGTTTTTTATTTCAGACTAGTGTTAGTAATTGATCCAAAGTAATTAGGTTTCTTTAATTTTTTAGAAGATTTTCCATTCTCCTCTGCTTATAGATTTTTTTTTTCTTCTCGGTATTGTGAACACGGTAGAGTGACTAAATCCAAAGCGTCTACCAACATCATTAACCCGCCTATATTGGCAACTTAAAAAGTACTTATTCCTATGTAATTTTTGCCGTTATTGAGGGTGGGTGTAATGCTATGTAGAGTGAAACCAAAGCCAAGTGATTTCGTCGCTATAGGGGGTTGTCGTTAAATAAAGGGATGTTACATTAAGTTACACTGTAGTTTGGTTAAATGGTTTCAGTTTATATCGTACGATGAAGGTTAAATATAGCTTGTCTGGAAATCAAAAATCGTATGTCAGACTAAACCACACCGTGCCTATAAAAACAATAAAACTGTCGAAGCATAAACATGTACTGGTAAACCATTGGTTAGTTTTATAGAGTATTCTAAACGGCCTTCAGTTGAATGTATGCAAAGCCGGACACGTAAATTCAAGGATTAGGCTTCAGTACTCATGTGATAAATGGTGTTTTTTTGCAGGGTGACTCTCCATTCGGGAAATCCGAAGCGTATATAAAGCTGGAGCAACTCGGCGAAGGGTCATATGCCACAGTGTACAAGGGCTATAGCAAGTAAGTAACTATTTTATTATTGTGATAATTTTAAGCACTATTAGCCTGCTTTTATTGCTTTTAAGGCTTGAACTGGTATACTACAATAAATAAAATATGTTTATTATGTAATACTAGCTGGCCTGGCGAACATCGTACCGCCTAACAGTCGATTCTTTATTTTTTTTTAATACTTATCCTGCTATTCGGGAAACCGGTCTAGCTAGTAAGATAAAAAAAGAAAGTTGATAATACAACAAATACATTATGTCAGAAAATAAAAATTTACCTTCCCGGAACCCCTCCACTAACACTTGAACTTTATGATATGGTATTAAAGTTTAAATTGAATTTAAATATTATTACGAATATTTTGTATGGGAATATAGAAAAGTGTTGTTTTTAGACTTTTTCACTCAATTTTTTTTAAATTTTTCTCTTTGTAAGAACCATCCTCGTACTTCAAGGAATATTATAAAAAAAGAATCAGACAAATCGGTCAAGCCGATTTCATGTTATGTCGTGACAACGGAAAACGGGTTTCATTTTTAAATATATAGATAAGATACAGGTATCACTTATTCCACGACATTAAATTTAAATCGGTAGACATCCCTACTCATCGGCAAAGAAGACACAGGGTATAGGCCGAGAGAAAAAGCCGGCGTAAAAAACTCTCGGTACCCTTTTAAAATAGCAAATCATCATACAAAATGACTATGTCATTATATCATATGGATAATTATGGAAATCGGCAAGCTATATAAAGCTGGGGATTGAAAATATTTTTTCTTTATAAAATATATCAGTGGCGCTACAACCTTTTTAGGTTCAGATTTCTGCGTCTGTTTCATGATCATTTGTCTATTAGACAAGTAGGTGATCAGCCTCCTGTGCTTGACACACGCCGTCGACTGTTTGGTCTAAGGCAAGCCGGTTTCCTCACGATGTTTTCCTTCACTCACTTCCTGATGCTTCCTTTTGCTCAGCCGGGGATCGAACCGGGGGCTCAGGGATGATAGTCGCACGTTGAAGTCACTAGGCCACCACTGCATTTTTTCTTTATATCTAATTTTTTTTTTTTTTTCAATATCTACGATGTGGCAAAAGAGTATGTAAAATAAAATTAATTCAAATGATAAATTGTACCTTATATTTGGTTATCAATTTGAAGGAAGTTTTTTGTCTTTTGCTTGCCTACATAGAATACTTATGTATCGATAAAGAAATTAACACAGTACATTTATTATTTGTGTAAAGTTGTGTATAAGTAGCCAAAAATAGACGACATAATATCTTGGCGTGTTATTGTGATTGGTGAGCTATTGACCAATCACAGTCAAGCGATGCTACTCAACGATACGTTTTAATTGTTTTTCTTCCTTTCTAAAGCAAGGCAAATTTGTATCTCCCCCTTTGAAAGGGAAATGAAGTCCTTTCTAAAGTGTAGTTACCAAGTTTATAAAGTTTTAATTGTATTTCTATTGTAATTTATCTTTGTCTCGCTAAATTGAAATTCACGACTGTTTGATTGAAATTTTGAATTCAGCAATTTAGAAAGTCTTCTTATTTAAGGGTATTTATATTACTCGAATAAAAATTTATTTTTTTATTGTTCTTGATTAGGTTAAATGGTATAGCTATAAATGATGTTTAAATGTAAGGATGTTGATTTTCATTTTTATCTTTAAAAACCTTAATTAAATTTGTTTCTTTGTGGGTGTAAAGTCTGGTATCCTATATTCTTATTGGAAATATAGATTCTTACCATGGGATATATATGTTTTTATTGCTTAATTAAAGTCATATCGATCTAACTCTGCCTCAATATAAAATGATTAATAGGACTTCTATTTCATTCGCATAAGATCCTTTGTCAACTTTTATGGCTTAAAAAAGTTCATAAAGTTGATAAGTCATTCCGTGTGTATCCAGCAAAAGTTGCCTTTGGGCTACGCTCAAAATGTAAAACAGCCTCTTAGCCTACTTCGCGTCAACATTTTAACGCGAACTCAAATACAGAGGATTTCCAACCTGAATATCCCATTTGACTGTAAAATTTGTGCAGTGGAGACTTTAAAGTTAAAGTAGTTGGAATAAAATTTTAAACGAATTGAATGAACGGTAATCAGTCTGATAACCAGCTGGGCGTTCCAGACGTTGACAAAAAAACAAATTCAAGCTAAATTTGTTTTATTTGTGTGCAAGGATTGGTTGCAATTACATATATAAATGGCGATTTCAAAAAATTTACGAGAGATTTTTTTGGTCAGTTTTTCTCGTCCGTTCTACTGCATTTGAGAACCTAAATTAATATTTTGTTTTGACGAAAAATCTCAAAAGGAAGGAAGGTTTATCATGTTACTAATGTGTTTATCTTTAAAAAAAACTAAAAAACTAATTTTTTTTTGTGTTATATCGTTATTCTATTTCCATTTCTAGTTTTTGGTAATTCAAATGTGAGATTGATCGTGGGTCTAATTCCTTAACGACTGAAAGTGGTAAATTCTATAAATATAATAAAAACAGACATATAAATAAAATATCTCACAATTATTCACTTCAAGCGACACCGCAAATGTGAGCTAATATGTAATAAAATACCGCATTCATGTTCCAGTAATTGAAAGTTAGCAAGTTTCATTCTGCATGCTGGTGTAATTTTACTTGCTAATTCTCACTTAAACTACAACTACTTTACATTATTCTATTAATCAAGCGCTTAATAAACGTTCTGCATACAGTGTTATACGAATCAATAACAGAAAATTGATTTTTTATAGGCTTTTATATGAGGCTATAAAACTACGATTCATAGCAACTATACTGGTATTTTAATATAGAAACCGGCAATCTAAATGTGCAACCGTCTAAGACCGGCTCTCTCATAAAATAGGTTCTCTCTATTTAAGATTTATATATTAATAATTTAAACGTCTAGTAGAATAGGAAATATAAGATCGAAAGCTCGCTATGGAAAGGGCCACAATGCCAATTAATTTTTCATCTCCGCTTTAACCGTATTCAATCGACATTCGCCCCCAAAGCGTTTTATACTTGATAAACTTAGTTGTCGCAGAAATTAGTTTGCATACTTAAGAAGTAATTAATGTCTCGTACGAAGTTGGCTTAACACTTTATAAGTGCCACCGAAATAGGGCAACGCTCATCGCTTTATAGTATTAAAATAGTTGTTGAGTTACAGCAAGTGTTATTCTAAATATAATAAAGTATCGCTTTTAAAACAGTTTGCAAAACGATTATGTAGATAATTGCAATGGAGAGCATTTTTTGATAAAGCTTAGGCGAAAATCATAGACTCGCTATCCGTATTTCTATTTGACCAATCACAATCGATTGCTTCACTCTTGTCAGTCTTACATCCTTGATTAATTCTATCTATCTATACACTTACACCTTTTTCCCGAAGGAGTAGATAGAGACCACGGATCTCCACTTGCTACGGTTCTGACATAGCTCTCTCACTTGCTCCACTTTTATGACATTCACCATTCATGCTCGTTGGTTTTGATTCATTACTAGACGTCAAAATTTCATAAGAGCGTTTCAATACAACTTCACTCCACTAAATATTTAAATATTGTTTGCTAATGACAGAAATTATTTACAGTTTAACACAGCAAGTTGTGGCGTTAAAAGAAATCAGACTGCAAGAAGAAGAAGGCGCGCCGTTCACGGCAATACGGGAAGCGTCGCTACTCAAGGAACTGAAACATGCGAATATCGTTACGTTACACGATATCGTACATACGAGAGAGACGCTCACGTTTGTCTTCGAGTTTGTGGTGAGTACAGAAACCTTTGTAAAGAAAGAAAAAAAACCTCAATTACACATAATAAACACTATGTTTTTTATTACATTTCAACGGGTTTTCTTGTATAAAAAGCATTATTTTGATTGAATAAACAAGACTCTGAAAAACACTACGCCATGACAGACAATGCAACTTGTCGATAAAACAGAGCAAGCGCCAACTAGCGGCCCAGACTGTTTTACCGACGTTTGAACAGATATTCAGGGTGTCGTTTTTTTGTGACGGCGCAACGTAAAATCGTACTCTCATCACTTTTTCCTTTCGCCAAAAGAAGTATAACTTCAATAAAAAAATATTTCTAGTCAAAAGGGCAAGTGCACTAGCCCCCACATTTCCCCACGATTATCTGTGTCGTGGGCAGCTAGTATCTTAGCAGTATATGTAGTTTTGAGTTTATCATTATACATAAGCAAATGCGTAAGTAAAAACTATAATACATTTGTTTATTTTAAATCTTTTTGTTTTGGATAGTACTCGTAATAGGCTGTAATAACATCACGCTATGACGTAATTCACGCTGGAGAAACCGTACCTAGTATAATATATAGTGTCAAAATAGAAATTCAGTTTATATTTTATATGTACATACTTACTGTTACTTAATATACTTATGACCAAGGGAGCAACTGTTATCTTTACTCTACGCAAACAGCGGAGCTACAAAAACATACACCCTTACTAACAAAGCACTTTTTTGTGTTTATATGAATAAATGAATTCATTAATTTACTAACATAAGTTTCAAATATCTTATTTTTTACCAGGATACGGATCTATCACAATATATGGAGAGACATCCCGGTGGTCTCAATCGTCATAATGTTAGGCTGTATATGTTCCAATTACTTCGAGGGCTATCGTATTGCCATCGGAGAAGGGTCTTACACAGGTTGGTTTACATCAATTTTAATATGTCTATATTTGATACTTTTTATCGATGTTATGAAATATCTATAATGGAAATAAGAGTGGCCTAAATAGAGGGCCTTGCGAAACACCCGCATTTAAAGCTAAATTCAATCGTAAAAACTATGGTTTCATAAAAAGATGTGTTGTTTAAATGGACGACCAAAAAGGACGACCTTGTGGAAACTAGAAAGGGTTTTTATCTTCTTTTTATGTTACCTCTTTCTGAGATCGCGATAATAAATGTTATATGTTATTTGTAGCCCTTATCTTTATAATAAGAATTTGTATAATTTATAAATATCTGTTATTTATTGTTGTCTTTATGAGATGATGCTTTTGGGGATGATCCTGGTCAGCTCAAATTTTAATTAGATTTGTAATTTTTTTTCCACCTCTGGTTGGGAGGATAATAGACCACTTAATAAAATGGTTGCGAAGGTATTTTAACCTAACCAGCCATAAACGTGAAAAACAATATTAATATAAATTTATTAAACCAACTAATTAGATCTTAAATAAATATCCCAGAATAAACACTTGCTATCCAGAATTTAATATAAGTATTCTGTAGTGGGCTGATCAATTTACAATAAAGCGTTATTAAATGCCTATAATTGTTAAGAGAATAAGTATTTTTAAATAAAAAATTATTAGTATAAATTTAAATTGGAAATTTTTGTTTACCGTGATTAACATGTATTTTAGAAATTAGAATAGATACATTGTAACTTATACTATAGAAAATGCATTTATATAAGAGCGGTGTACTTGAATGAACAACTAAAAATTAGTATATACGTGCAAATGTACAGTATATACAGTATACACTAGATACATGTATTTAATAAGTCATAATATATGTTTTTCCCCAGGGACGTGAAACCTCAAAACTTATTAATAAGTTCGCACGGTGAGCTTAAGCTTGCCGATTTTGGTCTTGCACGCGCTAAATCAGTGCCCAGTCACACGTACTCACACGAAGTTGTCACGTTGTGGTACAGGCCACCAGGTACGTACAGCTATCTTCTGATTATTTAACTCGATAGTAGAAGTGTAGGCCTAGTGGCTTCAGCGTGCGACTCTCTTCCCGTAGGTTCAATCCCCGGCGGTGCACCAATGGCTGCCAATGACCTACTGTCTATGTTCGCATTTAACACTCGCTTGAACTCTGAAGGAAAACATAGAGAGGAAAACGGCTTGCCTTAGACCCAAAAAGTCCACGGCGTGTGTCAGGCACAGAAGGCTGTTTCACCCTACTTGCCTCTTACTGAACAAATGATCATGAAACAGATACAGAAATCTGACAAAACAAAATACCTTAAATAATAATAACCATAAACTAAATATAGGTGACGAAAAGTACAATAATTAATAATTAATCAATTACCTAAATAATTATTGAAACAATATTAAAGTTTGTTGTTTCGTAAAGTTGTTCAAAACAATTATTTTAATCAAATTCCTAATGAAAGTCCGAAAATGTTTTAACAAAAACTCTTTTTGTAAAAATTCAAGTGACAAGCCAAAACTCGAGTATTTTTCCACAGACAAATAAACTCATTGAAATAAATATAATAATTATTTTAAATATAAAACCGTGTTACGCCCTGTGTACGTATTTGAAAATAAACAGAAGACGAACTTGCCTCTATAGAGAAGCATTAGTACTGAACAAAATATATAATAATCCATCCGTAAGAACTGTCAAGAACTAACAAAATTGAATGTATGATTACAAAACAACACGGACAGCAGAAAAATATATAAATTCTATATCGACGTCAAAAGTAGATTCTTGGAATTCATTTCTTTGTATAAGTTTTTTGTGTATACAATATACATATTGTTCTAAATTTTACTAGACAATATCTGTATGATGTGTGACTTTGTAGATGTACTGCTGGGCAGCACGGAGTATTCAACTTCTCTGGACATGTGGGGTGTGGGATGTATTTTCGTGGAGATGCTTTGTGGTGTTCCCACGTTCCCTGGAGTACGTGACACCAACGATCAACTTGATAAGATTTTCAAGGTCAGATAATTCAAAAATCTTAACAAATTTTTCATATAAAGGTTATTTTGTATATTTGGCTAATATTTGAAGCCCAATTTCGTAATCGTAATGTTTGTTCATTTATTTATCGAAAATTAAAATTTATATCAGATGAGTTAAACCAGCTGTATTCCAATTTTCGTCAAAATCAGTTTATTTGTTTGCGAGATACGTATATTTTGAGAAGTAAATAAAGTTGTCCGGTATATCTTCAGAAAATGATCTTAGCTAAAAACACTGTAAGAAATGATTATTGTAATCATTAAAAGAACAACTGTTAATATAATATCTGATTTTTTTTGTTATAGGTCCTTGGAACTCCAACAGAGGAAAGTTGGTCAGGTGTAACTCGCCTACCGGGTCTACGCACGCACATTGCTCGTTGGGGCTGGTGCGCAGCTAGACCGCTCGCATCGGCTTTTCCGCGCATGCGCGACGCTGGAAGGGATGCGCAGAGATTAGCCGCGGCGCTATTACAGCCGGATCCGACGCGAAGGTTGTCAGCTCCAAGGGCGATGAGACACGATTACTTCGCTGAACTGTCTTCACGTCTTTCCGACTTGCCTGATGGTTAGTAGACTGGATTAATAGTAAGATGGTTTTGTTTCTAATGGAAAACAAAATTTACTGAAAATAAGAAGTAATTGATTCTATTACGTTTTAAGCGCAGTTTGTATTGTGTTGTGCATGACTCACTGATTGAAACCTGTATCTTTATGTAAGTGCTATCGAGTGCAAAAGACTTATATGATATGTGTAGATTCTAGATGTTAACGGAGTGTATAGTTGAAAGGTACTTTGCATTTCTCTTTAGTTACTGAAAAAGAACCAAAATTCCATATAACACAAGGAACAATTTTTAACTCAAAATCGTCCAATACACGGCAATCCCCGACCGTGTCATTTTATTCCTACCCGCATCCTATTACAGCACATAATACGATTTACTATTAACTAGTGAAGCAGGCTATATAATATTTAAATTTACTCTTGAAAACCGTATTACCATTTCTGAGAACAATAATAGTTTATTGTTGATAACTTTTATAATATCATAAAGTCTGCAAAGCCAATACAGTCACATTAGTTACCCTTTTTATTTTTATCAAATCACAAATTGTGTCTAAATAATTTAGGTAAAAAAATTATCATTTATTATCTGCAAGCAAATCCTTGTAAAAAGCTAAAAAGCTCCTACTGGAAAGAACGTAAAAAACATCAGCTGAAGTAATGTTCGCGGTCAATTTGTTCCCTTTAATCCTGATAAACTCGAGTCAGAGACGTAATATGGATTTTATGTGCGCCTTCTCTCGAGTAAACAACTTACAGTACTCTAGACTGCTTTGACGTTTATCCACGTTACTTTGCCCATAAATTCTACAAGCTTTACGCTTTATACAATTGTCGTACTTCAATTTTGAAATTAATATATAATAATATATTCAATCACGCAGTTTTTCTGCAATGTGGCATACGCTTATGAGACAACTTTTGAAACTCATTTTTAACTTAGTTTCGTATGAAGCACGCCCTAGTTCCCGAGCCCATACTTTGGATACGTTGCCAAATGTATGCATACGCAATTTTGGCACGAGAATTGTCGTAACTCAAATATTTTCATTATATAAAACACATTATAGGGTTTTGTACCGAGGTTTTACAACTAAGGACAACTTTAGATGATTTTTTATGAACATCTATTACAATTACATACAGATTTATCTCTTTTAATTATGTTTAAGTAGATGGTATAGGTCCACTTTTAATATAAATGAGTAGGTTGATCACCTTATTAATTACGCATGTTTTTGCCCACATGTAAACATACACTGTTTTACTGAGTAACGAATATTTTAATATTGTCTTTGATTGACATAACCTTTACACATTTAAAGAAAAAACTTTTTTTTTACCGGATTAAAGTTATGTATTATTATAAATTTACAATTATTTAACATAATTTTAAATTTATCTGACGTTTCGCGTGCTTTATAGCGTGCGTGGTCACGGTGACTGAAGACAAAAGGTGTTGAATGTCAAAAAGTATCACAGCTGTAGAGAAAGTTGCAATGCAACTATAATACATAACTTTAATCCGGTAAAAAAAAAAGTTTTTTCTTTAAACGAATATTTTTTTGATAACTTTTTATTTTTGTTTCAGAGGTGTCAATATTCACAGTGGAAGGCGTAAGTCTCCATCCAGAAGAATAAGAACCCACCGAAGCGAACTTTTAGTTGAATCTTTGTTCCTTCTGTCGACATCGCGTTTCGGCAGTCGACATTACGTTTATCTAGTGTCGATAACGTTCATTAGTTAGTACGTTCCAATTCCTATAGTTTTAATGCAAATTCCGGTTGACATTTTGTCGAAGGACCAAAAAGTGATATTCTCCCAATTAAGACGTACATTGATTGTCGTCCATTGATTCTGCTATTTGCAACCAGTCTGCCAGAATTAAAATTCGATCAAGATAAAAAATATCCGTCAAAAACTACTGTACTATTGAAAAATTTAAATAGCAGTTTCAGGGATCTGTTTCTGTTGATAACACCTATCTATCGATTTGTACCACGATATCTCTTTGCTCATTCAATCTTAATTTAACAACCCAATCCTTTATTTAAAGTCTTGAGTGACCGTTCAATATAATTTCTTAGCGATAACCTTATAATTAATTGAATTTTATATCGGATTGAAATACCGCGGTACATATCGACTTATCGATGTCACGGTGTCAACGCTTTTTAAGCTTCAATATCCATCCATATGATTCAATTATTCTATGGTGACAAGGTAATCGTTAGGTGTCGATTGTATTATATTGAATAGCTGGCTTGCTAACTGACTTAATTGCACACGCATAATATTGGTTTACCTATGAAAAGTCTATTCCCGATTCTTTTTTGACACGCTTTATATTAGCTTCACCTGTATGTATGTATGTAACCGACTCCTTCGGACTCGATTTTGACCCACTTTAAACGGACAGATTTAATTCAAACTTTGTACACTTATAAAGAATTAGCGACAATATAATAATTTCATAGGTTTATCTCGAAAAAACAATGAATTTTTTTTTAAGTCCACAAAGCAATACGATTAAATTGAGACAACACGTATTGCTGATAGGACTAAAAAGTGGAAAATAAATATAGTTTTTTTAAACTTTTTAGTCACTGGTTTTATTGTGAAAAAGCGTGGGTTGCTCGATAGACGAAAAATATGGCACAGAGCGCCCCACGCTATTTCACAATAATACCAGTATTTTTTGTTCATTACAGCATATACATATTTTCAGCCTAAATTAGGAATTATTTTTCACTTTTTAGTTTGATGTGCTTTAAAAGCGTGTTTTTGAATAAAATAGCAAATTATTGTTCTATTTCACTCGTATTATCAGGACTTCGAAAGAACAGATACAACGCTTTGATCTTTGTTAAATATAAACCTTCAAAGATGAATTGATTCCTTGATATTTGCGAAGTCAGCTAGCAAGCCCGCGGAGCAGTGTGCCATGTATTTGTATAATTGAGAGCGATTTATTTTAAAAGAATTTTTACGCTGGATATATGCTCATAATTTTGGGAGAAATTTTGAAGATGTTTATTTATATTATAAGCGATAAGTAACGCAGTCTTATGAGAGCTAGATGCACCCTTTTTAATTGGACATGCACATTCCTTCCAAATTATCGTTGCACTTTGCTTATCGGATTTAAAATAATTACACAATTGATGTCTTGGAATTGAGGAAAACAAAAGAGCTAATAAAAAAATTTAATGTTTTCCATTAAAACGTTTGAAGTTTGTTAAGGGGCCGTTCAAGTTTTACGTAAGCACCATGTGAGGGGGGGGGGGGCTTTGATTTTCTTATTTGGTGATAACGTCAACAATAATGATTTACTATTTTACACACATTACCCACACATTGTCTATGCTGGAACACGAAATGCATTTTCGAAGATTCCTACAAAAAATTAATACGTTTATGTACTATTATTTTTGAGGAGGGGGGGATAAATTGCAGTAAATCTGCTTACGTAATACTTGAACGGCCCTAATGTAAAAATTGCAGTAACGGAAATGAGGGTAGTTCTTGAACTCTAAATTTAAAGCCGGTAGGCATAGTGCGATCGTGCACATCATTAACCGTCTTTTGAATTGCCTTCTTCATTTATTATTGAGCGATGGACTGCCAGTGATACCATGTGAATTGAATGACATGTAGTGTTGGTCACATCAAATAAAAATAATTAGTAATTTTCGTAAGGGTTACATTCTGAGTCGAGACTAGCGCTATTGGAGGCTTTTGGCTCTGAAAGTTATGCCTTGACTATGAGATGGATTTATGTAAATTGAACTACAAAATTTGTGGGAATAGATTTTCATTCTAGTAGATATTAAAATTTTATTAGAGCAATGTTGGGCTAGTGGTTTCAGCGTGCGACTCTCATCCCTGAGGTCGTTGGTTCGATTCCCGGCTGTGCACCAATGGACTTTCTATGTGCGCATACAACATTCGCTCGAACGGTAAAGGAAAACATCATCAACAAAAAGTCGACAGCGTGTGTCAGGCACAGGAGGCTGATCACCTACCTTATTAGATTTAAAAATGATCAAGAAACAGATTCAGAAATTTGAAGCCCAGACTAGCGATGATTTTTTTATTTATTTTTTAGATATGAAAATTATTTGGTGTGACCGAAATAGACAGATCTCAAGGTGTGGGACCGTCCTGTATTGATAGGAAATTATCTGGATAGGTTCGTACTAGTGCCGTCGCATTACTAGCAAAATTTTACTCTAAGAATATGTCCCTCACGACTATAGGACTTAGCTACCGGCGCAGTTGCAACTTAAATCTGTAGTCAAATATTTAGATAAATATATACCACCACCGATCATTTTATTCTTTAATTGGTCATGATAATTTCGTAAACGTATTTCATACTTATACTTTAATTTGTTTCTCAAAGCGCTGGTATTTTCATTTGAATACGCGAATGGAAGCAATAAGTTCAAGGAGCTTATATAGCTTATACTTATGTAATTGAATTTCTATTCAACTTATAATTAGGTCCCTTTTAGTGACTGTGATTACAAACATGACATCTAATTGAATATTTACTTAAGATTTGGAGCTGAGGATGTTGTTGGACTTTAAAACAAGACAACTTTTGTCACAAATGTTTTTAAAACGGTTCAATACTTCAAATTGAAATCGGTGAATCGTGGTTTTTAATTATAATTGGCAGATTCGCGTTTATCGCTTGCGGCGGTAACCCGCAATGTGCTGTTAATGTAAAATGTATAGTTGAGTTGTGATTGCGCGGGTGTAGGAACGTAGTGTAGCGTAGTAACGAGCTTTAGATACGTTTACATTGGGGTAAGGGAGCGGTACTCAACTGCCAAGCAGTTAACGCATTTAATCCAGGTTTTCATTAATTTCTTTATAAAATTGTATGGATATATGAAAAACTTAGGTTTTTTTTGTAATAGGAGGCAAATGGGAAAGAGGCTCACCTGATGTTTAGTGATACCGCCGCCCATGGACACTCATATTGCCAGAAGGATTTGCGAGCCTTGTGCGTTACCGGCCTTTCAAGAATTAGTAAAATCGTCGTACATAATAACTATTTCAAATGACATTTACTTTTTAAGAATTGACATTTACTTTTTTTTCAAAACGTAGTAATCCGTTTTCAATTTTGATTTTCATGGGATGACAAAAAAGTTTTTCATATGTCCATGAATTTACCCACTTTATGCCCATTTTAGCGTCAGTCATTAGCAATTAGATTAATGAAGCTAGGCTTGGTACTAATTACGAAGTGCCTATACACTCAAAAAACCGCTCCGGGGGGGGGGAAATTCGGTTCCAAACACCAACTAGTTTATAATGTAAAAACGCAATACTGTACATGTTTGTGTATTTTTTGTATTATTTAGTGGTCACCTGTTGAGTGAGGCACAAACGCACATGCGTTGTATACTGTATAATATAAATTTGAATGGGACTGGTTGAATTTATACTCGTTTTAACAATGTTGCTTCGTAAATATGTGTTATTTCTTCCATACTTTCTGTTTCTATATAGTTCTTTTTGGTCTGTGTATTTTAAACGGAATAATGTTGTATACGTTGACATTGAAACCTTCTTAAAGGCATGTAAACTTACGTGGTCTATGGAATTTATTAAAAATCTATGAAATGACAGTGACAAATGACAGATATGCAAATTTGCGGCTGTCTGTGTTACTAATATAGCAAAAGTGAGTAAAAGGGTACAACAACAAGATTGATACAAATATCTATTGCTAGTAGTTATGATTTGTTCGTGTTAAAGTCTTTAGATATTGTATGAGTGACTTGACACTTGATGTCACTTTTAGCGATTCGTCTATAATAATTGTCTATGGTCATTGGTTGTAACATTTACGTATGTTAAGTCGAGTATAATATTCCCAACGTGTAACTTGCATTTGTATAATGAACTGACCCTAACTAATGTATATAGTTTTAAGTTTATTCAAATTATTTAGTAACGACCCTATAATGTTGCCATTTCTTTAGTCGCATTTTCGCTTTATCTTATTTCTATGATTGGATTTATGTAAGGGTATCACTGCTGATGAAAGATTTCTAAGCAAATTGACGGCGATAATTTTAGGACCCTAACATTAATAGCCGTATTATGAGATTTATTTTATAATTTCTATTTTAATAAGATTATTTTTATGTTACGTATAAAATTCACATGTTTTTTTACTACCCATATACCATGCTTTTAATAGTTTGAAAGGTGTAAATATAATTGAACTGATAATAATAAAGAATATTTCGTAATTATATTTTGTTTTTTTTTCTATCTATAATATTTAATGCTGACAACAAAGAACACTTCCACAGGTAAATGCTAGTAATGTTTTGTACAAATAGTAACATGAAGTCTAATAAGTAAATATTGATAAATTAGCAAGATCACGAAGTACCGTTATAATTATCACATATTAGTATTGTTACGAAGACGGGTCGACTGAAATGCTGCTTCTCATCCTATTTTTCATCTCTTCTGCTTCGTCATCAGTTCACTCTAGAATATTCCTTTATCAAAGGGATTTACCAGTCCTGAAAACGGGTTTGATAAAACTGTACCACTTGACTATACTTGCTTTGAAACAGCCATTATTTCAGGGAACCTGGAAAAAGGGTAACTTTATGCAAATTCCAATTTTCTGGTTTGTGATAGAGCCTGCTTTGAAACGGCCGGACGAACGTCTCTAACTTGTAAAAAAATTCAGTCAACCCGTCTTCGTAACAGTATATTTGTTTTAAAACCAAAAGACATATATATAACCGAGTCTAACGATTTTTGTATTATTACTACAACGATCATAGCATCCCATCCGTCATCATTATGACTCACATTGTAACTAAAGTTTACAATTTGGCCTAAAATAGGGAATAGTTTTGCGTATAAAAGGATTTCCAGTCGACGATAATACGTCACTAACACGCTTCTTGCATAAGACGCGATATGTGCGACTGACTATATGGAGAATTGTAAATTAAGCGCAGGTTTATCATATGTGTTTCGAGGCAGAATACGAGATTCCACCCGTATCACCTCGACGGCCGTCGTTTCACAACTGGACTTTCCACCAGCGGCACTCTGAAGTATTTCTTAACCAATTTGACTCAGGGTCCTTCAAGAAAAGAGTGTAACAATTCTTAAATACCTGACACCAAAACGAGATCCTAACTAATCATAGAAGACAAAGCAAACGCACGTCTTGGTTGAAGAATCTTAGACAACGGTTTGGTCAAAGCACGAAGTAATTTTTAAAGTAGCTATGATGATCACCAAGGCAAAGGAGATGGCAGTATAAGAAGAAGAATTCTTAAAAGGTGGGTAACGCACTTGCGAGCCTTCTGGCAGTTTATCTACGGCAGTATCATATAATATCAGATGACCCTCCTGCCTGTTTGCCCTCTGTTATAGAAAAGGGATTATAATAAACTTCTATTAAAACAATAGCAATCACTTGGTGGAAATCCTTAAAGTGAAAATTACGTTATATAACAAAGGCCCTCAGTTGCCGCCGAAATTGAAGCCGTGAAATTCGACGCCTTGGCATTTCGCCAACCTCAACACTGGCATAATATTGCTTGACTCAGAATAAAAATTTCGAATGTCTTGTTCGCTTATTTTCCGTATCATTGATCGTGTAGGTGTTATCTAAGTATTTTTATTTTCTTCTATCCTCATTAACTGCTTATATTTTTCCTTCGGTGTATTCAGTGGCGTAACTATACCATCTGGGGCCCGTAGCAAATTCATTCGACGGAGCCCTATCAGCAAAAATCGTCACGTTGTATTCAGTTTAATTTTAATAACCTTCGAGATTTTCAGCCTCCTGTATTAGGTGAGAGGGAATGGTCTGTATTCCCTACGCTAACCCAATGCGTATTGGGCTAGCGTGACTTCACATTCATCCATAGAACATAATATCCAATGCATTCATCATCTATTCGCTAGGTTTTTCGCGATTTCAGTTGGTTTATAATGATGTCCAATTCTCGATAAAATATGTTCAATGTGTAAGCTCATCAAAATGGCGTTTTACCTACCTCTGACGGGTTTTAGAAGATTTAGGGGTGATGGACCATTTTTCTGCTACTCTATTTCCTAAAAAAATTAATTTCATGTCGATACCTTTCCAATTCTTCTAGACAAATTTTCAAGCGTTTTAAGGCATTTGAAAGATCACTGGCTTTATACTGAAGTGCTTTTAGAGGCTGCATCGATAGTAAGTAAGATCTTGCAATTGAAAACCAATAGCGTAATAAAATTGTAGGTTTCTAATTATAAAAGTATACTTTTCAAATAAAATCAAATACTCAGGTACTATGTAAAATTTTTTTGAGCTTGTGGCCTCTTGGGCAGGGGCCCTCTTGGGTCGGGGGCCCGTGGCATTTTGCCAGCCCTGCCACCCTATTGTTACGCCACTGGGTGTAATATAGTATAGTAAGGTGGAATCAGTTTACGCACTTAGACATTTGGTCCGTTAAGTCTTGGCTAATTAAGCCAGCCTAGCTCTTTTCCCTTCAGAGGTATCCTGGGAACTTCGCAGGCTTCACGGAGCGCCGAAGATTTCTGCTCGCTGGGTATCCACTTCCTTCTAAGTAATTGGTTATATATTTAATTTGGTTTTTTACTCGCTCGCTCTTACAGTATAAGTATTTAAACTTTAACTATAATAATGTGTTTCAATCGTTTTAGTGCATTATGGAGACGGATATAACGTATATTTATGTATACGGATATTTTAAAAAAAATGTACTATCGTTCTACGCTGAAGTTGCATCTATTCTGAAGTTAATAAGCATAAAAAAATCTTTTACAAAACCATTTCATTCCCAGTTGAAAGCAATAGAAAACTAGGATTCGCATTGTTTCAAACATTTTCAATTCATTGAAAACAATGCGCGTAAAAGCTTTGAATCAAAAAGGTACTTGATAAGTTAAATTTTTCTCCACAAACAATTGCGAGGGTGAGATAAAGTCGTCAGGAACACTCAAAGAAGTTGGCCGAAATTTGCAGGGGAACCGGTGACCTAATTACATCCCCATACTTTGCTTTAGGAGAGGAAAACAAAGCTGAAATTCATAAAGGTTAGGCGAGTGAAACGATCTGTAACAGTTAAATATGTTTCTCCTATGAAATAAAACAGTGGTTTACTTTTAATAGTATTATTCAAAGTCAAAATCATTTATTCATATAGGTAACACAATGTACACTTATGAACGTCAAAAAAGAAATATACATTAAATGCTTCTAATTTTACATTTACTGCCAGTTTTCAAATCAAGGGCGTAGAATGGAATATCATAAGTAATAAATGATAATAAAATAAATTAAAAACAAAGATTTGTCCTCTATCAGCAGGAGGCTTGGTGTAATTGGAGCACGCACTTACATTCTCGTATTACTGAGTTCGTGCGTTCAAACTTTTAAATTACCAATATATCCTTCTATATACGACTCTTAAACCCAAAAATACTCCACATAAAAATACTGCTTATAATGTATTTGCTTATAAAATAAATATACTTTAAAAAACATACGCGATTACGAACAAAATTGTACCAACTTTTTAATAAATATTTTCTTAGATATTTTGAAAAGTACGTTATTCATTCGCTGTAATACCTACCACTCGGAAAATAAAGTATCCAGTATTCTCCTATGATGAAACCTTATGTACCAAATTTCTTTTTCTCTCCGCATAACTCTTGCCCATTAAGCAAGCTTCATTTAAATCAAATCTATATTACAAAAATGTATTCTCTAATTTAAGACAGAAAACTACTTAAAAAATGGCGTAAAACATCTCACTCACCTATGTTTATGTTTAAATTTACGACTATCAAAACTAGTGTTACTATAATGAACAATGAATCTTAGAACTTAGAATTTATTATATATACTAATTATAAATACATATATTCTTTGTATATTTTTTGTATTTGTATAGGTGAAACTGTGCTTTGTGTATGTTTAAATGTGTATTCCGTTTTTGGCCTTTGTACAGTGTAATTGTTTGAATATTGTTTAATAAGTAGCTGTAGGAATACCGTTGAGCAAATAAATAAATAAAATAAAATTATACGAGTAGTATGGATAAATAAAGGAAAGTAAGTTATATGAACGTATTTACAAGCCATACACATACATACACCATTGGGACTCTCATAAGAAACTCGTTATGAGGGTAGAAAGAAACTTATACAAAGTGTGCAAGTTACAGGCTCCTAAGTAATTGCTTATTTGCACGCGAAACAAGAATATCCTGTGGGATACTAGGGATAACACGTCATTTTACAAATTATTATTGTTCGCTATTATGATTATGAGAAATGAGGTTTCTGAGATAATATACGCTACTTTAGTTTTGCTGTGGCTCACTGCATTACGTTTGGTTTCTACTTTGGTGTGAAGATTCTAGGATCGATTCTGCGAAAATAGATTGTTTGAATATCAGCGCTGGAATAAATAGGTTGTAATTCGAAAAAAAGGCTTTTTATAAAGCATCATCAATTCATCAATGGCTACCTACAGTATACGGCTTGTAGGCTTTAGCCTCAAGTATATTTCGCCATCGCAATAGTTTTATAATAATAATTAATTTTCTCCCATACAACATTGGCAACAAACAATAAGATTACAGATGAGAACCTGGACAAGCTGGTGGTCGTCGTAAAAGTGGAAGATAAAAGGCCACGGGACACCAACTCGCTGGTGTTACCAAGTCACTGCGCTGAGGGGATTCGCCGACCGTACAGTCAAAGAGCAAAGCAGAAGGTGCCTCATATCAGCAATAGTCAACAGTCTGAAAATTTTCTTGCCTAAAATGGACAGAAGCATTATACATTCCGTTCCTTTGATAAGTTTCAACATTGTACTTAACTGAGCAAAAATCATAGCTTTTAATATTATTTGCTTAGTTCTGAATTTTAAAAAAATAATGGTTGTGAAATTACTCTCCATTTTCCATTAAAAATAATATATGATTATTTTTCCGACCCAAATATCGGCCAATAGAATTGCACCATTCGACGTCACGTGGTACAACCTACATGGTATTATACTGATAATTTTTTGTGAAAATTTTCTCTGGTCGTTGCTTCAAGAAAAGTATTAAGTAGTTGTTTTATTCATTATGAAATTCTTATTTGTTAACTGTACATTTCGTCTCATGGTGCAATTCTATTGGCCGACATTTGGGTCGGAAAAATAATCCCCCGAATACCACAAGAGCTTCAAAATTATCGGGCATTTCCCTCAAGGTTCCCTGCAAACAAATATAGTCGACTATATTAATTGTTTGCAACGAACCTATCGGGAAATACCCGATAATTTTGAAGCTCTTGTGGTATTATAAGTGAAAATATAATAGGGCATTCAAACGAAAATTTAATTTAATGACAAATAACGACTATTATCAAAGCCGAAATATACGAAATGTTTAAACGAAATTGAACGAAGTTGTGGATAAAACTTCCAAAAGGGATATAATTTCCGTGAATATTTATAGTAAATTATTTTTTTTAACAATAGAACCTAATAAATATAGTGATTGTACAGATTTTCACTTATTTTTAGGTAGAAATAATATATACTTATATAAATTTATCACCAACACGAATTGTCTATGAAAGGAAAGTAGAGACGTATTTTGTCTTATTTTATGCAAAAATAAATAAAGATAATAACATACATTGCCTGTTATAACTACTACGTGTGATATTAGAAAATTTTCTTTAAATAAAATATTTCAATAAAGTTTTAATATCAGTTATAACCCCGTATTTTAAACGCCTTATTTTATTTTTAATGAAGGAATAACAAAATTTCATTGGGTTTAGGGTTTGGGATACCAAAAACGTTTTGGCAGGATATCCGGTCAACCCTTGGTTTGACTTTACCGGATGTATTCGTTATTCTGACCTTTAATAAACCTTTAATTTATTTTACATTATTACATAATTTATTGTACTATTTATTTATAATACACCAAAATCTTATTATTATTCGTTAACATGTGAGCTGACATAAACTTTTAACATACATACGCCTATTGTTTCTATTTTACAATGATACAAGAGATTTTCTCCTTCAGAGAAAGAGTCGAACCGTGTAATTTCATTTTTGTGTATGTTAATGTTCAAGAATAGCTTCCTTATTCGGCGAGTTTTCAAATCAGATGGATAGTGTTTAGTATATTAACTTAAATGACTCGTAAGAAATCAAATACTCGCGCCGCCGCGTCTTTATTAGACGCTTAAAGGTTGATGGTTCATTAACCTATATTAATAATGCAACGGTCTTAGATTCATCAACGAAGGCTTACAGTGGTATAATTAGAAAAAACCCTTTTTTATAGTTCTACTGATAAAGAGGATTATCTCACAAAAATGGTAATAATGCCTATCTTTGAAACCAAATGGTGCAGAATACCAACATTCTTTAACGTCAAAGTCCACTCATTTTATTGCCTTATATACTCGTATGAACATACTTTTGACAACGTTAAAGATAAGAGCTACACTTTAAAGTACGAGTTGAAAATGTATCACAGCACGTAGGCTTTGAAAATCGCGGTGCCGAGTCGTAGTAATTCTCTTATAAAACAGTGATTAATGAACTTATGTCTCAATAAATTACACGTTTATTTTATATTTTATTGTTCTACTAACTGCTCTAATGATATTGACGGGTATCTTATAAAAAAAATAGCATATCTCTGTTGACTCAAACAGTCTACTAATAATAATTTATATAAAATACTTAACACTTATTTATTACTTTATAAAAACAGTTGTCAAAATTCTATCAGATGGTACCATGTTTTTTGTGAATGAGAAGAAAAGATCTCAAGAGAACAAACCATTGATTTTATTTAGTTCAAGGTATTGTAGCTTGTATGAAGATCCAAGGCTAATATTTGGATGTCAAGTATGTATCTATCCAAGTAGGCAATCTTTATGTTTCCGAATAGTTATCACAGCAGATTGTATTATGTAAACAGGTTGACAATTGTAGACATTACATGGATACCTTTTAATTATTTGGTAACACAAGACCAATCAATACACGAAGGAAATATTGTTATTACTTTTTAATACATTTAGAATCATTTGTTTAAAAAATACTGGTGCTTATTCTGTCCGTAAATATGAGAAATTGTTTTCAAATAGTCTAAATTATGTCGTGAATTGAAAAATTATTTCAAATGTGCAAAATAATACATAGGTTATGAACATTATTTGCAACATCGTTTACAAGTAACTTAAACTTTGCTTTCACTATAAACAGTCAGGCTGCGATTGCAGATGTTCGTATGAAAACAATTACTAAACTAGGTAATTTCTTAAGCAGCTATATTTTCTGTTTATGTTACCTTTGCGAAAGTATCAAGTGCTATTCAAATATTTGTATAAATCTTCTTTGCTAACCATGAGAGGTGGTATATTTGCATTTTTATGAAAATCATATTAAAGTTAATGATATTAAGTCAATAACAATAGAAAAAAAAACTCTTTCTGTACCTAATTACTATGCGATACTACATTATAAAGTTTATTTGATTTTTTTTTGACTCTATAAACTTATTATGTACGACATTATGTATAACTTACCTACAGCATACATAGTTATTCTAAAACGATTATTTTTTAAAGATTTAATTTATAATTGAATAACAAATGCACATCACTTACTAAAGGTCTAACCAACAGTACTATATCTGCTTAGTACTGAAAAAATACTAAATATCCTATAGCAGTAAATATAATCTTGAATTTAAGTTTAACACTTTCTAATATACAACATTCACACATACATCTCCAGTAGATTGAATTCAACGTCGTCTCGAACATACATCATAATTTAATTTGTCTGCTGAATCGATCACTTACGGGAAATATTCGCTTCTCAGACGGCTTTCAATAGACTTCGATTTCAAATTTATCTTTCAAGCTCGCTGTTGAAAGTCATTTCTATAGATTTTTAACTTTTTCCTTTAGATTTTCACCGGCTCTATTGCAGACTGACAGACTGGAACATAAAAACTCAGGCCGACGTGTTCGTCCATTGCTTACGTAATTAGACTTTGATTTAATTATTTTTGAAATGATAATCGCAGTTGGCAAGGAAATTAGACTATTAGCATTGTATTCATATGTATCCAGAAACCCGGATTAGCGATTGGTTATTAGATAGTTTTGGCTAAATTAGAAGAAAAAGTAAAAAGTTAGTTGGCAAAATACACAAAATAATTTAAGTCACACAAATGTCTTCAAAAAGACATAAGATGCTCACAATTGTAAGATTTCTAACTGAGTATGTTAATGTATAATGAATGCCTAGTTTAATCATTATTAAGGAATATTATAGAGATAAATTACTATAAAGCAAAAGTAACAATTGTATGTGAAACGTTTACATTGTTCACTTAAACTTAAAAACACATCAACATGTAATTAGCAACAATATTAATAAAATTAAACTTATAAACATAAACTAATAATAATAAAATAATATACATTGAAATAAATAACTAAACTTAACATAAACTAAAATATATCATTAAAAGGAGTCCCTTTAGGCAAGGTTCCGAAGATACTGGCAGCGTTCCCCCTTTGAATTGCTAGACTAATTCTTTGTCCGAGGTAGCTGCCAGATCTTCGGTCTCCTGTGATGTCGACTAACCTTTTTGAAATTTCTTTAAAAAGCCTTAAAGCGACCCTAGGACCCCACGGACCAAGGGTCTCGACACCGAATGGAATTATAAACTTTATATTATTATATACGCGAGAATAAAACGAAATAACAACAGTTTTAAATGAACTCACGTTTAGTTCAATTTCAGTTTGCACAAGTTAATTTGTAAAATAATGTAATACGTTTTATTTTTATAAGTAAAATTAAATAAAAATATTACTCTCCAATGGTCTACAATAGAGAGACCCTTAACACACGTAAGTATTATTTAACCAGAATGTTTTTTTAGGATTTTTGCTAACGTTTAGTTTCCATTTTAAAATAAATTAAGGTAAATAGATATAGTGTGAAATGTGTATATGAACAATGCTATGTTGGCCTATTGGGTCTGACTACACTGAGATTGTGTTTTGAATCCTTGGCTAAGAATTTATACTTTTTTATAATCATAATGATTGTTTTCCTATTTACTTGCTCAGAGAATGAGTATTTACTGACGCACACGTACGCACGACTTCAGAGTTAGTTCAGAAATTCAGAAATTAGGTAAAACAATATACACTTATGAACGTCAATAAAGAAGTACATATTATTAATGCTAAATGCTTCTAATTCTACATTTACTACCGGTTCTTAAATCAAGGGCGTAGAACGGACGAGAAGAACTGGCAATAAAGTCTCCGCCACTTTTTGTAATCGCCATGATTTTTGTTTAAAAAAAATTAAAAATAAAGATTTCTCCTCTATCTGCAGTAGGCATGGTGAAATAGGAGCACGTTCTTACATTCTCGTAGCAACAACACGCAAATACATAGTTGAAATAACTAACATGACCGCATACACGAATTCAAGTCCGACCAGTCACCACAATTAATAGCACCCGTTCACGAGTATGACGCATGGCCAGCCATCGGCCCCTCGCCATATTTTACTGAGAGTCGCGGGCCTAGCCACTAGACTAATACTGTCAATAATATTGATAGTTTGACTGTCCATAATATTATTAATTTAATGCTGAACTATCAAAACGAGCCAATATGCCTTTTACTTGCATTGTTAGGAAAATTTCTCAAAACCTTAAGCGGATTGAGGATTTTTTAACGCTTTGAGTGGGAAAAATTTAACGAGAAAATCCAGCAGGACATTTTAAGTACTTAACTTCAAGGCAATAAAAGCAAAGAGGTTGGGTTTAGTAAAATTATTAAACTGTGTACTTTTTAACAGTTTTACTTAAGATCGCTTTTAATTTCTAATGGTAAGATTTAAATTTAAATTTAAAAAAAATTAAATTTTTTCTTTAAATTTCATAACGTTGAAAACATTTCAAAAAGTGTTAGTGAGGGTATCTACGTGAAGGTGTGCATGTGGGTGCACCTTATTATGCAGGTGATTTTGCCCTATGGAAATTCCTAGTACTCATTTTACCCATATTCCGCGATAGCTTAAACAACTCAAGACTTTAATATTGGTCGTTCGTCCGGGCAGCGCGGAGTTTTTGGTATATTATAAAGCGAGGGTTTCTACCAAACAATAATTATAATTTAAATTGGAGAAAAACGTGTAATTTACTTATTTCTTCATAGGACTAGAGGTGTATGAGAGTTGCGATATTAACAATACCATGCATAATGGAAGGAAAATACATTAGGGAAACCGACCTATCATAGAACTAAATAACCAAGACACAAAGAAATCTCCTTGATTTTAAAGAAAAAATATCAATAAAACAGCCATAAAAATAACATTTGATAAGGGTAACCGGACTGTTATCCAGTTATTAAATATATAAAGTATGAAGCAAAAGTTATCAAATAATTCTACTTCTGCGTTACATAAATAATATTTGAATTAAAATGTCGGAATGTACGTAAAAATATAACTGCTCGAATGTAAAAAAGGCGGCTGAATTTTTACGCGACCATTCGAGCTTTTACAGACCAAAGTAAACATGAACCAACGTAATATATAAGTCATGAATGTGTTCAATGGTAAAACCGAGAATAATATTTATTTTCACTTTATTATGTGTAAAGTGTGTAAACTTATAGAATTTTTCCTAGTGGAATAAAGCCATTGCCAAAGATAAACGAAGCAGTCACGCCAGCCACACGAATATATAATTTAAAACAGTTCAAGTAGTATATATGCATGGCTAGCCTTTTTATATACGCTTCATAAATGTTTTTTTATCATCGTATATATTATTATATACTATAGGAATATCCGTATAACAATCGTGTTCCCGATAACTGTTTCACATTTATTTTTATTCGACTTCAAAAATACTCAGTCGAGGAGGTAATTAGCGAGGCTGCGAACTAGCGAACTGTGGAATCGACTCCCGGTGGGGGTCTTCCCTGAGAGATACGACCTCCAACTATTCAAAATTTGAGTGTACTCCTCCCTCAAAGGCCGGCAGCGCACCCACTAAAAATGTCTATGGGCTGCGATGACTGCCCATTTTGGGCATCCCGCATATATAAAAAAAAAGGAATAATCAAGAGATCGGACCGATTAGTCTGGTTTTTTACGCTTCATGCCCTCTGCCCTACTTGGGGGAAATAAGACTTTAACAAGCAATCTATATTATTACATAACAAAATAAAATACTACGCAATCGCTTATGAACTTCTATTGTGCCCGATTCTAACAAACTGATAATATGATTGTATTTTCTTTACATATCTTCTGAGTAATAATAAAAATGTATTACAATACGGTGATATCTATAAGATTTAATCGTATTTATTCATTTAGACAAATACATTATCCCTACAGTACTAAGCCAATACGATATATCCGAAAAGTCGTTGTTAGCTATTTAAAAAGTTATCCTGAAATGTCGTCGCCGGTCAACCTCAGCCAGCCGTGTGACCCAGTTTAAGGGTTAGCCAGTCAATGACGCTACACGTATAAGCGAAGGATCGCTTAGTATTTGATACAAAATGAATTATAATGTCTTCTAAACGAATATTGCTAAATAAATTATTATTATGAACAACATTTTACATAATTTATACTATTAAACTATTTATTGTAACTAGTTTGAATCATATGGTATTAATTTCTTTTGTTTTGAACAGACAGGAGGTTTATCTGATATTAAGTGATACCGCCGCCCAAGGACATTCACATTGCTAGAAGGCTCGCAAGTGTATTGCTAGCCTTTTAAGAACTCTTTTTTTGAAGGACTCAAAATTGAATTGGTTCGGAAATACTTCAGTGGGCAGCTGGTTCTACATAGTAGTGATGCGCGGCAATAATTTATCGTAACGCAATTGTATAGCCCTGTATTTATAAGCTTTATCACCTTCTTTAAAATTTTGGTTACGCTGTGATGATGATATACGAGTACATTAGTCAAAATGTAGCAATTAAATTATGTATATTATATGAAAATACACTTAAAAACGTTAATAATATGCTATATATTGCTAAAAATAGTATTTATATCTCTGTTTCATAGTGCCGTCGTATTAAATAATATCAAATACGACACACAGTAGTCGACTTAAATTCAACTTGCCGCATCGTAGCCCATGCTACGCCGTAGACCGAAACTCGTGCATAGCAGATGCGGGGTAATCATCTTTAAAGCACATCTTTAATATGAATTCAATTTGAGACTGTTACACAAAATTATAAATCAGTTCATTAATATGAACAGTTGTTATTATAGGCAACTGTTTGTGCACAGAAAGATAACATCAAATATTACATCATGGTTATTTTTCTAATTGTAATATAATTTGGATATGTAAAAATAATTTACTTTAACTAAATAAAAGATTCTTTGAAGTATCTTTTATTTAGTTTAAGTAAATAATAAATATTATAAGTACAGTAGCATTAGCCTGCTATCCAGTTATGGCATCATTATGCATTATTTGCAGTTAAGATATTTAGTAATCAAATTGATTGCCCGAACCTCCTATCTAAACTTAAGTTTCGTGTACCCTCTCAATACCCGAGGCATCCCATTATTCCATTTGTCCCTCCTTTACGTAGAACGCGTTTTAACTCCTCACACTACAAAATCGATTTTTGTTTAGTTTTTTGCAATTAGATTTTTTTTTTAAATTAGTAATTGTTTTTTTTTTGTAATGTTTGTTTTGTTAAATAATTGGTTTGATATTTGTATTTCTCTACATATATGTCATGTTTGCCTTTAAAGGTGGGTACAGACTGGTGAAACGTAACATAAAATGTATTATTCTCTCTTTCATTGCATGTTCGCTGCAAGCGTGGACGCATAGCGCGCTCTTAACGCGCATTCACTACGAACCTCCCGCGTTCGTCTTGATCCGCCATTCTGCCGCGAACACGGCCCTTCGATACACGTTTTTAAACCGGTAGATCACACGAAGCATGGAGTCAAAAAACCACGTTCTTGCTATGACGATTATCAGTACTTCATTATTAATAATATATCAACTCATGAAAACACGCCGAAGACCTTAAGATTTTTCTTAAAATAGTTTTCATTTTGCGGGTTCCACAAAATTTCACGAACTCTATACGCATCTATCAAGCAAAATGCCTTTTCCTCACTCCACGCAGTGTCGTCCTCCATGTTCGTTGCGTGCACGTGTTGATTTCAAAACGACCGTCCACGTTGGCGCACCGCGCACACTGCGCGCTTCTTTGTGTTCGTTCGAAAAACCGACAAATCTCGGATCGCTCCGCGCGCGGCTTGTAATGCTCGTAGCGTGCGCGTGAAATGCACATTTCGCGCGCACAAAACGTCCAAACTATGAGAAATTGTTACAAAGTGTGTTACCTTTCATGATACATTGCAGTAATGTGTACGGTAAATTCTTTCATTGCATGACACATTGCATGTTACGTTTCACCAGTCTGTACCCACCTTAAGTGCTTGTCACATTAAAAATTGTATTTTGTGTTTGTTTTTACCAATGTGTTAGTGTGCCGAGCGTTGGCAAGCTTTTTATCAATAAAAAAAAATTATCAATGCCTATTGATATCGATTTTGCTTTCTGTAATTATTGAAGATCCTCTCATAAATCGTTAAATGAAGATATCTAAGTTTTAATATTGCATTTCTAAATCTCTTTTGTGATAATTATCTAAAGCATATACCTTTCAAAGCTTTTGTATCCTTAATATTCCAGTTACTAATACCGAAAATGGTTGGTAAACGTTCCCAGTATAATCGCGTAGCTTAACGACAAAAACATTTTGTTAGCAGACAATGACTGTTCAAAGGCTGTTCGTACTGAAGTATTTCTCCAGTCTGCTTTGATAGCTCAATACTAAAACTAAAATTGGCAATACCGTACCGTCAAATGCTTTACTAAATTGCTCATTTTATATTTAAGTAAGATATAAAAATACAAAGTTTCAGCAATAGAAGTTACTTGCAGACTGCTTATTTAGAGGCTTATTTTCATTTGAATATGTTAATATGTATACAAAGAAGAACTTATGTATATATTAAAGGTAAAGAGCTGAAGTCAAAAATAATAGTATGTTCCTAAATATTTATGCACTGTATCTGTGTCGCAACTCAATAAAAACGTATAAAATTCATAGTTTTACATAAAAAGACAAAACAATTTGACTGAAGTTACATGTAGAAGCAAAACAACGAATGTTTTTCTCAATTTTGAACAATAAATAGTTCACGAAGCTAATAATAATTTTTATAATGATAATATTGCGATTAAGCGACGCAATGTTGGCCTAGTGGCTTCAGCGTGCGACTGTCATACCTGAGGTCGTAGCTTCGATCCCCGGCTGTGCACCAATGGACTTTCTTTCTATGTGTGCATTTAACATTTGCTCGAAAGGTGAAGGAAAACATCGTGAGGAAACCGACATGTCTTATACCCAAAAAATCGACGGCGTGTGTCAGGCACTGGAGGCGGATCACCTACTTGCCTATTTGATTTAAAAATGATCATGAAACAGATTCAGAAATATGAGGCCAAGACCTAAAGCGGTTGTAGCGCCACATTTATTTTAAACGACGTTAATTAGCTGACTTATTGTAATTTATTAAGCTTAGTTTTATTATAGAAGCGCTATTGTAACCTTATAACTTATCTGATTTTTTTATAGTTACGAGTATACCATATATGAATATGTATACTAATGGCAATAAAAAAGAGTTGTTAGAGTAGTGTATTCGATATAAAACATCTGTTGTGGTTTTAATCTCGTTTTGAATTCAGCACGATCGCCGCTTGGCTTTAAATATTAAATATAATAAAATATTCACAAGTTACAGCATTTGAACAGTTTTTTCAATTAGGAAATTACCTACACAACAAACACATCCTACTCAATGTTGGTGGGCAGCATAATGAAAACAATTTTAGATAGCATGAGTCCTAGAAAACAAAGAACATTAATGATTTTAGCAAAATATGGCTTTCTCCTACTAGACAATAGTACTGTATAATGACGCAACTCTACTTATGGTGGACAACACATTTTTGGCGATTTATTCAAATATATTACGAAACTATCATGCACAAACCATACCCATTAAAAAACAAAACTGCGTCATCATATGTTTATAGTATTAATTAAGAATAACTAATTTCGTTAAAGTTATGTATAGAACGTATTTTAATCTCAGAAAATGCTTAGATTAATCAGAAGGCTGTAAGTATTTTCAATTCATATATTAAACATCCACTTTGCCCACTCTATAAACCCGTTCGTCTTAGCGAAAAATGCCTTAAAATTTCGAATTTTCTCTCGCAATAGTAGTCGCTGCAGGCGATGCATGAGTATTTCATATTTTCAGTTTCGTCAGTGCACGGAAATCCCATTTTGCGTCATTATTTTCGAGTGGCCCAGGATTTCAGGTATACGAAACGATTCGGCGTATAGTGCATCATATGAATAAATTTCCATATATTCAATAAGGCAATCGGAGTCGCTTACCGACTATTTGAAGATATGACATCTCAGAGAATAAAACCCGTCACAGACTTAGCTATAATATATATTAATATACCGTACTATAATATATATTATAGCAAGCTACCACACACTGAGAAATATATATTTTGCCTTCATTTAATTGATATGTCTTGCTATACCATAATATATAGTAATATGCAATAATGTATATTACAGTATCGCTTGGTGACGTCACAGAATATATATTATAGCTGAGTGTCACGCGAAAATTAGTATAGAAAATATATAGTAATATGCCTAGCCATAAAAATATTAATATATATTATAGCTAAGTCTGTGACGGGCTCTATATTTGAATACTAAATGATACCTGCAGATTCTTTATTTACTTTATTATTGTGTGTTCCCACAATTCCATATTCCAATTGGGTCTGTTTTATTCATCATTTTTTATTTCTAAACACAAATTTGTTTGTCGGCCTCAAAAGCGTAATAATAATTGTTTCATTGGCTATTGAAATTACGATCAATTGTATGTGAAGGTGTTATTTTTAACGAAACAATCTAATAATTATAATAGAAACACGTTACATGAATCTATCAAATTGTTAGAACCCGTCTATCATTATTCAAAAAGCATTTATATTAAATACGGCAAAAATAACCCTGCAAATTTCAACAAGATAAAAACTTTAGAGGTGTCAAGGGACACCCGGATGGAACGAAATTCCTTTCGATTAATTTATATGTTAATTGGTATCATAACAGTATGATAGATTTTCTCGACACCAATCTTACGACGAAAAAAAAAGGCAACATCACGAGGTGTTCCCAGGCGGTCACCCATCCAAGTACTGACCTCGCCCGACGTTGCTTAACTTCGGTGATCGGACGAGAACCGGTGTATTACAATAGCAAATAGCAAAAAAGTGTCGTGACAACTTTTCGTAAGAATTTATTCCGTCTAGCCCCCTCTCACAACGCGCGATAAGGAACTTCGTTCCAAAAATATAAAAAAAACCCATAAGAAAAACTGTGTTCACTTGACTTAGGCCCGTGTGAATCAGTATACCAGGATAATGAATCTATCCTGAGCTATGTAAACAGTTATCAATAATAATAATAATGCAGTAGCACTACAGCCCCTGCCGTGGTGCTTTGACTCAGATTGCATCCGCTTCTTTAATCATTTTTATTTTATAGACAAGTTGTTGATCAGCTTTCTGTATCTGACAGAGAAGATAGATTTTTAAGTTTGAGTTGCCAGTTTCCTCACGTTGTTTGTGGTCATCGCAGGAGCAAGTGCTAATTAAACAAGCCGTGATTCGAACTGTTAGGCCGTGAAATTAAAATGCCTTTTTAAAAAAAGGATTTAATTAATATGATGAGTAAAATACAAAAATTGGACAACCGCTCTCTAGGAATGATATACGCAGACTGACTGAAGTCACCATGATCATAATTCTCTAAAAGTATGCATTGATGATGCAGATGATGAGTTAGCATTATGGCTAGCAATCTAGGGATGTAACATCTCCCCCCTTTAAGATAGAGCCTTTGGTGAGAAAATTAAAGGCTCTTTTATATTCTAGTTCTAATTGGAGCACTTTGGTGAACAATATTTCTATTTCAGGATTTTCCTTTTCTGTACTTTCTATGTCCTCAGTAGGAGGTTCAGTCATGGTTTTATTAAGATTTACTGTATATTGAAGAGGGCGGTTGTAAAAGGATTTACAAAATTTCTTAATAGCTAAATATAATAAAAATGAAATTATTAAAACAAAAGTTACAATTATTGTTGCTGAATAATGTGTCCCATATTCCACAATATGAGGTTGTTTAGAGGTTTCTAACTTACCTAGGTCGGTAAGGATTGAGTTTAATTTTAACTTATTTTCTGAATTCAAATCGTCTAGATTTATACTATTTAAGTGAACAGGAGATACATTATCAGTCTTATCGCTAAGCTTAACTAAATCACAACATGTGTCGTTTATAAGATTAAAATCAGGGAAATGATTAATGGGTGACGAAATATTTAAAATATTATACTTTGGTACAAGAGTAGTGCTCTTAAAATATCCTACACACGTTTTTGGTATATGGAGTGTTCCAGTACCTAGAATGTTTGTTTCAAATAATTTGGATCCTGAACAGTCTATGGATATTCTTTGTGGATCTGACTGTATAAACAACCATTTGTTATTCATTAGGGGTTGCCAAATGTCAAGCTTTCCTGTTATAATCGTTGAATCACATTGCAACGGTTTTTCACTTATCACCTTAACTAATAGTTCACTTTCACAAATAGGTTTTGCTTCCGTGGAATATACATTTTCAATGTCACAAATAAAGTTTCCAGGATTCACCATTTTACAAACTTCCAAGTTATTGAAAACGCAGTATTGGGATTTGTCGGTGGTCATTGCTATATACTTATTACTAGGAATTGTTAAAGAAAATGAATTTGGCTCTTTAGGATTATGTGGCGTTGGCAGAGCAATAACATGAAACATTATATATTCCTTAATATTAACAAGTGGTACTTGAAGAACAAATATAATCTTATTATTAATGTAATAGCAAATTAACTTAGATATACTTAGAATTAAATGTATAGAATTAATATCTAAAGCTATTGGCAACTCTAAGTTGCTAGATAGATGTCTATAGTTATCAGCAAGCTCTTCATATAACTGTTTAGATGTTATCACGGCAGGGTGGAGTATGTCTTGGCTGCTAAATAAGATAGCATTAATAACATCCTCCAATTGGAATGATAGGGTAATTATTGATGTCTCTAAAATATTAAATATCTCATTTACATTCAAGAGTACTTTGAATCCGTTTATTTTCTCATTAATGATTTTAGTTTTTTGAGAGAGCTTGTCGACAGCTAAATTAAGTTTATTTTCATTTTCCTTTAATTTATATATGGTATCATTATAATTTTTTAATACCGATCTACTAACTAAAATATTCTCTTTCACGAGAGAAACTAACCGCTTTTCATCATGCTGTAAGGATGTTATAGCTTCATCATATTTTAAACCGTCATTTTCGTCCAAGGTGCCAAATATATGCTTTAGGATGGTTCCTACACCTCCTACCCAGGCACCACGTTTAACTCTATTGTCAATAAGATGTGAGATAGTAGAGAATTGCTTATTCATATCTTCGAATCGTGCTGTTAAAGGAAGTAACAAATTATGGCATTCTGACATAACTTCTATGATACGAGTCTTATTACATAGATTTTCAATAACCACTAGGGTGTCTTCGATATTTTGCAAGTGCGGTTTAAAATGTGAAATATCTACTGGCATTATTATTTGTAGTTGAACATTATTAATTTTAAGTTTCCCTAAGTAATCATAATAGAGGCCCGAGCTTGAAGTTATTGGCTTGACAAGGTCGCGTTGGGGCTCTCCAAGAGTTGAGCTGTGAAATAATATTTAAGGTAAATAATTAATTTATCTATACTATTCTATTGACTGTGTTATTCTTTATACATCGATTGCGGCAACTTCAGCTAACTTAACTTGATCAAAATGATGCGTTACATGACGTCTATTTATCAATAGAGTGAGTGTATTGTTTCCATTTATCCTAACTACTTTATATGGTCCCTTCCAGAGGGCTGAGAGTGCTTTTCTCATTCTTAAATGGTTTTTGAGATAAACATAATCTCCAGGTTTATATTTTACTTGACGGGTGTGATTGTCATAGTAAGCTTTTGAAGACTCCTTTGATTTCCTAATAAAACTTAATGCTTTATCTCGTGAATGTTTTAATCTACATTGGAGCATGCGCACATACTCTGGATATGTTGCACCTGGTGTTTCTTCGTAGACGGAATTCGGAATTACCGGTTTATTGCCAAACATTAGCTCGTAAGGAGTATAGTGGGTCGTTGAGTGGACTGATGTATTATAAGTGAGCATAGCCGTATAAACAAATCGCGGCCAATTTGACTGACCCTCGTCTACGAAGGATCTTAGATACTCCTTAAGAGTTGAATGACTCCTTTCCAAAGCACCCTGGGTTTGTGGATGATAAGGAGAAGACCATAGATTTTTTATTTTTAAGAATTTGCAAGTTTCCTTGAATAATTCCGACGTGAAGTTAGTGCCTTGATCAGTAAGAATCATTTTCGGAATTCCAAATATTGAGATAAAATGAAGCAAGCATTCGCTAGTTTCTTCGGCCGTTGTACTACGGATTGGATAAGCAGAGGAGAACTTGGTGAGGTCATCCTGAATAGTCAAAATATATTTAAGCTTCGCCGGACCTGATTCGGGTAACGGTCTTACAATGTCTAAAGAAATTCTTTGACACGGCTCAGTTGAAGTACTGGTGATCTGCATAGGAGATCGGTTTACTTGTCTAAGTGCTTTATTAGCTTGGCACTGAGGGCATTTCTTTACGAAATGTTCAATATCACTTCGCATATTTTTCCAGTAGAACACTTCTTGGATGCGTTTCAGCATTCTATTGGAACCGAGATGTCCAGCAATTGGAATATCATGATTATCCTTTAGTATCTTAGGTATTTCCGAGAGAGATGGGTATATAATTCTATCTTTGTAAATATGTATAGTTATCTCGGAGTTTTCAAAAAGAAAAAGAAACATGTTATAGATTTTAACAAACTGGTGCGTGTCAAAAGGATTTTTGAAATCTGTTATTGCTATATCAGTGACATTATTATTATCAGGGTTTGCCACTAATTCATCCCTTAGAGTTTTAAGACTTTTATAGATGTCTACATAGGATGACTTATCGAAATGATGGACTTTGAAGAATAATAAAAAGTAAGTTTTGTTATTGTTTTTAAAGGATATGTATGAGTTTAAGACTCTTTCTTTGTTGATTACTTCTGAATCTTCAGGTAAGGTATCAAGAATGCCCTGAACATAAGGGTTGGATTCATCAAGGTCAATTGAAGTTGGCAATATGATAGTTTTACATTTCGACTTCGTTATATCGTCATTGTACTCTAATATTTTCGTAGTGAAAATCTTATCGTTCTTATTCATAGTCTTAAGGAAAGTAGAGTAATTGTCATCAGGTAAATTGAGCCCAGGTGAAAACCTTAAAGATGGAATTGAGCCCTCGCCAGCATGGTCAGTAATTGGTTGCGTTAATTCAGGTACAATAGTACTAGTTTCTTCTCTCAGAGGATTCTCAGCGCTGGTGGGCGAGATTAAGTCTGTCGAGGGAACCAAATCAGGTTCCTGTTGGGGAGAATTGAGTTCGGGTAGCAATACAATACTTTCGTCGGGTTGAAGCGGATCCGGAGTTGAAATAAGTTCGTCGGGGTTAAAAGAAGGTGGTGATGTCAATAAGTCCATCAGATCTCTATCTAAATCTCGTGTAGAAGCATTTTCTATATTTGGATTTGATTCAATTATATTTTCAGGTTGAACAGGATTTACGGGGAATCTAGATAGAGCATCAGCGTTAGTGTTGATTTTCCCTTTTTTATACTTAATATCGTATTCGAATTCCTCTAACTTTAAACGCCATCTTATAAGGCGTGACCCTGGATCCTTGCATTTAAATAGCCATTCTAATGGTTTGTGATCTGTTAGAACTGTAAATCGATACCCATAAATATAGGGTCTAAATACTTTTGTGCCAAAAATTACAGCAAGGCATTCTTTCTCTGTTACACTATAGTTACATTCGGCTCGATTTAATGTACGGGATGCGAAGGCTATAGGACGATCTTGTCCTATGACGCCTTGTGATAATATTGCTGATATCGCATAGTTGGATGCATCACAGGTAAGGAGAAATGGTTGTGAGAAATCAGGATACGCTAGTATAGGGGCGGAAATAAGGTTGTTTTTTAATGTTTCAAATGACAGTTGTTGTTCATGTTCCCATGAAAAGGGTACATCCTTCTTAAGTAAATTGGTCAAAGGTTTGGCTAATTTGGAGAAGTTTTGAATGAACCGTCTATAGTATGAGACGAGTCCTAAGAATGATTTGATATCTTTAGAGGATTTAGGCGTAGGGAAATCTGCGACAGCTTTGACTTTGGTTGGGTTAGGTTGAACACCATTTTGACTGATGATATGCCCTAGGTATGTCACTTCTTTTCTAAGAAATTCACATTTTGCAGGTTGTATTTTTAAATTGTAATTACGAATTCTTTGGAATACCGATTTAAGGTTATGGATATGAGAGGTTAAATCATAGGAGTAGACGACGATATCATCGAGATAAACAAAACACCTGGAACCTTGGAGGCCTGTAAGACAGGTGTTCATGAGTTTTTGGAAGGTTGAGGGGGCATTTTTTAACCCAAACGGCATCCGATTAAATTGGAAGTGTCCTTGAGGGACTGAAAATGCGGTTTTGGATGCATCCTCAGGAGAAATACGGATTTGATGGAAACCAGAAGCTAGATCCAGAGTGGTAAAATAATTACTCTTACCCAACTGGTCGAGTATTTCCGATATCTGTGGAATTGGGTAAGTTTCTCCGATTGTGACATCGTTCAATTTCCTATAGTCTATCACAATACGCCAACTCTTTTCACCACTAGAGTCTAATTTTTTCGGTACTACCCAAATAGGTGAGCTCCATGGAGAAGAAGAGGGTTCTATAATGTTTTGGTCTAACATTTTATTGATCTGTCTTTCCACTTCTTTCTTGTGACATTCCGGAAATCTATATGATTTAGTGTGAATAGGAATGTCACTATTAGTTTTAATACGATGTTCAATAGCAGAAGTATAGGTAAGTTTATCATTAGGAAGAAAGAATATGTCGGAGAAACTTGAGCACAATTCAATAAGAGCCTTTTCCTCTTCTATATTTAAATGAGTCAATCTTAATGAGCTAATGACTTCGTCAGTACGGTGAGTTACATCATGACTTATTAAGTTTATAGGATATGAGATGGAATCTAAGGGTGTGATAGTAAGTTTTTAGTTTGTTTTTACATTAGCAGGAGACTCGGAGGTATTTGCTACGGTTATATTTACACAGTTGTTATTTCTTACCTTGACAATACAATTAGATATGAAAAGATTTTCTGAGATGTGTTGATCCGTAATTAGCCCTTCCTTAAGATTGGTTTTATGAACTGTACACTGTATGACAGCTTCTGAACGAGGGGGAATGACAAAGAATGGTTCAGAAAATATTAATTTAATCTCGTATTTACCTATCTTTAGCACATCACGGGTATAGTCAATTTTACAACCAAATTCCGTTAAGAAATCCGTACCAATAATACCGTCATAAGGCAAATTAATATTTTGAACAACATGAAATTTAAATGGCAAACGTTTGGTGTTTGTTACCTCTAACTTAAATTGAAAATGACCTACAGTCATAGTTGACTCATTATTAGGATCAATACCTTTGAGTTTAATGGTTTCTTTAATTAATGTTTGATTGCTTCGGATGCTTGATTCTTTGAGTAGGCATATAGCAGAACCAGAGTCTACTAATAAAGATAATGGGATCTCCGAGATTTCGGATTGGACTAAAATATGTGGTAGGAATCGTTTAGTTGTGTCTATATGCACTTCATATATTTCTTTGGAAATTAATTGAGCCTTTGTTGGGGGCTGGTTACCCGAGTGGTCTCTATGAATTTTATTCTTGTGAATGTGAGGTTGGGCGCTTGTTTGGGGCTGGTTACCCGAGTGGTCCCTAGATTTTATGGAATGGGCGCTTGTTGGGGGCTGATTACCCGTGTGGTCCCTAGATTTGAGCGAATGGGCGCTTGTTGGGGGCTGGTTACCCGTGTGGTCCCTAGATTTGAGCGAATGGGCGCTTGTTGGGGGCTGGTTACCCGAGTGGTCCCTGAATTTGATAGAATGGGCGCTTTTTGGGGGCTGGTTACCCGAGTGGTCCCTGTAGTTTGAAATAGATAGGTATTGTTTGGTGTCTTTTTTAATATTTTGTCTCGTGAGACACCGGGACGAGACATTTATTCGTTTAAAGGGGCTTGATCTTCCTCGTCATAACCCGTTTCTTCATCGGGCTGCTCTAGGAAATTTACACGTGGAGGTTGTCTATTAGGTTGGCCATTCTGTTGATTGCGTAATTTGTTGTTATATTCCCGTTTCCTGCATTGCGCTATATCGTGACCAGTTAGTTTGCAATAACGGCAAAAAGCAGTGTTATTACTGGTTGGACCTCTTTGAAAGTTAGCATTAGGTACAGGTCTTTGGGACGGAGAGAAATTGATATTAGCCCTTGAAGGGCCTGATCTGAACCTATTGTTATTATTATTGCCGTTATTGTTAGGCCTTTGATCAGGTTGTGGACGCCGATATAGCGTCAATTGTATACGTTCTTCTGAGATCGCGAAATTAATGGCTTCATTTAAAGATTTTGGTGATTTGCATCTAACAATATTTGAAATACGAGGCTGTAGCCCCATTAGGAAGTGATGAAGAGATAGGTCTTCCATAGCAGCTGTTCTGCCTGGAAGTTCTTTATTTTTTGATGTAGACAAAGATATTTCTGTTAGCAATTGCGACAAATAAGTTTCCATCCTTAAAGCATATTGGCTGACATTTTCTTGTGGACCTTGCCTGCTCTCTTGCAATTCCATTAAAAGATGTGAATAATGTTTCCTCTCACTGAATTGAGTCTTCAAAAACTCTTTGAGTTGTTCCCAAGTTGTAAATTCTTTAATAGAGCAGGCAATTTCCGCTTTACCATTTAGTTGAGCTAAAACATACTTGAATAATACGGGCTTTTGAGCCTCTGATGCAAGTTCGAATGCGTTATCGCAATTTACCAAAAATGAGTTCAGGGTCTCACGATTCCCATCGTATGATTTAATGAATTTAAAAATTATGTTTAATTCTAATTCAGCCATGGCGAGCGCTGCGGCAGTCTTTCTCGTAATGCGAGGAGAGCTAACAGGTGATTTATCCTTAAATTCGTTTGTACCTTGCTCGATTTCAGGAATTTCAATAGTAATTTTGCCTTCTTCAAGTTTTGACACCTTTGGCATAATAAGTAAGTTAGTTAAATAATTAAGCAAGTTACAAACGAGAAACAGAAATATTTATTAATTTAATATGGGTACATATAACAATGATTGAGCCCTAAGAATGTTAAGATAAACAATGACCAACCACTTACTGAGTTTCTGCGTGGGCGATTGATAGAAGCGAGACGACGTGCAGTAACATTCCGCGAAATTAGCGACGATTTATTCTCAGCCTGTTATTTAAATTGACACTTTGTTTTACAAAATACCGGAACAAAACAGATTCTTTGCTAGACTTGACTAAATGCAATTTTCTAGCGGGGTGAAACACTTCACTTTTATGCGCCTTTAAACACTTTCAAGCACTTTATACACTTTTGCACATATACAAAACTGATACGGCCACGGACAAAGAGCGAGTCTGCAGAGCGATGTCGGACACTGGGGATTTTCGTATCCCACCGCTGCCACCAAATGTTAGGCCGTGAAATTAAAATGCCTTTTTAAAAAAAGGATTTAATTAATATGATGAGTAAAATACAAAAATTGGACAACCGCTCTCTAGGAATGATATACGCAGACTGACTGAAGTCACCATGATCATAATTCTCTAAAAGTATGCATTGATGATGCAGATGATGAGTTAGCATTATGGCTAGCAATCTAGGGATGTAACAGAACGCACGACCTAAGGTCGCACGTTTAAGCCACTACACCAACACTGCCTTAGAAAAGATTAACGTCTAAAGAGATTTTATTCACTTTTGTTGCATCACCATCTGCCCACTGAAGTATTTCCAAACCAATTGGACTTAGGGTCCTTCAAGAAAAGAGTGTAACAATTATTAAAAGCCAGCAATGCACTTGCGAGCCTTCTGGCAATGTGAGTGTCCATGGTATCACTTAACATCAGGTGAGCCTCCTGCCTGTTTGCCTCCTATTATATAAAAAAACAACATATTTATTTTTAGCTGTCAACTACTACGAGATTTCCTAGCCAAAGAAATATATTATAATAATATATCACCCAATGAAAAGTACAGTTCACTTGTCGAAGAGCAAGTAGAGTAAACGGTAGTTTGAACTCTCAAGTTTATTATATTTAAAAGAATTGCTTTGAACAGTGCTAATTGTACCACAAAAATGACTTCAAAGAAATACACTGGGTACTTTAAACGTAGAGGGTGAAATCACTTTGAGAATTTCCTAAGCCCTTCAGCTGGTTGGTGGCTTTTAATCCCGGGGCTATCGGCATTTGTGACGACAACTTTCAAATATATTGCGAGATGTAATGCCGTGTATGCACTGGTGCATTCTGTTATAATAAACGATTATATACAGATGAAAAAACCTTTGCTGACATGATATATATTTGAAATATTGTCTTTGGTTAATGCGAGTACTAGTAAAACTACTTGAATATATTGATTACGTTCAGTTATTTAAATAAATTCTCATTCATATCGGGTAATCAAAAAAGTAGAACTACACACCCAACAATAAATAATATAAATAATAAAAGCCCGTTTAATTTCCAATCATTACAAAAGTAGAACAGCCTTGCGATTCTGTAACTCACTTTTCGTCAATAAACTATAAGCTCCCTCCTTGTCAGAATGCCAAATCGTAAAATGACTGCTTCACCGACTGATTTGAGCGTGACCGCCGCTGCGAAAACCGCTGTGAGAGTTCGAAAAGTGAGTTACAGAATCGCAAGGCAGCTTAGATTTCTTTTCTTGTTATTCTAATATCCAAGCTTCCTTCAGTTGCGTTGATCGGAACCCTTTCACGGGCCTTCTCCAGCTTTTTCCAATATCTATATACTTTTATTTTTCCATTCGCTTCCCGCTAACGCATCTTTTAATACCTACCATAAATATACACTTGAATATAACTATAAAGTAAATATATATTTACTTTTAAACACACAAATGCACAAAAAAGAAGAACAATAACTTACCCTTAAGTATAATAACTAAAATATATTACAACAAGGAGTCCCTTTAGGCAAGGTTCCGAAGATACTGGCAGCAATCCCCCTTTGAATAGCTAGACTAATTCTTTGTCCGAGGTAGCTGCCAGCTCTTCGGTATCCTGTGATGTCGACTAACCTTTAAAAGCATATTAAAAGGTTTTTGCATTTATATGAAGGGTAAAGTGTTGAATCGCAGCAAGATTAATGAACAATATTTATGATAAAAACATTCTAGTACGTCTACACCTTAGTAATGCAAGGGGAATGCAGTAAATCGTTTTTATTGCATTATTACTTTTCGGGAACACCCTCCGACATAACGGTTAGAAAAAATTTGCATACGATCCTTTAAGCTTGACTGGATTCATAAATATTTCTATTAAAGAGGAGATTGATCTGTTATGCTGATGTGGATTTTGATGTTAACACGTCTTGCATACTCATTGTCTGTTTTATTTAAATATAATTTCCAAAACTTTGCCATCGTGGTATTTTGCTTAATATTATTTGATGTTACGGTACTTTAAGTAATAGAAAATTTTAGTTTTACTCTATATTAACCACTCGCGTATAAAAATAGAATGTAAGGGAAATAATGAACATGTTAATTGCTATGTAAGGAATGAATGCAATGTACCAGTCGAAGAGAGTGCCTACGTCTGGCTGTACTCACGGGGCGTAACTCCGACGATTTAGGAAATCGCCACGCTTATGAAACTAAGAAAGCCTGACTGGGTAAAATGTTTGCTTTGCTTTTGCCTTTGCTCGTACAGTCATTTCAATTCATAAGAAATCATAATATTATAGTTATTATGGCTCGAACAATAGTATCACAATTACTTAACACGATAATCTAAATTCTCGTGTCACAATGTTCGTTCCCATACGTCTCCGAAATGCCTCGACCGATTCATATGAAATTTGTTATGCATATTCAGTAAGTCTGAGAATCGGCTACTATCTATCTTTCAAACCCCTAAATGTTAAGGGTGGTCCTACTCCTAAATTTCTATTTTTATTTTTAGACAAAACTTTTTGTTTTTTTTATGATACAGCATACAAAAATACATACAACCCTTAATGTTCACCCCTCTACGATCAAACTCTATTTTTTATTTGTTAGTTAAAATCTTATGACTTGAACTCTGAGGTTTAAAGAGAGAAATCACAGAAAAACTTAAAAAGTTTTCATTCCGGAAAACCGAACAGTCTCTGGGGTAGCATAGCAAAATGTTCCATGTTGGTATGTACTAAAAAGATAGGCTAGGCATTAAGGAGAAACGAAGTTCGCGGGGGCTAGTAATATAATAATAAAGTAATATAATAATTTTGATGTACGTAAAGCAATGTTGTAAGAATTGCAACTGGTGGTTTAATTTGTTATTCATAAAATATTTTCTTTTACTTTACTGAACTGAATAATTTTCTTTTTATAACTAAAAAGTATATTGTGCGCTGAGCCTGTCATTCGATGTTTCAAATGGTGACAGACGACAGTTAAAAAGAATATCCTTACCATTTTTAGTTCAGTGAACCCTATTAAGAGTGGTTGGGGATTTTTTCTCATTATTCCCACTTTGAATCACAACTCCAATGATGTAAAATGTAAATGAACGTTTGAATATTTTTTTCTAGTTTTTGTCACTGCGGTTTTTACTCACAAAATACCACGCGCATACTAGTCCTTTATTTTTCTATAGAAGAGGTGTCAAATGCGGGCAATAAAATCAACGACTTGTAGAAAATTTTAGAAGTTTATGGTAGGGGAGCCCAAGAGGGGATTTCGGGATTTACTAAAGCGCGGCAGATTAATATATAGACGGATACCTTGTACCCGGTTAAGTACCTCCACAAAATATGAGGCCCATATATAAGGCCGCCCGTGAAGGAGACAGGATCAGATTAGTAAAAAAAAAATGACCATCAGAAATTCCCGAGCGCGTCAGATTAAGGTAGGGTGAGTTAATTACATCCTAAAAAGTGTATATTCCACTAATCTGACAATTTGAGAGTGACGGAAAAAAAGGGGAGGGCAACAAAGTTGTAAAAAAAAAACGTCATCTCGACATTCTCGAGCGTAGCTAATTTTTTTTTTATTTTGAAGGAAATAATTCAAGAATAATGAAAAATATATAATCTGACGATTTCCGCAAGCCGCAAGCAACAAAAATTTGTCGATAAAGTTAAATGCGTGCAGCTGCGTGATGCCTACATTTCCTTAAACCGATCGGAATCTACTAAACGGCGTTCTAAATATTTCCCTCAAAATTACATTTCCTGTGAATTTGAACCGATTCGGACCGATAGATTTTGAGAAATTTTGAAAAATCTTAAAAAAATAAGAAATATTTTTTTTTTAAAGTGGTTTCTTTATCGATCAACTTCAAAAACTAATCCGCCTTTGAGCTTGAAAAACCACGTCGATCACCACCAAGCTGGTCAAAAGCGGTTGATTCGTTCGAGAGATATCGTGAACGAAAGAAACCCGAAAAAGTGTTTTTACGGGATTACTCGGAAATTTGTGGTCCGATCAATTAAAATTGCAAAATTACTTATGAGGATGATAAAACTGCGTCGAATGCCGCCAACCGCGTGAAAATTGCTTGATCCATTCAAAAGTTATTGCGGTTTGAATATTCCAAAAATAGTGTTCTATGAAACTTCTATCAGACTTTCGAGCTGGGAGAGCTCAAATGCATAGAAATGTTATTTCTTTGAACTCAGCGAGCTCAAAATATCAATTTTAAGCGCCCAGAAATGGAATTAGCGGGAAGTTGCAGGGATGGCCCTTTAGGTGAACCGTGTTTCTAATTTTTTTTTGTCAGATCAGGCGAATCCCTCTAGATAATCGTCAGATTATGAGACAGTACGTTTAGAACATAAAGATGAACCACATATATCTTAATCTGACGCGCTTGAGTATTTCAAAATTGCGATTTTTTTTTTGCAAAGTATGAACATGGCCGTGGGTTTGCGTCCCATCGAAATCGTCAGATTAGTGAATGAGAGCTTTTTTTTGGTGCACTTAACACTCCCTTAGAAAATCTGACGCGCTCAATAATTTTTATTTTTTTTTCATTTTCAACCCTTAAATACAACCACCCGCATCATGCAAACGATCAGATTAACATACGTACATTATTAAAAATACGTAGGGCATAGATGCTATCAATATCTGACGCGCTCGAGGATGTCCATGCAACAGTTTTTTTTTACATATTTAACAATCTATAGCCGCTTCCCCCACCGATAAAAAGGAATTTATCATATAACATTTTTTTCTTCTTATTATCTAAGCTTTGTATCCCAATAGGTCTCTACGACGCTCGAGTAAATCCCCATTTAGCATCGTGGGCTCCCCTACCATTAAAATCTTCTCCATAATGGTGATGTGTCATGTGGTTATCGAACAATAAATATGAGCTTATTCTGGTTATCACGGTAATAATTAAGGCTTAATTTTTCAAGTCCTATTAAAAATGCCTCAAATCTAGATAGTAGAAATGCAATTAAAATTTATATTATACTAGCGGATCCGATAGCGGAGTAAATGTAAATTTACGATTAATTTAACTTGACGATTCAAAAGTGTACTTGGTTACCTACTTGAATAAAGATATTTTGAGTTTGAGTTTGAGTTTGATAATTTAAATAACCTTAATAACTTTACAAGCTTAAATCGCTAGGACGCTTTATTTTTCAGATTCATTTGTTTAGAAAAACTTTACAGCTACACACATACTATTTACATCGACACAGGACATATTGTCCGCTAGGATATTGTTTACCTTTTGGTATGTTCTAGGTCAGTGATTCCCAAAGTGGTCTATATCGACCCCTAGGGGTCTATGACAACCTGCAAGGGGTCTACGTCAGCGTGGTCTCAACACCTACACTGATTGTACCTATTTACTTACATCTTACTATATTATAATATCAAAACATATACATTATTTATAAAAGTACCTACATAACACATAAAAAAAAATATTTTGAGTAGTTTTAATTTAAATTCAATTCATAAATGTATACCTTGATTAACTTGTGTTTTACTTTAAGTTTTTAACACTAAACTTCACTACAGTTAGATATTTACAGGAACTCAATATCAGGTAAGTAGGGGGTCTACCCAACACGGAAAAACATGGCAAGGGGTCTACGACACAAAAAAGTTTGGGGAACTCTGTTCTAGGTGATGATACCACTGATGAGGACCAAGGCTATCGAGATCTTCCTGCAGAGAACCAATCAAGCGAAAATAAAATAAGCAAGCTGTCAGGAACGTTCGTCGTTCTTTTCCTCGTCAAGAATTGTTTATATTTATCAATTTTCAAAATCCTATTTACAAATATAAACAAGAATAATTTAAGTGTAAATAAATATACTATTTTTAATGTGGTAACCGCTTCGTTTATAAACATTACAAGGTCGTAAAAAATTTAGCTACTGTAATCGTAAAACCGAGGACAAGTGATAAAATTTGAATATTGGGTTGTAAAGTTTTCTGCCGATTCGAAATGAGCCGTCATGAACGAGAACGATCGGCAATAATAATAATTTGACCTAATCAGTTAATAGGCTTTTTCACAATAATTATCAGACTGTATGACGCCGTTGATCTTGGACAAATAATTATGGCGGTAGCTAGTGCTTTTATTCAAGTATTTTAATAATTTACAACAAATGTTACGTACAAGCATTGGTAATAGGTCAGAATTCCCAATATGTATTACTTGTTTAAAGGAAAGGTTATTGAAATAAATATAAAACAAATATTTACAGTTAGTACGTATTTAAACAAAACGTCTTTAATATATGACGACTCATTGGTCGAGTGGTTAGTACCCCTGACTACGAATCCATGGGTCCCGGGTTCGATCCCCGGCTGAGACGAAAATCGATGTGATGAGCATTTGGTGTTGTGCTTAGGTCTTGGGTGTTTTAATATGTATTTATATGTCTATCTATCTATAATATGTATGTATATCCGTTGCCTAGTATCCATAACACAAGCTTCACCAGCTTAGCATGGGACTAGGTCAAATGGTGTGAATTGTCTTTAAAAAAAAATATGTATACGAATAAAGTATTTAGATAGTCGATCTTGTGTGTGCCTTTATCTTGAAACGTTTTTAAACCACAATTAAATTGAAATTTTGCCTGTTCAGAAAGATAACTTTTTCAAACTCAAGCAAATAACATAATAATGAAGTCTGCATTAAGCACCTCCTTATTAATAAAAGATGCCGAGAAAAGCAAATTCATTAGCGCTTAAAATTACCTCTTGAATTAACAGCGCAACTTTAAACTAGGAATTCAGTCTAAAAGTTCAGTTTGAGTCCAGAAATTAGTTCTTGAGCAAACATTGACCGAGCTATAGCCTCGTTTGGGATCTCCGCAGAGGATTTGTGTTGGTTTATTTTATTAAAAGGGTCTTCTCGATATTATTGAATCTTTGGTCTGAGCTACACTAGTTTATGTGATTGCTGCAGTTACGTTAACTAAAATCAATATTATTCTTCAGCCCTGCGATTCTGTAACTCACTTTTCGAACTCACACAGCGGTTTTCGCATCGGCGGTCGCTCTCAAATCAGTCGTGAAGCAGTCATTTTATGATTTGGCATTCTGAAAAGGTGGGAGCTTGTAGTTTATTGTTTATCAGAATGCCAAATTATAAAATGACTGCTTCACGACTGATTTGAGAGCGACCGCCGATGCGAAAACCGCTGTGTGAGTTCGAAAAGTGAGTTACAGAATAGCAGGGCAGTTTTATTCGGCAATTGTTGGAGGCATATTCAAATAAATGAAACACTTTGTTCGAAGCTAAGTCTTAACTGTCTTTTATAGTTTAAAACAAGTGCTTATAACTAACAAAAAAAGTAGAGGTTGTGTTGCGACGCTGGACTAACAAAAAACCTTTAATAGATATCAGCCGTGCGATTCTGTTAATCCGTGAGTTCACTTCGCACTAACAACGCTCCCTTCCATTTTTGGAATCTCATGGTATTCTTAAGCAAATTCACATTACGTCTTGACAAGCGGAGGGAGCTTGTAGTTTATTGTTTATCAGAACGCCAAATCGTAAAATGACTGGTTCACGACTGATTTGAGCGCGGCCGCCGCTGCGTTAACCGTTGTGAGAGTTCGAAAGTGAGTTACAGAATCGCAAGGCAGTTATAACGAATATAAGTGATGTTAACCTATACATTGGAAACGAGAATCATAATGTATGAGAGTAAGAAAAACTAAAAGGCATTCGTTTTTGTCAACATTTTTGGATTTGGGACATGCTGGTTTCCATCACTGTACGAGCGATGTGTTAAAGGCGCACATAGACAGAAAGTCCATTGATGCACAGCCAGGGCTCGAACTATTAACCTCAGGGATGAGAGTCACACGCTGAAGCCACTAGGCCAATAAATTAAGAAACTAAACCTTAAACGCCCAGCAACTCACCCAAAGCTTTGAATTGGATTATGGGTGTGCTTTGTCAGGCACCTTCGTCGGCTGATTGGTCTTGTATTTCTATTATACAAAACGGTATTATACTAACTATATACTAGGGCAGGCTTGACCTAGTGAGTTCAACAACTTCGTAATCCAAATTCTGTCGGACAGCTATTTTGATTAGCGTCAGACACGCAAGAGGCACAATGTTTTGATGTCCTTGCTTATGTTCAAGTAATAAGACGATGCCTAATCAGCGTTTACATATGAAGTAGTGACCTATTTCCACATTTGTTATGATGTTTTTGTTTGTACAATAATAATATTTTGTATTTATTAACGTTCTATACTATAGATAATTCTTTATGATGTGGAAATACTGTAGATTCTAGTATATGTTAGCTAACAAACTTTAGCAACAACAGGCAAGCTAACTTTTCTGAAATATATAACAATTATGGTGATGGCAAGCGGGCAGGAGGATCCTGATGTTAAGTGATACCGCCGCCTAGGCACACTCACACTGCCAGAAGGCTCGCAAGAGCGTTGCCGCTCTTTTGTTAAAGGACTCTAAGTCGAATTAGTTCGGAAATGCTTCAGTGGGCAGCTGGTTCCACATAGTGGTGGTGCGCGGCAAAAACTGCCTTAGAAAACGCTCAGTTGTGGAACGACGGATGTCGAGGTGATACGGATGGTATTTTAAAAGTAGTGCTTATTCCGTTATATAAACTTAATTAGCTATTCGCCGAGGGTCGTTTCTGTTTGTATTTTACTTTAGATAAATAAATATCCCAATTATAACCGGCCTTTATCTTATCAATGACATTCAGCTACTACCTATACGAGACATAAGTTTATTATATTTATATCAAAAACCAAAACATCTAACTTTAAGCTGTAAATTCAAATTTAAATCTGCATAGACAATCCTACCAACATTTCAATAACTTTTAGACCGAGGGCTGACGCAGGAGGTGGTAAATTTCAACAATTCCAGCACTCGAGTTGTCTGAAGTGGGCACAAACTGCTCCCGACACGTCCGCAACACATCAACTATTCGAGGATTTTATTTGTAGATGATTTCTGATATTTTAAAAGCGAATCATATTTCACTGTTTGATATTTTTTTTATGTAATAGGAGGCTAGCGGGCAGCAGGCTCATCTGATGTAGTGATACCACCGCCTATGCACACTTACACTGCAAGAAGGCTCGCAAGTGCGTTGCCGGCCTTTCAAGATTTGGTACCTTGTTGAAGGACTCTAAGTCGAATTGGTTCGGAAATACTTCAGTGGGCAGCTGGTTCCACATAGTGGTGGTTCGCGGTAAAAACTGCCTTAAGAAATGCTCAGATGTGGAACGAGTCGAAGTGATACCGATGCATCACGACGATGGTGTATATGTGCGGTGAATCTACTAGTTGCGGCTCCATCTACCCTTATTTTATCGTAGAATAATGTTTTTACCCTTTTCCAAAAATTTGAAATGGGATCTATTTCATGATCATTTGTCAGTCTATAAGGCAAGTAGGTGATCAGCATCCAGTGCCTTACACACGGTGTGGGTACTTACACACACACACTTTTTGGGTTTAAGTCGAGCCGGTTTCCTCTCGATGTTTACCTTTACATGTCCATTGGTGCACAGCCGAGAATCGAACCTAACATAACCTAAATTTCAAAACTAGTAGTGCTAAGCGATAAAATAATTCAGCATTGTATTATTATGATAGATAATCCAGTGTCGTTATAATCTCTTATGGGTCTTGGCTTTGTTTTGCACCTTAAGTTTACAAATTTATGATAATACTTAATAACACTTCGGTGTTACAATATTCAGTGAAAGTGAAAAAGTTGTGTCGGCGTACAGACTCATTTGTGCGTTTCGTTGTTCAATTATTTGGAAAATCTGTAAAATAAGCGTAATCTGTACTTGGCATTTGTCAATTTTGGCTTCTCAGACACTTCTATGTCCACCATTACCGATATAACATACATATAGCAGCCAACTGCTACAAGTTGCGACATGTATATTAAAAAACGTAACGAAATGTCCACTTTAAAGCACGACCTCCATTGAGAAGCGCGGGCTTAAACACTTTATTAATTAAGTAGTAAACGCAAAATACACGCAAGATTTCCTCACAAAACAAAGATTACTCTTAAGATTACACAGAAAATGAAGTAAATATTGTATTAGGATCAGAAAAGGGAAATGTCAGGGAAAATCGAGTCTCCAGAGACGGGTCTGATGTTGACCCTCTTCAGCCCGCTAGGTGGATAACATGATACGAAATATAAAGATTATACGAGATTTTTTTCGATAAGAAGTTATTAACCAACTTTATCATTATAATTAATCATTATTTTAGTATGCTATACATTTATTTGGATCATTAAAATCAATGTTGGTTTTATGAAAAATTAATCTACAAGGCGGTTCAATCCCCGGAAAAACAAAAGTTTGTTTTGGATCGGAAGGCCTAAAATACTAATCACATACTTATATCCTTCAACCTACACTGGGGTGATAAGATTACAAGAGATATATAAGGTTATCTGAAGTTACCTAGTGTTATAATTTATTAACCAAATTGCTTTATTTAACTTTACTAAACTGATGTAGCGAACTTTATCAAGATGGGAAATGCCTACAAATTTAATATTATACATACAAATATAAAAATGTAAACTCCAAATTTAGTTCATATTAAGCAAAGGTTTACACGGATTTAATTCACTTCTGACTGATAGTTCCATGATTGATCTCTACGCCCCCTGGGAGAGTCGGGATCCAATTGTGAACCCACGTCAGAACAATACGTTGCACTGTCGGAATCACCTAGGTACGAAGCATGTGGTTTTCAATTATATTAGTGCAGACTCCATTGAAATTTATGCTTTGAAATCTTTTTACGTTTTAACTTTTGGTGTTTGTTTTTTGAAATGTTAATTTTGTTCTCATATGGGAGTGGTTTGAGCAAAAATGAACTTTTTCAAATAAGACTTTTCTAAATTTAAGGTTTATTAAAATATAAGTTAACGGGCCAGAACTTGAAATCAGTAAATGTTTGTTTATTTTTAAACTGACGCAACAGAAGAACTAAACAATCAATAAGTATGGAATAAATATTACAATAAAAGTTTTTAAAACGCAACGAACCAATTCACCAATTCTTAAAAGACCGGCAACAATCTCGCGAGCCCTGTGGCATTAAGAGTGTCCATGGGCGGTCACTTAACATCAGATGAGCCTCCAGCCCGTTTGCCCCCTGTTCTATAAAAAATACGTTTATACATACAATATAATGGATATCGACATTTCAAAGCGCAGAGAAGTGTTTTTTGCATTTAAATCTATTACTTTTTATTACTTGCGTAACAAATAAATTGTGTGCGTTATCGTGCACATTTCAGTCACTTTTAACACCATAGAATTAAATTTAACTTACTTCTATTTGCGTAAATATCAGAGGAAAGACAATATGTAATGAAAGTCTATTGAAATAATTCGTAATCACGGAACAAGAATAATGAAATAACTAATTAGGCCCGTAGCGAAATTAAAACGAGTAATACCAAGTGACCACGGAAAAACGTTGGTAGATTTAATTAGTTAATTAGTACAGCTCCCCTCCGTAAATCCTATTCAAAAGGGGTGTGTCTCAAGTGTGTACGAATTATAAAATGTGCGTTTTTTACTAGCCTATGCCGATGACTTTGTTGGTCGAAATGTCATTATACTTATTAGTGCTAATTCTGGAAATTGCTGGTTCGAATTAAGAAATAGGCATATTATTTCTTTAGCTAATCCATTTAGGTAAATTAGCCTTCTCGAAGAAGGCAAGTAGAAGAAAATTAGCGTTTCTAGATTCGTAAAAACAAAATTATATATTTAGTTATACATATATGATAGTGGATCAATAAATAAAGTCACGAATAATACGTTATATTGTAAATGTCGTCAATTTATCCTATTAAAAAAACAAATTATATTTTACCTCTTTAAAAGGAAATTTTAGATTTTCATTTAAAACGTACAAAATCACAGATTTTTTCCAAGTATAGACGGGCCGACTACAGTATTTACGTACAATTAATGTTCCCCAACATCCACCGCAGACGTAATGCAAACACTGTCTACTCCAAATTAAGATCCTCCGTACACTTGACACCGAAAACCACAAGGGAAACGGAAAAAATGTTTTTACATTTCTACGATTAATTGAAGTTTTCCTAATAATTGAAATGGATTTATTATTTACAATTTTAAATTGTTATGTATTTGTCATAAATAAGTGGTGCTACAACCTTTTTAGGTCTGGGCATCAGATTTCTGTTTCATGATCATTTGTCTATCTAATAGGCAAGTAGGTGACCAGAATCTAGTGCCTGACACACGCCGTCAACTTTTTTGGTTTAAGGCAAGCCGGTTTCCTCACAATGTTTTTCTTCACCGTTCGAGTGAATGTTAAATACGCATAGAAAGAAAGTCCATTGATGCACAACCGGGGATCGAACCTACACCTCAGAGATAAGAGTTGCACGCTGAAGCCACAAGGCCAACACTGTTCATGCATTCGTCGTACTCTTATATAAAACGTGAACTTATTAAATTATTTACATATTGATAAATAAGCAGAACAATTTATTTAAAATTATACAGTTTCCGCATTTTCTGATAATTTATAGCAAGCATGGTCACGGATTGTCAGAGTCGTTGTTGTTTCTGGAAGTTAATATAAATTCAGAGGCATTAATTTTTTAAATTGTTATTATGCAAATGTTACTTTATAAATTTTTTATAAAATAATTTTTGAATTTGCGAAACTTCGTAAAAAAATATCGTAGTGAAATTTTTACTACAGGTAGATACATAATTATGAAAGATAACTAAACCAATTATTACCTGTTTTAATTAAAGTACACTTCCGTCTCGTTTGATCCCAATATAAACACAATTTGACTGAAAGAGCCGTCCTGTGATAATTGTATTTTCCACTCTTAATTAGCTCACATAATAAATTTTGTCACAAGGTCGCCAACAAAGGGGCACTCAATATTACGAGAAAACTCTTGGAAAACTTGATAGATTACGTAATAACGTCCTAAGTTTCTTGGCGACACGCCAGGCAGGTTAACCGTCGCCAAATATACGTATACAATGATCTCCGAAACGTAAATGTTAAAGCTTCCTAAGAGATTTGAAAAAGATAAAAATAAGTCCTTTAAATGAATTGTTCGTAGTAAAACAAAAAGCTTTCTTTGAAATCTTTTTTTTTTATGAATGGGAGGCAAACAGTTAGGAGGCTCACCTGATGTTAAGTGATACCGCCGCCCATGGACACTCACATTGCCAGAGGGCTCGCAAGTTTTTCTTGAAGGACCCTAAGTCGAATTGGTTCCAAAATACTTCAGTGGGCAACTGGTTTCACATAGCGGTGGTGCGCGGCAAAAATTGCCTTGAAAATCTTAGGCTGAAATGTAGAAAGCTTACGTTGATCTAACTTACAAGTTAAGAATGATGGGTATATTCCTAGCTATCATCCCTTAAATCTCTACTATACAAACATTATCTGTCTATGCCGTATCCTAAACTTTCGTACTAACTGATTTGAAATTATTATGAGCACTTTTTCTTTTTCATAAGTGTCCCTTTCACTGTTTAAAAAAAAAAATCAGTGTCACTACAACCAAGACAGTGGAGCAGTGTTGGCCTAGTGGCTTCAGCGTGCGATTATCATCCCCGAGGTCGTAGGTTCGATCCCCGGCTGTGCACAAATGGACTTTCTTTCTGTGCGCATTTAACACTCGTTCGTACGGTGAAGGAAGACATCGTAACCGGCTTGCCCAAAAGTCCACGGCTAAAAAACGTCCACGGCGTGTATCAGGCACAGGAGGCTGATCACCTACTAGCCTAATAGATTGATGAATGATCATGAAACAGAAACATAAATCTGAGGCCCAGTACTTTTCTCTGTTAACTCTCGGTACTCTTTACCCAGCTCAAATGAATACTCGTATACCTATACAAAACTGATTTAATAGAAGTGTTTATGACTCACGTGAAACTCACGTTTTTAATCAATGTATTAAAGTCCTCTGAACATTAAAATATTGGTTATTAAATTTCTTGATATTGAAATTCAACGCACGGTAAAAATAAGGCTCATAATTACTTTATCGACTCTGTCAGAATACTAAAAAGATGCCTAAAAATTAGGACAAGATTGTTGATAATCTTTAATACATATTCTTTGCTTTAAATTGGATTTGTTGAACGTTTTACTATATTAAAAAAAAAATGTCGAATATAGAGGTGGGCTCTTTTCAGCTACTATCTAATAAAATAAAATACCTATGTTTGATATTAAGTGATATTTGTTTCATGGATTTATTAAAGTATTTTTGAAGTGAAACTTCTTTATCGACGTATGGGAGAAATTTTAGAGCAGGTTACGCGCCATGTTGCTTTTTGAAGTCAAACTTCTTTATCGGCGTTGGAAAAAAATTTACACACATTTGTCAAATTTTTCGGTTACCCGCCATCTTTTTCTTGTCCCTACCACGGTTGATCCGAAGAGATTCGAAGCCATTAGTAACAAAAATATATAATAACGATAACAATGGTAGTAATACTAATAATTCTATTACAATTAATGAAATTCTGTAATAATCTTAGTACTACATAGTAGTACAGTAATAAGTTAAAATGAAATAATTGTATTTGTATTCATGTCTATGATAATAAAAGCCTTTTGTTAAACTTTATCTAATTTAACTTTATTTAACCATTTTCTGTAAAGTTGCATATAGTAGATCATTTTTGAAAAATAAGGTCATAAAGAAGTTTCACTTCTTACGTGTGTACACCTAGTACACGCACACATTTTTCCTTTCATTATTATTTCTCAGTTTCTCAATTCCATGTCCGCTCCTATTCATAACTAGTGATTAATACAATTAAAAATACACACAGTTTATGTTGTCAAAGTGATAAGGGTAGATAATAATTTTATATTACGTCAATAGCCAAAGAGTAAAAGAATGTTTATTTGTACAACCATTTAATTATGACGTAGTAACAAAAGAACCAGTCATAATGTAGTGGTCAATACCAGCTTATATTTGTTTTCAAAACGTTTGATGTTACTATATGTATCGTGTAGTGCGTGTAGTATGCGTCAAGTTAATATCCGATATTCTACCTTTGATGTTGACATGTTACAGAGAGCTGGGTTTGAACGTTGTGTCAACATGGCATTGCCTTCGGTCGCAGTATCGTGAAAATAATGTAATGGCGAGGAGGATATACAAAGAGAGGGTAGGTACTACTAATTTAAAAAAAAATAAAAAAATAAATTAAATGTAATCGGCGGATAGAAAAACGGAATCAGAAATGTTGATTACAAACGTTTATGTAAGACAAAACTTTCATCATCATCGACGCCTGTACAACCTCATGTGAGTGATTATGAGCCATCACAATCTATCTCGTGCTTCTTGGGTCCAACTTCGAACATATTTTTTCGAGGTCGTTCACAACTCCATCCAACCAACGCAGCCTCGGTCTACCGGGTTTTCTCTTGCCACCGGGTTGTGAGTTCAGGAAGGACCTTGGGGTTCTGTCCTCAGTACAGTACCCCAACCACCTAGCATCGTCAAGGATATAATAAAGTTCTTTATTGAAGCGAAAACGCCAAACACTGTTGCGCAAATCGGGCTAAAAATTGGAAGACGAGAACTTCGATTTCAAAATCGACTTCATCTAAAAATATACGTATATCATGTAGCCTTATAGTTATCAGATATTGCATTAAATTGATATACAGTCAAAATCTATTAAAACGACATCGACGGGACTACTCATATTTGGTCGTAAAAACCGATAGTCGTAACAGCCGATGACGTTGTTATTAAGTACCTAATACTTATTATTGTATGTGTGATTAACCATCATGTATAAAATAAAACTACATTTTATTTATTTCATCAACATCAATTTACTACAGTACCGAAATCAGCCGGAACCTTTGATTTTGGTGAATATAACCGGTATGTTGTTCTAAAAGATGTCATGATGATGATGCCATTTATTACTTTATATGTACGAGTACTGCTGCTTTAAAGAAAGAAAAACTATATTTTCTTAAATATACTATTAAGCTAAGAGAGAATCACGTATCGAACCTGCTAAGTGACTAAGTAACTTCCCAAAACGGTTGTCATCAACTGATACTAGTTAATTTGTTTGTTCCGCCAATTAAATGTAGACCAGAGTGTTCAATCTTCAGGACAGATTGTTCTCATCAAGATCGTATTACAAACTGACAGACTTGATTGATACCGACCCACCCTCTTGGTTTCGCCATCAAACTTAAAGTAATTAAAACAACTTAGCCATATTAAAATCTTTTAAAATGTAATAACTTAAAATGCACTTAGGGAAATTGGTGTTATTTAATCTTTCGCGTATTAATCTATCTTAAATTTTGTACATTTATAATATTTCGGTATGTAAATTATACCCCACTAATTTATTAATTACGTTGTCTAACACTTATACTGCTATTATTATTGTTTGAAAGTTTGTACTGCGCTTTCTTGTCTCAATTTTTATATAAGGCAGCCCTAATAATCCCACGATGGCCTGTCAGCAATGGGCTCTTTACTAATTATCCTGTAAGTGTTTTTTATTTGAATATTCAACTTAGATTAAAAATCATATTTGTCACTCTTTGATAAAAAAATATTGATTCAATTCATTTTCATAAGGTGTTTAACTATCAAAGGCTTAGGAAGGTGTTTCCATATAGAGGGAATTTTACACTTCGCATTTCATGCAGAGTGTTCAGAAGAGTTGTTCGGTCTAATACCAGCAGCTAAGTTACATCATCGGACGTCAAGGAAGATTACAAAATACCATCAGTATCACCTCGACGTCCGTCGTTCCACAACTGAGCGTTTCTCAAGGCAGTTATTGCCGCGCACCACCACTATGTGAAACCAGCTGCCCACTGAAATATTTCCAAACCAATTCTTAAAAGGCCGGCAACGCACTTGCGAGCCTTCTGGCAATGTGACTGTCCATGGGCGGCGGTATCACAAAACATGAGGTGAGGCAAACGGGCAGCCTCATATTACATCAAAAACATCAAAAATGGTACATGGTCAACAAAAGTTAAGCAATAAACAAAACACGAGCATTGTTATAAACTTTTTGATTGTTTTCCAAAACAACAAAGCATTGAATTCGGTACAATACTCGTAGCAACTTTCATATACAAACACTACGAATATGTTCAGGGACAGCTGCTTCAAATTATTAATAATGTGAACCTAATTTAACATTAAATATACGTGGCAAGGTCGCTCACTAACATTAGGTTCCTTTTAAAAATTAACTGGATTTAAATCTTGATTTCTTCATAATAGAATAATTTTATATTAATTGTATTAGGTTTTATAATAATAGAATAAGTATTTGGAATTGTAATGAAGAGTTTTAAACTTTAAATAAACAGTCTTCTTCTCATATGTTGATATGTGAGTTATTAACTACAATACAGAAAAACATGTTATGTAATTGTCATCAAAGCATGACAAGAATTTGCGTATTTTCGTACTTTAAAAACAATATATATAATGTTTGGAATTCGATTTTGTCTCCTTTGGAGTAGAAACTCTTGGCACAGGCGCTAATTAAAGATTTAAGTTGGCGCTTGGTAGATAGTACCGTTGACCCCGGAGCTGGTGCTTTCCTCGCTCAACGAATAAGTATCGCAGTACAGCGAGGAAATGCTGCCAGCGTTAAAGGTACACTCCCACAGGGACCAAACTTTTTAAATTTGTCTTAATTTTCTTTTTATTATTACTATGTAGGTTAAAAAAATGGTAAATACTGTACGATTGTTATGTTTGGAATTAATAATGTTTTGGTATTCGTAATGATACATATTGCATGACCCCTAAGTCTAAATTAATACCCGACCCGGTCACCTGACAGATGAAATGTTTCTTCAATTAATTCTGGGGTGATGTAGCAATATCGATACGTCACTGTCTGTCAAATGAGGCTCTACTGACCCTCGGGATTATAACAATGTCAATATATTGACGATTTAGGCAAACATTTTATAAATGAGGTAACTAAGAAACATCTTTGCGTGAACAGTTGTATTATTAATATATGAAAGGAATTACAAAGAATAATAATAATAAACTTTATTCATAACTAAATATAGTAACTAACATTATTTGTGACAAAATTAACCCGTCGCTGGTGTGGAGAGCGCCTACGTTGTGAGTAACTAGATTACAGCTAGGAATTAATTAAAAAAAAAAGGAATTTAAGTTTTGTTTAAAAATATTTTTAAGAAAGTTGCCTTAAGTATGTACGAGTGTATGAGTATGTAAATGGGTGTGTGTGCGTGTGAGTTTTTATATGCTTTGGCTGTGTCTGTATTAGTTTTTGCAACCACAGAGACATGCCAAAACATGTAAGTTCCTGTAGAACCGAAATCTAATGTATTTTATAACTGGATAATTTTGTTTGTAATTGCTTGTATAGTTAAATTCAGTCTGTCATAGTATAAGTAATCATTAGTTATATAAGGGCTTGATATAAAGTGCGATTTTCTAAAGCCAAAATGCTAGTTTCGCCACTACGCTGTGTGTCTAATCCTAAGCTACTATGCGACGATGTTTTAATTGAAATTTTAGAAGTTGATATGTTTAGATACTTTTCTCTTAATCTATTACTAATTAATCTGCTATTTTCTACTTTATTATTCATAAATATAATCCCAAACAGCTATATGTCCGTGACACTCATCTTGTTTGTAATCAGAAAAAAAACATTAGATTACTAATTAAGGCGTATAATAAATACATTGATGAATATGAATAACACTGTATATGTAATTTATCAAAATTAACTATCGCTAAGAGTCTTGGCACTGAGATGCACTCATATACATGTTGCGAAATATATAACTTATTACAGAAAAATTAACACATACATAACTACCTTAAGATTTACAACGCTGCACTTGGATAGAAGGAATAATTTCTCAAGTTACTTTAAGAACCAATACTTGATAAATTTTAATATATAAGTTTTCTAGCTCGAGGTTCTGTCATGAAGAAAAAATTAATAACTTTCAGTGGAATCTTTGGTAATTTTACCGTTTTAACAGCCCAGTGAGTTGAATAAAAACATCTTATAACTCCAAGTGCTTGGAGCTTGATACGTAAAAAGTACTTAAAAGCAATGTGATCAAATATTTCACGTTCTCTCGAATGAAATTGATATCTCGAGTGTAAGTAATTCCTTATTCAGTAATTTTGCTATATTAGGATTAAGATTGGGAAAAAAAAGATTTAAGGTCTCTGCGGTTATGCTATGGAATTCACTTCCCGTCCCTATTCGCTAAGCTCCTTCTTTATCTTCCTTTAAATCTCTACTGTACAAACACATACTGTCCACATCGTATCCCTAACTTTCGTACTTACTGATGTGAGACTGATCTTAAATTAAATTATCATGATTCATGTGCACTTTTTACTTTTTATTTTTCATGTATCCTTTATTAGTTTAGTTTGTTTTTGATCCTGTTTGGTTTTTTTTTCTTAATAACTATATGTAATATGTATTTTTGCCCACCTTATCTAATTTAATTGTTTTTCTTTTCTCACAGTGGTTGCCTGGAAGAGATCGCTCGAAAGCGATAAGACCGCCAGTTGCCCTCCTTTTCATTTAATTATGTTCAATTTTTATATTGTAATGCAATGAAGTGTTAATAAATAAAATAAATAAAAGTAATAACCTACCCAATATATTTATTGACGTTTATCTGTAGTAAAAAATATCGTTCTGGCGGAGAAGGCACCGAGGGCGGCTTCACTTACTGTGAGCCTTCAACCGGTATTATAAAAAAACTAATTCATTTTGATTACTGGTATTTTAAAACAATTAACTGTATCCAGACTGAACTATGCCTTGTTTGTACTTATAGGTACACCCACGTAGTCCTGGAATGTGTGGCTGTGGCTAACCAACGTACAGAAATCCTCGGAGCAATGAGCTCCGTGAAGCCTGCGAAGTGCCCAGGAGACTTCTGTGCTTCTGGAAGGAACTAGGCTGGCTTAGTTAGCCAGGGCTTTACGCACAACGGACCTAATGAGAGTCTAAGTGTGGAAACTGAGTTCACCAACCTTTGACCTTTGAACTTTTTAGTTACTCCGTTCTTCTTTCTACGCATCCTTGTCTGCTTATAAAAGTTTTGTTAGAAAAAAAAACACAAAGGAAACACTCATAATTTATATAGATATTTAAACATCTGGGTTTTAAAGAAGAAGAAAAAAAATGATTACCTTTTAAGTTTTTAGTTTGTTATTAATTTTTTTTTTATTACTTTAGATTAAGGTTCTATATTTTTTTATATAACATTTGGTTCTGCACTTATCGCATTCATCATGTTTCTTTTTTTTAGTTCTCTTTAACTAGGGTTGCCTGGAAGAGATCGCTTATTAGCGATGCATCCCTTATAATTTTTATGCATTGTGTTATTAGTGTTTCTTTTATTTTTATTGCAACGAAGTGTGAATAAATAAATGATATTTAGTTAATAATACATACCAACAAGATAAAAATATCTCATCCACGAGGCATATTGAATTCCAAAGCATCAATTGTTCAGTGAAACGATTTCTATTGTATCCAGCCGTGAAATTCGGAAAAAATGTACTTTTGAAAATACGATTTCGGCTGAGTGAGTCCGTCATTGCGAGTGAGCGACTGCCAATCAATTTTTCAATCATTTAAAACTGACTCTTCATATCCCGTCTAGATTTTCTAAAAACTGTAATCTTTTACGTTGTATTAGTAGAGATTCTTTAATTCTAGCTTTTATCTAAACTCTATATTACCTTCAAAGTACAATGCGATGTCGTGCATGATGCGTACGTCAAGAAACTGATCGTGGTTGGTGGAACACAGAAGGCAAAAGATCACGTGATCACCAACCAGATGGACCTAACAAAGACTCAACGTACTCAAAACTGTACTGTCATAAGAGAGGCGCTGGACAGAAGCCGATGAAAACAGATAGTCCGCTTCAGATGTTTCCTTGCTAACCACGACGCTCAGACATGGGCTATCGGCTGAAGAGAGATAGAGAGAAATATTACTTTTAAATTTCTTACAGATTCTGTCTTAAAAAATGGCAACCCAGCTTACGTACAGGAGTTAAGTGTTGTTCAGCGGTTTACTTTATATTATTAATTAGGATAGAATCATCTCAATCAGTGTTTCCCAACGTGGGGCCCACAGGGGGCAATTCCATTGTTAAGAGGGGCCATTTATGGGCATTATGTTATGAAAATTTACTTACTGTGTTTCGTTCGTCCTAGTTGTCCTAAGTTTCTTAATTGAATAAAATCTTTTAATACTAAAAATTGGCACAACAAAGGTTGAGAAACACTGGTCTTAATGCTATAATTTAAATTTTGACCTAACACAGTTTTACTTAAAGGACTTTTTGAATATAAAAAAAAAACTTGTATTGGTTGTTTGTAAAGTAGGTTTACGATCGAGATGTTTACGTGATAACGTCTTATTGGTGATATAAGTTTTTTATCATAACATAACCTCTAAATTTCGTTTGTTTACACGTGTCTTTTTTCCATCTTTCATTACTTTTACAAGTTTATTCAAGAATGTTAATTGTTAGTAAGTAGGCTATTTTATTTTATTCACCTTTTTTTGTTGCAATTGTTGTAACACTTCACTTGCACTTCACATTTTGTTTCACTGTTAAACATTCAACGAAAACTTAACCGCACGAGAAAATCTCCATTCGTTTGTATGCCGCTAGAGTGAGATGAGACGGGAGATCGGTACGTCTCTCTCTCGTTATACCTGCGATCGCGCTCGTGAGGTTTTGGTGTGACTCAAGTTTCTGAACATGTCACCCGACTAAAACGATTTTAAAGACGTTATCACGTCAAAATCTATTACCATGAGTATAATTCTAAATTTAGACATTCTGTTAAAACTTAATATGCCTTTGATCGATATTACTTATTTTGTATAATATGTTACTATAAAGATACCTTTTGTAGACGTGAACAAGCTTTGACTATAGCATTTTGCACTCTCACGCGTTTCCAAAGTACTAAAGCACTTTAGCGACATCAAAGTTGAGTAAGTAGATGTCAAAGGAAACACCTCAGTGTAGTGTTGCTTTAAAGACGTGGCTTAGGAAAAATCTGCTCGGTACAGCATCGAGTGATTTAGAAAAAAATGCGTATTTTAAACCAGTCGAAATAAAAATATATTTATCAGATCTATACAAGATCTTTGTTGTGTTGGCATAGTGACTTCAGGGTGCGAGTCTCATCTCTGAGGTCGTAGGTTCAATCCCCGGCTGTGCAACAATGGACTTTCTTTATATGTGCGCATTTAACATTTGCTCGAATGGTGAAGGAAGACATCGTGAGGCTTGCCTTAGACCCAAATAGTCGACGGAATATGTCAGGCACAGGAGGACCTACTTGCCTATTATCGACAGCAATCTCTCCAAGATGTATAAATATAATTGATTAATAAAATTCGCGTTTATATGCGCTAAAGAAATGTGTAGCTGTAGCTGTATGTGAGCTTAAAGACAATATTAATTTATAGATGTTAAATTTTGTTTAATAATTTTCGAATAATTTTTCAAAATTAGCTTCACTTTTTCGGAATAATATTTTGTATGGAAAATATAATCGTTGCTAAAATTTTAGTTATTATTACTATTTGGGTTAATAAGGTTAATACTGTATATTTGTGTGTTGGTAATAAATTTAATATAGTGTCTTGTAATTGCACATAACAACAGGAACAATTTATATATAAACCGAACCGTTTGAGTAGACTCACCTTTTGAAAGCGGTATAATTACACCTCGTATTACAGTAGATTATATCGTTCATATAATGCTCGGTCAAAGGACGGGGTGAAGTGATGTCTTTACTCTGTAAAAGCTCTTAAAGGCGAGAACCTCGTTTTGAAACGCTCTATAAAGTTTAGTGTTGCCACGCTTGTAGTGAATCTTAAGTATTACTTTTTAAAATCACTTTTAAGGCATGTGTAGTACTACTGTTAAACCCTTTATGTATTCGTGGTATATGGCGAATCATATCACCGGGTTCCAGGTGAAATAATTTTGCAAGATATATTATTTAATTGTTTCAGGCGTCACAAAGGAAAGGATCGCCGAAAATATGTCTTCATAATCAGAATCATAATTGTCGTATTATTTCTATAATTCATGTGAATTTTTTTGGGTCTGCTCAGTTAATGTCATTATCATATTCTATAAAGAGTCCGCGCCACCACTGAATACCGATAGACGCGGCGCTAGCAAGTAGTAATAATATGTTGCTAGTGCTAGGTGCAAGGCTATTTTACCCCGACGTAACATAAATTAATATAAAATTCGCGAACTACTCTCCAAAATTTGCTCCTAATGTTAAAAGGAATAAAATAATATTTCACTGTAACGACAAATTTAGTTCCAGGGTTCCCGTCGGTAATGAGTGGTGGCGCGGGATCTAGTCATATCCTGCCTGGCATAAATACTCATTTGTTTGTAAAAAAATTATGTATGTGACTAATTTGTATGTTCTGTCTAAATCTGTAAAAAAATAAAACTTCCTTTGCGTTGGTAAACGGTGAAAGTTTCGTAGACACGTTGCTTCTTTATAGACTCGGTATTTCTTATTCTTTATTCGTCTAAAATATATGAATATTTCTGATACAATTTTTGTTTAAAATCATTCATCAAACAAATTTTCGTCTAAATTATTGTGGGCTTAACGGAAGGGTAAAGTTATTTTATTTATTTATTAACACTTCGTTGCATATACATTAATATAGTACAATTGACATAATTAAGTAAAAAAGGAGAGCAACTGGCGGCCTTATCGCTTTCGAGCGATCTCTTCCAGGCAACCGCTGTGAGAAAAGAAAAAAAAAGTATTAAATTACATAAGGTAGTTAGTTATGTCATAAGCTTTAGCTCCTCATTCACTATACATTTCCAGAATTACAAATTACATTTTTCTCCAGGAAAACATCAAAGTAATAACTATAATGCAAGCCGTATATTGCTTTTATAACACAGGGAAAATATGAAATATGCCATAACATATTTTCATGTCAAGTTCGGATGTAACTGGCAATTTCCTAATGCCCGATGCGAGACGAAAATATTTAATGACGGCAACATTCTGAATTCGACGGGATATTGAGATGGTACTCAAATTCACAGCCAATGTTTATAACCACGATTAAAAAGTTGTAATATCTTTCATTTACGATTATACTTATAACGGAGTCGTAGCCATTTTATGATACATATGTAAATAAATTATATAACTCTAATTTAAATATATATATATATATATATATATATTATATTTTATGCACGTGAGATAGATGTATTTAGTTGCACACTGGCTGAATTCACAAGGATTGCATTATTTATAATTTGTTATAAAAACGTTTAGGTTTTATGTTTTCTTGTTTTGTGTATTTGTATTATGTTATGATACATAATCTTATTTTAATTGTATTTATGTTCTTAGTTTAATTTTTATATTAATACGTTTTCTATTGTATTAGTATTATATTTGGCTACATAGCCATGTGAATGCTGAGGCTATCCAACTTCTTGCAACAGGAACAAGACGCCTAAAGGGAACTAAAGAAAAGTTTATTTTATTTTGAACAGTAAGTATGACTGCATTCAATGGTTTTCTAAAAATTACTTGTCTCGTCTGGGAATCGATCCGACTCAAATGTGAAAAACCACCCCTAATTTTTTTGATGCCAATCAAGAGAATGGACAATAATAATAATTAATAACTTTAAAAAGGTAAATACATGTCAATTGTTACATTATTTCGCTGCTATATAAATTTCGATGCGAAAACCGCTGTGTGAGTTCGAAAAGTGAGTTACAGAATCGCAGGGAAGTCTGTAATACGGCTGCACGTCTACGTGAGTAAGTGAGCGGAATCTTCTCGCGATATGGAGCAGGCTTCGTTAATAAAAGTCACGTAGTGTCCGGTGGAGAAAGGAACATATCTATGTAATAAATTTCTTTAGGTATTTGGATAGATGTTTTTTTAAACAAGTGCTAAGAAGGTTTTAACTTCGCACTCATTTGCACGACGAAAGCAATGTGTGGAATTGTCCTTGAGAATGATAATAATGGTCATAATGTTTAATTTGAATATTTGAAAATAACGTATTTTATAAAATTACTGTGCATTTCCTAATTATAGATAGTTTTTACGTTAATCATTACTAACTTAGCTTCTAAGACTGAAATGATACTACAACGTTATTTATTTATTTATTTTTTACATTCAAACACATTTAATAAATTGTAAGATTCATTGATCATTATAATATAATACAAAAGAGACTCTTATATTATGTAAAGACTCTTGGGCTGGGCTCAGTGCACATACGCTATTTAAAGATTTAAGTTGGCGCCTGGTAGATAGTACCGGTGACTCCAGAGCTGTATAAATAGTTTATATTAGACTGAGAAATTTGAAATAGTTGGGTTTGCCTTGTATTGTATTAAGATCGGGTGTGAAATAGTAAAAGCGACAATAAGTCAGGGCAGTTAATTAAACCGCAAATAGCGTGTTTAACAGAACGTAACTATTATAATTATAATAGTGAACAACACGAGTAGGGTAATAAAATCGTAATGAAGTTCTCGCTAGGAATGTTTTGCCGCGCCGAGCCTAACCGTAGAAATTAATTACGTATCTCGTTTCGTTATTAGCTTAGGTCTGCTACTGAATAACAATTACATTCTCGATCTTATATACGTTTGAGTTGAGTTATGGTGAAGTATATTTAATTTAGATATCATACCGTGATTATTAAAGCCCTTTAGTTAATGTTGGAACAGATTTATATGAATTTAACACGCTTAAGCCGGCTAATTAGTATTTTTTGTGTACCACTGAAGTGCCTACACCTAATCATAAGAGTCGAGACATACTACTATGTGTTAGACCCGTATTAAACTTACTGGATTTCACATACTAGAGTCAACATTTTCATTAACTGAATCTTACCCACATGCTCTTATAACAACAAACAATTGCATTTCTTTTCTTTTTATTCAGATTATAATATTATAATATATATTTTCTAATATACATGACAAGTATGGTACAATGTTACAATAAAATCAAAAGAAAAATAATTAAAATATGACACATCCAATTTTACCTTTTGCTAGTATTTTTTTTTGTTGAACAGTAAGGAAGTTAAAAGCGGTTTAGGTATCAGATATGCACTTAACGATGTTTTTTTTTTAATTGATCAACCGAATACCGAATATATTAAGCTCTGGATTATTCGTGTTTTGTGTAAGTGTTTATTCTATTATATTCGCGAAGAATTCGAATGCGAGGTACCTGAACATAGGATGGTTTTTGATTAAAGATTAACCCACTGAAGTGTTTCCGAACCAGTTCAACTTAGGGTTCAAGAAAACAGCGTACCAATTCTTAGAAGGCCGGCAACGCACTTGCGAGCCTTGCTATGTTAGTGTCCATGGGCGGCAGTATCACTTAACATCAGGTAAGCCTCCTGCCCGTTTGCTCCATAAAAACAAACCTTTAAACATATAAATTACTAAGACACATATACATACTACCACATATAAGATTACCAATTATTAAGATCAGAATATATGTTTGTGTAAATAGTATCCAAAGTGTTGAGGGGTTATTCGCACTTCTTTTATTTTATAAAAAGTACAAACGTACTCCAGTTACTCTTAATAGAATAATGTACTCAAATATATACCTACTTGCCTTCACAAATTAGGTATTCCATTAAGGCTCAATATTCATTGCACTACCCAATTACCCCACAATTCTGCCAAGCTCGTTAAACTGGTACGGAACTAAATTTTGCTTCATGCTCAGAATGCGACCCATTCATGTTTAATAGAGCCAAGTTGATGAACTAAGTTTCCGATCGTATTCAGCTAAGAAATAGCGAATGTTAAGATGTCTTCAACTTTATTTAGAAAAACCTTACTGAACTATATATTTTAAAGCGAAACCCCAATTAGAATTTTATTATTGTTATTATTATACACAATAAAGCAGTGTTGGCTTTAGCGTGCGTGTGGCTCTCATATCAGGGGTCGTAGGTTCGATACCCGGCTGTGCGCATTTAACATTTACTCGAAGGGTAAAGGAAAACATTGTGAGGAAACGGACATGTCTTAGAACCAAAAAGTCGACGGCCTGTGTCAGGCACTGGAGGCACCTACTTGCCTATTAGATTTAAAAATGATCATGAAACAGATTCAGAAATCTGAGGCCTGAAGAGGTTGGAGCGCCAATGATTTTTTTTATACACAATAAAGTGCACTGGCCCCCACACTAGGATTCCCTGTGTTGTGGGCAGCGAGTCTCTTCCTTTTGACATGTTACTCGTAACTGTACTTTTTTATTTCTACATAACATAAATTTATAATTAAACTATTTTTGCACAATAAATATATTTCCATATCAGAATAGGAGAGGTTGACAAGATGTTGTTTGATTTTTAGTGAATTTATGTAATGTGAGTTTCAATGTTAGTGAAAATTTTGGTTTTTATCAGCAGGTTTACAGACTAAACAGATATGCAGAGACGGATGTCATTCATTTGTTTTTGTTACGTTATCGGCTTAGTCAGCGCACGCAAAGCAATACAAGAAATATTGTTTCCCGTTTTTGGAGCATAGTTTTGTTTATATTGATGCTTTATTCCATTAGTTCACAGCCTAAAACTATTAGCTTAATACACTAAAGTATTTAAATAAATGGCTATAATGGTGTTATGTATTTTCCCTTTAAGAAAACAAAGTGCACTCGAAACATAGTGCGTTATAAATAAGAGTGTTAGTGTCCACAGCAATTCTCTGATTAAATACGTGCTTCACAATACAAAGGGATACTTAGGGCTTGCAAGAAATGGTACGCATGGACCCTTACTTTTACTTTGATTTAGTCTTGCTTATAAATTCCACTTTGTTCTAAATCTTTCTACACTTTTTTTATTAATCTTTTATTGACGAGTATTGTTTGTGTTGGTCTACCTTAATTTTTTATTTCATACTTAATATATTCTTCCTTTTCTACTACACATAATTAATACCTACCAAAAAGTTCAGGACCTCCGATGTCATGATGATATGAAATTATGATTAAAATAAAAAAAGCAACAATTAAATGATTATCTGTAACCTCTTACGTCAAACTCCTTAAAATGTCGTTATAATACGACTTTGATTAATGATACTATAATAGACAATACAACACAGCAATACAACTGAATATTTCTTTTTATGCCAGAAAATGCGCCTTCACCTATATAGAATTGATACTGTTATTCAAGCCCAAAAGTTGTTTTCATAACAATACATTTCATCCATTGCATTTTAACACACATTTATTATTCCGTAAATCAACATTTCAAAATAAAATTAAGCAACGAGAATTAAAAATTTAAAACATTCTGCAAATTCTCGTGAAAATGAATTTGCGAATGACGGAAATGTTATTATGGTTTCATTACGCCGCACTGGTAACTCATCCGGTGCAAGGCTAACTATGGCTATCACAATTATCATTAAAATGATTGTGTGTGTCTGTGTTTCTTTTATTATGACACATTTTTATTCGACACATATTTTTATTTAAATTGTCTGTTAAACATTTGATTATTGATTAAAGGTATTTGCAATTTTCCTTTATAGCGCTAGAGAAAATCGATGCTCTGGAAATGTGGTGTTGGAGACGGATGCTTAGGATTCCCTGGACAGCTAAAGAAACAATCGTGTCAATACTAAGACAAAAAAAATCGTAAAAAATCGTCTTTCGACACTGTGTTACCTACGGATCTTGAGGTTTTTTTGGATGTGTAACACGCAGAGATCCAGAAAGTTTAGAAATCGTTTAGTGTGACGGCAGAGTGAAGGGCAACAGACCTCTCTAGGCTGACCCCCTACTCGCTGGACCCCTATCCCCTACCCAGGCGCAGAGGCTTGCAGAAGACAGGGTAGAGTGGAGGAAGTTTTACGAAGCCACATTACCTTCAAAAATGAGGAGCGCTACGATTGATGAACAAAATATAACGTTTTAAATATTTTATTTCCATTTACTAAGCGTATTGTTATTTGTAATTATTAATACAATATTATTTCAATTGTTAATTAATAAAGTTAATTTTATTAAGACTCAGCTTTACACTTCAAACTTAAAAATACTATTTATGAAAAATTTTACACTTTTTAATATAAGAGTCAGGTTATTTCCCACGAGATTATGACTGAATAATATATCAAAATCAATGTAGCAATAGTGAAATTAACAATAGGTCATACTAAGGACTTTGTACTGTGGACATATCCGATAATCTAGACATTAAATTGTCTTAGCAATTAGTTTAATAATTATTATAAATAAATATTTTTAACCGTCTTCAAATAAACCGAAGGTTTATTCGATGTGTATATTTTTATCAAAACCACCTGCTTAGTGTAGTTTATAATACATATTTCGTGTAATATGGGATGTGAAGTGAAAAATATTAAGATATATACGTCATACAATGCTAAAGATCTTCTTGTATAAGAAGATAATTTATTGGTTAAACATAGTAAAAATCTGTTTTACTTGAAACGCATACTAAAAGAAGAAAGAAATTCGTGACCATTTAACATCTCTTAATTTTCTTTGTTTCAAAAATATTTACCATTTATTTCGACCGCTTTATGAATGTATTGTTTCACAGCTAAGGAACCGTGAATCTTTATAAGAGCAATATTTATCCCTAGTCCACCCCGCCCCACTTTGTGCTCAATGATATTGTTTGTGACTCGCCGCTCGCAATATTTTTGTTAGCAAGTGTTTTATGGGCCTATTATATTCAACTAGGAACTGTTTAGAGATATGGGTTGGTTTTCTTTGTTTTTCTTTCATCCTAAAGCTTTATAAATAGATAGGTTAATTTTTCCAGTTATAGAGCCTTAGTCGATGTAAAAAGAAGTCTATTTTTTATTTATTTATAACCTTTAATTATCAGAAATACAAAATATATACATTACAGTTATTGTTTTCTTAATCTACGATAACCGATTGTCTACGGGCAAAGGCCTCCCCCATTGTCCTCCATTTTTCCTTATTGTGTACCAATCTCGTCCAGGTCTTAGTCTTTCCAGCCATTTTCATGATTTCATCGGCCCACATTTTAAATTGCCTACCTCTGTTTCTTTTTATGACCTCTTGGTTGCCATAGCGATAAAATTTTGCTCCTCTTATCGAGTAAGAAGTGTAATTATTAGTGGTTAAATTGTTGTTAAAGGAAATGTAATATGTAATTATTGTCAGGAATGAAGACATATTCTGTGCTGTTATGTTTTCCCTCATTCATAAACGCACTATAGCAATTGTATTACTTTTCCTTCATCCAGCCTCATCTCACTTTGACATAAATAATAGTGTTTTTTTAACTACTTGTGTCTTATGGTAACGTTAAGTTATATCATTAGTTTTCTCGAAGATGTTTTGTGTTGACGTATAACTATGGTTAATTTCGTATTAAACGATTCAATCTTTTACAGACACGTATGTAATATATATATTTATTTTCAGACATATAACTCTAAAACACAATTAGACTTACAATATAAAAGCAATAAACTAGACATAATGAACGAGTGTGTATTTTTAGGTATAACGATAGATAAATTTTGTAGTTGGAAGGCACATATTGAAAAATTACAGAACAAAATAGACAGTTTTGTTTTTGTGTTAAAACGACTAAGGGAAACTGTTAACCATGCTACGGTATTAGCTGCTTATCATGCATATGTTTCATCTATACTTAGATATGGAATTATAATTTGGGGAAATTCAGTCGAAGTAAATAGGGTATTTAAGGCTCAAAAGAAATGTATTAGAGCAATTTGTGGAGCAAACTGTCTTGATAGTTGCGTACCTTTATTTAAGAAGCTCAAAATTTTATCTCTTCCATGTATTTATATTTTAGAGATATCGTTATTCGTGCACAGAAACATACATATTTTTAAGTCGAATGTAGAAGTTGAAGTAAAAAGTAGACATGGGATGAAATTGGCTGTGCCAAAAATCAATCTGGAACTGTTTCGGAAAAAACAGCTTTTGTATGGCAATTAAAGTCTACAATAAATTACCAAAAGAATTAAAAGATCTTCCGTCTAGATTCTTTAAAAAGCGACTTAGTGAATTACTTTTAGAAAAAATGTACTATTCAATAAATGATTATTTGCATGAAACACCGTAATTGATATAAAGCTAATGATATAATGTATATAATATAATAGACTAGATAGTATAAGAATAATTGACATTGAATAATAATGTGAAATACTTTAAGACAAATTTGCGCGCCATCGTGTGTGGCAGAATATGCGAACGATTTATGATTGTATCACCTTAACATTTTGTACCATATTCTTGCAAAAAATAAATTATTATTATTATTATTATTATTATACCAGCCATTGATTTGATAATAAATAACCATAAATGTGTATCAGAACTCATTTTAAGTGTCTTATTTTAAGGCCCATGTTTTAAAACGTCAATCAAAATCAAACACGAACTGTCTAACCATTTTTTCTTTATAAAGTTTGAAGGATTTGACAGAGCTGAAAACTAGATTGTGACTTGAGGTACGAATTAGAATAAGGACCTGACTCTGAGACTCTTTACTCATAGGTTCATTTTACAACTAGTATTTTTAAACTTTTGTGTACTAAATTAGTCTTTTTGTCAAAAACAACATTTTTAACTAACTTTGTTTAACCTAATTTTTAAATCCAATTGGTTTTGAAGTTACCTTTTAATATTAAATTTAAAGTCAAAATTGTGTCAAAACTCTTAGTTAAATTTAACTGCTCTAGTTTCGTTGCCTCCATCTCATTTATTATTTTCGTATCCGAATATTACGTAGTCCACAGACCATGCTACGGGCTACGGTGTAGCTCCGTAGCACCGTAGCTCCGCATATAAAATTCAGGGCTTGTTTTATTCAACACCGTTTGTAGTCTCGGTTTGTTACGTTGCTAGCACGTGCGTGCATAAATTGTGACCTTTAGTCTAGTAATACATTTGCTAGCAGCTGCCCTTACCCTTTAATATAAACAATATTGGCTCCTCCAATGGTATTTGTATAAGTTAATTAGTTAAAGGACAAAAAATAAAGAATATTTTATTTACACCAAGACCTCAGTATCTGGTATATTGTAAAACCCCAATGTTCTGAAACCCCAGATGAAACAGACAGACTAAATTCTGCGTATATTTCACGGATGGAAAATCCGCTCCACACTATGGAGATAGCTCTGTGATGTTTTAATATTTATTATTATTTTAACTACCATTATTATTTATAGTTTGAGCAACAGCTTCTTGTTTCAGAATGTTTTCTTATTATTGTGGTTAATAACAACGTCATAAAAATAAGCACGGCTGCTGGCGACGCGTATTTCGTTCGAATACATTAAATTTCTCATGTGAATAAAAATATTTATTTTGTAATGAGAAATAAAGTTCTTTAAACATAAACATAATAACAACATAACAAATCATTCATAAAAATTACTATAGATACATTTCATATCAAATATATGTTTAAATATTTTAACTACGCTTTTCAGATTTCACGCAAGTTATGTAAATAAATTCATACACAAACATGTTATTGTCACACAAACTACAAACGGAACTGATTGTTTCCAAAACTTTGGATGGATTAATCCCGTGATAAAGATAGATATTGATTTAAGACGAGACAATAAGGTCTACACTATAGGAGAAAATTACGCCCACATCTTGTGTATTTCTATTAAGGAGATCCATTAGACAACAAAAAACTTGAGGTTATTGAGAAGTACTTGAAAATACTGACTGATGAAAACTGCGACTCGAAAGATTTGTGAATGTATGACATACGCGAATTAGCTAGATAATGTTATCACGTTTATTATTTATGTTATCATGGTATTCTTTTGGATGAGTATTGCTTAATATATTTAATAAAAAAAAGTTGTGTTATAGTTTATTCTATAAATATTTTCGCGTTCTTGCTTGACTATAACTTTACGTATTTGATAAGAGCAAGTTACAAAGGGCTTTAAGCAAAGTTTTTGAATGAGATTATGTGCTTGGATTTTATGTACATACCAGAGAGAACTTTTATACGGTCGCTTTTTGTTGGTTTCAATCAAAATGTCCCGTTTTAATGTTTTTCCGTATTTAGATATTACTTCTGGTAAATAGTCCATTAATATATTTTACAGTTACTAAACATGGGAAAAAATTGAATTAATTTTTTTTTTTATAAAATAGGGGGGCAAACGTCGTTGCGGGACGACCAAAAAGGGCAGTCTGCGCAACCCATAGACACCCATTTTTATAATAATTTTGATATTTCTATTAAACCCTTTTCTATAAAAGTTTCGATTCTAGAAAATATAAGTAATAATTTAAGGACTTAAAGCATACAAAATTTCACGTAATATGTGGTAATAAGTATCAATAATACCCTTACCTCGGAGCCAGCTGCTATACACACAAAAATGTCTTTCATTTTTACAAAGAAACCAATCAACGCATCCCACTGCTGACAAATCTAATCTTGTGAACGTATTGAATCAGCCCCCGTGAACACGCCTTTAGGCTTAATCTAGCAAACTCTGCCATTAAAGATTGCTTTTCAAAGTAATAGGAAAGTGGAAACTTCGGAAAGTTAAATGAAAGTTACTTTTTTAGAAAGTAATTTCATAAGTGAATTTTTCTTTTCCATAATTTGTACAATCCAGTATTAATGCTAAACACTGGTTAAAAATCAATTTTAAGACAAGCTGATTTCGCATTGAGATTTATATTAAATTACTAGCTGACCCGGCAAGCGTTTGTTTGGCCATGTATATAATTTGTAGGACACATTTTTATAGTTTAATAAAAAAACTATATACAATAATAAATAATAGGGGTTGATCGTAGAGAGGTGACAATTAGAGGTTGTATTTATAAAAAAATTAAAACAAAAAAAACGTGTAGCACTCGGGGACTGCCGCGGTAAAGCTATTGCATAATATTTTTTTTCAACTTATGCAATTACAATTATTTATTTATGCAGTATTTTTTTTTCTTTGATATTAATTCAAGTTTTTTCTTTGATAAATTAATTCAATCTACCACTCTACCAGACTCAGACCAACTCGCCTATATAGTCTGTCTCACTCTAACGCGCACCGGCTGCACCGATCTCGTCAGAGAGATGTGAATACGCAGTATGCGTTCTGTCCCGCTCTAACGTGCAAGGTTTTTTTCGTTACGGAATTCCTGGGTTCGGTCTCCACGCTCGAGGCCCGCGATAGAAGCTATGCAATAGTTTAAAACTAAAAAATAAGAAAAATTGGGGTGGACACGCCTTATCATTAAGGGGTTTGAAATATAGATAGTAGCCGATTCCAAGACTTACTGAATGTGCATAAAAAATTCATAAGAATCGGTCGAGCCGTTTCGGAGGAGTATGGGAACGAATAATAATCTTTAATTATTTCTCACAAAAACTTAGCACATAAACAAGTGACAGTTATATACTATTATAAACGAATATTGTGACACGAGAATTTTATATATGAGAAGTAGTTCTGGACACCGAATCCGGCCAAAGTTTAATCTGTGTTATCTATGCGGGGATTTTATAATAATAATAAGTGCACTCTCCAACAGCTTACATAAACCGTAATCCTAATTGGACATATGTGGCCGCAGAATCGCAACATCCAGGTATGAACTTTCCCACTGTAAATTATCCATACTGAAAACACCACAGCAGTTTTTCGCAAGCATTCAAAAACGTTTATAAAGAACATAATCACATAAGCTACGGATTCCTAATTGAGAAAATTTCTGGACATTTAATCCTCATGTCCGACGTCACAGCTAACAAATTGGTTTGAAATATTCCGGGAAAAGCGAGCTGCAGAAGAGTTTAATTTTAATCCTCGCTGACTCCAGACCGCGCTCGTGATAAAGAGTTTGCAATATATGTATTAATTTAATTTATTACCTGCGTTTTAAATTATGTCAGTCGTTCGCAAATTAATTAAGAGAACTATTTTAATATGCTGACTTTCATCCCTGATTTCGTAGGTTCGATCCCCGGTTGGACCAATGGACTTTCTTGCTATGTGCGCATTTAACAATTACTCTAACGGTGAAGGCAAACATCGTGATGCCGGCTTGCCTTAGACATTTAGGCACAGGAGGCTGATCACCAACTTCCATATTACATTGACAAATGATCATGAAACAGATACAAAAATAAGAGCCCAGAACTAAAAAGCTTGAAGCGCCATTTATTTATTTATTTTAAACAGGTGATAGTTTCAAGAGTTCGAGAGTTCGTGACCTTTAAGGGGTAAATGACCCCAAGTTTGAGTTCTTGAATTTTGTACTGTGTAACGTTATTTTATTAAAAGCTACGCTTTTATAGGTGGGGGGAACATGTTAGGTTCTCGAGTATTACGAGTATAACTCAAGTCGACTTAAAAAAAAATATAAAATATGCCTATTGCCTTTCAATTGTATGGTCTATATAAAAATATTTTTAATATTCATTTTTAACCGAAATATTTATAAAGCTTTCCATTTTAAAAACTTTTTTGAAGCATAAGTAAATGAAAACGAATTTTTGTTAGTGACCTGTATTTAAAGTAACCCGTAGTGGTCCAGGTATAAACTTGTACAATAGTGCAGCTGGAGCGAACTTAATGTGACCTAGTTGTTGTTTAAGCTCTGAGTTACGACCGCGATTTACTCACGCGGAATTTACCGTCTCGTGATAATTTGTTTAACATTTTGTTCCTCGTATATAATAAGTGTAATCTTTATCTTTAACAAAATCAGATAAGTTATATGCTTACATTAAAAAAAATGTTAAAACATGCTGTGTATAATGTACATACATAATATATCTCAACAAGAGAGAAGAGAGAAAAGAGAGAGAAGCGCGACATCAAAAGTTAAACTAGATATGATTATCGCCAACCTTCGCAAGCAGATGTGCACTATTAGAAGAAAAATATGAGCGTCCACTAAAAATCTATACGTCCAACAAGAGTACAAAGGGACGAAAATCATAATAGTTTAAATTCAAATAAACATTTTATAGGCAATCGGTCAAAATGTTTTAAATTTATTTAAAAATCTCCTTTTTGATCACTTTTCTTCAGCCTCGTAATTTGTTATATATACGTAGTCGGTCCCAAAGTTCTGTCATAAATGGAAATAATGATAAAAACAAAAATACTTATCAGTTTTTAATGAGTGATATATCAATTTATAGTACATTAATTAAGGAATAGAAATAGCATAAAATTATTCGAAATGACCTCCCTTATTTTTAATACTGGCCCTTAAGCCCCGCGGCCAGTCGTCTATCGCAGCACGCACCATATTCATGTCGATTTCAGTGACTGATTTATTTATATATATGACGTCAGACTCTCCAAATTTTTATGTAGGATAGCACAGACCTTCTTCTCTAAGACCTGCCAAATTTTATAGTCCAAAGGATTAAGGTCCGGACTAGAGGAAGGTCAATCCACATATCTCATTAAGTCGATGTTTTGACGCTCAAACCAGGCATGAGTGGTCTTGACTGTGTGTGAAGACGCAGAGTCCTGCTGGAACACGAAGTGATGTCCCGCAAATAGCGTGCTGGGCAGACCTTTGACAAGCCGATCCAAAACCGTCTCTTGGTACACTTTTGCACTGGTTTTGACCCCCTTTTCGCAAAAATGAACGTCATTTGGCCCGTAATAGGACACTCCCAATCAGACCATTACTGATGATGGATGATGTCCATGTTGCACCCTTTGAACTTTATTTACAGCTTCTTCAGAACTCCTGGCGTACACTCTTAAAACAATAGTCAAACATTCAAAAATATAATGCAATATTTTTTTTATAAAATCATGTTCGAAATTTAAAAATAATGTGACAGTGACAGAACTTTGGGACTAACTACGTATGTATAATAATTGTGACTCAATTAAAGTTTGGATTTACTTTAACATTTTTGTTTATACATATTTTTATTTATATTTTACTTTATTTAATTTTAGTAATAGTTACATGTTTATGATTTTTTTTTTGTTAATTAATTATGCACTTCTTTTACTTTAGCCGCTGTAGCTCTTTCTTTTTTTATTGTTCCATATTAGGGTTGTCAGGAAAAAATCGCCGCCCGTTGCCTAATAACTTATGTAACCTGCTTTTATTTGTTTTTTTATAATATGTATGATTTTGTATATTGTGGTAACGAAGAGTAAATAAATAAAAGTTTAATAATAGGAGTAATATAATAAGAGAAATATAACTCTTAAAAGAGCATTGAAACTATGATATCCTAAGTAATGTAGTCGTTCTTAAAGGGGACATATTAGTTTGTCGAAGACTCGCCTTTTTACCGCAATCACCCCACGCTCCGCAGATTACGTGATATCGCCCAAGATTGAACTTATATGAGCATTTACGGGAAGCCATCGGAAATAGGTTCGCTCTTTCGTTTTATATTAGTGAATAGTTCTTTATGACGCTAGTTACACATATATAATATGAAATGGCTATATGTATGAATGAATTAAAGCTTTCATTGGTTAGTAATCGAATGTTTGTTTCAATGCCTTTAATTCCCAGCCCACTGTAGTTGTTTCTTATTGGCAAAGAATACGGGAAACACAATATCATAAAAATTAAGGTTGTAATTTAATGGAAAAACTAGAAATGTATTCTTCTGTGCCCGTGGTAAAATAACTAACATACTTAAGACAGAGAAAATATGTATGTAAATAAGCGGCAGTGAGGGCATTTTTTAATCAAAATCAAAAATCATTTATTGATGTAGATAACACAATATACACTTATGAACGTCAAAAAAAAATTAAATGTTTCTAATTTTCATTTACTGCCAGTTCTCAAATCAAGGACGTAGAACGGAAGAGAAGAACTGGCAATAAACTCTCCGCTACTTTTTTTACGTCATAAGCGGGCCACAGACGGACCGCATGTTGCAGTCAAGACCGACTGCAACACGCGGTTTGCTCGGGAACTGCTCGAGTGGTCCGTGTATTGCGAATATGAATTTAGTATGGAAACTGCAGATCGCCATGCGGCGACCGCATATTGCAGTCGGTCCGTGTATGGACTGCTATAGGGCTAATAAATTAACAACTTTTTAGAAAATTATCTGCACGTCGTGTTTTATACATGTTTTATTGTTAACATTACATTTACAGTAATAAAAAATGTAATGTTAACAATAAAACATGAATAATAAAAAATATAATATATCAATGAAAGAGAAAAATGTCCCCACATCTCTACTTCGCCCCGGGCATCCTTAGTCCGAGCTTCGAACCCTTTTATGTATCCATTCTAGGGATTATGTAAATTCGTTTGTCACTGACACTGTCGAAAAACAAAAGTAAAGGAAATCCCTATAATGGAAATGACAGAGACATTTTACCATGAATATAATACGAATTCTGAACAATAAAAATAAGGGTTAATTATTCATTGTTGAAAAAATAAAGTCAAATGAACAACAATCTCAGATTATGCTCAAAACTGAGATTTATAGAAATACATATACATATGTATAATATGAGATTTATAGACACAATGGCAGAGAGTATTATTATTTAATATATACTCTCTACACCCCTGCCATCTTATCTTTTCTTTCTTCTACATATATATATATATATATACGTACGCAAGAGAAGAGAAGAAAGAAAAGATAAGATCCAAGTTTCATACACTTAATATTAAGTGTATGAAACCTTTTATGTCTTTTATATATATAAAAGAGAAGTCTAATTAAATTAACAAGTTAAGGTTGCTAATCGTTTGTCTCGCTAAAACTCGAGTTGCTTATTATCATAATTATATTATGATCTTGATTTTTGTGGAAGTTTAGAGAATATTTAATCCGTGGGAAACATAAATTACTAAAGAAAAATACTTAAAACGACAATTGAATTTTCTAATATTTGATGTCTTTAGAAATAAAAAAAAATATCACTTGGTATCAATGAATACAATAACTTCATCAATTTATTCTTATGTAATAAAGGGAAATCAGATTAATTAAACGGTATAATATCCTAGCTTCAATATTCTTTCTATCGAATGAAATGAAATACGTAATTTTGATAACTACGACTATCAAAATTGATGCGATAGCGGTAAAATCGAAGATGGAAATCTCTTTCGCGTATATGTCATATTTTCATATTCATAGTACATTATTCCTAATAATAAGTAACAAGGAATATTCAGCCACACTAAATCTATTAGACTGTAACTAAACTATTTGCCTCTATATATTTACTGCAGTACATACAATGTATATTATTTGTGTACATCGCCTCGTACAAAGCAAAGAACTTAACTCCCAAAATAAATAATTTAAGCGTGTTTCGTAACAATACGTTTTCCTTACCAACAATATTTTACCCCAGAGGAAATGGGCCTATACACAAATTTACTTTGTTATTTATTGCTGCCTCATTGTATGGTGCATAAGAAAGGCCTGTGAATTCGCATTTTAATAATTTAATAGATATAAAAGTTCTTACGTATGCTAGAGCAGCAGCCGTTCAGTCGTTTTATATAAGTTAGAGGTAGTTTTTAAGTTAAAATTCCAACAAGTTCAGCTAGATGTTAATGATGTTATTCGGCCATTGAATGAGCTGAATTGCTCCTTAATTTACTGAACTCAGAATATTTATATTTTAAAGCAAATACATTTCACCTAATATAGTACGTAATAATAGTACGTATAAATAAAATGCATTTTCATTTGTAACTGAACTTATTAGACCAGTGCAGATAGCCTTTAAAATAAATAAAAAGTGAAAAAAATTACAGTAGGATGAAACCCATTAGAAAAGCAGGGGAATATGATCAAAATGAAAGGAAAAATAAATTACGGTCGATCTGAGGTCGGGAAGGGGAAGGGGGGGGAGTTTTAAGGGTAAAAACGGTTTATCTCGATTTCCGGCAAAACTACAAGTCCTATCGAAGAAAGTTAAATGGCAAAGTTGGAGGTAATAAAAAGATCTAAAACTTTTGTAGTCACACATTTTTCACATAACCTCAAAATTTATGTGAAAATTTCAAAAAACCAAGTTTTTGGTTTTTTATTTTTATCTTTAACAAAAATTATTTTTTTTTAACGAAATTTGGTGAAAACTTACCTTTCTATGTCCCAAATACGCTGTAATTTATTTGTTTAAAAATATTTATTTGTTCACCTTATTTTGAATTAATATCGAAAAAACACCCTAATTTTCAATCGAAAATTCTGACGTCAAAATTTCAGCTTTTTTAAAAAAATTGGTGTGCTTTCAGTTCGTTGAAATCTCTACTTTCCTATGGTAAAAAAATATATATATATTACCATAGTAAATCTTCTCAGAAAACGCAAAAAATCGTATGCAGTAACGCCCAGACCTGTCATCCCCTTCCCTACTTCTCTATGAATCTTCTTTAAATTATAATCAGATGCCTATTTATTACTATTTTAAGATAATTTATATATACCTGAGTGACTTAAAAAAAAAATTTAGCCTTTAGATGGGCTAAAATTTTCGTATTTCATAGAGAAGTAAGGAAGGGGATGACAGGTCTGGGCGTTACTGTATACGATTTTTTGCGTTTTCTGAGAAGATTTACTATGGTAATATATATATATTTTTTTACCATAGGAAAGTAGAGATTTCAACGAACTGAAAGCACACCAACTTTTTGAAAAAAGCTGAAATTTTGACGTCAGAATTTTCGATTGAAAATTAGGGTGTTTTTTCGATATTAATTCAAAATAAGGTGAACAAATAAATATTTTTAATCAAATAAATTACAGTGTATTTGGGACATAGAAAGGTAAGTTTTCACCAAATTTCGTTAAAAAAAATTAATTTTTGTTAAAGATAAAAATAAAAAACCAAAAATTTGGTTTTTTGAAATTTTCACATAAATTTTGAGGTTATGTGAAAAATGTGTGAATACAAAAGTTTTAGATCTTTTTATTACCTCCAACTTTGCCATTTAACTTTCTTTGATAGGACTTGTAGTTTTGCCGGAAATCGAGATAAACCGTTTTTTACCCTTAAAACTCCCCCCCTACCCCTTCCCGACCTCAGATCGACCGTAATTTATTTTTCCTTTCATTTTGATCATATTCCCCAGCTTTTCTAATGGGTTTCATCCTACTGTAATTTTTTTAGGTTTCAAAAATTATCGGCACTGGTCTATATGGCCAGACTAGTTATATTTTGTACTTTTGGAAAAAAATATTATTCTATTAATGATTGTTATTTGAGTGAAACTGTATAATTAATATTAATTTGATAATGTAGTAATATATTTGAATGATGTGATGACATATTGATATAAGAATATAGTGATTATATGATTAATAATGTAATGTAATATGTAACAACTTTGTAAAATTATATCTTTTAAGACAAATTTGCACGCCATGTGTGGCAGAATATCCGAAGCTTAGATAGTATCACCATAATCATTTTGTATGATTTTTTTGATATTAAAATATAAACTAAATTGCAAATTAAGTCCATAATGCAAAGTCCTATAGCCATAATGAAAACTGACTCAACATTTATTTCATCCATTAGGGCCATTACGACACACTCTTCGACATAATTCGACGTTTCAAAAGCATTACATTCTGAGTCATCTCCAAGAATAGGCTATCAGCATAATACTGCCATTAACTTGACGTCAATTAAGTTATATTTTATCCTGTGTTAATTCTAGTGATGTAAATAATTATTTTCACAGCAGTCGGGGTTATTATTATGATTCAACGAAAAACGGTTAAAATCGGGTGGAATGTGAAACCTTTCCGAGCGGCTTGATCCCTTGGCGTTGCGTAGAGATGTGGGGAGTCTCTGCATCTTCTACCACATTTACCATGGTGAGTGCTCAGAGGAGTTGTTCAGATGAATACCTGCTTTTGAGTTTCACCATCGGACGTGGCAGAATACGAAATTCCACCCGTACCGAGCTGCCCACTGAAGTATTTCTGAACCAATTCGATTAACAATCATTTTATAGTTAAATACCAATTTTTAAAAGGCCGGCAACGCACTCGCGAGCCCTGTGGCATTGAGTGGCCATTAGCGGCGTTATCACTTAACATCAGATGATCCTTCTGCCTGTTTGTCCCAGGTTCTATAAAATATTACCAAGTTTTTTATATTTTTTTAGTTGAAAAACGGTAATTTGATTGGATGCCTACTTAAAAATTTAGCACACGCGAAAGTTCAGGTGTGAACGCATTCACAAGTGGCGAAGTAATGAACGCGTCATAATTATTTATGCCACGGCACGTAGCCGCTTATGTTAAAAACACACAAAGCACAAAAAAAGCATACTCGTTGCATATTTCGTTATTTAAACATACTGGTATGTATTTCACAAAAAAGAATAATAATAACCTATTAGCACTACAACTTAATAGCTTGTAGCATCCATAGATAATCTTTCTGCGTCTAGTACATATCGTCAATTTTCGGTCTAAGACATGCCGATTCCTTCACGATTATTGCTTTCAGCGTAGAAGTAAATGGAAGTCCATAGGTGCAAGACAGCTTGTCATGAACAAGATACGTTTAGTAACAAAAATTTTAAGTGGCATGCATGTGACTCGGAGACAGAGATTGTGTCTTGGATTACCGTCCGTAGCTCAACAGATTACGTTCTATTAACGCAATAAACTTACTCGTGGTAAAATTAAATACGACAACGTTGGACACAGAAAACTGATCATATATTTGTTAATAAAGTATTGATAAAACTGTTTTTTCTATCTAGCTGTATCTATATATATTATATTATATTATATTATATTATATTATATTATATTATATTATATTATATTATATTATATTATATTATATTATATTATATTATATTATATTATATTATATTATATTATATTATATTATATTATATTATATTATATTATATTATATTATATTATATTATATTATATTATATTATATTATATTATATTATATTATATTATATTATATTATAGCCTCTTTTGGGACATGACAGTATTTATTTTTATTTTTCGTAGATTGTTCTTTTGTTCCACTTTTGCGTGTCCGTTTACCAGGTGGCAAAGGCCTCCTCCAATCTTCTCCATTCTGGCCTTTCTATGACCACTCTACCCCATGTTGTATCTATATATCTTACTATATATATTTATAAAGATTAACAAAGTTTAGGAAATTAATATAAGTATATTCATTTGTTTTCTATATTCCTTGCTATTGTAATATCATTACCAGCATTCTAAGATAACTTCACAAAAACACCAGAATTCGAATGATCTTACTTCGGTCCCTTTACGAGACCTACTAACACACAAAGCCAACAGGCGTTATTTAATATTCTGACCCAGCGAGTTCCCGTTTCGTAGTTTACAGCTTTACGAGCCCCAAGGGATTCCATATGTTCCCACTTACGTGCCGATAGCTTTGTAATAAACTCCAATATCTAATACTATTCTAACGTAAAACATTGGTACATTCTACCTATAGAATTTTCTTTGTTTAAATGGATCATAAATCCGACCTATTTAAATCAATAATCACGTTAGAATATTGTCGTAAGTAGTTTCGATTTAATCTGTGGGCACGGCAGTGCGCCCGTCACGTCGAGAAAAAAAGCGCCACGGCAGTTCAGGCCATTCTCAACCCCCTATAGGCTATAACATCGTGGTCCACAACAAAATTAGAAGCCTGAATTTTCAATCGCCAAGCAGAGACAAGCACACGGTATATTTTGATCAATTTAAACCAGTAGTTCAACCAAGTAGCCATATCAATGTTTTTATTTAAAACTAAAGATTTGTAATATTGATATTAACTAATTACTTAATAAGTTAAGAAGGTCCCTTAAGTAGGAACTGAATAAATTAACTGCTGACCTGTATCTCACAACATTTTACGGTTGAAATACGTTGCTTTTTTTTTACATGTTATGTTTTTGATGGCTTATTGATAAAAAATATATATAAACTAGCTGTCCCCGCGAACTTCGTTTCTCCTTAATGTGATTTTACTTAAACTATCATTTTAGTACATACCAACATGGAACATTTTGCTATGCTACCCCAGAGACTTAACTGTTCGGTTTTCTGGAATGAAAACCTCCGAGTTCAAGTCATAAGATTTTAATTAACAAATAAAAAATAAAGGTTGATCGTAGAGGGGTGAAAATCAAGGTTAGTATGTATTTTTGTATATTGGGTAACAGTGTTGAATACCACCGCACTTTTTTGACGATACTAATTACTTAGGAGTCTCGGGGGACCTTCATTGGAACACCTCCAAGTGAGTTTTGCTGCGGAAACGCGTCTAAAACATTCACGTGAAAATAAAAAAGAAACGGATTTCTAAAGAAAATTTTGCACTGTAAAACTGTTTACACACTAGACTAGCAAAATCCACATTCAAAATGGCCGGTTACGTTTATAAAATTAATAGGGATGTGAAAAATAATCGATTTCTTTCAAAGTGAAAATCGATTTTTGTATTCGATTTTAATATTAAAAATGAATGAAAATCAATCATAGTTGATCAGTTTCAGTTCAACAGTTATTTTAAATAAATATTAATATACTAACCTAACCTAACCGATCTAAATAATAATTGGTTTTTTTGACTGCTCCGGCGCTACGGGAAATGCAGCCCCTCCACCCTTGCGTACCAAAGCACAGGCATTTTATTCAAGCCTCCGCAACCTCGGATCGGTTTGAAAGATAGATAGTAGCCGATTCTCAGACTTATTGAACATACATAAAAAAATTTAAAAGAATCGGCCGAGCCGTTTTGGAGGAGTATGGGAACGAACACGAGAATTTTATATATTAGAATAATCAAAATCTGGGTATTGCAAAGATCATGTGATCAGCAGACGTTGGTAGTGGCAGATGCAGTTGTCTATTTACCTGTAGCTGACTTTTCGTATTCAATACAAAACAAAAGGCGCGACGTAGGCGAGTTTGTGGCTAGACGGCCGAGTCTCTTTGCTTAAAGTTTGAACAATTCCACGCAACGCGTCCTCTTACATTAACATTTCTGTCATATACTTTGTATTCAAGTGCCTTGTGTTTATTGACTACTAAAACACCAGTGTGTATTTATTTTTCCTAAAAGATAAAGTGTTAATAATATTACAATTAGCCTCTCAGAAGTAGTGATATTTTTTAGTATAGATAACAAAAAACTTATGACTCCGATGGGCGAGACTTCAATACTCGGGAGAGTAAAATCGTATGATATCAGGACCTGCTCAAGACTAGCTCTAAACATATAAAACTAAGGTCTAATTTCTTTAATACATTATATGGTTACTGTAGCGTATAAAACAACGCTGCAAAGTTACACGATCTTCATTAAAAATTACATGTGTTTTGTTGTTTTTAAAGAGGATATTTTTAGCTCCATTCTCATTATTTATAATGAGTTGCTAACCAACAAAGGGTTTACATTTCAGATTAGTGAGACTATAAATAGCAAGAGTAGGAACCATTTGTACTTTCTGGTTTCATAGTAGTTCTGAATTGGAAAGTTTTAATTAATGAAATAAATCTTGCTAAATAAATATTAAATTAACGTAAGAAATATACGCATATTGAAATTTTTGTTGAACTTGGTAACGGATAAATTGGAACTGGCCATACTATAGCGTGCTAGAACAGTAAATGTTATCGGTCTAATTGCACTCTTAACTAATGACAACATGGCCATGCGTCGTGCTCGTCAACGGGTGCTGCAAAAGTGCGAAGTTTTTCTGTTAATAAAGACGTTTATAAGTGTTCATACTTACTATTAAATCAATTTTTATTTGATTTAATGTAATGTCAATGCAAAAGGCACAATGCCGGTCGAGTGGGAGAAGAATGAAAGAGGCCTTATCGAAAAATGGAGACAAAAGAATGGCTGATGAAATGAAATCTAATACTGTCTCGTCTCATTCTAAAAAAATTGCTAAAAGAGACAAATGAGCACTTTGATTAATACCGGTGCAATTCGATATTGCGGCGAATAAGAACATCCTCTCTTTTCCACCGCGTCGGTAATTTGGTAGCTGGTGGTGGGTGGTAGCTGGTTCCACAAAGTTGTTGTGCGCGGCAAAAAGTACCATAAAAAACGCTCAGTTGTGGAACTACGGAGGTTGAGGTGATACGGTTATAATTTCGTGGTTCGTCTCGACGTCCGATTATAAAACTCAGCTCTATCCATGGTAATTGCGGTAGAAGATACAGAGAGACCTATAAGCTCGACGCAACGTTAAGGGATTAAACAGCTCAGAGTGTGACTAGTCGTCGAGTCGAAACGCTCTCCGTTAAATGCCGGGAGCCTCCGCCTCAAGGTGAGAACAGTACTGCATGTGGGGCCAAATTTCCGCAATTTAGAGTTGCTATTTATTTTCATTCGCAAATTTATACAAAATCAGCAATGGAATTAGCTAATTTTGTATCCCATGTAATTTCCTCTGTATATAACTGTTTTGTGATTGATGACGTTTCCTTTATTACTTGCCGCCTAGCCCTTAAAAGTTATTATTATATTGTGCTCGCCTCTTGCACTGCAATATGAATAATTTTGTATAGACAATTATAGGAGTACATATATCCATTAGACCAGGAGCTAGGCGGGCTTATTTAGCCAGGACTTTACACACAACGTACCAAATAGCGTCTACGTGCGGAAACTTAGTACACACTACACACATACGTGCCCATTAGACCGTTACGTCAATTACATCACCATGCACGGAGCCTTGAGCGGCGAGAATATTATTCCCGTAGTAATGCGCTTCGTGCATGGCTCGTTGTAACACCGTGTCCATGCAGACGGCAAAACAGTGCGCTCACGTATAGAGCGTTTTAGGTACAGATAATATATATTTTTTCTAAACTAAGTAGCATCTACGCTACGCTTGAATAGCTTTAGAGCCCTTCTAGTTCGTATAGTAATGTTTTGTGGTTGATTCCGTTGACACATTCAAAGCACGCTCATGGCACGCTGTGATATATGTAATAGGAAAGCACCTTAAGCTTTAGTTTTTAGGTGCGATTTCCAGTAAAACAATTATTGTTGACTTGCACTGTCAACTCCTTTATTTACTTATTAGCCCTAAGAATATTTTGTCCCGTTCGTTTAATTTAAAGTGACACGAGATTACACAAAGCCTTTTTTAGATTTACATGTAGTGTAAACTCTTTACGACGTCAGTCGTTAACACGAAAAGCTCTCTATAATGTAAAAATGATTAAATTTGTTTGGTTTAACACAAAATGCGTACATACTCTCTTTATAACGTAACCGAAATATTTTCATATTTAGACATCAACAACATATTTAAGTTTAATTGTTTTTATAATCAGCTTACAAAACTAAACTATTGCGGTGCCGAAATTTCTAAGAAAGATACTTACCTGAGGTCATAAACAGCCGTCTCGCCTTTGTTATTGTTGCTTGCATTAACACGTGTGCCATTTTTCTTAGATTATAAAGTTAACAGAATGTGTTTAGAATAATTTACCTATTGATTTTAATAAAATTTGAAATTAAATTTGGTTATTTTTTGGTCTGTATAACGAAACCTCTCTATAATGATAAAAATTATCGGTCCCTTGAAATTCGTTATAAAGAGTTTACTCTGTATGTTAGATTTATAGAATAGATATATAATAATTAAGGGATATAAATAAAACGATAGTCATCGGATCCATCAGGATATATTTATTTCGACATGTCATGTATAAAATCCGTGCCTATTTGTAATATTTCAATACCGCAACCATGTTAAGATGACTTCACAGATTTTATTTATATATTTTTCAGGCTTAAATTAAATAACAAAAGTTTGGATTTCAATATGTCAAAAACTATATAGATAAAGATGTCTCAGGAATAGTTAAAGCTCGAACTTTTTGCTTGGCATACAATAAACTTAAAATTGCATTATCAACATATTTATGTTATGTAGAAACATCAACGTAATCTATAGAAAACTATATTTTTTTGTACCAAAGGCGCTACCTTTTAGGTCTGGGACTCAGATTTCTGTATCTGTTCCATGATCATTAGGCAAGTAAGTAATCAACCTTCTGCCTGACACAACCCTTAGACTTTTGGGTCTAAGTCGGTTTTCTTCACGATGTTTTCCTTCACCGTACGATTGATAAATGCGCACATTGACGTAGTCCATCGGCGCACTGCCGGGGATCGAACCTACGACCCCAGGCATAAGAGTCGAAGGCCAACACTGCAGATATATTAGTATACTATAATCAATATTACAGCCACAATATAATCACAAAACTACCTTTAAAATCTTAAAAAGAGCCGCCTTAACATGGTTATAGTATATCTCTCTTTCTCTATCTTATATAAGTAGCTTATTTACAATTGTATAGGACAATATTTGGGCATTTTGCATACTAAAAAAATACACTATTAGAAAAATCTACCGTAGGTTAAACAAAATCGGGCGTCAAACCATGATTTTGTATTCCTAATCATGAATAAATAAATAGATATACATTGATTTAGATATTTCTGACACGATATCAATTACCCGTATAGAAAAATAAATTTGATACTATCAACTGTTCATCTATAAAGTAATTAACCAGTAATTTTAAATATGAGAAATGAAATCTCAAAGCGGAGGTGATTCGATCACAAGCCTGCCAGACCCTTCTAAACTTACTTATTTATTCTTTGATTTTTACGTATGTAAATATCGCGTATAGTTTTAGTTCGATTTTAATTTTAAACAAATAATATACAGCGGCGCTGTACACCTTTCCTTCTCTACCTGTAATTAAGTTGAGAGCCCTCAAATACCAATCTGAATTATCGTAGATTTTTCTGTATTTTTCGTGCATTCTCTTCATTGAAAAACCAACTTCCAATAGCGACAATGTTTTTGCTACTTGTACTTTTTATATTCATGAACCAGTCAACATTTTTGGACAAACTATGATCATAAGAGGTACATTAACATATATACTATACTAGCTTTCTTCCGAGCCTACGTATACATTCTTAGACACGGCATTCGAAATTTCGTAGTTACAAAAGCAAGCAAGCACCGAAAAAATTACATAATTTCGTTAAATGATTTATTATAGACCAAAATCAAATCTGTACCCAAATACTAATCCAATTAAGCACAAAATTCATACTTAAATACTCTATACGTAGACTCGGTTTTAAAAGCATAACTTATAATGATTTAACAATAGTCATATGCTGTTCATACAAATCCAACGCAAAGCAAAATCGCCTTAATTTATTAGTTAAATGTTTGAAGAAGATTCTAGAGTGTAATAACTTTGACCCTTCCTCACTACTTTATGTACTAAATATTTGTTTTATCAATTTCATTTAATCATATCACCGAACTGTCTTGATTGCGACGAAAAGTAATTTTAGTAATTTAGGTTTTAATATAAAGATTTTTTTACTCATTAGTGTTGATCAGACAACCTAGGTTGGCCTAGTAGCTTCAGCGTGCAACTCTAATACCCGAGGTCATAGGTTCAAACCCCGGCTATAAACCAATAGACTTTCAGTCTATAAAAGCATAACACTCACTCGTACACTGAAGAAAAACATCGTGAGGAAACCGACTTAGACACAAAAGTCGACGGCGTGTGTCAGGCACAGAAGACTGATAACTTGTCTTTTATGAAATAACGTCCACGGAAAGATACAGTGGGCATACCGAGTCTTTCAAAAAGTCAAGAATAAAGACGATTTTGCCTTGCGAATATTTCAATATAAAAGCTACAATCCAGACCATTATAATTCTATACAATTTCCTATTAAATTACGCAGTCGATTTCATAAACGCGACTTTATCGTAGTTTAACTACATTGAGGAAAGCACCCTCTATCGATGAAAGTTAACTACATGGAGTATAAAATGTTTATATACATTAGTGAAAAAGTACAAGCAATTCTTTAAATTATAAGAGAGGATTACCGCAAAAATTATGCAAAATAAAAACTATAAAAAACGTAACACTATTTTCGTATTCTAATAACACAATATTATTTATTCTGCAAAATTTAACGGCAACAATAAATCATAGAATAGGTAAATATAAAAAGGTATAATAGCAACCCAAGACGTATTTGAGGACACAATAGATATACTAGTGGCAATACTGGTCCACCACAAACATTGACTAAAAGTTGGGCATATTTATTCCATGTTATCTCTGTATGAAAAATCACAAAATCTATCTTTAACAGGAGAAAAGAACAAAGAACAAGAAAGAAATTGTTTTCAATTGAATAAATGTGATAGCTATAATGTCAACACACATTGAAGTTCTCTTGTCTATTGAAATAGAAACAATGGTTAACGTTTAAATATGTACTTTGTTTCCTATATAAATAACATTTTACCCCAAATATTAAGTCCCAGAATATGAGGTGTTTAGACTAGGATACTCCATAGTTACACATTTCAATGTAATAAGAAAAATTAAAACAAAACACATTGGTGTACAATTTACTGAGTATTATTAAGGACAAAATATTGAGCGAACAAATCAACGTTAACTATAATAAATAGATAACTAACGGTTAACAAGTACCTAACTATGTACAGTAAGTAATTGACCTCTAGTTTCTTAGCAATTAAAAAAAATATCCATTGATTTGACATAATTGATTAAAAATTTATTCCTTCATTAAACAACAGTCTAATTTCACTCTGAACTAAAGTACTATTCCGTCTCATTCTAACAAATTGTTTACGGTTTGATGAAAAGAGATGACTATTTTAAATTGTTGCTGGACTAACAAATAATCAAACTATCGTTGTAGTATATTTTTGTAGGTTTTCCATTAAATTACTTTAGGCTATCGTAACAAATTACGTTACGTTAAATCGAAAAGGATTGTCTCAATGGTAAAATTTATCCTATCAAAAAAGACAGATAATCACTTCGTAGTATATTAATCACTATTTAGTATCTCTTAGTTATAAGCGATTCTACTTTTCTTTTGTAGTCTATGCCTAAAGAAGGTTGTAAGAAAATCTTTTTTTAGGTTAACAACACTGTTATGTCGTTATAATTCCACAGCCTTGATACTTTATATGAAACAATTAAAACAAATTTTATTAAATGAAAAAACCCCAAATTAAAAATTTTATTAGTCCGCATAACCGCCATGTCTGTTCTCTTAAGCTTAGGTTTCCTAGAAAAGCGGTGACGTTAACTAACGGCCGGCCGTATATTTTGTACTATATCTTTATCGACGTTTTTAAATATAGATTACATTATATATATGAATAAATTGTATTATAACTTTCCTAATAAATTGGAGGAAATATAAAATTGTCTACGAAGCCTGCCCATATATATATGTCCAATGTCCATATATACATATAGACCTAAGCCAATCTTGGTAAGTGTAAATCATTTAGTTAGTTGTACTCATCTTCGATCAAATTTACATTTGGTATTATAGGACCGTCCCTTTTCATCATAGCGTTAACATAATTTGTCAGAAAGAGACGAACGAATATTGTTCAGATTGGTTTAGTTTATATTAATGAAGTAGGTACTAGAGGTCAAAATAAAACTAGTCTGACTTGATGACTAAGTAACAGGGAGAAACAAAATTTCTTAACATAAAGCTTATGTCAACTCGTTGAATTGTGCCAGGGCGGTTTTGACTCTGAAAATAATATTGATCCTTTAATTAAACACCTAATGACAGTGATTTATGCGAGTAATACTCATTTAAAAAAAGGTTTTAATGTATATAAAGTGGATATTTATACAAGTACTAGCTGACCTGGCAAACGTCGTTTCGCCATGTATATCATTTATAATAAAAGATAGGGGTTGATCGTAGAGGGGTGAAAATTAGGGATTGTATGTATTTGTTAATGCTGTATCATAAACAAATAAATTTTTTTTATCTAAAAATTAAAAAAAAAATTAGGGGTGGACTACCCTTAACATTTAGGGGGATGAAAAATAGATGTTGTCCGATTCTCAGACATACCCAATATGCACACAAAATTTCATGAGAATCGGTCAAGCCGTTTCGGAGGAGTTTAACTACAAACACCGGGACACGAGAATTTTATATATTAGATATTAGCTGAAAGCCAGTAGTGGTCCTTCGAGACGGATTAATAATTGCGTAAGCAATAGTAAACGTAAACAGTAATCTACTCCCTAGGAACTAGGAACTAAAGTTTGACTCAAATCTGGGCATAGATTTTGACAGATTTAAGAGTTAGCTGTCATTTACATCTCGTGGGATTCTCCAATACTTACTTATCATGCAGATGTGCGGCATCCGGCCTTTGTCGCAGGAGTTTAAGCGCCCGAAGAACGCCCAACTCCGCGAGCCTCGCTTGCCTCGCCGCACACCCGGCTTCGCCTTTCCAGACCAAATTTCCGGCAACGAACAAGGCCGCTTCTTGGAGTTTGCTCTCTGGATGCGCCTGCGTAACGCACGCATATATTAGGCCCTTACCTATGAAATTATGGTTTTATGTAGAACCAAAATTTGTCTAAGTAGTTTTCCATTTTGGTAGAGTAATGAAGCGTTCTTAGTAAAAATAAATATCGGTTGTTGACGTAAGGGATCAAACAATATCGTTGCTTGTTAGATGCTTAGCTTGTTATTTAAATAAAAAAAACAATACAATAAATATGTGGCAGAGAAGTACTGCTAAATTTACTTTATGTTGAAATTCGCACACTAGTGATAATGTGGATTTTACTTACACACACAAATTAATCTAATATGTAAGGAAAACATAATATATTTTCCTTTACAAACTCTTGTCTATATTGTATTTTATATAAACTCTTTTGTAATGTTGTCTTTGCCGTCTGATCGACGATGTTTAATTTATGTCACTTGACATAATATATGTAAGATATTTTATTTTTTTCATTATATTATTTTAGTTTATAAAACCTAGAATATAGGCTTTAAATGTTGTTTCTTTTGTATTCACAGAGAACCGCAGTTGCGCCTGATTTATTCCCGGTATAAGCGATTGATTGATATATATGATAAATTTTTGTATCAAATGTAGCAGTGATAGTGTGGAGAGGACAGAGTTTCGTAGAGTGTAGTTTATTAAATTTTATAAGGAAACTTGTTAATGTAAAAGTGTACCAGTATGTGAAAGAAATTACAAATTCGGAAATATATAAGATTTCTTGTCTATGCTCTAATATCACTCCGTATTTGTAATATACGGTGATGAATATAAATTTGTCGACACAAAACAGTTACACAAAAAAAAAGGGTGCGTGTACTTATGTACGCGCGTAAGAAGTTATACTTCTTTGGCTTTCTTTATTTTTTTAAATATTAAATAATTAATAACAAATATTCAACGTTAATAATTTAATAATATTCAGTATATTATTCAATTATTAATTAATATTAATAATAATAATTATTATTATTTTATTATATTATTCATTCAATTTAATAACTACGTATGTTTCATAACCTTTTAACTAAGTAACAATAGGTCTTTGTGAAAAAGCATTGCTAAATTTCTTTGAAAAAATAATTAAAACTCCTTTATTTGTTTAAAAGGTAAATGTCATTATGTTCATTCAAAATTCTTGGCATAGCTGCTAACTTCACGCATATTCTATTTCTTTTTACTTGTAGATTGTCTTATTCCCATCTCGCTCGCGCACGCTATAATCACACTGACAATTTTGTGTCACAGGTGCGCGTTCATCGTAAAATTTCACTCTCATAAATTTTTCATAACGCGCCAAAAGAAGTATAACTTCAAAAATATAATTTCTAACGATTACTAGCATTATTAATACTTACCAAATAATCCACCAACTTTCTGAGAACATCTTCATTGGCCATAATGAAATCCTTTGCTTTCTCTCCATCTCCAATATTTCCGAGTATGCATAACGCTTGTTCCTTCACTTCCGCCGGATATGAGCCTTCTAACACGACTATCACAGCCTGAAATCAATTTACCTCTTTAGCTTAGACATTACTTGGTTTATACAATATTAAGTGTCGTGAATCGTCCAATTACAATACCTATACAAAAACTATATTTTTAAAATTTCGTATAAACTTAGTAAAGTATATGAGTCGGTTAGATTTTGATGAAAGCATAAACACATACGCGCTTTTTGGAATATATTTGACAGATTTTTGTCCTTGGGTTTCTAAAATATTTGTGTATCTCAAATTTTTGCTCATACAATTCCTTGTTCATTGATAATTTTTATGGCAAACAGTCAACTGTTTCTGCCGAACAACTATTATTTCTCCGAACTACCGACTTACAATCTAAACCACAGATACAGTGTAAATCCTTTATAACGTCATTCGTTATAAGGAGTTTATAACGCTACCGCCATTCTCTATATCGAAAAAATATTTCTTATTTAGACTTCAACGACATACTTAAGTGTAATTGTTTTTATAATCAGCTTACAAAATTAGTCTTTTCAGGTGCCAAAATTTCTAAGGACACCAGAGGTTATAAACAGCCTTCTCGCATTTGTTATTGTTAATTGCATTAACACGTGTGCCATTATTCTTAGATTACATTGCCTGTAGGAAATTTTGGTCTCAGTTACTAAACGCACCACCGTCACCTATCGTGTATTATCAGTCGTAAACAAACTTTGAAACTGTCAAGATGGCCAGTAAAAGAAAAGTGTTATGATATGTGTTTAGAATAATTTACGTATTGAGATGAAATTATTGTTATTGGTTAAATGTGTTCTTTTTCTCTCTCCTTATAACGATAACTCTCTATAACGAAAAAAAATGCTGGGGTCATTGAAATTCGTTATAAAGACTTTACACTGTATATTACTTAGGGTTTAATCGAACAAAATTCACAAATAAATAAATATATTACCTGCATGACCTGCGAAGAAAATTCGCTCATAATAGCATCGATATGTTGCCTCGTCGACAGTAAGTTGCGTAATAAGCCTAAAGTCTTCATAATAACCCGTGTATCACTATCACCTAAGAGACGGAACATTTGCTCTGTGCCCAAACAGCTTAATATTCGTTGCTTCACCTTTTGTTCCGCCTATACAGAAAAATATATAAATAAATAAATGGAGTTCCCAAAAACCTTTCGTTTTATAAAGATTTGATTTATAAAGGAACTCTAAAACCACACCATCGATTATAATAATACTCTCACAAATAGACTATATACGTAACGGAGCAGTGTGATATTTTTACTAATCGCTTTGAACAAACGATACGCAATATCGTGTAGAAGTAGTAACGTAATAGAATAGTATAGTCTGTCCTATTTGGTGATTAGTGTTCTTACGTCGCAATCCAGTTTTGAGTGATGTCAGAAATTAATTCATAGAAAGTAAATTGAAAGTATACAATAGTCACGTTTTTTTTAAAAATAATTTTGACCAATCTATGTATTTAATATAAGTTAAGTATTGGACATACAACATAAAATAAAAACCAAACTAGTACCATGTCAGAAAGCAATGCAAATAAGAAGAAACAAAAAGCGAAAAAATAAGACAAAAAACAAGTTATATGTCTTACATTATGCCTTAAAACAGGAGTGGCAATGAGCATATAGCAAGATGCACAGGTAAAAGGTGGAATTTAAAGACAAATATATGGAAAGGACTGAGGGGAAGAAGGAGAAGAGGGCGCCCTTAAAGAAGGAGGTTAGAAGATATAGAAGCGTTAGCAGGAAGCAATTGGAGAAAGAAAGCCATGGATTGAAGGGGGTTTCCAATCAATGGTACAGAAGAAGTTAGGATATCAAGTAACAAGAAAAAAAGTATAAAACAAACCTGTATAATAAACATTTGGAATATTGGGAATTTTATTATTAATAATAACATTAGTATACATAGAAATAGAAACTCACCTGAAAAGCCATATTCATAAGTGCCCATATTCCGTTTAGGCGAAGCGCCGCTTCCGGCCTCTTCGTTAGGTTACAAAGCATCTCTACGACGCCTGGAAAATGTGTTTAACAAGAAACGAATGTATATAGAAACTTTTTTAAAATATCGCTCACCGAAATAAGTCCACAGATACTCACTTTAGGCACAGACTACTACACGAAAAAAGTAAATCAGTCAAATCTTAACTACGTATAAAGGGAGCGTTCAATTATTAGGTAACGAATTTTGGGGGTTTTCCTTTGGTAAAACTTTACGATGCGGGGCGGGGATTAAATTACGCGTTATTGTTAATATTTTTTTCGACTTACACCACATAATAGTAACTAAAGAGTCACTAGGTGGTCGCGAACCGTGGTTTTACTATACTTGGGTACAGTACTGTACTTGGGTACTAAAAACGTTACGGCGAGTTACATGGGGGGGGGTCAATTATTTCCAAAAATTGCGTTACGTAATACTTGAACGCTCCCAAAGTACTCTTTTGTCTCTTTCTTCCAAATTGTGTTTACGCTGTGATAAAAAGAGACAGATATGTACTTTATTTAAGACGGTGGAATAAGACCGTTATTATGTTTTTAGTAATATTTTGGGGGCTTGACTTTATGAATGAGATTCGTGTCTCTGGTACAATACTCTTAAGTTTAATTAAGTTATTTGTAAAGCATTTAATAGATTATGGAACTGAATATTTCTAATAGAATTTATAAACTATTTATATTTTAGCTAAAACATTTATTAAAGCTCCACCCCACCTCCTTCAGCTTCAATGGAAATTACAAAATACATGTTTAACATGTCAATTAACATTTATAAAGCAATCAAATTAAGTAAACAAGCCCGAAAATTCGTATTATTTTAGTATAAACCTTGATCTAACATGGGCTCCTTGGCGGGTGAGAATTCCAGAAGTAGATTGCAGAGAGTCGAAGAGCCAACTGTGAGGAGTTCGGTGCCCGGAGACTCACTTAAGAGCAGCATCAGGGGACGCCAGACAGAGTGATCCTATAACATTCAGAATTGTATTTATTTATTAACACTTCATTGCATATACATAAATATAGTACAATTGATTATTAAATAAAAAGGAGAGCAACTGACGGCCTTATCGCTTTTGAGCGATCTTTTCCAGGCAACCACTGTGAGAAAAGAATAGAAAAATAAAATATTAAATTACATAAGGTAGGCAAAAATACATGTATTACATATAGTTGTTGAGAGAAACTAAACAGGAACGAAAAAACAAACTAATAAAGGACACATGAAAAAAAAATTAATACCTTATAATAAAAAATGCACATGAATCATTATAATTTAATTTAAGATCAGTCTCACGTCAGTTAGTGGATATTGTTAAAGTTAGGGATACGATGTGGACAGGTAATGTTTGTACAGAAGAAATTTAAAGGAAGAATGTATTAAAAATCTTAATTAGTAAGTCTGGTTTGTTCGAACACTTATAACTCGAGAACGGCTGGACCGATTTTCACGGTTTTTGATTTGTTGTATATGTCTTTGTCCTGCAGAATAACTACTTAACTTTGGGAAATTAACGAAAAAAAATCCTGTACTATGAGTTTCCTAACTGTCAAACATCTGTTCACTTCGTCGATACGGTAAAATCTCCCCTCAAATTAAATAACGTATTTACGAAGGTTTCGAATGGACAAGATATTCTGATAATGGCGTATTTTAGCTTTAAAAATGATGATGATAAATTACAACAAATCAAGGCAAATTGTAAAACGCACATTGCAAGTCGGTAATAGTAGTCTGAATATTTATTTTATATTCATTGTATTATTTTAATAAAATCATAAATTAACTTCAGTTAATCTGTAACACGACATTAATTGACTGTTAGGCGATACATCTTGTAATAAAAATGGCGCTATAACTCTATATTGGTCATGGTATTAGAATAAATCTACTTCATGAATGTTTTGTTGTTTTTGTTTTTTAAACGACTTTAAAGGAAAATATGGTGAGGAAACCGGCTTGCCTTAGACCCAAAAAGTCGACGGCGTGCGTCATGCACAGAAGGCTGATCACTTACTTGTCTATTTTTTTTATATTTTTTTTATGGCGTGTATTTAGTAATTGTTGAAATTTCATAATATGTATGTACGATCCACATTCCAAGCACGTGCTAAATTTGTATGTGATCACAAATTTGTCGAAAACTAAAAATAGTACCTTGCAACTTTTCTTTTGTGAATGATAGAAAGTGATATGATAAGGACCCATAAACATTCACATTACCAGAGGGCTGGGAAGTGCGTTGCCGGTCCTTTTTGTATTACACATACACAGTTAAAAATTTCATAATAACGGTTCAGTTGTTTATGAGACATCCGCACATTTCTGGTAGGGTCATGTATAGTATCGATACGTATCAGCCAAGGTAAGTGGACTTAAAATACTATTATTAATTAATACTTACACAGACTATCGATATTTCAAACATTCATGAAAATAAAAATAATGAAAAAACAATTAACATACCTGAAATGTAGTTCTCAACTGTTGGACTGATCTCGATAGAGAATGGAGACATCGCACCGCCGCTAACCTTACCTAACGAAATAAATTATTTGTTTAGCAATTTATTATTAAATTTTCCCTACTTAAATTATTTCTTTAATATTCATCCCGATATTTAACAAGAATTAAATTCTGTTCTGAAAGTTATAACTGTATGTGTGTAGTGAATATTATGTACACATGTGTGGATGAAAAATATTTAATTTTTCAGTACAATGTTATCTCTAATTTACAATTCAAGCCCCCTTCAGACACAAATTTCTTGATAATTACCAAGAGTTCAAAATAACAAGAGTTTAAATAATTACGAGGGGGAATTTCAAGTGAATAAGAGTTTGATCAAATTCGTAACATATTATTTGTATATTATTATATATTTACAATTATTGTCAAATTTTTATTTTGAAAAGAAATCCGTAAACTTTTTTTGAGTACACGACTTCAGTCTATGATTTTTATGATGTTATCAGACATTAACATGACTTATTAACGTTTAAAAGAAGTCTGGAATGCAAACTTATTCATATATTATATATTATGTATACAATTGACATGGTATTTTGGTTTTTGAAGTTATACTTCTTTAGGCGCATTATGAAAATTTTATGAGAGTGAAATTTTACGATGCGCGCGCACCGTGACACAAAATTAACAGAATGAAGTTGCCCACGGAAGATGCTACGGCATTGGACATAATTTAAAAAAAAAACAACATTCGAATAATAATAGAATTTATGTTACACTTAATGTAATAAATATTTATTTATTTAATTTTTCAAATGTAAACTGAACTTTATTGACTATAATGACTCCTTTTCCAGTCTTTCCTTATTTAATTGTAATTAATTATTGGCATGCAATCAAAAACTATTTTTAATAATGCCAAAGAAGTATAACTTCTTACGCGCGTATATAAGTACACGCACCCTTTTTTTTATGGACAAGTCTATGCATGACAAACACTTCAAATTGTAGAGAGTCGGGTAGCCCGGACTCAAATTATCGCGAGCAAGATACAATTCCTTTAACTTCAAATTACCGAGGGCACTTATTATCATTGATTTTATTCAATTTATTTAGAGTATTTTTCAAGAGATCTGACATAACATTTTCAAATTAACGAGTGTCAAATTATCAAGAGGCCACTGTATTAGATCTATATAAATAAAAATGAATTGCAAAATATGTTGCTAAGCTCAAAACTCAAGGACGGCTGGACAATTTCTGAGGAAGGTTTTTATGGAGAGAAAAATTGGAAACATAATTTTTTATTTTATTTAGTACTGGTTTATCCGGAAAAGCGAACAGTCTCTATGGGATAGCATAGAAAATGTTCCATATGGTACGTAGCTACTAACAAGGTAAGCTAAGTAAAAAATCATATTAAGGGAAACAGTCTTTAGTCTATCTAGCAGCTAGTTTAGAAAAAAAATTTGTACATGCAATCAATATGAGCAGAGTTGGCCTAGTGGTTTCAGCGTGCGAATCTCATACCATGAGGTCGTAGGTTCCAACCCGGCTGTGCACCAATGGACTTTCTTTCTATGTGCGCATTTAACATTCGCTCTAACGGTGAAGGAAAACATCGTGTGGAAACCGACATGTCTTAGACACAAAAAGTCGACAGCGTGTGTCAGGCACTGGAGGCGGATCACCTTCTTGCCTATTAGATTTAAAAATGATCATGAAACAGATTCAAAAATCTGAGGCCAAGACCTAAAGAGGTTGTAGCGCCACTGATTTATTTTTTATTTCAATCATTATTATACTCACCGAAGGTTCGGGATTATTCATTCCGTTAACAATATGAACCATTAAACCGTGCGTTTCGATTATTCTTTTTCTTATATCTTCTGCGTTTGCGCCGAGTGAGGCGAAACATTTGAATGCGCCCTGCTTTGCGGCTGGCGACGGACAATTTACTATGTCCGCTAGCGAGCTCATGAGGTGATTTGATATCGCAGCTAGTCTTTGGAGTGATGTGTCTACCTGTGGTGGAGAGTTAAAATTATTAATTAAGGCACCTAGACAATTGGTTAATATAAAACATCTTAATATATATATAAATTACGCGTCACGTTGTTTGTCCGCTATGGACTCCTAAACTACTTAACCGATTTTTATAAAATTTGCACACCGTGTGCAGTTTGATCTAACTTAAAAGATAGGATAGCTTAAATCTTAATTTATACCCGCAATATTATTTTTTTGCAAATTGTTTTAATTATTATTTGACACTCACAATTCTAACAGATGGCGCTGTGTTGAAAGTACCAATGTTTCACATAAGCTACAATTGGCATAACCACCAAAAAAGCATGGTGGTCCCCATGGCGTTCTCCTACCGTTTCCCTTGAATAGTTTACTACTATGTAATATAACAAAAACCTTAGCCACAGCAACGCTTGGCCGAGTTTGCTAGTAGACTATATTTGTATTATTTAAAGCTTGCCAAGTTCCAACACACTGCACACTGATACATTGGAACATAAAGGAAAAATAAAATACAGTCAAAATCTGTTATAACGACATCGAAGGGACTACTCATATTTGGTCGTAACAGCTGATGACGTTGTACCTAATACTTATTTTAGAATGTGTTAAAATCTAACATTAAAAAATAAATAAATAAAATTTAACTTATTTCTTTGAGGTGACTTTACTGTAACCTTGAATATTTGATAGAACTTACTTCAGCCAAATACGCCAGCGTTTCAGCTGCAGTTGCTCTTATGTCTTCGGGCATATCTTTGGTACAAAGTCGAGCAAGGCATGGCAGCGCTCCAAATACCACTCTGTAATTAAATAATTAACTATTAGATTAAAGTGCAGTCTACAATAGGGACTGCAATTAGAGTCATATTACAATTGGTGAAAATCAGTGTTAGAAGCTCTTATTTTGGCTCCTAAAGTTAAATAACAAAAAAACTATAGTCAGAACTACTATTTTACATATTACCTACATATAATAGCTCAGCTAGAAGACTTAATGAAATAATATAACTTTTGCATGTTACCTCATCAAGGTAAAACTACTTGAATACAAGGCTATCGTAACTTTGGGTCAATGCCAATAAGATTTGATATAAACTGTATTTAATTGATAACATATAACAACTTAGTGATGAGCTGAGCTAAGCTCATCAAAAATTCATTACAAACTCACTAAACAAAATAAATTAAATCATTAAGTGACTAATAAAATAGAAGAACTGTAAATGTTACCATATACTCTATATATATATATATATATATAAATATATAACAATTTTATCTTATTTTTTTTTCCACTAAGCAAGTTAAATAATAACAGAGAAAAGTAAAGTAAATAAATACAGGTGAGTTAAATACCAGTTTATAAGATAGGCCAACTACAAAGACCAAATTAAACAAAAACATAAAAATATTATTATTACAACATAATTATTCTTAAAACATAACAAGAACAGTCTTAAAATTGTCAAAGTATTTGTTACCTGCTATCATCAGCTGTTATTGCTCCCGCTCTATGTATAAAAGTGAGACAACGGGCAGCACCCATCGCTACAGGCAAAGGTTTATCTCTTGACACTAGGAGAGTCAAAAGTTCAGGAATTGTTTTGTCTCCATACCTGGAAATATTTTTTTTTCTCTGATAAAAATGTATAAGCCATAAACAATCAATATTTTCCATATTTATTCTGTTGATGTGTTCAAGAGTTACCTGCATATAAAAAACTCTACAAACTCAAAGTTAAGAATTGCTACTGATACTATTCCAATATTATCTTAATATATATAAATTACGTGTCACGTTGTTTGTACGCTATGGACTCCTAAACTTGCACACCGTGTGCAGTTTGATATAACTTAAAGGATAGGATAGCTTACATCTCAATTTATACCCGCAATATTATTTTATTCCAAACCCGCAATATTATTATTTGATAGTCACAATTCTAACAGATGGCACTGTGTTGAAAGTACCAACGTTTCACATATGCTACAATTTAATGACATTACCACCAAAAAAGCATGGTGGTCCCCATGACTGGTGTTCTCCTACCGTTTCCCTTGAATAGGTTACTACTATGTAATATAACTAAAACCTTAACCACAGCAACGCTTGGCCGGTCTGCTAGTTATAGTATAACAATCTCACCTAGTATTCAATGCAACTTGAGAAACATTAGCATTTTCAAAGCACATTGCAGCTAACAAATCCAATGCTGGCAAGGCCCTTGCTATGGGTGGTGGTGATGTGCCTTTAGGTGCCAGCAGCGCTGCTATTGCATTACAAGCACCGGCAGCACATAATGCTTCCTGTTCTATAGGACCTCCACACCATATTGATAGTATACGGACTACACAAGCACGCGCAGTAGGTGAACCCTCTCTTGCTATTTCTGTAACAAATTTCTTGACTGTGGAATACAAAAACACTAGGCTGTATTAATATTTATTAAAGTTGAATTGTTGCAGATTGTCCGATGCAGTAATGTTTAGAATTCGGAGTTATGAAGTATTATCTTTAAGTTAACATATATAATCTTTAGATGCCCAAATGTCAAAAGAAAAATAGATCTAGATAATTTTCCCCATTTATATAATTTAATTTGTCATCATTATCTTCACTTGTAAGGTCTTTTTCACCAAGGCCAACATTTTGTATATGTACTTATTTCACAAACATCAAATAGCTCAAACTTGTTTTAACAGACAATATATTCCATATATACAAAAGGATTAAATGTATAACACATTTTAGAAAGACAATTTTTAATGTTGTACCCAATTATAATACAAAACTTACGAGTCAACCGTGACAGAAGTCTCATCTCAGATGGCAAGGCAGATATTGGTGCAGGAGGATTAAGGAATATACTCCTTAAAGCACAAAGGCTAGCTTCAGCCAATTTTGTTCCTATTGGCACATCTTTCAATATCTCCACAAGAGCCACTGCTGCACCTTGTTCAACTAATGCAGTAACATTATCTGATGTGCCTTTTGCTAAGGAACCTGTATTCAAAGTATATAAATGTCTTATAGTGCTTTCTATAAAATAGAAAATTTAATGATATATAAATATAAATGTCTTATACTGATTTTATACGTAGAAATCAGATAAACATGAAATGTATGGAGTGTTAACAGAAAGTGTATTATGCATATAAATTTTTAAATGTACTAACTAACCTAACCTAACTGAACAAAAGTATTAATGAATTAATCAAAAAACTATTTTGTAAGTAAGGCTACACTATATCTATGTAACTGTTAAATAATACTCAATCTAATGTCAAACTAACTCACACATCAAAATTACTCAGCTTTTGTAGTTTTACCTAAACATCCATAGAATGCAACATTTTTTTTATTTTGATATAAAAACAACTTTTTAAAACTTTGCACAAAGCACAGCCCCTTAAAATTGCTATATAGTTTCCTTAACTTTATATTAAATTAGTCCCACAGTTTGAGAATAAAGTAGCAACAAACCCAACTTTGTATTTACCATATTAAATAATATTAATTAAAATATATAACTCAATTAATGTAAACAAAGTTGTTTTGTAAAATGTAATTTAGCAATAAAATTATCAGTGCTAATCTATTTTGTGATGACATTGAGAAACACTTGATTTATAAACATGAGACATAATTACCAATAGTAATAGTGGCCTCTAATCTAATATTAGGATCCCAGTTCTGCTCAGACATTAACTGGAGCAGCCTTGGTACTATGCCTTGTTGAATAACCGAAGACTTCTGTCTGTTACTGCCTATAACTGAATTCTTCAACGCAATTAGAGCCTCTAAAATTTTCGTCTCGTCCGCAGAATATAATTCGTCGATATACGAGCGAGAACTTTCAATATCCTTTTGAAAAACAAACGAGGTTAATACTTAATAGAAGCAAATGTTATAAACATGCAGAACATTGCTTACCATGAAAATTGTTAGCTGCTGCATGATTTGAATTTTCTCCGCGGTAGAGCGTTTATAAATTAACTCTGAATAAATGAAAACTACTGTAACGTCTTACAGAATGCAACTTTTTGCTGACTGCAGTCAATTACTAAACACTAATTTCTAACCTTCGAGTTTCAACTTTCGTCCTTCTTCAAAAGCGAAACTTCAATTAACTTCAATTTTCTGTCTTCAAACTCAAAGCCAGGTGCCAAAGTCAAACAATGATTATTTACATTTTGCATCAGCGCATTATCGACTGGCTACTACTTTGGTAATCTGTGTCATCATTTTTGACTTATTTTGAAAAAAGCTAAAATACACGATAACACAAAAATGTATACAGGGTTTAAAATTATAAATAAATAGCATAGCAAATACATCGCATTAGCAATAACCCTATATATACATTATTCTATCAAACAATAAGTGATTATAATGCCCGCCTTCCACTGCAAAAGTTATGAACGAGAAATAGTTGACCGACGGAACAGAGTTTGACATGATAATAGTTTTTGGCTTTTGCCTTCTTTTGAAAGAGTTTTTAAAATAATTTATTTCGCATTCCACTGATAACGAGCTCAACTAGGCGGAGCTGGAAGCGGGAAAGAAAATGAACGACTACTCCGTTCATTTTGTGGTTCTCGCTCCATCCAGCGAGGTTGTGCGTCCTTTTTTTTTATGGCCCGCAGGGTTTCTGCAGTGTGACCCAGGGTCAAAAACAGGGAAACGGGCAAAAACATGAAATTATCGACTGGAAAGGAATTTAGGAATAGAAAATAATTAATCTATAAAATAAAAGATCAATTCTTATAAATTACATAAAAAGGAGTGTAAAAAAACATATTTACATATATTTACGTTACAAAACACGTTACGTTATAAACATATTTACATATGTTTACAATGCGATACATTGCATAGATCCGATGCTTTGAAGATGTATTAATATACTCGATGCATTGATGTTTTTTTATAAAACATCGAAAGGATGATAAAACCAGTTAATTTTATAAAAAACTCAAGTTTGAATTGAACACTAGAATTTAAAAGTAAAATAAATTTATTCAGCAGCACAAGGTTACATACAATAAAAAAGACAGCAAAAAAACTGTTATAGGTCGGTTATCGAAAGCTGGCGCGTTCACAGTACTCACACTAATGCAATTTCACTATACAGAATGTTTAAAAATATGACTTTATTGCCAAGCTATATATTTTAGTCTACTCTGGTTTTAGTAAGGTTGGGTGGGTTGTAAATAAATAAAAATGTGTCAAATTGATATAAATATTATGTGCATACGAGAGTGGATCCAAAAGTTCTAAGCCCAACCAAGAACGTAAAAGAGTAGTTTGTGTAAATAATTTTAATTTTTCGTCATAAGCTCCATCTAGCTCAACACACTTCACTTACTTACTTCACTAACAATTCTTTCAATACTCGTCTTAGAAACCCCAATCACATCGGATGTCCAATTAAAAATAACAATTTTTCATTTAACTGTTTTTATTAAGGTGCTTAAAATAATTAAAAACATTGTGAACCATTTCACGAGATTGTCCTGGTAATGTTTGAAAAAATATCAACATGTACAGTAAAGATCAACATAAACAGTAGCAAAAGCAAAACAATAGCTGTCAATTTTATACTCATAAGCTTGACCGAGCGCGAGAGAGACGGACAGTCTTTTCATGATGTATTTCAGTTTGACATCACGCCTCTGCCTCTCGCTTTTCACAGACACTACACAGTACACAAGCTCAAAGTGTAAATGTGTTGAAGCCACCAGCTTTAAATAACATACCAATATGTGCTACTAAAAAGGCATATACATTATACTCATCTATCAAATTTCACCAAAATCTATTAAAACGAGATTAGGTTAATTTCGATTTTGATTAATCTTAAACTTTAATTTGTGTTTATAATTTCTATTTTTTTTTTAATGAAGAAAACCATGATAAATATGTAACGTGTTTATTTTGAATGAATTCAAAAATTAGGAAAAATCGATTAATCAAAAAATCTATTATTTTTTATGCAGAATGTCACATCCCTATGTGTAATATTTTTAGAGTTTCCGATTCCGAAGTGATTCTGAAAATTGAAATCCGGTTGTGTTCCTAATATTTCGAATATTCTAATTTCTAAATATTTTTCTTCGGCAAAAGAAAAATTGATTACAGAAATATTCTTCAGTGTAATTTCAAAATTTTGGTACCGCTCAAAATGGTATTTAAATGCCAAGAAGATAGCTTTTTAAAAGAGGTTAGTAAGCTAAGTGAGTAAACTTAAAGTTACTTATGTTATTGTTTGAATTTTACATCCATAATTGATATCTCAGTAATAATATAAAAAAACTATTTTGGTTCATTGGCAGTTTACTTCTAAAGTGGTTAAATGCGAGTCAACTACGGAGCCAATAGTAGAATATGGCAAATCAACAAAATTCCAGGGTTACCAAATAACAGTTGAGAACACAATTCTTTTCCCAGCTGGAGGTGGTCAAGTAAGTAGTTTCCATTATTTCAAAGTCATGCCAATCAATTTGGATGTTCAAATATCAAGCTAAGTAGGTTCTACCACTTGTTGAAACTTTACCCTAATTATTTTTAGAATACTGTTACATAAATTATTAGTGCTTTTGAAATGTTGACCCTAATTTTGTTTTTAAGCCACATGATTTGGGGTGGCTAAATGAAGTAAAAGTCTTGCAAGTTCTTCGAAAGGGTGAGGAAGCTCTTCACTTCACCAAGGAGCCGATTGAAGTAGGAACTAATGTGACTCTAAAAATAAATTGGGAAAGGAGATTTGACCACATGCAACAACATTCAGGTAATAAATGTCTAATTGATAATGTCCATTTCATTAAGGTATAGTACAGTGGGTTATTTATATTAAGTTATAGTTAAGTTAAAAATAACTAAACTATACTATAAGTTTAACAGTTTAGACATATTCTATTCTTACAGGACAACACCTGCTGTCAGCTATATTAGAGAAAGAGCATGATTTACCAACAACAAGCTGGTGGCTTGGTTCTGATGATAGTTACATTGAAATAGATACACCAAGTGTTGATCCCAAAATATTACAAAACGTAGAACAAAGATGTAATTCATTAATACAATCAGCATTACCTGTTAAAGTTAAGTTATGTAAAGCAAAAGACCCCAATTTAGATAAGGTAAGGATAAAATTTTTACCATATTGCTTTAATAAAATCATCTTTTTAGGTTAAGAACTACATATTAAGGAAAAAATTCAGACAAAGGCGCCCTTACACTGAGCAGGGTGTTGTTATATATGAAATTTATATTTATTAATCCCATATATATTATTATATTCATTTATTTATGTTGCATAACAGGCACATTTACGGGGCTTGCCTAATGACTGTATGGACACAATCAGAATTATATGTATTGGAGATGTTGATGAAAATATGTGCTGTGGTACCCATGTGTCAAATTTAAGGTAATTGTCCTTGAGAAATAAGAGGCAAGATATTTTATTAGTTGACCAATGCCAAAATAAGTAATAATAAATATTTTCTGTATTATACCACCACTAGAATTGTACTTTATTATATTTATTTCAGTCAATTACAAGTTATTAAACTGTTAGGTGCAGAACCAGGCAAGAAAGGAAAGACTAATTTGAGATTTTTGGTTGGAAATCGTGTAATAAACATTTTCCAAAATATGTTGGACAAGGAGAAAGCTCTAACTGGCATATTGAAGTATGTATTTTCTTTAAAAATGAAAGTATTATAGTTGTGATCTAATTTTTTTCAAATTTAAAGATTTGTGATAGATTTCATACTCATTTTGATAAATTCTATTTCAGAAACGATCCTACAAGACATGAAGAACTTATTCAAAAATTGCAGAAAAATTTTAAAACAGTTAACAAAAACCTACAAAATGTCCTTACTGAATTGGCTCAGTATGAAATTGAGAGGGTTATAAACAATCAACCGAAGCCTAAATATGTGTTTATGTTTAAAAAAGAAGCAACACCCGAATTCAATAGGGCCATATGTAAAGGATTGGAAAAGGAGGGGCTGTTTATATTTTGTGCTTCTGAGGAACCTGATAAACCTAAAGAAGGACAAATTATTATTCAAGGACCAGAGGAACATTGTAATGTATTAGGAGCACAGTAAGTATTTTTTAAAACAATTTCCTTAATTGCTATAGAGGTTGAGTTGTTGTTGCTATGGAGGCATAGCATGTTTACCCGATGTTACGGAAGTCTGATGTTTGATTTTCAGCAATAGAATAATTCTTTCCTGATGGTAGGCAGATATATAGTGGAAATTGGGGACAAGAGTGTGTATTTAATAGAAAACTATTATACCTAGCAATTACAATTGATATGTGGGAAATTATTAAATAGAATTTGTTATAAAGTTTAAAAATATTATAAGTTAATTTTCCATGTGATTATTAAATACTTAGTCATTTGATTTTATCAATATAAAAATTTTAAAGCTAATATGCACGCAAATAATTTAATAAATTTCTGACTTCAGATTTAAAGACTAAGTAAAGACTGAGTATTCATAAATTTTTGTTTATTTTATAGGATAACAGAGATTTTAAAAGCAAAAGGTGCATTTAAACATGGGAAGTTTCAAGGAAAGGCTTCTGACTTAAGTGGTATCAATAAATGTAAGAAACTAATAGAAGACTATTTTAATGACCTCAACTAAGTATTTATTGTAATAAATATACTTTGTTAAATAATCACTTTTTATTACACATACCAATTTAATGAAAATATCTATACTTGAATAAATAAGGAAGTAAATATAATTTTTGTCATAAGTTTTGTCTACTTGACATAAATGCATTTATCATACCTATTTCATACATTGCCTCAATATATAGAAACAAAAAATAACAACAAAATATCAACCCTACATTACACTACACTTCCAGGTATTATTATTATTTAATATTATGAATCCCAATAACCCAGTGTCCACGCAGATGGCCATGATTTCAATTTAGTTAATTTGAAACTATTCTTAAAGGCTAATTGCAAGTGTAGTGGAAAAAGTGCTCATAAGTAAGCCGAATTTGACTAACAGAATTATGTTGTTAAGACTCAAATTTTTCTGTAACCTTCTGAACCACCTTTTCAATACCAACATTGCTCCAATCTTGTGACATATCGTCTAGATAATTGTCAAAGTCAACCAAATCCTTAGACGCTTCCCACTGGAGTAAATGTGACACTAACTCTAAAACTTCAGATTGCTGTAGAGGGGGAGCTGTAAAAATAATATGTATTTTTATTTATAATTTCACAAATTTTCAACATAAAGACTAGCTAAAAGAAATATACAATATAAAAGTGTAGTTCTGAGATCTCTACAAATATCTTAATATAATATCTAAATAAATAGCTAAATAGTTATGCTTATTAGCGGTAATAGTGGCTTAAAACTAACTTGTAACTTATGTTACCAAAATGAGCAGGGAGTTTGAACAAATTATGGTTTTACTTTTGAATTCTGTTAAATTAAATTAATTAATTAATTAAATCTAAAACTCACGGAACAATAATTTACTAGTTTCTTGAAGTTTCCACTTTCCATCATTAAATCGATGAATTTTTAACGCTGGTGATGTCATATTTCTGGCTAACTTTTTATTTTCAATCTATAAAAAATATAAAGCACTTTTATATACAAGGGTTTGTAATGAAAATATGTAAAACAATTACTTTCATATTTATAAGATTTCCCATATTATTTTATTTAAAAGGACCATATTTTCTTAAAATAATTAAGTAGGTAGATAGATACAATAATTATAAAATATATTTACCACAGCAAAAAGTGCAGATGGGAAGAATTCTGCTATTTTCTCAGCAATTTTTGTACTTGGACACTTCTCTACACTACTGTCATTATAGTTTTCACAAGCAGCATAATATCCTACTATTATACGATTATCTGTCTGAGCCATGTTATCTATCTGAAAGCAATACCACAACAATTTTAAATCATTAAAGATGTCTTATGTTTTGAAACAACCACGTTATAATTATTATTAAATTAGTTAAGCCACTTAAAAACCACATACCTGTGTTAGAGCAACTTCAGCCATTGGTGTTAGGTTATGACTATGGTGGAATAAAGGCATAGCGTCCACAATATCAAGGTCTGGGTTTTTAGCATCATCTTTAACTTTACTACCATCCGCGAGGAGAATGCCGTTAATAGCACAATGCGGATATTTGGCTGCGTGAAGAATCATTTTTGCATAAGCACTAGTTGTAAACGTTACTTCACCCATAGTTCCCCTTTTTATTATATGACACAACAGTAAGTATATAAATACTTCTAAAAAAATATCAATTCAGTATATTAATGATAAAAATATCTATATAATTAATTAAATAACAAATTAAGCTAAAGGCGTTAGGTACACAATTACACAAGTTCAAAGTGTCACAATCCTAATTCCTAAACAACAGACAACTACCTAATGCCAATTGCCATTTGCCAGTCTTATTTATGACAACAAAAATATCTTGCATTTGACAATTAGAAGTCACCCGAATGTCAGAACAGCTGACTGAATTTAGTTCCTTACAGTTTTGTTTCATGATTGAGAATTTTCTTAATTGTAAACAATAATTGAATTCGCTATTTATTAAACAATCAGTTTAAATGATACTCAGTTGTATAGTATAGATAAAAATGGATAACAACGATAGTTCTCAACTCACAGAGTTTCCGCGCTTTGAATCTGAATCTAATCAGAGTGGCGTAACAATGTTTTTTAATAAACTATGGAAATTACCCTTATTTTCTCCAAACGAAAGTGACGATCACCCGGAAGATAAAATGTCGCGTGATGATAAATATACTCAGCTCGAGGATCCTAGTAAGAAAGAAGTTGATTTAAAAAATGATCCTTCATGCAGCCAGACAACTGAAAGTGGCCGCAATGTTATGAGAAAAATTAGTGTTTTCAGTTCTGGAGTAAGAACAGTTATGCCTTTGTAAATATGGTTTTATTTTGTGACAATATATTTATCATCTTATTTTACTATCATCTTAATTCTTAGAGTGGCACTCGATATGCTGACACAGATCTAGCAAGATATTGGATGCCAGATGATATATCACGGGAATGTTATGAATGTGCAGCACGTTTTGGAGCATTACGTCGTAGACATCATTGTAGAGTATGTGGACAGATATTTTGTTCAAGATGTTGCAGTCAACGTGTGCCAGGTTTTAATTAGTTAAATTAATATATAGTCTGTTCTCCTCTTAATAAGTCTAAGTTTAAATGCTAAATGTTCATATCTCGTTGGTCTTTAAACATTTAAAAATCCTTTTCTTGTAGGCCAAATTTTTGGGTGTGCTGGTGATTTGCGTGTTTGTACATATTGTTGTAATGTAGTACTGAGCTATCTACGTGAAAATGACATCACTGGTGAAATATATCCTGACTTGCGAATGTTACAGGAAAACCTTCAGGTATTTCTGATAAATTAAATGAAATATTAAAGATTACAGAATAGAATAAATTAGATGTACAATAATTATGATGCCAATATTTTTTCCTTTCAGACGAAATTTCCAGAAAAGAAATCAAACTCAACGGGAAATCGAGACTTTATGTTTGCCCGCGAGCAAGAGAACTGTGAAGTGCAAAGTTCCACCAAAGATATACATGATATCTACAGACAGTTGTCATTTTCATTGCCAACTCAACATCATAGGTATGTGATTTGAATACCAATCAGATTTTACTTCTCACTAAATCCATATGAAGAAAGCTCTTGATACTCCACGGTGAAATATTTGCAAATAGAGCTTTTATTATTATTTATAGCAGTGTTAGCCTAGTGACTTTAATTCTAATCCTCTATCTATGTGCGCATCTAACCACTTGGTATGGTAGTATGGTGAAAGAAAATATCCAAAAATTAACTACATGTATCAGATCCTACTTATCTATCAAATAAAAAAGATCAAAGAAATGGATGCAATCTGAGGCCCAATACCATATAGTACTGCCACTGGATTATTATTATTAGAGGTTTTTTTTTTTTAAAATAAGTGTTAATTTGTTTTTTTTTTTAATTCAATCTGACAGCAGCTAGACTTTTTAAAAACAAAAAAATTAATTTGCTTAGATGGTTCAGTTTAAAATCATCCACCGTATGTATAGTTGAACTATTTTTCAGATACCGTTTAGTGAGATATAGCAACGTATGGCGAGGATGTGACGTCATACAATGGGTTATGGAAAACACCCCAAATAAAACCAGGTAGGTAAAGTTTAAAATTTAAATATTGTTTTGCCGTTTTTAATTAAATGAAAATACTCTAACTAACTATACATTTTATTCTGTGCTAATTAGAACAGACGCGCTTAAGAATAGATAATGAGTACGCGTTAACATCTAACCATATGGTACGCTTATGATTTTAACTTCAGTTAAAAACATGTTACCGGCCTAAATCTAACTCGTTAATTTATTAGAGGTTAAAATATTGCCTCCAAGTTATACCGAGCGAGCAGGAAAAGGCTAAATACATATTGATCAAGAAACAGATACAGAAATCTGAGGCCCAGACCTAATAAGGTTTTAGCACCACAGATTTTTATCTCGCAAGAACTATAATAATTAAATAAAACCATAGTAATTCTACTGAATAATCATAAAAGTTAATGCGACAGTTTAAAAACAAAGAAAGGGTGGTAATAATATAACTCTGTTTCACCAAGGCTAATAATTCTGCGAAGAGTGGTTAAGTAATTAATTATTACGTTCTAGACATTCGTCAAAATTACCGTTGTAATGTGCGATTACTGTGTCGTTCGTAATTATGTTTAAACAGAAAAACAATCATAAAACGCTTTTGCCCTTCAGTCTGATTAGATAAATTACTGTAATAAAATTAAAATAGTTAAAAATACATTTTTATTATTATTTTTATTTTATTACTAGTTAACAATGTTTCATTCGTCGAATATGAAAAAATTGCTTTAATTAGATATATATTTGCATATTTAATGTACATAGTATCCTAATAATTTTATTTTCCTGAAAAAAAAATAGATTTTGCTTTTACGACTTTTCCCCAGGGCAACCGACATTTACTTTTAAAAAATTGATGGAACATAAATTAATTTTACCTGTTTTCGCGACCTGCATTATAAAATACTTTAAAACAAGTATATAACTTTATTTCTTACTTTCTTTATAAAACTCACATGAATATTATTCAATCACTTCTTAGTAAGAAGTATTTGAACAATAATAAACGTATGAACCTTACGTAACACTACTTTTGTCCATATTTTATAATGGATAAAAATTAATCTTTTTATTCAGGGCCCAGGCGTCAATGTTCTGTCAGAGTCTCTTGCAACAAGGCTATATGGAGCAGGTGACCGATCCACCACATTTCGCTGATTATGGCCTCTACCGGCCTCTGAATTTGGTCTGCACCGAACCTGATGTCTCAAGTAATATATACGACATCTTTAGCGCTGTCAAATATGTCAAACTTTATATAGATTTAATGGTTTGGCAGTTTTTGAAAGTAGATTTAAGTTTTATTGTTTTTATTGGTTCTTTCAGCTGATGAGAACAATGAAGAAGCCGAAACGACCAGATTGGTTGAGAGTGTGTCTTCTTATTGTCTAGATCTGAATCTAGGCGATAGTTCAGCGCGACTTAGAAAGTCTACTAAAAGAGGTGAAGTATAGGAATATTGTGTTCGTTAGAATGGTGATATTAATCTCTAAAACAATTGAAATTCGTTCGAAAAATAATGGCTCATATTAAGCTAGTATGTCGATTGAATATATTATTACTTTCCGTTTTTATCTTGGATAAAATTCTGTCAGTTTCACGTATATCTTTGAACAAACAGTTTTCTATTAACATCGGAGAATATAACCCAAAAACTTATATATGCTAGGCCTCAGATGAAAATTCCGTTTCCAATCAGTGACAGACACTTCTTTGCTTACAGTATGCATTTAAACAAAACGTGTTAAGATACATTAAAATAAATTATTATGTTTAGTATTTGTTTAATAAATGTTAGATTTTAAATAATTTTTATTTGTTGATAAAAGTCATTTTCAATGTCTGAAAAATATTCCTGTTGGAAAATAACACTTGTTAGGGCGCGTAACGCGCATGGCGTATAACTCAGGACGTTTTAATTTGATTTCTCGGGAAATAATAATCATTTCCTTTATTACATACAAGACTTACTTTAAGAAAAGCCTATAAAGCGGTTGCTTTAAATCACTTTTTATATTTTTAGCATTTCGTTAGATGTTTTCTTTAAATTAATAAAATTGTTTGTCTTAAACTGTTTGTTTTCTTTGGTCTCATCACCACTACGAGAGAGTTACCAGTTAAATATTTTGTAATTTCCCAATATTTTTAACATTGGTTTTATTTCAGAACCGGCAGTTGAAACACCAGAAGAGGAACCATTGGTTATAGAAAACGATGATAGTGAGTATTATTTGTCCAATTAAAGATGCACTATATCAAATGTGGTTTAGCCAAAGCAAAAAAATGTGTAGTAACAGAATACATTAAATTGTGCATGTTAAATACACCTTTATGCAATTCATTAAATAATATTTTTCATGATTTCATTTCAACACTGAACAAAAAAAAAATTACTTCAAATTCTTCTTATTAATTTATTACATTTCTTAGAAACTTCTAAAAACATTCAAAAACTGCACTGCACTCTTAAATTTACGTTTTAAAGAACAGTTAAATATACTATATTGTTAAATATTAAAAAAAAATGTCTTAAGGTAGCGAAGTGCGGCCTATATGTAAAGCGATAGAGGAATCAGGGGTGGAGCATATAAAGCTGCTACTACGCCAATGCCTCGCGCGACAGGCTCTATGTTCTAGCTGGGCTGACGTGTTGTATCCGCTCTGTGTACACGCCGCTAATATCACTGCACCAGGTAAATACAATTTTGATAGCTTTTCAGATATTTAAATTTAAGTCTGGTAATATAATACTTTTACTGTACTCAGACATTCCTGCTACAAACGAAAAGTGGTTCTACTGTATAGGTACAATTCATTACAATAACTTGTCACGACATACTTTTTTAGCGCATTTTGTTATATTAGTACATAATATGTTAATACTAACTTTACATATCCTACAAATGTTTTTGTTGGCCACTTAATGCCAAGTTGTTGAAAAAAATGTCTTCATTAATTGCGAATTGATTAGAGTTTCCTATTCTCGTATTGGATTAAATAAACTGACTAAATAAAGAAGTAGTTTGACCTAAATGTGTATGATATTGGAGGAGTTGTATATTTGAGTATGATCTATTCTCTATAGATCCAAAATCGGATAAATGTTCGTAAACTAACTAACTAATTTTGTAAACTAACTAACTTCGTAAACTCACTAACTAACTTTGTAAACTTACTAACTTTGTAAACTAACTAACTTTGTAAACTAACTAACTTTGTAAACTAACTAACTTTGTAAACTAACTAACTTTGTTAACTAACTAACTTTGTAAACTAACTAACTTTGTAAACTAACTAATTTTGTAAACTAACTTTGTAAACTAACTAACTTTGTAAACTAACTAACTTCGTAAACTAATTCATAGCGAGATGATCCTTTTTGATTTTGTATAGTTTGTTATGAAATGTGTATTCCAACTTTAAAAATCGCTATAAAGTTTTCTATTCACGAGTTTATGGAAATATAACCTATTAAATTATATTAATAGGTAATTCTATCTTAATTTTTGTAACAGACCTAATGGGCGCTGACATAGATGTACGAAACTACGTCCAAGTAAAGAAAGTCCCCGGTGGGGAGAAACGAGACAGTGTGGTTGTACCTGGCGTTGTTATATCCAAGAATGTTGTGCATAGGTATGTATTAAGTTCAAACCTAAATAGCCCATTAGGGCCCTATGTGGGACTTGGCTTCTGTTCTTAGATTTTTTAGAGCTTTCTGTGCCTGGAACATTTTTCTTTTGATGTTTACCTTCGACGTACGAGCATTTGTTAATTGCACATTTGAAGTTTTAATGAATCAATCCCTGTATCGACTATGGTGTACTTTTTTATAGAACCTTCTATAAACGGGCAGGCGCCTCATCTGATGTCAAACAAAAAAATAATAATAAGGCCAATTGAAAAGGCAGTTTTGAAAGTCAAAATATTAAAAAAATTACTAGTTGCCCCTTCCAAAAGGTAGTTTCATATGGAGAAGAATGAGGAAGAAATTCCATACTTACTCTTTTAAAATGATCTTTTGATATTAAGTGATACCCCGCCCATGGACACTCAATGCCAGAAAACTCGATTTGTACGCTCTTTTGAAGGACCCTAAGTTGAAAACACCACTTCATGCATGCAATTACCACCTTAAAAGTTCTTTGTATAAAGCTATTTTAAGTAAACATTTTTTAACAGAGGAATGCCTCGGCAGATAACAAACCCTACTGTATTACTCCTCGACTGTTCAATCGCGTACCAACGGGTTGAGGGGAAACTTACCTCCTTGGAGCCTGTCCTAATGCAGGTAATATTAATCTGTGCTCTGAATATATTAGTATTGTAATCATAATTTTATTGATCAAAAACAAAGAAACATATTAAAACGTATTAATAAAACTGTTTAAATTTCATTAAATGATAAATTAAAAAAAATATAATGATTTTCGCCAGCTCTCGGGATTTTTTTCGATATTATTCTGCTAATTACAGGAACAAGAATATTTAGTACGATGTGCCGCGCGCATATCAGCGCTGCGTCCGCGCGTTGTGCTCGTTAAGGGGGGCGTCGCACGCGGCGTACAGGATGCGTTGAGGGAACAGGGTGAGATATATTATGGCTTTATTAATATAATTAATATCGCAACAGTTATTCTAAAGTAGTTGATGTTTTTTCATTGATTTACTCGTACGCTGCGAGAAATACCAATGTAGTGTTTCCGGTAGTAATTCATAGGCGAATTAAAGGGATTCAATTAGAGGAGAGATATTAATATTTATATTAATTCAACAATTCATTCACTCCTGTTGAATGAATTGTTTTGAAGTCCCGAGTTTCAAATCAGGTTAGGTAACTGAGAGCCGGCTCGGTTATTTTGCGATATTGGCAGGAATTCTTTGGTAACAAAAATGGTTTGGTTTTTTTGGTGGTTTTGGTGATGGATTTGGTATATTCATGTATGTGTGTCAAATAATTGTTTTCTACATATAAATATTTAACAAATATTCTATAATCTACTTAGTTACCTTAATTATGGTTTAAAAAAGATTACAGTAGAATTGAAAACCTAGTATGAATATAGTTCCTATTATTTCAGGTGTGGCTCTGGCAATAGGAGTGCGCGATAGAACGTTACGTCGTGTGTCGCGATGCGCACGCGCGGATCTTGTCGCGTCTATTGACGCACGCATCGGCATGCCCAAACTTGGTACATGCAAGAATTTTAGTATTAAAAATTGTAAGTATTCATTTTAATTTATGATAGTTATCTTCGGATTCTAGTTGTCCTTAATAAAGTTAAATAACTCCTGGTCAACTATTATACATGAATTACCGCATGATTTAATACGTTCGTTCATAATATATTTTTTTTTAAACTAAAAATATAAATTATTGAGTTTATGTAAAATTATTTGTTTAATTTATGTCATTGTCAAATGTAAAATTATATTATTTATAAATATAATCAATATTTTTATACTACTATATTATTCTTTCATTATTTAATTGGCAACATATATGGCGTACAACCAAAATCTATTTCATAAATGTTTAATCACGGTTATACAATGTTTCCGGTTAAAAGAGATAGAGGACTAAAGTTATTAATAAACGAATATCTGCGTTCTTTTATTATACCAGATTAGATGGTTATAATATTTTATTGCAATCCATTCCAGATTCTAGTAAAACCTTAATGGTTCTAGAAGGCTGCGCCGAACCTAATTTGGGATGCTGTATTTTACTACGAGGTGGCACTCAACAAGAACTAACACGTGTAAAAAAAGTAGCGAAATTCATCCTTCTTGCGTGCTATAACTGGAAATTGGAAAAGGCCTTCTTAGGGGACATTGAAGCTGTATTGCCAGAACCAGGCATGAGTTTTATAGAAGAGCCAATAGAAACCAAAACTGTTGAAAAAGACATCGAAGTTGGTGAAGCTGTTTTGGAAAGGATTAAGACAAATGGATCCGATGATAGTGATATTTTTGATGGGAAAATTAGTTACGATATCAAAGTTGAAGAAAGTAAAGTGGATAGTGATGTAAAAGATGAAGAAAATGATCAAACAAATGAATCTGAAACAAAAATTGAATTTAAAGAAAATGAGGATCCGGTGAGAAAACAATATCGTAAAATGGATAGTGATAAAAACCTTAGTTGTGGAGTTCCGATTAAGGATTTCAGTGATCCACTGAGGTCTACTGTGTCGATGGAGGATGATGTTTTTCTACCAGTCGAAGCTGAGTTCAAGGCTGATACGAAAGCTGAAAGGTGAGTTGAAGCAGTAATTCTGTAACTCTCAATAGACTTAGAAAATAATTTTTTGCATAATTTAATAACAAAATGTTGAATAATAGACCAGTGCAGATAGCCTTTAAAATAAATAAAAAGTGAAAAAAATTACAGTGGGATGAAACCCATTATAAAAGCAGGGGAATATGATCAAAATGAAAGGAAAAATAAATTACGGTCGATCTGAGGTCGGGAAGGGGTAGGGGGGGGGAGTTTTAAGGGTAAAAAACGGTTTATCTCGATTTCCGGCAAAACTACAAGTCCTACCGAAGAAAGTTAAATGGCAAAGTTGTAGGTAATAAAAAGATCTAAAACTTTTGTATTCACACATTTTTCACATAACGTCAAAATTTACGTGAAAAATTCAAAAAACCAAGTTTTTGGTTTTTTATTTTTATCTTTGACAAAAATATTTTTTTTTTAACGAAATTTGGTGAAAACTTACCTTTCTATGTCCCAAATACACTGTAATTTATTTGAATAAAAATATTTATTTGTTCACCTTATTTTGAATTAATATCGAAAAAACACCCTAATTTTCAATCGAAAATTCTGACGTCAAAATTTCAGCTTTTTTCAAAAAATTGGTGTGCTTTCAGTTCGTTGAAATCTCTACTTTCCTATGGTAAAAAAATATATATATATTACCATAGTAAATCTTCTCAGAAAACGCAAAAAATCGTATGCAGTAACGCCCAGACCTGTCATCCCCTTCCCTACTTCTCTATGAATCTTCTTTAAATTATAATCAGATGCCTATTTATTACTATTTTAAGATAACTTATATATACCTGAGTGACCTAAAAAAAAATTTAGCCTTTAGATGGGCTAAAATTTTCGTATTTCATAGAGAAGTAAGGAAGGGGATGACAGGTCTGGGCGTTACTGCATACGATTTTTTGCGTTTTCTGAGAAGATTTACTATGGTAATATATATATATTTTTTTACCATAGGAAAGTAGAGATTTCAACGAACTGAAAGCACACCAACTTTTTTAAAAAAGCTGAAATTTTGACGTCAGAATTTTCGATTGAAAATTAGGGTGTTTTTTCGATATTAATTCAAAATAAGGTGAACAAATAAATATTTTTAATCAAATAAATTACAGTGTATTTGGGACATAGAAAGGTAAGTTTTCACCAAATTTCGTTAAAAAAAAAATATTTTTGTTAAAGATAAAAATAAAAAACCAAAAACTTGGTTTTTTGAATTTTTCACATAAATTTTGAGGTTATGTGAAAAATGTGTGAATACAAAAGTTTTAGATCTTTTTATTACCTCCAACTTTGCCATTTAACTTTCTTCGATAGGACTTGTAGTTTTGCCGGAAATCGAGATAAGCCGTTTTTTACCCTTAAAACTCCCCCCCCTACCCCTTCCCGACCTCAGATCGACCGTAATTTATTTTTCCTTTCATTTTGATCATATTCCCCTGCTTTTCTAATGGGTTTCATCCTACTGTAATTTTTTTAGGTTTCAAAAATTATCGGCACTGGTCTATAATTTCTATTTATTATTCATTGGTGTCGTTTCTTTGTATTGTTTTATCTTGTTTTCCTTTTTGTGTTGTAATTTGGAATTGCTGTATTTTTGTTTAGTAAGTCTTCTGTTTCTTGGCTGCTGTTGTACTTTTTTTACTATTGTAATACATATATACAATTAATTAATACGCGTAATGTTTTATTGTATCAGTATATTTTCTCATGTAAGTAAATGTTGTATTGTTCTGAATCAAAAATTAATATCTTAAAAAACTGGTTGTTTGTAAATTCTGTTTACGGACGATAGATGCAGCGCAATCGTACAATGAGCGTAACGGGACAATGAGCGAAACGGGACAATTAGTCATAGCCTAACCAATAATTTAAATTCAGATAACACCGAAATGTGTCAATAGATAACGTAATTTGCATAAGAAAATTATAATTTGATTTCAGGCATAATCTACACTAATATTATAAAGAGGAAAGGTTTGATTTTTTGTTTGTTTGAAATGAATAGGCTCCGAAATTACTGGACCGATTTCAAAAATTATTTCACCGTTGGCAAGCTACACTATTCCCGAGTGATATAGGCTATGTTTTAATTATAAATTATTCATAAAATTAGGGATGCTTACTAAAACTTGAATAATCTAACCCAAGGTGTAAAAAAATAAACAAAAAACTTCCTTCAATCGTGTGCGCTGCGAAAACTATTAATGATAGAACAAAATGATGCATTACAATTTTTCAGGACACATCACTATCTATAAAAATGTCGCGACAGCATGTCTCTATCGTTTATAGTTACGTCACAATAAGCGTCCTTTTATTAATTTTTTTAAATTAAAATATCACACCTAGAAAAGGCTCTTTATTCGTACCTAGGTATTGATCCTTATCAAAATAATTACCAACGTTTCACATAAGCTACAATTTAATGGCATAACCACCAAAAAAGCATGGTGGATTGGTGTTTTCCTGCCGTTTCTCTTGAATAGTTTACTACTATGTAATATAACAAAAATCTTAGTCACAGCAACGCTTGGCTGGGTCTTCTAGTAAATTATAAGTTTATCACAAAATTTCAAGTTAAAGCAACACTTTTTAGATGGTGTACCGATGACGTGGTGCTATCGATGTCGCCTAACATAGTGATTCCTGCCCCGCCTAGGCCCATTCGGCCCCAACCCCCCCATACCCCACGGGAATTGAGGCACCAGGTGGATTCTAAACCGGTGGAAACACAGTTCAAGGTAAGCTTCTAGTAGTAGGTATCTTCGTCAAGATTTGGTACATTAGTTAGGACTTCCTTACACCAACAGAAGCTAACTCAATTATTGAATTATTTTTCTTAAAAAAGTTACCTTAATAATAAACGTGGATAACACCCGCAAGTTGACGCGGAGGCGCAGGTGCCCATGGGCGACCGTCAGCACTTTCTTCAAAGTGACTTGCCTACTCGTTTACCTTCCGTTCCTTAAATTAATGTATAGGTTTTATTATTTATTTTCTTTAATACTTTACTTTTTATATTTTCTAAAAAAAAATATTTAGCTTTTTTCTTTATCTCGGAAATGGGCTTGCCATAGACCTAAAAAGTCTAAAAACGTGTCAGGCACAGGAGGCCTTGATCAACCTACAATTGATCATAATACTGATACAAAAATATGAGGCCTAGACCTAAATGATTTAGTTATTTTATTATTTCAAATAATATGTATTATGTGCAAAGTGTGAAAATTAACAATTTTTTTCATGGATTATAATTAATAATTAACACGCACATAATAGGGTATTAAAATCAGTGATTTTGATTAAGGAGCCCCACCCTTTCGTGAAGCAAGCGATAACAGCACCGGCCGATGATTTATCCGTAAGACGAATGCTTGCTAACTTCAGAGCGACTGGTTGCCGGCTTGTTGCTGATAAACATAAACGTAAGAATACATATCAATACTAATCGTATAAGTCAATACAGTTTTTTTCAACATATATTAGAAACAAAATAACTTATAAAAAGCAAGACTTGTCACAGCTTTTGTGTGCCAGCCGTTGAGTATGCTGACTACTAGACAAATTAGCCAGTAAATGGCCATCTTAGAATGTTAAACTTGATCTCGAAAAATATATTTTCAGCGGAATGTCCGAAATACAGTCCATCGGTTGTTAAGCCGGTACTGAGTGAGGTAGAGACAAACAAAAAGAAAGAATCAGAGTCCTTGGACCCCTTGGACCCAGAAAACCATCAGAGACTGAGTTTATTGTTGTATAGTTATTGCAATAAATCTCCCAATGTTCCAGACTTTTGTGTAAATCCCTGGTAAGTTTACCTAATTATATCTGGTTTATTTGACGTTGATCACGCACCAGATATACTATTGATATTTTTTAAATTATAATTGATTATTTTAAAATTATTATTGATGTTTTTCAAATTATAATTGATGTTTTTCAAATTTTTATTCATATTCGTATGAGTACACCTAACCCTCTTAAACGTGGTATGAAGGTACCGGGTTTGTAACAAGTCGCGCCTCAGTCTATGCATAACAAGATAAAAGAAAAAAAAACATCATCTCTTGATCTTGGCCTAGGATTTCATTGTTTTCCTCTTAATAGACTGCATGCCTTCAGTCTGATACAAGATTTTTGGGCATCTCAATTCAGACTTAAGACTTAGCGAGTTACTCTCGTATGTCTCGAAACTAAGTCTTATAGATATGAAGCTTTCTTCAATATGTTTTTCTTAACCAAAACAAGTTAATTGCATATAAAAATTCCCCATTAATTGGCATTGACACAGCCCGTATTCAAACTCAAGGTTTAAGGCGCACATCTAGCTACTACGCTACAAGATTAAATTCCTAATAGATGAAAACAGAAAATCGTCGTATTTTTGCAAAGATTTTCTGGATTTAGAAAGAAATTATTTGGATTGTCAAATGGGTTTCAATTCTAGGATAGTGACGATGGAGATGTACGGTCGTCACGATATATCTTTGGGCGCTTTTTTAGAGAAGTACTGCTTCAACCCAGACCACAAATGTCCATCACCAAACTGTCATGTGCCGATGAACCAGCATATACGCAGGTATTTAACATATTTTTAAGCTACAAGTTATATATGATATATGTGTATTGCGACTGTGTTTGCTAGCTTGTCGTGTTTAAGTCGAAAGAAAGAATCTGTAGTCAAATGTTAGGAAAAGCATTTTAAGTCATTTTGTACAAAAATCATAAAATCATAATATTTATGTTTCTGTAAATTGCGTTTTATAGATCTGTAAAATATAATGTAATACGTATTCAGAGACATAGGATTCCTTTTACTAGTGTTTAAGTCAAGACAATTGAAGAACCTCCGTACTCAGCAGGCAATCAATGTTTAACCTTTACAGATTTTTAGTAGCTTTAATTCTACTCTATTATATTCTAGCCCATTTATACTCTTACGTAAAATATTGTTTGTCCTTCATTTATTTTAAAGTTCACTCATAGTGTTTAGCATTTAACGTATATTTAAAAAACTAAAATTTCGATATATATCTTAGTTTATGTAGTGTTATATTACGTATTTCAGATTTGTCCACGGTGACGTGTGTATAACGATTACATGCAACACGATTGGACACAGCAATGTGGACAAAACCAAGGAGGATCAAAATAAGCAGGTATACGTTTAATGTTAGATGAGTTGCATCATCGGATGTCGAGGCAAAATACAAAATTCAACTCGTATCACCTCGGTGTCCGTTGTTTCACAACTGAGCGTTTTTAAGGCAATTTTTGCTGAGCACCACCACTGTGAGGAACCAGCTATTCATTGAAGTTATAAGGCCGGCTACGCACTTGCGAGCCTTCTGGCAAGTGAGTGTCCATGGGCGGCGGTATCACTTAACATCGAGTAAACCTCCTGCATGTGTGAGTGTGACGTCACACGGTGTGACGCCTGTAATATAAAAAATATACAAATTAGACCCTATTTCTATAACAAAGGGTTCATTATGGTACGCGAAGTGATTATTAGCGATATTCAGTTGCTAAATCTTATACGACTTATTGTTTTGATTAATTCTGATACGGAAGACTTTAATTAATGATCGGTAGTTAACTTTAAAGAATGATTTTAATTAATAGTTCTATTTATATACCAATTTTTATATTATTTCCTGACTGATAATTTTGTATTGCTATATATCTATATGCTATATATATAGCTATATGCTATAATCTAATTTCATAATTCTTTAATTCGACACTGGCGTCATTTCTTTTCAACAATGTAGATCGCATGTATTGATTATATCAAGAATATTTCACGGGCAGAAATTGTCGGTACGTTGAGATTTTACTAGTGCTACTAGCCTAATACCATATTATAACTGCTACTACCCTAATACCATAGTATCTCTGCTACCACCCTAATACCATAATATATCTGCTACTAACCTAATACTATAATATAACTGCTACCGGGTGGTATTAGGGTTAATACCATAGTATCTCTGCCACTACCCTAATACCATAATATAACTGCTACCGGGTGGTATTAGGGTTAATACCATAGTATCTCTGCTACTACGCTAATACCATAATATATATGCTACTAGCCTAATACCCTACTGTATACTGTAATATATCGGAATATTATGTAGGTAATGTTCTGGTCCCGTTGCGAAGCGTGCGGGATAATATCCCGTGGCGTGCCACTGTCCCGGTCGGCGTTAGGGCTGTCTCTGGCCCAGTACGTGCGACAGCGCGTCGCGGCACCGCGCTACGGACGCAAGTTGTGCGCGCATCCGCTGAACAAACATTCCCACGCGTTCGTTACTCGACTCACTACTGCTTGTTTCAGGTGAGCTCTTTATGTGTCTATGTATGTATGTATGTATGTAGGGAAATGTATTCTATGTAATGTGTACTCTTTTCCAGTAGAATATTCCCCTTATTAAACTAGGTGAACTTTTATTGAAATAGTATGTTGTCTCTTTCTGTCAAATGGTGTGTACACTGGGATGATAAGAGACAAATGAGTGTTTTAATCAAATTGGTTTAATTTTTATTTAGATCTTACTATCTCGATCGCATGAAACATGTTTATCATGAAAATTACATTAGTATTTGTATATAATGCATGTTCGTTCTTTACGTTTAGTTCCAAATACGCCTAAGGACCGCTTACTAATTTTTTTACAGAAATCTTCCGATACTTTTCTATTTGATTTTACGTATTAGTCTTGCCTCTGGTGTATTGACTTCACTAAACCATATATTACCATATATTTAATGTGTGTAATTAAAAGTCTAGTTAGTTTAAGCGTTTATGTAACTGTGACTTTTTTTTCTTGGTAGTCTTTAATTTCTGTTTTAATATAATTGACGTGTATGTATGTAAAAATTATGACGTCATATTTTTTAAGCATGTATGTTGTTTTAAAAATAAATAATACAGTATTGACTTACTAAATACATTCATACATAGCGGTATAATATTAGCAGGAATTAAAATAAATAACATTGATATTTTATCACGTACTATGGAGCCATAACAATGTTTTTGTTTAATTCTTTCTTTGCAGCGTAAAATTGTGTCAATTTTATATAATTTAATAATTAATTTAATAGCTTATATAATTTATACATGTACCCATTGTACCGTAATTGTTGAAGATTTGGGGTTTTTATAATCTCTAGAAATGAGAAAGTGATTACCTTAGTTGATAACCTTTGATAATTTTGACGTGACAACGTCTAATAAATCGATGAACGCCGGCTGCACGCACGAAAAAGCATGACTCATTGTCCCGTTACGCTCATGTACGCTTTCGTCTCATCTATCTCTCTTCTACTCGAAGACATAAGTATGCAATCATTTCATCAATATTTTGTTATGCCGTTGTCACGTTAAACTATTTATATTTACGTCCGTAAAACGACTTTACAAACAACGATTTTTTAGGTACAATAAGATAAAAACATACGATATCCAGCTGCCCCCAGACGTGATTTCGATCGACTATGACACAAAACAGATGCGGGACTCGCTGATAGCGCATTTAAACGAACTTATGCTTAAAGGTAAGATTTTTTTAATATTCTTTTTGTATGATTCGAATTAGTCACACGTTTGTCGTGGTTATTATTCAGTCTTCTGTGCCTGACATGCAGACATATTGGGTCTAAGGAACGCCGTTTTCTTCATGATTAATTCACCGTACGAAGATATGCACACGTAGCCGAAAGTCCTTCAGCTGGGACTCGCACCTACCTTCTTGGTCACGAATTTGTTAGATTCTACTTTGAATCAAGAATTTTCTGAAGCAAATTAAAATTTATTTTTAAATGAAACTCTATGGCCGATGGCAGGCCATGCGTCATACTCGTGAACGGGTGCTACTTGTGGTGGTACTGGTCGTACTTGAATTCGTGTATGCGGTGATGTTAGTTATTTTTACTATGTTGTTCCCACGAGAATGTAAGTGCGCGCTCTATTTTACCATGCCTCCTGCTAATACGAGGACAAATCTTTGTTTTTTATTTATTTTATTAATAACTTAAGATGTCATGTGGAACATGGTGTAATGGTTGCAGCTCCTTACAAACGTTGTGTAAAACAAAAACTTGGAGATTAAAAAGAGTGGCGGAGAGTTTATTGCCAGTTCTTCTCTTCCGTTCTACGCCCTTGATTTGAGAACTGGTAGTAAATGTAAAATTAGACGCATTTAATGTTTCTTTTTTGACGTTCATAAGTGTACATTGTGCTACCTACATGGATAAATGACTTTTGACTGCGTAAGCTGCATAGCGAAGTCAGTTAAAATTCAGTTCCATTATTTTGCTTAACATTTTTAAAAAAAATTTACTGGATGCTTAGTCAAGATGCCCTAACAATGACAGTTCGTGTCGACAAATTTTTAATACAAATTTATATTAATCGTAGATGGTAGTACTCGCAAGTTAGTACTCGCAAGTTAGTACTCGCAAAAATTGCTTCCTGGATCGCAAGAGTCGCGGATAAATACGCATGATTAAATAAAATAAAAGGCCTTTCTCCTTTTCAGGCCATGAAACATTAAGCGTTGGTGATGGCGATGCAGAGCGTGAATACAGCGTGTTCAAACAACACATGGAACAAATCCACTTAGCGCTTACTGCGCCTGCGCATTCTAACACATCTCTCACTGGTAAATTTAAAAACTAATACGTATTCTTCACGTTTGATGTATAAAAATAAGTTAGTGGAAACGTTTTTTTTTTTCAGAAGTAGTCCGACGTCTGTGGAATGTGTATGATAACATAATAACTGGAGAGAAGATGTTACGAGATGCACAGGACAAATTATCGCCCAATACTAAGAACAAAGTGATCATGGAGTCTAATGGTAAGGGACCGTTCAAGTATATAGTAACGAATTTTGGGAGAGGGGGGGGGGGGGGGATACGATGCAGGGCGGGGATTGAATTATGCGTTATTGTTAATATTGTTTTCGACTTTCCAGTACTTTACACCACATATTCGTAACTTTTAGGTATAAAGAGTCACTAGGTGGTCACGAAACGTTTTACTATACATGGGTACAGAAAAACGTTACGGCGCGTTAAATGGGGGGGGGGGGGCAATAATCTCCAAAAATTGCGTGACGTGATAATTGAAGGCTTCCTATGTTATACAAGGTCCTATACAACATATTACATATAGTTTGTTTAAAGACCAGCAACGCGAGCCATCTGCGTTGAGTGTATCCATGGGCGTTTTTTTCATGTAATAGGAGGCAAACGGGCAGGATGCTCACCTTATGCTAGGTGATACCGCCGCCTATAGACACAGACACTCACATTGTCAGAGGACTACCAAGTGCGTTACCGGCCTTTCAAGAATTGGTACGTTCTTGTCTTGAAGGACCCTACGTCAAATTGGTTCGGAAATACTTCCTTGGGCAGCTGGTTCAAAATAGCGGTGGTGAGCGGCAAAAACTGCCTTAGAAAACGCTCAGTTGTACCCCCCCTCTTCGCCCCTCCTGTCCAATTCTCCCCTCCTGTCCCCCTCTTGTTGTATCACCTCACTAAACACTCCAAATTCTTGCTTAGTACACGTTTATTGTATTTTTATCTACTTGAGTATAGATAAATGGTTGTACCCATTTATTATTATTTTTTAATTTATTTATACCACGACTTAAAGCGTTTTTAATTAGTTTAATGCACCGTCGAAGCTTAAGTTATATTTATAAGTAAAACACGTTGTCGCATGGTAACGAATAATAATTTGATTGACAAAATTAACAAAAGGACACTTGACATTGACCGTTAGTTTATATAATTTTGACATATGTCTCTATGTATTCTTTGCAACAATATTTATTTTGATTTTCAGTGGAAGACAGAACTGATTCGGAAGATTCTGCCGGCGACTCGTCGAATGAAATCAATTTGGATGTAAATTTAGAAAAGGAACATATTGGTAAGATTATCATGTGCATATTATAAGCCCGAAAGTTTCAAGTTCGATTTCCTGCGAAACAATAATTGCTTTGGTAAGTATAAGCTCTTTATCATGAAGGGTCAACATTTCTCTGCGTATGTGGTGATTAGAGAACATAGAAATTTTCATGGTAAACATTTGCAACAGTCGATCAACATTGTTGATGAGCGGCAAAAAAGTTCCTAGAAGCTTTGTTTAAATCAATATATTTTGCCCAAACGCCAGTCTGCGTTTAAATGTTGCCCAAGGAAGGACTGTTGTGTTCTCTGTATCTGATGTATAGAATGCTTTGATTGTAACAGTTCTATTAATTGCATTATTTAATCATTGCTCCACACTACTGCCCTGTTTATAAACGGTCGCAACGGCGAGAACATGCCGTTGTAAATTTTGCAACACGTAGTGTTGCCAGCAACACGATGACAGCAACATAATGACTGCAACATGATGACAGCAACATAATGACAGCAACATGATGACAGCAACTTAATGACTGCAACATGATGACAGCAACATTGTGACTGCAACATGATGACAGCAACATGATGACTGCAACATGATGACAGCAACATAATGACTGCAACATGGATGACAGCAACATGATGACAGCAACATAATGACTGCAACATGATGACAGCAACATAATGACAGCAACTCCGCAACACGTTGTAAACTAATGTTAGACAAATGTTTACCATGAATACGAGGCTTTTAAATACGCACATAGATAGAAACACAACTCTATTAACTTATTTATATTATTTGACTTAGAGTTTTTTTGGAAAATATCGTTTAGGAGCGGGAAAGACCTTGCACTAATTTCTAATGTATGTGACAGTTTTCAGTCAGGCATAGAAGGCTGATCTTACTTGACTTTTACTGACTTACCTATATAAAGAAATCTGAGGCCCAGACCTAAAACGGTTGTAGCCACTTGTTTTTTTTTTATATAAGTAAATACTGATTATTAGGTACAGAAGAAGAGGAAGAAAGAGGTGATAAAAAGACAGTTAAACAGATATTGTCTCAGCTTCTCACTAATAATCAACCCTCGAATCAGGTAATACATTTTTTTTATTTTTCTAAAATTTATAATGATTTATATTTCTATAAAATCATAAATTTAAATATAAACTAAAAAAAAAAAATTAAAAAAACTTCAACAAAACTGCAACTTCATAAATAAAAAAAAAATAGTCTTCATTCATCGATCTCTATATCAAATTTCTACCAAATCGGTTCTACCAGAAAATTTATCCATTCCCACAATTCCTACTAACGTTATGATTTTCATATTACATCACGTACCATGATAAAAAATATTACACAAGAACAGAGCGTTCAACTTAAGTAGGGTTTCAACCAAATTTTTTTGCATTGGTAACTGGTTCACAAAAAAAACAATATCAAAGTAAAGTACAATTTATTTTTATTATTATATTTAAAAATATATTTTTTATTGCTTTTTGCAGCTTGTAATAAGTTGTTATCTTGAACAATTGCACAGCATCTTTACAATCTATATTTAAACATGAATACAGCGCCTTTAAATTCCGTTTAAAAAAAATATTTACAACTAATCTACTAATAACTAATCTCATCACGCAAAATAAAGTATTTTTGTGTACTTTATTATTCACATAAAGTATAGAGTACAATTACTTGAAATAACGTTCAATATTTACAATTTATTATAACGTAAGGGTGGCAACCCTACCCTTATAGAGATTGTAAATAGTTAGTTTTATTAGTAAATTAAATTAGACTTAAATTACTAATTAATTCTTAGAAAGTTCGTAATGTTAATTGTGTCTTTGTGCAGAGTTATTTAAAAAATATCACTAATTAGGGAATGAAAAATGTATTAATTTTCAGACGGGGATGATAATATCTAGCGGAGTGTTGCCAGTGTTGGTGAAAGCGGGAGAAATTGGATCAGTGATTGCGGCAACACTGGCGTCTGTGACGTACCAGCTTAGCTTGCAGCAACACAAACAGAGACATAGGTACCTAAAGTCCATACATTTACTCCAATAGTATCTCTTTGTATACTAAAATCCTTTATCGAGAAAAACACCCTAATTATTGTTTTTTTTTGCTATAATCTGACTAATAAGTTGCGCATGCGCCGGTTTTAGGTGTTTTTTCACCTTAGAACCCTACGTTATCCCTGATGAAAATAATCTAAGCCGTTGACTTTTTGGGTCTACGGCAAGCCGGTTTCCTCACGATGTTTTCGTGAGGTTTAGTGAAAGTTAAATGCGCACATAGAAATAATCTATCGGTGCAAAGCCGGGAATCGAACCCATGACTTCGTTCTTTAAAGTATTTATATTTCTAGGTTTTAATCATTTAAACCGACTTGAAAAACTCGAATGACGTTATTAATTCGACGTGTAATTTTCTTGTTTTGCAGTACTCAGTCGGAGTTAGAAGATGATTTAACATCAAGTAAAGACAAAGTTGACGGGGACAAAGCTAAAGCAAAATCTAATGACCATATCGAAGTGTTGTTAAAGGTAAGAATTTGTTATGAAATAATAGTGTTACATTATGAGGACCATAGACAAGATAGACTGAATTAATTAATAAGTACTTCGAGAGTAATTGGTTCTATTCTACGTTTGTTCATTGGTTTTCAATTTGGTCAACTTCTAAGTCGTACGATGTTTTTTAAACATTTTATCACGTTTTAGGATGGTTTAATATGTCGCGTGTACTACGCAGTACAATTTCACAAATTACGACATATGCTATTAGCTAATATAAGCGGAGAAAGAGCGGAGTCAGGAGATGAAAATAAATGCTGTGACCCGCTTAGAAGAGAAGAGAAGGAAAGTGAGTATATTATTAATAACTAACTACATAATTTATTTTTTAACATGATTTTAAAACATTAGGTAGGTGATTAGGGTTTATAGCGTGACCGAATATTTAGAACATAAGTTTGACAATTACTTTTAAATGACTTAGCTTCATATTATGACATTTGCATGCCTATTATGGCTGATTGTGCGGATTTTTCTTGTTGTTCGATTTTTTTATTTTTTACCACAATCTTGGCAAATAAAGGATTTATTTATAAAATGTATACCTACAACCCATGGCTACCAACAATGCCAGAAGGCTCGCGAGTGCGTTGCCGGCCTTTTAATTATTGGTACGCGTTTGAAAATACATAAACGCGTAGCTGGTTCCACGTAGTGGTTTGCGACAAAAAGTGCCTTAAAAAGTCATTTGTGTTAACGACTTGTGGAGTTTTATAGCAGACGTATTTTTTATTAAATATGTATTGTTTATGTGATATTTCAGCCAAAGGTGTGTGTGAGATAGAGGAGGGCTTCATCAGGTCCCTGGCGCATTGCGTGCCCTGGGCCACCAGGGGAGGGAAGTCGGGTTCTACCTTCTGCAAAACTAAAGGTATAATATTGTCATTGGATTACGCTAGTCCTCTATGTGTATATTTCAAAAAGTAATTATTAAGTTAAAGTTACGTTTTTTCTTCTCTTTTTTGGAAGTTAACTCGGTTCAACCTCTCAACACCACAATACTCCACTGAATTCTCAATCAGTACTGTCCGCGTTCCCTGAACGCACTGTCCAAAGTCAAGATGGCGTCTCGACCCCACTCGAGACATTTGCTCTGTTATGATTGGTCGTAACAATATCCGTACTTTTATTCGTTTCTTTGATTCCAAACTATGAAATAAATAATAACAAAACAAATCTAATTAAATTAATTTATGATTCTTGAAAGTAATAGACGAAATTATGATTAGCCAAAGCAACAATAAAAATCAGCGGTCAATTGACTCGATCATAACATTTGCTGATAATTCGAGGATTCCTTGACATAGATATAACTCTCGATTTATTTAATAAATTATCACCTTGAATAGCCAGCCTTTTTTATATAAAAGGCTTGCCAACGCTCGGCTCACTGAAAGATACAAAAACAAACAAACACAAAATACAATTTTGAATGTGACAAGCACTTAAAGGCAAATATGAGATACCTACATGTAGAAATCCTACAAATATCAATCAAAACAAACATACATATATAAAAAGTAGCCTTCAATACTTCTAGCGAAGGCAAATCTTCCATCAAATGCGCTTTTCAACGCTTATTACCCCTTATAAGCACGTGACTTTGTATAATTTTTTTTTTTAATTTTAGACGACAGATACGTACTAAAAGAGATGACGAAACCAGAATGGCAGCAATTCTTAGAGTTCGCGCCGCATTACTTCAATTACGTCACTAGTTGTCGGGCCAATGGATCGTCTAGTTTGCTTGGTGAGTTGAAATTACGCGTTAATTATAAATATTGATTCAGAACGTTAGGTGTATAATCTATACTCCGATTTTTAATTCCGTAGAATTCTGACAGCTATCATTATTTGACATGTCAGAGATGGCAAACCTTTTTGGCCGGGCACATTTTTCAATTTCAATACGAGGGTGAACATCTCAGTCTATAGTCTATTCATACATTTTATTTGTTAGTGAATGTTTCCATTTTATTAAGTGCGGCGGTTTTACGGCGAGTGATAATTACGTAAAGTAAAATTAATTCTATATATTGTTCGTAATATTGAAACAATTGTTTTTTTTGAATAAGGTCACTTGTGTCAGTATATATTTAAATTTACCATTTTGTAAGTAAAACATAAAACGTAGGATTTTATTTTTTATTGCTCTCAAATGGATCAAATTTGTCCCTTTTTTTGTGGAGAACTTATGAACTGTCAGAATTCTACGAAATGAAAATTCTGAGTATATTTTAATATTTCTTTAGGATTTTAACTAATACAAAATTTTATACAGTGTATATTGCCCATCTTTTTTTGATTTTGATTATTAGTTTTCAATAAAGTTATTCATCCACAGAAATAGTCAGTCAATACGATAGTATCGAATTTTTTTTAGATGGATATTGGTTATGTTATGTATTTAATAAAATACATAAGATACACTATATCGCTACAGTGAATTCCCTCTGCGAACATATAAATATGTCTATAGTGTCAGAGACTGCATTCAGATACGTTGTTTACTGAACGGATCTGTGCAACAGACTAGTTCTGGCCGTTGGTATCGCAAAAAATCCCTTGGTACAAAGAAACCAAGTACTTGAAGATTATAATATTCACTTAGTAGAAAACATATTGGTTTTCCATTTACCTTTGTGAATTTTACCAATTCTTGAAAGGCCGGCAACACTTGCGAGCCTTCTGGCATTGTGCGTGTCTATGGGCGGTATCACTTAACATCAGGTGAGCCTCCTGCCCGTTTGCCTCCTATTACATAAAAAAAATATAAATTCACACGCAATTAATGCTTCTCTAAAAATGATATTTCTTTTTGTAGCCCGCATCTTGGGCGTGTTCAGCGTGGGCGGAGCGGGAAGCGGCGTGCTGGTCATAGAACACGTCTGGTACGGTCCCACAAGAGGGGATATGATGCGGTTTGACCTTAAAGTTAGTTTACAGTATACTATTTATAGATTTTATTTTTACCTAATTTAATAATAATAATATAGAGTTTATATTCCAAAACTCTGTGATCTTTAATATATTTTCACTACAGTATATCACGAAGATCGGTGTGCTTCTTGGCAAAGACCTCTTCTAACGCGCGAGTTCGAGTTAATTTTGTAATAATTAAATTAAAATTAATAATGGTGTTATGAATATGTATTACTTAATATTATTGACAAATCTATCTTACATGGTTAGAGTAATCAAAAACTTTCACATTTTCCACCGGAACACCAGTTCTTGTACTTAATTTATACTAGAGAACTGAGAAGGTCATGGGACACAAAGCAGTATGTAATAATAGAGCTTAAAAAATTATCTATCTTATCTTTCGAAGGGCGCCGCTCGTCACAGACTAGCGACGGGAGCTGCTTCGATGCCGCCGAATCAAGCCGTGCTTGTCGATGATAATCTTCTTGCGCGTGAGTAGTTATTTGTTAATACAATGTGTATGTAGGTTCTATTACTTAAAACTTATTTTAAAAAAAATCTTATCGGTACGTCATTATTGTATGTCAAAATCTATTTTCCACATAATATGTCTATTCCGATATTTGTTCTGAAAATCTTTTTTGATTATTTTCTTAATTTCAAAAATATTACGCATGTTTTAAAACAATATATTTGCCAGTTAAAAGTTTTCTACTAAATAAAAATGCGCGAATCACAAAGCCAGTTAAATCGAGTGTTGTCAATTTCTAATTGACATATTCTTGATGATAATACCGATATTTGTTTTAGGATTAAAATATAGATCAATCGCATAAGTGTGTAAATCCCATACGAATCAATTAAATTTTGAAATATGTTTCATTTATTGTAAAATATTTGATTAAGACGCAAATTTTATTTTTTTTATCTTTCGCCATATTCGACGTCTGTAGAAAAAACGACACTAACAATAGAAAAAAGATATTGAATACATTAATAGTGTTATTATAACGCATTATCTAGTTAAATAAAGTTTATTTAAAAGTAACAAAAAATATTTCTACATAATTAAAGAAATGGACATTTTTTATTTTAAAATGTCGACAATGCTAACTTCAGGATGTCGGTTTTTTGTGACGGTGTGCGCGCGCATTGTAAAAATTTACTTTATCATTTTCCCTAACGCGCCAAAAGAAGTATAACTTCAAAAAATATCTGTGAAGCAAATTTACCTGTATTCATGACGTGTGTGTTCTTGAATAAATACAAATGTATGTTTTAGTGCGTTGGGACCGTCAGTTATACGTAGAGTCGAGTACTGGGAGTAAGCTTTGGGCTAGTTTGGAGCGGGACACATCGTTTTTGGCGCAGCATCACGTCATGGATTACTCCCTTCTGTTAGGAATACAGGATGATACACTCGTTCTAGGGATAATCGGTGAGTTTGGACGCGGTATTTTATATTTTTTAACACGTTTAAGAATCCAATTCTTAAAAGACAGCCAGCGAGCTTGCGAGCCTTCTGACAATGTGAGTGTCTATGGGCAGCGAAACGGCTTGACCGATTTTTATCAAATTTTATATGCATATTCAGTAGGTCTGAGAATCGGCTACTATCTATTATTTCATCTATTATTACATCTATTATTTCATACCCCTAAGTGATAAGGGTTGTCCACCCTTAACATTTTATTTTTTGGACGAATTTTTTTTTTATAATGTGCCATTAAAAAATACATACAACCCTAAATTTTCACCCCTCTACAATCAACCCCTATTTTTTATTTGTAAATCTTATGACTTAAACTCTGAAGTTTATTATAGAGAAAAATTTACAGAAAAACCTAAAATGTTTTAATTCTAGAACACTGAACAATTTCTGGGGTAGCATAGCATAATGTTCCATGTTGGTAGGTGCTAAAAAGGCAGGCTAAGTAAAATCACATTAAGGAGAAACGAAGTTCGCGGGGGCAGCTATTAGTTATTTTATAAAGTTTAAATATGTTAAAAGTAATTTTGGAAAATACAAAATTCGTATTTGTATTCGTTACGTATACGTTCGTACGTTAGCTATTTAATCAGTAATTTTGAGACGTAATAATGTTGTGTCTTGATGTCGTAGGTTCAAACCCCAAACGGACTTTTCTGTCTATGTGAGCATTTAATAGTCCCTCGGTGAGGACGGCGTGTGTCAGGCCTAGTAGAATATTTTGACGTGACAACCTCTTATAATTCGATGGAGCCGGCTGCACGCACGAAAAAACATGACTCATGCGGCGTTACCTCGCTCTGAGGCGTTCCATTATAGCTTGAAGTTCAAGCGAGAGCGCGAAGCGACAGAGAGGCACAATCGGACTCCGCGCTCTTCAGCGTTCGACATCTGTCTCTCTCCTACTTGAGTGAGCGATTCGTAACGTTGTCACTTTTAACTATCGTCAGTAAACCGACTTTACAGACAACCGATTTTTGTCATAGATTACCAGAAATCTGAGGCCCTTTGATGTTTTTTTTTGAGCGCCATTTGTTATAAATTATATTTAATTTTACAGACTACATCCGAACATTTACATGGGACAAGAAGTTAGAACATCTAGTTAAAAAGAACTTGGGTTCCGGTCAGCCCACGGTGGTGTCACCGGAACAGTACAAACGAAGGTTTTGTGCCGCAGCGAGGAAATACTTTCTGCAGTGTCCCGAACATTGGCATCAGCTTAATGATACGAAAGATGTCTAGTTGCGAATAATTAATAAAGGTGAGGTTTTAACAAAAACTTTACTAAAAGTAAATTTTTGTAAAATAAAAAAAAATCGTTCCAGCCATAAAAAAAATGTTTGTTTATGGCTGGAATATCATATCATTTGGTTACTTTGAGGAGTAGTCAAATATTATTTTGTATAATGCAGTTCAATTGTAGTCTAATATGATGGTGTCCACAAACAAAGAATCTTCGACAGATAACAAATTATTTTCGCCGTTTATCTCTTCAAATTTATTGTGTTGTGTCCTTATCACTCTTCTTGTGTTAAACAAGACAAAAAACATTCACTATTGATGTGCCTCCGGAAAACATACAGCATTGTATAATAATGAAGAAGCAATGTATACTTAGCCACGAAGTGCGATACATACCGAGTGAAATAGTTCCGCTTAGATAGAATAGATGGCGCTGTAATCGCCTCAACTTCATACTTATCTTAACCAGCTAGGACGGTGTCATTTCCACAGTCATAGCGTTGTGTACTTTCGCCGCGTGCGGTCGAAACCGAAACAACTCAATAACGACTTAAAACCTTATAGTCTTTCTTAGTGTTAATTATTAGCAAAACGCATTATTATACATCACAATTGCGTAATGGACTCACGATGCCGATAAGGCCGCCGCCGGGGCCGATCAGGCAAGTAGTCTAAAAAAGTGTCGAGCAAGGTCGCGAACAAGACAAAGAGGACTCCACGTGCACCAGCAGCGCGTCTGATAGCGACTCGGAGCGCGAGGGACCGCCACGAAAGAAAAGGAAACGAGTAGCACAGGTAACGGTCGATCCCATGATCGACGCGTTATATAATCAGGTGAGTTTCCTCACAAATTTTATAATGCATCAACGATATTATGTACCAAATGTCAACGCCAGTGCGTCCAATGAAGAGGGTACCCACTGACCGACCAACTACTATAGCCATTTTTTATTAATCCGTCGACCCGAAAATCGAAATCTCTGGGCTTGGTCACAAATATTGATCACAAATATTGATGATAAAAAGATTATTAAGAAAGCCGATAAAAAAGAAAAAAATTACAAAATAAATATATATAAAAATATAATAATATAAAAATATAATAATATAAAAATATAATAATATATTAAGCTTTTAAAACTCCTATGTCAAAGGGAATTACTACAATCTGGATTACAAAAAATCATAAACTGGACTCGTAATAACCCAACGGAATTAAAACCCGCGATTAAATCTTTTCACAAAAATATCCTATATTGTTGGTAATGAATCACCTTCTTACAAATTGCATGAACAAACCCTGCAAATTGTATGCGGAAAACGAGCGGAAGGTATAGAAACTAGGCGTAAAAGATTAATAAGTAAGATTTCGGACCAAAAGTATTCAAACTGCGCTTAGTAATATACCTCCTAGCGAGGAATTTTTATTTGACAAAAGTAAGCTCGCGTCCCTAATACAATCCCTCGGTGGGCCGCAATTCTGGTTATCTCCGCCGCAACCTTTAAGAGTAAGAGCTTTTTAAACCTAGATACAAAGAATCGTAAGCGTCTACATCCAAATACAGACACCAGGCACAAAATGGAAAAAATAATTTTCGTAATACCCACCTAAAACAAGAAACGATGCGAACGTTTAACAGGAAAATCGATAGTCATAAACAACTTTAAAACTACCCGTTATCTTACAATGACGGAAAAAAATTACTATCCAACATAATTCAAGGATTCCGCATACCTCTGTACAAGTAACCGCTTTGTTAATAAATAAATAAACACTTACAACATAAATAAAATAAATCGAATAGTAAGTCAATACGCAACCGAACCGTCACCTACGACATCGCAGATAATCATAGAACTCCTGAATCAAGCAAGGTATCCTACAAACAGTTCTCAACAACACCCCCAGTTTTATATCCAAAATGGTTCTTCGCAGGAAAAGCAACGGCACGATGCGTTCTGTTGTAGATTTGCGAGAACTAAACCGATTCGTAAAGACAAAACATTTTCGGTTGATCACCCACGGCTTAGTCCCAGACTTTCTTCAACTAGGGGACTGGATGATAAATAGATTTATCACAAGCCTATTTCCATCTACCGGCAGCGAGATCACACCGACCTTTCTCAAGGCTCAGTTAAAAAGGGCAGTTATACGAAAACATGACTTGCCTTCCTTTTGGGCTAGCGTCAGTACCACACCTTTTCTCTGCAGTATCATGTTGGGTCGCGGAGACCTTACGTGCGAAGGGATGTCGAGTGCTAGTCTTCCTAGACGACTACCTTCTGGTCAACCAAGACCACTCCAAGTTAAATTCTCAGGCCGCGGAGGCCGTGAGACACTTGGAACACCCGCCAAGTTAGATTCTCAGGCCGCGGAGGCGTGAGACACTTGGAACACCTAGGTTGGAAAATCAATTACCAAAAAATCCGTATTGGTACCAACCCAAAATTTTGAATACCTTGGAATTCGCTGGAATACTATGGTGAATGTGATGTCGCTACCCAAGGTAAAAATACAGCGCAAAAACCATAGTTATGCGTTGTATTCGCGAGTTACAAAGCTTTGCTAGGGCAAGTAAACTTCGCAAACTTTCAAACTAAACTCGTGCCCCGCGGGAGGCTTCACTGTCGCCAGGTACAGATCTTTCTGCGACAATTCAACAAGATCCGACCCCGTCGAGGTCAACTGCTGCCTGAGATTGTAGGGCAGGAACTGATGTGGTGGCTCGGAGCTACTCATCAGACAACGCCTATACACAAAGAACCTGCAACCCACTTCCTAGCGACGGACGCCTCGGATTGGGGTTGGGGGGGGTTCACATCTAGACGGAAACCTTGTCAGGAAAATGGTCATACCAATAGAAAACGTGGCACTGCAACAAAAAGGACTTATATGCAGTGATAGCCGCAATAAAAATAAATGTAAAAATATTACAAAACACACACGTGTTAATACAATCGGACAAATGAAACTCTGATTGCATACATTCAAACAGAAGGTTGAAATCGATAGGGTTACTTACACTAACCTTCAAACTATTGCACCTGACGGACAAATTCAACATAACTCTGTCGGTACATTACCTACCAGGGTGATCATAGCAGACAGATTATAAAGGGGAAAAAAGGCTGCGTAGTGGCACCTTCCTCCTCTAGCATGGGTGTTTCCCCCTCCAAGTCTGTTACCCTGAGTTTTAGCACACCTAAACCGGGCGACGGGAACCTATCTGATAGTTGCTTCAGATTGGCCGCAAGGTTTCTGGCTGCAGGACCTGAAATCCAGGTCTCTAGATCACCCCCACGAAATTCAATACCTATCGCAGACACTCCTAGATACGACAATTGCACTGTCTCCTCCACAAATACAAGCATTGACCCTAAAAGTTTGGGAAATTGGGGGTGGGGTGCCCAAATAAAAGACTGGTCCACACTGGAAAAAGATTTACTTTTGAAGAGTTGGTCACTCCACCTGTCCACTTATTTACCCGCAATCAAAAGAGGGCTGTCATGGTGTGACAACTCTCAAGTGAACCCAAAATCCCCTCAAACAGCCGATATTGCAAAAAAATTTAATATCACTTTTTCTAAAAGAAAATTTATTAATTTATTTATTTAATTATAAGTAATCTTACAGCTAACATACATAATATTACAAAACAAACACTTAGACAGTACAGAAAGCCAAAACAGGAATTTATCCTATCAACCATCCTTGTTCGCAAATCGGCAATTTTAACTTTTTGCGGTCCCCATGTAGAACAACAAACATTTTCAAATTTTATTATTAAACACATCCTCAGAGTATTAGGAGTAGCTAAACCAAAAGTCGTGAAATCATCCGTCACGTGGGACCCGCGAATAGTACTAGACTGGCTTTCTTCCAACCCTCCTAGGGACACTTTATTCGATACGGCTCGCAGAACAGCCACAGTATTGCATTTAGCATTGGGCCGTAGGGTTCACTTTATTAGAAATTACTGACGAGCAATTCGTGGATGATGGTGGTAACATTTATTTAACACCGGTATTCGAATCTAAGACAGACACTCAAGACGCCAGTCAACATGGAAACTTTCTAAACACCACGATAAAACATATGCCCTATCACTTTAGTGAGACTTCAGTTAGTCCTGACGACTCATTGGTCTAGTGGTTAGTACCCCTGACTGCGAATCCATGGGTCCCGGGGTCGATTCCCGGCTGGGACGGACATTGATGTGGTGAGCGTTTGGCGTTGTGCTTGGGTCTTGGGTGTTTGAATATGTAATTGTATGTCTATCTTTCTGTAATGTGTGTGTGTGTATCCGTTGCCTGGTGCCCATAACGGGGGTCAGTTGGTGTGAACTGTCTTTAAAAAAGGAAAAAAAAATATTGCTTTGAGTAACAGGTACAACAAGATCTCAAGTAAAAAATCTAAACAATATTTTTTTTATCCATCAACAGCAAAATAATTAGGTCGAAAATCAACCAATAGATGAAATGTTTTATTACACGGGGTAATTGGAAATCTTCAAATACATAGATTCTTTAATCATTACTGCCGCGAGATAGACTCTCGTAGAGAAAACTCATCACTCTTTCTTTAATACATTTGCACCATCGTAATTATAGAAATACCTTGTTGTTATGATAGGAAGTTTATATCATTATGTTAATTGTACATCTAAATCAGATGAGTAGGTATATAGTTACTAGTAACTGTAGTTATATTTATACCGTAACTAAGAATAATAATTGCTAAATACTTATGCTTTGATTAAGAATAATGGCAAGTAAATAAAATAGTTATATAAACAATAACGGCTTTAGCTAAAGCCCGGACCTTAATTCTTCATAATCATCATAGCGTTGTGTTTTATATTGTACTATATACATCCACCAGCAGATAACAAACACGTCTTCATTATACAATGCTGTATGTTTTCCGGAGGCACATCAATATGACGGTTTTACATAACAATAAAACCGATATTATGTGCCGAGAAGGAAAACATACAGCATTGTAGGAAGCTCTTCCTGGTGAAGACTCTATGACTGTGGAAATGACACCGTCCTAGCTGGTTAAGATAAGTATGAAGTTGAGGCGATTACAGCGCCATCTATTCTATCTAAGCGGAACTATTTCACTCGGTATGTATCGCACTTCGTGGCTAAGTATACATTGCTTCTTCATTATTATACAATGCTGTATGTTTTCCTTCTCGGCACATAATATCGGTTTTATTGTTATGTAAAACCGTCATATTTGGATATTTAAAAATAAAAGAATCTCGGAAATGTAAGTATTAATTAAATCTCAAAAATAGTTATATTTGTATATAAAAAATTACACGAAAAGTCGATTGAATTCATTCGAGTCCATTTAAGAAATCTTAATTTAAGTAAAATGAAGTGTTTTGTTCCAAGTTTGCGATCAGCGCTACGGATATCAAGAGAACTTTATTAAGCAAATTTATATCATGTAATATAGAAAATTTGTATAATTTTATTTTAAGGCATCTGTTATGAGTATTAATAAACCAAATTATATTAGAATTAAGTTACTAATGTATTTTCTAGCTTAGAATTGTGATGTTATAAAATTCCTTATTTATATTATTAAACGGTTTATAAAATATGTTTTTTATTCTTTCTATATTTTGTAAGACAGTCCGTGACACCATTTGATACTTTAGCTATATTTAGTACAATTTATCGCGCATTCGAATTTTAACAAGTGTTAAGTTCGTATCTTAACAATTAACATCAGCAGGCCCTTTGTACTGGCCATGTTTTTTCCTAAGCTAGTAAACACTAGGACCTTACTGTGTTGTGGGTAACCATCTCTCTTCAGAGATACTAAAGAAACCTGCAAGTTATGAGGATGTGTATTTAATAGATTACCTTTAAAATCGTAAGTGTATTTTATACATTTTAAGGGCTTTAAAATTACTTTATTTACACTATGAAAGAAGACTAGATAATATTTTAGTTCTCTAAAATTGCTTGATTATTGGCATAATGAAGTTTTCATGAAAATGGTTTTTTTTAATGAGACCAAGTTCTTAGATTTAATAGTACAAAAGACAAAGGGGTGCAGTGTGCCATGCCACGAAATTAAGTAAATATATTATTATTCAGAATAAACATCTAATTCGTTCGGGCAGGCAGTGTCTTTTCGCCACTGACAAAAGGCGGCACTCAACTAGATCATTTTTTATCAGTCATGAGACGTTTTATACTATATAAAAACAATAATGTAATTATAAGGAGACCAAAAATATGTCATGTATTTTATAGGAGTAAATAAAAAAAGGTCGCTTCAAAATTAATTTATTATCAGACTCACATAAGTTATATTCCGAGTTTCATAAACATAACACCTTTTCCATACAAACACTTAGTACATTTTACTTTTATACAAAAACCCATATTTAAGGATAATAATTAATAGCCACTAAGGATTCTAGACAAACTAGCTTATAAATGGTGACTTAGTGCCTTACAGTCATTTTAATATATATTAGTTATCGCTATAACATGATAGTTACATCACCTCACAACATAAAGGGCTTAAGCGTAATCTTTTTATAATTTTAATAATACTAAAATAATCTGGTAAAAACTAGTAACAAGCAAAACAATACTTTCTTATGCTTATGTCAATTAAATAGGATAAATAATTTCGGCAGTCTATTGTGAAACTCTTCAGGAATGTCGTAGATTTGGTAAAACTGAGAAATAACATCTAATAATATATAAAAAAATACACGTTGCGATAATATTAAAATGACTGTAAGTATTTTGAGGTTATAAGAATCTCAATGTTTAATAGGTATTGAATTATTTTTAATGAGTTTTTATAAGATCATTATTTTTATGCTCATATAAACAAAGCCTCTAAAACGATACATTAATTTTAAACATCTTTTGGAAATTTGTTATGACAAGTTACAGTCTGTTTATGACATTTCAACCCATGATCAAAATTAAAACTAAATATTTTGTGATTCTTTTTACGGTTTATGTAAAATACCTTGATTAGTTTTTCGTATTTTGATTACATTGTATCCCATAAAATTATTTTGAACCTTATTCGAGTTAAATTTATGCGGTCAATTCTCAACTTTAATAAGCTGTAAAAAAAAATTAAAATTGCAACAAAACTACTACAAATCCATAATATATATGTAGAAATACACATAATTTTGAATGCGACTTGTATAGGTCTATTTTGATTTCGACTCGCAAATATATTTACTATACAGAGGTAAAACGTATACTAAATTACTTTGTTTATTACCATGGCAACCATTATTATATAGGAAAACATCGTTACCAGGGTAACAAACCATTCACGTTTTATAATATGCATTAATATCATATCAAGTAGCTCTAAGCTGTTTTTAGTATCGCTGATTGTCAGCCCATGAAGCAACGTTTATTTGCCGTTAAATGGTAGGATAGTCCAGACTTCTCCCTAATATAACTCGTATGTCAAATCCAATGTTTCTGACATACAGAGTAACTGTCAAAGCTAATACAATTGACAAGCAACTCTTTTCGCCGTTTTTCTATATTTTTATGGCGGTTTGAATAAGGGAGCGTTCAAGTATTACGTCACGCAATTTTTGGAGATTCTTGACCCCTCCTCCCCCACATAACGCGCCGTAACGTTTCTTTGTACCCAATAGTAAAACGTTTCGTGAACACCACCTCTTTATAACTAAAAGTTACCATTCTGTGGTGTAAAGTACTGGAAAGGCGAAAATAATATTAACAATAACGCGTAATTCAATCCCCGCCCCGCATCGTAACGTTTTACAAAAGTTGTTATTACCCCCCCAAAATTTGTTACGTAATACTTGAACCCCTAACGCCGACTGCGATACTAAAATCAGTTTGCGAATTATTTATACCGAATACACATGAAAAGTAAGTGTTAGACAACTTACCTAAGTACTAAGTACTAGTCTCCCATAGATTTATTCTAACACATTTACAATAATGTAAATAAATAAAAGTTGACATCGGTAACTAAATAAACCGTGGTTTCAATCAGAAACGAATACTAATAATGTAACCAGCACATAAATTGAAACCATAAACTCGATTTAATTTCTCATGTGATGTTTTTTTTGTCTTAGGGTAAGATTCAGAGAAGGATTCGTGCTAAGTATGACTTTATATCATAAACGTATTGGATTTGACATATGCGAGTTGTACTTATCACTAATTCTCGACTTTGAATCTTACACTTAGACAAACATACTTCGCGACAGGCGATCACCATGATCACGTGACCAAGCGTAGGCTTACGTCATTATCATACAATTGTATACGTTTGTATATTTAGAAGGAACTTATAGTTTGAAGTTTTCGTATACGTAAATACGATATCATTTATTGATCAAACAATTTTCCACACAATTTATATTTTAACTATGTTTGAAATAAATTATGTATTCAAAAATGAATTCTAACTAAACGTTTTTTTTCGTATATACACAAGCATGCCGCGAAATATATACCAAATCAAATTAATATCGTTACGGCAAAAGACCTTTGGAAAGAGACTAAAATTCATTGAAGAGCGTTGTTTTGTTATTCGTTTAATTGAAAATAAATCTACAGAATACAGTTCAACCGTGAACTAAAATGATAAAGTACTTAATTCTGATAAACAATAAATATAATAATTTGATTTTCTCTGAATTCTGAATGATAGTTACTAAACAACTGTTTAAAAAATACATTATCGAAGTTATTTATATACAGTCCATAATAATACAATTTGAGTATTATTTTGATTAACATTTTATTCCAATTTCGTCTTTACATTAAGCCGATACGCTTACACCGAAAAATGAAAAGGTTTTAAAGAAATTGCACTTTAATAAATTATTTTCATATATATCCTATACTTTATACATTTGCTGTCCATTTTTAAAGGCAAGTAGACCAGCCTGTGCCTGTCATATTTCCTCACGTTTTGCATGACTAAGTATTATTACTTAAAAAATCCATTGGTGCATAGCCAGTCTCGTATATCTCAAATCAATATATCGATTAAGTCAAATGTCATTGAAAAGATTGTTTGACAACTTTTGAGAATTTAATTAAATTTGAGTATTGGTTAAGCAATTGCTCTATATTTTCTAATCTATACCAAAAATCATTATAGATAACATAGAAACAGTCAAAACATAGTTTTATTTTATTTAAACTTAACATAATCGGATTAATATAGAACTATAAAATACACATATAATGTACATGTCTAATGAAACCGAGTGATTTTTAATAAAATAAAAAATTTATTTTCGGTTAAAGTGCAATTTCTATTGAACCATTGTTCAGAAATTTTACATTTAAAACGATAAAAGCCTAAAAAAACAATTTAACATATTTCTTGTTTCATTTAGAGATATTTCACCTGATAAATCAACGGTTCAGCAGTTTAGACATAAATATAAATTTACTAAACATAATTATTATGCGAAAATACTAATAACTTTTACTAGCAAATATATGTTAAAATCATATAAGCAGCCATAACGATAAAACTATTTATTTTTACAGATTCGATATTTTTACGACCAAAAATAGACCGTAAATGTTCACCTGCTGATGTAACGGCGTCATTTTATTAGTTAAATATTAACCAACTTGGAATAGTCAACATTACCTATGTACCTGTTATACATGTAAATGTATATATCTCAAAAACGACTGAAGCGAATTCGATATACAATTGGACTGATCCTTAAGTTGGAATAAACAAATCAAAACGGACCGTCTCGTATTGACTTAGTTTCCGAGAAATTTGTGGACAAACATACAAAGATATACAAAATTTAGATACTTTGGATCCTATAATAGATTATACTCAAGTATTATCCAAACCCAACATCAATATATGCAGGTTGAAATGATAACACTTTCCTGGTCGGTTATCTTATGGTTCCATTCCCCATGGAGATATGGGACAAAGGAGTTCATAATAATATTAGATTTTCATATATAATACACAATTTTTTTTCCAAGGAAAGAGACCGCATTGTCTTTCATCACGAAATGTTAGTCTCAGAATTCAAAAGAACTGCAATTAAGTTCAGGTTATACAATTATCAGTAAAAACATCGAATCTGCTCAAAGCTGACATAGTCTACTTATTTCATAACTCAGTATTTCAATATCAAGTCGGGTCCAAAGTGGAACTGAGCGAACGAAGTCGCTCCAATCCAGATAATAATTCCCTGAAATTAATTAAATTCACACATTATTCGCTATAGTCATATAAATATTTAAAGGATATTTTGCAAGTCTTCTGTACCAATTTTTAAATTATACAAGGATTTAATATTTTTTCTTAAGTAAATGTCATAAAAGCTTGTATATTTATATGCTATAAGTTGTGTTAGTAATTGTTGTACACAAATATATTATGATTGCCTGCAGTTCACAAGGGTTCGATTCCTAGGTTAGGAAAAAACAAATACGATTATTCTAGAGCAGGTAAAGGGAGCGTTCAAGTATTACGTCACGCAATTTTTTTGGAGATTATTGATCCCCCCCCCCCATGTAACGCGCCGTAACTTTTTTCTGAACCCAAGTACAGTATAGTAAAACGTTTCGTGACAGTGACTCTTTATACCTAAACGTTACCATTATGTGGTGTAAAGTACTGGAAAGTCGTAATACTTGAACGCTCCCAAAGGTGTCGGTCCTGAACCAACTCTCGGTCAAAGCTCCGACCCATTATGGCGTGTCTCCATAGAGAGCTGACGGCATGGTTAATACATTGGGATTGCGTGATTATTTATATTTTCACTAACTATCTCTTATTTAATCCTTTCTTACATTGCATTTAATATATAAAACACCTGTATGTTTTAACTTGCTATTGTATTCTGTGGTAGGTGCTTATTGACGTTTGACGTTTCTGTTGTTTATGGTATTTGACTCTTGTGTATAACCCGACTTAATGTAAGGATATCATGAACATCTTGATTTTTATATCAATATTTTTTTAAATTGTAAATTTTTTAGTAAATAAATTTAGTTACCGTAGTGATGTCTCAGCGACGGTGGTAGCATGCCTCAGGTCGACGGCCGCGTTGCTTTGAACATTGCGGAGGGAACGGACCTCTTCTTGGGACGAAGATAATTCCTCCTGTAATATAAAAATGGCGAAATCAACTCCTGATGAACACAAAACAATTTGGATACACCTGAGGGAATTGATGAATGTGTTAAATGCGATTTAAAAAAGTTGTCAAACTAGTACAGGGGATAAAAATAACTTTTTTAAATCTTTTTAATAACATTCACGTAAATCTTAATGTGTATAAATTTTTGTGCGTGTGTTTGTAGATAAACACCTTCTAAACGGCTGGTCCAATATTGATGAATTTTTTTCTATGCATTCAAGTGTACTTTACATGGTTTAGATTTACAATAAGTTTTAAAACGTGTGTCAGCGGCTCGATAAAGCAATTTTTATATATTATTAATAATATAAAAATTCTGGTCTTTTATACACTATGTCTACTGAGATACTTGTCACCCACCTTTAGTCTTTTGATTTCATTCTTCAATTTGGTAATCATTGATTCTCCTTCAGTGGCTCGACTCTGAAATTAAATTCAAATCAGTATTTGATCAAGCAAAAGACCTTACTAGTTTCCAGAGACGAGGTTGACCCAATAAAAAACATCCTATGTGTCAAATTCGATGTATATGTAAAGTACTGAAGCTTTATATACTATGTGTAATAAGCGTATTTTAACTCGGAATTTTAATAAGCTTGTGATATTTTTGTAAGCTATCAAAGCTATGTACATTTAAACGTATAAACCACATTTATATTGAATAGAGAATAAATTCATTAATACTTTTTAAAATAATAATGATTTTAATAAGTGAAATTAGTAATAAAAATAGTGCTATTAAAGCACTCTGATCTATTCCAAAGACCAAAGAGGCTATTCTAATATTTACTATTGTATTAATTTGACAAAGTAATTTAAATGCAACGGAAAAATTATGAGCATGATACATGGATGCAATGTATAGAACCGTTACTAAGTGCTATTAACACCACATTATTACTAACAGCAGTATCCATCAAATTATGATCAACTCGATGTGTAGCAGCCTCAATTTGGCCAATATATTCTCTATCGGCATGTCTAGCTTCGCTCAGCTGTAATCTTAAAGCCGCTTCAGAAGCCCTGGCACTGCTCAACTCGGACCTTAATAGTCTAAGTGCTTCTCTCCCAGAGTTCAACTCTTCTTCAGCTCGTAGACGTCTGTTCCGTTCCATAAATAGCTCGGATCTGTAATTTTAGTATAATCCTGTTTTAACTAGTTTAGTATTTAAATGTAATGGATACTAATATAATAAACCTAGAGTTTATGTTTAGATACGCAAAGCTTAGGAATCGGTAAAAATTACAAAAAAACAATATGAATTATGTGGAATACCGCACTGTATCAATAGTGATAAAAGGTTTTTCAGTAGGGATTATCAATTATACTGTTTATATAACTCATCAAATTACAAGTGCATTCAGTCAGTGCACATTATTCAACTGTACAAATATACTATTTTCTAAAATTTTATTAAATACTACATATAAGTTAATTTTAAAAATTATTAAAAAAACCTATACGTATGTTATTTATACTAACCTAGTCCTTTCTAACTCGACAATATGCTGCAACTGGTCGTTCTGTGGTTGAGGTTCAGGTGATGTTCTGCCAGGGTGTATTGGTAGGAAATCTGGCAACCGCATTGACTCAGCTCCTGTAGTTACAAAATAAATAACCTTTTACCTTTAATTACACTTATATCTTACTAAAAAATATATTAACCAAAACTAACCAACTTTTTTTAATAGTGTGGTAATGTAACCTATGCTAGAATTGCTTCCAGAGAGGCATTAAGCCTAAAAGTAAAGCAAGCTATAGAAAGCCCCTCATATAATAAAAAGGATCATAATCATAAAAAAAATTTACCACTCCACTATTTTCTTAAATATTAATTTCAAGTAGTTTGGATAGATTTTGTTATTAAGTCATTGTTAACATACAATACACATAGATTAAATTAAAATTGCAAATCACAGTATAAGGTCAAATTGGACAATTACAGTTCTTAATTATATAAGTGGTTCTTTGTTGTTATTGCTTATATTATAAATTTACATTTCTATTTAGTTTTGAATTTATGGTGATGATAATATAAGGAACTATCATTTTTAAGCTAATAAATAAAAAACAAACCAAATCTTTATCTGATTTTTCCTTGTTCTAGCCTTAAATATGATAAATATATAAAATTGATGTATTTATGGATATATTTTTGTGCCTCCTAACCCAAAACATGCTATTAATTCACCAGAAACATAGGACCTTCAACTATACATCTTGTTAATTTGTCTACTTATTTAAATCATATGATAAATTAAATGACTCACCAGCATTAGGAGGGAGATCAAGAGGAAAGTTGTTTCTTGGTGAGACATTTCTTCTGTCTGCTGGGTTAACTGACTCCGTTAAATCCAAGTTAAGGTGCACTAGGTCTAATGGAGGAGCTGCCTCAGCCCCTCCAGGGAGATCCAATGGAACATTCCGTATTGCTGGATCAGCAGAGGTTGACGGAGCACCCAAATAAGAGTCATAATCGTAATTTCTGTTACCATAACTATTCTTATTTCTTCTACCTAGAGAAGATGAGGAACCAGCACTATAATTAGAATTAGTGTATGTAAAGTCTGGTAAATTATCGAGATCTACTGATATAGGACCGTTTGAATTTAAATAAGCCTGTTCCACCAAAATATGGTCTTGAACAAAGTCAGGAAGAGAAGGCATGCCTAGAGGCTCTGATGCCAGGTTAGGCCGGTGGAAAAATGGAACATCCGTATGATCTGCATAGAAGTTATGCTTAGATTCAGATTCTTCGACTACACTAAAAGGAATTTCTACTGAACTACTTGATGAAGCATCGTCACTATTGCGATGTAAAACACTGTCAGTTTTATTTTCTTTGGCTTTGATATCGTTGAAACGATTTTTCTCCCGCCTCGATTCATTGTGAATATCCAATTTATCTATTCTCGTAGGAGAATGCTGCACTGTATTCGCGTAAACCTTTGGCCTAGCACCGGTGTTCTCGTACGTAGAATTCCCTGGTAAGGATAAGTCGCGCTTCAGGAAATGTCGAAATGAAAAAGGATTATCATCTTTACGCATTGTTCCCGTTGACTCTGCAAAAATAAATCAGACTCGCTTAGGAATGCCTAGTAAATATAGAGTAACAAAAAACAACATCCCAAAACACTTACTTGACGTCGAGCTAGTAGGCTCTGTTGGTGAAGTATGACCATTTTCTTTGCTGTCATACTTAGCTTCTTCTATACCTAGATCAGGCTTTGTTGAATGTTGCTGATTCTCTTCAGGATAGCCTGCATTATTTGAATTTTGAGATGTTTTTTTATCCGAAACACCATCATCGTCTTCCGCCATTATAACTAAAATGACAATTTGCCATTTAGATTTAATATTTTATTAAAATGTCAATAGACTATTGACACTTTGACATTGAAAGATACCTAAATTTCGTTGAAAAATACCACAGAGTAATATTTACATGTATGGCAAATTAATTTATAAATTATTAAAATTATAACGTCGTTTCTGATCATAAATTTGTGTATGACAGCAACAGTCGATTTCTGTTTAAATCATAATCTGACTTCTTGTCTCTTGACATCGATTTAAACTTGGCCTGAGAATGGTAAATATTCACGGGCCAAGTTTAATTAACCATCTTCTTCTAGCTTTAATATAAAACAATAATTTAGACTGTTTTTATTAAGGTTAATTTAGGGTGTATAGTAATTATAATAGTATTAAGTTCCCATCCCCGCATTTATTATTAAAAATTCCAAAAAAAAACATTCAAACACAGAAATGTGTTCTATTTAAATTTCTTTGGTAACACAGACTATAACTGTGGCGAATTCAGGAAAAAAATATTCGATGAATGATACAACTGACCTTGGAAAAAAAATACATCTTCAAATAATAACATCAATTTATTATTTTAATTAACATAGTAGGATTAAGAACATAACAATGGGTACTTTAAACACAAAATAAATTCGTTTACAATATAAATGCACATATAATTCTACAGTTAAAGTATTAATACAAAATATAGAATACATCCATAAAAGAGTGAGCATATTTCTTTAGCTTTACAAGCATCACTTTTCTTATTTTATTACATATCGCTTAGATTTTATCTATACTATAATACATGCAATATTTATAAGTAATATGAAAATATTTTAGTACCATATATGTATTAGAATACTGCAAGACTGTTCACAAGACGTTTTAATTAAAAAACCAGATACGATCTAAGCAGAACATGTGTGCAGAAAGCAGGACACCATTTCAAATAAACAACAAGAGTTTTAAAACGATTAATGCATTTTTAACACCATCCAGAACAAATTTTGGCACCAATTACTAAATATTTTACCAAAGATAAATTACTAATTTTTATATTTTATAATTAAAGGCTTTTATTATTTTCATATGGCACGCGTCGATGTCTACAAATGTATACAGCAGACTTTTATCTCAGGAAAACTTAAATATAGATAAATTTGGTCTAATAAAAGGAAGCTCAAAATAATAGGAAATAAATTTAAAATCAATAGTTTTGTACGAGTTCCACACTATTCACAAATCTGTGTGTTATTTTATTTTAAATGATAAGAACTATCTTGGTAGCGCGGAACCCAAAATAAATTATCAGTCTTAGAAATATATTAAGGAAGTACCTAAATAATTTTTAAATCTCAAAATACATATTTTAGGGTCATTGACTTCAATCAACATTACTTAAGTTTGGGAAATACATTCAGTTGTAACCACAGACTCTAGATATTTTTTTACAATACAATTTTATTCAATAAAATATTGCACTGAACATTAATTACAAGATATTCTTAATTATGTATCTATGAAAATACCTGAAGTTTTATATTTGTTTAAATATTTATACAGACACTTAAATATATATTTGCACATTAGTTACATTAGATGTCACCAAACAGACTGTTCTCATTAGCAATAAGAATACATATTTTTTACAGGATAATTAATAACTAACTTGAGAGTAGACATAATCCTAATATGACAAGCATTAATAAATAGTGATCTCAAAGGTGTCTTATAAAGGATTTACGCTGCAATATATTCTGAGTAATAAAAACATTAATCACAGATTAATTTAGACTATAAAAGTTGTTAATTTCCAAACGTACCTCCTGTGACAATCACTGACAATGTACACTAGTGGTCCTCATAATTTTTGTAAGTATACCGATTTAAAATAATATTGAAATTAACATCGTGATATATATATTTACTCTTTCGTCTAGGACGTGTGTGTCAATATAATAAATTTTGTAAACTTAAAAAAATTAAAACGCTAACTTTCGATTAAGTTTAAACGCAAATACTTAATTAAGGCAGTGATTTTATATTCAATTTTAAATGAGCACAAAAAAGCTGTTCTTATGATATTGCGTCACAAAACTATTCTATTTTTTTTGCAAAAGATTCTTTAAAAACAACTAAGACATGAATTTCAAATAGGATAAGTATTATACAAGTTAATTAACTTGATTATTATTCGCTTTACGGTGAGGTTACGAACAAATTAGCTTTCCCTACCATCTTAAATATGTATTATTTTTTAGTAAATACATAAATTTTAACACGATTTCATTAGAAACGCATTTAATATATATTTTTTGTAATAAAAATAAATTAATGTAACGATAATCAAAAACATTAGAAAAAGTATTGCAATTTTCATATACGACCTTCGTGGAACAATTAGCTTTGTTGATAATCTGTGATAAGGCGCGTAAATATTGGCCCGCGCACTCAACACGATGATAATGTATAGGTGATTGCTCCGATACTTATGATATTCGTATCTGTGTTTCACAATTACTATAATGCTATTTTTAAGCGTCGTTATTTTCGTTGATAAACAAATGAGTAAAAATAGTTTACTTGCAAAGTTGTCTACAACTGTTTTAAGTGGATAAGACAACAAAGTACTTATAACTTCGAAGTTTTTTATCGGTTCTGACATGCAACTTTCACGAGGTCTTTGCGAACGCGCCATAACCACCCCAGCGCTGGTACTCTGTAACTACCAATAGCAAATGGGAACCCGACTGTGAATTTTCGTGTCGTGCGATCTCAAGGTTTGTAATGCTATTAAGAGAAGTATATGGAAATTGTATAAAAGAAACAGTCAAAATCTATTATATTTATACGAAAATTTCCTAGGAAATAACCTTAGTTACGCCAATATTCACCAGCGCTATCAAAAGTTATAAGACATTGAAATAATATCGAATTTAACTACGTCTGACCGTGGTTAGTAAATAATTTTCTTACGCATCATCCTATTTATCTCGTGTCGCAGTATGCGATTTGGATCAACTCCAAATCATATAAAAAGAGAAAAATATTTAAACAAACAACTCGCGGAATTTTTTATCAGCATTTACTAACTACATCACGGATTAAAATTAACTATGCAGCGCCGGATTCGGTATAAATCAGAATAAAATTCTAGAGCCCTAGGCCTCAATGTCAAGCTCAAATCCAAAAACAACAAGCGATAGATCTTGGATGATTTTTTAACTCGATTTTTAAACTGACTTCGTCTTGCGGTTCCCTCAATACGTCCCAAAAGATAAACAATTTGATATGAATACCGTAATCGTACCATATCGGGAATTACAAGGTTTGTTAGCTTAGGATACAGATTAAAAAAACAGGCCTAGTTTTCTTGAGCCTGATTTACTCCAACTCTGGCACGTTAAGTTTTTAAATGTCATGACTTTACTTAAAGGTTACAATGTAAAATATCAACCATAGGTTAGTATAACTGTTTGGTTTAACTCTTAAAAGCATAAGGGCATACATTTTAAATGTTAACCAAGATTATCTTTTCTATCAAGGCGAAGTTTTAGATCAAAAAAACCAATCGTAAATACTATTTATAGATAACAACGTTACAAAGTGGCCTTCTATAAAGTTCTACCGTAGCAATTATTACATCAGTGGAGTGGAGTAGAGTAGACACAGAGTAAGAGTACCGTGACTTCTTCTTAACAGTAACTTCTCAGTAACAGTGAAATATATAATTAAGGCTGTTGATAGAATTTTGAATAGAATGTTTAGAACTGAACAAGTTCATCACACCCACAAAATATATTCAATTTATTAGGCAGCGTTCAAGTATTACGTAACGTATTTTGGGAAGGGGGAAAGGACCCCCCTTTTGTAAAACGTTACGATGCGGGGCGGGGATAAAATTACGCGTTATTGTTAATATTTTTTTCGACTTACACCACATAATAGTAACTAAAGAGTCACTAGGTGGTCACGAAACGTTTTACTATACTTGGATACAGTACTGTACTTGGGTACTGAAAAACGTTACGGCGTGTTACATGGGGGGGGGGTCCAATAATCTCCAAAAATTGCGTTACGTAATACTTGAACGCTCCCTTAACCATAACACGTACTTCATCCATTCTAGGACAAATCATTGACAAATTTATTCAATACAACCACGGCATAGTTGTTTATGCTTCAATGAATTCTCGTGACAAAAATTATTACATCAGTGAAATCGTAAAATGTTTGTAAATTAACGAATGCCTAGCTCGCGTGCTTTGATAAGGGAGAAATGTATTTGCTAAATTATGACTTCGCGATCACAATAACAAGATTAACATGAACATTTTATGATTGTTATCGACCTGGAACAAAGAAGGTAAAATATATCATACTAGCAGCCCGTCCCGGCTTCGCACGGGTGACATTTATTAATATTGTAGAATATCTTTTTGTTCTATTATTAATCGTTTCCAATCATCAAGGATATTTTATAGGCATTTTATACACCTTGGGTTACATTATCGTAGTTTTGAAGGGATCCTTATTTTTTATTACAATTAAAATACCATATATTAATCAGTGACAATGTAGCATTCAAATGGTGAAAGAATTTTTAAAATCGGTCCAGTACTTTTTGAGCCAATTCGTTACAAACATACAAATCTTTCCTCTTTATATTAGTATAGGTATACCCTGTATTCTTTGGAACTGAAAAACAGAACAATTTTAAGAGAAAAAAATATTTAAGATCCTAAAGCCTATAGAGGCTTCTACCTAAAAGGCCCACACTTGGGCGGTTTGTCGAACCTTCTCGAACAAATCTGCCAAAAGTGCGAGAGTATTTTTCTACATCAGTATAATTGGCATAAAACTTAGAGGACTTACTATTTAGTCGAGTATTTACAATGCGAATAACAAATTTAGTTATAATTTAGGCTCCGACACGGAATCGATCCAAGTATCCCAAGTCAGGGTTTACGATGTTGTATACGCGTGTTGAGGTCAAATCAGCGAACGTATACCTAACCTTTACCAAAAGCATTTAATTCTACGAACACACTTAGATTGTTAACAGTCGAGAATTATGATAGCCTAGAAACATTTCTACCAAATTTCCCGGCTTCGGAAGGCTGGATATTTATTTTAAATATGAAATAGACATGACTTGCACATTGTTTCATAGATATTGATGTTCTCTTTAAAACTGTAGTATATCACTTTGCTCTATTGTCAATAGTTTCCACAGCGTACACGATATAGGTCGTTTTTTCACACCGTGATATTATCGAAGTTTTCATACGAATCCCAAACTTCTTTGATAATATTCTATAGCCTATGTTTATGTATACAATATTATCTTACCTAGCAACGACGATAAACCTCAATCATTCAATAGTTTGGTGACGCAATTTTAGTTAAAATTAAAACGGAAATAGGAATTGTATGACGATAACGTGCGAAGTTCTACATTGAATTTTTTACATTAATATTTAGAATACAACCAAAGCGTACTTGGATTACAAAATGTAACTTATTCATATCAGAACAAGACAAAACTCTAGCACGATATAATGACCTAGCAAGTATCAAACTTTCTACGCGAGACATTCCATAAATACTAATAGCGACACTGACTGTATCTGAGCAAATGTCAATAAAGGGCAACACCGAGGTTAGCACAATATAATACAGTTTAATAAAATATCATTTAGATTTATTGCGAAGACATTTCTTCGTAGATATCACATATGCCTGATATTAAGATTGGCAAAAATGCTGACTCATCAAAGACTGTGTCTAACTTCCAGCCCGTGGTATCTTTCGTATATGAGAACATGTATTTTTATACACTACTTATTTTACAGTATTGTGAAACTTCCACAAATATTACCCGTGAGACAAATTCGATAGACAAAGTTAGAATCTTACAATAACAAGTTTAAATATTTACAATTGTCAAAATTTTAATACCATTACGATAATTTGTAACCGCCACAAAGAGATCCCAATACCACTGACTTACATAAGCATAATATCACAGTTCACACGTAAGTGTCTCCCGGGGCCAAGCACCCGGGGGCGCACTCCTAGCTACTACCGGCGCTCTCCGGCCCTGAGGTGGGGGCCGTGGGCTAGCTGGATGAACTGCTTGTTGATAGGGAGTCACGCCCAAGTTCAGCCGCCATTATGGCTATCGTCAGCTCCTTGCGAGCCTTCTGCACCACCCACACCATTAATGTGATACCAATGAGGATCTGAAAGGGTAATCGTTTAGGATTAACAAACAAAATAATTATTCCACAGGGACAACAGTATGATAACATAAATGATATTTATATATATATATATATAGTATATGTATAAAAGGTAGCTATCCCTTGGAGACTGGGGTGGATCTACTTAAGGGCTTTTTGGGCTGCAGCCCTTACTTTGAACTTAAAAAAAATATATGAAACTTAAAAAAATCCATCAATGTGCGATGCGCTTCTATCGAACGGAACGGGGAATTCCCCGTCGCTTGTTTTCGGTCAGTGTAAGCGGGAAGTCTCCCGTACTGCGTGTACGGGGGACTTCCCCGTAATAGCCCAGAGCAAATTCACAAATTCACGTTCCGCCGTTATTAATAAAACTCGTTTGTAATGAACTCGTTAATAAAATTTTGCAATTTGCAACGATAGCCCTGAAAGTCATATCGGGTTTCTTATCTGTTTAAATATTTTTAAAATTACGCACATGTTCAACTGATAAACAACTTAAAAACTGTTGAAGGTAAATCTCTTTTGAAGCAATAACCAAGTACAAGCCCCCTAACTCAACAATCTTAACACATATATATATAGATCATAGATCTTTGCAGATAACCAGCCATCATAGGTATATTTTGCTCGAGAGATTTTATATTAAAGGGGATAATTATTTTAACATCGATTTATAAGCGACGGAGTTCTTCAAGTTCTACGCCCTTGATTTGAGAATTGGCAGTAAATATAAATTTAAAATCATTATTTTTTACTTAGGTTCATAAGTGTAGGTACAGTGCGATACCTATATGTATAATATAATAATACAATTATACATATAGGTAACGTATTTATATGAAAGTATGAATTTTGATTTTAACATATAATAATATCAGGAAAAGAGAACTCGCAATAGTATTTGTCTTTAAAAATACACATGAAAAAAAAACATTTTAATATATTGGAAAGAAGCAATAGTGTTTCCACTTTGTGTAAGAAATATCATTAAATTCGCCTCATAACATAAATCAAAACTCTAAACAATAGGCTCAAATTTAACTATGTATACCAGTCATCTAGTATATTGCAGTATTAACATAGTATACATAAATACTATTGATCAATCATCTAATCCAATTAATATATCTGACACGTGAGATCGTGACAATCAGTTGTCGAGTTACGGTGACATTGATATCGTATTAAATATAAACCTGGGCCCCGCGTGACCCGCTATATGTCGAAATGACCTTACTTTGAAACAACTAAAAGATATCCAGAAAATTAAAATAAATCAGTGGCGCTACCACCTCTTTAAGTCTTGGTCTTAGATTTCTGAATGTTTCGTGATAATTTTTTAAATCTAATAGGCAAGTAGGTGATCAGTCTCCAGTGCCTGACACACGCCGTCGACTTTTTGGGTCTAAGACATGTCGGTTTCCTCACGATGTTTTCACATAGAAAGAAAGTCTATAGGTGCTCAGACGGGGATCGAACGGGGATTAAACTTGCCAATCGCGTAACAATCACTTAATTAATACATTTTGACGAAATAAATATTGTATCTTTTAATGATAATACATCCAGTAGCGCTATAACATATGTCTTAAACTCAGATTGCTTACGCTTCTTTGACCATTTTTATTTCGTAGATAGCCTTTTGACACACGCCGTCTACTTTTTGGGTCTGAGGCATGGCGGTTTCCTCACGAAAAATTACGCACATTACACATAAATAGACACCATGTGGTTTCATTATATACAATTACTAGCTGACCCGGCAAACGTCATTTTGCCATGTATATTATTTCTAGGAAACATTTTTAGTTCAATAAAAATAACTATCTACTATAATAAAAAATAGAGGTTGATCGTAGAGGTGTGAAAATTAGGGGTTGTGTGTATTTTTGTATGCTGTATCAAACAAAATAAAAACAAAATCTAAAAGTGAAGTGGTGGGGCCTGATGACCTGTAACACAATCTCACACAAACAAGCAATTCTTTATATTATAAATAACTGTTGCTTTATTTGGTGCACTATGTATGAAGTTTTAATAAGAAAAATAAACATATTATTATTACTTAAATTCTACTATTAATAATAATATTGTATTAGGTACAATATTGACCTAAATATTATAATAGTATGCCTTTATACTATACAATAATAACCCGACGATAAACGGTAATAACCTCGTAAATCAAAAGCCTGCACCAGTCAGCCATCATAAGTAGGCAAAACTATGTAAATTCTCAAGAGTTTTCTACATTACGCCACTTACTTCATTTAAAAGGTGACTCTCTTTAGTAAAGCGGTCAATGGAGGCAATTCAAGAAGCATTAAAGCAATTGGTGACATTGTGAATTCAGCCTGTCAGTGACATTAATATTATGATCGACAACCGCGTCACCGTAAGAAGGCCTGCTTTGGTCAAATGGTTTATTAATTAAATGTAATCGAGTAATTTAAATGATTACTGTTTATTGAAACATACTATTAGTTTAACAATAATCATTTATTAATCTAATAGGCAAGTAGGTGATCAGCCTCCTGTGCCTGACACACGCCGTCGACTTGATCTAAGGCAAGCCGTTTTCCTCGCGATGTTTTCCTTTACCGTTCGAGCGAATGTTAAATGCGCACATAGAAAGAAAGTCCATTGGTGCACAGCTGAGAATCGAACCTACCTCAGCGATATGAGAGTCGCACGCTTATGCCACTAGGCCAACACTGCCCTGTTTATTTATAGTATTGAAAATGAAATGTCAGTAAAATATATATTTTACTGCATACTTTTAATACGAAATAATATATTTATTTATTCACCGCATACATAATGCTATATCTACATTACATGTTACAAGCCATATTTTCTAATGTATATGACAATTATGATAAACATAAATGTAACGAAAACATTTAAAAATAAAATATTACACTTCTAATTTTAGATTTTTATAATATCATTATACAATTTTATCACAAACTTCCTTTTTACCCACCCACCCATATTATGTTGTTTGCACCAGTTTATACTAAGCTATACTGGTAATAAGATATACATATGTATATTTTAATAGACATTTTATTACTTTTGTTTTGAACATAGCGTAATTTTGAGATCGTATATTAGCAGAATCATACAGTTCGTATATCTTGAAGTATGAACTTTTCATAAAGAGTATTTTGCATCTATACCTAGTCGGCAACGATTTGATAGAATAGGTATTCATGTGCTTACGGCATCTTTTGGTTACAGATACATATTATATTAAAAAGCCCAAATAAACGCTACAACGCTCAGATTTTTGTATTTGTTTTTTGTAACGATACTAAAATAACGATGACTGTTTCTCAGTAAAATCGAGAGTTAAATGCGCATATAGAAACTCCATTGGTGCACAGCCAGGCTCAAATCTACGACCTCTGGTATGAGAGCCGCACGCTCAAGGATCTAGGCCAACTGCTCTTAAACTAAATAAAATCGGAACAATTTAGTCTGTCCAGTTCAGCCTAGTTTATCATTGGCACGTTATCACATGTCATGCACTCGTTACACAATCAAATAAATATAAGATAGACAATAATACGTAATTTAGCTAGGCCAAAACAGAAAAAAATACTTATTTATTACATAGTAAATAAATAAAGTTAAATTAAACATAAATACATTATATTGTTTCAAGCATAATATAATAGATTCTATGAATATCCAATGAAAATTAAACGTATTAAGAAAATATTATATAAATAAATTAAGAAATCAAGGAAGAGTTTAATAGCACGACCAATAACTTTAATCAACTTAATTACTACTTATCTTAATGAACTCGAAGTGTAATTAAGTAATAATAATCATTAATAATACTCATATTGTTTTACTTCGAACTACGGCTCACAACGTAGTATCAAACAATGGCGCGGGTAACGAAATCATTGGAGTTGTTATTCTCGATTTAAATTCTATTTAGCCTATAATTTATTAGTGAAATAGTATTTGTACACATTAATTCTATAATTTATCAACCCAATGATAGACCAGTGCCGATAATTTTTGATACCAAAAAAAATTACAGTAGGATGAAACCCATTAGAAAAGGAGGGGAATATGATCAAAATGAAAGGAAAAATAAATTACGGTCGATCTGAGGTCGGGAAGGGGTAGGGGTAGGGGTTCATAGAGAAGTAAGGAAGGGGATGACAAGTCTGGGCGTTACTGCATACGATTTTTTGCGTTTTCTGAGAAGATTTACTATGGTAATATATATATTTTTTTTTACCATAGGAAAGTAGAGATTTCAACGAACTGAAAGCACATCAACTTTTTGAAAAAAGCTTAAATTTTGACGTCAGAATTTTCGATTGAAAATTAGGGTATTTTTTCGATATTAATTCAAAATAAGGTGAAAAAATAAATATTTTTAATCAAATAAATTACAGCGTATTTGGGACATAGAAAGGTAAGTTTTCACCAAATTTCGTTAAAAAAAAAATATTTTTGTAAAAGATAAAAATTAAAAACCAAAAACTTGGTTTTTTGAATTTTTCACATAAATTTTGAGGTTATGTGAAAAATTTGTGAATACAAAAGTTTTAGATCTTTTTATTACCTACAACTTTGCCATTTAACTTTCTTCGATAGGACTTTTAGTTTTGCCGGAAATCGAGATAAACCGTTTTTTACCCTTAAACCTCCCCCCCCTACCCCTTCCCGACCTCAGATCGACCGTAATTTATTTTTCCTTTCATTTTGATCATATTCCCCTCCTTTTCTAATGGGTTTCATCCTACTGTAATTTTTTTCACTTTTTATTTATTTTAAAGGCTATCTGCACTGGTCTATGACCAGAAATCAGTAAAACTTAATTCAATGGTATCAAGAATCAAAATAAGGTATTAATAAAACCGTGACCGTACCCGAATGGGAGGTCTTACTAGTAAAGGCGTTTTCTTAAAGAAAACTACCCTTATTATTTATTAGAACCGTAACAACTAAAGCAAGTTCTATTTTCTCTAGCTGTATCACAAATGTATTTTTACCTGAAATGCAAAGACCACGTAACCAGTGACGTGTGACTCGTGCAGCACATCATGCATTGACCGTAGCGTTGAACCGAGGTATACGTTGATGGCCTGCGCTGGTAACAAACCCAGCAATGTAGCCCAATGGTAGCCACAACCACGAACGTCGCTTACCTGTGGAAAAATATAACATATATTGACAATTATTGTCAAATGGAATTCGAGACCACAGTACCCGAAATAGCCTCACCATAGAAACACGGATTACACAGTATTTTAAACCGTATAATTTAAATTAGAAACTATTTTTTTTTAAGGCAAAGTGCCTATTTAGCGTGGAAGAGTATTTAGACCATAAGTTTTGACAACAATTATAAATAACTGTTCTTATTTTGACATTATGATAATTAATTTGACATTTGCATGCATATTATTATGTGGTTTTATAAATAATCAATCTGAATGTACCAATTTCTTTTTCTATTTGTAAAACGTTACGATGCGGGGCGGGGATTGAATTACGCGTTATTGTGGTCACGAAACGTTAAAACGTTGTACCCAATAGTTTACTATAAAGAAAAACGTTACGGCGCGTTACATGAGGGGGGGGGGGGGGTCAACAATCTCCAAAAATTGCGTGACGTAATACTTGAACGCTCCCTTTGCAAATAAACGATTTATGATTATTGTTATTGAAGAAAGAAAAAATTACACATAATACAAGGTGTAATAATGTAAGAGTGTAGGGGGATTACACTCTATTGTATTATGTATACACTACGATTCACTGTATCGTGGTCACCTAGTCTTTTCCATTTGACATATAAACGGGACTTGACGTAATAATTTCTACATAACACTTACAACTTTATAATTAAACTATGGTTGCACGATAAGAATCCGATTATCCGATATCCGTTTCAGCATAGGATGGGTTGAGTATCTTATAATTATCGTACATAAATTATATATATAAATAAATCTATAAATAAGTCGAAAATCTGTGCATATCTGCCTACAGAATACAGGTATATAAAGCCCGGGGCAAACGGGCAGGAAGCTCACTTATATTAAGTGATTGCAGCGCCTTTGAACACTCACAATACCAGACGGCTCACCAGTATTTGCCAGCATTTTAAGAATTAGTACGATTTTCTTGAAGGACCCGAAGTCGTATTGGTTCGGAACAGGGCCGCGCCGACCCCCGGCAGCGCCTGTGTGCGAAACCCATGAAGCGCCTCCTGTTTTTTTTATAGGGGGGCAAACGAGCCTGCGGGACGGCCAAAAAGGGCAGTCATCGCAGCCCATAGACATTTTTAGTGGGTGTGTTGCCGGCCTTTGAGCCTTATTTGAGGTTTCGGCCTATTTTTTACGAATCTTCAAATTTCAATGTAATTTGTATTATTTGTTAATTTTGACCGAAAGAAAAAAGTTCTTTAGTTTAGTATAATTACTTAAATAATATTTTCTTAAGTAGGTCCGTCCGCTTGCTAATTGCCGTGAAAAATACCAAAAACGCGAATTATATTGTTACATACTTTAGTTATGATGTTATATCTAACTGTTTTTAAGGTCAGATTTAAGACATATTTTTTTTTATAAATATATAAGTATAAATATAGTAGATGACGAAAAATATTTATCTAATTCTTGCAAAATATTAAAAAACACAGTCGTGTGATGATTGAGGTTGGCAGCGTCGATTACTATTAAATTTAAACTATGGCTAACGCACAGTACATAAAAAGCGCTGGGATTTAAATCCAGCAATATTCTTACCGCGCATATTTGAGCCATTATAGTCTTATTTAGCCTTGTCCCCTTAAATTGTTTATGTCCAAATTAATTTCGTTTAGTTTTTCTATTATAAATGACGTTACTCCAGCGCCAGTTGTATCTATATTTGGACAGAAAGCAAGGAAATGCTCTCTTATTTCCAACTTTATAGTTTCCATGTTAAAATTGACAAATTTTATTATCATGTATCATACTAATTTGCTCTTCGTGTGAAACGTCAGGAGTACAATCCAGTATTATTGAAAAATATTTATTGATTCGACAAAATTTAAAATAAAATGTTGAATTTGGTTACCGATTATAATAAATAGTTCATTTTGGATGTTATTAAGGTATGTCGGCATATAATTGAAATCATAAGACAAACAGAAAAACTCACGGCGCAGCGGCCTTTAAAGTAAACTAAAACCCAAAGCGTAAAATGACACTTCAAACGTACGTAAGAATATTGTAGTGTAACATAAATAATTTCGGTGGCGGCGCCCTCATTGTCTTAGCGCCTGTGTGCACCGCACACTTCGCACACATGGGCGGCGCGGCCCTGGTTCGGAAATACTTCAGTGGGCAGCTGGTTCCATATAGTGGTGGACACCAACAAAGTACGGACATCGAGGTGATAGGGGTGGAAAACTATTAAATTGTTAGTTACTTAATGTAACCATACATATGCGTATTGCGTTCAACGACATGTCCTTTGAAAACGTACGCTAATCTGAAGATATAGATATGGTGATATCGATTGCAGGGTAACAATCTTGCAGAGATAAAGACGTTTACTTCATTGGCTATAAATTGCAGCCTTGTGGCATAATGCCATATGCAATAAAACACCAGGAATAGCCTTGCCAATATACTTAAAAATGTCTTCAGTTGGTATTGCGACAAAAGAAATGCTGAGAACGCTTACGCCGCAACTTTAAAGCTCTCTTTTGTTCTGGCTTGGCTAAAAGCTTATTCGCCACAACTATTAGTTAGCTTAACAGTTTATTAGATATATTCTTTATTGTATCACACGAAATTCCTATTTATCCATTTTTCTAAAAAAACAAATTTGTTCCTTCACTCAAAATACTATACTTATCTCACAAATTATTCGTACGACAGTTGTTAAATATAATATACATGTTTCTTTTAAAGATCAGGGCAAGAATTCACACGTAGGATAGAAGCACAGTTCTGATGGGCGCTCTGAAAACAAACTTTTTGCGGCCCAAATAGCCGCTTGGTGGCGTGGCAGTCGCGCTGCGGCAGCTGTCTCTCGCCTACGCATTACAAAGCGAAGAAGAGAGAGCGAGAGAGACGGACGTTCACCTAGTCACTAGGTAAAATTAATTACAATAAAGTGTATTAATTAAAATAAGTCTTACCGGCCAAAGCGACATTTAAAATAAATAATTAAAACATAATAATCATGCAGGGACGTGACAACAACTTCAAATTTTAAACCGACAAAAACGGTTTTTTAGGCAGTTTTTTCCGCGCACCACCACTATGTGGAACCAGCTGCCGGCTGAGGTACTTCCGAACCAATTCGAGAGTCAATAAAAGAGCGTACAAATTCTTATAAGGCCGGCAATGCACTCGCGAGCCTGTCATCAAAAGTGTCCGGCGGTGGTGTCACTTAGCATCAGGAGAGCCTCCTGCCCGTTTGGAGAAGGAAATCAATCCAACGTGTAATTTTTTTTATTTTTTTTTTTGCGCATTTTTCTTTTTTTTCTTCATTCGTGACATGCTTTGCCTGACACGTGTCATCCATTTCTTATTCCTAAGGCATGTCAGTTTCCTCACGACAGTTTCCTTTTCCATCAAAGAAAAACGTTTAATTACTAGAACACTGCTGTCGTTAATTAACTTGATTGGAGACTGTCCTAGACGCTAAGGGCCAATTCAGTGCTCTAAATGGCGTGACTTATTAGACGTTTCATTGAGTCAAGGTTAAATTCATAACAAAAGAACCATTGAAATCTCTCGGGTCATCCCACAATTTGTGAGAAACTCACACTTAGACCCGTGTTGGCATAGTCTTGGGCGTGCTTCAACCCTTCATTCCAATCACCGATGGATTTTTCTTTCTAAGTGCTCGTTTAGCACTCGCTCATAGAAGAAAACTCGTGAGGAAACCGGTGACTATGTCAAGGACTGGAAATGTCTTGGCTGCCATCATCGCAATTTCCACTCTATCGAAATATTTATTACAACGCAGTCGCAACGCAACGAAGAGTTAGCCTAGTGGCTTTAGCGTGCATCCATGAGGTCGTAGGTTCGATCCCCGGCTGTGCACAAATGGACTTTCTTTCTATGTGCGCATTAATATTCACTTGAACGGTGAAGGAAGACATCGTGAGGAAACCGGTAGGCCTTAGACTCAAAAATCAACAACATAACAAGCACTGGCTGATCACCAACTTGCCTATTAAAAAAACAAATGATCACATAACAAAAACCTGAGCCGCAGATATAAAAGGTTGCGCCATTGGTATGTTTCTAAACACAATTGCAATAATCTAGATGAAGATATCAGAATTTGTGTGATATCATTTAAATAAATAAACGTAAGCCTGCCTAAAACATATTCAACCGCTATTTATAGATTGTTAAAAATATAGACCTCCTTATAGAGGTAAACTGATAGGACTTTTGAAGAATGGAATCCTTGGCTGATTCACGTGTCATCAAGCAAATTGAAGACAAACGCCTGGCAACTAGACTAAAAAACTAAAACTTATTAACTGTTTTTTACATGTAACATGATTTTTTACACTACCATCCAATTACGCGTGCAAGCTGAATTATACAATCGATATTTTAAGGTTTATACATTATATAAAATAAAAATACAGTCAAAATCTGTTATAACAACATCGAAGGGACTACTCATATTTGGTCGTAAAAACCGATAGTCGTAACAGCCGATGACGTTGTTATTAAGTACCTAATACAATATAATTCAACCGGGACCTTTGATTTTGGTCAATATAACCGGTATTTTGTTCTACACGATGTCGTCGTAAACGGTTTTGACTGTATAACCCGCCTTATAGAAGTAAATTGAGAGGGCAATAGAAAATCATATATGGAATACTTGGCTGATTCATAAGCATATTGTATCAAACAAGATAACTTTAAATGACTGGCAACTAATAAAAACTAAACTAAAAAATAGTTATTAAATTTTTATGTTTATTGGCTGAAAACATGTTTTCTCTACCCACACTGTACTGAAATACGTGTGCAAACTGAATGCTAAAGCGAGTGCTTGGCGAGTGATTTTAACTGAACAACAGTCGCGTTGAACTAATAAAAGCCTGCGTGAGCAGAAACAGCCTTGGCTCGTACAAAGTGTTTGTGAAAATAAATCTACTGAAATAAACCAATTTTGCCAACTATATCAGCAATCTAAAACGTAATATGTACTTTTATAACACTTCTTTAACGGGTAATCGTATACATAACCCTATGTTTGACCACTGTATACATAAATAAATAACTCGAACACAAAAATGAAATGACGAACCATAAGAAATATTACTTTTTTTAGTTAAATAATTGTATAATTCTACGTGTAATCTTATTTTTGTTCAAATCAAATGATATTTATGCTCCCTGTTTTTATATGTACAATTAATGTAACGAAATGTTAATAAATAAATAACTCAAACGCAAAAATAAAATGACGAACCTTAAGAAATATAACTTTTTTTTTAGTTAAATAATTGTACAAAATGGTAAAGAGGAATTTTGTAGGCTTTTCCTCATACAAATTGCCTATTATATTGATATATAAAGACCTTATACAAAAACAACGTCTGTTCTAATTGCAGGTAACATTTTCCTCATAAGAATATATATCATTGAGGGCTGTATAAATAAAAATGAATCTCAAAATATGTTGCTAAGTGCAAAACTAGAAGACGGCCTATTTATTCCTTGAACTCTGAGAAAGTTTTTTATGGAGAGAAAAATTTAAAATATAAAAAAATTGTTTTTTAGTACTTAGGTTTTTATTCCGAAAAACCGAACAGTCATTACGGGGTAGGATAGCAATCAGTTCCATATATTGGTATGTAGCATGTAGAGTAACACAATTTACACTTATGAATTTCAATAAAGAAATACATATTAAATGCTTCTAATTTTATATTTACTGTCAGTTCTCAAATCAAGGGCGCAGAACGGACGAGATGAACTGGAAACAAACTCTCCGCCACTCTTCAATCGCCAAGTTTTTTTTTAAATGTTTGTAAGGAGCTGCAACCATTATACTATGATCCACATGACATCAGTTATAAATAATAATAAAATAAATTAAAAACTAAGATTTGTCCTCTATCAGCAGGAGGCATGGTGAAATAGGAGCACGCACTTTTTCCCCATGCCTCCTGCTGATAGAGGAACACCATGTTCCACATGACATCTTTAAGTAATTATGAAGCATGAAGCAGCTAGTTAATAATAAAATCAATATTCGCAAATAATATACTTCAACTAAATTATTACGAACGAGCGTAAAACTATTCTTTTTTAAATTAAGACCAATTTTCCATGCTCAAATCTACAAATCTTAAACAATTTCATTTAACCCGGACGTAAGACGCATACAAAGTAAACGTATTTAAAAATATCAAAACAAACAACGTTTCAGCGTTTATTGCATGAACATGAAAATTGAATAAACATGGCGTGCGTTCAAATTGATTTAATACACTGCCAGGATATTCCACTGGTTTCTTTTAAATTTACTTTTTTAAGGAGGGCTCATCTGTTAAGTGATACCGCCCATGGACACCTGCCCTGCGATTCTGTAATTCACTTTTGACCGCCGCTGCGAAAACCGCTGTGTGAGTTCGAAAAGTGAGTTACAGAATCGCAAGGCTGCACTGGCAGCGGGCTCGCAAGTGCGTTGCTGGGTTTTTAAGGACGCCCTTTTTTTAAGGGCCCTCAGTCGAATTGAGTCCGCATTAACATTGTTCAATTGTTTTTTATTAATAATGAATTCCTTAAAACTTCATACTTTTAATTAGGTTAAACATTTGCGTTTGCTTTAAAGTTTTTTCTTAAATTATGATAATTAAACTAGCGGATGGCGTAGACTAGAACGTATATAATATATATTATAGTGTATTTATGTGTGCACGGTTTTCCTGTCCGGCAAATAACGTGAATAATTTTATAACACGGCAAAATTTTATCTTTATTTCATCTTCCAAATACTACGTATAAATTTAATTAATACAGTCAAAGTCGTTTATGACGACATCGTTTAGAACAACATACCGCTTATATTGACCAAAATCAAAGGTCTCGGCTGAATTCTATTGTATTAGGTACTTAATAAGAACGTCATCGGCTGTTACGACTATCAGTTTTTACGACCAAATATGAGTAGTAGTAGTTGCCGTTATAACTGATTTTGACTGTAAATATATTAGTGCGTATAGACACGTTACTATTACGTAAGTGTAAATAAAGCATTTCTAGGACATAAAGATATCAAAGAGCGCAAAATCTAATTGCGCTAATCTGTAAAATTAAAAATATAAAATACGTTTATTATAGAACATAAGGTGGTACTACTTATTCCACGTCATTTGAATCGGTAGACATCCCTACTCATCGGCAAAGACAGGGTGTAGGCCGAGAGAAAAAGCCGGCGTAAAAACCTCTCGGTACTCTTTTAAAATAGCAAATCATCAAACAACACTTATTTTAAAACAAATATCGCAAATTAATTAGAAGTAGCCTGTCTAGCACTAGTCCCTTTTATCAACTAGATAATCGTTAACTTTATAGTTAGCCTTTTTACACAGCTTTTCTTTCATACATACACCTTCTATATATCGAGTATTGTCCATCAACATTAGCCGCATTGTCTCCGAGATTGTTGGCGTCTAGCGATCGTATCAAATATCAAAGACAAGTAGGTCATGCTAAATGGGTTGTTAAAAAGTAAATAAAAAAAAAGTGCGTACGTACAAAGTACACATCAAATGTGAAACTTCTATGGCAAACTAATTTTTAAGTCTTGTTCATATTTATACAAATCTAAAAGATATGTTAGGTATTTCAATGAATTTAATTGTCGTTAAAATTCTCGAAAATTAATACAAATTATAAATTTAATTTTACTAAATTATTTCTTGGATAAAAACACGTGGCATTTTAATTTACAATTCCTCATTTGAGATTTCAATAAATTATTTTGCATAAAATATAAAATACTAATCTATATATATAAAAGAAAGTCGTGTTTGTTACAACACTTATAACTCGAGAACGGCTGGACCGATTGCCATGGTTTTTGATTTGTTGGATTTGTTTCCGTTCCGAATAGCAGAATAAGCAATAAAATATCGGATAAGTTATCGAATAACAATAAATTAATTTTACGAATGCAAAAACCATATGGTGCCATCTGTTGACAAAACTACGCATCATTTTACGTCGAATTCGTGTCAGTTCAAGAAATTCCGATCTTGAGGTGAATGAGGAGATGCATAACCATGCTTTGATCCTGATCAAAAGATGTTGGATATCAGAAAGTGCTTAACATGCAGTATCGCCATATTGACGCTAGAGAGAAGATGCCTAATGTGTAAAACTGCCATTCTTCTTTCGCAATGGCAAGCAATAAAAAATTTCTGTATTTGCAAAAAAGTTGTATTAATGTACTTAATACTTAACATTAATGAAATCCTAAAATAAGTTAAATTAAAGTAACAACGATATTATGAGGTTGTAGGGCGGAACGAAGTTAGCCAGGTCAGCTAGTATTTCATAAATTCTCTTTACGAAATTATAATTTTAAAAATAGAATTTCTATAAGGTAATTCGCCCTTCTCTCTCTCAATCGCTCTCTCCCTTTTCTTCGACAAAAACGCTGCACATATTCGTGACGCTAATATTATTATTATTGCGTTTCATCCGTAAAAAATTTACCCTCATGCGCCTAAAATAGCTTCACTTCAACAATGGTCACAATGGTTTTAGGTAAACTTCTGTCGCGAACGCTAGAGAACTACCCAACAAGAACAGAGAGTATTGTCTACAAACGTAGATAGCAAAATCTATTAGTGTACAGCATGGGATTAAACGCACGGCTGTCAGAGTTGAGTCATACGTGATATTGACGCCTCCCTGCAAGCATTGTACCCGGCCTCCCCCAGCTTTATAAAACAGGGCGAATTGGCCGATGTGAATGGACCTTGGCACAGCAAGGGCCGTGAGTTTAACGGCTGATCGCGTGGCTGGATGCGGACAAGGCTACGCTGTCCTGCCTCGGGCGATTGCTGGTGGTGCCGTGGGGTTTCAGTGGGTATGCACAGCAGCGAGTCCCACATAACCCTTCACCATCAGGCAACCGTTCCGCGGAAATGCGTAACGAATTTCCCCACAAAAAAAACACGTTAACCACTACTCCAATCCGCATCAAATGAAACGTGATGTTTTCAAATGTTTTAAAACAAGTCCTCAAGCTGCTCCAGTTTTTGAACTACTTGCCGTCATACACGCACGAAAGTTCTACAGCCTTGAGGCACAGTAGCTTTGAGCGCTTTTAAAGCTTTAGCTTTTATATTAAGCGTGAAAGAATTACAAATAGCCTTATTTAGTCGTATCTAGTTTTAAATAGCTACTACGATAGATTTTGTTTATGTTTTTTAAATGAGGCAGATAAAGAGACAAATACAAAAATACTGTTTAAATAAAGGAGCTCTGTATTATTGTCTCTGTCAATCGATATGCTACAAACAAAGACAGGACATATTTTGGCTTTGTGTAAATACATACGACAAGGTCAAGTAAAATAAACAAAAATAAATACATTTTATTTTAAAGTGCCCCCGCGAACATCGTTTCGCCTTTTTAGTAGCTACATACCAACACAAAATATTTTGCTATGCTACCCTGTCCTAGATTGCTAGACTGTTCAAGTTCAAAATTACAGCAAAATAAAACGGGTTTTTAGGTTTATCCGTGCAAATTTAGTCTCCATAAAAACCTTCAGAGCTCAAGGAAATAAATAAAAAAAAATCGAATTGGTCCGGTCTTCGTTTACGCTTAGCAACATGTATTTCGCGAATCATTTTGATTGATCTAGATTACAAAGATATCTTGTATAAACAATTGTATCAAAATTTAACTGGATAAAAGTGTAAATAAAGACTTCAGTCAACTTCTTAAATAACAAAAGTATAGAATTTTCCAAATAAAAACGACACGTTTCTATCAATCACAAAACCTGCAAAATTCAATTGAATTCCTCGTGTACATAAAATTGTAGAGAACAAAGTGCTACCAGTTTTATCTTGATACGCCCAAGTTATCGTAGCCATTGTGAAATGATTAGTACAATCTATGTACACTCGTGTCGTTATTACAGTCGATATTGACGTCCGACCGACTGGGGAGGCAAGTAGCAAGGACAACTTATTAGAACTAATGACATATCAGGTTAATAAACAAGTGAGAAAACGCACCGCGCCAGCAACCATAACATACTACGAAACGTTATTTCTAATGTTATGTATGGTAAATACATTCGTACATCCGTGTTTTGCTTGGTTGACTGATCAAGTTTATTATGTCTACCCACATTTTTGGTGCTGTTCTGTTTTGTTATTTTATATATGTACCTACATCTGTGCGCTCTAATTTCTAATTTTTAATCTTAGTTTTAAATATGTGTTTCTCAGTAAGTGAATTTTGTATGCAATTCTTATGAGAAATAAAGTTATTCTTAAACAAAAAAAAAAAAAAATACAGTCATAATCTGTTATAACGACATCGAAGGGCCTACTCATATTTGGTCGTAAAAACCGATAGTCGTAACAGACGATGACGTTGTTATTAAGAACCTAATACAATAGAATTCAGCCGGGGCCCGGGACCTTTGATTTTGGTCTATATGTTGTTCTAAACTATGTCGTCGTAAACGGATTTGACTGTATTGGTATAAAATTACATTTTGGAACTTTTCAAATTAGCGATACAGTATATTTTTTTGGAAAGAAACTTGTTTTTGTCACTTGGACTATGTCGAATGTCAAGGCCACAATTAAAATGTCGGTGTTGCTCTATGGAAGAATCAGCCCTAGTTCGCAAGTCATGACATTGAATTCTACCGGGCGAATAGGCGGATATCCGTTCAAGTGATAAAAATCCGATATAAAAATTCGATAATGATTGTTGAAGTGAGTACATTAGTCCAATAACATAACAATTTCTTTAAACTATAAGGTATATGTCATTACTATACTAACATTTATATTACAGCGCATAGAGAGAGAGAATATTGTCTTTTTCATTAAAAAATCTAGTCTCTCTTTGACATGATCGCGTAGGTATTATATTTTATCTGCTTTAGGGTTTGACTGTCAACGCAAAACTGATAAAATATTTACATTTATATAATATATATACATCTAAACACATAGCAACAAAGACAAACAAAAGCTTCTCATATTTTAGGGAAAAACCTCAAAATTTGGGCAAAAGGCTTTGTGTACCTGCATTTATATGAAGCCGGGGTCCGAACGCTCGACCTTATGGTTAAGAATATTAAACACCTGATAGTAGTATATCTATATAAATAAAGATGAATCGCAAAATATGATGCTAAGCCCTAAATCGAATGGAACAATTCGATATTTTTTTTATTCTTTAAACTCTGAGGAAAAAATACAGTGTAAACTCTTTATAACGTTATTCGTTGTAACCAATAAATATTTATAACGTAGAAATAGATACATTTGTTTGGTTTAACACAAAACCAATACATTAATTCTCTCTTTATAACGCAACAGCCACTCTCTGTGACAAAATTTCTAAGAAAGACACCTGAGGTCATAAACAGCCGTCTCGCTTTTGCTATTGTTAATTACATTAACACGTGTGCCATTATTCTTAGATTACATTTCTTGTAGGAAAATTTGGTCTCAGTTACTCAAACGCACTACTAAAACTAAACAGTACTAAACGCACCACCGTCACCTATCGTGTATTATCAGTCGTAAACAAAATTTAAAGCTGTCAAGATGGCCAGTAAAAGAAAAGCGTTATGTTTTATATGTGTTTAGAATAAGTATATAGATAGTAATAAAATTAAAAATTATTATTATTATTAATTACGGGTCATCTAGGCAAAATATACCTAGATGACCCGGCTTCTTACCGCCTAAGAGTCGATGAATGCCGTGTTACAGATTAACTGAACTTAATTTAAGTTTTTTTTAAAGTATTGCAATAAACAAAATAAATATTAAGTTCACTACTTTATTAAGATGATAATGACAATTGAGAACCCATATTATATGTCAAACCTTTTTTATTACTAACATTATTCAACATTTTTAAAATCTAAAATAGGCCATTATTCGAATTCGCAAATATCTTCGAATATCTTCTATATAGAAACCTTTATATAAATACGTTCTTTAATTTGAGGGGAGAGTTTACCACATCGACGGGGTGAACATAAGATATTTGACATTTGATATTTTTTTCAATTCTCCAGTGTTTAGTTTAATAGTTATTCTGCTATTCGGGACAAATACAACGAATCAAAAACCATGACTGTCCAGACTGACTGTTTAAAGGCCGGGAACGCACTTGCGTGCCCTCTGGTATTGAGAGTCCATGGTCGGCGGGATTACTTAACATCAGGTGAGCCTCCTGTCCGTTTGTTCTATAAAAAAGCTGTTCTCGAGTTATATGGGTTCGAAAAGACCAGACTTTGTTTAATATAAATTTATACTGGTAACTCGCTGACCCACATTGCTGAAAAGCAGTCGTAAGTACTTTAAAAAACATAGTTAAATGATCCTATTCGTATAGTAGACACTCTTATTTGGATGTAATTGCTTATTTGATCAGTGGTGGTACAACCTTTTTAGATCTAGGCCTCAGATTTGTATTATGTATCTGTTTCATTTGTCGATCTAATAGGCAAGTAGGTGATCAGCCTTCTGTGGCTGATACGCTGTCAAATTTTTGGGTCTAAGGCCATGTATTCCTTACGATGTTTTCCTTCACCGTTCGAGCGAATTCCATTGAAGACACCGAGAAACATCGAGAAAGCCCATTGGTGTACAATCTGGGATCGATCATCGAACCTACGACCTCAGGGATGAGAGTCGCACGCTGAAGCTACTAGGCCAACTCTGCGTTGTGATACTATGATAAATATTTCGATTGAGGGGAAATTGCGATGATTCCAAGGCATTTCATATCCGTCACGCGCTGCAGGATATTGGTTCTGTAAACATTATTGCCTACGTAATGCAAAGAATTGTTATTATTTCAGACCACATTAGCAATTCAATAATAGTAAACAAATACGTATGTATGATATTTATATGTTTATAAAAGTATCAAGATTAATTTGTAAATATGGCATTAGTCAGCGCGTATTAAATTTCGTCTAAAGTGCGGTTGTATTGATTGCGCTTTTGGTGGGTAATACTAGTGATATTGACAAGTCCTATAATCACTTATTCCAGATAATAATAGACTAGTAATAGGCCAGCTAGAACGTTCCTTTCTTTTAGTTCTACGAAGGCGGGTATATAATACAAATTATAAGTATGTGTGTAGCGCGCCGTAACGTTTTTCTGTACCCAAGTATAGTAAAACGTTTAGTAACTCTTTATACTTAAAAGTTCCCAGTATGTGGTGTAAAGTACTGGAAAGTCGAAAATAATAAAAAGGCCTTAGCATCTTTGGTTTATCGTTCAAACTCCCTTCAAAACGCATTTTATTGCCTTCAAGACATACTTCACAATAATTGCGGCAAGACTAATAAGAGGAAAATACCAAGAGATTAAAGTCCGTAATAAAAGTGTGACGCAAGTTTATCGGTTTATAGGCGACATAAATATGTACGTATTGTTTTGAAGTGAGAAAATTTCTTATACACGCGATGATTTAATATCTATATCCTTTGTCAGGTTATATATAGCTTGGTTAACTTATTTAATGGGTCATTTTAATAAACATCAATGTATGCTGAAAGCGTAACACGACCCTAAAATCAGTGGCGATATAAAATTGGGGTAGGCTAACTAGATGGCCTCGTGTGTAGGCAAATCGTACACGGCACCCTAGGGTGCTCCCCACCACTTCCCCGCTTTAAGTCTAATTCGACAAAACAAAAATAACAGAACAAAAACTAGTTTGTTTTTTTCATGACCACATCTAAGTTTTGCTAAAGAAATTGACAATAACAGCATTTATTCGACTCATGTAAGAATACTTTTGTAACAACCAGCCGTAAAAGGCCGGCAACGCACTCGCGAGCCCTTTGACATTGAGTCCATGATTTGCGGTATTACTTAAAATAAGATGAGCCTCCTGACGGTTTGCCTTGTGTTTTATTAAAAAAACCTATTAAGTAAAATTCATGGAGAGTAGAATTTTTCTTTCTCCTTTATTTATCAGCAATCGACTTCACTTGGTTATAATCTGACTCTCTTTTTGGATTATACTATGTGGCTAATGTTCCAAACATCATGCCAGATTCAATCACTAGTCCAAGGTTAAAATTTGTTTTCTTTTAAGTCTGATTACACCTTCTTTACTATCCAGAAGGTTTTTAGCTATGTTATATATATTGTTTTATATATTGCTATGTTCCTTTAAGGTGATATCAGACGGTTCACTCGAATGATTGTTCACTCGAGTGAATGCTTCATTTTTTTTCATTCGATGTTCACACGGCTTAAGGTGATATCAGACGGTTCATTTTTGCCGTTTTTTTCTCATTTTCTCCTCTGTAGAAATACTACAAAGATTTCAAAATATCGCTCTGAGAACTATATCCAGTGTGCCTTGGTTTGTTAGAAACCCTGAAATCCACGAATACCTGGTAATGGAAACTATAAAAGAAACACATAATTCTAGTAGGCAAAAATAAATGCTTAAGGTGATATCAGACGGTTCATTTTTTGTTCATTTTCACCTTTCATTCGGTACATTTCACTCGAAATGAAATGTCTGAACAAAAAATGAAACACGAGTGCCGAATGAAATCATTAGTGAACCGATCCAACAGTGTTGGATATTGGCATCCGCTATCTTTCATTCCCACTCCGAATGAACGAGAAATGAGCGGTCTGAACTCTGAGAGAACGTTCATTCGGATTCGGCCATTTTGTTTAGAGTCCTGTAGCCGACGGCCATCACGTTGTCGAAGAAGTTATAACTTTTTTTTAACTTTTCTTCAAATTTATTTTCATCCATTCGAAGATGATTACAATATGAATCAGGATCTTCAACGGCTAGTTCTCTCAACAATGTATTGGAAGTTCCTAATAAATTTCTTCTTTCAATCCATGGTCGCACCCACCACCGTCGACGTTTTCTTTGCTTCTTTTTTGTCAACTCTTTGATTAAATGATCACAAATTAAACTAATTCCAAGACGTACGACTTCATTCGATGCCATATTTAAAAGAAAGAACAATGAATGTTCATTTCTGTTTCATTTCGTCTAAGCCGTGTGAACATAGAATGAAAAAAAATGAAGCATTCACTCGAGTGAACAATCATTCGAGTGAACCGTCTGATATCACCTTTAAGGTGATATCAGACGGTTCACTGTACCGAATGAAAGGTGAAAATGAACAAAAAATGAACCGTCTGATATCACCTTAAGCATTTATTTTTGCCTACTAGAATTATGTGTTTCTTTTATAGTTTCCATTACCAGGTATTCGTGGATTTCAGGGTTTCTAACAAACCAAGGCACACTGGATATAGTTCTCAGAGCGATATTTTGAAATCTTTGTAGTATTTCTACAGAGGAGAAAGAAATGAAATAAAATATCAAGGACTACGATACACTTTTGAATGTTATCACGAAACTTCTTAGATAATAGATTGTAGTAACTTTGGAGTACAAGGAGCGTGATTATTAAATTGCTTGTTATTGTTTTATTTTGTAACTATCTAACCATCCACAATATACGTTTATTATAATATTACTAAAATTGTTTACGGAAAGCAGTGATAACACTTTCATACAAACTGAACAATCGGTTTAAACTATAGTTCATTTTAGATAATGATAACAAATGTCAAGGCTTTCCACCTTATGCGTCTCGCTATTATATCGTAAGTTTACTGAAATAGACAACACTATACAAGTATACCCCAGGGTTTCGTGCACATTGACGCCCGAACCCAATAACCTATCTCAATCCATACTCCTCCATCTGAGATCTTACCAGAAGAGTAATCTTAACCCAAATGTTGTAACAACTGTGCCAATAACCAATCGATGGATTATAATCGCCATTTGCCGATACAGGCTAACCATGGGAGGTCGTATCGGTGTCTGTGGATAGACCTTTGTATGAAAATGACAGTTGACGAAAGCTCGATTTCAACAGTTAATTATTTTAACAGATTTTAGCTTACACCAGTTTTTTTAAATAGTTAAAAAAACTGTTTGTTACGTTTAAAACATACACATGTATATTTTAATGTTATTTGTATGGTTTTATTTACTTTATTTGGTTCACAATGATTATCAAATATGAGTGAAAACTCGGTAAAATGGAACGACAAAGAGCATTTTATCCGTAGCCAAAAATGGATTGCCTTCGTAGGGTTTATTGGGATGCAGATAGGATCGATCAAGATTGTTTTCAATCGGGGATTGTGGATGGATTATTGGGTTCGGGCGTAAATAGGTCCTAGCTTTATATAGTGGTTATATTTATTAGATAGCCTCAATGTCCAAAATCAACAAAAAATAATATTTCAATTTGACCCAGCTGGTCCTCTCATTGCTGTAAGCTGAAACTTTTCAGCTATACAAGAAAAAATAAACAGTAAGTAGTTTTTGCGTAAGTATGTAATATATTTAATTCCATGTACAAGGCAGGTTTTTTGTAATTTCCATGAATATTATTATGTGAATAAATATAAAAAGCTACTAAGTATATTATCGAAGAATTTGAGTATTCGGACAAAACCCACCATCACATTTTAATTGGCCTTTAATTATGCTTTTATGCTATTTAGTACATTTAGCTAAAAATCCTATGAGTTTGCACAGTTTTTCTTAGAAGATTCATGAGTGATAAAAACTTTATAACTAGAGTAAAATATACTATTTGGAATGTATTATATGGCATTATACATTTCATGTGAAAATAATTATGATTTCATAATTAACTTTATTTGTGTTGCATGCAAGTAACAAGAGTTATAATTACTTTACATGTTATTTCTAATTTCCGTGAAAAGATATGCATTTATGCAAGGTTGAGGCAAAATGCCAGTACACATAAATGGATTAAATGTTTTGTTCTCTGAAAAACAGTGTATACACTCTGTCTACTGTCTACTTCTGCACTTAGCTTTGTGTGGCTAAAGGGTAGGTTTGTTTTCAAAGCAAATTCTAAATGATAAGGTTGAAAGCTACATAAAAATTTATAAAGATTACAATTTGTACTCTTGTTACTAAACATTATATATTGTTACATTGATTACATGATATGTATTTATATTTTGTTTTATTCTTAATTGGTATTTTTAATTCTCCAAACTATCAATATTTGCCAGTCAAGACTGCATAATTTGCCAGTGATTCATCTTTCAATAAATAAATTTCTTTAAATACCAACAGATGCCCAATAAGACGACTAGTCCTATAAGACTTACAAACATATTATGATAATGCAGTTTATAGTTTTCAATGGGTTTACTACTACAACCAAGTACGGAACAGGTAGAGTCAATTATAGAAAGTATATTGTAATTGATCAGGCAGAGTGCAACAATCATAATGGAATATTTACAATAGACTATTAAACTTATCTAATGACTACCCTTTGTCTCAATGCATATGAATACTGAAATCTAGTCTCTAGTCTAAGTAGTACTTACACTTTTGATTATACTACTATTTGTTGTTATTAATGAACTAATGAAATAGACAGTATTATTAAACCCTTCCAATCCCTTCTTTTCTTCTTTTCTTTATCTTACAATTAAAAAATAGGTAGGAAGGACATTATTTCAATATAGCAGTTATATACTCACAGCAAATATTGTGTTCTGTAAACCAAATGGTATTGGCGTTAATCTGGCGAAAAAAACTATCTTGAAAGCCTGAGGTCCTGCAATGACTTTGAGGAGGGCTCTTGCAGTATCTGACTTCAACAGCCGGTCCAAGGGCAAATATCCTCTTAACATCTTCAAGGTAAAATGGGCTACAGCAACACCGAAGTTCGCGCTAACCACTACGGTACCCAAACCCTTCGGAATACCGAATAAATATCCACTAGTTATTATGAGCACTAAATAACCAATAGTCACTGGAAAACTAACTATTAAAAATAATCCCATAAACAATAAGAACACAATCCTTGGGTCTTGAGCATCAACCCAATATAAAATCGTTTTTAAATATTCTTTAAAAAAATATAAGACTAACACCAAAGACGTCAACAAAATTATTGAAATTACAATGTTGACTAAATAACTGTATGTTGTTCTGTTATTTATTTTCGCCCAAATACTTTTCTTTCGTATTACCGCTACTTGGTCAGCTTGACCGTCCTCAATGTTCACAATTTCCATTTTGAGCACGATTTCTGTGTTAACACTTGGCAGTTATTTCACGAAGTACGCAGTGGCAGAGAATAAAATAGAATATATGTCGCCATGGCCTAGATTCGCCACTGTTTATTTCAGCACGGGATGAAAAAAAAATATCGCGAAAAGTGTAACGTCCGCTACCTACCGCGACTCGATATAATAACAAAAAGATATAGTGATAGATTTGACTTTGACACGAGTAACGCGTTATGCTTACCGTCAAGTCAAGTCTCAGTCAGTACTCTACATTAGTATTTCCTATGTTGTTCTATGGTAAAACCCTTTTAAAACATTGTCTAAATAACCTTTTTTTTATAGAACAGTCAACGGGCAGGAGGTTCATCTGATGTTAAGTTATATCGCCGCCGCCCATGAATACTCTCAATGCCAGAGGGCTCATGTCGAATGTTCAAAAGCAAATGACTTACATTTTTATACAATTAGTCAAATTAAAAAATCCTATACACATCAGTGTCAGACGTTAGTTGTCATTTGTCAAACCTTAGAAATAAATGGAAAATTCGCTAACCAGAAGCCACGGTGCACCGCGATTGTAGATATTTCTTTTGAAGATAATTTCTTATTTTACTAGTGGTTATTTTTACAGATGTAATTAAATTTCACAAGAAACGGCATTGCCGGAAAGAAAACTTGGTTGCAGTTTAGGACTTTTTTTGATTAGCACAAAAATCTAACCATGCCGCCTAAGAAAGCACCTGGGTCTAGTAAGAAGACGGAGCAGAAGAAGAAGGAGAAAGTTATTGAGGTAATGCGCTGTTGCGGTCATTTTTTAAACAACAAATTTTCGAGGCTTCAAAAACCTTTAACTTAACAGCGGATTTTACTGAACATGTCTGGTTGTCATGGAGTGAATTTAGTAATAGAGTAGTTTTTCTCAAAAACTATCAGTGATTACACCTTAATAGCCATCACATAAATATTCTGTTTCATTTTCAGGATAAAACTTTTGGCTTAAAGAACAAAAAGGGTGCAAAACAGCAGAAATTTATTCAGCAAGTAGAAAAACAGGTAAAAAGTGGAGGAATACATCCTGCTAAGCCTGTAGAAGACAAGAAGAAGGATAAAGAACAAAAATTAAAGGAACAAAAAGAATTAGCCGCATTGTTTAAACCAGTTCAAACACAGAAGGTTGAAAAAGGTATTGTCTACTACTATTTGTACTCATCTATTAATAATCTCCCTCATATCCTAATCAATGACTGAATCAATTAAGAAAGCATTGTATGATTAAAGATATTTCTGGGTAATACAATAAGCAGTGTTTGCTTAGTTCCATTTTATTATAAAGAGCCATTGAGCACTAAAAAATACTAATTTTAAGTTGTATTTAGAAGGCTCTGAATTTTACCACCAAATTAGTAATAAAACTTATGTTTTATGTCACGTTTTATTTATTTCAGTTTTCTGGCATTTTTTACAGGAATTGATCCAAAATCAGTAGTTTGTGCCTTCTTCAAGCAGGGCCAATGTGCAAAAGGAGACCGATGTAAATTCTCCCATGACTTAACAATTGAACGGAGGGTAAGGTTTTCTTCTGAAAAGTAAATATTTTAAACGCATTAAATTTCCTTAAATGTTAAGCATGTTATGATTTAACACATTTATATAATTTAAAAGTATTATAATTACTAGAATTAGTTTTAACCGTGTCTTCCTTTTTAATTAAATTTTCTTAAATTAACAAAATTAAGTCATTAACTTTTATAATATACTTATTGCAGGCAGAAAAACGTTCTCTCTATGTGGACATGAGAGATGATGATGACACTATGGACAATTGGGATGAAGAGAAGTTGAAAGAAGTGGTTGAAAAGAAGCATGGGGAAGGAGATAAACAAAGGCCTACTACAGATATTGTATGTAGCTTTTTCAAACACAAAAAGCATCTAAAATTAATATATTTTTATGACTTAAATATATATCATCACCATCACCAAAAAGTGATGATTGAATGTGAAAAGTACTTTATATTTGTTAAATAAAGTAATATACACTAAATATGTACATAGCTTTTAGCTTTTATCTCAAGTAAAAGTAGATAAACATTTCCAGATTTGCAGACACTTCCTGGAAGCTGTGGAGAGATCAAAGTATGGTTGGTTCTGGGAGTGTCCTGCTGGAACTAAATGCATTTATAGGCATGCCTTACCACCAGGGTTTGTTCTTAAAAGGGACAAGAAAAAAATGGAAGAGAAGAAAAATGAGATTTCTCTTGTAGATTTAATAGAAAAAGAGAGAGCTGCACTTGGGCCGAACCAAACTAAAATTACTCTAGAGACATTCTTGGCATGGAAGAAAAAGAAAATCAAAGAGAAGCAGGTAAAAAGCAGATGTATAATTTTGTTCATTATTTGAATATCAAGAACAAACAGTGTTTCTGAAAACTCTTTAAAGTTTGTCCTTCCATGGACCTTACAAAGCTATACTTGTTATGTCATTTATAAATTAATTTGTATTTACAATAAATCACCAAAAATAATTAGTTAAAATTGGAGATAAAGTAGACTGCTCAAACCTTCAAACATGGACTGAAGTACCAAGCTTGTAAGAAAGTGAATAGGGTTGATATTATTTATGTATTCTAAATAAATCAGGAGGTTTCTATTTATTTTTTGACATTTGACTAATGTATATCACCATTTTGTTAATACAGGACCATTAACATATTTTGCTATTTGATATTGTATAGTTGTCTATAGAGCTCGAAGAACTTTTCTAAACAATGAAATATTACAGGAGGCCCTTAACACGGCAGAAGAACAGCGTCGTAGTGACTACAAAGCTGGTCGCGCCGTTGGTATATCTGGTCGAGAGATGTTCTCCTTTGACCCAACAATGGCAGATGATGCTGACGATGGAGATGAAGCTTTTGACCTTGGCAAATTTAACTCGGATGAGGAAGAAAAAGAAGTTGATTATCGGAATATTGAGCTGGAACTTATTGGAATGGAAGCATGCGAGGTGAGTGGCTATGATTTTGCAATTTCCAGTTTCAACATTTTTTATGTTCAAATTAGTTCTTTGGAAAGCACTTATCTAAGTAATATGAGATCTTTGTTAAGTTTAAAGGTAATATTGACGACTCATTGGTCTAGTGGTTAGTACCCCTGACTGCGAATCCATGGGTCCCGGGTTCGATCCCCGGCTGAGACGAATATCAATGTGATGAGCATTTGGTGTTGTGCGTTTAAATATATATTTATATGTCTATTGTCTATATATCTATAATATGTATGTATATCCGTTGCCTAGTACCCATAACACAAGCTTCACCAGCTTAGCACCACCAGACTAGTTCAATTGGTGTGAATTGTCTTTATAAAAAAAAAATATATATTAATATAATGATATCTATCCCTGAGTACGATTCCTACATGTCTAATTTAATATACAAATGTTATTTTCGTTTCTCTAAATAATGTTTATTAGAAGTAGTGCAACTGAACTAAAAATGTACTTCTTTTATAGGCAGACGATAGTGGAACTAAGGCGACGACAGACCGGTTAGAAAAGCTCGGTGAAGATCTGGTAAATGGTGAGACACCAGAAGATGCGGAAGCTGCAGTTCCTATCAATGAAAACCTCTTCCTGGCTGAAGACCTTGATGAGGAATTGGAAAATTTAGACCTTGATGATTAGATCCTTGAAGTGTATAGATATTTTTTAATAAATTGTGAATATTTTTTACTGGTTTTTAAATAATTCACAATAGTCATTCTACAGATGAAAAGGATAGTTGCGGTAGATATTGAGTGTATTATTGAAATATATAGTTATTTTTAATTAACTTTTTGTTTACGGGCCGTTCAGAGAATCAGATTTTCAATTTATTCCCCCCCCCCCCCTCTCCATTCTCTTGTCAGCAAAAGTAAGCAAAGCTCTCAAAAATAATAGTACATAAACGTATCAATTTAATTTTAATTTTTTTTTTTCAAATTAATTTAAAGGAATCCTTTGGAAATGCATTTCGTCTTCAAGCATAGACAATGTGTGTGTAATTTGTCTATAAGGATTAAAATAAGAAAATCAAAATTCCCCCCCCAATACTGCTTACGTAATGCTTCAACAGCCCCTTATGCGAATAAGTGAATAAAACACATATTAAATAAACATTTTTATAAACAATTACAATACAGCATTGTAAAAATAAGGCCTCAATTCCATGTTTGATTAGTTAAAAACTAAGCCATTTTGCAGGGTTTTGTATAGTTATTTTATCTATTTGTTCATCTGTGAATCCCTTAGCTTTCATTCGTGGGAGTATATTATTTATTATGTGGGAATAGCCATGTCCACCGAAGTCAATCTGAAATTTCCATAAATTTATTACTGTATTGCGTAAGTGATGTATAAATAATACGTGAATCCGGATATAGAAAAATAATTTAAAAAAAAAGGGTGCGTATACTTATGTACGCGCGTAAGAAGTTATACTTCTTTGGCATTATTATCTATATAATATATTAAAATGAAACTCGTTTTCCGTTGTCACGACATAACATGAAAACGGCTTGACCGATATGGCCAATTATTATTTTATAATATTCTTTGAAGTACGAGGATGGTTCTTACGGAGAGAAAAATTAAAAAAATTGGGTGAAAAAGTCTAAAAACAAAACATTTCTGTATTCCCATACAAAATATTCGTAATAATACTTAAAAATCAATTTGAACTAAAGAATCGACTGTTAGGCGGTACGATGTTCGCCATGGTAGCTAGTTAAAAATAGTTTTTGTTACAATTAAATAATCAAAGACTGGAAAAGGAGTCCTTTAAGTCAATAAAGTTCAGTTTACATTTGAAAAATTAAATAAATAAATATTTATTATTATTCTCTTACATTAAGTGTAACATAAATTCTATTATTATTCGAATGTTGTTTTTAAATATTGTCCAATGCCGTAGCATCTTCCATGGGCAACTTCATTCTGATAATTTTGTGTCACGGTGCGCGCGCATCGTAAAATTTCACTCTCATCAATTTTTCATAACGCGCCTAAAGAAGTATAACTTCAATAAATGTATTATCCTTTGTTCCCTATTTTATCTTTGTAGATCTCTTTGTTGTTAAGGTTAAATTCATGTTATTAAAGTAAGATTCGATTCCCGGCAAACATTTGTTCCTATTGAGTCTGATCACTTAAAAATATAACCGCTTCATTGGACAACTTTGAAATAGTAGTTACTTACCAATCTATGTTTGGTATGAATATCGTGCGACATTAAAATCTTATCTTCCTTTCCTTCATCAACTAAACGTTTGATCATGTTTAGTCTTTGTGCATCCGACGGCATGTCAGTAGCAATGTTGAGCTGGTAGTGGGATACTTCAACTCCAAATAGATCGAATTGACAGTATACGCCCAGTTGAGAAAATTCGAAGAGTTTTTCGAAGTCTAGAAGTGTTCCTGTTACAAAATATAGGGTAAGATTTAGAAGTCTCACTTCGCTACGTCAAAAATGTGCTGTAATTTAATATATGAGAGTTGGCGCTGAGTTTTGTTTTTTCATTTGACCCATATATCTAAATATCCTTCGATAAAAAATCTACATAAGTTTCCATGCATTCTAATAATAGAATTTCAAGGAATTGCCACTATCGCAGAGGCTAAATCCTTTAAATAATGGATAGCCTCAAAAAACAGTTTTTGTGACGTCATAATCAGATTTTTTTCTATTAATTTTGAATATATGAAAAAAACTCTTTTCTGTAAAATTGCTGGTATCGAATCTGATAGCTTTTACTATTCATCGAGATTGCACATTTTACTTGCAATCAATTGCAATAATTTTATTTCAAACTAATAATTTAAAAAAAAAAATTAAATCGCTTACGATCTAAATGCGACATGACAGCCTTTTCGACTCTTCCACCAGCTTCTGTGTAAAGTCTTATTATTTCAAAAGGTGCTTCGGGATCACGGTGAGGATGAAAACTGACTCCGCATCCAAGCTGAGACTGAAGTTCGCCCGCAGCTTTAATGGCTTTACGTTCAAAATCTGTGAAGAGTTATTTTACGTTTCAAAGGATGGTGTAAGAACAGAGTCCAGGGTCAACATTGATATTGTTATATAATAGTTTTTATATTGATACTGTCTTATTCATAAAAATTAACACTGATTTGGATTCCAGATTCACTCAGTTTAAGGCAGTGATATTAAATATTTATTCGTTAAAAATTAATGAATAATTAATTCATAACAAAATGACACAATTGTTATAAAATACATGCAAATAACAAAAAAATTGTGATAAAATTTTTTTCCAAATTATACTTCATGGTTGGTTTTTTTATATATATTTAATACGACGTACGTGTCCAAGCATCAATACTTATATACTATTTATTGAGTAGCCAGAATTAACACAAAACCTTATCTCATACCTTTAATTGGCCAAACACTTGCTATTTCCCCCATAACACCAGCTTTAACTGAGGGGTAATCTACACAGCCTTCAGTTAGCTCTTTTAGCATATGATTATATAAATCTTCGATTTTTAAGGCTATCACTTTGGTATCTTGGACATCTGCTATGTAATGACCTGTTCCAGCCACTATGTGGACATTGGTTGTCTCCGACACTTGTTTGTAAAAATCTATGTCTCTTTCAATTCCAACTGTTGTATTTTCTACTATAGTTCCTGTATAAATTGGATTTTTACAAATAAGAAATTGATAAAAAGATTTCTTAATATTAAATAATGAAATATAGTTTTTTTTTTCTTATCTCTCTATTATATATTTTCATTAACATGTAACAATGTCTTAGTAAAAAAGTTTATGTATTAACAATGAATGTAAACATTAATAATTTACATTTTACCTCCACCATACTTTTTATATTCCATAACATCATTAAGGACAGCTTCCTTTGCCAATGAATCATTTAATAATAAATTAGTTTCTGAACTATATGGGTATTGTCTCAAAAACCCAACATTTTGCAGAGTAAATCCAAACTTGAACTTGTCTGCTATTTGTTTTGGAGGTTCTTTGTAGAAATGGCTAAATTCCATAGCCAGATGTTCATGTGTCAGGGTACGTCCAAGAAGACTTGAGTCCACATCTCCTAAAACTGAAAAAAGCACTCAGTAGGTATTGTGTACAAATTTATTGCATAAAATAATTATGGAAAATATATGGAAATTATTAAGTTATTTTAACATAAAAACAGGAGTTACCTGTTTGAACTTTTCCATTCATTTTCTACTTTCCGCGTAGCTATACAAGACACTTGTCACCAAAGCAAAGAAGCACTAGGTACTTATTTATGTAAATTATGTTGATATGTGGCATTAAATGATAAAATTTACAAATATACTCGCTGATAAGCAGATTAATGTTTAATAAATTATTAATATTATAAATATAAATTAGTGCAAAAATTATTTCACTATGAATTAAAATATATGAATATTAATCCTACTAATAATTAAATAGGTTAGAGATTGTAAAAACACATATTTTTTCAAAAATCTATTTAATCAAAAAAATATTATTTTGTTTACATTCTTATCAAGTCAATGTGGATTGTGGTATGACGTAGTGGTTAGTATATATAGTTATTAATTATTGTTATCAGCCGCCACAGTCATTGATAATAATTGACGATGGTGTTGTCGGTAACAATAATTAAACAAGTTTTAAAGTTGCCAGTTAGGTATTTGTGTTTTTAATTTTTACCGCCGTCTTATATTATATGTACAAAGTTACTTTCTTGAGTTTCTTCTAATAGGATGGGACCTAAAAAGCAATGCATAATAAATGCTCCATATTATTTTTGGCATACACCAAAGACCAATGATAAAATATGTGAGAAATAAAACTCGGTCTCCATAGTAACAATGTCTAGTTTACTGTTTTCTGTCCAATTCTGAAAAAGTATTTCTTAGTGAGCTTCTTATAAAGAACTCAAGAGGAATTAAGTTTTTTCTTTTGTACTTGTAAGAAGTAATGTTTCGATTACTGCATTAATTTTATAAAAGTACGTAGTATAAATTACGCGAAATGCCTATTTTAGTTAAAGACTTCACTTGGTCTCAAACTACTAATGCAATAAACATAAGAATTCCCTTGGATCCGGTATATCGTGAGGCAGTAGATATTTTTACAACCGATAAGTATATTAAAGCACATTTTAGACCATACTTATTTGAAATTTTTCTGCTATATGAGGTAAATACTGAGAAAAGTAAATGCACACTGCAAGATGATTTAATGGTATTTGACCTAATTAAGAAAGAACAGGTGGATTGGGAAGTCTTAGAAAAAATATTAACCAAAGATGAAAAAGCCAAACTGAGAGCAGAGATGCTCGCTGAATGCCAAGAAAAGGCTAAGAAAGAATCTGAAGAGCGAGCTATAAGAAAAAGCCAGTTAGATAGATTTACTGTACAACAAGCCATGGAAATCGATACTAAGCAACATACACTTATGGACTCTAGGAGAGATGACGAACGTAATAAAGCTATGAATGAGTTGGAAAAGTGGCGATCGAAGACGACTACAGAAACATATAATGATTTCCAAAGTATGGATGCGATCACTGATAGTAACAGTACTTCTAGAGTAAAGATAGTAGAGTTACCTGACGACGAGCCAGAAATAAAAGCGAAAATAACGGAAAGGAAAACTATAAGTAAGACACCGGTGAAAACGCCAGTTAGGTCAGAATATGTTGAAAAAAAGAAGCAGGAAATAGGTAATCGAGTTCTACCAAACTTACGGCGAAGTGGTCTAGTGGAGATTAAGCACACACCGAGGAGTTTCCCAACTCCTAGTAGAGAGTCAACGGCACATGAAGAGGAGGCTTGGTTAAGAAATATTACACACGCTAGACGAGCTACTGGTAGGTAGAAAGTATTAGGGGTACAATATAATGTAAAAAATAAAATAACACATGATTTTTAGGAAATGTGCATGAGCTCTAACTATTGTAATATTTGGTTGCAGGGTTTGTATCCGAAGATTTGCGTCCCGAAGAACAAGACCCTCAATGGTGCAAGGAAAAGGGTGACGAGTTTTTCAGAAACGGCAACTTTCTAGGAGCTATAAGTGCATATACCCACGGCATCACATTATCTGATAAATTACCTAGTTTGTACTCAAATAGAGCAGCTACACATTTTGCTTTAGGCAATTTTAATAAATGCGTAAGTATGTAAAGTACTATTTATCATCAAAATTATTTGATTAAAGGGTGTATATATGCCGGAACTATATTTCCTAACGATAACGTGACTGAGTAATGAATTCTAACGTTATCTGATATTGCAGGTGACTGATTGTTCTACCGCTTTAGACCTAATGAAGCCGGCCTGCGAGGGTAATAGAAGGAGTAGGGCAAAATGTATTGCACGTCGCGCTGCCGGGCTAGCACGAATAGGTCTTCTGAACAAAGCTATTGATGAAATGAAAGCTGCGGCAAAATTACTGCCAGATGATGAAAATATCAAGAAAGATATTTATGACATGGAGAGAGCTTGGGAGCAAAATCCTGATTCAGAGTAAATACAAGGCCTTCGCTAAATCAAAAATTTATTTCTAACATTTGAACAAATATAAATAATGTTTAGGAATATAATACAATATCTATACAACTATAATGCTTTTACTCTTCAATTTTTTTTTGATTGGATAGACCAAGGTTGTTCAATAAGGCCTGTGGTGATGGGTCTCTTCCACGGAACCTTCTAAATATTTCACTGGGCTGACATGCACCACCAACTGCAAGAAAACTTTCTCTGTATCTTTTACCAATTGCTATCACATCCTGATCTCCAGCTCTAGCCTCTTCAAATGCACTGTAGATGTCAGCGGCTATCATTTTTGACCATAAATGGCAATAGTAAGCAGCACCCCATTCCTCAGAGAAAATTTTTGTGAAAGAGAGCAGGTGTGAATCATATTTATCAAATGGCAGTGCATTGTATTTAGGCCACAATTCCTTTACCAAGTCTCGCCAAAAAGTAGTCTTAGAATACAACTCTAAATCTAATCGAGATAGGTATAGTTCACGACATAAATTATATCCTGCCATATGGCTTCTAACATTTTGCAAATTATGTATAATTTCTTCTGGCAGTGGTTCTTCAGTGTTATAGTGTCCACTTATAGCTCGGATTGTATGCGGATCAAATAGCCAATGCGTCATCACTTGCCCACAAACATCAGCAGCATCCCATTCCACATTAGAGAGACCTGCCACTTCTGAATAGGTTGCTTTTGTTAGTAAATTACGTAAGGCATGTCCAAATCTTTGAAACAGGACACCAACCTCTTTGAAAGACAGTAGAGATTGCTGTCCCTCACTTGGAGCTTGGAAGTTAAATATTAATGCTGATAAAGGATCTGTAGATGTAAGAGCGCATTTGTTGCGTATTGAAACATGCCAACCAGCGTCATCATAAATGCGAATTTTTTCATTTTGTCTTGCATAAGGATCTAAAAAGAACCCAGCTATAGGTGTGTTACTTGTTTCATCATAAACATCATAAAATTTAACATCTTTATGCCATGTATGCACATTGGATCTTTCAACTATTTGTATTTTGAATAATGTGCTACATAAATTAAACAAGCTTGTGATTACACGTGGAAGTGGAAAATATTCACGAATTTTATCTTCATCATAGTTGTATAAAGACCATTTTTGTTTTCTTTGCCAATATGGGATATCCCAGTGTTCTAGTTTACCATCAAATCCTCTTTCTTTTGCAAAGCCTTGCAGGGATTCTAACTCAATATCTTGAAGTGGTCTAGCATTTTCAAGTAATTTGTCAAGACACTTATACACATTCTCAACTGAACCAGCCATTTTAGTTTCCATGCTCATATCAGCATAGGTTTCAAAACCTAACATTTTGGCCTGTTCTGCTCTATATTTTCGTATTTGTGCAACATGGGTACTTGTTTCTAAATCTTTATTGCCATAGCCTGAACATCTTTGCACATATGCCTGCCATGTATTCCAACGCAATGATCTCTCCGGGCAATATTGCATAAATGGTTCGAAAATATGTGGTTGTAGAGTAATTTTCCAAGGTCCTTTACTAGCATTATTATTTATGGACATAACTTTTGTTAAACTTTCAGGAAGTTCTTTGGATAGTTGTTCATCACTGATAAAGCTACTAAAAATATTTGTGGCCATTTTAACTTTATCTCGAAACAATTCCCTTTCTTTTTGTAACAAATTGAGAATATTATCTAATTTTTCTCTTTTAACACCCTTAATGTCAAGCCCATTAAGTTTACCTTCAAGAATATATTTATCCAATAATCTTTGTTCTTCATCGGTCAACTGCTTCAGACGGTTTTTTTCATTTATGGCAGCATTGTATATTGGCACACTATTAAATTTAGTTGATCTTGCTTTGTAAGCTCTTTGGTGGATTTGAATATAGGATGTAGTTGGCATCAAGGAACTATTACCTAAATATAAGGTTTTAGCAACACCCCATGTTAGTTCTAGTTGGTTGTCTAACTTTTCCAAAGGCTGAAAGATCTCAACAAAAGCATTTTTGCAATCAGAGCATGATTCTTCTATCTGTTTAACTCCACTCTCATAATCTAAGCTAAGCTTACTGATAGCAGCAATGCACTTTTCAATTGTAATATCGTTAAATTCAGGCAGGCCGTTCTCAGTGAGAAGGACATTCTTATCAGAATCTTCACCAATTTCTGGAATTCTGAAATTATGTTTAAATGATTTTTAAGGAACAACTGACAAATGCAAAGAAACCTATGCTTGAATTAGGTATAAAAAGTTGATAAAACAATAGATTTGTATCAGCTCAAAGCAAATATTAACCTTTTATTTTTTCTGTATTAAAAGCTTATTATCTGCAATTATTAGATGGTGATACTTAACATATTTTAGATTTTTATGACGTCGTTCTTAATATCGATGCGCAAAAATAATTTTACAGAGTTCTTAAGAAAATCGTATATTAATAAACATTGAAACTTACAGGACAACGTATCCAGAATTGCGTTTATTTTGTAAAAAGGATTTCTTCAAATGTCGTGTTAAAACACTTGTTCTAAGGAAGAATGCCATAATCGGTAATATTATTACTTTTTTCTATTCATTAACATTAATTATTTCATAATAATTGAATAAAAGCCGAATTCTCCCTGCGCTCAACACGCATGACACAAATGACATGATTTTGTCATTTCGACAATTGACTTCTGATAACTGGATATTTGACAGTTACTTTTAGCTATGCCTTTAATAATTGTAATAGACTACTTCAAGGCTTTTACAGGCTATATATCTATAGTATGTGCGTTTTCCAATTACAGCACTAGAGCGCATTATGCGGCATAATGCTCAACGTTAAATGTTCCAACTACAGCAACGCTTCGCACAATTGAGCACTCTCCAAACTAATGCTCTCGCATGCTTCTCGCAATAAATATCAACACAATGACAGAAAATTGACCAGTGTTTTTCATTAAGTTGGCATTTATCGAAATTTTCGTTAGTAAATGTTATTTATTGTTGAAAAATTTGTAAGGCTTTCGTTTCGTCGTAGATTTTGAAAATAATTAAAGTTATTTCAAACTGCTAAAAAAAAATATCAGTATGGATGAAGGTATAAATAGTTACTTTTTTTATATTCCACATTTAAAATATGAATACAATTTTATTTTAAAATTCGGATCTGTAAACAAATTTATTTTACAGGATTATACTTTTGTAAACATTGCAATGGTTTTGAAAAAGTATATAATTTTTTTAGAAATCATTTAAAAAAAATTACTTACTCAAAACGTAAATGATGTAAACTTCTTACATGAAACTATATATTTTACTGTTAATTTAGCTTGTTAAAACCTTATATTCTTTAAAGGTTTTCTCTTATTTCAGTAAAAAAATGTTAATGAAATAATTTGATTATTAAAATAAGCGTAAAAAGTTTTCAACCAATTATTATTGTTAACCACATTATTGATACATTAATGAGGTTGCTAACTCTATTCAGAACATTTTTTTTTCAACACTGACTTAGCGCACTCTGCTGATGCATTTGAAAACTAATTCAAGTTCCAATTAAGCTTCAGCATTATGCGGCATTGTGCGGCACTGAGTCGCATTATGCTCTGTAATTGGAAAACGCACTATATTATTTTCTTATGATTACTGTGATAGGTAATTTATGCATAAGTAAACGCAGTTGAACAAGGTATGTTTGTGCGTCAAAGTATCTAGAAGTTCGCATGTATACTTTTAATAGAAAAAAACCCTTAAAACTACGTCTGCACATCTAATGAGACTGGTCTGAGTTAATTTTTGGATACTAGATATCGGTGTAAACTGTGTCATTGATAGTAATGTAATTACCACTCTTTCAATCAAGCGTTTTAAATAAATAAAAAAATAAATGAAATGAGATTATTATTTTACTAAAATAAATTCAACAGCGTCTAAATCCTTTTCAGGGCTAACATTTTCCACTAAAGGCATGCTTATCATCTGACAGGAACATAACGCACTGCAGTTTTTACACGTTCTTTCATCAGATTCGTTTTTAGGCTCTTTGACTGGCGGGCTGCAGCAAAAATCGGTGTCTAGACCCATCTTCTCGCCATCTTCTAATGTTTGAGGAAGATGTTGATTCAAAGTTTCTGGTAGAAGTAAACTGGCTATGCCACCAGCGACTAGCAACGCGCCCATTATGATTAATGGTAGTACCATAATATCGGAGCCCTTAAAAAATAAAAAAAAGTTAACGAAAGTAAAGATTAGAGACGCTTCTAGGGGTACGAAGTGAACACTTGTCTGCGTCTATTTAGTTGATATTTTTAGGCATCCTGTTGGTTCAAACAATAGTAAAATATCCTTGTTGCCGAGAATTGAGGTCTTACAAAGTTAGCTGAGGCAGTTCTAAGTTCAGAGACTTCGAAATTGGTAAAAATAAAGAAAATTTTAAAGTAACTGGATTCCTACATCCTACTTATACTACTTAAACCAATTATTGAAATTGAAAAAAATGAAGTATTTTTAATTGTTTCGACATCAGTTAAAAATTAAAATCTTTTGAAACATTTCTATAGAGCCGCTTAGATTTACAAGTATTATTTTAACAATTTTTACATTAATAATATCATCACATCAAAAAATGTCATATAACAATGCATTTTAGTTCATTTATAGGATTCATTGTTTAATTTGGAAACTTTCCCTTACCAAATAATTTACTAGAGGTATAAAAATAGGGCCCAGCATGCCCAAAACTGAACTTAAGCTCATTCCCAATCCCCTTACAACAGTTGGATACAATTCAGACGCCATCAAGGGTAAGACTACGAAAGATGATGAAATTCCCATCTTTCCCACGCAGTATAACGCCAGAGTAACATTGGTTTCTGTAAACAGAAAGAGGATAATTGACGTAGGTCCTTCTTTCAGATTATATTTAGTTGTCTAACACACTTGTTGCTAACTTATGGTAAATATATTTGTTGGTGCAATTAACATTAAAAAAATTGTTTAAATTAAGTTGTAGATAATTAAATAAATTAACTCTGCCATGGTAGGTCCATTTAGTTTTAAATCTGTATTATGTATAATGAATTTCAACGTCAGCCCTGCGATTCTGTAACTCACTTTTCGAACTCACACAGCGGTTTTCGCGTCGGCGGTCGCTCTCAAATCAGTTGTGAAGCAGTCATTTTATGATTTGGCATTCTGATAAACAATAAACTACAAGCTCCCACCTTTTCAGAGTGCCAAATCATAAAATTACTTCTTCACAACTGATTTGAGAGCGACCGCCGATGCGAAAACCGCTGAGTGAGTTCGAAAAGTGAGTTACAGAATCGCAGGGCTGTACTTTAAAAATATTTGATAATGGTATAGGTGGTGGAATCCGTTTCCGCACTTTGACTCGTACTCGGTCCGTCGTGCGTAAAGTCCTGGCTAACTACGCCAGCGTAGCTCCTGCCAGAAGCATAGAAGTCTCCTTCGCAGGCTTCACGGAGCGACGTCACTGCTCCGAGGAATTCTGCACGTTGTTTAACCACAGCCCATATTTGATAATTTAAAAATATTTTTTTTAATAGAACTAAAGAAAATACGTTAAACTAAATAAAGTCCTTGATACAATGCTGGTGGAGGAAGTAAGGTGCTGATCTTCCTCCGATATAAAGCGAGGATCCTCGACCACAGACAGGCCGGACCGGACCGAGGCCTCAAGAAGTTGTAAATTTACTTAGCGATAGTGATTTGTAGGCCCTAAAGTATGTTACCTACCATGTTGTACCAAAAACGTAGTCAAACACGCAACTCCACCCACCACCATACTCATACAAAGGGTCCAGCGCCTCCCAAGTCTCTCCATACAAGGCCACAAAAACAGATAAGTAGGTAACTCAACAACGCCAGCCAAGAAGAAATTCAAGAACTCATCACCACCCAACACAGGCGCATAATACGATAATCCGACGTAAACACTTGTGTTTGTGAACCAAATGAAAGTGATGATTATGGTTTTCTTCCTCATATTTGGTGTTCGGAATAAATCGAAAATGCCATAGGTTCGCAACTTCTCTTTTTCGAGATCTTGTTGCAGTTTGTCTGATTCGTATTTGCGGCGAAGGTGGACCATGTAGTTCTTGGGGAGGGACTTTCCGTTTATTCTGAAAGACAAATTTTGTATTTTAACAGCTTAAATACGCTCGTATATTTGGGGACACATCATATTTATAGGATATAGAAGATTTATGCGTGAACCCTAATCATTTTTTTATGTTACAGAAGGCAGACGGGCAGGAGGCTCACCTGATTAAGTGATTAGCATCTTCTGGCAGTAAGAGCCGTCCATGGACGCTCGCACTGCCAGAAGGCTAGCAAGCGCGCTGCCGGCCTGTTAAGAATTGGTACGCTCTTTTCTTGAAGGACCCTAAGTGGAATTGGTTCGGGAATACTTCAGTGGGCAGCTGGTTCCACATAGTGGTGGTGCGCGGCAGAAATTGCCTTAAGAGACGCTCAATTGTTTGTCATTAACTCTAATATGTGTTTTCTTCTTCCCCTACTAGAGGCTAGCCTCCATTCTCGTGAAGCGGGTCTTGTCCTGTCCTGTGCTTGATACAGCAACTCGTTCGCACTGCTACGTTCCGTGTAATTTAATTTAAATAGGGCATTAGTTACAATGCTATAATATGCATTGGGGCAGTGAAGCATAGATACTTAATAAATCAAAGAATGTCAATACATACCGAGCCATTTTCTTCAAAATAACTTCGGCCTTTTCAAATTGTCCTCTAGCGAGTAACCATCTAGGACTTTCGGGCATAAGCCAGATGTATAAAAAGAAGCAGACGAAGGGCAATGTCGTAGCTAAAGCCAAATAACGCCAGTCCCTCACTAAGTAGACCACGCCAGCCAGGAGGATTAAGCCCATGGAATAGGCGATGTTTGAGAGAATAGTGCAGAGTGTCCGGGATCGAGGTCCAACAAGTTCGATGGCTAAAAAAAGCCTCTTTTTATTATATTACAATCTTTTGTTAACAATTTGAATTATTTAAAGTTATAAAAACATAAATGTATCATTAAAATGTAATTTTTATTATCCGATATTATACTGAATCCATTCTCACCTTTCCCTATTTTTAGATAGAAAAGAGAAGACAGAAAAAAACTTTATTAAACATAATAAAAAACGATGTTTAGTTTAAAAGAAGTGCACTAGCCCCCACACTAGGATTCCAAGTGTCGTGGGCATAATAATTTCTACAGAACACTTTATAATGAAACTACTGTTGCACAATAAGAATATTTTCCTCTTTAGCATAGGACAGGTTGAGAAAGTGTTGTTTAAGAGTGTTAGTGAGTTACAAGAACATTAGTAGTAAAGTACATTTAAGTACAGGTAACTTATATTTTATGTAACTAGAATGAATATTAACAAACCCAAAACGTATGGAGTCGCCATAATAGCTGGTACCGTAAACCCAACACCAAATCTGAAGATAAGCCAAATATAATAGTTCTGAGCGAATGCTGTAGCCACTCCAAATATGCACTCGATTAAAAGATAGATAAAGAAGGAGGGCTTGCGTCCAAAGGTGTCTTGCAGGTAGCCGAATATGTAATTTCCAATAATACCGCCTACAGCGAGAAGTACTAGTCCCAGAGTTGGCAAGAAGTCCTTGTCACAGACAAGGTCCCACTGAAAATAATATGTCACTATATTAGCTAATACATTATTATAATTAAACTAGCTGACCCGGCAACCCGTTTTGCCATGTATATTATTTCTAGGAAACATATTTTTAGTTCAATAAAACTATGTACAATAATAAAAAAATAGGGGTAAAAATTAAGGGTTGTATGTATTTTTGTATGCTGACTGAAAAAATAAAAACAAAAAAATTTGTCTAAAAAAAAGTTTTTTGGGGTGAACAACCCTTATCACTTAGGGGTTTGAAATATAGATAGTAGCCGATTCTCAGACTTACTGAATATGCGTAAAAATTGCACAAGAATCAGTCGAGCCGTTTGGGAGGAGTATGGGAACGAACATTGTGACACGATAGCTTTATATATGTCACCGTAAAATTGTAAACACCGCTAGATTGTAATCTATCTCGCGAGATTGTGAACTGTCGAAAGATTGTGAACCTCAACGTACTGCTTACAATTTAACGTACCTATTATTATTCGGTAGATTGTAATCTATCGAAGTGAAATCGTCGATTTTCGACACGTATCCGTTTCACAAGACGTTTTCTTTTGCGAACTAGCGAACTGTGGAATCGACTCGCGATGGGGGTCTTTCCTGGGAGAAACGACCTCCAATTGTTTAAATAAAATACTCTTAAAAAGAGTGTATCCTACCTCACAGGCCGGCAATGTACCCACTAAAATGTGTCCATGGGTTGCGATGCCTCCGCTTTTGTAGGCTCGTTGGCTCGTATCATTTAAAAAAAATTTACACGATTATAAATATACAGACTACATCAGACAATTAAATGATTATTAATTTAATTAACTGAAATCGACCTTAGAACGTAAACTTCCATAGGTGACTGTTTTCGGAAAAGAGTTTACTTTCTCTTGTTCTTGACCTACCTCTGTAACTACGGTACTCTGGTATACGGTGTCTTCATACACCCATCCATTTTTACATGGCACGATATCAACAGGACCTTCTGACATCAAAGCCTCCTCAATTGTGGAGTACCGCGAGAGGATATCGGTGTAGTTAATGTCGTACATGTTACATTGTGAATAATCCTGGATACCGTTGCGACGCTCCTGTGGGATACTAAAAAATATTGCTGTTAATAGCCGCTGGTTTTTAAAGTTATACTTCTTTTGGGGCGTTAGGGAAACATGAGAGTAAATTTTTAAGATGCGCGCGCATGCCGTCACAAAAAAACACATACCCTGAACTTAGTCAACATTTTAGTTTTTTAAAGTTATACGATGAGAGTAATTTTTTTCTATTGTTAGTGTCGTTTTTTCGACAAACGTAGAATAAGGTGAAAGATAAAAATTTTGAAAACGTTTTTATCTTGTTACGCCAAAGAAGAATAACTTCTAACGCGGATACACTTTTTTTAATTTATACTTATTTCGTATATAAAATAAAATAAATTAATTGAATAGGTCCTTCTATTTGTTTCTGGTTTGTTTTTTATAATTCTATTATGTAAATATTAATTTATTAATATCAAGTTAATATTTAAAATTATATGTTGTTCCTAATAAGGAAAACAAATGTTTGTTTTATTAACCAAAAATAAAAAAATATTTAATTAGTTATTTAAAAATCAGTTTAAAGACTACGTTGTACCAAACCTGAAATTCTTAGTAAGTTCCACATCTAGCCCCTCCAAATCTGGTACTTTACACCAATGATTGACATCCCCAGCCATAAACAGCTGCGAATACGCATGAAACCCACATGGTATGACGGCTGGGAGGAGGATGAAATAGATCACGAGCTTTTGAAAACGGCCAAATTCACCAACATCTTCTAAAATCGCGTCAAAGTCCATTGCTGATCCTATAGTAGGAATTCAACTTAATATAATACTCAAATATTTATCAAAAGAGCATCTTTATCTGCGCTGCACATAAAAAAAGAATATCGCAATTTGAATTGCAAGTTTTTTCGATAAAAGTAGGTTTTTTGTATTGTGTTTCATTATTTGTTTTTTGCAACGAAGTGTAAATAAATAAATAAATAAAAAAAAAAGGTTCTATCCTTGAGAACCGGGAAGTGGCAGACTCCATATAGTTAAAAATTGTCATTAATAAAATACTACAATAAAATATATCTAGGTCTCAAATGGAATGTTGTTATTGTAATATGATAATTATAATGATCGATCTCGATCGGAGAAACAAGAATGTGTCTTGTGTTATGTTACTAAAAAAAAAAATAGTGGCGTTACAACTTTTTTAGGTCTGGCCCTTAGATTTCTGTATCTATTTAATGGCACAGGCAAGTATGTGTTCAGCTTCCTGTGCCTGACACACGCGGTCTACTTTTTGGGTCTAAGGCAAGACGGTTTTCTTCTTCTTTAATTCTAAGCGTTTGTGTTTTGGATAAGCTACACAAATATATGTTACACAGGAGGATAAAGACACAAGGAAGAAATGGAGGCAAGCCGGTTTCCTCACGATGTTTTCTTTCACCGTTGTCAGCGAATGTTTAATGCACACTATCTATACTAATATTTAAAAAAAATAAGTGATCGTAATATCTAATTGTTCGAATTGAACATTACTTCGTTTTTTACATAATTCATTTATCGAAGAAGACTATACAATATACATACTACGGCCGAATTAGTAAAACAATAATTCTTAGGCCAGCTATAGCGGCTCCGGAAAGAGCTACGATTGCAATAATGGCTACGAACTACGCAATTTCGAATACTACTAATAATTATTATTGCAAACATTAATAGTACGTTTTATTTATTTCCTTCGTTACGGTAATTCAGAAATACAATTAAAATGATTAAATAAAAAGGAGGGAAACTTTCAGCTTTATCGATTTCAAGCGATCTCAAAATCGATAAGCTTGCACACCACAAAATTACTTTTTTTTTGGCAATAGTTTTTTTTTTAACTTTATGCCAGTTTGAAGTAATATAGGTAGGGAAACTACACGCGAGAAAAATAAGCAAACACATCAAGAGATAACAAAGCACAGAATAACTTAAACTTTTTCCTGTATGAAGTTTTATAACCACAGAATAACTTAGATTGTAGATTATAAATTGTTACAAGTTTGCGTAGTCACCATTGTAATGGTTAGAAAAAAAACATTATTTTTCGATGTTCAATTTGATGAAATTTCTATATTAAGGAAGGTATTAAGGTACTTAGTTATATAGGGACTTACCTTAGTCATAAAAGTTGTAAATAATGATTGAAGAGCGTCACCAACGTATCCAGTTTGAGTGATGCGGTCACAACTAGTCACTGGACCGGACATTTGGGCTCATCTAGGGACCCTACGCTATACTATACAGGCGGTTCATAAAATTATCAACTTTTGTTAATTTTGTTAATTCTTAAAAGGCCGGCAACGCACTCGCGAGCCCTCTGGCATTGAGAGTGTCCATGGGCGGTGGCATCACATAACATCAGGTGAGCCTCCTGCCCTGCTGTTCTAAAAAAAAAAGAAGTCTTATACTAGGTAAAAATATTCATATAAGACAGATATGAATATTTTTACCTAGTAACTCCAGCGTGTACTTCAGTGTTTTCCGCAATCAGGATTTAAGTGTATCTACTTATTAGAAGATGGATTAGCTTTCTTTATAATTGTGTTTAAATTAAAAACATTTCCTTATTAATAAATGAAGTTTAAATTGAAACAAAAACAAATAACGACTGAAAACTTGATTTGAATAATGGTTGACTTGAATAAAGGTAGACGCGAATTACGAATCATTTAATTTATAGAGTCGGTTAAAACAAGTCAGAGATCACCTTAGGTTTATGCGCGTGCGCAATTATCTCATTGGCCGTCCAGTCAATTCGATTAGTTGTATAATTGAGCAGCGAAAGGACAAGTCCCCTCGTTACAAGGCCAAATTTGCCACAGGAATAGGTTCATTGTTTAAAAAATATAAATGGGCATATACATGAGTGAAGCAGTGGAACATGATGTATTAATGGACGTTTTCAAATCCACGATCTAGTATCATATTTATTTCATATTATTTTCTGACGCTTTAATTAACTGACTCTACAAAATATCTTGCAAAGATCACACGTTTTCAATCTATATACAGGTTGGCCAAAAAGTCTTGGATCAAATGCAAATAGATGGATGAGGTCATCAGCTGCAAAAAATTGTTCTACGGCAACATTATTTTATTGCAAATTATTGTTTATTATTTGACAGTCACAATTCTAACAGATGGCGCTGTGTTGAAAGTACCAACGTTTCACATTAGCTACAATTTAATGACAACCATGACTGGCGTTCGACGTTTCCCTAGAATAGTTTACTACTATGTAATATAATAAAGGTGGGAACTGACCAACGTTACGAGGTGTAATGTAACATGTAATGTAATGTTACACAGCGAGCATTCGTGCAGTCAGTACGTCGTGTTACGGGGAAACCAGCGAGCAACGAGCCGCTCGTTGCTCGCTTTGAGTGCTCCACCCGGCTGTCGGTTTTTTGGCGAATCCTTTGAGTGGTACGCGGTTCGGTCAGTACGCTCTTTGTCAAAGGTCGTCCCGAGCGCACGCGCGTCGCGAGTAATCACACGTCAATCAATCAAACATAGAGTGGAACAACGAAAAATCTCTGTATTTTTCTATAAAATGGAAGAAAAGAGGAAGTGTTGTGGAACCCAGCTCATCCAGAGCAAATAAATTCAACAGTTCTTCAAAATCGATCGGAGACATGCGTACAAAGTTTTTATACTGTCCAGTAATCATTTGGTTTTTCAAAGTTGCTATCAATGACAAACCACCACATATGCCTCTGTTTTTAAATAAGTTTGATCTCCAGTAACGTTTTTTTTCTTCTTCTTAATTTGTATGAAACAATAATTAAGTAGAATCAAAGATACCAACGCGTCCTCGCTGTCGGCCATCTCGTGAACACTGGCGGTGAAAGCGGAGCACAGACGTTTGACGAGCATGTTACGCCGATTTTAAAACACAGCGTAACATGCTCGATGCCTTACACGCTCGATGCGAATGCTACATTACACATCGTAACTTTGGTCAGTTCCCACCTTAACAAAAACTTTAGCCACAACAACGCTTTGCCGAGTCTGCTAGTATAATTATATATTTGCAAGAAGCATACAGAAATATACATATGTAGGTGATACGAAGTTAACCGGGTTATCTAGTATATGATAATTTTAAGCAAATTAAAATTTTCTAATTATTTATTTATTTTTATTTATTAACACTTCGTTGCAAAAAACAATAAATCAAACACAATACAAAAAAAAATTATAAGGGATGCAACGGGCGGCCTTATCGCTAATAAGCGATCTCTTCCAGGCAACCCTAGTTAAAGAAAAAACTAAAAAAAAGAAACATGATTCGTGCGAGAAGTGCAGAAACAAATGTTATATAAAAAATATATATATACATAGTACCGTAATCTAAACTCTAAAGTAATAAAAAAAAAAAAATTAACAACAGACTAAAAACTTAAAAGCTAATCTTACAAATACATGGACAGCAAATAGTGATGTAAAAGGAAACATAAGATTTATACAAGTCACGATTGATCAGGATAGGATAAGGTTAAGAAATGTTTATGCAGAAGAGTTTTAAAAGATGATAGAGCGGTAGCCAATCGTACGGAATCGGGCAGCGTATTCCACAACTTAATGGCGGAGATCGTGAATGAATTGCCTAAGAAGGATGAAGTGTGAGATGGAATTTCAATTTAATTATTTCCTAGTACTACGAGTATAATATCTAAAAAGGCGTCCACAATAATTCCCCAGTTCCTAACGCGTTTATATGAAAAAAAATTGTGCAAAATGAAAAACCACATTTATTAAAATCCATCAGTAAACAATTTCACATATCTGAACATTTGTATGAATGTAAAATTCTATGTTGATTTCATATTTTTGAACCAATCAGGATCGTTCACATTGACAGGTCTTCCACCGCGATGGCGGTAGTGGAATTCGGAGAGGCCTCTGCCAGGAACACCATTAACAATATATTTGCAGAATCTCTCGTTCATCTTCGCTTCCCAGTCTTGAGACACGTAATGTACTGACTCGTATTCAACTATAACCTGAAACATGTACGTAAATTTATTATATACTCGACGCTTTATTATATCTCGACGTTTTTTGGGTATGTATATCTACTATATAAAAATAAGTCGGGTTTTCCTTCCTGACGCTATAACTCCAGAAAGCACGAACCGATTTCCACGGTTTTGCATTCGTTGGAAAGGTCTCGGGCTCCATGAGGTTTATAGCAAAAAGGTTTATAAAAAAATTCAGGAAAAATTTCAACGGAAAAGCGGGATCACCAAACGAAATGTTACATAAAACGAAGCCATCTGGTGGCGAAACGGAGTTCGCCGAGTTTACTAGTTGTATATACAATATACATCTAATATTACGGTCTACAGCCATCCCTGTTTTTGTATGCAATTTTGATATTGTTCGTAGATGTCAAAAGCTTAACATCGTTTGAAATAAGCTTTCGATATTCGAAGTGGTGAGACACAATACTTAGCCCGAACTATGGACTAGTCAAAATCCATATCGAATTTGATGTACGGGAAACAAAAAAATAAAATAAAAAAATTGTCCTAAGTATCGTTTCTGAATCTTAACCATAGAGTACAGCACAGTTTTGGTTAGCTAGAGATCTACTGATAATCTACAAATAATATACAAGTAGCAGTAGTAGTGTAGTGTTTTAACATTCATTAGAAATTGTAGTGTATACACTAAAGAGTTATCTTGAGATAGTCATTTTGCTTTTAAAAATTATATTGTGGTCTATGGTCATTGTCAAACTGCATTTCTCAACCCTGGGGCTTGAGACAAAAACTCTTTACGATAATCGTGACCTACTAATGCTTAACGATTTTGTATGGGAATGACATTAGCTAACGTTTTGTCACGTGACGGTTTCACGTAGTGGGTCACGAGTGTCGAAAAGTGATTAGACTCAAACCCCTGAGGTTGTGTCAAGACTTAGACGTTATAAGATTGTTCTATCGATGTGAGTGTTTGAAACACGCTCTTATAGTCAGTCAGAAACTCGGCATGCCTAATTATTATAAAAATCACATGACGTGGTGTAGTGTCACTTGATTTTCAAGGTCGTATTTCACTTACAAACAAAAATCGTGACTGCTCAATGCAAAGGTATATTTAAATACCTGGATCATGTACTCAGTGTCTCCCGCTTTACACCTGAACGCGTAATCCTTTGGCGTAGTGCCTCCTTCTCCGTGTTGCCACAACTGGAAGTCAACCCATTCTATGGGATGTACTTCCCCATTCGGCAGACCTACCATGCCCAGTTCAAAACTGGATATGAAAAAAAAAAATATCCTGATATTAATTTAATTATTGGATTAGATTAATTGTAAGACTTTTATTTTACTACACGGAGTATTAAAATTATCGCTTCATTAAAATGGCGGACTCAGATACCGCAGCTGCAATTCCTGGTGAAACAGCAAATTTTTAAAGAATCCGGAAGAGCTGTGATTCCATGCAAAGTGGTGTGTATTAATATCCCTTGTTGGATCAAATCTAAGTCAAAGTCAAGAGAAGATGCGCAAAAGTCGTTATTAGTTTTTTCCTTTACCTATACAACTATTGCTACCTTCATGGCATATCATTCACATTTAGGACATGCGACCCAGAAAAACAATGTTGAGATTGTTTGATTATTTGTTGATTAGGATTAATAAATAAGTTTTTAATATATTTTATTATTATAAATTAACTATTAATTACTTAAGATGTCATGGAACATGGTGTAATGGTTGCAGCTCCATACAAACATTGTGTAAAACAAATATGGCGATTAAAAAGAGTGGCAGAGAGTTAATTGCCAGTTCTTCTCTTCCGTTCTACGCCCTTGATTTGAGAACTGGTAGTAAATGTAAAATTAGAAGCATTTAATGTATATTTCTTTTATGACGTTTATAAGTGTACATTGTGTTTCCTATGAATAAATGATTTTGATTGATTAGTCTAGTCGACAAGTTGAAAATGGAACAAAATAGAGATACTGCTCTTAAAATTATGTGCGATAGCTCATTGGATCCGGAATGACGTCTAGAAAAATGTGCTAAAAGCGTGTATTAGCACATAAAAAATTGCAAAAGTTATAGACCATTAAAGATGAAAAAAAAATGGCATTTAGTTTTTTGCCAATATTTAATAAACTATTTATATTTAAGAAATTTCAAATAAAGATACCGAAAGAGGAGGAAATTTCCAATAAAAAACTCCTGACTTCCAGAACTCTATCTCCATTATTTATAATGTTAATTTAACGCTGAAAATAGGTCTGCGGGTGACATTTTTAGGATTCGCGCGTGGCGTCAAGAGCGACTACGGCACATTAATTAATTTATTTAAGGTATTGATTTTTTTTTTTTAAATTTGAAAAAATTATGGTGTGTTCTGAACACTATAATTAATTTATTCCCGTTGAAAATTTTACTTAAAGTTAATTTTTCAACAAGTTAAATAATTGTTAACTAACGAAATTTTCTCGAACGACCGTCTTAATTGTAAGTGAAAAAAAATGTTTAAATAATGGTCGTAAAAATATTTCGCTTCGTAGAGCCTTTCTTACATACATACTTAACAAGATCGTGCCATAAAAGTAAAAAAAATATTTATACTTTGTTTATAACAATTTTTTTACTTAAACAAAAACTTAAAAATCCATGTAATGATGTTAAAAAAATTTTTTTTTTCTAAATCATCATATAATCGTTTTTTTATTAATACAAGATATTTATTGATTTGCAAAAAAAAAAATTCCCGCCATTTGTTGATAAATTTTTTTTAAACAAATTGATTAAATCAATATTTTTTTAAAAAAAAATTAACACAACTTTATTACATTAAAAATTTTATGATTTAAAAAAAAAATTTTTTTCCTTAATAACAATTTTTAATTGTTAACTTACCAAATTGTTATAAACAATAGAATTTGTTGGTAAGTTAATAAACAATAGAATTGTTGATTAAAAAAAAATTTTTTTCTGTTACTTTATAGAGGACTGTCAATTATGATTTTTAGAAAAAAAAATTTCTTAACTAATTATTTAAACAATAGAAAATTAAAAAAAACGATTATAAACAATTAAAAATTGTTATTAAGGAAATTTTTTTTTTTTAAATCATAAAATTGTTAATGTAATAAAGTTGTGTTAAATTTTTTTTTTAAATATTGATTTATTCAATTTGTTTAAAAAAAATTTATCAACAAATGGCGGGATTTTTTTTTTTTTGCAAATCAATAAATATCTTGTATTAATAAAAAAACGATTATATGATGATTTAGAAAAAAAAAATTTTTTTAACATCATTACATGGATTTTTAAGTTTTTGTTTAAGTAAAAAAAATTGTTATAAACAAAGTATAAATATTTTTTTAACTTTTATGGCACGATCTTGTTAAGTATGTATGTAAGAAAGGCTCTACGAAGCGAAATATTTTTACGACCATTATTTAAACATTTTTTTTCACTTACAATTAAGACGGTCGTTCGAGAAAATTTCGTTAGTTAACAATTATTTAACTTGTTGAAAAATTAACTTTAAGTAAAATTTTCAACGGGAATAAATTAATTATAGTGTTCAGAACACACCATAATTTTTTCAAATTTAAAAAAAAAAATTCAATACCTTAAATAAATTAATTAATGTGCCGTAGTCGCTTTTGACGCCACGCGCGAATCCTAAAAATGTCACCCGCAGACCTATTTTCAGCGTTAAATTAATATTATAAATAATGGAGATAGAGTTCTGGAAGTCAGGAGTTTTTTATTGGAAATTTCCTCCTCTTTCAGTATCTTTATTTGAAATTTCTTAAATATTAATAGTTTATTAAATATTGGCAAAAAACTAAATGCCATTTTTTTTTCATCTTTAATGGTCTATAACTTTTGCAATTTTTTATGTGCTAATACACGCTTTTAGCACATTTTTCTAGACGTCATTCCGGATCCAATGAGCTATCGCACATAATTTTAAGAGCAGTATCTCTATTTTGTTCCATTTTCAACTTGTCGACTAGACTATGATTGATTGATTGAATCAAACAATCTCAACATTGTCGCTTCGTATACGTGGAATAATGTTGAGAACAGTTTTCGATCTTCTGATACGTTCAAGTTAGATACATAATCCAAGGCGCAAAGCATGAAGATAATGTAAAACGATACCTAGTTGCTGTTGCAGGTTGGCACACAACTCCGAGGCTCAAGTTCAGACCGTTCTCGACAAAAATGTGGTTAAAAGCGTATCTGTGCATCAAGGACCAATCGCGTGTCTTCCCTGTAAACGACCAAAATTTAACATTAAAGATATGTTAATTGTTAATGAATTTAAAATGTTCGTCTTAGCTACTGGTTAATGTTCTAAACCGGAGATCTTGCGACATAAACACATTTTGGATGTCAAATATTTATCACCCAGAATTTTGTTTAAACTAAAACTAACATATATACAACAAATCAAGGCACGTTGTAATCGAGATGAGTATTGCAAATTGATGATAGCAGTGGACTTAATATTTATTTTATATTAAAATATAATTATAGAATTACTTATTATTTTATTTATTTGTTACTGTATTTGTGTAAATAAAATTTTTATTCTACAAATGAAAAAAAAAATTATAGAATAATAAAAATAATTATGTACTTGTTTTTTTTTTGGTTTGGTAACATACATAATATTGAAGCAAGTACCTAGCCCTAATTATATTTTAGAATTATAATATAATTATATTATAATAGAATATTAAAATATATTATTTACATCAAATCATAAATTAATACTATTTCGACATCCATAAGACTTTACATGCATTTATTTATGGTTTACTTACAATAAACTAACACAATACTTTTATAGTTACAATAATCGACTGCTACTAGCACTCACCGAAACTATGATCTCGAAAAGACGGCATCGTCACATAGTACTTTTCATCGCCAATTGTAAAGTTGCATTTCATTGTTCCGAATTGTTCGTAGTGCGATTGGTGGGCCCTTTAAGAAACCTTTGATAAAATATAGGAAAAAGACAAACAAATAGCACATACATTTCTTGGGTTTATTTTAAAATTTTGTAAAATGTATATTATGTTACAAGTGTGAACGTGTTAAAAGTGTTAGAAAGCTTCAATTTTTGAATCGTAAATTTTATTTTTTTAATCTACACTATATTTTGTAAAGAGGAAAGATTTTATTGTTTGTTTGTATGGAATAGGTGCTAAAACTATTGGACCGATTTGAAAAACTCTTTCACCATTACAATCCTACATTATCCCTGATAAACAAAGGCTATATAATATTTTAAAAATAGTTAGGGATCTATATGAAAGCGTAAGAATATATTGATAGGAATGAAAAACTAAATAAAAATATGTAAGATAATTAAATAAATAATAATGAGGATGTGTTAGCTATCCACATCACAACATATTGTGTAACAAAACGTGATTCAATATCAATACAGTAGATTAGTTCCAAGTTATAGTAAACGCGTTGTAGGAGTATTCTCGCATAACGCGCTTGTAAGGCCCCATATCATGCGTTATGTACAAATGATTCACGTTAAACTTTTATCGTTAAAAGGGATTTAAATCGAATATTAAGAAAAAATGTTAAGACGTAATAAGTGCGTACTAATCATTATAAATGTACAGAATTATAACGTGTGCAATCATCGCGTTATATAGAGGAATACCCGTGTAATACGAGAGACTAAAATTGCGTTATAAGAGGACCGTGTTATAGTGGGGTTCACTGTATAAACATTAGCCTTTTCTTACAGAAAAATTCGAAAATGCCTCGGAAGAAAAAGTGTATATTATACTAAAAATATGCTATAGAGTTTCTACTTACTCCTTAAGTCGCTCAAAATACTCGCGACTCCAGTTTTCCCTTGCAATGGATCTGATGACAGCGGGCGGATACAAATCTGTGTCGTAGTCGAAGTATTTGTAGGTAGCAGTCCATTCTCCGGTTAGTTCGACTTCTACAGTCTTGTTCGGGTCGTTTTGAAACCTGAAATAGTTTGGTATAACTATATTAATAATCATGTGATTTTCTTGCTAAGACTAACGATTTATTACGTAATAGTTGTTCAGATGGGAAGACATATAATTTACAAGTATGTTATGTAATCCGACCGTTTTTTGTTTCTGGATTTAAAAAAATAATAATATTAAATTACTGAACGAGTCAATGCTGTACATTTTGCTCACTCAGGCTACATTTTGGCTACATTCGTTACATAGCAATTAACATTTCATTATTTCGCTTATATTCTAGTGTTGTACGCGAGTTAATATAAAGTAAAACTAAAATGCTCTATTATTTAAAGCACCCTGTAGGCCCAGGAACTGAACGGCAGTTACATTACTCCGTTACGCTTTATACAGAATACTTTCGACAATGCTTCATTTTCCATACTGTAAAATAGTCCATTTAGGAGTAGGTATTGTACGCGTATTGAGCACAACACGCTGATCAAAACTTTTTTTGACATATTATAAAAGCACTATCTAAATAATTCTGTGACGATTAATTTTATAAAAAGTTTAAATGAAAATACGACGATAGCAGTTTTTCAATCTCACAGTTACAGTTCTATAATTATATAAATTTGTATGTTTGTAACAATTGAATTAAAACGAATAAAGAACTTTTGTTCTATATAAAACGTTCATACCACATCTGTCCTTTATACGCAATACTCCATTTCTTCATCGGCTCAACCATCGTTATTCTGATCCCCTCAGCACCAAATGTATCATCTTCAGCCCCAAAGAGGACTGTGTCAGGAATTTTCTTACTACAAAGCAGGCCTTTATCTGGTAACTGACAATTTTAAAACTTGATATTGTGATGAAAACATGTTAAAATGGCGATAATCAGATACATATGAAAATATGTTATAGAAAGCATACACGTGTGAAAATGACATGCGATTTTAAGAAGGTGCAGCGCCAAATCTAAGCATTTCCCACACAATAGAGTAGCCATATCGCAGCACACACTTACGAGGTGATTCTTTGTATTGAAGAAGTCGCATGGGTCCGACAAGCATCCGCGAATATACAACGTAAATAATCTTATATATAAAATTCTCGTGTCGCGGTGTTTGTAGTTAAACTCCTCCGAAACGGCTCGACCGATTCTCATGAAATTTTGTGTGCATAGTTTGTATGTCTGAGAATCGGACAACATCTATTTTTCATCCCCCTAAATGATAAGGGTAGTCCACCCCTAAATTATTATTTTTTAATTGTTAGAAAAAAAAATTATGATACAGCATTAAAAAATACATACAACCCTAAATTTCCAACCCTCTACGATCAACCCCTATTTTTTTATTATAAATGATATACAAGGCAAAGCTACGTTTGCCGGATCAGCTAGTAAATATATATGTTAACGTAAAATTGTAAAAACCGTTAGATTGTAATCTATCGGTTATCGGTTATCGGTATTCGGTAGATTGTACCTAACTAACTTAGTTATCATTCAAACTTCTTTGGTCAATTACAGATTAATTTTACTTCCCAACAATTTCATATAACTACCGAATAATACGTTAAATTGCAAGCAGTATGTTGAGTTGACAATCTTTCGACAGTTTACAATCTCGCGGGATAGATTACAATCTAACGGTTTTTACAATTTTACGGTGACATATATAATTACAGGTTGTGGCTGACTTGCTATTGGATAAAAAAAATGCCAGTCCATTTTCATTATTATTCCTATATAATTATGTAGGAACTGGCAAATTAAAATATTAATAGTATTAGCATATAATTAATACAGCAAGGTTGCTGAAATATCCGCCGAGTTCATCACAGGTTTATTCGACACAATCTGTTAACAGGACCATTGAACCGTGAACACGAAATATTATTTTTAAGTTTGTATAAGCCCTAATTGTAGTGTGAAAGTATTTGTGTGTACTCAACACACAAATACTAACGCACTACTAACGTACTTGATAGTACATATATATAATAATAAATATTTTACATAATATGTAAAAAAGTCCGTTATACCTACATTAATTGGCAAACTACATAAAAATAACAAATATTTCATTTAAACGACCAACTTACCCCAATGTACAAAAGTCCGTTACAAACGCCCATGGGCCGTCTTTCACTGCCTACTGCTACGTAGATTCCTTTGTTGTCTCCTCCCTCAGTAGCTGATATGAAGAAAACCGCATCGAATGCCTATAGTTAAATTTAAAATACAATAATAATTCCGCGGTGTGCGTGTTATGTTATGTTATGCGCTTATGTACGCGCGTAAGAAGTTATACTTCTTTGGCATTATTAAAAATAGTTTTTGATTGCATGCAAATAATTAATTACAATTAAATAATCAAAGACTGGAAAAGGAGTCATTATAGTCAACTAGCAAACACGGCGAACTCCGTTTCGCCACCAGATGGCTTCGTTTTATGTAACATTTCGTTTGGTGATCCCGCTTTTCTGTTGCAATTTTTCCTGAATTCCTGCTATAAACCTCACGGAGCCCGAGACCTTTCCAACGAATCCAAAACCGTGGAAATCGGTTGGTGCGTTCTGGAGTTATAGCGTCAGGAAGGAAAACCTGACTTATTTTTATATAGTAGATAAAGTTCAGTTTACATTTGAAAAATGAAATAAATAAATATTTATTATTATTCTCTTACATTAAGTGTAACATAAATTCTATTATTATTCGAATGTTGTTTTAAATTATGTCCAATGCCGTAGCATCTTCCGTGGGCAACCTCATTCTGTTAATTTTGTGAAACGGTGCGCGCGCATCGAAAAATTTCACTTTCATCAATTTTTCATAACGCGCCTAAAGAAGTATAACTTCAAAAAAAACAATAATCGTTGCAAAAACTCTATAGCGGTAAACTACTACTACTAGTACTTCGCTCTTCACTTTTGCTTCGTTGTAAACCGAATGTACAACCTCACATGGCGGGTATTGTTAAATTTCTATGTTAAAAGTATTGCCGCATATAGGTCACTCTCGATAAACACTTACATACAATGAAAGTAATTGCACCATTCCTTTTTCGATTGTATGTCAGACAAGAATAGCTCCAGTTCAAACGATTTGTATGATACAAACATAGCGATTAAAGAGAGCGTTTCTTGCCAGTTCTTTTTGCCCGCTCTACGTCCTTGACTTGTGAACTGATAGTAATGTAAATTTAGAATCAATTTAACATCTTTTCTGTTTACGTTCATAAGTGCTCTTGTATAACTATATGTATATAGTTTCCTCAACTTTTCAAAACAGCTCTTTCCCATAGTTGGTATTGCTTTCTAGGTACCCATTTATACAATAAACTTAACAAAGACCTTCAAATTTATCATCTCACAAAATACAATTGTAAAAAAGTAGTAACTAAATATCTCAAATCGCTTGATTACCAAAGCACAGAAAATCTATTACGACCTCTAATTTAATTTAATAAATGGAACGTTTTTCTCGCGCACACTAGTCTCAATTTAGTACACCCACACACGCACACGCACTCACACTGACCCGTACACTCACACACACACACTCACAAATGCTTTTACTTTTTACTATTTTTTTATTTTTATTTATTTTTTTATATATACAAATTTCATAAATTATTTATTTTCGTTCGTTTTTAAAGACTTGTTAGCAATTAGCAATACTTTTTGAAACACTATGTTCAAGGGACTGGTGACTTGTAATAACAGGTTTTCCCAACCTTTTTCAAGCACCAGTCTCTGTATAATACATAGCGTTAAGCTTATTGTCAAGTTTATTATTATTAATTAAATTAAATTAAGTTAAAGTTAATTAAAGTAAGTTTAAGTTAAAGTAAGTTTATCATAAAGCAATGTATAAGAAATAAATTCTCTCATATATAAAAAAAAAAAAAAACAAAAGTCATTTTTGAGTTTGAGTAGAATGCCTAGCGAAGCTGAGCGCCCTTAGGGCTTCGCAGTCGAGACTTGACTTGAGACAGCGCTACACATGACTCCATTATGTCAAATCCAATACAGCAATCGTAAAGCTTAGTCTTGACTTTGTATCTTAATCTTAGAGGCTTGTGCAGACTAAGAATTTTACGAAAATTTTGTATACAGTACGTACCTTGGGATGATCGCTGAAGGGTTGTACCTTTTCCATATCTTCTGGGTTGGCTATAGCTCTTACACCTTGTCCAGCTCGACCTTCCGGACCAGCTGCTTTGTATTCGTTTGCGTACTGAAGTGCAGAATTAAATTTTTTGATATAATTCATATAAAATACGTCATTTCACGAGTAATATATAAATTATCGTTTTTGTTTTCGAAATTGTAACGATAATAAATGGTTACATTGTAAGGATAATTATAACCTTATTATAAATAAACTTATTTGTATTTTTAAATAATATGTAAACATAAGAGTATGTAATTATTACTTATATTATTATTATAGATTATTTGGGTCTGAAACATTCGGGTTTCCTCACGATGTTTTCTGTCGTTCGAGCTAGTGTTAGATGCACACATAGACAGAAAGTCTTGGTGCACAGCCGGAGATCGAATCAACGACACCAGAAACGAGAGGATTACTTTCGCACGTTGAAACCACGAGGATAACACTGACTTATAATACCCACACGAAATAATTATGCTTTCACCGGAAACCAAACCTAGGAATTGTTTATCGCCTTGTGCGATAATAATCATAGAAATATGGTTTTAAATTTATCTACGGTTTTGGCTATGTATGTTAGTAATCATGAAACAATAATTGACAATCATTTAACCTTAAAATTTATTTCTTAGATTGTACTAGTTGTCGGTTTTATGGAAAAATTAATTTATTTTACAAATTCGACTAAGGGTACTTCAAGAAAAGGGCTTACTAATTCTCCAAAGGCCACGCACTTGCAAGCCCCTGGCAATTTAAGTGTCTATGGGCGGTGATATCACTTCACGTCAGGTGATGTCCGTTTGTCCTGTCATGAAAAATCGAATTGACGTATAACAGCGAATAAAATGTGTCGGGTACTTAAGCCTATAATAGTATATTTTGCTTTATACTAAACTCACTTTTCTAATGTAATATATACACGAAAAGACGACATATTTCAGATAATACCACTTCCCAGGCACTGAATATATCCCAAATATCGGTTTTGGGTCTTCCGTAAACCGATTATAAATATAATATATCACACACGCGGCCACTATCTCGGCAATCATTTTGAAGACTCCAAATTCCAATAACTGACTCATGTCAACGTTTTGTTAATTGAAGATAGCTCGATTATGACACTGATACGAAGTCTATTTACATTATTAGGGCCCCCGTCTCACAAAAATAACAAAACGGGTCCCACTAGGATCTTGGTTAAATTAAAATGATTAAAGTAAATTTTCTTATTAATTACTTTTACCTTAAAATAATTATTATATAATCTTTGTTTTTATCATTTTCATATCTAGATATGTAATAAATTATTTTAACTGAGGTTAATAGGGCGAAGATACAGAAGCAGAAGATCCCGATGTCAGTGATATCGTCCGTTCAAGGACAGGTTCGCGAGTATGTTGCTGCACTTTTAAGAATCAGTACGCTAATCTTTAGTTTAGATTTTTGGGCATCGTCTTCATATTAATTTAAATATGATCCAACTAGCTCTCTTCCGGTAAAGTAGCAATATATGGCTGTTTATTTATTACGTAGGCCCGATTTGGGGCCCCAACCGTTGTTCAAATTCAAATACGACCCTGGTTGATACTACAATCGGTAACAATAATAATGGACTAATATAAAACTACTCTTATCTTCAAGGTTACATAATTTGAATACTTCTAAATCGTATTTAATTATATTCAATAATTATAACGATTGGATATTTATATGTTCAGTTCCAAAGGAGTATAGGGATATACATTTCTATATCAGTTTCATTAAGTGCCTTAACTATTTGTGTTTTGCTGGGATTCGAACCAGGCCTCTTAGAATTATGAATTTAATACTTATTGAATCGGTCATACTATGTCTTTATATATATTTCTACTGTATGTGTGTGTAGGTCACTGAACTCCTCTTAAATCGATTTGTATGATTTTTTTTGTATGCGTTTGGGTGGCGCCCTGGATGATTTATATTCACAAATCATCCCGGCAGATGGCGCTGCAGGCGGTATCTAGGTTATTTATCTATACAGCAAATAAACAGCTGGTATGTACATAAATCTTAGATGCATGTGTTTGTAATTAAACTCCTAACGGCTGGATTTTGATGGAGTTTTTTGTGAGTGTGGAATCGAGAATGATTTATATTATTAGATTTTTTTTTTGTACGTAAGACGTATCTACAACACAACGTCGGATCCGCTATTTCTATAATATATATTAAAGAAATATCAAAAAGGTTAGTCGACATCACAGGAGACCGAAGATCTGGTAGCTACCTCGGACAAAGAATTAGGTAGTCTAGCTATTCAAAGGGGGAACGCTGCCAGTATCTTCGGAACCTTGCCTAAAGGGACTCCCTTTAATAATATATTTTAGTTTATTTTAAGGTTAGTTATTTATTTCTATGTATAAAATTTATTCTATATATTATAACATTTAGGTTACAGTCTTACTCTACAACAATTTGGTTTTTCTTAGAGATTCTATGAAATCTTTATAGTTTTACTCGTTAGAACTCGTAACATTTCTAGACCATAGTGATCTATAGATATCTACTACGTACTTTATATTATCATTAAATCTTAGTTTAAGATTGTGTAATTCTAGTATTATTTATTTAATTTTTTGTTCATTTTGGTTTTGCATATATATTATATATATATACTTTACCATCAGTAGGTTTTTGTTGCGTAACTGGAAGAACCAGGATGAAATCGCTTGTTAGCGAATACAAGGCCCGTTGCCTTATAATTTATGTGACCTCTGTTTATGTGAAGTAATGAAGTGTAAATAAATAGTTTGGAAAATCCAAAAGTGCACGCCTCATAGCGGTCATTCACATTAAAAAAAAAACATTCGTTTACATTTATTTATTGTTTTTACTTCTTACTACTTACTTAATATAATAAAAAAATATATAGTGGCGTCATAACTCTAAGGTGAGGAAAAAATATACTAAAATTCGTATTTTAGTTTTTTACAAATTATAATTAAACGACAGTACTTAGAACGCTAATATTAACTAGGAATCAGCCAAGGGAATAACTTTATATAATAAGAAAAAAAGTATTCTGGTACGATAAATTTTTCGACCAATTTCTCTGCCACATACATGGATCCATAAACACAGACTGACGGACGTCCAAGAATGATTGATTTTAATGTTATTATTTACTAAGTTAAACAAAATAATTGTTCATAAAAATACCATATGTGCTTGATAGATTATTTAACTCGATTTTAGTGCACTCATATTATCCTGTAAGTGTTATATTAGTGAGAAAAAAGTCATTCAAGTTTCGAAAGAATGGGTTTTTTGACATGTCGAGAGTAGAGCACTGCGAGGCGTGCAATACGCTTAATTGCTAGCTTCGATATAGAATTCCACTGCTGGCCCTCGCGCTCATAGGCATTTAGCATCGTACGTATCTTCATCGTTCATCAGCCTACCATGCAAGAGGGCAACCTGTATTTCTTTGCCCCTAGTGCGCTTTGCCATATACATTATTAATATACATATATAAGGAACAAATAAATAAAATTCGTTAATTAATTTAAAACTTATTTTATTTTTATAGCAACAAATCTTGAAAATATTAACTCTTAAGCACCCTTATTCATTAAAACTTATATAAATTGTAGCAAGATAATAAAGTTTTACACTTCACGATTTCTTCGCTTCACCGAAAAGTATAAATACTCGTCGAAATGTTATCCTACTCCGGCGAGATATTTAAAAAAGAAAATAATAAGGTTTGAATAGCTTTTTCACAAACCCGATGTTCCTAGGTATGGGTATCCAACGGGTTATATATATATATATATATATATACTATATATATATATATATATATAGTATTTTATTTATAAGCTAAACTTCATAACCCGTTGGATATATATATATTGTACTGTACGTGTACAAAGATACTTAATAAGAATTCTCACCAACCAAATTTTGACTGACTTTAAACAAATTCAATTATTTTGATACAAAACTAGTGAGCAAATAATACTCTCGGACTTGAGATACTGATATATGACTAGACGTAATTTATTCCTACGAATTCCTCATAATAGTTAATATGAAGAGGAATATTTGGATAATATCAAGGTATAAATTTAATGCTGCGAAAATATATTCCTCTGGCGAAATGCTGTATTTGTGTTTCCCGCCCATCATCAGTTGGGTATCGTAGACAAGGTACATTGAGAATATAAGTACTCCCAAAGACGCGTACACCAATCGTACAATATTGTTGGTTGGAATAAATATTGTTATGAGACCTGAAATTTTAATAAATGTTATTAGCAACGTTACACAAAACGTAGAATGAAATATGAATTGACGTTTCGTTCGACTGTGATTGGTCAAGAGCAACTCTAGCTCTATAGTTGACACATGACATGCGTCAAAATATTACGTTCGACATCTTATATTTGTACGTGGATTAGATGTTTTAATCTTTTAATAACTTGCATACAAAACACAATTAATTATTATTCGAAACCTCTGTCATCCTTACTCAGCCATACTGTATTATAAGAATAGACAACACAGATGATTGATACCGATATCATAAACAAACTATTGAACAGATAACACATAACCTTTACACGACAATCAACGTTCGTCGGTCGTTATATATATTTTTGCCCTTTTGGGGTTCATAAACTAAATTTTATTTATGGTAATAAGTAATTTTATTATATAACCTAAAAGCCTAACAAATATAATAAATGAAAAAGTGTATAATAATTGGGTTTTGAGTGTGGCCATAATGAAAAATTTGTATCAGGATATTCTTAGAGTCTACACGAAAGTCGGGCATTTTTGGAAGCTCTCTCAAAACCTATTTTTATAATATAATTACATTTGCTATACATTACGCTATCTGAATGTACGTTTCTTGTTACGCAAATATATTATTTTCTATACTCACCAAACATTAACAAGACCATAGTAGCAGCCACAAGGCCTCCTCCTATTAAGGTAAAGTCCCATTTCGTTTGAAATGCAAATAATGTCAGACCCAAACATACCGCAGCCGTAATTCCTACAGCCATGAATACCTGGAAATCAAATATAAAGTATATGTAGTAAATATCCAAAAAAGGGGTGTAAATCCCCATGAGATTACCTTTTCTATAGGAACGACAATATACATAGTCTTGCCGTAAATACTGAAACAAAGATTTTTTTTTTCTATTGCAAATACCATTAATTACTCTTACAGTGTTTTAGTTTAATACAATCACAGCGATTCGGTTTTTCCTAACGGTAATATTTTTATTTGTTACCATTTATAATGAACGGCTATAAGGTAGAACGGTAATATTTAGTTACATCTTACAGCAGTAATAACTCGGTAAATCCTGAAATTTCGATAAATATTTATTTACACAAATATTAACTATAATTTTTGGACAGCATAATTATAAAACATTATTGTCCGTGTTAGATAATATTTTGAACATGTTGCCGTACATTTTACAATGACCTTAGGGTATATGGGTGTAGGGGTAGGGTTCCGACCTTTGGCTTTCGACCGCTCCGCTGGAAATATGTACGGCGTTTACGGGTAAAGTATCTGTATATGTGTCCATTAGGAATCACACAAATGCCGTACAGTAATAAATGACCTATATTGCTTCTGCAACTGTCGTCGAATTAAAAATTTGCACCGACTTCCGGCACCATCACTTTAGTACGGCACTAGGTTTTTCGACATTTATTTTTAATCATCTATACACTTATAACAAAGCCGTACATTAATAATTAGTCGAAATTCCCCAATTGTACCTGAGAAAGTCCATTCACTCACGTACTCCCATGTACCGCTCAGAAATGACGGCATAGTGCTCAGAGCTATTTTCAGATATAGTAACAGCCTTCTAAGCTTAATTCACGTTGGGTCATTTCACAGGTATTTTTTGTTCATGGGCTTGTGGTCTATAAGTGCATACATAAGTTTTGTGTTTATCGAGCACTGCAAGGACAGAAAAAATATACCTTCCTACCTAAGAAAAGATCATTTGATTACAAATTACCTCTGTGGCATCGAATGTGCTGGAAGCTACGCCGAGAAGAAAACTCTGAGCAACCGTAAATGTGAAGAGGAAGATAAAGTTCATGGGTGCTGTTCGTCGGACATTTTCACAGCAAGCCATGGCTATCATACAAACGAATAGCACTGCTAGTGCTACCCAACTGGAAAATATTAAGAATTTTATGGTACTTAACGTAAAATGAATTAGTAATTTTTATAGCCTGGATTCGAGTTTGGCGAAGCGTAATTTTTTTGTTTGGAAGGGGGAACGGTCCAATTTGAAGGTATTAGCCGTATTTGTTTGTTAGATAAGAGATTGAAAAACATCATATATCGTTAGACGAGATAAAAGTGTGATGATGCTTATATAATTTCTCTACCTATGCTAAAAAGAGTAAGGCGGGATAATATTAGACAAAACATCGAATAGTAATGAGTTATTATTAAAAGATCTAAATTCAATCCTCCAGTAACCTAGGAGCGAAGTTCAGTTTCAGTTTCAGTAGAAATATTATCATATATTCACTACGAACGAGTCGTTAATAAAAATAAAATATATAGGTATATAATAGATAAATTAGGTTGAAAAGCCATTTCACCGAAGTTTGTATAGGTAATAGATTTTTTATGTAATTTTTATTTAATAATATATACATTATACCTATGATTTTTTTTAAATAATAATAATACTTCTAGAATCTGTGCGGAATGAGATCTGGCATGCCGGTTATTAGAACTGATATAATTCTTATTTGTTACACGTAATTTTATTTATAGTCAAACATTATACACTGTTTATACCTATACTGCACAAAAAAAAATGTTTGAGTTTTTCATAAAGAATTTCTGAATGTATTTTTTGCCTCCAAAGGAAAAATCGCGTCGTTTAACACAGATATAGCTCATTAAGAAGAAGTTAGATAAGTCTGCACAGTTTATAATAGCTTTTCATCCTTATATATATTTCGTAAATATGCGCCAGAAATATGCTCGTATGAAACATGATAAAAACGTTATCTACCCACAAGAGATAAGTATTTTCTCTGACGTATCGTTTTGTTGGCTCGTGGAACACGAATAATGCAATGAATCCCAAAGTAACTAAAAGCTGGCACATCAGGATGGCGTATACCTGAAATTCAATATTATTTATTTTATCAATTGTTTAATGTTGTTGATAATGCACGGGTGTTAGAAGAATGTATCAGGATTGTATAGATTCTGTGTTTTTGGTCACGTTTATAATATAGGAATCGTGAGTGTTATTATCCTTTAGGAAACCTAAAAAGAACATTGAAAACCCGAGTTAAGCTAACACCCAAAGACTCCGTCTTCGTCCATCCTCTTGTCATGAAATAATAACAGAACATCGGAGTTTTAAAAACCTATCTCGTTATACCGGCCGCCTACAGGTACAGGTTATCGCTGTAAAGACGCCGGAGAAATGGACGGGAGCCCTGAGTGCCTGACAAGGGTAGTAGCGCGCGGTTGGCAAAGGTACCGTTCTCTAGTTTCGGAGGTCAAATCTCATATTTTAGTGGCTACGCCAGCGGAGTAAAATTCTTGTTCCTCGCTCGTGCAATTGAGATAATCCAAATATTAGATAATTCATATATATATGTAACTAGGTAACTAGGTAACCGAACAATAAGACATATTTTTGTCTTATTGTTCGGTGTCCCAGGAATAATCATAAAATAAAAACAATAAGTTGTTGTGTATTCAAATTTGGAGAGATTCCTACAGAGTTAGTGACTCACAAACATACAAAATTTACTTTTCGGATAAGACACTCAAGTGTGCACGCTAAAAATCAGTTCTATAAATTTAGCAACCGTAATTGTTCGGAGTTGTCGATTCTTATATAGAATATTTGATATTGGTAGACTTAGCTTGGTCAAACAAGCGAGCACTAACTCAAACAGACTTATTATAAAACATGGACTAAATGTTTGTTACCATGGTTACAATGTCGCTTGAAATGTGAGAAGCGTGTCGTGTTCCGTTGGTTGTTGGCCAATCAATATAAAACAAAACCCGCGCGTCTTTTGTTTTATGTTTAAAACCTCTATAAATCACATATATTTTAATAAATATTATAATTAAAAAAGAAAATTAAAACAAATTTTAAAAGTGAGGTCCCTATGGCAGTGTACCTTTAACGCTGGTTGCATTTCCTCGCTGTATTGAGATATTTATTCGTTAAGCGAGGAAAGCACCAGCTCTGGGTTCACCGGTACTACCAGGCGCCAACTTAAATCTTTAATTAGCGCCTGTGCTTGAACCCGGTAGGTATTATGTAGGTTAAGAAAATAGTAAATACTGTATATTTGATTGTTATTTGATTTGACTAATAAACGAAATTATAATAAAATAATTCTTTATCTAGTATTGTATAATTTGTTTTTTCTTTTGTGACTTTGTGTTTCTTTTACGAGTATCATTGTAAAGTTTCCCTTTATTGTGTACACTTGTGATTGATGCACATGTTTTGTGTTTTTGTATGACGTGTGTTTTCGTTAGCCTTTTTTGTATATAAATAAGCTGTTGATAGTTCATACCTTGCGTATAAATGCTTTTCGTATACTTTGTTCTGTAAAGTCAAATTGATTAGTTGGAGCATCCTCCCCAAATGACGGGTCAACGTACATAACCTGTTAATCAGAAGGTAAAAATGTTAATCGATTGAGCGTAAATATATTTTAGTTTCCGTTAACTTTCGGCGTCCGTCATACCCATTTTCGTGTGAATAACCTTCTGACGTCAAATACTTGAGGATTCTTGGTATAGTCCCTTTATTTCATATATCTATTAAATATGATTTTTGAAGCACCCGTGGCGCTTCCAAACAATATGTATTGCAAATCCATCCTTTCAGTCTGATTTATCTGCTCTGTGGTCAATATGGACACTGGACTATTTATATATTAATGTTTTACAAAAATTAATAGCAAAAAATTCAATAAAATATTACACTTCCAATTTTAGATTTTACAAATAATAATAAGCAAAAAGTTACCAGTGAAATAGCGGATTAGGTATCAGATAGTTAATCAACAATTTTTTTAAATTGATCAGCCCACTACCGCATATATTATTTTTTTTTTTTTAAAGACAATTCACACCAATTGACCGAGTCCCATGCTAAGCTGGTGAAGCTTGTGTTATGGGTACTAGGCAACGGATATACATACATATTATAGATAGATAGACATATAAATACATATTTAAACACCCAAGACCTAAGCACAACACCAAATGCTCATCACATCGATGTTCGTCTCAGCCGGGGATCGAACCCGGGACCCATGGATTCGCAGTCAGGGGTACTAACCACTAGACCAATGAGTCGTCATAATTCTGGATAAGTAGTATTTATTCTATTTCGCGAATAATTCGAATGAGAGGTGATTGAACTTCTTTAAATGTTGATTCAGTTCAATAAATGTTGAAAATGTACTAACCTGTGCCATGACTAACGTCCGCTGTGCACTGTATCTTTCGTGTCACTGATATGCCGGTGATAACAACTGATAACAATTGATGACACACCGATTTGCAATACTTATTATTAATTTATTTTTATTTCTAAGAATTTTATTTCGATACATTGAAGTTGGAAAAAAATAGCACATTACTAAAGACTCGTTATCAAACTTTAAACGTTTACCGCATTAACACTTCTTAATACGCTATTAAAATTCTAATTTTGTTCTCATTTTTATTTTACAATACAATTTTTTTTATACACAAAGGGAAAAATGGCCAGGAGGCTCATCTGATGTTAATCGCCGCCCATGAATTCTCTCAAACTTAAAATATCTTTATTCATGTAGGTAAACAAGTACACTTATGAATCGTCAAGTTAAATTAATTGTAAATTTACATTTACTACTAGTTCAATGCCAGATGCTCTGTTCTAGAAGGACCCTAAGTCAAATTGGTTCGGAAATGCTTCAGTGGGCAGCTGATTCCACAAAGTGGTAGTGCACTGCAAAAACTGCCTTAAAAAACGCTCAGCCCTGCGATTCTGTAACTCACTTTTCGAACTCACACAGCGGTTTTCGTTTCTGAAAAGGTGGGAGCTTGTAGTTTATTGTTTATCGGAATGCCAAATCATAAAATGAGTGCTTCACGACTGATTTGAGAGCGACCGCCGATGCAAAAACCGCTGTGTGAGTTCGAAAAGTGAGTTACAGAATCGCAGGGCTGTTGTGTAACTACGGACGTCGAAGTGATATAGATCTATATTGATCACTGCGCGGTGCGCCGTCACACTTGTAACTCTGTTACTGTCCACTATTGAAAGTGATTCTAATCTCGACGTTTTTGTATGCAAGTTCGGTGATCTCTCAACATCAGTAGCGATAATGTAACCCTGGGATCGTATTGGAAGGGCTCTGATGCTAAAAATTGAATTAGTCTAGTCGACAAGTTGAAAATGGTAGGTACATATTAGAGATACTGCTCTTAAAAATTGTGTATTAGCACATAAAAAATTGCAAAAGTTATAAACAGTTACAGATGAAAAAAATGGCATTTAGTTTTTTGCCAATATTTAATAAACTATTAATATTTAAGAAATTTCAAAAAAAGATTCTGAAAGAGGAGAATAAATTAATTAATGTGCCGTGCTCGCTTTTGACGCCACGTTAAATTAAAATTATAAATAATGGAGATAGAGTTCCGGGAGTCTGGAGTCTTGGAAATTTTTTCCTCTTTCAGAATCTTTTTTTGAAATTTCTTAAATATTAATAGTTTATTAAATATTGGCAAAAAACGAAATGCCATTTTTTTCATCTTTAATTGTTTATAACTTTTGCAATTTTTTATGTGCTAATACACGCTTTTGGCACATTTTTCTAGACGTCATTCCGGATCCAATGAGCTATAGCACATAATTTTAAGCAAAACATTTAACGAGTGTTTTAAGATATTATTAATCTAGATATAAACTCTATCTTATTTTGATATAAGTGTAAATAATTTTGTAAAAATTGCACCTCAATATACTTGACATTAAAATTCTTCGCCGAGTCGTTTTAGAAACCTTGGGGTGTATTATTATTATCTTCTTTTGCCTTGTTATATTCCTACATAATCATATTTTACATTGTACATCGCGATGCTTTGCGGATCTATGCGACTTCTTCAATACAAAGAGTCCCTTCGTGTGTTGTGTGCCATATTGTGGGCAACTCGATTGTGAGGAAGTTGGATCTGGTGAGCGCTGCGCTTCTCAAGTCATTTTCACATGTGTATGGGCCGAAACACATAAGCGCGTTGCGGCGCCGCGCCGCTGAAATCGGCAGTGCGCTATAGCGGTGCGGCGCCGCAACGCACGACGTGAATTCCAGCGTTATGACGTCATACTTGTTGACAAGGATGCAGTTTGTTTCTAACACTCTTGCAAACAACACGTGTCAACCGAGAAGCAGTTTTAAAATTAAAATGTCTGTTTTTTTCTTCTGTATATATTTTGATAACTCGCTTAATAGCTCTTCAAATGATGATATACTCATTCTAAAGTAGGCAACAAATTTTTTTTCGTCTATCTTTAATGCTTCGTATTTTTTAGAAAAGAACTCGCCATTTGGATTCATACCCTTACTTAATGGATGTATCCAGTATCTTCTTTGCCGTATTTTTAAGATAGAATAATGTCTTCTTAATAACAAATAAGCAATAAGTTTATTACGATCCATCGCAGAGAGACGTCTATCCACACTCAAAAATCACGAGAAAATGGTTAATAATCTAAAAAGGAGACGTGTATGGGTTAAGAAATAGAGACGAAAATTTGGACATTTACCCATGTTAAAAAAAATACGAGAAAACTATCCAGAAGATTTTAAAAATTACCTAAGGATGGACGGCGATAATTTTGATTGCTTATTGGAACTTATCCGTCACAGAATTACTAAGCAAGATACAGTTATGAGAAAATGCATAACACCAGAAGAACGTCTTTCCGCAACATTAAGATATCTGGCAACTGCACGTTCATTTGGAGATTTAAATTACGGTTTGTATAAGCCGACTTATTTTTAACTTGCCATAAACATGGATGTTCCCGATATATATCGGATATAAGGATATCCTTATAAAACCTGTCACTGCTTCCACGCTCCAAACTGCCATTTTGAAATAATTGTCATCCACACGAGGTACCCGCATAAAACTGTACAAACTTTCGTACACACCAATGCGCCGCATCGAACTGTCAAACCACCGCGCGCTTGTCGCGTCTACACGGACGGATTGGACGGCAGATCGGAATGGCGCGGGCTGTTTCCTACGGTTCGAACTGTACGTGTGAAGGCCGCTTATGTGTTTCGGCCCTTAATGCCCTGTTTCGCGACGCCGCAACGCGGCAACGCAACTGCCGATTTTGGCGTTGCGGCGCCGCAAAAATAAGCAGTTTGCGTTATGTGTTTCGGCCCTTAATCCTTTCAATAACATATTTTCATAAGTATCTGACTGTTCTTGTGATGTGCGTGATGCTTGAGAGCAAAAATAAATCATACGCTGATCGTAATTATAGAAGAGTCCTGAAAGAACAAGAACTAAACTATGTTCGATTAACCCAATGTATTATGTTAGTTATTTTAAATTTATAAATCGGTCCAGACGTTACGAGGTATGAAGTATGGTTTAGTAAAGCACATATGTTTTTTACGGAAGGAGAAAAAAACAGTTTGCGTTGTTTTTGAGATTGAATTTTGTTTTATTCCTTAAATACGAAAAGAAATGCTAGTCTTTGATATTGGCCTCAGATTTATGTATGTTTGTCACCAAGGTGGTGTTGTTTCAACAGGCAAGTAGGTAATCAGCCTTTTGCGCCATAGAGGACTTTGAGGCTATGTCATGGACATGGCGCGCGGTTGCTTTAAAAGAGTAAAAGATAGACAAATAAATTGGCACTGATGGGTTGAACCGTTATTATTAGAAATCTTGTTATGTAATGTATAAATCACTATAACAGTGAATAAAACAACAGTGGAATTTCATATTTATTACGAAAGGTACAAAAAATTGAAAAGAAAAAAATCCCCGCCATCATGTCATTTGTCATCGTCAGGACAGACATCAACAATCAGGCGCTAAAACTACACAAAAATTACTGACGAAAATAATTATTGTTCTAACTTATAACTAAAACTAACTCTTAATAAAACTAATATTTTAGGAACTTAAATGTCTTTTCTTAAGGCGGTGAATTAGATATGTGTGTGTGCAAACGGAAGTACAAAAATGTATCATTTCAATATAAACCGAGGAGGGGCTTGAGACAAGATCACTTTTCAACAGGCACTAGGCGTGACCAAACGCCAAACGAATATGTATGAAAATGGTCACGTGACTAAGCGTGAGTTATGTCATTGCCATACAATTTCGTTCAGTGAAAAGCGATTTGTCTCGCGCACCAGTAAACTATAAATATTGAATGCGAAGTCCATAACGATTGTGCTGTTAAAAATGCAATTCGTCAAAATCGTAATGTTTGTACTAAAGCCTTAGAAACCGCAATTCAAAGGGTAAGATTCAGAGTATAGACAAAATCCTATTGATAGCTATAATGTATATTTTTTGCTAAGTTTAAAGTTAAACAATTACTTCATTATCAGTCATGTGTTAGTTGCTACTTAACTATGGTAGGGCGTAAGTTAAATGACAGCTAACGCTCACGTGACCATTCTCATACACGTTGGTTGCGTTATGCCGTCGCAGATTAATTCATAGAGCACCGATATTAATACAGTAAATCCCCTTATAACACGGTACTCTTATACCTAGGATTTTCCCCAATATAATTCAGGAATTTCACACATCTCATAGCATAGTTATTTCTTAATATTAATATTTAAATCCCCTTTAACGCGTTATATGGAGTCGTACAAGCGCGTTATGCGAGAATACAACGCGTTTCCTATAACGTGGAACTTAATATTAATAGATAAAAACACATTTTAACATTACCACACATATCACCGAGGCCTTAGTTTAGAGGTATCGCGTGAATTATATAGATTTAGTAAACACATACAAATGTATGAAATGTAAATAGCATATATTTAAGAGTATTGAGCAGTTCCCTCAATCTTTCACACTCGCGCTTATTGGAGCTATAGTCGAATTTTTAATTAGACGAAGTCAACTGACGTTTACGGTGTTGTCAGTTTTTAATGAAATAAAAATAGTGTCGTGACAAAGTAAAAACCCGTGAATCAATGATCGGTGATGGCACTAGGCGCCGCGCCGCGCTTTGTAATAAGACGTCAAAAACCTGATTGTAGTTACATAGTACTAGTACCTAACTTATATCAGAGCACTTTCATACAATTTTGAAATAGAAATAATTTTCTTTTATTGTTTGAAATGATTGACTATTCACACTCATTGTTCATTCATCTGATTGAACAAGAACTGAACGCATCACTATTACTTTAAATATGGCAACATTATTTTACAAAGTGACATTAGCTACTGTCAGTTGGCTTCGTCTAATTAAAAATACGACTATAGATTCAGAGACAAGTTAAACGTATCGGTCTAATGCTATGAACATATTTTGACACATGGAAGACTTCACACTTAAACTTGTCTTTGAATTTAAGGGGATTTGGATCTAGAATAACCACTAATTTATAAGTACAGTATAAAAACCCACTATAACGTAGAAATAGTTACATTTGTTTGGTTTAACACAAAACCCTGGATACATTAATTATGTCTTTATAACGCAACAGCAGTCTCAATAACGAAGAAATATTTTCATATTTAAACATCAACAACATACTTAAGTGAAATTGTTTTTATAATCAGCTTACAAAAGTAAACTTTTGAGGTGTCGAAACTTCTAAGACATTTGAGGTAATAAACAGCCGTCTCGCCTTTGTTATTGTTAATTGCATTAACACGTGTGCCATTATTCTTAGATTACATTGCCTGCAGAAATTTTGGTCTCAGTTACTAAACGCACCACCGTCACCTATCGTGTATTATCAGTCGTAAACAAGCTGTGAAGCTGTCAAGATAGCCAGTTAAAGAAAAGCGTTATGTGCTTAGAATAATTTACCTATTGATAGTAATAAAATTAGAAATTATTGAAATTGGTTAAATTTGTTTTTTTTTTATTCCCTATATCGAGAAAGAAAATGCTCGGTCCCTTGAAATTCGTTATATAAAGAGTTTACACTGTATTAAGCGAAAATTGACATGATGTAGGAAATAAGAGTTCGCCAATATTCGAGTCTGAAGAAGCTAATCAATAGCGAATCAATCGAAGAATCCTGATAAATATATTGATAATATCCAAATATATATTTAAAGCGGCGAAAACGTATTCTTCTGGTGAAATGCTATATCTGTGTTCTCCTCCCATCATAATCTGTGTATCATAGACTAAGTACATAGAGAATAGCAGAACCCCCACACCAGAGTATAGAAGATTTAATTTGTTGTTATATGGTAGAAATAACATCATGAAACCTGTAAAAAATTATAAAATTTATTTCGTGCTTATTTTTGAGAGCAGTTTTGCTTCAGCGTGGGACTCGTCCCTGAGGTCGACCAATGAACTTTTTTTCTATGTGCGCATTTAACATTCTCTCAAACGGTGAAGGAAACGATCCTGAGGAACGGCGGCGTGTGTCAGGCATAGAATGCTGATCACCTACTTGCCTATTAGATTGTCAAATGATCATGAAACAGACACAGAATTCTGCGCCACTGTTTTTTTTCTTATAAAAAGTTTATTTACCGCTCTATTCATTACAAATTTATAATAATTTCCTATACAGTAAATGAACAATATATACACAGTTTTATACGATAAACATATGTTGTCTTAACTTACCGAACGTTACTAGAACCGTCAATGCAGCTATGAGCCAGCCACCGCACAAAGTGAAATCCCATTTCGTTTGAAACGCGAAGATGGTCAGGGCCAGACATATAGTGGCTGTAACACCTAATGCTATAAACACCTGGAATAAAAAAAAAAAACATTATATAGTAACAATACATTATATATACGTTATGCCTATAAACAGGTGCCGCTCCCGGAAACTGGACTGCGAGGTTTCCGTTCAGTTTTGTAATTTAATACAAATAAAGAGAGGACCGTATCATTCTAGTTTCTTCTATGTTTGCCATAGTCATTTTATATGATAACTTGATATTTTCATAGACTACCGAGAGTTTTTTACGCCTGATTTTTCTCTCGGCCTACATCCTCTGTTCTTTGCCGTTGTTTTGTTTCTTTGCCGATGTGAGGGATGTCTACCGATACAAATTAAATGACGTGGAATATGTGATACCTGTTCCGCCGAAACTGAAGCCTTTATTGAGGCTAATGACAAATTGTACTATAAAAATGTATGACCGCTATAAACGCTCCCGAAGGCAATATTGAATAATCAAATCATAGCCTTTGAACTTTTAAGCCTACCTAATCAGTACTACAATGGACAAATTGCTATAAAAGTTGAACAGGCGTAATTGAAATTATTTTTCAATGGCGATGTTTTTGAAGAATTATTAAATAAATAAATAAAAAAATCATTTAATCACATAGGTAACATAATGTACACTTATGACTTGTAAGTAAAGAAATACATATTAATGCTTCTAATTTTACATTTTCTGCCAGTTCTCAAATCAAGGGCGTAGAATGGGAGAGAAGAACTGGCGATAAACTCTCCGCCACTCTTTTTAATCGCCATTTTTTTGTTTTACAAAATGTTTGTAAGGAGCTGCAACCATTAAACCATGTCCCATGTGACATTTTAAGTAATTATTAATAATAACATAAATTAAAAACAAAGATTTGTCCTCTATCAGCAGAAGGCATGGTGAAATAGGAGCACGCACTTACATTCTCGTGGGAACAACACGCAAACACATAGTCGAAATAACCAACATCACCGCATACACGAATTCAAGTACGACCAGTCACCTCAAGCAGCACCCGTTCACGAGCATATTTACAGAGAAAGACGCCTCACGCTGATCCTGATTGCATAAAAGCACTCAAAACTGCAATGTTAACCACAGACAATACTATCGTGTAACTAGACAAACAATAAAAATGATTTTGTACTCTATGAAACGACACGCGGTAGCTGGCTTTCGCGTCCGGAGAGCAAAGTGCCATAGGGTAGTTCATTTATTCGTCGAAAATTTTCTCACATCCATTGTTCGAAATACATATATTTTATTTCATAAATATTGGTGAGGGTGATCCGTAATATTTTTACTCGGCCGATCGTAACACTTGATCACTTGCTTGGATTATGCTAGACGCATTTTGAATTTGTCTCTATTTTTGCCAAAATTTTATATAATTTTTTTAAATTATATTTATTAGCAATGCCCTCATTGTATAATTTCTTGTTATACAATGGTTATGCCATATAATTTGAATTTTAAATATTTCAAGGCAAAGTCTGTTATATTTAACCTGAACTCCTATGTTGGTTTTTGCAGAAGGAATTTGTTTTTTTTTAATAAATAAAAAATTTAAGAAATTACATATTAGTATTAGGTAGTTCATGTGGACCATGCTGTAATGGTTGTGTAAAACAAAAAACTTGGCGATTAAAAAGAGTGGCGGAGAGTTTATTGCCAGTTCTTCTCTTCCGTTCTACGCCCTTGATTTGAGAACTGGCAGTAAATGTAAATAAGTGTACATTGTGTTACCTATATGAATAAATGATTTTTGACTTTGACTTCTTGCTTGATTTATGCATAGTTTAATACAATTTTCCCACATTATGTCATCTCACCGTCAGTTTAACTATATATATATATATATATATATATATACTAGTGGACCCGACAGACGTTGTCCTGCATGATATTTCAAGCAATTAGTAAAGCAAAGTATGAAAGTACCGACTGCAGCGCCATCTGGCGGGCTGATTTGTGAATCTAAACCATTCCCACATCCCCTTGAACACACACAAAAAATTTCATCAAAATCGGTCCAGTCGTTTGAGAGAAGTTCAGTGACATACACACTCACAGAAGAATTATATATATAAAGATATATATTAATACAAAAAAAAATTGAATGTAATATATGATTAGTAATCCATATTCGTTTTCCTTATAGACAGCGATTGGGAGAACTAACTGTTATGCTAACCTTTTTCCTTAAGCAAAACCAGTTTCTTAAAATCCGTTACCGACAAAATGTATGAAACATCAGTCACAAGGAATCAATCCAACTTTTTAAAGACATGTAAAATATTGTTTGGAATTTGGTAATATGGCTACCAAATTCCAAACCAGGTTTAACGTAGTGTACCCAACTTGAAGTAAGCCAGGTATCTTACCAAGGCCGTAAAATTATCGTATATTTATTTAAAAACACTTCGTTGCAAGTATACAGTGGCAACCAGCGGCCTTATCGCTTTCGAGCGCTGAAGATGTGAGCGCAAGAAGTGCAAAACTACATAAGATATAAAATAAAATATGTTTATTACGGAACATAAGATACATGTACCACTTATTCCACGTCATTAAATTTGAATTTGTAGGCATCCCTACTCATCGGCAAAGAAGACAGAGGGTGTAGGCCGAGAGAAAAATTCGGGGTAAAAAACTCTCAGTACTCTTTCAAAATAGCAAATAATCAAACAACACTTATTTTAAAACAAATATCGCAAATTAATTAGAAGTAGCCTGTCTAGCATTAGTCCCAGGCCCTTTTATCAAATAGATAATCGTTGACCTTATAGTAAGCCTTTTTACACAGCTCTTCTTTAATACATTTCTTAAATTTATTAAAAGGCAGAGATAAAAGAGCCTCTGGGATTTTATTAAAGAAGAGTATCCCTTTTCCCAAAAAAGAATTACTAACTTTAGATAGTCTAGTACGGGGAAATTGCAGCCTGCGTTTGTTCCGTGTATTAACATTATGCGTATGTTCTATTCTAGTAAACTTATCACATTATATTATATTATATTGTTTATATTGCATTATATTGTATACATACATAATATTGTTATAAATATATTGCGAGGGAAAGGTAAGTATATTAATTTCCTTAAATTTATTATCATTATATTTAATAATGTTTCTTAGACAAAAGAAATGGAACAAAGCATAGCAATTAAAACATATGGAAACAGAGAAAAGGACAATATTAAACATGTGTCATGTATATATATGTACTGGCAAGATGTGCAATATTGTTTTCTTACCTCTTTAACTTGAAATTTACTGGAAACGAAGCCCAGCGGAATGCTCATGGCGACGGTAAATATGAACAGGAATATAAAGTTATTTGGTGCTTTCCGACGCGCCGACTCACAACAGGCCATTGCGATAATTGTCACAAAAACAACTACGAACGACGTCCATCTGAAATGTACGTATTTTAAGTGAATAGAATTAGTCGCTCATTCATAAATCTGTCTAATACTGATTAAATGCAAACTCTTTTGTCTCTGCCAAAATTGTATTACGCTGTAATGATAAGAGACAGGAACTTAACTAACGTTGGGTTACATAACAGGCAAAAAATTATATTAGTATCGACTGTAAAACAACTGCGTATTTCACAATTTCGTCCCTAGAATTAGTAGAATTATTTCATTATTATTAGAATGAATACTTACATAATATAAGTGTGTGTCTCTACGAAAAGCTGCGTCGGTTTGTAAAAGACGAAAATGGATATAAAACCCATTGTTACTAGGAGTTGGCACATAACAAGGGCATATACCTGAAAAATAATTTACGATTACTTAACATTTATACAAATAGAAATAAGGGGGCGTCCATAAATTGCGTGAGGTGTTTAAGGGGGGGAGGGGGTCGAGTCAAATATTCCGCAATTTTTTTTCTGATTGAAAAAAAAAATTAGGAAAACGGTTGACCCTAAAGGCCATCTCTGCAACTTCCTGCTAACTCCATACCTAAACTCTCAACATCTCACTTATTTTGTTTTAGTCGTAAATAAAAGCACGAAGTATTTTTTTTTTCTTTTTACAATAACAATACAACGCGTTTACGTAAGAAACCCAAATTTTGAAAAATCTCACGTGAGATTGGGGGATGGGGGAGGGGGTTGAATTTCACGAAATCTCACCAGGGGGTAGGTACAGAAAATTTAAAAAAACACCTCACGTAATTTATGGACGCCCCCTAACACAGAATCTTCTATTTCTCTAGGGGTGTGATTCGAATCTTAGCGCTAAGTCCAGTCTAACAAACTAAAAGTAAAGTAAAGTAAAGTAAAAAAATTATTTAATCACATAGGTAACATAATGTACACTTATGACATGTCAGTAAAGAAATACATATTAATGCTTCTAATTATACATTTACTGCGAGTTCTCAAATCAAGGGCGTAGAACGGGAGAGAAGAACTATCAATAAACTCTCCGCCACTCTTTTTAATCGCCATTTTTTTGTTTTACAAAATGTTTGTAAGGAGCTGCAACCATTACACCACGTCTTATGTGACATTAAGAAATTAATAATAATAACATAAATTAAAAACAAAGATTTGTCCTCTATCAGCAGGAGGCATAGTGAAATAGGAGCACGCACTTACATTCTCGTGGGAACAACACGCAAACACATAGCCGAAATAAAAAAAGTTGTTACTTTAAATGTCTTAAATGTTTTGTTACCTACATTATTGTTTAGGCTTATTCACGTTGCTGATATCCCCCATATCTTATCCTAGAAGTATTTACAGTAAAAGAAGTTGTTTATAAATTTATAAAAAAGCCTTGATTACGAAGACAGAAAATTTGTTATTCATAGCCACTTGACGTAGACTTAAAATAAAATTCTTTCACACACTTTCAACTCAAATACCCACAGCCACTCATGCTTGAGCTTTATTTTGTTTATTCATAGTATGTAGTCATCTCTTTATATATTTGCTGTCCGCGATTAAATGTTGCTGACCTGTTATGACAGGACTTCTATAGTCCTATCTACCAGCCCCTCACAAAGATGGTCAATACGTGTAACATGTAAACCCGTAAAATGGAATATTGTGGAGAGGCAAATAAACTTTATTATTATCCTTAAAGTAACATATTGGAGGCTGGGAAGAGACGCTACGTCGACAATAAACACAATTATTATTTCCGGGAATCTATAGATACTATTTATTCACACAGCGTGTAATGAAGTCAATCTTCTTTGTATTAAAACGCTGAAATGCTAACTTGAACCAGCAAAATCTGATTATTGATAATCTCAACTACAACTACGAGTAGTTTCATCGGATCAGCGCTCAAAATGCTAGCTACTCGGCGACTATATAGTTTCATTTGTGGCCGTTAGATGTTAATATATAGATAAAACAAATCCAATAATACTAACAATATTTAAAAATTAAATACGAATAAAGCTCGTTCTTAAAAAAAATTCTTGCATATACATCAAATAACACAACTACAATTGTAGGCACAGCGATTTGCTACAAAATGTGTTTTTACAAGTTAAATGTAGGATGGATAGTTTAGGAGATATAGCCAAAAACGTGGTTTTTGGACCCCTTTTTCCAAGATGGCGGCCGTGGGACAAGGGTGGCGACCCCACAAACTTGGTTTTAGCTTTACACTGACCCCCCCTACACATCAAAAAAATAAAATTGCGTCCTCTAAAAAACGCAAGGTTAGGCCTAAAAAATGTAACATTTCAATGGACTATTTACACATTTAAAGAAAAAAGCTTTTACCGGATTAAAGTTATGTATTATTATAAATTTACAATTATTTGAAATTTATCCCACGTGTCGCGTGCTTTACAGCGTGCGTGCTCACGGTGACTGAAGACAAAAGGTGTTCTCAATCATCAATGTCAAAAAGTATCACAGCTGTGGAGAAAGTTGCATTATCTGTATTTATTTCCCCGGAGTTGGTATCGACTAAAAGATGGAGGGTTTTGGCAAAAATGGCTCACGGTGTCCTCTATTTTCGCGGATTGCTTTTCTCAAAAACTTTAATCCGGTAAAATCTTTTTTTTTTTAATATTACTTTTATGTTTTTATAATATTTATTAGTATAGATTATGTATGGCTCTGACAATTACAAATAAATACACTTAGGTCCAGAGGGCTTAGTCAAAATGCTTTAACAGTAATATATGAAGAAAGTCGAAAACGAAATTCGTATGATAATGTCGACACGAACTGTCATTTTCATACAAATTTAGCTAATCTTTCCACGTGGTTAATTCAAACTCTGTCAAAAAAATTATAAGTATATTTGGTAGTTCATTCCGTTAAAATACGTTATTTTTAAGGAAAAAGCTTACCTTACGAATAAATCCTCTCCGTATAGATGATTCCGAAAAATCCAATAAATTTTTTGGAACATCTTCTCCAAAATGTGGATCCAATCCCTGTACCTATAATTACAATAATTTAAAGCTAATATATAATTACTTAATTAACATAAAGCCGTTTTTTCGTTGATTCTCCCTTGCTCGTTTTCTCCTTGTCCCATAAACAAAGGAATTACAATTTAGGGGCTTGTAATTTTCTGTATCTTTTTGAACACTTTCGTACCTTAAACACATCATGACCTATTGGTGTTTACCGTTTAAATATTTGACACCACAAAAATAATTTTTTCAACTTCATAATTTTTATGTAACGCTTTTACAGTTAAGGGTTAAAAAGAAAGTTGTATGTTGTAATTGGAATTGCTTTACCTGTGCCATTGAACTTTATATTATAAACTTATTTATATTTTTAAGAGTACACTTTAAGTACTAAAAAAGTTTACTGCAAAAAATTTACACCGATCAAACGACCACCTCGCACGAATATTTGTTTATGACTGCGAGTTGCGGTTTCATTTTCAAATTTAAACCTTGATGTGTTCGCAAATAAATGCTAACAGGAAACAAGTGAATTACCGATCATAGAGTAAATTATTATGTTAGAATTTAAAAAAAAAATGTTCGTTCTATTAAATACTCTGTTGTGTGAACTATCAAATATTCTACAAATTATTTTATAATATAAGCTTAACATTCAGAAGCTTTGTCCTTTAGAAAATTATGAGGATATAACAAAAAATTGCAAAATGCTAATTAAATGGAATGGAAAGCCTGCTAGTTTTCCAATTTCTTTCAATGATGACGTTAATCTTCTAGCAATAGCATAGACAAAATTCTACTACAATTGTACGATTTAATCAACTAACGTATAGATCGGTTATCGAAAGCTGGCGCGTTCACAGTACTCACACTAATGCAATTTCACTATACAGTATGTTTAAAAATATTACTTTTTTGCCAAGCTATATATTTTAGTCTACTCTGGTTTTAGTAAGGTTGAGTGGGTTGTAAATAAATAAAAATGTGTCAAATACATATAAATATTACGTGCATACGAGGGTGGATCCAAAAGTTCTAAGCCCGACCAAGAACGTATAAGAGTAGTTTGTGTAAATATTTTTTAATTTTTCGACATAAGCTCCATCTAGATCAACACACTTCACTTTTACTTCACTAACTATTCTTTCAATACTCCTCTTAGAAACCCCAGTCGCATTTGATGTTAAATTAAATATAACATTTTTTCATTAAACTGTTTTTATTAAGATGCTTAAAATAATTAAAAACATTGTGCACCATGTCACGAGATTGCCCTGGTAATGTTTGAAAAAAGATCAACATGTATAAAATAATAATAATATAAAACAGTAAAGATCAACATAAACAGTAGCAAAAGAAAAACAATAACTGTCTCTTTTATACTCATAAGCTTGACCGGGCGCGAGAGAGACGGACAGTCTTTTCGTGATGTATTTGTGATTGTATTTCAGTTTGACATCACGTCTCGCGCTTATTCGCAGACACTACACAAGCACAAAGTGTAAATGTGTTGAAGCCGCCAGCTTTAGATAACATACCTATAAGAGATTTAAAAACAAGACAGCCTGAACTACATCTATAGTCTATTATAATTCGTAAAACACTTATTAAATTATTTATTTAAAATAATTAAAAGAAAAATCTGTAATGATTTGGAACATATACGAAAACTATAATTTTTTAGACTTAATATTTGTATTAAAACTGAATGTATGTTGTTGATAAAATAGGACTAGAGCTAAGTTTATACTAACTGATTTATTTAACACTGGGACAATGATTATTATTAAATTTTTAATGAGTATACCTACGGATATCCTCAGTGAATTGATAAGGTCGATCCGGTTTTTATACAACTCGGTATTTCCAACTGAAATCAAAATGTAGAACGCGCCGCAAGTACCACATCTTTAAACATATCATAATACTAGCCGTTTCGCGCCCGCTTTGCTGGACGAATTAAAATAAATTTTATGTTTCATTATTTTATTTTTTTTTCATATTTTTATTATTCTTCTTTTTAACTTCCCGCTAAGAAAATTGAAATATTTCGAAAATCGAGTTTTTAACAGATGTTGACGTTTAGAGGTTCTAGGAAGCCTCCCCGAATGTTTCCGCGGTGAAGTCCGTATGGATAAATTTTCATAAAAGTAAAACAGCAATAAAAAAATGAAGGAACGTTGGAATTTAATAAATAAATAGCCATAAACCATCTAGGTGGTATTTTCAATTTCGCATCGAATGGTGGTAGTTTCATGTCGATACGATCAGTGGTTTAGGCGTGATTGAGCCTCAAACGAAGACCATTTTCATTATATATATATAGACTAGCTGATCCGGCAATTGTCGTTTTACCTTGTATATCATTTATAATAAAAAAATAGGGGTTGAGCTTAGAGGGGTGAAAATTAGGGGTTGCATGTATTTTTAATTTTTTTTATAAAAAAAAATATCTAAAAATAAAAAATAAAATTTAGGGGTGGACCTTTGACATTTAGTGGGATAAAAAATAGATGTTGTCCGATTCTCAGACATACCCAATATGCATACAAAATTTCATGAGAATCGGTCTGGTCGTTTCGGAGCAGTTTAACTATAAACACCGCGACACGAGAATTTTATATATTAGATTGCGAGCTTTGCCTTATCTCTAAAAATAGGCCGACAGCCAAAAAAGATCTAAGTAATGCTAAATTTTGCAAACAGTTTTTTTAGTATCTTTAAGTCTGAGATTATTTATTTTATTGTTTACTAGCTGGCCTGGCGAACTTTGTACCGCCTAACAGTCGATTCTTTTTTTTTTAAATACTTATTCTGCTATTCGGGACACCGGGTTAGCTAGTAAGATAAAAAACAGGAAGTTGATAAGACAACAAATACATTATGTCAAAATATAAAAATTTACCTTCCCGAAACCCCTCCACTAACACTTGAACTTTATGATATAGTATTAAAGTTCAAATTGCCTTTAAATATTATTACGAATATTTTGTATGGGAATATAGAAAAGTGTTGTTTTTAGACTTTTTCACTCAATTTTTTTTAATTTTTCTCTTCGTAAGAACCATCCTCGTACTTCAAGGAATATTATAAAAAAATAATCAGACAATTCGGACAAGCCGTTTTCATGTTATGTCGTGACAACGGAAAACGGGTTTCATTTTTATATAAATATTTTTTTTTATTTTTTTTATAGATAGTGTATTCCATAGTATAGTGCGTTGGCAAATAATTTCAAAAATGTTAAATGGAAAGCGAAGTCATCAGCTGTAATGGTATAAAAAGTTGAGAAATTGTGTTTTAAAGCTTCACACGAACTTATTGTACCAAAGTGTAATTTATTATGAATCGTTTTATTCGTAAAATAATGTTCAATATTACTGTAGTAAGAGAAATACCACATAGAAAGTTGGCTTTACTAAAATAAAACAAGGACTACAATTTTGTAGCCTTTTGACCATGTCTAATGTCTAACAGTAACTCTAGTGATATCGTCGAAGGAATCTTTAATAGTTAATACAACAGAAATTAAATAAAAAATTCGTTGTGGCTGTTCGCATACACGCAAGTTCTCGTAAACAAAATGCCATGTGTGATATCAAATTACGTTTCCACTTAAGAAATGTGAGTATGAGCTTTGAATGAGCCGAGAAGTATCAACTTGTTATTATGGTGGATTCCTTTTGTTAAGTACCTTGGTTGTAGCGGCTAAGTATTAAGTCCCTTGAATTTAAAGTAGACTTTAGTACGAAATGTGTAGAGCGACGTTTGACGTTTTAATGGAGCATTTGTAACGAATTCAAATAAATGCCATACAGTTACTGCGCACGATTGGGCCCCGCCAAAGACCTTTCTCATATTCTTACAATCCCACAGATCAGCGTTGCCAGATTTTTTTATTGCCAAAGCGGGATTTTGTAACTTTTTGAGTTAAAAAAGCGGAAATCTCTCGTCGAAAGCGGGACATAGTAACTAAAGGTGATATTTTAAATCAGATTTACCCTATCGTTAAATACTTGTCTTCTTAATAAAAAAAAATAAGATAAAGAAAACTAAAGCAAAAAAGTATTCATTAGACATTTATAGCGTTTCAAACAATAGTCAGAACTCTGAGGAATGAGTATATTATTATATACCTGGTATCTTTTTTTGGTAGCTGTTAAAAGAGCTGGTGCCATTTCTGAGCATGGCAGTGGTGTCTTGAGTGACAGTTGAGTTAACCCCAAAAAGCGGGAAAAAGTCTTTCCCGCGCGGGGCATTTCATTTTCATTAAAAAATCGGGACGTCCCGCCAAAATCTGCCACAGAAGTTCAGCAAACTTTTAATTTGTTTTGTCTTTTTATACATACTGGCTAAGGTAAACGTATACGTTTCGGAAGTAAAGCTATGGTTCAGTAAGTTCAGTTACAATGTGACATTTTAAGTAGCAGCTGTATCTACTCAGAAGTGTATGTGTCTCGTTACTTTTATCTGTAACGACATCCGGAAATAAGGACGAAATAAGAGTGGTACCCAAAATCCACTGTATAGGTATTAGGTGGATATTGATATCATCTTACTGCATATCGGTATGGGGTTAAGCGGCATTGTCTTCAATGCTGAAAATGAGCGTACCCAACGTGCCATTCTTAAGAAACTTATAGGAAACCTTTCCGCTACTCAACTTCAAAATTGTACAATGAAACAAAACTTTTAACTGTGAGACAATTATACTTAATAGCAATATGCAGACTTAGCAACCCAATAATAGCACTTTCTTCACCCAACGACAATCTCCTTTCGAGGCCCTTTCATCTTTAACCACTTCCTTAAAACAAAATTATCACTAACATTTCAAAAATTACATTTACTGAACATCTCAAACAATATCTTGTTATGCTGACACTGAAAATATTTTTACTGTGCAAAAATAGTTTAAATATAAATGTGCTATGTATATATCATTAAATAAAATACTGTTTACTTGTCAAAAGGATGAGACTGGCTGCCCATAACACAGAGAATCCTAGTGTGGGGCTAGTGAACTTTACTTTATCTAAATATCCTGTATATTTTGTATACAAAGTTCTTTCTTTCTTTCTAGGTGTGTTAAGAAATGAAACAACATATATATTTATTAATATATTTCGTGATGCAATCTTATGACACCAATTCTGTCGCACCATGTTTCTCTCGTTCCTTACTTTACAGAGAGAAGAGGACACACTTATGTGCGACAAATTCGATTTCATTGAATTATTAGTACACTTTATCGTACCTAAAATTTAGGTTTAAACATTTTTACTCTAAATTTTAGGAACATAAAAATCTTAAATACTTTGTTAGGTACATCTCAAACATTAATTTTAAACCAGAAGATTATTATTAGTTACAAACATCAAATTTTTACATATATTATTCTTATAGCACATTTAATGACAATGTGCAATAACCATTACAAAACTAAATTATTCGAAAATAGGCGTAATAAAGCAACGATTCGTAATAAATAACGTTTGGAATCTATGAGGATTATTTTCTTAAGTTATAGATACAATAACGAGCTAAATGTATACATTTTGACAGATGACGTAACGATGTTGCCAGTGACGCCAAGTTATCTATGGCAGACAGATAATATATAGTTCATGTAATAGACGCTGATGACTTTTGAACTGGTATTGAAATTAAAAATAAATTGTACCACAGAGTAGAAATACTCGAGGTCCTGTTTCTGGAAAGGCCAAAATATACCTTCCAATCAGAGTATACGCGAACCTAGATATAGTTTTGATAATAGATGAACATGACCACTAATTTACACGTCAAAACACTAAACAAGAGTACTCCAACATAAGTTGAGTATTTTATCTCTTACATTATTTGCACCATTGCAATTGGTGGCAGGCAAATGGTGCCATCTCTTTCATTCGATCACGATTTTGTATCTATTACTTTTTATAAGGATTTTGTACAAACTACAAAGCATTCAGAACCGGTTTTACAATCGCGAAATAAATATAACTACTATAATAAAAATACAACACGCATTGTGATTGTAAAAACGACTCTAATAAATAACATATATTTTCATTTGTACAGCTTGAAGGCGATTATCGAAAATTTTTTAAATTTTGTAATAGTAATCCTTCCTTTGCTTATAAATAATCCTGCCATTACCATAATGGCAGGATTATTTATAAGCACTTCGCTGCTCAGAAATGTATTTAAAAGTACGCTGGTGTTAAATATATAAACATTGTGATACTGACGAACTTGCTGGCTGAATATCTCAATTTAATTTCTAGAAGAACCAGCAAATTATAGGCTTAGTTAAACTAACCTTTTTTTTGCCAAGGGATCGACAATCGCCTTTACTATTGAGGGATGAGGTAATGAAGAATATTTTAAGTAGAAAACATTAGCCTTAAATGCAATGCCCATAGTAGAGATTTCAATCCAATATCTCTACTTATACGAGTATAATTTTAATTTCGCCATCAGTCCATAGATAAAACCTTACTTATTTTTATTGTCTGTGGGTAGGGTTGACTTATGGAATGTTCTACTGTTTGTGATTGAGCTACGAATTGAAATTTCAATTTGAACTTCAGTTCGTCAGCTGCCAATTAAACATAGTGAACCATAGTTTATAATTTTTTTTCGAAAATGTTTTTGACAATATTCACTATGTTTGGACAATTTATTGTCACTTACTTCTTTTCTGTTTCAACTAAGAGCGAAAATCGACCAACGAAATAAATCCATAAAAATATTTGAATGACATCCTGATAGTTCATAATGAATGGCTCGGAAACAATACAAGAAATATTAACTAAAATTCAACAAGAATACCCAAAAATAATTATTAAATTATCCAGCCCATCCCATGATGAGCTTTTTTGACTTTATTACGTAATTTGGAAAGAATAACGGAAAAAAAATGGTTAGCGAACAGGAGTATTTGATTTAGGTAACGTAGTACAGGTCAATCGTTTTTCACTCTTGCAACAGAGTATAGAAGTGGGCATTGCTTAGTCCATTCTCTATGTCAAAAGCCAAAGCTACCATAGACCAACACCAACCAATACCAACAATTTAATCTTTAGCAACGCCAATGATCGTAAGGATGTAGATGAAGATGTTTATGATGTCCAAGTATAGATTAAGAGCCGCGAACACATATTCCTCTGGCGAAATGCTGTATTTGTGTTTACCGCCCATCATCAGCTGAGTATCGTAGATCAGATAAACCGAGAAAAGCAGTGCTCCAACGGAGGCATAGACGAGCATCACTATTGAGTTGCGAGGGATGAAGATCGCGATTATACCTGGTAAAAAAAATGTTTAATAAAAACTACATTTTAATAAAACCTCTTTTAAATAAAAAAAAGTTTTGAGTGCTTTTCAGTATTCATGACCAAGGAGAGATCGAAACTTTGAATAAATAAATTAATTTCCCTTTATATCTAAATCAATTTAAACTAACATTTAGTTTAAGTAATCTAGTAGTCACCGGTGACAAGGAACGAACCTATACTCTGATTTTATATTCCGTAGAATTCTGACATTTCATAAGTGTTGCTACTAAAAAAGTTCTCCCCCGAAAACGGGACCAATTTGACTTATTTGAGGCAATAAAAAAATTCCTAAGTTTTTTTAGGTTTTACCTACGAAAAGGTAAATCTAAATATTTACTTACTCAAGTGACCTAATACAAAAATATCAAATATTTCAATATCACGAACAATATATCAAATTAACTTTAATTACTTTATTTTATTATTAAGCTGGCCTACTAATTTCAGGTTTAGTTTAGTTTTAGAAATAAAATGATATCTTTACTTGTGGGTTTTTTTACTGTTTGTGATTAAAAGGGACGTAATCATCACTTGCCGTACCATTACCACTTTTAATGTGGAGCACCGCAGTTAATAAAATGGGTACATTAACTAACAATAAAATGTATGTATAGACTCAGATGTTCACACTCGTATTGAAATTGAAAAATGTGCCCGGCCAAAAAGGTTTGCCATCTCTAACATGTCAAAAAATTATAGCAGTCAGAAAATCAGAGTATAAGTCAGTAAGAAAAAATCTATATACAACACTTATTTATGGACCATTATATATACAAGAAATTGCATTCCATCAATTATATGCCAAAAGTATCAAACCAAAGCTGGAGATAAAATTGACTTCACCCGGACCGCGTTATAGACAAACACTTGTAAGAGTATTCTCGTCATATATATTTTTTTAAACAATTAAAAAACTAGAAACACAAATTTAACAAAGTTATTCAGTTTAATTTTATAACAACACAATTGAAACATGTGCAAAGGAACGCAAAACTAATTATGGACTTGAAAAATCATAAATTTCCCACAAATATAACTTAGGAAATCTCCGTGTTATAGGGGGGAAATAACGCGTAATATGGGGGACGGAAATCTCGTTATAAGGGGGTATTCCCTTATTCCTAAACTCTCTGTTTCAAGAACAATTAGTGATACTTACCAAACAGCAAGAGTATCACGGTAGCACACAATAGTATACCACCCATGGCCGTAAAGTCCCATTTGGTCTGCATCGCGAAGAGGGTTAGAGCGAGACAGATAGCCGCCGTTATTCCCACCGCCATCATTACCTAAAATATATACAGTGTCTTAGAGCCCAACAAAAAAATAATAACGTTTAAGATAAGTGATACCGCCACAGACACAAAATCAGAGGACTCGCGAGTGCGTTGCCGGCCTTTTAATAAATAATTTTAAATGAAAACTACGGGATTCAACTATGGGGTTCGGCGTGTGACTCTAACATAAGTATCATACAGAGGGTTCAAAATTACATCTCGAAACAAATATCCAACTGTCCGTGGTTTATAAAAACATCGGAGATTCATGAGCACCTCAAAATCAGGACTTTCAAAGAGGAGATCAAGTATGAAATACAGAAAAAGGCTAGAAATGCATCCTAATAAGCTTGCCACGCAACTAACAATACCGGACCTAATAAATAAAAAATGGAGATTTTGCTTTGAACGCCTAACAGCTCTCAACACGTCATCTGCTCATAGTCTAGCTGACTGATTGCAAGATAAAGACTTATATAAACAATAAAACTAACACTAATTCTCTACCTATTTATTCACGGCTCATTGGTCTAGTGATTAGTACCCCTGACTGCGAATCCATGGGTCCCGGGTTCGATCCCTGGCTGAGACAAACATCGATGTGATGAGCATTTGGTGTTGTACTTAGGTCTTGGGTGTTTAAATATGTATTTATATGTCTATCTATCTATAATATGTATGTATATCCGTAGCCTAGTACCCATAACACAAGCTTCACCAGCTTAGCATGGGACTAGGTCAATTGGTGTGAATTGTTTAAAATAAAAAAAAATAAAAAATTTTTTTTACATAATCTATAGCTTTCCTAGTCAAATAGTACAGATACTATAAATGCTAGACGCTATTTCTGGAATCGAATCTAACTCTGAGATCACGGTGGTTTTATACGGTACACAATTAAAAAAATATTTAAAGTAAAATATATTTTTTTCATATAAATTTACTCACCGCATCGCTCTTATAAACAGAGCTGGTGACGCCAAGCAAGAAGCTCTCTGCGAGGGTGAAGAGTCCAAGGAAAATAAAGTTGGTCGGCGACTGACGGCGGAGGTCGCCGCAACACGACATCGCGATCAGACATACAAACATCACCACGAACGCTACCCAGCTGAAAATAAACGTCAATATTAAAAAAAAATTGTTTAGTTCATTTGTATTTACTTTATTGAAGTGAAACTTCTTTATCGACGTATGAGAGAAATTTTGTACAAAATCGTCACATTTTTCGGTTACGCGCCATGTTGCTTTTTTATCAAAGTTTAGTATAGTAACGTAAAGAATATATATGATAATAATAACAACAATATATTAATTTGAAAGTGATAAAAAAATTGAGAGGTGTTTTCGATTAATTAGTGAAGGGATTGTAATAAAATTTTATTTTTTTAAAGTATTTTTTAATTTATTATTCGGCACTTAATATTTTAATGACAATTAAATTCCTAACATATCTTCCTTTTTCCCTCTAAGTATCAGAAACCTAAACTTTTAGATTTGTATAAATATGAACAACACTTTAAAGATTAGTTTGCCGCAGAAGTTTCACTTCTGACATGTGTACTTTGTACACACACACTTTTTTGTTTCATGTGTCGACGAGTTTATGGGGTCATGGAGCAAACTAAGCGGATCACTGAGAATGCTTATCAACAGCACATGCTTCTTAAAAGGCCGGAAACGCACTAGCGAGCCTTTTCTTCATTTATCTAATAATGTTGTTACGTGGAAAGGAAAACAGTACAACAGTGTTCCAGTGGCTAGGCCTCAGGGTGCCTGATGGTGACATTAGGAGGCATCGACAATTACTATTCGTGCCATCGAAAACAAAATTTTGATTGTAGTATTGGACACACCCACATACTACGGTGTCTTCTACACCTACGCTTGCGTAATAGTAGTACAAGAAGCAGTGTTTCTTCATCAAAACATTCAAGAAAAGAGCGTACCAATTCTTAAAAGGCCGGCAACGCACTCGCGAGCCCTCTGGCATTGAGAGTGTCCATGGGCGGCGGTATCACTTAACATCAGGTGAGCCTCCTGCCGTTTGCCCCCCGTTATATTAAAAAAAAAAAAATCCATCTAGTAAATGAACTGGCATCAGTATTATTTTGCGGTCGAACACAACTCGACTGCATTATGAGGTCGTCTACGACTGCAACGCGACCGCTCTACAGCAGTCGGCCTCGGCTGCAACATGCGGTCCGTCAACGTAAGTCATATTATATATAAAAAGGTAATACTCACAAAGCCCATGTATTTTGCTGTGCCCATAGTTTGGTTGGTGCATGGTATACGAACAGAGTGATGAAGGAGAGCGTTACAAGCAGCTGACACATCAAAATGGAGTACACCTAGAAAAGTTTTTTAGTATTGATTTTATTGACGCTAATTATAAAAAAAATCTATATTCCAAAACAAATGAAAACCAAAATACGTTCGTGTCAGCGTGCGTACTCTTGGAATTAAATGACAAACAGGAAAGAGAAATATGAAAAAAAATAGATGCAGAGCAACATGCCCAACGGGTCACATGGAGATGGGCAGGGCACGCATCTTAGAGTAATAAAATTGTACTGTAATTGGGACATCCTTCTATGAGGCTAATATTGCTTAAGGGAGCGTTCAAGTATTAGGTACGTAACGAATTTCGGGAGGGGGGGTCCTCTTGTAAAACGTTACGATGCGGGGCGGGAATTACATTACGCGTTATTGTTAATATTATTTTCGACTTTCCAGTACTTTACACCAAATAATGGTAACTGTTAGGTATAAAGAGTCACTGGGTGGTCACGAAACGTTTTACTATTAGGTACAGAAAAACGTTACGGCGCGTTACATGGGGGGGGGGGGGGGGGTCAATAATCCCCAAAAATTGCGTGACGTAATACTTGAACGCTCCCTAAGCATAATGTATAGAAATTATAACTAAAAGAAGCATCGTACTTATATTATTAGTCTTCTTTAGAAAATCTAAAGAAGACAAGAAACGGAATAATGTCAAAGGTTTTGCTTTTCCATTTGGATGTCATGGACAAGTTTTATTTTATTGTACCCTAAACCTATGAGAATTATATTATTACTAATTCACACACACATATAAATAATTTTCATAATAAATGTAATAAATTCGCCATTATGTGAAGGACAAATGTATACGAACCTTCCGGACAAATGCCTTCCTGATGGTCTGCTCGTTAAAATCGAAGCCTTTCACGTCGGCATCATCACCCAATCCCGCAGGCCCTCCATAACCAGGCTGTAACATATATTATACCTTCTTTTTCATATATGTCAAATAAACCAAAACTAAATGTCACCTTAAGGCGGCGTCCTATTTGGGAGCGATCGTACGACGGCGCGATGCGTTTTTCATCTCACGATCAAATTGGTCGTGCGATGACCTAACAGGTGTCCTAATAGATTGCGCGATGTCCATCGTGTGATATCGTCGTTCGATGGCTGGCGCCCCTCGCGCGTCGACGCATCGCGTAGTAACCGATTAGGACACTCAAAAGAGCTGCTTTGATTACATGATCGCACGATCAAACGCATCGTACGATCGTCGATTACTTGCGAGGTTCAAATAGGACACTCTGATGAAATCTGTATGTTTGAACTCATCGCACGACGAGACCGCATCGTGTCATCGTGCGATCATCGCCAATTAGGACAACGCCTTATTTATTAGCTAAAAAAACCAGTGGGGCAACCTTATTAGGTCTGGGCCTCAAATTTCTCTATCTGTTTCATGATCCTTTGTCAATCTAAAAGATAAGTAGGTGATCAGCCTCCCGTGTTTGACACACGCCGTCGAAAAGTCGAGTCTAAGGCAAGCCGGTTTCCTCACGATGTTTTCCTTCACCGTTTGAACGAATTTAACGCGCACATAGATCGAAAGACCATTGGCCAAGCCGGGGATCGAACCTACGACCTCAATGATTAGGTTCGTACGCGGAGGCATACTTTGCAATCACATCACAAAGCACTAAGGACAAAACATTTATTATGATAAAGATTGTGACAATGTACCAAAACTTTACGCTACAATTGCGACATTTAACAAACTGATCTCGAATTCTGTCTTTAAGCTGTGCTAATAAATGAAATTTAAAAATGTTTTTAAATAGCTTAGCTCTATTTAAAAGTTTATCGTTCTTCCTCGTATTGAAACATGAAAGATCCTTGTATTGTATTCTTCAATGACGTTACCACTTTCTACTCGACTATATTTAAACCTCCACTCTATGTACCAACAAATTAATAAGTACTTTTGTTACGGCTTTTGTGCTGACAGCAAACAAGGCATCATCCATGACCGAACATATTTGTTATTAAAGCCTACTAGATTTTCCATTACACGCACTACGTATGGTAATCAAATATTTTTCCTCAATGATTGAATCTGTAATTAGGATTGTCTAGAAGATTTTCATACATAGTGCATCTATCAATCAATAAAATTCTGAAATTAGTATTATAAATTCATTCATATTAAATTCTAGTTTTATTTTCGGAAGGTGTTTATTTATAAGTGTTAATGAAATCACTCACTTCTCCATATCCTGCACCGCCATAGCCTGCAGCCTGGAATCCTGGTTGCGGAGGATAACCACCAGGGGGGTAGCCACCTTGGGGAGGGTAGCCGCCTTGGGGAGGGTAGCCGCCTGGCGGGATACCTCCTTGCGGGTAGCCTCCTTGAGGATAACCGGGTTGCGGGTACCCGGCTTGCGGATAACCACCTTGTTGATCTGAAATCGAGAAAAGGATATTGAAATTACGTCTTATGGAGACAAAAATCGTATTGGTATATCGATTTTTTATATATCTCACGTTTCCGAATACAATGTGTGAAACATTAAAAAAAAATGTTTTGTCTTTATCAGTCTAAAAAATAAGCATTAGAAAACTTTGTTAAACAATACTACGCGTCAAACCTTTAAACTTTGTACATGCGCTGTACAAGGAAGAAAGTGTGCGAATTCAGTAATAATATTTACAAAGAAAATAGCTATCAAGTCTGGACGTTCACATTTGATGGTTAACTGTCTAAAGTAATAAAAAATTGCAATATAGCGTGCAATGCTTAACGATAAACGTTGTCACGATATTAAAACATGAATGCATTTCACAACCAACAAGCAGACAACGAAATCTCTTACTAAAGTTATTTCATATAAACGTATAATTTTTTATAATCAATGAATCCGAATGTACGAGTTCCTTTTCGACGATTAATTATTATTATAAACACTTTGAAAGCACACCTTTTTCGTTCATGTTATAAAATGCACCAAAATCGCAGACAGTGTGTCACCAATACAGCCTCCGACTCAATGAAACATTCTAGACTTATACAGATTTATCAGACGGAGCGAAGGGCCAAAATGCCGTAGCAACTGCACATGCGTACTGGGGGTATGACTTTCAATAACAATTGGTTGCTAATCATAGATAAAATATTGAGAAAAATGTTCTATTGTTATACTGATACTTTGTGTTTCTTCGTAGTTTGATAAGTACAGTGTAAAGTCTTTATAACGTTATTCGCTATAACGAAAAACACTGTATAACGTAATAAATAATAGTTTGTGAAAAAGCGTGGGTTGCTCGATAGACGAAAAATATGGCGCAGAGCGCCCCAAGCTTTTTCACAATATTACCAGTATTTTTTGTTCATTACCATTTTCAGCCTAAATTATTTTTAGGCTTTAAAAGCGTGTTTTTTTAGTTTTTTGAAGCTAGTATAAAGCGTTGAAAAGCGTTAAATGAGTTAAATTTCTTTGAGTTAACACAATACCTATACATTAATTCCTGTCTATAACGACTAAAATGCTCGGTAATATGTATTTACTAAGTCAAACAGTTTATAATGCTTGAAAGAAGTTTTATTAGTAAATTTGCAGAGTACCGGGCCTGTTCAGTTTATAACGGGCCCGGTACTCTACAAATGCATTGTTGTAAAATCCTACGCCACCAGACTATTGGGAGTTTTATACAAAGACGTCGGATTCCTGTCGAAGTTACAGAGCACTTATGCTGAATATAAATTAGTAACTCATAAATTATTTAGCAGCTGCTGCTTTCATTTACTAAAAATATATAACTCATATCGATACAGTCCTGAAATAAAAATAGAATATCGGAAACTTCCTAAAAACTATCCTGCATTTAAATAATAGGCTCCAGACAATTACCACTGTTTTAATGAGTTTAGGTCAAAGTTAATTTACCTTTTCAATATTTCCTTCGAAGGAAAATACTACGTACTTGGCAAGAACAACGAAATCGATCCACTTTCAGCGACGTCATGCATGAGTCACACAATGTTATTGTTATTTAAATTGCGTCCCACTAAACGTAAAGACTAAGCCCTATAAGTCACCATAACTATCATATGATACATTAATAAGAATATTATTCACTAATAAAATCTATCAAGAAGCCAAAATTATGACGATTAAGCAACTATATGTTTATAGCACCTGTATCGAGCGAGTTTGCTTACCTTGCCGAAGCCGCGTACAAATTATTTGAAGAAGTCTATTAAGTTTGAGGGTCTTAATACTATCACGTTTAACCAGTTCAAAAGGGCATTAAAGATACATATAAGAATGAGCCTAGTAGACTATTGGGACGGCTGATGGCGACGTGTATCTCGTTCGTATATATTAAGCTTCTCATGTAAATAAAATCCATAAACATTATTCCGCGATGTGTAGGGAAAAAAATGATGTACAAGAAAAGGTACTGAAAACAAATTGTCTTTTGGTTTAAAATTCAACAGTAATTTTATTGGTATCGAAATCTTTAATATTGTATACTAAATGTGCACATTACTTTTTACATTACTGCCTTATTCAAAAAGCTACATCAGTATTTCTACGCTGTTAAAGAAAGAACTCGTCTCCTTTATGTCCAACTAGCGACCCGCCACGGCTTTGCACGGTATTTAATTAGATAAGGATTAATGCTATATTGCTTAAAATCGCTTCAAAAATTAGCCATTATTTGTCGTAAAAAGTAAATGACAATTTTTTTTTATTGTGGGATATCCATAAGAGATAGACATATACCTACCACCGCAGAGTTTTCTGTAGACCTTTTCAATGTGTACAATACTTAGTACATTATTTTGATAAATCTCGTAATGTTCAGCATTGCGTTTGCAATGTAAGCGGAAAAAAAAATTATTTACGACATTGCATTAGAAACCTCAAAAATAACAGTATTTCTTCACTATTTAATGGATATTATTATACATATAAACCTTCCTCTTCAATAACTATCTATTTAAAAAAAACGCATCAAAATCCGTTGCGTAGTTTTAAAGATTTAAGCATACATAGGGACAGAGAAAGCGACTTTGTTTTATACTATTTAGTGATTTTGTACTGCATTACAGTAGTGCTTTAATTAAATTGACTTACTTACAATACTTTTCAAGGTACATAACATAGTTCAGGATCAGGAAAAAGCATTCACAAATAGGAAAATCGATCGTCCATGACCGTGTTAACGTGAAAGTCAATTTCACCACCCACATGTATATACCTAATTATAACTAAAACATGACCAATAGTTTCTATATTCTTTACTCAATTTGTCATAGACATAGTTAAAATTCAAATAATTCTCGCGAATTTACTTGCGTTTATTAGGTCTTGGCGAGGTGTAAGCTTTCCATATATTGACTCATGCAACCCAAAAGTAAATTTAACTCGAAGGACTAACGAGTAATTCCTGTATACGTTTAAGCAAAGAAACTTCCTCTTTAACGTTTTATAGTAGCGTTTAAACATCGCTTTTGTTAGGAGACGGTTCAATCAATTAGTATTTTATTGTAGGCCCCAGAAATTAAATCAATCAACTATACTATAACTATACGTAATCAATCCGTTAATTATGTATAGTTTGATAACAAAACAGTCGAGGTCTTTTCATAGAAGCCATTCACATAATCTTAAGTGAAGGCTCCGTTATAAGCTCAACCTAGTTTTAATAAACATGTTACCTAATATTTCACAATATTTTTTAATAAAACAATTAATACAAATAATTTGAATTAATTTATTTCTAATGACTTAAAAACCTGTATATTTTACGTTATAAAAGGAATCCTAAAAATTCTAATTATTTTTATTGGTTCTGAACCGTTTTATCTATTGGAAAAAAAAATTTATACATGCCTTAGTAAACGTCATAAAATAGGATATTTCGAACAACTTAAGAGCTGGGACATTTTAAAGTTTTTTTTAGAACTAAACCTATCATCCGAAAGGACTTCAAAAGCCCTTTACGTTTTTTACGCATTCAATAATAATAAAAACATACATACATAGACTATACTATGTAGATTAGTATAATACAGTGATTCCCAGCATTTTTGTGACATGGTAACTTTCTAAAATTGTGCCTTTCTAATATACTTATTGTAACATACATAATTTTGAATATAAAAAAAAATTAACTGCTCACTTAAGAAACTTATATGACATGTTTTAGGAAGAAATTAATAGGAAATTATTAACGAAACACAGTAAGTACATTTTAAAAACAATTAAAAACTGAAATTCAAATTCCACATAAGTTTTATATTTTATTTTTATTTACAATTTTATTAACAATCGAATTGCTGTAGAACGTGGCCCCCCCCCCCGTTGAGAAACATTGGTGAAATACGCATTTCGCGGGTTGGAAATTTGCCAGATGACGTCATCCTTCCCACGTTCATGGAGGTTCACGTTCAAATAAGGATATTTGAAATATCTTGCCTTATGACGGCATTTCTAGTAACCGACACAAACAATATTTTTTAGAAAAGACCAACGAGCGCGGACAACAATAAGTTGTAACTAAATAATTTCTAGCATTAATAGTTTTATGGTATTGGTAATGTATATTGAACATTTACATTATATATTAATAAACGAGAGATAAAAGTAATAAAAAATCTAAAACTTTTTTAAATTGTTACGGACAACGAACAATACAGTTTAGAAAGCCGACGAACGAAGCTGCCAGCCACATGTTCTTCTAGGAAACGGTCGGCGGCACGCAGGTAGCGGAAGGGCCGGTCGGTCCCTTTGACCAGCGTGGTAGTTTTAGGTTTAGTTTTAAGCTATTATTTGTATAACGACCAGATAGATTTACGCAGCCGTGCCGGACGGACGTTAGTCGTAAGCTTGCTTCGCTGAATTACAATTGTATCACCATCTCTAACGTTCGACCAATAAACGGTAACATTTATAACTCCACTCCGAGTTTCATTTCAAGAATAGCGGCGGTGGTCAGATCGACATCGTACGCTTATAGTTTGGTCCTTCGAGAAGCCGGATAACCAGAAGAATAATACTCTACGCATCGACGCCGAGAAGAAGGAAGATTTTACCTGCGATCCCAGGAAGATTTTCATCGGCAGTACTACCTGCGATCCCAGGAGTACGTGCAGAGGGTTGACTTCATCGCCTGTACAAAGTGACTCGCCGCATCGACGTATTGCTGCTGTGGGTCACTGAAGGAAAGCATTATCCACTAGTTCATCGAAGCGAAGAATACAATCGACTTCAAAATGAACACAAGAAGCCGACAAGCTAAGAGGGCAGAAGAAATCGATGAAGATGTACGGACAGAAAACGTGCCGTTACAATCACCATCGAAAGTCCTAGAACGTGGACTAACCGATATTACACACGACAGGGAGTCAGTTGAATCAATACGGAGGAATGAAGCCGTTGATTCAAAGTTGTTACCTGTGGGTTCAGCATCACAGACCTCAAGAAATACAATGAGGTCGAAAGCATCCCGTGTAAGGCAAGCTGAATACGAAGTCCAAAAACGCTTGGTCGCATTAGAAAAAGAACATTTAAGAAAAAAGTTCGAATTAAAATATCAAGAGATGGAAGAAGAGATGGAGCTTGAAATGAAATTGTTAAAGAAGCGAATCGCCGTTGACTTAGCCAGAGCAGACGGTGAAAAGAAGATCGTCAAATGCTTGCCAGAACAGCGGAAAGGAAGCAATTCCACTGTTATGGTAGATAAACGGCTAAAAAAGCATGGCGGCGAGAATAATCTATCTCAGGGTGATAGGGAAGAAGACACAGTGCTCGCAGAACGCGTGAAGCCATTCATACAGAAAGTGTCTTGGGAAATAGAACGGCCCATATCACCTATCGAAGAGGCCTCCGTGCCGAGAACGCGATCCTACGATCGAAGTATGAAACATCTCATGGATGGAACGGCCTTTGAAAAAATAGCTACAAACAGACCCCCTGTACTACATGCTCAAGATCTGCCGCAGTTTAACGGGAATGTCTGCGACTGGCTTTACTTTAAAGTTGCTTATGAAGACTCCACGAAGCTCTACAAATACTGTAAAGCGGAAAACATGGCAAGATTACGCACATGTCTGACGGGAGCCGCTAAAGAAACAGTCGCCTTATTATTGAGTACAGCTTGCGATCCCGAGCTTATTATCAACGCACTAGATCAGTGCTATGGGCAACCGCAGATTATAATTGATAAAGCGCTGGAAGAAATAAAGCGATGTGGTATTGATGGGTGTGAAAAAGCGCACCATAGGTTGTTGCATTGGGTAGTACACAAGCCACAACAACAACCATTGTTGGTGAAACCATCAACATCCAACTCAGAGGCTGAATTATGTCGACCTCTGTGACGGCAAAGGATGAATGTCAAGCCGTCTTACTTGGTAAGGTTGTAAAAACTCATGCCCTATTAGACGAAGGGTCGACTATTACAATCATCGAGGAAAAATTTGCCCTCGAATTAGGTGTGAGCGGGCCAAGCAAGCCGCAGAAAATTCAAGGAGTTAGTTCTCAAACGAAAGATTTTGAGAGCCAACACGTCAAAATTGACATCAGTTGCTACGACGGAGGTGCTAATTACACTTTGAAAGCGCGAACGATGCGTGATTTCGATATTGGTAGCCAAAGAATTAGCGCGGATAATATGCGCTACAAACATTTGGTTATGTTACCACTTCAACAAATTATTGGCGAAGCTAAACCACAATTGTTAATTGGAGCAGACAATTGGCATCTCATCGTTTCCAGAAAAGTATACAGTGAGAAGAAAAATGAACCGGCTGCATCTTTAACCCGATTAGGCTGGATTTTACATGGTACAGCACCTATACGAAGTTTAATGGAAGACAACGAACGTGTTTTGCACTGCATAAAAAAGGCGGCAGAAAGCGACGTTTACAAAGAAACAATAGATGAGCGTCTAGAGGCGATATTAAAACAAAGTTTTGCAATAGATGCCTTGGGTATAAATAATAAAAAAAGGTTAACAAGTGCCGACGCACGTGCAGTTCAATTGTTCAATACAACAATAGAGAAACGGGAAAGGCGTTACTACCTGGGGTTGCCGTAGAAGACTGATAACACGAAATTCCCAGAAAGCTATAACATTGCCTTAAATCGGCTTAAAAGCATTGAACGAAAAATGGATCAGTCGTATGAGTTTAAAAAGTCGGTGTCTCAGTTGGAAAATATACAAACACTGCCTTCAGTGGTACCTAGATGGCATATTTACACGAGGGGAGGAGAGATACAATTGCATGTGTTCTGTGACGCATCTGAACAAGCACATGCGAGCGTGGCATATTGGCGAATTAAAACCGATGTAATTGACGACAGGTTCATCACAGCGAAAGCACCAGTGACACCTATTAAGTCACAGAGTATACCACGGCTAGAGCTACAGGCAGCCCTTATCGGAGCGAGATTAGCTGTGGCCATTAGAGAAGGTCACAGAACGGAACCAAACAAGATCGTGCTATGGACGGATTCAACGACGGTATTACAGTGGATCAGAAATGACAAAGCGAGGCATCCACCATTCGTAGCAGATAGATTAACTGATATCACCGGAACGACGGACGCGAGGCAATGGCGTTGGGTTTCAACCAGGGTTAGAGCCAACGCTTACGTACAACTATTTATACGTAAGCTTAAAGATTGCAGTGGCCGATTAAGCGTAAGCGATTTAAAAGAATCGGAACAGACATGGTTACGCGAAGTGCAGGGTCAAAGCTTCCAAGATGAAACAATGATTATTGATCAATATCGGTTACCGCGTGTACGTGTGCGATTAAAAACACAGATAACAGAGGTGACAAGGAATACCATTTTATTGGATGGGCGTCATACGCTCAGAAAAGGACGCCGTAATGAAAAGCCATGGGGCGCGATTTTTACGTGCCTAAGTACTAGAGATGTACATAATATTGAGATAGTTGCGTTGAAGCACGTTACCAAAAGAACGTCGAAGACGGCGCAAGCATTAGCAGATGAATTTTCGTTGTCCTACCTACGGAAAGCTTCACGTCATAGGAAGGTTTCGCTGAGGGGAGACTGTTACGGACAACGAACAATACAGTTTAGAAAGCCGACGAACGAAGCTGCCAGCCACATGTTCTTCTAGGAAACGGTCGGCGGCACGCAGGTAGCGGAAGGGCCGGTCGGTCCCTTTGACCAGCGTGGTAGTTTTAGGTTTAGTTTTAAGCTATTATTTGTATAACGACCAGATAGATTTACGCAGCCGTGCCGGACGGACGTTAGTCGTAAGCTTGCTTCGCTGAATTACAATTGTATCACCATCTCTAACGTTCGACCAATAAACGGTAACAATTATTACTCCACTCTGAGTTTCATTTCAAGAATAGCGGCGGTGGCCAGATCGACACCGTACGCTTATATAAATAAACATTGATATTTTCCACCTCACCAAACGATGTGAGGAAATATTTGAAGTATGAAAATTCAATATTTTTATGTTTTTGTGTACTTATGTTTTCTGTTTCATATATATTGTTTGTCTATGTAATCCGTTTTGGCTTTGAATATTGTCTAAGTGTCTTGTTTTATAAAATGTATGTTAGCTTTAAGTTAAAATTACTAATGAATAGATAAAATTAATTTGTACTTTAGAAATATTAACAATTAGTAAGAATACAAATAAAAAGATGTGCGAAGAGTAGCTGGTCCTATGTGGCTACGTAAAGCTAGAAACAGAGAAGAGTGGAAGCCCTAAGAGGAGACCTATGTACAAAGACAAGCTGTATTACAGAAATCAACCGGCTTGCCGATTGAATATTAGTTTTTTTTTACATTTTTATGTACTAGTATAAGTAATTACAGCAAAAAAGGCTTTTATTATTATTATTGTAATAATTGATATTTTAGTCATCCTGCTGTGACGGTTGGTACATACAATATTACGTTACTGGTAAGAAATTGATATCATAGATTACGCGAGGTAAACCTACTTTTCCTGCATCAATGGTTTTCTATATTTATTAATTGCAAGTATGGTATAACTCGTCACAAGTTGATTTTTAATCTATATCTGCCGAATCTTTTAATATATTACATATACAATAATTAGTCATTACATTAAAAAATATAAGGATTTTTATTTCCACTATAAGATATTAGAAATATGCCTTATTGTTTAGAAAATAAAGTACAATATTGTCTGTTTCACTCGCCACTTATGACGTTTTGTTTTTAAATTTTTAACCTTGAAGGTTGCATTACAGTACATATAGAAGACGTTGCAAATTGTTAGTTACACTAGGTAGGAAAATATTAATTTCATAATTTCTTATCTATTTAAAATCTACATTATATGAATTGTATTATATACACGGTAGTCCGTAATTGTGTGCATATTTTGCTTTTATTATTGTTTAAATTGTCCATGAAGAGGCAAAACAAAAATAACTTTGATGATAGTCACTATTAAAAATTGTCCAACACACAATACATCTTTGTAAGTTTCAACTATTCTTTTTAATATGATAAGTAGATGAATACCTTTTAATTTAAACAATTGCTTATTTTGTCAAACCAAAGTTACTAATCGGATATAATGCAATATTTAATATTTATTATTAAGACAGTATAAAATGTTGATATAGCAAAATGATTCATTGTTTATCTGTCGCGGGTAATTCCCCAATATTATCATAGGCTATTTAAGTTCACTGAGAACTTATCTATACTATAAAAATAAAGTTTCTCGAAATGACAAACTGATTCATACAATAATATCTAACTCATAACTGCTTATGAGAATATAATGGTTTTTGTGCAATTGGATAATAAAGTAAAGCAATTCTTTATTAACAGGCAAGATATGACCATATAGTCATTTAAAAAACGTATTAATGTTATTAGTTTAAGTTTCATCCCATATTTAAAGTAACACACATAGAAACATGAATATTAATTATATTAAAAAAACTGATAAATTGCTTCCTTTTCTTTAAACCATTTCTCATTATTTATGAAATTATTTTGTACAGCCCAATAGTGTGAACATTAAAAAAAAAATGCAAATAGGGAAATATTCCTTAAGCTAACATAATTGAAATAAAATATGATATGACAACTATATGCCATTAACCCATTCTATATGTATAATTGCAAAAGCATTTCTATCAAGTGATTGGATCATTTTGCATATATAACATGATAGCGTACTTAAATTTATCCTATGGTATGTTATTTATAGGTAATATTTATAGCCAAATTATATACAGCACAATAAATTTACTGTGTTGATTGTGGTTTGGGTGCATTTTTCAGACATAAAATTATGTCTATGCATATGTATGTGTAGGTGTACATCAAGCCTTAAAACAACATTCATACAACAGCGTTTCCAAGAAATTTACTGCTTTTACTTTAAACAGTAAACTTACTTACTACTTGGTGAAATAGCTACTAGGAACCACTGTTGCAACACATAAAATATGTAAATAATAAAAACCTCCTGGATATACTCCTGGATTCTGGAACATTGTCCACAGATAATAGCTGCAGGAAAAGAAAGAATATATTAGTTAAGAAATAAATGATACATACACATTGTGTTGTAGTTGGGTTGCTCAGATGAGTTTATCTTTTCGGTTGCCGTTTTGACAATATTTTGTAGAACTTATGAAGCAAAAAGCTGGAATAACAAAAGGATTTATTATGTTTAATTAAAGTCCATTCTTAATAATTCATTAGTTTAATAAACTTAGGCAATGAATACTGTACACTGAAAAACTAATCTACAGACTACCAACTACCTTATTAAATAATGAAAAGTGGTGACTACCTACATATTTTATAATGAAATCACAAATACAAACATAACAGGATGGCATAAAATATAAATAAATAGTTAATCTGTTTAAGGTAGTTGGTACAAATCATTCTAATAATATCATAATAAAATCATAAATTAGTTATTCTTATAGACTTACTTAAAGGGGCTTTAATCATAAAATTGAGTCTAATTCCACTCTTATCACCACACAACTTTCAGTGTTTTCCCTGTGATGATTCAGGTGAGTAGTTACATACTAGTAAATCTAAATTGATTGATTGTATAACAACGGTTCTTGCTTATAGATAAACAAACTTTTAATTAAATCAAAAATATTCAACCCAATGAATACAAGCAAAATTTGTAATGAATATTGATTAATATTTACATTACGCCAACGATACTGATGACGAATAAAAAGTGATGCAACACAAATGCTAATGCTGCTAATTTGGGTTTTGGTGAAAAATAATGAAATAAGGCTATATCACACATTACCTGATGATTCTAAAAAAAAATAATGAAGTAACTAAAAGGTATTACAGAAAATACTAGAATTGTCCTTGACAATTTTGTTGATGTGTTACTTCCGCATACATTTTGATTTTTGAAAATGTTTCATATCTACATACCTCTGTAACACTATCAAAATCGCACTTTAGTCTAAAAGAACACAAACACAATTGGAAATTTGTTCAAATCACAATAAAATGCTTATTAACAGCACTTTCTGTATTCAGACAACACCGATCACTATTGGACATTGGTATTTGGTAAATGGTATTGAGTTTTGACTATTCACATATCACTGCTACGGCTGCGCCACCAGCCACAGATCAAGTAGAGCTAAGAGCAGTGTATTAACTCTTCAATCTTCATACATATGACATAACACAATATATATTTTTTTTATTAAACTCCGTTTGCAGTAGATGGCACTGATAAAAGTGTAATTTTAAAATCTAAAACTTTAGATTTCCGAGACTTAGAGGGAAGGAATAAGGAAGATATGTTAGGAATTTAATGAATTTAATTGTCATTAAAGTAAAAACTGAAAGTGTTGAAAATTAATACAAATTATAAATTTGTTTTATAATTTATTTCTTCAATAATAAAAACACGTAGCATTTAAATTTACAATTCGTCATTTGAGGCACATTTCACATGTGCTAATGTCTTTAGAAATTTTATGTACGATGGATAGTTTAGGAGATATAGCCAAAAACGCACCCCCTTTTCCAAGATGGCGGCCGGGGGACACGCACGCCAACCCCACAAACTTGAGGTTAAGCTTGTACCCTCCCTACATGTCGCATAAATAAAATTGCGTCCTCTAACAAATGTTCAGTTTGGCCCTCAAATTGTAACATTTCAATGGACTAAGAATCGAATCTAGAACGAGTCATATTTAGTCTAAAATACACTTCATCAATTTTTTTGTGTTTTTGTCACTTTTGTAATTTGACAATTAATACTTGACATTGACTTATTGATATTTGGTAATCGGCACTCGGCAGCAGGGTTCACAACCGTACGATAATTATCGTACATTTGCGATAATTTCATAACTACGTACGATGTACGATGGTACATGACTATCGTACGCAGATTTTACGATAATTTCCAGTCTGATAAAAAATTTGATGATTACAGAGATAGCCCAATAACAATTACAGTTTTTAGTGTCAGTGCCATCTATTGGCTTATTTTTCTACTAGGAACTTATGCTGTCACAAGGCAACTACAGCAGATGAACAAAGCGTTAATGTACAAACACAAAAACGCAACAGAATACGCACAGCCAAAAAATTCACGATTTGTATGGTGACGCAGATTTGGAAGTCTTCGATAACATTTTAATACCTAACGAATTTTAAGTGATAAAAATAATATGCGATGTTTACGGACAATAGGTATATCACTTAGAGCGAACACCTTATTGTTCAACGAGAAAATATTGCGTATTTTTGTTCCTCTTTGACGGAAGAGATTGAATTAAGTTTATTCTTTTTTAAGTATTATTATTTTCAATTTGAAAAACACAAGTTTACAAGATTTAAACTATAAATCGTTTGCAACATTTTATTTTCACGTTTCATATGATTTTTAAAGTATTTTTAGTCATTTTCCTGACTGTACGATAATTTATCGTATATGGATCACATATACGATAATTTTACGGCCCTGGTACGATAACTGCCTGGCTTCAGGTTGTGAACCCTGCTCGGCAGTCGGCAGTCGGCACTCGTTGCAATTGATATTTGGAAATAAAAATTATTGTAAAATTATTCTTAAAATTTGAATTTTCAAGTACCTTATTGTTATTTAGATCAACGAGATCTTTTACACAGATATTATATAACTCAGTAATATGGCAGTAGCTTTGTGTCTTTTCCGAAAGGCACTTATGCAAAATAATGGTTAGTTATTAATACCTATGAACAATAATTTATTTTGAATTAAACTATTTAATTAGCTTAAATAATGTACTGCTTTATTTTTATTTGTATATACTCTGTAATCTCTTGTACGAAAGATCAAACACATTTCTTTTGAAACAAATGGAAACTCTTGAATAGTTTTGTATTAATTTGGAATTAACATTTATAACATTAATAAAAATTATTTCAGTGCTTTGCCGATCTTTGAGTTGTTCGTCTACACTGCAATCAAAACAATGGCGGCTTTCAAAGGGGTTATCATCAAATCGCAATGCTGAAGGAATTCTTACGGATGGCCCTGACTACACATTTTTAGACGGCAGACCTACACCTTTGCTTGTATGTCATTTTTATATGTTGTTACCTTGCATATTTTTTTCCACTTAAAAAGTTATCATATATCATATTTATCATATGGTGCAAGTTAATTAATTATATTCGTAGCAGTCTGTTCAGTGTATATAAGCACAGTGTCTTTGGACATGATATTTATCTAACCTTTGTATGAAGTGGTAGTGTATGTGATTGTGTCATGGCAAACTCAGTATACACAGATATGATTTATGACTAAAAAATTATTATGGTTTGTTAATTTTTTGAAATTTTTAAATGTTATTTTATTATATTATTCTCTTTTCTTTCAGCAAAAGCAAAAACTCAGGATGTTAAGGCAACAAGAGTATGTTACAAAAATTGTTGAACTATCAGCAGAATTAGATTTTGCAAAACAAAAGTATCAGGATGACAATAGAAAAGAGGCAGAAGAAAGAGATGCGATTATCAAAGATAGATTAAAGAGAAAAGGGAAGCACCTAAAGGGAAAATAGTTGTATGCTCATAGATGTATAGTTAATTAAGTAGAAAATAAATTTGTTTAATTATACCTTCTTTATTTTATCCATTAAAATCCAGTTGTCTTTGCAAAAAGCTGTCTAGAACTAACATAGTATTGGGCTAAAAAATACATTTCAAAACTCGTAAAGTTCATGCTTTGGTTACTGAATCTTATATGGGAATAGTTGTGAGTATTGAAAGTGTAACATTATTGTATATAGGTTTGTTATAAAGCCTAAAGATATGGTTCTAAAAATCCATCATAGAGGGTGTTATAATATCTGCTTGTATCATATTTCGTTTCTGTTCTAAGGAATAACATACCTATTTACTAAATTTTTGTAATTTGTGACATTAAACATTAGTTATGAGGCAAATTTTTTAAGATTGTTTCACAAAGAATGGAAATCATAATAAACATGAAAATTTTGTAAACAATAAACATATATATATATAGAACATACGCACAATGTTAATACTCGGAACAAACACAGCCTGCTATTTCCCCGTACTAGACTATCTTAAGTTAGTAATTATTTTTTTGGAAAAGCGATACTCTTAATAAAATCGCAGAGGTTCTTTTGACTGCCTTTTAATAAATTTAAGAAAAGCTGTGTAAAAACTTTCTTTAAAGTTATCTAGTTGATAAGAGGGCCTGGGACTAGTGCTAGACAGGCTACGTCTAATTAATTTGCGAAATTTGTTTTAAAATAAGTGTTCTTTGATGATTTTGCTATTTTAAAAGAGTACCGAGAGTTTTTTACGCCAACCTCTTCTCTCGGCCTTCACCCTCTGTCTTCTTTGCCGATGAGTAGGGATTAATAATTTAATGACGTGGAATAACTAATAAGTAATACCTGTATCTTATGTTCCATAATAAACGTATTTTATTTCACTTTTTATTTTACCTATAAAAAAATAATATAATTTTACAGCAAATTTATCTAAAATATAATAAGTGGCTTCGCGGTTTATAATCCAGTTAGCGACCCATTACAACGATGCCTTTGTAATTTCCCGTTAAAAGCCTTCCTAAATTTTCTAATTATACTACTAAAGCGTAGTTGTTATTGCCTCCCTATAAATTTACATAAAAATATTTAAGAAACATTAAAAAACCATTTTAAATAAACCGAAAATTAAAATTAATAAAAAGCTGTTCGGGATGTGCCTCCTGTGAGGTTTGAACTCACGACCCCTGGTTTACGAGACCAGTGCTCTACCACTGAGCTAAAGAGGCTGTGTTTGTACTGTTGAATTTAAGGTATATATAGTATGTTGTGAGAATAGAGGGTATAATTTTTAGAAAGATACCTTCCAATTTTTTTTGAATAATAAATTGAAATTTTATATAAAAATACTTTTTATACAGCATACACTTTTCAATTTCCAATCGAAACGTTTATAAAAAATCTAAAACAAGTATTTCAAAAGCCCTTTGATAAAAAACCCTACGTGCAAGTTGTTTCGAGTTTCACGTGAACTTCGTATAAATTTTGTGCAGAATAATTCTGAATGCAATTTTCTGTGACATTCCGTTTTGAGGCCAACTCCTACCGTTCCGAGAGTCCTAATTAATTTAATTTTAGCCTTAACGAGAAACTTGTGCTTTCAATTGGTTTCATATTTTCTTATGTAGATCGTTTTTCTTCGTAAATTGGAGCGAGTTTTTATTACATTACGAACGAAATAATTGTTCTGTAAGTTTCTATTAGGTTTTTCATACCTATAAATGTTTTTAAACTATACAAAAGATTTAAAATATGTCCTTATTTAATTAGAATGTTTACTAAATAAATAAATAGTTTTTATGGGGCTGTTGAAATTATTAAACGTCTTCCAGACAAACTACTTAATTGCCGTTTTCCTAGTAGGTAACTGAATAAAATTTTAATAGGTAGGTACACTACAACTGTCTTTAGCACTTGCAAATAACCTATTGTTGTGTTTGTTTTAAGTCCATATTTTTTTTTACTTCTGGGTATTCTGGAAGACTGCTTTTAGCAGTAAAACCTCCGATGTACATCTGTCTTCTTTTAGTTCTCCTATTATTATGTTATTGTGATGTAAATTAAGTGTTTTTATTATTGTTTAATGTAAAAACAACGAGGAATTTGGTAAGGTTTTATTAGATACATGGGGTAAGATTCAGAATTGAGAATTATCTCGTCTACTTGTGTATGTCAAAATCCAATGCATTTTTGATGTACGGGAGTCAGAATTAGCGTTACGCAGTGACGTAACTATACCATCTGGGGCCCGTGGAAAATTCTTGTGATGGGACCCTATCAGTAAAAATCGTCACGTTGTACCCAGTTTAATTTTAATAACTAAACTTCGAGATTTTCAGCGTACTAATTACGCGTTGTATATGTCCCACTAAGGGCCATAGGCCTCCTCTCTTAGGCGAGAGGGAATGTTCTGTAGTCCCCACGCTAGCCCAATGCGTATTGGAGACTTCACGTTCATCCATAGAACATAATATCTCTCTTATTTTGCCAGCCCTGCCACCCTATTGTTACGCCACTGTCGTTACGTCCCCTATTTGCACAATACTTGTAATGCTAGGCAACTAACTAGTTGTATTAATTAGACTTATTTATATAATTTTAATTAATACAACTGCAATAGTTTTCTACTTGTATATGTCACCGTAAAATTGTAAACACCGTTAGATTGTAATCTATCTCGCGAGATTATAAACTGTCGAAAGATTGTGAACCTCAACGAACTGCTTACAATTTAACGTATTATTATTCGGTAGTTATATGAAATTGTTGGAAAGTAAAATTAATGTGTAATTGACCAAAGAAGTTTGAATGATAACTAAGTTAGTGTAGTACAATCTACCGAATAATAATACGTTAAATTGTAAGCAGTTCGTTGAGGTTCACAATCTTTCGACAGTTTATAATCTCGCGAGATAGATTACAATCTAACGGTGTTTACAATTTTACGTTAACATATATACTCCAAAGACAGTACTCTTAGAATCCGCTAGATGGCGCTTATTTAAGTTACGCTTATAAACCTCAGTTTTATTACTGTCAGCTGCAGTGGTCTTCATTCGACCTAAATGTCGAGAGGCAATCGATCTTGTTTGAACCCCTCTGAACCGGTCACGCGCTCTTAAGGGTACTTGCAGTAATCTTTTGAACCCTGAATCAAAGGATACTTAGCTACTAAAGGATTCGCCCTAGTTAGTATAAACCAACGCACGGTGCGGGTTTGTGTATGTTTATATATTAATGTAGGCCTTAAAATACTATTGAGAAACCAAAATATAAAAACGTTGTTACTTATTTTTATGTTACCCGATGGCGTCTGCACCGATTGAAAAAAAAGTTTTGCTTCGAAAAAGAAATTGAATAGGTTTACTTTTTATAAAACAATTATGTATTTTTACAGCTTGTAGTCTATAGGCTAAATGCATGTGATGTCAAATTAATAATCCATAGATTATTGTCAATTTTGAACGAATCTGATTGATTTAATAGTTCCTTGAATGGTTTAACTTTGTTAAATCAATAGTTGCTTACTCCCTTAACAAATGCTGTAAACATTTTGTTGTAATGTATTAGTCTGTCAAAAGTTCATTCAACTTAGCCAATAAATAACTCGTTTCATGACCACTTTGTAATACAAAGGTACGAACTGCACTAAAGGAAGGGCTTTAAGTGCTTGTGTTCTGTCTTTTAATTTCGCAGTGGTCCAAGGCATAACCTTTGCTAGGTTCGATTAAAATTAAAACACAGAATATCACGTTAGTATCATCGTCTATAGTCTATACGATAACGCCAGTTTTTGACAGCTTCAACGATTTTCTATACTCTATACACGGACTTAAGTTATCTGTGTTATTATCCCCCCTCAGGCTGGGGTAAATCTTAAGTGACGTTTCCTATTCGATTTTGCATATTATTAATAAAAAAGCAGTGGAATTACAACCTTTTAGGTCTGGGCCTCAAGTAGGTTATCAGCTTTCTGTGCCTGACCCACACCATTGATTTTTGAGGTCTAGGGCACGCTTTGCTTTACCGTACCAGCGAGTGTTGAATGAGCACATAATTATAGCAGGAATGAGAGTCATAAGTTACTGACTCACAACCACTAGGCAAACATTGCTGTTGAAATTATTTTTATTGTTAATAAATGTATTTGTGTAGTATTTACAATATTCTTATCGTGCATTGTATAATAATAATCTAAATATATAATTATAAATTTATTTATTTTATTTTATTTATTAACACCTCGTTGCATATGTATCATTATAACGTAATAATTGACATAATTAAATAAAAAGGAGAGCAACTGGCGGCCTTATCGCTTTCGAGTGATCTCTTCCAGGCAACCACTGTGAGAAAAGAAAAAAAATTAAGTATTAAATTACTAAGGTAGGCAAGAAGTGCAAAAATACATATATTACATATAGTTGTTGAGAAAAAGAAACTAAACAGGAACAAAAAACAAAGTAATAAAGGACACATGAATCATTATAATTTAATTTAAGATCAGTCTCACGTCAGTTAGTAGGTATTATTAAAGTTAGGGATACGATGTGGACAGGTAATGTTTGTACAGAAGAAATTTAAAGGAAGATAGATAATTATAAATAATTAAAAATGAATAAATCGAAATTTAAACAAATTTATAAAGTTTAGTCCCTGTGGCAGTGTACCTTTAACATACAGCATTTCTTCGCTGTATTTGCGATACTAATTTATTGAGCGAAGAAATCACCAGCTGGGGTGTCACCTGTACCTACTATTTACCAGGCACCAACATAAATCTTTAATTAGCGCTTGTACACTTTTATTCGTGATAATCAAATTATATGAAGTTTCTATAGTAGTATATAATTAGGAATATCTTATTTTTTGAAGTAACCTTACTTCAATAGATTATAGATTTTACTTTGTAAAGGCACGTTCCTTTACAATGATATGAAATCTTAATAACTTCATTTTTCTACCAAAGGCTTTGAAATAAATAATCTTTATTTGAATAAAGGCTTGCCAACGCTCGGCACACTGACTGTACCTACAAGAAACAATAAAATACAATTTTTAATGTGACAACCACTTATAGGCAAACATAATTATTTCATACACGAAGAGATAATGAAAAGAAATTAAAAATCAAACTGTAAAAACTAAACGAAATTCGATTATAAAGTAAGAGGGGAGCAACTATGGATATCCTGACCCAGCTCAGCCTTGCGATTCTGTAACTTACTTTTCGCACACACACTCACACAGCGGATTTGGCATTCTGATAATCAATAAACTACAAGCTCCCTCCTTATCAGAATGACGAATCATAAAATGACTGCTTCACGACTGATTTGAGCGCGACCGCCGCTGTGAAAACCGCTGTGTGAGTTCGAAAAGTGAGTTACGGAATCGCAAGGCAGACCCAGAATATATTGACATTATTCCTATTATTAAAACTTCGTATTCTTGTTCTTACGAACAAAAGCAACACTTTATTGTAACCTTTTAATAGATAAAATTGCACTCAAGATAATTAAAGTAACTAAAACTTAGCCTTTGATTTACACCATGCCCCAATTTTACACTTGAAATGACCTTTCGTGGTCTGTGTTGAGCGGAATTTAATCATGAATTCAGCTTTGCTCTGATCGTCTGCGTCTGCAAGGTATACCTTTGTGAACCTGAAAGCCATTATGAAACATCCAAATTGTGAAGTTAGACGTCCAACTTCATCTGTAGTTCGAATTGACTGATACGATACGGAATAGTTTATTCGGCTTCTAATTTTTCGAGGGAGGTTCTCATATCAGCGCTGCGTTGCGTATCAGTTCTGATAAACAATAAACTACAAGTTCCCACCTTTTAAGAATGCCAAATCATAAAATGACTGCTTCACGACTGATTTGAGAGCGACCGCCGATGCGAAAACCGCTGTGTGAGTTCGAAAAGTGAGTTACAGAATCGCAGGGCAGTTAGGGGTATGTGACTTTCTAGAATGTTATATAGGTTTAGATAAAGTCATTCTTCTTCATTTGTTTAAACTGTCTGATTAAACAAATGAAGATCTCATTAAGAGGTTGCTCAGACTAAAGTAGGTTTTTTTTTAAATTCATTTGAGTAAAAAGTAATTTCATGAATGTATTTAGTAATTATTAAAGTTACAAAATCAATCGTAGTTTTATAGTGTAACTCATTTTTTCGCTAGATTCACTTCAATTATTTTTACTGAACAAAAAATCTTTAAAACGCATTATAGCGATAATGGTGAAATACCTACAAGTACTGGTGTGGTGTTTCAAATGTAAAAATAATAATAAATAATACTTATTTAATGGAAATATACGTTACCAGACAATATTGTGTTGAATAGATTAATAATAAACAATAAAAAAAAATATTTCTTGCAAAAAATTATTATTATATTTTTTTTGAAAATAAATTACACGTTTTTTTTACTATTTTTTATCTACACTAAGTTATATCTATTTCCAAATTAGTTTAAAGAACCCTTCCGCAGATGAAAGCCTCCTTCAAGGTTCTCCAAGGTAACTCTGTCATGGGAGAGTGCTGAATATTATTATTATTATTATAGCCTCTTTATTTCCATAATGAATAATATATTAAACAAGTACCTATATCATATGATTAATTATAACATAATATGCATGCATTAAAAATAAAATATGGCTATTTATAATCTTTAAATTTAAATTCCAATAAAATTTAATAACTTCAATGTATATAAATTTTAAATGATGAATAAGTTAAAAATAATCAAAATCAAAATTCATTTTTATAAATCATAAGCCATTATGGACCCCTCTACGGGTAAGGGCCTCCTCCATATTGCTCCACATCTGTCTGGTTTTTGCTTTGGTGATCCAGTTTTCACCAGTTTTTACCAGCTTTTCTTTTTATTTTATCGATCCAGTTTTCCTTTGGTCTCCTCCTACCTCTTAATCTTTATTTTTTTGTACAAATGTATTAGTGAATATATATAACAATAATTAAATCATTATACCGACAGACGACAAATTAATCGTAAAATAATATGTTGACAAATATATATACGTAAATGTATGAAATATAATAGCAACTTTCTTATTCGAGACACGTAGCATCAGAAACAAAATACGCGCGAGTTAGTGAAGCGTAAAATATTTCACTAATGAGGAGTAACGATCCAGGTATATATAACCGAGCAGCAAGCTAACTACGTAAATTCAATAGAGATTCCAGAGAACGCAATTTCAATCAAGTTTGCGACATCAGCACTACGTATATTGTGAATATTACCTAAATTCTACGGGTTCTTTCTTGAATGCTGATACTTTTTATACAGAACTGGTAAGACGTTTGACCACAATCTCACCTGATGTTGGTGAGATGTGGCCTATTGGCACGCTTGTCCAGCAGAGACCAATTTACCGCTTAAATGAACCCATATTATACTGTCAGGGGCAGGGGCAAGGAGTTCCACGCCGAACCATCGTGCAAACTCGAAATATCTTTATTCATAGGTAAACAAGTACACATATGAACGTCAAAAAAAAGTTACATTAATTATAAGTTTACATTTACCACCAGTTCGCAAGTCAAGGGCGTAGAGCGGGCAAGAAGAACTGGCAAGAAAATTTCCGCCATTCTTTTTAATCGCTAAGTTTTGAGTCATACAAATGAACAAATCAACCCCAAGGATTAGGATCATTTAAGTATTCGTCAAATTTATAAAATGCTTTATTGTTTAATTTACGTTTAACGAGGACTTTGAATTTATTTAGTGATAATACTCTAATTTCACTTAAGATTTTGTTGTAAAAACGAATACAATTTCCATATAAGGAGTGGTTTATCTTCTGGAGCCTCGTACAGGTCGTGCAGTCAAATTAGTTCTACTTGCGTAATATCCTGGTGAAGGTCACAATTGACAGTGCAGTGCACCTGGGGATGTCAACAACGAAGGGGTGAAACTCCAGCGTATTTATAGATGAGTGTTGTTTGAAAGGCGATGACGGAATCAGATTGCTATCTAATTATTGAGTTTATTAGTGAAGTCGTTAGTTAAATGGTAAGTTAAAAAAAATCAGTGGCGCTACAACCTCTTTAGGTCTGGGCCTCACATTTCTGAATCTGTTTTATGATCATTTTTCAATCTAATAGTCAAGGAATTGATTAGCCTCCTGTGCCTGACACTCGCCGTCGACTTGGGTCTAAGACATGTCGGTTTCCTCACGATGTTTTCCTTCCTAAAGCCACTAGGCCAACACTGCTTACTAATGGTATGTACTCAGGATCTTTGTTAGATAGAAATTCCAGCCATTTGTTAACTGATTGAATCTTGAATTGAAATCGTTCATGTTACGTGGTAAGCTTACTGGTCCCTGCGATTTGTAAAAAGGACGGTTTTAGGTCAAAGACATACAGAGATCAAAGAAGGTAGCAGCGACCAGTCGGGATCCATAATGTAGAATATCTACAGAGAAAACCTTTATAAATCGAAAAATTTATGTACCATTTTTTTATATACCATGGGCAAATGAGCCTACCTGATGTTAAGTGATACCGCCGCCCATACATACTCACATTGCTAGAACGCTTGCAAGTGCATTACCGGCATTTAACAATTGGTATCTTTTCTTCAAGGACCTTAAGTCGAATTGGTTCGGAAATACTTCAGTGGGTGGTTCCACATTATGGTGGTGCGCGGCAAAAACTGCCTAAAAACGAAAAAAATATTGAATATAAGTAATTGTTTTAATAACTGAAATAAAACAACTAAATCAAAACAAAATGTTTCTTAACCTTTCTAATATCCATAGGTTCTTAAACTTTTTAGAATTTCTCATTAGAACACATGCATGTTCTAACGACCGCCAATTTAAGGGCAATTTTCTTACATTTTCTCGACGTTATTTTCTTCAAACGAAAGTATTCCATATGTCTTTGTTTTAAAGTTTAACTTTCTATGCTGTAAGCCTTTTCAGTTTTAACTAACAAAAGATTAATCGCGGCAAACCGTTATTGGAAATAGAACTGTATTGCTATTGCTTAGGGTGGTTTTTAGGTTGTTAAACACACAAAAGATCGAAGCGGGAATATGTTGTGGGCACGGTGAAGTGTCGCTTGTGAAGCTGAAACAAAGTAGTGATGTGTTAATGGAGAATTTCATTATTTAAATGTTAACTAAATGTGTATATTTTTTTTCTTTTAAAAGACATTTCACACCAATTGACCTAGTCCCATGCTAAGCTGGTGATGCTTGTGTTATGGGTACTAGGCAACGGATATACATACATATTATAGATAGATAGACATATAAATACATATTTAAACACCCAAGACCTAAGCACAACACCAAATGCTCATCACATCGATGTTCGTCTCAGCCGGGGATCGAACCCGGGACCCATGGATTCGCAGTCTGGGGTACTAACCACTAGACCAATGAGTCGTCACCGTGTTATGTTTCGCAGTACAGTTGGAATTGATTTTATTATAGTCACACCATAAAAGAATATTAAATCTATATAAAATCTTCATAACAGTGTCATATATAGCCCGGGTTAAACAACGATTAATTTTAACTTTTAATTAAAACGAGCCGCCCTTCATTTTATCTAATTATTATAATTTGTACTGATTTTAGCAACGAAGCGTTAACTAAATAAATATTTCTCCCCAGGGATCAAACCCAGTACCTTCCAGTTAAACTGGGATGTGTGCCTAAAGCAAATACAAATTATAAAATATTACAACAGAAATAATAAAGAAGTTTATAACAGTTTAAACAAAAACACAGTTTTTCTGTCCACCAAGACGTCGAACATATTTTAATAATTAATTTAAATACTAAGGCCAATGACATTCATTTAACGACGTATGTCGTTATGTATATAACATAACATCAAGAAAAGGGTCAAAACATGTTAATTGTTTCAAACAATACTGAAAAATGATTTTTCCTTGTATAATTTTTACATACCTTAATATCCAGTTGCACTACAAGTACTACAACCCTTGGTCTCAGCCGTAGATGTGTATTTGTTTCGTAATCATTTGTTTTTCTAATAGACAAGTGTGTGTGCCTGACACACGCTATCGACATTTTGGGTCTATGTCGTGCTAGTTTATCACACAAGGGCAGTAAAATGCGCATATAGAAGTTCCATTACTGCACAGCCGGGGTTTAAACCTAGGCTGAAGCCACTAGGCCAACATTGCTCTTGCTTACTTCATTCTTTGTTGTAAAACCAGCAATAAAAACAAATTCCCGAGACAATAAATTAGTTTTTCCTAGCTGACTGTATATATAGGTAGACGGTTGTAGCACACAATAACGGTCTCTGATGGAAATTGCCAGCGATACGCGACAAACAAATGTGAAGCCCGTCGCTAATTGATTCCTGAATTCGGTCGAAACCCTTCCTCTGTGAATAGTATAGGGCTGCCAACTTTAAAACTTTGAGTTTAGTACCGAGGTTTATTTTTTATTATTTTTATATAGCAAACGGGCAAGAGGTTCACCTGATGTTAAGTGGTACCGCCTTTGGACACTCTCAACACAAAAGTGCTCGCGAGTACGTTGCCGGCCTTTTAAAAATTGGCGCACTCTTTTCTTGAAGGTACCTAAGTCGAACTGCTTTGGAAATACTTCAGTGGGCAGCTGGTTCCTGATAGTGGTGGTGCGCGGCAAAAACTGCATTAAAACGCTCAGTTGCGGAACGACGGACGTCGAGGTGATAAGGGTAGAATTTTGCATCCTGCCTTGAAGTCCGATGATGAAACTCGTTTAATATAGTTTTTTTTTGAGGTAGGTACCTCTCGAATATTTGTCGTTGAATTGAATTTCATGGGATATTCTAATATAAATTGGCGTTTTCTATCGTTAAAGACTGTTGTTTCATTTTTTTCTTTGTTTTAATTTTCAAATTCACTTGAGTTTCATTTAAAAGCATTACAAGATAGTGTATAAGAATACAAAAGTATAAACAAAGAGTTCAAAGGCCTGAAGTAAACTTGAAACAAAAGATCCTCATATCCCCCAATAGAACACTCTTCACAACAACAACTTAATAGAACTAAACATTTAACTATAATTATAACTTTTTTAATTGCCATAAACAGGTAACAAACACGTATCTCAGGCTCTTGATGTTGTGAGAACTGAATTCTAGAAGCCTGTGACTTCCCAGTTACATGTATACTGTATATATGTAGAAATATCGAGAATTAAGTCATACAAAACAATTAAGATATAATATATAATAATAATAAATATAAAATAAAAAATAAAATAAAAAGCCTTTATTGTTGTTAACAAGTTTTACACAGAGTAGTTTCGTGTGCCTAAAATTACTTATGACTACTATCTAAAAAAAAACACATTTTGACTATTAACTAGAGTTTAACTAATATACTAACAATTTTTAATATTTATTGACTATCGGCAAACGGTAGTTCGGATACAACTTGTCTTCCGACAAAGGCCTCCTCTAAAGCTCTCCAGTCTTTTCTCATTTTTGCGGTGCGAGTCCATGTTGAACCCGCTATTTTCTTAACGTCATCCTCCCATCTCTTAGCCTGTCTTCCTCTATGTCTCTTTCCGTCTAAAGGGTACCTTTCTGTGATAAATTTTGCCAATTTTTCTTGCTTTTCTCTCATCATATGCCCTGTCCACCTCCACTTCAGCTGTTTGTATGTTGTGTATGCATTCTTAAACTTGGTTTTACTTTTGATGTCTATTAATTTTTCTCGGTCTTTTCTTTTGACACCTATTGTACTTCTTTCTATGCTGTTTTGACAAACTTTAATTTTATTTGCTAGATGTTCTGTCACTGCCCAAGTTTGACACCCGTATAGTAAACATGGTAGAATGCACATATTAAATACCTTCCTCTTTTCTTTCCTAGGCATATCTTTGTTCTTCATCACTTCACTGAGTGACCAATATCTTTTCCAAGTATTGGTAACTCTTCTTTCAATCTCTTTTTCCATGCAGCCTTCAGTAGATATTAGCTGTCCTAAGTATACATATTCCTGTACGTACTCTATTTGCTCATTGTTTACTTTTATCGTGTCTGTTTGTGATGAGTTTGTCATGATTTTTGTTTTATTTAAATTCATCGATAGTCCAGCTTTGTCACTTACATCTGCTAGCTGTTGCAGCATCATTTCTAATGATCTTGAATTTTCCGAGAATATTATTAAGTCGTCTGCAAAGCGTAGGTGGCTCAAGTTTTCACCGTTTATGTTTAGTCCCTCATTTGTATATATAATATATAATAAAATATAAATAGATAATACGATATTTGTTAAGCGGCAGCCCTGTCATTAAACGAGAATAAATGGAGAAATCAGAGATTATGCAGTAGGTATTTTTATTGATATAACGTGTTAATTAAAAGTTAATTTGTTTCAGTAAATATTAACTGAAGCAAACGTGGAATAACTTTTAATAATTTTTCAACGCATTTTTAGAAATAGAAGCGGTGTTATTAAATTTTCTCGTAATAAAATTATCTTTTTAATGAAGTGGTCATTTATTTTCCTCCTTTCATTAAAAAATGATTTTTCTAAATTAAACAGTAGTATTATTTTCGTCGCAACATGGTTGATAAGTATAATAGAAGTCTAGAAATGTAAAAGTAATTACATACTTTTAAATACTATAAATTAATGGTGCAATTATAAGTTCCTTATTGTGCTTTTTTATACCTTTAAAATGACATCAATCTCAATGTATTTGTTAAAATATTATGCAAATAAATCGAAAACTAGGCCACACATTAACATGTCAATAATGAAAAAGTAGCCATAATAAAGTCGGTTTTGGCAAAGCGAAGCGTCACATTCAAGCTCATTATAAAATGGCTGCGACCGCCATCTTGCTCACTGCCAACTGCCATATCCTTTTCCGTTCCAATTTTGAAATCGCGAGTAAGCAATTTTAAACAAGAGATCAAGGGATTTAATAGGCTTAAATTCAAATACCTAGTCACACTTTTATTAAATGTTTCAAGCATGTTATAGTATAACTAGCTGACCCGGCAAACGTTTTGCCATGTATATTATTTCTAGGAAACATTTTTTTAGTTCAATAATAATAAATATCTACTATAAGGGGTTGATCGTAGAGGGGTGAAAATTAGGGGTTGTATGTATTTTTGTATGATGTATCATAAAAAAATAAAAACAAAAGATTTGTCGAAAAAAAAAATATTTTTTGGGGTGGACACTCCTTATCACTTAGGGCTTTGAAAGATAGATAGTAGCCGATTCTCAGACTTACTAAATATGCATAAATTCATAAGAATCGGTCGAGCCGTTTCGGAGGAGTATGGGAACGAACATTGTGACACGAGAATTTTATATATATAGAAATCTTATGATCTTGTGAGAAAACGTTTTTCCCTTCAGCATCACAATCGCCGCCGCAATGTTGTTTGTGATTTTAAGGCAAGTTGCTAAGGATTTTTTTTAACTGCTCGAGTATAAGTTGGAACGAATATTATTTATTATATGAGTCCGAATGTTATGCATACAAAGAAAGCAAGTAATCAGAAAGAGTCAGTGAGAGAGACCGCATCTTTTATATCTTTCTATATCTAGCATTTATTTAACTTACTAAACGTATTAGAGGGATTCTAAAAGGTGAAAGCGAGGGTTCCATTAATTTATAAAAGGAATAGAGAAACCGTAAAAATGATTTAAGAGCAAAATCACGGAAATTCTCAATGCTTTGAAAGATTTGAATGTATATTAAGTGGAATCGCAAGTTATTAACATTTTACTTTCAAATACAGTTATAATGGCTTTTTTTGTTTTCAATAAATGAAATAACGATGGTAATACTTTTAAATTAGAATAATGTTATGAGACGTATTTTAATGAAGTAATAATTCAAATAAAATATTTCAATAGATTTTTGTTATTTGATTACATATTTACGTTGTAAGTGCCGCAATGTCGCATCATTTAATAGTCGACATTTAGACATATAGCAGATAAGATTAAGTAATTCATTATTATAATTTATTTGCAAAAATATGGTACAAAAATTATGGTAGTACAATCTGAATTTAGAATATTTTGCCACACATAATAGCATGCAAATTTGTCTTAAAATGAATTTTACATAGAAGTTATATACATAATGAGTCATACAAATTAGGCAATTTTTATATTATTTGTAGTGATAAAATATACCATTATTAAAATATATTATTAGATTGTGAAATTAGTATTAATTATAAAGCTTAATTTTTTCCAAAAGTAGTAGATACATTACGTAGATTTTAAAAAACTCTAGTAGAAAGATGTTTTAATGTTTTTAGTAAATTATTATAAACCTTGATTGCCATACAAAGGGGCTTTCCCTATATTAGTAAAATGATTCCTAGTTCCTTAGTAGATATAAATTTATCTTAATTAACCGATGAGTATCTTGCCCAAAGGAAGAGTTGGAATATTCTTAGCTGAATGAATGAGAGAATTTTTATTTTGACATACTAATGTGAAAATAGGATGTTTACAGTAAATTAATCAGTTTGTTTTCAGATTGTCGAGCATTGTTGGCGTAGTGGCTTCAGCGTGCCTCATCCCTGAGGTCGTAGGTTCGATCCCCGGCTGTGCACCGATGAAAGTTCATTACTTTCTTTCTATGTGCTCATTTTACATTCACTTGAACGGAGAAGGAAAACATCGTGAAGAACCATGACTAAGACCCAAAAAAGTTAGTCCTCCTGAAGAAAGAGTGAAAAGAACTCCTGTGCTTATCACCTACTTGCCTATTAAATTGACAAGTAATCATGAAAGAGATGTAGAGTTCTGATAAGGCCTAAAAAGGTTGTGACGCCGTCATTTCTTTTTGTTTTCAGATAAAACCCTGAACATTTTGAAGCACTGGATGATTTTTGTATAAAAACATCACTTTCAATATATGCAATATGCCGTGTAAATAATTAATGTAAATCCTAATAGACTTGTCCTTTCAAAATCTATGTTTAATTTACATCATACAACATTTTGACAACTGTCTTGACAACGATGTATATGTGTTAAAAGCACATAGTTGTCAAGATAGCAGCGATAAATAATCATCAAAAGCAATGGGTTTGGACGCATTTATTTTAATACAATAAGTTATAAATTCAGTTTCTGTGAACGACGTAGGTGACACTCGGACAATGCTGTCTAACATGAAGTGATGAAACTAGGGTGTATTCACACTAATTTTAAATTCTATTTAATGTTATAGATCTTTTTAATATCTACAACTTTGCCATTTGACTTTTTTCCATAGGACTTTTAGTTTTGTCGGAAATCGAGATAAACCGTTTTTTACCTCTAAAACACCCCCCTACCCCTTCCCGACCTCTGATCGCCCGTATATTATTTTTCCTTTCAGTTTTATAATATTCTCCTCCTTTTCCAATGGTTTTCGTCCAACTCTTTTTTTTTGCACTTTTCATTATTTTTCAAGGCTTTCTACCCTGGTCTAAATAGAGAAAAGTGTTCTACAATTTTATAGATGACATCAATGTCTATAAAAATGGCCGTGATACCATATGTCTAATAAAAACATATTCATTTTCCATTTAAGAGTCTATTTATTGATTAACGCCGAGCTCAGGTAATATTTAATAAAAAGGTCTTTATTAAGTTAGTGTGGGACAAACCCTAAACGTGTTGTGTGCGCACGTCAAGGAAAATACATTGTATTTTCTTCAAGCGAAGACAATCTGGCTTCCTTGTCTTATCTTTTGTATCAGAAATACAATTTCTATTAATAAATGTCAGAAAGAAACACTTTTCGTACACACAACGCAATAATGTTTCCTGTCAATAATATTGTTCGTCAATGACATCCACACATTTGAATTACAATATTAATTTTTGTACATATAATAATACGTTAACATCTGTAAGGTTAAGGTTATTATTTTTTTCATTAACAGCAAGATTAATCGAGAATTGGAATCATAAAAAAGCCATTTTTGCTACTGTAGTGCTTTCATTTTGCGTTACCAAGGTCTTGGGTTGGGTTTTTAGGTATACCCATTTTTGGTCTCGGCGTAAAATTTACTATTACGTTAAATAAACCAAATGAAAACTAACCTAACCTAACCTAATTTATAAATTCCGGGAACAAATATCTCTATAGTTAAATAAACCAATTAAAAAACCTATTTTACAAATTCCGAGTATAAATCACTATCACTGTAGTCAAATAAACCAAATAAAAAACCTATTTTACAAATTTCGGGTACACATATCACTATAGTCAAATAAACCAAATAAAAACACAATTTTAAAGTCTGATAAAATCGTTAGCAACGCATTTTCTGTTACATTATTTCCTCTTCTGTTTTGTTTGAAAATATTATGTGCTTTCATAAGAATTGAATTAAAAATATTTCAGCTTTTTAAATATCAATAGAAATATTGTGACATTTACGCTTGTTTCCACTATAAAAATACCAGTTAAATGGCAACTTGACTTTTCAACGGATATCTCATTTGTAACATTCAAGTTTGTGAACTCTTCCATAACTTAAGCTTCTATCTGCAAAGTTTTGCAAAATCGTCGTATTTTCATTTTATATATTACCGTAATCCTACTACGGATTCTATTCTTCAAGCCATTAAGCAGTATTACTCTAAAGCTGAATCTGGCTCAACCCCAACTAAATTACGTATTTCTAGTTTTTAGTACCTTTAATATATATAGTTGTTCGGACCTATACCTGCGGCTGAGTTTCATCATCGGACGTCAAGGCAGAATACAAAATACCATCCGTATCACCTTGACGTCCGTCGTTCCACAACTGAGCGTTTCTTAACGCAATTTCTTCCGCGCACCACCATGTGGAACCAGCTACCCACTGAAGTATTTCTGAATCAATTCGACTTAGGGTCCTTCATGAAAAGAGCTTACTAATTCTTTAAAGGCCGGCAGCACGCTTGCGAGGCTTCTGGCAGTGCGAGTGTCCATGGGCGTCCATCACTTAACATCAGATGAGCCTCCTGCCCGTTTGCCTCCTCTTAACATAAAAAATATATATACGTTGAGAAAACTTGTCTTTAACGTCTGTTTGGATTGATTTCTTAAGAGAATACACCAGAGGCGCTACAACCTCCTTGTGTTAGCGTCATATTTCTATATATTACTAGCTGACCTGGCAAACGTCGTTTTGCCATGTATATCATTTATAATAAAAAATAGGGGTTGATCGTTGAGGGGTGAAAATTAAAGGTTGTATGTATTTTTTAATGCTGTATCATAAAAAAATAAAGAATATTTTTTTATCTAAAATAAAAATAAAAATTTAGGGGTGGACTGCCCTTAACATTTAGGGGGATGAAAAATAAATGTTGTCCGATACTCAGACATAGCCAATATGCACACAAAATTTCATGAGAATCGGTCTGTTATACGAGTTCAGGAATTTAAGTTTTTTAAAAATAAAACTTATTTAAGTTAGCTATATTTATTAACTTGAAATGATTAATACAAAGATTTAAACTCGTAATTAGGGTTGATTAAAATAACCGTTCTGGATAAGATCTCAAAGCAGACTGACTGCTACCAAACGGATGGTGTCTATATCCCATACTTTATGATGACATGACTGTTTTAGCTTTACGATGACATGACTGTCTTTAATATTGTATTAGCATTAAGGCTTACAATTTAGGGGTATAACATCTCCCCCTTTTAGACAAAACTTAAAGGGTAAATAAGTTTTGATTATATTTGTGTCCTTGTAGGAGCAAAATCTTCTATTTCTGTGTGTTTCAAGTCATGTTCTGTGGGGAGTTTATCTATTACGGTTATTTTATTCTTATAAAGTAACATTAAGTATTTTAAAAGTTTAAAACTTAAAAATAATAGATATAAGGTTACAATAAATGAAATAATTATTACTAAAGTAGAGTAGTGTGTCCCATATTTAATTATGTGAGGTTTGTTTTCAATATTATTTAGACTATGTAAAAAGGAATTTGTTAAGAGTTTACTTCCCGAATTTATCTCATCAAGATCTATATTTTGAAGATTAATAGGAGACACATTATCTATTACAACATTAAACTTAGCATAGTTACAGCAAGGGTCATTGATTACATTAAATTCTGGAATGCTATTAATTGGTGACGTAATATTTAACACATTATATTTAGGTGTCAATGTAGTACTTTTACAGAACGCAGTACAACGGTCGGGAATGGTAAGTATACCAGTTCCTATAATATTAATTTCATGCATATAATTTAAACAATCTATAGACACTTTGTTAGGTTTGGTTTGAACATAAAGCCACTTATTATTCTGTATCGGTTTCCAGATATCAAGATTACCAAATATAAACTTTGTATCACACTGTTTAGGAACTTCGCTGATAATTTTGGATAAAAATTCACTTTCACAACTGGGTTTTGCATCTATGGAATATATGTCGGGTATGTCACAAATGAACTCTCCGGGTTGTATAGTTATACAGAGTTCAAGGTTGTCTATGCTGCAGTAATGAGTCTTATCTTTGGTCATTGCAATGTGTTTACTACTTAGTATAATTAAACTAAATGAATTCGGATGTTTAGAATTATATGGAGTAGGTAGAGCAATGTTATGGAACAACATATATTGGTCATTTTTCACTAATGGAACTTGCAATAGAAATATTATCTTATTATTAATAAAGTAACAAATTATTTTGCATAATCTTAAAATTATATAAACTGAACTTATATCTAATGAAACAGGTAATTCTAGACCGTTAGGCAAATATCTGTAGTTGTCGGTTAGTTCTTGGTATAACTGCTGAGGTGTTATCATGGCTGGGTGTAGTATGTTTTGACTACTGAATAAAATTGCGTTTGTTATGTCTTCTAACTGGAAGGACAATGTAAGTATTGATGATTCTAAGCTGTCAAAGATTTTATTTATATGTGTCCACATATGGAGTTCATTCGTGAGCTCTGAAATATTTTTAAGGTTCAACGAGAGGTTATTAATGGCGTTATTTAATATGATTTCGTTATTTCTTATCTTGTTCAGGCTTTCATTATAATATGATAAAGCGGATGTAGTGACTAAAATATTTTCTTTCATTAAATGGGATAATTGTTTAATATCACTTTGGATACTATCTATGGCTTGATCATATTTTACCGCATCGTCTTCATCTAAAGTACCAATAATGTGTTTAAGGGCTATGCCAACGCCTCCAAACCAAGAACTACGTTTTATTCTATTGTTTAGTAAATGAGAAATTGCTTGGAAACCCCTATTTAAATCATGATAGCGGACAACTAAAGGTTGAAACATACTATAACAATCTGTATTCAACTGAATGGTCGGGGTTTGATTACAGAAGTGTTCAGTAATTTTAAGGACATGTTTTATGTTTTCTATGTGTGGGTTAAAATGTGAAATATCTATGGGTACTATAATCTTTAAAACGGCACTATTGATTTTCAAAGTACCTAAATAATCAAAATATATTCCTGCGCTAGCGTTGATTGCTTGAGCGTAGTCCTGTTGCAATTGACCTCCGGTTGGAATTCTGCAAATATGCTAAGCTTCACTAAACTATACTCTGTTAAATGCTAAATATTTTTTTTATTATTATTATTTTTTTTTTTAGAGATGTCTTATGAGTAAGTATTTAAATTTATTACGATTTAATTTTACAGGTTATCTATTTTAGTCGCGGGTTTTACCTGATCAAAATGATGGGTAATATGGCGCCTATTAATAAGTAAGGTAAGTGTATTGTTATTATTTACTTTGATTATTTTATAGGGTCCCTTCCATAATGGAGAGAGAGCTTTGCGTAATCTTAAATGATTTTTGAGGTACACGTATTCTCCGGCTTTATATTTTATGGTACGGGTATGTAAGTCATAATATGACTTTGAAGATTCTTTGGATTTCTTTATGAAATCCAGCGCCTTTTCCCTTGAATGTTTAAGGCGATTTTGGAGCATTCTGACGTAGTCGGGGTAGGTAGCCCCTAGGGATTCATTGAAAATGGAATTTGGGATAAATGGTTTATTACCAAATATTAATTCATAGGGTGTGAAATGTGTTGTCGAGTGTACCGATGTGTTATATGCAAGTATTGCTGTATATACGTAACGAGGCCAATTTGATTGTTCCTTATTAATATAGGATTTAAGGTATTCTTTTAGAGTGGAGTGACTCCGTTCAAGGGCACCTTGGGTCTGTGGGTGATAGGGAGAGGCCCACAGATTTTTGATTTTAAGGAATTCGCAAGTTTTCTTAAAAAGATCAGATGTAAAGTTGGTGCCTTGATCGGTTAATATCGATTTGGGTATGCCAAAGATGGAAATATAATGGAGTAGACATTCACTTGTCTCTTCGGCTGTCGTACTACGGATAGGGTAAGCACTCGAAAATTTGGTAAGGTCATCTTGAAAAGTTAAAATGAACCTAAGTTTAGCAGGGCCCGTTTCCGGGAGAGGGCCGACAATATCCATAGATATTCGTTGGCATGGTTCACTTGAAGTACTCGTTATTCGCATGGGAGCACGGTTTAGTTTCCTAAGTGCTTTATTCTCTTGACAGGACTTGCATTGCTTTACATAAGATTCTATGTCACTACGCATCCCTTTCCAATAGTACGACTGTTTAATTCTGTCGTACATTCTCACCGAACCTAAGTGACCAGCGATAGGGATGTTGTGATTATCGAAAAGGATCTTTTTGATTTCAACAGGAGCTGGGTATATGATATTATTATGATATATTTTGATTTTTATTTGAGCGTTATGAAAAAGATAACATAGTATGTTGTAAATTTTAATGAATGAATGTTTTTCAAACGGGTTTTTCATATCTGATATGGCAATTTCGTCTGTATTGCCGAAAATCACTAATTCATTTCTAATATTCTTTAGGGTTTGGAATATTTCGGGATATGATGCTTCGTCAAAGTGATGGACTTTAGTAAATATGAAATAATACATTTTATTATTAAATTCAATCTTTTGAAAAGAGAAAAGTTCTTTTTCGGAATTCTGAGCCTTTTCTAAGATTTCGGAGTCAGTTAAAATATCTAGCACATAAGGGTTAGATTCGTCTAGATCAATGGAAGTGGGAACTAGGATTACTTTGGAGTTTGTCTTAATTAAACTCTCATTAAATTCTTCAATATCGACATTAAAGCTTTTATCTTTATTTGCCATAGATTTCAGGAACGTAGGATAGTCATCCACGGGTAGATCTGGGTTTGCACTTGTAGAAGGCATCGGATCATCATAGATGTTTTGACCAGTTGTTTGTTCTTGAGGCAACTGGGGTGTAACCTCAGGGATTTGAACGGGTGAATCGGTCATTTGATTGGGTGGTTCAGAGGATGTAGAATTAGGTTCTAATTCGGGTAATGGGAGTAAATCATTACCATCTAGGGTGGTTGGATTAAAGTTAGGTGAAAGTAACTCTTCCGGATGGAATGAGGGCGGAGATATTAAAAGATCCATAAGGTCTTTATCTACTGGTTCTCCTCCTCCTTCAGAATTAGGTTCCGGTTGTACTGGATTGACCGGGTATCGAGAAAGGGCATCGGCATTGGAATTGATTTTGCCTTTTTTGTATTTTATGTCATACTCAAACTCTTCCAGTTTGAGTCTCCAACGAATTAGTCTGGATCCCGGATCTTTACAGTTAAAAAGCCACTGAAGAGGCTTATGGTCCGTTACAACTGTAAACCGGTTACCATATAAATAAGGACGAAATGTTTTAGTGCCGAAAATTATAGCGAGACATTCTTTTTCCGTTACACTATAATTACATTCGGCCTTATTCATTGTACGGGATGCGAAGGCTATAGGTCGGTCTTGGCCTATTTGACCTTGGGATAAAATGGCGGATATCGCATAGTTCGAGGCGTCACAGGTAAGGATAAATGGTTGGGTGAAATCAGGATATGCTAGTATAGGGGCGGAAACAAGTTGGTTTTTTAAAGTTTCAAACGACAGTTGTTGAGCATGTTCCCATAAAAAGGGTACATCCTTCTTTAGTAAATTGGTCAAGGGTTTGGCTAAATTGGAGAAGTTTTGTATGAACCGTCTATAGTATGAGACGAGTCCTAAGAATGATTTAATATCTTTAGAGGATTTAGGCGTAGGGAAATCTGTGACAGCTTTGACTTTGGCTGGATTAGGTTGAACGCCATTTTGACTAATGATATGTCCTAGGTATGTAACTTCTTTTCTAAGAAATTCACATTTTGCAGGTTGTATTTTTAAATGGAAGTTACGAATTCTTTGGAATACCGATTTAAGGTTATGGATGTGAGAGGTTAAATCATAGGAGTAGACGACGATATCGTCGAGATAAACAAAACACCTAGAACCTTGGAGGCCTGTAAGACAAGTGTTCATAAGTTTTTGGAAGGTTGAGGGGGCATTTTTTAACCCAAACGGCATCCGGTTGAATTGAAAGTGTCCTTGAGGGACTGAAAATGCGGTTTTGGATGCATCCTCAGGAGAAATACGGATTTGATGGAAACCAGAAGCTAGATCCAGAGTAGTAAAATAGTTACTCTTACCCAATTGGTCGAGTATTTCCGATATTTGTGGAATTGGGTAGGTTTCTCCGATTGTGATATCATTTAATTTCCTATAATCTATCACGATACGCCAGCTGCGCTGGCCTTGAGAGTCTATCTTCTTGGGGACTATCCATATTGGAGAACTCCAGGGGGATGAGGAGTGTTCAATAATTTTGTCATCTAACATTTTACTTATTTGAGTTTCGACTTCTTTTTTATGACACTCAGGAAATCTATAGGATTTAGTGTGTACAGGGACATTACTAGTGGTTTTGATATGATGTTCTAGGGCTGATGTATGGGTTAATTGATCATTTGGAAGGTGAAAAATATCTGAATACTGAGAGCAGAGTTCTATGAGGGCAGATCTCTCCTCTTGGTTGAGATGATCAGTTCTTAGAGATTCTATGACCTCTTCTGTTCGATCAAGAGTCCTCTGGTTCATTGTATTTATGGAATAGGACATTTGACATAATGGTTCTATATTTAAGTTTAAATTTGGTTTGACATGTGCAAAGTTTTCAGAAGTATTAGCTATGGTAAGATTTATTCGATTATTGTCTTTAACCTTAACAATACAATTGGATATAAAAAGATTATTGGATAAATGTTGGTCTGTTATAATTCCTTCTTTAAGTTTAGTTTCTTGGACTGAACATTCGATGACACTTTCAGAACGGGGAGGAATGTAAAAAGGTTTGGAAAAATGAAGTTTTACGCTTTCATTGCCGACTTTCAATATATCATTGGTATAATCGATTTTGCAGCCGAAATTAGTTAGGAAATCTGTACCTAAAATGCCATCATAGGGTAGGTTAATATTCTTGACAACATGGAATTTAAAAGGAATGGATTTGGTTTTGGATATTCTTAATTTTAATTGGAAATGACCTTCAGTTTGCGTCGGTTCATCTCCAGGGTCTATGCCTTTAATTTTAATTAATTCTTTATTAAGTTTTTGGTTAATATGGATACTGGATTCTTTTAATAAACATATGGCAGAGCTGGAGTCCACCAACAAAGATAACGGGATATCTGAAATTTGTGATTCTATTAATATATGTGGAAGTAACTTTTTTGTTGTATCTATATTGACTTCATATACCTCTTCATTAGGAGGTGGAGGAATTTGAACGTAGAGATTTGGACGACGCGATTGTTGGGATTGGTTACCCAGGATAGGCTCGTTAGGATGTTGAGAGTTAGAACGACGCGATTGTTGGGGTTGGTTACCCAGGATAGGGTCGTTAGGATGTTGAGAGTTAGAACGACGCGATTGTTGGGGTTGGTTACCCAGGATAGGGTCGTTAGGATGTTGAGAGTTAGAACGACGCGATTGTTGGGGTTGGTTACCCAGGATAGGGTCGTTAGGATGTTGAGAGTTAGAACGACGCGATTGTTGGGGTTGGTTACCCAGGATAGGGTCGTTAGGATGTTGTGGATTATGGGTGTTGACTTTAAAGGCTCGTCTCGTGCAACACCGAGTCGAGACGTTTATTCGTTTAAAGATTCTGGTTCGACAGGATAATCGTCATCAGGTTCATCGGTGTGTTCAACTACATGGGACACTCGATTGGGGTAGGAATAATTGCCATTACCAGGCTTCTGATTGCGGCGATTATTGTTAGCTATACTAAGCTAAGAGCTCGCAATCCTTAATTTCGTGGCCCGTAGCTTTATAATATCTGCAAAATGAAGATGGTTGTTTGGACGATTGGGAATTATTAGGATAATTTGAAGAAAACCTTGGGTAAGACTTATTTGGAGAGTTAAAATTAGGTTTTCCACCGGATGAATTTTGGTTACTTTGGGGCCTAGAGTTATTATTAGGGTGAGGCTGACTTTGACTGGTATTGCGTTTAGCGAATTGGCTATTCTGGATCTTTTCTTCAGACATCGCTAAGTTTACTGCGCTATTTAAACTTTTAGGATTTCGAGCTCTAACTAAGTTTGAAAGTCTAGGTAATAGGCCCATGAGGAAGTGATGGAGGGCCAGGTCCTCTGTAGACGCAATACGACCTGGTATCTCCTTTTGTGGGTAATTACCTAAAGAGATTTCTGTTAACAAATTAAATAAAGACGTTTCGACACGTAATGAAAATTGACTTACCGGTTCGTTTACACCTTGTTTACTTTCCTGTAACTCAGTTAGTAAATGTGTGTAGTGTTTATGTTCACTAAACTGGGTCTTTAAGAATTCTTTCAATTGGGACCAGTCATTAAATTCTTTTATTGCACATGTAGTAGCAGCCTTTCCCTCTAAGGAATTAAAAAGCATTGGTTTTTGAACATCTGACGCCAGGTCCATGGCGTTAGTGCATTTAATAATAAAAGCGTTAAGATTTTCCCTACTCCCATCGTAAGGCTTAATAAATTTAAGAAGGGCATTGATATCCATCTCAGTAGTTTTGGATTTAGATCTAGTACTTCTAGAGGATGGAGATGGTTGCCGGGATGATTTAGGTTGACCTTTTGGTTCTACGGATTCGTCCGATTTTTCAGGAGAGGTCTCTTCAACCTTGGGTGGTCCTAGCATAATAGATTCAACAACAAGAAAAATAAATCCTTTGTTGGTTAAGATAAAAGATTCTCAGCCGATATAACTACAAATATTTTACTAACGATATACACTTTAAAATATCGAGAAGGGTTTTACAAATTGACCAACGGAACTCTAAAATTAAACAAAACAATGACCAAAGACTTACTGTGTATATACAATGTGGGCGGCTGATAAGAACACGACGGCGACGGCTGGGAACATTCCGATGCGTGATATGTAGCGAGTAATTATATCTCTTAATTTGATTCTTTCACAGGTAGATGTTTCTTTTCCCAGGGTATGTTTGTTTTGTTTGACTATGTTTTCCGAAATAAGCAATTTTTATTTTTATTAATTTGTTCTTTATTTCGCACTATTTACTTCATGCAAGTCTTCTGTCTGGGTCATTCTGTAGGTCTAAGGCATGTATATTTCCTTTAGTTTTTTTTATTTTTTTTTTTAAAAAGACAATTTACACCAATGGACCTAGTCCCATGCTAAGCTGGTGAAGCTTGTGTTACGGGTCCTAGGGAACGGATATACATACATATTATAGATAGATAGACATATAAATACATATTTAAACACCCAAGACCTAAGCACAACACCAAATGCTCATCACATGGATGTTCGTCTCAGCCGGGGATCGAACCCGGGACCCATGGATTCGCAGTCAGGGGTACTAACCACTAGACCAATGAGTCGTCAAACGTTCACAAGCTTTACATTGAAAAGAAATATAACTATTATAAGCCTTAGTCTATGACCAGTGTTCTTATTTGTATGAATAGGCATATTCTTTTATTATTAGCATAATCCTTAACCTAATTTATATAAGAAAAACACCGTCTTCCAATTTAACTAGTGTTCATTTGTCTGTCAAAATCTGTAGACGCTATTCTGAATAGAGATATAGTAGCGGCTTTATTAATACTACCCTTATAAAGGTTTTTAAATTGAGGTTTAAACTATGACTCCAGTATGTCAAACCCCAATAAATTTTTGATATACGATAGTCATACTACAGCGTAGTAACGTAGCAAGTAGTACTTACGTAGCAAGCATGTTGTGACCGTAGCCTCGTAGTATTCGTAGCATCTGGCTTACATTAACCGTAGCTAATGTCACTCGAGCGTAAAATAAGTTCTTTATAAAATAATTTCGAGATATAACCAAAATTTCTTTAATGCTCTCTTTAGTCACGATATAAATTTTTGGTGAAACAGAAGTGATGTAGTGAATATTTTATATTAATTTATTTTGTAATTGAACAGCTAACGTTAATTATATACAATAAAAAAAATTATACTAAAGATATAGCGAAATATTACATAATATTTGCAAAAAGCTTCAAACTTTTTATTTTAACTGAGTAATACCTAATTTGGCTGTGTTGTGTGATGGTGTGAAAGTGATGGTATATACGTGAGGGTGTGTATGTGGGGTATGCTCATGATGCAGCTGATATTACGTTATGGATTTTTTATACTTCTTTATTCACAAAGAGTAAATATACTTTTCTTGCATTATTATACTCAGTTTTAAATTTAATGGCTTTTAGGATCCATTTTACACTTTACAGATAAAAGCTATATTTGAAGTGGGAGAAAATAAAAAAACTATACAGTAAACAAATTTATTGTCAATCGGTATATTTACAGTAGACTAGAACTTTACATTACTTAAAACATTTTAGTATTATAAAAATTAATGAAACATATGGTACATTTAGCTCTTAATACAGTATAAATTTGGTGTAATAAAATTACATATAGATTAGCTAGTCATAAACATGGATAAAAATGGAAGTTAGTTTAATTTAGTTATATTAAAAAGTTGCGTCATTCAATGACATTAAAAATGAACTAACGTGGTCAGACAGGGGCAAAAGTTTGTTCTGTGTAACTATAATTGTGTCTTTTCTCTAAAAACATCGTAAACAAAACGGTACTTCTCTATATTTAGTTTACGTTTTACATTGGGTTACAGTTGTATGTCCTTCTTTGTTCAAACTATCTTCAAACTGTTTATAATATATACGAGTATGATTATTGTTTTAGGAAGTTGTAATGAAATAATTCTGGTGATATAACAGCTCTTTCCCTTGAGGGATCTCATATTTACCTCAGTTATATTGTCACTTAAATTAATTGTAGGTAAATCAATCTTCGGATACTATTGTAAGAATGATGCGTATAAGAGAAGATTTAATTATCTTTTCGTAAGGACGTTACGCATACCCTCCCACGGCTCGACTGCCCTGTGGAGAAGGGTTATGTAAGACTCACTTCTGTGCATACCCACTAACGCCCGAGCCCAATAACCTATCTCAATCCATAATCCACCATCTTCGATAGTAGTCTTAATCCAAATCTTGTAACAAGAGTGGCAATAACCAATCGACGGATTGTAATCGCCATCTGTCGATACAAGCTATCCATGGGAGGTCGTATCAGTGTCTGTGGATAGACCTTTGTATAAAAATGACAGTTGACGAAAGCTCGATTTCATCAGTTGATTATTTTAACAGATTTTAACTTAAGCAGTTTTTTTAAATAATTAAAAAAACTGTTTGTTATGTTTTAAACATAGGTACACATGTATATTTTAATGTTGTTTGTACGGTTTAATTTAAATTATTTGGTTAACATTGATTATGAAATATGAGTGAAAACTCGGTAAAATGGAACGACAAGGAGCATTTTATCCGTCGCCAAAAATGAATTGTCTTCGTAGGGTTTGGTTATTGGGATGCAGATAGGAGATCAATTGACTGTCACGGTCTGATCTCAGATTGTTTTCAATCTGAGATTGTGGATTGATTATTGGGTTCGGGCGTAAAGCCTCACGATAACAGAACACGGTAGCAGTGTAACCTTGTCCGCATCCCGCTACGCTATCAGCCTTAGAAATCGCGGCCCTACACTTAACCACCAGGTTCACACTGTTCTAACTAGATTGGAGATAATACAATAGCTACAAACATTATACTATTATATCATTTGTTGCTTGTCATAACGACGAGCACAAAGTTAGGAACAGTTCGTTACATAGACATAATCCACTATGAAATGTGAGTTCCAATTCTGTCCGGCCAAAGCTTTTGAACGGTAATCCTATTAATTACTCTTACATGATCCAAAATTTAAGCTGTACTTAAGCCTTGAGTTAAGTGAGTGAATCGGGGCTTATATGGTAATGGTAATTCGTGTATATAACCACTTTTATAGATTTAGTCTTATTATTTCCAAAGTATTGGTAAAGTACTTTAGTTAATTAGACTGATTTATTTAAATCAAACTGTAATGGATATATACTCGAATTTATTACATTACTCACATAAACGTTAATAACACGCACAATTAGTCTGTAAATCAAGCGGAATAAATACCAACTTTGCATCAATAGATGGCGCTGGTATGGCAGAAATTTAACACTAATCATATGGTAATCTAGATATGGTAGTCGCACGGTGACTACGGTTGCTAAGTCGAGTTGAGTACATAATGTAATAAATTCACGTATATATGTATTAAAGAAATAATATTTTTAAAGCAGAGAATTCAATAGCTTTTTGATGTTAATTACGTTTATAAATATATTATATAATTTTTTTATAGTTCATTGTAACTATGCAGATTGAAGTACAAGAGAAGTTCATTTAAAATAATATTGTATCTGTACAGATAGCAGAGTTTAATATGAATCAAAATTTCTTATGAAAATAACACGTAATATAATATTTGGATATACACACTTATAATAATCTAAACACATATAAAATTTATTTTAACTTATACTTAATTACGATAAAAACACCATTTAGATAAGATAAAGGCACTACATATTTATATTAATTTATGAAAAATAGCCGACTTTGCGCGGGCATAGTAAATTACGCAAAAGTCATGCCAATTAGGTCGAGTCTGTAATCTATGGATTTTCTCATTTGTTTTGTAAGGGTGTTACAGCATACAGATAATGACAGCGACTGTATAGTCTACTAAATCTTATATCTCTTTCTGTCAAACACTGGTGAAAGGGACAGACGAGTTTAGATATAACGATGTAAGTACTGTTTTATTTCTTTCGACGATTCTCAATTTTTAATAAATTCAAAGTCACTCACTATGAAGAGTAATGAACATTATGGCTAACTTTTGATTCTATTATTAAATAACCTACTTTATAATTATACACAAAAACATCAAATCCTTCGGTGCATTTGCAGTTTATATTTACAATTATAAAAGTTTTAACATTATTTAGGACTAGGTTCAGAGTATAGTCAAGAATGTCTAAGATCTTGATCTTTGACATTCTGCGACCACAAGTATCAATGAAGAATCAAAAACTGCTCTACATGTCAAAAACTGTACAAAGTATTAAATGCTATCGTTAAATACTTTGCCTACTATTGGAATACTTTAGTTATGCGTGTAACCATAAGATGGCGCTGTACGATTTATTATGTTTTAATATATTTTATATTAAAACTTTTTAAAGTTATACTTCTTTTGGCGCGTTAGGGAATTTTTTTTACGACGCGCGCGCACACCGTCTCTAAAAAACTGACACTCTGAAGTTAGCTAGGTATAGTCAACATTTTAATGTTTTCTATTGTTAGTGTCGTTTTTTCAACAAACGTTTTTGATGTTTATATTGTTACGCCAAAGAAGTATAATTTCAAACGCGTGTACACACACGTTTTTTTTGATAGCACTTGAAACGTCGTAATATAAATTTACGTTTATATAGATTAAAGTTTTAAAGACTGATTTATTATCTATGGTCTACGACTTAAACTGTTGATACTATGTTAGGACATCGGTACTTAAAAGGTACATAAGAAAATATGTAGGTCTTCTACGAAAGAAGAGGCCTAGGATGGAAGGAAATTTTGCAGTGGACCCGGGTTTAATGAACTATTTACAAAGAATTATTACTAGCGATTTATATAAAATTTAAACTCTTGAGTATATTTTCTAACTAGGTTATATTGCTCACAATACAAGTTTTATTATATAAAGGACAAAATACTGATTTATTTAAGCTTAATAAATTCTCTCAAGCATTGGCACTTATCGTCTGACATATGTCAGAATTTTGACTTTGGCCCTTTATCTGTTAAATGTGTCCAGCATTAGCCATAGATAAACATATTATATTAATTAACATCGTCAATAAATTTTGACAAGTAACATGTCTTAAAAAAATCAAAATATAATTTGTATTAAGTTTAAGAAATAATAATTGAATATGAAAAAACAACTGTCGTTTGCGCTCGAATAACACTCAAGTTCGATATTTAAAATAATCATCAGATAATCGATTTCGCTTTCGGATTACATCGAATGGGCGTTCTAATAAAATTTAAATTACCACACACTGGACACTTAAATGTTTATTCACTTCACAGCCACGTTTTACTGTCTATACAAAAACGGGGCCATCCGATTCTACTCACAGAACATGTAAGTTCTCACAATTTTTGAATTTCGAATCCTCCTTCCCGAAGATCCATGTGAGCATCTGCCGGGCTTTCATACTTGCGCGTACAACACCTCGGGATTTATACCAGTGCGCTGGTGATGACTCTCTGCCTCCATCGGAGGTGAACTGCTGCTGCTTTAGCCTGATCTGGTTGAGGATGCCGACAAGGAGTTCGTCAACGTTGTGGTTGATGCCAACTGACACTTCTATGAATTTCGCTTTGTATGTGCACGCGAGGCATTTGCCATCTGTGAATGGGCAAAATTATTAAAATAAATCGCAATTTGAACATATTTAAAGCAAGTCTACTCAATATAATAAATGTATTTATTCTAAATACTTTCATTTTTGGGGTACGCAAAGACATGTTTAGTTTGCCTTCTGTTCAAGATGAAATTTTTGTTTCGCCCGATATCAAACCGTGTAATGGCTCTTTAAATATACGGTTGTTAAATGAATACATATGATTTTATTACGGTAAATAATTTTAATAGGGCGACTGACGAATTTGGAACTACAATACGAACAACAATGTTTGTTGTGTTTATGGATGGTATGCGGAAGTATGTCTACTATCAAGTTTCGTAATAGAAAAGAATTTGGTCGGAATTTATAGGATTAAAAGGAAATCATCACAATTCTTTCGACACGTAAAAACTGACTCCAAAGTCATTATTATTATTGACTATTGAATTCCTTAACTTATAGATCTACAACATTGACAAATAAACCATTCCTATTAACGGTTTTTAACTAATTTCACTTTGATTTTGTTCACGCCATCCAGTTTCCTTTAGTCCTCTCTGATCACATTCTCTATCCTTACCGCACCCATTCCCTAAACACCACTCTTTCTCTTTTGCGGTATTAAAGTGTAGAAGGAGGGGACCGCATTCTACATGCTCCCGCGCCGCAGAGAAGAATCACCCGCCGCCGCGAGCTCACGCGTGTGCTTTCGCTTACGCTTACGCTTCTTCCGCTTATAGTGCATATAGATTTATTTGTGGTCTTCTCTCACGAAGACAGGTGAAGAGACTGTGGACTTTAGGTGAGTGGTGTTTCCATTATTTTTACGCCGCATTCCACTTGCCCCTCGGCCTACTTCTCATTGTCTTCGCCGCTACATTATTTTGGTCCTTTCGAGCCGCGATATATTATTTTAGTTTATTTCAATTCGCGATATATATATATATCTTAGTTAATATGGAGACTCGTAAAGCAACATTAGAGAAACAAGGTGCTAACAGTTCTCTTGAAATTGAACGAGCCGTGTTAATAGCAAAACGCGACAATCTATTTTCACGATTACAAGATTTATATGATAGGTCTAAGAAGACATCGGATGAAAGAGACATAAATTATTTTTTATCGGGAATGATTTCGATTGACAACATTCGGGATAAATTTTCAGAAACTGTAAATAAAATAAATATAATCGAATTAACAATTAATCCCCTATACACTGTTAATTTTGAATGCATGAATGCATTTGAAGATATGTACTGTCATTCTAAGTACATATTTGAAAAATTCAACAAGTCAGTGGCAGGTAGCAATGGTTTGTCAGACTCAAATACCCAACGTAGATCGTTTCGTTTACCGAAGTTAGACTTGATGATGTTTAATGGTGATGTCATTAAGTGGCCAATATTTCACGAATCTTTTAAACGTACGATACACGAAAACCCTGACCTTACAGATCATGAACGCATTCAATACTTAATCAGTAAATTGTCTGATTCGGCCCTTTCAGTTTGCGCAGGTATCATTCCAAATGCCGAAAATTATGCTTTAATTTGGCAAACGCTTATAGACAAATACCATGACAAACGAAGTTTAGGTTCAGCCTATATGCAAAAGATTCTAGACTTCAAACCGCTTACCACCGCTTCACATAAAAATTTACAATTGTTTCTTGACAATTACTGCACCGCAATATCAAGTTTAGAATCATTGCAATTAGAAAATTTAGCTGATTTTATTTTACTATATTTATCATGTAAGAAATTAGATTCTAGTACGATTCGTTCCTTTGAATTACATAATATGAATAACCCAACAATACCTAGTTATAAAGATTTAATTGCATTCGTACGCGAACATAATAGGATAGCTCAACATCTGGATCCTACTCGCACATTTGATAACAAACCGGTTTCGTCGCGTGCGTTCGTTTCGCTTACAGAGAAACAGTCTTCTTGTTCATTTTGTAAACGCATCGATCATTTTAATTTATATAAATGTAATTCATTTAAAGAATTGTCTATCGAGGATAAATATACTTTTATCAAAAACAATAAAGGATGTTTTAACTGTTTAAGTTTATCGCATATGTTAAATAAATGTAAGTCTGCATGGAATTGTCGTCATTGCCGCATGAGACATCATTCAACGCTGTGTCGTAATGCGACGGTTTCTCAAGAAAACATTCACCCTAATAACTTGAATCGCATGAGCAATGCAACTGCACAGGTTGCTGTGCCTCCCGCTAATAACACACCTTATTTACCTGCACGCAGCGACAATCAGCCGATTAATAACTCAAATATTTCGCTTTGTAATATTCGGCCCGCTATTTCCGAAAGTAATAATACATGTTTATTAGGTACGGCACAAGTATTAATATATGGTTTAAATGGTAAACCACACAGTGTGCGTGTTTTAATTGATTGTGCATCTCAAAGCACTTTTATAACAATGAAATGCTGCAAAAGATTAAATTTAAAGGTTAATAAATTTTCTAATAAATTTGTAAAGGGTATTGGTTCCGCGTCAAATCCGATAATAGGAGAAGTGTCTATTGTTCTGTCTTCTCGGATTAACAATAATTCTTTATCTTTGAATGCCTTTGCGATAGACAAAATTACAGACTCTTTACCGGTGTCACAAATTAATATGTCATCGTTTAAGCATTTGAACAATATTACCTTAGCGGATGAAAATTATTTTTATCCTTCAGAGGTTGATATACTTATTGGTGCACCGCAATACGCCGAAATAATGTTGTCAGGCCGTGTTACTGGCGCACCTGGCACTCCTACCGCTTTCGAAACAATATTCGGGTACATTATCATCGGAAACGTTCCCTTATTAAGTTCTGATTGCACCAATAACTATAACAGTTGTACCGCTATTTCGTTATGTTCTTTAGTTGAACAGCCGCAGTTAGAAAGTTTAATTCAAAAGTTTTGGCATTTAGAAGAGGTGCAATGTTCTGTCCCTTTGAGTCCAGACGCTATTAAGAATGAACGCATATTTACAAATACTGTTTCTCGCGATTCCACTGGTCGCTATACAGTGATGTTACCTTTTTCAGAGAATCCAGCCGTTTTAGGAGACTCATATGATATGGCTAAACAACGATTTTATTTTCTTGAGCGTAAAATGTCAGTATCAAAGGAACTTCGTTTGGAATATGATGCAATTATTAAAGAATACATCAATAAGGGTTACATTTCATTAGTGGAAAATGATAATAAAAATCAAGGTTATTATATTCCACATCATGCAGTTGCGAGGTTGGATAAGACCTCCACGAGATGGCGCATGGTGATGGACGCTAGTGCAAAAACATCTTCTGGTTTATCTTTGAATGATATATTGTATACTGGAGATAGTCTGCAAAGTGATCTATTTAATATTATGTTAGACTTTCGCTTGTATAAATTTGCCTTTATTGCGGACATAAAACAAATGTACTTACAAGTGTGCGTTTCGGAAAATGACCGTAAATATTTAAAAATTTTGTTTCGCTTTAATTCAACTTCACCGCTACATGTTTACCAGTTCAATCGTGTTTGTTTCGGTTTACGCTGTAGTCCTTACCTTGCAATGAGGGTATTACGCCAGCTGTGCTATGATGAAAAAGTACGTTTTCCGAACGCTATTCCTATAATTGAAAATAACATGTACGTTGATGATGTTTGTTACTCTGTGCCATCCTTGCCTTTTGGGTTAAAACTTTGCGAAGAACTTCGGGAGCTTGTTAGACTTGGGGGTTTCGAACTTGTTAAATGGGCCAGCAATACATCGGAGCTTATTGAAAATTTATCATCTTCTGATAATCAATTAGGAAAAATAGATTTTGATGGTTCAGAAAATAATTTAAAAGTTCTTGGCTTACAATGGTCTCCAACCACTGATGAGTTTATGTACGCGGTTTCAATTAAACATAATAACCATGTGACTAAACGTAATATTTTGTCACTTATAGCACGACAATTTGACGTCCTAGGACTAATAGCTCCAGTCATACTTTACGCTAAACTAATTATACAACAATTACACCTTCTTAAAATAGGCTGGGATGAACCACTTCCTTCAGCTATAGTTGATGTTTGGCAAGTTTATATTCGGGAACTTCCATGTTTACGACAGCTACGTGTTCAACGACATTTAGGGGTTGAAGAAAAATCTACAATTTCTATAATTGCCTTTGCGGATGCCAGTGAAAAAGCCTATGGCACTACTGTTTATTTAAAGACAAATAAACCTTTAAACTCTCCGCCTATAATTCGCTTAGTATGTGCTAAGTCGAAAGTTGCTCCGCTTAAAACCATTTCCGTTGCAAGACTAGAACTTTGCGCATGTTTACTCATGGCTAAGCTAGCTCAGCGGGTAATAGATACTTATAAGAAAAGTCACGTCATTAATGACATTTTTTGTTTCACTGATTCAATGGTTGCACTACATTGGATTTCCGCATCCCCGCACCGCTTTAAGACCTTTGTTGCTACTCGCATTACAAAAATAGTTTCTCATATTCGACCTGAAAAATTTCATCATGTTGCGGGTGATCAAAATCCTAGTGATTGTCTATCTCGCGGTTTGTCACCCACTGCATTTATAAATAAGTCTATTTGGTTCACTGGCCCAAAATGCTTAGAATTGGAATCATCTGAGTGGCCAATTACTTCGGTTAACTCTGAAACAGCTGTTGATGTAGAAGAAGAAAGAAAAATAGTTTCTATCCCCGCTACTGTGTGGAGTGATCCAAACCCAATTTTAGAACTGTCTCATCGAGTTTCTTCTTGGTTATTGTTTCTCCGTACAGTGGTATGGATATACCGTTTTCTGAAAAGACTTCCTAGATCTACTAGTATCTCTGCTGATGATATTAATTTTGCTGAAATACAGATTTTTAAGGTTTTACAAAAAGTATACTTCTCTGATGTTATCCATAACATTAAAACTAGTGGCCGCTGCTCACGTTCTATTCAAAGATTATGTCCTTTTCTAGATTCTGATGGGTTGATCAGGGTTGGTGGTAGACTAAAAAATGCCAATCTTCAGTATGATCAACAGTATCCTATTTTGTTACCGCGAAAGGATAGGATAATTGAGTTAATTATTTCCTATTATCATCATCATAACTGTCACGTTGGTCCAGTCACTTTAATGGCGATACTCCGACAACGTTTTTGGATACTATCTTGCCGCAGCATAGTGCGATCAATTATACATAAATGTAACTTTTTGTTTCAAAGTAAATCCTCACCCTACGATACTGCTCTTGGGTGACTTACCAAATTATCGTATATACGAATCTAAAGTCTTTTTTAAACCGCTTAATACACCGCTTTACAAACCGCTTAACAAATCACTATAAAAAAAAAAAAAAACCGCATTACAAACCGCTTTACAAACCGTTTTACAGTCCGCTTAACAAACCGCTTTAGAAACCGCTTTACAAAACCGCTTTACAAACCGTTTTACAGTCCGCTTAACAAACCGCTTTAGAAACCGCTTTACAAAACCGTTTACAAACCGCTTTAGAAACCGCTTTAAAAAAAAAAAAAAAACCGCTTTATTTATTATAATTTCTTTTCTTTAATATTACAAATTATCTCTTTATAAAAAACCTAAAGGTTTTTTAGGCCGGGGGCAATGTTCACGCCATCCAGTTTCCTTTAGTCCTCTCTGATCACATTCTCTATCCTTACCGCACCCATTCCCTAAACACCACTCTTTCTCTTTTGCGGTATTAAAGTGTAGAAGGAGGGGACCGCATTCTACATGCTCCCGCGCCGCAGAGAAGATTCACCCGCCGCCGCGAGCTCACGCGTGTGCTTTCGCTTACGCTTACGCTTCTTCCGCTTATAGTGCATATAGATTTATTTGTGGTCTTCTCTCACGAAGACAGGTGAAGAGACTGTGGACTTTAGGTGAGTGGTGTTTCCATTATTTTTACGCCGCATTCCACTTGCCCCTCGGCCTACTTCTCATTGTCTTCGCCGCTACAGATTTTATTAATTTATAATGACAATGGCAGATGACACTAACACATTAATAATAAAGATTATGATATTACGACAGACTATCAAGTAGTGTGTTAATTTGTAGATCTATTAATATTGGCAAATCAAATAAATCACAGAACAGTTTTGAACTATTTGACTTTGATGTTATGAAATTATAATGACAATAGCAGCTAATACCAGCGACATATATAATCACGATAGCACGGTTCAGCTCAAATTCTATTTGGAACTGCGTCCCCTCAAGTCGTCGTCGTTCAAAGTTAGTTGCTACCGAATGGAATGTAAACTTTGTTGATTTGTGCATATTCAATGAAAATATTAAAATTAGCATTCAGTAATTATGAAAATCTTTTATTTTAATCAAGATACATTGATAGTACGTAATATAAATACGTTTGCGTTTTTAAGGCATTTTTCACCCACAAATGTTTTTGTTCTTAAAAACGTACATCTACCAAGTCTAGAGTACTTTTCATACTAGCACTTCTCCGATATAATCAAACACACTTGTATTAAGAACTTTTCTTAAATTTTTATTTACACTTCATTACCTATAAAAAGCCTTATCGCTAACAAGCGATTACTTTCAGGCAACCCTAGTATGGAATAATAACAAAGAACTGATTGAGAGTAAAATGGAAGTGCACAAATAATTTAAAAAAAACATAAAATTACATGTAACACTAGAAATTTACCAACTAAAACTGAACTAAACTAAAATATAAAAGAATAAAAAAAATGTAGTAGCTAATCTTAAGGATAATGAGTCATTATTAATATATTTAAGGTAATAACGAGGCAGATGAGAAATGCTCCTAATGCTAGGATGCATCGAAATATTGTTGAAATAGCAACAAGTAAACATAATAAAGCTAAGTAAAATTTCCGCACAAAGTCGCTAAGCCACTTTCCTCTGAATAATATCATTAGGAAAAATATAGCTGTAATAATTTGAGGCTAGCTGTCTCTCGGGAAATCACTTTGCCTCAATAATAGGACATCGCTTTATTAACTCTTATTGCGTAGATTATTATTAAAGTTATATTAAATAGACTTAGATTTTCATTTTTACTAGCTTTTTATTCTTGTTTAGACGTAAATATCTAATTTGTGCCGCGCGACAGTATTTAAATTTCGAATTTGCTGTAGACCATTGTATGAAAAATAAATCAGTGGCGCTACGACCTCTTTAGGTCTAGGCCTCAGATTTTTGAACCTGTTTCATAATCATTTTTCAATCTAATAGGCAAGTAGGTGATCAGCCTCCAGTGCCTGACACACGCCGTCGGCGTTTTGGGTCTAAGACATGTCGGTTTCCTCACGATGTTTTCCTTCACCGTTCGAGCGAATGTTAAATGCGCACATAGAAACAAAGTCCATTGGTGCAGAGCCAGGGATCGAACCTACGACCTTAGGGATGAGAGTCGCACGCTGAAGCCACAAGGCCAATACTGCTGCTAGACCATTGTATAGTTTCTATATTTCCTTGTTTAACTTTGTTGTTGTAGAAAAGAGGAAATCTAATATAAATACGATTGTGTCTGTTACATCGAAATAGTTATGATATTTTATTTTCTATTCTACGAGTTTACCGATGCAGCTGTATACATATATCACTTAATCTAAAACTATCTTAGCTAAAAATTTAATTAATATTTTTTTGTTACCATATTTAATTAATGTTTTGAATATTATTAAAAATGTCCATAAATACGATGTTGTTTTGTATACATGCAACCCTAGCATTGTAGCTCATGTGAGCTCATTATAGTATGACATATATTAACTGTGTATTAAAAAAAAGCTATTTACAACATTAAAATAAACAATTAGATTTTAATAAAAAGAAAATCAATACCTTGTGTCGAAACAGCTCTGCTTCTCGCTAAATCTATTTTATTCGCAACCAGCACAGCCGGCCTGCATCTCAACATGTCGGAGTCCAGTAACCTGGCCAATTCCTGCTCAGCCTTCTGGAAGGATGCCTTGTCTACTACAGAGTATATTACGACGAACGCATCTGGAGGCTCGCAGCGGTCTATCTCTTCCTGTGGATAGACCATAGATAGTTTAATAATTTCGGCTTGAAATATAGACTAGTTTAGTTTATTATTTTCAAATAAGTTATTATTACGGTAACAACTCTGCAATTAATTTGCTGGAATGAAAGGAAAACATTGAGAGGAAGCCGTTATGTGTGTATGACTCACCTTTTTGTGTAGTGTCAGTAAACTTTTAAGAAATAGCAACAATTCTTTTTTTTTCTATTTTCATTATTTAATTAGTATTATTTTATATGATATCGAATTTATGAAAGAAAGACTATGATATCTGTTGTATGAACATTAGCAGCTCATAATATATTTAATGTACGACGCAATTAATTGATATTTGTATGACATTTACGTTATGAATAAAAATTGTAATTAAAAATATATCATCATTTGTCAAAGGCATTAATGAAGAATTGTAAGTTTTAGCTAGTTAATGATGGATTCCCGTTTGACATACATAGTAAGTTATCGATTTATATATTATTTCTATTGCACTGTTATTTATATAGAAGCTATATAGCTTGGGAACATTACTATTTATTACATCTTCAAAGCCATCGATTTCACAAAAGGATTAGACCAGAAATAATAAACAGCTGAACGCGTAATATAATGTCTGAACTCTATACATTCGAAGGGGAAAATTAATAAAAATTAGGGATTTATTTCCAGTACCTAGTTCTCGCCTATTTTACGGGATAGCGGTTAGTTTGAGAAGTAATATGATCAAATTAAAGTTTTTATACGATTTCATAGAACTCCAAAGTATTCAATTTTGTTTATAACTTGTGTTCCAATCCAATTAGTGATCTTATCGATTTGATTTCCGACACTGATGGATTGTTTAATTATATTTACGACAAATATTAAATTAATGAATAAGGTTATTTAAAGTCGTGATTTCTACTTGGGGCAAGGGCCACAATCCAACTGTAATTGATATTTATTTATGATTATTTATTAGTTGTAAGATTTCTTATAAATTAATAAATCTGTGCATTCCAACCCATTATTTTTGTCGGGAGTTTGCTATACTTTTTGTTAGAATTTAGACAATAGGCTGAATATAACTAATATATTAGTTTTTTTAGATAATAATATTATCAGTTTTTATAACCGCTATACGTCTGATGGCACAGTTCGACCTAATGTACGCATCAGTCTCTTTTTATCACAGCGTAAACACAATGTGACAGAAAGAGATGAAAGAGTACTTATGTTTAGTGATTCAGATTTTTCCTATAATCGCTGTCGCAGGTAGACCTTTAAAGGCAGTAAGTTCAAAGTCCAAAGTTTAATAAAATTGGGTTTTGTACGTCCACTGCCACCGAACTTATACTTAACTCGGGACAGTAAATCATTTTTGGACACGGTTATAATTAATAATTCATCCGTGAGTCTCATATTCAAGGGCTCAAAGGGATCTCATTTTAAAGTGTCCAGAATTAAATTAAAGCTTTACCCTTCTGATGGAGGATCTTCATTTTATTTAATGAGGCAACTACAACATTGTATGAATAAAATCCTAAACCCATCTCTGTGTATATTAGAAGGTTTGATTCGGGAGATAATCAGTTCTGGTTAGATCAGTGTTTCCCAATTTGGGGCCCACACCCCACAGGGGGCAATTTAATTGGTATAGGTTTATATGTTTTGAAAATTTATATTAATTTACAAGTAATTTCTTCCTAAAACGTATCATTGTAAACACCACATTGACTCCACTTCTTAAGTGAATTAAATTTTTTAATATAAAAATTATGAACGTTACATTGTATGTTTTTCTAGATAGGCTAGCACAAAAAAGGTTGAGATACACTGGTTTAGCCGGATATAGAAAGCTGTTCACTTGCATATAAAAGTATAGTTATTTTTCACTTGCCAAAAACATTTCCAGTCTTCGCATCTACACATGCAGAGGAAGAAACGATTATTATCTTAATATATATAAATTACGGGTCACGTTGTTTGTCCGCTATGGACTCCTAAACTACCGAACCGATATCAATCAAATTTGCACACCGTGTGTAGTTTGATCCAACTTAAAAGATAGGATAGCTAACATCTCAATTTATACCCACAATATTATTTTATTGCAAAATATTTGTTTATTATTTGGTAGTCACAATTCTAACTGATGGCGCTGTGTTGAAAGTACCAACGTTTCACATAAGCTACAATTTAATGGCATAACCACCAATAAAGCATGGTGGATAGGTGTCCTTCTGCCGTTTCTCTTGAATAGTTACAACTATGTTATATAAAAAAAATCTTAGCCACAGCAACGCTTGGCCGAATCTACTAGTATACATATATATTATATATAGTATAACTTCAACCCCTCGACATACAGTGCGGTAAACAGAGTGGATTCAAAAAGTTAAGTCTGATTGTTCCTCGATACAATGTTTAGATTGCGCCCGTCTGAATGATTGATGGATAACGTTGAGGGGTGGGATTTCCTATCTATGATTAATGCGCCGTGAACTCTACACTCGTATTAGTAGCATGAGAATGTAGCCCTAGTGTACATATAAACATAACCAAAAATAATTGAACTCAGAGTTTTATTTGTCGGAAAAGGTTTGTTAAAGTTTCATTAAAATAAAATATATCTTACCCTTGCACTTGTGCAGTTTACGAAATAAAGCTCCGATTCCTCGCCATTTAGTAGAATTGATACTTTCTGCTCCGTGCCGTCCGCATCTAGAAAAAATGTTTTAATACAATATAAAGGTAACGCTTAAAAACATAGTAGGTACTTAATAGGTGTTACTTAAATATAAAATTTCAATCCTTTTGCTAATAATAATCCAATGGGGTTATAACCCTAAAACAAAATCATATAGGTAACTTCATAAATACTTATGAAAGTCAGTAAAATAATGCTTCTAAATTTACATTAACTGCCAGTTCTCGAATCAAGGGCTTTGAAATCGCCAAGTAGTTTTCTTTTAAATGATTGTAAGCACCTTTTCTATTACATCAAATATTATACAATGGATCTTGGCCTCAGATCAGGTTTTTTAAGCAGGAAGTCTTTTAAATCTTCCCTTTTTTCTAATATTATTTTTAAACAAATTTTATACCCTTGTATAATTTATTTCAGATTTTTATATTTTAATATTGACTATGGAATCGCTAATAATAATAAAACATTTATTTGCAAGAAGGTACATTAAGATCGATCAGTTATAAAAATTACCATATAAAAATAGGCATGCAAATGTCATATTAATTTTCATTAACTCATATAATAAGAACATCTACATAACGTCATAATAATAAGTTAAGCTATTTATAATTAATTGTTGTCAAACTTATGGTCCAAATAGTCGACCAAACTATATTGCCTTTAATAATTTAATCACCTTCCCCTTGAAAGTGTTACATGGCAGTGACTACTACTATCAACTTGAAAAGTCGGATAGATCCAGCAATAGTGACAAATCAAATAAACTTCTAGTATTCAAGGTTTTGAACTGATTTGACGTTAACGTTGTTAATTTATTAGCCATATAATGACAAAAACAGCTGACAGTAACGCCATTGCTCTGACATATACTAAGAATATATAATGTTACTTACGATGCTTGTAAATATTCAGAAGTTAATTTAAAATATCGTTAAGTTAGTAACTTCTACGTGAAATTCCGATAAAAATATTTCTTGCTAAGGTAAAATTATTTTGATTACATTCTTTGACCTTTTGGAAAAATAACATTTCCTCTTTATAATGTAACTTAAGATTATGGATAAGGAAACATAATGTGCCTAAAATATTTTTATAAAGTTCCAGAGTTTAAGGATTTTCATAAGGCATCTGGGGAGCATCTGGGCTCAATATAAATTTCCGAGAATGCCCGCGGGTCTGACGTTTTTATGTCCCAACCACAGATTAACGATACTACATGGCAACTGACATTTACTCGACATCTCTTACATAAACAATACGCGTTTAGTAACCATTTAAATCTGTATCAAATTTGAATTATTATTATTTGGCTTAGAATAAAATTAAAGTTTTTCTTAGTATTGTCTTTTATTGACATAACTTTCACACATTTATTTAATTAATTTTTACCGGATTGAAGTTATGTTACAATTATTTTTCATAATTTAAAATTGTTTTATTATAAAGTTATTCTTGTAATTTAATAAAAAATATAGACATTCTAGAGACTTTGATTTGTGAAACAAAAACAAATTTCCGAGAATGCTTGAGTGTATAGTTTTAACCAAATCACAGATTAACGATATTACATCGTAAATGATATTTCGGTCACTAATGGAGACAGCGAGACATATACAAAATAAAACAAAAATCTTTTTACATTGTTTAATCTTGCTGAACGTCTTGCAATTGTGTCTTATAGTGTCGTCTCAATGTATTTAAAACAGTTGTTTGGAGATTTAAGAATAAACAGTGTTTTGCTTTCTTAAATCCAGATATCACCCAGAATCGTACACACCGTATATATATATTCTACATAACTTGCATTTCGTAATTCATGTCATATAACATACCCGCAATTCACAAATTGTATCTGCAAACTTCAGCTAAGTAACGTGTATGTTAAACTTTGTCGTTCTTAACGGTCGGAGAAATAACTTGAAAGCGTTTCGTATGTTCAGAACCTAGTTAATACGAGCCAAGGCACTTCTGCTTATGCTGGCTTTACGTAGGAAATTTTATTAGAGAACAGGCGAGATTTTTAAGGTTAGAATTTATACTAGAAGTAGTTTTGCCGCCTGTTTCGCCTTACACACACATACGACAATCTATCCAAAAGCTGGCGCGGCCGCTTTCCAAGAGCAGGCGGAAAAAATAAACGTTTAAAATGTTATAAGAGTCTTTCCTCCAACTTTGATTTTGTACCCCAAAGAGTAGAGACTTTTGGGCCGGGGGGTTCAAGTGCATAGGCTAATTAATGATTTAAATTGGCATCTGGTAGGTAATACTGGTGACCCCCGAGCTGGTGCTTTCCTTGCTCAACGAATAACTATCGCAATACAGCGAGGAAATGCTGCCAGCGTTAAAGGGACACTTCCACAGGGGCCAAACTTTTTAAATTGGTATTAAATTTCTTTTATCAATTTTTAATTATTATTATTACTATGTAGGTGTAATATTGTAAATTGTATTGTATGTTGAAAACTATAAATTAATTCTACATTGCATGCAAAACAATTTAAATATATAAAGTACTAGCGGACCCGACAGACGTTGTCCTGTCTTAACTATGAATATTGATTTCAAATTGGTATAATGAATTAAAAAATATTTCAGAAACAAAGTGTTTATTATTCTAATGCTTTATGTTATACAACATTCTTTGTTTGTTTTTCTGGCTCGCATATTATTATATTATCAATATAATAACTCCGATCGAAGCATTTAATTTGAACGATATTCATTTTTCTTACATCCTGTGACGATATATGCAGCACGCATTCTGTCAATGTTGTGTTGTGTCAAACGCCATAAGGTTACACCAAAAAGTTCGAATTGTATGGTGGTTAAGTATTCTTCAATTTTCTAATTTTCCGCGCAATTTTTTTATTTTATAAGAACCTTCTCCTGAAAATTACAAACACAACAAAAAAAAATCAGACAAATCGGTCAAGCCGTTTTCATGTGATGTCGTGACAACGGAAAACGGGTTTCATTTTTATATATATAGATAGATTACAACCAATTATTCTTGAAGTACGCTTGCGGTTTTAAACGCAAGCACCGCAAGCGTCTCCAAGAATCATTGTTATTACGCTACGTCGTAAGATTACCATTTAACATTTGAACAGTACATTTCCGTAACTTTTAGGCCCACATTTTAGAATAATTACACAAACATCTGTCAAATATTTCTTCTGTGTGCATGCATATTTGAGAGCGAGACTAAATGAACCTTTGTTTGCGATATTCTTTTTCAATCGTGAAATCGCTCATAACATTTCTTTTCAATTACATTCGGGATTAAATGGAATGTAAAGTATAATAAGCACTTGTGTGCACAAGTGTATATTATTTTTCAAATCTCCATTGTTTACTGTGTGAGAGGTCTGTGGTTCGTAAGGAGTATCTTATCTTAACTGTCAATTAAAGAAATTAAGTGATACCGCCATGGACGCTAACAATGCCAGAGGGCTCGCGAAGGCGTTGTCGGCCTTTTAATAATAGGCCCGTTTGCCTCCTATAACATACAAATATACATATATTTAAATTTAATTATTTGACCAGTTGTACAAATAATTAAACGATAATGTTGAAATTATTTGTACAGTGGGGCAATTTTAATTAAATTTTAACTAAAATTTAAAACGTTAAAGAATTCTAATTTATGTACGAGTACTGTCTGTGTAAGGTAACGTATTTAGTTTAAATTAATCAGTAGTAATAAAAATTAAACTTAGACAATCAGAGCTTGATTCACGCCCCAATTCATTTAGTCTAACGAGAAAATTAGAATTAACGAAAATCAAATCAACGTTCGCGTATTTATTAATCAAGATCTAAGCAAAGCTCTCGTATATCCCTCGAAATTTATTCACACGAAATTGAGGGATTCATACCTTTGTTAAATTTACAATTTGTCAAAGTTACTCCGTCAATTGTTTTATTAATTTAATAATAATAAGTCTATTTGCCTCTTCACAATTTTGCATTATAGTTTGCATAATACTGGTCACCTACTTATCTATGGCATAAATGATCAAAGTAAGGTCCTATATAGGTTGTAGCGTCACTGGATTATTCTCATTAGCCATACCACTACGAAACTTCGCTAAAAGCCCGATTGATGTATTAATGTGTTTGAAGGCACGAGTTATGTAACCTAACATAAGTTTTTTTAAATGTAATAGGAGGCAAACGGGGAGAAGGACGCCGTCCATGGACACTTACATTGCCGGAAGGCTCGCAAGTGCGTTGCCGGCCTATCAAGAATTGGTACGCTCTTTTCTTAAAGGACCCTAAGTCAAATTGGTTCGGAAATACGTCAGTGGGCAGCTGGTTCCACATAGCGGTGGTGCGCGGCAAAAACTGTCTTAGAAAACGCTCAGTTGTGGAACGACGGACGTCGAGGTGATACGGATGGTATTTTGTATTTTGCCTTGACGTCCGACTTGAGTTACATATATATTTCAGTTAATATAGAATCGCAAACTAAAGGGTAACAATCATGTTACACTTGTAGCCAATAAATTGTAAAACGTCAGTGATAAATGAGCCCTTTTGTTTTTCATTCACTCCTAAATTGTAATATACTCGTTTCCGAGGATGTCCAAAAAGTCAATACTATTATATTCCTTATAGATATTATGATGAGATTAAGAAACCATGAATAAGCCAAGCTATTTTTTTGTTAGTCTAGCGTCCCAACCTAATTTTATGTTAATTATAAGTGCTTGTTTTAAACGATTACATCCAGTTGACACTTAGAAAGAGTTTCATTTATTTGAACGATGGATGTTCTGCAACAACCGCCACCGACTTAACGCACTTACATTTTTTTTAGTTCCCAAAGTAACCAGGGGCGCTGCTCAACCTTTTTTCATAAATTATTTACACTTCGTTATATTTATAGAAAAACAAATAACATAATACATAAAAAATATAAGGCCTTATCGCTAACAAGCGATTACTTTCAGGCAACCCTAGTACGAAAAAATATTATGGGTATAGGGCAAGAAGTGAATAACCAAATTTTATAAAAAATAATTATAGAGCCACCATCTTACTGAATCTAAAACAATGTAAAAAAATTAATAAAATAAAAAGCTAATTAGGATTCATTCAATACAAAAGAATGAGAAATACAAGTACCTATTACAAAAGTTACAATTGAGCAGGATAGGATATGGTTAAGAAATATTTATGAAGAAGAGTTTTAAAAGTTGTTATAAGAATTACATTATTAGTATTTTGATTATACACATTATTTGTTTTGACGGTGGCGGAATTAGATTATTTAATCTTTTATAGATTCTAATTAAACATTTTGTCAATATCTAGTACTAGAATAATTTGGTCATCTTTTCGTTAACTAAATCAAATTAAAAGTTTTTATAAGGATTTGAAACTTTCTGTCAAATAAAATCATGTATAAAAGTTACATTAATTAAAAACTCCAACTTTCGCTACTAAAAAGATTTGAAATCGTTTAGTTAACTTAAACTTTAACTAAATACGTTAAACTTTAAGTCTAAATTGACAGTATTCGAGTAAAATATTTTAGAACTCATAAATGTCTGATTTAAAATTATATTCAAGTAATAAGATGACTATAATATTTAAATTGAATATATTATATAAACACGGCAAGAACACTTTCGTTATTATTTAAAGGTAGAATTTATTAATCAAGTAACTGAATACTGTTAAATTTCATTTCATATCTATTTCTTTACTCATATACAAGTGTGATAAGTATTGACTTTTTTTCAATAACCTAACTCTTGCAGGCAAAACATTGATTATAACAATATTATGAAACAGAAATAAATCCGGCAAATGTTGATGACACTGTTATTACATAGTGTCAGTAAAGGATAAAACTTAAGGTACCAAAAATTTTAATTAATTTATTGTAAGATTTATTTAATTTATTGTATACAATACATGCATTAAAGAACAATGCAATGGTAAATATCACGAAACAATTCGACTATGTCGGAATTGGGTACAAAAACGTCGGATCGCTAACGCATTCATGCGTCAATACATTTTTTTTAATTAACAGAAATATGTGACGGTAGAACACAATATATCCGTCCACCGACGTATCAACTCATGTTATATACAAATAGTAAAAATAAATCAATGGCGCTACAATATTTTCAATCTGACACACGCCGTCGACTTTTGGGTCTAAGGGAAGCCGGGTTTCTCACGTTTTGCTTCACCGTTCGAGCGAATGTTAAATGCGCACATAGAAAGAAAGTCCATCTGTGCTCAGCCGGGTTTCGAACCTACGACCTCAGGGATGAGAGTCGCATGATGAAGCTACTAGTCGAACATTGCTCTACATAGGTAAACAAACATTATCATAATTAAATAAATATTACTAAAAATTTTAGGTACAGAACATGTGCCTATATTATTCACACAAATTGCCAGTTTAGTATTATCAGTATATTAATCTTCTAACACCTTACAAGACAAAAGCGTGAAGCTAAATTACTTCATGATTGCACATCATGTTCTGTCGTCGTGATCCGAAGCAATTTACTATGTGCTTGACAGGTTTCCCATCAACATGACAACGAATATTAAACTCTATCCAATTAAGAGAAGTGCGAGTGATTGGCTTTGGCTGCAAAAAACATTATGTAAGGGGAAGAATTTTTGACCAATACAAATATTTGCGAGAAAAATACACATGTATATGTTGGTAACTGATAACTGGCACGATTTTTACAACCTTTTATTTAGTATATAGCTAATATATATTTTCTTTGCATAGAAAAAGAAAAGGATTGTGTGGTTTTATGAAACCACGGTAAAAGTGAAACTTTTTTTCACATTATAGACATTTAACTAAAAAAATTTGGAATAATATTCCATTAAGGGTATAAAAATCGCTTTATCAATGTTAATTTTACATTTGGAAAATTGGAATGATAATAGGAAATAATAAAAGTAGACTGAGTCTCCAACTAATATTTTATTGAACTCTGTGTCTTAGAGAGTACGACATACATAATACTTAACAATTATTTAGATTATATATATACACATATTAAATAATAGTCTATACACGACACGGTCAGCTGCTGCGAACTATAGGCGCCGCCATATTGGACTTTCACTTTATCCCTACTCCGCGGCCGACCGTCACACGACATGCAACACACAGACGAAAAAGTTTGAGACGATGTAATAAAAGTTTCACTTTAAAAGAAATGTTTTACATTCGAAATAAAAAGATTTACTTTTCGAGTCGAGTAATAAATTAATTCTCTCTATGGCTTTGTGACGCATCTAAAACTTGATTAAAGAGAGATCCAATAACACCTACCACTTAGTGAGACTAGGTATTCAATGCATTGGTTGGGCCGACCAGAGATTCATAATATTTTTCATGTCATGTAACCATAGATATAAAATTATATCTATGGTTACACAATCAATAATATTCTACGCGATAGTTTTTTGTTTTTTACATTAAAAGTTCTATCAAAAAGGTTTTATTTGTAATCTTCCCAATAGTATTTTTGGCAAATAATTAAACGATTTCAAGTCACGTTTGTGTTGGGCGTTTGTTTAGTTAGGCCACTGGTGGGCGACCGCTAGTGCTACGTAATTAATTTTATGTTAATCAACGAACTTGGTGACTTCTAATTAATTTTCATGTTTTTATACTAATCTAATCCAAAGTAGTTATGCTACGAGTGCTGGCAGCAGTTATGTTTTGCTACGTTCAATCATTTATCGACCTTTTAATAAATTTAAGATTTAAAATTTAGCTTATGGAAATTATGTGATAAATATCATGTGGTATTAAAAAGAAATACAAATTTTGACATTTCATTAGACATGTATTTTCAATATCAGGATCAGGAATTTCTATGAATCCATAGATTAAGAAGTGTTGTATGCGCTAATGTGGTATGTATACGAAGAATAGTTAATAATGGTGTGAGCAGTGTTGGCCTAGTGGCTTCAGCTTACGATTCTCATCCTCGAGGTCGTAGGTCCGGTCCCCGGCTGTGTACCAATGAAGTTTCTATCTATGTGCGCATTTGACATTCGCTCGAACGGTGAAAAAACATCGTGAGGAAAGCGCTTTGTTTTAGACCCAAAAAATCGACAGTGTGTGTCAGGCACAGGAGGTTGACCACCTACTTGCCTATTAGATTGACAAATGATCATGAATCAGATACAAAAATCTTAAGCCCAGACTAAAAGGTTGTAGCGCCACTGGTTTGTTTTTAGTTAATAGTTGAAAGTCGGTTAAAACTAATGTAGAATCTTCCGAATCACAATATTTTATTATTTATCGATTTATTGTACTGGTGCTGTAATGGTAACATACATAAACTAGATTTAAAGCTTAAAGCATGATTATTTAATTACGCGATACGCAAGTTACCCTGTGTTACAATTTCGACCTACGAAATAGTTAAACATGACACATATACAATATTATATAATAGAAGATTACAACAAAATGATAGTTGTGAATGCGAACGTAAAACACGTCTGAAAAATCCAATCGAAAAAATATGTTTTTCTCCATTTTGTTTCGATACCAGTCCTAGCGAGATGGAGTTATGATTGTTTTGGAAACTCTATTCGATTTACTATGGACTTCGTGTTCGGAAATATTTATTCCGATAGAATGTTTTGATAGATGCATAATATGGTCACTACTGGTAACCATTTTATAAATGTGTCTCCATTATTTATGGTACTTTTTATGTTTAGAGGTTTTTTCCAAAAACAATGTCTTATTACCTGACTTAAGTTGGCCTACTCTAGGCTTACAAGTACGTGTGTTTTGTGTTTTTAAGAATGACAATTTTGTTTTTATTTTTTTATGATACACAAATATATACAACCCTTTATTATCACCCCTCTACAATCAACCCCTATTGTTTATTTTTTAGTTAAAATATTTTGACTTGAACTCTGAGGTTTATATAGAGAAAAATTGACAGAAAAACCTAAAAAGTTTTCATTCCAGAAAACCGAACTCTCTGGGGTAGCATAGCAAAATGTTCCATGTTGAAATGTACTAAAAAGGTAAAATTACATTAAGGAGAAAGTATGTTCGCGGGGGCAGCTAATATAAAATAAAAATACATCAAAACCAAATAAACATTTTCAATAAAATGTGTAGCCAAAGGTCAGAAGTTTGTAATAAGCTCCTGAATAAGATTCACGTGGGAATTTCTTCTAAGCATAAATTGGATCAATCCGAAAATGTCATTATACCAAGTTGGGGCAAGCTGATAATTGAGTTCAGAACTTGGAGGGTACATCGATAAACCATGCTTGTAAAAGAAATATGTTTTATTGATAAACTTTTCGGTCGCTCTATGTACCGCGGGATCTTCCAGAGTGGAGGACGTGCAGCCATAAGCAAATGGCTAGAAGTGGAACAGCCCTGCGATTCTGTAACTCACTTTTCGAACTCACACAGTCATTTTATGATTTGGCATTCTAATAAACAATAAACTACAAGCTCCCACCTTTTCAGAATGCCAAATCATAAAATGACTTCTTCCCGACTGATTTCAGAGCGACTGCCGATGCGAAAACCGCTGTGTGAGTTCGAAAAGTGAGTTACAGAATCGCAGGGCAGTACAGCAAGCGCTGGAACACTTTTTGGGTCATAGAGCCAGCGGAATGTTTGAGTGTGATAAACTTTTTAAGAAAGTTTAGTTATTTAAACACCGTGAAACCGCTAACTTCGAAAGTCTAAATAGGGTGTAAACTTTTCTATTGATATAATCATATAGTAAGTTTCTCAATTAACTAACACATATCTTTCAAAGGAATATTTTATTCATATTAATTTTTATATTGTTTTCTTGTCTTTTGATTTTATCTTTATTTCAGGCATCTATTTAATCAAACTAATCTTGATTAAACATTACAAACATCCGCCATTTTGGCAATATACTTTCAAAATGGCGGATGTTTTTTAAGATATAATTAATTTTTTCAATTCAAGAGAAATGAAATATTAACATTTTCTGAAAACCAAACGCCGCAATTAAACAGAGGTCTCAATTATTCGGGCCCTGGAAACGAATATCCGGCTTCGAAAACTTAAGCTCTGTAATGAAATTCCTTAACAAACAAGTATAAAAGTTTCAACGGAACACGACACCCAACACTTTGTAAAGTGATCCAAGTATCGGTCTGGTTTTATCTTTAAAACTTTGCTACTTAGATGAGTACAGAGTTTTTATACTTCATACAAACAAACTCAACCCGGCGAGAGAATATAAAACAAAAGACGAAACGACGCTTAATTGACCAATAGTGAATCGGAAGGATGAATGGTGTCGTGTGTTTGTGATTGGACTGTTGCTATTGACCAATCACAATCACACGTTGCTGTTGTTTTCCATTTCCACCTTTCAATTTAAACGATCAAACAGGCGCGTTCATAAGTGTTTAATTTTATTAAACACGTAAAAAAGTCTATTAAATATGTATTGTAATGTGTATTCTTTATTTAAATTCAAAAATAATTTAATCATATTACCTATACACATTATACACTTATGGTCATCAAAACTTTGATTTGACGACTCATTGGTCTAGTGGTTAGTACCCCTGACTGCGAATCCATGGGTCCCGGGTTCGATCCCCGGCTGAGACGAACATCGATGTGATGAGCATTTGGTGTTGTGCTTAGGCGTTGGGTGTTTAAATATGTATTTAAATGTCTATCTATCTATAATATGTATGTATATCCGTTGCCTAGTATCCATAACACAAGCTTCACCAGCTTAGCATGGGACTAGGTCGATTGGTGTGAATTGTCTTTAAAAAAAAAAAAAGGGTGCGTGTACTTATGTACGCGCGTAAGAAGTTATACTTCTTTGGCATTATTAAAAATAGTTTTTGATTGCATGCAAATAATTAATTACAATTAAATAATCAAAGACTGGAAAAGGAGTCATTAAAGTCAATAAAGTTCAGTTTACATTTGAAAAATTAATTAAATAAATATTTATTATTATTCTCTTACATTAAACAAATAAAACACTATTTATCTTTAAAACATTTTTATTTCATTATACTATTTATTTTTAAGTGACTGTCTTCATCAGAATTTCGGTTTGTAATTTTAAATTAATCATTACTTGGTTGTGCATCTACGAGGCTTCTCCAAAACTAAAACTACTACTTGCTTTCTGCAACAAATAAGAGAATATTAATTTAAGCTCTGTCCATGCAAAACTTAAATTTTTTTATAATTCATATTATAAATTTTTTAACACATTTATATTAATATAATTATATAAATGTGTTAATAATATAATTTGTAGCACATGCTACAGACCTGGATAGCAACTTTCTTTTATTCTATTTAGAGATAGAGATAATTTAAATATAATACCGGTGTCTTCCTTGTAGGTTTCTTTGGAGTTGTTTGGGGATTCTTGTTGTTCAGTTCGACATGATTTTCTTTAACCTTTCTTTAATCCTACAAAATAATGAAATTGTTAAGTTATGTTGTCACTGTTGTGCACACCTTTGTTTGGCTTTTTTAGTATTCAAGTTATGTCAAAACTGATTTATTACCTTGTCATTGTTGGCTTTTGGGATATCAATTGTTTCCAAAATGATTTTATTTGTAATATCCTGAAATATATAAATAACATCTATTAATTTAAGTATCATGGTGAGTGGTTCGCACTCAGGTATTAAGGTGTATTATACCCACTGTCCATTATAAGTGGGAATGGGCTCACTTCTGGCTGGACAGAGTTTCGGTACTACAAGTGCAACATGGATGTTTTGAGGTATTACAATATCTCTAACTACCTGTAGGGGAATAAAGTACTGTTGTGAGCATATGCCTATGCTTGAAAGGTTGAACCTTGAACATCACCATACATCATATTTATAATTAACATTCCTACGTCGACACCATCACAATCAAATTCATTGAAATCTACTTCAAACCGTTGCGGTATCATCTCTGCCATATCCATTGTGTCTCGAGAAGGTGATGGTGGCTTTGTTCCACCTCCAGTTTTAGATGTTTCACGGCGATAAGATGACAACTCTTTTTTTGTATTCAATTTAGTGCACTTCCACTGATTCATCAATTGTTTTTTGTCTCTTGTCCTTATATTTGCTAGATTAAATCTGAAAAATTACATGTTTTGATTAAATAATGTGGTCATTTTTTTGAGATGCAGGTACTTATTAAAATGTTTACTTCTCTGTTATATCGCTCCAAGCCTTCATTTTCTCCTTATTAGTATTCGTGCTTAAATCTTTGTTCTCAATTATTGATAGGTATATAGAATATTTCTAAAACGTTGCTGTAACAAACGCAATAAACATAAGCAATGAATAATGGTTCATGTTTCAGTTTTAATCAACAATAATACTCGATAATACCTACGGATAGTTAACCTCAATTGTATTGAAGCACTCAGGAAGGTTGGCACAGTTTTTTCACAAATATTTTATCATATTAATTAGTTTTGATTTAGATATTAAATTTAAATCACTTCTGATTATAATTCAGACGCACATATAAAATTCGCACTTGTATAATGAAAATAACTAGATACATAGATAATCTTTTATTTTAAACAATAATTCAAACTCCTATATTTGTTTAAAAGGTAAATGTCAATGTCAGATGTCAATTGTCATGGATATTCAAAATTCTTGTTAAGCTGCTAAGCTAAGAAATAGAATATGCGTGAAGTTAGCTTATATTCTATTTCTTTTGTAGATTGCGCACGCTATAATCACACTCCGAATTTTGTGTCATAGGTGCGCGCGCATCGTAAAATTTCACTCTCATCAAATTTTCATAACGCGCCTAAAGAAGTATAACTTCAAAAATATGTTGAAATGCTTCTAACTTTAAATTTAGTTCTGTGTGCTTCTAACTTCTCAAATTGAAGGGCTTTAGTACTGTTTATTTCTATTTCAGGTACATACATTTGTACTGTTACGTTGTGATAGAGGTATACTAAATAAGATCAAGTTAGTAGGTGTTCTACCTAAAGAGCCTAGACATACAACCGCGGTGAATGACTGCGGCACCTTATTTTGCTTTCAACTCTCGTTTTTGACCTAATAGAGCAGTACTATAGAAAATCAATCGCACTTGAACCATTCGGTCAAATGACAATCCACTAGAGACGTGGAACAAATTACAAACTCCGATTGAAATCGACACCACATGCCCCATAGTCCCTTCTTAACAACTTGTATGAAGTCAAAGTAAGATATCAATACCATGAGGAATATATTCAAATTTATATAATGGTACGGGAGCCCACGATGCTAAATGGGGATTTACTCGAGCGTCGTAGAGACCTATTGGGATGCAAAGCTTAGATAATAAGAAGAAAAAAATGTTATATGATATATACCTTTTCATCGGTGGGGGAAGCGGCTATAGATTGTTAAATATGTAAAAAAAAACTGTTGCATGGACATCCTCGAGCGCGTCAGATATTGATAGCATCAATGCCCTACGTATTTTTAATAATGTACGTATGTTAATCTGATCGTTTGCATGATGCGGGTGGTTGTATTTAAGGGTTGAAAATGAAAAAAAAAATAAAAATTATCGAGCGCGTCAGATTTTCTAAGGGAGTGTTAAGTGCACCAAAAAAAAGCTCTCATTCACTAATCTGACGATTTCGATGGGACGCAAACCCACGGCCATTTTCATAATTTGCAAAAAAAATACTCAATCGCAATTTTGAAATACTCAAGCGCGTCAGATTAAGATATATGTGGTTCATCTTTATGTTCTAAACGTACTGTCTCATAATCTGACGATTATCTAGAGGGATTCGCCTGATCTGACAATTTTTTTTTTAGAAAAACGGTTCACCTAAAGGGCCATCCCTGCAACTTCCCGCTAATTCCATTCCTGGGCGCTTAAAATTGATATTTTGAGCTCGCTGAGTTCAAAGAAATAACATTTCTATGCATTTGAACTCTCCCAGCTCGAAAGTCTGATAGAAGTTTCATAGAACACTATTTTTGGAATTTTCAAACCGCAATAACTTTTGAATGGATCAAGAAATTTTCACGCGGTTGGCGGCATTCGCCGCAGTTTTATCATCATCATAAGTAATTTTGCAATTTTAATTGATCGAACCACAAATTTCGGAGTAATCCTGAAAAAACACTTTTTCGGGTTTCTTTCGTTCACGATATCTTTCGAAGTAATCAACCGCTTTTGACCAGCTTGGTGGCAATCGACGTGGTTTTTCAAGCTTGAAAAATAATTTTTGAAGTTGATCGATAAAGAAACTATTTTAAAAAAAAGTATTTCTTATTTTTTTTTAGATTTTTCAAAATTTCTCAAAATCTATCGGTCCGAATCGGTTCAAATTCACAGGAAATGTAATTTTAAGGGAAATATTTAGAACGCCGTTTAGTAGATTCCGATCGGTTTAAGGAAATGTAGGCATCACGCAGCTGCACGCATTTAACTTTATCGACGAATTTTTGTTATTTCGGCTTGCGGAAATCGTCAGATTATATATTTTTCATTATTCTTGAATTATTTCCTTCAAAATAAAAAAAAAAATTAGCTACGCTCGAGAATGTCGAGATGACGTTTTTTTTTACAACTTTGTTTGCCCTCCCCTTTTTTTCCGTCACTCTCAAATTGTCAGATTAGTGGAATATACACTTTTTAGGATGTAATTAACTCACCCTACCTTAATCTGACGCGCTCGGGAATTTCTGATGGTCAATTTTTTTTTACTAATCTGATCCTGTCTCCTTCACGGGCGTCCTTATATATGGGCCTCATATTTTGTGGAGGTACTTAACCGGGTACAAGGTATCCCCCTATATATTAATCTGCCGCGCTTTAGTAAATCCCGAAATCCCCTCTTGGGCTCCCCTACCATAATACTAGCTGACCCGGCAAACGTTTGTTTTTCCATGTATATTATTTCTAGGAAACAATTGTTTAGTTCAATAAAAATAACTATCTACAAAAATAAAAATAGGGGTTGATCTTGGAGTGAAAATTCATAGAAAAATAAAAACACAAAATAAATTCTAAAAAATAAAAAAGAAATTGTTGGGGGTGGACACCCCTTATTACTAAAGGGTTTGAAATATAGATAGTAGTCAATTCTCAGACTTAACTGAATATGCATTAAAAATTTCATAAGAATCGGTCAAGTCGGAGGAGTATGAGTATATTTTATATAGTATATATTTTATATTATTCCTAGTTCTAGAAAGTATTAAATATTTTTTTTATATTCGGCTCTGTTTTATTCGAACTTGTTAAATCAATTTTAGTCTAGTAAATGTGGTGTTGTACACACGACCACTGTAACTATTTAATCCAATTATTAATGTAAACTGATTTAAATCACTTTGTCTAAAACTGTACCGGTTTTCTAGAATACTACATTCTCAAACAGGAAATAGTTGTGCTAAAGCCGAACGCGTTTCATATTTCTGTGTGAGAGAACAATTCTGTTCAATTACATGTTCTTTCAGCTGAAAGAACAGCACACATATTTAATGTATTTATGTATTAGAAATAACATAAATGCATTAAATATGTATTAGAAAAAAAATGAAGTATCTTAACCTCCAATTTTGATAGACATTTTCCTTATACGCAAGGTAATCAGAAATTAGTCGTAAACTTTTGGGTTTAAAACATGTCGGAGGAGCAGAGTTGAAATAATTTCGTATTTTTAAAGAACGCTTTACCGAGATCATTTAACATATTAATTTTAGACCAGTGCAGATAGCCTTTAAAATAAATAAAAAGTGAAAAAAATTACAGTAGGATGAAACCCATTAGAAAAGCAGGGGAATATGATCAAAATGAAAGGAAAAATAAATTACGGTCGATCTGAGGTCGGGAAGGGGTAGGGGGGGAGTTTTAAGGGTAAAAAACGGTTTATCTCGATTTCCGGCAAAACTACAAGTCCTATCGAAGAAAGTTAAATAGCAAAGTTGGAGGTAATAAAAAGATCTAAAACTTTTGTATTCACACATTTTTCACATAACCTCAAAATTTATGTGAAAAATTCAAAAAACCAAGTATTTGGTTTTTTATTTTTATCTTTAACAAAAATATTTTTTTTTTAACGAAATTTGGTGAAAACTTACCTTTCTATGTCCCAAATACACTGTAATTTATTTGAATAAAAATATTTATTTGTTCACCTTATTTTGAATTAATATCGAAAAAACACCCTAATTTTCAATCGAAAATTCTGACGTCAAAATTTCAGCTTTTTTCAAAAAGTTGGTGTGCTTTTGGTTCGTTGAAATCTCTACTTTCCTATGGTAAAAAAATATTAATATATTACCATAGTAAATCTTCTCAGAAAACGCAAAAAATCGTATGCAGTAACGCCCAGACCGGTCATCCCCTTCCTTACTTCTCTATGAAATACGAAAATTTTAGCCCATCTAAAGGCTATTTTTTTTTTTTAGGTCACTCAGGTATATATAAGTTATCTTAAAATAGTAATAAATAGGCATCTGATTATAGTTTAAAGAAGATTCATAGAGAAGTAGGGAAGGGGATGACGTGTCTGGGCTTTACTGCATACAATTTTTTGCGTTTTCTGAGAAGATTTACTATGGTAATATATAAATATTTTTTTACCATAAGAAAGTAGAGATTTCAACGAACTGAAAGCACACCAACTTTTTGAAAAAAGCTGAAATTTTGACGTCAGAATTTTCGATTGAAAATTAGGGTGTTTTTTCGATATTAATTCAAAATAAGGTGAACAAATAAATATTTTTAATCAAATAAATTACAGCGTATTTGGGACATAGAAAGGTAAGTTTTCACCAAATTTCGTTAAAAAAAAAAAAATTTTGTAAAAGATAAAAATTAAAAACCAAAAACTTGGTTTTTTGAATTTTTCACATAAATTTTGAGGTTATGTAAAAAATGTGTGAATACAAAAGTTTTAGATCTTTTTATTACCTACAACTTTGCCATTTAATTTTCTTCGATAGGACTTTTAGTTTTGCCGGAAATCGAGATAAACCGTTTTTTACCCTTAAAACTCCCTCCCCTACCCCTTCCCGACCTCAGATCGACCGTAATTTATTTTTCCTTTCATTTTGATCATATTCCCCTGCTTTTCTAATGGGTTTCATCCTACTGTAATTTTTTTAGGTTTCAAAAATTATCGGCACTGGTCTATTTATCCAGTGACGTGTATCAAGTTATACAAACTGCAAATTTGCTTTAAACATTATTATAGTGTAATAAAAGCGAACCTGCGTTTTAATTACGTACTACGAAAACAATGGGTACAAAACGAAAACAATGAGTTTGACGCGGTGGTCTAGTGGTTAGTACCCCTGACTGCGAATACCCCATTCCGGGTTCGATCCCCGGCTGAGACAAACATCGATGTGATAAGCATTTGGTGTTGTGCTTAGGTCTTTATATGTCTATCTATCTATAATATGTATGTATATCCGTTGCCTAGTACCCATAACACAAGCTTCACCAGCTTAGCATGGGACTAGGTCAATTGGTGTGAATTGTCCAATCATATATATAAAAACGAATGTTACCGTACTTAAGAGGAGTGTTCTCTATAATTCACAGTTATATGCCCACCTCTTACAACTGGTATTGTTACTGCTTCTATATTATAAGCTTCCGCCCACAATTTTACCATACTATAGGGAATTATACACTCAAATCTTCCCCAGAAATAATACTATATATTAATAAAAATTGTACAAACATCCGTTAGGACGTTTTCGAGTTTATCCAACTCATAGAGACGCAGTCGGGAATGTAATTTTATAATATGCTTTTATATTTTACAATTATTGTTATTTTAAATGTGTGTCATTGTATAAGGTAAAAATAAAAAAATTGGTAAACGCTTTTAATTTGGTTGTGTATTTTCTAAGATGCAAGTATCACAAATAAACGACGTTATACCAAATTATAAAACTAGATGAATATATTTCTAGATATAAACGAAAACATTGAAACGATTTAGACATTAATAATTTTATGTCATTTCTCGTAATAAAAGTGAACAAACTCTGCGAATTAAAAAATAAATAAAAGAGATGTGCCACTTTTGTAATTTTTGCCTATTTTTTTTTAAAGACAATTCACACCAATTGACCTAGTCCCATGCTAAGCTGGTGAAGCTTGTGTTATGGGTACTAATCAACGGATATACATACATATTATAAATAGATAGACGGGTCATTCTTCTTTTTAACCTACAATTAGTTGTCTCCACCAATCAGTGAGAAAATAAACAAGGAAATTACTATTATTTTTTTCTTAATTGTGTTTCAACATGCACTGTACTATATGCATAATGGCTATGCACGATCAAATAACAAATATATTGAATAATTTAATTGTAAAAGTACGTGACAAAGTAGTAAATCCGCGTGACAGAAGTGTATCTCATACAAATTCCCTATGTCTCCCGCTACCTAAGCTTGCGTTTAATCCATAATATTACGAAAAAATTATATGATGACACGAAACATAAAAATATCTTATAGCTCCTAAATATATTGCCTATCATGCAATAGCAACCATTATTTTTTATCACTTTTAATAAAATATTTAAAAAATATCAAATACTTGTCTCCTAATGCCTGGTGTTTTATTTTGTAAATTCTGTCACGTGGGTTGTCCTTCGAAATACGCGTTTGTGCCGCTCGTCTTTGTGGCCTGTGATTGAAGGTTTAGACCTCCTTCCCCCCCTTGGTACACTTTCCCCTATGAGATCAAAAGTCAGCGCGTCAATCGCTCGAAAGCTGTGACAGAAGGTGTGTGTTTTTATTCGGCTACCGTGTTTTTGTTCGTCACGTAAGTAATGGATTCAAAATATAATTATTATTGTTACTTTTTGTTGTCTACTCTTACGTTATAAGAAATATTTTGTTGTCAATGAGTAAATTATAAATTCTATGTCAGCTTTTAAATGTTATCGACTTAGCAACAAGTTTTTACCCCTACGTCACATGTCAACTCTGTCACACTTTTACCTAAAGGCAAACAATTTTTTCGAAGATTATGGGTTTCGCCAAATATCCTGGAACTTCTTTGAATCAGGGCATGGAAAAGGAGCTTCTGATGGTTGGAGGGACAATGAAACGCCAAGGTGATGCCATAGTAGGTAGAGGAAACTATATTGCAGATGTTCTAATTATTGTGCACTTTCAAGATGCCAACAAATTTAAACGGTTCATTTTGACAGACTAAGACTTAGAAAAGGTAGCAGCAACGATTCCAAATAATATTGTGCCCCTGAAAGGAACAAAGCAAGTCCACCAATTGTTCACGGAAACTCGTCTTAAACCATAGGGTATTTAGTTGTTGCTGTGAACAATTCTGTTCTTACGACGTTGTTGTCTTATTCTAAATTTATCAGCCTCTGCCTATATATATATATATATACTGTGGGCGTGTTCTTATCTAACGAAAAAGAAGACGATATAATTCATGATGTGGAAGATTTCATGCTCACTGATATTATGAACACAATTAAAATGCCCCGAAAAAGATTTTACGATATTATGTATACATAATCCAGCCCAGATGAATCAACCAATGAAGATCAGCCTTTCGCCACGCTTTAAACGAAAGATCCAACTGATCAAACTGCTGTCTGCGGTACTTCTTACCAAACACTCCAGGCTCCGAATGTTAATAAAAAGGGAAGAGACAATATTTCTAGTTCGAAGAGCCACTATCAATATTCGAAAAATAAGACTTTCTATCAATGGCTTAATGATTATTTTATTTTATGTTTTTGGAAACGTTAATTTGATGTCAAGCTATACTAGACTTTAATTACTTAAAACGAATGAGTAGTCATTTAATTTACTAAAATATGAATCTCTTATTCTAAAGGTTCTCAAATGTGATTTCAATAATTATCTAAGTACGATCTCATGTTATTTTATATGACAATGATGAAGACTGAAAAGATGTATAACAAAATAAATTATTTTAGAAAAATAAACCTGTTTTATACCAAAACGCAGCCTGGTATCCCCTAGAATATCAAACTCCGTCACGATGTTGTCTCCTGATAGGAAAATTATTTTTGTCTTTTATATATTTTGTTATGACTAGTGCAACATTTAAAATTTATATTTATATTATTTGATTATATTGCTATCTGTGATATTGGTATTTATTTTTAAATGATAGTAAAAATTGATTTATAGCAAAAAATACATTTATATTAGCAGAAAATGTGACGGAGTGGTATTAGGTCACGAATAAAACATATTTTATACATACAAATGTATTATATTAATATGTTTTCTAAAAGCTCATTTAGTTAATTAATGTATTACAAAAGTACAAGTTATTTGACAAAGAGTATTCGATAGAATAAAATAAAAGATTTCGTGCCGAAATAGTAAATTTTTTTGTCGAATTTTTCTTTCAGGCCTAGAAAATCGTACAAAAATCTGTAAACATCTCGGCAAACCACTTTTTCCAATAGAATAGAAAATCTGCTATCAGAATATATATATAAACTGACAAGAAAGCTTTATAGTTTTATTTTAAAAATTGAGCTAAAGCTTTATCAAATTGTAGGTTTAAAAGAAGATCGACCCAGACATAAATACATATTTAAACACCCAAGACCTAAGCACAACACCAAATGCTCATCACATCGATGTTCGTCTCAGCCGGGGATCGAACCCGGGACCCATGGATTCGCAGTTAGGGGTACTAACCACTAGACCAATGAGTCGTCAATGAGTCGTAGCCTTTGCCTTTGAGCAGTCTGCTAGATAATTAAAAATATAAAAATTAGTGCGGCTACAACCCTTCATTACAACCTCAGATTTCCGTATTTACTGATTTATTTTCATAATAAGCACGTAATAACCTTCTGCGCCCGACACATGCCGTCGACTTTGAGACTTTCCCATACTGTTTGCCTTCACCGTATGAGCCAGTTAAATATGTACGCAGAAAAAGAAATGTATTGGAGACGGGATACTAGCAATACTATTTATAAGTTGAGTATAATGCACTATGAGTTACACGAGCGGTACGTAGAGTTGACTGCTAGTAAATTAATTGATAAATTATTGCGACGATTTGAGAGTTCTGCTTACGTATACTTTTTTTTTAAATATTTACGTAGTCAAGTAAGTCATACTTTCAGTTTGCGGCGGTCATAAAACTGTGGAAACCTTAATGAGCAGAAATGTCTTGGCTCGTAAAATCGCGATTCAACCTCGTAATATTACTTGGCATGGCACTTAACTATTTAATTTATTAAAAGTGAAAACAAAATTTACCTTTTTTTTAAAAAAATACACCTTTTAAAAAAAAAATACACCTTTTTTAAAAAACAGGAGACAGGAGGCTCACCTGATTTTAAGGGAAACTGCCGCCCTTGGACACTCTCAAAGAGGGCTCACGAGTGCGTTGCCGGCCTTTTAAGAATTGGTACGTACCAAGAACGTTCTTGAAGGACCCTAACTCGAATTGGTTTGGAAATACTTCAGTGGGCAGCTGGTTCCACATAGTGGTGGTGCGCAGCAAAAACTGCCTTAAAAACGCTCAGTTGTGGAACGACGGATGTCGATTTAGCTTTTTTTATTTTTAACCCTTTTATTATGGACCTTAGCTATAATCTAATTTTCCTAGATATAAAAAAATATTGTTTTAAATATGTAATTTAATAGGTATAGTGTTCTGAGAGTAGCCCTAGTCAATTATCAGGGCACCAAACGAACAAATGTTATTATCATAGTATCGTTTCTTCATATAAAACTTATAAAACAAAAAATCATTTTCATAATTTCAATTGCTTATGTTCCGAGAAAATTAAACTCCAGTTCAGTCAAGCGTTTAGGTGGGAAAATATATTTGTAATTAATTTCTTAATTTTTAAGGAGCTTTCAAAGAGTCAAACCTATATTATAATAAAAGTTATTACAATAAATATTTTAATAAAAAAATAATATAATTCTTTTAAAAATACATAATTATAAAATGATACACATTTTTTATCGTGGTTGAATAAAACCTAAACAAAAACAGCGCAATAGAAGATTTAAGGCAAAACAAATGTTTGTACGAGCATAATTAACATTACCTTAAAATTCGCGTAATTCATGCGATTACAGAATTTTCAAAGGCACAAGCAACCTTCTATTTTTATTTCCCAGTCCTGATTTCACAAGTATAATTTAATATAAGCGGAAATGTATAAAAACTTTTTAAAATTATTTCGCTTTTTATTTATTAACACTTTATTTTTGTACCAGAAAAACAGTACTATTAAAACAATTAAATAAATAGGAGGGCAACTGGCAGCCTTTCGAGGTAACCACTGTGAAAAGAAAAATAGATAAGGTGAGCGCAAGAAGTGCAAAACTACATAAGACTTATAGTTACTTGAAAAAAATTAATGGAACAAAGCAAAGCAATTCAGACATACATATATTATGTAAACAGTGAAAAGTACAATAATAAAAAAACATGAAAAAGAAAAGTGCACATAGGTAGATTGGCGCTACCATCCTTAGATTTCTGAAAATGTTTCCTTGCCATTTTTAGGCTAGTTGGTTAGTAGGCTAGCCAGGCTTCGAATATACAACCTTTGGGTTGAGAGTCATTTCTAACACTGCTCTAAATATGGTGATATAAGTTTTACTAATCTATTGATACGAAAATAATCAATCTTAAAATTTATTTATTGATAAGTAAAATATAGTACCAAATTAATCGTATGGTTGGAGAAATATGGACCAAGATAACATAGATTATTTTGTTTAGCTTCGTCCAAACAAGATGAACGTAGTGCTATAACAACAATGACTTTTCTTTAATATATCCTATATAACCTTTTCGCTACTCAACTTCAAAATTGGACAATGAAGCAATACTTCTAATACTTAAAGGAAATTTGCCATTTTTTTTGGAAACAAATACCGCCGACCACACGATCATAAACAACGCTGCCCAAAAGTAAGTTGTAAGTTACAGAGAAATGACTGTGAAGTACCGTAAATATATATATATATATATATATATGTCAAATGGACGAGACTAGCTGCCCACGACACAGGGAATCCTACTGTGGTACACTTTCTTTTAAACTAAACATCCTTTATATTATGTGTACTAAACTTTTTTCTATATTTCTTTTCGAAACATAAATATACAGAGCTGAATTTGACGAAAGCATTACTGAAATCTAATACGAAACAAATTATAAATAAACATGATTCAAATTTCTCTCAGTCAACATTCAATCACTAGATACTTAACAAAGGAAAATAAAATACACTTTAAGAAATATATGTATGTTATTAGAGAAAATCCGCTTTTAACGAGTCAAGCTATTTTGTGGTTAAGGTTCATTATTAAAGGTCTAATAACCTTTTGATGTTGAAAGCCTCCAAAATATCCTCGCTTTTTAATAGGCTTCTGTATTTTATTTTTAATGGCATATGCGTAGTCAATATACCTTTGATTTCTTAGGGTATGTGAGCGAGTGATTTATCCTTAAATATTGTTTGTGTATGAACGCGATAAACTTAATAAACGGAACGGATTTTTGTAAGGTGCATAGTGTTTTACTAAAATAGTGTAATTCCTAAAGATAATTTAGGTGTTTCATTTATAATAGTTTTAACATGATTGAAACATGACGACTTGTTGAAGAGGTTAATAATTGTCAAACCACGCGGACAAAGCTGCAAGCGAAGGCTAATTATTAATTGCAACGCTTTTCTAGTAATTATCTCGAGTACAAGCATTAAATTACTTTTTGTTAAGTAAACAGACTTAAAAACGGACACCCGCTGTGGTTTAAGGTGTTAATATCACCCGGACGCGTTCTTAAGCAAAGGGTTAACATTCAGAGTCGAGATTTAGCGCTAAACTTTAGTACGTCAAATCCAAAACGAATATAGTGAGGTATATATCATGGAGCAGTGTTGGCCTATTGCCTCAAGGGTGCAACTCTCATCCCTGAGGTCGTAGGTTCGATTCCTGAATGCACCAAAGGACATTCTTTCTATGTTCGCATTTAACATTCGCTCTGAGGAAACTGGCTAGGCTTAGACCCAAAAAGTCGACGGCGTGTGTCAAGCACAAGAGCCTAATCACTTATTACATTAACAAATGATCATGAAACAGATACAGAAATATGAGGCCCAACCTAAAAAGATTATTGCTCCACTGATTTTTTAAATCTTTTCATGGATTGCATGATAGCAAATGAATTAGCTAATTTTAACATTGTCTAAACTTTATCAAATAAGAAATAACAATTTGACTCGGCAGTTAAATGTAAAGTTCTAGAAAGCTGCGCCAATTAAAAACCAATAAACATTGTTTACGAAGCCACAGACTAAACGCGGTTTCTAAGAAACTTACAAAATCAAGACATTTTATTCGTACATTAATTTGTACAGTTTTTATTTGAAATCGCTTTGTTTATATTAGCAATTGCTATTTAGAATTTTGTATATGGCATCGAAAATATTGTTTTATCTGAGAAACAAGTGGTTATAATGGCGCTAATAAATAGTTAAAAAGCTGTAAATGAAGTGTTGGTTTAATGTCGTAAGCGTGAGATTCTTATCCCTGAACTGGCATTCGAATCACGGCAGCGAATCAAATGACTTTTCTTTATACGCATTAAAAACCCGCTCTAACGTGGGCATGCTAAAAAAGTCAAATCATTTATTAAAAAGGCACTTTTGAAGGTAAAATTACATGTTAAAAAACAAAAAAAAAATTAATCATATGGCAATGGGCAAGAAAATCCATACTTACTCTTTTAAAATTGTTTATACAGTATTTTGCATACTGATTTGATAATTATAGATCTTCCTGCTTGCCTGATAACAACAAAATGGTCAAGATATTTAGAAATCTAAGAGACTTTTTAGTAGCGCCATTTGTGAATAAAATAATTAATCGAAAGACGGATCATAGTGAAGCGAAACGCGCCATTGATTTGACATTTATATTTTTCATTTGTTTCTAAACTGCGACGCAATCACAGACACAGCTCTTTTCTTACTTAATAGTTAATGTAAGATAGTTTTCGTGTATTTCATATGTTATTTATGCAGTGTTAGGAATACTGGCTTCAGGGGTTTTTAGTTTTTGAGACGGAACTTTTGTGTTAAGTACATCTGCAGGGCTTAGGGATCCGTTGGGTTGTTAGGTTATTAGGCCTCACCCTCTCAAATATTTAGTTATCTAGTGTAGCTTATACGTACACCGTACAATTATATACTCATGAGACCACACTTATTACATATATTCTTTTGTATTGCATCGCAATTCATGAATCCGTGAGATTAGCTTTTTATTTTTTTTTATTTTATTATTTTAGATTATGGTTGGTGATTGTATAATTTATAAGATTTGGTATTCATTTCTTGCACTTTACATTTCCTTGCTAGGGTTACCTGGAAGAGATCGCTCGTTAGCGATAAGGCCGCCTGTTGCATGCCTTATAATTTGTATGTTTGTATTATTTATTTTTCTACAAATGTAGCGAAGTGTAAATTAATAAATAAATATACATAATACATAACTCAAAGTCTGGCTGGTAAGCTACAAGTTGTATATCAGAATTTGCAACATAAAAGTCTAGCTTTTTGTTTATACATTTATTTCAACTACCTATCATTACCGTCTACCATTTAACAGCATGAACACTAATTCAATAGAAAATAATAAAAAACTAACTAAACCCTTTCATAACAAATAATGGATAACTCTTGTGAATTTTATCAGTATTGAACAGAATATATTAGCACAACATTATTAGATTTGGGAAAAGCATACGTCACTTTGCATCTCCGAACAAGTTATGAGCTCCCGGTAATAGTTGCCATTTAACAGGCCTATTGTGGGCCCTGCTACTAAAATCTTCTATCTGCATATAACAATAAATATTGGTACTCTGTACATATCTTCCCTGGATTCAGGTTTTTTTTATTGAACGCAAAAAAACACAATTATTATTATGGACAAAGGGGCAAGAGGCTCGCCTGATGTTAAGGGTTACCTCCGCCATAGACACACTCATGGGCTCGCGAGTGCGTTGCCGGCCTTTAAAAGTATCTCGGTATGTTTAAGGTCTGACCTTAAATACCCATAATAATACTTTGTACGCTCGAATTCACCCGCGTTAGTGTGATAACAAAACAATCATTTGGAGAAAACATAATTTTTCAATACTAGTAAGAACCTTCGTTTATGAGATTAGCGCTTTCCACCCAAAAAACCTATCAACTTTATATACGTAGAAAATTTCTGGATACTCTAACTTATATAAGTTACAGTTAGGTTTGAATAAAAGCTCTTCGTATATTATGTATTATTAGTTCTCCTTTATGGTAGGGGAGCCCACGATGCTAAATGGGGATTTACTCGAGCGTCGTAGAGACCTATTGGGATGCAAAGCTTAGATAAAAAGAAGAAAAAAATGTTATATGATAAATTCCTTTTCATCGGTGGGGGAAGCGGCTATAGATAGTTAAATATGTAAAAAAAAACTGTTGCATGGACATCCTCGAGCGCGTCAGATATTGATAGCATCTATGCCCTACGTATTTTTAATAATGTACGTATGTTAATCTGATCGTTTGCATGATGAGGGTGGTTGTATTTAAGGGTTGAAAATTAAAAAAAAAAAAAAATTATCGAGCGCGTCAGATTTTCTAAGGGAGTGTTAAGTGCACCAAAAAAAAGCTCTCATTCACTAATCTGACGATTTCGATGGGACGCAAACCCACAGCCATTTTCTTAATTTGCAAAAAAAAATCGCAATTTTGAAATACTCAAGCGCGTCAGATTAAGATATATGTGGTTCATCTTTATGTTCTAAACGTACTGTCTCATAATCTGACGATTATCTAGAGGGATTCGCCTGATCTGCCAAAAAAAAAATAGAAAAACGGTTCACCTAAAGGGCCATCCCTGCAACTTCCCGCTAATTCCATTCCTGGGCGCTTAAAATTGATATTTTGAGCTCGCTGAGTTCAAAGAAATAACATTTCTATGCATTTGAGCTCTCCCAGCTCGAAAGTCTGATAGAAGTTTCATAGAACACTATTTTTGGAATTTTCAAACCGCAATAACTTTTGAATGGATCAAGCAATTTTCACGCGGTTGGCGGCATTCGACGCAGTTTTATCATCCTCATAAATAATTTTGCAATTTTAATTGATCGAACCACAAATTTCGGAGTAATCCCGAAAAAACCCTTTTTCGGGTTTCTTTCGTGTACGATATCTCTCGAACGAACCAACCGCTTTTGACCAGCTTGGTGGCGATCGACGTGGTTTTTCAAGCTCAAAGGCGGATTAGTTTTTGAAGTTGATCGATAAAGAAACCACTTTAAAAAAAAATATTTCTTATTTTTTTAAGATTTTTCAAAATTTCTCAAAATCTATCGGTCCGAATCGGTTCAAATTCACAGGAAATGTAATTTTGAGGGAAATATTTAGAACGCCGTTTAGTAGATTCCGATCGGTTTAAGGAAATGTAGGCATCACGCAGCTGCACGCATTTAACTTTATCGACGAATTTTTGTTATTTCGGCTTGCGGAAATCGTCAGATTATATATTTTTCATTATTCTTGAATTATTTCCTTCAAAATAAAAAAAAATTAGCTACGCTCGAGAATGTCGAGATGACGTTTTTTTTTTACAACTTTGTTGCCCTCCCCTTTTTTTCCGTCACTCTCAAATTGTCAGATTAGTGGAATATACACTTTTTAGGATGTAATTAACTCACCCTACCTTAATCTGACGCGCTCGGGAATTTCTGATGGTCAATTTTTTTTTACTAAACTGATCCTGTCTCCTTCACGTGCGGCCTTATATATGGGCCTCATATTTTGTGGAGGTACTTAACCGGGTACAAGGTATCCCCCTATATATTAATCTGCCGCGCTTTAGTAAATCCCGAAATCCCCTCTTGGGCTCCCCTACCATTATGTAACAAAATGGAGTGCTGAACGGAACAAGTTTTTTGTGTTGCATAATTAGGCAGCCTTTAAAAGGTTTGTAATTAACGAACACTTTTCACTCTGTTAAATTTTCTGCAAAATTTTCTTTAGCGAGCTTTAAAAAATAAGTTTTGTATTGAGAAATAACAAAGTCTTTTCAACATCGTACCTAATTGATATCCGCAGTGGAAATTGCTTTTACGCATCTAAGAAGGATACATTTATAAAATGCATAGTGCATACAGTATATGAAATTATGTTCTAATATGTGTATGTGTGCTAAATTTGTGATGTCATATTTCCTTGTATTTTTAGGCATACACATTATTTTAGAACGTATAAATATAATATAAATTGGTTTACGTTAGAAGGAACCAATTTTCATATAATATTACGTCAAGGCGCAAAGTTGGATCGTTCAATGTTTACTCCAACAAAGATTAGATCTAAAGGAATATTTTTATTTTAAAGATCGAGCCCTTTATATAATATTAGCTACATTATCCGATAAACTTCAATTTTAATAGCATTTTTCAAGTTATACTTCATTTAGCGCGTTAGGGAAAAATGATGAGAGTAAATTTATACGATGCCCGCGCACACCGTCACAAAAAAAACCGACACCTTGAAGATAGCAAAAAAGTCAACATTTTAAAATAAAAATATCCAATTCTTTAATTATGTAGAAACAATTGTTTTGTGATGTTTAAATAAATTTTATTTAACTAGATAATGCGTTATAATAAAACTTTCAATGTACCTAATAAATATCTTTTTTTTCCTACTGATAGTGTCGTTTTTTCTACAAACGTAGAATAAGTTTTTCTACAAATAAGGCGAAAGATAAAGTTTTTAAAAAGATTTTTTTTATCTTACTCCAAAGAAGTATAACTTCTAACGCATGTACCTAAGTACACACACGTTTTTTTCATGTTTCTTTTAAATAATGATGAAGTTTCCTTACCTCTTTGTCTGTCATACGCATTGATACATTCACTAGTCTGGAACTGGCTGATTAAGGCGGTTTTTCCGACTCCCTGAGCGCCCACCATGGCCACTCGGTGCAATGCGACCGGCCTCCGTTCTTGGGACTCAGGAGCAGATTGGGCGGGAGATGCTGGCGCGAGACTTCCGGATCTTGAACGACGGCGCCGGAAGGAGTCACCTCGATTCACGATTCCTGTAAAGATTATGAATATACTTTATATGCTGTCTTTTTATATTTAGTTTTAACTGTCACTGTGAGCAGATCTTCTTTAGAAACAACTAAAATTTTATAAAATGTCACTTTGTGTAGTTATTTGGTTGTGAATATTTAAATGTTGTTACTAATTCCTTTTGTATGTTTTCAATAAATATGTGCTACATTAGGGTGACTTTTAACAACAAATTGTTTACAACACATATTTTTGAGTTTTTAGATCAGCCTTGCGATCGCGATTGATGCTTCACGACTGATTTGAGCGCGACCGCCGCTGTGAAAACCGCTGTTGGAGTTCGAAAAGTGAGTTACAGAATCGCAAGGCAGAAAACGATTTGAATAAAATTGCATAATTACGTTTAAGCGCAAACATCGATTTCTTGCCCACAAAACGTGGTTTCCTTTCAAAGCAGTTCCTTTCAGACCAATAAAATCGTCTGGCTTACTTTCATACAATAAAGTGCATGAGTCAGAGCAGCTGCAATCATTTGACGTCAATGAATGTTTACTCACAAATTCGCCCCTTCGTTTGAGCTATATTTGTACCCATACATTGTGGGTTTATGAATAAACCCGGCTTTCCATAGGTGGTGGGCACTCAAGTGTTCTCCAAGAACTCGGTTTCTTTGTACTTAGGATATGTGCGATGGCGAAAGCCAATAATATTTGCAATAGCTTCAGAACCAGTCTAATGCACAGATCCCCTTTAACAAAGACGCTGCGCTTACTGAATGCTGTCTCCGTTAGTATCGACATCTTTTTGTGTTCGCAGAGCGAGTTCACAGTAGCGATATTGTGTATCGTATATAATTTATATTATATTTCTTTTTCAATTCGACGTCACGTATTGGTTTAGTAAGAATATTCACAGACAAGTAAATAAGGTCTATTATTTATAAAAAGTATCAATTTTATTGCATTGTTTTTAAATCAAATCAAAATACGTTTATTCAATTTAGATGCGTCTTAGCGCATGCTTATGAATGTCAAAAACGTTTACAAAATTCGCGAAAGAGCAAGACTACGCCATCCGTTCGCAAAATTACCAGGAGGCCTTGTTCTGAGAAGAACGGGCAAGAAACTCAGCAAGTTTTACCTATCTACATTACAATTATTCAAAGGAAAATGTCATAAACCACAACGTCAGGTTACATAAGTAAAAAAAAAATATAAAAATCTGTTCTGTGATTTACCACATTCACCATTACACACAAATCAAATTATAAGAATATAATTACAACTATTGCCAAGCGTTTTTATCTTCCAGGTAGTCATTGACTGTGTAGTAACCTTTACACATTAAGGTTTTTTGATATGTGTAATTTTAATCATTCGTCTCTTAGTTTGGTGTTCACGACGTTGTATGAAAAAAAAAATGTGCGTGTACTAGTGTACACACGTTAGAAGTGAAACTTCTTTATGACCTTATTTTTCGAAAAATACTCTATATGCAACTAACTTTACAGAAATTGGTTAAATAAAGTTAAATTAGATAAAGTTTAACAAAAGGCTTTTAATATCACAGACTTGAATACAAATAATACAATTATTTCATTTTACCTTATTACCACTAAGATTATTACAGAATTTCATAAATTGTAATATAATTTTTAGTATCATTGTTATAGTTATTATAAATTTTTGTTATTAATGGTTTAGAATCTCTTCGAATCAACCGTGGTAGGGACGAGAAAAAGACGCGCGTAACGGTCAAATGTGACGCGTAACCGAAACATGTGACGCGTAACCGAAAAATGTTACACTAAATTTTTTTCCAACCCCGATAAAGAAGTTTCACTTCAAAAACGGAGATTTATTTATTATGATTATGTCTTATTAATGTTGAGGCAGCAAATAATTAGATTTTGACGTGCGATTCTCATCCCTGATGTCGTAGGTTTATTCCTCGGCTGTGCATCAATTCCTTTCTATAAGACCACTTAACAGCTACTCGTATAATGAACAAAAAGATCGTGATTAAATTACCATGCCTTAGTTTCCAAAAAATGGCGTGTGTCAGGCACAGAAGGCTGATTGTTACAAACAGATGCATAAATCTGTGGCCCATACTTAATAGGCTGTAGCGCCACTGGTTTTTGTTTTATTATGCTTTATTATTAACGGATATAAGTAACAACATATATTCAACATATTTTATTTGGAATAGGTATAGGAGTGGTTATTGGGTATAAGTGCACAGCAGGACTCCTATCTAATACAATTTGCTAATATGTTGAAATGAATTGTCAAAGTGACTCTTCTAAGTGCTGATTGAATTATGTTTCATCGATTTAACTTAACTATAGATATAGACATAACATTATTTCTAACGAAACACACACACACACAGAAACACTTAAAATAATATAATAATAATCAAAAAATAAAAATAAAAACATGTTATGGAAAAAAAAATGTGAGCCGTCACGGGACGCCTGGCAGATGTGAAACATCGACATTATTTTGTAAAAGTAATATGCAGAAAAGAACAGATTGTGATAGGAACTAATTAATATGTCATAATGATAAAATAAAATATTACGATTTCTTTTCCAGATAACTATGACTAATGACTATTTATTGAATAAACATTTATTTTCATTGATGACAAAAATTTACAAATTTATTTCAAATCGTGACTACTTAATTCGTTTAATCAGTGACTTCGAAATACACACGCCGTACACACTACTGCATATAGACTGTATATATATACCATCATAAAGCGTGCGACGCGTCGCCACGGCATGCGTCGCCACGCCAGAAATCGGTTTTACGTGCGGCTATAGTTGTTTCACATCAAAAGAAAAAAAAAGGTCAGTCATCATAAAAAAAATAATAAAATACTTATATCATATTTTTAACTTCTAAACAACGAAGTTTAAAATATGTCATATCAAATGACTAAACTGTGGTTTACGCCTGTTATTAAAATGTACAAAAGGAATTACCACAGAGAGATTGTAACAGCTTAAGCAAATAACCTGAAATATATACGAGCCAGGGATTTCAGCTTACACCGGCTTTGCTAAGTTTCATAGTGCTGCGACGGTGTTCTCATACTATTTTATGACCGTTTAATATTACCATAAACATTCTAAAATAAACATACTATAATATAATATCGTTTTTAAAATCTTTCTCTATAAATGAGGTATTTTCTATCCGAGGTGGAAATAAATGAATTTGCGCATGTGGATGCGCGGTGCGCCCTCTGCCCCGAAAAAACGAAAGAAAAAGAAAAAGAAGAAAAAGAGAAAGAAAAGAAAAAGAATAAGAAGAATAAGAAAAAGAATAAAAAGAAGAAGAATAAAAATATGAAAAAAATAATAATAATGAAACATAAAATGTTATTTATTTCCTATTTTAATTCGCTAGAAACGGCTAGTTTACTAATAAATACTTTATAAAATTTATGTACTTAAAGTTAGCTTTCGAGTAAAATAATAATTTATTGATAATTTCTTTACAGGAAAAGCCAAATGATAAAACACACTCAACACTTGTATTGTATTAATCTTCAACACCGCAATTAAACCATAACGATAAGAGAAAGTAAATTTATTTAAGACTATTATGAAATACTCATCCATAATATTCGAATACGAAATTATTTGCGAAATTCCGCGTAGCAATTGAACGGAGTAAATAAAATTTCATTTCATCCAGTTACAGCTCAATCGTTCAATCACTCATTCGTTCACTTATAAATGCACGCGCCACATGAACTGTCACTTTTAGTGGAATTATGGGAAGGATTTTATATTCCTTGACAGTTCAATATTTGTCTTCCGTTCAAAGGATTGAAGATATCTTAAATCTATGATGGCACGAGAATATGTTGATCAGTATTTATTGTTAGAAATAAGTATTGGACGATAAATCAAAAATATAATCATAAACTACAAAAGTTATTTTCATACGTAGATAGACACGTAAAAGTGGTTGAAGAAAAGACGATTTCCATAGAATGATTGTAATGCAAAACCTATAGATTAAATATTATAGAAATTTAAACACGTACAAGAACAAGTCACTACTAGCGTTGACTATAATATAGTCTTATTTCAATAAGGTTCATAAATTATTTGGCTTTTAAAAAATACCGATTTTTTCTCAGTACTTCGATTGTAACAAAAAATACGATTTAATAGTGAAATAAGCTTATTAGTTCGTGTTTCAAAAAAAACTATTTCAATAAAATAGACCTATACATTTTTTTTGCTTTTAAATCTATAGATTTTTTCTCAGTACTCACTTTCCGATTCGTAAACTAAAAAAATGACGATTTAATAGTGAAATAAGCTTACTAGTTCGTTTTTAAAGAAAATATTATTTAAATATAATAGAATTTATAAAGTTGGCGCCGCGGGATAGTTTCAGCGGACGTCAACGATAAATCTCTGAACGTGCTTCAATACGAAAACACGTGAAATTGACGTCTTCGTCATAAACTTAGTTTTTTATTACATATATTTTGGCGCCATCATTCCTCAATATTGCTTTGAAAATCAGTTTAATATTATTTACGTTTTCACCGAAATAAATTGTATAAATAAGTGGTTATTTCTTTTTGACACGAATTTCATACATTTGTGTTTGGTCGCACTTTTATCAAAAACTGTATAGCATGAGGCTATGGTGTTGCGACATTGCTTTTATTTCGCATCAGGTGCGTTTTTTATTATAATTATTGTAAGGTTCACTTTCAATTAGACTTCAGCAACTGTTCAGATTATTGTCAGCAGCAAACTTTATTAGACAGTTCACCTTTACTGTTATGAAGATATCACACGAATGTTATTCCATTTTTCTAGAACACTTTCTTTTCATTTTTTGCGGAGACAATGTAACTAGTGATAATGCGGTATTCAACGGTGAAATATTTTTTTAAATCGAAGCTGTATTCGTTCATACATACAAATCAAACATGATACAGCAATCACTGTCTCTCTCTTTGTGTTTGTCTGCTTAAGCGTTTATTTAAATATGTTAATGTAGTATGTATAAAACTAGTTAAACGGTGTGAAACGAGTTGTAATTGGTATACAATACCAAACACGAATACATGAATACTTTGTATTCTTCGAGTCATTTGAATTATGTTTTTGAATGAGGTCATATTTAGTTCCGTTTCCACAACGTAACCTTCGACTGGATTCGATTACTGCAAAAACAATCAATATGAAATAGGTTAAACTAAATTATTTTGCAACTAATAAATAAATAAAACTTATTGTATTGTCTTTTATTGACATAACTTTCACACATTTGATAGTAAAACAATTTTTTTCGCACGCTGTATTAACCTACATAGTAATCATAATTAAAAATGGATAAATAGAAAATCATAACACATTTAAAAAGTTTGGTCCCTGTGGCAGTGTACCTTTAGCGATGGCAAAGCTATTAGTACGTAATACTGAAATTTCTCTTTATCCATCGTAACCAGAACCTATTTATAATATTCATAAAGGTATGTTAACGATACCCATTGTTACAGTTTTGACAAGGGTACATTGTGTGTTTGACAGTATTCTTTATTCCATTCATTTGACGAATTTATTAAAAAAAATATTTAATAGATTTAGTTTCTGTATATTACGTTCAATTAAAATCAACTAAAGTAAATCCATTTTGAAATTTAACATATATAGCAGTGCTCAAATATACATTTTGACTAATACGAATACAGAGCTTACTAATTCTTAAAAGGCCGGCAACGCACTCGCGAGCCCTCTGGCATTGAGAGTGTCCATGGGCGGCGGTATCACTGGATCGCTAGTATAATATTCTTCACATCAACACTATGCAAGAAACTCAGTTAGGTATCGCGCTGGCCGCACATACAACGACCAATATTTAAGCCTTGACTTGTCTAAGCTATCGCGGAATATGGTTAAAATGAGTATTAAGAATATCCATAGCGCAAAATCGGCATCATGAGCTTACCCCACTTACCCACCTTCACGTGCATACCCTCACTTTTACACCATCACACAACACAGACAAATTAGGTATTACTTAGTTCAAACTCAAACTGAAACTAACTTTATTCATATTACAAGTACACTTATGAACGTCAATAGAACATATGTTAAATTGATTCTAAATTTAAATTTACTACCTGTTCGCAATTCAAGGGCGTAGAGAGGACAAGAAGAACTGGCAAGAAACTCCGCCACTCTTTTTAATCGCCAAGTTCTGAGTCATACAAATTGTTTGTTAAATGTATTGAATAATTTTTATTGTTTTTTTTCCTTTTGTAAATGTTAGAACCTTTTTGTAAATATTAAGTATTTCATCTTTGGCTTTATATTAGTGTAATTGTTTGTTTTTATATATAACTAGCTGGCCTGGCGAACATCGTACCGCCTAACAGTCGATTCTTTATTTTTTTTTTAAACTTATTCTGCAATTCGGGACACCGGTCTAGCTAGTAAGATAAAAAAAAGAAAGTTGATAATACAACAAATGCATTATGTCAAAAAATAAAAATTTACCTTCTCGGAACCCTTCCACTAACACTTGAACTTTATTATATGGTATTAAAGTTCAAATTGACTTTTAAGTATTATTACGAATATTTTGTATGGGAATATAGAAAAGTGTTGTTTTTAGACTTTTTCGCTCATTTTTTTTAATTTTTCTCTCCGTAAGAACCATCCTCGTACTTCAAGGAATATTATAAAAAAAGAATCAGACAAATCGGTCAAGCCGTTTTCATGTTATGTCGTGACAACGGAAAACGGGTTTCATTTTTATATATATAGATTTTTCTTAAAAGTAGGATTACGAAATAAATAATACCTCAGATCAAACATTACATTACTAATTTAAAGACAAACTCACAGATATAGTTTCAAAGTTTATTTATCAATGTCTAGACTGGAGTATTACAGAGATAAACTGCTGTCTAGAACTTAAATTCTGCTTTTTAGTATTTCATTGCTTTAAATAAAGTGTCTGTTAAACGTTTTCTCGTGATTTTCTCGTAACGAGAATATTTCATGCAGTAAGATAACGTAAAATTATCTTTTAGTAAAAAATATTATCCAATATAAAATAAATAAGTGGCACTACAACCTTTTTAGGTCTGGGTCTCAATTTTTGTATCGTTTCATGATCATTTGTCAATCTAATAGGTCCTGTATCGTCCTGTGCCTGACACACAGCGTCGACTTTTTCGAATTAAGGCAAGCCGCTTTCCGCACGATGTTTTAGAAAGAAAGTCTTTTGGTACACAGTCGGGGATCGAACCTACGACCTCAGGGAAATGAGTCGCACGCTAAAGCCACTTGGGCAACACTGCTTATACTTATTAAGAAAGAAAGAACGAAAAAACTTTATTATACACAATATTCAGGATATTTAGATTAAGTAAAGTGCACTGACCCCCACACTAGGATACCCTGTGTTGTGGGCAGCCAGTCTCTTCCTTTTGACATGTAAACAGTATTTTATAAAGTATATTAATGATTTCTACACGTTTATATTTACACTATTTTTGCACAACCAGAATATTTTCAGTATCAGGTTAATAAGATATTGTTTGAGTTGTTTAGTAAATATATGTAATGTGATTTTTGAAATGTTAGTGATAATTTTGTTTTTAAGGAAGTGGTTAAAGATGAAAGGAAATTATTATATTAGATAAATAAATTTTAGTTTAATTTAAAAAGGCCTGAGAATGTATGTATGAAGTATGGACTAATTACTAAAAAAAAACAAAAACCAAACGGTTAGACACAATAAAACTATGACGTGTGGTAGACACAGAATGCTGCCTTCTTGGCTACAATAGAAAAATAACCAATTGAACCATTGAGATACATTTCTTTGGTGGCGAGATCACTAACAAACTGCGAGGACTAAAAGTATTTATCATATTAAACGTTGATTTTAAGAATGAATCATCATGTGTTGAAAGTGTGTGACTTCTTGCTAAAGAAGAAGAAGATCTACAGAACTCCAACATCACCGATGGTCGCGAAACGCGGACTGCAGACCGTCCAAAATGCCAGGAGTTAACCAGCTAATAAGTTAACAAGGCGACTTTTTAGCCGTAACAGAACTAATCACAAAACAAAGATAGGGACAATACCGGACCACTTTATCCTTAATATACATCTTTTTGTTCCAGGCGCGACAGACAGCCCCATGTGCAGAGGCTGTTTCAGAGCAGAGGAATCCATCACCCACGTAGTCCTGGAATGGCTGTGGCTAACCAACGTACAGAAATCCTCGGAGCAGTGAGATCGCTCCGTGAAGCCTGCGATGTGACCAGAAGACTTCTGTGCTTCTCGAAGGAGCTAGGCTGGCTTAGTTAGGCAGGATTTTACGTACAACGGACCTAATGAGAGTTTACGTAGTATGCGTTGCGTTTATAATAAATTCAAATATAGCGTCACTGTAGAATGATAACCTCGTATGTCAAAAACCATTTATTTTATATTCTTAGACTCTTATGTCATTTAACCGGTATAATCATGAAGTAAGGACTTATTTATGTTATTAATAAATAAGTCCTTTTTACAATCCAAAACTATGGACAAAAAACATAATAATATTTTAACGAACATTGACGAAATGAAACATTCGTTTCCTGTAATGTTACGTTACGTTAGACATACGAGGTTATCATTCTACAGCGACGATAAAACGAACTTTTAGACGAAGTTATGGACTTCGCAATCTCGTGTTTGCAACGTCCTACGGAAAGAACTATAAATATATTATTAAACATATTTCCTATAGAATATTCAAATATAGAAAGCGAAACAATTGAATAAACCAAAAGAAAAATGGTAGCAGCTTGTCGGTGTTTTTACGATTTGCATTTTACTTCTCCAATAAACTTATTTGCAGAACGTTGTTTCCGTCATGTTAGACTCAACAAAAATCGGCCAATGTTTCCATTAAACGTTTCACGAAATTACGAATCTATTTTCTAATCATTAACGATACGTCACGCTTTTATGTCGGTTCTATCATCAAAGAGTTTTTTATTGTTTTGACGCAAAGTGCAAGGTGTTTTGCGTAATGGATCTGATAATATGTTCGGAAAGTTTCGAGGCGATGATGCGTCAAGTACAATTCCATTGTACATCATCTTCGTAGTGTTTAATCCTGAAGGTAGTGCCGGTCTTGAAAAGCCCTTACCGATACGTCGAATTGCTGCTTCTACATCACTCTATAGTCAACTTGTCTCAGTGTATTAGGGATGTTGAGATTTATTATTCTCTTGATTTAGTCAAATTAACGGATAGGCACCTTCTGTCATCACAATATCAGTTTTTTATGTAATAGGAGGCAAACGGGCAGGAGGCTCACCTGATGTTTAGTGATACCGCCGCCCATGGACACTCACATTGCCAGAAGGCTCGCAACTGCGTTGCTGGCATTTCAAGAATTGGTACGCTCTTTTCTTGTAGGTCCCTAAGTCGAATTGGCTCGGGAATACTTCAGTGGGCAATTGGTTCCACATAGTGGTGGTGCGCGGCATAAACTGCCTTAGAAAACGCTCTATGATGAAACTCAGCTGCTGGTATTAATCAGTCTTTATATAGAAAAAATACTCTAGTGCAAGTACTAAATAATATCCTTTTGTCTTTAACAAATACCTTTAGGAAATTACATAAATATGTTATAAGGGCAGCGGCACTGCATGAAATATGTCACCCTAAATCATTAAATGAATGACACCATAACACGCGCTCGTTTGGAAATACGGCGATTTAAAATCCACTGAACTGATTACTTCACTTCAATCGTATACAATGAGCATTGACATGAATTTAAATCGCTTCAAACTTTATTCTTTAACAATATTATATGAGACAAGAGTTCCGTGTCGTGTCCTATTTCAGACATTTATATCTATGACGCTAGAACATTTATTATGGAACGTTTATTATTGTGCTTTGGCACAGAATATATTAACTATGGAACAGGTTAAGCTCTGACGGTCAAAATTGGGTAATTAAAAAGTTGAATGGTCAAGAATTATATATCTAAAGATGTGTTTTTTTCTGCTCGATTACGTGACATCTGATGTAATCCATATACATCGTATTCTCCAGATTTGGCCCCCAGCGACTGTTTCCTGTTCTCAGACCTCAAGAGAATGCTCGCTGGACAGAAATTTTGCGCTGATGAAGAGGTAATAGCCGAAACTGAAGCCTGTTTTGGGGCTTATGACAAATCGTACTACAAAAATAGTAGCAACGTTTATCGACCGCAATAATTTGTTGTATTGCTTTCGAATACTATATTGAATAATAAAATCAAATTCTATAAAAATATAATTTTTCTATGTTAGCCTACGAAATTTTTAGCAAACCTTTTATTTACTAAGTAATGTAGGTATATTACTGTTAATGAATGAGTCTGAGTACTGTCTAAAGACTCATTATTCACTCGGTTATCAGATGATTTAATTTAACTTAATATACATTTGTTTACGGGAGCTGGACACCTCATATTGAGCGGAGACCTTCCTTTGGCTTAAAGTTTTAAATAAATCGTTTATTTGCAAAGGAAGTGGTTTCAGATTGATTAATTATTAACAAAAACCGCACAACCAGTCATATAATCATGCAAACGTCGTAATAATTATCATAAAAATAAGATATGTATAATTATTTATTTATTTAATTATAAGTAATCTTACAGCTAACATACATAATATTACAAAACAAACACTTATACAGTACAAAAAGCCAAAACAGGTCCTCAAAACTTATTGTCTAAATACTCTCCCACGCTATAAAGGCACCTTGCTTTTGCAATTTAATCACCTTTCCCTTAAAAGCATTACACGGCAGTGAACTTCTGGGAAGATGGTTAAATAGTTTGACAGCCAAGTCATAAGAAAATAAACCTGACGGATCACACTCTCTACTGACTCGAATGTTCTAACTTCTAATGTAATGATCGCAAGGTCTTTGTATGCAATTTCGATGTAGTTCCCACAATATCCAAGCTGTTCTTGCACCGTGCGATTGGTACAAAAACTCAAAATTAAAATCGCTATTAGTTACAGAGTACATGGTTGGGGTATGGAGAGAATGTTCACTTACATGTCAGTCACGAGTACTTCCGCTATTCAGTGCATGTAACGCTAACTCGTAGGTGACTGAGACTAATATCCTCAGGACTTAATCTATACTCGTATATATATATATATATATATATATACCACTGTATGGATATGAAACTACCATACAGTGGTATATATATATATTATATATTCGATGCGAAATTATTTTTTAAATTCCAACGTTCCTTCATTTTTTTAATTGCTGTTTTACTTTTATGAAAAGTTATACATACGGACTTCACCGCGGAAACATTCGGGGAGGCTTCCTAGAACCTCAAAACGTCAACATCTGTTAAAAACTCGATTTTCGAAAATTTTCAATTTTCTTAGAAGGAAGTTAAAAAGAAGAATAATATGAAAAAAAAATAATAATGAAACATAAAATTGGGACATAAAACAGGAAATGGCTAGTCTAATATATAAAATTCTTGTGTCACAATGTTCGTTCCCATAATCCTCCGAAAAGGCTAGACCGATTCTTATGAAATTTTATATTCATATTCAGTAAGTCTGAATCGGCTACTATCTATTTTTCAAACCCCTAAGAGATAAGGAGTGTCCACCCCAAAAAAAATATTTTTATTTTTTAGATTTTTTTTATTTTATTATTTTATGATGCAACATACAAATCCTCTAATTTTCACCCCTCTACGATGAACCCCTATTTTTTATTATTGTAGATAGTGATTTTTATACACCAAAAAAAATGTGTCCTAGATATAATATACATGGTTTTTGTATGTTTGTGTTCTCTATAAGTGTTATTACTGCAATGTAGATAAACTCACTAGCAGGTTAATAAGTTCTTGCGCGCGGATTTGGAGAAATTATCCAATCTATTTTTTAAAAGAGTTCATAGAGGGTACACTAATTACACTTTCCGGAAGGCTTTTCCAGTGAGTCACTACTCGGATTGGGAGAAAGTTCTTTAGATAATTTCTATTACACTGATTGGTTTTCAGTTTTAAAGAACTACCCCTCAAATGTATGTTCTCACTTAAAATAAAGAGCTTCTCAATTCCTGGAACATTGTTATTTAAGCCTTTTATTTCCTTAATAATATATAAAACAAGTATATATTTTTTTTAAAAATCCTTAAATTTAAATTCCAATAAAATTTAATAACTTCAATGTATATACATTTTAAATAATGAATAAATTAAAAAATCATTATTGACCCCTCTACGAGTAAGGGCCTCCTCCATATTGCTCCACATCTGTCTGTCTTTTGCTTTGGTGATCCAGTTTTCACCAGTTTTTCTTTTTATTTCATCAATTCTTTTTTCTTTTGGTCTACCTCTTAATCTTTTATTTGTTGGGCTTTGCCAGGTTACCCTTGGTGTCCATTTTTCCTTGTCCATGCGTACAATATGACCCGCCCAAACATGGAACATTATTCTAGACTAAATATATGTATATACGTTACTGTAAATAAATAAATATATTTTGAAGATAGCCATTTAAAACTATAATAATATTAATAATATATATTTAAATTTATTGAGTGCTGGGATTTGCCGGTGAGCTGAATATTTATGCGGTTACTGGAGTTGACAATTCATCGGATAACTGTAGCGTTTCCGCCTTGTATCACTATCGAGAGTTTTTGACAGCTTTGTCGCTTAACAATCAGAAACCTAGAATTGGGATTTCATGATTGTTTATGATAAATTTATAAGAACGGTGGATTTTGTGGTATTTATCGCAAAATATGTTGAGAAAAAATTGCTATAATATAATAATAAAAAAAAAAAATACGACTGAAAAACATTCAAGTAAAGTAAACAATTTATTTTTTCTTAATTTTTTTAAAACCATTTGAACTAATTAATTCGTGTTAGTGCACTGCAAATAGAACACAAGAACAGAGTCTTCCCCTTAATAGAGACTGTACGTAGTGTTTCTGGTCACTTTCTTGTGTTAAATATCCTTATTAGTAAACTAGGTTAGACTTCAATTACTTATTAGTCTTAAGTTTGGCTAGATTGTAATGTTCCATGATGTCTTAGTAAAGACACATATATTAAAAAAAGAGTTATATTTATTGATGGAGGCATATTTTTAATGATTACATAACACCATTTATTAAATTGTTATTTACGCTTGTGGATATTAAAACCCATTAACAAAATAGTTTGAACTAATAAAAATACATTTATTACAACCTCATTAAAGTGAAACCTTTTATATAACTCATTTAAGAAGCCCAATATGCTTGCATATCCGCTACTCGTATAAAATATTCTACTTTGTAAAACAATACAAATATATCCACCAAGAAAATATCGCAGAAAATATTTTACGCGAGTTTTGTTTTCAACGTGAAAATTACCAAAACCATAAATCGCGAAAGGCCTAAGCGGAACAGAACGGAGTCAAATTAGGTCGGTCAAGCCTCACTTAAAAATACCGTAGAAACAAATGATATACGACCCGAATAAAGGGATTCCGTCTGAAATAAAGCGTCATTTTTACATACATTTGGAGATTTCAAACCCTTGCGTTATAAAATAAAAATAATATAATATAATAATATATATTAATATATATATATATATATATATATATATATATATATATATATATATATATTTTACATATATATATATATATATATATATGTAAAACCGTGTCGCGTCTCGCTTGATTGTTATTGGCCTGCATCTGTAGTCCAATCACGGATGTGCGAGACGGTCTGTCATCCGCTTGACCAATCACAGGGCACCAAAGGTGGTTGTGAATTTGATTTGAAAGACGAAATCGTATGTTTGATTGTGATTATGACGTAACACGCGTGTTGGATTCTCAATTCTTATTAATCCTTAATGTGATTATCCTTTTTGTTATTATTAAGTATCCTTAATGTGATTTTACTTACCCTACCTTTTTAGTACATACCAACATGGAACACCCCAGAGACTGTAAGATAATAGCCGATTCTCAGACTTACTGAATATGCACTAAAAATTTCATAAGAATCGGTCGAGCCGATTCGGAGGAGTATGGGAACAAACATTGTGACACGAGAATTTTATATATTAGATTAACAAAACTTTATGGTCTACTTTAGTTAGGGAAAGGAAGACCAGAAGGAACATATAGAAATATCTACACAAATTGAGACATGCTTGATAGTAACACCTACAATATGTGCCTACGAATCACTACGATCCCGTCATACCCTGAAACACACTAACGTTATTTAGTTATTCCGTCGGGTAAGGATAATATACGAATTCTAGACCAGCCTTGCGATTCTGTAACTCACTTTTCGAACTCACACAGCGGTTTTCACAGCGGCGGTCGCTCTCAAATCAGTCGTGAAGCAGTCATTTTACGATTTGGCATTCTGATAAACAATAAACTACAAGCTCCCTCCTTATCCGCTGTGCGAGTTCGAAACTGGTCCAGAATCTTCCCTTTAGGTTGGAGGAACACTACACCATACTTCCTCCACTATGCAATTCTTAACATTATTGTCGTTTTCTAACATCTTGAAAATAACAAAATAACTTTTGGCCTCGTACAAGTTAGTTATGAATTATAAATAATTCATAAGCACCAGCTTTCGATTTGAAACCTAAAGTACTCTTGGATATTGTCCAATACAAATAATTTCTCCACGACTCCGAGTGTTTACAAATAGCGTATGTAAAATTATATTGACCACACCCATTTCTATATTTAACTGATATTCTCGAGATTTTGCCTGGAATTGGGGCAAAATTAAAATTTCACGTTGTGTGGTTTGCGATATCTATATCTATCTATTCGAATAATATTGTCCGAGCTTTCTATACTATTGATTGTTTCTTTACCGTTATTATAAATCGATACTAGCGGAGCCGACAGACGTTGTCCCGTATGATATTTTAAGCGATTAGTATATTAAACAAAGTATGAAAGTACCGACTGCAGCGATTGGAAAAGTATTGTCCCTGTGGCAGTGTACTTTTAATGCTGGCAGCATTTCCTCGCTGTATAGCGATACTTATTCGTTGAGCGAGGAAATCACCATATTATATTTGTACCGTATTCTTGCAAACAATTATTATTAGTAACAATATCGCCATTGAATGTTATAAATTACCGATGCTGTTATAATATAGTATTTTTAAAGCTCGCTTACTGTTTATGATACTATTAAATAAATTATTATTATCATAATTATATTATAGTTAAGCCTTAGATCGTTTTAAAAGCGTCTATTAGAGCAATAGGCATTCGACCTTGTCAAAAACTCGCTGGGTAGACGTCAATCAAGGCTGGGGTCGAAGTTATAAACGGAAGCGTTTAATATAAACACCTTTATAATTTAGTTTACCGCAAAATAATCTTTATACATCTAAACGCTGGAGAGATTTTAAAGAAATTTTGTGGCTTCAAGTGGAATCGACATTTATAATTAGATTAATAATAATTAGTCTGTCGGGTCCAGTAATATCTCCTACTATTCAAATTAACATACACAAATTTTAAGATTGAGCTAAATAAAACTGTACTTTTAACAGTGTTCATCAGTCAACAACATACTTTTTGATATAACCAACATATATTAGGTAATTTAAACAAACATTTACAAGTTGAATAGCATCAAAATTTTGTTTAAATAAAAATTCCCGATCAAAACAAAAAGCATCTGGACTTTTTAATGGTATCTATAAAATAACAAACAATCATATTGGCAATTTGTATGAGTTTTTAATTATTTATTTGTTTAATTATGCAGTATAAGAGTCTTCTTCTACTTTTGGTGCCTCTAAATTACGTAGAAGAACGTGAGATATCAATAAGCAATATCCGTCCACTCCCAAACGTTGGCATGAATTGCACGCCTCGGCAGTGCTCTACTCTCGACATGTCAAAAAACTTGTCTTTCGAAACTTGAATGACTTTTTTCTCACTAATATAACACTTACAGGATAATATGAGTGCACTAAAATCGAGTTAAATAATCTATCAAGCACATATGGTATTTTTTATGAACAATTATTTTGTTTGACATAGTAAATAATACCATTAAACTCAATCATTCTTGGACGTCCGTCAGTCTGTGTTTATGGATCCATGTATGTGGCAGAGAAATTGGTCGAAAAATTTATCGTACCAGAATACTTTTTTTCTTATTATATAAAGTTATACCCTGGGCTGATTCCTAGTTAATATTAGCGTTCTAAGTACTGTCGTTTAATTATAATTTGTAAAAAAACTAAAACACGACTGTGTATTTGTATATCTATATATCTACATTTATTTTAGTATATTTTTTCCTCACCTTAGAGTTATGGCGCCACTATATATTTTTTTATTATATTAAGTAAGTAGTAAGAAGTAAAAAAAAATGTAAACGAATGATTTTGTTTTTAATGTGAATGACCGATATGAGGCGTGCACTTTTGGATTTTCCAAACTTTTTTTCCTTTCACCATCACGCCCTTTACGTCTTTACCCATTAACACAATTGAAGGAGGTGATGGCAGTCACGGCCCAACGTGGCCCAGGTACATTAACCGTACAGTTCTTATTTATACTATTTATACAATATATAAACTACTAATTCTCGGAACCTGCTATTCTTCAACTAGCAATGTTTAATAATACCATCATATTAAAACTTACGACTCTTGCAAAATTGCACTTTCTACAATTGTATAGAAGTTTTTTTTCTACGAATAATATTAAATACATACCAATACGTATAACACGACAGGCAAGTACAATCTTTGTTCTGCATTTATAAAACTAAGTAAAAAAAGTTGTTTACGCTCCAGGCTATAGCTTATCACCCTGCCTACGTGTTTCGAATATAATATAGAGATAGAAATAGAACACGGCTTGTTTCACATCATTATTGGGCTTGTAAGACAGGTACTGAATGTGAATTCACAAGTGTCCAAAGGAAGATGTAAGCTGGAGAAATGTACATTTAGTAATACAGATGATACGCAACTATTTGTATAGGTGAGATAATTATTGTATACAGAAGTGGTGTTACTGCTGGTTTGGTCTCAGATTTCCTTAGATCAGCTCTCTGACACAAAGATTTTTGGTTCTTATTTATGTCGGCTCTCTTACTTATAACTTTAAGGGTCTGTTTCACAATGTATGGATAAAGTACCAAATAGCTATGCAACACATACATTATTTGGAAGATAAATTGTGCTATTTGACATTCATCGGACTCATAACTTATGATTATGTGACGAATAGCGCTATCCGACAGTCGTGAAACGCAACAATAGTGTTTATACTACCAATAAGTAATACTCGTAAATAGCTAATTTGGAACTTATGTAGAACTTATCCGTACATTGTGAAACAGACCCTAAAACAAGTATTAATTATCTACATACAAATCATACATGTCTCTCACACCTCCAGCCTCTAGGCTAACACAGTAGCCAGAAACTCCAGAGGGATCGTTCCGTTAAGTGTAAATAATATAATATAGGGTTAACTAAATATTCCATTTTGATAGGATAGTTTTTGACTATACAGGAATCATAAATAGCGATATATCTACTTTAAAAATCTTGATATTGTTAAAGTCGTAATGGTATTTGATAATTCATTTATTAACCTTTCTTACCACCATTACAGATTCACGCTAATTCAATAGAAAAAACCTAAAACTTTTCATAAAAAGTTACATAAAATTAAACCAACAGTCTAGTTTGTGGTCGGATAGCAGTCAATAAAAATATAATAGTCTTATTTAATAGAAAATTCACTTTTAAGTACTTTAAACTACTACCAGATAAATTAAAAAAATGGCGCAATTTTTTTTTGACTTCAGATTTGTGTATCTGTTGCGTAAGCATTTCAAATTATTGTACATAAATTAGTTCATTTTTCTATTGAACGTAAGTTACTAAATCAAAACGACAATTTATAAAGTCAACGTAAAATCGAATAATTATTACTTCATTATGATTTCTACTGCGACAAGTTTGATAACGAGTTTTTAATTGAAGATAGGCCTTTCGGCTATATTAATTTTAATAATTATTTGATATAAATTAACTTGTCAATCATACTGATTAGCATGGATAATACGAAATTATATTTGTTTATTTTAATATTATTATATTATATTAAAATCAGTTAAGTATTTGTTATATCGCCTCAAAAGTTCAATCTAAATTTATATTGCTTTAAATAGGTTTGTAGTAGAAAAAGCGAAGTGCTTACTGACACGTTAAATTATTCTGGGTCATCGATTTTGCTCAATAAAGGGACCAAATCGAAGGTCCTTGGGTATCTTTCGATGTCATTAGGGTTATTCAAGATTCTTTGTGCATCTTCTGTCAAATAAATATGTTTATTATGGCATATAAGATACAGGTATCACTTATTCCACGTCATTAAATTATAATAGATAGATATTCCTACTCATCGGTAAAGAAGATATGTTGTGTTGTGTACGCCGAGAGAAAAAGCCGGCAAGGTGTTTGTAGGTGGAAAATATTAGTAATTCAAAAACTGTGTTCTACAATTTCATCTGCGTTGCTTTGGGCGTAGCGTATATATAGCGCTACAATTCAGCACAATATAAAGATCTAGATATAAGACTTTTGTTGTGGAATGAAATATATTCTACGACCAATTATCATACCTACTACATACACCTCATAAATATTGATCATGCCGTTTGGGAGGAATGCGACCACAAACACGATACGAAATTTGTGTATTTATTTATTTACACTTCGTTACCTAATTAGTCAACGGGCGGCTTCGCTAACAAGCGATTTGTTCCAGGCAACCTTAGTATAGACAAATAAAAAAGATACACCAACTGTGGGTAAAGTACAAGAAGTGCATAAAAATTAACAAAAAGAACAAAATTAAAATCTAAATAAATAAATAATAATAATATTATTAAATTTCAAAAGCTAATTTTGTGTATAATATACAGAAGTTAGAGAAATTGTTAGATAATATTTTATTTATTCTGATAAGTCCTTATAAAGTTATTGCAGCGACGATCAATTGTACCTAATAAAATACGTAAACTATAATAATGCATGAAAACTTAAGGGCATATTATTTTTTATAGGATAGGAGGGCAAACAAAGGACGTCCATTTTTGAGGGAGAGTTGCCGGCCTTTGAGTACGCTCTTTTTTATTTAGTTTTAGCGAGAAATTTTCTCAGGCCATTCGATTTCTTCACCTAGATACAGACTAACAAATATTGTATTTGCAAGTTTTGATTCAAAAGTCGACGACATATCAGGCACGGGAAGATAGATGCGAAGAAGCTATAAAGGGTTGGCGCCATTTGTCTAATAAATTTTTAATTTGAACCTTCCTTTTACAGTAAATTAAATAGGCTCCATTTGAGCTTTCGCGAGAATGTTTTCACGTAATTGAAAACGGGCCACGAGTGTATTTTATGAGAGCTCAAGTATGGAATTTCACGTTGATGGAAAATAACGTTTAACGTTAGATCAGGTATTGCGACTGCGAAACTTGTTGCTGAATTTCTTGGGAGAGAGACAGAGCGTTCAGAAGAGTTTCAGCTGAGTTTCATCATCAGAAGTCATCAGAAGGTCTCTAACGAGAAGGTAACCTTCTTCAATTATTTATAATGGGTAAAATCCAGGGTAAATGGTGTGTTGGTAGATGGAAGACATCATTATAGGGATTGCGGAAGAGTTGCTGCATCTGGCACAGGAGACTCACTTCAAGAGACTGACAGTCAACCTCCAGTAATGGAGAGGCACTATAAGAAGAAAGAAGGTAATGAATATTAAAATATATAACATTTTAGGTACCTACAAACGTGAATTAGTCTCGATAAAACCCATGCTACGAGAACACTCGTAAATCAACCAATTTTGTGTCACGCAACTCCTATTACCTTGCGTAATATTGCTTGTTAGGAAATTCATTTATCTTGATTCATGTCAAGATAAAATCTTTTTCTACTTTTATTGTCTCGCTTTTACTAATTTAGACCTAAATCTATATATATAAAAATGAAACCCGATTTCCGTTGTCACGACATAACATGAAAACGGCTTGACCGATTTGGCCAATTCTTTTTTTATAATATTCTTTGAAGTACGAGGATGGTTCTTACGGAGAGAAAAAATAAAAAAATTGAGTGAAAAAGTCTAAAAACAACACTTTTCTATTCTTATTCAACCTAACCCATACATAATATTCGTAATAATAATTAAAAGTCAATTTGAACTTTAATACTAGCATTAAGTTCAAGTGTTAGTAGAGGGGTTCCGGAAGGGTACATTTTTATTTTTTGACCTAATGTATTTGATGTCTTATCAACTTTCTTTTTTTCATCTTAGCTAGACCGGTGTCCCGAATAGCAGAATAAGTATTTAAAAAAAAATAAAGAATCGTCTGTTAGGCGGTACGATGTTCGCCTGGCCAGCTAGTTTCAAATAAAATATATTAACTTGCAGCAAATTATGGAGTTTCTATGGCAAGCATAAATTAAATAGCTTTGCGATTTCTGTAAACCACTAACTACTTACTATATAAAAATAATATATTTAATATCATCAAGTGTCATCAGAAAAAAATATTTGTGGTTATACAACATCCAGTGGTGCTTGAACCTGCAATTTGATTAAGGGGCAATCGAAAGCAGCTGGATATACACAACGTGGAGACGTGAGACTGAAGCTAACCAAATTGGAACCCAATGCAAAATCTCTGTGCAGCAAGCATCAATCGCAAGGATCTCATTAAATAATTTGGAATTTCAGTTAACAATTTCCTAGTGGTTTATTTCTAAAACCTATCATTTAAATTTCTTAAGTAAACAATTACATTTTTAATATAGGTATAAGTTATGTACGTTACATGGGGGGGGGGGGGTATAATAATGTGGCATATGGCACAAAAAAAGGTTGGGAGAAACTGCTCTAGATTGTCTAGATAGATTTTTTTGTGCTATTAAAGGGAACCATAAAATTATTGTCTAATTTGATATGGCTTGCACGCGGTTTTCATATCGGTGATAGAAGTTGTAAGAGATTCGGGTTGTATTTTATAGAGAAGAACGGTTGTCAGATGTCTATAGAAATATAAATCAAAGCAATTACTTTGATTCGTGTTTTACTTATATTCGGGCGTAAGAGGTTAACCTTCATCCTGGTGAGTTTGATTTCCATCAAATAATAAATGTTTTAAAAATTCAAAGAAATATAAGAGTTCGACTACAGAACAAAAAATTGGGTTATGTAACTTTTTTTTTAAATATTAGCCCAATTTACTTTATGAACTAATTCAGATACAATTTACTTTACTAAACTAACTTAAGGTGTTTTATACTTTTTCGTTTTTAGTTTGAAAATTAAAGAGGAAATTCAGAGCAACCTCATTCCAAAAAGAATTTCCCAAACTAATGTCGGATCGTTAGCATGTAACTTTGATGTAATGTCCGTATGTTTACGACTGAATCGTTACTTTTAAGTCGTAAATTACGTGTTTATTATTGTGGTGAAAATTGTGTTTAAACGATCTTAGAGGCGTATTTTAAGGTTTGAGGTAACAGCGGTATTCAAAATCGTTGGTAAAAGTATAAGCCAACTCTAGAGAGCACTTTTGCCGAGTCATTTTAGCATGTTAATTATTTGCTATTATTATTATTTTCTTTTAAATATTTTTTTTTATGAGAAACTTAATATATACGGAAGTGATACACGTCGCCATCTGACAGCCGTCCTCATTTTAGCCTACTAGGCTCATTCGGATCTTTAATGCCTTTTTGAATTGGTTAAACAAGCTAATATTACGAATTTTAGACGGTAATTGATTAAATATTTGCACACCCTCATACTTAATGGAATTCTTCAAATAATTTGTACGCTTCAAATTACTTCGCAAGATAAGCAAACTCGCTTGACAAGTATTGCGTGTAGTGGTGTGTTTGATTTTTTTAAATGATAAACTACTATGGAGTTATTTAATTTTTTTAATTAAGATACAAGTGCTATAAACATTTAGTTGTTTAATCGTCATAATTTTGGATTCTTGGTAGATTTTATTAGTCTGTACTAAAATTTTTATCTAAATAGCCATACAAAATATATCTTTTGCCGTGTTATATATTCCTAAATTCCTAATTTGCCGTGTTATATATTCCTAAATTAAAAGATTGGATTAAAAAGAGTGGAGTTTATTGCCAGTTCTTCTCGTCCGTTCTACGCCCTTTATTTGAGAACTGACAGTAAATGTAAAATTAGTAGCATTTAATATGTATTGCTTTGGTGACGTTCATAAATGTACATTGTGTTACCTAAATGAATACATGATTTTGAATTTATATTCACATTGTATACTCGCGGATGCTTGGCGGATCCATACGAATTCTTCGATACAAAGAGTCCCCTCGTGAGTTGTGTACTGACATTTAACTAAGTAATACCTTGTTTGACTGTGTTGTTTAATATTGTAAAAGTGAGGTTATAAACGTGAAGGTGTATGTGGAAAATTCCGTATAAGATGGTCAGTTGAATAAATATCTGACTTAAAACTTATAATGTGCTTTTTGATTATTCGATTGCAAATCCTTCCTTTAATATAATTCTGGAATAAAATTAATGGTCGAATAATCTTTTATGCTTCCCATCATTCAATGTAATGGGCGCTATAAAGTCTTTCCTATAGGGACTATGGAAAATATTCAATTCCATTGTGGATAATTTGTAAGAATTTAAATTATCTTTAATACTAACCACTTTGAATATTACACCATGGTTCGAGAATTAATCAAATCATTTTTATAACTTGGAGCTTTTCGTTACTTAGATCGAAAAATAATAAGATCTTTTGCATTTATTAGCAAGCACAGCCTTGGAATAAGGTCTTTGCTAGTGTATGGGGACCTTTGATTGAAGGGACCGGAGAGTACCCGGTAAGTGGCAACTTCCACAAACTAGTGGTGCGCGGATAAAATACCTTTAAACTGCAAACGTCGAAGTGTTTCGGAACTACATTTTCATTTATTATTAAAACTTTTGGTCCTTTAGCATGTATCATAAGCAAATGAACCTTACTTTCGACAATATAATATATGAACATATTAATTTTTGTTGGTGTGTTTAAGAATATTGTATATAAATTATTTACACCTAACGTTAGACGATGTTTTAGAAACATAATAATAATAAATGTAAAGAAAATTAGTCAAACAATTACGATTAAATAAAAAAATCGACGTTCAATTTTAACTTTTTTATAACCTATAAAATTAACTAAAATTGTAATTATTGATAACCTATAAAAAAATCTGACACGAAAAACAAAAGCCTGAGTACTTTATCACGTACTTTTTTTTTATGGCTCTGGCACGGTTTGTGCATTAGCCAGCGTCAAGTATGAGATTTTTATCATTCGTGCTTTTTGCCTTAGAAATTTGATCATATCCTCCATGTACGGTTAAGGCACTCGCCCGGTACCACACAACCCTCCCAAAGGCCGAGAACAAATTTAAATTAAATTAAAACTTGCCCTCGAACCGAGAATCGAACCCGGTACCCCTCACCTAGCTGCCACTTAATAAGACCGCTAGGCTATGAGGCCCCCATCACGTACTTAAGAATATAAATTCACCTTTATTCTGACGTCATACGTATCGTATTAATAATCATTCAAGATTGGAGCAATGACGTCACTCTCCTTCACTGTGATGGCAAATGTATCGGGAAACTAATGCTTGCAGCTGATAAGATTCAATGATTCATGGTTAATTTCACGTATTTTAAAGTATGGGAAGTTCGTATTTTAATGATATTATTAGCCGCACTCAAACCGTATCAAAGTAGATTCGTAATTGGGGATAAGTGTAAATTACATATTCTTCCAAGTAGATATATATTTTATATATTATATTTTTAAAGACAATTCACACCAATTGACCGAGTCCCATGCTAAGCTGGTGAAGCTTGTGTTATGGGTACTAGGCAACGGATATACATACATATTATTGATAGATAGATATATAAATACATATTTAAACACCCAGGACCTAAGCACAACACCAAATGCTCATCACATCGATGTTCGTCTCAGCCGGGGATCGAACCCGGGACCCATGGATTCGTAGTCAGGGGTACTAACCACTAGACCAATGAGTCGTCCAATAAAATATGATAATAAAGCCCACTTATTTTCTTTAAAAATGTTAAATAAGGTTTTTTCTTGTCACTCAAACTTCCAACCAACCAACTCAAACTTCTTTCAGTACCATTGATTGAAACCCGTTTACAAAGCCCTCCAGATTTTTCCAAATATGGCTTTACACATGGCTTTCTTTCTCCATACGCTTCTATATGTATCTACATTTTTAGAGCGCCCCCTCTTTCTTCCCCTTGGTCCTTTTCATATACTTGTATAAAAGTCCTAAAGCTATATGCTCCGCCTAAACAATAGTTTTACATTAGAAAAATGATCATATCAGGATGTTCCATTCAAATAACACGAACGGCCGCAAAGACCTAAACGCGGTTATAGTGGTAATTCTTGTGGTTACTGGGAATTTCTCACGTAGATAAGGTGTAACAAATTATTCGAATATTAACGACAGAAATTTTGCTAAATTTTAATTTAGATTGACATTTAAAATAATTGTGTACACCTTATAGGGTACACGTTTGCACACTAGGTGAGACACTTACATAATCAAAGATAATATCGTTTAGAAAACTAAATGTAGCGTGTGGTTGCCTAGCAACACTATCAAGGAGAACAACGAATTTATAAAAACTAAGTCAACTTTTACTTTTTACAATTAAATAAAATACCGAGCTCATTTCATCACAGCGTAATAAATATAGGATATTTTATAAAGTGTAGATTCCCTTCTTCGTGTTATATTTAGTTTTAATTTATACTAACATATGAGTAAATAGTAAAATTATGTCATATTATACTCCGCTATTATTGTAGGTACTGTACATAGTGTTTCTGTTTTATTATTATGCTAATTCAAGAGATCTAATATATTATACATTTTTAATATAATATATATAACAGGGGAAAACTGACAGAAAGCTCACCTGATGTTAAATACACACATTGCACACTGCAAGTGCTTTCTAAGCTTTTTAAGAGTTGGTACGCTCTTTTCTTGAAGGACCCAAAGTCGAATTGGTTCGGAAATTCTTCAATGGGCACCTGGTGCCACAAAATGGTGATGCGCGGCTAAAACGAGGTGATACGGGTGGAATTTCGCATTCTGCTTCGATGATGGTGAAACTCAGCTGCAGGTATTAAATCTAATATGTTGCCTGCTCTCAAAGTATTTTGAATCAATTCTAGTCGAGTAAGGTTACAAACGGTAAAAGATTGCGAGTAAAATCTAACTATAGAAGTTAAGACATTTTGAAATAGGGTCAAGAATTACGTATGCGTTCGTTCGGCTATTTTCGTCGACACTCGTGATGCGTCGGCTATTTCAGATCGGTCCTCATTTCGCCGGTTATTTTGGATAAACTGTCTTCGATGTAAAACAAATGTTGTTTATGTTACAAGGTACTGAGATATTAAATTATGGCGAACGGCATTTCGTTAATACGAAAGCCGATAAAAAATTTGAGCTTAATTACAAAAGTTGTTCGCGAAACTTTGCGAACTATGGTAGGCGAGGATAGTAGATATAGTAGTAGTTTTTATTTATTTTTTCTTAATAAGCAAGTTTATGACACTATATATGGCACACAAAGCCTATACTACTCAAAGAATTAAAAAAAAATCAGTGTCGCTGCCTCAGATTTCTGTATCTGTTTCATGATCATTTGTCAATCTAATAGGCAAGAAGGATCAGACACACGAGTGTGAAAAGCGCACATAGAAAGAAAGTCCATTGGTGCAGAGCCGGGAATCGAAACTACGACCTCAGGAATGAGAGTCGCACGCTGAAGCCACTAGGCCAACACTACTCATAGAAGAGAATAAAATAAATTATACAAGCCAAACATTTATTAATGATGGGCGAATATTCGTGTATTATAATGTTTAAACTCGTTGTTAGTCTAAAATTATGCAGCGTTATCAAATTACATTGTACAATGTTTGTGGTAGTGAATTTTGTTTTGAATTTAGACGCGTTCTAAATTCAAAATATTATTCGTTATTGCTTCGAGCCGATATAAAGAAAGAAAACTTTACAATACTTTATTGAAAACTAGCTGGCCTGGCGAACATCGTTTCGTCTAACAGTCGATTCTTTATTTTTTTTAATACTTATTCTGCTATTCGGGACACCGGTCTAGCTAATAGCTTAGATATAAAAAAGAATGTTGATAAGACAACAAATACATTATGTCAAAAAATAAAAATTTACCTTCCCGGAACCCCTCCACTAACACTTGAACTTTATGATATGGTATTAAAGTTCAAATTGACTTTTAAGTATTATTACGAATATTATGTATGTTAATATAGAAAAGTGTTGTTTTTAGACTTTTTCACTCAATTTTTTTGATTTTTCTCTCCGTAAGAACCATCGTACTTCAAAGAATATTATAAAAAAAGAATTGGCCAAATCGGTCAAGCCGTTTTCATGTTATGTCGTGACAACGGAAAACGGGTTTCATTTTTATATATACGTATATAGATTATAAAACAGTGGTGAGTTTTCGTTAATACTGGGCCGTCTTTGTGAAACCGAACTATAAAAGAATTCGAAATCTTTATAGTATTTATATGGAGTAAAACTATAATCAGTTGCTATCCAAAAATTGGAAGTAAAAGGACAGTACAAGAGATGGGAAGATGAAATAAAACTGGATGCAGGCATGGTTTAGTCAAGAATGGGGCGAGTAAGGGCAGAATGGATAGGTCAGAAAGGGACCTTTGTCGGCAAAGAAAGGAGTTTTTAATAGTGTGTAAGAAAAATGAACTTGTCCGAAATAAAGGCTGTTTTTATATTTTTTTATAAGTGGTTTAGTGGTTTACGCACACAGTGTGTTATCTTGCTGTGCCAAGGTCCATCCCAGACCGTTCATGACCGATAAGGGGCTTTTAAACTGTTAATAGCGTGGTGGGGTACGGACAAGGCTACGCTGTTATCGTGTTCAGCCTCTATTGCTGGTGGTGGTACGTAACGTGTTTGTCACGAAAACCCAAATTATGTAGGGGTAGGGTAGGGTAGAAGGACTCCTTTCTCCGCAATTAGACTCGTGGTTGGTCCGTTGTGCGTACGAGTCCTGGCTAATTTAGCCAGCCTAGCTCCTTCCAGAAGCACAGAAGTCTCCTGGGCACTTCACAGGCTTCCCGGAGCGACCTCACCGTTCCGAGGATTTTTTCACGTTGATTTGCCACAGCCTCGCATTCCAGGACTACGTGGGTGACTGTTTCTTCTGCGCTGAAACAGCCTCTGCACAGGGGGCTGTCTGTCGCGCCTAGGATAAAAAGATGTTTATTTAGGGGGCAATGACCCGTTATTGTCCCTATCATTATTTTAAGGTTGGTTCTATTTAAGTTAAGTAGTCGCTTTGTCAGTTGCGGGTTTACTGCTGGCAGAGCCACTTTGGACTGTCTGCAGGCCGCACCATGCGACCATCGTTGTTGCTGGAGTTCAGCGGATCTCTGGCGGATCCAGGTTCGCACCAGCGGGAAGGGCAAAGGAAGGAGCGGATACGGGCCAGCAGGCATCATTCCGGAGCCTCTTCTCGCAAGCTCGTCCGCAGCATCATTGCCGAGAGATCCACTGTGTCCCTTTATCCACTGTAAGGTAACCCTATTGGTTCGGGTTATAACCTCCAGTGCTTCATGACACTCCAGTATTAGTTTGCTGTTGGTTTTTTTGTTTCCGAGCGCCATCAGCACGGATGCACTGTCGGATACGAATTTAATGCAAAAGTCATTAATCCCTAGCCGCTGCACGGCTCTGGCTGCTTCGGTTAAGGCGACACATTCACATTGAAAGATCGTGCTCTGTGTGCCCAAGGGTAGGTGTATGTTGATGTTGAGATCAAGAGAGAATATGCCAGCGCCTGAGCCAGACCCTGTTTTGGATCCATCTGTATATATACGTAGCTCATTCACGGTCGACCGATCATGTTCCTCTTCTCTCAGTTGTATATGATATTTCCTGTTAAATATTAATTGGTTAGTGATTCTATCACAGGGCGCAGCAATAAGAGGTTGATACTCTATTGCCCTGTTGAGAATCGCTGTGTGTGTACTGTAGTGATTTTTTCCCCATAGATCCAGTACCATAAGCCTGATAGCAGCCAGGGCTGCCTCCTGCTGTATGTGTAGGTCCAGGGGTAAGATCTGCAGGGCCATCTCCATTGCTGCGGTTGGTGTTGTTTTCATGCAACCGCTAGCAGCGGACAAAGCAAGCCTCTGGAAGCGTCCGAGTTTGGTAATTGCCGTTTGAAGTTCTGTTCTGGGCCACCAAACAAGGGCTCCATAGGCTAGCATTGGCCTAATTATGGCAGTGTATATCCATAATGTTATCTTAGGCGATAAGCCCCATTTCACGCCTAGCATCTTTTTGCATTGATAAAAGGCGATCGTTGCTTTGTTTAGTTTGTGTTCTAGATGTTTGTTCCAGAGCAGTTTACTGTCCAAAATCACACCTAGGTACTTGATTTCATTCTTGAGAATGAGTTCAGTGTTGAAGAGTTTCGGAAGTTTGTACGGTCCAAGAACTCTTCGGTTGGTAAAAAGTATTAGTTCTGTTTTTGATGGGTTGACAGATAACTCGTGCTCATTGCACCATCTCTCAATCACTTTGAAAGCTCGTCTCATGAGGTCACATAAGGTGCTTTCAAAGTTCCCAGATATCAAGATTGCTATGTCATTAGCATATCCCACAGTGAAGAGATTGTCAGCGTTGAGTTTTGTGATTAGTTCATTAACCAAAAGGTTCCACAGTAGCGGCGATAGAACACCTCCCTGCGGACATCCTCTGCTGACAATGCCTCGTGTTGTGGAGTTTACCGTGAACTGTATAGCTCGTTGTTTTAGCATGTTGTTTACCCATTCTATAAGGGTTGATGGTACTCCACATGACCTTAGTGCTCTGGTTATACTCGTGAAGTTTGTTTTGTCAAAAGCACCTTCGATGTCAATGAATGCACCAAGGGTTGACTGCTTTAACTTCAGGGAGTTGCCAATGCGAGACACGACGCTGTGGAGTGATGAGTCCGTTGATTTGCCCGAACTGTAGGCATGTTGATTAGGGTGTAGGAATTTGGATAGCGATACCCGGCTGCGTATCTCCAGGTCTCCCAGCCTCTCCATCGTTTTTAAGAAAAATGAAGTAAGGCTAATTGGCCTGAAGGACTTCGCTTGGGTATAGTCCTCTTTACCTGGTTTTGGGATGAATATGATTTTTACTTCTCTCCATTTCAAGGGTATGTATCGGTGGGCTATACAGGCTCGGAAGACAGAGACAAGATAGTCTACTATTAAGTTCCCACTCCATCTTAGTAGGCCTGGGAAGATGCCGTCCAAACCAGCCGCTTTGAATGGAAGGAAGGAGTTGATTGCCCACGTTACTTTTTCATTAGTGATTATTTTGTGAGCTACTAGCCAGTCTGAGCTGTCGGTGGCTCTCTCTGAGTATGGTTGCCAAGCCTGTTCGTTGGCAATTATGCAACCCGGAAAGTGTGTTGCCAGTAGTAGTTCACATGTTTCTGAATCAGTTTTTGTAAATGAATTGTCAGGTTTTTTAAGACAACCGATCGAGTGATTGGGCTCTCTGGAGAGGCATGATTTCACCCTGGTTGCCTGGTTGTTGGTTTCAATACTGGTGCAGAAGTGTCTCCAACACTCCAGCTTCCTAGTACGTAAAAGTTTTTTGAATCGCCTTCTCGCGACCGTGTACTTGTCCCAGTCGGTGGGTAACCGTGTGTTCACTGCTCTATTGAACAGCTTCCTGACCTTCCGTCGGTGTCTCTCCAGTTCGGGGCACCACCAGTTATGTCTCCCTCCCCATCTTGGTATGGTAAGGGGACACGACCGTTCATAGCTTGTCAGGAGTAGGGACGTTAGGTTGTTTACATGTTTGTCTATGTCTTGTATATTTATGGTGGTTGGTATCGATAGTTTGTCTACCTCGGAGCTGATAAGTCTATGAAATTTTACCAAATCGGTTCTCCGCGGTATACGTCTAGGTTGAGGTTTAGGTAGCTCCCCTTTGATTGCAAAGCGGATCCACCTATGATCAGAGCATGATAACTCGTTGGATACGTGCCAGTCCTGTATTATGTAAAATATTTTTTTTTAAATATTAATTAAACATACTCTGGTTTGAAATTTGCTAGGCAACCCATATGGATTATATTTATTGACATATTAAATTAAATATAAAATACGTTTCATTAAATAAGCATCTCGGTGAAGGTCGTTGTATATCGGGATCTTAGACTATCCAGGGTTAAATCCCAAAGAATTATTTAGCGTTATTAAACAGGACTAGTTCCTACTTACTTGCTAGAAAAATCATATTATAAGTTTTATAATGAAAGCCTGTCTAGTTTTAAAATAAAATAAACTTACTATTTAAAAGTGAACACGGAACTATGTCATGCGGGGCACTAGACTGCACAGACAACTTTACACTCCATTTGTAAACCCACAGCCCACTGAACTAGAATTAATCTTTCGTCCATATCTTACCTGAAAATAATAAAATATTATTCGTTATTTACGCAAATAGCAAGGACATTTTTATTGGATTATCAAGGCTTGGACTGCCGCATATTATGTCGCCTAAATAGAAGGGAATATATAATTATCTTGATAGAACCCACGGTAACTTCAGCCTTGCGATTCTGTAACTCACTTTTCGAACTCACACAGCGGTTTTCGCAGCGGCGGACGCGCTCATATCAGTCGTGAAGCAGTCATTTTATGATTTGACATTCTGCTAAGGAGGGAGCTTGTAGTCTATTGTAGTAGTAGTTTATAGAAAAGTGAGTTACAGAATCGCTAGACAGGGGTTTAGTGGGTGGGACAATAATATAGTCTGTAAAGTGCATCCCTCGGACCCTAAGCCTTCAAGAAAAGAGCGTACCAATTTTTAAAGGGCTGGCAACGCACTCGCGAGCCCTCTGGGATTGAGAGTGTCCATGGGCGGCGGTATTAACATTAGGTGTTGTTCGAATCGCTGTTGGATTTGTCTGTATTTTCTTTCTACGTACACTTAACACTGGCACCTACAATGATTCTATAATGTAAAAAATGATCAAAGAAACGGAAGCAAAATGAGGCTAAGATATAAATGGGCGCCACTAAACTATTTATATTAGTTGTAACGGCATGTCGTACAAAAATATAGTTTTATTTTCTAAAAAGGCAAATGCAAATTGTCATATAATTTAATAAACTAAATGATGTGCGCACTGGACCTGAATAATCCGAAATAAATCACCGCTTTGAATTAAATTATGAAGTACTGCAGATTATGAATAATTGAAATAATTTTCAAATTTCATCCTTTCAATCCCATAATCACTGAATGAATAATTAATTAATTTAAATATCAAAAGATTGAGTATAACTTAGAAATTGCTTTGAAAGCTAAAATAAAGTCTAAAGGTAAAATGATATCGCACTGGCATTTGATTACAGTTATGTATGTATAGATTTCTGTGTGAATGAAGTTTAAGAGGATCGAATGTTTTTTTTTTTAATTTACCACGAGGCAAACGGGCCGGGCCGCCTATAGACACTCACATTGCCAGGAGGCTCGCAAGTACGTTACCGGCCTATTACAATGGTACGCTCATTTCTTGAAGAACCCTAAGTCAAATTAGTTCGGAAATCATTTTGAGCAGATTTCAGATTTCATTTCATTTCAGAGCCATATAGAAAGACCATTGATCAAGCCGGGGATCGAACCTACGAACTCAGGAATAAGAAACTACTAAGCCAACACTGTCCATTAATATATAATAAAATTGGACTTTAAGAGACGTTTGGCGTGGTGTATGACTGATAATAAATTATAGATTTGTGTTTTATTTGTGAATTCACTTCTACTTGCGTTGTTGTTGTTTTTTTGTATTATTTTGTACTTTTTTCTTTTGTGTTGTGTTACTGCTAAAAGTCGGTTTAAATAATTATAGGTACCAATGTAAAAAAAAATTTTTTTTATTATTTTATTACTACTATGTAGGTTAAAAAATTGTAAATAGTGAATATCTGATTGTTATGATTACTAATAAAATAAATATGATTAAGACATTATAGATTTACTTGCTCAAATTACGTTAGTAAAATCACGGATTCAAATATTCTAGACGTATTTAATTGTCCTTTGGTCTTTTAAATTAAAATTTCTGAATGAGAGCCAAATTCTTCAGCATACTTATTAATAAAGTTAAAGACAAAATTCAGTCACTGCAAATGACAGATAAGGTACTTTGTAGAACTTCTAACGACGAATTTAACATCCATAAAGTTAATATAAACAAATTTTTACCACATCGCCATTTTATTTAGTTTTCGCTGTTTTATAACTATTTAAAGTATTAATGACCCGAAACTTGCTTCACTAGGAAAGCAAATTACATCAAACGATATATAGTTAAGTAAAATTTTATTAAGGTTCTGAGCTATGATTTCTCGAATAAATTATGAACATCTTTCTAAATACTATAAGCATATCATAGATTTAATCATATTTTTATTTACTTTACTTATTTAATACAGATAAAGGATTTGTATTTATGTCAATTTGTAATGATTACATTTAAAAAATTTAAACAGCTTATATTAGAAGGTCCACGTAGAGCGCTAAACGCTACGGATGCTACGTGGTTCTGTCGTAGCACTTAAATGTAATAAGATTTACACATGGTTTCATTGGCGTAGATAGTCAGATATTTTTTTAAATATTTTTTTTATAACTATGCAAAACAAGGATAATTGAATTAGTGAGTAGTAATAGTGTATGGTGTACAACTTATGTTAGACTTGAAAAGCGCCTTAAACCGAGACAGAGTTGCATCGAATACTTATTGCACAATCTTATCAAAACAGCTGGAGATCAAACCTACGACCTCAGAAACTCATGCTGAAGCTACTAGCCCGTCACTGCTCATATTCTATAAACAGATTTTGTATGAAAATAAGACAGTACAATTTCTAAGAAGTTGAAACGTTCAGAGCTATATCAATATTAGCTTCGAAGCATAGTAAAGTTATCTCAGGGACTGCTGTGTCATTGTCCTTAAATATGTTTCAAGATAAAATTTCGAATATACTAAAGCATGCGTTTCTCGGGCCTCATACCGCTTAAGCCCCGCCATCTATGGATCTTTCAATGTGTACATTAACACTGGTTCAATTGCTTCTTACTTAATGTACACACACACAGTCACAGATAAATCTACATCATTATTTATTTGCGAAACTAATTTACAGTAGCAACGGTATATCCTGTTTAATTATATTATTATTTTATATGTTTTAATAATTTTAACTGTATGCATTTTAATAATTTGACACTATCGTATTGGCTTGTTGAGCAGTGTTGGCCTAGTGGCTTCAGCGTGTCATACCTGAGGTCTTAGGTTCAATCCCTGGTTGTGCATTAAATCAAAGAAAACATCGTAAGGAAACCTGATTAGACCTAAAAGGTCGACGGCGTGTCTCAGGCACAGGAGGTTAATCACCTACTTACCTATTACATTGACAAATAATGATAATGATACACATACAGAAATCTGAGGCCTAACTCTACAAAAGTTGTAGCGCCATATTTATCGTATTAGCTTAGTTTGTAAGGATATTGTTTATATATATATTAATATTAAACCTAGCTTAACGATTACAAAGATTTTGTAAGATTACAAGCTGGGGTGGCCGCAGAGCAGGCAGAAAATAATAAACGGCACAAATATAAGAGTCTTTCCTCCAACTTCAATTTTGTTCCCTTTGGAGTAGAGACTCTTGGGTTCAAGTGCATAGGCGCTTATTAAAGATTTCAGTAGGCGCCTAGTAGATAGTACCGGTGACCCCAGAGCTGGCACTTTCCTGGCTCAAAGAATAAGTATCGCAATAGCGAGGAAATGCTACCAGCGGTAAAGGTACGCTGCCACAGGGACCAAACTTTTTAAATTTGATTTGATTTACATTTTATTTATTTTTAATTATTTTTTTTACTTACTTTATAGGTTAAGAAAATTGTAAATACTGTATGTTAAGGTTAGTAGTTTATTAAACTATTTGCATATTCCGTAAAAAAAAAAAAGATTTTATTATACCTTTTAAATGTATTGTTACGTAAAACTTCATTTTTCATTATATACCGCAAATGTGAATAGCTCTGTTTACTACACGTGTAGCATAGTCAAGCTTCATCGACATACTGTACACGTCCAAACATATCAATAGAACTAATTTTAATCGGCCTTTTCGCCCAAAGGACTGTAACCAATCTATCGTATGAATCAGTATAATTAATTAAATTGCTCATGAGTCATCCCTCGTTATCAGATCTGTCAATGTAATACCGAATGTTTTAGACAAATTAGCGTTTGTGGTCTGAATATGCTTACGAGTATGTTTTCATGAAATAACGTATTATTACATAATACGAAGAACTGTAACCCAATTGAAGGTTGATTAAAGTAATTTTTTGTAACAATACTACACTACCAACTAACGTTGATGCAATTTAATTGTCAGTAATCTGACAAAAAGTTCACTTCATGCCAGTTTTTGTACTGTAAGAAATAGTTAGTCTTTATGTAAATATTTCAATCTATTACTGTTTATTGTTGTTTTAAATGTGTGTGTAATGTAAATAGTTAGAGCAGTGTTGGTCTTGTGGCCTCAGCATGCGACTCACATACCTGAGGTCGTAGGTTCGATCCCCGGCTGTGCACAAATAGACTTTCTTTCTATGTGCGCATTTAACATATGCTCAAACGCTGAAGGAAAACATCGTGAGGAAATCGACATGTCTTAGACCCAAAAAGTCGACGGCGTGTGTCACTGGAGGCTGATCACCTACTTGCCTATTAGATGTAAAAATGATCTTGAATCAGATTCAGAAATCTGAGGCCGAGACCTAAAGAGGTTGTAGCGCCACTGATTTTTTAATGTAAACAGTTACCACATTGGAGTTATCTGTAATGGAAGCTTATTTTATTATATAAATAAAAAAAATATAAAAAAAAATCTCGTCATCTTCAATGTTGTTAGTTCTACGTTAGGATATAATAATTCTAATGTTTTTGTTTTAGAAAATAAAAAACTGAAAAATGAACTACTATAATTTATTTATCCTATATAGAAATATTATAATAAAAATGTAAATCGGATGCCACACAGGTTATTGCCCCTTTAACGATGTGCTCAGGGTTCAATGGCCCGAGGCTCTTGAATAATTACGAGGAAATATAAATGAATAGAATGCTACGCACGTAATTAAAAGCGGACAAGTCACGATGAAGCTGTTCCTGACGTCAGCATTTGCGAGGGTATTAATAAAATGGTATCATATTGCAAAAATTAATTTAAATAAATTGTATCTTACTTTTTCTTTCTAGAGATTGAAACAATTACGATAAACATTTAAGGAAAGTTATCGATAAAGAAACACCTTACATCTTTATCCAACGACAAATTATTATTAAACGCACTTGTAACTAATATTATAATTATTATTCATTTTCATTAAAATTATAAACCATTATTGAACGATACCGACTGATTTCATTGCTTTGATTGTAGTAGATTTTCAAGTACTTATAGATTCTTCATTTGGGATGGGAAAAAATTAGATTATATTATTGCTTATAGAACATTAAATATATTCAAATTATTATCAATAAATACTATTAATTAAGGCCCTATCCCAGCACGAATTGCTGTGTCACTGTCTCGGGGTGGACTGCGGGGCGCAGTGGAGAGCTGGAGCACTGAGGCACGCCGACCCGTAATAACAATTTGTTATGTAAAACATTATATAAAAATTGATAAAATGTTTAATGTAATTTTATCATTTTTTTTCTGAAATGGATTACTTGGCTTGCGTAAAAATATATCCCGTAAATTTCAAAATCATGTTCAATATTCAGTTTCGTCATAAAATGAATTCAAAGTTTCAAAAATTGGCTATGTTTGGGTATTTTTTCGAGCGAAGTTATTTAAATCGTGTATCGATATTTCAAAATGGATACATAAACTACTCAACTCCACCATATATTTTTTCCACTCGCCCTACTTCAAGAAACGATGACGAAAAATAGAAAGAAACAATGTACGTTTTGGAGGTTGGCGACCAGATCGGTCCTTAATGTAGAACGTTTAATTAGCCTTATGGACGTGTATATTCGACATCAAAACCTCAGTGACCGACACATTAGGCAATTATTAGTCTCACCCAGTTGTGGTTGTCTATCACAGCGTATTAGCCTTTGATGGATAAACAAAGAAATATAACAATAGTTATATGTTCATTATTATTATTGAATTTTAATTTGGGCAAAGTATTCGTGATTCTCAAAACTGTGAAGTTAAAATGGTTTCGCACTGATATACATATATATATATATATATATACTAGCTGACCCAGCAAACGTTGTTTTGCCATGTATAATCGTAATATTTCTAGGAAACATTTTTTTAGTTCAAGAAAAATAAGTATCTACTCCAAAAAAAGGGGCTGATCGTTGAGGGGTGAAAATTAGGGGTTGTATGTATTTTTGTATTCAAATTCAAATTCAAAAATCATTTATTCACGTAGGTAACACAATGTACACTTGTGATTCGTCATTAAAAAAATAAATATTATTGCTTCTAATTTTACATTTACTGCCAGTTCTCAAATCAAGGGCGTAGAACGGAAGAGAAGAACTGGCAATAAACTCTCCGCCACTCTTTTTAATCGCCATGTTTTTTTTATTTTTTTATTTACACAACGTTTGTAAGGAGCTGCAACCATTACACCATGTTCCACGTGACATTTTAAGTAATTAATAATAATAGCATAAATAAAAACAAAGACCTTTCCGGTATCAGCAGGAGGCATGGTGAAATAGGAGCACGCACTTACATTCTCGTGGGAACAACACGCAAACACATAGTCGAAATAATTAACATCACCGCATACACGAATTCAAGTACGACCAGTCACCACAAGTAGCACCCGTTCACGAGTATGACGCATGGCCAGCCATCGGCCCCCTCGCCATATTTTAGGGAGAGAGACAACCCGACGCATGGACGCCGCCACAAGCAATGACATTTAAGCGAGCATGACGATCCTTGAAATGTGGACTTGGCTACATAAGAAAATAATAATAATACTGAAATAATTGGATACCACATGGATCACGGTTTGTTCCCACTTTACATTAAAACAGTCGTGGATGTTGACGATCGCCCCAGAGTCTGGAAATGCAGCCGAGAGATTCAGTCGTGTTACCTATAATATATACTGGAGCAACTCATATCCAAGCACTAGGATCGTTTAAATATTCATTTATATTATAATAAGCCTTAGCAAGCAGTTTTACTTTAATGTACGATTTAAATTTATTTATTGACAACGCTTGTATCTCACTAGGGATTTTGTTGAAAAAACGTATACAATTGCCTTGGAAAGAATTACTCGTTTTATGCAGCCTTCTGGTTGGTGCGCTAATTTTGTCTTTATTACGAGTACTATAATTATGGAAGCTACTATTCTTTTTAAAGATATCTATATTTTTCCGCACATACAAAATATTCTCATAAATGTATTGACTTGCCAGAGTCAAAATATGTAATTCCTTAAATTTGCTTCGGACCGACTCCCGTGGGGACAACCCACAGATCGCTCTTATAGCCCGCTTTTGCACTACAAATATCGATTTAATGTCAGCTGCATTACCCCACAAAATAACACCATATGACATAATGCTATGAAAATAGCTGAAATAAACAGGCTTTGCTGTGTTCTCATCCGTAAGATCGCGTATCTTTTTTACTGCGAACGCTGCGGAACTTAGCCTATTCGAAAGACCTTCTATGTGTCGGCCCCACTGGAGTTTACTATCTAAAGTAATTCCCAAGAACACCGCATTATCAACAAAGTCTATTTCCTCGTCTTTAATTATTATTTGAGAATGACTACTTTTTACATTTGTAGTTACAAATTTAACACATTTTGTCTTCTTTTCGTTTAACTTAAGATTATTTGTATTAAACCATAATAATTTGTATAAACCAACCAACTACACTGGAGATGGCACTGTTTACGTTATCAAGTGATGGATTTTGTCGTTTCACTTTAAATAAAAGCGAAGTGTCATCAGCAAACAGTACTATCTCGTGAAGCTCCTTTACAAGAAATGGCAGGTCATTTATATAGACGAGGAATAAGAAGGGACCAAGTATGGAGCCTTGCGGTACTCCCATAGTAACAGAGGATCCCTGTGATATAGCTCCATTTACATTTACCTTTTGAATTCTATCGCTCAGGTATGATTCCACAAGATTTAGCGCTTTTTCGCCAATGCCATAGTGTTGAAGTTTCTTGATTAGGATTAGGATTTTGAATCAATAAAAAAAAACAAATAAAATTGTCCAAAAAAATAAAACTTTGGGGTGGACCCCTTATCATTTAAGGGTTTGAAAGGTATATAATAGCCGATTCTCAGACTTAATGAACATGCATAAAAAGTTTCATAACAATCGGTCGTGCCGTTTCATAGGAGTATGGGAACGAACATTGTGACACGAGAATTTTATATATTAGATATAGATTGGAAGACCTAAAGCTAGTTCGTCAGACCTCGAATGCAAAAACGTGATAATGACACGCTTATTTAATATCAAATTAACTTGATAGATAACAATATTTCCTAAAATAATTATTGTATTATTATGTCCATGCATTGAGTGCCCCGGATTGCAGCGCGAGACGTCATTCGAAGATATAAAAAATATAAATTGTGATATGTTTATATTATTCTTCCAAAGACATGAAAACATATGATACCCTTTTCGGAGGGTGATGCCCAGAATAAACGAGTAGCTATGTTACGACCAGAATTACTATCTCCATATTAAAACGTTTAATTAAAACCTTCCAAAGTCAACTGATATACATTTAGTATGAACCTTGATCATATAGTACTATATGTATGTGTATAAAATACACAGTGACACAGGCTTTAATAAACAGGCTTTTAATTATGTGTCCCAATTAACGTCAGTTTCGTTTACGTCGAAGTTTATTATTAATTTATGAACCTTCGAGGGATAAGTTTTATTTACAAGAAACTTTGGAGAGAACATTATCAATTTTGAACTTTTACGATTGGAAACTTTGATTGCTAAGGAAAATACTTGAGATAAGAAGAGGTGTACGGGAAAAATGTTTTTGTTCTTAATAAAACGTTTTCCTAAATCGAAATAAGTGTTTTTAAAGCACTTTTTGTCGGATTTCAGTATTTGTTCGATTTGTCTGTTATTTTAAATTGTTGCTGATCTCTATACTTTTGTTTTGTTGATAAATATATAAATAATCTAAATATATAAAAATAACGTGTCACGTTGTTTGTCCGCTATGGACTCCTAAACTACCGAACCGATATCAATCAAATTTGCACACCGTGTGTAGTTTGATCCAACTTAAAAGATAGGATAGCTTACATCTCAATTTATACCCGCAATATTATGTTATTGCAAAATATTTGTTTATTATTTGATAGTCCCAATTCTAACAGATGGCGCTGTGTTGAGAGTACCAACGTTTCACATAAGCTACAATTTAATGCCATACCACCAAAAAGCATGGTGGTCACCATGACTGGTGTTCTCCTACCGTTTCCCTTGAATAGTTTACTACTACGTAATATAACAAAAATCTTAGCCACAGCAACGCTTGGCCGAGTCTGCTAGTATAATATATAACGCAACATAAACAAAACAATAACAGTTGTATTTTAGTAATAAAATTTTATAAAAATATGTTCTCACGTTAAAATAAAGCATATAACGATGGTCGCAGGTGAATTTCATCCGTATAAGAGAAAATCAATATAACTCTCAGAGTTTTAGATCGTAAAATATGTCTGCAGATATTTCGAAGTATGTAACTTTGCTTTACGGCCTTTTTATATTTCTCAAATCTAGAAAAGATCGCTTTTTTGAAAAGAACAGAGAGCAAACGAGCAGGAGTCTCACCATGTTAAGTGATACAACCCATGGACACTCTTAATGGGCTCGCGAGTGCGTTGCCGGCATTTTAAGAATTCGTACGCTCGTTTCTTGAAGTACGCTAAGTCGAATTGGTGCGCTCTTTTCCTAATTGATTACAAAAATATAAAGATTTAAAATAGATAGATTTATATATTAACTAGCTGACCTGGCTAACTTCGTTCCGCCCTACAACCTTATAATATCGTTGTTACTTTAATTTAACTTATTTTAGGATTTCATTAATGTTAAGTATTACATTAATACAACTTTTTTGCAAATACAGAAATGTTTTATTGCTTGCCATTGCGAAAGAAGAATGGCAGTTTTACACATTAGGCATCTTCTCTCTAGCGTCAATATGGCGATACTGCATGTTAAGCACTTTCTGATATCCAACATCTTTTGATCAGGATCAAAGCATGGTTATGCATCTCCTCATTCACCTCAAGATCGGAATTTCTTGAACTGACACGAATTCGACGTAAAATGATGCGTAGTTTTGTCAACAGATGGCACCATATGGTTTTTGCATTCGTAAAATTAATTAATTTATTTATTGTTATTCGATAACTTATCCGATATTTTATTGCTTATTCTGCTATTCGGGACGGAAAAAAATCCAACAAATCAAAAACCATGGCAATCGGTCCAGCCGTTCTCGAGTTATAAGTGTTGTAACAAACACGACTTTCTTTTATATATATAGATTATGTTTTAAATAAGATTGTCTGAAAAAAATCGCGACCGGTCTTATTGCTACATAAGGCCGGTCGTTGCACCATTTAATTATTTTTTCAATTTATTATAGTTATTTATTTTTATTATGTATGTACCATGTACTGTGAATAATATAAATCTTAATATCCGCGCATACAAGTACATAGTAAAAATTAAACAAATCTTTTAGCTTATATGCATTTATTAGCTTTTATGATAAAACTAAGATTTATATAGCTATTTAAATTAAATATATTTCATTTAGAGTTGCTCCTGAATCATTCAATTGCATTTAACGAGATTCAATTTATCAAATATCTTCTCAAAGTATAACATCCTTAATGTGGTTAAAGCGGAGTTTCCTGTGTTATCTTATATCAATCAATGTTAGGAATTTCAGGAATGTATTATAACCTAATTAATTCATATTAGTCATATTACGAAACGATAAATAGCTATACAATAATATGAAAATAATTAAATATACATAAAATAAGCCTTTATATTTCTATCAACGGTCAACATCATTTTTGATTTAATGAAGTTGTATTTATTGAATTCACACTTTTAAAACACATATAGATACATTTTCTTTTATTGGAAAATGAATTTCCATGGCAAATTTTTTACGGGTCTTAAAAAAATAATAAAGTGGCGCTACAACCTTTTTAGGTCTTAGCCTCAGATTTCTGTATCTGCCAGGTCTAAGGCAAGTCGGTTTTGCCATTTTAACGGTTTGAACACAACTTATCCGGATCTGGATATATTCGGTAGTGGGCTGATCGGTTTTAGAGAAAGCATTGTAGGGTGCTTTTCTCGAACCTAATTCGCTGTTTTGCTGATGATTTTTCTTTTTTTTCTGCTTTAAGTACCAACAAATTTCTAATAATTTTAATTTATTTTATTGTGTGCATTATCTTGTATATGTTTTAATTGTATTTTTTAATTTTTAATTTCAATTTTTTTGTAAAACTTATGTTTACTTTAATTGTCATACATTTTAGATGGAAGATTTTGTAAAATAAGCAGTAGATTTAGTACTATGTATGATGTCGTAAACTTAAAAAAAACGCATAGGTTTTTATTCAAAACACAAATTACATACATACATTATCTAATAGGTCAAACAAAACGTAGACACAGTGACGTAGACCCTCGCAACAGATGTCGTAGCTACAGTGACGTAGAGTGCTACGAGGTCAAACTGATATAGCCTTTGTTGCATATCCAGAGATGTAATCCTTACGGATGAATTGTTTTAGATCGAGCCTGTATTGGTATAAAATTAGATTAGCTTTTAAAACGATTAAAATAAAAAATAAATGTTTTTTTTTTATTTTGATTGCGTAGAAATGTGGGGTCTTTATGTATCTTCTGCGTTGACCAGGAAGTGTTCAGAGGAGTTGTTCGGATTAAGCTGTGTTTTATCATCGGACGTCAAGGCAGAACGTCCATTCGTCGTTATTCGTTCCAAAACTGAGCTTTTTTGAGGCACATTTTGCCGCGCACCACTACTATGTAGAAACAGCTGCCCATCGATGTACTTCCGAACCAATTCGACTTGGACATTTCCTAAGAGCCCGACGACGCATTTGCGAGCCCTCTGGTAATGTGAGTGTCTATGGGTGGCGGTATCAGTTAATATCAGATGAGCCTTCTGTCCGTTTATTGAAAGCTAATATTTTTCATAACAATAGATTTGGTAAGTCATAACTGCATAACCACTATTAGAGTTTTCATATAAATTGGAAAAAATACTTATAAGTTTCAGCATACGCCGATAACAGAAAAATGGTATAATTATGTATGTATAGTGTTCAGTAAATAATATCGATGAAACAAATATCCTGCATCTCTTCTTGGGGAATAAAGTGTGAATTAAAAGAGAACTTGGTACAAAAACATTTCGTTATTCAGGCAATTTAGGACAAGACACACCAAATACTTGAGATTTAAGTTTATGTTGCGTCTCTAGAATTCTATTAAAACATACCTTCACGACTAACGATATATGGTACGTAATATCATAGTTTAAGTGAATATAATAGTCGCCTTATACGTGTTAACTTAATTATGGAGCGTTTACGGCATGTAAGTTAGTTAACTGCGCTTTCAGAGTTAAGTGCATACATTATGTATGGTTGGAGTTCAAACGCAAACAAATTTAATAGCACTTGTAACTTTTGTCAACAATGCTCAGAAAGAAATAAGTTTTCTTTCATTTAAGTTAAATAGCGTCGAATTAACAAAAACCGTTACTTTATATTTATTATAAATTTAATATTTAATTTTCGCTTATAAAATTCTATTAAAATAAGAAAAAGGAATTCATGAAAACGAACGTAAAGTTATAAATGTTGTATATTATGAAGGTTGAATGAAAGAAACATGCAAGCGAAAGCTAAATTAAAAAGTAATTGCTGCGTGTGAGCAGTAGTGGATCCAGCGTGCGACTCTCATCCCTGAGGTCGTAGGTTCGAACCCTGGCTGTGTACCAATGGACTTTCTATGTGCGCATTTAACATTAGCTCGAACGGTGAAGGAAAATATCGTGAGGAAACCTGCTTGCGTTAGACCCAAAAAAGTCGACGTCAGGCACAGGAGGATGATCACCTACTTTCCTATTAGATTAACAAATGTTCAAGAAACAGATCCAGAAATCTGAGGCTCAGACCTAAAAAGGTTGTAGCGCCATTGATGTATTAATTTTATTTTTAATTATAGTATTGTTTGGGTGACTGTCGCCTTCATTACCAAAAAGTAAAGGAGAATGTAAAATGAAGGGGCGTTCTTTGATTGAGATGGGTCGTCTCAATACGAGATCTTTTTTTGTCGTGATTATTAATTTTAAATAATAAAACTCCTGTAATGAGGAATGAGGCATAGGTCAAACGTGTCCTTAATTAAATTTCTTTAGTGCCACGTCAATATTTGTGCCTAAGACAGCCACCTTCTGATGTGTTCCTTTTCAGTACAACTGTTAATATTATGTTCATTATAATATTCCTATTTTCTTTACCTTCACTATAGTCTAAAGAAATTTCGTTTGCAATGTAAATGAAGCAACATAATAGAGACATAAACTCGTTTACGACACCATTTTGTATCGGCTTTGGTTTTGTAATCAGGCGAATAAATATTGTTATGGGCTATAAGGGTCTAATAAGGCTGTATGATATTGTTTGAATTATTTAAGAGTTTGCATTAAACGCGATAAAAAGAGATGAAACAGATATAGTTTTGTAATGCATGGTATACCTATATGGAGGGATTAATATAATTTTTTTGAGTTCTCTGTTCAAGTTACTCTATTCCAGGCGTATTGTCAGTCATTATCGTGCAGCCTTTGGGCCTGTGTTACCCAGGTGTTGAACGCTCTGTATTCGGTATATAGTTACGTTGCTTTTTTGCCGAGGTTTTGCAGTGCGTCGAGTATGTTTGCCGAGACCCGAACTGACGGTTTATATGCTATTAATCGGAAAAAGCAGCCTTTATGCATCGTTTTAGACATACCACTAATGGTATCCTGAATTTGTTGATTACAAAGAGCACGCATATCTTTAAAAGTTTGTATACTGTCCATGTCATACTATAGGAGTATATTTGTTTTGTTTACTAACCCATACTAACAAGACAGAATTGTTGAATCAACTAAAACTACATATGGATATTATCTGTTATTATTATTTTAATAGGGCTAATACGAGCGCCTTTGTCACTAAGACTTGAAATATATCAATAAATAATTCATAGAGAGATTTTTATAGTTTTTTAGAACAGTTGTATCTCCTTAGTGTATTATAATATAACGAATAATGTTAAACAAATTTCAAAAACATTACTATTATGAATATCCATTGTGCTTTATATGCCGTGCCAAGAGCCCATATATACACCGTCATATAGATACGCTCATTTTTACACCAACACACGGCACAGCCGAATTATGTATTACGGTATTTAATGTTTGAACCTTTTTATATATATTATATATTCCATCTTTGGCTATATCTTTAGTGTAATTATTCCTTGTTATATATAATAGCTGTAGGAGTACAAAATAAATAAATATTGCTAAAATACAGGTCTACTTTAAATCCAAGTATTTTTAGAAATGAATCTTGTTTATAATTAAAATTACCTTCACTTTTGTGTATAAAGAATATGATATGAATAAATTTACTTCGTTAACTCACGTAGAAAATGCGACGTCTCCAGTGTATAGGGATTTTTCAATAAATCGCTGTAAGCGGCTTATTGTGTCGAACTATTGAGGAAGTTGGGTTAATACGCTTGTTAAGTAATAATACAGTTTTTATTAAGTTTACTTGCGTTTTTCATAGTACACAACTTGTGCGTTAAAACTATTACGAACAAAGTTGTTTTTTTAAACTAATGTTTGACCCAAGCTTTCCCTTAACGATTAATACCTTATCAAAATCATGGCATTTTATAAAGTACTTGAAAGATAACTCTGTGTAAATAATGTAAAATTTGAGTTGATTAAAAGTATTATTTATACACATATAGAAGATACATGATACAAATATACTAATTCTCGTAAAGGAGGATAACTATGAGATAAGATTTGGAAACCACTTGCCTCTTAATATACGTTTTATTCAGTGACATGTACGTTTTAAATGAGAATAAACTTCTTTACAGTGTTGGCCTAGTGGCTCCAACGTGCGACTCTCATCCCTGAGGTCATAGATTCGATTACCGGCTGTGGGCCAATGGACTTTTTTCTATGTGCGCATTTAACATTTGCTCGAACGGTGAAGGAAAACATCGTGAGGAAGCCGGCTTGCCTTAGACTCATAAAGTGGAGGCGTGTGTCAGGTACAGGAGGCTGATCATCTGCTTGCCTATTAGATTGACACATATCATGAAACAGATACAGAAATCTTAGGCCCAGAGCTAAAAAGGTTGTAGCGCGACTGATTATTTTGTAAATAACCCAACCAAAATAGCTTTTAAATTGATGATATTAATAGATTAAAAAGTTTTTACTTATAAAAATTATATTTGCCTTACTCAATGTGCCTAAAACATGAAACCCACGCGAAGATAAAGTTATTTTCGTAAAATATGAAACGACCATAAAACGGTGGTCCTTCCACCTGAGTTTTTATGTCACTTTAGCAGTTTTATCGTTATATTGATAGCGGTAAAAGTTAATTTAATTTATTCATAGCTACTTGGAAAATATAGATAATGTATTGGATTCATTAAATGTGCACTGACTTTCATAGTCGATAAACGAGATTTACCTTAATTACTGACTGATAGAAGATATTGCTCTTTTCGCCAACTTAAGTAGATCACTAAACGTACATTTAATTAAATACACTTAATGATTGTTAATGGTAAAGAAATACGCGTATAACAACTCATACATGTGCACACACACCCATTCACACTCACACATTCACACATACTTAATAAAGTATTTATTAATTAACATTTCCCAAATAGGATTACGATGAACAAAACCGCATTCAATAATATCGATATTATTTCAAAGAGAACCAATTTAATAAATAATAATTTGATCAGCGAATAAGGGAATTCATTTTCAATTGTTTCAGTGTTGAATGACAGGTTTGATTAACTTTTGACAATATTGCGCCAATATTATCATAAAGTATAAGAATTACTTTATTGAAATTACTTAATTACTGATTAAATACTTTGTTTAAGGAATGTTTTAAATAAAGCAGTTTAGTAAATGTGCTTTTTAACCATTAAACGTCACGAGTGCTTTTAAGCAATCGTTGCAAGCAAGAAATTAACTTTATTGCTATATTATAGACGAATATAGCGATCTAAATATAAGACTCTTTCCTCCAACTTCAATTTTGTTCCCTTCCGGTCCTCTCCCGGGTCTTGGTCCGTGGGGTTCAAGTGCACAGGCGCTAATTAAAGATTTAAGTTGGCGCCTGGTAGATAGTACCGGTGACCACAGAGCTGGTGCTTTCCTCGCTCAACGAATAAGTATCACAATACAGCGAGGAAATGCACACACACTGCCACAGAAACCAAACTTTTTAATTTGTCTTAATTTTCTTTTTATTATTTTTATTATTACTGTGTACTTTAACAAAATTTTAAATATACAGTATTTGATTGTTATGATTACTAATAAACAATTTTTTTGTATATAAAGCTATTTTTCAATGCATTATTTTGGTACATATTGGTTAGAAATTTTACTTATTTTATATTTATTCAACCTTCTTGACTGTTTGTATTGAATGCCGAAGGTAAGGATACTATTAGTACTGAACAGAAATAAAAACTTTGAAAATGAGTTTAAAAGTTCTTTCCGTTACACGCCCTAATATTAAAAAGATAAATTATTTTATGTAATAATTATGGGAACACTTTTAAATAGCGAATTACAAATTAATCCAAATTTGGAATCCGACTCAGAAGATGGAGATTAAAAAGCTTTCCTTATAAGAAAGCAAAATTCAACCTTAATTTAAGAATAAATTAAAATTTATAAAATACAGTATTAATATTTTCTTTCGATTTACATCTGTGGTCCTGAAATGGGCCCTCGAGGTTCCATCCAACTCAAGAGACTAGGGCGCTATCTTTATATATATAATTCTTCTGTGAGTGTGTATGTCACTGAACTTCTCTCAAACGACTGGACCGATTTTGATGAAATTTTTTGTGTGTGTTCAAGGGGATCTGGGAATGGTTTAGATTCTCAAATCAGCCCGCCAGATGGCGCTGCAGTCGGTATTTTCATACTTTGCTTTACTAATCGCTTGAAATATCATGCAGGACAACGTCTGTCGGGTCCACTAGTTCTTTATAAAATGAAAACAATAACAGGAAATTAAAGCTGATTTTGTTGCTGCTTCTGACAAGGTGAAATTTTTTGTATGTAATAGAACGCAAACAAGCAGGAGGATCCGCTCTTAAGTCAAACGCCGCCCTTGGACACTCACATTGCCATAAGGCTCGCAAGTGCGTTGCCGGCCTTTTAAGAATTGGTAAGCGCTTTTCTTGAAGGACCCTAAGTCGAATTGGTTAGGAAATACTTTAGTGGGCAGCTGGTATAATATATAATCTAAATATCTAGATTTCAATTTAATCTAGAATAGAAGATAAATTACATCTAGATTCACATTCAAATGTCCTTCGGCCATGTAAATAATAAATTGACCTGTTTCACAAGCTAAAATCTCCATATTGTAATTTACATACTAAAAGTGAGGCGTTAGACCCGTGTCACAGAATAACATCAGCAGTCAAACAGTACTTTTAATCAATACTATAATCGTTGCAATTATAAATAAATAATAATATTAATAAAATCATTGCTAAGTAGATAAAGACATTTATTATTTAAATGCTATTATTACTATATATAAATACATTATGGCTTAGCGAAAAGGCTTACTAAAAGTTGGGGTCTCTGGGGATCTAACTGCTACAAGTTGCTGTGTCATCTATGACCAAACCCATAAGGGTACGAATAATCATAAAAACTGAATGTACATTTTTAACTAAAGTACTCTTTTGTCCCTTTTTGTCAAATTGTTTTTACGCTGCGATAAACAGAGACAGATGAGTATTTTATTAAACGTGTGCAATTACATTGATGTTATTTTTTGACTATATTCCTTATTTAAAACTGAATTTTGTCGTATTGTTTTTACGCGGTGCTAAAAATAGACATACGGATTTTAGTTAAACCAGTACGAACTGATTTATTTAAACGTTGACTTGATACCCCTTATAAAAACTCAATGCACTCTTATAACTAAAGTACTCTAAAAGGTGACAGATGAGTACTTTAGAACAATTATATTAATGTAGTTTTTATGGTTTTAGGCCATTAGCCTTTTTGTAATATTTTGAATGCAAATAAAACAAACTGATCAATTTAATCTGTGCCCAAACGTTGGTAAATACACGATCGACCCGCAAATCTCTCAATCCCCAGAACCCCAGTATTACACGTATTCATCCCCCTATCAATTTGAAATTGATTTGTGGGACGAAACATATTTAAATTTATCGCTTTGTAAGCTTTCCATTTTCCCCCCTTTAAATCCCTTTGATATCTGATAAGCGGCTCCTTATACTTTGCTAAAGTTATTCTTGATAGCAGTTCGCGATATTAGCTAACCATACAGGTAAGAAAATGGAAAACGGCACATTTTTGCGCCCGTTACACAATTTAAATGAATTCCTGTTCGTTTGAATTATGATCTAGGAATATTTCTGGAAGTTCAGGGAAGGTTCACGAAGGAATCGTTCACGATTGAAAGATTATGTCTTAGAATAAAAATAGTCACTTGGTTGTCATATATTAACAAGCCTTCAGAAATTTGTGTTTCATTGTTGTATAAGGTATGATCTCTTAGGTCCGTTTGAAAAAAAATAAGTTTTGGCATAGTAATTGTAGATAATACGAAGTTCCGGGTCTACTTGCGAGTAAACTTTTGATTATTGTGTGTGTCAAGTGTGTCAAAAATATATCATGTAGTGGACTTAAGTCCATCATTTAGTAGATATTTATGAAACTAAAGCAGGGTTTAGTGCATTTCTGAGTAATAATGGAACATTTTCCTTTTTTCGTATTAGAATAAATATATTGTTTTAAAAGAACAAAAGTTTTGTATTTTCTTACAAATTACGCTAAAAATTTATTGACAGTTGAGGCGCTTTAGCGTCACTAAATGTGGATTGTGGGTGTTATAACTTGGGAGAGAAATAATAATTCGAATCAGCGCAGATTCTATTTATAAACCATTGTACTAAATATAGAAACATTTACATTTCTTTTCTTTTTATTTAGGCTTTGCGCTCTTTTATAAATTCTTTTTTGCACATATTTGTGGAGCTTTAAAAATATACATAGTACGCATGTAGGCGAAATATTCATTGAAATACCCAGAATCTCATTCACAAATAAATGGATTTAGAAAATTTATTGAAGCTTTTGAATGGCCTTTCAAGGCAAAAAAAAAACACTGTTAATTTTACAGTATTCATGTAATTTAAAATTCTTTTCTAATACATCTATACTAAAACAGATTAAAAATGTATTGAGAGTGTTTTCAGTTGAAAAGTCACAAACGTATTCTGCTATTAAAACGTCATGGCTTATAAGATAGCTGCTACAATTTTGGTTATAGTTTACTTCACTTCATTTGGCCGAAATAAAATGTATGCTGCTTATTTAGTTGTATTAAAGTCAAATATAATCAGAAATATATTTTCTAAACAAATTAGACGGAATGTCAACGACACGACAAACAAACTTGTTAAAGACCCGCAACGACGGCATCCAATCATAGTCAAACGTATAACGCAATCATGTTTGTTTTAAATTACCTCAACCCTCGAATACAGCCTCAGAGTTTAAGCCTACAAAAAACCAGTTGTGCTAATATATTTTTAGGTCTGGGTCTCAGATTTCTGTATCTATTTCGTGAAGTCAGCCTTCTGAGCCCGACATACCATCGACTTTTATGGTCAGAGACATGCTGGTTTCCTTACGATGTTATCCTTCACCGTATGTACGAGTGTTAAATGCGCACATATAACGTCTAATGGTTCTCGGGGCTCACACACGACCTCAGATGTGAAAGTCGCACGAGACACTAGCCCAACACTGCTAGTTAAGCCTGCAAATCTAAATTCAATTAGCCTTTTAGGTGCTCTTCAGATTTTTCCTTTATGATTTTAAGTAAAAGCTCTCGTCACTCGAGTTACAAAGCTTATTTGACTAACAATCATGTCAATTTACAAACACGCCAACAGGTGTTTTAATTATTCATGGGACAAAGAATCGCGTGAATAATTAAAATGCTTTGAAAGCTACGCTAGACTTTTAAAGTTTTAGTTGAACGCTCTATCATTGATTGACTGTGACGAGAGCGTTAGTGCGTGTTCCTATTTCAGCATGCCTACTGCTGATAAAGGAAAAATCTTTGTTTTAAATTGTTAATTTTATTATTAATTAACTATTAATTACTTAATATTACGTGGAACATAGTGTAATGGTTGCTCCTTACAAACATGTAAAACAAAAACAACTTGGCGATTAAAAAGAGTGGCGGAGAGTTTATTGCCAGTTCCTCTCTTCCTTTCTACGCCCTTGATTTGAGAATTGGCAGTAAATGTAAAATTATAAGAATTTAGCATTTAATACTTATGTAACAAATACAAAAAAAAGAACAAACTAACCTTAAAATATAATAACTAAAATATATTATTAAAAGGAGTCCCTTAATATGTTTGACGTTTCTTTTTGACGTTCATAAATGTACATTGTGTTACCTAAATGAATAAATAATTTTGAAATAAGTTTCCCGGCCACGGTTATCTTTTGAATGGAATCCTATCAACTGAATAGATTATTGTTTGATAGTTACCAATAGTGTAATTCCTGAGGAAGGTTTAGGTGTTTAAGGCATCGTGGTCTTAAGAATGACTGAATTTACGTATATTAATGTTAAAGAGGTAGCAATAAAATCTGGCTAAAATATACGAGTCGATGCGAGCGAAGATGGCAAGTAATTAGTAAGTGATAAAAGTTTATTTAATATGCATTTTTATTAAGTTTTAAGATTAAATAAACTAATAAATAATTCATTGTAAAATATACTTGACTCAAGTATTTAAAAAATGCCTAAGCACAAATTTTAGAGGGTCTTTCAAAAAAGAGCCTACTTATTGTTATAAAGCCGACAACGCAACCTTCACGCAATGTGACCATGGGTGGCTATATCCGTTTGCATACTGTTCTATAGAATAAAGCGTAATTTGTTTATGTTGTTTTATTCGTCTAAATCCAGTACAAATTAAAAAAAAAGTAAAAGTATTATTTATTTTTACGAAAACGAGCTTTGCAAATTGGTTCAGTTGTAATCCACGTTTTGCGTGCTTTACAGGCATTGTATTATAGCCATAAAAATATTAACATTAGAAATGTGCTTAGCTAAACAATAAATTATTTATATAAATGGTGGTACGAGTAAGAATTTGACAACGACAAATGAGTACTTCATTTATCGTTTTAGAATATGAATTAGTTTTTATAAATTAAGGAAGGTTTTGCTATTATTTACATGCCTTGTGGTATGTGTTTATTATCGGAAATTTCACTTTTTTACATAGCATAGGGCGGCAAACGAGCCTAAGGGATGCTGAAAAAGGGCAGTCATTGCAGCCCATTTTAGTAGGTGCGCTGCCGGTCTTTGAGGGAGAAGTGCTCTTTTTTAAACACTTGGAGGTATCTCCCAGGGAAAACCGGGAGTCAATTCCACAGTTCGCTAGTTCGCAAAAAAAAATGTGAAGATATAACCGATCAAGGTTATATCTTCACATTTTCTGTTTTCTGTTTTGTATAAAAAATATTTCGATTATATCTCAATTAATCTATCATACATAATGGAATGCTTATAGAATCCTTGTAATAAACTAATCAATTAATACTATATATAGTCATTATTATAAGAATATTGGGAGATAAATTAATTATGTACATATAAAATACAATAGACATTTTGGTTTGTTTGCGGTTTTTAATCACATCAGTTCATTTTGAGATTTTTTGTTCAATTATATAAAGAAAAGATAATTAAAGTTGGAGTGAACAAAACAAAGAAAACCTTTTATTTTCTTTAAGCACGGACTTGATGAAAATTTTACATAAATACAATAGAACTGGAGTTTCTTATACGCATATAAATGTGTCGTAAATATTTTTATGTTAGCATTGTGTGAACAATGTGTTTATATAACAGATATGTATAAAATATTGTTTCTTGATATTAATATGAGTGCATGAGTTGGATTCCTAGCCAACATATTATGTTCGTATAAATTACGTAAATAAAGACACGGAAAGCAAAAATCGATTATCCAAAATCAAGTTTTAAAAAAATAATGATAAAAACGATAAAATGGCGAAAATGTTCTGTGGCTGTCGACCATATTTTCATACTAAAGGTGGTAAGAATATAATATGTTTTTATAATATAAATGTTTGTAGTAGTAATAAAACGTACCTACATCATCTATGCCCAAATAGGATTTTCTTTCTGTGACCAAAGTTACCTTTATAGTAAGAGAAGAATAAGAATGAACAATCTTTTTAGTTTAAATTTCACTGACCATTACTATTGACAAAACTCTATGGCACGCTAGACAATCTACTTTTATTTTTTACACCTGTCAACACTGACAATGTTGTAACGTGGCTGTCAAAACGTGAATTCAAAATAGAAAAGTCTGTGTAATGTATTCCATCTCATTCTTTTACACGTTCAATCCTACAGACATATATGTTTGTCTCTTTCTATATAACGCCTCAACTTTTCGTGTTACACTTGATTTTACTCCTCATAAAATTTACGTACCGGGCCTTATAACTCAAATCGTTTCTTAAGGAGTAAACTCTATATGTTTGTCTCTTTCTACATAACGCCTCAACTTTTCGTGTTACACTTGATTTTACTCCTCATAAAATTTCCGTACCGGGCCTTATAACTCAAATCGTTTCTTAAGGAGTAAACTCTATATGTTTGTCTCTTTCTACATAACGCCTCAACTTTTCGTGTGACGCATAACGCCTAAACTTTTCGTGTTACACTTGATTTTACTCCTCATAAAATTTCCGTACCGGGCCTTATAACTCAAATCGTTTCTTAAGGAGTAAACTCTATATGTTTGTCTCTTTCTACATAACGCCTCAACTTTTCGTGTGACGCATAACGCCTAAACTTTTCGTGTTACACTTGATTTTACTCCTCATAAAATTTCCGTACCGGGCCTTATAACTCAAATCGTTTCTTAAGGAGTAAACTCTATATGTTTGTCTCTTTCTACATAACGCCTCAACTTTTCGTGTTACGCATAATGCCTAAACTTTTCGTGTTACACTTGATTTTACTCCTCATAAAATTTCTGTACCGGGCCTAATAATTCAAATCGTTTCTTAAGGAGTAAACTCCAAAAAGGTGGCACGTATGTACACGAATAAAAGATTGCGGATATCCCAATCTGGTGGCCCCTATAAAAGAAAATTACATTTGTGAGTTTTTCCGTAACCTCATATACACATTATTAAATGAGATTACTTAAGGGTAAATATCAGGGTTATCAAATAGCATTAATTTAATTCTTATATAAGTTTTCTTGTTATAAATAATTTTTTTCTTGTAAAAATATTTTATAATGAAACCACGTATTCGTGATTTAATAAACATCATGAAATGACTTATCACTCAATTTTACAATACATTATTTGAGAAGATATTAAACAACAATTATTCTTAAATTTTTTGTTTTCATTATTATTAACTACTAAACAATAGAGTATATATGTGGTAATTGCTGCTATAAAAGAAAATTTGGCGTACATACATTGTACATCAGTGGTTATTAATTATAGTCTAATGCCTATAAATACTTATAACTCCATCGCTATTAATATGATTCAAATCTATAAAATACAAGGTATATATAAATTGAATTAAGTACAAACAAAATATGGGAACACAAGGTAAAACAAACCAGAGATATATGAAAATAATAGCCATTTTTAATGCAGTTTCTGCCACGCCTTATGTGGAACCAGCTAGCAGTAAAGCCTTCAAGAGCAAACCATCACTTGAAAGGTCCGCAACACACACGTAAGCCGCCTAGCTTGCATGCATTGCATGGGCGGCGGTTAGTAACTCAGGTTAGTTTCAGTTGTGGCATAAAAAAATATTCAAACAACATATCACCTAAGAGTGCGTACAGATTATGTAACATGTTATATAACTTGTGTTTTATAACACGTCCACATTATGTAACCTTGTTATTCAACATTATATCATAAAACAATACTGTACACATTAGAATAACAATGCAATATAACAATATTATATAACCATTTTAAAAAACAAAAGAAAAACAAAAAAACGTAGATGCTGCCTTAACATGTTATTATAACATGTTTTATAACATTCAGTGTCCACATTATCTGAAACATGTTGTATAGCAATGTTGTATAACATGTGATGTTATACAGTCTGTACGCACCGCACCTAAGAGAACAAAATTGTAAGTGTAAAAGTACAGTTATCCTCGGTAATTTCATCCTTATTCTACGTAGATGAATCCGAATTTCAGGTAGTTTTAATAAAGGATGCGTGGTACTTGAGTGCGAGAAAAATTCAAATGAAATGGAGTGTTTCCCATTTCCGTTTCCCTCCGTCAACAATGTTGATAAATTATTTGGCGTACACTTTGAAAAATACGGACTATTTTAATTCGTGACAAGTTCAAGATTTTTAAATATAGAACGTTTTGGTAATTCCGCAGAACATTTGTATCATAAATTAGGTACGAGATTATATTCCACTAATACATTAATTTGTTAACAGCGCTGTTGCAGCGAAATTTTGTGCAAATTGTCAGAAAGCTTTGAAATCCTTAACGTAGGAAATTAAGAAAATCGCCCTTAGCTGTCTCGTTTCACAGCGTAAACACAATTTGAGAGAAACGTTTGAGTATTATCTTATAGACCACAAGCCCATGAACAAAAAATACCTGTGAAATGACCCAACCTGAATTACGCTTAGAAGGCTGTTACTATATCTGAAAATAGCTCTGAGCACTATGCCGTCATTTCTGAGCGGTACATGTGAGTACGTGAGTGAATGGACTTTCTCAGGTACAATGGGGGAATTTCGACTAATTATTAATGTACGGCTTTGTTATAAGTGTATAGATGATTAAAAATAAATGTCGAAAAACCTAGTGCCGTACAAAAGTGATGGTGCCGGAAGTCGGTGCAAATTTTTAATTCGACGACAGTTGCAGAAGCAATATAGGTCATTTATTACTGTACGGCATTTGTGTCATTCCTTTTGGACACAATATATACAGATACTTTACCCGTAAACGCCGTACATATTTCCAGCGGAGCGGTCGAAAGCCAAGGGTCGCAACATATGTCTGATTAGCATATAGGTGATGATGATATGAAACAACATAAAATTAAATGATCTTGAGAGTACTTCACAAATAGATAACAGTTTCCAGCATGCCGTACATTTTTTGTGGAACACATAGGTGTATGGGGTAAATTACTTTTCTCAGAAAAGAGTCATTTTCCGGTGACTTTTATCTGTACGGCAATAACACAGTGGTCAGTAACCACGGCTTGTGGTCTATTAATATATATAAATTATTACGTGTCACGTTGTTTGTCCGCTATGGACTCCTAAGCTACCGAACCGATTTCAATCAAATTTGCACACCGTGTGTAGTTTGATCCAACTTAAAAGATAGGATAGCTTACGTCTCAATTTATACCCGCAATATTATTTTATTGCAACATATTTGTTTATTATTTGATAGTCCCAATTCTAACAGATGGCGCTGTGTTGAAAGTACGTTTCACATAAGCTACAATTTAATGGCATAACCACCAAAAAGCATGGTGGTCATCATGACTGGTGTTCTCCTACAATTTCCCTTGATTCTTTACTATATACTATGTAATATTACAAAAACCTTAGCCACAGCAACGCTTGGCCGGTCTGCTAGTAGTATAGTATATTAAGACTGATTTATTCATTATGGTATTTCAAGCTTGTTCAGTGAGTGATTTGCACGTATGACGTCACATCCGAATTTGATCCTAATTACACAACGACCCATCGCAAAACGTGATGGTATTTATACAGTAAACTAATACTGTATTTCCGAGAACTGGTTTACATAATAATTCCATCACTTGTTTGGGCGGATCCAAGGGAGGGTGGGGTCATGAGTACACAAAGTTGTGTTTACGGTTTTATTCATAAAAAAATAACTTTTACTTCGTGTGAACACCCTGATGCCAATTCTAGATCTATTCTATTCCAGATTGGATGTTTTTTTTATAGAACGGGGGTAAACGGGTAGGAGGCTCATCTGATGTTAAGTGATACCGCCGCCCATGGACACTCTCAATGCCAGAGGTACGCTCTTTTCTTGAAGGACCCTAAGTCGAATTGGTTCGGAAATACTTCAGTGGGCAGCTGGTTCCACAAAGTGGTGGTGCGCGGCAAAAACTACCTCGAAAACGCTCAGTTGTGGGACGGCGGACGTTGAGGTGATACGGGTGGAATTTTGTATTCTGGCTCGACGTCCGATGATGAAACTCAGCTGCAGGTATTAATCCGAACAACTCCTCTGAACACTCTCCATGGTAAATGCAGTAGAAGATGGTAAATGCGGTAACTGGGCCAACGGGCAGGAGTCTCACGTGAAGTGATACCGCCCATGGAAATTCTTAGACCTACAACGCACTAGCGGCTGGCCGCAATGCGGTGTGCCGCTGCGGCTGGCCGCACATCGATTATTACATGAAACCGCACGATAACACCGCACTGACTTGCGGTCAACCGTCAACCGCTCCGGTTGATCTGGAGCTGCGGCGAGCCGCACCGGTTGAATGATGCGGCGCGCCGCGTCCCCTCCACGCACTCGGCGCGGTTAGCCGTCCTACCTACGTCGTCACATATAATTATTTAAAATGTAAACAAAATATTGTAATCCTATTTTAAAAGAGTAAAAAATAAAAAAATAAAATATGTTTATTATGGAACATAAGATACATGTATCACTTATTCCACGTCATTAAAGTTGAATTTGTAATATTTCAAGAAGCACTGACGAGTGACGATTGCGGAAGACCGCAATAGGACCGCAATAGGGACGGTTAGCCGGAATACGGCATGCTGCTACGGCGGACCGTATATACCGCGGCCTACCGCAGCGGCACGCCACATCACGGCCAGCCGCTAGTGCGTTGTAGGCCTTAATGTTCCAGGGCGCGAGTGCATTGTCGGCCTTTAGTACTTGGTACGCTCTTTTCTTGCAAGAGCCTAAGTCAATTTGGTTCGGAAATACTTCAGTGGGCAGCTGATTCCACATAGTGGTAGGCGACAAAAACTGCCATAAATTCGCTCAGTAGTTTATTTACTATAAAGTGTAAAATCAGCATCAGACGAATTTTAATTATTATTTCACGATGTGTACATGATAGTGAGGATAAACTCAAAAATTTGCGCTAAGTGTGATTTTTTTATAAAATTCAAAAAAGTTTTTCATTCCCTTATAAGTCAATCTTTCTTCATAGAAACGGAATACCACAATTATTTTTCAACCAATACTGGCCCTGGGAAACTGAAAAACCTTGTGATAAACGAATTCATGTTAGAAAGGTTGAACGATTCGTGACACGTAGACAGCGATAGTGGTGCATGCCAATGTATAATCGATAATACCTGATTTTGACGCAGTGAAGATACTTTCACAAAGGGTTTTATTCAAGCTGAGACATGTTATTAGATACGAGGTCTACACCTGCGTCTTGCATTGTGAATGCATCGACATTCAAGCTACAAAGCGGTTGCATGGAGATTTATATTTTTATTGGAAAATATGACATTGTTTTTTTTAAATATGTTCCAGCTATTTTTATCTTACAGGAGGCAAACAGGCAAGAGGCTCACCTGATGTTAAGTGATACCCGCCGCCCATGGACACCCGCACTACCAAAAGATTCGCAAGTGCGTTGGCGGCCTTTTAGTAATTGGTACGCTCTTTTCTTGAAGGACTCTAAGTCGAATTGGTCCAGAAATGTGTGTGTGCTTAAGTGGGCAGCTTCCACATAGTGGTGGTGTGCGGCAGAAATTGTCTTAAGAAACGCTCAGTTGTAGAAAGACGGATGTCAAGGTGAATTAATTAATTAGCTAATTACCCGACTATGTTGTCATCGGAGGTATTAAGTAACTTATGTATATGTACAACTTGAGTACATGGTATTGGTAGCCCGGATGATGAAGCACAACTACCCATTGCTTATAACAACTTAACCTATTGTTGAACATTATTTCTTGAAATCGTCTCTGTTACTTTTATTGTCATAGCTTGTTCAGTGTTATACCTGTCATATCCAGACACTCGGTCAGGACATGTAACACCGTCTCTTGAGCATCTCGACATTGCGATGATTGTACCATACAACTGTAAGAACTTACAGTTTCTAGAAAACTATATTAGTTGAAACTTTTTGGATAATTTTCGGCAGCTAATTGGAATTGGACAGTATTTTACATCTAAATAGCTTGAGCTCTTAACATAAGTGATCGAGGTTAACTCTTACGCAAATCTTTATAGATAGGCAATCCCGTTTATAAATTATGTTTGAGTTGTGAATAAAAAAACATTTATATTTTTATTCGCATTGGACCTCCATTGGGAACTTAATGTAGAGGCCGTCGCCACAATAACCAAAAAGATTGCTGGAGTCCACAAACAAAGTCTCCACCAACACGTGAATGTTGAGGCTAGTAAACTCTTTGACACCACCAACCTAGTGAGAAGATTGAATCCATTCGAATTAGTCAATTAGTTAGTGCATCCTAGTCTTAAGTGCTAAACAGTGGTATGTCGATAAAAATAATACACAAGAACAGAGTGTCTTCTCCTTAATAGACACTTTAAGGCTGAATTTAGTGTCACGCCGAACGCACGCGCACCGTCGGCGCTGATGGTCGAGATATATGAACTTCTAGGAAGCGTTTTTGAATGACGCGTAGCTATCAGCGCGCACGGTGGTCAGCGCCGATGGCTGCGCGGCCGTACGCGTCGCGCGTCGGCGCCGCGTAGCTGTCAGCGCTGACGATCGCTAGAGCGCCTCTGCTTTCAGTGAGCGTTGTAGTGTCGAACGGACGTCGTCAGCGTGTACAACTGTACAGTCATGGCAAATCGCGAAGTGGATACAGGTCGAGTAAGGCGGTCAGTACGATACTAAAACGAACCACGCTCAGCGTCAGCGCTGACAAACTACGCGCTGTTCTATGAGCGCTGACGGTGAGCGTGAGACTAAATTCAGCCTAAGAAGTGTTATTGGACACTATTTATAAATATCCTTTTCAGTAAATTAGGTTAGATTTAAATTACTTATCAGTTTTAAGTTAGATCGTAATGTTAAATTATGTCTGTGCAGGACAATTTATAAAATAAAATATTTCTATTTAAGTATATTCAGGAAATAAAACATACTTTATTTAGTAATTTAGTAGTGATAAAAATTAGTATTGTTTCTCTTGATATTGTGTTAGTACGTGATTTGTAGATCGCTTAAAAGTACTTGAAGATTTTTCATCCTTTATACTATGAACCTACTGTTTAGTAAGCATGTTCAATGTTCTCTGAAAATTACTCCCATTTCATTGTTTCAGGGAATCAGGTAATAAAATATAAGCTGATGTACACGGTCACTATTATCGGCGTGTCGGGATTTTGGCAAATAGTTTGCCGAACGTGACGAAGTGTATCAACTTATATCTTAGCGAAAAGATTAAAATGTTTATTTTTACGTTGCGCTGAAAGAAAACTTTCTCGAATGTTCTTCTGATTTTAAATATTATGAAACGAGCTTTTATTATACGTACCTATTAGAACTTTGAAAAGGATTTTTTTTAACTGTTTTGTTATTAAGTTTTGTGCACGTGATCTATCGAACCAGTTATTTTACATTTTGATTAATTTAAGCTTCTTAATTATGTTCGTTATATTCTTCCGCTTAAGTTTATCAATACCATTGACAAGAAAAATACAAAATATTATGAATAGGTTTCATATAGAAATGACCAGTGTTGTAGTAAGTAGTAATTTGTTTGGAACTTTTAATAAAGATTTTAATTAAGATCACTTTATCTCTAATCAGATAAGAAAAGCCAACAAAAACGAGTATTTAAGAAAGCTATTATGATCCTTATTTCCTAATTATCACCTACGGCTCAATTAACTGAATAAATGAAAAGTAATCGAAAAAAATGTTGCTAAGCGCAAAACTCGAACACGGCTCCTCAATGCAAGTATTTTTTAATTTATTCTTTGATATTTGGAAAATTTAGTTTAATTTAAGTACTTAGGTTTTCACTACAGAAATAGCAAACAGTGTCTATAGAGTAGCGTAGCAGAAGGTTCCATATGTTGGTATGTAGCTACTTAAAAGGTAGGCTAAGTAAAAAAAAAACTGGTAACATTAAAAAAATATACAAAAAAATATCTAAATATACAAACAAAGACAATATGATTATCATAGTTACAGTATATTGTTTGTCTAAACAAATCGGATATCTTATCAATATGATTATCTATTGGGATTATGAAACGGGGAAAACAAATTAAATATACAATATAAAACGAAAGGCAAAAATAAGAAAATTGTTATCGATAAGACCGTAGCTATTAAATTTAATATAATCTCGGCATCTAAAGAATTTTTGTTTAACTTATCTTAATATATATAAATTACGCGTCACGTTGTTTGTCCGCTATGGGCTCCTAAACTACTTAACCGATTTCCATCAAATTTGCACACCGTGTGCAGTTTGATCTAACTTAAAATTATCTATTTGACAATCACAATTCTAACAGATGGCGCTGTGTTGAAAGTACCAACGTTTTACATAAGCTACAAGTTATTGGCATAACCACCAAAAAAGCATGGTGGTCCCCATGACTAGTGTTCTCCTACCGTTTCCCTTAAATAGTTTTAATACTATGTAATATAACAAATACCTTAGCCAGAGCAACGCTTGGCCGAGTTTGCTAGTTAAACTATACAATGAGATTGAATAACATAAAAAGATAGTCTGGCCATAGATTTTATTACAAAATAAATAATTGGAAATTTGGAATCTGTAATTCTTCTAAGAATATTCGTTGTTTTTTTATTAAAACATGTGAATTAACCAAAATGAAACCAAATGTAATCTTAAAACACTTCGTGCGTTTGGAACCGTATATTATAGAATCAAATGAGTAAGTAATATTGTACTATATGTACCGGGATATACACATCTGCTAAGGATATATACAATCAACCATGGTCACTCGATCCGGTCGTCCACGGTTAGGTCAGTGCTTGGACTGGTCAAGGATCCTCCCTTCAGGCTTGAGAAAGGGAAGGAATACGTACAATGAAATTTTTTTTTTAAATACCGGTTTAACAAGAATTTGGTGCGGTATTTAACCAGGTCAGATCCAGAAGGATAATAAATTTTCGATAACTTTTTAATTTCACATTACATTAACGTTTTAATTTCCAATTAATTAACAACAATTACTTTGACAGAACTTATGTGGTAACTATAACAAGATAAGTGGGAGTTTCGAAGCACCTATTAATTAGTATCGAGGGAAAGTTTATCTTCGGTAATAATTACGAGAACAAATGGCAAAGTCACTTGGTTCACCTGTAAGCGGGAAAACACAAATATTCATCACAGAGATGTCGCTTTTATCAATGAATTGAATTATCTAATGGTGAGTTACTTATGAAATTGGTGATGGTCCAGAGATTTTATTTAAACAAATTCACAATATACTAGAGAATGGTACATAATTTGATTTAATAACATTTTTGACTTCAAATAACAGCAGAATTTATACAATTCAATTACGATTTGATTCATTTTTCTTCTTATTCCTTTCTTTCTTTCCATATTTTTTTTTACTTATTTTTTTGATTATTATTATTATTTTGTGTATTTCGTTGTTAATAAATGTTATGTATTGTTAAACAAATTCACACTAATATATTGTGAAATACTCCTACTGTGTAATTTGTATAAGAAAATAAAATCTTAACGGAAATAAACGCTTTATTATATTGACTTTAAATAACAGGAGCCCTGATTTTTCTTAAAATCGTCTGACATGTTATTAATTATGGCTCTAAGATGTATCCGTAGTTCAGTTGATCGTACGAGCAAGCGTAGTAATATGTTGATACCAAACGGAGCTCAAACGTATAACCTCATTCATGAATCGCGCTTAAGTCTGTGGAGGAAGGATGTGGTGCACTTCCTCAAACCTCAAGGAACCAGTCAACTACTAACCGGACCGAAAGGCCAAGGTCGGGAAGTTATTATTATATTGATAACTTTTTTAGCGCATTTTAGGGGTAATAGGTACTGAGGTACATTACTTATACAATATATATTCATGTAACTGCTGTTACAATCCTCGACCAAGCTGGCTGGCTGGCAAGAAAGCCCCAGTGGCTTTCTATTTTATTGAACAGGGGACAAACGAGCAGGAGGCTCATCTGGTGTGAAGTGATACCCATGGGCACTCTTAATGCCAGAGGGCTTGCGAGTGCGTGGCCGGTCTTTTAAGAATTAGTACGCTCTTTTCTTAAAGGACGCGAATTGGGTTGGAAGTAGTGGACAGCTGGTTCGGGTGGACGTTTGTTTTCTGCCTCGATGTACGATGATAAAACACAGCTGCAGGTATTAGTCCCAACAATTCCTCTGAACTCTCTTCATCGTAAATGCGATAGAAGATGCAGAGAGACTCCACATCTCTACGCAACGCCAAGGGATCAAGCCGCTCCGAGACGGATTGGTCGGATGTTGACATCTTATAAATGTGGTCAGTGCTTGGAGACACTAGCATTTATGTCAAAAAAAATCGATGTTCTATTGTGTACATCAGTGGCGCTACAACCTTTTTAGGTCTGGGCCTCAGATTTCTGTATCTGCTTCATGATCATTTGTTAATCTAATAGGCAAGTAGGTGATCAGCCCGTGCCTGACACGCCGTCGACGTTCGGTCTAAGGCAAGCCGGTTTCCTCACGATGTTTTCCTTCACCGTTCGAGCGAGTGTTAAATGCACATCTGGGATGAGAGTCGCACGCTGAAGCTACTACTGCTCTTAGGCTGAATTTAGTGTCACGCCGACCGCACGCGCACCGTCGGCGCTGATGGTCGAGATATATGAACTTCTAGGAAGCGTTTTTGAATGACGCGTCGCTATCAGCGCGCACGGTGGTCAGCGCCAATGGCTGCGCGGCCGTACGCGTCGCGCGTCGGCGCCGCATAGCTGTCAGCGCTGACGATCGCTAGGGCGCCTCTGCTTTCAGTGAGCGTTGTAGTGTCGAACGGACGTCGTCAGCGTGTACAGTCATGGCAAATCGCGATGTGGATACAGGTCGAGTAAGGCGGTCAGTACGATACTAAAACGAACCACGCTGAGCGTCAGCGCTGACGAACTACGCGCTGATCTATGAGCGCTGACGGTGAGCGTGAGACTAAATTCAGCCTTAATGTTTACATAGCATTGAAAAGGAAAATGTATAAACCCAAATTTGACCTAATCTTAATTGACAAATAACAGACCCAAATTTATTATAGTTTTTACTATCTCGTGTCGTAAAAGTTATCTTGCGTGTGAATTCGGGTTATAAAACTAGCCTTTTGATGGTTTTTGTTCGTGTTTTACCTGACCTAGAAATTTACGGCGGAATTTTTTATTAAATCAAGTATTCAATTGAATACATACGACATGCAATTTTAGTATTCAGTTAGCACAATCGAACAAGACGTCATGATGAAAAAATCCAAAATCCACTTTTTATCATATTTGGATGCTACATTGACTAAATATTACAGCTACATTACAAAAAAACTATGTGTTTGAAGTTTCAAATTAAGTGACCGTCGGTAAAGTGACGGATTTGATAGAAGCATGTGATTTTTCTAGAAAACTGTGTTATTTAATGTTATAATTTTTATTTTGTTTCAAAACAAACCATTTTGTTTGCTTGTATGCCAATTTTCATAATAACAGAATATGAATTAAATCATAATCCGTTTTGCAAGGTTTTTCCTTTATACCATCGTTATGTCTCATATATGAGATCATCTCTATATATATAATAAACTTCTCGTGTCACAATGTTCGTTGCCATACTTTTTATACATGTTCAGTAAGTCTGAGAATCGGCTACTATCTATCTTTCAAACCCTTAAGTGATAAGAGGTGTCCACCCCAAAAAAAATATTTTTTATTTTTAGACAATTTTTTTTGTTTTTATTTTTTTATGATACAACATACAAAAATACATACAACCTTTAATTTTCACCCCTCTACGTTCAACGCCTGTTTTTTATTGTAGCAGATAGTTATTTTTATTGAAGTAAAACAATGTTTCTTAGAAATACATGGCAAAACAACGTTTGTCAGGTCAGCTTGTACTGTATACAATTCATTACGATTAACAGCAATGTACGTTATTTCCTTGAGAACCTTTATTTCTATTACAGAGATCTGAAGGTCGTTCGGCGTTAAACGGCCCTCGTAAATTTTTGTGCCTGCGGTATTACGTGAGAAATTACCTCAGAATGCGAATGCGACTAGCTCGTCCGGGACTTTGTTATTTATTATACAATCTCATGGAAAAATTTATAAGGGCTAGTTAGTGTCTGGCGGCCCCTCTTCAATAAGGAATAGTATCAAAAGTCAAAAATCATTTAATCATATAGGTAACACAATGTACACTTATGAACGTCAAAAAATAAATGTATATGAAATGCTTATAACTTTACATTTAGTGCCAGTTCTCAAATCAAGGGCGTAGAACGAAAAAGAAGAACTGGCAATAAACTCTCCGCCACTCTTTTTAATCACCATGTTTTTTTTACACAACGTTTGTAAGGAGCTGCCACCATTACACCATGTTCCACATGACATCTTAAGTAATTAATAATAATAAAAAAAATTAAAAACAAAGACTTATCCTCTATAAGCAGGAGGCATGGTGAAATAGGAGCACGCACTTACATTCTCGTGGGAACAACACGCAAATACATAGTCGAAATAACTAACATCACCGCATACACGAATTCAAGTACGACCAGTCACCCGTTTAGCACCCGTTCACGAGTATCACGCATGGCCAGCCATAATTTTTCGATGTTAAGAAATATTACGAAATAAATATAACGAGCTTTAAAAGCTTAATCACTATAAGCAAGATTGTTTTATTTCTTTGACGTCTTCTAAATAGTATAAATAAACATAGTCATTATCGTTTTACAATACATCAAAGTTGTGAACTACAATGGAATGATAGGAAGTATAACTGTGATTGGACAAATTGTTGTAATATGTTTGATATCGCGTTGACAGGCGTCGAACCAATCAAAATCAAACGAAACGCGTTATCGTTTTATCATTTGTTTAACTTTCTCAGCCTTCCGGTTGCCAAAACGTGCCATTACATTTACTAAGAATTAGGGCAAAAATTGCGTGATAGTCCAAGGCCCTGTGCCTAAAATTAAATAACCTTAATTTGTATCTGGCAATCCTCAATGTTTTGATTAATTATTGTTATGAAAGCAAAATCTTTGAGTGATTATTCATTTTTAATTTAATGTATTAAGTGTCTCCACTTTGTGACAATGTTGTATACAGCTAATGTTTTAGTATATTTATGGAACCTTTAACTTAAGATTACATTTATTTTATTTATTTATTAACACTTCGTTGCCGTAATACATACAGTGCAATAAAAGTAATTAAATAAAAAGGAGGGTAACTGGCGGTCTTATTCATTTCAAACGATCTCTTCCAGGTTATACTCAATACTCACCTTGAGTGCAAGAAGTGCAAAACGACATAAAGTTAGTCCTTCATATAAAGTTACTTAGACAAAACGAATGGAACAAAGCAAAACAGTTAAAACATATGTGAAAGGGACAATAATATTTATTTATAAGACTTAGAGGGAGGGAAAAAGGAAGATATGTAAGGAATTATTTGAAGAAGTCTATCAAGTCTGAGGATGTGCAATTATTTAATCAATTACCATCTCAAATTAATAATATTAGCTTGTTTAACCAATTCAAAAGGGCATTAAAGATACATATCAGAATGAGCCTAGTAGACTAAAATTAGGACGGCTGATGGCGACGTGTATCTCGTTCGTATATATTAAGTTTCTCATGTAAATAAAATACATTCTTTTTTGTAATGAGAAATAAAATCCTTTAAAGATTATTTTGACTTTATTGCGTTGATACCAAATTCAGAAGTCGCGGCGGCTACTGAACTGACTAAAGTTTGTAGACCGAGGCTCTCTGCGATTAATACATATCTTAAATTTTGACAATTTGACATTTGACAATTCTAACTTTTGCACTTTTAAAACAAATAACACTTAAAGCCTTTTTAATTCAACGCATGTACGTGCTATAATGGTGCCTTTTTTCAGGAACTGTAAGTGCAATACGGCCATTTTCCATAGAAAGTACGTGTTGGCGTCTAGACATCATAAAAGAGATGCATTTGAGTCGCGCATCAAATAACATGTAAACATAATTATTTTAGCCGAGTGTTTTGAAGTAATAATCTCAATTACTTTCTTATAAGGAATAAACTCAATCTTGACCAATTTTAATAATTGTTTTGCAATAAGAATGCTAATTATATTTTCAAAAGACTACAAAAATAATTTCCACGACAGGTTGTGTCCATATACTGAACGCATGTCCCTAACTATGTTTGACTATGAGAAACGGAAAAATATTTACTGGTACATACAAAATATCGAAATTGAAATATTATACATGAAAGTATTTTTAAGCCATAATGTATAGAATAGACTGCAACATTATTACGACGTAGTACTTTGAGATCATGATAACAAATTTAGCCGCTAAGCTCAGAAAAATATAAAGCAAATATTTTTCTTCATAATAACGGTAATTTTATCCAGATATGAAGTCAGAGAGAGAGAGTGTGAGCGTGTGTGTATGTGTGTGTTGTGTGTGTGAGTTCAGAGTGTTTAAAGCTGCCAGCTATAAGCAAGCAATTTTGGGAGTTTATCTATTGTTGTCTGTGGTAATTGAATGCGTTTTACCCGGTATTCTACATACACAGACACAGTTATGTAAATTTAAGATAATATGGCTTGCAGATTCATTTTACTGCTATTCATTGAAAGGCTTTATTGTATAGTAGGCGATTTGTTGGCATATTGATGACATTTGCGAAACGCTTGACCCTTAAGAATGCCATGCCACATTGTCTGCTGTTATTTACAGATTTTTCATAAGAAATTTTATAGAACTTTCTTTGAGTAAAGAATTTGAGAGAGAATGTTTCTTTTCTCGTGTTTATATATCATTTTCACAAATTAGCTCTTAACTTATTTATTTATTAAAATGTCCAAAACATTATGACCTTGTTTGTTTTCTGTTTATTTTCAGACTATCGTCACGTATTCAAATTACAAAGAAAAAAGTTGTAACTCACGCTTGTAAATCAGTTTTTTTATACGAAAAAATTCTGACAAGTGATAAAAATTACGGATATTTCTGCGTATTTTACGATCAGCGAAGACGTGTGTTTGGATTTTGGGAATAATATTTGGGTTATCGCATATTTATACACTATTGACCAAGTACGTCAGACGATTTTTTGTTTCACGTTTATTTTTACCTCAAAAGAACTCGTGATTTATGACAAATGTAAACACAGCTCCGCCCGTGAATCATTTACGATAGTTTTAACCTTAAAGTAATTTTTTAGATTTAAATCGCAATTGTAAGGGTACGATACACTTGCCAAGTCGTATTAAAAACTCCAAATTTAAATTTAGAACAGGGTGAATGAACGTAGCACTGACCTCCTTTTTGCGTGACGTTGAATGATCGTAGTCTGTACGAGTCTTCGTCTGGTTCCTCCTCCGCAGATGGCTGGTGTGGTTTGGGGACATCTAGGAAAGCGTTGGACCGCCTTGGTTGGCTGTGCTGACCAGCTGGCGGTCTGCGCCTCGCGGACGCCTGCCTCCGCACTTGTGGCGGAGTTTCTGCTTCGGCTAAACGCGGTTCGGAGCTATACCTTGCCCTGGTCTCTTTATCTAACTGTTGCTGCTGTTGCTGTTGCCGTCTTTGTCTTACAGAGCGTCCACCAGTTATCCTGGCCGATTGTGATCGTGCGGCTGGTCGTCTTCGAGGAGCTGGTGTGGTTTCTATAGGCGCAGCCAGTGCTTCCATACTCGCGGAAGCTGGCGCGCAGATGGATTGTGAGCGCTTCGTGCGTCCGTCCGTAGCCATGGTCGCGACGTTACTGAAGCTGAAACTAACGCGGTGTACCAACTCCAACGGGTGGGAAAGCGCTGCGAGACACGAGAAAAGCGGAAGCTTTGGTTGAATATACGCTATCAGACATATTTTCTTTTAAATCTGAAATTTTCACTGTAAAGAGGTTTAAAATAATATTAATATAATAATGTTTATTAATATTTTGTAACACTAGATAGCAATTAGTATTTTTGGAAAGAATATTTTAGACCAACACAAACTTGATTTCAGAAATCAAAGACGAATCAAAAGCGAAGAGATTTGGTAATTTTTTTTTGCAACTCATCTAGTCTCATTTTTTACGCAGTATGTCTTTAAATGAAAGAATGAAAAATTAAATGAAAGCTCATACAAATCAGCACTTGTGTCTAAAAACAATTCAGAGCTTTCTAAAAGCGCCTTTAACGCTGTCTTAGGAAAAGTTGCCTGAAGCAGCTCCCCTCGGCCCGCGCACTTGTTGCATCTGAAAGACCACTCTTAATGCCCACTAATTCGTGTCAACATTTCTCAATGAACCTTTGTTGAACTATACTATATAAGGCAAAAATTTAAAAACACTTATGTTACTACACTCTCAATAATATTCTCAAAGCAAGCTACATTAACCCTTAATATATGTTAGAGCTTGTGTGCTTACCACGGTATTTAGTAATTGGTTTGAATTTTAATGCCCGGCAACGCGAGCCCTCATGACTGAGATTTATTATTTATTATTATTTGTGAAAGTTAAAGTTAAAGTAATTGTCTAATACAGAGTAATCCCTAAGTAAGACTTATTTAAATTATATACTGTACCTGCGTCAAGGGAAGCTTAAACCTGGGAAAGGTTTGACTGATAATATAAATCTTTATCGATAAAATTCTACTGTACGTCATTGAACTCCTCTTAAACGGGTGGACCGATTTGAATGAATTTTGTATTCGTTTGGTTGGCGACCTAGATGGTTTAGATTCACAAATCAGCTCGGCAGATGGCGCTGCAGTCGGTATCTAGGTCGTTTATCTATATAGCAAATAAACAGCTGGTATATATATATATATATAATATATATATATCTTCCGTGCATGTGTTCGTAATGAAACTCCGAAACTTCAGATTTTGAAGAATTTTTTAGTGTTCAAGTGGAGAATGATTTACATTATTAGATATTATTATGTATGTAAGACGCATCTACAGGACAACGTCTGTCGGATACGCTAGTATATACAATATATATACTTTGCATTTGAATAGAAACACAAAAAGTTGACATCACGCACAAATCACTGACGAAATTTTATTTAGTCGAAATATTATGGTCAGTAAAATTAATAACATATACGCTACAATGCACATAAAATGATCTACAAAATATGAATTTTTCTTGGCAAACACATTTGTGTATATGTTTTTCTTACCCGAAGTGAAACTGTGATTGATAAACCCGTAATAAATTGTTAGAAAACTGAAATTTCTGTTTCCCAACGATATGAGAAATCGTTCAATAAATCATGTTTACATTCATAATGATATATTTTTTAAATTAACTATGTAAAATTGGGCGGATACTATAAATTAGACTTTTGAACGACAATTTAAACCAAGATAATTTGTTTAGTTTTTACAGAAGTTTCCTTTCAAATATACCAATAATAAAACAAACAAATAACAAACAACTTTACAAAATTTCCTGTCATTACAATCTATAGATATTGTTACAAAGACGGGTCAAGAAATAACACCGAAGAGTTAAAGTGAGAAAATAGTGAAGACAAGCGATAAAGTACTGTGTGAAGTGTGTACACACACTTTACTGTAATTAGTGACAGTATTTTGTGTATGTATTATTTATAGTAAATTAGGTTAGACTTAAATTACCGTTTAGTTTTAAGTTAGGCTAGATCGTGATGTCCCGCGGTTTCTCAGTGAAGAGACGATGTATTTAAATAAACATAATTGTTTTATTAAGACTCATAAAAAAGAACTCGAAGTGGTAAAGAAAAACAAAGTTTTTATCGTAATCAACAAAATTTTAAATGACTATACACCCACTAACATTACTTTCACTGAAATAAATCAAATTCAGTAGCGCAGTTCCCGACGCCCTCATAATCTAATTCTACTTAAGTATAGAACCAATTACGGTAAAAAAACATTGAGCGTTGGGGGAGTGCTCGGTATAATTGACTTCCACAAAATATTAAAAGTGAAGACAGCCTGGCAATATTTAAATTAAGACTAAAAGACCATCTCTTGAGTGACCCCAGTTCTCTACGTAAATGAAAGTTCACCCAAGTCCTACTTACGCTAATTCAGCCTTGAAGCTCTTCAATGACCCACGACGTGTTAATTGTATCTTTAGTATATAAGTTCTCATGTAAGTGACTATTGTCTGTTATGAGAATAAATGTCTTTAAACCTAAGATAAAACTAGACTAGATCGTGGCTTGAGAGATAGTAGCGAATAAATATTTTTTTTTATAAAGACAATTCACACCAATTGACCGAGTCCCATGCTAAGCTGGTGAAGCTTGTGTTATGGGTACTAGGCAACGGATATACATACATATTATAGATAGATAGACATATAAATACATATTTAAACACCCAAGACCAAAGCACAACACCAAATGCTCATCACATCGATGTTCGTCTCACCCGGGGATCGAACCCGGGACCCATGGATTCGCAGTCAGGGGTACTAACCACTAGACCAACGAGTCGTCATTCTAAACAAATAAATCTCTTACTTTTTAATAAACAGTAGAACTAAAAAGCATACAACTTTTCGTAATCAATGTCTGTACATCAAAAATAGTTTTTAGAAATGACGATTCCACATTACGTCACGGGTAATAATGCCTTAACTAGAATGTATGTTTAGCTGCCAAATAATCTATGGGTCATTGCCAACTGATTCTTAGTACTTCATGTATACAAAGAGATTATATTAACATTACAGTTTTTTTAATTATGCAGAATTCGTTTTCTTAATCGGCTATGTACTACACATTTTTGTTTGCTTCTGCATGTGAGACATACATTCTTCTTCTAATAGAGTCATCTCCTTTGAAGAGTTGGCGATCATCATAGCTACTTTAATTTTTAATGCCACACTTCTGAACACGGTCCGTTTAACCAATCAGAATCTAACCGCATTACGTCTTACATTTTAGATTGTCACCCCACACCACCTGATACATCATATTTAATAACATGGTAGATAGTTTGGTAATGAAAAGATAAACGTTTGTCATTTGTTTTATATTCAGGAAAAAAAGGGACCGGATGGGATGTCGTTGATCCCTTGGAAAATGGCATGGGCTTTGGTATGGGATGCTACTTTTGTAGAGACGTTTCCCCCGGACAAGCAAATATGCTGGGGCGGCCGCAGAGCAAGCGGAAAATAATAAACGTCTCAAATATAACTTATTTCCTCCAACTTCGATTTTGTTTCCTTTGGAGTAGAGACTCTTGAGCCATGGGGTTCAAATGCACAGACGCTAATTAAAGATTTTAGTTGGTGCCTGGTAGATAAGACCGGTGAATAAATAAGTATCGCAATACAGCGAGGTAATGCTGCCAGCGTTAAAGGTACATTGCAACAGGGACCAAACTTTTTAAATTTGTTGAAATTTTATTTATATTTTTTTTATTTTTACGATGTAGGGTAAGAAAACAGTAAATACTGTATATTTGATTTAAGGACAACGAAAACAAAGGATTAAACGTGTTAATTAAGGAAAATCGTAGAATAATTGAATTAATATACAATTGTTCTACGCTGTACAACCCTAGAGGTGAAGGTTGACGTTCGAAGAAAAACAAGAACAAACCAAGATAATATATTAATAGCTATTTTATTAATCTTAGTATAATTAGTAATGACATTTAAAATGAATAAATACGGTATAATAATGTTAAGGATTTCCCAAAAAGTGCCTCGAACCCAGCGGTGGACGCGTTTGAAGTATTTAGAATTTTTTTAAAGTTTTGAAATAGGCTGCAAACGGGCAGGAGGCTCATCTGATGTTAAGTGATACCGCCGCCCGTGGACACACTCAATGCCAGACGGCTCGCGAGTGCGTTACCGGCCTTTTAAGAATTGGTACGTTCTTTTCATGAAGGACCCTAAGTCGAATTGGATCGGAAATTCTTAATAAACAAGAAGTTGTTAATTACAAATAATATTTTGCTAAAATATCTATACACACATAAGTTAGTTAATACCTCTGCGGGGAAATAGCCAAAGAAAATATATAAAAATAATACACATACACACATATACACATACATATTTCGATGTAACAAAAGCATCTTAATATTATTGGTAAAAATACTTACACCGACTGTGGAAGTGCAAAAAAACGTGATTATATTTTGTTATTCTATCTAGAAGTATAATACCACTCAATACGTCCATGTTATTTTTATACTTATATAATATGGTAAATGAAAGTGATCTTTTTTTAATTCATTCAAATTATATCCAGTAACTTACTATTTTATATCTTCGTATTTCAGAAGAAATGTTCTTTAAAAATTGAATAATTTCTGTATTAATCGAGTTCTGCAATCAACCATAAAGTATTGTTTTTTTTTTTGTAGACCCCGAAGTTGTTATGGTCCGAATATCATGAAATTTAAATTTTTACCCATACATGGGTTTCTTCAACGGATTCAATTAACAATAAATCATTATTTTTAACACTTTTAAAGTGCATAGAATATACGAGTATATGTTGACAAAACATTTAAGATGATACAAACCAGAAAAACCTGAGGTCATTACCGCGAAACGTGGAACAAAAAATACATAGAGAAGACATTAAAACTATATTATAATTAGTTGTAAGTTAAGTCAAATCATTTATTTCAATTAGACCACCTAAAATGACACTTTTGAACGTCAAATAAAATATATAGATGATTCTAGTTATAGTAAAAAATGTTGTAAGGGAATACAAATCTATGTTATTAGTAATCATAATTGTATATAAACAAATATTTATTTAGAAGAAACCTAACAGCTTACTGATTTTTTTTTGACGTGACAACGTCTTATAAATCGATGGAGCCGGCTGCACGCACGAAAAAACATAACTCATGCGGCGTTACCTCGCTCTGAGGCGTTCCATTTAAGGCTAGAAGTGCAAGCGAGAGCGCGAAGCGACAGAGAGGCACAATCGGACTCCGCGCTCTTCAGCGTTCGACATCTGTCTCTCTCCTACTTGAGTGAGCGATTCGTGACGTTGTCACGTTCAACTATCGTCAGTAAACCGACTTTACAGACAACCGATTTAAAAAAAATATATAAACGCTAATTAAAACGTTTACGGACTAAACAATAATATATACAGATACAATGCAAGTATCGTGTGTGTAAATAAAGCTTTTGTGTTAAGATCGGCTTGATTTAGTATTTACTCCGCTGCGGACCGACCCAAAGTGAGTCTTGAACTCTGACTCTAGGGAATGCCTTCGGCGATGGCGTTCTTCCACTTGCCAATTGTTCAGATATAATGGCCGATTTACATTATCTTAGTGTTTAGGAGAGTATTTTAGTACAAGTTGAAAGGCAAGTTCTTTAGTGCTTTAGTGCGTTGCGAGTGAACGTTTACATTTCTTCCAGTAGAGTATCATTACAGCGCCACAATGAACGCGCAACGACGTCGGCAAATACGCTCTATTCTATGCAAAATACTAACTGTAGTTATGGAACAAATAGAAGACGAGATTTTATTCGAAATAAATAAACTAAATATAAATAATAAATAAAGCTAAGCTAAAAGCAGTCCGTGTACTGCTTATAGTCGTATCTCAGTATTCTTAAATAATCGTAATGCTGTTTCCAACCAATCTATTATTAATTGAGAGTGTAGAGAAGACCATCGACCTTAGTGTGATAAAAATAATATTTATACAATAATTAATTCAAACCATTATTCAGATAATATACCAGACATTTAACCCCACACAATGTGAATTTTTTGTCTTATTTTATCATTACCTATAAATAACAAAAATCTCATAAATTAAGGTCAAACTTAATTCTTTCAGGAGTGGACTAATTTAAAGAAAAAACTTTTTAACCGGATTATATTTAACATAATTTTAAATTTAACAGACGTTTCGCGTGCTTTACAGCGTGCGTGGTCACGGTGACTGAAGTCAAAAGGTGTTGGATGTCAAAAAGTATCACAGCTGTAGAAAAAGTTGCATTATCTGTATTTAAAAAAATGTTTAATAATTGTAAATTTATAATAATACATAACATTAATCCGGTTAAAAAGTTTTGTCTTTAAATGTGTAAAGGTTATGTCAATAAAAGACAATACTATTTGATATATATTTATTATATGTATTATAACTTGAGATACGAATAAAAATATGGATTAACTATATTTTGTCATTTAAAGTCATTATATATTAAGTCGTTTATATATCGTCCTATAAGTAATCGTAAAAGTATTGAATAGCTATTAAAAGCTTAAAGTACGTTTATAAGTAACGAAATTCTAGTTTTATTAAGTTAATATACTATTCTACTCATTTAATTTAGTTATGAATATTATACATTTATTTAAAAAAAGCCTCCTGTTAGATCAAACTTGTATGTTACACACGTTGGAACAAAAAAATATGCACAGTACTTTAATTATTAATAACAGCATAACAACTCCATTAGTTTTTTTAGATAATCAAGCGCAGATTGAAAGGTTTTCCTCAGTCCGTCATTGCACTTGCTAGCGGACGGACGTCATCATGAAGTTAATTTTAATTTTAATAACTATAATATACAATGTGCGGGCCTACACCGTTCCGCCGGCAACTTTAGAAGCCATTTATCCCAGAGGATTGCGGGTTTCAGTTCCAGGTATGTTAACTTGATCAATTACGATGAGTAGCGTCTTATAATTACTGTGGTGGGAAAATTCTTCGTTAACATCGCCTACTTGGCTAAAGCTAAAATTTATTATTATATTTACTGTCCGGATTTTTTATAATTAATGAATCTGAATGTGCCACTTTGTTTGCAAATAAACGCTTGATTGTTTATTTATTTTAATACTTAGAACTTATGTTCAGTATAAGTAAGTAAAAAAATATCATTTAAACCAAAACTATAATTATTCGTTATATATACACTTAATATTTGAAGACATAAATACCCACAGTAATACCAATAGTTCTTTCAATATACACGCGCAAACGCAGCATCGCCCGAAACAAAAACACATCGGCAATGGCGCTCAAATTAAGATTTTTTTAAATAATTAATTGAAGCTACCGCAAATATAAAATTTTAAAATTAAGGTTTAAAAAAAAAATTATTTAGGTTATATGCGGACCTTAGTTAAGATTAATTGATTAAGTAATTGGTTTATTTAATTATTACCTAATAACGAAATTTCACTAAATTCTTCATTAATGTCAAATATCAATTTTAATTGGACCCAATTAAGATGGAACTTATTAATTTAAGAAAAAATCTTAATAAAAAGATTTCATAAAATCTTGAGATTCTTAATTCTTTTCCTTTTTGTTACAATTAATATTAAACATGTAATATTTTCTATACAAAAATGTAAGATGATATTGTATCAATGTTGCTTCAAAGCATCTGTTTGCCTATTTATAGTCGCACCTAAACATATTATAACACCCCATAATAGGCACGGGCATTTCCGCATGTCCCTGATCACTTCTATCGATCATTATTTCGCGAGGAATCATAAAGGCCGGCAACGCACTCGCGAGCCCTCTGGCATTGAGAGTGTCCATGGGCGGCGGTATCACTTACCATCAGGTGAGCCTCCTGCCCGTTTGCCCCTGTTCTATAAAAAAAAACCCAGGGTGCATTAATCGCCAAATTTGTATAGGCTACCTGTACCTTTCGAAGTCAAGACTTTAGATTAGGACCACGTTTTTAAGAGGAAAATCGTTTCAACGGGCGATACTTAATATTATCGTAAAGGTTAGAATTTATGACGATGTTTTGATCTGTTCTAATCTACGAGTTTTATACATGAGTGTCCCGCGGTTTCAACGATTAATTTAGCAACGGAGATGTGTAGCGAGTAGTGAGTAGCAAGATGATGTGCAACCTTCGTCTTATTTGGCAATGGTGCTTTAACCTTTTTAGGTCTGGGCCTCAGATTTCTATATCTGTTTCATGATCATTTGTCAATCTAATAGGCAAGTAGGTGATCAGTCTCTTGTGCCTGACAGACCATCGACTATTTGGGTCTAAGGCAAACCGGTTTCCTCACGATGTTTTCCTTAACCGTTCGAGCGTAACTGGGCACATAGAAATAAAGTCCATTGGTGCACAGCCGCGGATCGAACCTGCGATCTCAGGGATGAGAATCGCATGCTAAAGGTTAACACAGCTCTCCTACGACCTACATGCGTAATTTTTTCATCTTTCAAATAAATTAATTACTGGTCCATATAGATCTCAAATAAGTCTTGATGCTAATAATTCATAAAAGTACATCAGTAGGCCTCCTATCGAGTACTTCGAAAACGTGTAATAAAAATAAAACTCGTTTATTTTTTTACAAATGTAGAATATTCAGCTTAGCTTGTTGTATTGCTTTTTCTTAAAGTTATGTATTATTATAAATTTATAATTATTTAACATAATTTTAAATTTATCCGACGTTTCACGTGCTTTACAGCGTGCGTGGTCACGGTATAGTAATAATTAATAATTGCTTTTTCTTGTTATTATAATATCCTAACTTCCTACCATTGGTCGGAACACCGTCCCGGGTAAAGGCCCCTATCAAACCAAAAGTGTGTGATACTATTGCATAACTACAAACAAAAAACGACCTTTTTAAAATGCATTAACAATTTGAAAATCTAGGTTTATTTGTACTAAAACATTTAATAGACATAATGGTTAAATTATTAAACTTAATGGCAACCTATTATAGAACTCTTTATACTGAATAGTTATGTCCAAAATAATATATCTATAAGCCACAAATCTTAAAATCTAATATTAAGGCCAAACGGGTTTTCACGAAAGATGTAAACAAGTTGAATGGACTTATAAGTCCATAAAAAAATAAACACACATCTACAACAGCACACATACAACGTAACAGGCTCATGATAAATACTTAATTAAAAAAAAATATTGTACCTATTTTATTAAGTTTTGTAACTTTATTTCGCAAAAATGTAATTTTTTTACTTAGCCTATCTTTTAAGTGGCTGACATTTTGCTAACGAAGGATCTAGAGGAGATTGTTCGCTTTTTCAAAATAAAATCTTAATTAAATAAATAAATATTTTAAATTTATTTTTCTAATTTTTTAATTTTTGTCTCCATGAAAATCTTCCTCAGATTTTAAGGAATAAATAATAAAATACTCACAGATTTAAATAGCCACATATTTTGCAATTCATTTTTATTTATATAGATTTGTCACTATTGTGTAATTCTTTTTTGGCTTGACATTGAATGTATTAAAAACGCTATAGATTATTAAATAAATAATATTGTTCCTTACACAGAGAACATATGGTTTTTATATGGATATAACAATGTAACCATGGTAACAAGGTATCTTTAATAGACGTTTTATATCGCAGTAGTTTGTGGATACGAAATAGGATCAATGTATCTAAGGTTAATGATACTGGGAATAAAGAACGTTGAACTACGAATAGTCAATTCATCATACAAAAAACTCGCCTTGGAAACTTGTTTGGGCGTAGTTTTTTCTTCGTTAATTTGATAATTAAATTTTGATGGATCCAATTTATGTTTGGAATAAAAACTAATTCATATCGAAATATTATTATCTGAATGTTTTTTACTTCCTTGATATTTTATTGATTGATTAATAAGTATTTTATTAACGACTAGTGACATATAGCGACTTTGTAGGACTGCCTTGCGATTCTGTAACTCACTTTTCGAACTCACTTAACACAACTTACTACTGACTACTTACTACTGACTGCTTCACGACTGATTTGAGCGCGACCGCCGCTGTGAAAACCGCTGTGAGATTCGAAAAGTGAGACCTGGACTGGACCGTTTTTTTAATATTTTGGAAATAAATATAGACTATATTACCCAAGTAGAGTGTAAAATTCTAAAGGCTCCTTTACGCCGAGTCAACAACGTGCGACATTGCCGCGTGCTACACATTGTGGAATGCGGCACCTTGTGGCATGCTACAAAAGCATGGTAAAATAATTTTTAAATCGATTTAGTACTTTTGGCAAATAGGTTACAAACATACATAAATACAAATCTTTTCTCTTTATAATATTAACTAGCTGGCCTGGCGAACATCGTACCGCCTAACAGTCGATTCTTTATTTTTTTTAAATACTTATTCTGCTATTCGGGACACCGGTCTAGCTAGTAAGATAAAAAAAAGAAAGTTGATAAGACAACAAATACATTATGTCAAAAAATAAAAATTTACCTTCCCGGAACCCCTCCACTAACACTTGAACTTTATGATATGGTGTTAAAGTTTAAATTGACTTTTAAGTATTATTACGAATATTTTGTATGGGAATATAGAAAAGTGTTGTTTTTAGACTTTTTCACTCAATTTTTTTAATTTTTCTCTCCGTAAGAACCATCCTCGTACTTCAAGGAATATTATAAAAAACGAATCAGACAAATCGGTAAAGCCGTTTTCATGTTATGTCGTGACAACGGAAAACGGGTTTCATTTTTATATATATAAGATAGAGATAATTACTAATCAATATTTACTTCTCTAGATGATGGATTTTCCTTATTCGCTTTTCATGGAAAACTCAATGAGGAAATGGAGGGTCTGGAGGGGGGACAATGGTCACGTGACATCACGAAACCCAAAAACGGAAAATGGTACTTCAGAGATAGAAATGCCAAGCTGAACATTGGAGACAAAATCTACTTCTGGACTTACGTAATCCGAGATGGGTTGGGATATAGGCAGGATAATGGAGAATGGACCGTTACAGGTAATTCAAAATAAATAATTTAATTTCACCAGCAGGCTTACTCTGTAACGTTTGCGAAGTGTTTCGGACTTCGACGTTGATTACGTCATGATTTTTGATAAATAAATCAATGGCCTCAGATTTCTGTATCTGTTTCATGATCATTTATTAATCTAATACTGCCTACCAGACTCGTAATCGTGCTTTGTTTCATGTTCCTCACATTAACACTAACTATGCAAAAAACTCAGTTTTGTATCGCGCAGCCCGGACATACAACGACCAATATTTAAGCCTTGACCTGTTTAAGCTGTCGCGGAATATGGTTAAAAGGAGTATTAAGAATATTCATAGCGCAAAATCACCTGCATCATGAGCATACCCCACATACACACCTTCACGTACTTACCCTCACTTTTACACCATCACACAGCACAGCCAAATTAGGTATTATTTAGTTAAATGTATTGAATAATGTTTTTTTTTGTTTGTTTGATTTTGTCAATTTTTGAACCTTTTTGTAGTAAAATGTATTATGTACTCCATCTCTGGCTATATTTTCAGTGAAACTGTTTGTTATTATATAGTATATATAATTTATGTTAGCTGTAGGATTACGAAATAAATAAATAAATAATAGGCAAGTAGGTGATCAGCCTTCTGTGCCTGACGCACGCCGTCGACTTTTTGGGTCTAAGGCAAGCCGGTTTCCTCACGATGTTTTTCTTCACCGTTCGAGCGGATGTTAAATGTTAAATTTTTGATACCAGCAGTTTAACGAACGAATTTGAGTACATTTTGCCAATGTTAAGACTCATGTATCACGCAATTTTGTAGTACCATTTTATGAAATAGCCGGCTAAAGAGATCACATTTTTGCATTTACTATAACATAACTCTCTGTTCCTCATGGACAGGAGAATCATGAATACCAGCGGAGTATCGCATTATCCGAGGCCGAACAAGGGACATTGCGGAATACTTTTATACTAAAGATTTTTTGAAGTGAAACTTCTTTAGAATCGTTTTGATTTGAAACCGGAGGCAACGGAAAAAGCGACAGTAAAAAGAGACAGACACATAAATTAACAGGATTTGGCGGGAGAGAGAGTGAGATAGGAGGCATTATACAGTGTATAAACTTTAAATTAGTGTGTTTGAACATTTTCTGAAATAAAAAAGCAGATTTGATGAAAACTAAATAAGTAAGTCAAGTAAGTAGTTTAATTATAAAATTAGATTATTTATCAATTTTATTTACAAATTATTAGTTATAGAAACTTTTTGAAGTGAAAACTTCGTACTACACTTAATTAAAAGTTTATACACTGTATAATGCTTCCTATCTCATTTTCTCCCACGTTGGATCTTGTGAATTTATTTCAAAATTTTATTATTTTAGTTTTTACCAAATTAAAGATTGATATTAAAGTTATAAATAAAAATGTAACATTAAAATATATATTTTTTAAAGAAAAGATCCTACATTTAGATAGAGAAAAAGTCTAATTTACATATTTTAATTATAAAAACTTTGTTTTTGAAGGTTTCACTTCTACCACGTGTGAATTGGACACATGATTTTTTTTTTGTTTTAGAATATGTAACTGAAGACGGCAAACCAGTGGATCCAAACAAGTTGCCACCACCAACACCCGCACCCACGCCCACACCCACACCCTCCGTCAATACCCCAATATACACTCCACCAGTGACAAGACCTGTAACACAAAGCAGCTGCACTATATCTCCTACTGTCGTGAGAGGTCTACAAAGCGTTTGCGCTGGTCAGCTGATCTTCAGCGAAGAGTTTGACAAGCCAAACGTTAGGGACCTCGTAAACTGGGAGGCGGAAGTCAGATTCCCGGAAGAACCGGTAAGAGTTAACATAAATATCACTGACGACAATTTTCAAAATACTTAAATAGTATTTTAAATAAAAAAACGTGTGTGTACCTACACGTTTTTTTTCGTTAGAAGTTATAGGTACTCCTTTGGAGTAACAACTTCAACTTCAGGGTGTCGGTTTTTTGTGACGGTGTGCGCGCATTGTAAAAATTTACCCTCATCATTTTTCCGCCGCCAAATAAAGTATAACTTCAAAAACATTATTACTAAATGTATTTGCTTCTGTGTCTTTGATAATATTTCGGCAAACTAGCAGCCTATTGTACCTAAAGGCCGATTTACATTATCTTAGTGTTTAGGAGAGTGCTTTAGTACAACTTGAAAGTCAAGTTCTTTAGCGTAGCGTTTACTAAAGCAAGTAGCGTTTACATGTTTCAACTAAAGTACTATCCTAAAGCACTCTGCTAAACACTAAGATAATGTAAATCGGCCCTTACACAGTTCTCGATTATTTCATCGTATAATATGGCTTTCATACAATATTTTCCTTTACCGTACAAGCAGGTGTTAATTACACACATCAATAGAGTTATATCAACAACTAAGCTAAATTATTGCTCAACTAATGTTAAACATATATAGGAATCTTTGAAATATTCAACTAATTTATATACATAATTTATAATCTAATACAGTGTTCCTTTCTAATATTGATATATTTCAGGATTACCCATTCAACATTTATCTATCTGACGATAGTTTAAAAATGGAAGACGGCGCTCTAAACATCTACCCACTGCTGACTGAGAACAAGTTTAGAGAAGGAATCCTGGATGAATCGTTGGATTTAAGCAATACGTAAGTAGTAGTATACAAAATTTTTTTTTTATAAAGAAGTGTAAATTGTAGCAAGAAACCCAACGTTGAAGGGTATATAGGAAATTGAGGCTTTATTCTGAGATACCTTATGAAAAACTCTGTGCCATTTTGAAAGGCTCTCAAGCTAACTATAAAGAAACGTAATGGCGTCTGTATAGATGGACATCTATCAGTACAGACTAATAAAACAATATGAAACGTCACAAACATATCCAAAAATTAACTGCATTTAATTAGGAATATAATTTAAAATAAAAATATTTGAAAAATATCTATATGTATTAAAAATAAAGATTTGTATATTTATGTTTGTAACAAATAAACTACTAGACCCATTTAAAAATTATTTCACCATACCACGGTATTTATTTCCAAAATATATCATACTAGCGACCCGCCCCGGCCTCGCACGGGTGCAATGCTGATACTAAATACACTACAGAAAAACTGTGCGGCCGGCCGGTACCGCCGCAAACGCTACGTTCCGCAATTTTTAAATCTGTAATATCTTCGAAAATATTCACTTAAATCATAAGGTGTAGAGGGCCATATAGATCTATATTTTATGAACAATGTATTCAAGGTATTTAATTGGTTAAGAATTTATGTAATTATTTACGACATCACATTAGAAACCTCAAAAATAACAGTACTTCTCCACAATTTAATGGATGTTATTATACATATAAACCTTCCTCTTGAGTCACTCTATCTATTAAAAAACAAAATCCGTTGTGTAGTTTCAAAGATTTAAGCATACAAAGGGAAGTAGGGACAGAGAAAGCGACTTTGTTTTATACTATACAAAGCCGGTATACATCGCTTGCTGCCTTGCGATTCTGTAACTCACTTTTCGGACTCAGCGGTTTTCACAGCGGCGGTAGCGCTCAAATCAGTCGTGAAGCAGTCATTTTACAGAATCGCAAGGCTGTTCATATATATTATATGTAATTAATTTTCAGGTGTACAGGCACTATAGGCACAAGGGAATGTAACCGAACAGCGTGGGGAGCGCAAATCCTGCCTCCTGTATACACCGGCAAAGTTACTACTAAAAACAAGTTCAATTTTAAATTTGGAAAAATCGAAATAAGAGCCAAATTGCCTGGTGGCAATTGGTTGATACCAGGTGAGATAAAAATAGAATACTTTTAGTGTCTGTCTCACAATGTACGGAAAAGTTCTACATATTAAATTCCAAATTAGCTATTTATCACTTATTGGTAGGATAAACACTATTGCTGCGTTTCAAGGCTGTCAGATAGCGCTATTCGTCACATAAAGTCCATCATAAGTTATGAGTCAATGAAGTGAAAAATAGCATAATTTATGATCCAAATAATTTATGTGTTGCTATTTGATACTTTATCCATACATTGTGAAACAGACCCTTAACCTGAATAAGATCACTTGATAACATGGAGTGCATAAACAAACGTTTTTATTATCTAAAATATAACATAATAGACTTTCTCTGAGTTTAGCATATAGATGTTTACTATGGAAATTTTCTATCAAAAAAAATTAATAAACAAGAAATAAATCTATAAAAAGCCTCAAATTTCAAGTGATTATTACTAACATTCGTATCTCTTTAAAAAACATACTAAGCTAATATTTTCCTAACTTTTTTACCAGAATTAAACTTAGAACCCCACGATAAAGTTTACGGAAGCGCAAGATACGAATCAGGACTTATTCGCGTAGCATTCGCAAAGGGGAACCCGACCTATTCAAAGAAACTCTACGGAGGTGCAATACTCTCCGATACCGATCCATACAGGACTTATCTGATGAAGGAGAAAATTGGGATTGACAGCTGGAATAAGGATTATCATACTTACACACTGATCTGGAAGCCAGGTATGTTTTGGCTTTTTATTTAACATTCTATAAAAAAAGTTATTCTTAATTTAAAACGGAATTTTCGACGCATAGAAATGAAAGCTTTATACGTGATGAACTTAATGGTTGGCAACCTTTTTCACTGCGGCAATGTCGAAATGTTCGAAAATAAATAAATAATTTGTAAAACAGTTACTTCCTAACTATCATTTATTCATATTATGAAGATATTTTTCTTAGAGAATACCAATTTTTTGCTGTTCCGGAATTGTTTAAAATGATATACAGTAGAACTCCAATTATTCGAACTCCGACTATCCGAATCGCCGATTATCCGAAGTGCGCTATTATTCTTCCCCCCGCGAAGCCAGTAAGTTCCTCCAGGAAAACAATGAAGACAGCAACCAACAAAAATTTGGAAGATGCCGTGTTTAAATGGTTTTTGCAGCAACGTTCTATGGGAAATCCGATTTCAGGTCCAATCCTTTGTGAAAAAGCCAAAATCTTAGCAGAAAAGCTTGGTTATTCATCTTTTAAGGCTAGTAACGGTTGGCTAAGGAATTTTAAATTCAGGCATGGTGTACCCGAGTTAGATTTGGCTGGTGAGAAGCTTTCAGCAGACTCTGCAGCTGCTGAAAATTTTATTGAAAAATTTAAAACTGCATCAAAATCCTATGATCCGGAGTTTGTTTATAATGCCGATGAAACTGGCCTTGTTTGGAAAGCATTACCAAAAACCACTTTGGCTTCTAAAAGGGAATCTAGTGCCCCTGGACATAAGGTCAGTAAAGAACGTGTCTCGAGACTGCTTTGAAGTGGATGGAGAGTCAGCCCGAGTGTGACCACTTGCAACTGCTCACCGTCAAGCGAATGCGTGACCTGGCTGCCCGAAAACGGTTGAAGACCGCAAAACAGCTTACATTGACGGAGATGTTTAAAAAACAATGATTTTTATTTCTAAACTTGTACATAAGTACATTTTATTTATATTTAAAACATGTGAAAATTTCATGTTTCTTTCATTTAATTCAATAAAAAAATAGTGCAATATGAAAACGTAGCTTTTATTCTCTCCAATGGCAATTTTTAAAAAAAAATCCGACTATCCGAATATTTGATTATCCGAATGGGTCCCGGTCCCCATTAATTCGGATAATTGGAGTTCTACTGTAATATTTTAATATGCCTAGTCTGAATTTCTAAGTCAACGGTAAAGTTTGTCTATTTTACCTTATTTTTTCTTAGAATACATAATATACAAAAATATGGCCTCAAATAGCACAAATATACGGTATTAACAATATTCTTAACACAATAATAAACATACCTAAAATCGGTAAAAATTTGTTTATGCAGTTGTACCTGTAATGGTGGCAGCATTTCCTCGCTGTATTACGATCAATAAATATAATAATATTATAATAACAATCATCGAGATGTATCAAATAATATTATGTATTCTGAAAATCGCAGAATGATAATTACAAACTGCGGTGCGTAAGGCGTCCGAAAATAAATAAACATTTTACTTATGTTCACAGATGGTATTGATCTACTTGTTGATGGTGAGCAGTATGGTTCAATACCTGCTGGCGAAGGGTTCTACCCCAGTGCGAGAGAGCACGCCGTGCCCCACGCAGCGTCTTGGCTCAAAGGATCCGTGATGGCACCTCTTGATCAAGTGGTAAGTGAATATGTGAAAATTGTTTAAAATACTTCTTCAGTATAGGGTGTGGGTATATATTTGTGTGTGTGTAACACAAATACATACCCACACCCTATACGCATTCTCTTTGTAATATTATTGTTTAGTCTGTAAACCTGTTGTGATTTTATTTTATTTTTTATCATATTTAGTAAGCTATAATATTTTTTTAAATAAATATGTGTATTAGGACATACACCGTATCTCCCTACATACAAATTTTTCTTTATAGGTAATAAGAAGTGTCTGAGACGTTTTATTTTATTAGACCTTTGTTAGTCTAACACGGTTTCATCATGATATCGTAAAATAAAGTGTAAATTGCGCTCGTGGAAAGATAAATCCATTGATGAGTTCAAAAACACCATTTTAAATGACACATAGGTAAACTTATTCAATAGTTAAAAATGTTTTAATATGCAGAATGAAACGAGGAAAATACAATTTTAATAAACGAACACAATCGTATCTCATTTACTCGTCTTGACGATCAGAGGGTATTTCATTTACAAAACAAATCAATCGAAGATAAGCACACGTTCGCCGCATTCGAGAGCAAAAATAATGAGTTGAGTTTGAGACTTGAGGTAGTCAGCGCGCAATGTCATATGTCAAACGTCAAATCAACTGATATTAGCAGAGGTAGCAAGCACGCAATTTTCCTCTAGACCAGTATTATAAATCTACAAAGTTTGTTTTGAATCAACTGATTCGAATTAAACAATTATTATTGTGTTGGAAAGTTAATTTATCTAAAACGGCTGTATAACTATGCTACGCTAATAAACTATGGGGAGTATAGCTTAATAAAAAAACAAGATAATTAATAATAAATAATAACGGCGATATCAATTAACATCAGGTGAACCTCCTGCCCGTTTGCCTCCTATTATATTAAAAAAAATATACAAAAATATTTACGATGTAATGTACCTACCGAAACATTTAATATAGTTTAATGTGATGTTCGACTGCACTATAGGTACGTCTCTTCTTACGACAAACAATTTTTTGAAACAAAATTGACAAAAAAAAATCTACCTTAACTTTAAACACTTTAAATCTTTTAATTTTAGAAAATAATAGTATTTTTTTATATTAAAATTGAACGAAAAAAGAAGTGATAAAACTATGTCTTTTATAAACTCGACATCATTTTTAATTTATTTCTTACGCAAATAAAAGATATTACAACAAAAAAGGTTTTTTTTTTAATTTTTCGAAACACTTAAATTTAATGTTTGATTTCAGTTCTACGTATCGTTAGGTCTTCGTGTGGGTGGAATCCATGATTTCGCTGACGCTCCAGACAAACCGTGGAAGAACCGTGGCAGCAAGGCCATGTATGACTTCTGGCAGGCCAAGAACTCCTGGTTTCCCACGTGGTACCAATCACAAATGAAAGTGGACTATGTTAGGATATACTCGCTGTGATTTTTCTAAATACATACTTTAAAGTCTAAGATTTTTGTAAAATAAATAACTGATTTTTATATTCATTTTTTTACCCTAAGCTAAGTGTAAAAAAAAGACTACAATACACTCGGTACAAATAATTTTTAAATCTAGACAATTTACAGTAATGAAACACAACTAACTTAGTCATAAATGTTCTATAAGCTATCAAAATAGTTTAAACTGAATATATCAAAATATTCTACTAATTGTTAAAAGTTAAACAGTCAAATTGCACTGTTTTTTCTCTGGCTTTTAATTAATAATCTCTTTTCTTCGCAGCGCACAATTTGACTAAAAGAGTCAAAAGAACACTTTAGTTAAAGAGTGCAGACTGATTTATGTTTCATGTATAATACCTTTGATTTGGGAAATAAATTACGATTTTTTTTTAAATAACATGAATGCTAGCTAAGATTAGTTTTATTAAAATGTCGGATGTAAATTGAGAAATCCTTCTTTCGACATAATATACTATATATTCATACCTGAGGTCGTAGGTTCGATCTCCGGTTGTGCACCAATGGACTTTCTTTCTATGTGCGCATTTAACATTTGCTCAAACGGTGAAGGAAAACATCGTGAGGAAACCGACATGTCTTAGACCCAAAAAGTCGACGGCATGTATCAGGCACTGGAGGCTGATCACCGACTTTCCTATTAGGTTTCTTTATTAATTATTTTGTTTATTAAAAATCTGAGGACAAGACCTAAAGAGGTTGTAGCGCCACTGATTTTTTTTTATTCTTTCAACATTTTCACGAATATATAAAATATTATTATTATTAAAACAGAAAGGTATTTCCGAAGTGCACCGAAAGTACCCATGATTTACTATGTTTAAAATAAAATGTTTACTACAAAAATCGGTATTGATATTATACAACTTGCCGCGTTTTAAACACATCAACTTATTCGATATTTAAAACGATACTTTTAAAACGTGTCAGACACTGCGATTACAACAAACAAGTTCACAGAACTGCAAAAAATGTGGGTACCGTTACTAAAGCATACGAATCAATAAATTGCTACTAACCTTGAGAAATTGGTTAAACATAAATATTATTCATATAAAACCCGGTATTTTGTAATTAATGTTATTTTACCGTCGACCGGCGTAGTCATCTCTTGTGTTCTGTGATGTTTAAGTTTTTATTGCTGTTTTGTAGTTTTTACTATGTGTTATGTTATGAAGTACCTAAAGCGAAGTTCCAAGCAATTTATCCCAAAGGACTTAAAGTGATTATACCAGGTTTGCATAGATTTTTGTAGATTTACTTATCAATAAAATGTTTCAATCTTCTAAAATAGTCGTCGAACTCCAAATCTTGATGTTATTTGTAATTAGTGGTTTAGGCTCTGTATTGATAACGTTAGGTTGAGTTTTTTTATTACATTCATTTTATTGTGATTATATTAAATCTTCATTATATTTTTATTAATTGGTTTATTAAAAGTATTTCTATTATTATCGATACAATACATGGCAGTAAACTATAAAAAAATACATTAAAAGTTGCACTTCAACATGTTAAGTCCGTCACTACTTGGTGTTTTCTTGTTTTTTTTTCTAAAAGGCTAGAAGGGTCTTTTGTGATACACTGTTGACTTTTTGTGTCTAAAGCACATATACAGAAGTCCGTTGTGCACAGCTGGGGATCGAACCTACGACTTTTTGGATGAGAGTCATACGGTGAAGCCACTAGGCCAACACTACTCACATAAAGACAGAAGACTGTCTAAAACTATCAATTATTTTTAAAATTAACATCACTGACTATAATGTGGAAAAGGATATTATGAACAAAACTTACTATGACATTTAACATATAAATCACGAGAAAATCAGAACAGTTTTACTTAAAAAAAAAATGGTAAAGTTTCGTCTTAATAAATTTCCAACAATGTATTATATTAGTATTCAAAGTCGTGCGAACATAAACTAGGAAAACATCTCAATAAATAAGCGATGATGCATATAACTTGTATATGTATTGATGATTATGTCTGGTATTTCCTTAACGCGTATCATATGTTACGATCTTAGGATTCTTTAACCGACTTTAAAATAGGGTTATTACATTACATGAGTATATTATCTCCAAAGTCCTTTATTTTATGAACATTATCTCTTCACTGAGACATCATGACATTACGATTAGCCTAACTTAAGAGTTAAAAGTAATTATAGTCTAACCTAATTTACTAAAAAGGATATTTAACATAAGTGTCCAATAACACTACTTACAGTCTCTATTAAGGGGAAGACCTTTGTTCTATTGTTTGACTTACTACTGTTTAGCACTTAACACTAACGTGCACTATTCTCTAATTCAAATGGTTTTGTCCTTTTCAGTCTTCTCACTATGCCCGTGGTGGCAAGAAGTTGAAAAGCCTCGACATTCACATGTTCGTAGGCTCCAGCACTGGTTTTTATTAAATTCTTACTAACTGTGCAGTTTCACTCTAGTTTGTTCCCTACCGTTTTCTACCCATCACCCTAGGGTGATGTTATATACTCAAACTTAAAATAACTTTATTCATATAGGCAACCAAGTACACTTATGAACGTCAACAGAAAAGATGTTAAATTGATGCTCAATTTACATTTACTACCAGTTCGCAAGAGAACTGGCAAGAAACTCTTCACCACTCATTTTAATCGCCAAGTTTTGAGTCAAGTTTAGTGTATAGCCTGCCTTGATTAATAATACTATCCATTGCCTTGCAAATATACTGAAGACCTCTCATAGTCTTCCGTCTTTCACTCATTCTTAACATATTATGAGATTGAAAATTATTTTATTTTGACAATATTTTTGTGTTCGTTATTGTCAGGTCCGGGTAGCCTAATATTAACGAAAATGTATATCCAATATATGTATTACATTTCGGGCCTAATTGTTGTGCTTAAATGCACTATTATCGTGAGTAACTTTTCTTTCTGTGTGGAATGAAACCTGCTCGTGAGACATACTCAAACCGGCATATCTATGACCCATAATGTGACAATTACCAATACGTACGTACGCCTCGCCGGATACCTTAAACGCCAAATATTAATCATCCCATTATTGCTTCAGTTAATTTAAAAGGGCTCTTTCTGTGCCATGGAACGTTTAATCAACTCAATTACTAACTAACGGTACATAGCATAGGACTATTAATTATAATTTAACTCACAATTTGCGGCTAAAATTAAAAACCACAAAACCAGCCAGTTTGTAAAATAATTAATATATAGATTAAGGAGTATAGTTATACGTTGTTAATTCACATCAAATTAACTGATATGCGAGGCTTATGGTTTCGTTGCTGGTCTTAATAAAGTATTTTATATTAATTTACCATCCCCGCGAACTTCGTTTCACCTTAATATGATTTACTTTTTGCTATGCTAATTGCTACCCCATAGAGACCAGGCGTTTCCGGGATTTTTTTTTAAATTTACTCAGTTCGTGAAATAAATTTAAAAAAATACTCAAATTAGTCCAGCCGTCTGCGAGTTTTGAGCTTAGCAACATTTTGTGATAAATTTTTATTGATTTGGATTATTTAAAATTTCTCCAAAGTCCCCGTAGGCTTGATGTTTTGATTTGCGATGCTTAAGAGTCACTATCATTTAATTATCGTTTGCGTTTAATGTTCAGGTTTTATGTTTAGTTTGTTAACTCTCTGGGAAAATTTGTAAAAGTGCTCAAAGTGCCATCAATTAGAAAAAAATTACCACATATGGCAAGAAAATCTTTGCATTGAAGTGCAACTGTAGACATATTAAATGATTTATTTAACCAATTGTCAAAGCCGCTTTAAAATCATTTATCCTTTATGGTAGGGGAGCCCAAGAGGGGATTTCGGGATTTACTAAAGCGCGGCAGATTAATATATAGGGGGATACCTTGTACCCGGTTAAGTACCTCCACAAAATATGAGGCCCATATATAGGGCCGCCCGTGAAGGAGACAGGATCAGATTAGTAAAAAAAAAATTGACCATCAGAAATTCCCGAGCGCGTCAGATTAAGGTAGGGTGAGTTAATTACATCCTAAAAAGTGTATATTCCACTAATCTGGCAATTTGAGTGACGGAAAAAAGGGGAGGGCAACAAAGTTGTAAAAAAAACCGTCATCTCGACATTCTCGAGCGTAGCTAATTTTTCAAGAAAATCATTCATTATTTTTAGGAAATAATTCAAGAATAATCAAAAATATATAATCTGACGATTTCCGCAAGCCGAAATAACAAAAATTCGTCGATAAAGTTAAATGCGTGCAGCTGCGTGATGCCTACATTTCCTTTAACCGATCGGAATCTACTAAACGGCGTTCTAAATATTTCCCTCAAAATTACATTTCCTGTGAATTTGAACCGATTCGGACCGATAGATTTTGAGAAAGTGTTTTTTCGGGATTACTCCGAAATTTGTGGTTCTATCAATTAAAATTGCAAAATTACTTATGATGATGATAAAACTGCGTCGAATGCCGCCAACCGCGAAATCAAATTGCTTGATCCATTCAAAAGTTATTGCGGTTTGAAAATTCCAAAAATAGTGTTCTATGAAAATTCTATCAGACTTTCGAGCTGGGAGAGCTCAAATGCATAGACATATTATTTCTTTGAACTCAGCGAGCTCAAAATATCAATTTTAAGCGCCCAGGAATGGAAGTAGCGGGAAGTTGCAGGAATGGCCCTTTCGGTGAATCGTTTTTCTAAATTTTTTTTGTCAGATCAGGCGAATCCCTCTAGATAATCGTCAGATTATGAGACAGTACGTTTAGAACATAAAGATGAAACACATATATCTTAATCTGACGCGCTTGAGTATTTCAAAATTGCGATTTTTTTTGCATATTATGAAAATGGCCGTGGGTTTGCGTCCCATCGAAATCGTCAGATTAGTGAATGAGAGCTATTTTTTGGTGCACTTAACACTCCCTTAGAAAATCTGACGCGCTCGATAAATTTTTTTTTTTTTTTCATTTTCAACCCTTAAATACAACCACCCGCATCATGCAAACGATCAGATTAACATACGTACATTATTAAAAATACGTAGGGCATAGATGCTATCAATATCTGACGCACTCGAGGATGTCCATGCAACAGTTTTTTTTTACATATTTAACTATCTATAGCCGCTTCCCCCACCGATGAAAAGGAATTTATCATATAACATTTTTTTCTTCTTTTTATCTAAGCTTTGCATCCCAATAGGTCTCTACGACGCTTGAGTAAATCCCCATTTAGCATCGTGGGCTCCCCTACCATTCGTTTTTATAACTTATGAATCGATGTATTTTTTGCCTATAAGTGTTTGTAACATTAAATCTTGTATTTTATTGTTGTTAAGTACCAAAGTATCAGTGTGCCGAGCGGTGGTAAGCTATTGTAAATAATAATTTTTAAAATGAAACTTCTTTAGGCGCTTAATTTCTTTTACGGATGAAACGCAATAATAATAATATTAGCGTCACGAAGATGTGCAGCGTTTTTATCGAAGAAAAGGGAGAGAGCGATTGAGACCAATTGAGAGAGAGTGAGAAAGGGCGAAATACACGCTATTGGTTGATATATTCGTTTCGTAGTTACATATTAGAACTTTAGATGGTAATTCTGTCGCATAACATCTTGCGTACAGTAAACGCAGATTTTTTATTAATTTAAATTATCATCAGCACGTACACAGGGTATAAACAGTGTGAATATAGATATGCAAATACATGGAGTGATCATACACTGGTACATCATCATCTATTGGGGCTTTTACCTTAGTATAAATTAATTTACAGAGAAGTTTCACTTCTGTCATCTGTATTTTGTACGCACGCACTTTTTTTTAAATAGGTAAACCTCAAATAAAGTTTTGATTTTCATTTTCAGATGACGGCTTCTCTTTGGTCGCTTTCCATGGCAAGCTGAACGAAGAGATGGATGGCCTCGAAGGTGGTACCTGGTCAGCAGATATACCTAAAGCGGAAAACGGAGAATGGATATTCCGAGATAATAATGTGGAGTTGAAGATGGGAGATAAGGTTTACTTTTGGACCTTTGCTATTAAAAATGGACTAGGGCACCGACAAGATGATGGAGAGTGGACTGTGGATGGTAAGTAAATCTTTACAGCAGTATTTAAACAAGAATATCATTACAACGGGACGTTTTTGCATAGGAAATATTTACTTGTGGTTTTTAACAGTCTTATTTTAGGTAGATTAAGACTGTAATATGTATTGAAAATCTAAAAGTTTTGGACATTTTCTGTCATAGGAATCTTAACTATACTTATTTTATTATGCTGAAGATTTGCTTTGGGCTAGTCTTAATAAGTAGAAGTTTAAATTAAAATAAGAATTTGTGTTGATTAGTGTGGGGACTGTCTTTTTTGTTCATAGATCAAGTTTTTGTTTAATTGCAGCAGTATCACCCATATCGTTTGCCGTATCAACCTAATTGTCAATAACGTAATTGTTCTTATAATAAATTGCTATTTATTATCATCATAAAGCTGTGACTTAAATTTAGCATTTTACAATATTATAAAGTTTTCTTTCTTTCCTTTCTATCCTTTCTTTCCTTCCTTTCCTTCCTTTGATTTGTGTTCTTTATTATTTCCTTTCCTTTTTTGTTTTCCGTTCTTTCCTTTTATGCCACTCTTACCTTTCTTACGTTTATTTATTTATTTCTTTTCTTTCTTTCCTTTCTTTCCTGCATTTCCTGCCTTTCCTTTCTTTTCTTTCTTTTTTCTTTTCTTTCTTTTTCTTTTCTTTCTTGTCTTTCTTGTCTTTCTTTTCTTTCTTTCTTTTCTTTCCTTTACTTTCTTCCTTTAATTTCTGTACTTAATTATTTTCTTTCCTTTTTTTCTTTGCCACTCTTACCTTTATTTCTTTTCTTTTCTTTTCTTTTCTTTTCTTTTCTTTTCTTTTCTTTTCTTTTCTTTTCTTTTCTTTTCTTTTCTTTTCTTATCTTTTCTTTTCTTTTCTTTTCTTTTCTTTTCTTTTCTTTTCTTTTCTTTTCTTTTCTTTTCTTTTCTTTTCTTTTCTTTTCTTTTCTTTTCTTTCATTTATTTCTTGTACGATATGTTCCAACGGAAGGTCACCTCACCGCAGTAGTAGAAAGTTAACGCCGTTTTATGAAATTTAATCACTTTTCAGGATACGTTGACGCATTTGGCAACCCTGTTAAGTTCATGATGGCACAACCCATTAACCTAATTGTCAATAACGTAATTGTTCTTACTATAAACTGCGATCATAAAGCTGTGACTTAAATTTAGCATTTTACAATATTATAAATAGGGATGCATCGATACGCTTTTTTGCCGATACGATTCCGATGCCGATACACTTATAGGAATATCGTCGATACCGATACCAACGCTTATTGAATTAAAACTAAATTAAGGTACAATATATGTTATGTATGTACAAGTTAAGTTAAAGTTTATAATTTTTATTAAAAAAATATATGCAAAAAATAAATATATTTGTGCCATATTTTTCGTCTATCGAGCAACCCACGCTTTTTCACAATAATACCAGTATTTTTTGTTCATAACCATTTTCAGCCTAAATTATGAAGAATTTTTCACTTTTTAGTTTGATGTGCTTTAAAAGCGTGTTTTATAGTTTTTTTAAACTATATTTATTTTCCACTTTTTAGTCCTAGCAGCAATACGTGTTGTCTCAATTTAATCGTATTGCTTTGTGGACTTCAAAAAATTCATTGTTTTTTCGAGATAAACCTATGAAATTATTATATTGTCGCTGATTCTTTATAAGTGTACAAAGTTTGAATTAAATCTGTCCGTTAAAAGTGGGTCAAAATCGAGTCCGAAGGAGTCGGTTACATACATACACACATACATACATGTGAAGCTAATATAAAGCGTGTAAAAAATAGTCACACACTTTGAATAATTTTAAAGGTTAACTACTAAAATTAAGAATTAAGAGTAATAATTAAATTAAAATAAAATAAATAACTGTAAATAATTAAAATTAACAATGATAACATTGTTGTAATTCTGTATTTTAATAAATTTGGTAACGAAAACATACTAGCAGTTAAAAGCCAACTAAATGATTTTCAAGTCTACGTTCAATTTAATTATGTTAAATTTTTATATTGTAATGCAACAAAGTTTTAATAAATAAATAGTGTTTAGCGAAATGAAATACATAATGGTAGGGGAGCCCAAGAGGGGATTTCGGGATTTACTAAAGCGCGGCAGATTAATATATAGGGGGATACCTTGTACCCGGTTAAGTACCTCCACAAAACATGAGGCCCATATATAAGGCCGCCCGTGAAGGAGAAAGGATCAGATTAGTAAAAAAAAATTGACCATCAGAAATTCCCGAGCACGTCAGATTAAGGTAGGGTGAGTTAATTACATCCTAAAAAGTGTATATTCCACTAATATGACAATTTGAGAGTGACGTAAAAAAAGGGGAGGGCAACAAAGTTCTAAAAAAATACGTCTTCTCGATATTCTCGAGCGTAGCTAATTTTTATTTTATTTTGAAGGAAATAATTCAAGAATAATGAAAAATATATAATCTGACGATTTCCGCAAGCCGAAATAACAAAAATTCGTCGATAAAGTTAAATGCGTGCAGCTGCGTGATGCCTACATTTCCTTAAACTGATCGGAATCTACTAAACGGCGTTCTAAATATTTCCCTCAAAATTACATTTCCTGTGAATTTGAACCGATTCGGACCGATAGATTTTGAGAAATTTTGAAGAATCTTAAAAAAATAAGATTTTTTTTTTTAAAGTGGTTTCCTTATCGATCAACTTCAAAAACTAATCCGCCTTTGAGCTTGAAAAACCACGTCGATTGCCACCAAGCTGGTCAAAAGCGGTTGATTCGTTCGAGAGATATGGTGAACGAAAGAAACCCGAAAAAGTGTTTTTTCGGGATTACTCAGAAATTTGTGGTTCGATAAATTAAAATTGCTCTTATGCATTACTTATGAGGATGATAAAACTGCGTCGAATGCCGTCAACCGCGTGATAATTGCTTGATCCATTCAAAAGTTATTGCGGTTTGAAAATTCCAAAAATAGTCTTCTATCAGACTTTCGATTTTTTTTGTCAGATCAGGCGAATCCCTCTAGATAATCGTCAGATTATTAGACAGTACGTTTAGAACATAAAGATGAACCACATATATCATAATCTGACGCGCTTGAGTATTTCTAAATTGCTATTTTTTTTTGCAAATTATGAAAATGCCCGTGGGTTTGCGTCCCATCGAAACGTCAGATTAGTAAATGAGAGGTTTTTTTTGGTGCACTTAACACTCCCTTAGAAAATCTGACGCGCTCGATGTTTTTTTTTTTTTCATTTTCAACCCTTAAATACCCGCATCATGCAAACGATCAGATTAACATACGTACATTATTAAAAATACGTAGGGCATTGATGCTATCAATATCTGACGCGCTCGAGGATGTCCATGCAACAGTTTTTTTTTACATATTTAATAATCTATAGCCGCTTCCCCCACCGATGAAAAGGTATATTATATCATATAACATTTTTTTCTTCTTATCATCTAAGCTTTGCATCCCAATAGGTCTCTACGACGCTCAAGTAAATCCCCATTTAGCATCCCCTACCATAAATAATAATGCTTTGTCCCCAAGCGAATGATAGAGACAACAAACTGAATAAAACGCGGGGATTTCTCGGGCAACAATAGTCCGTGGCTCGTTTGCAACAAACTAGATCATACAAAATGCGCGTTTACATTATTTTTTTAAAGCGTGAAATTTGAAAAGTATCGGTGAATCGGCAATGAAAATATCGCCGATGCCGATATATCGGCAAACCCAAAGTATCGCCGATATATCGGTATCGGCATCCGTATCGGATGCATCCCTAATTATAAAGTTTTCTTTCTTTCCTTTCTTTCCTTCCTTTAATTTCAGTACTTTATTATTTTCTTTCCTTTTTTGTTTTCCGTTCTTTCCTTTTATGCCACTCTTACCTTTCTTACCTTTGTTACGTTTATTTCTTTTCTTTTCTTTTCTTTTCTTTTCTTTTCTTTTCTTTTCTTTTCTTTTCTTTTCTTTTCTTTTCTTTTCTTTTCTTTTCTTTTCTTTTCTTTTCTTTTCTTTTCTTTTCTTTTCTTTTCTTTTCTTTGCTTTTCTTTTCTTTTCTTTTCTTTTCTTTTCATTTGTTTCTTGTATGCTATGTTCCAACGGAAGGTCACCACATCGCAGTAGAAGAAAGATAACGCCGTTTTATGAAATTTAATCACTTTTCAGGATACGTTGACGCATTTGGCAACCCTGTTAAGTTCAAGATGGCACAACCCATTAACCTAATAAATTTTCAATAACGTAATTGTTCTTATTATAAACTGCGATGTATTATCATCATAAAGCTGACTTAAATTTAGCATTTTACAATATTATAAAGTTTTCTTTCTTTCCTTTCTATCCTTTCTTTCCTTCCTTTCCTTCATTTAATTTCTGTACTTAATTATTTTCTTTCCTTTTTTGTTTTCCGTTCTTTCATTTTATGCTACTCTTACCTTTCTTACTTTTGTTACGTTTATTTCTTTTCTTTTCTTTTCTTTTCTTTTCTTTTCTTTTCTTTTCTTTTCTTTTCTTTTCTTTTCTTTTCTTTTCTTTTCTTTTCTTTTCTTTTCTTTTCTTTTCTTTTCTTTTCTTTTCTCTTCTCTTCTTTTCTTTTCTTTTCTTTTCTTTTCCTTTCTTTTCTTTTCTTTTCTTTTCTTTTCTTTTCTTTTCTTTTCTTTTCTTTTCTTTTCTTTTCTTTTCTTTTCTCGATATGTTCGATCGATATGTTCAAACGGAAGGTCACCGCACCGCAGTAGTAGAAAGTTAACGCCGTTTTATGAAATTTAATCACTTTTCAGGATACGTTGACGCATTTGGCAACCCTGTTAAAGTTCAAGATGGCACAACCGAAGAGCCAACAACCATACCCCCCACTACACCTCCCACTACGTCTACCACCACACCTCCCACCACAACTACCACCACAACTTCCACCACTCAGGCCCCAAAACCAACCACAGATTCCTCCGGCCCTTACAAATACCCGTGCGAGATATCCCTGACTAAAGTGACCACACCAGGGTTCGTTTGCAAGGGTCAATTACTGTTTGAGGATACGTTTGATGGTGATTTAGACAAGGGGAGGATATGGACACCTGAAATTAAAATGCCTAATGCACCAGTATGTACTGTTTTAGTGTTTTATCCTATGAGTTCTATCATGCTATTTAAGTTCGTTACTTTCTCTGTTCTTTTTCATATCTGTGTTGTGGTGATTATGGACCAATAGCTGAGCTCATCTCCCTCTCCAAGGGACAGCTAAACTTTAGTGTAGATATTTTCATGTTATCTATTTATTTATTCTCACTTTTTGCACACAATTAACAAAAGACACGGTACAAAGGACGGCCTTATGCTACTAAGCGATCGATCTCAGGAAACCCTAATTAAAAACCAAATTGTTACCATACTTCCCTGTGGAATAAACGTTTTGATTGTTATTTTATTATATATACAATTTAATGCATACAAAATTCTCATTATATTAGCTAAAAATTATAATTATTCATCATATTTTTACAATTTACAATTAATTACGATGTGCAAAAATTATATCACTGATAACATAATTATAAAATTGTCATAGATTGCCGTGTATGAATCCCTTGCTAAAAGGTTATGTTACCCGTATAAGTTGGAGTATGGTTGCTTAAATTAAGACAATTAGCTTAAAATCTTTAAGATTTTGGAACAATCGCTGCTGGAAATCACTTTCAACTTCAATTAATTTTATACTATAGCAAGAGTTTTACAACCAACGAATACATATAGTTCATTCTTCTAATACATATTAACTACTGAATCTATAATTTAATTATTAGAAGTGATAAATACATTTTATTCACAAGAAAAATATTATTACCATTATACCAAAAATATATTATCTAAACTAAACTACACACACTAAACTATTTTTTACTTTTATAACTTTCAGGATTTCCCATTCAACGTATATTTGTATGACAAAAATGTGCGATCTGACGATGGAAAGTTGATAATAGAGCCAATGACCCTCGAATCGAAGTATGGTGATGGATTTATTTGGGAAACTCTAGACCTCACCCTTAAGTAAGTTTTTCTAAACATGTCAAATAAGATGGATCAGAAAATCTGTCAGATTGCTTGAACTTGACGCGACTTCAGTAACGGTCCAACTTCAAAAATGAGTTTCCGTACCACGTAATGTAACGTTTGCAACATCAGTAGTACCATGTTTCGTAAAGTTGGGTTTCGTAGTCAAATTACATCATTGGAGTTATTTGTAGTGGTATAGCAGGAAGTTAATAATACAGTAATTAATATGTTAATCTTCTGTTACATGGTTGACTTAATTGTGCTTACTTTTTTATCACAAAATAAATGCATTTATGGAAAACGCATTTAATGATAAAATTTTGTGTTTGTCTGCTTTTTGAAGATTCCTAATTCCCGCTTAGCGTGTGTATAATTCCGGAATACAGACACTAAGCGGGAGTTCCATTCTTTAGCACACTGTGGAACTGGAACTAGTCGTCAAGCCGTAGATCATCAACCAAGTTTGGTGGAATCACATTGAGAATCTTAGTTTTAGCTCGTTCATAATTAACAAATATCATCTAAGCAACACTTTTATAGGCTCGAGTGTCTAGAAATCTGTAAACATATTTGTTCTACAAAGGAAAGGTTATCTTTATTTCTAGGTGTACCGGCAAAATTGGCACCCCAGAATGTTACCGAGAAGCAGCGGGCCCAGAAATCCTACCACCGATCATTACTGGGAAAATTAATAGCAAGCGTAGTTTTGCTTTTAAGTATGGCAAAGTTGAAGTCGTCGCCAAAATGCCGCTTGGAAACTGGCTTATACCTGGTATAACTTATTAAAGTATATTTATCTTAGATTATAATTTACAATGATATTGAGCATTGTGGCTTCAGCGTGCGCCTCTCATCCCTAATGTCGTAGGTTCGATCCCCTACTGTGCACCAAGGGACTTTCTTTCTATGTGCGCATTTAAACATTCGCTTGAACGGTGAAGGAAAACATCGTGAGGAAACCGGCTTGCTTTAGACCCAAAAAGTCGACGGCGTGCGTCAGGCACAGAAGGCTTATCACATATTATATTTACCTATTAGATTAACAAATGATCATAAAGCAGATACAGAAATCCGAGGCCCAGACCTAAAAAGGTAGTTCATTTATAACTCAAATTATATCGTGTCAACCAATAAAACTCATATAAATATAAAACATAGAGTGGCATTTCTACTTTTTGTTTTTAATAAAGCTTGTGGAAAACGCCATTAAAAATTGTCAAGCTACAATAAAATTAGATAAAAAAAATTGAATTAATTCAATAAGTAGTTACTTGATTTTCTATAAATTTGATGAGCTCATTCACGATACACTTACAATGCGTAAAATCAAATAGTTATAACTGATTACTAAAAAGTACTCAAAAATTAGCTGTAAGCGTATTTTGAACTAAATAAAAGCAAGAACTTGCTTCGTTAGAAACTTGGGTAACTGCAATTGTTGTATCGTATGCTTAGGAATTAACTAGATGAATGTTAGAACGAAATGTTAGTTACTTTGCACGAATAATAGTACAGGCTAGAGATGTTGCACATAGACACACACTACCATGAAGTCTGTTTCTTTAGATTGTTAATTATTATGATTACTTTTAATTAATCATTATATCCATCGGATTGAAGGATTTAAAACGGAAATATTTTTACAGCTCTAAATAGTTCACGAATAAACAAAAAGATAATAACTTAGTTTTTTAGTAAAAGTAAATCTACAAAATTATGGGTATAGAAAATTTATTCGTTTTTATTCGGAAATTATTGCCAATGTGCAATATTATATATTACGGCTGTGCAGTACGTACGTAGTACCTACAATCTTTCGACAAAATTTTTTACCTACGTAGTGGACCTTAAGGCCGATTTACATTATCTTAGTGTTTAGGAGAGTGCTTTAGTACAACTTGAAAGGCTAGTTCTTTAGCGTAGCGTTTACTAAAGCAAGTAGCGTTTACATGTTTCAACTAAAGTACTATCCTAAAGCACTCTCCTAAACACTAAGATAATGTCAATCGGCCTTTAGCTACTGGAGCCTTCGAGCTAATCAGTTCTTAAACTGGTCGAGAATCGTTTTGGTTGGAAATGTACAGCTTCCTTTGTCCACATATCGCAATAATTATTGTTCAATAACCTTTCAGAGATTCAGCTTGAGCCACGGTTCAACGAGTACGGATCGCGGAGGTATGCCTCGGGCCTATTGAAGATTGCACTTGTTAAAGGGAATGTGGAGTACGCAAAGAAGCTCATGGCAGGACCGGTAATGTCCGATTTTGAACCTTATAGGTACGTAATAAGGTTTCATTTAAGTAATATTGAAATCTAATATATATTGTTTTCTTTTTTGCATAAAGAAATTTGAGTTGTAAATGGAAGAATGTTAACTAAATTAATATTTTTATTTCTAATGTCAATAATTTCAGTATATTTAAAAAAAAATATGTCTTAATGTTTTGCATACTCACGCGAGGTGTTAATCATCCAGTAATGTCCTCTCCTATCCTATAGCTTATGTATATGTATAATCTAATATATAAAATTCCCGTGTCACAAAGTTCATTCCCATGCTCCTCCGAAACGGCTCGACCGATTCTTATGTAATCTTTTATGCATATTCAGTAAATCTGATAAGGAGTGTCCATTTTTGTTTTTATTTTTTTAATGATACAGTATATAAAAATACATATAACCCCTAATTTGCACTCTACAATTAACCCCTATTTTTTATTATTGTAGATAGTTATTTTTATTGAACTAAAAAATGTTAACCAGAAATAATATACATGGCAAAACAACGTTTGTCAGGTCAGCTAGTATATCCTAATACTGGCTAACCGACTACTATTAGCAATTAACCAATTCCTATGTTTTTATTGTTTCCAGGAGTATGTATTTGAAAGAAAAAGTTGGTTACGAAAATTGGAATAAAGCCTACCATAACTATACTCTTGTTTGGACACCAGGTAATAAAAACAATTAGAAATTATTTTTCAATTTAAATAGCTTTTAAAACGAAGTGACGTAAAATTAACATGATCGCCACTTACATATACCTTACTCCAAGAAACCATGGAGTCTTATAACGCAGGACTAAAGAATCACGGTCGTGTAGCAATGGACTTTCTGTGTTTGTGCATTCAACACTCGCTTGTACTGTGAAGGAAAACAACGCGAAGAAACCGGCATGAGACCTTAATTATTATTTTATCCCTGTCTCTTTCTTTCAAATTGTGTCTATGCTGTGATCGATAGAGATGAGGACAGTGAACATGTTAACTCGAGAAGTAAAAGTAAAAATCACAGCGTAATTTAATTAATTCAGTCGACTTAGTTCGGAGGACTTTGATTATTAAATCAAAGATAATTTGATTAATTAAGCTAAAGTATTAAATAAGTTAAATTATTTTTTTATATTCAATATATCCTTTGTATGGAGTGTGTTACTGTAAAAGAGTAATTACAATTTATGAAAAAAAATAATCCGAAAAAAGGTTTCGTAATTTTAAAATTTATTTTAAATAAAAATAATTTTAAAATTCGGAGGCTCATCTGATGTTAAGTGACACTCACATTGTCATGAGGCTCGCAAGTGCGTTGCCGTCCTTTCAAGACATTTTTCTCTAGACAGAAATTTTATTTATGTAATAAAAATAAAACTTGTAAGACATTTTCTATTATAAAATAAATGTTCGGATGTACAGATGCGATTGAAATGTATGTGGATGGTGAAAAGTACGGCGAGGTAGACCCTGGTGAAGGCTTCTACCAAGAAGCAGTTAAGCATCACGTTAGAGCAGCATCCAGATGGCTGAAAGGATCAGCCATGGCACCATTTGATGAACTGGTAATATGCGTAATTAGATTTAAAACTATGTAGTCACACTTTTCTCTTGATCTTTGTGTGAAAAAAATAATTTGGCATTTTTTCCACACAATTTTTGATTATATTGGTAGAACAAATGTCGCCATCAAAAAATGGGGGTAGGCATTTATGACCAGCTGTGCAATTCTGTTAATCCGTGAGTTCACCTCGCACTAAGAACGCTCCTTTCCATTTTCGGAATCTCATGGTATTCTGTTAAGCAATTTCACATTAACAAGCGGAGGGAGCTTGTAGTTTATTGTTTATCAGAATGCCAAATCGTAAAATCACGGCTACACGACTGATTTGAGCGCGTTCACCGCTGCAAATACCGATGTGAGAGTTCGAACAGTGAGTTACAGAATCGCAAGGCTGTACCTCTTTAGATCTACAAAATATACACAAAAAATCCTGACACATGGTAAAGCCGTTTGGAGTACATCAATTTTTTTTCACCATAATTTTATCAAAATTTCAAAAATTACGAGTGATTTTAAAAATACGTAAAAAGAAAAATAATATAGTAGATCTTTACTCGTTTCGAATGACAACCCAAGTATAGTTTTATTCTGACTGATTAATTGAGATTACAAAACGAAAATGTTTCAAAACTTTATATTAAATTTAAATTGTACTATTATACTTTAAATATTACTTTATTTATTTGGTTGAATATATTATCTTTTGTCAGTTCTATATATCCCTCGGACTTCGAGTTGGTGGTATCAACGAGTTCCCGGACGCGACAAATAAGCCGTGGAAGAATCGATCAGCGAAGGCTGCTCTCCAGTTCTGGAACCACCGTGATGAGTGGCTTCCCACTTGGTTCTCTGATACCAGTCCTTTAAGCATTGATTCTGTTAGAGTTTATGCTCTATAGAAACTACTGCATTCAAAATTGCCACATAAATATTTCTTTGATAATTCTACAATTCTACAGTGCGTCAGGCACTAACAGCCTTGCGATTCTGAACAATAAACTACAAGCTCCTTATCAGAATGCCAAATCATAAAATGACTGCTTCACGACTGATTTGAGCGCGACCGCCGCTGCGAAAACCGCTGTTAGATTCGAAAATTGAGTTACAGAATCGCAAGGCAGGTAATAAATTTTCTCGTATAAGACGACTGTGTTATGTCATCATGAGAAAACTGGACTCAGTTTTCTCATGATGTTTTCGTTTAAATAATGTAATTACAATAAAATTAGTTTGAAGATGTGAAAAAATTGAGTTTTTACTTGAGGAACTATGAAATGGAAAATTACATTACAATCCATCGGAATAATTGTGGCATAGTCTCGCAATGTAACATATTATAATCTTGCAAATGATTATAGTCGACCTAAGATCAACTCTTTCCATTCCATAATCTGTGTGTCTTACGCATTATTATGTAAATAAAAAAAAATATAAGCTATAGCTACACTTATAAAAGCAAATTATGTATTATTCGGCAACAGTATTGTGTTAATGCTGTTTATTTTGATTGTAAAATAAAAATATGTTTTACTTCAATACTTATTTATTATTCCTACATTTCTTATCATCGCAGAAACTCCCAAAAAGCAATATTCATATAGTACGTAAAAAACTATGAAGGTGAGAATCCATTGTTTCATTTGTAGTTTTGATAAAATATGTGATATTTAAAGTGTTCTTTATTCTTAGACTGTGAGCAAGTTCTTTGCATCTATTCTAAGAGAAATCCTTTACCAAAGTAAAAAAAAATTTACATAAAAAATAAAATTATAATAATTCATTCAAAACATGTTTATTTCTGTATGTCAGTACCAAATCAAAACATGTCTATGTAAGTCTCTAAATAAAGTCCTTTTTTTATGTATTTACTAAGATATAAAATAAAAGTAAAATTTAAGGAATTAATTATCATTAAATTTTTTTGATTACACGTGTTGTCTCAAAAACTTTGTTTTATACACATTATTTTTAATAGTAGTTCCGACGGAAAATGTCAAGTTTAATAAAATACTTCTATACATTTGATACCTTTTTCCTTAATTATTAGGAAGTTCGTATTGTCAAAGTGACTACAAAGTTGTACATAAAAGCCAATATCAAAATTTTATTTTACTTCAACCCGTATAACCGCCATAACTAACCATGTCTTTTATATGACTAGGGGCAAAAGGGCAGGAGGCTCATCTGCTCTTAAGATATAATGATATATATAAATAGATAATCCCATGAACCCTCACTCAACCAGAAATGTCGCAAGTGCATTGCCGGCCTTTTAGGAATTGGTACGCTATTTTCTTGAAGAACCCATGAAGAAGAAAAAAAAAGTCGAATTGATATCCGACACACTTTATATCCAACATCTCACACTTTTTTTCTTATCTACTCCGTGATAGTCACTCTCTCTCTTACTCTTTTGATGGCTGTCGCTTTATGCTGCTCCAGTAAGGCTGACATTGAACTTCAAAACTAGTTAAAGTTATGTCTATATTGAATCTTTACCACAAACCCGTCTTATCGTAAGTGACCTCAGATGCGCGTGCGTCGTTTATGATCAGTCACAATATGGCCGTCACACGAATCGCTTTATTCATAATATTTATATTGTCTGCGCTCGCGCAAGACAGCTTTACACCACAAATAACTGTGCAAGCTTTTAAACCCAAAGGATTTAGAATATATCTGCCAGGTATGAAAATTTCTGTCTTAGTTAACAAACTTATTTTGATGCTTAAAATGACGAAATTAAGGAAATAATGAAATAAGGTAAATCTCTAGGCCAAATCTTGTTTACTAACATATTCAGCAGTTAAAGAGCTCAATTATGTTGGAATTATAGAAGACTGGCTGTACTTTGGTGGTTAAGCACAAAAAGTAAAATTATTTAAAAAAAAAATACAAAGATATTTATTTATGTTTATTTAAGCCGTACATATCTTAGCCGTGTCAAATCATATTGTATTTTTTTTAAATCCAATACACAAATATACAGACATACAGTATTTACAATTTACTTAACCTACATAGTCATAATAATAATAATTTAATAAATAGAAAAATAAACCAAAGACAAAAGTTCAGTCCCTGTGGCAGTGTACCTTTAACGCTGGCAGCATTTCCTCGATGTGTAGCGATACTTATTCATTGAGCGAAAAAAATAAATTTTAAAAAACATTCATTCCAGGAGATGCAAACATTAAATTTCTTCGTATACAAGTCCAGCTTAATTCCACAGTACAAAAAAACCGATTGGATGAATTTGTTTTTCACGAAACAAAGGGCTATTGGGTATATGAGAAACCGGATATTAAATTAAGGATAGATGATGTAATAAGATACGATATATTTTTCTGCACCAAAAACAGTTTCATTAGTGATCCTTCTGGCGACAGTAACAGTCAGTTCTTTTGTAATGGCTATGTTAAAGCTGATACCTTTAATGTAACAAGTAAGTATTATTCTAAACCTTCTATTAAATAAAACAAAAAAATCGGTTTACTGACGATAGTTGAACGTGACAACGTCATAAGAAAATACTGATGGAATGGTTGCATTTTTCAAAAGAAAATTTTAATTTTATTTGTTTGATAGATATTTTGTATGGATATAGAGAAGGAGATAAATGGAAATCACAATTGAATTGATCAAGTTACATTTATTTGTACGCATAGATACAATTGTGTTAATTTTTTAACGAACGAACGCTGCCGAACGCGGAGGCCGATTGTGCCTCTTTGTCGCTCATTCCGCGCTCTCGCTTGCACTTCAAGCCTTTGGAATGCCTCAGAGTGAGGTAACGCCGCATGCGTCATGTTTTTTCGTGCGTGCAGCCGGCTCCATCGAATAATAAGACGTTGTCACGTCAAAAACTTAGGGATTAAAAGTGGTGGAGAGGTGCCAGTTCTTCTGACCTAAATGTGATAAGAACTGGCAGTAAACATTATGAATAATTTCCTTTTCATTCCTGGTCATAATATTTCAGATCTAGATGAGCGAAATGAGCTACCACCAGTGTATAACCGTGAATGTCTTTCCGAATTTCGCCTCACCAAAGTACCTAATGGTGAGGTGTGTTCCGGTGATGTATTATTGGAAGAACACTTCGATGATCTCTTGAACCCAGAACTATGGGAAGTGCAACATTATATACCAATGGATCATCCGGTAAGAAAATATTGTGCTGATCCTGGATTCAGGAGAAATTTATTTCGGTTTCGAAAGTACACTGTAGAAATAGTTTTAATATTAATATTATACAAATCATCCATCCCTTAGGTTTAATAACTCTTTATAATCTTGGACAATTAAGTCAATTTTTGGGTTCGGAACTTGATGCGGTTTTCCTCTTTGTTGCGCATAGTTGGTAGATTCAATTGCAGCACAGTGGAAGTTCAATTGCACGACTTCCGATTACTGTACACTTTACTAGGCTAACTCTTCCATGCCTGCCACCGTACGAGCCGTATAAAATCAAATTTCATCAGCATCACCTTGATTGCAGGAAGTCATCCACGTATTTCACAAGACACTTTCTTAAGCGAACTAGCGAATTGTGGATCGGACTGCCAAAACGACCTCCAATTGTTTAAGGAAATACTCTTTCTTTAAACAACCTCCTTCTTCAACTTGGGAGCCAAAAATCTACTAAAATAGGTGTCCATGGACTGCGATTATTGCCGTTTTTGGGCATCCCATAGGCTCGTTTGCCCTCTTATTGAATAAAAAACCGTTTTAATTAAAGTTCTTATTTGTCTCTTTTCATCTCAGGGTAACACGTTTTGATAGAAAGTAACATAAGAGTACCTTTTTTAAGGAGTGCAGTGCAATCAGACTGATTATAGTACTTATGAATCACCCTTGTATCGCTACAATGTCAAGTCATTCACGTCACCGTTCCTTCTTATTTCAGGAGCATCCATTTGTATCATATCAGAATATTGATAGTGGGACTGTATATGTTTCTGGTGGGTCTCTCAATATTCAAGCGATGATCCAGACTGAACTGCAGGGATACAATCAGGAGTCCTTATACAAGGGATCTTTAGATCTCTATAGTGGGTACATAAGTTTACTTTGGCGTGATTTACTACTAGACACATTTATCTTGTTATGAACAGAGTTTTAAATTAATATGATAATCTACAATGCCATCTAGATAAATAATTGTTGGTCATATTTTATTCTAGAATTATTTGTGATGTCGTAACCATTCCGAACATTTACGTGACATACTTTATCATTTGGCTCATGTATGCATGCTTGCAGTGTCTTCGTTACCCTTTCATCCTTTTTCATTAATTCCTTATTTAATATTTAGATGAGTTTTTATTTGAAATTATACTTCTTTCTTGATTTCTCTTTATATTTCATAAATCCTTTTTCTAGATGTACTGGCCGAGTCTGCGCTATGCATGCTATGGGGCCTATGATTTTGCCGCCTATTGTCAGTGGCAGGGTGAGATCACGCGTACCGTTTAAATATGGGACTATTCATATTAGAGCAAAAATGCCTATTGGTGACTGGATTTACCCAGGTAGGTATAAATATAAGAATATTATGTACTTTAAGAACTCTTCCTTAATTCATAGCGTATTTTAGGCAGATACAAGTATATTGTCACAGATCCGAAGTTACATATTGATGTAATTTTTATCAAAGAAAAATCCCAAATACTGAAGAACAACAAGAAAAATCCCATAAACCCTGGCAGTAAATTCACCAACTGGCTGTAAAGAACTACCTATTAATTCTCTACTCTTCTGTCTTCTTTCCTATAACATCTCCAATGAGCGCCCAGTTAACGTCTAGTTTTAAAGTTTATCTATAGTAAATGTAAATTATTATATATTTTTTAGAGATGCTGCTAGAACCATTAGCAAATAAATACGGTAGTATGTTCTACTCTTCTGGAGCTTTTAAAATAGCTATGGCTAGAGGAAACAGAAACTTGAATGATACCAAGTATAATAGTAAAGTAAGTGAAAGCGAAATTATAAGTTACATCGTAAATCTTCATTTATTTTTCAAAAAGTACGTTTAGCGGATGAAATAATGTATTAAAAATTACAATATCTTTTCATACTAATTTAGTTTATTTATTTGAGCTTCCGTATTCGCTTTGAAATTAGAACAGCGTTTTGAGATAAAAATTTAGTATGTGCAGGTCATTATTAAAACTTCATCATACATTGTAAAACTAGATATAATTGTATTAGTATTAAGAATAACAAAATTGCAGGTGTTACAAGGCAGACCAATTCTTAATTCAAAATGCAAACGTGTCTTTGATTATTACAAAAAACAGCGCACAGACAACTCATCTTGGGGTGATGACTTCCATATCTATTCTCTTACATGGCAACCAGGTATTATTTTATTATATTAAGTCAATCTTCTCGACAGCTTGCCTAGTTTTCTACTTTTGAAACGGGAATCGACTCCTAAGAAATGAATGAAATTTGGGCCTCACGCTAGTACAGTTCGGTGGCGGTTGATGGAGGGATGTTCAAATAAATGTTAAATGGAACTCTTTGCTTGCAGTCAACTGGCTGTAATCGTTTAAAACTTGAATTAGGGGTTGCGACGCTAGACTCACAAAAAACTAACTTGACTTATGGAAGGGTTCTTAAACCTAAGCGATACTTATGTTACCTATATTGAATATAAATGTAGTCGATCTATTGGAAACATTTTTGGAAACGAGAATGGTATATTACAATTTATGAAAGCGCATACTTGCTGGGAGAGATCATGAGGCTATACGTCCCGGACAAATATTGCCGCTGCCGGAAACATAACCTTTTCGCTGTGCGTTCGGCTCGCACTGTCCAGCGACAACAAGCGCCCATTCCCCGGTTACTCTCACTGCTTAATGGGTTTCTCGACTCTTCACCGGAGAGCGACCTGTTTGGGAAGCTTATGGGAGTGGTATACTGTGCTTTAAGAGTGTATCTGGAGGGGATAAGAGGGTAATGCTACCCTGTACTGTAAATCTTAATTGTATTTTATTATTTTTACTGTATTGTTTATTGTTTTTAGTCTAAGTTTGGCCATTGAGCTGTTAATAAATAAATAAATGAGTATGGGAAAAACTAAAGGACTCATTTTCGCCTCAACTGTGCGATGATTCGGTTTGCGCTTCTAATTATTCACGAAAATATTTATGTAACCTAATGTTAGGTTACTCACTTCACAAGAAATTAACAGTGAAATGAACGTTAATATTTTGTTAGAACGTTACGAAGTTTTTTTTAGTTATTCTTACATTTTTGCAGGCCAAATCCAGCTATCAATAGACGGCACGCCATGGGTCACATACACACCTGGTTCGTCTGGTCTCAGGTCATGGCTTCCAAAAGTCTGTAGACAAGACTGGTATACTTTACTGGCAGGACCCAAGATTGCGCCATTCGATCAGCATGTAAGAAACTAAAAATAACTGCAACCGTTAAGTATGTTAGAAAGTGTTGTCATTTGAAGCTTTGGGGTGGAAATTATTTTAATTGAAACCTATAAGGTTATAGTATATATATTTAGTTTATATATCCTAGAAGCAGTGCTGTAAAAATGCTTAAAAATTATTCAAAACATTTAAAGAAACTTACCCGTGTCTACCGAGGGATCTAGGACGGCTGTGTGTGCCAGCATGTTGCCCCACGTTGTATTGTTACGCCATGGTTATCAAACTATTTAATCACCTTCCCAGAAGTTACAGATCACTGGCAAGCAAGGTGCCTTTATAGCGCGGGAGAGTATTTAGACTATAAGTTTCGACAACAATTATAATTTTACTAACTGTTCTTATTATTATTATATCATGATAATTAATATGACATTTTCATGCCTATTTTTATATTGCTATGTGGTGACTTTTTTTTTCAATCTGAATGTTTATAATTATATTATAGCACATTAGTAATTCTTTACGTAGGTGAACGGCCAAAGTCTCCTGACACATAAAGTTGGTTGTTGCCTTTGAATACATTGTATAGAACAATTCGTATTGGTACGAAACTTCTTAAAAGGCCAGCAACGCACTTGCGAGCCTTCTGGCATTGTGAGTGACCATGGGCTTATCACTTAACATCTGGAGAGTCTCCTGTCTGAAATTTACATAAAAAAAGAACTAATTTTATTGGTATACAAATTTTCCTGGTTTCATTGAATAAGATCACACAAAACTCGTAATTTTCAGTTCTATTTAAGTCTTGGCGTAGCAGTTGGGGGCACGTTCGAATTTCCGGACAATGTTGTAGCAAGCTACGGGAAGCCGTGGAAGAACAGCGACTCCAGAGCGGCTCGGGACTTCTGGAACGCTAAGTTGGATTGGCTCCCAACCTGGACCCAGCCAGTACTTTCTGTGGACTATGTGAAAATTGTTGCTATATGAAAAATAAATATGATTATTTATATGCTTTTTAATCACCACAAGAAAATTGTCTCAAAGTCATAGATTTTTGACTACATTTTCTAGGTTACTCTGTGTAAGCTACAATACATCTACTTGTTTGCCATGGTTGATTCTGGGAACGCAACGAATTGTCCATCCAAAATTAAAAATACATAAAGTAATACAAATTAGTAGCTATTATGTTTCCTTTTGGTCTGCGAATACTAAGCTCAAACACGGATAAAGTTATCTGAGGTCAACCGAGAATATTACAGTCTCGATTAAGGTGTCAAAGTGCACAAGCTGAAGCGATTTGAACAAACATATATACTGTTTTTCTTTCTCTAAACTGAAGTTCATTGGAAATCCTGGTTTGTATGAAATTCATTTTTGTGTCGTTCAGACCATTAGCTTGAACTGAATTAAAATCAACCTTTAGTTACTTACTTGACTTAATGTCCTGTACCCCGAGATGGTGTAGAGGGCGTCCACACTGAGTCTCCATCACGTTCGGTCTTGAGCCTAGTATTTCACCTCGCTCCAAGTCTTTCCCTCCTCTTCTATTCTCTTTGTCTCATCTGCAACTTGTACGACGCCAGGTTTGCTTGGGTCGGCCACGCTTCCACTTTCCTTGCGGATTCCAATCTAGCGCCGGCTTGGGGATATAATTCGAATCTCTTCGGAATGTACCATTTCCACGTCGCTTGATCTACTGGCTAATCGGAGTTTCTCAGCTCCAAAAGAGCTCGTTAGAGATCTCGGGCCAGTAGATACCCAGAATACGGCGAAGACAGTCTTTAGTGACATTCCACGCAGTACAGATCGGATCCTAATATGTTTTTACCTTTACCTTTTTTTTACCTTTACCTTTAGTGCATATCTTCTATATGCGTTGAATCAACTGCCAATTTTATAAGCATGTAATGATTTACAAAACTTGAATCACCTCTGTGTTTTACCTGGTTATTGCATAACCCGTAAGCTCTATTTTATAACGTGAAATATTATAGGTTTCAGGCTGATAGACTCCTAATTGCCTAAGAATATGTGAATCAATATATTAAAAATCGCGATTCTTATTACCGTAACCTTACCTTGAAGATTCGCTAGACCAGTTTGATTGGTGTTCAGTAACAAAATGTCATTGATAAATATAGCTAGTGTGTTATTATTTATACAAATATTTTCATTTATTTATGCACAAAATGTGATACCCGAAGTAACAATACAGGTACTCAAACCTAAGGGCATAAAAGTGTTTTTACCTGGTAAGTTTATTTCAGATATAGGATTGTTAAAAACAGTTGTCTAGTTGATTTTACAAATGATTTTATACAATTCATAATACGGTATTTTATTCTTTGATATACAGTCAAAATAATCACGTTAATTAACAAGTAGTTTTTATAAGTTGCACCTGATTTTATCTGTTATTGAAGCACCTATTGTCTATTAATTATAAAGATTGTATTGTTTGAATAGGTTCCAAAACTTCTTTGAAAAATTCTTTCACTTCTAGAATCGTACATTATACCTGAAGAACATAGGGCATAGAATACATATTACTCGCATAAAACAAGTGTTCAGCCAGCCGGGACAGACCCCTAGTTTATAATATTTTTATGAGTAAGATTTAACTTCACTTTTGCACTTCTCTGTGCCATTCTTAGCTGGCACTTTTAACGCCCCCGTTTCACTCAGCTTTTAGATAGAGAGTTGTTTAGAGATAAATATCTGGTCTGGGTTCGATAACCTGAGAGTTGAATATCCATTAACCTTGGCGCATTTTTATTTCTTCACCAATTATGTACTGTAATTGACCTTTTATATACAATAGCTTTTGCTCTGAATAAAGTCATTTTTTTTACGTTGTATCAACTCAAGTTTCAATAAGAATGAAAGGATTCAATTTATTTTGATTATTTGGTCCAGAAACCTTCGCAAAGTAAAAAATACTGAAACACCATTTACAAATTATCATCATTCATGTGTTTTTTTTCTCCTTCATGTGTCCTTTTTATGTATATGTTTGATTCTTTAATTCTGTCTAAGTAAATGATAAATGATTTATTTTCTATATGTAGGTTTGTACAAACACTTTTACACGTCAAGCATTTTTTTTTAAACTAGATGAGTTCGACGTTTTCTATCTGACTACTCTGAGAAGAAACGCCGAAACAAACTCAGAGGTCACAGTCTCTTTTAAAGTCCAGACATAATCTTGGTCAGATCATGTGAAGACCATGTAGGTTGCAGTCAGAAATGGTCTTTTGAGGAAAGAACCACACAGATTGAGTGGACCTGTCCAGTCAGTGCACGCATTTGTCAGTAATCGTGCAAAGTAATTAACGTAGAAACAAGTAATTTTATGTCTTATAAAGATTTGCACCACGTGCTTAGATATATTTTTCTCACAGTGAGCCTGGTAGAGATCGTTCTGTGTTACTGCAACGAAGTTTTAGTAAATAAATAAATTCGTGTTTGTTTTGACATACTTAAAAATTTACAGAAAATGCAGATCATTTACCAATAACATCATTTCTATTCGACGGCCTGCTTTACAAGGAGAATGCATCAATTGCGCAAAGCAACATTGTCCGTCCCATATGGGGGTTTGGGGCGAAAACGGAGACAGGGGGATGGTTGTTCCAAGATCCATTTGTAGAGATAAAAGTTAACCAAAGGATTGTTTACCACATATTTGTCTCGACGGGGCATGGGGAAGTGGGACAACCGAACAGTGATGGTATTGCAAACTTTACTTTACCGGGATACGCCAATACGAATCGGTTATATAATGTCATCTGTAAGTAAACAATTTAAGTATTTTTAATAATAAAAAATATATATCGAAATTAGTAATAAACATACTACACAACTTAAATACCTACTGAATGCCTAATACATTACATATATAATGTTGTAATGTTTGACGACTCATTGGTCTAGTGGTTAGTACCCCTGACTGCGAATCCATGGGTCCCGGGTTCGATCCCCGGCTGAGACGAACATCGATGTGATGAGCATTTGGAGTTGTGCTTAGGTCTTGGGTGTTTAAATATGCATTTATAAGTATATCTATCTATAATATGCATGTATATCCGTTGCCTAGTACCCATAAAGCTTCACCAGCGTATCATGGGACTCGGTCAATTGGTGTGAATTGTATTTAAAAAAAAATTGCACTGATAATAATAATAACTTCAGTCATTATTACTAAGACTATCAAAAAGTCTGTTACTTTGTAGATCTATTAATATTGGCTAATCAAATAAACTATATAACGTTTTGAACTAATTTGACTTTAATGTTATTAAATTATATCCGATATATACATTTTAAAAAGTACGAAAACTTTATGTGCGTTTTCTAAGATACAACTTTGCTATTGCTCTTACATTACGATGACTGTTTTATTAGTTTTTTTAAGGGGCCAACGAGCAGGAGATTCATCTGATGTTAAGTACCGCCGCCCATAGACACTCACATTGCCAGAGGGCTCGAAAGTGCTGGCCTTTTGAGAATTGGTACGCTCTTGAAGGACCCTAAGTCGAATTAGTTCGGAAATACAACGGTGAGATCAGGTGCCTGGCACAAATCGTCTAAGATCCAAGGGTATTCCGAAAAGAGAATTATTGTGAAACGTATTGCATTCTGACATAAGGGCGTTTGCGGAAGTCTCGTTTCAGAATCTTATCGATACAGCACCTTACTACGAGTCTCGACTTAGTAAGACTACTGTACGATAAAGATGTTTTTTTATATATGTTAACGTAAAATTGTAAACACCGTTAGATTGTAATCTATCTCGCGAGATTATAAACTGTCGAAAGATTGTGAACCTCAACGAACTGCTTACAATTTAACGTATTATTATTCGGTAGATTGTACTACACTAACTTAGTTATCATTCAAACTTCTTTGGTCAATTACAGATTAATTTTACTTCCCAACAATTTCATATAACTACCGAATAATAATACGTTAAATTGTAAGCAGTTCGTTGAGGTTCACAATCTTTCGACAGTTTATAATCTCGCGAGATAGATTACAATCTAACGGTGTTTACAATTTTACGGTGACATATATATAGTAGGGGCCAACGAGTCTGCGGCGCCCAAAAAGGGCAGTCATCACAGCCCATAGACCATTTCTAGTGGATGCGTTGCCGGCCTTTGAGGGAGGAGTACACTCGAATTTTGGATAGTTGTAGGTCGTATCTCTCAGGGATGACCCCCACTGGGAGTCGATTCCACAGTTCGCAAAAGAAAATGCCTTGTGAAACGGACTGTGGACGACTTCCAGCCATCAAGGTGATGTTGATGAAATTTTAAATTCATACGGCTCGGTGTTGAAATGAGACAGGCAAGCAGATGACGAGAATTTTTCTGATTTCTCAATCTTAACGCAAAATTATCAGTAGGTATATTTATGATGCTTTCCTTTATAAGCAATTAAATACAAAGAAAGAAAAATCTATTCATATACCAACCAGTTTCGTGACCTCTTCATGTTAGAAAATGACAGCTCTAGGCATCAACAAGCTTTTTAATTCATTTATAGCTCTGGTAGACCCGTCAGCACGGGGCCCGGAATGTCGAGAAACAGTAACGAAAGTTCGCGGAAAACGCGTGTGCGCTGGTGAAACCATATTTGAGGACAATTTTGACACTTTTCGAGAAGACTTATGGCAGATCGCTCATTACATTCCTATCGACCATCCAGTAAGTATATACCATTTTTCTAGGCTTCATCAGATGCCACTTTAATTCTAAAAGTTGACTGGTAACAACATCAATTGCCGGATATCATTCGCTAGTCTAAACAGTTCCTTAGTGACCAGATGCTGGTCCTGTACGTTCCGCAACCACGACTTCTTCCTTCTACCAACCCATCTCTTGCCTTGAAGATTGCATTGTTCTAGTGGAAAGTATCTCCAATTTCATAAGTTCTTGGGTTTTAATCTCGGATGTAGCCGCTGTTGCAATAGCCCAAAACAGTAAGAGCACCAAACATACTAACTCAAACTCAAAATATCTTTATTCATGGGTAAACAAGTACACGTTCATAAGTGTCCAAAAGAAGTTAAATTAATTGTACATTTACATTTACTACTAGTTCGCAAGTCAAGGGCGTAGAGCGGGTAAGAAGAACTGGCAAGAAACTTTCCGCCGCTCTTTTTAATCGCCAAGTATTGAGTCATACAAATTGTTTGAACTGGAGCAAATCAATCCCAAGGATTAGGATCGTTTAAGTATTCGTCAAATTTATAAAAAGCTTTATTGATTAATTTACGTTTAACGAGGGCTTTGAATTTATTTAGTGATAATTCTCTAATTTCGCTTCGGAGTTTATTGTAAAAATGAATACAATTTCCATATAAGGAGTGGTTTATCTTCCTGGTTGGTGATGCCTGGTTGGTTGTACACTCAAATTAGTTCTATTTCGCGTATTATACTGGTGAAAGTCACCATTTGTTTTAAAATCTATAAGTTTTTATTTTTTTGTACATACAACAAGGCTTCGAGAATATGTAGAAGTACTAAATAACACGACGTTTATTGAAACTTTGATCTCAAAGTGACTAACAAATTATATGGTAACAAATAAAGTTAAAACGCTGAGGATTAGTTTTAAGAAGCTTGTATGCAGCTTTGCATATTAATAAAATTATTCATGAAACAGATAGAAATGTATGTTGCCTACTAGTACGCTTACTTTCAGGAACACCCCTTCGTTTCCTATCAGCGATTGCAGAGTAACCCAACAGTAGTAGTTGAGAATGGTAATTTACGAATTTCACCTAAACTACAACAGGACCTTTTCCAAAGGCAGAATAAATCCATTTTATCTGGAACTCTTGATCTTACCAGTGGGTATGTCCTTAGTTAAGAACTAAACAAAATATTTATTCCTTATAGATAAATAGAGTAAATAAGATTATCAATAAAGTTGTATTGTACCTTGAAGAGGGAGCTGCGCAATAATGAAAAATAAAAAACATCGACAACTGTCAAAAGTCTCTACGAAGATCAAAAACTGTCTTTTTGAAGTTATACTTCTTTAGGCGCGTTATGAAAAATTGATGAGAGTGAAATTTTACGATGCGCGCGCACCGTTACACACAATTAACAGAATGAAGTTAGTAATAATAATAATAATAATAATAATCTTTATTTCTTCTCTCACATATACATACAAGGGTTAGTTAGTTAAGGTTAGTTCTAGATGGTATGAAAATCGATAATAACTATGTTCAAATTGTATATTTTAGTATTTTTATATTTAGAACACGTGTTTCGTAACAGTACAATTAAACAGTGTGAATAAATAAATATTAATTTGGTGTTTTTATTAAATCAATTCCATATACGACGGTGATAGTATTTACTATTTACTAATAATATTTTTATTGATTAATTTTAATATTTATCGTTAATCACTACTGCATTTTACTTTTTTTTTTCCATACGCCAAAGAAGTATAACTTGTAAAGCGTGTACTTAAGTACACACACTGTTTTTTTCACTCACTTACTGTTAATTCTCTTTTATATAAATATTATCCATAAAACCTCAAATTGTATAATTCCGTTAAAATCTGCATACCATGGGCTTTTAGACCAGTGCCGATAATTTTTGAAACCAAAATAAATTACAGTAGGATGTAACCCATTAGAAAAGGAGGGGAATATGATCAAAATGAAAGGAAAAATAAATTACGGTCGATCTGAGGTCGGGAAGGGAAGGGGGGGGGAGTTTTAAGGGTAAAAAACGGTTTATCTCGATTTCCGGCAAAACTAAAAGTCCTATCGAAGAAAACTAAATGGCAAAGTTGTAGGTCATAAAAAGATCTACAACTTTTGTATTCACACATTTTTCACATAACCTCAAAATTTCTGTGAAAAATTCAAAAAACCAACTTTTTGGTTTTTTATTTCTATCTTTTACAAAAATTTATTTTTTTAAACGAAATTTGGTGAAAACTTACCTTATTATGTCCCAAATATACTGTAATTTATTTGATTAAAAATATTTATTTTTTCACCTTATTTTGAATTAATATCGAAAAAACACCCTAATTTTCAATCGAAAATTCTGACGTCAAAATTTCAGCTTTTTTCAAAAAGTTGATGTGCTTTCAGTGCGTTGAAATCTCTACTTTCCTATGGTAAAAAAATATATATATAATACCATAGTAAATCTTCTTGGAAAATGCAAAAAATCTTATGTAGTAACGCCCAGACCCGTCATCCCCTTCCCTACTTCTCTATGAATCTTCTTTAAATTATAATTAGATGCCTATTTATTGCTATTTTAAGATAACTTATATATACCTGAGTGACCTAAAAAAAAATTTTAGCCTTTAGATGGGCTAAAATTTTCGTATTTCATAGAGAAGTAGGAAAGGGGATGACAGGTCTGGGCGTTACTGCATACGATTTTTTGCATTTTCCGAGAAGATTTACTATGGTAATATAAATATATTTTTACCATAGGAAAGTAGAGATTTCAACGCATTGAAAGCACATCAACTTTTTGAAAAAAGCTGAAATTTCGACGTCAGAATTTTCGATTGAAAATTAGGGTGTTTCTTCGATATTAATTCAAAATAAGGTGAAAAAATAAATATTTTTAATCAAATAAATTACAGTATATTTGGGACATAATAAGGTAAGTTTTCACCAAATTTCGTTTAAAAAAATAAATTTTTGTAAAAGATAGAAATAAAAAACCAAAAAGTTGGTTTTTTGAATTTTTCACCTAAATTTTGAGGTTATGTGAAAAATGTGTGAATACAAAAGTTGTAGATCTTTTTATTGCCTACAACTTTGCCATTTAGTTTTCTTCGATAGGACTTTTAGTTTTGCCGGAAATCGAGATAAACCGTTTTTTACCCTTAAAACTCCCCCCCCTTCCCTTCCCGACCTCAGATCGACCGTAATTTATTTTTCCTTTCATTTTGATCATATTCCCCTCCTTTTCTAATGGGTTTCATCCTACTGTAATTTTTTTCACTTTTTATTTATTTTAAAGGCTATCTGCACTGGTCTATTTCTAAAAATGTTACACTTGTATTCCTTAACAATTTTGATAGAATTAATGTTAAAAGATTGAAGCGAACAGATTTGAAAAAGGACATTCTTTGACATACTTACTTTGCGGAATTAAAAAAATCATATTCCAAATGAAAATCATACGACCTCATGTACACTCACTCTCAAATCATCACACAACACAGCCGAATTACGTATGTAGTCATTTTTATTGATTTATTCCTTTCGTAATTGTTTGAACATCATCATTGGCTATATGTTTAGTATAATTGTTTTTCATTGTATATAATTTTTAACTATAGAATTAGGAAATAGATATAGATATTATATATGTATATATAATATATATCTATACTAATATTATAAAGAGGAAAGGTTTGATTTTTTGTTTGTTTGAAATGAATAAGCTCCGAAACTACTGGACCGATTCTTTCACCGTTGGCAACCTACACCATTCCCGAGTGACATAGGCTATGTTAATCTATGCTATGAATAATCATGAATAATCTAACCCAAGGTGTAAAAAAAAAATAAACAAAAAACTTCCTTCAATCGTGTGCGCCTCGAAAACTATTAATGATATAACAAAATGATGTATTACAATTTTCCAGGATACATCACTATCTATAAAAAATGTCGCGATAGCATGCCTCTATCTATTATAGTTACGTCACAATAAGCGTCCTTTTATTAATTTTTTTATTAAAGTACCACCGCTAGAAAAGGCTCTTTATTCGTACCTAGGTATTGATCCTTATCAAAATAATTACCAACGTTTCAAATAAGCTACAATTTAATGGCATAACCTCCTAAAAAGCATGGTGGATTGGTATTCTCCTGCCTTTTCTCTTGAATAGTTTACTACTATGTAATATAACAAAAGTCTTAGCCACTGCAACGCTTGGCCGAGTCTACTGGTATATTATAATTCATTAAATATCAAACAGTAAATATCAGGTACATTTAATCTTCGATTTTTTAAATTATTTTCGATTGATTTAAGCTAATTCTTAACTAAACGGTTTAAGTGCCCGTTAACTTTAATAATGATATTAACTTTGTTTTCAGCTGTACAGAGCTACGCACTTGTTCCATGTCGTCTATCGGCGTGGACATCGTGCCTCCTGTCGTAAGCGGCCGTGTTACCAGCGCAAGATTTGCCTTCACCTACGGGACGATACACGTCCGAGCAAAGCTCCCGCAAGGCGACTGGTTATATCCAGGTATATTCTTGGATACAGACATCATATTACATTTATTTATTTATTGTATATGTTAACGTAAAATTGTAAACACCGTTAGATTGCAGCAAAACATGGCCCGTTTAGACGCGCCACTAATATAACAAGAAACAATATTAAATTTAAATTGAAATATTATTACATCAATCAAACAATTACAAATTATGCATGACAAAAATTATGCTAATCAAACATCATCTTCATTTAATTCTTATTCGAATATAGGAATACATCCTGTATTCGAATGAGAATTCTCGTCAAGAACAGGTTTCTTGCATCGTCTAACTGGGGTGGGTCAATTTTAATGGTTGAATAGGCAAAATATTATAGTGTGTAATGTATATGTTAGTTATTTAAATATGTTCGGCGTCCTGGTTTACAGAAAAACCGTGTCCAGTTTGTGTTTCTACCACACCAACCTCTTTTCTATTTAAGATATATATGTCACCGTAAAATTGTAAACACCGTTAGATTGTAATATATCTCGCGAGATTATAAACTGTCGAAAGATTGTGAACCTCAACGAACTGCTTACAATTTAACGTATTATTATTCGGTAGTTATATGAAATTGTTGGAAGGTAAAATTAATCTGTAATTGACCAAAGAAGTTTGAATGATAACTAAGTTAGTGTAGTACAATCTACCGAATAATAATATGTTAAATTGTAAGCAGTAAGCTGAGGTTCACAATCTTTCGACAGTTTATAATCTCGCGAGATATATTACAATCTAACGGTGTTTACAATTTTACGGTGACATATATATCTTAAATAGAAAAGAGGTTGGTGTGGTAGAAACACAAACTGGACACGGTTTTTCTGTAAACCAGGACGCCGAACATATTTAAATAACTAACATATACATTACACACTATAATATTTTGCCTATTCAACCATTAAAATTGACCCACCCCAGTTAGACGATGCAAGAAACCTGTTCTTGACGAGAATTCTCATTCGAATACAGGATGTATTCCTATATTCGAATAAGAATTAAATGAAGATGATGTTTGATTAGCATAATTTTTGTCATGCATAATTTGTAATTGTTTGATTGATGTAATAATATTTCAATTTAAATTTAATATTGTTTCTTGTTATATTAGTGGCGCGTCTAAACGGGCCATGTTTTGCTGCAATTGATGGCTGCAACACTGTGGCCGGCAACATTGCAAACAATAGCAGCCACACTATGCAATATTGCAGTAATGTCCCGGCCATATAGCCAAACATGTTTTGTATAGCCACATATGGCCGATGTTGCCCCGATGGGTGGCCGGACGATTGCTAGGCTATCGAATTCAACTGCAATATTGCACAGTCAGTTCTCTTGTTGTTTCAGTCACTCTCTTTGTTATGGCATAGTGTATCCTTTTCTACGCGACATGACGTTTGCTTTGAGTGAAGTGTGCCTGTTGCTTTATTCTGTGTTTTGCGATCAGCTGTATTTGACGTTAGATTACTACGTAAAAATTACTGCTTTTGACATTCTAGTTCTTGAATAATTTATTATCAAGACTTATTTCTAGACTCAAATTGTCTACAGTTTCACGCCTATTTAAGTAAGGTCGAATCCACAATCTCTTCTTTTTCTGTTTCTTTTTTAAAACAATATAAGTTGCTGGGACAAGTGTGATTTCGTCAGCCATGGTTGCCGGTTTGTGTAGCCCGTTTAGGAGTCTGCATCATGGGCCATACTATTGCAGACATATTGCAACACATTGCCCAGCCATAGATTATTCGGCCATCAGCTGCATTAAAATATTTTTCTAATGGCCGGACAACAACAGTGCAGCCATCAATTGCAGCAAAACATGGCCCGTTTAGACGCGCCAATATAAGAAGTGCTGCTAGCGAGTTTATTAAATTTGGAATAAGATAGTCTCGTGTTTTTTTCCCAAATAGATTATTGTATTTGGGTAATAGAAATTAGTTTTTTAATAGTTTTAATTGTATACCTTATTTTCGGTAAAGTAGATTTTATTTAATTATCCTAGCTGCACTTTATCTTGTATAGGTATAATTTTGAAAATGGCAAATAGCTTTCTAATAAATAAATAATCCTCTTTATATTGTGATATTAATTTTATAGGAGCGATGAAATTATATTGTTTGAATCAGAAGAAAAACCATTGTTTTGTGTATTGGATTTATTTATAAGTCAAGTCGGTTTTCTACAAGGGTAGGCAGACATCATAGACCTCCTTGCCAAGATTCTTATGTACATCTCTTGCTTCTGCTACTCTCCTTGAACAAGTACCACTACATTTCCAAGGCTGAGAATTGAGATATTTAATACAAAATACAACGAAAAACTTATACTGTTCTTAAATCAAAACAATATCGCGATTCAAGATTCCACAGACGACATCTATTGGTTGAACATAAAACTATAATCATTTAGACACTCCTAATATTGTATAATACACGCTCGTCAGTTTTCGGTGCTTTTGTCCTGTTCTTTTTTCAATACTATTTAAAACATATTGAGAATCGAATCGATCCGTTTTTTGTTAATGGTTTACGTTTTAGTAAAAAATTAATTGAAAAACGATTCCATGATCGACTACTATTTCATACACATGTAAAACTTTTGAAGTGATATTTTTAGTCACAAAGCAGGCGTCAAATTCGTCACTAAGGGGATAATTTACCGTCCAAAAACATACATATTATTTAGAATTTAATTTGAGATTTTTTTTTTAAAGACAATTCACACCAATTGACCTAATCCCATGCTAAGCTGGTGAAGCTTGTATTATGGGTACTAGGCAACGGATATACATACATATTATAGATAGATAGACATATAAATACATATTTAAACACCCAAGACCTAAGCACAACACCAAATGCTCATCACATCGATGTTCGTCTCAGCCGGGGATCGGACCCGGGACCCATGGATTCGCAGTCAGGGGTACTAACCACTAGACCAATGAGTCGTCTTTAATAATTTATTATTATTTTCAGAGATCCTGCTGGAACCACTTTCAAAGAAATATGGCAGTCTGAACTACGCTTCAGGTGTGCTGAAAGTTGCCATGGCAAGAGGGAATACTGATGTGGACAACGAGCGATATAGTAATAATGTACAATTTTTATTTATCTTTTTCGAGTCAAAATTCATAGTAGTTTATACTTTCAAAGAAAAACGCTTTTTACCGGATTAAAGTTATGTATTATTATAAATTTACAACTATTTGACATAACTTTAAATTTATCCGACGTTTCGCGTGCTTTACAGCGTGCGTGGTCACGGTGACTGAAGACAAAAGATGTTGAATGTCAAAAAGTATGACACAGCTGCAGAGAAAGTTGCATTATCTGTATTTATTTCCCCGGAGTTGGTATCGACTAAAAGATGGAGGGTTTTGGCAAAAATTAAAATTATGTCAAATAGTTGTAAATTTATAATAATACATAACGTTAATCCGGTAAAAAGCGTTTTTCTTTAAATGTGTAATAACAGTTATGTTAATCAAAGACAATACTAGTTTATACTTATTTAGTTGTAGTCAAAAAGTCAAATCATTTATTCATATAGGTAACACAATGTACACTTATGAACATCAAAAAAGAAATAAACATTTAATGCTTCTAATTTTACATTATCTGCCCGTTCTCAAATCAAGGGCGTAGAACGGAAGAGAAGAATTGTTTTAAATCCAGTAGTTTTTGAGTTTATTGGTAACAAAAACGTAAAATTCCTCTTTATAATATTAAGAATAGGCTTTATTTTATATTTGACGCATATCCTACTTTGCTTCTTAAATATGTTTCAGTGGCTGATCGGAGGACCAATTCTCAATTCAAGATGTCGTAGTGCGCTTGAGTTTTATCATAATAAGATTGAGGGTGACCAGTTTTGGGGCGATGAATTCCACGAATATTCACTTACGTGGTCTCCAGGTAATTTTACCGTACGGTTTTTTCTAGCCACAAGTATAAATGCCAGTTTAACCGTAAAAAGGTAGGTATACCTATTTACGTTAGGGTTTTTCGGAAAAATATCGTCCCTCTATCGATACTAGGAACAAACGTAGGCTGCAATTTTCCCGTACTAGACTATCTAAAGTTAGTAATTATTTTTTTGAAAAGGGATTTCTTTAATAAAATCCCAGAGGCTCTTTTATCTCTGCCTTTTAATAAATTTCAGAAATGCATTAAAGAAAAGCTGTATAAAAAGGCTTACTATAAAGTTAACTAATATCTAGTTGATAAAATGGATTAGTGCTAGACAGGCTACTTCTAATTAATTTGCGATATTTGTTTTAAAATAAGCCTTGATTGATGATTTGCTATTTTAAAAGAGGTACAGTGCGAGCACAAAAGACACGAATTATAATCGGATATTATTTAAGTTGTTAACAATATTCTTAATTTTATTTCTTATTATGTAACAAACTGTGAAACAATTAAATAATACAAAACATATCTAATCAAATTAAATGATGGTTCTTAAAAGTAATAATGAATCTCAATTATTAACCAAATAAAAATCAATGGTCTATTGACTCGATCATAACATTTCCTGATAATTGCAATACATTTATGATTTAAATGTGTAGTGTATCAATATTATAAATTAAATTAAATTACTATATTATGTTAAACATTCTTTCCCTAGTTTCTTTACGACGCCTATACATTTTGCCGTCTTATAAAAAACGAAACCAAATTTATTGTTGTTATTGGTCTAAGATCCCGCTATACAACGACCTTCACCGAGATGCTTATTTAATGAAACTTATTTTATATATAATTTAATATGTCAATAAATAAAATCCATATGGGTTGCCTAGCAAATTTCAGTCCAGAGTATGTTTAATTAATTTAAAAAAAATATATTTTTTTAAACATTTCACCGGTATGATTATTAGATAAATTCTATACCAATCGAACGTATGAAGCCCATAGAATATGCAAACGTTAGGTTGTTTTTAATCAATTAATTATTTATGTGTAAATTTTTTATGTGACACTAAAGTATATATACATCTTTAGTATAAAAGAAGGTTATAGTGATACATATATAATACTACCCTGATTAAAAATATTGATTGAAAAAAGTTCAAAAAATGTACTACATGCAAATTATAAAACATTTTTTTTTTTAAATATTAATTAAACATACTCTGGACTGAAATTTGCTAGGCAACCCATATGGATTATATTTATTGACATATTAAATTAAATATAAAATAAGTTTCATTAAATAAGCATCTCGGTGAAGGTCGTTGTATAGCGGGATCTTATACTATATAGAAACAGTGGGAAATGAAACGGGTTTTAATTATTTATTTTTGAGAACATTCTCTTCGAACTTTTATTTCAGATGAAATAGTACTAAAAGTAGACGGTGAGGAGTGGGGGCGCTATATGCCTGGAGCCACTGGCCTGAGATCCTGGCTTCCAGCTTCATGCAGAGGAGACTGGTTTGAGCTCCTCAATAATGGTGGTATCATGGCACCATTTGATGATCATGTTGGTTTTAATAACTGTTTTTTATAATGTATTGTAAACAAAATCAATTAAGTTTATAACGTAATGTACTACCTACTGAACTACTACGTACTAGTGTTTATGTATACGTCGTACATAAACACTAGTACGGGGTACTTATATAGTATGATTACTAATTTTATATAAATTTTTTAGTTCTATATAACATTGGGAGTAGCTGTCGGTGGTATTGTGGAGTTCGCTGATGGTTTATCAACGGGAGATAAAATACCTAAGCCTTGGAGGAACAGGGGTCGAAAAGCTGGATTCTCTTTCTGGCAAGATAAGGAGAACTGGTACCCAACCTGGAGCACACCAGATCTGCTTGTCGACTATGTAAAAGTTGTCGCTTTGTAATTTGAAAATACGCAACAAGGATTTAATTTGTTTTGTTATTTAAACTGCTTATATTGGCATTTTTTTTCATTAAAAAAATGTATATTCGGTATAAAATACAATGCAGATATCGTGGGGCTAAATTAATATTAATAAATTAACTTGTAATATCTATCGTAATTACTAACGGTAAAGTGATTCCTTTTTATTTTTCAATACTTTGTAAAATTCTGGTGAAATGGAATTAAAAAAATATTAAAAATCCAAACATCGATTTTGTTTTTTATTTTGAATTGAATATATACAGCCAAGCCTGCTCTGTTATAAATAAATATTTCTAAGGTGATAATAAGTTTCTCCATACATTGTAAGATTTGTTGCTACAGTGGCAACACAATCATTGTTTTGTCTCTGGGCTGCTATAACATTGATCACTTCATCTGGTTTTATAAGTCTTATCCTTGTTGGACCAGACAGAGGTCCATCTTCACGGCCGTCGTATGTCAATATTCGTATTTCATGTAATTTGTTATACTTAATGTCATCTATTTTTACTTCTCTTGCTTCGGCATCAGATATAACAATTATCCTAGGTTTGCTTTTTGGTATTTTGTCTTGGTCAAATTCCTGGAAATTAGAATTATTGTTTAATTCTTCTTCTTCTGGTGCCACATTTTTGCTAAATGTTAGCTGCCGGGTGATGCCGGTTTTTCATTGTTAACTACAAAGGAATATAGAGTAGTGGTTTTCCGTTGCCTGTATCAAACATTCCCGGAATAATCGTTTAATTAACCATTTGAAGAAGAATGCCTTTGTTTATTATAACTACTAATAATAATAGTTAAATATTCATACAAATATGGTATGATTGGCGTAGAGGATATGGAGTCTGAAATGCAAGCTTTCCTATTTTTTTTTTTTTTTAGATTTGACAATTATTCACACCAATTGACCTAGTCCCATGCTAAGCTGGTGAAGCTTGTGTTATGGGTACTAGGCAACGGATATACATACATATTATAGATAGATAGACATATAAATACATATTTAAACACCCAAGACCTAAGCACAACACCACAACACATCGATGTTTGTCTCAGCCGGGGATCGAACCCGGGAACCATGGATCTGCAGTCAGGGATACTAACCACTAGACCAATGAGCCGTCATATTAAAACATATTAAGTGAAAAATCACTAACCTCTACAGCGTTGTGATTTAAAGTTAATCCAGGTATTTGGTCTCCATTCACTAAGTTAAAATATCCTTGTTCTTGGCTTTCAACAATCCATACTTTTATCTGGGTAAAAAAAAAAATAACTGTATATAAAAGTCTCCCTAAATCAAACCATATGTACCTTTATATAAATTAGCATAAATAATTGTTAATAATATACGAAAAATAAAGTAAGTACTTCATTTTAATTTACTGTATAATAAAATTTTCATTCCAAAGAATTGACATACATATTAAGTATATTTAAATATCTTATAATTAAAAAAAATATATATATTACCATAGTAAATCTTCTCAGAAAATGCAAAAAATCGTATGCAGTAACGCCCAGACCCGTCATCCCCTTCCCTACTTATCTATGAAATACGAAAATTTTAGCCCATCTAAAGGCTAAAAATTTTTTTTAGGTCACTCAGGTATATATAAGTTATCTTAAAATAGTAATAAATAGGCATCTAATAATAATTTAAAGAAGATTCATAGAGAAGTAGGGAAGGGGATGACGGGTCTGGGCGTTACTGCATACGATTTTTTGCATTTTCCGAGAAGATTTACTATGGTAATATATTATAATAAACAAACAATTAGATTAAAAAAAAAGAAACATTTATCAATTTTAAATACACTTATAAGGTCTAATATTTATCTTTAAACATAAATAACAATGAAATACGATACGCTATGTGGAGTGATGCACCCGTCCGTTCACGGCAAGGTCCCGAGGGAAAGAGATATGTATAGTTCTTTTCATGAAAGAAGTCCCCCAGACGCGGCGCTGCAATCGCATAACGTAATGTTACCATTTATGAGTAAAAAAATTACCTATTTTATTTACATTTAGCAGATGTAAATTATCAAATAATATTATTTTCTGCATACTTCGATGAAACAATATTTATGTTATGTAAAAAGTATATTTTTATTTACTTATAATAGCGGTGTCTACCTACTTACAGGGAAAAGATGAGAAAATAGGGTAAATAAAAGCATTAAGCAATACAATTTTTTATTCAGAGTTTTATTGCATAATTGTTGGGTTACAGTTTTTTTAGAAGTAACGCCGCTATTATACCTTCGTTTGTAATTCTTGTTACAGTTTTCTCTGACACACCTGCAATTAAATTATGAACAATTAAAAATAATAGTAACTTTAAGTTTATAATGCTTATGTAATATATGTTTTAATTTCAGTTACCTAGTTTCATCACGTTATGTATTTATTCAATTTTGTCGCAAAAACAAATTTATATCATAAAAGTCCCATCAATACAGCAAAAAATTATTAAATGGCAACTCTAAAAAGCCTGTTATGGCGGCAACTCTCTTCCGAACATTGTTTAGTGGTATTAAAACACCTTGATTCTTATGTTCCGCTTCACAGAACTCTTTCACCTTTAATATCATTTCTCGAGCCGAACTTTTTACAACTTTTGGCATTGTAATCAATCTTTAAAATGCACTAAGCTAGTTAAAAATTCACAAAAATCTACCACAACAAACGAACTTGATAACATCGACGAATGACAACATTGCCGACCTGTCAAATTTAGTTCCAAAAATCACCGCGGGACTTCTTTCATGAAAAGCACTATACAACGGCTCGCTGTGTGCACATCAAAATGGCGGCTAGTAACACGAAGCTAAACACGTCTATGGCCAAATGTCACCCTTGCGCCTGTCAGCTTACACGGCCTCTCCTGACACCCTGACGTCCTCGTCAGGCTCTGATGTCCCAGCGTCTATACCGTCATTTCTTTGAGTAGGTTGTGTAACATCACAGTCCTGGGAAGGTATTGCGTCGTCAGCGGCTGAAAATATTTACTTTTTTTAATACAAACGATCAAAATAACGAAAGATAAAAGCAACATTAAAGTATCGGACCCCCAAGGAAAAGAGTGAAAGATTATTTATAACCCTTACAAGATTACAAACAAACTATCACTAGTAGGTGTGTAAAGTACTACACAATTACAAGTTTAGTATCACCATAGGAGTAGACATAAGGTATAAAAGTCTACTTAATTCTCAAGAAGATTATGAGTTTGGGGCTGGTTACCCTGTCCATTGATCTTTTTACCATTTCTACAGGAAGACCACGAGTTTGGGGCTGGATACCCTGTCCATTGATCTTTTTACCATTTCTACAGGAAGACCACGAGTTTGGGGCTGGATACCCTGTCCATTGATCTTTTTACCATTTCTACAGGAAGACCACGAGTTTGGGGCTGGATACCCTGTCCATTGATCTTTTAGGATCTCGACATGACCGTGAGTTTGGGGCTGATTACACTGTATGTACTGAGATCAATGGACAGGTTGATCTCAGTACATACAGTGTAACCACAGGTGTCATTACAGGAGTAGTCTTACATTTAGCAAACAAGTTCTAGTACCCAAGTACTTACTCAAGAAAAAGGCTGCACATTCTTCAGGCGTCCATTCACCTTTCCAAGGTACTATGAACTGAGCTGCAGCATAACTAGCTTTGCCATAAGCTCCAGTAAGTAGTTTCAACTCATAACGGCCATTTTCTAAGACTCTCGTTATCTTATAGGGACCACGCATACCCGGATCCAATTTACCTTTGGATTGAGAGTATTTGATAACAAATACGAGGTCGTTCACTTGAAAAACACGGGTGGGATGCCGCCTTTTATTAACATACTCATCTTGTCGCCTCTGATTTTGTTTAAGACGTTCGGCTGTCCTTTGTCTGTCAAGCTCTCGCAGGGACTGTCTATCAGAACTCGAACAGTCTACAGTGACATCGCGAACCAAAGCTTGTATTGCAGGAGTAGTGCCCTCGGTACCTACTAAGAGGTTCAACGGAGATGCTTGAGTAGTCTTCTGTCGAGTGATATTGAGCACAAGTTGCAGGCGCCATAACTCCTCAGACCACCAAAATGAGCGGATTCGAACATACGACCTCTGTCAGTAACCAAGAGAGACGGGGTACCAAATAAAGACACAACATTTTTAAATACTTGCTTTAACTCTTCAAGGTCTTGTTTACGCATGGGATACAAAAGACAGTATTTGGAGAAGGCATCAACCACCACCATGACGTGCTTATAACCGTTTGACTCTTGCAATGGGCCTAACACATCCATATGAAGGGTATGAAAAGCAACATCTGGTTTAGTCCACGAAGTGATAGGCTGTAACGGAGCTCGCGGAACTCTTTTATTGGCCATACAGGTTAAACAATGTCCTACATATTTTTTAACGAACTGTTGCATATTAGGAAACCAGAAATGTTTTAATATTAGTTCTGTCGTTTTATATACCCCTATATGGCAATTTTCATCGTGAAAAATTCTCAGTAAACTAAGCCGATGCCCTTTTGGTATATAACAAAGTAAGCGTGATTGTTCCCCTACCGGTGAGTAACGATAGTAAAGAATATCATTGTTTTTAAAATATCGGCTCGCATCTAATTGGCCATCATCCAATTGATCAATTAACTTTCGCGTTTCTTCATCACCTGATTGCGCAATCTGTGCCCAATTACGCGGCTTATCAATGCTATTCACAATACGGATAGGATTGCGGCTGAGGTAATCTGCATGGGACATCAAAACACCTTTACGGTAAACAATGGTGAACGTAAAATCTTGTAGATATACCCACCACCTCGCTACCCGGGGTAACAGGTCCTTCTTATTTTGTGTAGCTTTTAGGGCATTGCAATCAGAAACAACTTTGAACTCTATACCAATAAGATAGTGGCGAAAGTGACGCAACGCTCTTACCACAGCTAATGTTTCCAATTCATAAGAGTGGTACCGTACCTCCGGCCCAGTCGTTACTTGGCTGTAGTAGGCAACCACACTTTTACTACCGTCTCTATGAATTTGTAATAGGACTGCACCGTAACCCTGGCTACTAGCGTCTGTATGGACCTCGGTCAACAAAGTAGGATTGAATATGGCAAGAACCGGCTCGCTGGTTAAGCACTTAATGATATCAGCACGAGCTCGTTTCTGTTCCTCGCCCCATTTGAATTCGACATCTTTTTTAGTTAATCGCGAAATACACGTGGTTTTAAAAGCATAATTTTCAACGTACTTTCTAAAATAGCCTGCCAATCCTAAGAACTGCCTAACCTGACGAACATTTTTAGGTTCCGGAGAATTTATTAATGCCGCTATTTTAGATTTAGATGGACGAACCTCACCGTTAGTGATTGTGCGTCCTAAGTACTCTACTTCGGTGTTTAAAAACGAACATTTTTTCATATTTAATGAGAACCCAGCATCCGTTAAAGTCTGTAGAACATGACGTAAGATGTGTAAACCGGCATCAACGCTTTCGCTTATCAATAAAACGTCATCAATGTACACTACTACCGTACCATTATTTATAAAAGATCGCAGCGTATCGCTAATGATACGCTGAAAAACTACAGGCGCATTTGTCAGTCCAAAAGGCATCTTTAAATATTCGTAATGCCCTTCAGGTGTTCCGAAACCCGTAAGGGGAATGGAAGCTTCATTCAGGCAGATCTGATAAAAACCAGAAGCCATATCTAGGGTTGTGAAATATCTGCCCTTTCCTAAGCGGTCAATATGATCCTCAATTAGTGGCAAAGGGTACCTATCTTTTATTGTGATTCTATTCAGTGCCCTAAAGTCCACACACATGCGGTCAGTACCGTCTTTCTTCTTTATTAAGAGTATAGGACTCGCGTATGCTGACTCCGACTCACGTATTATGCCTTTAGATAAAAGATCCGCAATGATTTCTCGAACTTTTAGCTTTTCATTAAACGACAATCTATACGGCCTATAGTATATGGGTGCATCACTGTTTAAACGAATGTGCATGCTACCAGTAGTCACAGTCGATGTAGCGGTTCCAGTAATCATAAACTTGGTAAACTCATTCAAAATTTCAACTAATTTTTCGTAATCACTACCGACTATCGACGTCCTAATAGCATGCTCATCCGTTTCTACCGCCGAAACTTTCGCAGAGACCGGACTATAAGTTAATCGTTGGCATCCCCCTGAGCGGACATATACCACTCCTTCGCGATTCAAAACATCTGTACCGATTATGATTGGTGCGTTCATACTATCACTAGGCACTACTAAAAGATCCACTTCAAGACTAATTTCTTCAAATTCGATAGTGAGAGTTACGTAAGAGAATACACGAGTGATAGAGTGACCAACACCTTTTAATTCACGATAAGTGGGTTTTGAAGAACACGACAAGTAGTTAACTACTGCTTGAGAGATAAGAGAAACGTCTAAAGCGCCACTATCAATTAGAACGTCAATGGGTATCCCCTGAACTACGCCGACCATTACGTCTTTAGAATTACGACTTTTAGGCGGAAAGCAAAAATTTACGTCCGCCTTCCTTTGATCTGAATGCTGTTTAGCAAAACAATCCTTAATATGATGACCTATTTTTTTACAATACACACAAATAGTTTCCGATTCCAGGTTAACATCGCTATTAGTTGCCTTCGCACTGGTGGAAGGTATTACGGACGCGCTAGTATGATTTTGCTTCGCGCTTACCGATTGTTTTTGTTTTGAACGACAATTTATTTGTTTGTGACCCGTTCGACCACACGAAAAACATTAAAGCGGAACACTCGGAACATGCCGTTTCAAAGTAAGAGACTTGTCGTAACATCTATCCTTATCGGAAGTCCAACGCTTTTCTGATTTACTCGGAACGGGCTTAATGAAAGTAGCTAAGTAATTAACTAACTCAGAAGGCTTCAAATTATGATTTGTAGCAGAGGCTTTAATATGAGGATCAGTAATACCACGTATAACTATAGCACTAATAAGTTCGTCACTCAAACCTTGAACTACCCTTAAACGCAATAAAGAACGACGCGCATATTCGGCGTACGTAGCATAACCATCGGAATTCGTGCTCATCACCTCATATAAAATATTTGCCACATCAATCTTTTGGACACAAAGGGACTTAAAATCGTTTTTAAAATTTCTCCATGTTCTATCCGACGTGACCCAATCGTCCAACCATGATTTGGCATCACCCTTTAGGCAAAATCCAATACGCGATAAACACTCGGAATCGCTCCACTTATTAAGAACCTGTGCCCTATCTACCTCCGCGAACCAACAATCGACATCGTGCACATTAGGGTCGAAATTCGAAACATAATAATCACGTGAACTACCCCACTTTAAGGATTGAATTGCTTCTACGATTTTTTCAGTAGATCCAGGCGTGGACTGGACAGGCGTTTCTGCATTGTACTCCGTCGTTATAGTAGACCTATTCTCTAACGCACCTAATCGCGTCATTATTACGTGCAATGACTCGCGCAATTCCGATCTGCGTGTTGAACCACGACGACGACGTTTATAATCACTATCAACACTCGTAATCGATTGACTACGTGACCGCCTACGTTTACCCATTTTTGTTTTAAATTTTCACTAAAACATACGACAATGCAATACACAAAGTTAAATACTAGACATTAACAGTAATCACTAATAGTAATAAAAAGAGAAGAAAAAACAGTTGCGGGCTGAAAGAGGTAACAGATCCCACTTCTGATATAATAAACAAACAATTAGATTAAAAAAAAAGAAACATTTATCAATTTTAAATACACTTATAAGGTCTAATATTTATCTTTAAACATAAATAACAATGAAATACGATACGCTATGTGGAGTGATGCACCCGTCCGTTCACGGCAAGGTCCCGAGGGAAAGAGATATGTACAACGGCTCGCTGTGTGCACATCAAAATGGCGGCTAGTAACACGAAGCTAAACACGTCTATGGCCAAATGTCACCCTTGCGCCTGTCAGCTTACAATATATATATTTTTTTACCATAGGAAAGTAGAGATTTCAACGCACTGAAAGCACATCAACTTTTTGAATAAAGCTGAAATTTTGACGTCAGAATTTTCGATTGAAAATTAGGGTGTTTTTTCGATATTAATTCAAAATAAAGTGAAAAAATAAATATTTTTAATCAAATAAATTACAGTATATTTGGGACATAATAAGGTAAGTTTTCACCAAATTTCGTTTAAAAAAATAAATTTTTGTAAAAGATAGAAATAAAATTGGTTTTTTGAATTTTTCACATAAATTTTGAGGTTATGTGAAAAATGTGTGAATACAAAATGACCTACAACTTTGCCATTTAGTTTTCTTCGATAGGACTTTTAGTTTTGCCGGAAATCGAGATAAACCGTTTTTTACCCTTAAAACTCCCCCCCTACCCTTCCCGACCTCAGATCGACCGTAATTTATTTTTCCTTTCATTTTGATCATATTCCCCTGCTTTTCTAATGGGTTTCATCCTACTGTAATTTTTTTTGGTTTCAAAAATTATCGGCACTGGTCTAAAGTGGCAGGTTTACTGCAAAATTAAGCAAGTTTTTTAATACCAAGTATTGATTAAGCAATAAACTCAGTGTTAAAGCAATGATAGATAATACTCACTTTAAAACCATCAATAGAATTAGCGTTGCCTTTCCAACTCCACTGAATAAGCAATCCGTCCGACAACGTTATAACACTTTCAATGTTTGGTATATCTTTTTCTATCACAAACCCAGCACAAATTATAAATACAAGAACACGTTTCATGTTGCCTTGTTCATATCTACTCGACAAATGTCATTGGACTTTTCGTGACCGCAAATATGTTTGAACGAACTCAGTAAGATAATGGTATATATAGAGGTTGTGTGTCTTAATACTTACAACTACATATTTTATCTTTTCCTCATTTAATGTATTGTTAAGTTTGAACTGAGCTAAGGTATCTACACTGTAATTTGATGTCACTTCTAAGCTTATAATCGTAAACTTTAGAACATTTCGTTTATGTTAGCCATTTTCCTGTAGTGTTATATAGATTGTATATGAGTAGTGTTGTCGGTTTCAGGGTGCGACTCTCATCCCTGAGGTCGTAGGTTCGAGCCCCGGCTGTGCATTAAAGGACTTTCTTACTATGTGCGCATTTAGCATTAGCTCGAACGGTGAAGGAAAACATCGAGAGGAAACCGACATGTCTTAGACCCAAAAAGTCGACGGCGTGTGTCAGGCACTGGAGGCTGATCACCTAGTTGCCTATTAGATTTAAAAAGGATCATGAAACAGATTCAGAAATCTGAGGCTCAGACCTAAAGAGGTTGTAGCGCCACTGATTTATTTTATTAATATAGATTGTCTATGTAGTGTTACATATATTGGGGGTGATTCATTTAATTATTTTCAATTCACTTAAGGCATTTGAATAATGAAAAATACGCAAAGCTTAACTTTCTTAATTTATAAATTAACAGTTTCAATGGAATAATATTGTACATCATTTTCAGGTGTCGTTTCACTAATACTTGAGATCGCACAGGTATTTGGAGATGTCTTTTGAGCTAGCACTGTATAACCTTCTCCCTTTACTATTTTCACTCTAATGGGCTGCGACATTGGTCCATCGAGATCCTTCCTGTATGCAAGAACACGTACTTCATATAGTGTATTGTATTTTATTCCATCAGTTATTTTGATGCTTAAGTCATTTTGTATATCGATGTTAGGAGTGGTATATTCTCGTGGTGGATGCTTCGGAACTTCAATATTATAAGGCTGAAATTAAAATTTATTGTCAATTTTTGCTTTTACTATTTCACACCCCTTCTTCATATAAGGCAAACGCAACTATCTTAAATTCCTTGGTCTAATACAAACTATTTAAGTAACTCAATCATGTATCATATACCTTCAGATTATAATACAACTTATCAGCAAATAGATATATTTAATCGACCTAAAAAATGCTTTTTATTTAAAAAATCTGGTATCCTTTATTATATAGAATGGCTTTGTTATTTTTCATTTATATTGGACATATTATTATGATGATCAATGCATCTTATAATTTATTATATTTTTTTTCTTGTATAAGAAGGTAAAAATTGTTAACTGTGTTTTGTGTTTATGTTTGAATGTGTATTCCATTTCTGGCTTATGTGTATAATGTAATTGTTTATATATTGTATAATAAGAAGCTGTAGGAATACTGATAAGCAAATACCTCAACAGATCTTTCATCCGAAATTATAGCAAGTTGTTCCCCATTTAATAATGTATAGGAACCATGTAGGTCTTCCTCAATTTTCCATACTCTTATCTAAAAATATAAAAAAAATATTCATTATTTTCATGTTCCTTAGAGATCGTTAAATATATTACCGTTTTTAATATTTACTGCTTATTCTTAAACGTACTATAAACCTCAAATCACTATTAATGTTTTGTCCTTATGAGTCCAGAGCCACTTGGAAATTTAACAAACAAGATAATATATATTTTAAATAATTTATTCTTACATTAAAAAACTCCTTGATTATTTATTTAAATTAAGTCGACCCTGTGTTCTAAAGCGTGACTCAAGTCAATATATATTTCTTTAAAAATTTGAGTTATTGTAACATTAACAACACCAGAAACTATCTTGTACGTACTATACTGAACTTCGCTAGACTACAATGAATAACACATACCTTGTAACCAACAATTGGATTTCCTTGGTGATTTCCTACAACTCTCCACTGAACAAACAACCCCTCGGGTTCATATAGCGACACTCTCACGTGAGTTGGCTTGTCTATAACCTGAGATAAGGCAACTTCGAGAATAAACAAAAAATAAATCTTCATAGTAGACGTTTATCGTGCACTAGAGACCGCAAATAATGAACCGTTTTCGTAAAGCGTTAAGCAAAATTAAATGGCTAATGACGTTTGTATATAATCAGGACATATATTAATGTGTATATTAATAATTTAATTTAGTGAATTCCGTGGTGTCTATATAAAGACACAGCAATGATATCCATTTTCGAATTGCTAGAACAATAATTTAACGTTGCCCATACTACTACGTACAAAGAGACTGATAATTCTAATTATATTACGTTTACGGCAAACGTTTGTTTTGCCATAGATGTATATTATTTCTATGAACATTTTTTTTGTTGAATAAAAATAACTATCTACAATAATAAAATATACGGGTTGATCGTAGAGGAGTGAAAATTATGGGTTGCATGTATTTTTGTATGCTATATCATAAAACAATTTTTTTTTCTAAAAAATAAAAAAAATTGTTGGGGTGGACACCCATTATCACTTAGGGGTTTGAAAGATAGACAGTAGCCGATTCTCAGACTTACAGAATATGCATTAAAAATTTCATAAGAATCGGTCCTGCCGACACGAGAATTTTATATATTAGATTTTATTGAATTGGATAGTCACTAATCGAACCGTAATTGAACCCTGCCCAATGAGGTAATTATCTTGTTTTATAAATAAAATAAAAGGCATATTTGTTATTAAAATATATTTTATTTGGTGCAACATAAAACTACAGTTGCAGAGGAAAAGAGAGCCGAAAATACTTTGGGGCAAGATAATATGCGGGGCTCAAGAGTCCAAGCTTATTAACTGGATGGTAGTAAAATAAGTCAAAAATTAAAAAAAAAATTATATCATCGATAGATATTATTTACAAATAAGAATTATGAATAAAAGGCTCTCCGTCACTCGAGTTCGTAATGATTGAAACACCACATGAATCGATTCTTCTCAAACCCAATACTTTATAAATTGGTCGTGGTTTCACTACCTTTGGTGACATGGTATATTCGGTCACCGATTTTACGATTTTCACCCGAATAGGATCTGTCATTGGTCCTTCAGCTGTCGCATTGAAAGTATTGACTCTTATTTCATACAAATTGTCTATACTCATAAATAGTCTTGCCATGTTATAATATCCGTTGGAATTTGTTATTACACTAACATTATTTTTGGATATGTGTTCAATGCTGAAGGGCTGAAAAAGGCATAACTCATTGATACATTTTGTCGGGTTTATTTGTAATTTTTTAAGCAAGTAAGAAACAATTATTGTTTAGCATTCGAACGTCAGATTTCCGAGTGACCGCCCTGTGATTACCAGCAAGCCACAAAGGTGGTAGTCTATATAAACCCTAAGACTATACACACGTCATTCATATTAAACTAAAGAAAAGAAAAATAGGCATCCACCTCAAAAACCACTCAACAGATTTTTGATGAAACTTAGACTGTTCTACTGAATATACTGATTAATTGGTTCTATCTATCATCTGCTATAATTTTATTAAAGATACATAGTAACTCAAATATTATCTAAATCCAACAGTATCGAATACTAACTTTAAAAAAAATAGAGAGAGAGTGGCGGAGAGTTTATTGCCAGTTCTTCTCTTCCATTCTACGTCTTTGATTTCAGAACTGGCAGTAAATGTTAGAAGCATTTAATTCATATTTCTTTTTGACGTTCATAAATGTACATTGTGTTATCTTTATGAATAAATGATTTTGACTTTGACTGTTTCTCTTTTTTAAAGTCAGTTTTTAGACAAATAAAACATCCCAGCTTAGTGAGAACTATGTTTCAGTAGGATTTTAGGACATCACAGTTAAAAATAATTTATAATTAGATTTTAGTTAAAAATATTGAAATATCCTACTGATTGTACTTTTCAATACCTCTTGAGCGACATCGTTCCTCTGTAATCCTGGGTATTGATCTCCATTTAGCAATTTAAAATTTCTTGTCGTATCTTCTTCAATCGACCATAGCTTCACCTAAAAATATAGAAGTAATCATAACAATCAAATATACAGTATTTACAGGTCAGCCACAACTGAGCCTGTTGATTAAGACACTATGTGGAACTGGGCAGTTGGTTCCACATTATAAATATATCAGTTCAAAAATATCGTAAAGGAGTTTTTGATATAGAACAGGGGGCAGGAGGCTCATCTGATGTTAAGTGATTAAAGCCAAAAGCCTCACAAATGCGTTGCAGGCCTTTTAAGAATTGGAACACTCTTTTCTTGAATTAACCTAAGTCGAATTGGTTCGGTTATACTTCAGTGGGCAGATGGTTTCACCTAGTAGTGGTGCGCGGCAGAAACGCTCAGTTGTGCAACGACGGACGTCGAGGTGGTACGGTGGTATTTGTATTCTGCCTTGACGTCCGATGATGAAACTTTGCAGCTGGTCTCCGAAAGACTCCTCTGAACACTCCATGGTAAATGCGCTAGAAGATGCAGAGAGACCCCCCCATCTCTACGCAACACCAAGGGATCAAGCCGCCAGGAAAGTGACTGGTCGTCGACGATTCGAATCGCTCTTTGGTCATGCGGAAGGAGCTGGAACTGGGGAGCTCCCACCCAGAGGCGAAACCAGTACTCCATATGGAGCCAAGTTTGCGTTTTATAAGGTGCTTTGTAAATTGTGAGTATTAATAAATTTTGGAATAGTTGTACCATTATTATACATAATTAGAGCAACTTAATAGAACATTTAAATATTAGAAAAATTTGCGGATTCTCACCTTGTACCCTTTTATCAAAGGCATAGATCTGTATGGCACAATATTCCATTCAACATACACGCCAATAGGTTCCATAAACGACAATTTTAGTCCATTTATTCTCGGCAATTCACAATTCACACTCACAAGGAAAATGTTGAATAAAATCAAGTTTACGAATGCCATCTTAGTGCGAATTGATAACGTGAACATGTCATAACACATCAATATTATACGACCAAATAATATTCACAATTTTAATTGAATATTATATATCAGAACAAGTCGATGTATGCGAAATAAACAATTTATATAATTAAAATACGGTAAATCTTTACTCTTAATATTACTATATGTATTTTGAACTTTTTAATAGATCTAGCTATGATGATGTTAGATAATAGCTTGCTTAGAATCATTCATTATATTCTTTTCCGGGCTATATTCATTTGTTTTACTTCAGTTCTATTTTTAAATATTGCTTTTTTTTTAAGATTAAGGGCCAGTCTCTTTATATTTATATAATTTATAAAGAGTTTGCATACTTATTAAAAAAATCATTTCCAAGTAATCCTGAAGTTTGATGCAGTTTATTAGTCCGTCAGTATATTTATATGTTTAGTATACTCGTAAGTCATTATTAGTACTATAGTTATTATATGTTACATATTAATACGAAAATTCAACAGAACTCGTTCACAATCTTAAGTAACAAAAAGTAATATATCTATCGCAAGAAGCGTATTACTAATTTTACAGGGATTCACCCGTCGTTGGGAGTTTGCGGTTTAATCATGCGATGAACTCATGACCCTGAGTACTAAAATGTCTATCAAACCGGTCGGTCGTGTTGCCATTTTATTCTTCATACTAAGTGCGCACGCGCAGTCATCACCAGATGTCACGATACAGGCTTTCAGACCGAAAGGTGTTCGCGTGTCTATACAAGGTGTGTTTGAAAAGTTTTTTTTCGCTTGCTAAAATATTGAAATTTTAAATATATAAAATTATTTGTACCAGCGTTTCCAAAGATAAATTCGGATCTGTTCGATCCGTTTATGGCCTATAACCCGTTCTCAGTAAAAACAAACTTCAGCAGTATAATCTAAATAATAATATTAAAATTTCATATTAATGAGAAAATGTACAATAAATTGTTATTAAATAATTTAAATTATAATAAGTACTTCTTTTACGTAAGTTCAAGTCAGACAATATATTTTGCTATTAAATAACGGATATTTTTAAATTAAAAAGAGCCGTTACAAATCAACAAGGAGAAGATTCTAATAGGCATTTATCCTAATTTTACTCAGACATTCAAATTCAGCTATTTCTTTCACGATCTCTATATGCAGCAAATGTGGTGTATTTGTTTTAATTATCGGCTAATTAATTGTCATAAATAACTACAAACAAATACGCATAGTTGGTAAATATTTTTTCTGCACAAAACTCGCTTCAAACGCCAAGCTCCCCGTATTTTCTAAGAACATGATGTAAACAAAAGCTATACCAATCTACCGTTTAAATATTCTCATGCTGGAGAGTCTGGAAGCTGGTAACTCTGGAACTGCTGGTTCAAATTGTAAAATCATTCCTGTATTCCATATTCAACTTACCAAGGAATCTATGTGAAAGGAATTCGGTTGAGCTGGTGAATAATCTCTAATTTAATTTACAGATCCAGAGAAAAAGCTCAACCAATTCGTGTTCCAAGGGAATGTGAATAGGAATATTAACGTAAATGATGTGGGCCAAATTTCTGGTGAGGTCATCAAGCCCACGAATGGGGCTTGGGTGTTTGAGGACCTAAACATATCTCTTAAGCCTGGTGATGTAATCAATTACTATGTGTTTGTTACGCGGGAGAGAAAGGGCTATGTCACCGACAACCTCACCTTCACAGTTACTGGTAAGAATATTACTTTCTTTAGTCGCTTTCTTCCATGTTAGGCTGAATTTAGTGTCACGCCGACCGCACGCGCACCGTCGGCGCTGATGGTCGAGATATATGAACTTCTAGGAAGCGTTTTTGAATGACGCGTAGCTATCAGCACGCACGGTGGTCAGCGCCGAGGGCTGCGCTGGGCTGTCAGGTCTGACGATCTTTAGAGCGCCTCTGCTTTCAGTGAGCGTTGTAGTGTCAAACGGATGTCGTCAGCGTATACAGTCATGGCAAATGGCGAAGTGGATACAGGTCGAGTAAGGCGGTCAGTACGATACTAAAACGAACCACGCTGAGCATCAGCGCTGACGAACTACGCGCTGATCTATGAGCGCTGACGGTGAGCGTGAGACTAAATTCAGCCTTATGGATCATATGCACGTATAAACAACGTAGAAAAAACGTTATAGCACATTTTTTAATAGTGCAAAGGGTTTAGGTGTAATATGCATAGTTTCGTAATAGTAAAGGGAAAATGTGATTAACTAAAGACCCTATATTATGACAGGAACAAATTGAGATAAAATTGGTTGCTAAATTTAACACCTTTGCAATTTCATTCATACAGTCAAAAACGGCAACACAGCGCATTGGAGTGCGAGTTCGGTAGGCTTAAAAGAATACGGCTTATGTTTAACTTACCACCAGGTATAGTAACATATAACAGACAAAAATAGTAAATGATTACCAAAATTAAACCCGCATTTTAATGTAAAATTACAACCTAAGTTTTAACATCTCGCTATCCTATTTAAGCAAACTGGCTCCAAAAAACTCATTGTTAGCCCAAAAATAGTTAATGAAAACCAAATTATTAACCATATTTTAATTTAAAATGAAATGCAAAAAAATAAAATCTCGTTATCCGATTAAAGTAAATTACCCTCGGCAAAAAAAATATTTTGCCAAACACAGTAAAGTAAATTTACTCCTAACCTTTTTGTCTCCAAATTGATTAACCACTACAAAAAAAAATTATCTTGAGCGTTTCGTTTACAACCAAATGCTATACCTAAAATAAAAAATAAAACTCTTACAATTTCAATAATCCCTTTTTTAATTATTGAAACAATCATTAAAAAGATAGTCCTCTTAAAACTAATAATAAACAGTTCAAAGATCTTAAAACTAAACTAATAATAAGCATTTAAAAAATCTTAAGAAGAATCAGTCTTCTGTATTAATTCACTGCACAATTAATGCTTTCTTAGCTTTGGCTGGTCGTCCTCTTTTGCGCTTCATGCCAATCGGAATAGCTCTGGCCTCTGAAGGTGGCTGGACGTGCTTAAGCCGAATCGCCAATCCAACGAGATGTCCCAGTGTGGTGGGAGAGGATCGTAAGCCGCAGACATAACTTAATATGGCATCATAATGCTTCATTTGGTAATAAGCCTACATTTTATGTCAATCATAGTGGTTTATTTAGGCAGAAATAGCGCATTAATTTGCTCGCTAAGATTTGGTGATCATTTACTACATTTGGTGTTCGAATACAATTTGAAGTGCAGTCGTGACTAAAATAGCTAGTACTATTGTAATTTTAGACGTTATTTATCTGGTGTTAAGTATATATTTTTGGTAAAAGAACTAAGGGTATCAAAGCATTTTATGGTGATCATTATATTTAACCCCAAAGAATACCTACGACCAGGACGTAAATTATTATCGTTATGTTTACTTATGTCGAAATAATAACAAATTACGATTAATAGGATACGATTGTTTACTACTTAGATGTCCAGAAGTGTATGAATATTTAATTGTGTGTGTGTAACCAAAACGAATGGAACTCCTTTTAATTAAAACAATACAAAATATATAAATATACAATATTTTCAAACAAAACGGCAACGTCTCTTGTAAAAATTGTCAATAGGAACTATTCATTGCATTTTTTTTAGTAAAAACAAATAAACATTTTAAATAGCTCATCAGATGTAATTCAAATTTTCTAAATGGCTTAAGGTCGTTATCTAGGAAACGATATCACCTACAGTACAGATTGTATCACACTCACAATAAACGAATGTAATGATATCGAACTCGATAAGATTCCAGTTGTTTGTTCCTTTGATAATACCTCGGTAAGGTTTCATAATTTTCAGAACTGGTTGATCCATCATCCCCCACAAAGCCCTCATCACCAGACTGTAAGTCAACTGTGACAGAGATTGCAGGCGGCAAAGTATGTGCCGGCCAAGTTATTTTTGAGGATAATTTCGACCGACTTCAGGATCTCTGGTACATAGAGCAGTACATACCAGACCAACCAGTAAGTTTTGAGACTTCAAGAGTAATTAAAAAACAATTTCAGGTGATTGTTTAGAAAGATTCTGAGTACGTCAGAAGCGTAAGCGGTTTTGACTTACAGCGTTGCGATTCTGTCACTCACTTTTCGAACTCTCACAGCGGTTTTCGCAGCAGCGGTCGTGCTCAAATCAGTCGTTAAGCAGTCATTTTACGACTTTGCATTCTGATAAACAATAAACTACAAGCTCCCTCCTTATCAGAATGCCAAATCATAAAATGACTGCTGTTATGATAAGGAGGGAAGTTCTGATTTGAGCGCGACCGCTGCTGCGGAAACCGCTGTGAGAGTTAGAAAAGTGAGTTACAGAATCGCAAGGCTGGGGTCATAGTTCAGGCTCTCACGATAATGAATAATATATTATTAGAGTTAACTATTATTAAACGGAATTCAAGCGTTTCCCCAAGTACATGAGCCTATGCGCTATTCTTCGATATAAACTAAACCAACAGAAGAGATAGAAAAAATATGTTTCAAATGGAATCTAATCATCAAAGCAAAATACCAATACCAAGTACTGCCTGTAAAGCCTACGATATAATTTCCCCAGCCTGCAGGGGTCTAGGCTCCGAATATGATTTTGTCCCATTCGGTGTCGAGACCCTTGGTCCATGTGCTCCTAGCGCTATAAAGCTTTTTAAGAAAATAGCAAAAATTTAGTCTAGCTATTCAAAGGGGGAACGCTTCCAGTATCTTTGGAACCTTGCCTTAAGGAGTCCCCCTTTTAATAATATATTTTAAGGTTAGTTATTGCTTTTGTAGCCTGCGATATATTATATGTGTATATAATTCTAGCTAATTTTAATTTGATCCAAGATTTTTAGGGAAGTGAAAATGTAAAATAAAGGTAGAAAAGACATCAAAGACAAATAATTGAAAGGCTTAGCTAACTACAAAATCTATTTCATTTCAAAATTATTTTAATATTTTTCAGGACTATCCTTTTGTGTCCTATCAACGACCTCCAAAAAGTCAAACGGTTGCCGTTGATAATGGTTACTTAAGAATCGCTCCCCAGCTCCAACAGGATCTGGCAGGATTTTCTAATACCTCAATTTTATCTGGTACCCTGGATCTCACTAGTGGGTAAGTTGATTATGTAATTTTAGTTTTAAAACTTCTTAGATTAGTTGTTTTATTTATTTATTATCGCTTCGTTGACCACATGAAAACAATAAATCGGTATAGGTATGTTATCTAAAGCTGGCGGCTTCAACACATATACACTTTGTGCTTGTGTAGTGTCTGTGAATAAGCGCGAGACGTGATGTCAAACTGAAATACAATCACAAATACATCATGAAAAGACTGTCCGTCTCTCTCGCGCTCGGTCAAGCTTATGAGTATGAAAGAGACAGTTATTGTTTTTCTTTTGCTACTGTTGATGTTGATCTTTACTGTACATAATGATCTTTTTTCGAACATTACCAGGGCAATCTCGTGAAATGTGCACAATGTTTTTAATTATTTTAAGCATCTTAATAAAAACAGTTTAATAACTTTTGGATCCACCCTCGTATGCACATAATATTTATATGTATTTGACACATTTTTATTTATTTACAACCCACCCAACCTTACTAAAACCAGAGTAGACTAAAATATATAGCTTGGCAAAAAAGTCATATTTTTAAACATACTGTATAGTGAAATTGCATTAGTGTGAGTACTGTGAACGCGCCAGCTTTCGATAACCGACCTATATAACTCGGTAATAAACTTAAAGATTGAATTAAACAGTCTTTTTTTTAAGTAACAGGAGGCAAACGGGCAGAAGGCTTACCTGATGTTAAGTGATACTGCCGCCCATGGACATTTGCATTGCCAGAGAGCTCACAAGTGCGTTGCCAGTCTTTTAAAAATTGGTACCCTCTTTTTTTGATCCTGAGTCGAATTGGTTGGGATATACTTCGCTTATAAGAGATTATTTACAGGCAATCTTATTTTGGTAACTTCCTATATGACTGGCATTTCCTAGGTTTGAACCCGGCAAAGGAATATTTAAGGGCTGATAAGCACAAAAAGATTAAAAAAAAAACGAACGCAAACTTTTAACTTTATATATTTAGTTTTCGAAAGAAAAGTAGTGGAAATTGCTACCGAGAAGACCCAGAAAAAACTCACTTACCTAATCAAAAACAATAAATTAAGTACAAGGATTTTTTTTTATTTTAGATGCACAAGTAGAACCACGTATTCATCAAAATGCAGTGTCAGTGCCTGGGGCGCGAGTATTCTACCACCTGTTGTAACCGGAAGGCTGACTACCAAGTTGGCCTTTAAGTATGGAGTGGTTGAAGTCAGAGCCAAGTTACCAAAAGGAGATTGGTTATATCCAGGTATACATAGTAATAATAGTACCTAGTACCAACTGTTTTGCTCTTGATTTAGCTTCTTTTAAGGCAAGCTTTCTTCTTAGGGCAAACGGGCAGGAGGCTCACCTGATGTTAAGTGATACCGCAGCTCATGGACACTCTCAAGGCCAGAGGGCTCGCATGTTCGTTGCCGGCTTTTTAAGAATTGGTACGCTCTTTTCTTGAAGGACTCTATGTCGAATTGGTTCGGAAATACTTCAACGGGCAACTGGTTCTACATAGTGCTGGTGCGTGGCAAAAACTGCCTTGAAAAACGCTCAGTTGTGGAACGGCGGACGTTGAGGTGATATGGGTGGAATTTCGTATTAACATCCGCTGATGAAACTCAGCTGCTTTGAGAAAAACGAGAGTAGTGTCCTGCAGAGTTGGCTGAAGTGTAGACCTTAAGCCTCATGGTTTCTATGGGTTAAAAATATGTTTTCAAAATGTCTTAGAGTTTAGTTCCGTGCACAAGATATGTGCGACACTAAATTAAATATATGTAAATTTCACTGAAAATTTCAACATAAGTTCAAAAGTAAGAGATGACAAGTAATAAAAAACAACCACCCAAGAGTCTTCAAAACTACAAATTGATACAATATAAATGAAGTTGATAAAATATAAACTAACTGCTGTGGTCTCTGGCAGAATGACCAGCGCTGTGGAACAGTCTGCTCCACATAATGCTGAGCCAGGGCCAATTACAGCCATAGCACACATTGCACACTTAAAATGTACATTATTCCTTTTTTTACTTTTCATAATTTTTTGTTATTTTTCTTTTTTGATTATTATTATTTTGTGTGTTTATAATAAATGTTATGTGTATGTCAATTTTCAGACATTGGATTAGAGCCGTTAATGAATAAATATGGATTTATGAATTACGCCTCCGGACTGATTAGAATCGCTGGAGCGAGAGGCAACAATGAATTGAACCTTGGTGCTGAAGATCTTAGTAATAAGGTAGGTTTTGTACTTGATAACAAGAAAGGAATTAGGCTGGAATGATAGGGAAACACTTCGACCAAAACAAACGAAAATGAATGCAGTAAAATATAGTCCAGAAAAGTCATATTACCCCGGTTTTCTGTAACTCTAATAGCGATAACGATAACTTCAATGTTGGTTGATTTTTACACGATACCAATGTCATCAGGATATTGCAAGAACTATAATGAAGTAGCATACAATTTAGGAAGAAGCCGATTAAGAGGCTCTATGGCCGAATCAAACTGGTCACTATAACGTTCAGTTCACATTTGAAGTGTAGTTCTTTAAAAATGAAGACCACTCAACATAATACAAATTCCCTAAAGAACCCAATCCGAGTAGTGGATAGTCCTTTTGAAAGGTTGGATAATTTTTCCAAATTCGCGCGCATCAGCTGATTAAGCTGCTAGTCTAATCGGAAGAGATACGATTTTTAAAACTATTATCATAACAAAACCGCCTGAAACGGTACACTGTAACTTAATAGTGACACTGATCTAACGTTATAATTAATCTAAGCTAATGTAGACTTATTAGCTGAAAAGGTTGGAGCTTGTAGTTTATTGTTTATCAGAATGCCAAATCATAAAATGACTGCTTCACGACTGATTTGAGAGCGACCGCCGATGCGAAATCCGCTGTGTGAATTCGAAAAGTGAGTTACAGAATCGCAGGGCAGGTGTAAATGTTACGCTTTAATTTAACCTATTGCCCTAAATACTTGATCGGGAGACTGAGCCAAAATACGTTTTCTATATAATAATATCTCGCTTATAAGTATAGCGCGGGTATAAGATACTTATATAATGTATAATTCATTCGTAAATTTTTAACTTAATTAGGTGTTTCCATCCAATTTTAACGCTTGTAAATTATATAATATTTCTGCAATAGGTGTTGTATGGTGGCCCTATAATGGATTTTGATTGTCGAGGCCACCTTCTTCGAAAAAGGAGTGCAGCCGAACCGTGGTCTAATGATTTTCATACGTACAGTGCCAGGTGGGAACCAGGTAAACAAAATTCTTTCTCATAACTAATAGAATTGAGACACTAAAAATAATTAATTTAGTTACGGCGCTGTATTTCTACGACTACTACTGATAGAGAGACATCAGTCATAGATATACAGTCTTCTTTCCAACCATGATATACAAGGTCTACCACTAACACATATACAGTTCTTATTGCATATATAGACAGTAGAATTTTTGAGACGGAATAAAATTTTCTAAGAAAATCATGCTTTAATACCTACAGTAAAATTAAAATTGTAAGTCTTTATCATATTTTTATGTGAATACGTTACATTCAAATCAATTACTTTGTTCCTCAGTGTATATTGTGTATCATAAGTTTTTATAAGTGTATAGTTACACTACACTAAGTGTTCCTCAACGAATTTTAGTTTATTGCTTTCTTTGATAGATAAAGATAATTGGATTAAAATCATTTTATTGTTACCGATCCATTTAAGTATTAAGTACTTAATTATATGTAAAGATTTGTTTAAATGCGTAAAAAGAACTTTTAAGTTATAAGTTATAAATCTATCTCAATAAATAAACTAAAAAGAAGAAGAATTATGAATTTAACTGAAATTTTCATTGAATTAACCGTTTTCTTACCTTACTTTCAGGCCGTATAACACTAGCAGTCGATGGCATTGAATGGGCCCGCATAGAACCTTCAGCAACTGGCTTTCAGGGGCTGTTGGGACGCGACTGCCCATTACCTAGGGACTTACTTGCGACCGGTTCTAACATGGCACCATTCGATGATTATGTACGCAGTTTACTTTATATAATTAACTAACTATATATAACTACTAGTGGACCCCACAGACGTCAAGCTATTAGGATATTAAAGTATGAAAGTACCGACTGCAGCGCCACCTGCCGGGCTGATTTGTGAATCTAAACCATTCCCAGATCCCCTTGAACACACACAAAAAATTTCATTAAAATCGGTCCAGTCGTTTGAGAGAAGTTCAGTGACATACACACTCAAAGAAGAATTATATATATATAAAGATACTAATATTATAAAGAGGAAAGATTAGTAAGTATGTTTGTAACGAATTGGCTCAAAAAGTACTGGACCGATTTGAAAATTCTTTCACCATTTGAATGCTATATTATCACTGATTCATTGATATCATTTTTAAGAAAAAATACAGATCCCTACTAACACTACAATACTGTTAGCCAAGGTGTAAAAAATGCCTATAAAATGCGTTGCGAAAACTATTGATGATAGAACAAAAAATGTTCCACATTAAAGAACATATCAATATCTGCAAAATATGTTTAAAAAATAAATGTCCACCCGTGAAAAGCCGGTACGGGCCGCTAGTATATTATATATTTATCTCAGCTAATGCTTTACACCAGTGAGAGAGATGAAAATAAGTCGCATTGAAGATATTTTATTTGAGTCCTAAATTTGCACCAAAATAAGATTTTTATGTCTAACATATAACTTTTAGCAAATTTAAAGTCTTTAGAATCTTAGTCAGTTTTAGATTGGGTTATTGGGTTAGTTCAAATCAACGGTTATTTTTCAGTTTTACTTGACTCTCGGTGTCGCAGCTGGTGGCATCAGTGAATTTCCAGATGGGTCCTATACATCAGGTTCTCGTCCGAAACCCTGGAGAAATCCGGGGAGGAAGGCATCCTTGAACTTTTGGCAGGATATTGAGGCATGGTGGAATACTTGGACACAACCTTTGATTGTTGATTACGTCCGAATCCGGGCGATTTAATGCTAGTCGGTTTTTAATAAAAATATTTATATAGCTTATATTTTTTTATTATAATTTTAAAACATATATTTATTATACAATAATTCTTATTCAACTTTCGACTTTGTCCACATAGAACAGTACTTGCATTTCAGATTGCACTTTTTAAAGAGCAAACGGGCAGGAGGCTCACCTGATGTTAAGTGATACCGATACAGGACACTCTCACAGCAGGTTCGCAAGTGCGTTACCGACTTTTTAAGAATTGCAACAGAATTTCTCTGCTTGTTCGCAATATCTACAGAATCGATTTCAAAGTTTTTTTCCTAGCTATAGAAAATCCACATCACATTAAATAGACCGGGAGATAGTGCCGCAAAATAGTGGGTCATTTGACACTGCCGCCTCTTATTTTTTTATGGGCTATCGGAAAATACTAGAAATTTGTGGAAAAAATCGTTTGACACCCTAATTAATCGGACGAGTTCGACTAACGCCGACGCGATTTGGCCGCCGGTACAATTAATATAATTTTTCTTTTTTTTTATTGCGTAATAAGACCCCTGAAGAACCGCCATACTGGTACAAATGACCCACTATTTTGTGTCACTATCTCCCGGTCTAAAACGCCAGCAATGCACTTGCGAGCCTTCTGGCAATGTGAGTGTACGTGGGCGGCAGTTTTCTGAACATCAGACCAGCCCCTTCCCCTGACCCCTTTGAACCTCTGATAAGTAAAATAAGTAATAAATAATAGTTAAAAAAAACTAAAAAACACGCATTTAAAGCACATCAAACTAAAAAGTGAAAAATAATTCCTAATTAAGGCTGAAAATGGTAATGAACAAACAATACTGGTATTATTGTGAAAAAGCGTAGGGCGCTCTGTGCCATATTTTTCGTCTATCGAGCAACCCACGCTTTTTCACAATAATACCAGAATTTTTTGTTCATGTTGATGTGCTTTAAAAGCGTGTTTTTTTAGTTTTTTTAAACTATTATTTATTTTTTATTTTTTAGTTAAATTTTTTTATTTTTTTTTTCATTTCTTTTTTCGGATTATTGCATTGTCATCGATCTTAGACATGTGCGCAAAGTTTGAATTAAATCTGTCCGTTAAAAGTGGGTCAAAATCGAGTCGAAGGAGTCGGTTACATACATACATACAGGTGAAGCTAATATAAAGCGTGCATTCACAAAAACTATTTGAAGTCGATGAATAAAATTTTACAAGTTTTATTGTTGTGTTTCTATCACAGTTTTAAAAATTGAAATTGTGTTCGTATGGATATGGGTCATTGTCGTGTTGTACTTCCGAAGGGACGGTAATCCGACAACCTGTTACTGTCCTCTGTAGAACAACCTGATAGCCACTCCCTTTCACCACCTTAATCCTCGTAGGTAAAGACATAGGCCCATCAACATCCTTCTTAAAGCCCAATACTCGAACTTCGTAAATCGTGTTATATTTGATTTTTACTGTAGCCGACATCAAACCTTTGTTCGCAGACCCAACGATCTCTTCTCTGGAAATTGGATCCGTATTGTTGACAGAAAATGACTGTAAATTATTGTAACTGTTAAATTTTGTAATAACCAGTCTTGATGTTATAAAAGCTGGATTTTGTGTTATTTATTTTTACATAGTTTACTGCCAATTTTACATTGAACTGGCAGAATTAACTATATTGAAGTTATACTTCTTTAGGCGCGTTATAAAAAATTAATGCGAGTGAAATTTTACGATGCGCGCGCAGCGTGACACAGAATTAACAGAATGAAGTTGCCCACGGAAGATGCTACGGCATTGGACATAATTTAAAAACAACATTCGAATAATAATAGAATTTATGTTACACTTAATGTAAGAGAATAATAATTAATATTTAATTATTTAATTTTTCAAATGTAAACTGAATTTTATTGACTATAATGACCCCTTTTCCAGTCTTTGATTATTTAATTGTAATTAATTATTTGCATGCAAACAAAAACTATTTTTAATAATGCCAAAGAAGTATAACTTCTTACGCGCGTACATAAGTACACGCACCCTTTTTTTTCATTGATCCAACACGGTTGTGGGTGCACAGGTTATTGCCGGTTCTTGTCGTTCTTTCTACGACCTTGATTTGAGAACTGGCAGTAAATGTAAAATTAGAAGCATTTACATTTCTTTATTGACGTTCATAAGTATACATTGTGTTACCTATATGAATAAATGATTTTTGACATTTTTTGACCACGGTGTATTTAAAATATTGTTATGGAATCCATGGCTATGAAAGTATTTTAATCACTTTCCCAGAAGTTAAAGATTACTGCGCCGCAATGCTTTCAAGGGGAAGGTTAGATTTTTAAAGGCAGACCAGTTTTGACAACAATTATAAATATCTCAACTGTTCATATTATTATGACATTATGATAATTAATATGGGTTAAAAATAGTTTCATGTATTACATTTACATTAAACAATTTATTAATTTTTATACATATTATTTTGATTACATATAATTTTCAGAAATTGTATTTGTATTATTGTGTGATGCAGAGTATGAGATGTAGCAAAACTTCTATCACATTACCATATAACATGTTATAAATACGATTTTAATTAAATATCTGGTCTACCACAATAACGATCAACAATACAGAGGTGAAACGCAATCTCCCCACAGCGGGATTCGCACAAAATAACGAAAATCGTGGTTAACGAAATTCATCCCATCCACTACGGGCTACAACAGCGGTTAGGCTTATACACTTTATCTAATATTGACCAATCCATTAGACGTTCGCTTCGCTTGTTTTGTGCATTCTAGAAATTACTATATCGGTACGATTAATGCGTAAATTATTAATGTACCTTAGAGGATTCCTCGTGTTTCACTGTCCCCGGATACTTGTATGCATCAACCAACTGAATATCAGTTGTTGATGATTCTGGTATTTCCCAAAGCCTTATCTAAAAATTATTATCTTCAGAAAAAAATACAATTAAAATCTGATGAATATTAGTATAGTTATATCAGATAGATGCTAAGTTACGCTTTATTTTTTTTATGAAACAGGAGGCAAACGGACAGGACGCTCGCCTGATGTTAAGTGATACCGCCCATGGACACTCACATTGCCACTCCTCCAGTATCAGTATCAGTGTCCAGTATCAGTGTCCAGTGTCCAGTATCAGTATCAGTGTCTAGTATCAGTGTCCAGTGTCAGTATCAGTGTCCAGTATCAGTATCAGTGTCCAGTATCAGTATCAGTGTCCAGTGTCAGTATCAGTGTCCAGTATCAGTATCAGTGTCCAGTATCAGTGTCCAGTGTCCAGTATCAGTGTCCAGTGTCCAGTATCAGTATCAGTGTCCAGTGTCAGTATCAGTGTCCAGTATCAGTATCAGTGTCCAGTATCAGTGTCCAGTGTCCAGTATCAGTATCAGTGTCCAGTGTCAGTATCAGTGTCCAGTATCAGTATCAGTGTCCAGTATCAGTATCAGTGTCCAGTATCAGTATCAGTGTCCAGTATCAGTATCAGTATCAGTGTCCAGTATCAGTATCAGCGTCCAGTATCAGTATCCATGTCCAGTATCAGTATCAGTGTTCAGTATCAATATCAGTGTCCAGTATCAGTATAAGTGTCCAGCGGACACACATGTACAAGTCTTGAAAATCCAGCGAAAAGCAGCTGAATCTTATTTTATTTAGACAATGTTTACATATATTAAGGCGTTAGAAATGGACTCTACCGGATAACACACCTTGTACCCAATGACTGGATCATCGTCCCTTTGTCTCACAGGCCACCACTGGACATACAGGCCTTCTGGTTCTGCCAAAGACACGCTTGTCACTTCTGGAGCTTCTAAATACCGCTCGCTTTCTTCAATGCCACTAACTAATACAATATAAGCTAGCACAAGCTTGGACTCGATACGAAGAATCATTGTTATTCCGCTCAATGTTATATTAACCTAATACTCAAATTGTTTAGAAAATATTTGTATACAGATACTCTTAGATAATCACCTTTAAATAATTTATTAACACAATATTTTGTAAGTTCGCATCACAGCTAAAATACACTGTTTTTGCAAAATAACCAGTTTATCGATAGCGATAACCTCTTCACAGCTGCAATTGTATCTAAATATTCAAGGTCTTTTGGTTTTTAGTCTAAATTTTAATGTTAGACATATTTATTTAGGTATAAATCTACATTACATGGAGGAGTGTTGGCCTAGTGGCTTCAGCGTGCGACTCTCATCCCTGAGGTTCGATCCCCGGTTGTGCACCAATGGACTTTCTTTCTATGTGCGCATTTAACATTCGCTCGAACGGTGAAGGGAAACATCGTGAGGAAAACCGGCTTGCCTTAGACCCAAAAAGTCAACGGCGTGCGTCAGGCACAGAAGGCTTATCACCTACTTGCCTATAAGACTACCAAATGATCATAAAACAGATACAGAAATCTGAGCCCCAGACCTAAAAAGGTTGTAGCGCCATTGATTTTTTTTTATAAAATCTACATTAATTCCTTGTTAATACAATGAACAGTATGGCATATTCCATTCAACCAATCAGCGCGTGGCATATACCATTCAACCAATCAGCGCGCGAAGTGCGTACCGTTTCACAATTTGACGATTTCACTTCGATAGATTATAATCTACCGAATACGTTAAATTGTAAGCACTACCTTGAGTTCACAATCTTTCGACAGTTTATAATCTCTCGAGATAGATTACAATCTAACGGTATTTACAATTTTACGTTAACATAAACATTATGCAGGAATTCGAATTAAGATAAATTTATAATGAAGTCTCTCTCTATAAAGGTAACTAGGTAAAATAAAAAAAAACATAGATGTCTTTATTTATTAAAACAGTGATGGTACATTATTCAGAGTCGAAATACAAGACTAATTAATTATTGATGGAACAAAACTTGTTTCAATAAAAATATTTTAAGCTTATACGTGTTGTAAGGTGAATCACAAGGATACTGGTAATGTGCATTGCAAAATACACTTTAACACAAATAATTAAAGTCGTGTTTACAATTTATACATTCCAGATAATAAATATGTTTATGATTGACACAGTATCAGCTGAGAAGCCCGCGAATATTTCTTCTACACAAAAACGATTATTCAGCTAAATTAGTTTTCATGCTATGACCGTTTTGACAATGGTGCTAATTTGGATGTACTCTCAGTAATATCTGAAAAGCGCGTAGAGAATACTTTATAATATGATTTTTCATTATTTTAACTAAATTTCGCCTCGTTCGGGGATTTAGGAATATTTAAATTTGTCTATGGACGCGAGCATAACAAAATATGCACATCCCATTTTAAATGCATAATTATAAAACTATTGCAAATTTGAGTACTTTTCTTAACTTGATTATCCATTAAATAAATAGGTATCTATGTTTCATTCGTCTTGTTTTTATTTTTATTTGGTATAATATATTTAATGTGTGTTTTATGTTGATATTGTGTTATTTAGGAATGAAGTTTATGAGTTTTCTATTAAAAATAAACGTGTACTTATTTTCTTTTAATTTTTCTATAGATATAACAATAAATATTCTATATAATAAAGTATTGTATTATATATGATATAATTTTTTAGTTCAGCACTATTGTCTCCGCTTATTTAGCCACTTTCCAGTACATCAGAATCAGCACCATTAGAGATATCTTTTAAAATTTTACATCCTTTTTAACTATATGTCGGTGCAATGGCGATACTGTCAGCTGCCATTGTCATTATATGTCACCGTGCTTATAAAATAAACGCCAAAGTCAAATCAGTTCAAAAATCGTTTATTTAATCGTCGATAGTAATAATACTTTGACGTTGTCAATTATTAATGAGATCTTTGACATATAATGACAATGACGGTTGACAGTAACGTCATTGATCAAACATACCAATAATTGTTTATTATTAAATTATATAAAAGTTAAAATGAGCTGTGTATTTAACAAAATATTTTAAAGGCGAAATATTGAAACAATTCAGGAACTATTGTTATGTGTACCGTGGTCTCTATTTTTCTTATTATACAGACAAAGAATTTCAGTAGGTTACTATCTTTAATTGGCTACAGAATAAATCTCGTCAAGTACACTTACGCAAACAATAATTCAAACAGATTGCAAGATATTAATACATAAATCGAAATCTGTGTGTGAGGCAAAATAAAATGTTGTTCTTAGCCACAAAATTTAGAACAACATTAAAGATAGATGTAGTATAGAGAGAGCTAGTATTAATTCGATAAGAGTGATGTTCTCTCGAATCAGCAGAGCCTTACCGTACCATGATATTAATATAGAATCATAAAAAATGCAATTTCAAAATTACATTTAATGTAAAAAGACTATCACGCTTAGTACCTACAAAGTATTAATGCAAAGTCTCCGTAATATTTAAGCTATCTGGTATTTATCGTATATGGGTCTTGGCCTCAGATTGCTTTCGTTTCTTTGATTATTTTTATTTCATAGACAAGTGGGTGAGCTTTCTGTCGGTGATATTACAGTTCACGTAAGCATACTTTTAACAATTCGTGTGAAGTTGAAAAGTGATTTTTATTTAACTCTAAATACATGTATAACACTTACATATCAGATATGAAAATTGGTAAGAGTTGTAGACAAAAGATTGACTTACAGTGCGATCATTTTAATCGATAAAAATATATTAATGAATATAACAGACTCAAATCATTATGGAGTATTAAGCAAATTGTTCGATTCCTTCGGTATATGTAGGTACATTTCTAACGCCGCTAAAATTCAATGTCTTTAAACTTATATACTGCCTCTTAAATCACGGGCCGACCGAACCAACTGATGAAAACGTGCACGCAACTCTCCGTCACTTCTTTTAATTACCAAGTATTTCGTTTTACAAGATGTAATCAGTACTAGCTCCAAAAGATATGGATTATTATTGAATAAAAAAATAACTACGTTTAGCCTCTACCAGCAGGTAAATCTCTCTTCGGTCAGTAGCTTAAGTCTGACCGTCGCCAGCAAGAAAAGATCTGGAGCCGACTATCTCTTTCCACCAGTTTCAGTCCTTCTCTTGTTAGTTAGTTACGAACCACCGATTTGCCTGCTGTGTATTGTCGATAAAGCTGGTACATAGGCCCACGCATTTACAATATTTAAACATAATTTAATTATCGCTTTAATACGATATTGATTAAAACGATCGCACTTTAGCCAATTTATAAAACACTACGTATATATTAATGAACATCAAATTTCCAATAGACAAAGATATTTTATATCTTATTTCTATAGAGATAAACACTACGTCTACAGATTTTTATAAATATTACTACTCGTATAAGTATTTTATATATTAAAACGGCTAAACCGAACCTAGAAAGGTTATGGAAATATTGATTGAGCCACTTTGACCAATAAAACTTTTAGTTAAATTTAACTGTCGCACTTTAATTTGCGTTATTATTTAAAATACCATATATGTACTAGTAGAAAGTTACACAGTTACTTGCAAATAATAAAACATACAAAATGGCTCCGTAAATATTAAATCACGGTTTCACCGCTTAACAACCTTTACGTTTTCAAACCCACATTATGTCACTTCTAAAGCAGAAAACATGGACATACCAAACAGTACGAAAGTATTCTTGTTCCTTCAAATATTATATGAAATGAATTCGATGCCTCTAAATTTTTTCAATATATTTTCCATTTAAAGCTAGTATAGGTCGGTTATCGAAAGCTGGCGGTTTCACAGTACTCACACTAATGCAATTTCACATACAGTATGTTTCAATATATGATTTTTTTGCCATGCTATACATTTTAGTCCACTCTGGTTTTAGTAAGGTTGGGTGGGTTGTAAATAAATAAAAATGTGTCAAATACATATAAATATTAGGTGCATACGAGGGTGGATCCAAAAGTTCTAAGCCAGACCAAGAACGTGAAAGAGTAGTTCGTGTAAATAATTTTTCATTTTTCGACATAAGCTCCATCTAGCTCAACACACTTCACTAACTATTCTTTCAGTATTGAGAAACCCCAGTCGCATCTGATGTCAAATTAAATATACCATTTTTTCATTAAACTGTTTTTATTAAGATGCTTAAAATAATTAAAAACATTGTGCACCATTTCACGAGATTGCCCTGGTAATGTTTGAAAAAAGATCAACATGTATAAAATAATAATAATATAAAACAGTAAAGATCAACATAAACAGTAGCAAAAGAAAAACAATAACTGTCTCCTTTATACTCATAAGCTTGACCGAGCGCGAGAGAGACGGACAGTCTTTTCGTGATGTATTTGTGATTGTATTTCAGTTTGACATCACGTCTCGCGCTTATTCACAGACACTACACAAGCACAGTGTTAATGTGTTGAAGCCGCCAGCTTTAGATAACATACCTATATTTCATGTGATATTAACAAAAAATTATAAGCAACAATAGTACTTTTACCATTTGCGTGGGATGAAGGAAAATATCCCTTTCTCTAAGTACAAATTCAAAATGGCGGTCATCATGTTCCACCAAATGCCAAATGCCGGTCAAATGATGACCAAATTTTTGTATTATACAAAATTATGAAAACTTCACATTAGGCCATATATAGGCTAAATAAAAATATATAAAGCTATGTATAGAATTCAAAAACATAACCACTATACCTCACTCATTATTGATTGTTTTGTCTCTATCGTCCTAAGAAAACGCTAAGATTCATAGACAACTTTAGACGCGAATCTGACAACTGTCATATGTTTTTTTTTAAATATTTAATGCCTGTCATGATTGATTTCGGGCAGACTTGTTTCTGAATTTACAATGCGTTTATGAATAAAATCGTACGTTTCTCTGATATACATATATCGATATTAAGCGATATGTTTAAAAAGCCTCAATATAACGATATATATTTCTGTATACAGAATTAATTAGAATCTATTATATTAAATCGTCCGTCCAGTATTATACATTACGATCAATTACACCCTTAATTGCACTACATATAGCTGCAAATATATAAATGTATACATACATAAAACACATCAACCTTTTTTATATGCAGAGTGGTCCTTACCATTGCCGTGAAACTAATTTTATCTATTAAAACGTAAGTAGGCAACTAAGGACAGAACTTAATATCCTGTATCTAATGTAGGGAAAATTTACGCATTCGTTTGGGTCGGGGTGGTTACACAGTGCGGTGGTGCGCGGGAAAAACTGCCTTAAAAACGCTCAGTTGTGGAACGACGGACGTCGGTCATACTTCGCAAACTGCTGTTATTAGGTCACCTATTAAGTATTGGGAAATAACTATGAAAATTGAGCGCAGCAACATTTAAGATTTACATTCCATTAATAAAATATACTATACCTATTCGTACAAACGAATGTTTAGGACCGTTTATAAAGTATTTACGGCATTTTACGGCAATGGCTGTTCATTGAAGAGTCTTTCCATTAGGTGAATATAATTATATTAATACGGTATGGTATCACATGCTTTTATTGTTTTTATACAAAGCCCTTATAGGACAAGCGACATAATTTTCTCTCAATATTAAAAAAAAAGTGTGAACTTATCTAAGTTGTTTCATTTGTAATATTTTTTGTAACGACTTTTAAAAACGGTGATAATTTGAGGTTATATGCTCATTGTCACAGTAAATGTCTAACGCACACTAAACACTGAGTAGGGGGAGGGGAAAGCGTCTGTCGGAAATATGGCTAGCGCTGCGGGTTAGAGTGAGAGAGGAGCGTGCTTACCGCTGCCGTACGCGTGTGAGAAAGGGAAGCTAGACAGACTGGCGCCGTAACGCGTTACGTAACGAAGCGGTTTCCCCTCCCATAAGAAGTTATCACTTCAAAAAAGATGGCAACTTAAACTGGTGAAAAAGAATAAAAAAACATAAAATATTTCTAGTTTTTATGGAATAAATAGGATACATATATAAATAATATCGATTTAAAATAATAATATTTACAATAATGAAAGCTTTATACACTGGCAATTAAACTACATTAAACTGTACTTTACATTATTATATGCACTAAAAAAATTAGAGCCAATTCATCCATAGACAAGATATCGATATATAACGAGCAAGTTCAAAAATAAAATAAATCTGATACTTTAAAAAAATCTAGATATCAAACGTAGTCATGGAATTATACCCGAAATAAAAAAACTTTTAAATCAAACCTAGCACCTCCAAGCACACATTCAATGTGTCATAAACACTAAAGAGGCGTTTAAAAGGTTTTTTTTTTCATTAGAAGCATAAATTAACTAGAAAATATAATATCAAAATAAGCGTAGGAATTAAAAAGTCACCTTATTAAACTTAAGTCACAATACTGCGATACAAAATGCCCGGAGACTTAAATTTTTACTCCCTTATTAACTAAATGTATCTAATCTGTTGTCTCTTTCTATTACATCGTGTTTACGCTGTGATGAAAAGAGACAGTTACTCTTAAGCGGTGCTATAGGATTTTTTTTTTTTTAATACAGAACCTTCATAACTAGATAAAACAAATTTAGGCCTGTATTGTAAATCGTAACCTCAAATCTAATTTTAGCATCTGTCAAACAGTTTATTTGACAGAACTAAATGGATTTTGAGTTAAGACGTTTTATATAGGCCCTAAATTTGAGTTGGAAAGTTAAATTACAGTGAAGACAGGTAAGGGAGCGTTCAAGTATTACGTTACGAATTTTGGGGGGGGGGGGGGGGCCTTTTGTAAAAAGATACTATGCGGGGCGTGGATTGAATTACGACTATATTTTCGACTTTCCAGTACTTTACACCACATAATGGTAACTTTTAGGTGTAAAGAGTCACTAGCTGGTCACGAAACGTTTTAGTATACTTGAGAACAGTACTATACTAGGGTACAGAAAAACGTTACGGCGCGTTAAAAGGTGTGTGTGTGTGTGTGTGTGTGTCAATCTTCAAAAATTACGTGACGTAATACTTGAACGCTCCCTAACAACTAGACATTAAAACGTAGACCTTATTTATAATATTCCACTAATCTAATATTATTTGATCCATTCTTACAACAAAAACCGATTAAGCAATTAATATTGAAAGTGTAAAAAAAAATTATACATCTAATAATGTTTAACATTAAAAACGCATTGGAATATTAATTTTGCCATCGTAAATAGCAAATGGTCCTTGATCCGATTTATCGCTCTCTCGGTCTTTAGGCCTACCTGTCAACGGTGTGTCAATGATCTGACATCTGTCAGATGGACCCTCTAGAGGTCCTAACGGGACTTCAAACATCACATTGTGACATGTTTCATTTGTCACACGTGTATCGATGAAAGACGTCTGACAGCTCTCATTTGACGTCATAGCTTCATCAATCAAAGAATTTGGTCCTGACTGTGGCGTTAATGACAGATTAATGGCAACTGAATGAGAGAGGGGGTCTTTGCTTTCACTTTTACTGGTCACATCTGATTTCTCAGACTTAAATTCTTTAGCTTGGTTCCTGTGTTTGTCACGCTTAGTCGATTTTCGTCTAACAAATATTGGTCTATCGATATCACACTCATCAAGCATCCATACAACGTTATCCAACTGGTCTGTTTGACACGACCTCGACACAATTTGTCTTTTTTTACTAAAACGGGTATCACTTATACACGAGTCATTCACTGGGTCATAATTATTAGTTTTAAATAAGTGTTTGCACAGTTTAAACTTTCTATGACGCTTAGCGTCTTCGTTACTGTCCTGCAGATCTAACACAACGAAGGCGCGACTGCTGCCAGACTGACGCGTTTCGGCTTGACATACGTCATGTCGGGCCGCGTCAGACTGACAGCCACTGTCACGCGCCTCATACTGACAGGTGTCAGCGTGACACATGTCAGACTCGCCTAATCCATTTTCTCGGGCTCCTGTCATACAAAATCCATCGCATCGCGGGCCTTCGTCGAAAACTTTGGGAAGGATCGCCTCTTGATCGTACGCTCTATTAGTTTTTTAGCTTCGCTCACTATGAACACGCTTGACGTCAAGCACACGAGGAATATCAGATCTGAAAAAAGATTTTAATATTTTTTATCGAGGCGAATGTTTGCACATTCGCAAAGAAACAAAACGTTGATATGTTGGCATTTACTATTAATTTGCTTTTCTGCGAAATGTTGGTATTAAAATATTACAAAGGCAAATAACGTATATCCTAATCTTTATAAGATGCAATTAAAAGTGTTTCTTGATAAAAAGTAGATGTAATATTAGCCCTATTTCCAGACAATCGGTCGACTTTTTTATGTCGATTTCCTTTCTGACATCTGTCAGATGGACCTACAATCAAATTCCTTACCATGTCCAGTAAGCGCTTCAGTCTGGAACACCCTTTGTAACGGCGGGAAGTATATGACAAGCATTTGTCCTATCAAACTTAGCGTCACCGCTATCAGGAACATTCTGGAATTATGAAGGAATAAACATTTAGGAATGGAGTATGTAAGCAAGTTTAGATTTTGACTTAGACCTAGGTAAAATACCAAGCTACTTGACATAAAATCAAGAAAGTACACAAATTATAAAATATATATGATTTCCTTCTGTGTACGAGTTGCTTATACAATTGAATATATTTATTAAAAAATATATCACACGATTGTAAACAAAAAAATGCGGCAACGAATTTGAGCATCAATTAAAATCAGGTGAGCCACCTGCCCATGTGCCCCGTTTTAAAAAAGAACGTAATTTTATGTTCATTTATAAAATGGTACTTTAATATAAACATACTTGTTAGAGAATAGTCCCACTTCGAATATCGACTTGGTCTGCGAACGACACGACAGGGCATTGAACATGTCGAACAAGACGAAACATGTGAATGTCATCGTCGTATCGCGGGGGGTTATTTTGTTGTCGGACATCTGTAAAAAGATTTTTAATGATTACAGACTTAATTTTAAAGTACGGAGTGAACTGTTTACGCAGCCGAGGAGCGTGGATGTCGGCTCAGGGCCGTAGCCTTATTTAGATATTTCAATTTAATTCATATAATACATTCTAGAGAACATTTCGGTATGAATTTATCATTACATTATACACTATGAATTTATATATAAAAGTTTTACAATCAAGTTTATTACTGTGGTAGAAATAGATACATTGTTATAAAAGTCAAAAATCATTTAATCATGCAGGTATGTACACTTATGAACGTCAAAAAAAGAAATGTATATGAAATGCTTCTAACTTTACATTTAGTGCCAGTTCTCAAATCAAGGGCGTAGAACGGAAGAGAAGAACTGGCAATAAACTGTCCGCCACTCTTTTTAATCGCCATGTTCTTTTTCACACAACGTTTGTAAGAAACTGCAACCATTACACCATGTTCCACATGACATCTTAAGTAATTAATAATAATAAAATAAATTAAAAACAAAGACTTCTCCTATATCAGCAGGAGGCATGGTGAAATAGGAGCACGCACTTACTTTCTCGTCGGAACAACACGCAAACACATAGTCGAAATAACTAACATCACAGCATACACGAATTCAAGTACGACCAGTCACCACAAGAAGCACCCGTTCACGAGTATGACGCATGGTCAGCCATCGGCCATATAACAACTAAATTTTTTTTTTTTTTAATTTCTTTATTTTACAAAAAAAATATAATACAATCATAACAAGTTACATTAGCAAACCGCTGTGGTTTATATTCATGTAACCATAACAATCTTGTTTAGGAGCGCGACAAATGCATATAAAAGTAATTTTTTAGTTTGCTGTTTATATTGGTTGGCGTTAGGCAATCTAATATGTGATTTGGTAGACCATTTATTAGCCGCGGTAGCAAATACCTCAACGTTCTCTCGCCATATACGTTGTTTGCTCTTGTTGTACAGAGCCGGACTTGCGTTACCGCTCGGGTCTGTACGTCATGCACTACTCGTTTTTTTAAGTCATCTCGAAAAAAGTGCTCGACTAGAAGACATTTATTAACTTTTTCTGATACGGGCAATATTTTACAGTGTTTGAAAACTCCTTTTTCTTCATTTTTATATGAGTCGAGCACATTTCTCGAGACAACATGTTTGAGGATTCGCATTTGGAGGTTATGTATTCGGCTGAGATACGTTGGATAAGTTCTCCCGTAGCTACTTAGACCGTAATTGATGACTGATTCGCAAAGCGCGTTGTAAAGTGAAAGTTTGGTTTTAAATGGGATACGCTTTTTGAGTATTGTTATTTGTGCCAAAAACTGTCGAAGTTTATCGCAGACGTATTCTATGTGTTGATTCCAATGCATATTTTTGTCTATAATTAATCCGAGATATTTTTGTTTATCGACTATTTGTATAGAAGGGCACTTGCACACTGTTGATTTGTGGAGACAAGCGTGATCGTGAGCCACCAATGCTATACCAGTAGCTTCTTTTATGGAATTGGATTGTATGATAAGTAGTTTTGTCTTTTCAATATTAAGTACTAGTTTAGCATCATGGCACCACTTTAGTATGTTGTTAAAATCTGATTGTAACCTTTCAATAGCTATATGAGGGTCCCTATCTCCAACTAATAAACACGTATCATCTGCGAACTGGTAGCAAGTGGAGTGTTCTACTTGATTATGCATTTGGTTTACGTAAGTCAAAAAATGGAGAGGACCGAGGACCGAGCCTTGGGCGGTGCCTTCTGATACTGAAACAACCTCGCTGTGTGTATTGTTTATTTTCACTACATAAGTACGATTTTTTAAATAATTTGAACACCAAGTGCCTAGTGGCCCCTGAATTCCTACATGATTAAGTCTATTCTCAAGTTGTTTATGATCCAAAGTGTCAAAAGCGCGGGAAAAATCTATGAACAAAGCAAGAGTATATTTTTTAAGGTCAAGGTTATTATTTACTTCGTCCGTGAAACGCGATAGCAGCCCCGAGGTATTTTTGCCTGCTTGAAACCCGAATTGGTTCTTGTATATTATGTCATGTCTGTTAAAAAAAGATTTAATTTGTTCCCCAATATATTTCTCTACTATCTTATTTATAGAAGATAGTATCGTTATAGGACGGTAGTTGGCATAATCATCTTTCTTTCCTTTTTTAAAGACAGGTCTTACACACCCTTGTTTTAAGTCGTTAGGATAAAGCCCGTATTTAAGACTTTGGTTAATTAAATTTTTTATTGCAGGAGAAACTTCGTTTTTTATTAACTTTAGGTCAGATACTTTTATGCTATCAAGGCCCGGAGTTTTCCGAGCATTTAGAGTTTCTATAATTTTATAAATTTTTTCTTCGGTCGCGTATTTGAATCGTATGCTTTGTTTCGTATGGTCACACATAATGTCCGTGATTGCTAATTTTGTATCACAGTCAACGACACTTTTTCCAACAGCAGTGCTGAAATGTAGGGCAAAGTTATCAGCTAGTTGTTTAACCGAGATACCTTGCGAGTCGAAAGCTTTCATGATAGCCTCATCGATAGACAGCGTTCTTCGTCCTAGCATTTGATTCAATATTTGATAAACTTTTCTTGAGTTCCTAAAGTGTTCTGATATTTGATTGTTATAGTAATTGTTTCGTTTTACTTCTATAATTTTGTGTATTTTATTTCTGATACTATTATATTGAAGCCTAATTTCGGGATCCTGTGAGGACTTCCATTGTTGAAATAATTTATTACGTTTGTCGCAGAGGCTATTAACTTTGTCATCTATCCAAGGTATCTTAATCTTTTTGGAATAGCTTTGGTATTTTTTTGAGATTTCACATGTCGCTTTTTTGTTAGCGTTTTCGAAGGAAAGGCGAATAAAATTATATATTTCTCTGGGAGAATTCATTGTGTTTGTTTCGAACCAATTAACCTTTTTTAATTCGTTATGTAATGTTTTGTAATTAATTTGTTTGCAAGTACGTCCCTGTGTGGGCGTAGTAGGCACGGGCATGTAGCTTAAGCAGGCAAAAATAATAGCACGGTGGTCGGCCAGTACGGTGTTTAACGCCGCCGAGTACGGACCTAATGAGGGAACGCGGAAGAAAATATGATCTATGCAAGATTGAGTAATTAAATTACTTTTTGTTTCTATTCTAGTAAAGTCAGATATTCCACACGACAGTCCATGCTCGCTGAGCGTCTCTAAATATGTATCTTTGTAGGTGGAATTCTTTTTTAGGTCAATATTAATATCACCAACCAAAAGCAAATTTGTAACTGTGTTAAAATTCGATATGCAATTGTCGAGCTCCCTTACAAACAGGTTTTGGGTACTTGGCCTTGGTGGCCTGTAAATAGCACATACAGCTATATGTTGGTTTGACCCAATTTTACATGAACCTATTATATTTTCAAATGTGGTAGCGTTAAAAGTGTGAAAAGTTAATTTTAAATGATTTTTTACATACATTATAATCCCACCCCCTTTTTGATTAGTTCTTAGTTGAGTGTGCATATTATATGTGGGAATATTGAATAAATGAGAGATTTCACTTTTTATGCCTACTTCAGTTAATACAATAATATCTATAGGGAGATGGCTATTATTGATCATTTGAAGCAATTTAGGAAAGTTCTTTATAATAGATCTAATATTAATATGTATGCATGAAATATTTACATGACATTTTGTAGGAAGTGATTTTAAAAATCATTAATAGAACTACAATTAAAAATTTCATTACCTGTACTAGTTGCCATTATTTAGTTTGCAAGATGTATGTATAAGAGTGTATCTCTTATTACAAGTTATGACAAACACTTAAAATTAGTTTATATTTTTTTATATAGGTGTAGAAAAGACAGGTGTTTTTTCTAGTCTGAGGATGTCATCTAGAGATCTAACCTGATGAATTTTACTGTCCTCTGTTTTCCTCACAAAGACCTTGCCATCTTTACACCATATAAATTTATATGACATGTTGAGTCTGGATTTAGTTTTGTATAAAATAGTTTTAATGTGTTTTGTTAAGGCTTCTCTCACATAGATCCTATTATTGCTGATCTCTTTTGGGGCCTCTGGTATTATGTGACCTATTGTTATACACTTAGCTTTACTTGCAGTGATCCATTGTTGCTGCATAGTTCTGGAGTTCAACTTTATCAGTAGTAGTCCAGGTCTTTCATTAGTTCCTTTTGTCCACTGGGTTGACTTAATATCAACATTGTCAACCTCAAGCTTGCCTGTTAACACTTCCAAAACGTTTTTCAACTGTCCTGGCGTAGTATCCGGGAGACCTGCCACCTCCAGCGTATCACCAAGTTTTCCTTGCTCCAATGACCTCAGTTGCTGCTCCACTGCACAAACCCTCAGTTCTAAATTTTTGTTTTTGTTTAGGAGATCGTAATTTTTGTTCTCAAGTTTTGTAATAGCTTCTTTCTGGGTCTTTATGGACTGTTCCATTGACGTCATCTGGTCCGATAAGAAGTTTAGGGAGGACTCGATGTGACCCATCTCTTCTTTAAAAGTTTTCTTAAGCTCTCTGCTTATGTCAGCAACAAGTTGTTTCACATTCAGATTTGATATATTACCTTGCTCCTTCGGTTCCGATTCTTCATCATCCTCGTCATCAGTATCATCATTGGGAGTGATGAAGGATGATCTGCGCGACACATTCTTCTGGCATTCATCACAGCTCCATTCGATGCTTGATGAGTTTCGAAGGGTGTTAAGTTGCTTGTTAGATAGCTTCGTGCAAACAGGATCAGCATGGACAATGCGATTGCATCTACTGCAGTCAATCCCCGGCGTCTTTTTTGTTATATTTTTCTTGCACTTATAACACTTTTTAACCACCATTGCTATACAATAACAATATTCTTATTATTGGGTAAAACAATTTTGTTTTTATTTTTTGTAGGTACTTATATTTTGTAGTTTTTTATTTGTAGGTAGATAGGTCTGCACTCAACGCTCGCACAACAAGAAGTGTGAAGTCGCTACAAAATATCATTTAAAGAAAGAGGATTTCCCGAATTCGGCACAATAAGTAATGAACAATTTCCTGCTCTCTGAATTTGTTACGACAAAAATTTGAAGTCATTCAAATATCTTTATTATTTATTGTGAAATGTTGCCGCCCCCAAAAATGCCCTTGCGGCTCCCTCTACGCAACTGACTACAAGGACTGCACATTTTCTTTGTATATGGAGACAAACATTAAATTGTATCGATTACAAGGAAAATTGAAAGTCGCATAATTTTTCCCTTTTTTAGTTCACTGAACTGTAAATATTACAATATTAAAAGTTATTGTTTTTTTGACATATATTAATAAAAAATGACTATAAGTTTTAGTATTTTTCAAATTCAAATTCAAATTCAAAATAACTTTATTAATATCGGTAACCAAGTACACTTAAGAACGTCAACAGAAAAGATGAAAAGATCCTAAATTTACATTACCAAAAATTAAAAATTAAAAATTTATCTACAAATTTGATTAGAACCTATTTAAAAATACTAATTCGTCTAATACGGATTAAGTAACCGAAAAGTGAGTTATGTAACCCAACATTAGTTAGTAACTTTTGTTAATAATTAAAAGTGAATGTAAGCAATTATCGCACACTTGAAGCCAATATAAGCCCTTTAGTTATTACCACACTCATAAATTGTAATTTAACAGACAATAAGTCAAGTTAGTTTTTTGTTAATCCAGCGTCGCAACACTACTTACTACCCCTAATGTTATCTTAGATATAACCTCATATTTTAAACCAGTAAAGACCAGTATTTGAACATATCCATACAACAACCGCCACCGAACTTAACTAGTGCTTATTAATATTTAAAATTAATGATTACTTTCGAATTAATGATAAATAAAAGTTATAATCGCTAGTTAAATCTATGACCGGTTAGGGACCGTTCAAGTATTACGTCACGCAATATTTGGAGATTATTGACCCCCCCCCCCCCCCATTTAACGACTTAATTCAATCCCCGCCTCGCATCGTATCGTAAGGACACCCCCTCCCCCCAAAATTCGTTACGTAATACTTGAACGCTCCCTTACTTGCAAAATAAGTTTCTTATATCAAAAAAGAGGCACCCATTTTCCGATAACTCACCTCCCTATTAAACACCCACAAAGTCCCAGCTATGATGATGGCAGCGGACAGCAGTACTGAGCCAAGTACTGCGCGGGAGAGGATCCGTCGTGATGTGTCGCGTGGTTTGCGTTTTAAGACCTCGTGGTCTACAGGTTCTACTCCCAGCGACTGAGCTGGGGGACCTGGGTACAGAATTCATCATTAGCAGATTTTGTTTAAAAAAATTAGAATCAAAAATCTCATAGTAAATAGAGTAGTTAAAGAAAAGTTTAAGAACTAATTTTAAATTTAATTTAAAAAAAATTACGTTTAAAAAAAAAATTATTTCAAAATTAACGTTTTTCTTAATTGTCGTAGTCAAATAAGTTTTTAAATATTAAAACATAATCAGGTTTTTTTTGGAAACTAGAATCTTATCTATATAATATAAAAATAAAACCCGTTTCCCGTTGTCACGACATAACATGAAAACGGCTTGACCGATTTGTCTGATTCTTTTTTTATAATATTCCTTGAAGTACGAGGATGGTTCTTACGGAGAGAAAAAATTTAAAAAAATGAGTGAAAAAGTCTAAAAACAACACTTTTCTATATTCCCATACAAAATATTCGTACTAATATTTAAAAGCAATTTGAACTTTAATACCATATCATAAACTAACTAACATAAACAACTTTATTTTTTTTATCTTACTAGCTAGACCGGTGTCCCGAATAGAAGAATAAGTATTAAAAAAAAATAAAGAATCGACTGTTAGGCGGTACGACGTTCGCCAGGCCAGCTAGTATTATATAATTATAGAAATTAAAAAAAGTTTATTTTATATTTACGATTTAAGCTTTTTCCAAGTGTTAACAAAATAATTGCAGTGAAATGAAAGACATTTTCGTACCGTCCATAATAATATTAATCCACAATATTTGCATGGCGTTGAGCGGATTAGGTATGCCCATGAGAGTAGCGAGAGCGATAAGCGACAACGCAGCGATTGATGTTGACAGTTGGAAACGCACGAAGTTCCGTATATTGTAGAATATGCACTTTCCTTCTTCGATTGCGGATCTATGGATTTAAAAAATATATATACAAAGTGAATTAGAATCATAAAAAAACCCTCAAATTCTTACTAAATATAAAAAAATTAAACACTATAAAAGAAGAATAAAATAACAAACGTCTTCCAGTCCACTTATTGTCACGTATCAAGAGTGACGTTTCATTTAATGTAATTCGTAACATTAGCGTGATTAATCAGTTCAAAAGGGAATTAAAGATACACATCAGAATGAGCCCATTAGACTAAAATTGGGCTGGCTGATGGCGACGTACATAATATCGTATATAATATTAAATTTTTCGTGTAAATAAAAAATAATTTTTGTAATGAGAAATAAAGTTCTTTAAACATTAATGTCACTCTGTGGAAAGACGCGAATCTTTTTCATAAAATGCTTAAGATTTAAATTTAAATTTTAAGCATTTTTTGATAGAATATTTTCAGATTTTAATTGGGAGATTAAAATAATTGTACTCTCTTATAAAGTAACAAACTCTTCATGTTGTTTCTATAATTATTTCAGGTACTTGATTAATTATTAATTACTTTACTTAGTCTTCACGTATATTTAGTTTTTATAATTTATTTAATATAGTTAATTTGTTTAAAAACTAGAATAATCCGTAATTGTTTCAGTAACATAGCAGTTATCATATGTATAAATCGCGCTCCCGACATAAATGACTTTCAAATTTAATATTTTATGAATATACATATATATAAATAAACCTCAAAAATCTTACATAATAGTAGCAAAATCGTCATCAACAAGTATCATGTCGGCGGCTTCTTTGCACACGTCCGTTCCGTTTTTTCCCATCGCTATCCCGATATCCGCGCGTTTCAACGCCACACCGTCATTTACCCCATCACCTGTAATTTTTATTTTATTTATTTAACAAAATAAACTACCACAGCAGATTACTCCCACACATACATATCAATGCATACACATAGAAAAAAACCATACATCATTAATATTATATACCTTATTCATGTCAGAATCTACATAAATTTTAAAAGACCATAAATGAACAGTTCAACCATTCTTTATTTAATGGAATTTATGAAATGCATGGCCAACACCTCAAGAATGAAGCATGGTCACGCGTTGAATGAGATGTTAAATGTTCATTGTCCCCTAAATTTTGGTTCCTAATTTCTTCGACGGGTATATATATCTATAGTAATATTTTTTACAATTCAATTTAAATTCATATTAAGCTTAAAGTAATGTACACAATTGTTTTATAGGACACGATTTCGTGATGATATTTAGATCATAATAAATACTATTTATATATGTATATATGAATAGAATAGAGTGATGATATGTTAGAACACTTACCCGTCATTCCAACTATATTCCCAAGCCGTTGAAGAGATTTCACGATGCATAACTTGTGCTTTGGCGTCACTCGGTAAAACACGCTCACCTATAAATGTTTAACAAAACACATAAATTTTCGTAGATTTGATACCAAGACTACTTGAAATAGCTGTATTAAGCATTTATGTAATATTTAATTCCTTGATTTTTATTGATTTAAAATAAGTAGATGTTAAAAACAATATCCTAAGTATTTTCACCACAAAAATAAGAACATTAAAAATGTTTTATTTTAATTAATTTGATAATTGAAATTAAACAAAATTTATTACTTATTTCTATTTTGGGAAAATACATTCTGAAATTTATAACCATTACCTAATCGCTAGATTTTATAAATCTATAAAAAATCTAAACAATAAACTTACGGTATCTATGATTGCATCCAGTTCATCATCAGACATTGAATCTAGCTGTTCTCCAGACAGGGACTGCGAATGGAGAACATCCAAGCCCACCATTTGTCCTAAAATTACATACACATAAGATATTTAAACTATCTCCTGATGCAAATCAATCAATCAAAATACGTTTATTCAATTTAGATGCGTCTTAGGGCATGCTTATGAATGTCAAAAAGGTTTACAAAATTCGCGAAAGAGCAAGACTACGCCATCCGTTCGCAAAATTACCAGGAGGCCTTGTTCTGAGAAGAACGGGCAAAAAACTCAGCAAGTTTTAGCAGCAAGTATGCCTTATCGTTATCACGCATGGCTTCGATTACAACGAAACAATTACTGTGTAAGTGAACTGTACTGAGGATATATACTATCACATTTTGTAATGTATATATAGGCAAACAAGCCTACGGAAAGGCCATAAATGTTAGTGGGTGCGTTGCCAGCTTTTTTTTAAATTGAAGATCGAACTTCCCAGGAAAGACTTCCAATGGAAGCCATAGCTCGCTAGTTCCCAAAACGAACAAACATTAGAAATCAGTCGTAGAACTTTCTAACCTCAACACTACGGTACGGGATATATTTTTCTAAGTTTTATTTGCCTAATATATGTCGGAGTTATGGCGTTACTATGAGATATATACAGATTATAACTGGATTTTTATTTGCCAATATTACTATAAATTCAATAATAATAATAAACAAATTTTTACGTCGTTACAACGTCCACGATCTTGTTTAATAATTTAATGGTTGATCCGATTGACCGGTCAAACTAAATAGAAGAGTTTACCATTACATTAAAGTCTCTTAAATCCAATTCCATCAATATTAAACATATGGAGTAGATAAATCAACCACCATTTTAAATTTATTTAATGTTTTGTTACGATTACAATAATAATATAAAGAAGTAAACATATGTGCATCCAATAAAAAGACATCAAGCGCACTCACTATGACTACGTACTCTCTAGTCTCTGGTTACCTGCGTGCACGCACACATACGCGCGAAACATGCAAAACCAGTTGTCTTGTAATTATGTGCAAGTAACGATAAAAAGATGTCGATAAAAATAAATAACATGTATATGCTACAATCAAAATCCTTACCAACAGCAAGGGCAGTAGGCCTGGCGTCCCCAGTGACCATCTTGACCTGCACTTGAGATCTTCGTAAGGCAGCGATGGCCGTACGAGCGGACTCGCGGGGCGGATCGCAGACTCCGCACACGCCCGTATACGTTAACGATTCAAGACTGCTACCGCGACATAACGCGATTATACGTAGACCTGGAAAATTATATTTCTTATAACATCTAAATAGACTAGTAGTGTTAGTGGCTTGAACGTGCGATGGTATCGTTTTCCGTATACGTGCGACATGTACGTACATGCATGATACAGAAATTTGCGGCCAATACCTAGAAGATTGTAGCGCCATTCAATTTGACGAAGGCTCTGTAGGTATTGCAATATTTTGTTTGAACTAAGTCTAAAGTCAATCAATAAAAATGATTCACTCCAGCCCAATTAAATTAGATATTTTATTGGGCTGGAGTGATAATTAGTTAAAACATACATACATATATATATATATATGTAAAGAGAATGATCTCTTTAATTTGAATATTCGCGCGCACTGCTAGTTCGTGAGTGAGCCGCGTCGTGTCACGTCAAGCTAGCTGACATTGTCAAAGATGCAAAGGGCAAATATGCTGAGATTGTTGAATTGTATTTAATCTTATTTGTAAATTAATTTAATACCATTAAGCTATATGCATCGAGAGGTGATAACAATGAACTTTTATTGTCGTTTCTTTATTTACAGGTAAGATTGTGTTAGTCTTGTAAGGATTGTATCAGTGTGTAACATACTCGATAAATAAAATTGCATTCTTTATTTACAGAGAAACAAATATAAGTTTTATTTAGCCTCTTGCTTGCTATTGAAATACAGACTATTGTCTTATATATATATATATGGTTGAAGACAAAACAACAAACTTTGAAGTTTATACCATAATTCATTTATCTGATATAAAATAACAACGTTTAGTCTGTAAATGTTTTACTACTTACCCATCCTAGCGATATTATAAGCCTCATTCATAAAGTCGGTCTGTTTCTCTTTACTCATAACTGCATAGTTGCCAGCACTGTCTATGTAATGTGTGCAAAGTGGCAACACATTCTCAATTGCCCCCTTAACGAATACCTCTTCTTTGTGTTGCCCGTCGTTAAATTTGGGAGCACATTTAACCACCATCATCTTTGTTTCAGAGCTGAAATATTTTTAATCATTTAATTTATAAATTGAATTGAATGAGCCAAGGCCATTTTGCTCACTCGGACTTTCTTAATTTTATAAGCGTGGCGTGGAGAATGCCTATAATACGCAAAGCATAGCAATTTTCTAGCATAAATTGCATAATTATTTGCACCTCGAACTTCGAACCAAAACCGTACAATCATTTTTATTAAAGTCCTACTAAAAATTGTTTTTGTTTATAAATTCTAACAATTTAAGTATTTGTTTCATCTTTGAATGTATTATCGACTAGTAAAAACATAAAATTAACTTTTAAAGACACCTTGTACCTCAACACTTGGCACGGGCTAATAAAAGATCCCTACAATCCCCTAACAGTTTAAGATTGAACAAACGAACCCAAACATCTACGAATTATCCCGCTTTTTTTTATTTTTATTTGTAGTACTTAATTTTAGTTAGTATTATATATATATTATTATTGTCATGAATGCCGATGTATTTTATGTCTCATAAATATTTATATATAAAATAATACTCGTGTATATAAGTATGATTTTAACTTATATAAATATAAAAATAAAATTTAAAACCAATACAAAATCGTGTAAAATACCGACATCAGTATTTTGGTGATTTCTTAGTACACAACACTTAATTCTAAATCTTTTAGACCTTAAACGTAATAAATATTTAAATAATTATTCTTTACCTATACGGTATCTCGTTCAGGCGTGTATAAGTTTCACGTATATCCTCCATATTGTTTTTAAGCGCACACGCAAGTATAGCGCCCTCTGTGGGTTGTCCGAACAATATTTCATCCCTTATGTGTGCGTTGTTGCATAATATACCAACCTGAAATAAATATTTTTAAGTATATTTTTCTACACACCAGTACTATTTTAATATTAAAGAATATAATATAAAGACCGCAGCTTTTTTATTAAATATTAAAATTATTGTTATAGAATAAAACACTATTTTGACCGGATTGAAGTTATGTATTATTATAAATTTACAACTATTTAACATCATTTTAAATTTATCCGAATTTCGCGTGCTTTACAGCGTGCGTGGTCACGGTGACTGAAGACAAAAGATGTTGAATGTCAAAAAGTATCACAGCTGCAGAGAAAGTTGCATTATGTGTATTTATTTCCCCGGAGTTGGTATCGACTAAAAGATGGAGGTTGGTATCGATATCGTCGGATAAATTTAAAATTATGTTAAATAGTTGTAAATTTATAATAATACATAACTTCAATCCGGTCAAAATAGTGTTTTATTCAAATGAACATAAGTTATGTTAATCAAAGACAATACTATATTGTTATAGAAGCTTTATTTCTAACAGGTCGGCAACACACCCACTAGCCCCCGTCGTTGCAGGTGTCCATGGGCGGTTATCAGTTTATCAAAAAAAACCAATTTTTTTACACAGAATCATTTACATAAGTGTCCAATAACACTACTAACAGTCCCTATTAAGGGGAAGACGCTTCCTATGTAGTACTTAAGACTAACGTGCACTCACACTAATTCACAGCTAAACACACACACAAGTGGAAATATATTTTTGTTCATACCTCCAGCATACTATTGACTCCCATCCTGGCAATATCCAGGTCTCGTCCTTTATAAGCTCTTAGCTGAATGTCCCCTTTGGAGTTGTATCCCGAACCTGACACTTCGGCTATATGTCCCCCGGACGTTGAAAGTGTTGTCACTGTCATTTCATTCTTTGTAAGGGTACCTAGAATAAAAAAAAATAACAAATATAATTTATTATTACTAAATAATTTAAATTAAATACAAAAAATAACATAACTCTCAAATCATAGAGTCAAGTGTAAGAATAATCTAATATATAAAATTCTCGTGTCACAATGTTCGTTCCCATAATCCTCCGAAACTCTGCTCGACCGATACTTATGAATTTTTTTTATGCATATTCAGTAAGTCTGAGAATCGGGTACTATCTATTTTTCAAACCCCGCAGTGATAAGGGGTGTCCACCACAAACAATTTTTTTGTTTTTAATTTCTATGATACAGCATACAAAAGTACATACAACTCCTAATTTTCACCCCTCTACGATCAACTCATATTTTTTATTATTGTAGATAGTTATTTTAATTGAACTAAAAAAATGTTTTTTAGAAATAATATACATGGCAAAACAAACGGTTTCCGGGTCAGCTAGTAAAATATTTTTTTTATAGAAATATAAAAAAAAATAATCAGAAGAAATTAAACCCGATAAACGTTTGTAAATGGAACGAAAAACAACAAACAATCACATAAATTTTGTCAACATTACCTGTCTTGTCACTGCAAATGACATTGACACATCCAAGAGTCTCAACTGTGGGTAGTTTTTTGACAATCGCGTTCCGTTTGGCCATACGCATCACTCCTAGTGCTAGTGTCACTGTTACCACTATGGGCAGACCTAAAAGACACGTATAATGTAAATAAAAGTATAGTCTATAGAATATAAAAATATATAGACTGTAAAAACTAAAGACTTTATAGGTTTTGTATATTTATTTAATTACAAAGGAACCTAATAATGCTTCTGAGTATATTTGTCAGTCAAATATTATTACTTTAAAACCTACGCTAGTTTGCACGTATAAAAATAAAATAAATCAGTGGCGCTACAACCTCTTTAGGTCTGGGCCTCATTTTTCAATTTAATAGGCAAGTAGGGGATCAGCCTCCTGTGCCTGACACACGCCGTCTAATTTTTGGGTCTAAGACATATCACACGGTGTTTTCCTTCACCGTTCGAGCGAATGTTAAATGCCCACATAGAAAGACCATTGATGCATAGCCGGGGATCGAACCTACGACCTCAGGGATGAGAGTGACTACCACAAGGCCAACTCTGCTCTTACTACAACTTAAACATTAGCTTAAACAAAAAAAAATGTCTACCTATTACATCTAGAACATAACGACTCGAAAACGTAGTTAAAACCTTGCAAATTTTTGTATGATCTTGTAAATATAAATTCTTCATACATACGACAGTCATACTAAGCGAAGTTTCAACTGAACTTTACCTAAAGCCTAATCTAAAGCAAGCGGCATCTAGTGCTGTATTTCAAAATTATATTACGGGTTGCACTCCGGGAGTGCCGGCAGAACTGAAAACTTGATTATTAACGTTTTGCATTTTTGATAGCTTTAATTATCAGTTATAATACCACAAGAGCTTCAAAATTATCGGGTATTTCCCGATAGGTTCGTTGCAAACAAATATAGTCGTCATGACGACTATATTTGTTTGCAGGGAACCTTGAGGGAAATGCCCGATAATTTTGAAGCTCGTGTGGTATTCGGGGGATTATTTTTCCGACCCAAATGTCGGCCAATAGAATTGCACCATGAGACGAAATGTACAGTTAACAAATAAGAATTTCATAATGAATAAAACAACTACTTAATACTTTTCTTGAAGGAACGACCAGAGAAAATTTTCACAAAAAATTATCAGTATAATACCATGTAGGTTGTACCACGTGACGTCGAATGGTGCAATTCTATTGGCCGATATTTGGGTCGGAAAAATAATCAGTATAAAAGTACTATCATTTATGTGGTAGAATACAATATTTATTTATTGCGCCATCGTACACAAACATGACGATTTATATTAGATTAAATACGGCGTGCCAGCTGTCTACTCTCCATCCGTCTTACGAATTTTCGATCAGGTCACGTGTCCTGACGCGAGTTTAACATTTTTTACCCATTCCAAAAAAAGTGTACAACGCCGCTAAAGAACTTTTCACTTCAATAATGTATATTACCTTCTGGTATGGCAGCCACGGCCAAACTGACTCCAATAGTGAACATCTCCTGCAAAGCCTTGCCCTGAAGCCACCCAGCCACCATGATGAAGCCAATGATGCAGAAGCTGTACAGCGATAATTGTGCTCCAAGAGTATCCATGGATCGCTGAAGAGGTGTTTTTGGTGCTTCCTCGGCTTGCATCATACGGAATATATCACCGAATTCAGATCGCTCGCCAGTGCTTACTACTATGCCCTGAAAACAGTTCATAAAAATCAGTAAATCGACATTCTAAAGTATTATTCTGTCACTTTCTGTCTAATTGCGTTTACGCGGAAGTAAAGAGAGGGAGATTAACGATGCAATTGCTTTAAATTTTAAATAAAGTATTAGGTAATTACATATTTTTTTTTTTTTTTTTTTTTTTATATAATAGGGGGGCAAACGAGCTTGCGGGACGACCAAAAAGGGTAGTCCACGCAGCCCATAGACACCCATTTTAGTGGGTGCGTTGCCGGCCTTTGAGGGAGGAGTAGGCTCGTTTTTTAAAAATTTGGAGGTCGTATCTCTGAGGGAAGACCCCCCCCGGGAGCCGATTCCACAGTTCGCTAGTTCGCAAAAGAAAATGCCTAGTGAAGCGGACCGTGGAAGACCTCCAACCATCAAGATGATGCTGGTGAAATTTAGAGGTCGTTCGGCTCGTACGGTGTTGAAAAGAGGCAGGAGGGATCAACCCAAACAATTCTTCAGAACACTCTCCGTAATAAATTTTGTAAAAAACGCAAAGAGACGCAATGTCTCTGCGTAGCGATAGAGAATCAAGCCGATCAGTAAGACATTGGAGATTGACAATTCGACAAGCCCTTCGCTGAATTTGGTCAAAAGGAAGAAGCTGGTATTTGGGAGCACCGGCCCAGAGATGCGAGCAGTATTCCATATGAGGTCGTACTTGAGCTTTGTAGAGCTGCATACGTTGCACCTCAGTGAAATACTGCTTAGCCCTACCCAAAACACCCAGCTTTTTGGAAGCCTTGGCTTTTTCTTCCAGATGACTGCGAAATTGGACTTCTTTCGAAATGCCAACCCCAAGGATACTGAGGCTGTGTGACGAACTAAGGAGAGCGCCTTCAAATTGGGGAGATACGACAAAAGGATCTTTCTTGGCAGAAAACGAACAAACCTGAGTCTTTGTAGGATTAAACTTAACAAGGTTGTTACTACCCCACACAGAAACCTTCTCCAGAATCGACTCAATTTCGAGAACAAGTATGTTGCGACTCTCATCGACTTCAGATCGAGACATGTTCGGATGGCCGGAATATAATGTGTCGATGGTGCTGTCGTCTGCATAGCAATGGATGTCGTCGATATTCAACAGGTCATTGATATGCAGAACGAACAGGGTCGGCGAAAGGACACAACCTTGCGGAACGCCTGCATTGATGGGTCTAGGATTGGAACACGCTCCGTCAACTAGGACTTTAATGCTACGTCCTACAAGAAAATTTGCCAGCCATCGGCATAAGCCATCGGGCAAACCGTATGACGGTAGTTTCGAAAGAAGCGCCCTATGCCAAACCCTATCAAAGGCCTTAGCTATATCCAAGCTAGCGGCCAATGCCTCTCCCTTACTTTCCACAACTTCGGCCCATCTATGAGTTAGATAGGCAAGAAGATCACCAGCCGAGCGGCCACGGCGAAAGCCATACTGACGATCACTAATTAGCTGGTGCTCCTCCAGATATCGCAAGAGCTGCCTATTGATGATAGACTCCATTACCTTTGAAAATAAAGAAGTGATTGCGATAGGTCTGTAGCTGGATGGTTCAGAGCGGTCACCTTTTTTGGGAATGGGATGAACATGCGCAGTCTTCCATGAGCTTGGAACTACGCCCGAGGAGTACGAGAGTCGAAAGAGCCGTGTAAGCACCGGAGTCAGCTCAGAAGCACAGGTCTTAAGAACGATCGAGGGAAGGCCGTCAGGACCACTTGACTTGTGGGTATCAAGGGAGATTAAGGCCCTCCGCACACCAATCTGTTCGAATCGAACTTCAGGCATAGAAAACCCGCAATGCGGAATAGTGGGCGGTAAGGTCCCTGAGTCATTGAGCGTGGAGTTAGAAGCAAAGAGAGAGCAAAGGAGCTCTGCTTTCTCTTTCGCCGAGTGAGCCATCGAGTCATCCTCCTTTCGCAAGGATGGTAAAGAGGGCTGACAAAAGTTTCCCTGAGTTGCCTTCGCCAATGACCAAAAGGCTCGAGTTCCAGAGGGCAATTTCGCGAGCTTTTCACCAATTCTGCCAATATGTTCCGATTTTGCTTTAAAAATTTCTCGTTTAAGGGTTCGGGTAGCTGCGTTAAATTTCTTTTTATGGAGAGCTACATCGGGATCCTTTATGGCCATTGCATGAGCCCAGATTTTATAGTACTCTAGCTTAAGACGGGAAGCCTCTTTGCAAGAGTGGCCAAACCATGGCCGAGATTTACCACGAATGGGGACCATAGAGTAAGGGATATAGAGTTCCATTGCTTGTAGCACCACATCGGCGACAGATTCAGCGCTGGCGTCAGGATCACTACCCTTGAAGCAGACTTGCAACCATGGGTATGCTGCAAAGAAATGACGCATGTCATCCCAATTGGCCGATTTGTAATGCCAGACACGACGGCATTCCGAAAACTGCGGGCGGATTCGACGCCTAATTGGCACAACGGTTCGCACCAAGCAGTGGTCGGAGGACCCAAGTGGGGCATCCACAGTAACCTCATAGAAGTCTGGGTGAGAAGTCAGCATAAGATCTAATAACGAAGGCTGATGGTCAGCTCGGTCTGGTATTCGCGTAGGCGTTGTGACCAGTTGAGTTAAAGCATATGCAAGAGCGAAATCATGGAAGCCTCTTCCCGAATAGTCGGTCGTACGAGAATTTAACCACTCAGAATGATGGGCATTGAAATCACCCAGTATAACGACTTCAGCAGGCGATAGAGACAGAAGGGAATCGAGTGCAGTTTGGACATGTTCTATAAGTCGATCGACCTCGGTGTTGCCGCTGTGTGACCTGTAAAGGCAGCAGTATATGCGGGGATGGTCAGCACATTCTACGCGTACCCACAAGGTAGAAAGATCGGATTCTTCCAAATGTAAGAGGCGACGGAAATTTATATCCTCACGAATGTAAACGCATACACCGGCTTGTGGCCTAAAATTATGCTCAAGACAATAGCCTGGATAGTGCAAATGTTCAACAGACGAGGGAACTATCTTGGTCTCCGTTAGAAACAATAAGGCCGGCTTAGCCGTCTCGAGGTGAAAGTGGACGGGATTTAAATTAGATTGAAGCCCCCTAATGTTAGTAAAGTCTGTGTTAAATTGTGTTACCGTGAGTTTATTTCTAGATTTGCCTCTGCAGTTGAGCGGTATTTTGTCCCCCCCAGAATACGCGGGACAGCCTGAGTGAGTACACCCAGGGACGGATTCTCCTGTACTAGAAGTGCAGGTACCCTCCTGGGGTAAAAAAGTTCTATTTAATAACGCTGCCATGATGATTCGGAGAGGAAGGAAATGAGCTTCCGGGAATCCCACAATATAAAACGAAACGCGACACACGTCCTGCGTGGGCCACTTCACGCTTTTTTTCAATGGGAGAGTGGTATTACCCCGGTCGTGTCGGCTCATTCGGCTGCTTACGCAGCATGACACTCCCACTACTTGGACTAACTGACTGCGCTGGTGGAAATAGTTATTGTTCAAATATCCCACCAACGGGCGATGGGGTCGTCACTGCCCTACGCCTTAAAAATCCCTTAGTCGCCTTTTACGACACCCACGGGTAGAGATGGGGAGGTGCTATTCTATAAGCCGGCACAACACGGCTGATACATATGAAATTGGCGTTTTGTATGATAGTTACAAATAGTAGATTTTTTTTAAATAGAATATATTTAATTAATCAAACTATCCATAGATATAATAGTACCATTGCTATCTATGTTATCTATCTACTTTTGCCTTCTTATAAGTAGTTCATTGATTCCTTTACCACAAACCATTCGGACGGGAATCAACATATTCTTTGAAGGCGCTTTCGACTACCCCATCAGAGTTGAATTTTTACCAGAATTCCTAATCAAAGAGGAGATATTTGAGATCAAGTACGACAAAACATCAACTACATATGCAAAGACCTAATATTACTTGGATACGATTCTATACGAACGTTTTATTCGTTTTCGATTTTAAAACATACAAAAAAAATATATTTTATAAATGTTCTTCTGTTCCTCCACAGGGTTTTATTTCAAAATAAAACTGTAAGGTATATTTATAATCATAATATTTCTTATTATTTAGAAAAATGGCCTGCGTAGCACCATCTAGTAATAGTGTTTGAAATTAAAATTGTCCTATTGTCTCTGTAATTAGTATTGGTACATTTTTGGACAATCGCTTCTAGTAATCTAATCTAGTAATTTGTCTCTAAAAAAACATATACCAACTTACCTTAGCATTCCCACACCTAACCAGCGTCCCCATAAACGCAATGTTGTCTTTGTTCACCCTTCCAGCGGATGCTTTATTCGGCAGAACACTTTTCACTGCTGGTTCTGTTTCACCAGTAAATGACGATTCATCAATGGCCAAATCAGACGATTCAAACAGTCGTAGATCAGCTGGTACCCGATCGCCAACATTCAGATGCACTATGTCGCCTGGTACTAGGTTTCTTGCCAGAAAATGTTCGAGGCTACCTTCGCGGAGGCTGGAAAGAGGGGTAAAGTTGAATTAGGCCTACAACGCACTAGCGGCTGGCCGCGATGCGGTGTGCCGCTGCGGTAGGCCGCACATCGATTATTATATGAAACCGCACGATAACGACGCACTGATTTGCGGACAACTGTCAACCGCTCCGGTTGTTCTGGGGCTGCGACGTGCCGCACCGGTTGAATGATGCGGCGCGCCGCGTCCCCTCCACGCACTCTGCGTGGTTAGCCGCAAATACCGCGTCCTACCCGCCTCAGTCATCGCTTGTTCTTTGCGCTAGACACTACGCAGAGGTTTTTGACGATATTTTCTACGATGATATAAATAAATAACTGCCGCAACTTCTTCAACGTCCATCATGTGCAATATTTCAAGAAGCACTTGACGAGTGACGATTGCGGCAGACCGCAATAGGGACGGTTAGCCGGAATACGGCATGCCGCTACCGCAGACCGTATATACCGCGGCCTACCGCAGCGGCACACCGCGCCTTAATTATTCTCAATGAATTTTTAATACATGTTAATGGTTTTTTAAAGTTGCAGATCGAAGAGAGTATAAAATTCCCACCTTATCCTAAACATTTTCCACACTAAGTGTCTAATGGTCCTAAATTCGATTTCCGTTTCGATTTGTTTCATAGTTAAAACGTAGTAGATTAATATTTTTGCATAAAAACTGAAGTTATTCATTACACAAAAACACTTAAATAATAATATCTAGTTATCTCGACCAAATATAATATAACATTTATACATTTACCAATAAATGCGTTTAACCTAAGACTAATACCCATAACCTAAATGAATAAACAGAGTTGTAGCGCCATTAGTTTTGTAGGAATTTGTATTAAATAAAATAAAAATGTGTTTATTCATTATAAACAATGGATTACAATGTGTAAGATTTGGGAAGTAAAAATACCTGTCAGGGTTTCTAGCTCTTCCATTACAAAGTTAAATAGAATTTTAATTACAATTTTGTAATTTTAGTGTATTATTATTAATATATGGTCCTTAGGGTAAGATTCATAGTCGAGACTTAGCGCTGTACATATCAAAAAAAATTTAAATTCTCGACTTTTGATTTTACTGTTAAATGTGTCGGCTTCCTCAAAGCATTTTAATTCACCGAATAGGCCGGGAAAGATTGCGCATTTAAATTGTTTTTTTTTTTTTTTCAATTTATTATGCCAAGAGTCACCACCAGGATAGCATAAAAATGCTTACTGCGCTTTTTAAGAGGTAACTAATAAAAATCTTACCAATTGCAACTGGGCGGGACAAGCTTATTCAGTTCTTCAAGGGATTTCTCAGATCGATACTCCTGAACGAAGGCCACCGTTACCACGATCATAATTGCCACTGTTATAGACACCGCATCATCGAATTGCTTCATACAAATGCTTACGACAGCGGAGCCTGAAAGCAAATGTTTGTTAGTGGTACGGGGGTTTCATACTTTGTCTTTGAAGTTTTTGTTTCGGCCTGCCTATGGAAATGAGACATTAACGAAAAATTTTACATTTACCTACTGATTAATTAAGTTATTGAAATAATAATTGATAAAATAATATGACAATCACAGTAAGATAATAATTACTTAGATTTTTGTATTGTTAAATACATCATAACACAATGTTAGTAGTTAGTTAATAGTTGCACAATGTATGGATAAAGTACCAAATAAATTGTGCTATTTGACACTTCATCGGACTCATAACCTATGATGGACTTTATGTGACGAATAGCGCTATCTGACAGTCGTGAAACGCAACAATAGTGTTTATCCTACCAATAAGTAATAAATAGCTAAATTGGAACTTATCCTGACATTGTAAAAAGGACCCTAAAATTATTACTTCAATCTGTTAAACTCATTTTACACGACATAGAATATGTTGTTTAAATTCGAACACAATTCCTATTCGAAATTTCAGTTTGTAAACACATTGATAATACAATAACACAAAATCAATGATATTTCGTTTGATATAGCCCATATCATTTAACCACGCCCAAGCCCAACACTGTGTTTATAGCGATACAACACTTATTAAATCGATCGGCACTTTTCTTTATTGCTTCGCTGCAATAGTTTATTGTATGTATACTGATATTCATATTGTCTATAGAGTTAGAGGGTAAGAGGGTAAGGGTAGCTTTCCACTTAGCTGGTCATGGGTTTGAATCTTGGCTCTATACCATTACCATACCAATTTCTCGATCAGATCGACGGTGATGGCATGTTAAACTCGAAAATTTAAAACGTGTGTCAAGACAAAAAGATGATCACCTACTTGCCTAAAAATAAATAGTCCTATAAATAAATATTACTAACGCATTTCTTAACTTTAATAAATGTTGTATGACTGATGATGACCCCACCCTAAAAAATATGTTTTTTAATCGTACAAATTCTGCATATTAAAGGGGAATAAAACTTATATTTCCACAACTTCAATCTACTCAAAACCTATAAATATAAAACGTCGTACAGATTAGATACTTTTTAAAGATTTTATAAATTAAATTACGAATAGGTATCGCAATACATCGAGGAAATGCTGCCAGGTATAAAAGTACACTGCCACCGGGACCAAACTTTTAAATTTATATTAATTTTAATTAATAGAAATTGAACAGTGCAGTCTAGTGGCTTCAGCGTGCAACTCTCATCTTTGAGGTCGTAGGTTCGATCCCCGGCTGTGCACCAATAGACTTTCTTTCTATGTGCGCATTTAACATTAGCTCCAACGGTGAAGGAAAACATCGTGAGGAAACCGACATGTCTTAGACCCAAAAAGTCGACGGCGTGTGTCAGGCACTGAAAGCTGTTCACCTACTTGCCTATTAGATTTAAAAATGATCATGAAACAGATTCAGAAATCTAAAGCCAAGACCAAAAGAGGTTGTAGCGCCACTGATTTATTTTTATTACTAGCGACCCGCCCCGGCTTCGCACGGGTGCAATGCTGATACTAAATACACTACAGAAAAACTGTGCGGCCGGCCGGTACCGCCGCAAATGCTACGTCCCGCAATTTTTAAATCTGTAATATCTTCGAAAATATTCACTTAAATCATACGGTGTAAAGGGCCATATAGATCTATATTAAATGAACAATGTATTCAAGGTATTTAATTGGTTAAGGATTAATGCTGTAATGGTTAAAATCGCTTCGAAAATTAGCCATTATTTGTCGTAAAAAGTAAATGACAAAAAAAAGTTATTGTGGGTTATCCATAAGAGATAGACATATACCATCGCGGACTTTTCTGTAGACCTTTTCAATGTGTACAATACTTAGTACATTATTTTGATAAAACTCGTAGGGTTCAGCCTGCGTTTGCAATGTAAGCGGAAAAAATTTAATTATTTACGACATCACATTAGAAACCTCAAAAATAACAGTACTTCTCCACTATTTAATGGATGTTATTATACATATAAACCTTCCTCTTGAATCACTCTATCTATTAAAAAAAACCGCATCAAAATCAGTTGTGTAGTTTCAAAGATTTAAGCATATAAAGGGAAATAGGGACAGAGAAAGCGACTTTGTTTTATACTATGTAGTGATTACTATGTAGTTTAAGAATATAATAAATACAGCCCTGCGATTCTGTAACTCACTTTTCGAACTCACACAGCGGTTTTCAGAGTGCCAAATCATAAAATGACTGCCTCACAACTGATTTCAGAGCGACCGCCGATGCGAAAACCGCTGTGTGAGTTCGAAAAGTGAGTTACAGAATCGCAGGGCTGTATAATTACAAATTAGGTTAATTATTTTAACTGGCTCTATAACTTTTCATTTACTACCAAAACGCCAATGCCAGAATCGACCTTGCGCCTCTAATTACGAGCAATCAGGAGTTTAATAACGCGTAAAAGCAATTTAGTCGGCTACAACAATGAAATAAGATTTATATTCGCTTAATAACACACCGATTATACCAATTCATATTAATATTTCAGCCGTTTCAATAGATTCACTCGAAATGGGAGCACAGTGAATAGGACGCCATTTTTAAAAGCAAAAATAGAGACCACAGATTACAATAGACAACTTTAATGTATGAAAGTTGGGGCATTGTCAGCAACGGGATTTGACATTGTATCTTTTGGAATTAAATTTAATAAAACTGAAACATTTAATTACATTTAATAAAGGTTACGTATAATAAATAAGTTTCCAACGCTTTTTTTGAAGTGACACTTCTTTAGGCGCAAGAGGATACATTTTTACGGATGAAACGTCACGAAGATGTGCTGCGTTTTTGTGGAAGAAAAGGGAGAGAGCGATTGAGACCGATGGAGAGTGAGAAGGGCGAATACCTTATAGAAATTCTATTTTTAAAATTAAAATTTCGTAAAGAGAATTTATGAAATATTAGTATTTTATATTTTATGCAAAATAACTTATTGAAATCTTAAATGACTAAGAATTTACAATTCGTAAATTAAAATGCCACGTGTTTTTATTATCGAAGAAATAAATTATAAAAAAATAAATTTATTATTTGTATTAATTTTCGCCACTTTTAATATTTTAATGACAATTAAATTCATTAAATTCCTAACATATCTTCCTTTTCACTCCCTCTAAGTCTCGGAAATCTAATGTGTTAGCTTTGTATAAATATGAAAAGACTTAAAGATTAGTTTGTCAAAGAAGTTTTACTTCTGACATTTTTCTTTGTACACAAGCACTTTTTTTAAAATTGTAAGCAGCTAATCGCAGAGGATTTTATGTTTAAATCTCATAAAGAATGTTTAGTGTTGTAGTTAGAAGTGTAGTACTAGCGTTTAATTAAGGAAAATGTAATTATTATTGTATTATTTCTATTTACAGTTTATTGACAAATCCACTTTTTTTTAAAGAAATATTTACAATTTTTTAATTTAAAATTAAGCCAAAACGGATTACATACACGAAAAATGACTACTAAAACATTGTTCTAAAAACACCATTTATTTAAATAATTTATAACAAAGAAAATATGTTTTAGTTAAATTAAATATATCTATTTGCTGGTAATTAGTATTATAATATGAAGGTATACGATACATGAGAGTTAGTACATCAATCAGTGAGTACATCACGTGTTTACATTCTATCACTACACTACCTTACGTATAAAATACATATTATTACTTTATCAGGTCCTTACCTTATATGCAATAATGTTTGATTAAAAAGAGAAAGAGAAGCACAAACTACCTACAACTTTTTATTATTATTTAGCATACAGGTAGGAAATAGCGAAGCTGATAAGCCACGTATAATTAAACCATTTTTGATTCATTTTCTAAACACCGTTCCAAAGCGATATAATAGTCGAAATAACACTTAATTCACAATCTATAAAAATATACGTAGAACATTGTTTTTTTATTCGTTAATAATTTTCCTTAGTAATAAGCAACCCGTTTATTCGTGTAAATGTATATTTCTATTATTAAAGGCGCATCACATTTTTATAAATATTTTTACGAATAGATAACTAATTAGGTCAGGTATCGGGTTCGATTCCCAGTCGGAGCGCAAGTTTATTTCTAAAAACACCTAACCTAATGTAATTAACTGGGAACTGAGACAATATCATTTACATCATGCATGTAATATTATAAATTGTGTCTTTAATATTACTTGGGGTACTTCATACAAGTCGTAAATTAATTTCACAGATTTAATTAATTTATATGGGACAGAGCCATCCACTACATTGTCGCATGGTACACCGCCAAGTGATGAAAATATGTAGAAAATTTTTTTTGAGCTGTATTAAGGTTTCGACATTCGGCAAATTTACCAAAAAATAATAAACAACGCGAAACCTGTCAATATAAATGTAAAAAATTAAATTATGTTGTACATTATCCTTGTTTGTTATCGCATAAATCGCTGTGTAATTCAATCAATGCGAAACCAATGTGGAATCTTATCAATTATCTCGGCATATACGATACATTATAGTGTACAATGACTAGCTTTCTTTAGAAATTGTAATAGTAATCTAAAGTTAGCAGTGTTTGCCTAGTGGCTTCAGCGTGCGACTCTCATACCTGAGGTCGTAGGTTCGATCCCCGGCTGTGCACCAATGGACTTTCTTTCTATGTGCGCATTTAACATTTTCTCGAACATTACAGGAGTTTTGACACCAACACGGTCCTAATAAACTGCGATTGGTCAGTAATTAATTACTTAATGTTAGTAGTAATATGCTAGTCGACTTTGGATATGGGTGACGGTTTTCTCTAACCATTTCCAGGTGTCTATCTATGCCAATAGTCTGCCACTCCTTTCCTGCTATTTCTATCAATTCATCAGCCCACCTTTCATTTTGGCCTGCCCACTCATCTTTTCCCAGATGATCCTTTCAATTTTGTTGTCTTTGGATTCGAAACATTACTAGATATTTATTTCCCATCTGACCTTAAGCAAATAAAGTCCCTTTAAGGAAAGAGAAGGTTTGCCACTTCCTTGCTGCCTAGCTTCTCGACTACAGTTGCGGCCTGATCGCGTGCCTAATGGGCTACTATGTAGAGTCCTATGTATAATGATGAAAGATATTAATTTCCAGATTTACCGATACGAGAGCAGAACCTAAATATGTTATGGTTACGGAACATTTCTAACTAGAAACATCAGCCCCAGCATGACCGATTTGTGTTATCTTTGATAAAAAATCACAACGATAAGGATTATTTTTATCTAATTAGAAAATATATGTTTAACAAGTAGAACAATTTTATTTACACGTAAATTATAGTTTTAAATGTGTCATAGCCACAATATGGAAGCACAAACTCAAACTCAAAATAACTTCATTCATTTAGGTAACCAAGCACACTTTTGAACGTCAACATAGAAGATGTTAAATTGATTTTAAATTGACATTTACTACCAGTTCGCAAGTCAAGGGCGTAGAGCGGGCAAGAAGAGCTGGCAAAAAACTCTCCCCCACTCTTTGTAATCTAAAACTACTCTCTTTAAAATCCCAAGGAATAGGATCACTTAAATTATCATCAATGATAACTAGACTATATATACCTAGACTAGAAGAATTAACATTTCTTATTATAAATTGAGAAAGATTGGAAAATAGTTGAGATGAGAGACAAATGGAAGAATTTGGAGGAGGCTTCACTGCATCGGTCGTACTAATATTAAATACAATAATAAACTTAATGTAATCCTATAGATAGATAGATATAAATAATAGGTATAATAATACCTACTCGAATTTTTATATTTATTTTTTTATTATTAATTTAAATATTCATTCTTTTGTTTTATTGTACGCGAATACATCACATTTTTATTTATTTAATGGAAACAAAACACTAACGAATATAAACTCGCAAAATATAAAGCACTGGATATGAGTTATCTATAGTAATATGTATAAATAAATATCACTCACAAATGTTTTTAAGTGCAAAACTCGAAGACGGCTGTACCAATACAAGTATTTTATTTTATTTATTCCATGCACTCTGAGAGTTTTTATGTATAGAAAGTTTTAAGAAAGAAAAAGGGTACGTGTACTTATATACGCGCGTAAGAAGTTATACTTCTTTGGCATTATGAAAAATAGTTTTTGATTGCATGCAAATAATTAATTACAATTAGTAATCAAAGACTGGAAAAGGAGTCATTATAGTCAATAAAGTTCAGTTTACATTTGAAAAATTAAATAAATAAATATTTATTATTATTCTCTTACATTAAGTGTACCTAACATAAATTCTATTATTATTCGAATGTTGTTTTTAAATTATGTCCAATGCCGTAGCATCTTCCGTGGGCAACTTCATCTGTTAATTTTGTGTCACGGTGCGCGCGCATTGTAAAATTTCACTCTCATCAATTTTTCATAACGCGCCTAAAGAAGTATAACTTCAAAAAATCGATTTATTTACTACTTAGGTTTTTATTCCGGAATAGCCAACAGTCTCTATGGTCATATCAAAATGATCAATTGGTATTTAGGTACTTAAAAGGTAGGCTAAGTAAAGAATCATATTAAGGCGAAAAGAAGTTCGCGAGGGCAACTAGTTTACAATAATATTACCCAAGATTTGGATTTTTGTAACAAATATGTAAACTCAAAAAAACACCATTAGAATGCTTCATAATGCTTCTTCCCTAACACATATTTATTTTAAAAATATAAAAAACAAACACCCAGCCGTGCAAATGTATTCCGCTTGTGTCCAATATAAATTCGCGACTCTATATAATATTCCCAAAGATTTATCAACACTTAAATATATGCTAAATACAAAATAAATGTCTCCGAACTATCATCCTCCAATCTTGTCTACCTGGCACTCGTTTTTTCCCTTTCGTGGTACCACACCATTATAACTACGTTATATTTTTCTAATAAAATTCTCGTATCACAATGTTCGTTCCCATACTCCTCCGAAAAGGCTCAACCGTTTCTTATAAAAAAAATTATGCATTCAGTACGTCTGAGAATCTGCTACTATCTTTCAACCCCCTAAGTGATAAGGTGTGTCCACCCCAAAAAATTAATTTTTATTTTTTAGACAACTTTTTTTGTTTTTATTTTTTTATGATTCAGCATACAAAAATACACACAACCCCTAATTTTCACCCTTCTACAATCAACCCCTATTTTTTATTATTGTAGATACATAGTTATTTTTATTAAGCTAAAAAAATGTTTTCTAGAAATAATATACATGGCAAAACAATGTTTGCCGGGTCAGCTAGTATTTTTCTTATTCAGAACTTAAAACAGTTTAATAATACTAAGTTTTTAATAAGTGAGAATAACACATCCACTAAAACCTATTGTCCGTAAAGTCAATGAACGGGGTCTAAATAGAAAAAACCTGTGCAAAAACTGGTTACGTCGCTATTTACGCTGGATGTCTTTATACAACACACACACACTTACAGATATATTTTAATGTAATACGTAATTCAAAATGAAAATATATTAACGGTAATATATATTAGTATAATTGTGTATTTGGACCCGTTCAAGTATTACGTAAGCACTATTTAGTTTTTTTATTTGGTGATTACGTCAACAGAAATTATTTACTTTTTTACACATATTACCCACACATTGTCTATGCTTGAAAACGAATGTATTTTCGAGGTTTCCTACAAAAAATTAATACGTTTATGTACTATTATTTTTGAGAGCTAAGAATACATCGTGAGGAAGCCGACACACTAAAAGTCGACGGCGTTTGTCAAAGAAGGCTGATCACCTACTTGTCTATTAGATATAGAAATCTGAGGCCAAGACCTAAAAGACTATAAATTTTACACACCTACATAATCTTTAAGAGAAATTAAATAACTAAAATTACGGCCAGTTCTCATACCAAGGGCTTAGAACGTAATAACAATTTGCATCATACCGAATAATTCAATAATTAATTCAAGAGATATGTGGTAATTACGAAGATATTCTATCTACAAACACATTTAAACTATTTGAGACAAAAAAAATAAAAGCACTTTATTCTTATTTCTACGAAACTATTAAGACAATAAACTGAACTAAAAAAGAGAAATTTAATAAAAGATGTATCCATGAGAAGACATAGTGTCTGCCGAGACAAGAAAGAGAGCAGGCACGGGATAGAACAGAATGGACAAAACTGGTTGCTAAAGAATGTTACTTGTTTTTTTTTTTTCAATTATTTATAATTGTTATTTGTTTTGTAAATTACGTGCAGTGAAATAAAGGTTTATTTATATTAATATTGATTATAAGACATTTTATAATTTTTCTAAACAGATGTTATAAATAAACGCGTTTTAATTTGTATTTTAACGTTGCGTGTATAATATTTTATAAATGTTTTCTTTTTGAAACCAAATCACTAGCAGCACAAAAATTCTACCACATCTTACCTAACAACAGAAGTATCAAAGGGTTCTGGAACTGCTCGATGTACTTCTTCCATAATGGATCTTCCTCTTTCACCTGGAACTCGTTGGGACCCACGAAGTTCATGCGATCATTTGCGTCTCGCCATGATAGACCTCGCCTGACTTCCACCTGCAGACGATCAGCCACCTGAGAAGAGGTACACACGCCTTTTATATTATTCATATTATTGGCCCATGATGGACCTTGGTCTAACATTTTATAATATTGTTTATACCAGACGCTTGTCATCGTGAAGGTTACCTAAACAGAGTTAAGACTTAGGACTATTTATAAAATGTATTTTATTTTGGACATACGAGAGTTTTGACGCATAATTTTACTTGGCAATCCCAAAATAGCAAGTGTTTTATGCGCACATACTCTTAAAATCCTCTGGTACAATGCCATTTGATTTGTTAGTTGTTACATATCTGCTCCAAATCATTGTATTTCATTATTATTATCATTACAAAATTATATATTATTTTGTATTTCTACTCTATATATTAAAATTCACATTCTTAATTTTAAGGAAGGGCTCATTCAGACATGAATCCGATATCGATCCCGATATCGATATATCGGCGATACTTTGGGTTTTAATTGCCGATACAACGATACTTTTAAATTTTGCGCTTTAAAAGTAATGTAACCTATGCCCAGGAAATCCTCACGTTTTATACAGACATACTTTCGTAATCGACTTTCTCCCCAAAACATGAGAATGATTTGTTTTTGAAACAAAAATCTTGTCAATGTTAATTTTAATGATTAACAGTTATCTATTTTATTTTAATTTAACTATTACTCTTAATTTTAATAACTGAATAATACGTCATCCAGCGAAATTGAAGTTAATGTATAATTTTAATAAATATTTTTTTTATAAAGATTATTCTTACGGCGGCGTAGTGCGTACATGACCGACCTTCTAATTTAACAGTAAATGTAAAATTAGAAGCATTTAATATTTATTTCTTTTTTTTGACGTTCATAAGTGTACATTGTGTTACCTATATGAATAAATAATTTCGATTTGATTTAACCTTTTTAAAAATCGCACGCTAAAGCCACTTTTAGCTCGAACATTTTTTTTATAATTACTTTAATAAGGCGTAATTTGTGATCACTAATTAAACACCTAAGGACATATTGATCATTATAGATACACAACTAATATATGTAACTGTATTTAAAAAAACTCGCTACAGTCAAAATTATTACAGGTCAATGACCTAGCGATAAAAGTAACGGTGTTAAGTAACACGGAAAGTTATTTACATTGCCATATATTAAAGATAAATATGTATATTAGTAGATATACGCACATTATAAAGAGGAACTATTTGAATTAAAAACACATATAATTTTCATCCCCATCAAAACTCCGCGGGCGAGCGAGCCCTATGGCATTGTCCAGTCCATGGGCGGCAGTATCACTTAACATCAGGTGAGCCTTATGACCGATTGCTCCTATTCTATAAAAAAAAGTGCGTGCGTATAAAGTACACAACTAAATTTTAACTCTTGTTCATATTTATACAAATCTAAAACTTTGGATTTCCGAGATTTAGAGGGAGGGAAAAAGGAAGATATGTTAGGAATTTAATGAATATAAGTGTCATTAAAATATTTAAAGTGTCGAAAATTAATACAAATTATTTCTTTGATAATAAAAACACGTGGCATTTTAATTTACAATTATTCATCATTTGAGATTTCAATAAATTATTTTGCATAAAATACTAATATTTCATAAATTCTCTTTACGAAATTTTAATTGTAAAAATTAAAATTTCTATAAGGTAATTCGCCCCTCCACTCTCTCCCTTTTCTTCGACAAAAACGCTGCATCTTCGCGACGTTCCGTAAAAATATTACCGTCATGCACCTCCAGAAGTTTCACTTCAAAAACCCATATTTAAATAGCGATATTATAGCAATCTTTATATGGCAACGTTTCCCGTCTGCAGGTATTTCTATATAGTCCATTGAAATGTTACAATTTGAGGGCCAAACTGATAAACATAATTGTAGGCAAAGCGATTTCCTACAAAATATGTAATCACAAATTTTTGTACGATGGATAGTTTAAAAGATATAGCGAAAAACGTGTTTTCACCCCTTTTTCCAAGATGGCGTTCGGGGGACAAGGGCGCCCCCCACAAACCCCACAAACTGGGGTTTAAGCTTGTATTGACCTCCCTACATGTCCCAAAAATAAGATTGCGTCCTCTACAAAATGTTCAGCCCATGTAACATTTCAATGGACTAATAGAATTTCGTGGGAATTAATAAGTGACTGCATTTGCAAGAGGTGACTTTAGCTTTTTTACGTTTATTACCTTGTTTAGTTTTTATAGATCTTAAGTGCTAATAAAATTTAATGCCTGTTAACAACAAAAAGTCATAAAACACAACCATAATGGAACATAAAATACACATACAAAATATACACTCCTTCACATAGTACATGAAGAAGTGAATGATTCAACTTAAATAACGTATTCACTAATTGAGTATACTCATGACAACTGCTTGAGGAACTTAGCGGGAAATGAGAAAATCATTTTTTTTTAGAACAGAGAGCAAACGATGCTCTCCTGATGTGAAGTGAAAATTCCCTAACCCATAGACACTTACAATGACAGAAAGCTCGCAAGTGCAATACCGGCGTTTTAAGAATTGGTACGCTCTTTTCTTGATGGACTCTAAGTCGAATTGGTTCGGAAATACCTCGACGGGCAGCTGGTTTCTAGTTAACTAGGAACGACATACATCGAGGTGATAGGAGTGGAGTTTCATATCTGCCTCAACGTCCAATGATGAAACGCAGATGCAACTCGAGTGAAATCTCATTTAATCTTACGTTGGAGAGAAGGGGGGTCTCGGCAAACATCACGCATTTTTTTCTGATTGAAAAAAAAATTGGGAAAACGGTTGACCCTAAAGGCCATCTCTGCAACTCCCCGCTTACTCCATACCTAAACGCTCAACATTTCACTTATTTTGTGTTTGAGCTCTTCGAGCTCAATAGAACGCATTCTGTGTTATTTTGAGTTGATAGCTTCTTACGCGTTTACGTAAGAAACCCACATTTTGAAATATCTCACGTGAGATTGGGGGATGGGGGTTGAATAAAATCTCACGACATCTCACCAGAGTGGAGGAACAGGAAATTTAAAGAAACACCTCACGTAATTTATGAACGCCCCCTAATAGGAACAAGAAAATACACAACTTTTTACAAACGCTAATCTCGAACCAGAAGACTTTTAGCTTATATTAAAATGTTTAGTAAATATAAAATTACCTCCTCCCAGCTAAGAATAGAACTCTCAACAGCGCTGATCCACATGTCTCCTGCGCCTACGCCGACGTCACTCAATCCTTGTACTCCAGTCTCCTCCGGGTTTGAATGCTGAAAAAGCATAAAAATTAGTGGCTGACTTAAATAGAAATCATTGTTAATTATTTGTTCATAAATTATATATTATTCTGCTCGTAAACACGGAAAATATTTATCTACCATAAGTAGTTATAAATATTTAAAATTTACATCAAAATATATTTTGGTGTAGACAGAGACACCCCTTATCACTTAGGGGTTTGAAAGATAGATAGTAGCCGATTCACAGACTTACTGAATATGCATAAAACATTTCATGAGAATCGGTCGAGCCGTTTCGGAACAGTATGGGAACGAACATTGTGACACGAGAATTTTATATATATAACGTTAAGGATTTTTTACATAGGAGAGTCAGAAATAGTCGCAAGTCTAAATATTGCCAACAAGCCAGGTCTTATAAATTGTCTATAGGAACAATTGTAGATATAGAAAAACTCATTAGCCAGCCAGGATTCGAACCCATACTAACTATCAAAATATATGCTCAGACCTAAAATTCTTTTACTAGACTGACACTGGTAAGTTGGTAAATTACCTTTACAAAAACACGTAAGGAAACCGCTGTTATTAAAATCGCAAATTTCCTTTATCGATAACACGTATCAATTATTGTTAATTAATTTTATCTTTGTTCTATAAGTGACTTGTGCTCAATTTTTGTATTGTGTATTTTCAGATACATACTAAGAAAAAAGGGAACCCGAGCGGGAACAACACTGCAAAATAGGTCAGGTATTGAAACAACAGCACGTTCAGAAAGGTTCAGGAATGGAGGAGACCTTTGTCAATGACAATATGGCTAATTGATGAACTTGACATCGTAGAATTTAATTATACATATTTAAATAAGAATTACGTTAGAAGAACTAAATTATTTAGTTTTCTACACAGATTACCCACACATTGTCTATGCTTGAAAGCGAAGTGCATTTTCGAGGATTCTTACAAAAAATTAATACGTTTGTGTACTATTATTTTTGAGAGATTTGCTTACTTTTGCTGACAAGAAGAGGGGGGGGGGATTAATTGCAGCAAATCTCCTAAGGTATATTTTACAATTCCCCAAAAGCCTTGCTTTAAGTCATGAATCCCTGCAAGACATGTAGAATACGCGCATTGATGGCCGAACAATACGCTGCTAGTTCAGAAGCCAACCTCCCTACCTAGCCTCATTACAAATATATAACAAAGAAAGTAAATATTTAAATTATTTAACGTAGTACATTTGTCACCACACAATATTATGAATTAAGTGTAACGTCTTAAGCAAACATGCTTTAATCGATTATTGTATTGAAATCTTGAATCACACACATCAGTTACAGTCACACGATTTTAAATTGTGATCAATCAATAATATTTAAACGGAAAACGCGCACAATAACTACGCATTACGGTTTTTGTGTACTAGGCAAAACTTTAAAAACTTATTTAAATAAAAGCATTTATTGTTTTTACTGTATTTACTGTTAGAAAACTACTTAATGGTAATTGTAAATCAAATGGCTAAGCTGAAATAAAGAGTTCAGCTCTTTAGTTAACACTATTAATTAGACTGATTTAGGGATTATTTTTGTTTAAAATTGTAAATAACAACAGTATTGTGAGAATGAACAGGAGTTGCTGTTATGAAGCAAAATAATGTCTTGAACAATTTAAATAAAATAATAACTTATTTAAAACTACTTGAATGAATTAAATAAAACAAAAACAGGTGGTGTGAGTCATAGTTTTCAGTTATTGAATAGTGCATATGTTATTATCTATTGTTTAAATATCCATTATGCACAGCCGCTTACAACACTTAGCTGGCACTATAAATGCAAGCTTTTCTGGTGGAATATTTTCTCACAACTGACATAGGCTGCATAATCACTACATGGGTCACAGAATATATAGAACCTTACATAGATAGAATATTAAGAAGGGTCCGGATTGTCTATTGTTAAAGTAAAATCCATGGGGACAACTCCATGTACAAACTGAATAAGAATTCAGATTCAGTCAGTGTTTACTCCATTTCAAAGTACCAATAAATACATTAACAGTTTTTTGTGCACATAAAGTATTATTGTCTTAATTACAGTTTAAGATATGTAAATTAAATATATTTAGTGATCTCTCCTTTAAATACAATAGTTTAATAATTCAACGAAGTATTATATCAACTTCAAAATGAATACTTTTTTTTTTGAAAATACACTTTTATAGGAAAAAAAAATAATATTACCATAATAATCCAGTTGTAACATTTATAATAGTCGGCCCAAACTAATACATTTTACCTACACAAAGACAATTTAAGATATAGAAATCATTAAGACTAGATAGTTATTCTACTAAAACCCAAAAGTAGATTAGTATAAGAGTATTTTCAGCTTAGAAGTGATGTTCATTTGACATAATATGCATTTCCAATGGCTTCTTGTAACCTGAAGCCCCAATGTTAGATCTCTTTGTATTATAATATGTATTAGTTACAAAATGTTAGCTATGTTGATATGTTAGAATTTAAACCAGAGATATCCACAGCTTGATTAAGTAAAATAATTTTTCAAATTAAAATGTAAAAAGCTATTATAAAAGCATGTTGATTATATATTATACCATGGTTCATAATCATGCATACTGAGAAGTACAGTATTAAATCTATCAAATAAAGAATGCAATTCATTTGAATAATTTTAATCAAGTCAATCTCATAAACATGAATGACATGTTATAATTTATAGCACAGTATATTATCAGTTATCTTTTATCAGCATCTAATATTTGATAAAATAATGGTGATTTGTATACTAATTTATAATAATTATAAATACAAATAAATAATTCCATATATTATTAGAAATAAAATAATAAAAAAGAAAAATATTGTTTTTTAAATTAATCACTACCATAGTTTTTAAAGTGAATGAAATAGAAATCATAGAAAACCACAACTTTTACTTTCCAGTAAAAGTAATACACATGAGAAAGTACAGCAACGAGAAACGTCGATATTGTTATGCGCATCCTTACTGCACCTAAACACCATTCCATATACGTGCTATGCCTAGGACACAAGAAAATATCTAGAATAACACCTGCAATTAAAAAAACTAGGTCGCTCTTAACGTAAAACATAACGAAACCCTTGTGCCGCAATATAAGCTTTTAGTTTTAATGACTACCAACTTTATTTATAAATGCTATTCCCGGAACTGCCAGAATAACCAAAAGAACTTCGAATCAATAACAGAGCAGTATATAAACAAAATCAATAAACCCAACAAAATGTAGCCGCTTACCAAACTTGCCGTATCCTGGCTGTCTAAGGAAAACTTATCACTCTCTTTCCCTCGATGGTCGGAGAAATTTTCATAATTACGAGTAGGACTGTTTTTCATTTTTCACGATGAGTAAAAGCTCTTAAGCCTCAAAATACATTTTCACGCGGAAAATGCACTACATAAGCCAATGATGTTCACAAAGCGACTGAACAAATTACAAAAGTCAATTTCAAAAATGTATGATCGCAATGCATGACAAACGTCAAAGTTCAAAACTGTCACTATATGTAAATGTCATTGATACGTCGGAAATAATTATTGTAAACTGATAAAGTCTTGATATTATAAAAATTAAAATATTTACTTTAATATTTCAAATTATACAAAGATTTAAATAAAACTATATAAAGTGTTCATTTATTCGGTTTTGATGATGTACATATTGTAAAAAAATGGTTTATGTTATGGGCTCAAAAACTTCTTGATATTGTTATAGGTTGTGAATGAATTATCCACTACGACAAAGTATTATCTACTTTATCGGCCAGACCCACTATCTACTTTAATAAAATCCTGATTCAGTTTACCACTTTGGATCTAGTGATATTTTATAAAATTAGGAAAGATATCTATTTTATGCTTACAGTTTTACTATACTTTTTTTCCGTTTCCGGGGTATCCCAAAGCGGGACTTGAACATAATCTTGCAATCCATCATTTTTCGTACGGCGAAACATGAGATTGAATTCACAGTACAATTAACTTACAACCATGCATTTTTACATTACACAACACACGTCCAACACACTAGATATTTTTCTTTTACTGAATTAAATATTCAGCGTTTTTCCACTCTACGTGGACTATGTAATTAGCACAACATGATCACGAAACACTGCGATGCCGTCAATACATACAACGATGTAATAAATCTTATCTCTTAGTGATAAAAACTATTTCTTAGAGCTAATACTTTTACTTCTGCTTAAGATTTTTTACTGTGGCGTTTACGTCACAGTCTTGCATACAAGAAAGGCCGGTCAAAAACTTGTACTGCTTGATTAGTGATATACTTGTTCAGGGTCATTAACATCAGAGTGATAGCTCTAATAATTAATTTTAAATGTCAATGAATAACTTTGACTAATGATGCCTAATTAAATTTTGCCCTTCAGTCATAGATCGCAATAATTTTCAGTAGAATTTATTTTAAAGAAACTTTCTAGTTCTTTCTTTCGTTATAGTAACTTAGTAGTTAGATTAGCGGCCTAGTTCCTGCTGTCCAAACTTTAAAAAAATCATTTCTTAATTTCAGGTTCACAAGATTTTGCCTCCTAATAATTCAAGACTGGTATTGATAAAGATTGGTATATTATTTATTCAATATACATTATATGGATAGAAAACATGCTCAAAATCATCAATATTGAAAAAAAAAATTTTTTTAACAACCACCAAATCTCGTTTTATTATGTATACAGTTTATATGATTTTAATATCAGAAAAGGAAAATAAAAGAATCAACTAACATGATTTATTAATTAAATAAAGATTTACTATACACTTATGCTTTCAAACCATCTTGCAATCCATAGCCAGGTCCCGTTGGCTCTTCTGTTAGTGATGTGAGACCTCCAAGGGGCTCAGATGCAAAACGGCCACTCCTTAAACAGATAAATAATAAATAAATAGACAATATTCAACACTTGCAGAAATTACAAACATATTAAACAAATAAGGCAGGTGGTAATAGCGGTTTAACTCTAGAGAAGTTTATAGTGGGTTTGCATTTTATATGTATGAATTATGAAATCTCATAGGGCCACAGATTGCTGTCCCATTTCCGCGATTTGATGGATATATGTATTTAGCCGTGACTTGTATGTACAACATCAGGGTTGACAGTTCCCCGGTTAAATAAGTAGCCCGCAATATCGCAGTACAGAACTCCCGAGGGTACTCTTTGTTTCAAGAATACATGGGTCCCGCCAAAGATATACAATGTAAATACATAAATAGCAATTATGTAGAAATATAGCAAGGCAAAGGAAAAAAAACTACAGTTTGCACTCCGGGAGTGCCGGCAGAAGTGTAAACTTGAATATTAACGTTGTGTATTTTTGATATTTTGGAATGGTTAGGGAATAATTTTGCACGAATTGCTTTAATTTTCAATATAAAAGTATCATTTATGTGGTGGAGTACAATATTTATTTATTGCGCTATCGTACACAAACATGAAAATTTTGATTACATTAAATACTGATAGGCTGATTGAAGATGGATTAAAAATTAAAAAAAAAACATTAAATACGCCGCGCCAGCTGTCTACTCTCCATCCGTCTTACGAATTTTCGATCAGGTCACGTGTCCTGACGCGAGTTTAATTTTTTTTACCCATTCCAAAAAAGTGTACAACGCCGCTAAAGAAGTTAAAGCTAATTTTTGAATATATGATAAATCAAGCAGTAGCAATTAGAAAACCCACTTACAGATACAAGGGGAGGCCCCTATCAAAGTTTGAAATTTGTGCTAATTATAAAATATTATATAGTGTACAATACTAATATGAAGCATCTATTCTACCTTGGACCAGGTTTAGGTTTTTCATCGCGTTTCAGTTTATCAATGATTTCCTTTGTGTCCTCTACCGTGAGATCTTCCTGCAATAACAGAAACATTGAAATGTAAATACAAATAAAGAAGCGGAAGCTACAGTTTAATTTTTCAGTAATTGAATGTTAAGGACTGTTTTGTTTTAATAATATGGTTTTTCTTAAAACCTTACATGCTGAGTCCAACTTAATCAACAAAATACAAACAGAAATAAAAAAAAAAAAAAATTGATTTATTGTGGTCTGATGACAAGCAATTGCTTCATGTTGGCAAGTTATTAATAAGGGTTGTTAAAATAAGTGTAGTAAGTATAGTTAAAATAAGTGTTGTTTGATGATTTGCTATTTTAAAAGAGTACCAAGAGGTTTTATGGCAGCTTTTTTTCTCGGCCTACACCCTGTCTTCTTTGCCGATGAGTAGGAATTAATAATTTTATGATGTGGAATAATTGATATTATGTTCCATAATAAACATATTTTATTTTATTCAATGACAGCTTTATACTGTTGATCTATGGTCACTGGTATGAGTTTCATGTCCTTAACACTTTCACTAAGTGTCAGACAAGTTACAACAACTTGTGAAATATACATAGGGTATAGGAACATTAGAAAAACATTGCCATCAACCCATTTTTTTAAGTAACCAATGCGAGTCTAATTAAAATGCGTTACTTACATAGTAGTCATCATTCACTTGCATCATTGGTGCATTGACGCAAGCTCCTAAGCACTCAACCTGAAAATGTATGTTTTCATAATTTTTTGATGAGACACATTGTAAATAGTTAAATAATTTTCTATGCCTTACACACGCCGTCATTTTTAGTTGTAAAACAGTATAAGAAATTGTAATAGTGCACATAGAAAACCAAAATTATTGGCACACCACACAAACCTCAGAGATTGAAAATTTTCCACAAGGGCTGTTGCCACCAACTTCACATCCAGTAGCATCTTTGATGGCATTAAGGACAGCATCTGAACCACGAAGCCAACATGGAGTGGTGGTACATACTTGTACATGGTACTTTCCAATTGGCCGTCTGTAAATATATTTTGTAAATTAAACTTTGTGGTAAAGTTATTTCCTACTCAAAATTTAAAAGACCAATGAAGAGTTTATTGTCAGATCTTGTCCATCCTTGATTTAAGAACTGACAGTAAATGTAAATTTAGAATGATTAATTTTTTTTTAATCAATGGCGCTATAACCTCTTTACGTCTGAGCCTCAGATTTCTGAAACTGTTTCATGATCATTTTTAAATCTGATAGGCAAGTAGGTAATCAGTATCTTTAGTGCCTAACCCACATGTCGATTTCCTGCACCGTTCGAGTGAATGTTAAATGCGCACATTGAAAGAAAGTCCATTGGTGCACAGCCGGGGATCGAACCTACGACCTTAGGGATGAGAGGCGCATGTTAAAGCCACTAAGCAAACACTGCTCATTAATTTTTTTACTGACATTCATACCTGTAGATTGATTGGAAGGAGTTATTTTCATATCAGTGCTTATTTATTTACTTCCTATAGCAATAGCTCTACAGGACTCAACATTTATGTATACAGTTTTAATGTTTTTTAATATCTGTAGTGCATTTAAAGCATGTCAATCCGGGCATAGAATATATATTATAAGTATATACAGTTGCTAAGTGTTCATACATTGTTTTGTTATTTAAAAAAAAGTGGCTAGGGATGTATTAGTTAAAAGCTCCACCACATCCTTGTTCCTTGCAAATAAGTATGACTCCATAACATACCTGATAAACATAGTATAGAAGGTTGCAACTTCATAAACTCTCATTCTAGGTAGGCTCAACAACTCTGCTACTTTATGCATAGCAGATATGGGTAACCAGCCTCCATTCTGACGTTGGGCTAAATCTAGCAATGGTATCATTGCAGCACGCTTGTGGCCTTCAGGGTAAATAGCTAGGAGGGCATCAATTCTCTGAAAAAATTAACATAAATATTATATACCTAACCACCAAATATATAGCAATTTTACTTTGTACTAATGAAATTATTAAGGTTGAATTTATTTATTTTCACCAAACAGTGATACAAAAACTGATTCTTTTTATTGTATATAGAGAAAAAAGGATTATCTCGTTATAATACGTCATGTATTAGAATTCTTCTAATTTCAAATTCTGTAAAAATCACCTGTTGGTTTTCTGGTGTAAATTCAAAGGCAATGTTTGGGTTATCTTCAGGGGTGTCTCTGTGCACGAAAAGACTGTCATGTTGAAGAGTAGAAGACGTCTGTAAGGCTCTAGAAGACGCTCTCCACTTGAAAATAAAAGCACAATATTCGTGATAGCAGGACGGTCAATATTATGTAATGCGTTTATTAGATGTACACAGACTAGTGAATTGAAACCTACCAAGCCTTGAACGCCAGATCTTAGGCTGGACAGCATGACTGTTATTTTATTAAATAATTATTGCGAAACACTGTTCGCGAACAAACCTTCGCGATTTTATTTTTTATGTTCGAAATTCGAAATATTATTTGACATCTGACTTTGACATATTATGACAATAATGACATAACCATGTCATTGTTGTCAAATTGGATGATTTTCGTTTAAAAATCAATTTTTATTATAAAGTGATGAGCGAAAAATTTTAATTTAATTAAATCTTATGATTTCTATAGGAAAGTACAATTCAGTAAAGATATTTATACTAAAATCAGGTCAAATTCATAAATATAACTCCTGATCAGACTATTGTGCAATGTTCACGTAAATCTGAAGACAAAACCATATTCGACAGGCGTGGCCCACTAACGTTAAACAAATTTGTATGGGAAATATATTATTAGCTCACGCTTTATCACATAACCATTTTCATTTGGCGTTGGCGACGTGGCAATGGGGCAATGGGCCAGTCGAAAATCCATTTTGTCTTAAGCGCCTAAACTGTCTAATTAAATGATTAGTTGTTGCTTAATCAAAATTAACTGTCAAGATTAAGCAACCTTGGTGTGATGTGGATACCATGAAACTTATCGAACTACAAATACAAGAAACAGTAAAATCTACGGAACACCTCAGTAGTACTACCACTAGTAATTTCGTGACTTAAAAATAAAGTTAGACTGGATGCTATCGCTGACATTTTTGTAGGCATTATTAAGCTCTAGAACTCAATAATACAACTCTCGTCGTTAAGGAAGCGTTCGTAAGAAACATTTTCATTCGGCCATTTTTTCTCCGACTCACTTTGCAAATCCCTACATAACTCAACTTACAATTGACATGGCTTTCTATTGGTAAAATAATTTTCAAATATGGTTGGATAGACCCAGAGATTACCCCCGTAAACCCCCCCCCCCATAATATTAATCTATAGTAAGTGAAATCGAATCAAATAGTTATAATAACGTAAATTTAGTACAGTCACGTTCTAGATCATATGAATAAAAGTTTGTAAACAATTTCCCGTCTGATATCGGACATTTTGGTCACAATGCACTTTCTAAAAATCTCATTCTAACCCCTTTGTCGCGAACACTCGATATTAATTTCTTATCAATACCTTGTGCCGTTATCTCATTTCGTCGGACACCAGTGTGACCAATTGAGCGTTAACCGACTTTTAATAAGGCCTTTTACATTTTATTGAACAAGTGTATTTGAAGATAAGAGGTATGGGTATTATAAACAATTTTAAAATAATATATTCGATATTATCATGAAAGTAGTGGTAGTCTAGTAGTAAAAACAATATTTTAATTATAGAATAATACGTATACTTATTCTAATAATTATATTTCAATTGATGTGATTACTGAACGACTGATGAAACGTCATACGAGTATAATATAACGACAGCTGAGATTCCTGCAAGATTAATTTCGATATTATTGATACTTGGTCTGTTTTCACTAATTACGCAAATAGGTAATTGTACAGCGTAATTGTACTTGGGGAGGAAAATATTATATAGAAGTTACGATCCTTGTAGAAGTGAATTAACTACTTGACGTGTACTTATCATTCGAACGTCAACAAAGTTCAGCATAGCAACGAATTTGCTTCGTTAACCCTTAAAACCATACGAATCCTTTCAGAGCCAATTATTTCAACACGATAAATACTAAGTTCGCTCGCCATTTCTAAAACTGCAGTCGTATGCGGCCGTATCCATAACAACATCGTTGTTTTGCCGATCCCCTATTCAATTTTTGTTTCTTTTAACTTTTTTCACGGAAATGCCGGTTGCGCGGGAATATGGCCTCTATCTCCATGCAAGTATGTGTAGTTTAAGAGGCCTCACGACAATGTGTTATTTTTTTAAAAAGAATACGCTGCTTCGATTCTAGAAGCACGAGCTTTATGCGAAGCCATTGAAATAGATGTTATGGTTTTTATGATTTTTGGTTTGGGCTATCGACTATTTGTATGACGATTCTACGTATTTGTTGAAGGTATGCGTATTCGTTATGGGTTTAAAAAAAGAGTTTAGAATTTTTGTAATTTATGGCTTGGATAAATTGGCATTTGTATTCCTACATTACTAATGATCAGAATTTCAATGAGTATATATTATATTAAATAATATATAATATAAACAGTTCCATTTTCAATTAAATTTAACTTTAAATAATAATAATTATAGCCATAAAAGACACATTTATTTACGAAAAAATTAACAATTAAGAAAATATAAAGGTAATATTTTGGTTGGTAACCCGCAGTATCGCTACACGCAGGTAATATCTTCAGAAAAGAGCGAAGTGAAGGTTAGTGCTCGGAGACCATTTCACATATAGGTTGTACTTATAACTTATATAGGCTTCAACTCTCGGCGAAATAAATAGTTTCAAGCAAACACAGTACTTGCTCTAAAAATTAACTAGTGAGACACAAAATGTGTCCATTCCTATTGGAACAAACATACGTGGAACTAAAGTGATTTTTTCGTATAAATAAATTTGATTGGCATTTATTTATTTATTAAAGTTCAGCACATCATATATTTAATGATATTTCTACAGTATATGTTACAAGCTGTATTTCCCCAAATACATTACAATTATGATAAACATAGAAAAATTCAAAAATTAAATATATATTACACTTTAAATTTTAGTTTTTACCAGTTTTTGCTTAACACATTACAAAAGCTTACTAAACTAATAAGTAAAATAGCGGATTATGTGCCAGATAAAGTGTTACAATGCTTTTTTTTAAGTGATCACGCCACTATCGAATATATTAAGTCCTGAATAAGTAGTGTTTATTCATATTCACGAAGAATTCGAATGATAAGAGCCTGAACTCCTTGGTTGGTTTCTGCAGACGGAATAAGGAAAATTCTGCTGATTTTGAAATGAAATGAAATGAAATAGTTTATTCTTGCAAGTAGGACTATATAAATCACTTTTACAATGTCTTCCTAAACTAGATGAAGTCGACATTTCCTAACTGACTGCCCTGAGAAGAAATGTCGAAACAAACTCGGGGGTCTTGGTCTCTTTTATAGTCCAGATAATACAATAATAAATTAATAAGTTGGTGTAAACAAATGCAGAGTATTTACTGGACTGGTCTTTGGAAGAAAGAACCAGATCGATCTGAGCAAGCCTGCGCCAGCAGACGGCTAGCATGCCCCGAGTAGCTCATGCAGCTCAACCATTTTTGAGGGAGCTGCACAACCCGGTACACAACAATACCGCCAGTGGCACCATAAAAATATGTGGGGCAACAACTCACTCAGATCAACATTAAAAAGTGACATCAATGTTAATGTTCTGTTAGCGGTTACTGTTCTGTATTTGAATTAAACAATTATAAGTAGATGCACTCCTAATAGCACGCGATCATAGATAAAACTTGCTTTACAGACTCCCTTGAAACGGATCTCAAGATAAATGATCTTAAAAGATTACTATAGACTCTCGACAGTCTAAGACGCGCCTAAGTGTGAATAGGTGACCTAATTTACTGACCTGAGGTTTCTATTCATATCGTAGGTAAACCTTTCCAAAACCGACCAAGATATAATTAAAAAATCTATAACCATAGAGAATAGAATTAGGGCGCCATATCCGGTAACAGATACTTTATTTATTAACACTTCGTTGCATTACAATATAAAAAGTTAACATAATTAAATGAAAAGGAGTTTAATTCAATTCACACAGGAAACTAATTCTTATTTGCAACGCATCATTTCATTTATTCAGAAAAGTATTCTTTTCTCTTCTCTTTCTGAGAAGACTTACTGAATGATGTATTATTTGCTATGAATGTCGTATGTTTGATGGATTTATATAATATTCGATTATATGTTATATCATGGCAAATCTCTCACACTCCTCGTAGATACACATGTGTCAAAGTATGTTAGCGAATAAATGTTGTCAAATATATTTCAATATACTGTAGTCCATCCGTGACTTAAAAACGATTTTCTCATTAAGAGTTAACGGGTTTTTTTTATAGAACAGCGAACATACGGGCAAGAGGCTCACCTGATGTTAAGCGGTACCGCCGCCCATGGAAGGACTCTAATACGGGTTGCAGACCAAGAGCTAAGCTAAGTTAGTTTAGCTTAGCTCGCATAGCTGACGCAGTTTTCCATACTTGTGTGCAGACCGCAAACTATGCGAACTAAGCTATGTGAGCTAACTAAAATATGCGAAGCTAAGTTAGTTGTGTATGCCGATGCGCAGCTACACGAGCTAAGCTAAGCCCCTCCCGCTACCCCGCACACCATTTGCACATCCTTCGCCACACTGACTGAGCTTTGGCTTAGCTGTTGGTGTGCACGCTATTTATTTCTAGCTTAGCTTAGCCTAGCTTGCTTGGCATAGCTTAGTTTAGCCTTGGCATAGCTTAGTTTTCGGTCTGCAACCGGCTTAAGTCGAATTGGTACGGAAATACTTCAGTGGGCAGCTGGTTCGCGGCAAAAATATGAGTGGGATTTCGTATTCTGCCTTGACGCCCGATGATGAAACTCAGCTGCAGGCGAACACTCTCCATGGTTACTTATGCCTTTCAGTGATGATTAAACAAGTATACTATAGCTGCAACTATTTATAAAAAAGTGTTTCCTGCCCTATGGTTTCTAACTAAGTCATTATCTAATCGGAAACTTTGAGCAGAGTACAATTGTATATAGGCATATAATAATTAATCTTCTGTCACAGATAAATGATTATATGCCTATATACTATAATTTATATATTTATGGGCTCTGCATGCGGAATGCGTGGTTAAATGTAATCACACATTACACATTTTATGCATGCATAGAGTAAAGCACACTTTAAAAAATATTGGAGGTTATGATTTCGATTTCCGGCTAGAAACACACCATAATATCGAGTGCCTTTTGATGTAATATATATTACGTGAAGTGGGCTAAATTTATTACTTTTTTTATACAATTGCCGTTGAAAGGAACAAAATGATTATCCTGCAATAATACAGATAAAAATGTGTCTACACATAATTTAATACACACAAGTATTGGTAACTCGTATAAGATAAAATAGAATTTATTAAGGAGATGACCAAAAATATACCTGTTTCTCGGAACGTCTGTAGGTCGAATGCTTAGCATAATTTTTGCCAGAGGTCGAAGTGACCCTAACGTTGCGTCAGACCACAGCTTAGGCTCATAAAAGGTTAAAGTGACAGATCCGAATGACTCTTTCATGGTCGTTTTTAGGTTTCTAAAACCGATTATAGTTTTATAATCGCTTTAAGATTTTGCGCCGTTCTTTTGTTTTATATTTTTCTGTTATAAGCCGTGAGGGATGTCGTTATTGTCTCTGTATAGGTGTACTAAGCTGATTTGTTGGTACTGAGGGTGTTCGTTCAATATCCAATTAAAATTACCATTTAGTTTTACTTCTATTCTCGCAGGTAACACTTGTTCGTATGACGAAGGAAATCTTCGCGTACAAGCCGCCATATCTTGATCTGATGACATACATTAGGCACAAAATGGGAACACCTGTTTGCCTATATAAAAACAATAAACGATAAGAAGGAAAAAGTCTACCTAATAATCGCGCACCTTATTAGTATTTCTCTTTTGATATAGGCGTGGTATATCAGTATCAGTTTAGACAAAAAATAACTAGCTTTTGTTTTCCTCGTAACTATGAACATAACGACACTACTAAAATAAAAAATAATCTTAAGTCTTCGTTTTATTTGTTCAAAAATAGGTTCCACTTATAGAAATAATACAAAACGGAAGCAGATAAAATCTAGATTACGAAGATAAGTCAATGACCATGCTACAAGTAATTGGTAGGAACTAGTGTAGCGGTTAACGAGTAAAAAAGAGGCAAAAACATCCACGGGCTAACACTTTCTATCTGTGGTTACGGTGGCTTTAGGTATTAGGTTAAATTTGGATAGATTTTTACCGTTTAAAATCTTTATTTTAAATTATAGCCATTAAATGACGTCTATAAGTGACTTGTATCTTCATATATCATATATTCATATATATACATGGACGAGGAAAGCAAGATATAGATCTTTGTGTAACTAAGTAGAAATAAGTTATAATGTAACTTACAAAATTGTCAGTAAAGGCTATATTTATTTATGTATTTGTTTTTATTTATTTACACTTCGTTGCATTACAATATAAAAAATTAACATAATTAAATGTAAAGAAGGGCAACTGGCGGCCTTATCGCTTTCGAGCGATCTCTTCCAGGCAACCACTGTGAGAAAAGAAAAAAAATGTATTAAATTAGGCAAGAAGTGCAAAAATACATGTTACATATACAGTCGACTCTCGATAATTTGAAACTCAAGGGACCAGAGATAAATTTCAAATTATCAAGAGTTCAAAATAACAAGTGTTTGAATAACCACGAGGGGGAGAGGCGACTGAAGGAAATAGGAATTTGATCAAAATTTGTTACCTATTATTTCTATATTCTTATTATGTATTAACAATTATTATAACAATTATTCACAAATTTTTATTTCGAAAAGAAGTCTGTAATCTTTTTTTGAGTGAGTGACTCATTTATGTAAACAATTGACAAGTCTGTGCATGTATGTAAACAAACGACAGGTATGTGCATGATAAACGCTTCAAATTATAGAGAGTAGGCAAGACCGGACTTCAAATTGTCGCATGTTGGCGAGCAAGATAATACTTTTTTAACTTCAAATTACCGAAGGGACCAATTATCATTGATTTTATTCAATTTATCGAGTATTTTTCAAGGGACCGGAAAAAAATTCAAATTAGCGAGAGATTCAAATTAACGAGTGTCAAATTATCGAGAGTCTACTGTAGTTAGTAAAAAAATTAACTGAACAGGAACAAAAAATAAACTAAACTAATAAAGGATACATGAAAAATAAAAACAAGAATGTGCACATGAATCATAATAATTTAATTTGAGAATTTAATTTAAGATCACTCTCACGTCAGTAGTTAGTACGAAAGTTAAGGATACGATGTGGACAGGTAATGTTTGTACAGAAGAAATTTAAAGGAAGATAGAGAAGAGAAGACTATATTTATTTATTTATTCATATCTTTATATATATAATTCTACTATCAGTGTGTATGTCACTGAACTCCTGTTTAACGGCTGGACCGATTTGAATGAATTTTTTTGTATGCGTTTGGGTGACGCCCTGGATGGTAATATCCTAATCACTTGAAATATCATGCAGGTAACGTCTATCGGGTCCTAGTAGTTTATAATTCTTTGTTCATCATTCATTTTTAATTTGCCCGAAATGGTAAATGTCATTGCAGTGACAGCTAATATTGTTTGTTTAAGATGGTTTGATTATTATGTTCAGAGTTGAGTTTAAATCGTGATAAAGCGTTTTAAAAATCATATGCGATATTCACTATAAAACAGTTTACACACGTCTCAAGAGAAATACTTGGTATAATAACACCATAATCAGCCCACGACAGTACTTACCTCATAACTAATAAAAAGCATAAACAAGACAACGTAATTGTTCCCAACAAAAACTCGTACAAGGCAAGTGCATGAATGGGACCAACCAAAACCGCCGGGAAAACGATAAAAACGACGATCCATATTCGAGAAATGATTAAAAAAGAAAGACGAACCGGCACGTACCAACCTCTTGTAAAAAGAAAACTATTCTACCGGAGCGTGAATGAAAAACGCCGACACGCGTAACCAAGACGGTGATTATTTTTATTTTTCATCTCCTGTACTTTTATTTGCTTAATTCTTGCTTTTATTGTGCTCGTATGTGGGTCAGACTTTTTGGTTTTACCAAGGTCGGGATGTTTGCTTGTTTTGTGGTAATTATCGTGCGATTGAACCCGCATTGAGCTTTTAGTTTTAGCGAGATTGGAAGTGAAACGGGGTTGCAGTTTTGTTGCCTGAAATGAGGAATTTGTGTTTTTTGCACTACAATTATTGGATATGTTTTCGATTTTACTATTTTTTTTAAATTAAAATAAAATAAAATCGTGCCAAGAGTTTCATTCTTATTTGAAATCTTCAGCAGCTATATTTAAAAAAAATTGTTCTTCTGATTAATATAAATAATAATAAACATTTTGGGTACTTACTTACCTATATTTTGTAATTCGTTACTTTTAAGCCAACAAAGTTTTTCTAAATAAATAACTTCAATAAGTGTTTTTTTAATTGACTTCTTATTATTTTACCTAAATTTAACGAATGTCCCGTTTTGAGCCAAAAAATAAATGGTCACTTTAGGTATAGCCTAGATAAATTTTACTGAACCAAAATGCGTTTTTTTTAGTTTCCTTGGGTAAAAAACCTTCAGTTGTTTTGGATTTGATGCCTTGGATATCGTAAAGAAAATTATTTAAGTTTAAATTAACTGTGAGGTTAGTTCAAATATACCTCCGTACACCGCTTCGAATGGATTTCCTGATCTAATAATCTATCTATCTATCGATCTAATGATCTAAATCCCCTTTAGAATGCATTGTAACCCTAACAACTCAATTATATCGTCCTGAAACGGTCTCAAATGACAGCCATCCGATCGAGAGTAAATGATTCATTGTGGTTAACAATGTTGCCAGTTAATTGCCCAAGTTTTTGCTGTTTCGAGGTCAATGACACTTATATAAATTATATTCGCATTAGCAAGAGATAGTTGTAGGAATAGTTATTATATGTTACTATGAACTATTTATTATGGGATTGCCGTGAGCGATGCAATTTAGGTAGTTTTTGTTTGGTGAGCAAAAAACGTTTGGATTTGTCACAATTCTATGACCATACAACAATATTTATTTCATCCGCATCACCTTGATGGCTGGAAGTCTTCCATTGTCTGCTTCACAAGACATTTTCGTTTGCGAACTAGCGGAATTGGAATCCACTGCCGGTAGGGGTCTTTTTTGAAGTAAAGTAAAGAATAATACTCCACGAGTATACTTCTGTAAAGAAAGAGTATTTTGGACTCCCGTCCTGTAGTTCCCAATCATATAAATAATAAAAAAATACCTTTATTAGATACCTATATGTTTTACGTGCTGTTCATATGCGGAGAAGAGACAATGGGGATCTATTGTAATACGAGCAGCAGATCCGGGAAAACAACGATGTGGACCAGAAATCGACCACGATCACTCAGAAAAGAGTGCACGATTAAAAAGAGAAGAGAGATGTTCTCTTTCTTTCTGATAAATAGAAAGAAATATTGATAAAACTGAATTAATTAAGCCATTGGTGCATTTGATTTCAGATATTTCTTTTTGTAGCTTGCTTTTGAGCAGAAGGTAAGTACGAAATCACTTGTTTTGTTTGAAGGGTCGATTGATGAATCTGTTTTAATAAACCTATTAATATTTTATTCAGGCCACCAAACGATCGCGGTACAAAAGAAAAATTAATTGCAATTTTATAATTATCGTCGCTTGATAAGAATACAGTATAAGTAACACGACACTTAAAAAAAACAAAATATAATTTAATAATTATAATATATGTTCAAAGGAACGTAAATAATAAATTGTCTAAATTTACATTTACTGCCAGTTCTCTGACGAGAAGAACTGATAAGAATCTCGACACTCTTTTTAAGAGTTTTCCATCCATTGAAGAGGCGATAGTTTTTAGAATATTAGTGTAATTGTAGAAAATGCATGGACTTTAAAATTCTTTAGTCTCCTCATATTGTAACAGTATTACATTACATTCTTACTAATCGATTTATATATTATATGTGATTATATATAATTAGGCCGAAAGCGTGGTTTGTCTAGGACATTTTATTTTTGAAAGCAATTTATGAAATAATAGCTATTTCCTACACATTTCTATTGAGATTATAATGCAAGGTTTTTAAAAAGGTCTACACATCTTAAAAGCTTCATTGCAGCTTAATTTCGTGTACTGATATAGCCTAACTATCTAAGTCTCCGAAGAGTATAATAATAACCCATAATCCCCTATAATTTTAATACTACGAAGTTTCCAAACGAGCTTTTCCGCCCGTTAAAAGAACGGTAGCTTTTTTCAAGTATAGGACATTTGAATTACTCGGGCATCGATATACAACAAAAACTGGCCACCGACTTGCAGCTTAACGCATTTAGTCATCGTTCCGAGTAAAAAGTAAAAATAACTATGACCAGAGTCTGCATCTGAGTCTCAAGGCCAAATCCTGACTTCGCTAGAACGGGACACACATACTGTTTACTGCTGGACGGACAAGGATAGCCGTTTTAGTGTCTTCGTCCTTTGAAAAGGGAAAGTGGTAGTTAGTGCGCTGGCGTGAGTGAGATGAAAAAATGACCGAAGGGCAAAGTAGGATGGTAGGTTAGTTCCGTGGTCGGTTAGAGAGGGAGGGAAGAGGAACCGGTTAATTTTGAAGGGCTTTGGACCACGATGCTGCGGTATAGATGATTTTATTACACTGATTTATTATATTCTAGTAAAGTTTTATTCTATTCTGTTGTTTCGGTTGGTTACAGGAACTGATCTCGATCAGCACGCAGTTATTGCGTCAAGACATGTATGATTTTCTGTTTAGGGCTTATAATGTGATCTTGCCAAATTTTTTAAGATTACTTAGCTGCCCGCGCAAACTTAGTTTCACCTTAATGCCTAGCCTATGTTTTAGTACATACCAACATGGAACATTTTGCTATGCTACCCCAGAGACTGTTCGGTTTTCCGGAATGAAAACTTTTTAGGTGTTTCTGTGATTTTTCTCTATATAGACCTCAGAGTTCAAGTTATAAGTTCTTAACTAACAAATAAAAAATAAGAGTTGGTCGTAGAGGATAGATGAAAATTAGGGTTTGAATGTAATTTTGTATGATCTATCATAAAAAAATAAAAACAAAAAAATTTGTCGAAAAATAAAATAAAAATTTGGGGTGGACACCCCTTATCACTAAGGGGTTTGAAAGATAGATAGTAGCCGATTCTTACACTTACTGAATATGCATACAAATTTCATAAGAATCGGTCGTGCCGTTTCGGCGAAGTATGGGAACGAACATTGTGACATGAGACTTTTATATATTAGATTAATACATAATACAGAATAGTACAGCACAAATCATCAAATTATCAAATCATCCATCTTAAAAAAAATTTAAAATTTTACAATGTCTATAAATTAAGTACATTATAGGCTCTAATGAAAAAGATGCCTTTCAGATACCATAAGGCAGACCGTTAGTTGATATACTACGTGTATATGACACGCGTCATATCACTATATAGAATGACACGCGTCGATTTTTTGTAAGACATGCCGGTTTTATCACGATTTTTCACTGCACAAAAATTATAACAATCTTTTAGCGCCCAGCCAGGATTACGAAACAAAGGGGGGCTAACTAGCCGGAAGCTCATCTGATGTTACTCACAATATCAGAAAGTGAGTGCGTTGCCGGTCTTTTAACAATTGGACTCTAAGTCGACCCTAAGTCGAATTGGTTCGAAGGGCAGCTGGTTCCACATAGCTCCCAAAAATAAGCCTTAAAACGTTCAGTTGTAAACCACATCACACACACAGACACACACACACACGACAGACATTAAGGTGATACAAAAATCCTTTAACTATTGAGATAAATGTATTATGGGTAAGAAATCAAACAGACAGTGCGAAATATGACTCCGGTGTCTCAAAATATATGCTTAAATAAATACATTAACAGGTTATTGATAAATACTTTAATTACTGGTAATGTTGTTGCTCAATTACCAACAGTGGGCCTAATTTTTTAACATCCAAGTTAATCGGACCAATTAAAAGAGTACGTGACAAGCTTTGTGTATAGTAATCCAATTACTTTTTATTTTTCTGTAATAGCTCGGTCGACATGAAGTTTGATATTTAGTATTACGTAAAAAGAAATCTCGTAGTTTTTCAGCTTATTTTAAATAGTAAATTATACAAAATTAGTTTTGATTTTAGCATGCTTTCACAGGCAATGCAAGCTTTAAAATTATTGAGAAATATCATTAGCAGAAACCCAACATAGAATTCTGACGCGTTCTATAGAATTCGCAATTTTTTATTATATCGATATACAGACAATTTAACATACAAAAATATCTAATATTCATATTTACTATATTTGTAAGCTAAAAAATTGATAAACAATACCAGCATTATTTTTAAAAATAAAAAAATAAATCAGTGGCGCTACAACCTCTTTAGGTCTTGGGCCTCAGATTTCTGAATCTGTTTCATGATTAAATCTAATAGGCAAGTAGGTGATCACTGATCAGCCTCCAGTGCCTGACAGACGCCGTCGACTTTTTGGGTCTAAGACATGTCGGTTTCCTCACGATGTTTCCTTCACCGTTCGAGCAAATGTTAAATGCGCACATAGAAAGAAAGTCCATTGGTGCATAGCCGAGGATCGAACCTACAACCTCAGGTATGAGAGTCGCACGCTGAAGCCACTAGGCCAACACTGCTCTAGCATTATTATTATTTATTTTAAATTTTTAAAGGCAAGGTGCCCTTAATAGCGTAGGAGAGTATTTCTACCATAAGTTTTGACAACAATTATAGGTAATGTTCTTATTATGTACTTTGCACTTCTTGCTTACCTTATCTAATTTTTTTTTCGATAAGGCCGCCAGTTGCCCTCCTTTTCTTAATTATGTCAATTGAATATTTCTGTATGTATCGAAGTTTTAATAAATAAAAATGATAATAATGATCATTCTTTTTAATGCAAATCTCATAATAATTATTATTATGAGTTTGGCATTATTATTTTGATATGGTTTTTTTTATAATCAACGATTAATTATTATTATTAACGACTTTGTTTTTGTCTTGATTGTGTACATTGTTAACCTTTTATTTTAATAGGCTTCAACCTTGTTAGTAGTTCTAGTTTGCTACTTTGTAGTGCCAGTTGAAGCTGGTACATATAATTTGTTGTCTTTGTTGTGTGTAAAATCAATAAAAAAAGAAATATATATATTATATACATATATATATTAACTCGACTTGCTATTGTTTGAAATTTCAATTTCTGACCCCCAAACATTACATATACATGCCAACGTATTTGTGTCAAGAAACTTACTAGCTTATTTCAATAACTAAAATATCGACTATTATTAATGCTCTATTATCTATTTTATTGAAGAACAAAGACACATCAATTGAACTGCGTCTACGACTCTTATTTGCAGGTCTCTCTTTACTGTTGTTAAGTGAACAGTGTCCAAGACTGATTCGCGGGATCAGTGTGAACCAAGGTCAGGGGTGGAACAGAAAATCTATGGACTTGAATAATTTGAAAGTTTTTTTGAATATAAGTAACAATAATTACAGAATGAATCGGACGACTACTAAAGTCTGCTTTAGATTTCCGGCGAAACAATTGCTTTTCCGGGTTGTGATAAGAGAACATTATTTTTGTTTTCAAGTAATTTCTACTTGTTTAAGATCGTTATTATATGTTCTGATATAAAAAAGAAACTTCTTTAATAATGCCATCGGACATTTACATTCAGGTCAAGTATTTTAAATAAAACTACTACTAACTTAAAGGCCGGCAACGCATTTGCAAACCTCCTGTTAGTGGTGTCCATGGCCAGCGGTAAGCACTTAACTTTAAATTCTGCCTGCTCGTTTGCCTACTACCTAAGACCTATAAAATGCCTTTAACTTTTCAATACATATGTATTTCTAAGCTATCTGTATTATCAGTATTATCCGAGGCAGTATCTCCTAGAAGTAGTAAAGAAGTCTCCCGGGCTTTATCTGTTCCGAGTCAACATTTACCAATAAGTATTTGCATCTACACACGCGCAAATATTGACGTGTGCGTGTGTGTACTGCACAAGAATGCAACGCGTTGTTGACACAGCCAACTTTGATATTCCTTTATTTATTGCTATAAAAACCCTTTACCAATACACATTCTATTACAAACTTTGACTCCACGAAATAGGGACCAAATTCGTCTTCAATGTAAGTAACATACGCCTTTTTTAATTTGAGCATTCGCCACGAAATCTTCAACTAATTTTATACGCTTTGGTAGCGTTATAAAGAACAAAATCCCGTGCACGTTTGGGTGCCTTACAGCGTTATACCTTGGTATAGTAAAGGTATATTTAAATAAGGATTTATGCGTCGTGTCTGGTGTTTTGGCGAGATTCGTGGATAAAGATTTGTGAAGGATTAAAAACTGGCGATCTGGCTGATTCCGGTAAGACAATGGGAACGTATCTCGCCAAATATCTGAAAATGATGCTAAAAATTCGAATATGCATCGAATATTGCTTTGGATCTATTCTTACGTTATGATTACTGTACGCTCATGTTAGAGCTTAATATCTAGAGCTTAGGCACTATCCGACTAAAAAAAGAACTGTTTAACTTTATTGTATTTGTATAATAATTAAATGCTATGATCTATTTAAGCACAAGTGTTTTTTGCATACATATATAATATGTATGTTTGTTTGTATCCAAAAATTACTCGGAAAAATAGTATCGGGATGTTCGTTTAGATCTAGATCTAGAAGTTCTTAAAATGAGTATACGCATTTGGAGATATATACAAATAGTTCACAAATAGTTAATGTTGTAAGTAAAAGGCACTACAACCTTTTTAGGTCTGGGCCTCAGATTTCTGTATCTCTTCTTTTCCGGCAAGTACCGACATTTTGGGTCAAAATCAAAGTTAAACATCGTGAGGAAACTGGCTCCTCACGATGTATTCCTTCATTGTCCGAGCCAATGTTAAATGCGTACATAGAAAGAAAGTCTATTGGTGAGCAGCCGGGATCGAACCTACGACCTCACGGATGAGAGTCGCACGCTGAAACCATTAGGCCAAGACAGCTCTGTCTAAAGTTGTAAGTGACAGATATTTAAATGTTTCGGTTTAATTATCTTAAATAACGAATACAATGGATTCCTTAAGTAGATAATCAAACTAAAGTTCATTTCTTAGTAATACAAAAATATACTTTTTTTAGTGTCTTATATTTCATTATTTACAAAACTATTTTTAATAATGGAACTATTATATTATTATAACTTATAATATTACTATTATTAAATAACAAGCTGATCCGGCGAACTTTGTTTCACCTAGAAGTCTCATAGTATCGTGTTAACTTTAGTTAAACTTAATTTAGGATAATACAACTTTTTTTGCAAATACAGAATTGTTTTATTTCGTTGGTATTAGTGGTTTGGATGCCAAAAACCGCCATATCGCTCCCTTTCGTGACATATTTGCAAATATTTGATGATTTGATGGACTTTGACTTTCTTATTTCGTCAACAGATGGCACCACATGCTGTTTGCATTCGTAAAATTAATTAATGTATTGTTATTGGATAACATATCCGATATTTTATAACTTATTTTGCCATTCGGAGCGGAGAAAAATCCGCCAACAAAGAGATAACTAACATCGGTCCAGCCGATCTTGAGTTATAAGTGGTGTAACTAACACGACTTTGTTTTATATATTTAGATTCAAAATCGAAAATAACATGGGCATGGGCTACTTGAATTTTCTTTATTAATGCTTTTAAAGTGATATACCAACCTGAAATTATTATATAAAACGGATATTCCGGGATTCGAAACCAAGACATCCGGAATTCACATGATCCGTGTCAACCACTAAGCCAGAAAAGAAAGTTTAACAATAACACTTACTGTAGAATATATCCTTAAACAAACATAAATTAATTAAAAAAACCTTAAACGAAATCGAGAGTATCAAACTATCAAACATAAAAATATCTTAAAAAACACTTTCATTAACTCGTTCCCACCAAATCTCAACCTGTTCTTGATCGCCAACAAAAACATTATATTAATTTGGGATCCCCACAAAAAACGATACAAAAAAGTTAATGGCCAAGAAAAGGAAAAAGGATTGAATAAAAAAGATAAAAATAAAAGAGTCACTTCGAAGAAAGGGTTCGGCGTATACAGGTTGTTCTCTAATTTTAATATTTTTCGAGTTTTTCTATTATACAGAATTAGTTTAGTTTTTAAAATAAACGAATAATTTAGTTGATTTCCAATACTCCTAGAAGCTTTTAAGACGAGATGTACATAAAATAAAGTACAGCCTTTTTTATATTACCTGGTTTGGTGTGAGATCCTGTCAGCCTTAATGTAATGGGAATCTAATCGCAACCTGCGTTAAGAACCCAGCTATACTATAATTAAAGAAAAGGACTTTAAGAAAGGTGTTTATGGAAGGACCGGAACATTTTCTGAAAAACAAAGAAGAAATTGGTTAAGACTCTCTACTTCCGATTTTTCTTTGCGCTATCCCGGACAATACGAACATCTAAAAGAAAGAAAATAGATGCTCTGGAAATATGGTGTTAAAGGCGGATGCTTAGGATTCCCTGGACAGCTAATGAAACAAACGTGCCCATACTAAGACGGTTACAGGTTAAACATCGTTTTTGACACCTTGTTACCAACGGATCCTGAGTTTTGTACCCACAGAGGTCTAGAAAATTTAGAAAAATTTATCGTGACTGCCAGTCACTAGACCGATCAAGTAAAGGCCCTTACAGATCTTACCACCACTCAGGTGCAGAAGCTTGCCACTAAGACGACCTTCAGAACGCGACTGAAGAAGTAATAGGCAACTCCTTTGTAATTCACAGTTTTTTTTAAATATATTGAATGATTGATGACATTATAGACAAGTATATACTATATAATTATATCTGTTGTTATGTCGCCGAATACACTATCGTTAAAGTGTCATGTATGAAACTGATATTTGTGTTACACATTATTGATTTTTTTATAATTGCATAATAACTATTAATGTTGAGCATGAGGCCTTAAACATGTAAATTGTCGACTTCTTTTTCAAACGTCACTGACAAACGCCTAAGTAAATCCCATCCAGCCCATCTTCGCCACGTCAATATGTAGGCATTCCAGCTCCTCGACATCACCGTGCTCATGAATCACATGAACTTGTGAACTACTGAAGTACAAATTACTCCAATGCTTTAGTGAATAGTAAAGCTACAGTGCTAGTGAATGATTTATTATATATTTCCGAACAAATTCGACTTAGAGTCCTTAGAAAAGAGCGCACCATTTCATAAAAAGCAAGCATATGCCTTCTGTCATTGAGTGTCCATGGGCGGCGGTATCACTCAACATCAGGTGAGCCTCCTGCCCGTTTGACCCTGTGCTATAAAAAAATAGTTTGTATAAAATGAACACCCCGTACATGGATGTGACATATATTTTCGGGTTGCACCGCGGTCAGACATTCCATGTCAGGATAATTTATTTAGAAATGCAGATATTTTATTAAACAGACAGAAGAATAGCTTAGGAAACTTTTAATTGGTCACTGTTTCACGGTGACAGGTATACATTGTGTTTTGTTTATAGGCAGAGTAGCTATTATCTGTGGCGTTATTTGCGTTTTGGTCTCATGAAATAAACCTATACTTACCAACAACTAGCTTTTAGAAATCCTCAATCAAATCATTTTATTTACTAAACCATGGAACCTATATATAACGTTGTTTTTATTTTCTTTAAAATTTAATAACAGCTTTAAAATAATATTAATAACCCGCCAAAAATCTTCTCTATGCAAGATGGCGTCGCAACATACTTGTAAACATGAAAACAAACGTCATGTTTTCTATGCGTTAATTGTCATTCTGTCATTTGAGTTAACATTTAACAGTGATTTCGGTGTTAAACGAGTTGTAATTGGTATATAATACAAAAAAGTACGAATACGTCAATAATTTGTATTCTTCTAGTCATTTGAAAGTAGGCTTGAGTTTTTGATTGAGGTCCTATTTAGTTCTATTACATATATATCATACAACGTGACCTTCAACTGGATTCGATTCCTGCTAAAACAAACAATATGAAATAGATTAAATAAAAGTATTTTGCAAGTAATAAATAAATAAAATTTATTTTCATCTCACAAATATACAGTATTCTTGACCTACATATATATATACATTTTTCTTGCGATCCCTCTGGCATTGGCAGTGTCCATGGGCGGCGGTACACTTAACATCAGATGAGCCTCCTGCCAGTTTAACTTAAATGGGGGCCATTTAAATTATTTTATTTTAAATTTTGATTAGTTCATATTCATCAAATAAATAGATTCAACCAGTTACAATATAAAGGTTGTGATAAGCTTTTTAATTTTCATCTCGGTGATCAGATATGTATGTCCAGTTTAAGTTATAAATTTACATAATAACTTGGGAGTTGGCCAAAGGTTCTCAGTTAAGGTGAGGGTGCGAACAGGTGTCCGTCTCACCGGACGCTTAGTTTAAGTGGAGGTACTAGTCTTGATACTTTACATAATGTCGGGTGTTATTTATTTCCTCCTTAAAAATAATACTTAGTACTTGTTGCTTTCGTTTTATAGCTATGAGTGCTTAATTAGTTACTAGATACTTGATTATTCACTTGACACCGAAAAGTATATTAATGTCGAAACATACGCGACCCTAATCTAAAGGGCAGTTATACTCCAGTCAAATTACGAAATAAATAAACATGAGCGAACACAGTTTGGGGATTTTGAGGATCGATAGGGGGGTGTATTCTGAGCATAAATTCCAATTTGAGGGGTTGTACTGAGGTCAGCTCAAGGTCATTTCGATACAAACGCGTTTAATTAGATATCTCAAGAATGGTTAGTGTTAGGCGAAAAATTGTAGAGACCTTTTCTTTTCCTAACTAAATTTACTAACTTTTTTATTTGAAACTTTTTTTTATAACATTAATATGTTTCAAGTTATTACTCCCGCAAGGCAGAAATTTTACATTTTTTTCAATTTTTCGTCGTTTTCTCCCCAACCATTCAATTTTATTAAATTTTACCGATCATCGAAGTGTAGATCTTTTAATTATGAACAATTTTGTTCTTAAACTTTTTTCCGTAATGCCAATACCTTCGGAGTTATAGATTACTTTACCGAGCGAAATCCGCGCCACTGTCGCAATATAAAAAGGTCAATCGATTAAACTATTTAAAAATTAGGTATTTAATTTAGGTTAATTTGGGTAAGAAGTAAATTAACAATTAAAACTGTTTCACACATTTATTGATAGAAAAATAGGTTATAAAATTTGGAATATTAAGCACCCGAGGTCGATGGAAGTGATTCTGAATATTCGTGGTCCTGACGGTATCGGGGCATACGTCGTCCTAAATTATCCGGAGCTGGTTTCAATGACATCGCTATCGGCTAATAATTACTGATTAATTATCATTATTAATCATATATTAAGATTAATAATTTACTGAGATCGATTGCGTGAAAATGCAAAACCAAATGCGGCAAAGCGTGCGAATGCAGAAAGGCCGGCCTCTTTTGCTCAGTGATTTGCACCAATTGCCAAGAGAACTATTGTTCGAATGTCGCGAACGTTATCGACGATGATGATCTTGACGCAATGGACGAGGATGACGTATTCCCCGATACCGTCAGGACCACGAATATTTACGAATCACTTCCATCGACCTCGGGTGCTTAATATTCCGAATTTTATAACCTATTTTTCTATCAATAAATGTGTGAAACAGTTTTAATTTTTAATTTACTTCTTACCCAAATTAACCTAAGAATTAACCCAAGGATTTACCCATATTAAATACCTAATTTTTAAATAGCTTAATCGATTGACCTTTTTATATTGCGACAGTGGCGCGGATTTCGCTCGGTAAAGTAATCTATAACTCCGAAGATATGGGCATTACGGAAAAAAGTTTAAGAACAAAATTGTTCATAATTAAAAGATCTACACTTTGATGATCGGTAAAATTTAATAAAATTAAATGGTTTGGGAGAAAACGACGAAAAATTGAAAAAAAAGTAAAATTTCTGCCTTGCGGGAGTAATAACTTGAAAAATATTAATGTTATAAAAAAAAGTTTCAAATAAAAAAGTTAGTAAATTTAGTTAGGAAAAGAAAAGGTCTCTACAATTTTTCGCCTAACACTAACCATTCTCGAGATATCGAATTAAACGCGTTTCCATCGAAATGACCTTGAGCTGACCTCAGTACAACCCCTCAAATTGGAATTTATGCTCAGAATACACCACCCTATCGATCCTCAAAAGCCCCAAACTGTGTTCGCTCATGTTTATTTAACCCGTTTTTAGCCATAATTTGACTGGACTATTATTTCCGAGCCAATTCGACTTACTCGTCCTTCAAGATCGCACCTTTCTTAAAAGCCGGCAACGCAATTTCGAGCCATCTGGCAATTTAAGTGTCCATGGGCGGCGGTATAGCTTAACATCAGGTAAGCCTTCCGCTCGTTTGGATACAGAGGCCTTATTCAAAAACTAACACGGATACAGCGCACATATAACTCCCAGATACACTCTCAAACACATACGCTCTCACGCCCATTCACATACTCATACATTCACACACGCTTGATGTCTTATACGACTTGTGTTTGATTAGTTGTAATACTAAAACTACTTTTTGTTTACAACATGCACCATGTACTACGGAATTACTATTGTTATCTAGTCACCCACAGCACAGGGGATGAATTTTGTCACAGCCATATTTCTGTCATGAAAATAGTTTTTATTATTGTATAAAGTATCAAAATCATTTTAACTGATTCGTAAAGAGTATAAATCATCTGGACCGATTGTAGATTATAAGAAAGTTCAGTTTTTGTGAGCTCCGGACGTTGTATTAACTACATTTATTTTAAGAGTATTTTTAACTAGCACGGGACGTCATCTGTATTTTGGTTTATAAATTTTTATCCTTTAGAAGATACAAACAAACTCGGCGACTGCTAATTCTTACTGATACTAAGATCAAGCGATCATGCGTGCTCAAGGCTATCAGAACAATATTAAAAATTAGCGTAAGCCTCCTTCAAAGGACGGCAACGCATTTACTAACGAAGTGGGTGTCCGTAGGCTGCGGTAGCTAATGTATCCGAGAAAAATTATGTTTTTCTTTACACTCAGCCATGGCACGGTAAGTTTTTACTGAGACGGACCTTGTACGCTGGAATATTGTGTGAAAAGGTATGCGCAGGGAAATAAGCACATAATATTTAAAAAAGGAGCGTAGTCCTCCTAAAGGAGGAGTCCTTTAAAAAGGGCGGCAACGCATCTACTAACAAAATAGGTGTCCATGGCATGCGGTAGCTACATTCACATCGTTTGACTAATTTCACTCAGAAAACATTTTACCATCAAGCGGGATTTGACCCTAAGAATTAGGCAAATCATAACATGAATTCATCGATGATATGTATTAAATTAGTATCCACTAAATACCTAAAGATCTTAAACAAACTCGTAACGAGCTCGTGAATATAATCTATATTTTTTTAGGACGTTCAAAAATATTAGGCGGGAACGAATAATAACACAGAGTAAGATATTTATGGTCTATTTCATTTTCAATCAAATGATACTGGCTGACTGTTACATTCATATTTTGTTTTTATCCCATTTCTAAAGAGACTAAATTAACACTAATTACAATCTCAATATTCTTGGGACTCTTTAAAAACGGACCTAATAGATGCGTAAGCCATCAACTACTCTTGAAAACGGCTGATGGAGGAGGGACGCAACACACTGACTGACTCATGACGACCTATCAAATGCTACACCACCCGTGGTGCTGACAGCGGTGTACAGCGTAAGATCAAAGTTTATAAATTGATAAAGATTTTTTCACTATATGATATCGAAATATAATAACATTAATATGTCTCAATTATTTTAATATTGCCTTTTATTGAAATCAAGCTATTACAAAAGTACAATTTTAACGAATTAAATGCCATTGTATAACATGATTGTACAATTATTTATTTTAAATTAAAATTATTAAAATTTTAATTTAAATAAACAATGAAGTAGACGTTTCTCGTGCCTTATACCAGAAAGCTCTTCATCTTCCTCAGAAATCTCAGTATGAATATACATATAATCGGTTTTTTTATGTAACACTCATATTGCCAGAAGTACGTTGCCGGCCTTTTAAGAATTGGTACGCTCTTGTCTTGAAGGACCTTAAGTCGAATTGGTTCGAAAATACAGCTGGTTCCACATAGTGGTGATGCGCGGCAACAACTGCCTTAAAACGCTCAGTTGAATGACGGACGTCGAGGTGATACGGATTATATTTTGAATTCTCCCTTGACGTCCGATGATGAAACTCAGCTGCAGGTATTAATGCGAACAACTTCCCTTAACAATGTCCGTGGTAAATGCGGTAGAAGATGCAGAGACCCCACATCTCTACGCAACGCCAAAAGATCAAGCCGTTGGGAAAGTGAATATTATTTCTTAATAAAACTTATAATATTTTAAATCAACCGAATCAAATATAGAATCGTAAATTTAATGTAATTTTCAATTCTCTTCCTCGTTTTTGTTCGTCATTAATTTCCGAAATATTATATTCTTTTAATTTGCGAAAATAATTAATTTAAAATGTGCTTACGCTCATTTTCAGCCGACCTGTCTCTGTTGCTATGCAGAGAAATGTAAACAGGGCGTAGGGTTGACACAATTCATAATCTAGTTTGATAGTAGTACAAAATGTAATAATAAGTGTGAATACATCGAGGGCATTATAGTACCTACTCGGCCACATTTATTACACAAAAATATAAAGTATCTACAATGTTCTTAATCTGCATAGTAACAATAAGAAAACTAAAACAAATTTAAAAAGTTTGGGTCCTGTGGCAGTGTACCTTTAATGCTGGCGGCATTTCCTCGCTGTTTTGCGATACTTATTGAGTGAGGAAAGTACCAGCTCTGGGGTCACCGGTGCTATCTACCAGGCACCAGCTTAAATCTTTAATTAGCACCTGGGCACTTAATCTCCGCGGCTCTTGGGTCTCTACTCCAAAGGGTTCTTTTAAAGGAACTTTGAAGGTTTATTATTGTCTGCCCGCTATGCGGCCATGCTAGCGACCAAGCGAAATGAGACGGCGCTAATGTGTCTAAATTAATTAAATTGTAATTTCTAACTTTGGTTATTTTCTAGCAAATATAACTTTATGCTTGCTAGTAGAAATTAAGTTTAAGTTAATAATTATTATTACTCATAAATTTATTATGATAAAGTGTTTAATTTCGGTTTAAATCCGAACTACAAATTAAAACAACTTCTTTAACGTGAATTTATTACAAAAACTCGAATTGTATTATTAGCTTTGAAAAAAAGAATTTTATTAGTTTTAATTTTGTAGGTCAAATTTATTTCCAAATTTTTGTAGGTTTCTAGTGTAGAGAGTAGTGTAGTGTAGAGTACGTAATATATACGAATGCGTTTAAAATAGACACAGGAAGGGATATACATTATATACACATAGAATATAAAAAAATGCATTCCGCTGTCTGTCGCTTATATTTTTTAAACTGCGCATTGTTCCCTCGCGTTTAACTATATTTAATAAGTTCAGTGAGCCAACCCTACGTGTATAGGACGAGCGGCTGCTGTTTTTTCATTTACGAATATTTTCCTTGGCACACGATATTTTTTCAGCGTGTTTTCCCAGTTGTAAGATAAACTACCCTCCATCAAATGTACCTACAGGCTATATTTTTTCTCCGTTGCTATGACATTTTAAAAATTTTGGTAATTACTTACTAATGAGCATTTTACGGGTTGTTTTAATAAAAAGGAAAAAACTACGGTTGAATTAATATGCAGTGTGAATTATGAGAATTTTTACCGAGAATGTCAAATGGAAGACGTAATGCCATGCTTTCATTGTAATTCAATCTCTACTTCAACACGATTTCATATATATTACATAGTTGTCCAATCATAAAAGCTTCTCCTATATGTATCTGCTATATGTTATACATTCCCCTGAGCTTTAACATAATAGTGTGAGTCTTCCTTGAGAGACATAACCTCCAAAGTAAAAGTAGACTCCCCCCTTAAAGCCCCCCCCCACTAAAATAAGTGATAAGTGTCCATGGGCCGCGATGACTGCCAATTTTGGGCGTCCCGTAGGTTCGTTTCGTAGATTCTATAAAAAAATAGTTAAATACTATAAACTACGTTTATCAGATGAAATAGTTCATAAATATGGTAAACATTTTGATTAATCGTAAATAATTAACCATCTTTCAGGACTAAATGAAAATTCTGTTCTAGCATCCACATAAAAACAATGACCAAAGGGGATCTAGAATTGGTTTACACAAAGTTATTTTTTTACACCGTACACACAAGTTTGTGTTTAAAATATACTAGTAAATTATAGATTTAGATCGTTTTTACATAACCTGTAATGAAAAGCTATTTTGTAACTTTTTTTATTTATCTATTTTACATAATATAATAAATGTAATAAATCATAATATGTTACATTTAAAAACCACTGTGATTTGTATGTACGTAACCAGCTGCCCACTAAAGTATTTCCGAACCAATTCGACTTAAAGTCCTTCAAGAAAAAGGACAGCGGTATCACATCTTAACATCAGGTGAGCCTCCTGCCCGTTTGTCCCCAGTACAATAAAAAAAGCAGTCTTATTTAGGAGCGCGATAAATGCATATAAAAGTAGTTCTTGAACACACTTTTTATGTTGCTTCACGGTACTATACCCTCTGAACCTGCTCTTTTCAACTTCCACTACGTTAAACATTCGTGGTCACATGCTTTGCTTTAGGTGTAACCCAAAAAGAGGTTTTGAGACAAATTAAAAAAAAAGTTCTGAACTTTCTTCTGCTCATCACCGTTACAAAGACCAAAGGCTGATTAGTAACAACCGTGACGTCACGGACGAACGGCGCGGGCGCATTCGAGACGCACTGCAGTTAAAAACATCGATAGATAATTTATTATTCACAGATCTGTAGAGAAATCTGCGTGAAATTTGGTGTCACCTAATTAGGCGTATAGTATTTTAACAGGTTGAAATTAGCGAGGGAGTGTAGTAACTAACTCAGTCTCACAATATCATACTATTAAATAATTTATTAATAATAATATATACAACCTCTTTAGGTCTTGGTCTCAGATATCTGAATGTCATGATCATTTTAAAATCTAATAGGCAAGTAGGTGATCAGCCTCCAGTGCCTGGCACACGCCGTCGACTTTTTGGGTCTAGGACATATCGGTTTTCTCCCGATGTTTTCCTTCATGTTGCGAATGTTAAATGCGTACATAAAGAAAGAAAGTCCATTGGTGCACAGCCGGGAATCTAACCTACGACCTCAGGTATGAGAGTCGCACGAGACCAACACTGCTCACTTTTAAGAATAGATAGCTTGTAACATATACTTCAAAAACTGCTTTATATGTGATGTGGTATACTTTAATAAATAAATACCAAAATAATTAAGTATTGTAGATTTTAATAGCGAGCTCCAAGAGCATCCGGTATCTGTATTAATTGGTCTCCGAGAGTCCTGAAGGAGTAGATCAAGTCGTACTCAAGCCAACAACGTATTGGTTTTTGTGTTATTCTAGAAATAACTTTATTGCTCTCCCAAAGCATACAACTAATGATAAGTAATAGTATATAACTTCGTGTTACTATATAAATTGTCAGCAAATAGTATTCAATTTGATTAGAACAATCTTCAAAAATCTCGTAAAAATATCTTTAGTGAAAATGGCTTTGCCGTGATGAACTCATCCACATGTTTAGTCTAGCTAAAAGAATAAAAGAGAATAGCTGGACCGATTTGGCTAATTATAATCTTGATATATTTGTAGAAGTTCAGGGAAGGTTTAAACGATGTGCAACATAAATAATAAGTAATGAAAAATACTAAAAACAACAATTGATTTTCCAATAAAACTTTTCGTAGCTGATAAATATTTGATATTTTTGTTTTTTTAGAAATAAAAAATTGACATTTGTCTTATGTCTTACGTTTTGACACAAATATGTGGTTTAAACTGTAGAAAACGTAAATAGATTTTTAATAAAATAGAGTGCAAATGTGCAGGACTTTCACCTGAATTCAATTACTGATTCTTTTAAGAATTGATAATCTTAATATTGAAGAACGACCTATGTAGAAAAGGACCATAAGTAAAGGAAAATACTAAAGACCACAATTTAATTCTCCAATACAAACTGTTCCTTGCTGTGATATTTCATGTCTTTTGTGTTTTTAGAAAGAAAAAAATGTCTCTAGGTTGACAAATATTTATAAGATTCGTTGAGAAATTGGTCTGTTTCATGTATGGGGTTCAATTAAGTCTGTTTTAAAAAAAAATTCAAGTTGTGGTAAAAAAAGTTTAGATTTATAAAAACTATTAATTGTATTTCATGTTTGTGTTTTGTGTATTTCCCTTTTGGCTAATATGTATTAAGTATACGACTATATACGTGACAAGTGCGTATTCAACTATCAAAATGTTTGTGGTACAAGGACTACAAGCTACAAGCTATACATGTTATTTTTTATCAGGATTACATAGTATAATTGCAAATTCGTAAATCAGAAACGATATAAAAATCGATTTTGCATCAAGTTACCACGAGCGTTCGATTCCACGTCACGCACGCTTCGATACCACCATTCCGAAATCGATTTTTTGGTGATCTTTTTTCTCGGCGCCCGTTTTTTCGTGTTTTTATACCTTTTGGTTCATTGTTGAGAGCTGGTTTATAAACTGTTTTGCCATCTCACCCGTTATAAGCGAACCGTGAAAACTTTAGTTTTTAGAAATTAACGGTGTTTTAAAAGGAAATCTTCGTTTTATAATTAAAATATATAAGGAAAATCTTCTTAGGAGCGTTTCGTTGTTATACATTTTTATATATACAATATACCTGTTGCGTAGACAAATAAAAAGGTGGCCCCCACTGGATCAATAGAGTGGCACACTGCTGGAACTGGCGGAAGGTTTCGCATGCTATCTCTTAATTTTAGGCCCAGAGTTCGAAGTATTGTTATGTCAGTATGCAGCGTAATATATATATACTAAACTAGCGGATCCGACAGACGTTGACCTGTACACACGTCTTACATACAAAAAAAAAGTAAATCATTCTTGACTCTTCTTGAACACACAAAAAATTATCAAAATCTGTCCAGCCGATTAGGAGTTACACTACGAACAGATGCACAGAAGATTTATATATATGTATATATATATATATATATATACCAGGTGTTTAGAATGTAGAATTATATATATGCATAAAGAAAGAAGATTAAAATATTTTAAACAACAAAACATTATTATAAAAACACGTGTACCTACATAAATAAAAAGGAATCAATTAAACTAATAACACTATCGCCGCGTCTTGCAGAACATACTGCTGTAGATTATATACCAAATAAACACTTAATTTAACTAATATTTAATAACTATTTAAACACGATTAAACGTTAATTTAATAACAGTTGTACATAAATAACAAGAAATCAATTAAACGACGAAAAACAGACATTTTACCGCTTCCAACAAAAAATCGAATTCGTGCAAAAACCTAAAGAAATCTATCATATTAACTTTTTGCTATTTCGTCCAAATAACGGGGACTTGTTTGAACTGCAGTTAGTTTTGACTTCTGAAAACATTTATTGTACACGAAAACTCTTGTATCATAAGTGAAGAGTGGGAAAAGAAAATGCGTGAAGAATGTTTGCGTGGGCTGTAAATTGAGTATCTATTATAATATATTCTATCAATTATATCTAAGCTTTTATGCAGAACATTAATTAAATTATTAATTTATTTATAATATATGACATCACAGTTTGAAAGCTATCGTATAAAAATCCGCTACACTAGTACACTACAAGGCTTTTCTTGGGTTTATATATATTATGTTCTTTTGCTTGATATAGGTTTTGAATTGGGTGTATGATGGGCTGGTTTCCTAGTGATATTTTTCTTGGGAAATAGTAAGTATTAATTAGGCATATAGAGTAATCCATTGGTGCATAGTCAAGACTGGAAAGGACGACCTATACACTTTAATAATTAATACATTTGATTTTTTTAGGTATTGTATACTATGTTAAATACTTACTTGCCAATTAGAAGTTATCACGAAACAGATACAAAAACCTGAGGGTCAGACTTAAAAGGTTGTAGCGCCTCTGGTATGTACTATGCTAAATTTATACACAAATCGAAGAAATAATACATAAAAAACACGCAATACCGTTAAAATCACCTGTTTTTTTTTCAAATAAAATTAAGATACAGTACGCTCAATGCTCATACTCGTAAAAAACTAGTAATTTTTTTAATTAATTCGTTATTGTAGGGCGCATTTAGGTTACAATTTTCTATGAAACGGCATAAATATAATTCTAAGTAATTTTAAATTGTTTCTCGGCTTTGCCACAAATTGATGAATTTAATGACTTTCTAGTTACGTCAATTATAACCTATTTTGGAAAAAGATAACTGTATTTTTAACTACAAATCCGTGTGAAGATGATTATTGACAATTACTGAGGCATTCAATTAAATTAAAACTTCAAAAAGCGACCGAATTGTGAAGACTTTCTCAGATACATATACCATAAATCGTCGGCGAAATTAATAGACATTAATTTGATGTTAGACACTAGCCCTATTTTTCTTAAGTCTATAACATAATTGTATCCTTAGTCTCTGTCTGCCAAATTATGTTTATGCTGTGATGAAAAGAGACAGATGAGTACTTTGGTTCACTGCGTGCAATTGGACTGATGAATAGTAGGTAGTATGTAAATTTTACCATTTTAAAGTTATGTTTTATTATATACAAAACTGGACAGGCGTTTGGCCACAACCCCGCCTGATGTTAATTAAGATATGGCCTATTAGATAGCGGTCTATCCAGGAGATATACTATCTCGGGAAGATGGAAGAGGAGGAGTTCCACTCTGTTCGTAATACATAATTTTAGTTTTATAAAACCTCACACTTTTTGACTGTTGAGTTTTACTCGGATTATGTTAGACGCACTTTTATTTTGATTTATATCTTTTTGTTAATTATATTTGCTATTACGTCCTCAATTTATAATTTTATAGTAGGTGTTTTGTGCGTGTTTAAACTCTTTGTTCCCAAACTAATACAAATTCTCCAAATCCTTACGACTGACAATTGTGTGCCTTTCTACTTGTTAAGGATACATCGTAACGAGGTACTCAGGACTTATTATTCTAGTATAAAATTGTGTATCGACGGCCACCGAACTCTTTATGGTACACACTCCTTTGCTGTTTTTATAAGAAACGTCGAAGCAAATCGTGCAGTGCGGCACCTGGGGAAGTCTACAACGAAAGGGTGAAATTCCCGCGACTTCTAAATGAGCGTTGGTTGAACAACATGTTCAATCAAATTCTTAGCATACTAATCAGGAACTCTTTAAGAGGAAGCGAAAAATGAATAGCATCCATATATATACTTATCACTTCGCCCTTTACGCTGTCAGGTGGAAAAATGCTGCATTAAGGAAGCTATAATGACTTACAAATAGTGACAGATGTTTACTCTACCCACAATTTCCTTACATTAGACTTCCTTACTATATAGATTAAACAGAGCTAACCAAAACAACATAGGCCTTCAGTAAAACTGGCTTTAACTGGTTTTGTGGTTATATGAATGTAATTATTATTACCATACGATATATTGTTTGTTTTCTTCAGTTTTTTTTATATTTTTTAATGAAAAATAACAGTAAAAGCGAAAACAACAATTAATTCATATGTTTCATCGTAGTTCTGTTATTCCTTTTTTTATGTTTATTGGAACACAACTGCAAGTCATATACATAAAATTAAGTGTATTAAATAATTTTACGACAAGATTCCTTGAATATAATAAATATAATGGCGTAGCACATTCGTAGCTTAGCTACGCGTGTGCTACAATCTTTACCCGAAAATTGGTAACGCCACTTACTTATAATCGCGTGTAGCTACTTGCTACATAATCGATTCTTGACATCTAGTTTCGATCTTGAGTCACGATATGCCCTATGTCTATGTGGGTCAAACGTGGCCGAGTTTTTTTTATGCTTGTGTCATCTTTATGCTAATAAATGGTGTACTATAAAGTGAAGGAAATTATTATATAAAAATAAAAATTAATCATTTAAAAATATGTTGCTAAGCGCAAAACTCGAGCATGAGCAGTGTTGGCTTAGTGGCTTCATCGTGCGACTCTCATCTCACGGTGAAGGAAAACATCGTGAGGAAACCGGCTTGTCTTAGACCCAAAAAGTCGACGGCGTGTGTCAGGCATAGGAAGGCTGATCACCTACTTCAAACAAACAGATATAGAAATCGGATGACCAGAATCGGATGCGCAAAACTCGGCTGGGCCAATTTGTGTTATTTTTATTTATTCCTTGAACTCTAAAAAAGTAGAAAAATTTAGTTTTCTTAGGTTTTTATTCCGGCAAAGCGAAAAGTCTCTATAGGGTAGCATAGCGAAGTGTTCCATATGTTTTTATGTAGCTACTTAAAAGGTAGGTTAAGTATAAAAATCTTATTAAGGCGAAACGAAGTTCGCGGGGGCAGCAGTACCTACATGGTATAATTTTTCTTTATTTGAATTGTCCGGAAGGCTTGTTAGAGATAAAGCCGGCAAAACGTAATTTAAATTTCTTCAGAACAAATGAGTGAGCAATATTAGACACCCACGATTTGTGTAATATATTTTTTTTAAACATACAGTATTTATGCCATTATTAATTTAATTAATAATATTTTCATGCATAAAAAATCGTAATATCATTAATTCATGTAGGTTAATGAACTAATGGACGTCAGAAAAAAAAATTCTTCTAAATTTACATTTACTGTCAGTTCTCAAGGGCGTAGAACGGAAGAGAAGAACTGGCAATACATCAACTACATCTCAACTACACGCAGAGCAGTACGTTCGCACATGTGCACCATTGGAATTTTCGTCCTACGGTGAAGGCAAAAATTGTGACGAAACCAGCATGTCGCAAACAGACACGACATGAGACATAGCAGACTGACGGATGCAATCTCCAGGCTAGAACCATTTGGGGCGGTAGCGCCACTACCACATTTACTATACTATTTTCTTCAAATTCATACAAATGCTAATAAATGCGTAAAATATAAAAATATTAATTATTGATATAAAACAATTCAAAAGCAAAATATATAATTAAAGAAATTAAAAAAAGGGGCACAAACTAGCTGCTGTGGTCTCTGGCAAAATGGCCAGCGCTGTGGATCAGTCTGCTCCTCAGCACAATGCTAAGCCAGGGCCAATTACAACCACAACACACACGCATTACACACTTCAAACGTACCTTGTTCTTTAAAAGAAAAAAAATGTTATCTTTCATTCTTTTATATATTTTTTTATTATTGTTATTTTGTGTGTTTCTGTGTGTCTAATTTGTGTTTGAAAAACTAACAATGTATGTTTTTTTACGTGTAACGTTTGGTAGAGCATAAATCAGTTGAATATTCAGTGTTGAGTGTCCGGCACCGAACCGGCGACCCGCACGGAAGCAACTCTTGGCAGTGTTACCAGTTGGCACGCAACGAGCCAAATATAGAGATTTATGCCAGACGTTTGAGTGCGACCCGATGAATTTCATTTGATATATTGTTTCATACTTACGAGCGGTTTGAGGTGAATGTTTATTTATTTAGAAAAATCTTACAGCTGTAACTATAGTACAAAATAACTATAAATCGACAATTTTACAGACTTTACCAAAATGACAGAATGCGTGTAGTATTTGGATGTCTTTGGGTGTGTAACTGAATATGTTGTACTGTAAACCGTTTTGAAAGAGTTGCGTGGAGAATTGAATATGGTGTTGAAAAAAGTGAATTGAGCAGGCGATTAAATATTGAATGTTTTGTGTAGTTATGAAATGTAGGAGGAACTGTATGCAGTAGGGTATTTCTAGTCCTTGTCGGAGGAGTATCAAAGATTATATAGCGCAGCAATTATGGACAATCGTATTGTTGAGTATGAGATGACGTGAAATGACATGAGAACTTAAGAAGACCCTGCGCTAACCAGATCCATATGACTTCCTCGCAATCTAGAAGCCCGCAATATTGCAGCACAAAACTCCTAGGCCGCTCTTTGTATTGAAAAAGTCGCATGCGTCCGCCAAGCATCAACAAATATACATTGACATAGACATAACATTTATTACTAACGAAACACACGCACAGAAACACTCAAAAAATTCATGAAAACTAAAAAAAAATTGTTCTGGTTGTTTTATTATTTATTATGCTGAGGAGCAGACTGTTCCACAGCACTGGTCATTCTGCCAGAGACACTACAGCTAGTTTGCGCCTCAGTCGCAAAAAAAGAAAAATAGTACTTAGTAGAAAAAATAATAATAGTAAAAATTAGCAGTGTAAAGATGTCTTGTGTAAAAGTATATAGTAAATAAAAAATATAAATAAGAATTATTGTAATTGTATACAATGTAAATACATAATTATGTAGATATAAAGAAAATAATAAAATTAATACAGTAAATTAAACAAATAATTAATACAGTAAGGTTTCTAATACGACTCGGCGAAAGGTCTCGATGGAGTTGCTGAAAATTTCTGAGTCATTTTTCATCAGTTTTTCAATTTTGGATTTACTTTATCCATACATAAATATGTCATATAACCTTAGCATTCTTTAATTTCTTACATTTCAGTCATAACATCAAGTACATTTTAAGATCACTTGAATGAATGAGCTAAATTAGTTCTTACGAGGTGCGAATAAGATCTACTTTGGCGTGTTAAGTGGTTGCGGTCAGTTTCTGTTAGAGCGGAGAATGCTTCCGTTAATAGAATTTTAATGAAGAAATGTCAGGTCCGCCGAGATGTGCATGTCATGCTCAGCTTACGTGTCGGCGCATGCAGGTACCGTTCGCAAAAAAACGATTTTCAAAAGTAGAACAGGAAATTTTGAGTAAATAAACTGTTTATTACATTTCCAACACAAATATACAGTATAATCCAATTTATTTAAATTTTATGTTTTGTAAACATTTCCGTAGACTTTGATCTTTCTTAGAGATTATGCATTTTTAAGAGCGACAAATTTGTATCAATTGATTTTACGTTCTATGAGCGTAAACACACGCTCTTGAAGGTAGTACAATAATGTAATCATGTGAGGAAAACAAATTGTTGAACAGACTAATGTTTATTTATTTCGTAATGCTACAACTAACATAATTTATACATAAAAAAACTAAATGAATGATATATAATCAATAGTATGAATTAGACCTTGAATCGGTTAGATTGGTCAGGCATGGAACATAGCTACGAGACTAACTAGCCCATATTTATATTAAAAGTCTAGATATTACAAACATATATGAATTACTTAACAATTTAACAGAAATTATAATTATAAATAAACCAGTTTTTTTGCTATCCATACAAAACGTGAGTACCCAACTATATTTGGCGAATCTATTCCATCAAAGAGAATACAATAATTACTGATATACAGTTAGAGATGGTACGATAAAATATGCCTCCAGCACTCAGCCACCGACTACTTAAAGCTACTCGATGTGGACAAATGAATACGATTCTTTTATGGTAATATTATTTGTATTTCCTTTTACGTAACGAAACTTGTTACATTAAATTGGCAATAATACGAAAGAAAGATTTTCAATGATCAATTATTACTACCGGAAACTGATGAATATTTAAATAAACCTAGTTATTTTATCTTTCCTTAATTAGTACGTAAAGTTCATTATTTAATGTACTACTTACGATGTAGAATAAATAATAGTTAAAAAAAACTCAAAACACGCTTTTAAAGCGCTGTGTGCCATATTTTTCGTCTATCGAGCAACCCACGCTTTTTCACAATAATACCAGTATTTTTTGTTCATTACCATTTTCAGCCTAAATTAGGAATTATTTTTCACTTTTTAGTTTGATATGCTTTAAAAGCGTGTTTTTTAGTTTTTTTATTTTTGGTTAAATTTTATTGCATTTTCATCGATCTTTGACAGGTGCGCAAAATTTGAATAAAATCTGTCCGTTTAAAGTGGGTCAAAATCGAGTACGAAGGAGTCGGTTACATACATACAGGTGAAGCTAATATAAAGCGTGTAAAAAAAACTAGTTATACGTTTGATTTTGATGAAATATAATAATAATAGATTACACAATAGAAATGTAGAGTCTTGAAACGTTGTGTTAATATAAATACAAATGGCGTATAAGCGGGAATGTTGGCATAACTGGAGCGATGTGCGAATGGTCTTTCTATGTGCATATGAAAAAAATCGTTAGGAAACCAGCATGTCTTAGACCTCAAACTTTGTGTAGTCCATAGAAGGCTCACATACTTTATAAACTCTTTATAACGAATTTCAAATGACCGAGCATTTTTAACGTTATAACGAATGACGTTATAAAGAGTTAACACTATAGTTGCCTTGTAAGAACCATAAATTATAACGAAACATACAGAAATTCCTAGAAAGTATAGCGCCACAGGTTTCCAAATTTTTATCCAGTTTAAAGAAACCTTGAAAAACTGTACTGTAATAAAATATAACACTGAATCAACCGCAGAAAGTTATTGACGTCACTCACTTCCTCGTTTGAGCAATAAAAGAGATTAAAGATTTACGTCATGATAAATGTGTTTATAATATATAGTAATTAATTATTTTTACACTGGTTTTAATTACTCCAGTTTAAGAAACATTACGACAATACAATATTCTTGGAAATATTGATTGTTATTAATCGGTAATAATAGAAACACCCGTTTATTTCCAATCCTTACAAATGTTAAATATATAGAGTTAGATTTGTTTGACATACATTTTTTTCTTGTTATTCGATACTAACTTCCGATCAATGGATCCCTCCAGATTTTTAAAAATTTCTCTATTATTTTATTTTTCCAATCGCTTCCTGCTAATACTTCTATATTTATAATTTCACCAATATAATTTCATAAAGTCCTGTGTCAGTTCATGTGAATTGCTACAGCATAATAAACACTTTAAATTGCTTACAGTCAGTATAAGATCAAACACTTGCTTACACACAAAATTAATTTAATTAGAACATCTTTTTAGAAGTGGGGTTTCCTAGTGGCTTCAGAGTTCGACTATCATCCCTGAGGTCGAAGGTTATTGGCCGACTGTGTATTTAACATTCGCTCGTACGGTGAAGGAAAACATCGTGAAGAAACTATCTGTGTCTTAGGCCCAAAAAGTGAACGGCGTGTGTTAGGCACAGGAGGCTGATCACCCACTTGCCTATTAGATTGACAAATGATCATGATCAGAATTCTGATGCCCAGACCTAAAAAGGTAGCGCCACTGATTTATTTATTTTTTTTAGAACTTATTTAGCGAATTTAAAAATGTATCATAATTCTTCATTCAACGTATGTAAATAATGTAATATATTTTCGTTTTTATCTGTTCAAACACAATTTAAATGTATAGTTTATCTATAAACTTAGAAATTGTAACAATAACTGTTCTGTGAGTGGTTAGGGAAAGCCCAAGTCTGGCTACCGTCTCTAAACGGGCATTAGTAAACTTTTTCATGTCTACCTACACGAAGTCATTAATTCGCGATTATGTACCGACAATAGTCTAGAAGATTATTGGGGCATGTTCACAATGAGTACTCAATGCTACGCTGAAGCAAATCGTAATTTTATATAAGTCGTGTTTCTAATTTATATATAAAACTAATATTATATATAAAATTGTCGTGTCGCGGTGTTTGCGGTTAAACTCCTCCGAAACGGCTCGACCGATTCTCATGAAATTTTGTGTGCATATTGGGTATGTCTGAGAATCGGACAACATTTTCATCCCTCTAAATGTTAAGGGTAGTCCACCCCCAAATATTTTATTTTTTTTATTTTTTAGACAAAATTTTTAATTTTTAATTTTTTAACATTCAAAAATACATACAATCCTCAATTTTCACCCTTCTACGATCAACCCCTTTATTATTATAGTAGATAGTGAACTAAAAAAATGTTTCCTAGCAATAATATACATGGCAAAACGACGTTTGCCGGGTCAGCTAGTTATATATAAAATTCTCGTGTCGCGGTGTTTGCGGTTAAACCCTTCCAAAACGGCTCGACCGATTCTCATGAATTTTTGTGTGCATATGGGTATGTCTGAGAATCGGACAACATCTATTTTTCATCCCCCTAAATGTTAAGGGTAGTCCACCCCCAAATAATTATTTTTATTTTTAGATTTTTTTTCTGTTTTTTTGATACAGCATTAAAAACCCCTAACTTTCACCCCTCTACTGAACCCCTATTTTTTATTATAAATGATATACATGGCAAAACGACGTTTGCCCGGTCAGCTAGTAATAAGATAATATTTCTAAGGGTCTGAACTGAAGTAATGAACGAAGCAATTTTTTTCGCCGAAATCGAAGCCAAGACTTCCAGGGTACTGTCCACAAGCTACAGAATCAAAAAGGGTTCTAGTGTTACCCTACCTAATAAGTAATATTAAGTATATTAATTATATAAGTACTCTTATAATCAACAAACTATATTCTATATTGTGTCTATGCCTTTGAAACTACTGTTAGTGAATATGTTATGTTACGCGCCTGCGCAGACTAAAAACTTAACCGTCGAAATTATTTCGCTTATCTAGGCATCAATGAAAGGCACAGATTTCTAGATTTATGATTTATAGTCATAGAAAGGTGATGGTATTCATAGTATGAAATTAGTGCTAATTAATAATCATTTGCAATGCTTGACGATATAATGTTTTTGTATCAACGGCATTATATAGTTAAATAGAGTTTATTTAAATATGACAAAAAATTATTTCTACATTAAAGAAATGGACAAATTTTTTATTTTAAAATGTTGGCTATGCTAACTTCAGGTGGTCGGTTTTTTGTGACGGTGTGCGCGCGCATCGTAAAAAGTTACTCTCATCACTTTTCCCTAACGCGCCAAAAGAAGTATAACTTCAAAAGCAGTTTTAGTGTTTATTTGTTTATAAAAGCTTGCCAACGCTCGGCACACTGATACATTGATAAAAGAAAAATAAAATACAATTTTTAATGTGTCAAGCACTTACAGGCAAACATGGTAGGTATATGAGAAATAATAAAAATAAATTTAGCGAAACAATAATATAATTTAAATAAACATTAGACGAAAATCGCTCTTAAAGTGTGAGCAACTATGGATATCCAGATCCAGCTCGTTTAACAATATGCTCAATCTGGAGATCGGTGAATTTTGGCCAAAACGCGTTCTCCGGAAAGGAGGGACAAATGGAATGATGGGATGTCTGGGATATCTACTGGGTACAGAAATTTAAATTTTGTTAAAAGTGATGTGGTTAATCGTATAACCAATTGATTATACATACATATGTGCGGAGAACTTGTCAGCTTTTCTGAAGTGTATCAGTGATTTGTGCCTAAAACGATTTTTCGGGCAGAAATAAAAAAAAGCTCGTTGAAAAATAAAAAAAAAATGTTGTGATCCTTATGTATTTCTTTAAAAAAAGACTTATCCTCCTTCCTCAAAGGCCGGCAACGCAATCACTATAATACCCCCCCTATTTTATTTAAAAAATGTCTGTTATCCTTATAAGCGATTACTTAGCCTAATTGAACACTCGATCTAAGAATGTATCTCTTTAAGTAGATTTTATTAAATTGTTATCTTAAAATAACTCAATTTTGTATCATTCGTATGTAAATTGTTTTACGATATATTAATTCAGATATCGAAATGCATTATCATTAGTGCGATTAAGTGTTAATCGATATGGTGACACCCGAGATGTTCCGGCTTCGATTCCCGATGACAAGTAATAAGTAACTTAAATTAACAAACACAGCATGTTTCTTTATGTTAAACGGTTACAACGCGATGCTTCGGAGACTAAGAGGAGCTGAGTTTCATCATCGGACGTCGAGGCAGATTACGGAATTCCACCTGTATCACCTCGACGTCCGTCGTTCCACAACTGAGCGTTTTTCAAGACAGTTTTTGCCGTGCACCACCGCTATGTGGAACCAGCTGCCCACTGAAGTATTTCCGAACCAATTCGTCTTAGGGTCCTTCAAGAAAAGAGCGTACCAATTCCTAAAAGGCCGGCAAGGCACTCGCTAGCCCTCTGACATTGAGAGTGTCGATGGATCACTTAACATCAGGTGAGCCTCCTGCCCGTTTGTTTTTTTTTCTATAAAAAAACATGACATACTTAGCTCTAAGTCTCAACTCTGGGCCTTAAGATAAGCCAATTTAAAAAGTACAAGCATACTAGAGTACCTTAGCTCATTCGCATTTACGTTTCATTTATTTTCATTGCCTTAAATAATTTAATTAAACTTTATTATTAAGCATAGTTTCGCGGAAATAAACGATTATGTGATATGTAGTGTGTATGTCACTTAACTCCTCTTAAACGGCTGAACCGATTTGATTTTTTTTTATGCGTTTGGGTGGCGCCCTTGATGATTTAGTTTCACAAATGAGCCCGGCAGATGGCGCTTCAGTCTGTAACTATTTATCTATTCAGCAAATTAACAGCTGATATTTATATAAATGTTCTGTCCATGTGTTCATAATTAAACTCCTAAACGGCTGAACAGATTTTGATGAAAATTTGTGTGTTCAAGTGGAGTCGAGAATCATTTACATTATTAGATTTTTTTGTATGTAGGACGTGTGTACAGGAAAACGTCTGTTGGATCCGCTAGTAATATTAGGTATATGTAAAGTTCAAAGTCATAGGAATCTTCTCAAAATAATATAAGAAACCTAATTAGAATAATATATTGTAAGTAGGAGTTGAATATCGTCAATATCATTAATTTTTCTCACGTCGTGTAGCGAATAAAAGGATTTATTTATCAACTAGTGGCATTTGATTATACGAAAAGCCGTTTATTTCTCGTGTTCAATAATTATTGTTGACGTCAGAAATAACAAAAATAGCATAAAATGTATTTAAAAACAGGTTATTGTTTGAGTAAACAATATGTAATGTTATTAATAATTTCAAAGTACAGTTTTTAATCATATCCAAGCGTTACGCACTTTATAAAATTAATAAAAATAAATCAATGGCGGTACAACCTTTTTAGATCTCGGCCTCAGATTTCTGTATCTGTTTTATGATCATTTGGTTGTCTAATAGGCAAGTAGGTGATCAGGCTTCTGTACCTGACGCACGCCGTTTACTTTTTGGGTATAAGGCAAGCCGGTTTCATCAAAATGTTTTCCTTCACCGTTCGAGCGAAAGTCCATTGGCGCACAGCCGGGGCTCGAACCTACGACCTCAGGGATGAGAGTCGCACGCTAAAGCCACTAGGCCAACACTGCTCAATTTATAAAATTAATATTTACTGAAATAGTTCTTTATTAAGTACATCAGTGCCATTGTTATTGGAATATCTATAGGTACAGCAAAGTCTTCATGCAAGCCTTTCTCATCGTTGTTCATTAAGTTATGCTTAATTTAGAAGATCCTGACAAAAAAGGTTTTATGCTGTTACATTATAACAGTCGTGAACTGATAGGGTTTTAATTTCGTGAATTCTTTACATATGTTTTTATTTCTATTTATTTAAAAAAACACGATTATATGGTAGCTATATGCAGAAGCTGGTCCGCTCTAGGGTCATCTCTGTTTTATGGGTGACCAGATACTCTTCCGTGGTTTTATTTATATAATATTTTAAAATTCTGTGATAGAAAGTTTGAACGACTCGAGCAAGGTTTTTCGGATTTGGTCTTAGGTTTATGTGTATTTTCTATTGCCTATTTCTTCAGTATTATATATAATAGTCTTCTGACTCACTTTTCATATTAAAAGGTTCAAACAAATCTCTTTGATTCTATTTATTTTGACAACAAACACAAATAGTTTTAATTATGTATAATTATAATAATTTACATAACCTTTACACATTTAAAGAAAAACGCTTTTTACCGGATTAAAGTTATGTATGTATTATTATTATAAATTTACAACTATTTGACATAATTTTAAATTTATCCGACGTTTCGCGTGCTTTACAGCGTGCGTGGTCACGGTGACTGAAGACAAAAGATGTTGAATGTCAAAAGGTATCACAGCTGCAGAGAACTCCGGGGAAACAAATACAGATAAGGCAACTTTCTCTGCAGCTGTGATACCTTTTGACATTCAACATCTTTTGTCTTCAGTCGACGTGACCACGCACGCTGTAAAGCACGCGAAACGTCGGATAAATTTAAAATTATGTCAAATAGTTGTAAATTTATAATAATAATACATACATAACTTTAATCCGGTAAAAAGCGTTTTTCTTTAAACAAACACAAAATATACACAATTTGGTTAAGTCGTGCGGACGTTATGCAATATTTAGGCGAGTTAATTTTTTTTAATATAAGATAGTGGGGCCAACGAGCAAGCGGTTCACCTGCACCAACATGATGGGTGTGTTGCCGGCTGTTAAGGGAATATCTTTTTTTCTTTTTTTATATACCAGGGCAAGCAAACGGGCAACAGGCTCACCGCCGCCCACTCACATTGCCAGAAGGCTCGCAAGTGCGTTGCCAACCTTTGCCTGATGGTACCTAAGTCGTATCTATTGGCAGCTTGTTCCACAAAGAGGTTGTGCGCGACAGCAATTGTTTTAAAAAGTATTCATGTGGTACGCCAGGCGGCGAGGTAATAAAGAGGAAATTTATTTCTGGTCAAAGATACTTTAATAGAAATAACAATCACTTATTTACACCACTTTTTCGTAGTCTCTCGTAGAGAAAAGCAAATTTAGTACTTGAATCGTAAGAGCCACGCACATAAATCCGTCACGCATATGGCTAAGTGCCAAGTGTAGAGCAACGTGCCAATAAAGAGATTAAGCAAAATACGATTCAACATTACATTTCAAGTAAGTTACACGTTCTTTTTAATACAAATTCGCGTATTAAAGAAACCATATTGGTCCTAAAGAAATGCAATTAGTAAAACAACACCGGTAATGATTATAGGTGCAAGTGATTCTCACCGAGTTCTGACGGTAGATTGAGTCTGGCCTGAGAGCAGTTCCAAAGAACAATGAATACTTCAGCTAATTGTGCCCATAACTTACACTAGCGACAGCGATACTGATCCCGACGTTTTTGTACGTAATTTCGATTTAGTCCTCTCAATCCCTAGCGCGGATGTCGCAACCATTGGACTGCGTGGAACTCTGAGGATCAGGATAGAAGTTACCCAGTAAGGGCCCAGATCTCAAGCAAACAGAGAGAATACACGTCGAAGTTAACACAGCTTCTGTCAAATTCTGATTTAGGGAGCGTTCAAGTATTACGTCACGCAATTTTTGGAGATTATTGGAAACCCCCCCCCCCCCATGTAACGCGCCGTAACGTTTGTCTGTACCCAACCAGTGACTCTTGATACCTAAAAGTTACCATTATGTGGTGTATAGTACTGGAAAGTCGAAAATAATATTAACAATAACGCGTAATTCAATCTCCGCCTCGCATCGTTACGTTTTACAAAAGGATCCCCCCCCCAAATTCGTTACGTAATACTTGAACGCTCCGTTACCTGATGGAAATTATTATTAAATATTGCTATTAAAGTTAGGATCACTAGGCTTTTTTTCGCAATAAGCAGTGATAGCCTTAAGCCTAGCTGAGGCCTAGCTGAAGTGCACCACTACAGAATAAAACCTATCTGAAGATATATATGGGAGTCATACTGAGCGTCAACAGAATCTTAAGACCCAAGCATCGATGTGCCAAACACAAACTGATGACTTGCTATTAAAGAGGAGAAGATAAAGGATGAAAGCGCCACTGAATTTTTATTTGTTCATAACATGTCATGTATTTAATTCAACTCCCATATGCTTTAATGTATGTTCAGCCATTAAACTAGTCAATAAGGATTAACAAATATACAAGTATTAATAATCGCAATAAAAGTGTCCACTAATAGCACATAAGTCATAGATGCGTGTGCGCAAATAAATCCGTCGCGGGCTGGCTCTACGCCAGACCGACACACTTAGCTTCAAACTTCGACTATTTGATTTAATAAAGGATGCACTACACTTGTTACGAAGTTTGGAGGATTATAAAGGCTTTTTGAAGGCTTTCGTGCTTTCTTAAAGTCTTCTCATAACACAAACTCAAACTTTGAGGCTTGTTAAGTGTTTTTACCAGGCATTTCTATTTCAGCTAAAAATAACAACTTAACCTTGATTAAGTAGCCACCACTGATAGTTTACATCTTTAAAGTTCGCTTGCCTGTTTCCACAAGCGAATTTTCATTGGCAATAACTAATGTTATAATATAATTTAACCATTGTAAATACTGTTATAATAGATATAGTATCTAAAATTAAATGAATCATCATCATCATCAATCTCTCTTGTGTGCTCCTTAAGTACACTTCGCCATCGCAATGTATCCAGTGCTTCCCGCGTCCAACATAGAACCCCTATTGCCGCAGCCTCAGTCTACCGGGTTCTCTTTTGCCACCGGGTTGTAAATTCAGTAAGAACCTTGGGGTTGTGGCCTTTCGGTGCACGTGTCCTAGCCACTTGAGCCGTTTCTTCATTGTAGCGAATACGCCAAACACCGTCTAATTTATCAGCGACAAAATACAAAATAAACTATTTAATTATGTTCCAAAATATTATATGTTCGTATAATTTACAAGTAATAAGCCACTGTTATAAAACACGCAAAAATATTACGATATTTACTTATTAAAGGTTACCTGGAAAATTCCATCACTACGCGAAATCTAGCTCTGAGTTGTAATAATTATAACTTCCTAATTATTAAGAAATTTCTTCCCTTCTTAATAACCTTAATATAATCAAATCTACTCCCGGTGGGTTTTTCCCTGAGAGATACGACCTCCAACTATTCAAAGAGTGTACTCCTCCCTCAAAGGCCGGCAACGCACCAACTAAAAATGAGTGTCCATGGGCTGCGATGACTGCTCTTTATGGGCCTTATTATATAAAAATAAAAAAGTAGTTTTTGTTTTAACTTGGCTGTATCTAATATCCTCTGGATGGGACAGAAGACGTCCACGGTGATCTCTACCGCGACTCATTGGTCTAGTGGTTAGTACCCCTGACTGCGAATCCATGGGTCCCGGGTTCGATCCCCGGCTGAGACGAACATCGATGTGATGAGCATTTGGTGTTGTGCTTAGGTCTTGGGTGTTTAAATATGTATTTATATGTCTATCTATCTATAATATGTATGTATATCCGTTGCCTAGTACCCATAACACAAGCTTCACCAGCTTAGCATGGGACTCGGTCAATTGGTGTGAATTGTCAGGTCATATTGATGTGTCATAAATTAACAATACTGAATAGTCATTCAAGCTTAAGTTTTTCAATCAATCGACAGTGTAACATCTCTCTTAGGCCATGTCTGTGAGTGTAAACCTATTCTTAATTTGTTCTTTTTGTCACCCTTTCATCAAGTGAGGACAGTGTATTTGTGATTCAAAATAAATTATTTATTTCAACTACTAACAAGCATTTGTTATTTTATTAGGTACTCCTAAATTATCGAATTGAGCACGGCTATATAATATCAATGCGTTGAATTGAAGGTCGAAGTTTGATTACCAGTGAAAAATTTTTGAAGGGAGAGAAGTCATGTGTAAAACAAATTGTAGAGTTAAATGTGCATTTGTATTTATTATTTATATAAATACGAAATAAGCAACTTGAGATATATATAGTAAATCACAGTATATTTAATTGTAACAAAAAATGAGCAGTGTTGGCCTAGTGGCTTCAACGTGCGAGTCTTATACCTCAGGTCGTAGGTTCGATACCCGGCTGTGCACCAATGGACTTTCTTGAATTAAAATGCCCAATAGGCGCAATTAAGATTCGCTCAATGAAGTAATACATCGTGAGGAAATCGGCTTGCCTTAGACCCAAATAGTCGATGGTATGTGTCAGGCACAGGACGCTGATCACCTCCTTGCCTATTAGATTAACAAATTATCATGAAACAGATACAGAAATCTGGAGCCCAGACCGAAAGGTTGTAGCGCAACTGATTTATTTATTTTAATTTTAACAAAAAAAAAAATTGTTCACAATACATAGCCTCCTATCGATTCCTTCTAAAGCGTAAGAGAAATAATAGGTTGTTATCAAATTGCCAAAATCTTTTAGAAGAATACATAACAATACTCACATATACATTGTTAGAAATAAAAGTTAATCAAAAGGATATTATTTATAATTTATGAGTAATGTTATAATAGTATTGCATAAAGCCTGTCTTCCTTCCTCCACCTCGGTGTTATCAAGCCATCAATTCATTCATCTTAAATAATAGTATATTACAGAGATTATACCTACATATAAATTAAATTTTTAGTTACGACTTGTGTACAAATCGTCATAATCGTGGCATACTGACAAATAGTAAACTTTACAGGGCAGCCATTTCAAAATAATATAATCATGTTAGTCTATGTAAGAACTATTTTAATTTATATTCTGTTATTATGAAAATTGGCATACAAGCAAACAAAAGGATTTGTTGTGAAACACAGTTTTCTAGAAAAATCACATGTTTCTATCAAATTCGTCACTTTACCGACTGATTAAGTTGAAATTTAAAGCACATGGATTTTTTTAATGTAGCCGTAATATTTAGTCAATATAATAAAAAGTGGATTTTGGATTTTTTTCAAATCCGACATTGTTCTACGATCATGACGAAATATAAGCAAAACGGTGGTTTGCCGTGAACTCACCCTCACGTGATTCACCCTCAAATTATAGTAAGCAATTATTTTTAGATGAGACAATGTAATAATCAATAAACCTGATAACATTGTTGCTAATTAAGTGGGACATAAGTACAAAGTAGCTCCTATAGTCTATACAAATGCTTTTCGAGTCGCGTGAAGTACCTTCATTCATTCAAGGATAGATTTTAATGATTATTGTAGCTAAATGTCATCTGCTTACAAATTAACTAGTATATCTTTAAATTAATCAATAAAGCTTTTTAAAAATTTCTCGATTATTTAAATGATTTTAATCCTTGGGATTTATTTGCTCCAGTTCAAACCATTTGTGTAATCAAAACTTGGCGATTAAAATGAGTGGCGGAGAGTTTCTTGCCTGTTCTTCTTGCCTAATGTAAATCCAATTTAACTTCTTTTATGTTGACGTTCATTAGTGTACTTGGTGAACATAGAAGAACAGTGTAGGTTGTTTACCGAGGCCGAGGTGAAAAAAAAAGTTGTATACACTTATATTTTCACGCTCAACTTAGAATTAGACAATCCAGAATCAAGACTTAACTATATATAGGTATGTCGGAATCCGATCGACTCTGAATTTTACTCTTAGAGACCTCGAAGACAGAACAATTGGACGCAGCGAGACGTAAAGACGGCGCGGCGGAAGAAGAACTAAGACATACCTATATTTAATTACTATTAATGACAATATTAGCGTTACTTTACGCAAGTACTATAAAATAAAACTTCGTTAACGGCTATAAATGAAAATTTATTGTTATTTACAAAACGTTTCGAGTACTTTTCAGCAATCATGTCAACGACTGTAATGTGATAAATTTTATTTAAATACTCTTTATTGAAAGGTTTAAATAAAACTTGCATATGTGAGTTTGTGAAGTAATATAACTCGATGTTTCGCTTGGATTTTAGTCGTGGTTGAGAGGTCTTTGTATAAGATTTTAAAATGTAATTCCGAAAACCAAAGATATTAATTAGTGTAATATTTGTTGTATACAGTGTAGTGTATATAAAACAATAAAGTTTATTTTTTATTTTATAGCAATCAAGAACAGTCTACACTTAATTTACTCATAAGAGAATACGTGGAAAATTCCATTACAACGCGAAATCTAGCTCTGAGTTTTAATAATTATAACTTCTTAATTATTAAGAAGTATCTTCCCTTCTTAATAACCTTCATAGAATCAAATCGACTCCCGGTGGGGTCTTCCCTGAGAGATACGATGACTGCTCCTTAAATAAATCATAAATAAATCAGTGGCGCTCCAGCCTTTTTAGGTCTGGGCCTCAAAATCAATCTAATAGTAGAAGGTGTTCAGCTGTCTCTGTATATCAGCTGTATCTGTTTAAAAATCAATCTAATAGTAGAAGGTGATCTGCTTCCTGTCCATTCCAGTCCTTCCAGTCCATTGGTGCACAGCCGTGGATGAAACCTACGACCTACGAGATTCGCACGCTGAAGCCACTGGGCCAACACTGCTCTTAATAATGTTTGTGTTTAATAGAGAAATAATGTTTTTCTTTTTGTTTAACTAGCTTAGACATAAATTACGCATTACTCCTAAGCTATATTGTAATGATTCAGGGCTCAGTTCAGTTCTATAGATAATCAAAAACAACCACCGTTTAATTTTAAAGAGCCTTCAGGCCTCCCCAAAAGCCTTAGTCTATTGAAGTAATAGCTAATTCTGTAGGAACACAACATCAATTAGAAGCGAACTGAACACCCGAAATGCCGCGTCAAAGTTGAAGAGCCTTGGGGTGGCTGCAATTTTTTCAGGGGTCACCACCCCTGCGCTGTGGTGACGCTTGCATCGGAAACTCCACTGCCTGTAGGTTGGCCAGTTTGAGCGTTGGTTATTAAAATATCTTTCGGAATCAATTATAATAAATTTATTTAAGCATGTCACGTCCATGTGCTTATTATTGTATCATAATAATATTGTATAATATCCATATAGTATCATAATAATTTTGTATAGTATCATAATAATATTATATAATATCTAGTGAATCAAATATTTCATTTTACGTTAACGATGGTTCAGCGTGAAAAATCGATTTTTTAAAATTTGTTTATATCCTTATTCAGATTAAAGATAATATTATGGTTGTATTAATTATTATTAACACAGGTGTTGACAATTTACGGAGCTAGATTCTTATACAGATGAAAGCTGGAACAAAGTTGTTTTTACGCTCATTCAAGATGTAGGTAGCATATCGTTGGTTATTTATTTACACTTCGTTACATTTATAGAAAAAGAAATAACATAATACATAAAAATATAAGACATGCAACGGGCGGCCTTATCGCTAATCGATCTCTTCCAAGCAAACCCTAGTAAGGAAAAAAACTACAAAAATAAAATGATGGGTAAAGTGAAAGTAGTACATAACCAAATGTTATAAAAAAATTATAGAATATCCAATCTTAATCTAAAATAAGAAAAAAAACGAATAACTAAATAGCTACTCTCACGGTTCTAAAAGGCCGGCAACGCATTCGCGAGCCCTCTGCCATTTCAGATGAGCCTCCTGCCCATTTGCCCTATGTTCTATAAAAATCAGATTCATGAATTCCGATGCAATACAAAAGAACAATAAATTCTATGTTATTAATATTACACAAATACCATTCGACACTTCCATATTGTAATAAACTGAAACTAGAAATTGCCCAACCTACACCAACCTCACTATAGCTGGGTCCATTTTGACGTGTCGATTTTTTCCCGGGCGGCGCGTGTTTCGTTTATTTGGCACACATGCGCCCGATCAGACGAGCTCGATCGATCCGTCCATCACTCGCATATATCACGATAATTCCTCATTCCCTTTCGCATTTCCGAATAGCTGATTGGTTCACGCGTTTTTATTAAAACGTACTCTAAAGAGCCGCATATGATGAGATGTCGAATAATGCTTGTTTCAAGCGCTGACAGCCTTTATATACCTCAGAGTTCAAGTCAAAAGATTTTAACTAACAAAAAAAATAGGTGTTGATCATCGAAGGCTGAAAATAAGGGTTGTATGTATATTTGTATATTGTATCATAAAAAAAAAAAAACAAAAAAAAATATTTAAAATTTAGGGGTACCACCCCTTATCACTTAGGGGTTTGAAAGATATATAGTAGCCAATTCTCAGACTTACTGAATATGCATAAAAAATTTCATAAGTATCGGTCAATCCCTTTCGGAGGAGTATGGGAACGAACATTGTGACACAAGAATTTTATACATTAGATAGTTCTTAAAAATAAATGTTAGTTTAATTTGTTGTGATTTCTTATAAAAGTACCAAATATTCAATATTTCAAATTGCTAAAATCCTTCAAAATCAGTTTGGTCGAAACGAGCAAGTTCTTATATATGTATTTCCTTTTTGTAATTGAAGTTTCTAGATGTGTATACATGATATTTGACTTGACTTAAGGATCTTCCTCCAGGTGAAACCGAAGGCATCCAGCGATGAAAACCAGCAAAAAAATTTATTTTTTATTTTTTAATATGTAGCATTAAAAAATACTTACAACCCTTTATTTTTACCCCTCTACGATCAACCTCTATTTGTTATTATTAATTTATTTCGTAATTATAGTAGATAGTTATTTTTATTGAACTAAAAAAGTTTTCAAGAAATAATATATTATTTATAAATATAATATAGCATTGTGTATGAAATTGGTTAAAAACATGAATGACCACACCCATCTTAGGACTATTGAAACGGCTCGCCTCCATCAAAATAAGAAAAAAATCGTTAAGTTTGGGAGTTTTCTCATCTTACTAAGACTTGACACAGTTATGAAGTGGCGTATAAAAGTGCTCCAAAATAAGCAAACCCTACACTCGCGACCTATTTCCATGAATATACCTTTATCAAACTTAATATTAATGTAATCAGATCAGTGTTGGCCTGGCTTCAGCTCATCTCATCTCTGGTCGTAGGTTCGATCCCCGGCTGTGCACTAATAAACTTTCTGTCTACGTGCGCATTTAACATTTGCTCGAACGGTGAAGAAAAACATCATGAGGAAACCGGCTCGCCTTAGACCATAAAAGCGTGTGTCTGGCACAGTAGGTTTATCACCTACTTGCCTATTAGATTGACAAATGATCATGAAACAGATACAGAAATTTGAAGCCCACGCCTAAAAAGTTCGTAGCGCCAATTATTTATTTATTTTTTTATTCATATAAAGGTTCGTAAGTGTTGTCCAATCGATGGTAGGCCATCATAGGTTTGATTTTGGATACTGCGCTTCTGAACAATGACAATGACTATACTTATATAATACATATATTTTTATTTTTATCACCCTTTCCGGACATCCGTCCCATGAGTTTTGTTGATTGAGTCCATGATTTAAGCAATTAGTTAAGACTGAGGAGGTTTAGTTTAAGAGGAAAATTATCGATTATAGCTCTCGTAAGCTCAGGCAGAAGCTGGTAATATAAAAAATTAATGTTCCATAGGTTGGGGTCAGAACGCCAATCGGTAAATTAGCAATTAATGAATGCGCCTCGGCCATCGCATTTTTACTGCATGTAGATTGTAGCTGGAATATGCATACACGCGATGTGAACTAGAGATCAATCTAAAGATACATCGTTAAACCACGAATTACATCAGTTATTGTATATGTCTTTGTAACGTGTTTCGCAGTTGAAACTGCTTTAGAACTTGTAAGTCACTTAGCTTACATACATGATTTTTGAAGTTATACTTCTTAGGGAAACACAATAAATTTTTACGGTGCCCGCGCACACCGTCACAAAAAACCGACACCCTGAAGTTAGCTATAGTCAACATTTTAGGTTTTTCTATTGTTAGTGTCGTTTTTTCTACAAACGTAGAATACAATTTTTGAAAAGATTTTGTTTTGCTACGCCAAAGAAGTACAACTTCTAATGCCTGTACATAAGTACACACACGTTTTTTTTTTGTTTGATATTCAATTTAGTCTAAACTGAGCATTAATAAGAGGCCTCGCAGTCAAATTTTTGAGAGAACCAAATACAAAAACTAATAGAAATATTATTAGTGAATTCAGAAGTATTATATATATACCTCAGGGTCGAGTGATTCTTCAACCAAGACGTACGTAGCTTTCTTTCTGCCGGTTTGCTTTGCCACCTTTTAAATTGATAAATTCTAAGAATAAAACTATATCCTGTGATGACACCTTCGTGTGGAGCGAACAAGCTTTTTTCGCAACGAGCCCGCAGCATTCATCCCTCCTCCCACACCCCCCACCCCTCCCCATACTGTGCACGGAATTTGATTAATGCAATGTTCACGATAATTATTCCTGTTACTATTTTTTGACAGGCCAAAGTTTTTTAAGCACTTTTTGTATGTTTCGGCAATATATGTACTATCAGCAAACGACTGCACTTAAATAAATTGATTTCAACATTTGTTAAGGGAATATTTGATTTGGCCTAGTGGTTTCTGCGCGGGACTCTCATCCCTGAGGTCGTAGGTTCGAGCCCCGGCTGTGCACCAATGGACTTTCTATGTGCGCATTTAACATTCGAACGGTGAAGGAAAATATTGTGAGGAAACCGGCTTGACTTAGACCCAAAAAGTCAACGGCGTGCGTCAGGCACAGAAGGCTGATCACCTACTTGCCTATTAGATAGACAAATGATTATAAAACAGATACAAAAATCTGAGGTCCAGACCTAAAAAAGGTTGTAGTGCCACTGATCATTAAAGATTTTAATAAGTTCAGCGTAGCTAAGTCATTCAAATATATAGCCATATATATCAGAGATAGTATAAAAGATAGCTCTGAGTATGACTTTAAGTAATAGTAGTAGCATTTAGGAGTAGAGATGCGTTTAACTAACTTTTTGCATTTCAAATTACTCTCCAAAGAATGTTTGTGCTAAACACATGGTGATAAGAAAGTGCTGATAGAGGTGATAAGAACTAAATCTAAAATTATCCTGATTCAGGGCACTTTTTATTTTTCATGTATCCTTTTATAGGTTAGTTTTTTTTGATCCTGTTTAGTTTTGTCTTAATTGTATTATGTATTTTTGCACTTCTAGCCTACCAACCTCCCTGGAAGAGACCGCTCGAAAGCGATAAGGCCCCCAGTTGCCCTCCATTTCATTTTATTATGTTAAGGCAAAAAATAAATTAATAAATTATAAATGTTTTGTCCTTATCACTCATGATACTTTGCAAATACATAAGCGAGATAAAACTATTACGAACACCGTTTGAATAAATTCCTAAATTTGCCTCTAATGCGTTTACATAGAACAAAATTTAATGACCAAATTGTAAAAAATGCATGTAAATTTTAAATGAATTCAAGGAGCTATTGATATTGCTGATGGTACAATAAATTTTCAAAGGTTTTTTTGAAAAGCGCCGAAAATATATAGTGAATTGGAAAATTAATAAAATGTATACTTAAGCTTTTTAGTGTTGTAGTTGATTTGTGAATTTTTCTCTAAAATTAAGAGTATAAAAAATTTATTTCAATCTGTTAATAAATTGAATTATATTTGGTACCTTTAAAAGCTCGGGCGAGTATTGATACCATAAGTTTGACAACAATTATAAATAACTTAACTTATTATTATGATAAATAATATGACATTTTCATGCCTATTTATATATGGCTGAATGTTCCTTTGCAAATATATGATTTATTTAATATAATTCATGGTTATTTTTTCTAAATCACTGTTTTAAAGGATGCCTGACCAGATGAAACTTATTTAACCACCACTTAAATGAATCCATTTTAAACTGTCTAAAGTACGTAAGTAAAGTGATAATAGTCCAATAACTAATGAGGCATGGTGCAGACTCGTTCTTGGGCCTATCCCACTGTTCATTCTTTTCCTATCAATCGATATTCGAAGCTAAAATATCGTAACATAAATAATATATTCGATTCCCAAAATATAGGCAGATTATTTACAATATTCATGAAACAAAACTATGTTAATACTAGATTAACTCGCAAAATTAACGTAAGTCATCGAGGTACACTAACCACTAAGTCACGAAAAAAATATAAGCCGCAAACAAAATCACAGTACAACTCTAAATAAAACAGATTAAATTATGTTCAAATCTAAATTAACCAAAACTAAGCATTCAAAATTGTACAAATAAATTTCGAACTTAAAGTACGTTCAACTAATTAATTAACAAAAAGATAACCCCAAAACGTTAAATTAAAACTGTTTTCCAAAATTGGCTCTACAACTCCTCAAATTAGTAATTATGGAGCATATTAATTAAGTAGGATGACAAGTGGCCTCTCAGTACTTAAGTGAATTTAACTCGAACAAAAATTTCAATTGCACAACCCTTGAATGTAAATAGATAGAAAAAGCTAACAGTAAATACTCATTAGCGTTTCCAACTTTGATTTTGAGAACTACAAATTTCGGTACGTTTATTTCGATGGATCAAGTGCTCATGTTCAGCGAAAATAAACTTATTTTGCCTTAGCATCAGTACTGCAAAACGTTTCTTTCGGCTATATGATGACGTCTGCAATGGATTGAAGCATCCAATTTTGATTGTTTGTTAATAATTATTAGTCGTTTATTTGCAAAGAAAGTGAGTGGTACATTCAGATTTATCTAATATAAAAAATTCTCGTGTCTCAACGTTCGTTCCCATACTCCAAAGCGGCTCGTAAATTTTTTATGCATATTCAGTAAGTTTGACAATCGGCTACTGTCTATTATTCAAACCCCTAAATGATTAGAGGTGTCCACCCCAAAAAAAATATTCTTATTTTGTAGACAATTTTTTTATTTTTATTTTTTTATGATACAACATACAAAAACATATATAACCCCTAATGATCACCCCTCTACGATCAACCCCTACTTTTTTATTATTATTGTATTTATTTTTATTGAACTAAAAAAAATGTTTCCTAGAAATAATATACATGGCAAAACAACGTTCTTACTTTCTATGAGCGCATTTAACATTCGCTCAGTGAAGAAAAACATCGTGAGGAAACCGGCTTGCCTTAGATCCAAAAAGTTGCCAGTGTGTGTCAGGCATAGGAGGCTGATCACCTACTTGCCTATTAGATTGCCTGATAGCGCCACTGATTTATTTTATTTATTTATAAGAAATAATAATGAGTTTATTCAGTATAAGTAGATATGCATTACAATGTGTAAGAGAAGCTTCCATAACAAACTAATGTTGTAAATTTTTTTTGATTACAATTTTGAAGTTTTTTTTATAGTTGTTAACATCAAATTCTTTTGTTAATTTTTATCAGCATACTCACATAGTGAGTGTGGCATGCATGTGAGCGAATGAGTGTAATGTGTAACACATATTATAAGGTCTCAGTACCATCTCCAAATCTGCATAAGGTGTGTTCAGAAGCCAGTCCCTTAACCGTTTTAAATTGTGGACAGTGAGCGGGAATCGAACCTATGACCGCTACGAGGCACCTGGCACATGACGAGACGAGACGGTTGAAATGGACAAAAATTATTACAGAATGGCAACATGCAATGGAAAAAGGAATACAGGAAGACAGAGCATTAGATGGGCAAACAATATAAAGAGAATAGGAGGCACAATTTGGACAAGAAAAGCTTACATCAGAAAAGAAGGGAAACAGCTGGAAGATTACCAAAAACGGTTCATATGATGTATTAGATTAAGTTAGGTTATGCAACTTAAATGAGTGTTAATATATTATACTGAATGTCCGCAATAAAGGCTAAATAATAATAATATATTAGAAGTCACTTAGCCATAGCCAGACAATAGTTTTAAACCTACATTTATGTGGTGAAGGATCATCTATCACGGTCCCCCCCGCACCTCAGACCCCCCGTACATCAATCTTATGCACCCGCTGATGCTACTAGCTGTAATTTGTTGCTATTCAAGTACTAAGTAAGTGAATGTGTTGTTTCGAACACAATTTTATGTTATAACAATATTTTTGTGCGCTTAAAAATAATGTAAGGGGTTCAAGTATTACGTAAGCAGATTTACTGCAATTTATCCCCCCCCCCTCTTATCAGCAAAAGTAAGCAAAGCTCAAAAATAATAGTACCTACATAAAGGTATTAATTTTTTGTAAGAATCCTCGAAAATGCATCTCGTTTTCAAGCATAGACAACGTGTGGGTAATATGTGTAAAATAGTAAATAATTACTGTTGACATAATCACCAAATCAGAGAATCAAAAACCCACCTCCCAGTAAGTGCTTACGTAATACTTGAACAGCCCCTAACTAGAAATATAAAAGCTATTGATAGAATGTTGCCATCTCGTAATTGGTAAGCAACTACTCAAACTTAAAAAAATAGTTTTCACTAACGATTCAAAACTTTATAGATTCACTAATAATCTTAAACTGATAGTATTCTTATTGTGCAATAGTCGTTAAATTATTAAACGTGAATGTTATGCAGAAATTAATGTGTACTGTTAACATGTAAAATGGAAGAGACTGCCCATGGACACAGGGAATCCTAGTGCACTTTATTTTTAACTAAATGTATTTTTTATTATTTAAATAAACTTCTTCTTTCTTTCTTGCTTTTAAAGTGTAGTTATTGAAATAAACTGACTCTTGTATTTACATGACAGTTATGGTGAACATAAATTTTACAAGAAATAAATAAATTTACACTTCCAATTAAGTTTTTATTTGTATTTTTGCGAACAGTGGTTGGGTTACACTCAAACCTGGTCGTGCGTTCAAATCTCAGCTGTGTAACAATTATTTCAACTCTTCTTCATATTATGAAGACATCGTGAAGAATCTGGAACCCTCAAAAATTGATTTCACATCGTCATTATTGTTGCTAATATCACTTTATACCTTTAAAAGAAGTGGTCAAATACAATCTACGGCTAATCCACACTAAGCCGTCTATTATTACTTTAAAATTTACAGTGGCCCATTATATGAATTTAATAAATTACAAATACCTTCAATACTACAAAATTCCTACGAATATTGTAAAAGCGAAAGTTGAGGATTCTCAATCTGGTTCCGATCTCATTGAAAGCGAAACTAAATATATAGTTTTAGTGTTTCGTACGAAAGTAGGATTTTCAAAATAGTTCGGAGAGAATTCGTTTTTTACGCTCATAGCGGAAGATATTGCTCTAGTAAGAGAATAATATGTATTAAAATGCTTTATTTATTATTTAAATGCTAATATTATTTTAATAAAACTGTTGTGGACTGAATAACGCATTTGAAATTACTTTTCTTTGCGTATTTAAAGTAGGTAAGATAATTTAATAACCATATGAATACATATATGGTTTGGATAGAATCCCAATTATATTCGGAATATAAACAAACTAATTAAAATGTTACTGTATTGATATTAAAATTTAAATTACGATAAAATTAGGTTTTACTAACATAATCCTGCCGGTCGTGACTATGACGTATTCGAAGATTCAAATAAAAGTGAGCCTTATATCATTACGTTAAGATGTATTTTACATTGCTCCTAATAGAGGCTTCGTAGGACGAGGGTGGAATCCAACAAAAAGCTGTCGGACCGGTTACTACGAGCTACAACCGATTCCGAAGGAATCAAATGTCCTAATATATTCTAGTTTTTTTTGATCATGCCTCAAGCTTTCGAAAGGGATAGTGAGTTATTCAGAAAACGGACCTGGTTTTTATATATTATTAATAGATATAGAGATCTACCATATGTGGTATTATTAATGGGTGCCAATTTCTGAGTTACTGATATTTTATAAGGAGTGACCATTGTTAAAACAAGATGAACGCGCCTTGGAATATTTGTGCAATGCACTATAACTTAAAGCAATAAATACGTAACTATAATTCTAAGCAATATTGCTAATAGCGGTGATAGAAGCTTTTGATTGAACTTGAACTAAATTCGTTCCCCAGAGATTAAATGTTTATCTTATTTATGTTCGACACTGATTCAAATTCAAACAATTTAGTAAAACAACTTTAAGGTTTTAACTGCACATTATTCTCTCTATAAAAATATATTAGACCATTTATTTCCTATAAAATCATTTGTGATCGTCATTTAAATACTTTATAGGCGCTTAACGTGGAGTTAAGATAAAAAACCTGTCTTCTTTTCCCGGGTATTTTTAATACTTAATTATTGATAATACTCCTGTGTTACCTTTTAGTTCTGGGCCTCAGATTTCTGTATCTGTTTCGTGATCATTTCCTTTTTAAGGTAAGTAGGTGATCAGCCTTTTGTGTCAGCGATTTTGAGCGAGCACATTTTGAGTCGACAAGTATGCCTGTCATAGACATCCCGCTTTCCTCACGATGCCAAATACAAGTAAGTGTTAATTGCTTTGATTTTGGTCGCTTTGGAGTTGAGATTCTTGGGCCGTGGGGTTCAAGTGCATAGACGCTTATCAAAGATTTAAGTTTTCGCCTGGTAGATAGTACCGGTAACCCCAGAGCTGGTGCTTTCATCACTCAACGAAATAAGTATCGCAATACAGCGAGGAATGCATTAAAGATACACTGCCACAGCGACCTAACTTTTTACACTTGTTTAATCTTCTATTTATCAATGTTTAATTATTATTAATATAAATATCATTCACTATTCGAATTAACGCTTTCCTAGTACATAGGGTAATATTAAGTAATTAAGAGCTTAGAAATAAAAATAAACAAATGCTATCTGTAATACATAATATAAATCTTGTTTACATAGACTGCATTTAAAAATTCCTTTCGCTAATTTTATGTTGATGAGTGTTTATGCAAGGAACTGGTTGGAACAACAATCACTTTGAGGTGAATGATACACCTTGATATTGAACTGGTTACTCGCAGTGACCCCTGGCTTTGACTCATTACAAAATTGTTCTATAAACACAAGGTTTTATATACATGTAATAATATAGAGGCCTTATCTCCGAGGTACCACCCCGAGTAGAACAATAGATTAGAATAGAAATAAAATAGAAAAATATCGAAGTCACCAATTATTTGGCTATAGGGTCGGTTTTAAAGGCCGGCAACGCACTTGCGAGCCTTCTGGCAATGTGAGTGTCCTCCGTATAGAACAATAGATGAGAATAGAAATAAAATATAAAGGAGACTCCAATTATTCGGGTATGTTTCAGGGTAGGTTTTAAAGGCCCGCAACGTACTTGCGAGCCTTCTGGCAGTGTCCATGGGCGGCGGTATCACTTAACATCAGCTGAGCCTCCTGGCCGTTTGCCGTTTACGTTTAAAAAGAAAGGAGTGTCGTATGTCAAATTCAATCCTTACAATGTAACATCGAAGATATATTAAGTTCAGACAGATTTACCCCAGACCTCATCAGACAATAAGGAGGAACAATGGCCGGCTATCGCTTTCGAGAGATCTCTTCCAGGCCACCTTTTATTCAGAAATAAAAATGAACTACATTTGTATTATCAGGCAAATAATACATATTTGAGTGACTGCCTGTGAAAGCGTTTTAGTTTAATTTACATGATTATTATTTAATTACGCTTCGATACCTTGAACATATAACAGCCTAAATAAATGATTAGGCACCGAGTGGTCTTATATATGTCACCGTAAAATTGTAAAAACCGTTAGATTGTAATCTATCTTGCGAGATTGTAAACTGTCGAAAGATTGTGAACCTCAGCGTACTGCTTACAATTTAACGTATTCGGTAGATTAGTACAATCTACCGACTACACTAACTTAGTTATCATTCAAACTTTGGTCAATTACAGATTAATTTTACTTCCCAACAATTTCATATAACTACCGAATAATAATACGTTAATTTGTAAGCAGTTCGTTAAGGTTCACAATCTTTCGACAGTTTACAATCTCGCGAGATAGATTACAATCTGACGGTTTTTACAATTTTACGGTGACATATACAAGCGATTAACAACCCTATATAGATATATCTACTGAGGGTGAAATGCAAGAATTAACAAAAAATAAAAATAACAAATAACGTTAGAATTATATACTTATAATTAACTAAAATCTAGAAAGAAGTAAACGATAATCTTAAGGTAATTCATAGAAAAAAAATAATTATAAGTAGCTAATAACAAGGTAGAAGAGAAGAAGATTCTTAAATGAATTTAAAATACTGACTCGTTTTCAAGAGGAGTTATTATTACTGATATGTCAGACACAATAAATATCTTGAGGTATTTTTTGTATATGTCGACGAAAATCCACTTTTTGCTTAATACTATGCAACTTTTACTTACAATAGAATGTATTAATAACCCTGACCTTTAAAATAAAACTACTTTGTATAAGAATAACATTAAAACCAGATTTAGACAACGATTTATAACTCAAATAAGTTGTTAAAAGGTTCTTAAATTACAGGGATAAATATAAATCATTATGATTTTAATAAGATAAATCTTATCCGATTTAACTAAAGTACTTCTATCACACGCAGAGCGGTGTTGGCCACGTGGCTTCAGCGTGAGACTCTCATCCCTGAGGTCGTGGGTTCGATCGCCGCATACTAACTGAGGCAAGTCTCGCACTTTTATTGTTACATTAAATGACACACCCGATACTAGTCAAAACGTCACTGTCATCAATCTTTCAAAAACCACGCACACTGTAAAGCACGTGAAACGTCGGATAAATTTAAAATTATGTTAAATAATTGTAAATTTATAATAATACATAACTTTAATCAGGTTAAAAAGTTTTTTCTTTACATTAATTAATTTGAAAATGATCGAGGTCGTCATTTCTCTATATGGTTGAAGTAATAATAACTGTTTTTTATTAGTTATATTAGATCAATAAAATTTAAAATTTTTGGCATTGGTACTTATTATCAAATAATAATTCCAATGCTATATTAACATTAAGAGCAGTGTTGGCCTAGCAGCTTCAGCGTGCGACTCCATGAGGTCGTAGGTTCGATCCCCGGCTGTGGACAATGGACGGTCTGTCTATATGCGCTTAACATCCGCTAGAACGGTTAAGGAAAACATCGTGAAGTAACCAGCTTTAGACACAAAAAGTCGACGGCGTGTTTCAGGCACAGGCTGATCACCTACTTGCCTATTAGATTGCAAATAAATATGAAATAGATACTGAAATCCAGAGGACAGGGGACCTAAAAAGGTTGTAGCGCCACTGATTTGTTTTATTTTCTATCACATGACAGCGTTGACACTGTTTGACAGAAAGACACAAAGGGTTATAATTTAGTTAAATGGCTATGTATATCGAGAGTGTCCATGGGCGGCGATATCGCTTACCATCAGGTGAGCCTCTTGCCCGTTTCCCTTGTTATATAAAAAAAAATGAAAAAAAAAACGCACCTAAGGAAAATTACGTTCCATGGTCGATCTCGGTTAATTAAATGATTTTTAATTGTCTGACGTAGTTATCGCCTTAATTAATAAGCGTAAAGTGAATTCTGGCAAGGTTTTTTATTATTTTTTGATGAATTCTTTATAACTGACTAGCGGCTCGTCCCTGCTTCGCACGAGTGGACATTTAATTTTTTTTAAATTTTTTGTAAGATTTGTTCTTTATTATTGTGCAACATTTTTCGTTCTATCATCAATAGTTTTCGCAGCGCGTGATGAAAGATATTTTAAACGCTTTTTACACCTTGGGTAACATTGTAGTTTAACGATCCTTATTTTTTCTTGCAATTAAAATAGCCTATATTAATCAGCGATAATGTAGCATTCAAATGGTGAAAGAATTTTTAAAATCGGTCCAGTACTTTATGAGCCATTTCGTTACAAACATACTTACATACAAATCTTTCTCTTTATAATATTAGTATAGTACACACCCATACAATAAGAAGTGGTCGGCAATATAGACAAGAAGATTTTTTATTTATTATTAAATAATGTAACCTAATAACGAGTGTGAACCTCTTGGCAAAATCACAGCTTGGTTCCTTCTTTTCTATCCACGATGTTTTTAATAACGTGAGGATTACGTTCCCACTCTTCTGCAAAGGACCGTTCAAGTATTACCTACGAGCTTCTAAAGTCTTTAAAATTGCGTATTTTTAAAGACTTTAGAAGCTCCCTCCTCCCCATGTAACGCAACATAACGTTTTTCTGTACCCCCCCTCCCTTAACGTTACGTAACATTTAAGTGACCATTAAAGACACAATCATGTTAAACAAAGTAATACCTTTGTTATTGTATTAATTGCGTTTGCAGTTGTAATAAACAAAAGAAGAGATTTTTAAGTTATATGCACAACATCCTTTATATGTTCTAAAAACTTTTCTTTGTTTTTTAGTTTTTCTTTAGCCTTTAAAAGGGTTGCCAATTAATTCCCCAGTTTTTTTATTAAAATAAAAAATGTTACGTAACGCGTTGTTTAAATACCCCACCCATGTATCGCACTGTAACGTTTATAAAGACTCCCCCCTCCCCCCAAATTGCGTTACATAATACTTGAACGGTCCCCAATGACTATTTTAGCTCCCTGCAGTTTTGTGAAGTATGTTGCACTGATCTTAGTCGTCTCTTTGGAACATACCAGACATGTTTAATTAGATTGAAGTCGGGACTTCGAGCTGGCCAATCTAACCGACAGACAGATCTTAGATATTAACATTCGAAACAACGTTGCTAACAAATCAATAAATAGTATTTATAATTCAAATAAAATATAAAACAAAATATACATTATTTTTGCTTCATATTTGTGAATAACAACTAGAATATATCGTGGAAAGACCCCAGTTTGTCTCGTGTTTAAAGAAAATGTTTATACACTCGATATACGTATATGTAAAATTAATGTACCTTTCCACGCAATTCTCGCTTGTCTAGTCACCTACGTTGTTGAGGTAGGTCATGGGCAAGGTGACATTCGCTTTACATTATACATTTAAAGGGAATTATACTTCTAAATGTTTCATTAGAATATTGTTTTATGAAACTGTTTTAATTAAATTAAAACACGTAATAATTGTTTTAACTATTAAATGCATACATATCCACCGTTCGTTTTTAAATTAACTTGCACAGAGAAATGGCAAGCACTGTTTGCCTTTTTGAAGTTATACTTCTTTAGGCGCGTTATGAAAAATTGATGAGACTGAAATTTTACGATGCGCGCGCACCGTGACACAAAATTATCAGTATAAAGTTGCCCACTAATGTATTCTTTTTAACCAGCCGGGCGCCGAGCGTGCGCGAGCGAGATGGGAATAAGACAATCTACAAGTAAAAAGAAATAGAATATGCGTGAAGTTAGCAGCTATGCCAAGAATTTTGATTGACAATAATAACCTTTGTTGTACCTCTTAAACAAATAAAGGCGTTTTAATTATTTTTTCAAAGAAATTTAGCAAAGCTTTTTTACAAAGACCTATTGTTAGTTAGATAAAAGGTTATGAAACATACCTAGTTATTAAATTGAATGAATAATATAACCAAATAATAAATAATAATAATTATTATTAATATTAATTAATAATTGAATAATATACTAAATATTTAATATTAAAAAAAATAAAGAAAGCCAAAGAAGTATAACTTCTTACGAGCGTACATAAGTACACGCACCCTTTTTTATTTTTATATCCTAGGTGGAAATGCAGCGCATCCCCTGCCCTCAAAAGATGCACGGGTACGTGGGACTCGACCCACTCCAGAATCTCTGCTATTCGAAGACTGGGTGAGCAATACCCACTAAAACCACCTCGAGTAGTTCCTTCAAAGTCGCCTTACAGAGGTCGTCGCTGTCGCATTCTACCGGGATCAAGCACTGTTTGCCTAGAGGCTTCACCGTGCGACTGTGTAGGTAGGTACCAATAAACTTTCTGAGATTAGACCCAAAAAATACGATGGCGTTCGCATTGCAGAAAGCTGATAAATAGTAGGTGTACTATTACATGAAAAAAACAATACGAAATAGATACAGAAATCTGAGGCCCAGACCTAAAACATTGTAGTGCCATTAGGTTTTTTTAAGAGACCTGTCAATGATTTTAAAATATATTCGGAATAATTGCAGCTGAATTCCATCATCGGAAGTCATGGCAGAATACGAAATACAATCTGTACCATCACCTCGACGTACGTCATTCCACAACTTAAGGCAGTTTTTGCCGTGCACCACCACTATATGGAACTAGCTGCCCACTGAAGTATTTCCGAACCAATTCGACTTAGGGTCCTTCAAGGAAAGAGCGTAAATTCTTAAAAGGCCAAAACCAATTCTTAAAAGGCCAATACCAATTCTTAAAAGGCCAAATCCAATTCTTAAAAGGCCGGCAACTTGCCAACCATCTGGCAATGTGAATGTCCATGGGCAGCCTGCCCGTTTGCTCAATAAAAAAAAAGGACTTATATCTGATATTAATGCTACGGATAGTCGAGTTTTCTAACAGACTACTACACATTTAAATAAAACTTATATAAAGAATATATACGCGAGTTTATTACATTACACCAAATAATCATAAGAACTTTTTTATCTACCCATAACAATGTAGTATTTAATTAAGATGCTGGACTACTGCGCAGTAGGTCTTGTAATTCTTATAAATTTTTCCATTTATCTAGAGTTGCATTGTCCATAAATATTACGCAAAGTAAACACGGCAAATCAAAATATCAACTTTAAAAGTCATTTTGTGCATAATTCGTGGCTAAACCTAGTATAAAACAATCTAAAATGAACTTTATATTAGAAGGCGTAAAGTTAAAATTTGGCTGTTTTTTTTTGTCATGTCCTCTCAAGGTCGGTGCATGAACTGTAGGAAACAACTAGTTTTGTGTTAAACAGTTTATTTATTATGTAATCGAAACTGAAAGTTAGAATAGTGAAATCAGTAGGTCTCGAATGCGTTCGACTATTTATGAGGCTTCAATAATAATATAGACGCTCCTCTGATACACCAATGGCACTACAATCACAACAGTCATTTGTTTATTCTAATAGGCAAGTGGTTTTCATCTTCTGTGGCTGAACGCCGTTGGGGGTAGCGACAGCATGTTTTTCCTTCACCGTTTGAGCGAATGTTCAAGGCAGAAAGTCCATTGGTGCACAGCCGGGGTCGAACCTACGACCGCAGGGGTGAGAAACGCAAGGTTCCTCACGATGCATGCCGATTTCCTCACGATGTTTTCCTTCACGACGAGCGCATGTTAAATGAGCACAAAGTCCATTGGTAAACAGCCGGAGATCGAATCTACAACCTCAGGTATGAGAGTCGCACGCTGAAGCCACTAGGCCAACACTGCTCTGAATATGAAATTAACAAACCTAAAACTAATAACCAATTACAGTCGTATATTTGTGAAAATAAGACCGATTTATATTCCCTTCTAGACAAGTTTAGGTTAAATAATTAAAGTACCTTTTTTTTAGTCCAACTGCCATATAACCACTGGTTATAGGAAAAATAACGACTGCAGTAATTTCGTTTGTTCGTCAAATCATGACGTGATTTATTGGTTGCAAATTTTAATTAAAACGTCAGCCGATCAGTTGTGTGAGTGCTGCCAACGATTTTGATGCATTTACCGAAATAAAACTGTTATTATGAACAATTTTGCTTTGTGATATGTGGACTCCAATTAAACACTTACTTAGTGCTAATAATAATAGTAATAACTTATATATCTTAAGCTCATCTAAAAAAACTGCAATGAATTTAAAAATTGTCCTGTCAGTGCTATGCTATAGCGCTGGCAGCTTTTGCAAGCTGTATTTAGTTAAACGAGGAAAGCACCAGCTCTGGGCTCACCGTTAATTGATGTTTGGCGTCTGTACTCTTTTACCCACATTTAAAAAGAGAGAAAAACTAATTTATCAATAATAATACAGTGATTAACTTTTGTAAATTCTATATAATGCTCGACTCTCCATATTCTTATTTATTCAACTGGATCATTCAGCAGTCTTACGTATTACGTTTATACGTATGTAAGTATAACGTATGTTTATACATAATAAATCATCTTTTTATAGTGCCATCTCCTTTTGAAGGTTGGCGATTGTCATAGCTACTTTAATTTTATGCCGCATTTCTGATCAATTATTTGGTCAAATCCAAACCATTGTCTAAAATTCTTCAACCAAGACGTGCGTCTTTGACCAGGTCTCCTTCTATCTACTTTGCCTTGTATGATTAGTTGAAGGAGCTCGTATTTTTTGGTACTTAGACGTGTCCAAAATCTTATAAAGTTGAACAAATATATTGGTAACATTTTTTTTTTTTTTCTGCGGTTATTTGCAATCAGCCCCAAGGCTATGAGCAAATTTTTTCTGTGGTGCTGTCATGTGGAGTGACTTCCCATTGGAAGCATCTACTCATCTTCTGTCTAGAGCTACTGCCGGTCTTCTAGCTCTAGAATATGGTGACGTTTTAGTCGACTCACATACTGTCTAATGGTGAGTTGGCGAGCAAGTGTATTCGGGTGACAGCTTAGCCGCTCTTTGTACTTAGCTGCCAGTCTCCGGATTTCTTCTTTGATTGTTCTTATGTTGAGGTGCTCGTGAACTTCGTTGTTTGTAATGTACCAGGGTACTTTTGCAACTGCTCTTAGGATCTTGTTCTGTTGTCGCTGGAGTATGTTTATGTTGGTATCACTTGCGCTGCCCCATAGTTGGAGGCCATATGTCCAAATGGGCTTAAGGATGACTTTATATATAAGAAGTTTGTTATCTAGAGAAAGTCTTGAGTTTCTACCTAGCATCCAGTAAAGGCTGTTGTACTTTAGCTGTAGCTCCTGCTTTTTACATTTGATGTGGTGCCTCCACGTTAATCCACGATCAATGTGTAAGCCAAGATATCTTACATGGTCGCTGTGGGGCAGAATACATTGGTCCAACTTTACAGGTGGGCAGTCTCCTCTTCTAAGGGTGAAGGTCACGTGTACTGACTTCGCGGCACTAGCTTTTATTTTCCATTTTTGCAGCCATTCGTTAACTTTGTCAAGGCCTTTCTGCAAGTCCTCTGATGCAAGTCCTGGGTCTTTATTGCTTGCTAATATAGCGGTGTCGTCTGCAAATGTTGCTGTGGTTATTCCTGGCAATAGCGGCAGGTCAGCAGTGTACAACGTGTAGAGCATGGGGCCGAGAACAGATCCTTGTGGTACCCCGGCATCAATGTTTTGAAATTCCGAAGTGGCGTCACCTTCTTTTACATAAAATATGCGATCCTCTAGGTAAGATTTGAATATTGGAAAGTAAGAGTGGGAAATATTCTGCTTGATCTTACATAGCAGGCCTTTGTGCCAGACCTTGTCAAATGCTTGTTGGATATCCAGAAATGCTGATGAGCAGTATTCCCTTTGTTCTAAGGAATTTCTTATGGCGTCACATACTCTGTGAGCTTGTTCCACTGTGCCATGGTATTGTCTGAAGCCGAATTGATGATCTGGTATTACTTTGCGCTCCACAAGGCTTGGCACAATTCTACGAAGTATTGTCTTTTCCAATACCTTGGAAAGAGTAGGCAACAGACTGATTGGTCGGTAGGATGTTTTTTCGGTCATCAGTTTGCCAGCCTTATAAATCATGATGATTTCTGAGATTTTCCACGCAACTGGGAAGTAGCCTATTCGTAACATAGCATTGAAGAGTATAGTGATGAAGATCATAGCCTTTCTCGGTAGTTCCATCAATACTTCTTTAGTTATCAGGTCGTAACCTGGTGCCTTTTTACTGTCCAGGCATTTGATAGTTTTTATGACTTCTGCAGGCGACACAGGTCTAGGGGGATGATCCATTTGAAGGTCTTGATTTAGAACTTGGTCAACATATTCATCTGATGAGTTGTCCAGTGTTACATTAGGTTTAAAGGAGCTTGTTAGATAGTTCGCAAACAAGTCCGCTTTGTCCTGGCTCGTTCTGGCCCAGCCGTTTTCCTTTTTAATTGGGGCTTTTGATTTGTTAGGTTGGCTACAAGAACGGGTGATTTTCCAGAGCGAATAGTTGCTGGCCTTAGTAGCGGTTAGAGACTCCAACTTTGCTTGCATTGTTAAGTCATTAACATTCTTTATAGCTTCCTTCAATTCTACAATGGCTTTATTAAGGGCTGTTTTGTCTTGTGGATGACGACTCAGTTGCCAAACTCTGCGCAATCTGCGATTCTTCTGAATCATCATCTTTATTTCCAATGGTATGTTTGTGTGCTGGTTTTTGTGTTCAGTAGTAGGCGTGCTTCTCCACGCAGCAGCTTGTATGAGATTAGTAAACTGCACTAGTGCTGTTTCAATTTCGTCTGCTTCTTTAAGTCTCACATTTAGATTAAGGTTTTCATCTATGTGTTCCCTGAAGGAAGGCCAATCAGTTTGCTGTACAAGTTTGCTATACAATCTTATCGGTCTCTCGACTTCAATTATAGTGGAGCTGACAGTTAATAAGACTGGAGTGTGATCAGATGAACCATCAGCACATGATTCGATCTTTATGTATTGTTTAGAGAGTCCTTTTGTTAGGAAGAAATCGAGGATGTCCGGGATTCGATTGTGATCAGCTGGCCAGTTGGTAGGTTCTGATGGAGCAATTATGTTTAGGTGATTTGTATCGATGCTCAACATCAATTGTCTTCCCCTAGTTGTTATTAATCTTGACCCCCAATGCACATGTTTGGAGTTCCAGTCGCCTCCTGTTATAAAGCGATTGCCTAGAGTCGAGAAGAAATGAGAGAACAGGTCGGCGTCTATTCGATGTTTTGGTGGACAGTAAACAGCTGAGACATTAAAGTATCCACCTCTGTCTTGTATTGCGACCGTAGTGGCTTGTATTTGCTCGGTTCTATATTCAGGCAGTAGATGGTGCTTTATTTTGTTTCTAATAACTATAGCTGATCCTGCATGTCCTGTTCCATCTGGGTGGTGTATATCTGGAACCCTTTAATTTTGACAGTGGTTTTGTCTGTGCAGTGTGCTTCCGATATTAGGACTATGTCTAGCTTGTGCTCAGTTATTAGTATCTCGAGTTCATTTTTATTGGGTGAGAGACCATTTATGTTCCAGGTCGCCAGTCTTAACCCAAGGCCGGTTAGCCTTGTAGTTTGGTTATGAGCGTAGTCATGAGACTCATTAGAGTACTCATTTGTTGTAATATTAAGTCACATTTCTCATTTTGTTTGGTGAGGAGAGTTTCTAATAATGTAGGGTTTTGGTTAGCATCAGGTGAAGCATTTTCTTTGTCTGGAACTTTTCTAGCAGCTCCCACGTAAGAGAGTGGTTCGTTTTCCTTACCAATGAAGGAAGATTGTTGGGCAGTGTTTCTTGGAGCGTTTACGGCTTGAATCGTGTTTTCTTTTGCGGTAATGTGTCTGTCAGTTCTTTGATGGCCATATTTGTTAGTTTTTCTATCAAGAATTTCTCTGTATACTTCACAACCCTTATAGTTCGCCGGGTGTGAGCCATTACATAGTGCACATTGGGCGGGTGTATTTCTATCCCGCTTTGGACAGTCTGAGGTTTTATGTGCTTGCGCACACTTCACGCAGCGGAAAGGTCTCATGCAGTAGTTCTTTGTGTGTCCATATTGCTGACACCGTTGGCACTGTACTATTGAGTTTTTCTTTTTGGGATCCTCTATGGTTACAGATTGGTGGTAGATGTATTTAATTTCTTTAGCTGCCTTATTGTTGTGGCTAGGTAGGAGATTAACAAAGAATGTTGAGGTAGGTTTTTTTTCTGGGCCATATCTGGAATTAATAATTTCCCCGACCACAGTATTTCCAGTTTTTTCAATTTCATCCTTTATCTCGCTTATAGGTGTTGTGTGGTGAAGATTCCGAATGACAATACGACAGGGTCGTTTTTCTTTTTTGTTAAATGTGTGACCAATTAAGCCACTAACACGGAATTTAGTGATGATTTTTTTGTAGGCCTCTGTATCTAGGGTGTTGATTCTTAGTTGGTTTCTGTTCATTATCCGAAATGTAAATGAGCTTTTATCTGTAACTGTTTCCACGAGTTCCGTTAATTTATTGACATCTTCTATACCATATAATATTATGGGTGGAGGCTTGCTGGGTTTTTTTTCCACTGGTTTTTTTGTTGTAGTGGGTTCTTCCATTAGGTCAATTGTTAGTTGACTGAACATATTGCTGGTGGTTATATTCTCTGGAGAGTCACTGACTTTTTTTCGTTTCGGATTTCTCGTGTTTGGTACTCTTTGCCAAGACGGGGGGCATGGAGTGCCTTGCTGGCTTGGTGCATTTTGCATGGTCGTGTCTCCCGGTAGTTCTGTCACGGTTTGTGAGCTTTCTGGAGGGTTACTTCCTAAGGAATTGCTTCTGGGCCTGGTGACGAACAAGCTGCGGTGAATGTCCTGCTGGGTTAACTTTTTCCTTGGGCCACTCATTTTATTATACGATCACTGTTGTGTAAAATAGTTTATCATATAATGTAAGCACCCCTATTTTTGTGGTATGACTCCCAGATAAAGCAAATTTTTTTTTTATTATTATTATTAATTTCTTTTTTTTTCTTTTTTTTTTTTATTATTATTATTATTTCTTTTTTTTTTTTTTTTAATTAATTTTGTGCTCCGGTATCCCCTTTTTTCTTACGCGTTTACTTAAACTACCTTGCGGACACTACCCTCTATTGACAAATGTTGTTATTTCATGTATGTATCCCCATATACGATATTCTTATTTAAAATGAAATATCAAATATTGATTTAGTTATTATAAATTGAGAAGAAAGAAAAAGAAAAAAAAAACAACAAATAAATTGTCCACTACTGAGGATTGAACTCGAACCATATGAGTGAGTCGCCGGCACTTAAACCGATTTGACCAAATGTCTTTTCTAAACTTCATCGAAAATATTGTACTTGTTACACGCGTTACAAACACTGAATGAGTCAAAAGTTGTATCAAGTCTTGACACGTGTACCGTTACTTTCTTGCACAAATAAGTTGTAAGTACGTACAAATAAGTGGTAACATTTAGATGGAAAACAATTAACTGTCCAATGACCCCTGGATGGAGCAGAAGCCGTCCACAGTGGCCATCGCATTCGGTCTTCAGACTCGTAATTCATCTGGCTCCAAGTCTTTCTGGACCTCATGCCTTATCAGCAACTGTCAGGTTTGCTTGGGACGGCCACGCTTCCTTTCCTTGCGAGTTCCAATCAAGCGGCTGCTAAGGGATGTGTTTGGATACTCCTCGGAGTGTATGGCCTATCCACATCTACTAACTAATCAGCCAATAATATAAAAAAAGAATGTGTTTACTTATGTACACGCGTTAGAAATTATACTTCTTTGGCGTATGGAAAAAAAATAACTAAAATGCAGTAGTGATTAACGATAAATATTAAAATTAATCAATAAAATTATTATTAGTAAATACTATCACCGTCGCATATGAAATTGATTTAATAAAAACACCAAAATAATATTTATTTATTCACACTGTTTAATTGTACTGTTACGAAACACGTCTTCTAAATATAAAAATACTAGAATATACAACTTGAACATAGTTATTATCGATTTTCATGCCACCTACAACTAACTTCATTCTATTAATTTTGTGTAATGGTGCACGCATATATACATACTTATATTAGTATTTCAACCTATGACCTTTACCAAACGCAAAAGTAGAGGCGTGAAGTTATAAATGCTTCTATGCAGTAACTCGTGAGGCAGAGACTTCCAGAGGTTTTCCATAAATTAGTGGCTGTCGGTTGCGTGACGTTGCACCACAGGCAGCTACACTACAAGACACATTTACTGAAACATACGTTCCATTCCAAGAAACGAATATACGTCTTTAACACATTACATATAAAATGAAAAAGCTAGAAAAATGTCCTATGCGCAACAATTGCGGTGAAGATAAATAATATAAAATAACCTGACTTAGAAGATTAGAGATATAGATATTCAAGAAAAGAGCGTACCAATTCTTAAAAGGCTGGCAACACTTGCAGGCCTTCTGGCAATGTAAGTGACAATGGGCCACTTACCATCAGGTGGGAGGCTCATCTGATGTTAAGTGCAGTAGGTAGTAGCCCCGTTTGCCTACTACTGCACTTCATGAAAAGATAAATAAAGATTGACCAAAAAACAAGAGCCGATTCTGAAATATACCAAGGTATGCCCAGTGTTAAATGTTGTCAAAATGACGCAATATGCGTAATTTGTCTTTTGTTTTACATACCCATTGCCAAGATGCCAATTTCACTTCATAGTAAATACTCATATAGCTCACTCTTATTGGTACAGTATACAACAATAGTTATCTGTGCTAGGTCATTCTTATTTCTTTTCCATATAAATGTAGTCAAAATATCCATAATACAAATTAAGGAAAAGAAGTATGCCCTATACCTTTAGCTTAAAATGCAATTTACACATTATATCGTTTATTTTATTTGTATATAATTAAAAATTAATAATGATCATGGACGTGTTATTAACAAGGGTGAATTGCATCTTTTAAGTTTGGTATTTGTTGGTATTTGACATATAATTTTTAAAAGTATATTGAATTAACGAAACTAAAATAGATGGCCAGAAGTGTAACAAAGTTTCTTCGTAGTAAGACGAATAGCATAAGTTCTGTGAGTTTACAAAAAACTGCATTATCCCCTAATGATCTTAACATAAAACGTTTGTATTAGTATATACATAGGTGATATTGGACATAGTTGACCCGTCCACCTAAAGAAAGTTTCATGAATTTTACGTCCAGACTTACAGATAACAAACTAAAAATAAATTATATAAATAGTTATTATTTAAGAATTGACTTGCGCAAAATTAAGAATATCCATCTAAATCATCATCAGCACACTCCACATACCACACATTAGGTAATTTTATTTGTATATATTAGGTATTCGATCTTTGGTTATATCTAAAGTATAATTATTCATTGTTACATATAATTTATATTAGCTATGTATAAGTAATGTACCTAAGTTTAAGATCTAGGCCTCGTGAAATCAATTTCATATAATATCACTATTCCTTCACTGGCCTGTCTCTTTCCATGCATGTGAGTGTTACCACTATCAAAAAGTACTTTAGCAGATTCTTTAGTACCAACCTGAAGAAATAATGTTACGCTGGAAATAATTTGTACAGCCAGTATTTAATAGATACAATTACAGGAGAGGAAGTAAAATAAAAGCGATTTGGGAACAGAGGTTGGAAAATGGGAGAAATGTGGAAAGGTCTTTGTAACTTCAGCAATATAAAATTTCCTTTTAATAATCTAGTAATGAATCTATGTATTTCCAACACACAAATACACAGTATTTACAATAACAGCGAGGTAATGCTGCCAACATTAAAGATACACTGCCACAGAGACCAAACTTTATATATTTGTTTGAATTTTTCTTTTTATTGATTTTTAATTATTTTAATTATTACTATGTATATTGAAAACTAGTAATTAGTTCTCGATATATTTTTGAAGTTATACTTCTTTAGGCGCGTTATGAAAGATTGATGAGAGTGAAATTTTACGATACGCGCGCACCGTGACACAAAATTAACAGAATGAAGTTGTCCACGGAAGATGCTACGGCATTGGACATAATTAATCAACATTCAAGTAATAATAGAATTTATGTTACACTTAAATGTAAGAGAATAATAATAAATAGTTATTTATTGAACCTTTTCCAGTCTTTGATTATTTAATTGTAATTAATTATTTGCATGCAATCAAAAACTATTTTTAATAATGCCATAGAAGTATAACTTCTTACGCGCGTACATAAGTACACGCACCCTTTTTTTTATATAATTCGATGTTCCAGTAGGTTTCAGTTTGCAAAATGAAATGCTAATAACAACCATGTAAGTATCAGTTCGATCAGTCCTTTGTCCCGAAAACAGAACTATAACATATAGACAAGTGAATCGGGAATAAATTGCTGAAAGCTCATCACAAATTCAATTCAGCTTGATTTGCTTTATTTGCTGGAGCCAATCAATTGACGAAAAAATGTAAAACAGTTTCTGACGTTGTGTAATTTGGTTCCGTTGCGTTTTATTATTGCATAGTAAATGCAAGTAGAATCATGTGCATGTAAGGAGTATTTAAACATTAAATATATTTCTTAACGAATATAATATACATAATATATTATATATACTTAAATAACTAGACGACCTCCAATCTCGCGTCGTGGAACGTGCGGGGTACCGCGTGGTAGTTACCTCCTTTCGCGGGGTTTCATTTTTTTCCACCTCACAAAAATGAGGTGGTGACCAAATCGGCCGGGTACCAGATTAGGTGCGTGCTAGGCTTGGCAACGGACTATGGTGGGTGAGCGAACTGCAACGTGGCGTCGGATCCGAACTGAGAATCTCCCGCGGGAAGATACCTAGACGTTTCAATGCTTTACAGCGAATGTGGGTAGTTCACTAGTTGAATCGCCGTGAATCGGCAATAGATGGCGTTGATATATCAAAGTCTAAGAAACTTAAATGATAATATTATATAGCTCTTATTGTACTAGATTTTTTTTAATTAAAACATTATAACAAATACATTAGTTAACTCGTTTGTAAACGTCGTAAGTTTTATGTTCATTATTACCTAAAATTTAATATAGGCACAGTAAATGACTTTCTGACTAAAAATTTCATCTCACAGGCTTTAAAACTGTATGGTTAATCAAAGGTATTGTTATAATAAATGTCAAAAGTACAAGTACCTATATATAATGTATACCTTGACATTTACATACATCATAATAATAGTAGGGAACCCTGCCGTATCATTCGGCTCGCAGTTTAATCGTTTAAATCAACACGGGTCGATCAATTCCGGAATCCTTTCATATGCCTCTATCATTGTACCCATTCCGTTAATAACCATTTTATTCACATACAATCATATTCTGATACCATAGGATGCTTAATAAAAAACAGTTTTTACGAAAGTCCTCAATAGCCTAATGTTTACATTAAAAATCGAAAATATTGTGAAACATTTCAAATGTATCGATAGCTGTTTTATTTCAGCGAAACTATTAAAACAAGTCGGGAATTCTCCTATTATCAAGGCAAATACACATAGAATATAAAAAAAATCTTAAGTCAAAGAATTAATAAATCTCTAAAACTACTATGTAACAAATGAAATAAGAATAAATAAATTAGTGGCGCAGAGGATTATACCTTTTTTTAGGTCTGGATTAGATTTCTCTATCCGTTTCATGATCATTTGTCAATCTAATAGGCAAGTAGGTGATCAGTCTGTAATTTTTGGTTAAGGCAAGGTTTCCTCACGATGTTTTCCTTCACCGTATGAGCAAATGTTATATGCGCAAATAAAAACACAGCAAATGATATACCAGACCTAATACTGTTACATATCCATACGATGGTACTTTTAAAAATCCTTTACGATTTACAATTTAAAAGTCGAATCTGCGAGTTTAAAATGTGAATGAAAAAACAATAGTTATACCTATTAAAACTGCCGTTTACCAAGAGAACGCACTGAAACTCATAATTTTTTAATTGAATATTCCTGCCTCTGAATATAAAGCTTAATTTGTTAATTAACGAATGTGCACGCAATTTTGAGCGTAAATAAATGTACTTAAAATAAATTGGCACTTTTAAAGCACATGCTCTCGACATAATGGAAAACCCGATGAATAAAAGCCTTCGAGCCTGGAAAACTGTAGTGAAATTTTCATAAATAACGTGCTTGATAACTATCATTGGAAAATAGTGTAAAAATAGTGCTACACTTGGTATCGTTTATTGGTATTGTCTGTAATTCTTAATTCTTTACACGCAAGAAGGTGAGTTACTAACTGACACAAGCCGTCGATTGTATTAGAAATACCGGTTTTCTCACGAAGTCACTGCTTAGTTTTACTCGGGTTATGTTAGACGCATTTTTATTTTTATTTATACATTTTTGTTAAATATATAGTTAAATATAGTAACGTCCTCAATTTTTTAAGTTACACTTCTTTAGGCGCCTTATGAAAAATTGATGAGAGTTAAATTTTACGATGCGCACCGTGACACAAAATTAACAGAATAAAGTTTCCCAGTGAAACGCTTATTAAGTTGAGGAAAAAATGCTACCAACAAAACAGAAATCGAACTTCTGTTAGTGGCGCATGTTGACACGCGCCTCTGTTAATTTTATAGTGACTGTTTTGTGCGGTTTTGTGAACTATTGTGAGGTAAGGTTTCAGTATCAGTCAAACCTCTCTTTGTTCCCAAACTAATACCATCTCCAAATCCTTACGACTGACAATTGTATGCCTTTCTTCTTCGTAAAGATACTCGTAACTCAGGAAATATTATTTTAGTATAAATTGTGTATCGACGGCCACCGTACCGTTCCTTGTGATACAATCATGTCAAGTATTTATTTCGTATTTAGACAGAAAAATCTATCCCCTAGGTTTACACTTAGCAAGCCTTGCCATTGTAAAATACTATTCCCTAAATATTCAGTACGACCCACTCCACTCTCACCAGGTTTACCTAGTGGGTTCATATGCTTCGTCGAGTGTCGTGGCATGTCCATATGCTTTTTATGTTCACGAAAAGTTATACCAACTTATCCCTTCACCGATTGTTTTGTGTCAAAGAGCAGTGTTGGACCAGTGGCTTTTGTTTTTGTTTTCCTTTCACTTGACTCATCTTTTTCCTCGTTTTCATCATCATATAGCAGCATATATTCAAGTGTATCCTTATCAATGTTCCTATCTGCCGGCTTTTTCTCTCGGCCTACACCCTTTGTCTTCTTTGCTGATGAGTAGAGATGTCTACCGATTCAAATTTAATGACGTTGAATAAGTGCTACCTGTATCTTATATTCCATAATAAACATTTTTTTTTAATCCTGATTTCTGCATGTCCAAAATGAGTCGATTTGTTCTTTTATAGTTACGAAAAGATATACTAACCTACCCCTTCACTTGTTGCTTGATGTCGAAGAGCAGCGTTCGACTCTCAGCCGAGGTCAAAGATTTTATCCCTTTTACTTGACTTGTCTTTTTCCCAACTCGTTTTGATCTTGTTGCCATCTTGACGAGCGTGATAAATAGCAGCATATATTCAAGTGTATCCTTATCCATGTTTCTATCCTGATTTCTAGCTTGTCTATGTGACCCACGTTAATAATAGTGTAAGGCCAGGCAACATAAGGATTGATGTGTTGTGAGGTCCAAGCGCAAATCTTATTTCTTAATCCCTTAGCTTTGAGGTTTGGTATTGAATCGAATTTAAGCATTATTATGAATTAAACTAGTGTTATATCTAAATATACGTTGCTCTCGAGATTATGTACATTTAAACAGCTCGTGTCTGAGAGTCGTGGTCAGCAAGGAAACAAGGAAACACCTGGAGCGCATAATCTGTTTCCACCGGCTTCTGTCCAGCGCCTCTCTTATAACAGTGTACAGTTTTGAGGACGATGAGTCTTTCACTTGGTCCATCTGGTTGGTGAACGGACACGTCTTTTCCCTTCTATGTAATCACGATCAGTTTCTTCAAGTTCTCATCGCCTCTGCGCATTGTATGGCCAAAATAGGATACAAATTGTTGTCGGCTTTGGTAGGCTTGCGGAGTTGGGTCAGGATCGATGTATTGGACTTCGTGGTCCACGATATTCTTAACATTTGCCTCCAGCACCACATCCCAAAATCATCCATTGCCAAGATAGTCCACGTTTCTGAACAGCCAGCTTTAAAAGCATTCCTGTAATACAATTGTAACATTATCATTCAAAATATGTAGCTAAATAATCAAAAATGTTTTTCGCTATTTCGTGTGCTCTATACCACAGCTTACGCCCTCTTTGATGGATGTTGTCTTGATCGATTGTTCCACAACTATATTAGTCGGTATTAATATAAAATACCTATTTAATATAACTTAAAAACTACTAAACATTTGATTATTTCAATGGTGTGGACGCCCGGTGGTGTGTTAATAACGGCTGTGCATCAATGGATGGATCTTTCTGTGCAAATAACAATTAGGGACGAAACCGGCGCGTAAATCCACAGATTTGACAAATGTGTGAGTAATATAAATACCACAAGAGGTGACGCGGTCCAGAGAAACTCGCCCATAAATACGGGAGACGCCAAGCCCACCAGACCTAGTTTAAGCAGATAATGTCCCTTTTTAGAAAAGGAGAGATTTGACTCTTCCTTTCTGCTTAGTGGATCACAGATCTGCCAGATCGTGTAGTTGCTAGGCTATTAGAGGCTTTTATTATTATTTTACCTATGTATATAAAAATACCATCAGTCTTACACATATTGTCCTTAATATGAAATCTTATCTGTAAGAAATCACCTACTGGTTTATATAAAAAACTAGCTGACCCGGCAAACATTTGTTTTGCCATGTATATTATTTCTACCAAACATTTTTTTAGTTCAATAAAAATGACTATCTACAATAATAAAAAAATAGGGGTTGATCGTAGATGGGTGTAAATTAGGGGTTGTATGTATTTTTGTATAAAAAACAAAAAAAAAATCTAAAAAATAAAAACAAAAATTTGCGATGGACACCCCTTATCCTTAGGGGTCTGAAAGATAGATAGTAGCTGATTCTCTGAGTTACTGAATATGAATATAAAATTTGATAAGAATCGGTTAAGCCGTTTCGGAGGAGTATGGGAACGAACATTGTGACACGAGAATTTTATGTATTAGATATCTGAAATTAAAAAAAAAATTAACATGCACCATGTACCATGGAATAAACATAATCTAGTCCCACAACACAGGGGCATATCTTAAATAAAGTTTTATTGTTTATTATTAAACAAATATAATTCAAATAATTTAATTTATTTGTTCGTAGGATTTGCATTGTCACGTAGTTTTAATTTGATTTTTTTTTTAAATATCAAATTGTATGTCCAATTGTTGTTAGGGCTCAAACCCACCACCTCAATATTGTAATTGCACGCTTAACTACGTATAGATTAACACCGTAACCACTGATTATACACAGGTTCTATATTGATGAACCTTTGCAAAAATACTCCAAAGGATTGCAACCATTAACGCTTCTAAAATTCAATTCATTACCTTCGTTTGAAGAAAACTTTACTTTAAACGGAGTGTTTTAGAGTTGAAAATCGATTAATCAAAGTTAACTGCACTTGCACGCTGAATCATTTTAGCGATAGACAAGGCGAACACTTAAAAGAAACTAGCCGTACATAAAAAGAGGACAGATATATTTTTGTGAGCGTGTTTTGAAACGTCTGGACTCTGACTTTTGACGAAGATGGATGGCTCTTAAACAGTTGAATGCAGGAGAATGGATAAAGGATAATTACCTTCCTTAGATATAGTTTTAAATCATTAAGTATAAAACTGCAAACATTTAGAGGAATTTAAGAAGGAAAATTGTATGTTAGGTGTATGCTATATGTAGGTATATATAAAGACTCAGGCATTTCACTAAATTAATTAATTAAGAAAAGATCGTACCAAGTCTTAAAAGGCCGGCAACGCACTTGCCTTCTGGCAATGTGAGTGTCCATGGGCGGCGTTATCACTTAACATCTGGTGAGCCTGCCCGTTTATCCTAGTACATTATCAAAAATATATGAAAACGGCCTTTTTTAAATCCGAAAAGTCTGTAATCTCGCAAAATTGTACTATGTCATCTTTCTTCCTTCCGTACGCATTTATTAAACTAGACGACGGATTTTAATTTTGTTAGTCCATTTAGGTGTTTTGCCGATGCACTGCACTAGCACTACATATGGACAGAACTATATCGAAATTGCATACAAAATCGCCAGGAACTCGTTATTGTAAGTTACAGAGTAGCAGCGCTGGCTGTATTATTGGCGCTACTACAAGTCTGGGCCACAGATTTCTATATCTGTTTCATGATCAATTTAATAGGCAAGTAGGTGATCAGCCTTCTGTGTCTGTACAGGCTGTCGTTTGGATCTAAGGCATGCCGGTGTTAAATGTGTTTAGACAGAAAGTCCATTGGTGCACAGCCGGGGATTGAACCTACGACCTCAGGGATGAGAGTCGCACGTTGAAGCCAACTAAGCCATCACTGCTCTAGTAATAAACATTGTCTATGATACATTTTCTACTGAGTGTACATATAGTATGTACGTATTAAACGCAAACTTATATGTATCTACTTATAAACTTCTCAAATGATGAAATTTAAATGGAATTCATCTTCGATAATAAAACAAAAGTAATCAATATAATTATAAAGTGCCTGGTAATCCACGCAATAACTCGTATTTTTTTAAGTATAAAGGCATTCCTTGTAATCCAACAAACGCTCGTGGTCCAAGTGTAAGGAAAGAAGTTATATCTTTGATATTTTAATACATTATTAAAACGCAATGGTATAATGTAATTATAAAAAAATAATAGATAACCAGGGTTAGATTCCGAGTCACGATTTAGATCTAAGTATGACTCATGATTGTCAAAAAAAGTCACGTAAGACTTATAACCTTCTTTAGTTTCTTTCAAGTTGATGACATGTAACAGAAGAATCAGTAACATGCGAAGAGATGTTCTTCTGCATCATCTACTACATTTACCATAGACACTCAGAGGAGTTGTTCGGATTAATACCAGCAGCTGAGTTTCATCATCGGACATAAAGGCAGAATACAAAATACTATCCTTATCACCTCGACGTCCGTCGTTCCACAACTGAGAGTTTTTTAAAGTAGTTTTACCACGCACCACCAATATGTGGAACCGGCTACCTACTGAAGTATTTCTGAACTAATTCGACTTAGGGTCGTTCAAGCAAAGCGCGTACCAAATCTTAAAAGACTGGAAACGTTCTTGCGAGGCGATATAACGGCGCTATCACCGGCGACATCACTTAACATCATACATATCAACAAACAAAAGGTGATCGACCTGTTGTTTGTTGTATAAAAAAAATACTAAACTGTCAAAACCGTATATTCGTACTCAAAATTAAGAATGAAAAGTAAATATATAAACCGACTTTAAATATTTATGATATGGTTGATATCTGAAAAACTGACCCATTTTGTTGAAACTTCGATGCTTTCTCTGTGTTCACAAACTGATTTCTAAGTAAGAAAATACCCGATTGAAATAAAAATGGACTATCTCAACATGACTTTTAGTGTCTGGGAAATGTGAGGATCAACTAACAAAATTAATACACGTACCTAATACTCAGAATACTATATCTCACAGGTACACTACTATATCATTCAGGTAACACTCAAAACGGTTAAAAAAATATAGCAAGAAAGCATTTTTTCCCCAAAACCACTTGCCAATACAAAATTAAAACGCCTAAAAGCCTTTTCCATCGATTAAAGCGGAGTACTCCTCATGGTTCAACTAACCGAGAGTTAGGGCCACTTCACACCTCGTTCTCAGCTCGCGAAACATCGCGATTTTTCACACCCTGCCGTGAATGCAACTAATTAACAAATATGCACTTTCATAGTTTGAGAGCTTTTAGTTTGATAGAGCGTTTTTAAAAACGAAAAGATTTAAATTGAATTTTTATGTTTCAATAAACATTCTATAGCTTGTTTTAAAACATTATATTTGTGTTCATTTGAAGACCATTGGTATCATGAAACGAGTTAACACAAGTGAAACTGCGGAAACAATTATTAATACTATTAACAAATTGAACTTAAATGCTATCTTTTAGTGAATTATTTCAGCCAAAACAAGGGTATCAGGGTACGCTTTGAGGGCAGGAATCCGTTTGACTAGGGAATCTGACCGTGATTACTTTATATAGGATGTCTCAGCGCCGGTTTTAAACTTTAAACACAAATTTCTCGGTAACCCGCTTCGCTAGCGGGAGGGAATAGTAGCGTTCGGTAGGTGACGAGTGCGGATTTTTTAATCGCTATGTGGCACTATGCACATCGCGCGTACGCAGTAGAGGCGTGCTTTTGCAATGAGTTATATATGTATTTGACATAAGAGTGTCGTTTCTGTAGAATAGAATTTTCGATCGGGTTGTCTCATCATACAAGCGGATGACGACCATTAACAACGATGTCCTCTCCAAATACACGAAGCGCTGATTGACGAGCCCAAATTTTTTGTACAACTACTATTCTTATACGTCGGTACGTTTACATATTTTTCGTAAATATTCAAAAAGTCTAAAGTCAAAAATAATTTATACATACATGTAGGTAACACAATGAACGTCAAAAAGAAATATTCATTAAATGCTTCTGATTTTACATTTACTGCCAGTTCTCAAATCAAGGGTGTAGAACGGAAGAAAAGAACTGGCAATAAACTTAGGTGTATAGTGATTATAAATACGAAATTTAAATAATCTCTCCCTCTTGTAGCCTACACCAAGATCTTACCAGTCGTCCTTGCAGCTTCCACTCTCAGTTTCTGCGATAACTCTGCGCGCCAAGGCTCACACACTGCCCTATTCTAGTTATGTATTTCAAAAACCTACACGTAATCGAACACTTTCAAATACTAATCCTAGATTTGCAATAACACTAATTTTTATTTTATATATCCCCACTTCACATCATATAATAATCGACTATCCAACACAATTTCTCAATCGCTTGTGTATGCAAATATACAACCTATTCAGCGAATAATTATCAATATTATATAAAACAAATAATAGCCGTACAGACGAAATAAAGAAATAAAATACAGATGTTAATTATATTTAATTGAACGGGATTTTTATTCCCTTCTACCTGTTTTTACGGTTTAAAATATTTTTTCTCATTAAAGCCATTACAACATTCACTTACACGAGAAATTTGAATACATAATACATTACGCTTATTAATTAATTGTATAAAAAATAAAACAGCAGGCAAGAAACAGAAGACTTAGTGCACATCCGACCAATTATTAATTATAGTATAAAAAACATAAATCTTAAACATATTTAATTATTGTCTTATTTAATACAATAATTAGCGGTTTTAACAAATTTCTGTATTTAATTTCTTACATGTAATTAAAAGATTATCGGAGTATTGCCAGTTCTACGCCCTTGATGAGAACTGGCAGTTAATGTAGATTTAGAAACATTATATTTCAACTTAACATAAAGGCCTGTATTCACTTTGATTAGTGCGAGTGCAAGTGATTAGTAATTGAGGATGATTAGTGCAGGTGTGTAGTGCAAGTAGTGTCCAATTATTGTTTAGTGGCTCTGTTAAGTAAATTCAGTGGTCAATAGTTTGGTAGGCACGCTTCGAGTGAGGGGGGAGGGAGGGCGCACGCGACGTCACTACTCGCAGTTCACTCGCAAAAAATATAAGTGAGGGGTACCGGGTTCGATTCCCGGTTCGAGGGCAAGTTTTAAATTAATTTAAATTTGTTCTCGGCCTTTGGGAGGGTTGTGCGGTACCGGGCGAGTGCCTAAACCGTACATGGAGGACACGGTCGAATTTCTAAAGACAAGCACGAATTATAAAATAAATCCTTTACTTGACACTGGCTAATGCACATGTCGTGCCAGAGCCATATAAAAAAAAATAGAACACGCTTCTAATCACTTTACTACGCAGCCAACTAATCAAACGCACTAATCAGTCGCTGTCCACACTTGTTTTCTCCTAATCACTAATCAAAGTGAATAAAGGCCTTTAGTGTTCAAAGTACGTACGTAAATAAATTATATATTGAGTTTGATAAAGAAAACATCGTCTTTGTCCCAACAAACAATTTTACTTTCCTTTCAAACGTATATGTGATAAAAATTGTCTATAGTCATCATTATGATAGACAAGACGAAAGCAAATTAAGCGCGTGGACTGATTGTGGTGGCGAGAATAATTGCGCTTTTTGGAGCTTACTGAGTAATTACGGTGACTAGTAGACGATGGGATAGCGTGGACCTTCCTATAATAAATTTTCATTTCCTAGAGTCACAATAACTTTACTGTTTTTCTTTTTTAGTGATTTTTTCTTTAAACTTTTTGTGACGAGGTTGTTGGCACCAAGGGGCAGAAGCAAGTTGGACGGAGCCTTTTTAACAAAAACGTTGCGCTGTCAACATAGGCGACATCTTTCATATGTGAGATTATATATCTTGTGTAATAAATGCTAAATAGTATTTGTTTACAACACACAAATATAAAGTATTTCTAATATTCTTAACATACATATGTAATAAAAATATATACATCGAAAATTAAAACAAATTTAATTAGTTAATTGTGTAATTAATTTTATTTTGTAAATATTATCTTTTTACTCTAAAAGAACGTTAATTGGTTGACACGATCTTCTATATTAAAAATACAATTACTCAACTTTGTATATCTATTAAAATAATCCATCTATAACAGTTGTTTAAAGAAAGAGTTAATCCTTCCTCAACGGCCGGCAACTTATGCGACGTCCCACTTAAATGGGTTTCGATGGACTGCGATGACTTTTGCCCCCTATTCTATAAAACAAAACTGTTTTAATACGGTCTTCTATTGTTTTTTTTATAATTTTTGATACTTTTAAATAGCGATAGCTTTCTTCCAACAATTTTTGAGCCTAAAAAAACTCTGGTAAAGGAATATCCAGGCTATGACCAATGATTTAGGTGTGTTTTACTTAGTGTGAACATGTTTACAATATGTTACATTACAATCTCTATCTATGACGTGTTGATGTTTAGATTAATTAGTTTGAGAAATTAAAGTTTTTTATACACACTTTCGAATATTCCCATCGGCCAATTTTAGATTGGCAGTAAATTGCATTGAAATGTTATTTTAATATATTTTTTTTACTAATATTTATTCCTTATACGTAGTATGTGCTCGGCTATCTTGATATTTGGGTTTTACACATAGCTATGCTTTTTCTTTCATACACATTACAAAAAAACCCAAAGATTCAACCGTAGTTCAAACGGAACGATTCCAAAGGCCGGCAACGCAGCCACTAAGATGGGTGTCCTTTTTGGCGACCGTCGTTTGGCCCCCTATTCTAAAAAAATAACTTAAAATTAGGGGTCCAGCCTCTAGGCTCATCATCTCTAAATGAGTGTAATTGTCTGTAACTCTTTTGTCTCTTTCAGTCCAATAACCGTTTATCCTCTGATGAAAAGAGATAGATACTTAAAACAATGTAATATGACTGATTTTCATTTTTATAAGGCTGTTAGTGTTGTAATGGGAAATGGCATTCCTTGGAGCAGGCCTATACCTGACGGGGTTTCCTACTAATTCTATAACGCATTAATAGTAATTAATCTCAAAATATGATATATTTTTTATTTAAATTTCAATAATTAATCATTCATTTCAGTTCGATTTCGAAAGGAATTAATTTTTTTTTTAATTGTTTGTTGCAGGAAATAATATTTTGCTCCCTTTGGTCATCAGCTGATATACTGGTGGTATTCAGCCATTGTAATCCTGCATCATGACGATATATCAAAGTGGCTTGGCGGCTTGGTGGTTCAAATAAATTGGAAACCCCAGTAAGCTGGCCCGTGAAACTTCCACGGCATAAGATTTGGTGGCGTTCTGATTGAAGTATCAAAACGCTTCTAATATATAAAAAAACGTATTAATGGATGTTTACTTAACTCCTTACAAACGTTGTGTAAAAAAAAGGCGATTAAAAAGAGTGGCGGAGAATTTATTGCCAGTTCTTCTCTTCCGTTCTTCTCTTCCGCCCTTGAGAACTGGCACTAAATGTAAAATTAGAAGCATTTATATGTATTTCTTTACTGAGAAGTCATAAGTGTACAATAACCTACATGATTAAATGATTTTTGAATTTTGAATTATGAACTCAATTCCACATATTCCAATGAATTTGTGCGGCTATAAACGAATAAGTAAGCTATTGACCTCTCAATTCTTATTGTATAGTAAAGTAGTATTTGTGAGATTAATTCACCATCTAATGCATATCATTATATGGAGTGCTTCATCGTAAATGTTACAGTTAATATCACCGACCAGTTTACAGAGGTCTCTTGTTTTCATCGTTTATTTTATAGAACAGGGAACAAACGGGCAGGAGGCTCACCTGATGTGATACCGCCCATGGACAATGCCAGAACTCGCGAGTGCTTGCCTTTTAAGAATTGGTACGCTCTTTGGGACCGTAAGCCGAATTGGTACCATATAGTGGTGGTTCGCGGACTCTGCCTTAAAAACGCTTAGTGGAACGACCGACGTCGTGGTGATTCGAAATTCCACTCTTTGTATTCTTAAACTCAGCTGCTGGTCATCCGAACAAAAATCTGTATGGTCTCGTAGATTTGTGAGTTTTTAAAATTAACGACAATTTTTTTACTAATGCTAATAAATACATATTTCGACTGAATTTTAGGCTTAATGATTTAATAATCTTATTCTGTAGTATTTTTTTTTTATTAAATAAAGTGATCCATAATTATAATATGCAACATAAGAAGTATATATATCGTCATATAACACGATAAAGTAATACAAAATTCTTTTTGGACATCGTATATATTACATCAGGTATATGTATAGGGTAATATGCCATAACCAATGTGAATTTAGTTCACAAATGTATTACCATAAAATAGGTTTTAAGATGAGGTACAAAAATAAACTCCAAGCAGGATTCCAAGAACATCATAATTACATTGAGTGATGTCTATGAGGGGTCAATGTAACCTGGTCGTAAGGTAAAATGTAAATAGTGTGGTCAAAATGTAGAGCTGAATCGTGATTTGGTTTCTTTTGTGGTTCCCAATAGTTTATATAATGTGAACGGTGAATTGAGGAAATTAAACTTAGATCAGAAAGTTCAATCTTAAACAAATGTATGTCTAGTACAATCGAATACAGAACCATCGATAAATAAATATTAAGATTCAAACAATCGGAATGCAACAGCGAAATCCTCAAATCAATATTCCTAAAACAAATGCGGAATAGGATATGAGCAAAAAACTTCTAGAATATTCCGCATCAGATTTTCGAGGCAGCGTGTAGGACCAATACCATTCGTATCTATCATTCATTAGCACAGCTAGAATCCAATACGACATTTTTTACAATCCCCAGGCACAAAGGACGGGCAAACCCCCACAGCGGCAAACACACCATACAAACAAGCGCGCCTGTGTGCGTGCAGAAAAACTTGAAAAAAATCCGACTGACCTGCGCACACACGGGCGATACCGCGAAAAAAATCACTGACACAAAGAAAGTCCACCAAAAACTTCAATACGAACTTTTGTACTCACACCTACGTAGTCGCGCACACCTTCGCTCCACGAGGAAGTTGTGTCTGTGTGAGTGAGTGCAGCTCGTCATTATAAGGGCTAAACTTAGCGCTCACGTGTGTGTGCCCTCACTGTTGCAAGAGTCCGAAACTTCAGAAGCATGCTACGGACTGAACATGCAGTGAGGCTTGTAAGAGATTCTCGGTTTTAAACATTCAGTATAAGGTTGATTTTTGTGTATATCTCGGGGTATTTGAGCCCTTTTGATAATAAGGGAAGCTGCGCAGCGCGGGTAGTTTTCAACATACAAGTTGAATGCGAGATGCAACGAGTGTAGATGAGATGAATACACCCCTCTCTTTCGTACCGCCCGCCGGCTGGAGCGGGGTGTGGGGGTAGCGGGGGTGTCGTGTCGCGTTGATGAACATTTTTCTCATTTTTTGCATTATTTTTACGCGAATCGTTTTTAAAGGGTTTCGTCATAATTGCGAAGCGTCCGATTATGTTATGTCCGATAACACGGGATAACTTAATCAAGGCTGATTAAGTTTACTAACAAAGCTCCCTAAAAGCTCATTAGTAATTATGTTAATGTTAATTTGAAACTTCTCTTTATGATATTATAAATATGTACAGGTACGATATATTTGCACAATATTGATTTGTACTTATTGATACATAAATATAAAAAAGCTAATATAATTTCCTTGAAGCTTTCTTAAGGCTCAATATAAACAAACGTAGCGTTCTCTACGCATGTCTCGAGTGAACGCGGGAAACTTATTTTCCCGCCTTTTCCACGCGCCAACATTTGCTAGAATTTAACTCACATGAATCTAATTAGAATATTTCCCAACTTAAATTCAACTGTAATACATACAGCGCTATAAAATGCACATTTAAAATTTTAATTACGACGAATAAGAAAATATTATGAAAAGCTTGTATAGACGAATTGATGAAAACCGTTATTGCATTTATGTATTGAAAAGTTGATCAAGTAATGCATAATTATGAAAAGGTTGGTGCTGTTTCAGATCCTCCCGTTTGTAGGGGGAACAAAAAAAGGCAGCTTCAGTCTCGCAGCAACCGCGGCTCGCGCCGGCCGCATCAAAACGATATTTTATTTTTACATTACGTATTTGGTTTCGCGTAGACTTGGACGGCGGTAGTTGAGCGGCGCGTTTTGTGCAACAAAATTGTGTTTTTGGACCCTAAAATGGAACAAAATGAACATTTGGATAATAAAATAATAATTGATCACCCGGCAAAATTGTTTACCGCAACTTAACGCAGTTCAAACTAGAATTTATTTTCGTTTATTACATTTGTTTCACATTTGTTTATTAGCAACGACATATTGGGTTCGATTGATTTGTTATTTTTACGTTTCCAATGAAACTGTAACTTGAAGAAACTGTACTCCCGGACGGAAAGAGAAAAAGGAAGATGGCGCTAGCTTCTTCTGTGAGCTTGTATTACTCCATCGTGCAACGGGCCGCAAGACATTACTTAGAAGATTATTGTCACACAGGTAATATTTTCATATTTTTCAGTTGTAGACAGCCGACTGTGTTCATATTATATTCGTTTAATAATGCGCGGGATGTTGTAAGATTTATTAAAATATTATATTTAAACTATGTACATATCCTATACAAAGTTATTAGGTTGAGGAATTAAAATATGAAGCAACCGTTAAAAAATTAATAGCTAAATTTAATTCATACTATAATAAATTGAAAAACGATATTGGTCGTTCCTAATGGACGACTCTGAGTACGGCATCTATCTAAATATTGCATTAAACTTAAAAAAAAGCAAGTTTTTTTAAAGATTAAAAAGAACAAAAATATAAACTGACTAAAGTATTTAATAAATTTCTGTAAACAAATATAAATAGTTACATTAAATATTATAAATTATTAATAGTTAGTTGTATCACATCGTTATTATCTAATGAACAGATAAAAACTGCATAAATCTTCCAATAGGTTGTCTTTTTATTGTTTTCAGTGTCATTGTAAGTCTTTATTAAAATGTCATATTTTAATTAATCGTGTCATAAAAAAATAATTTATTAATATTATAACAAAAATTAGGTCTATGGAAATTAATATTAATCGATACAATTGTTGTAGGAACAAATTAATCGAAAATATTATTAAGGAATCGTAAATTTAACCCGTCGGGTAATCTGTCAGTTAATATGCCCGCCTCAAAGACAGTTACGATAACTTAATACGTATTGTGAATTGTTATTTTATTAGTGTCTTATTCTGTATAAATAGCTAGAACGTATATTATCTATTAATTACCAATAGTTTTTTTTTTTTAATTGTAGAGATACTATCTATATGTTGTAACGATTTTGTAAGTTAGTAATTTCTTTAACTGAAGTACTGATGTTGAAGTTCCATATAGAAATATTATTCCTTACATAATCTAAAATAATGGTATAAATATTTTTTAGAAAAATGGAGTATTTAAAAAGATTGCAGGAACTTAATTAACTTAATATATTCACGAAATGTTTCTTCTCAATCAACGACTCTCAGTACGGGATAAGTAAAGTTAATCGCGCCAGTTAATTTCCTTTCTTTCCTCATATACTTCACAACTTATTCTCAACGAAAGCGCGGATATGTCAACGAATCTATTTGTAATTTATGTTTCAAAGAAATATTGATATCACAATAATTTGAACAAAGTATAAAAACCAAAAATATAAAACCAAAGTATTCAAATTTAAATAAAAATCAATAAAACAGAAGAATTTCAATTTACTCCTACGCAAAAAGTTTAGAAAATTGTCGTAGGTTCGATCCCTGGCTGTGCAATGGACTTTCTTTCTATGTGTGCATTAAAAATTCGCTCGAACGCAGGAAACCAGCTTGCCTAAGACCCAAATAGTCGACGGCGTGTTTCAGGAGTGGGCTGATCACCTACTTGCCTATTAGATTGACAAATTATCATGAAACAGATACAGAAATCTGAGGCCCAGTTTATATGTATGTATGACGTATTACATAAGCACATTACAAATCAATTAATTAAAATATGGTATTTTATTTAATACGAAACAGATAAAGACTATAATATAAACATAAACTAAATAAATACAATATCAAAGCCCTAAGAAGTACAAAAGTACTTTAAAATGACGCAATTAATTCCTTTTACATGAACTTGTGCGTTGAATTTTGCAAGGTCTCAGTAACATTATAATTAATTACGCGCCAATCATAATCAATAAAAGTTTTATCATTAATATGTTATTCAAAAGTCTTACAACGCATTTTACCAAACGTGTACAGTCGTGTAGGGAAAGTATTACAATTAAAATTTTAACTGTCTCAATAAATTACTTGCAAAATTATGTAGATATAACATAAGGATTTTTCCTTAAATATGTTGAAAAAAGATAGTTACTTGAGATATAATTATAACCAATAGATAGATTGATTAAATAGATAGATAGATTTAATTTGGCGCCTGATAGATAGTACCGGTATTAGAGCTGGTGCTTTCCTCGCTCAACGAATAAGTATCGCAATACAGTGGGGAAATGCTGCCAGCATTCACAGCCACAGGGACCAAACTTAAAATTTGATTTAATTTTCTATTTATCAATATTTTATTATTATTACTATGTAGGTTAAGCATATTGTAATTACTGTGTGTTTGTGTGTTAGACATCAATTATAGACACTATATTTATGGTGTAACTGTATTTTAAACTAAATTTAACGATGTATATCAAATTATATATGGATACAAAAATACTACAGAAGTTAAGAAAAACACAATAAAAAGAAAAAGCGTTAAGTATTAGTATGAACAACGCATAAAATTGCTATACATTAAACCACTTTTCCATGCGATTGTCCACTTAGAAACCAGTCCTGTACCGTCGCGCCGTTCAAACCAGTTGGACGATAATCGCATCGGGCGCGGTGCGTTTATATGCAAATGCGGTGCATCTCTTAAAGGTCAAGGTCGAGATAGTGCACTTTTGCGTGCCACTGTACCTATTCGAGCCTTGGACTTGGCAATATGGTAATAGGAAATTTCGTTTTCGTACTCATTTTAAATATCTTACGAAATAATCCGTATAGGGGTGTAATGGATCTATTTTTAAAAATAAAGTTGATTATAATAATAATAGGTAGCTAATAAGCTACCTGGATTATATTGGCAATTTTCTGCGACCTCTACGACTAATAATAATAATTTATTTGCAAGAATTTGGTACAAAATCTAAACTTCAAATTTCTGTTGTTCTTACACAATTAAAAGGTAGAATTTTACATAGTAGTTGCATACATTATCAATGATATCATCAATACATAATTAAAATATATTATCACATTATCAAATTATTATTCATTATAATGTTTCACTCAATCATTCATAGAATAATATTTTCCAAAAGTAATGTATTAAGTCGATTTTTAAAAACCAGTCGGAAGCCGTTTGAATGTTTTTGGTAAATTATTACCTTGATTTCTATAGAACAAGTGTTTTTCTTTACAATTCCAGTTTAATTTTTGGTATAATTTGTCCTTATGTCTTCTTAGGCAGTCAATTCCCGTTGAGTAAATAATATTTATGTTTTTATGAACAAAAGTTATATTTAATGTTTAAAGAACTTTATTTCTCATTACAAAACTATTTTTTTATTTACATGAAAAATTTAATATTATATACGAACGAGATACACGTCGCCATCAGCTAGCCCAATTTTAGTCTAATGGGCTCATTCTGATGTGTATCTTTAATGCCCTTTTAAACTGATTAATCACGCTAATGTTACGAACCTTAGACGGCAACTGATTAAACAATTGCACACCCTCATACCTAATAGATCTCTTTAAATAATTTGTGCGCGGCTTTGGCAAGATAAGCAAACTCGCTCGACGAGTATTGCGTTTAGTGGTGTATTTTATTTTATTAAATGATAAGTTACTATGTAGAGAGTTATTTAAAAAAAAAATTATAAGGATACAGGTGCTATAAACATATAGTTGTTACATATATTTCAGTCTATTTACATAAAACCATAACGAATTACATGACTCCTATCTCAGTAATCACACAGTAGTGTTCCGCAGGTTTTAAGGTTATAGCTCCTAATTTATTCGAAATAAACTCTTAACGATCTAAGAATTGACTTTTATGTAAGTGAGAATCAAAGCTGTGTATTAAATCCCCTAAAATCATATTTTATGTTGTACCTTACCGTGTCCTTTTCAGTAGGAATGGAAAAATACTTCGTAACTTTAATTAACAGAAATATTACATAGGTAACCATTATATAATAAGAATTAATATGACTCAAGCGTTCGTGATATTTAAAATTTAATGATATTAAGGGTCTGTTTCACAATGTACGGATAAGTTCTACATAAGTTCCAAATTAGCTATTTACTACTTATTGGTAGGATAAACACTATTGTTGCGTTTCACGACTGTCAGATAGCGCTATTCGTCACATAAAGTCCATCATAAGTTATGAGTCCAATGAATGTCAAATAGCACAATTTATCTTCCGAATAATTTATGTGTTGCATAGCTATTTGGTACTTTATCCATACATTGTGAAACAGACCCTAAGAGTAAGTAAATAAACCAGTGGCGCTGCAACCTTTTTAGGTCTCGGATTTCTGTATCCGTTTCGAGATGTTTCTTCTAATAGGCAAGAAAGTGATCAGTTTTATGTCTCGACACACGCTATTGGCGTTGGGGCTAAGACATGCCCGTTTCCTCGCGATGTTTTCCTTCACCGTGTTAAATGCAAAAAAAGTCCATTGGTGCACAGCCGGGCATCGTACCTACGACCTCAGGTATGAACTCGCTGAAGCCACTAGGCAAACACAGCAGCTCTCCTTAAGACTTATGTTAAAACAATATATGCATTAATGAAACAAAATTGCAGACTTCTAAATAAGAAATTTTTAGTTGAGTACCTATCTGCACCATTATGGAACGTTTCATACTAGATTATACACTTGTGGCTTTTTGTATAATTTCGTCAGACACTGGTTAAATTATACCAGCCAATGCCACAAGTCCTGCCAACTTCAGTAAGAGGTACTCAGCTATTACCAGGATAAGGAAAATTATGGGAATTTTTTTTTTTTTTTTAATTCTTCAATTCAAAGCTGAACCTTTTTTATTCATATATCACATATATTAAAATATTATAATTTTGTGGGTACCTTTAGCATTTCATTTATTTTTGTCTGCCCCAAACCCCATGAGTACTTTAATCAGTATTTAGAAAAAAGATCAACGCGTGATCATAAAAGCTTTTACTAACTTCGTGGTAACTTTCTATGATAAAAACTATTGATAATTATAAAACGATAAATGAGCGACAAAAAGCCGATTCGAAGTGTTAAAAATGGCACCAAATGCAAGTACAAAGATTATTTTTATCACAGTGTGAAGATGTTGCGAAGTAACTCAAACATAAGTATGATATCATCTAAGTATAATCTTTTTTTGTTTAATGGGCAGTTTCAGCAGCTAAGTTATACTTAAATTTCGAGGAAATATTTGTGGTTTTGTCTTCTTCCATTAAAATGCTGCTTTTTTATGTAGAACAGGGAACACTCAATGGCCGAGGGCTCACGAGTCACGAGTTTTAAGAAAGCTCTTTTTGAAAGTCCTAAGACCCTAAGTCGAATTGGTTCGGAAATACTTCAGTTGGTAGCTGATTCCATATAGTGGTGCTGCATAGCAAAAACTGCTTTAAAAACGCTCAGTTGTGGAACAACGGACGTCGTGGTGATACGGGTGGAATTCCGTATTCTGCCTCGACATCCGATGATAAAATATTTATTAGGTTGTATTCTATACATTTTTATCTTCTCTCTTAAATATATAAACTATGCCTTTTATCTAAATACTAACCTTATCCATAAAAACAATCAGTCCAACAGAGTTTTAATAATACATGTCTTTTTTACATAATAGTCTTAATAAACAAAAGATTATAGATGATAACTGAACTCACTATAAATTGAATGTCTAATAAACAAAACCTTTCTTTAATGGCGTTAAGCTTACCTCATAATTTATTGAACCACTAAAATGTTAATAGACTGGGTGATTGGTTACAAGGCTTAGTGAGGCATTGTTCCGCTCCAAGTGATGGTAATCAGGTGGCAAGCTTGGACAATGTTACGGTTAACTATACCGTTGGCTAATTGAAGCCAATGGTGATAGCAGACGGTGAGATTTGGGCATAAAAATGTAATGCAAAAAAACAAAGTGACATTCCAAATTCAAATTTCTACTTTTAAATTTAGAACACGAAAAGTGTTCTAAATGGTGGTCTTAGGGTCTGTTTCACAATGTACGGATAAGTTCTACATAAGTTCCAAATTAGCTATTTATTACTTATTGGTAGGATAAACACTATTGTTGCGTTTCACGACTGTCAGATAGCGCTATTCGTCACATAAAGTCCATCATAAGCTATGAGTCCGATGAATGTCAAATAGCACTATTTATCTTCCAAATAATTTATGTGTTGCATAGCTATTTGGTACTTTATCCATACATTGTGAAACAGACCCTTAGTAATACACCGTGAACTTCGTTTCGCCGTGTTTTTTTATTTAGCCTATGTTTTTAGAAGCTACATATTAACACATGGAACATTTTGCAACCCCATAGAGACTGTTCGCTTTTCCGAACTCTAACCATTTTTTCTACTATTTTCTTTTCTTTTGGCAGGTATTGGTTAAATACTATAAAATAAAATAAATCAGTAGCGCTACATAACATTACATACATACAAATATTTTTAATAACGGGAATAGACATCTGTCGAAGTACCTACCTACCTAGACATAGGGAGTAATTGGCTGTGACAAAAATTAAACTAGAATTGTATAGGAAAATCATCTTTTGTATGGCAATCATGGTTTATAATAATTTACCAAAAACATTAAAAGATCTTTGTACTAGAGTTTTTAAAAATGGACTTAATGTACTACTTTGGGGAAAAAAATATTATTCTATTATTGATTATTTGCGTGAAACATTATAATTAATATTAATTTGATAAGGTAATAATATATCTTAATAATGTGATGATGTACTTATCAAATAATATAAGAATTTACTATATGACTCATAATGAAACTGTAACTTCTATTCTACCTTTTAAGACAAATTTGCACGCCATTATGTGTGGCAGAATATGCGAACATTAGATTGTACCACCATAAATTTTTGTACCATATACAAATATTATTATTAAAAAAAATCAGTCAGCGTTACAACTTTTTTAGGTCTGGGCCTCAGATTTCTGTATCTGTTTCATGATCATTTGTTCATTTTATCGGCAAGTAGGTGATCAGCCTCCTGTGCCTGATACAAGCCGTCGACTTTTTGGGTCTAAGGCAAGTCGGTTTCCTCACGATGTTTTCATTCACCGATCGAGCGAATGTTAAATGCGCACATAGAAAGAGAGTCCATTGGTTCACAGCCGGAGATCTAACCTACGATCCCAGGGATGAGAGTCGTACGATAAAGCCACTTGGCTAACACGGCTCAAATAAATTATTATTATTATTATTACAATATTTTGACCAGATTTCTGTATCTGTTTCATGATCATTTGTCAATCTAATAGGCACGTAGCATTACATTTTGCTCATGCTGTAATAAATCCGATATAGAGATTTGAAATAAAAAAAATATTTCTTATAATTGTAGCTCATTATAAAGGATATTGGCTCACGACCGGATACAGTTTATAAACTTTGAGAGTGTGATTGAACACGTGATATTCGTTTGATAATGGCTTTTAATCGCTTCTACTTGCTATAGCTTTAGAATACATATTTAACCAGTTTTAGCGTAGTGACTTGGCGTGCTACTCTCATCCCTGAGGTCGTAAGTTCGATCCCCGGCCGTGCACCAATGGAGTGTAATTCAATTTGCACATTTAACATTCGCTCGAACAGTGAAGGAAAAAATCGTGAGGAAACCGACTTGCCTTAGACAACAATGCCGGCAACGCACTCGCGAGCCCTCTGGCGTTGAAAGTGTCCATGGGAGGCGGTATCACTTACCATCAGGTGAGCCTCCTGCCCGTTTGCCCCCTGTTCTATAAAAAAAAACCCCAAAACGTTGACGGTGTGTGTCAGGCACAGAAGGCTGATCACCTACAGAAATCTAAGGCCCAGACCTAAAAAGGTTGTAGCGCCACTGATTTATTTAGTTTAATACTAATATTATTATTCTTCTTTAATATTAATATTATTATGCTTCTAATGCAATTGATTGACACATTCGTAGATTTAAAGAGTACAGGTTGAACAGTACACGGGGAATTCCCCTGGAGCAGCATCATTGCGACGGACAATCAACCTCGCGAGAATTAAATAACTAAGAGAATTTTGACGCAAAATTCTATTTTAGGTTTAATATTCAAGGAACCAACAAACCTATTTCATATCACTTAATATCAAGACGTGCGGTCTTATTCAAAAACGTCTACTACATTTGTTAAAGAATATTTTATCACAATTATTTCTTTGCAGAGGCGTTTTGTTTTCGCTTTTGATTCGAACCGTGTGTATGAACTCTATAACAATAGATTATTTTACTCCTACGATGAAGGAATGTGAGGAAAGCCGTATTTTCAATATAAATGAAGAATATGGAAATCGATATAAAAAGAAAACACTGATTATACATAATAAAAAAGTATGTTTAGTTAAAAAAGAAAGTTCACTAGCCCAAACACTAAGACTAGGTCTCTTCCATTTGATATATTAACGATACTTGACATATAAACTACATAATACAATTTTATACGTATTGGCATTAAAAAATAAGAGGTGTTTTTTTCACATTTTATTCGGATCGATTCCCAGAGACACGTCATTTTTAGAAAATCATTGAATGCAGTAATACTTTTCAAAATAAAATAAAGTCTTAATTCACCAAAATATCCTATCTACGATATTTAAGGTACCTTGATGTCCCATAGTCTTGGGACGCCCTGTATATTATAGATTGTAGCTTGTTGAAATTATAATATAACAAATTATTTGAATATTGTTTTGAAGTTAGGGTTAGGGTTGTAGAACTCATTTTCCGCAATTAGACTCCTGATTGGTCCGTTGTGCGTTAAAGTCCTGGCTAATTTAGCCAGCCTAGCTCCTTCCAGAAGCACAGAAGTCTCCTGGGCACTTCACAGGATTCCCGGAGCAAACTCACTGTTCCGAGGAATTCTGCACGTTGATTAGCCACAGCCTCGCATTCCAGGACTACGTGTTTTGTTTTGAGGTTAAAATATACTCATTTAAAAGTTTTATATACCTAGTTACGCATTAATAGCGGTATTACAGCCTCATTTTTTAACACGTGATTAGTGAACTAATAGTTATCAAATTGTAAACAACGACACGTGATTCTAATAATTTACAAACACCGACCAAAGACTGTTATGGAAACAATATTTGAATCAGTAGGCTTCAACCAGACTTTGCTTGAAAGTGTTTTAGTAGGCTTCGCATTCATCAAAGTTCGTTGCCCGGAAACTTCAACCTATTTCAGTTCACGGGATGAAAACGTTTTGTTATCACATTATTTAAATAAATATTATAAATACAGTTATGTGATTTAATATGACTCTATGAAGCTCACGAACTCTCCTTACGAAGATTTCTCTATGGAACTCTAAAAAAGTTAACGACAATTATTATATGATACATCATACCATACCATACATTATAACTATTGATTAGTTACCATACACTAATATATTTTTATATTATAAAAATTATATTCATTATATATCAAATAGAAAAAAATATAGAATATAAAAAAAAATTATAGTATATCAACTTAACAGGTTTAAGTAGTATTTAATCATACAAATGCTATTTTGCTAATTATATATATACATTACATAATAACTGCGGCGACAATATAGGCGAGGAATTAGTTAAAGAAAAATGCTTTAATTAGTTACTATAACAATAATAATAAGCCTTTATTCATCCACATCTTATTGACATACATTTACTACTTTACTACTCTTATATGTGGCCTTTTTTCCAGCTACTCTTTCGATCCCGTCGGCCCATCTATTGATCTGCCCTTGTTCTTTTTAGACCAGTCGATTCGGTTACTGTTCACACAATCTCTCTGTCACTATAATAATCTCTCAAAAAAAGGTCTCAAATAATATAATTTCGTATGAAAAACGTTTCAGTACCTACTTATGTCAAAAGTCAAATTTAATTAAATTAATAATTTCCAACGCTTAGTCGTTTAATACAGCATAATCTCTTTCTCAATTATTACAAGACCTAACTTGCCTTACATCGATAAAAGGCAGAATCTATGGTTCTACCGTCTAGGCCTCGGTATGCGGAATCCGTTGGGCTCACTGGTCTCTGGACTTGGTGGTTTGGTGGTTCGCCCGGGTCTCTGAATACCAGGAGTTACCAGGAATAGTTGATCCCGTAATGATAGTATGAAATCCCTAGAACTTATTTAATTCGGAATATACCTGAAATTTGTCGTCACCAATTCCGCAAAGGCTGGCAACACACCCTCCATAGGCTGTGGTACTTGTCATGGCTGTCATGATCCATCTTTAAAAAAAAAAGCACGTGTCCTAAAAACCTCAATTCTTATACTCTGGTATTTTCCAGTGGTAATGATGATCACATACATACAAACTGATAATCTTCTTTTCTTTCTCGAAGTAAAAACCTAAGCATTATAATTATATATAAGGTAATATACTCACGAAAAGATACGTAAGGGTTGTGCATTCTTGTGCGTATTGACCCGAATACGGCGTAACGCAGGATTGTCAAGGTCAGTCAAGTTCAAGGGCGGGACAACCCTACGCACACAGGTAGGGTGAATTCTTTGGTGTAAGTTTTAAATTTGGGGAACTAAAACTGGGTTTTTAAAGCAAATTAACTTTGTATTCACCATATTTTATAAATAGTGACAGAAATAGAAAAGAAACTCCTCTTTAATTCTTTCTAAAAGCAACACTGATTTGTAGTATGCCCGTACTATCTTTATATTAAATAAAACACATTAACAAAACAAAAAATATTTTTTTTAACGTTTCTAAAAACACTGACCGACTTTTAGAATAAAATACCTTATCAATAATTTTCAGACTAAGATAAGGAACTAAAAGTGTTTAACTTCTGAATTATTTCATAGAAAGTTTGTTGGTGCACAGCTTGAGATCGAACCTTCGACCTCAGGGATGACACTAAAGCGAGTAGGACAACTCTGCTACTAGTTTGAATTTTAACAATGTTTGTATAGTCCATTTATAGACGAAGCTTTAATAAACAATAGAGGAAGTATTTGACGTAATGAATGACGTTCTATATTTAAATTTTTACACATAAAAAGTTCAGTAGCCTAAGCTCAACACAAACAACAGAATACATTCATAGAAAATAGACATAATCGAATCACTCAACTCAACTGGGTAATACTGACCATCCCTTTCCAGCATATGTCTAAAGTTTGCTAACAACCCTATAATAGATCTAGTAAGGCTGTATACACATGTAGCTTTTTCCTAGGCGTGTATTCACAAGAGTTAGTTAATAATACACATAATACAATACCTATACATACATATATATACATAGTATTGACCTAGTGGCTTCAGCGTGCGTCTCTCATCCCTGATGTCGTGCGTTCCCCGGCTGTGCACTAATGGACTTCCTTCTATGTGCTCATTTAACATTCACTCGAACGGTGAAGGAAAACCGGCTTGCCTAAGGACCCAAGACGGCGTGTGTCAGGCACAGGCCTATTAGATTGATAGATATGAAAAATATACACAAATCTGAGGCACAGACCTAAAAAGGTTGTAGCGCCACAGATTATATGGTGAGAAGAACTGTTGTAATTTAAATAAAATAGCTCCAAAACAAAGAATTAGTTGGTATAACAGACTGGTTTACAATTATTCCTGCGTTAAGCACTATACTAAACACACAAGCAATGCTTATAAATTTATATTACATACTAATAAAATAATTTTTAATAATACTTGGCTAATTTTATATAAACTGTGTTTTATATTACATGATCAAATATTAGTTTTTATATAACTAATCTACTTTTTCTTCGCAACTTTATAGGCTTATTTTTATAACTTAAACTACGTATAATATTAGATTTAGCTTCGTTGGTAGATAACCTAACGTCACATTCGTGACCACAGACAATTTTACACCCCTCACAAACATAGACGATAGACTAACAAGTGAACACGCCTAGACAAATAGCGATCAGCTGTCACTAAATGACACTATGAAAAAGGGCCATTCGTGATTAATTTATCATGTAATAGGGATTAATAATTATCATACAAATCTAAATTGTTTTTATTTATTTTGTTAGTGTTCTACACTACGACCATAATCCGTTTAATTGCATAGTTTTACTATAGTATTCATGTCTCATTTCTTCACAACGTTAACACGATTTCACAGAAAGAGATGAAAGACTACTGTAGTTCTTCTTCTTCTTTTGGTGCCTCTCCATTACTGGAGGTTGGCCGCCAGTCTCGTGAAGCGTGTCACATCCTGTGCTAGCTCTGCCGCAGTCGCAATAACCGTGTGCATTACCTACAGTAGTTAAAATAGCGACATTATTAATGGTAAATTATGGGTGTTTATCTTTTCTTTAAACAAATATTGATGATGTCGAAACAACTGTTTTTCTAATAATCCAACTAAAAAAGATCTAGTCATCACAATGTAGGACGCAAACATGTAATTATTACCATAGAACAGTTAAACTTTCAATATAAGTAGACAGTGTATTGTCTATAATTTTGTCTACATTGTATATTTATCTGTGCACGTGACCTCGCGTGAACATACGGATAGCCGCATACACGATAGCAGGAACAAGTGTTAGGCGGAAGCGATGCTTTAATTCGAAATTCAAATCTTACAGTATGTATTAACAATTTTCTTTATTCATTGTACGATGGATTAGTTTGGAGTTAAAACAGCGTCTTAAGAATGATTTAGTGTTTATATAGATCTATAAGAGTGATATTCAGAAACGAAATTTTTGCGCGAACTGCGACTTCCGAATGTCAGAATTCAATACGATTTTGACGTACTGGATTCAGACTAAACGCTAAGTCTCCTTTCTAAATCATACCCTAAGAATAATTTTAGAGAATCAAACAACTTTTTTATTATAAACACAACTTTATATATGGAAGAATATCAGAGGCACAGTCGATTGAGTACTCCGTGGTAATAATCTTCTAAATCTATTTTATTTCTTTTGACTTATCCCACACTTTTTACTTGGACACTAATGTGATATAATGCTTACTCTATGAAGCGTCTTCGATATATTTACGAGCACATACTTACACACGTTTTCACTTGATAACTTTATGACACAGTAATTATTCATCTTTGATATAGAAAAGTCCTATCGTTATACGTGCGAATACTTACTATGAGGTTTTTTAAAAAAAATATCTAAGGTTATCTCTAAAATCTAAGTATCGACTACAAACACGTTATATATCCTACTGCACTTCTGTACCATCCTTCTTAAATAAGTAGAAGAGGTAACTTGCGTTAAGAGGTCCAGTATGGTACGGACTAGACAGTCAGTTGTACAGATTATTTTTCTCAAACTAAAAGCCTGCTATATAAAAGATAACACACAATATGACAAGGCATTTTCTGAGAAAAACTCATGTGACAAAATTGAAGTGTCAATATTTTTTACTCAGTTCTTATACTAAATTATCAAACAGTAACAAAGTTACATAAGTAAAAGAGGTAACTTCACAAGAGGTCGCGTATGGTACGGGCCAAATAGTCAGTTTTACGGATAATTTTTCTTAAGCTAAAAACAGCCAGCTAGAGATAACACACAATATGACAAGGCATTTTCTGGCGACAAAATTGAAGTGTCAATATTTTTTGGACAGCTCTTCACTCAAATATCAAACAGTACCAAAGTTACATAAGTAAAAGAGGTAACTTCAGAAGAGGTCACGAATGGTACGGGACAGAGAGTCAGTTTTACGGATTATTTTTCTTAAGCTTAAAACAGCCAGCTATATAAGAGATAACACACAATATGACAAGGCATTTTCTGGGAAAAACTCTGGCGAGAAAATTAAAAAGTTTCAATATTTTTTACACAGTTCTTGACCAAAATAAAAACACTAACAAAGTTACATAAGTAGAAGTGGTAACTTCAGAAGAGGTCGCGTATGATACAGACCAGACAGAAAGTTGGCATAAAAATAATCCCTAAGATTCTTTTTATGAAGCTAAAACAGCCAGCTTTATAAGACAACACACATTGACAAGGCATTTTCATCCTTGATTTTCTCAGAAGACCAAATTGAAAAGTTTATAAATTTTTACGCAGTACTAGCACGACCAAGTCGGCATGACGTCGTGTGACACACATTGAAGTTCCGCCGTCTGTACGTCTGTCTGGGCGCGGTAATTGCATAACCCCGGTCAATGCCATCTAATTGTTTAGCATACGTAAACATACTACGTCTTACGCGTTTTATATGTAAATTGTATGTTTTTACTGACGGATATGTTTAAATGATATCTTAATACTTTGATTGGAATAACGTATTAATTTATATGAAAATCAACCTGCTTATAGAATGGACTCGTACAAAAAAACTAAAAACTGTTTATAAAAGGGGACCATTTCTTTAGTTTTCTTAATATGGTTGCTGGAAAAGCACTAATCACGATATAGTTTATTATCCTTGAGAATTTCGCTTCAAATGACCAATTCAAAAGAAAGCAAATGTATTGGCCGTGATATTGTTCCAACATCGCAAACCCTGACCTCACTAATGGTCACAAGTGGCTCAATTGACGGACGTGACGTCACCACACTTCCTCCCCTAATTGCCCCGAGATGCGTCCGCGCAGAATTAATCTACACAATACAATGCACTTTTTATTCACTTCTCAGACGATTTATTTAGACTTTTAAGTTACGATAGATTTGAGATTTTATTGCTAAATTGGTGACGGACTGGCTTAATAGATATTATAATCCGTTCTAAACTTTGGTAACTACTACTACTACTAACTAACTAACTAACTAAATAGTAAAATTTTCCACTTACAATATTTTTCAGTTTCCTTAATTGACTTGTTAATTGGCCTGTCCCCGCTTAACCCAGCTTGAATTTTATTTTGAAAATAAATATATAGCCAAGAACTAAGAGATAACGTAGCATTTTTTTGGTGAAAGAAATTGATATCTGACCATTTTTGAATTTGTTCAACGAGCAGTGTTGGCCTAGTGGCTTCAGCGTGCGACTCTCAAACCTGAGATCGTAGGTTCGATCCCCTGCTGTGCACCAATGGACTTTCTTTCTAAGTGCGCATTTAAGATTTGCTCTAACGGTGAAGGAAAACCGACATGTCTTAGACCCAATAAGTCGATGGCGTGTATCAGGCACTGGAGGCTGATCACTTACTTACCTATTAGATTTAAAAATGATCATGAAACAGATTCAGAAATCTGAGGCCAAGACCTAAAGAGGTTGTAGCGCCACTGATTTATTTCATTTTTTGAGTTTGTTCATTACATACCAATCTCCCGAAACTATAATCTTCAGCACATATGCTATCAGTTTTTATTGTTTTAAACCTATGTTAATCAACATACTAGTACAAAATATCAACCCGTTTTTACATCCACACAAAAACATTAAAAAGGAAACTGTAATTACAAGTTTTTCATTCGCGTCGCAATTAAAATAATTAAAATTTATCAGTGCAGGTAAACAATAAGCAAGACAATAGGAAAGTAATTTCGAGAGCCTCTAAAAAGCCTAAAAGCAACTCATTCTGTCGCCTAGCAACTGAAAAATGCATTCGGGAGACAAAAGCACGCTATTACGACGCCCAGGATTAGCCCTATTGACACTACGTTACCAATTAAAAAGGGAGGGGTGCGTTTTCGTCTCGATTTTTTCAACAGACGCTTTTTCAGGCCGCGGGTGCCCCCCCATACCCCACCGCTGTAGAAAAATCAATAACGCAGCAGTTTTTTCCGCGCGTAAAGCATGCACCGACACGGCGTGTCTATGTGTGGGTGCAACACATAGCTAGGGATGTCAGTTTTCTTTTTTAAAACGCTCCGTGCCTTTGATTAGGATATGACGAGCTTATGAAGCTTTTTTGATACTTTGTTTCATCTTGAGACTGCTGTCAATATGCAGATGAATGTAGGGTTGATCTGATGAATTTCTCACTAATTAGCATGAAGACTTTCGTTAATGAAATCGCATTATCATAATCTATTTGACATATATTTGTAAGGAATTTAGTAAAAACTAGGCGATTAAAGCTACGTTATCCGAAACTGCTATAAAACTTTAGTGATGAGAATAAATATATTTTTCATTTGTGCTCTTAGAAATAAAATGTGACTAACAGAATCCTACGTGCTGTAAAGATAAAAAAACATAAAAGATATTTTCCAAGACACGTGAAGAGCAACAGGCGGGTGAAAAAGAAAAAAGAAAAACAATAGAACACCTCCCTTCCTTCGCCTTGCTTTAATGCGGTGTTATACATTCTAACGGGGTTACATACAATTTTTACATTTGTCCAGCGAATCCGACTCTTTCAAAGGTTACTTATCTCATATACTACTAATTGAATGCTGATAAATTCTGTAATAAGACCAAAACACGTGTTTCATTAATTGCTCACTAAATTGAAAGGAAGCTAAAATGCTATTTAATTACTTATTAAAAAAATTTGCTTGATAAAAATTGCGATATGAAAATATCTTTATGTTCTGCTCTGAATGGTTTTTATTGCTATTCAGATTTATTTGAAAAGGACCTCATAACTCGTTTTTGAAAAGGACCGCAGTAAAATGAGGAACTGATTCGTTGAATGACGTATATCGCTCGGGCCAAAGGACTAAAACGACCTTGGGGTATGAAAGAACTTCCGCGAGTCTTTATTACGCTCAAATGAATAGCGAGACAATAAATATATTTGCATACATTCCAAATATTCAATACGGCAACCGCACATCACTAATTGCGAACGCAGACTAACGTAAAAAAGCATCACATTGAAAATAAAAGAATCGCTTTGCACATTTTTATTTCGCATCGTCCATGACAGAAGTGGTTCCGTCCCGCTCGCACGCTATTGTTTGGTCGCGGATCCCATCATCACTCCATCTTTGTCTGACGCGCACTTTTTTTGAATGTGCAAAAATATAAAAACGCCGAAACGGGTGGGGTGGCCCCCCCTGGGCCCACTTGCAGTTGTGTGCGTCAATAATCGTTGTTTAGGGCTTTGGCCGATCATAGGTCAATACAATGAAATTTATATGCAACGGAATTTAACAGATGAATGCAGCTTATGGCATACTGCATTTAATCTGGAAATACAATTTTGATGAATCTATAAAAATTTCGAAAACCTAAAATTGTTTCCAAACAAAATATACAATGAGATATTAATTTCACAACAGTACAAAAAGGTTTTGAAGTGTCCTATTGTCTTTTCATTTAATAACTAAAGAAACGTGTTGCTTGGTAAAGTTACATTTTACTACTTTACACGACTCCAAAATACCCAATAATTTCCGTAAAAAGTACTATTACTAATCACTCTAATAAATTTTAAATTCCATAACAACATAATTCAAGTACCATAAAGTCTGAAATAATTAAATATCATAGACAAAATGCAACATCATCAGCGTAACGTTTCCTACTTCAAGTGAACACCGAGATGCTCTTATTCAAATGAAAGTAGTTCCGAATGACACTTGCCAAAAAGCGGCGTCTATTTGCAACATACCTTTCTCCTTTCACTTGGCAATTATCATTGCTCTGTTTAAGTAATAGATGTGGTCTTTTGTAAACTGTTTCGTCTATACCACATTTTGTACATTAATCATCAAGAAGCAATAAATTGAATTCTTTTTTGTTTATTTTCAGAATGAAAACCAATTATTCGCTTTTTTGTAACGGTCTTTGTATCATTTAACATTACAATCTAGCCTAACTTAAGACTAATAACTAATTTCAAACTAACCTAATTTATTGTAAGATATTTAACATAAGAAAGTATCCAAAAACACTACTTACAATCTCTGTTAAGAGGAAGACGCTCTGTTTTGTCGATGAATCAATTGCATTATTTTTGAAGTTAAACTTCTTAAATGAGGGTACAATAGAAGATAAGGGACAGAGCGATTGAGACCGATTGAGAAAGAGTGAGAAGGGCGAATTACGTTATAGAAATTCTATTTTTAAAATCAAAATTTCGTAAAGAGAATTTATGAAATATTAGTATTTTATATTTTATGCAAAATAATTTATTGAAATCTCAAATGACGAATTTTAAATTAAAATGCCACATGTTTTTATTATCAAAGAAGTAAATTTGAAAAATTAAATTTATTATTTGTATTAATTTTCGACACTATTAATATTTTAATGACAAATTATTTCATTAAATTCCTAACATATCTTCCTATTTCCCTCCCTCCAAGTCTCGGAAATTTGTATAAATTTGAACAAGAGTTAAGAATTAGTTTGCTAAAGAAGTTTCACTTCTGACATGTACTTTGTACGCACGCACTTGTTTAAAGCATAAATCGTGACTAAAAAACCTCATGATCAGGAATGTATTTAAATAGATCTAAGCGTTCATAACTTGATTGAAACAGTGTGTTTATTGCTTAGAATTTTCTAGATAATATTATAAACGTTAACAGTTCACAGGCGTCTTCACATCAATGGACGCATTTATCCGAACAAATTTCCTGCCACTTTCCCGCCGGCTAAGTATATAGAAAAAAGTTTCAACAAAAAGTCCCGACTGCGCCGACCTTACGCAGTATCGTTTTATTGCAATCGTGCCCGTGGCCTCGGCTTCTTACCTCATAACACAGTTTCTCTTGCATCTTTCTCCCCTTACTTTTCCTGTAGGCGTGTTGAAAACTTTTTGATGCAAACCATAGACAAGCCGCACGTGCCATAGATTATCCAAGTACATCATTAAAAACTTTTTTGTCGATTATTTGTTTTTTCACTGTACATTTCTATTCATTCCCAAGGCAAGCGTTTCATTAAATTTCTTCAAAAAAAGCAGTTCTTTTGAGCATTATAATTAAGGCTGCGTTAAACTCTATACTTTGCTGAGTAAAAGCAGTCTTGAAAGGATGGTTTAAAAATTGAAAACGGACTTTTTTAAATACGCTTCTTAATTGACTTTCAGCGCAATATGATCTTGAATGGGAATTAAAAATGTTTATATGTCGTCTTCCTTTATTTAATTTTCTTAATTGGGCACTTAAGCTTTAATTATGGAATATTTTAATGTAAATATTCTAACGTGTAAAATTATAAATCCTTTGATGGTGGATTCTTTAGATCGCAATTTGTTAATTAATTCAGAGGAACATGTCAAATTTGAATGCCCGTCTTTTCATACTAATTAACTATGTCGTTATATTTTTTCTCGAACTATTAATGATCCCTAATTTAATTAGAGGTTGAACTGGGTTTACTTTTTCTTCGTGTTTCCTTAGATGTATTACTAAACACTGAATAGCTAATTAATAAATCAAATTTTGAAAAGCTATAGAATATATTTTTTAATTTTATGTTTTCCGTTAGAACGTTTTATATACAAATGTAAGTTAATTATAAGCTTTGAATAAATACAAACCAAACACTGAGAGGACTCAAATAGATTTGTTATCTGATACATGACGAGGGCTCGACTTCCATACCCTTGGTAACGGCGACCATAATAAATTGACCCCTCTTAAAAAAGCTCAATCTCTCTTAGGTACCTCTAGGTATTTGTGGGGTGGGCGGGATGAGGGGTCATCCCCAGTGGTTATTTATGTTTTATGCACATTTTTGCATGGAGCTTTGCACGCAGAGGCCTTAAATCGAGCTCAGCTCTGCAGGCACGCACACATTGATGTGTTGTTCTTATATATGTGAATATTTGGACGTGTGAGTAATTTAAATGGACATTGATTCGGAAAAAGTCCTTTGAAATTTTATACTCACACTTTGTATACACCAATGTATAAAAATTCATTTAACTCGTTACGGGTTGATGTTTTTTAAACTTTAAATATATACTATGATTAATTCTTTAAATGATTTATTCAAATAATTACTCTAACAAGTAATAATACTAATAATTACTCGGAAGTAATGTCAATAAAATCGTAACTCTATCATAGATAAGAATGCCTACGCCGTAGCTGCGTAGACATAGATAATCACATTACACAACTATTAGACACGCAATCCTTGACTATTGAAACTAAACTATAATATAAATTATTTTTTATAATAAATCGTTAATCTCATAAAACGTTGCATCTGTTCCAATATAACAATTCTATTACTAAAGCTTATTACAATAAGTATAACAACATTTCAGCTAACCTAATATTTATTTAGAAAACACATTTATATTATTTACGAAATAGACACAGAAATTGCCTCATTATTTCAATATAACTGATAGCCAATAATGATAATCAAAATGTAAGCTCGTTACAGTCCTCATTATAATACATACCCGGGGTTGACGCTCGAAAAATTCACCCCCCTTGGGGGTGCAGGTGGGGGTTGTCAGTGTTTTTATTTCCCGATTGGTGGATTGCAATGGCGGTAATGATCGATGGTATTAACGCGCGCTACTGCCCATCTAGACGATTTGAATTTCGAAAGCTCAGTGCTTTTAAATCGCCAAGGGTTAAAGAGGTTCTTTTAAAATAAGCTTAAATTTAACAGCACAATTAATAGAATGTTAATATTGATGAACTGCACTAATTTATAGAATGATAATATTGATAATATTTAACAGTTTATTATAACAAAAGAGCTTTGGTTACGTAAAAAGCTTTTATATCTCGTCTATTTTTGGATCAAACAATATAAAGGAAGAAAATGTTACCTTGTTTGTTAGCAATAAAACTTTAAATTAAACTACTTAACTTAACTAACTTTCAAATTTAAGTTAATCATCGAACTTATTTTATCTCTTATTATTATCTCTCTTATTAGTATCTCTTGGCCTTAAGTACAAGACTATTTATCCCTCGCTATTAAAAATTGATCGTACACTTTAAGCAAGTAGGTCTCTAGAATTTTAAGTAAATCGGTGATTTCTTTTGTTCTGTATTTACCAACTATAAACTTAATAGTTTGCTTGCTTCGCCTGGAATCATCCAAGGATATACGTGACTAAGCCACGGAGGTAATACAATGGTCAATTCATAGATACATATTACGTTATATGCAATTTGTAGACCTTACTCTTAGAGCATTAGGTATTTATTTGTCTGTATAATTTTTTAAGTAAGTCCGTGAATTATTTTCTTCTGTACTTACCAACTATAACTGGAATCATCCTAGGATATATGTGACTTAGCTTCGGAGGTAATACAATAATCGATTCTACATATGAAGTTATATAACTGATGATAAAACGTACAAAAGAAAAATTCCAATACAATTTTTTGTCGACGCGCCCCTGACCAGACAGATATTAGTATATATTTCGTTCACAAATTAAACACATACACCCTCTCCCTCATATGCACTTACATGATTTATTTGCGCCACATACATTTCACATAATTGAAAAATGGCGTTAATGGTGAGGCTGGACAAAACATTTTTATGAATATGGATCAGCATACGAAATATATGTATGAATGTTTTTCGGCATAATTACACCTATTTGCATTAGCTTATATCAACCATAGAGCAGTGTTGGCCGGCACCAATGGACTTCGCTCGAACGGTAAAGGAAAACATCGTGTAGAAACCGACATGTCTTAGACCCATAAAGTGGACGGCGTGTGTCTGGCACAGGAGGCTGATCACCTACTTGCCAAATAGATGAAACAGATTCAGAAATCTGAGGACCAGACCTAAAAGAGATTGTAGCACCACTGTTTTTTTTTTTATATCAACCATATTTGATATGTGAACTTCCACTACGTTTTCCACGTCTGGTATTTATGTAGTTCATCAAAGATGATGAATGATAGATTAATACATCTTTTTTGCGGCTTTGTTGTTGATTACGTAATTTGATTGTTCTCTATTTATGTTGAATGAATTTCAAGTGAAGTGAATTAGTGAAGTGTTTTATGTGTGTATAAGTGGTTCTTTTTCTTCTTAAAATTGCAGTTTACACTGACATAAGATATCATTGAAGCAGTTCAAAACACTATCGAAGGTATCGTTTGTTCTCAAAACCGGTATATATATATGTCGTAAGGACTTGCAGGATTCTACTGCTATTCTTATCACTGCCAGCCCAACTTTATGATAAGTCTTAGAGTATGAATATGGATTCGGACTTTTATGCTGTCTTCCCTTCAAAATCGTCTCAGGTTGAGCAGAGAATGGATTATGATATAATAAAAAAATATATAAACCATCCCGTTCTAAAATTTTTAAAATGGAAATAAAAATTACGCAAGGAACAAAAGTGGTTTCAAAGTAAGATTTTCCCCTCAAAGGTTGCTAAGTGGTTTTCCCATTTTCCCACGCAGTTGAGGCTATACTGTCACTCGAGGTAGTTTGCGTTCTGAAAGTGAAAGTTGGCGGCTTAGTTTCAGATGATCTTGCAAAGTTTTCATTCTTGTACTCGGGTACGTAAACAATTAATGCGTTTTAAGTTGTGATAAAACTCGTATTAATTTGACTTTTAAATTTACTCAAATTATACATTATGATATTTTTTTCTTAATTATTTAATAAAACGTATAGCCCTGGCTTTGATTACCATTAAAAAACTATGTTTTACTTTACGATAAACATTTATTAAAAGTTACATATAATTTAATTTGTCCCGTATCATATAATATATAGGGTATCGGGAGTTTCATCTCAGTATAGACCCACACATAGACAACTAGAAAACGAAAGAACAAACTCGACAAGACATATATCAGCTGTTTCGATGGACAAGAACTTCGATCTTCTACTAACATGCCCCCTACAAATATAGCAATATTAAACATAAAAATAATCATCATAAATTTAAGGTTATTTAAATTATAGGACCCAGAATATCAGACCCTGTAATATGAGAAATAATTGAAGCATTATGATAACCTCAGCGTTTCTAAGGTAGTTTTTGCCAACTAGCTGCCTACTGAAGTATTTCCGAACTAACTCGACTTAACTAACCTTTAAGAAAAGGGCCGGCAACGCACTCGCGAGCCCTCTGGTATTGGGACTGTCCATCACTTAACATCAGATAAGCCTTCTGCCCGATTGCTTGATTGTTCTATAAAAAATCCTAACGCAATTTAATATTTTTTATACAGTAACAGTACGGTACTTTTTTAATAGGTAATAATCCTGTTAATTAAACCTTTATTTATGAGTACATTATATTTCAAGACACTCCAACAAAACATTTTACTAGATAAACTTTTAACTTCTATAATGGACTTCTAAAAAGTACCAGTTTTTCTTTTGGCGACACAGTTTTAAACATACTGTATTCATTATTCTCTAAAAGCATTTACCATTGCCAAAAAAGTGTTTAGATTTAAGAACAAAAATTCTAGCACTCAAGCTTGCAGGAAGTGGCGTGTCTCAAAGTTTGGAAGCTCGCGCTTTCAGGGTTCGTTCACCCTCCACAGTCTATGACACGTTACAGTAATTGCAAGACATAATCCTAATCTCATCTACACGAATATTATGAAGAGAAATGATTTGATTGTTTAAAATACCAAAAAAAAAATCTTAAATTGCGTACGCAGCGGAAACTATTGACAATAAAGCAAATGTACTACAGTCTTAAACAAGACATCTACAAAAAATCGATATCGTGTGTTACTATTATTTATTGAATAAGAGAAACATCTCATATTACATATTATATGTATAATAATCTTATTTTTTATATATTGGTATTTCAACCTATCACGGTTTTTATTAATTTCGATCTACCAGACCAAGTTTCACATTAGCTTTAAACTCACTAAATAATAATAAATTAAGACAATTTTATTACCAATTTTATAAAAAAATACAATATATTTTTAGAACTCATACTTTTAAATTATAAAAACTTATATCAATAAAGTCACGTAAACAATGAAACCAATCATTTGTAAATTGCATATTTATTAACATAGTAAGCTTTCTTTCTTGTCAGTTCTTCTTCTTCAATGTTCTTGCCCAGGCATCATTGGCTATTAACATTACTGACTTTTGACTCACTGTATTGTGTCCAGAAGCCAGACGTCTTAGAAATCCCAACATCTAAACCCTTATTCCTACCACACAAAGTACCTTGTATATAAATTCTTATAATTTCAATAATCGTTCTTAATCCTATACAATAAAGACCATTTTGGCACGCAAGTCCAAAGTGGCCGGTTTGACGGATTTCTTAAGAATATTTGAACAAACGATGTCTTTGTTTCGGGTTCAGATTTAGGAATTGCATTTAAGCGAATTTAATGATTGTTCTGACCTTGTTATGGTCAATTAATACAGTCTGGTCTTTGAGCTACATATGCGATAAAAAAATCAAAGGCGGACCTTTTTAAGTCTGGGCCTCAGATTTATGTATCTGTTTCATGATCATTTGTCAATCTAATTGGGAAGAAGGTGATCAGCCTCCTATGCCAGACACACGCCGTCGACTTACTGGGTCTAAGGCAAGCCGGCTTACTCACGATGTTTGTCTTCACCGGTCAAGCGAATGTTAAATGCGCACATAGAAAGAAAGTCCATTGATGCACAGCCGGGGATCGAACCAACAACCTCAGGGATGAGAGTCGCTCACGGATTGTATAGAGCTGTGTTACTCCAGGAATATTGAAGGCATTTGGAAGCCTAAATCAAATTTTCTTATTCAAAACAATATATTATAAGTTTCCAACAATATATATATCAACGAGTCAGTGAGTTGCGTTTACATTGTCCTCATAACAATTTCCACTGTGGTGTAGTGGTGAACATGTCTTATCGAACTCGTAAGTTTTAACTGGTTTGATCAAGCAACGATGGACACAATTTTATAAATTTACTAGCTGTTTAATAGTTCCACGCTTCGCTGTGGCACATTGTGATTGAATGGTTGATAAATGAGAATCAAAATAAAGAAAATATTGGGACCATGAGATTCCAAAAATGGCGTGAGTGACGATGGGAGCGTTGTTAGTGCGAGGTGAACTCACGGATTAGCAGAATCGCACGGCAGACGTGAGCTCAGTCCTTGAGAAGGCAGCTCTAACACGATTATTATATTTTATTGAAAATTATCTATTCACAACATAACAGGCGCTTCTTATTCACGTTTAAGTTTAAAGTTTTCAACAATAGAGGTTAAATGCATCGCGTGACGAAAAGGATCGTTGATCCCACCGTATTTATGACTTTTACTTTTTAATTTATCGCCATAAGGACATGCAACGCCGTACTTTGAGCAAGTTTGCGCTGCAATGCAGTGTAACCCTTTGAAATTTTGGTAATGTTTACTTTAGTGAATCACAATCAAAAAATCGTGTTGCCACGTCACGTATTTAATAAAAATAATACTCGATTTACGTTAAATTAAATGTTCGAATGTTTTTGTGACAGCATAAATTTAAATTAAGACATTTAGTATTGGGTGTTTCATAAATCGATATTTATTCGTGTTTTCGTTAAATCTCCAACACATCCTTGGAGCGATGCTACTTTTATTTATTTATAAGTAATCTTATAGCTACACATATACATATTATAAAAGAAAACAGTTAGACAATATAAAAAGACATAACGATAAAAAAAAGAAAACTGAAATTATTTAAAAAAAACTGCAACTTAATATTGAAAAAAGAAATTGTTATTACTGTAAAATAAATTCAAAGTCTTTCCTCTTACTATATTTCCTCACACCCTCTTTGATAAGGTGTAAAATGACCAAATCTTCATAAATTGTATTGTAGCTAAAACGCGATACATTGGTGAATCACGCAGATTTTCGTGTTCGTACGAGGCACATGGAACAATTGTGAATATCTTGTCGCTATAAGTGATCAATATAAAAAACCTAAATTGAAAAAATTTCAACCAATAGCCCAATAAAATTAATTCGGATTCACTTACTCAATACATGTTTACCTGTACACCATCATTTACTGTATAAATATCTTCATCATATAAAAAATACATATAAAACCTCCTCTTAATTATTCTTTTTTTTTAAACAAGTATCATACATTTTTATGTACATAGCAACATAAACTACTAAACAACGTGGCAACACCTACAGGCATTGACATGAATAACCAAGAAAGCATCTAATTAGCCCAAGTAGACTGCAAAAAGAACCCGTGCAACGTCAGCGGTCCCCATGCATAATCTGGTAAAAATAGTCCCTCTTGTATTCGAGCATCGTTGTCTTCTGGCTAGCGAGCGCTTTATTTGCGTCTCAACAACTTTCTATTATGCTCAACCATACCGCATTGTATCATTTTAATTAGTATACAATTTATAAGAAACTATGTGTATGCGTTGCGAGACGCAAGCGTTTAGACGCACTGAAAGTATAACAGTAGTTTATGTGTTGATTAATATCCTTTTTAGATTGTCTGTGGTTATTCAAATGTAATCTGTGAAATATTTTAGTTAATATATTCCTGATGTTTTCTGATAATAAATAGTGTTTTTTCACAATATATCACACAGCGTTCCGTTCTTAATTAAAGATTGAAGTGTACAACCAGCAAACTAGTCATAATGAGTTATTTGACGAGATTAACAACCATTTTACATTGTTCATTAGTCACTGTGGAACCTATGGCGCTACGATCTTTTTAGGCCTCAGATTTCTGTATCTGTTTCAAGATCATTTGTCAATCTAATAGGCAAGTAGGTGATCACACTCCTGTGCCTGACACACGCCGAATATTTGGGACTAAGACAAGCCGGTTTCCTCACGATGTTTTCCTTCACCGTTTGAGCGAATGTTAAATGGGCACATAGAAAGAAAGTCCATTGGTCGCCGGGGGTCGCTGTAAGCCGGGGATTGAAACTACGACCTCAGGGATGAGAGTTGCTCGCTGAAGCCACTGTCAATACTGCTGCTACACTGTTAAGGCTATTAAAATTTCAAATGATATATTTATTATTTTAATAACCCGCCAAAACGCTATATGCAAGATGGCGTCCCCATAACGTACCATGCTAGTACACACGTAAACAAACGTCAATTTTTAATGCGTTAATTGTCTTTCGGACATATTAACAAGCATGCTATGTCAGTTGATTCGACTAATCTGTGACCGTTTCGTTTCACGCGACTGACGTACAAAAATCAATATTTCTAATAACTGTTAAATTTTAGATCTTTTAAGCCATGTTTAATATAGATTACCTTTAATAATACTTATATTGCCCAATACTCCATTAAAAATGAATTATATTAAATGATATGGAACTATGCCGACGGAGATGTTCGTTCTTTTAATTGATGTAAAAGTTTAATGTTAAACCGATAATAGCAAATATTCTTTAGGATTTCGCGTTAATAAAAGATAAATATTATCTTAATCGAAAGGATATAATTAAGAGGCGACGTCATTAATACCGTCTCATACGTCCGTTACGGTGCGTTCCTCTTATAATAAGATTGTACATCTCTCTCTTTCCCAATAATCACAGCATTCTTATTCACTCACCCTAATTATAAAACGGAAACTGGACTTTAATATTTCTTTTTGAATCATCTGATTTATAAGAGAATTTAATTTAACACGGGGCTATCTATATTTCACAGAATAGATAAATAAGGATAAAATGTTAAGACCTCCGTAAACCGAAGCAATGACGTAACAATGATTTATATTAGCGGCAACACCAGTGAAGGAAATTCGACTTTCAAATCCAGTCCAAAAAATGTTTTAGCCTCTCTGTAGACACAAAAAGCGGTACGTCGTATTGTGGTGTTTCCTGCTAGATAACGGGCTCTGGCGACCGACTAGTGGCGGTATTAACACACCTGATGTGGCAACGGATTAGTACCGTCCAGCGTATAGTACAGCGTCCTTGGGAGGAAATAATCGCTTAAAGGTCTGAGCAGAAGTCGGGAAACCACTGCTCAATTCCTAGTCTGTAATCATGAATGCTTCACGAGTCACATGCATTTGACACTTTGGAGCTGTCTCAGCGTTGGATGAAAAATTATAAGAATAAATAATTATAGATATTAGTTATTCTATAACGCATCATATCATAGAGCAGTGTTGGCCTAGTGGCTTCAGCGTGCGACTCTCATCCCTGAGGTCGTTCGATCCCCTGCTCTGCACCAATTGGACTTTCTTACTACGTGCGCATTTAACATTTGCTCGAACGGCGAAGGAAAACATCGTGAGGAAACCGACAAGTCTTAGACCCAAAAAGTCGACGGCGTGTGTCAGGCACTGGAGCCTGATCACCTACTTACCTATTAGATTTAAAAATGATCATGAAACAGATTCAGAAATTCATGGCCAAGACTTAAAGAGGCTGTAGCGCCACTGATTAATTTTGTTATAACGCATCATAGTTTCACATACAGAACACCAAATTTCTTATGTCATATAAAACAAAAATCTGGAGCAACTAAATCAGGCTTGAAGTCTGAAAATCAGCCTGTAACTTAACAATTCGTTTAGAAAAAGAACACATAATTAGCCAATTAAAATATAATTCCATCTTAAAATCGTTAATATTTCTTCTATAGATAAATGTCACCGCCTGCGCGTGTTTCGATCCTTCCGCGAAATCCGTCCATGACCCTGATTTGGTGACTCATTTTCTGAGTTTTAGGCGATTGGATAAGATTACTAGATATTGATTTTTAAGAATTGTGTAGTAACAAAAGATATTATATTTAATATATTATTTTAACTTGCACAAAAAGTATCTCATTTTGCACTAGTATAGTAGAAAATATGACTGAATATACATTCTCAGTAGCACTCTTTTTATAGACATAAAACAAAAGGTCAGACGGCCATTCACAGACAATCACAATGCCGTGTAGGATGCTTTTTAATAAATCAAAAATTAGTTTATCTGCATATAATATACAAATACTCTAGGTAATCTATGTGATAATTAAAACTAAATACACATGATTTTCAATGTGTAAGCATAATGGACAATATTAAAAGGAAAATGACTTCACACAAAGAAGTTCCTTAAACTCCTTTGTGCCAATACACATATATGAAGAAGATAAGAAGTTTCACCAATACCTTTCCTAGTACTATCCAAAACTGTTGTTTTCTGCCTTTCCTACGTTGGTCTTGCTACGTTCCTTAGACCGATTTGCAACTCTATTATAAACATATAGTTTTAGATCTATTATGACTAAAAATCTAATATATAAAATTCTCATGTCGCGGTGTTTGTAGTTAAACTCCTCCGAAACGGGTTGAACGATTCTCATGAAATTTTGTGTGCATATTGGGTATGTCTGAGAATCGGACAACATCTATTTTTCATCCCCCTAATTGTTGGTAGTCCAGCCCTAATTTTTTTTTTTAATTTTTAGATTTTTTTTTTTATTTGTATGATACAGCATTAAAAAATACATACAACCCCTAATTTTCACCCCTCTACGATCAATCCCTATTTTTTATTGTAAATGATATACATGGCAAAACGACGTTTGCCGGATCAGCTTGTAACTATATAAAGATAGTTTCTAATTATCGTATTACATGTTCTGTGCTATTGTACGTAACTAAAAAATACTAATCAATATCTGTTGGGAATACTGTCGATTGTTACCTACTTGGGACTGGATGAAGTTATGTATACGTTAATTCAGCAGTTCACGGCTGAGTGCAATTTATTTATACAGGGCTATGTGATCGAAGTGCAATCACAATGATCAGTACCCTAGAGGACATTAGCATTTGTCGAGGGGCGTCGTACGGAAATAGCACGACGCGTCACCAATGCGCTCCTACTTCAGGGCGTCCACTCAACGCAAGCCTAATTACGCCATCCTAAAATGTCACATTTGGCGGGAAGTTTGACACGGCTGTCAAAGTTTAAAAATACGACCACAGATTATGTTACTCAGTTTATTTGTACTATTAGAACTGTTAGCTCTAAATATCAGGACGTAACCCAAGGTGCAGAAATTTAACTCCATGAAAAGCGTAGTGCTACTAAATTATATTTATTTATACTTATATGACATAAGACATTCTACAGACTTTAGATCAAAAGATCACAAACCGATATATTCTAGGGAATATTTCTTTATAAATTAATAAATTTATATTTTTAACCTGTAAATATTGTCATAGACTAAACAAACAAATGCCTAATGAAATGTCAGTGTAATTGTTCTACTTTACTGTTTACATGCAACGTTTAGTACAAATTCATTTGTGTCCCAAATAACAAAGTGTGCCCCTGTAGCATCCGTTATATTGAAGTTTTATTGCGACCAAAGCCATTGCTCGTCGCGAGTGTGGACGTCATTAATTACTGACACCATTTAGAGGATTTATTAAATTTAATCCGGAAAAAACTTTTAAAAGTCCATTAAATTTAAGGTCTCGTAACACACTGTTTGAATTATATTGTCAAGAAAGTTCTGCAATATCTAAGAGCAGATAATTTTCTTGCAAATGACAATTGACTGGCTCAAGTGAAACTTGAATCAATGAACGCACTCACAGAATAAAAATCTTATACGCGGGAAAACGGTGCATTGGACAAATCGAGGATGTAAACATACCTTTTTTTCGTTTAAGACTCCGTTAAGAAGATATGTAGCGATTGAAAGTGACAGTTCTGTGAGATTTTATGTACATTTTTTAAACAAAACTGTTTTCTTTATATATAGTCAACAATATTATCTAATTATAAAATATAATATGAAATTCTATGATACAGATATCACGCTACTGAATTGTGAAAATGCTGTTTTTGTTATTAATAGTTAACATCCACCAAAAATCATAGACTTTCATAGATCAGAAAGCGCTCTTAGATTAAATATAGATATTTATCTGTGGACGATATAAATACGTTGTATCTAAGCTTCTTATAATATAGTTTAAACTACCGTTGTTTTTCGTAATAACACACGTAATACAACTAATGATTAAAAGTTAATAAAATCAATTTCAGATATTGTCATATCCACTCGCCTTACTACGCACAGTCGTCGCGACAATTTATTTTGGTACAGGGCATTGCACTTTGCAGCCCTGACTCCTGAGAAACGAGAGTAAACACGAAACGCAGCGAAAAATAATAAAACGAAGACTATTAAAATTGGTTGTACTGCCTTGTTTGTTAGGGTTACCATTTAAGAATAATTGCAAAAAATATGGAAAATAATATTTGGAAAGCTTTATTTATTAGATTTACAATATATTTGAAATTCATCTACGTTTTAGTTAATAACAGAAAAACAATAACTAACCTTAAAATATAATGACTAAAATATATTATTAGGCAAGGTTCCGAAGATACTGGCAGCGTTACCCCTTCGGTCTTCTGTGATGTCGACTAACCTTTTTGCTATTTTCTTAAAAAGTGTTACGCTAGGACCGCACGGACCAAGGGTCTCGACACCACCGAATCATATTCGGAGCCTAGACCCCTGTATTTGCATGCTTTAGCTTTTTCAGCTGCTAAAAAATTAAATCAATAATTATTATTAATAATTATTTTATTACATATTATTTTAATAAATACTTGCAAAGCTATATTGTAATAATTCTCAACTAACACTACTTTATCTTTTGAACCTAATTAGGTCACTATTTTACATTAAATCAAAAACCAATATTAAAGAAATAATACATATTGAACAATTCTTCGAAAAATGAAACATATATTGGTTTATTAATAATGAATTAAAAACTAACATAAAGAGCCATATTTTTATTTCTACCTAAACTTCTTGCATGGCTTAACTTAATGAACGTGCAAGCAGTGTTGCCATAAAAACAAAAGAATAAGCCCAGGGCTTCGCAAAGTTCAAAATTAGGGCAAGGAGGCTCTAGTTGTTTCTAATTGTGTTGCTTTTTCCTATTTCAAAAAAGCCATAAAAAATTCATAGACAGTTAGAACATACTATATAGGTTGAAACATTTTAAAATCATGACTATTAAAAAAAATACAATTATTACTTACAAGAAGACATGTGTACAGTGTACTGGGTGACCATGCTTATTTAACGTTAGGATAACACGTGGAAAGAAGCACTGAATGTTGTTTTATCTTATTATTCTTTGTCACTCTTTAAGCAGGGTCGTTTACCCTAAAGAGTACTGTTTTTTTTTTAGTTTTTAATTTTTCATAGGCACTTTTAAAGTCAAATTTTGCTAGCGAGATAGGATAAGGTAACGCAGAATTACCTTATCCTATCTCGCTAGCAACGGTCTTATAAGTAAGGCCCAACAATCCTATATGTACCTGAGCTCTATGTGTATATCTATGTGTCTGACAACTGAGCGTCCCCAAATGAGACATATGTCCCACTATATCTGGATGGCTAATAAGAAACAAGCAATAATTAGCAATCCTAGAACCGTATTCGAAAACGTCAAATTAAATCTGACATCTGTCAGACCATGTTGTGTGTGTAAACTTTGACATACATATTTAAAAGTTAAAGAAGAAAAAGTTAAGAAATTGTGAATTAGAATATGGGCCCTAGTCTTTAAAAATATATTAGCATTACAGTATACTTGCAAATATTGGAACATTGTCGTGAGACACAAAGGCGTGAGTAAGCCGTTCTCGGCATCCTGCGCCCGCGTCGATCACTAACGAGTTTTGTGATTCACTAAACTAAAATAACTTGTTCGTAACAGTCAAAACAACGACTTTTACTTTTATAATTTATGAGAAAAATGTTACGTTTAAAATTGTACTGTTTAAACACAAATGCGATTTATTTTGGCAAACTATTTAGTACCACGCCATTTTCAATTTTTTTCCGACGACGCGTATTTTTATCTAAGTTAATAAATAATTTAATTGTTTAAACACAAATGTGATTTATTTTGGCAATCTACTTAGTACTACGCGATTTTCCAGTTGTTTTTGACGACTAGTAATTTCATCGGTCAATAAACACTTTACATTTTTCTACAGCTGCATAACTGCCGAATAATATTTGTCCCACACAGCGTAATGAATGAATATGATTTAATATTTAGTAGAAGTCCTTTCATTATGAAAACGACTGGATTTGCTGTTGAATTTTTTAAAGAGAGGGCAGTCTAGATAGTCCTCACCCAAGGACTTCCACTCACTTAATAACCCACTATTTCGTAGAAATAATTCCTAAAGAACTCCTTTGATACGTTTGATTTGTAAATTATCTTGATTTACGTGAGAACAAATAGTGTTATAAATTTACGTTTGATTATTTTTTAATGTTAACAACAGTTTAAAATCTAGTCTATAATAGTTACTAAGCCTAATCAAATTATTATTATGTGGCAATTCATTTCATTTCCAAAGGATTTTTTTGCCTTTTATTACAGATACAAATAACTTTCGTTATAAATGATACAAGTTGTAAGTTATGCGCGAGGTTGGTTAGGGTTTAATCCAGTCGCATCACTGACCCGACCATCCGTGAATCTGGACGGTCAGCAAAGAAATTTAAATAAAAATAATTAATACCTCCTGACCATTTTATCCCTATTCTATAAAAAACATAACCAGATTACACAGAGTATACATGTCTTGATAAAAAATTGTTATTCTAAATTAAATATTTATGTTTGGTAAAAGAAAATCAAATCTATAAGGCCAGTAAGATTCTTATAAGTCTTAGTATAAAGCGTAGACTAAATATAGCACCGTGTCGAGTTACCATGGTAACGATAACCAAGGATATGGTAACCATGCTATCAAATACGTATAAATAAATATAAATCAGTGGCGCTACAACCGTTTTAGGTCCTTCAGATTTCTGTGTCTGTTCCGTGATAATTTCTAATAGGCAAGGATCACCTACCTCCTGTGGCTGACACACGCCGTCGACCTTTTGGGTCTAAGGTCAGTTGGTTTCCTCACGATGTTTTGATCTGTGCACAGCCGTGGATCGAACCTACGACCTCAGGGATGAGAGTCACACGCTGAAGCCACTAGGTCAACACTGCTCTATGTCAGTACGAGGATACAAAAATATCGTTTAAGGAATATAGAGTAAATTCGACGTTGTGTTCTGTTCGACGTTCGACGAATTAAACTGTATAATTTGATTGTATCATAAATATAACGGATTAGGTATGTACGTCAAAATTATTTCGTTATTATCTTTTATTCTATCGGTACATGCGCGTACGCAGGAAGGGGCGGGTGTCCTGAGTGGCTGGACCAGTTTGAGCCGATCAACTACAGCCTACTGCCTCACATTCTACGAGTATTGTAGTTTTTTGCTTTAGTTTACTTTTACGTTTTATTTATAAAACTAAATGTTTTAGGCGAAATGTGTGATAAAATCGTTAATTCCAACACACAAATATACAGTATTTACAATATAAAGCTGGTGCGGCCGCAGAGCAGGCGGAAAATATTAAACGGCTAAAATATAAGAGTCTTTCTTCCAATTTTGTTCCCTTTGGAGTAGAGACTCTTGGGCCGTGGGGTTCAAGTGCACAGGCGCTAATTAAAGATTCAAGTTGGCATATAGTGGTACCGGTGACCCTAGATATGGTGCATTCTTCGCTCAACGAATAAGTATCGCAATACAGCGAGGAAATGCTGCCAGCGTTAATGGTACAATGCCAGAGGGACCAAACTTTTTAAATTCGTTTCAATTTTCTTTTTCTTAATTTTGAATTATTATTATTATTACTATGAAGGCTAAGAAAATTGTAAATGTGTGATTATATGACCCTATTTTATAAAACTTGCTTTGCAAAAAGGTTTAAAAATCGAATTTAAGTTACAACCCAGACGAATCATTTTAAATTTAAAATGCCAGAGTCATAAACACAAGTTCACTTTCAACTTAATCCGTTATAAGGAAGCTATTAAAACACCTTAAAATTTAAATGATATTACTTTGACATCGTAAATCTCTAATAAAAATAAACCGGGAGCCACATTTAAAGACTGTCACATAACATTTTCTCAAGCACATGTGAGGACTACATCATTACTGACATTACCGTTTCGATTTCAAACAAAAAATCCTATAAAGGGTTGAGCATTCCCATAGTATTTGAAGGGTGAAAACTTAGGTCCACATGACAAATTTAAAACGTCATTAAGCCTTGTCAAATTGAAATCTTATTTCCTTTATTCAACCGTAGATTATAAACAGATGTTATTCAGTAATAAATCATTGTCTCTGGCATGAAAAGATGTATGTAGAGTATTGTTTATGAAAGTACATACGTATCTAGAAAGCTTAGCCGCCTTTTTGAAAACTTGCGTTATTTATGGCATACATTTCTTAATTGTTGTATGAAAATATTTTAGAAGAAAAGAAATTAAAAAAGAGTTGAGTTGCATGAGCTGTAATTACTATGACTTAGAGTATGCTCTAGTCTTGGCGCGAAATATACCTTATTTCAAAATAAATTTTTTGACTTACAGTATTAGCGTCTTTAGTATTATGTACTTCTTAGCGTTATTTGTAGATTACATTTCTTAATTGTTGTTTGAAAATATTTTAGAAAAAAAAACTATTGTTTGAGTTGAGCTATTATAACTTGACTTAAAAGAGTCCAGTTTTATCACGAACTATGACTGCCTTATTTCAAAGTACAATTGAAAATATTTTAGAAACAGGAATTAAAATAGATGATTGAAGTTCTTGCATGAGTTGTAATAAATATGAGTTCGAAGAGTCGATTTATCATTAATAAATTTATCACGAAATAAAACAAATAAATCAGTGGCGTAACAACCTTTTTAGGTCTGGGCCTCAGATTTATGTATCTGTTTCATGATCATTTGTCAATCTAATAGGCAATAAGGTGATCGGACTCCTGTGCCTGACACACGCCGTCGATTGTTTGGATCTAAGGCAAGCCGGTTTCACGAAGTTTTCCTTCACCGTTCGAGCGAATGTTATATGCGCACATAGAAAGTCCAATAGTGCACAGGGATCGAACCTACGAACTTAGGGATTATAGTCGAATGTTGAAGCCATCACTGCTCTTCGGTAGTCATGGGCATTGGTTCTAAAATGTTGTTACAAGGCAGAAAACAGAAAATTTATGAACTTTTTCATTACAATTATTTAAGTATCCGATATATTTAGTACATTAGATCAATAAGTACATGCATATCGTATCGTGCTAAAGGGTTGCTTCGGTCACGATGTAATCGAGATATCGACAAATCGATTGACTGCGATAACTAGTGGCTCGATTTTATCAACTCTTAGACAACTCGAGTGGTTATTAGCAGTTAACGAGATAATTAAAAAAATTGAACAAAGAATGAGGTCGTATATTTTTTATTCCTTCCCTAACGATCTCGCTGAATGATTGATTCGAAGTGATATTTATCACTTTTTGGACATTATAGGTGGTTTTTAAAATTAACTTATAAAGCTTTAGATAGTACATATAGTCTTTTATTTATTTAAACAAGTACATATATATTTCGGTATGTATTTTCAACTAAAATTGCCAACGTCTTAAATATACAAAATAAAATACTTAAAAAGGAGTAGTTTTGGTCTAGAGATCGTAGGTTCGGACCCCGGCTGTATACCAATGAACTTTCTTTCTATGTGCGCATGTAACATTCGCTCTAACGGTGAAGGAAAACATCGTGAGGAAACTGGCTTGCCATAGACCCAAAAAGTCAACGGCGTGTGTCAGGCACAGGAGGCTGATCTGTGCCTGACAGACAGAAACAGATACATAAATCTAAGGCCCAAACTTTAAAAGATTGTAGCGCCACTGATTTGATAAACTTATAATAATCATGTCGGAAGTTGTGTATATTAGTATCAAACACACATTTATACAATGGTTTTTAATATTTATATACATCTACAATAGTTTGTTCAAATGGTAGAAAGAAAACAGCAGTTAATATATGCTCATTTCCTTTTGATACACGAATTTACATAATATTTCAGATTTAATCGAGTAACGCGGCAGCGTCAAAACGATAATGGCTGTACTGCATCCGCCATTTGCATTTCGCTTTAGGCGGGAAAGAAAATGGATGCATTTTCCCGCCTTTTATTTGTACCGGATTCCTAGAGAAAGTGAATCATTAGAAACTGCACTTCTTTGTTAAATACATAAATAATTGTCACTTTTTGTTGTAACTATAAAGCGTTTATTAAATATTCCATTCAGGTCTCAATCTTAAGCGGAATACGGAGTTATTATAACAGAATTTTTCCTTTTCCTTATACCGATTACCGGTTTTATAAAAACCATATTTTGCATTTAACTAGTAATTCGCATATAAAATGTTAAAGCTATAATAAATAACGGTAATATAGAAGGCTTCGTGACAAAACTTTTCCTATTCCTTCGGTACCATAAAATCGTGTAACCATCAAAAATGTCTCACCCATGGCGGCATGTGACATTTTATTAAATTCTTATTTGGCAGCGAGCGCAAATTCATAGACAACACGCAAACTGCAGAGTACACTGTCGGTTTTGTCTGCACGTCATCCATACACGTCAAATCTACTAATCACGCTATAATTGTACTTTATTGATTTATTATTTATTGCCAGCTATCCTAATTCGCTTTTGAATTATAGGACTGTTTATTAAAGCAACTTTCAAAATGTTTTCTACTGAGAGATTCTTCTATCTGAATAAATACTTAAAGTTGTATTCTTCTTTTCAGATACCACAGCGCCCTATGTGCTCTACAAAGATGGCGTGGAGCGAGCTCCACCAGGAACCCAATGGGGTGGCACTGTGCTCGACGGAGGGTACCAAATGCAGCATCAGAGTCCTGGCGGGCCCTCACCTCAGCCTGAGCCACAGCTGGCTTCTCCAGCACCATCACCCTATCCGCCCGCGCCTCCACCTCAAGACCCGTCTGATGAGGCGGCACAGCAACTGGCTCAACAGCAAGCTCAACAGCAGGCCCAGCAACATGCCCAACAGCAATCTTCCACGGAACAAATGCAAGTTGAACAACAGCTCAGCCAAGCCCAGCAATCGCAAGCACAAGACCATCTCGATCGTACGCCATGCTTCGTCCCACAATCGGACTTGCAACAACAATACACACCATACTTTAAAGAGGCCAGGCCCACTAGCCACATGCTCGGTACTGGGGGCTTTCCTCTGCACTACTTAAAACAAAACGGAGGAGTCCTATCGCTAGAAGGACCTCTAGACCAATATTCTACACCTGATTTGCGTCATCTACCAGATATCGTTCAGCCTGAACAACCAAAACCCAGAAAGCATAACCCGAACTCTGAACTGCGCCTGTTCAAGTGCCTAACCTGTGGCAAAGATTTCAAACAGAAGTCGACCCTACTCCAGCATGAGCGGATTCACACGGACTCGAGGCCGTACGGCTGCCCGGAGTGCGGCAAGAGGTTCCGGCAGCAGTCCCACCTCACCCAGCATCTGCGCATCCACGCCAACGAGAAACCTTACGCTTGCGTGTATTGCCCGAGATCGTTCCGGCAGCGCGCCATCCTCAATCAACACCTGCGCATCCATTCCGGTGAGAAGCCCTATACGTGCGGCGAATGCGGCAAACATTTCCGCCAGAAGGCCATCCTCAACCAGCACGTCCGCACACACCAAGGCGAGCGCTATTCACACATATATGCCCCGGTCCGGTCCCCGCGCGCGCCGCCCGCAATGACCCGAGCGGTTCGCGTCACTGCCGGCGCCGCATGCGATCCCCGCCGCCCTTCACCCGTACGATTCGGTCTCGCATCCATTGGCCTTCCTATCAAACAAATTCTCGGTCCCTTCATCGCCCAAATTGCGGAGGGCGCTCGCGAGACGCGGAACCGATCGCCGGACGTTCCCGTAACCGTCCTCAGTTCGATTAACCCGCTCGATCACTTTATTAAAACTGAGAAAAACATGTAAATGACCGATTATTCAATTTTTGCAGACGTATCGCCGCATCTGATCTTCAAGAATGGGACCACGCCGACGCTGTGGCCTCAAGATGTGCCTTTCCCGCCCGATGAAAACAAAGAAGAAATTCAATCAGCGTTCGGCGACGCTGACGGACAGAACGGCGAGCAACGTGGCTCTTGCTTTTCGCCCGGTGACACGGCGCAGTATCCTGCATATTTTAAGGATACGAAGGGACTTAACCACACAGTATTTGGTTCAGGACTATCGCTGCAATACTTAAAGGGCGGTAAGCTCCCTGATGTTCTCGGTGGACGCGCAATGCCACTGTACGTACGCTGTCCCATATGCCAGAAAGAATTCAAACAAAAATCAACGTTGCTCCAGCATGGATGCATACATATAGAGTCTCGGCCCTATCCGTGTCCAGAGTGCGGCAAGAGGTTCCGTCAACAATCACATTTAACTCAGCATTTGCGTATCCACACTAATGAAAAGCCATACGGTTGCGTGTATTGCCCTCGGTTTTTCCGCCAACGAACCATTCTGAACCAACATCTTCGCATTCATACTGGAGAGAAACCGTACAAGTGTACGCAATGCGGGAAAGACTTTAGGCAAAAGGCGATTCTTGATCAACACACAAGGACGCATCAAGGGGACCGGCCATTCTGCTGTCCAATGCCTAACTGCAGGCGGCGTTTTGCTACTGAGCCAGAAGTAAAGAAACATATAGATAACCATATGAACCCGCATGCGGCTAAAGCACGTCGCGCAGATGCTAAAACTCCGCGTCCGCTCCCGCCGGCTTCAGCTGTTGTGAAGCCCGAGCTGTACTTCCCGCAGTGTTATGCTCCGCCGTTCCAGCAATTCTCCAGCGGCGCCGAGTTCAAGCCGGCCGTTGGTCCCGGCGCGACCGTGGCATGTCTGCCCACACAGTGACCCGCGCCCCCGCGGTGGCCGCCAGGGCCTCCCGCGCCTCATCATGCCCCGTCGCATGCGCCCACGCACCACGACCTCTACGTCGACCGCCTCTACTGAGCCCTCCAGCCGACGTTGCTTGCCATCACGACGTAAAGAGTTGCGGTACGCACCAGTATACGACTCGCCTATGCGAGCTTATTTTAACGAGATATCGGATCGCTGTAAACATGCTTCGATCATTAAATAACAATAATCGAAATCTGTCGCGAATGTACAGTTTTCGAGAGTTCACATGAATAGTGTTACCGTTCAAAATGCGAGTATAGATAGCGTTTTTGCCCCGTAATATTAAGTTACCACGTAAGAGTTAGGTTTCTCTGTGATTCTTCAGTCGAAACTTACGTCTTGATCCGAGCGGATTGAACCAGAGATTAGAATTTAAAAACTCTTCGTTGAAATATAAAAAGTAAGAAATTCTCTTTTACCACGTAACGGTATTTCGCGATGAATGCTTTAGGGACAAGATGGAGCCCAACAAATAATATTAACGTAGATGTTATGTTAAATTTATTTACGAGTGTTAAGATTATTGTATCTGGCAAACGCAGGGTAAGGAGAATGATAAAAAATGCTCAAATCTTTAAAAGTTACTTAAAATTTTCGCGTAAAAATTGCGCTTTAAACTTAATCGGTATAAAATTAAGAACAGTAAAACGAGAAAGCAAACCAAAAACGTAGGTTACCTATCGCCATCAAACGTTTATTTTAGTACTTACGGAGTTAATAATGCATTTAATCTAAACGGGATACTTTTATCTCCATAACTTGTAGGTGCCAAATAATTTAGTATTCCGGTCAATGTCCATTGTTCGGTAACAGTAATAGGGATGGAACATCGTAAGACCAGGCAAGGCAATGAACACAGCATACACAGAAAATGGATATTGACTGTACCAGCTTATTTCCTAGGCCTAGTTAGGTTGTTACCAGTTTTTTCAAGGAGACGATTTGGATGCATTTACGTGGGAAAGAGCCAGACTGAAGGACTGTGATAGCTAGGTAAGTTAGGCGTCTATTTCGCTCATTTAGCGTTTAAAATTCGTGTAAACTACGAAAAAATGAGGACAATGTCGTATGATTGATAAAAAAATACTCGTGATTTGTTGTATTATGTTTTTGAATCAAAATTGTGGGGCCTTTGACCGCGCCTTTTCTCGACTGATTTAAATTTGTCACGAGTGAGATTAGAGAATTTTTGCCAATTAGATAACGTGTGATGTCGCAAAGTGCTTTTCGATGTAGGAACGGAGAGAGGGTTATGCCAGAGATATGTTTTACTTAATTTTAGCTTAGACTATCGTTCGAATTACCAAGCAATTCGATCATTCATCGCGAAATAATTTAGCAAATAGGAAAAATATATATATGTATGAATGTTGAAGTATTTTGGCGCCGACAGAGCCTCGTTTATGTCGCGTCCTCAATAGATACAGGTATCCAGAATTACATTACAGAATATGAATAGGTTTTGAACAGAGGCATGGTATATTAAATATATCGACTTTGTTGTTGCTTTTCTCTCCGAGTGCTTGTTGTCGGTGCTTAGGCCAAACGAAAGACTACAGTGAGAGAATTCATTTATAGCAGAATAGATCAGTTTTGTTGCAAGTATTTCGTTTAATATAAGCTTTCGTTTAGTCTTGACGACTATAAACTTCGCGGTGCCAGAATACGGAAACACATTTTTAACTTTTTATCATCTCTGTTTGTATGTATAGACGACATATATAGCTTATTTTACGATATTATTGTGATGGTTTAGTTTTCCTACAGCATAAGGGATGTTACGTATTAACTAGTAGATAATAGTATGTATTTGTGGAGGTACTTGTCACATTAACCGGATACCATAGTTTTAATTTGTCGCTAACCAAGCGACTGGACGTTTTATTTGTATGTTTGTTGTTGGTTTTACTAAAGAAATTAGTCATTGGACAGTTATGAAAATTCAATACTTCGCAATTCTGAGGATCGATCATGTCAATGTGTTAAGACAAATCCTTAATCAAACCCAATTTAAATACAGCAATAGATTGATATCAGAATTGGTGAGTCGATCCGTCGCGTTTAAGTTTCTGATTGTTTTTCCTATCAAACTTTCGGAGGTTTACAAGCAAAAACACCATTATCGAAGATTTTTGAGATTATCTTCAGTGACTATATTTATCCTCAAGTGATCCTCCTGAGAAGTGAGGCGATGCCCGCCCGGCCACACAACCAATAGTTTACAAGCCAGTTCAGAATGCTCAAATTTTATTATCTGACACCCAAACACAGACTATAAAACTCGTTGAAACTATGCCGTCACAGTCACCTAATAAAATTTGACCCACAATATTTACCCACCACAATACAGCAGCCTTATACAATAATAGTTATAAGTATTTTTATACAGTTTACAATATATACGTTTATAACGGCCGGGCGAGCAACGTCGCACTGTACAAGTTTGAATACAAACACAAAATACAGTGCCATAGCCGAGAACTAACCTCAGATGTATAATTAGATTTTTATACCGATACAAATGGATTTAATTTTTAAATATAAACAAAGGTGATTAAGTATACAGAGATTAAAGATGATATTTTATACATTTATTACATACAATATTATTAAAGGTAAATGTGAAATAGACTAACATTTTAGTGTACCACGTGTTAAGTATCAGGAAATCAGGTTTTTGTAAATTACGCGAGTGAGTGCTGGACATCAAATTTCGTATGTCCGACGAATGTTAAAATCCGTTATTACCTTATCAGCGTAAATACATATCACAAGCAGAGTATATGTTAATATTGATTTTTCGACAAGTTCCAAAAATTGCTCAGATTTTTTCGTTAATTTTTGCTCAATTATTCGTGTATTATGTTACTTGTGTTAGTTTTATGAATCCTTGTATAATTGTATAATGTTCTAGAGAGCACGGTTCCGCTTTTCTTTTAATTAAGTGTGTGTTGTCAGTGTGAGAATTCAGTTACTTGTCGTTAATGCTTTGTGTTTAATCTGTGCCGTCCAATAATTTTGTCACAGATTTGTATTTGAATTTAAATGTTGCAATGTTTTTATGTCTTAACTCCACTGACTGTTATTTAGGTTCTTTTCTATGTTCCTAGCCTACGTAATGTTTTTTTAACCGCCAATTTAAATTTACCAATTCCTTTAATGACACTTTAAAATCCGCTAGAACATCTAACTTAACATCGATTTATTTAAGGAATGAAATTCCTCTCACAACTATATTTTATGTACTAATTTTCGCATTTATTTGAATGTGAATTCACTAACACAATAATTTAAGTAATTTCTTCTAAGCGAGTGCTATCCATTATATCACGTAATACTTATTTTAAGTTAATAACAAAAGGAGAGAATAAGATTGCATTGGAAATGTATACTTTGCATAATATTATATTATCATGAGCGTCAATTGTATTAAATACAATATGTAAGCTAAGCTTGGTAAAAACTAGGTTATACTGATTTGCAATATAAATGCTATTTTACGTTCGTGGAAAATTGTAGCGTTTAATATTATCATAATCTGTGTAGTGCTGTCAAACTCCCACAGATAATGAAACGAAATTCAAAAAACGGCAATTCTAACATGTCATTAATTAAAGCTCTGAGGCCTTACAATTAATGAAATTATTTCAAGTTCATTATTATTAAAACGATTTGACAAAAAAACAAAAGTTGTAGTCTAAAAACATTTTGCAACTTTTTTTCGAATCATACGTTTGCATAGATATGAACATTTATTTTACTCATTCATATATTAAGCTATTGTAAGGTCTCAAATGCTAAATGCTTTCATGAGAAAGTTTTAAATAGGTATATTTCTGAGTAATTAATTCATACTGTTTAGACATAGGACACTTATTAAAAGTACAATTGATTACAAAAAGACAGTAGGTCATAGCAACATCTTCTATTGCATTTATTTCTGATCTCATACGAGATATTTTTACCCGCTTAGATTTACTTTGACAATTACGTCTCAATAATTTAAGGTATTTAAAGTTGTTTGCTGAAATTCTATTCATAATTCCCGCTTCAATATAGCTTTTAAATCTTCAGATCTAATTAGTACGCGATATCTCTATACAAATTAAAAGAATTTATTGATTTATATTTTATATATTTTCTTAAATCTTATTAACAAAACACCGTATTATCTACACTTTTTATTCAATGTCTGATCGTTAGGTTTGTCTTGATGTAATCTTTAGGAAATTATTTTACACCGTCTTTGCGGTTCTAAATATTTTTTATCTGTAAAATATCTTCAAATACATAGCCAGCACAATTTTATAAATAATATTAAGAGAGTGAATTTGTCATTATTGTATTCCAAATCTATAATAAATTAGATTCCGCATTGTTTTAGACAGCCAATTAGAAGTTTAGGCCTTCGTGTTATTTTAATTTTATTATACAGTTGGCTACAGATTATTATTTTTACGTCTTCCATTTACGCTGTAGTTTATAATCTATTTACATCTATTACATATTTACTCTGTATCCATTTTAATGTATTATTTTGTCATTGTATAGTCAGCAGAAAATTATTTCTACTTACGAGCAATAATTGCGGATTTAGTGCAATACACGTTTAGTTTGGCGTTATATTATGTTGTATTATACTTTAATGTGCTTACATTATATTTTACTGTAAGGTTAATATTACATATAGTATAGATAAGCGAATAATTGGTAGCCAACATAGGTGGCCTATATTTTTTTTAAGTGTTACCTTCATCGTATGTACACTGCCACAATCGCCAACCGCTGTCACAAATTATAAAAAAAATTAATAAGTATTAATTTTTATCACAATAGAGACTTGTTGAAACAGTTCCACAATAAAGTAAGAGTTGTTGAATTTTTTATAAAAGATAAAACATATTAGATATTATGATCTTGTAGTCTGGATTGAGGTTTTTTTACAGATTTTATTAGTCAGGAGTCTCGGGCTACGGCGCCTATTCAGCTTATTTTTGCTACAATACTTATTTAAATACAATATGACATATACCGAATAGTACAATAGATATACAGATTTTACAAGATATACAATAGATTTTTTATACAACAACGCAGTGATATACATGTTACAAAGATTTTTTTAAAAGCCTAGTGGGCGACGTAGCCCTCCTTAGATAATATTGGTTTTCTGTGAAATGGGTGCTCTGATATTATTAATTGTACATATTTATTATAATATACAACAATAGACTGGTAATTTTACAACGTTGTTAGGTTTCTACAGAATTATTCCGGGGCTGTGAAGCATTGATTTAAACTATTGCGAATGTTTCTCGCATTCGTTTGAGACGCGATTTGCGTTCACCCACTGTCTTCCAGTGTTGTTCTTCACTTATTCATACTTTCGACACGTGACAAAAGTATTATTTTAGCCAATAAAGCGATATTATTTTGCCGAATAAGTAAACCCCATTACTAGCTACTTTTTATACCTAGATTGAATATATATTTACTCTTCCGTATTCGATAACGTAACGTCAATTTGTACCTAGTTGTAAGATCTACAAGCACCATTTTTCTGTAAAGTCTTCGTCACGTTTTGGAATACGGTCTAGTCTAGAATATTGTAGTTGTTATATTGCAAGGCCTAGAAATCATTTCTTTGCAGCCCCGTTCATCAATGTTACAATAGAGTATATTTTCTTACATACAAATACACCGAAATAGACTATATGAGATTGATTTAGTACAATCCCAGAATACAAGATCGAACTTTTTACACAGAACATAATGCAGGTTTCAGTTTTGTTCACCATAGACTTTTTATAATTTGTTTTCGAAACAGTTGGTTGCGAAACGGTCACAAAGATCCAGGCGAAAAAATTCACGTTGGCAATTAATATAAAAATTAATGTAAATATATTTTCTAGTTCTTCCAAAACGATATCAGTATTAAATACAAAATTCGATTCGGTTAGGTCAAAAGTAAGTGTGATCTTATAGAAAAAAATTGTATTAGATTCTTCACGATGTAACTTTTTTCGAATAGTTATTTTTTAATAATTTTATTTAGTTGATTGTATAATATTCTTGCCTGTAATTGCATTTATATTAGTTACATATGCGTTTGAAGTTGATACCATCGTATTTATGTATATTATTATTCAATTAAGGGTTTTGTTTGTTTTTGTCATTTAATAGAAGTAAAATGTTGTAAAAAGTAAGCTCGTTGTATTTTATCAAATAAACACTTTTTAGTCCAACTGAAGCAATATAATGCGGTTTTCTTTTATTCCCTAATAATCCCTAACACAACTTCATTGTTAAGATCAATAAATATATTAATATATAACTTTTAAACTTATAAAGCGTTCAACTTTGATTTTGTTCCCTTGGAGCAGACTTTTGGGCCATGGGGTTCAAGCGCACAGGCGCTTATTAAAGATTTAAGTTGGCGCCTGATAGATAGTACCGGTGACGAGAGCTGGTGCTTTAGTCGCTCAACGAAGAAGTATTGCACACACACAGGGAGGAATGCTGCGAGCGTTAAACACTGCCTCAGAAAAACAAGTACATACCTACTACAAAAAAAATATTAAAAAAACAGTGGCGCTACAACTTTTATAGGTCTGGGCCTTAGATTTCTGTATCTGCTTCATGATAATTTGTCAATCTAATAGGCAAGTAGGTGATAGGCCTCCTGTGCCTGACACGTCATCGACTTTTGGGACTATGTCGTCTACTTCACGATGTTTTCCTTCACCGTTCGAGCGCATGCGTAAAATCCATTGGTACACAGCTGGGGATCGAACCTGCGACCTCAAGGTAGTCGTCGCTGAAGCCACTAGGCCAACACTGTTCTCAATTTTTTTATTACTTATAACTTATGCCTTATTTATTACAGGACTTTTGTGTAGAATTAAATACTTCAATATTAGCTTAATAATTTTTCCGTAGTAATAATAATTGTTTCGGGTAATCACTTCAAGCCTTAACTGTGCTGCCTACTAGCCTAATTTTATATTAAAAACATTAATAAAGCACACAAATTTTATTTCTGTTATCACATACAAACAGCAACAATTTTATAATATAAATAATTTTGGTTTAAGTTGTGGACTTATTACTAATACATAAAAGTTGATCCCGTTTAAGCTCAGTTTAAGTATAGTGTAACGTCTTTTATACCGTCAATCGTTATAACGAAACCCCCTCTATAACGTAAGGAAAAATACATTTGTTTAGTTTAACACAAACCCCCTACATTAATTCACTCTTTATAACGCAAAAGCCATCTCTATAACGAAGAAATATTGTCATATTTACACATCAACAACATACTTAAGTGTAATTGTTTTTATAATCAGCTTACGAAACTAACCTTCTGAGGTGCCGAAATTTCTAAGACACCTGAGGTCATAAACAGCCGTCTCGCTTTTGTTATTGTTAATTGCATTAACACGTGTGCCATTATTCTTAGATAACGTTGCCTGCAGAAATTTTGGTCTCAGTTACTAAACGCACCACCGTCACCTATCGTGTATTATCAGTCGTATAGAAACTTTGAAACTGTTAAGATGGCCAGTAATAGAAAACCGTTATGTTTTACATGTGTTTAGAATAGTTTACATATTGAAAGTAATAAAATTATTGTAGGTAATTGGTTAAAGTTGTTTTTTTTCTCTTCACTCCCTATAACACACTCTTCCTATAACGAAAAAAATGGTCAGTCCATTGAAATTCGTTATAAAGAGTTTACACTGTATATTTTGTCGTACTTATTCACTAGCAAACATATAAAGACGAAAGACTTGAGTTAATAATAAAACAGATACGGTTTAAAATAAATTTCATTCAACTTTCTTTGATAACAATTTCTGAATTTTATCCTGATTTTTATAAATACATAGGTCCATGAATGTTAAAGCAAATAATAGGCACTGGCCCATCATATCCTTGGGCAGTTCTCGTTGCGACCTAAACGACGATTTCAGGTCCTCGGGGACATACACATGGGAGTTATCAGAGGATCTCATTTTGTTGTCTTGAAGTAACATTTCCACTGTTTGGTCTGACGCCACTCTTTCGTTACCAATAAGAGTACCATATAACCTAAAAATTTAATAAAAAATTACAATTTGAAGTATAATACATCGACTAACCGCTTACAAAGACTAGCCCATAGGAATGATGTTTTTCAGAAATCTGAAATCAACGCCATCTAGGTCAATCATAAAACTAAAGTTCTATTCAGTCTACAATAGATGGCGTTGAAACACATTTTATTAGTTTGGTTTTTATTAAGCGGTATGCCTACTGTCCGGCTTCCTAATAAAATCGATTATAAATGAAGGCTGAACGAATGTTTTAACAAACTAAAATATGGTATTAGAAAGCATTGCGGTCAAAAGTGGACATAGATTGATTGTTACGTAAAAATATTCTAATCAAAATATAACTATGTATATCTAAATGGCTTTGCAGATCGTAATATGCACTCAACATTTTAATTTAAGTAATAAGACTCAAATGACGTTTATTTAAATTAAAGTGACACGAAATCATTCAATATTTTATAAAAAAGTTGTATTTCTCTATGGTTTAAGATTAACATTTGTAATTACTAATTATTTATTTACTAAAGATAATTTAATAAGATCATAAATTGAACAGAGGAAATCATGTCATTTAAATGATTTAGAAGTAGACTCTGGCTAATGAAAGAAGATATGTAATTAAATTATTTGAAAACTTTCGGATGGTAACACAGAATGTCATTGGGTTAGTATGATTTATTTTCTTGATACTGCATTCATTTACTCATTTTTATTTATATTATATATTTTTTCCGAATAGTAAATAGGTAAAATAGCCTAAACTTTGTTTTATTTGATAGAATATTTCGTTTCTTTCGCGGGATTTGATTATTCCGAATGAAATTGTGTTTTATAATAAATATAGTTTTAGTTTTCCATGCAATGCTAGTCATTTTAAGTATTAATAGTAAAAGACTAAATACGTATTGTATTTAATTTCCTAGAAATACAGTTACTATCAATGTAAAAAATAATAAAATAAAATCAAGTATCAAGTAAGTTAAATCCACAAATATATCAAACTTTTAGGGAAACCATACTATTATTTTTTAATTTGCTTTTTCGTTATCTTCTTTTTAGCCAGACTATGATAACAACCGCGATCAAACGCGCAATTTTAGTCTATAACCTACAAGCTCTAACTTAAACAAATTAGTGTACTATGACATCTAGTATAAATGTGCATAAGCCAAAAAGTTATTATCAGTCTGCAATAGATGGCGTTAATTCATATTGTATGTTTTCGACTAGCTATTAAGTTCTGTTTACGATATAAAATCAATCTTATTAATAAAATTAACGTACCAATAAAATCAAAAAATCCCTAAATTAATTACCATAGTCATTTTATCCTCATCTAGGTACGAGCGAATACTACGAGTTAAAAAAGGAACTTTTGGTTTAAATTGCTAATTGGTTTTTGTAATATAAAATATTAGATATAGACTAGGTTTTTTACTTAGACTAAAATAAAACTTACCGAAACGGTAGTGAAGATCGTAAAAAATAAACGTTCTGCTTAAATTTAGTTTTAGTTTTTTCAGATTTCTTGCTAACTTCTTGAAACAAACTGAAAAGTCATAAATAATTAAGAAAACAAAGAATTTCGTAAATATGGTCAAAATATATACTAAGTTTACTTAGAGGATCTACAAAGATGTCAGTTTTGGTTGGTTAAATTTTTATAAAAAACGCCATCTAGCGCTAATTAATAAAACTAAAACAGAAATGCCTCCATAGAAGGTACATAAAAAGGACTGTAGCCCTTTACAAATTAAATATCTTATTACCATTGTTTCTGAAGAGCTTTAGTATTTGATAGATTGGAAAAATCTATTGTAGTAAAGATGAGATTTAGATGGCTGACAACTAAAAAGAATACTCACTCCTGATTCTTTGTTGATATAAGGGCAACAATCATTGATACCATTTGTGCCTTTTGCAAATTGACACCAAGTACTTTAGGATTATTAGGATCACTACCAGATGCTCTAAGGCTAGTCGCCTCAGCTTTCATTACATATAGATCTGCTGTAGGCAGCTTATTTGTTATATTCCAGGCCTGAAAAAGTATATTCAAATCTAATCAGCTGATTTTATGAATATTAAAGGTAAATATACATATAGGTACTATGAAATAGTAAGTCTTTTCTTTAAAGTGGCATCGCCTAGTGTTATATACCAGTTGCAATAACATTATTGACACATTTCAAGTAACTTCTCAATCAAACAATAGATTAATTTTCAATTCATTAACAGTATTTTACACATAATAATACTAGCTGACCCAGCAAACATTGTTTTGCCATTTGTCATTATTTCAAGGAAAATATTTTTTAGTTCAATATAGATAACTATCTACTATAATAAAAAATAGGGGTTGATGGTAGAGGGGTGCTGTATAATAAAAAAATAAAAACTTAAAAAAAAAATTTTTTGGGGTGGACACCCCTTATCACTTATGGGTTTGAATGATTGATAGTAGCCGATTCTCAGACTTACTGAACATGCATAAAAAAATTCAAAAGTATCGGTCAAGCCGTTTCGGAGGAGTATGGGTATGAACATTGTGACATGACAATTTTATATATATATATATAGAGATAATTGGGTAATAACTATTCAGTAATATTTATATCCTCACATGAATTTTGTTGTGAAGCAGTTTTAAAAATTATTGTTAAATATTAATTACTCTATATGACTTCAAAAGATATTTGTCAATTTATAGCCCTTACAATTTCTAAAATATCACCTAGCTGAAATCTCTTATCCGGATACTCAATACCATGATACTGCCAATCTGCTACCTCATAATTGTGCTTGTGAATTAAGGCCCATGATACTGAATTCACTGTAACATACACAGTTAATATGGTGTTTGCGGCCTGTAACAAATTAATTGAAATTATGCCATGAAGATATCATTCTCAGTTGGCAGTTACAGTTAAAACAAAACACAAATTTATGATTTTACAAAATACCTGCCGTGTCACTTCTGTTAATGGTGGATTTAGTATTTGTCCTTTTATTTGCTGTAGGGCATTTGTTTCTTTTTCAGGTTTGACCTTATTATGTATAATACTTTCAAATAATTTCTGTACATGCTTTTCAGTAAATCCATCTATAGTTTCAACCTCACAAATATTCTTTAGTGGTCCATATGTGTTTATCCATTGAGATATATTTTTTGATCTACCTTTTGTGACATCATACCTGAAATAATGTTGCAGTTAACAAGTCAAGATTATAAATGACAAGCAAAGGCCATCCTTCTCTATATATTAGAGGTAATAAAATCATATTATAATATCTCAATATTAATGGTACTTACTTGGAGAGTGTTGAAATATCTGATTTGTTTATAACCTCTAAGACTTTTTGTTTTTCAGATTCCGAATATTTACTGTCTATATTTGAACTACACCAACACCTAAACAGTGTTTGAGAACGAGGGTTGGATAGCACATGCTGAAAATAAGATTTAGTTATCATAGCTAATACAAATTAGACACTTTCTTGAAAAACTTCTAAAAGTACTCACATTTATAACTTTAACCCTATAATAATTTAACATTATGAATACAATGACTTAATATAAGGCACTCGTGAAACTTTTCACATTTTATTTTTCAATCTTATTTCTACAGTTGAATTAAAAGTAAAATTCTGTTTTGAAGATCTGTATCCTAATTTGATGTAAATAAAAAGACGCACAAATTTAAAAAATCCCTCTTATTTCTAAAAACTCAATCCAACTTTCAACAGAAGCACTGTCTGTCTCTATTCAACATAATGTAAACACGAAAAGAGATAAAAGAATACTTATTTGAAGGCGTGTAGTAACAACTAACAATAAGTTGTTATAAATAAAGAGGTGAATAACTTATAAATTATAATTTATATTTTATATTCAAAGATAAAAGTGACATTAACATTTCCAACAACCGTGACATATTACTTCGCACTTCGCAGTTCGCGAGTTCGCGAGTATTTAAGTGTTATAACTTATAAAGTTTTATTATGCAAGTGTCAAATAACACTTGCTTTATAATTATAAAAAAAAAAACATAATATAATATGTTATATGGCATTGTGTCGTAGCTTTAAGCTTAATAAAAAATTGTGTTTTATTTTATATCGATATAGGTAATGATATTATTATGACTCGCATTTGGCCTCCTTTCTAGTGGCATCTAGTGGCATGAAATAGTTTTTGATCAATCTTATTTTATATAAAGTTTTTATTAAAATGTAATAGATGTCAGATTTAACCAAACTATAATTTGTTTATTTATAATAATAATAATCATTACTTTATTTCTAAAGTTTTAACTCGAGCCTCTTCATAATGTTTATAAATCCTGTGACTTCATAATTCATATACGGCAAATCACGATACGATTCTGATTTTTCATTTTGATTTTTTTTGTTTGTACTTAGATAACTGGTACCTAAAACAATTTTTTATTTTTATTTTATTCTTGGAAGCTACATGTCAAGAACTAAGTATACATTTAAAATTCAAATATAAATTAGTTAAAAATATGAATGCTCAACGACACAATTAACCTAAACAATTTAAAAAAATCTCACTGTGAACTTGTTAAAACTTAGGTATAAATAGGGATGAATATCACCGCGATATTAAATATAAAGGGGGATAAATTATCATAGGCCCTATAATAATTTATAATCTCCTAATCATCATTATTCAATTAAAAAACAGCTAAAAGAAGCAATTTTGTGCTCACAACTCAGTGTAGTCGTAGAGTTAGCCCTGAATTCCATTGGTTCCGTAGTAATGATATTATAAAAAGTATATCTTAGTAGGTATGTTACACGTTTGTTATAGATAATTATTGTTTTAAACTTCGATATAGGTATATTCAATGAAGAATAATAACACCCACATAAAAATAAGAATATTATAAATATTTATGAATTATTTATTCTCTTGTAGAACTTCTGACCTAGGAGCCTTTTCGCTATCGGAAACGATATGAGATTTGAGATATTGATTTGATTTAAATAATCCGTTTTTTCTTCACTTGATTATTTAAACGTTTTTCCTTTAAGGTAGGTACTTTACACCTGAACTTACATTCGTATGTTCAAGGGGTTTTATCGAATAATTATCTGTCTTCGAGACACACCTAGAGGCTAGAAGAGAAGTAAATTGTAGCATTACCTAGCCATGAAAAAACACAGCTCTTTAGAAGTTCTTTATCGACAGAACGTATAAGTTATTGAGCATATCATGAAATGGCAAAAGCGACTAAAATGAGAAAGTTTAAATATAGCTATCTCACTCATACTCATGTATAACACGTAAAACGACAAGATGGCGGACGATATCCCTCGAAACGAAACATTCGCAGGCCGCCGCGCAGGGCATTCGATGACACACTGTTCTTCGAGAAACTTCTTTGCGTGCTGCTGGAATTTCAACCTGGAACAGCTGGACAAGGCAACAGCAGTTGGCGTCACAATTGGTAAGCATAGTAGATCTTAGATTTTTTTACAGGACCTCATTCCAAATTCCAACCCTGGTTTTTGTATATCAATCTTTTTTTTACTATGTAGGTATTTAGCAGTAACGACTGACTAGGCCTGTTTTAGGTACTTATTTTTTGGAACTCCAGATTTCTTTTCTATTCGATGAAGTCCTTAAATGTATTTCTCAACGTTCTCTGTTAAAAATCATTATTCTGTCTTAATGAAAAAAATGTAATGATCATTTCAATAAAAAAATATTTTAATGATAGGAGGGACCAGCTTTTATTTTTCTTCATTCATTTAATTTTATGAAGTATATATTCGTATTAATCTACAATTATTGTTACTTATTATGATTATAGTAAGTATAAAAATATGTTAATATAATAATATTCCTCAATTGAAACCTATAAAAGTAAAGTGGTTATCGCCAAATCACGGTAAAATTGATTAGCAAATCCAAAATAGAAGAAAATAACCGCAAATTTAAGGTTATGATTCTGGACTATACTACAAAATTTACAATACGCTTGTCGCTTATACTTATTGGCAGTTGTGGCGTTCGAGGAAATGCGGCAACGTCGCATGGGTTGAACACTGGCAAATGACGTGCGACTCGTGCCGCGACCGTGGTGTTTTTTAGAGCGTTGTTGCCGGGCTGCTATTCATGTTCTTCTTACTTCTTAATTATTTCCATTACAGCGTACTATAATACAATTATATTCTTGGCAATTGATGTCTGACGCACTAAGTCATGTTAGTTAGCACAAAATACCTTTAGGAGATATTAAGTTTTAGACACGGTATCACTACTGGAGTAATGTGCTTTGTGAATAGGTGTTTGACCTTTTATACCGTATGCTATATTACGAAGATGCTCTTAGTCTAAAACATTATCTTTATGACTAATTAAAATATATACTTATAAGTTATAATTAACACTACTTCACCTTTATTTGTACCTACTCCATCGTTGCTATTTATTAATTAATTTTGTACTTTATCAGGGATATTGTTGGGAATCGCAGGTCCACATGTTTTTATCTTTATATAGTTCAGGTAATAATTGACGCAAAATGATATATTATAATCTTATGGTATCTGCTTCTTGGCAGTATTTTGAGGAAAACATTTAGAATTATTGCTGAAGCTAAATAATAAATAAACAATTTAAGTAGTAACAGTTTATATCAATACAACCATCGGTGACCGAGTTCGTATTATATCTGAGTGTGCGGAACCAAATCGTCAATGTATGTATAAAAAGCCATAAGAACACAACACAAAGAAGATAAGCAGCTCTGGAATCGGTATTTAGAGATGTCGAATTTGTAGAGATAGTCCATTAAGAATTATTAATATTGTCGATAAAGTAATTTACACTAATAATCTTTTTTTAGCTTGTTAAAGAGTATGTGAGGGAGTAAAGAGTTTCATTCCTACATTCTTAGGGGCTTTATGTCGCTTCTCAGTGGTTAAATAAGTAGGTAGTAGGTACAATATTAGTACTTAATTCCGTAAAAAACTCACTTATACTGACAAAACTGATAGGTTGTTCGAATTAAATTGGTTTAAGTTTCGTAGCCATCTTCTTCTCATTCTTTGTTACTGAAAGGCTAAAGGGGATACACGGTAATAATATCCTACCCATTCTATTTTTAACCCACAACCAGTCGGGCCGACTCGGCTTAGTTCGTGCGGATGCCTAACAATGACGCGCTCCGGCAACGTCGCACGAGCTCAAAACTCTATCATAATCAATTCACTTCTTCAGTATCGTTTTAATATAGATAGACAATTTACGGTGGACAATTTCCACCATTTCAACTAATGTGTCATATGTTTTTCTTTTAATTTATGTGGTACGTAATCATACCTACAAATCTTTATATTATCATTAATAAATACTATTATTAATGTTGACAAAGTACACGTAATCGTTTAATTACACCAGCAGTTAAGTTAAGCGGTTATTTTCTCTACCAATAGAAATACTAATGTATAGAGAGAAGAGGAGTAGGTATTAGAAAAGTAGAACGCAAGAGAACGAAACAACACTGCCTATTTTGACCTCGCTTGATATATAAATAGTGAACTCAATACGTCGCGGTACACAGAGCAATGATAATGTAGAGACTAACATCTATCGCCGCATCATTCGTGTTGATTCGTGATAGGCTATTTCACTCTAACGTATTGTGATTTTCTATGTTTTGTCTCGTTTATACTCTGAACAGCTGCTGTGAACCGGAACATACTGGATTGCCGCGTCTGTAGGTTTCTCTGATTACGCATTGCTCTTCGATTTTTAGTACTATAATTCCCCATTTGGCGCTGCAATCGCGGCAGCCATTTTCTTCTTCTACTGTTACGTCACGTCAGTACCAAAACCGCCGTGCTACAGAGTGCTTGTTTCGCGAGGTTATATTTTGTCTTCTTCACTTAGGATATTTACTTCTTCTTCTCCGTTTGTAGGTTAGTAATATTATATGTAGATTAAAATATTGTATTATACTTAAGTACATGCACGTATTTAGGGCTTATATTGTTTACAAATTTTGTTTATTGGTAGTGTATTATTGAAATGCAAGAATGAGTGACATTTGTTCGTTTTTTTTCGCAAGAAAATAAATAATATGCGTTTCGGGTTGCCGTCGTGTGATTAAATTAACATAGTTTTTTAATGTGAACCGTTTTTTTTTAGTTTTTTATATTTTTTAGCGATATTGACTAAACTAATATTGATAGGTGGTTTATTTTATTTCAATGGTAAATGCAGTAACGTAGTCATTGTGCTATTATTGTAACGTTTTTATTAATGAAACCAAGTTTCTCTATCAAAATAAGTAGATTTTGCTTGCATTCTTTATAAAGATAAAAAATAAATCTTTTTAACTGTCAAGTTTCTTGACATATGTCAGAAAAAAAGGAAACATTAAAAGTTATGTCATCGCTTTGGTTTTTTAGATAAAACTTGTAAATAATTAATTTGTAGCAATAAAAAAAATCTGCATAGGTAGGTATAATATTTATCTAGGTAATCTTCGTTACTTGGTCAGTGATAAGGTATCACCAGTTGAAGGTTCTCCTTGCGGAGTTAAACATTCCTCTTCGCGTTGTAAACCTGTATTCTCATATATATATTCTCTTGTTCCGTGTTCAGCGACCAGCGTTCGATAGATTGTCCGGTCAGCCCACACCTTCAACTGGATTTCCTACAGCTCATACGAAAGCAGTGGTTGTCTCACTCTAGCTTGCGTTAACATCGTTTGAGTGAGCGTAATAGTTATGCGTTCATCAGCGGTGTGTAGTGCTCTAGAACTCATACCGTAATTCCATCGTGCGCGTCTGGCGGTCGTCAGCCATATTTTGGTTTTGCCTTAAATATTATGTTTTAGCAGAGAAATGCAGAAGGACAATTATGCTAATAATAGATTTGAGTATGTTTTCTTGTCACCGTTAATAATTTTATTATGTGGATAGCTCGGTTGTGTTGACAAAGCATTTTGCATTGAAACTTGTTTTTTTTTTATATAAGGGAGATAGGTACTTTCTTAAAGTATATATAAACTTTTATAATTTTTTTTGAGAACCAATGACAACAATCACTCCCAATAATAAAATGATAGCTTTAGATATACATTCCGTTATTCTCAATAATTAACTTTATTATTGGCAGAATTCAATATCGCCAACCTTGAATTGGTTTTTACAATAAATTAAAACAGATGACACCAATGTGTGTTAAGTTACCTATTGCTAAACATAGATGGCGCAAATACAGAATTTTAAGTCTTTGTACTTATTATTATGACGTGATAATCAAAATGACATTTGTATGCCTATTTTTATATTGTTGATTGTGTGTTTTTTTATAATTAATCAATCTTAATGTAATTTCTTAAAGAAAGTTCTTTGCAAATTAACGATTTATTATTTTTTATTGGGGCTCGAGACAAAATCCTTCTCGTTGGTCACGTGAGCATGAGTTAATGTCATTCCCATACGAATTCGTTTTAAGTGAAAAGTGATTTTGGGTAGAGCCTTTGATAATTGGGAGGTTAAATATTTATCTCTTATGCAGATGGCGCCATCTATGTTTGACATTAGCTAACATGACACATTGGCGTTATCTGTTTTCAACTATTGTAAAAATCAATCCAAGGCTGTAGATAATTAATTCTCTCAATTAAAAAGTTCATTACTGATAGTGACGGAACACCGGCACTTTGCACATTTGTATTTGTATTTACATAGATCATTTAAATGTATTTATTATTTAAATGAATGCATATTTCTAAAACCCTACCCGTGATTCTTAGTAGTAATTTATATTAAAAAGGCAGTCTACGCATGTGCGAAGCCTCTCGCATTGACTATGTCCGTGGGTGGTATCCCTTAACATCAGGTGAACCTCTTGGCCGTTTGCTGTTCTATAAAAAATGGAAATCATACTTAATATCAAAGCTATGGAGTTTTGCAAAACGTGAAAAATTAACTACTTGAGAGCTTACTTAAGTTATACTTCTTTGGCGTAACAAGATTAAAATCTTTTCAAAAATTTTACCTACTCTACGTTTGTAGAAAAAACGACACTAACTATAGAAAAAACTAAAATGTTGACTATAGCTAATTTCAGGCTGTCTGTTTTTCGTGACGGTGTGCGCGCGCATCTAACATGCACTTTTATCATCTTTCCCTAACACGCCAAACGAAGTATAACTTCAAAATTCCATGATAGCATGTAGGTGAACCTAGCCCAAAATCTATGCGACTTTGGCAGGTAAAATTGCGCAATTATCGACCGTTTGCAAGACAACCCTCGTGCTTCCGAAAGGTCATGCCACTTCTCGCCAGGCCTGGGGGCTTAGCCAAGATGCCTTGCCTTGTAGTGTATGTAGCAAGTCGAAAACCAGATTTGTATGAAAATTTGTCGACACGAACGGTCATTTTCATTCATACATTAAATGCAACACAATTGTGTTTACACTTCTTGATAGGCCAGATTAAAATCTCTCAAGTTTGTTTTTAAAACAGACCAAGGAGATCGGACCTTATACTGTAGTAAAACACATATTTCTGAAGGCTATCTATAAATATACGACAAAAAACTTTGACGACTCATTGGTCTAGTGGTTAGTACCCCTGACTGCGAATCCATGGGTCCCGGGTTCGATCCCGGCTGAGGCGAACATCGATGTGATGAGCATTTGGTGTTGTTCTTAGGTGTTTAAATATGTATTTATATGTATATCTATCTATAATATGTATGTATATCCGTTGCCTAGTACCCATAACACAAGCTTCACCAGCTTAGCATGGGACTAGGTCAATTGGTGTGAATTATCTTTAAAAAAAAAAATCTAAAAAGACACAAGACATTAATTTTCCAGCTAGGAACAGGTTTTATTGGAAAATTCAATTGTCGTTTTTAATATTTTTCTGTACATATAGTTTATGTTTTCCATCTTTTAAACTTTCCCTGGACTTCCAGAAATCGGTCCAGCAATTCTCGAGTTTTAGCGACACAAACAGCAATTCATTATTTATATATAGATTGTTTTGATAGGAATGTGACATATTTGTTAATTGACTTATTTCAAATGACATTGACGTTTTAAAAGCGTTGTTTGTCCTGCAAAAGTGAAGCATATTTTTTTAGGAGAAATACTCATTCCGTTATAAGTAGGAGGAATATCAGCTTGGTTTGGTCATCAATATATTTAGTTTCTATCCCATTCGTATAAGGGTTTTCCACATCCCTGCCGAAATGTACTCAGGTAATTCAACATAACCAGCAGAAAAAAGAGTTTATTCAAAGATTTACTTCAGAACTCGTTACAAATTTAGGTGATGAGTTAAGTATCGCAGATGAAGCATTTATTTCTGCCGAGGCCACATAGTTTTTTATGACTTTGCAATTTCGATAATATTCGGGTGTCCCCCTTTATAAGATAAAAATAAATTGTGGGGGGGTAAAAATACCTGTTTTAAATGATTAATTCAGTTAAAATTAAGTCAATTAAGTTTTATAAATATCGGTAAGTTTTTATTGAATTTAGTTGGAAGGAAAAAAGAAACAATATTGTGCCAGTATATACTATATCGATTGAAAGATTATTTAAACAATATTAAAGTGAATATGTAGTTTAGGCAATCATCACTGCCGATTTTTACCTCCTTAGACTCTTGATTAATATCGTTGATGTATCACAGAATTGTAACATAGTTTTCAAATCTTGAATCGTCTTATTACTACGACAACTACCCCACGCTGTTAGCGAGACCACAACCGAAACCTTAAGTCCCTTTAAAAAAACAAAATAACATTTGAGAAGAATGAATTTCACACATTAAAACATTTTTAATAACAAACAAGCTCTCCAAACATACATTGTACCATAATTTCAGCATTCGTACCGTAAATAATAAATTTATTTGAATTCGACAAATTCGAATTTTACCGAACAACGTATAGTTTTCTACGAAACAAATTTAACTGCGATAAGTTTTAGTAAGATCGATTCTTCATATTGTGACGTATAACATAATACACGCACCACAATCCAGCGCTGTAGACACTGTTTTTATTTATATGTTACTAAATTTTTTTTTTATTTCCAGGTCGTTAAAACTTCCGTTATAACGCTTGGAAATGCAGAAAAATGCAATTGATTTTCGATAGTGATACAGATGCCGACATTAGAAAAGTAAATATGGCCGTCATTAATTCTGAAAATATTAATGAAAAATTTTCAAGTGACAGATTACTCGATAAATTTAGTCAAAACGAGTGTATAGAAAATCGCCAAGAAGATGTTAAGAAATTGGCTGATTCTGAAGTCACCAGTAAAGATAATAACATAGACAACAACTCGGATACGGGAATTGATTCGATTGAAAACCATGCTACAATAGAAACAGTATTTCAGGATCAAACTGTAGAGATAAAAAATGAAGAAGACTCAAAAAACATTATTCCTGGAAAGTTAGACAATAACGAAAAGTCAAATTTAAATACACATTGTAATGAATCCGACAAAAATAGCGATCTTAAGCGTAAATTACCATCGGAAATAACAGAAAAAGTTGAAACTGAATGCAACGAGAAAGACATTTTACGGGTGACTATGTCGGAAATATGCAATAAAAAAGAAACAGTCGGAACTGATATTAAAAATACATCTTCATACTGTTCTAAAGAAGAAATCGATTGTAATAATGAAGAAAATGCGGCCCCACTAATAAGTTTAAACGATAGCTCGGAAAAAATGGATGTTGATGAAGATCAAGAAAGCAATGCTGATATTTCTAAAACGAGTATTGAAGTAAGTTCAGTTGAACACTCTTGCAAGGACCATATTGAAAATAAAACGACGAGTGAGACAAAAATCGATTTAGGAAATGAATCGGTTGATAACACAGCACTGCCGCAAATCGAAGCCATATCGCCAAATAAACTAAATAATCATGTTACACATGATGCAGTAAATATTAATAGCAATGTAGATTCAATTGTAGAGAGTTCTAATGTTAAAGATAAGTCACCTAAAGAAGAATTAGCCAAATGTGATACATTGCTGCCTATAGCCGTAAGCGATAAGAATATTAAAGCAGACATTACTCAAGCAACGGGTGAAACTAACGTAGATCCAAACACTATTGAAATTAATGATGACAGTTCACAGGACGGTTCCAGTCAAAAGGAACCCTCAGTTAACAATTCCACTACAGTTTCTCCAACAAATAAAGATAATAAGCTAAAAGGAAATAATGTTGCATCGCTTAGTAAAAAAAATATTAAAGAGGAAATTTCAAATAGCAGCGTCAAAGAATTGAGTAATTTAAATGTAAAAGACGAACCTGTTTGTATAAATAAGGAAGACATCAACAACGTGATTAATAAACCCAAGATAGAAGAAGATAAATCTTTAGATAGTAATGTACAAAGTAGGGCATCTATAGAACATAAGGAAGAAATTCAAGTATCCCTTAAAAGTAAGTTATCTAATACATTAGATATTTTATCTGACGATGAAGATAATCAAGTAAGTGGACAAAATAATGATCTTCAAGAAACAAACAAACAATGTATTAATGTTGAAGACGATGATGATATTTTATTAATTGATGATGAAGACACCTCCAACGGAGGAAAAAAAATCCTAGCAAATAACTTATCACTTATACCTGCAAAGGATGTTAAAGAAATACTAGAAAATAATCAGGTTCATGCTGAAGAGAAACTCGAACAGGAAACCAATAATGTGACGATTGATAAAGGTATTTATTATTGTAACTTTTAAAAAATTTAATTCAATGAAGCAATAATTTGTAAATATTCTTTACAATATAAGATAGTAAAATAAAAACAACAAAGTAGGACATCAAATAAAACAATCAAAATTTCTAATTTCTTTAAGGGAACTAACATTTATTTTAATATTTCAGATATGAATGAATTAGATGTAAAGGATGAAAAAAATACAGCGGAATCTGATACTGAAAAGGTAAAAAACGAAACAGAGATACCATCTCCTCCTTCAAATAAACCTCTATTGCCTACAAACTTTTTGTCACTATGCAAGAAAAACGTCTCTGATATGACTCGAAATGATTTAGAGGAATTCTGTATTATGAAAATAGTGGAAAGCGTAGTTGACAGGGGCAACATAGGCGAAATGAAATCGCAATTAAAGAAAATGGCTTTGTCTTTAGATGAGCATAGAAATAAAATTAAGTCGATTACAAAACAAAATCAAGATCTCCAAGTAATTTTAAGATCGGTTCAGGAAGCATGTCGAAAAAATTCGTTAGTAACTCCATTAAAAATTACACGATCTGTCGGTATTCAAGTCGTGATGGCCGAAAAGTCGAAAGAAAAAGCAACAGCTCCAAGTCAAAACAATGCAGCAACAACCTCGCCAGCAAAGCCCGTACGCTCTCCATCTCTACAGAACAAGTCAAAACAAAGTACAACATCTTCACAAAATATACCAGTTCCAAGACTTGTTCCAGCAAAAAGTACACCTAGCAACATAATGCAAAATCAGACTCCAAATAAAGTGCCCATCAATGTACAACCCACGCCTGTAATAAGGCCGGTAGGTCCAAGACCAGAAAAAAGACCTTTCACTAAAAGTCAAACAGGTTCTGATACTGTTGACTTAACAGACGACGAGCCTCCAAACAAAGTAGTAACCAGACCTGGAAATCAGGCTGTAAGGGTAATATCACCCCAAAACCTTATGCCACCACAGCGGGCTCCAATGGTGAATAGTCCTAGAAAAGTATACATTCCAATAGGTGGTGGCCAGGTTTCCAATATTCGTCCTACACAGCAAGCTTATATGCTTAAAACTGTTAATAATCAAAGTAAGTCCAAAATTTTCTGATATTAAAATAATGTTACCCTCACCCATAGTTTTCCAGATTAATTTATAACTTTTTTTACTTTGCAGATGTGAGACAAAGAGTTCCTGGCATGAGAAAGTACCATCCAGCACCATTACCTGAAAGTGGTAAACAGTACCAGGCACCTAGTTGGAAAGCAATACCACCTGCACCAGAGATAAAGCTGTCTAAAGTTGAAAACGGAATAGTCATATCTTGGAAATTAGATAATTATAGAGAAGATGTTCATGAAAATATTGCCAGTTATCAAATATACGCCTATCAAGAAACGCCGTCTCCTCCTAGCACAAATTTGTGGAAGAAAATAGGAGATGTAAAGGCTTTACCACTGCCAATGGCATGCACATTGACACAATTTGTACCAGGCTTTAAATACTACTTTGCAGTTAGAGCAGTTGACGTCAGGTCGCGACAGGGATCATTTAGTAATCCTGGCAACATTATGCTTTTGAACAAATAACCTAACTCAAGACTGATTACCTTTTTAGATCTATATTGACTGTGTAAATAAGTGATTGTATGTCTAGCACATTATTTGTAAATACTACTCATGGCGGAAATAGTGACTGTTTTCGTTTTTAGCTTATGTGAATTAAACTTTTAATTACATAGTTATTTAATAAAACAAGTAATTATCACAGTAGTTTTTTAATAAAATGTTCATACAAATTAGAAACGAGTGGAAACAACATGTCGGTAGATTTAATGGTATTTAAAAAGTAGTGACGAGTCCTTTATTGTGTGATGCGAAAAAACAAGTGAACGCTAACCTTAGTGATTGCTGAACGGATTAGAAGCAGTCTTCAAAGAATCATCTACATAGATACCAAGACACTAATATTTGTATTTAATCTTTATCGAAATTGGATTACGGGAAAGGAAATTAATGTTCATTCATAACAATATAATCTATTATATAATGTAGTGGCGCTTCTAGGTATATGGAGGATGGATGAGTAATTTTTTTTAGTCATAGTTCGCGCTAGGTCATGGTTTTGAATTTCACCCTAAAGGACTCGATTAGGTATCCCGACTATTTATTCTGAAACATTGGTAAGTTTGAAAAAAAGATGTTTGCAGTTTGCACAGTGCATTAGGTAAAAAAGCAGGAGATGTATGAACGCCTAAGTGCTTTATCTATGGTGAAAACTAAGTACATTTTTGAAGGATAGCTGACTTTAGTAACAGTATATTGTCAGTTTGCGTCTGACTGATAGTGTGAATTGAAAATTGACATAAATATTAATTTAACGTTGTATGCACCAAACTTCATAGTCTATGTGTCAATTTCGCATAGTTTCTAAAAAGGATTAATTTAAAACTGCTTCTTAAAAATTTTGGTTTTCTATTTGTAAATGCTATAAATTGTTACCTGCAAAATCTATAGTTAAATAATAATCATTCAGAGTGAAATTAAGTAATAATTATATTATACGGATTCCGATATATGTAGATGTACTTGCCATAGCATAAAGGCTCAGTCAGAATTCAGATACGTCTTGTTTCTTGCAGTGGTCAGTGCAGTGTTTTGCTAGCGAGCAATAACTTGTTGGCGTGTGGAAGTTTGTGATTCAGAGCTAGTGTAGACACGCTCCTTTTTCATGAAATGATTATTTTATTTGCTAAAACGAATAATAGATTACAATAATAAACACATTTTCATCTTCATATTGCGAAGTTTTAGTCTCCTGACGTAGTGACATATCGTTTCACAATTAGTACAGATTCCACGGTGGAATTTTGTGTACGTTGTGGAAAAACATCCGTGAGGTGTAATAAAGTGCACAGTGAATTTGTGTAACAAAATAGTGTTATTTGTGCAGTGTATGTGAAATATGCTTGGTTATAGTCTACTAATTGGAAGACATTTGCAAGTAAGTTTCAAGAGTGTATAAATTACCTTATCTTTGTAAAATGTGCAATATACTTGTGACAAAGATAACATAATGAAACAAACACTGGGTTCTTATATTATTTATTCAGAACCCTATATACTTCAATAAAACACTAGTATTAACTTTTAGACAATACAGATTTCTAAACATATCATAATTATTTATTTTTGAAACAAAAAGTTAGCCATTATGCCTTTTCTACTTATATTTTGCAGATACATACAAATTATACTTAACTCCAGATGATATATATACACATTGAATTAAAAATATATATTAATATGTTGTAAACTTAACTTAGACTAATAAATTTTAAGCAGAAAAGACTATAATAAACTGTGTGTAATACTTACATACACATTAATTTATATTACGTATGTCTTAAATAAATGTAGTACCTAGTCTTATTTAAAACTCAGACATCTTAGTAAATACAAGATATAATGTCTCATAGAAACATAATAAAACATAATATGTGATAACATCCGTCTTTATCAGTAATTGGACTGGTGAACAAGATCATAGGGATATAAGGTATTGAATAGTTTAGGTATAGTTTAGACACAGTTATGTTTACTTAACTTTACTGACTATATGTTAATTAAATCACTCAGTTAATCTTTCAACTAACTTAAAGTGACTGTAAGGCCATATTTTTGACATAAAAAAAAACATCATTCTTATATGTTACTTTCAACACTAATTAGTATAAAAATTTCAAAAATAAAAGATTAAGTACTTCTTATTTCTATATAGATTTTTAACAGTGTATCCTTCTCTGCATACAGTATTTAATAAATCTTTAGTTTTGAAGTGCTGGCTATTTAGCTATAAAGACAGGCAGGATCTAAGGTGAAGTTTAACTAGTTCTGCTCACTTTCGCCCTGCCAACTTTCGCCAGACACCAAATGCGAACAACATGTAACAAATTATAAATTTTATAGTGTTTGGATATCATTCAATTGATATAGATATATACATAATAGCAAACCACTATTTTGTAGTTTTTAGTAGTATTTATTCTTGTTTATTTGATTTTCTTATTTAGTTTATGATTAGGGACAATTAATTACATAATTTATTTGTTTTTACTATTCATACTTATTAATTGTAACATTACAAAAATATATATTTTGACACTGTTTAATGAAATATTACATAGTTTTATACTACTTACAGATAATTTTTATAAGAATGCTCAGCTTCATTTGTTTTATTGAGATATAGAAATTTCTGAATTTGAATATGATATCTAATGTGCAAAATCAAATAGTGATAAATTACACCACAGATAAGATACGGTAGACATATTGAAACATGTGATGTCTGTTAAAATGACCTTGAATATGCTATAGTCAACCTCGGCAGAGATAGAGTTGTGGTATTACAATTTTTTTAGTGCTAGTATGTGTATATATATCTTTTAAAAGATACTCATTATATTTTAACCAATTTTATTATCTAGTCAAGTAGATAGGTGATTACACAAATGGTGATGATGTAATCGATTTTTAGGTTTGAAACATCGGGATGATTGATCTCCATGCGTGCTCAGCCGTGATTCGAACGCACGACCTCATTGTGAGTCGTATGCTTAAGCCACTAGGCCAACACAGCTCTTTAAATAAATATTTATTTATAAAAAAACAATCCTGTCCTAACAGATGGCCCTACACCGACAAGAATGCACAACAAATTAATAAAATTTACATACTAGACAAAAAACGAACATAAGAAATAATTTAGGCAAAATTAAATTACTAAATACAAAAAAATAACTAACTACTATAGGCACTTACAAATAATAGAACTTTAGTTAACTCAACGGACAATAAAAAAGGTCCGTTAACCTATGTAATTCGTATAATAAGACAAACTCAACGAAAACAAATAAAAATTGTATTAAACAACGATGTTATCCTCTCTACTTTTGCAAATATCGCATTAAAATTGGATGAAAACGAATCAATAGTCGATAGTGTGTCGTGAAAGCGAAACTAAATATACTTTCTCTATAATGTATCGGTAATAGGGCTTGTTAAAAAGTGTCAGTCGTTTCGAATAAATCGGCTTAGGGCTGCTATAAAGAATATCGTTCTCCTATAAAGGCCTTTCTTTGATTCTGAAAAGGCCGGCAACGCACGTATGAGCCTTCTGGTAGTCGACTGTAGGAGCGTCCATGGGTTGCGGTTATCACTTAACATCAGATGAGCCTCCTGCCCGTTTGCCCCCTGTTCTGTACAAAAATAAAAGACTGACCGTTATTTACCTACAGGTCTATAAGTGAATATCTCAAAAACTACTAAGCCGACGTTGATGAAACAAAGTCTGTTCCCTAAATTGGAATATATATTTCGATATACTTTCGTTTCCGAGATATTTGTGGATAAACATACAACACTTGCAAAGTTTAGTACACGTGCTTGGAAGCCTTAATAGATCATCACACTTAAAGATAATCCAAAAAATGTTAAAAAAAAAAGTACTCGTTAAGTTTTAAATTTTTTACACTAGTGTAAAATTCATTTTTATTTTGTTCAGCTGTCTTGAGGTGGAAAACAGATTTAATAGTTTACCGTACATAAAATTATTTTAAGCGTGAGAATTGTTTAGTTTCACGACGGAGGAATTCTGAATGTAATAAAAGGAGAACAAAAACTTCTGCATTTAAGATCCCCGTTTAAACAACGCTTATTCAGAAGCACGCTGGAGTTTCACGCCTTCGTTGTTGACATCCCCAGATGCGGTATGAGTATGAGTTCATTTAAACGGCGGCTAAACGGGCATCTCCTGGAATAGCATGCCCTCCAATAGGTCACAACTCACTCATCATTAGGTGGGATTGTGGCGAAACGTCTGGGCAGAAATTAAATCAACATCAATTACTGAAATTAGATTAATTACTTGAAGCGTCGAGGCCCTTCCAGCTCGATCCCATTGCGTTGCGTAGATATGTGGGATCTCTCTGCATATTTTATCGCATTTACCTCGGAGAGTTCAGAGGAGTTGTTCGGATTAATGCAGCTGAGTTTCATCATCGGACGTCAAGGCAGAATACTAAATTCCAGCCGAATCATCTCGACGTCCGTCGTTACTAAGCGTTTTTTAAGGAAGTTTTGCCGCGCACCATCACTTTGTGGAACCAGCTGCACTGAAATATTGCCGAACCAATTCGACTAAGGGTCCTTCAAGAAAAGAGCGTACCAATTCTTAAAAGGCCGGCGGCAACGCACTTACGAGCCCTGTGACATTGAATATGTATCACTTAACATCATGAACTAAAACATAAAATATCGTTACTTTTGCTATATATTTTAAAAATACCGTGTAAACTCTATATAACGACACTCCAAGAACTGTGCCTATTTTAACGTTACAAAGAGTTGCCGTTAAATAAAAAGAAAGAAAGAAAAATCTGTATTAGATAAAGAAAATTTATTTCAGACTAGTGTTAGTAATTACATAAAAACAATTGGTAATTGAACGCTATTGCGTTGTCTGTTATTTTTGTACTGTACCAGTAGTTAGGTTGTATTTTTTTACCTATTTAATTCATATCTTACGATATTGAGGCATCATCGTGATAAAGCATATTCAAGCATGTGCAATTTGTAAAAAAAAGAATGGATTTCTTAGAAAATTCGGTACGTATGACGAGTACCGACAGTCGAGATTATTTCTCGCTATGACAATAAAGCGACAAAACAACGTACACAGCTCTGCAGTTTAAACTAATTTCGGCAAAACGTACTTTTTTAGTATTTAATTGTTGTCGTTATTGAGGCTGGGTGTAATGCTATGTAGAGTGTATAATTGTATGGAAGACAAGCTAAATAAACCAACCAAAGCCGAGTGATTTCGACGCTTTAGGGCTTGTGTCATTAAATCGAGGGACGTTACATGGAGTTTACACTGTACTTAAAATAATGTAAAACCTTTTTAAACAGTGTAATAACTCAATACCTAAGTATATAATTCTTAATAAATTAAAACTTTGCCAAATTAGATTATTTACAATTTACGACCTAAACTGGGTCTAATTAAAGAATAATTCTGCCTACTATTTTTAGGACTTAACACTGTGGTTTTAAGAGTTATGTTTAAGACCACACACTTTGTAGGTCAATGGGTGTGACGCTGTCACTAACAGTCAACAAATATAGTTAAATTTGCATTTAGTGACGGATAAGATCAGACATCATGGTTATTAAATTTTAACCAAACCTTTATGGCGAATTTATTTTAAGTGGAAACGAGATACTGATTCTCTCGTATTAATATTCTTTTGGATTTATAGCGTCGTATAATACTGTATAATCATTAAGTATTCAAAGTAGCAATGCATATATCCCAGTTTATCATCCACTTCATTAGTTCTGCGATCCAAAACGTGTCTCCGAAACGAGAAAGTTCCAACGCCTCCTATGGGTCGCAGGTCAATCTAGCGGTATCTGGACCGGCTTAGGTGTCCTTCATAGTTCGATCTTGTTCCATGCGTACCAGCCGTAGTTGGCCTTGTATTCGCCTATATGTTGGGCCGGTGTCTCCATAATCCGTCGTCTTGCATTCCACCACCAGTAGCTTCTGCACCTCTTTCGTAGAGTTCAAGCCTTACAGGCTTTCTTGGGACACTTTTCCTTCAGTCTTTGCTAGATTCAATTACCTTCAATTACCTTTTCTATTTTAAATAACGACTCGTGGCTATTACGATCGTTTTTGTGTAAAAGGCCGGGCTTTTGTTAAAGACAGACACATAAATGGTATTTAGCTTTGTGTATTGGATAGATATTGTCCTGGTCAGGGTTGAAAATAAACTTTATTTTTAATTTTTTATGAAACTGTTTAAATTGTTTAAACAAGTGTTGTTTTGTTTGTTGTAGGTTAGGGCTCATTTAAAAGACGAAATCAAATTCTCCATAGTAAGTTAAACATTTACAAAACCCATTAATGTATATCTTTAATTGATTATTAAAGCTTTACGTTCACCTGTATTTTCTAACTAATGTTGATTTTTAAATTGAACGATATAGGGACTTTCTGAACTAAAAATTATTTTCTAGGGATATCCAATATTTATTATTTAAATGGGGGGAAAATCCACTAGTCCATTGGGCATTGAATTACTTTCTTTTGACGGCCGGCTTTAGAGTCTTTCGTAACGGGGCTTTACCAGCTGGGAATTACTTATGATTTCCATGAATGCAACCTTTCCTTCTGATATTTAATTTCATAATAATAATTAAATATCATATAAATGTCAACTCGAGTGTGATAATAAACTCAAACTGTTTTAAACGTGCGTTTTAAAACAACTGGGTGGCATGACAAAATTTTTGTTCTTTTCAATCACTCTGAACAAAACAATTAGTGAGAATTCAGAGTTATAATAAAACAATTTTGTTAGTCAAAGTATACAAATGAAATTATGCCCCAAACCTAAACGGAACTCCTGCATCTGGATAATACTCTGTACGAGGTTATTGAACTTTAATATCTTCGAACGGACAGAAACCGGCGCCGCGGCTGGTATCTACCTCCCAGTAGTGATTGCGATTGCGATTTTAATAATTAGTTTTTGTACCGAGCTATCCGAACGTTGCAACATTAGCACTACGAATATTGAAAGAACTATATCGAAATTGCATTCGTAAGCGTCGGGACGGACAAAAAATTTGTGCTTGATCCAGTGAAATCAAAATGTTCAGGGCTTTTTAGGGGGTACTTTATTTAAAGAAAAATTTTATTCTTTAAAAATGCACGATTCTATGCCATTTATATTAGGTAGCGTTCAAGTATTACGTCACGCAATTTTTGGATATTATTGACCCCCCATGTAACGCGCCGTAACGTTTTTCTGTACCCAATAGTAAAACGTTTCGTGACCACCTAGTGACTCTTTATACCTAAAGGTTACCATTATGTGGTGTAAAGTACTGGAAAGTCTAAAATAATATTAACAATAACGCGTAATTCAATCCCCGCCCCGCATCGTAACTTTTTACAAAAGGGCCCCCCTCCCAAAATTCGTTACGTAAGACTTGAACGCTCCCTTACATAGTACTTTGTCCTAGAACATTCTGTAGGAAATAGCATGGCGTGGCTTGTTATACGAAGTAATACGGCGATATCAGGCACATAAGTAGGATATTTTGATATTAAAATATAGGTCAAACAATTGTACAGTTCAATAGCCGAATAAAATGTGTTACAAATATTTTTCTAATATAGTTTTATTATATATTAAGTCATAAAACGTTTCATAGCATCAATTACGATTTGTGTGTCAAGTGGTTTTTAATAATAAAATAAAAAATGTAACATGGATGGAAATAGATTTTTTATAAAGGAGGCAAACGGGCTTACCTGATGTTAGGTGATACCGCCACCCATGGACACTCACATTGCCAGGAGGCTCGCAAGTGCGTGGCCGGACTTTTAAGATTTGGATATGTTTTATGATATTTTTAATTTTTCATTCTGAGTATAGCCAAAGATGGGATTCCGTCTCTACTCTAAAGGACCCAATCTAATACTGAACTTTATAATGTTTAATATTCTTAGTTGAATTTTAAGTATGTACTTATCTTTTTATGTTGTGATGTTAATATTTGTTATGAGGTTTGAAATACAATTCAAGAAAAGAGCGTACCAATTCTTAAAAGGCCGGCAACGCACTCGCGAGTCCTCTGGCATTGAGAGTGTCCATGGGCGGCGGTATCACTTAACATCAGGTGAGCCTCCTGCCCGTTTGCCCCCCGTTCTATAAAAAAAAACAAAAAACAAAAAGTTGTCATACGAAACCAGCACTTTAAGATGTTGTCATTGTAGAATCGTTGAAAATTAATTGATGTATAGTTTGCATTAATGATATTTGACGATCAGGTCGACTGTCCCAAGCTTGGCACCCCAGGCATCTCATCATTCCATTTGTCCCTCCATTCCTTTCCGGAGAACGCGTTTTGTCCAAAACTCACCGATGCGATGTCCAGATTGAGCATTCTGATATCCAAAGTTGCTCCCCCTCACACTTTAAAAATTACTTTCGTTGATATTTTATAGTTTTGTTTAATTTATTTTTATTATTTCTTCGTGTATGTTATGTTTACCTTTAAGTGCTTGTCACATTGTATTTTATTGTTCTTGTACCTTTGATAGATAAATTGTAGGCGTTACGGATTGCACTTTAAGTAATTTGCTAAATGAAAAAAATCATATCTTCATACTAGAATTATCAACTATACACTAACCATACTAGTGAACAAACAATAAAAAGATATATATGGTATTTAAAGGGCGAAATAAAACAACAATAAACATGTATTTTAATAACATATTACAGGTTTTGGTTAATATAATTTAAGAAACGTATGAGATTGACCTATCCTCGTTTTTTTAGAATCTATTCTTAGACTGCGCGGTAAACCAGTTTATTGTTTTTAATCTAAAGTGGTTCAAAACATTATCCGCAATGGACATAGTAACAGATTGATTATTGCACTAATGAAAATAACTTATCAATATTGTGGCACATAGGCTTAACGTTTCAAAAAAATAAAAAAATCATTGGCGCTACAACCTCTTTAGGTCTTGGCCTCAGATTTCTGAATCTGTTTCATGATCATTTTTAAATCTAATAGGCAAGTAGGTGACCAGCCTCCAGTGTCTAACACACGCCGTCGACTTTTTGGGTCTAAGACATGTCGGTTTCCTCACGATGTTTTCCTTCTCCGTTCGAGCAAATGTTAAATGCGCACATAGAAAGAAAGTCCATTGGTGCACAGCCGGGGATCGAACCTACGACCTCAGTTATGAGAGTGGAACGCTGAAGCCACTAAGCCATATATTATATGTTTCAAAATAATATTAAACACAATAATAAAGACACTTTAATTTCATACTGTTAAAAATACTAATCAAATAAGTGTTAGTATTCCTATATTAACGTTTCAAAATACGCATTGTTAATACAAAATTAATGCATTATTTTATTCCACTAGGAATGCAAGTGTTGAATAATTAAATGCTAATAAAAACCTAAGCGGGTAATAATAATAAAAGCCAATCTTTACAAAAGTAGAATATTCACTTAGATTTGTTGTTACATACCTACACTTTTTTTCTTGTAATCCTAATATCCTAGCTTCATTCAGTACCGTTGATCGGAACACCTTCACGGGTAAAGGCCTCCTCCAGCTACAGGACAGCTTTCTTCCTCCATTCGCTTCCTGCTAACGTTTCTATATCTCCTATACACCTATTTTTGGGGCACCCTCTTATTCTTCCCCTTGGTAGGACATAACAATTTGAAGTACTATTTAAACACTAATAATTAACCGGCTTGCCGATTCTGTATATATACAGATTGTACTTGGACATAGGCCTCCAATAGCTTCAACTCTTCTCGGAGTGTAGCTTTACGTAGCCACATAGGGCTAGCTCTACTTATATCTTTCCATCTTTTTATTAGTCTTCCTCGTTTGTCATAGCGAAGAAGCCATTTCGTCGCTTTTTTCGTCTATTTATCTTTGTCTTCGTCATATTTATATAGAGATTATATAGATATATTACATATTATCTTATCCATATGTATTATATGTCTTTGAAGTCCACCTTCTGTGCATCTGGCTATATGCCCCGCCCATTGCGATTAAGCGAATAATGACAATTTAATGTCAACTGCTTTTAAGAAGGTGACCCTTTGTAATATCTCATTTGCGTGCATTTAGGCAAATTGCATGTTTTTTTACGGTATATATTCCTTGAAACATTAAAAACCTATAGTTAAACAGTGAATCTGGGTTTTAGTAGAGTTAAATCTATAGTACCTAATTAAAGCTGATTTGTGAATAACAATTTCCTTGTATTGCAGGAAAGGGAAACGATGCCGCTTCAAGTCAATATAGCAACATAATGGTACGTTTTTCTTCCTACTATAGAGAATTAGTTGACCTTAATAGCTGTTAGGCTAGGTCAGTTATAGAATAACTAAGATTAGTACAGACTAAGGTGATTTATTCTTAGAAATTAAATTATAGAAGTAATAGTCAGTATCCCAAGTGTTGTTCCTATAATATTAATGAATAATACAAACGCTTAAAATTTTAAACAATATTTTTTTTCCAAGAACCTCCTATAGGCCTCCTCCAATTCCATCTCTATCTTGAGGATTTTTCTCTGAATTTTCCCCAGCATCTTTAAGCTCGTGCAAGAGGGTGACCTTCCTTTCTTTTCTCTGGTGTACCTTTCAAACTTGTTACCTACCCTCTTTGTCCGTCTACCATTGTTGATGCGAGCGGTGTGGCCATTTTCATTTAAGTTTTTTATGGGATAGTGTATCATTAAAAAAATACAAAACAATTAGTAGTTGAGGCTTTATTAGATATTAATTAAAGTAATCTTTCAATTAATCGACTTTAATATTACTTATAACTTACGAAATTTTGAACGCTAACTGTATGTTCAAAATCAAAAGTATACATAAATTATAAATTTTTCTATAACGCGATTTCCGTCCCCCACATAACACAGTATAACACGGTTATAACGAGATTTCTCAAGTTATATTTATGTAGTGTGAAATTCATAATTTATTTATTTATAAGTTCTAAAACAACGTGTATGCATAAATTATACAAAAAAATGAAAAACGTCCTCAAAAAAAAAAACAAAACTAAATATAAACTTAAATCTCATGAAGAGCATGATAAACAAAGTTACGCGAAGTTGGAAGATTGTTGAATGATTTATCAATCCAGTTTTGCGTAGCTTTGCACCTGCTTCAATTGTGCTATTAAATTATAATAAATAACTTTATTAAATTCCTATTCCTAGTTTTTGAATTGTTCATATAAACTGTTTTGCGAGAATACTCCTACAATTTCCAATAACGCGGTAGGCCTGGGGTTATTTTTAACTGTTAAGCGGGCCATAGACGGACCGCATGTTGCAGTCAAGACCGATTGCAATATGCGGTCACCGCACGGCGATCTGCAGTTTCCATACTAAATTCATATTCGCAATACACGGACCGCTCGAGCAGTTCCTGAGCAAACCGCATATTGCAGTCGGTCTTGCCCTCTTTAAAACCATATCGCAAGTAAGTGACTTACGGGATTTATACTTAGCACATCTTATATAACTTATCTATTGACAATTCATTTCGCCAGGTTTCATAAATTGGCTGAACGTATAGTCAAATATAAAAAAATTCTCGTGTCACAATGTTCGTTCCTATACTCCTCCGAAACTACTCGACCGATTCTTATGAATTTTTTTATGCATATTCAGTAAGTCGTCTACTATCTATCTTTCAACCCCTAAGTGATAAGGGGTGTCCATCCCAAACTAAAAAAATGTTTCCTCGAAATAATATGTAACATAGCAAAACAATCGTTTGCCGGGTCAGCTAGTATTTATGTATATATAATTCTTGAGACCCATGTTAGCCTATTCACAAAATACGATCTATTTTTCCACACAACACGGAAAAACTATATTAAATTAGTTCAATATCTATTATGTAAGATGGATAAGTAGCGAAGTGCGTGTCATTCTATTAGCATCGACTACAAGGACGTATGAGAACAATATTATGATAGTCGAATGGAAATACGAATTCCTTCCATTGAGGTCTAACTATATCTTAACATATATCCTAGCTTTAAACTTTATACATCGAGTTAACGCAGAACGTTTATTTAGAAGAAAGAAGTATGTAGATACAAAGACAAAAAAAAGGAAAGAATAGTATAAAACATTGTATGTAACGAATCTGTGGCGCTACCTTTTAGGTCTGGGCCTCAGATTTATGAATGTTTCATTATCTATTAGGCAAGTAGGTAATCAGCCTGACACACGCCGACTTTTTTGGGTCTAAGACACATCGGTTTCCTCGCGATGTGCGCTCACCTTTCTAGCAAATGTTAAGTGCGCACTACTAAGACTAACAACTATCAAGTGATATTCGACATTAGCCCATTTGAGAGATGAAGATATAAATTAATAGTTTCTAACAAAAGTTACATAGAGAAATCCGTGAAGCGTAAAAATTGCTAAATCGATTTCACACGCAGATCTAGACAGTTTCTCAAGGTGCGCTCATTCCATATTTCTAACAAACAGCCATTGTTTTCTATTTACGAAACAGTTGATTGTATTTTCGGTCGCATACGGAATTAACCTATGACGTGTGTAGTACTAGTAAGGTCCACCAGGGAAAAGAAAGAGAGGTCGCCCTCTTGCATGGCTTAATTAAATTGGTGGAGAAGATTAGAAGAAAAATGCTCAAGATAGAGAGAGATGGAGCCAGTTGGAGGAGGCCTATACTATAACTATGTATTTTAAAAAAATATTATTTCTGTGTAAAAATTTAAGATGCATATTTCAAGAAATATTATTTTTATAGAACAGGGTGCAGGAAGCTCACCTGATGTTAAATGATACCGCCGCCCATAGACACACTCAATGCCAGAGGGCTCGCGAGTGCGTTGCCGGCCTTTTAAGAATTGGTACGCTCTTTCTTGAAGGACCATAAGTCGAATTGGTTCGGAAATACTTCAGTGGGCAGCTGGTTCCACATACTGGTGGTGTGCGGCAAAAACTTACTTGAAAAACGCTCAGTTGTGGAATGGCGGACGTCGAGGTGATACGGGTGGAATTTCGTATTCTGCCTCGACATCCGATGATGAAATTAAGCTGCAGGTATTAATCCAAACAACTCCTCTGAACACTCTCCATGGTAAATGCGGCTTAATTATTATTAATATATATATGCCTGAATGTTAATCATGATTGATTTGATTATCTGAAAGACTTGAACAATAGTGTTTTTCCTTATATCTTTATGAATATACAAATTATATAATGGACAATTTTTACAAATATATTTTATGACTGCCACCGTGCTTGTGGGTAGACGAAAGCACTAGTTTTGATATATGAAATAGAAGAACTATGTTTGCCTTTTTGGGATTACAAGTTTTACGTCTCTAAGATGGTAATTATGAATTGAGAATCTACGCATTGTAATTAATACGACTGGTGTTGTCATATTACATAATATAGTCCTCACTGTCCCGACTCGTTTGCTTATCCTACAAAAACCCCGGCTCTTAGCGAATAACTAGAAGGATCTTCCAATTTAACCTTAAGTCGGTTAATCTTAGTGACCATATGCGCTTGAAGGGCCAATGAGTCATGCAGGAAGACATTTCAATGCCTTGTTCGAGTGACCTACTGTTTGTTTACATTAACACTTATCGGTATGTAATTGTACCCATTGATAATCGAGGAAAATATGTTTTAAATGTGTTAGTTAATTTAAATGGGAACTACGTTGTGACATTGATTAGTATTGTATTTATTATAACTAAAAGAATCGAGAAATTTTTGAACACGTTTATAGATCTGCTTGACCTAACTAACAACAGACAACTTAATAATAAAAGACAAACAGGTGACCCTAAATCGACAAGAATGCTCACACACACATACACTCACAAATGCACATACGCACACACACATAAACTAGACTTTTGTTTTGTTAACTTTTTTATATTTTTTTATATATAGGTATATTTTTTTTATTTATTTACTATAAATTATTTATTGTTCGTTTCTAAAAGTTGTATTAACAATACTTTTTGCCACTATGTCCAAGAGGGACTGGTGACTTGTAATAACAGGTTTTCCCAACCTTTTTCAAGCACCAGTCTCTCACAATAATAGATTGCATTAAGTTTATTGTCAAAAGAAAGATCTTAATGTACCACTTTATTTGCAATTAAACGATTTAAAAAAAAATGCATAGCCAACGAAAAAAAAAAACACTCGAAACAAAAGCAAACAAGAAATTAATTAGGAAAAACAAGTTTTTTTTTATTTATTTCTTATGGACCACAAACTTAGGACAAACACATGATATAAATTGACATACATACAAAAATATAAAAAGCGGTGCCGTCCCTAATGTGGACACGATCAGCGAAATCAAGTAAATACGATAAACAGTGTTAATACAAACAACCATAAAATTAAAAACTATAAAAGAATTAATAAACTATTTGAACCAAGAAAAGAAGTTATCGGTACTGTGTCCTAATTCTACTCTTAGCTGGGGCCAGAGAACCATGAAAAATTTCAAAACTCTGTGCAATATCATTATGGTAGCCACATAACCTATTAATTGGAGAGTTTCTGCCAACGTTTGTTCGACAATGTGGGATGTGTAAACTTCTTCGATTGTATAAACTACTCCCGACCCGAGGAACGTATATGGATAAACGTTGAATGAATTACGTAATAAAATAAATTAACTAACTACTATAGGTACTGACAATTAATAAAACTTTTGTCAGTTCACTGAATGGACAATAAAAAAGGTCTGTTAACCTATCTAGATAACCAATTTGTAAAAGATAAGGGCAAGTTGGCCTGCGAGCTTTCCGCCCTTTTGATTCCTCTTCTAGAAGTAATTATCTTTGAGGATCAAGAAATTCTATAGCTACGACATACTATTATAAAATATATTTGTCGTGATAATTTTAAGTCAATACGAATACGTCAAATATTGAGAAAACATCATCGACTTGCGTCAAAGCAAACGGAACATTGAGTTTGATTTTTCAAATACTTTTTTTTTATATAGAACAGGGGGAAAACGGGCAGGAGGCTCACCTGATGTTAAGTGATACCGCCGCCCATGGACACTCTCAATGCCAGAGGCGTTGCGAGTGCGTTGCCGGCCTTTTAAGAATTTGTACGCTCTTTTCTTGAAGGACCCTAAGTCGGATTGGTTCGGAAATACTTCAGTGGGCAGCTGGTTCCACATAGTGGTGGTGCGCGGCAAAAACTGCCTTGAAAAACGCTCAGTTGTGGAACGGCGGACGTCGAGGTGATACGGGTGGAATTTCGTATTCTGCCTCGACGTCCGATGATGAAACTCAGCTGCAGGTATTAATCCGAACAACTTTATGAGGAACACCGCTGTTCAGGGGAGCTCTTGATTCCTCTTCCATAAATAGTTTTAGTTATGATTTGAGAAGATCAAAAACTTCTGAAGTACGTCATACTATAAAATATATTTGTCATGATAAATTTGTGTCAATAAGAATACGTCAAATATTGAGAAAAAATCAACAATGTATTGCGTCAAAGCAAACGGAACATTGAGTTTGATTAATCAAATACCTTATAAGGATCATTGGGTAAATATTGTATGACGATAATTTTATTAATTTGATCACGAGTTGGTTCTAGTAATTCTGTTTATTTTCTATGTAGATGTTAAATGGAATATTTGTTTTGAAATTAATTATCACCCCTTATCTATAATAATATCGTAAAGTGGAAAAATAGAGCGATTAAGGCAGTTTGTCGCGCACCACCACTATGTGAAACCCAGCTGTCCACTGAAGTATTTCCGAACCAATACGACTAAGGCTTATCTTTAAGGCCGGCAACGCACTTGCGAGCCTTATGCGGTATCACTTAACATCAGGTGAGCATCCTGCCCGTTTGCCCGCTGTCATAAAAAATACCTAAGTATCTTACTCAAGGATGAAAGAATTTTTGAAATCCATCCAGCAATTTTTAGTTTATTAGTTACAAACATATAGAAATACAAATCTTATTGTACTAAGAGAAAGTAACATAAAATAGCCGGCACTTGCAAGCCCTCTGTCATTGAGAGTGTCCATGGGCGGCGGTATCACTTAACATCAGGTGGCCGTTACATAAAATATATGTTTTTAATAATAATAATAATAATAATAATAATAATAATAATAATAATAATAAATCCTTTATTTGCCAAGATAGTGGTACAATTAGATCGAACAACAAGAAAAATTCGCACATTCAGCCATATATAAATAAGCATGCAAATGTCATAATGAGAAGTTAAGTCATTTATAATTGTTAAACTTATGGTCTAAATACTCGCTCACGCTATAAAAGCACCTAATGAAGTTACCCAGTTAATAAGTATATATATAGTTATAGAACATTATGTATGACTTAACAATAAAATAAATTTCCAACCCAGAATATCGTATAGCACCCTGGAACAAGCCGCTAATTAAATTACTATTTACACTTAGTTGATTGATTTTGTCAAATTGAATTCAAATTCTGATGAAAAGATGAACAGATTCAGTGCTTTAGTTTAAACTTTAAGTGTAAGACTGTTTTAACAAATAATGAATCTATATTAATTAACTAGTACTTCAAAGATACTTTATTTCTCAAAGAATTACATTCACTTAGTGAGAAAATTTAAGGTTAGTTAAACATCGTTTTATCAAATTATTAGCAAAGTCAAATGAGCAATTATGGTACATGCGCACTTGTAGCAAGATTCTTAAGAATTTGTTTCATTAAATTTTTAGAAATTAATTTAATAAAAGCTAACAATAGTAATAATTTCTTAGACTAACTCAAACTCAAACTCAAACTCAAAATATCTTTATTCAAGTGGGTAACCAAGTACACTTTTGAATCGTCAAGTTAAATTAATCGTTAAACTGTTCCCGTATCAACATCAGAATATATATAATATATAACATAACGCCATGGTCAACTGTGAAACATTTATAAAATCAGAATAAATAAACTTGAGGCAAGTATAAAGCCTGCTGAGTGATTAATCAAACGTCACAGATTATGGAACATTTTTGTTAAATCTTATAGTACTTCTAGACCGGTGTTATTGCTTTTATAAAATTAAACGTGTATTTTATCCTTAATGAGGGTAGTCGCAAATATATTATAATGGTTTAATAAGATTAACAGTGACCTAAATCAAAACACCTGACTGACTTAGAGCCAATTAAATGTTCATGTTGGAGTACCAGTAATGAGTTCCATCACGCGGAATCCAGGTCATTGCTCTCTGGAACCACTCAGATGTGCTGCATTGTAATGTACGCAATGTTTTCCAAAATAGCTAACGTATGTGATACCCATCTTTTAAATTTTTACAGCGAGAAATAAATTCGTTTTAATGCTTTGTAAAGGTTCTCAGTACTGATAACATAACAAGTGGTTGACGCCATTGAAAACGTTTCTTTTTATAATGGCGACGCGACCAAGAAATTTCTCAATTGTTCGTCTAACCGTATTTCCCATGTGATATGATTGTGCAATTAAAATGAATTAAGAGAAATCAAGAGTGTTTTGTTTGATGAATCATATTTAATACAGATTAGTGTAACTGAATTAACTCAAATGTTAGCCTTGAATGTTGAGTGTAAATTATCTCGAGAAGTGATCGGTTATCGGGCTAATGCAATTTCACTCGATTCAGATTTGTTTGTGATGTTTGATATTAACCAGTGCCAATAGCTTTTCAATATTTTTCGTGAGTCAGATTTTTATCGGGGATTGATTTTAACTGGCAGTTTTGTTTCGAAAACATTGAATGAAGACATGGGGAGAAATTGGCTGTGCCAAAAATCTATCTGGAACCGTTACGGAAAAACACCTTTTGTATGGCAATTAAAGTTTACAGTAAACTACCAAAAGAATTAAAAGATCTTCCGACTTCCTTAGAGTCTTTAAAAGCGACTTAGTGTATTACTTTTGGAAAAAATGTACTATTCAATAAATGATTATTTGCGTGAGACACTGTAATTGATAAAAAATTTAATAAAGTATGATATGTATGATACAGATAATATAAAAATTGACTTTGAATAATAATGTAAAATTCCTTAAGACAAATTTGCGCGCCATTGTGTGTGGCAGAATATGCGAACGATTTACGATTGTACCACCTTAACGTTTTTGTACCCATATTCTTGCAATAAATAAATTATTATTATTAAAAGATCCATTCCACATGAGTAGATTGTGTTTATGTTTTGATGCATACTACGGCGGAGATAGGGTTCGGCCTTCATAACAATTAGATAACTGATACTTGGAAATGTGAATGCAATTTAAAATTACTCATCTGATTATGTTGTTTGTTTCAGGCGTATTCACAATCGCGGCAGTCTCGTATCGCTGCCAACGATGTTGCGACCGGAGTCCCCTCTCGCTGACCATCGCAGCCTTCTGCCGCGTCGGCTGCTTCCGGTCAAGGCACAGATAGCACCCGCCGACAAAAAGAAAAACCGCAGGTCTCTCGAACTTAACCCCCCGTCCGATCACCCCACTTATGACTATCCGAAACTCCTCATCTCAAAAACCACCGATTCCCTCAACACAGAATGCCCTCGCAAACACTTAAATAAACAAGATTCGACTGATAGCTTAAAGAGGGCGCTTCTCGCCAAAGAGGACAAAAAGCTCAAGGACGACAAGAAAGTCGCGAAGCAGGATTCGAGTGAAAGCCTCAAGAAGGCGCTGCTTTGCAAGCAGGACTCCAATGATAGTCAGAAGCGAGTGGAAGTCGATGTTAAATGGACGCAAAAGGAGGAAAAGCGGGAGGTGAAGCGGGGTAGCGATAAGAAGGGGTTGCTAGAGACTGATATAGATGATACTTACAAACGGATTTATGAAAGGAGAACGGGATGTGCCCGGCCCACGTTACCGCCCGTGGCAGAGAAAGGGGTATCTCCAAAATCCCCTAATGGGAGTCCAATCACTCCTGGGGTGGCGGCGGTGGCTGAAGGTGTAGTTCGGTGGGGGAGTGGGCTCCTATCACCAAAGGAAGAACCAAGACTTCGGCCGGCCAGGAGCTGGTACGGCTATGGGACTCTACCGTCAGATAGTGATAAGGTAAGTTTGTTTACAGACTTGTAAATTATATAGACAGTATTTGTTTAAATTTCTTAAGGCAAGAACAAGGACAACACTGAAGAATTTCCAAACCAATTCGACCTATGGTCCTTCAAGAAAAGAGCGTACCGATACTTAAAAGGCCAGCAACGCACTTGCATTTGTCTCCTGTTACATTAAAAAAAAACACCCAGAAGAAAAATTGAAACTAAATTTGGCTTTTCCTCTCATAAATATTATTCAATTTTACCCATACAAGAATGAGTTTTTTCATTTATTAAATAATTTCGTTGGGTTTTCCTGTGATATTAAACGGTCGGATAACCCAAGCATTCGCCATTTAATTGAGAGGGTTTCGTTGCTATGTTAATATCGGTGGAATTTTATCGTTATTTTTCCTTCTTTAGAAATATGTAAGGAATATTAAAAGTATTTATTGTTGTATCTGAATAATGTTTGTGTGATAACGTCAAATTTTTTTAATAGTCTGCACAATGACACCATTACGATCTAGCCTATTGTTTCCCAATGTGTGGCCCACGCCCCACATGCCCCCCTGATGGGTATTTGATAGTCGGCTATTCGAATTTTTTTTTAAAATAAATATTTGTCACTTCAGTTTTTAAATCTACTTACTGTTTCGTTAACAATTTCCAAATAATTTCTCCCTAAACCCTATAATTTAATTTTCTTACGTGAGCAATTCAATTTTATATATTAAAAATTAGATATTTGTCACATAGGAGCGGGGTATAAGACAAACACTAATCCAGCTAATAACACTAATAGGTAATTTACAACAAACCTAATGTACCAACAAATTATATTTAAAATAAGAAAGTGTCCAATAACTTAGGCTCTATTAAGGGAAACACACTCTGTTCTTGTGTGAATTTAATCGAAAATTTGTACCGTACACTTATAAAATTACAGAGCATACAACAAAAGCATCCAAATGCAGAGAATACAAGAATAAACATTACTCATACACTCACATGAACGGGGTCAACCCTCAAACATTGTTATTCTTTATTTATACAAGTATTTCGGCTGCGCTGAATACAGAATGTTTATCGCCCGTGAATACCAAGAGAAATTAAGGTTTCATACACTACAGCGACGGTAAATGCAATCATTTCCCTCGTGAATTCGTACTTAATAATAGGAGTAGTGTTGGCCTAGTGGCATCAGCGTGCGACTCACATTCCTTAGGTCGTAGGTTCGATGCCTGTGCATCAATGGTGTTTCATTATATGTGCACATTTAACATTCGCTCGAGCGGTGTAGGAAAATGTCGCGAGGAAACCGGCTTGCCTTAGACCCAAAAAGTCGACGGCGTTTGTCAGGCATAGGAGGCTGATTACATACTTGCCTATTAGATTGACAAATGATCATGAAACATATACAGAAATCTGAGACCTTAAAAGGTTGTAGCGCCACTGATTTATTTTTATTTTTTCTATTTAATTATAATATTTATTTATTTTATTTATTACAGAAATACAAACATTATCCTTACAGACTATGCCAATACGATAATGTCCTTTTTTTTATAAAACAGAGGGCAAACGGGCAGGAGGCTCACCTGATGTTAAGTGATACCGCCGCCCATGGACACGCTCAATGCCAGAGGGCTCGCGAGTGCATTGCCGGCCTTTTAAGAATTTGTACACTCTTTTCTTTTTGGACCCTAAGTCGAATTAGTGATTTCACGCGTATTTTTAGTTGCTCATGAATATGTAGCCTAATGTAGAAAAATTTTGTAATGATTGCAGTGAGAATGGTCTAATTTCGGATAAACTAACGCAATACTTGAATGCAAATTATCTGCTTTTACAAAGTTATGACAAGTGAGAACATATGAAAAAACATTAAAGATAGAAAAGGACAAAACCATATTAGTAAATTACTGTGAGTGCACGTTAGTCGAAAGTGGGGAAAAAAATAGTACACAGAAACAGTCTTCCCTTATTAGAGACTGTATGTAGTGTTATTGGCAGCAGTGTTGGCCTAGTGGCTTCAGCGTGCGACTCTCATACGTGAGGTCGTAGGTTCGATCCCCGGCTGTGCACCAATGGACTTTCTTTCTATGTACGCATTTAAAATTTGCTCGAACGGTGAAGGAAAACATCGTGAGGAAACCGACATGTTTTAGACCCAAAAAGTCGACGGCGTGTGTCAGGCACTGGAGGCTGATCACCTACTTGCCTATTAGATTTAAATGACCATGAAACAGATTCAGAAACCTTAGGCCAAGACCTAAAGAGGTTGTAGCGCCACTGATTTTTTTTAGTAGTGTTATTGGACACTTTCTTACGTTGAATATCCTTATTAGTAAATCAGGATTAAAATAGTCTTATCTTATTATAAGTTAGGTTAGATCGTAATGTTAAATGATGTCTTTGTTCAGAGACAATATAAAAATATATGAGGAACGTTTTTCATATTATTGCCGCCCACATACGTAGGGTATCTACTTATGTAGGTGGCAACACTGGCTTTGGCTGTCATTGAAATGACATTTATCAGTCATTCATTCATATATTCATAAGCAGCGAAAATAAAGGACAAATTTTATTTATGTTTTGAATTCTTCAAATATCTGTGTCTATATCTATGTCATAACTTATTAAAACACATCACCCCAGGGGGGGGGGGATTACCTTTCGTTTCCGCTGTGGAGAATCCCCCTTTGGGCATCCATCATTAGAGCACAGGCTGTCCTTCGTATTCTTTGTGACAGATTTCAAAAGGCGGGCAGCGTACTTGCGAGCCCGCTCGCATTGATAGTGTCCATGGGTGGCGGTATCACTTAACATCAGATGAGCCTCCTGCCCGTTTGCCCCTGTTCTATAAAAAAAATATTAATTGTTTAATCACAAACACACAGTTAACTCCTTGATAATTTGTCTATGGCTAAACAGATAATAAATGCGATGTTTTTGAAAACAGAATATTCAAAATAGAATATATATTACTAACGAAACATACACACAGAAACACAAAAAAATAAGGTACATTTTAAGTGTGAAATGTGTGTGTTGTGGTAGTAACTGGCCCTGGCTCAGCATTATGCTGTGGAGCATACGTGTTCCACAGTGCTGGTCATTCAGCCAAGTGCCAGAGACCACAATTTAGTTTGTGCCACAGACGCAAAAAAAGAAAAAGATGTAATGATAATAATAATAGTAGAAACAATTATAATTGTAAAAAAGGGTGCGTGTACTTATGTACGCGCGTAAGAAGTTATACTTCTTTGGCATCATTTAAAATAGTTTTTGATTGCATGCAAATAATTAATTACAATTAAATAATCAAAGACTGGAAAAGGAGTCATTATAGTCAATTAAGTTCTATTTACATTTAAAAATTAAATAAATAAATATTTATTATTATTCTCTTACATTAAGTGTAACATAAATTCTATTATTATTCGAATGTTGTTTTTAAATTATGTCCAATGCCGTAGCATCTTCCGTGGGCAATTTCATTCTGTTAATTTTGTGTCACGGTGTGCGCGCATCGTAAAATTTCACTCTCATCAATTTTTCATAACGCGCCTAAAGAAGTATAACTTCATAAATTAACAGTGTGAGTAAAGAAGTCGAAGTCGAAGAAAATAGGTCTTTCGGTCATTCGAATTGGACGCTTAGTTTTCAAGGTCTAGGTCATAGCATATAGTTATTTTTAGCGCTACAAATAAGAAAGTCTTGTGTTATTGTTGACGTAGCGCCTTTGACGTTTACTTGTAAAAACTGGAACAATGCGATATGGATGTGTCTCGCGAAGGGGGTCATTTGTGTAGGGTTGCCCAAAAGTTTTTTTTGCAAAAGAGCAAACGGGCAGGAGTTGGGGTTGTCAACGCCAAATTAATTATTTGAAAATCCATGACTTAGCCACGGATAATATATTCAGACAGGAAATGTAGGGAAGTTCGTATGTTAAAATCAGTCACATTTTTGAAGTGAAACTTCTTGCGCATGAGGGTAAAATTTTTACGTATGAAACGTCTCGAAGATGTGCGTTGGCGGCATTTTAGGAATTGGTACGCTCTTTTCTTGAAGTACCATTAGGGGGATTGATTCAGAAATACTTCAGTGGGCAGCTGGTTTCACATAGTGATGGTCGCGGAAAAGACTTAAGAAACGCTCAGTTGTGAAACAACGGTCGAGGTGACACGGGCGGTATTTCGTATTCTGCCTCGACGTCCGATGATGAAAGTTAGTTGCGAGACATGGTTTTACAAGTTTTTGATCTCTTCTTTTTGGTTATAACTCACTCAATGTGAGCCTGAGTTTGACTTTGTCTCAATTTGTATGAATTTCACCCCACATTGCCAGGTTGAACAGATTATCCGTGGCTAAGTCATGGATTATTAAATGAGTAATTTGGCGTTGACAACCCTGGCATTCGATTATTTACCGTTATGAGCCTCAATTTGCATTTTCAAGGAAGTGTGAGTAAAAATGATTTAAAACAATGACGAATGTTTCTCATTAATAATATGGAATTATAATTAGCCCTAACTATATTTCAATGTAATTAATTCTAGGAAATATATTTAACGATGTTTAATTGACTTGTTTAAGCTGTCCCAATATGCTTCAAAGGAGTTTTAAGAATGTCCATAGATAGCGCTAACTCATCTGCATAAGCACACCCCATATACACAACCTCTCGTACATAGATTCACTTTAACACAACACAGCCGAGTTAGGGTTTTTTTATAGAATAGGGGGGCAAGCACGCTGACGGGATGCCCAAAAAGGGAAATCATTGCAGACCATGGGCACTTATTTTTATGACGTATCTATATCTATCTTTATATATATAATTCTTCTGTGAGTGTGTATGTCACTGAACTTCTCTCAAACGACTGGACCGATTTTGATGAAATTTTTTGTGTGTGTTCAAGGGGATCTGGGAATGGTTTAGATTCACAAATAAGCCCGCCAGATGGCGCTGCAGTCGGTACTTTCATACTTTGCTTTACTAATCGCTTGAAATATCATGCAGGACAACGTCTGTCGGGTCCACTAGTATACGTATAAAAATGAATCCCTATTTCCCTTGGACACGGCATCACGCGTGAACGGCTGGACCGATTTCTCAAATTTTTTTTTGTTGTGTTTGTTATTGTCAGGAGAAGGTTCTTGTGAAAGAAAAAATTAAGGAAATTGCGCGGAAAAATAGAAAATTTAAGAATACTTAACCACCATACAATTCAAACTCTTTTGATGTAACCTTATGGCGTTTGACATAAAATTGACAGAATGCGTGCTGCAAATGTTGTCAAATTCACAAAACAGCCTAGCAGATGGCGCTGCAGTCGGTACTATCATACTTTGCTTAATATACTAATCGCTTGAAATATGATGCAGGACAACGTCTGTCGGGTCCGCTAGTTATATATATGACGGAGTAGTAGTAGTAGTAGTAACAACGAGAAAAGAGGGTAGCACCTAAATGGAGAAAGGAAGGTAGACGTAGGTACTGACTGATAGGATTTTTGTCGTCTAGCGAAAGGAAGGACGGATGAGACAGAGACAGAGATAGATTGTTGACAAAGCAACATATCTGAACAATGTCTTGAAAGCACTACCTGAATTTTAACAAAAGGACCTGCAGATAAATTGTTGGCATCAGCCGTTTAATTTCGACATAAGTCTACTTTTTAGAGGCTTCTGCTTTGTTCGACCGCTCAATGGAACTGAGGGCTGCATTTTTTTTGAATGGATGCTCGCTGTTACTCTAAGGGCCTTTACAGCTCAGCCCGGCCTGAATGGGCGTTTTCCCGCGACTAGAGTAAGGGCGTCTCCTGCGAGACTCGGGCCTCGGCTTGGGCCGTCGTGTGGTCAATCGCCTGAAGGGCAGGACGGATGCTCACTGGAGTGAGTGAAGTGCGAAGTAAAAACCCTAATCTGTTTTTGACTATTATTGTTTGCCGTTGTTGTTTGGCTTTTAATTTGAGGGCCGCACCAACCAGTTCCTGTATTTATAGCAACCCGAATTTGTAATAAACAAGTTTCATGACATTTCGTGTACTCGTTCCGCGACCGAACCCGACTACAGAGTCAAATAACAGTCATAGGAACGAGTGTCAAAGAATACTTTATATTGATTGTCATTAAGTTTCAAATGTTTAAAATTATGATAAATTACTTAATGACTATAGAGTCCTTATTATTATCGAACATTGAATAGTCGTTAATTTAAAGATCTAGCAACATTGACAAATCAAATAAAACATGAGTATTAACGGTTTTGAACTAATTTGACCTTGATGTTATTAAATTATTATGACACTAGCTGACACTAACACATTAATAAAGATTATGATATTACTACAGACTATCAAATAGTCTGTTAATTTGTAAATCTATTAATATTGGCAAATCAAATAAACCACAGAACAGTTTTTATTTGCCGTTTTTATTCGCCATTGCTCCGACATATATGTATTTTATTTTATATTTTATAGGTATTACGTTTTTAATAATTTTACAAATTTTTTGTTTAGTAAATATTTGTTTTTTTTGTTTATATTATGTATTCCATATTTGGCTATATGTCTAGTATAATTGCTTTTGTTATATATAATTTTTGTTAGCTGTAGGATTACGAAATAAATAAATAAATTGTATGCGGCTTGCTAAACTAATGTGTGAGACAATTGCTTTTTAAATTATTAGTTCCTATACTTAACTAACGGGAGCAGTTTTGGCCAAGTGGCTTAGCAACTCTCATGACTCATCCCTGAGGTTGCTCTCCGGCTGTCCACCAATGGACTTTCTTTCTATGTGCGCATTTAGCATTCGCTCGAACGGTGAAGGAAAACATCGTGAGGAAACCCGCTTGCTTAGACCTAAAGAATCGTGTCGTGTCAGGAACAGGAGACTGATCACCTACTTGTTAACTAGATTGACAAATGATCATGAAACAGATACATAAATCTGAGGCCCAGACCTAAAAAGGTTGTAGTGCCACTGATTTATTTCTTTTTACTTAAGTAACGGACTCTCAGACGTCATATACTAAAATATATGTTTTAAGATACGTAGAAAAATATATATCTTCACACTACTATCACTTAAACACAAATTTCATTAAAATCGGACCGTTTAAGAGGATTTCAATGCATTTATTATGCATAAATAAATCAAACAAGAAAATCTAGAACATACTATACATAAATGTGACAAAAACACTGATTCAACAATTGACAACAATCAATTCGAATAAAAAGTAACTTGTTAAGGAAGTAAATTACAAGGAGAATGCGCAGACGCAATTATCTTAAAGCAACTGTGCCCTGCGACTTTATCCGCTTCCCCCGTAGTGTGATGTTATTATCTATAGACAATTGTTTTCGAAACAGTCCTGAGATCCCAACTAAACAAACAGCTTAAATTATATAAACCAGAGACAACTAGAATTGTTTACGTAAAAAATATTTTCCACCTAAGCCCCCGAATTAGACGATATCAAGGAATTCGGGAGCGTCACAACTATACTTGTATTATCGCGTGCGCGCGCGTCGCGCGGTCGTCTCGTGCGTACACTGAAGTCTGAACAATATTATTTTTGTGTGTGATTTTTTAAGTGTTGAGTGGTTTTTGTGATTATGCCGGGGGATTTTAAACGTTCGAGGGTATGTAGAGGCTTATTTTCTTTAGACATGTTTTGGTCTGAAAATAAATAAAAAATACATTGCATTTAAATTTTGTGTTCGTAGTAAGTGAATTATTATAATGATTTTTAATTATAGGTGATTTTTAACGTTCGTGGGTCTGTAAAGACTTATTTTTTTTAAGCATGATTGGGTCTGAAAATAAATACTTATTAATAATAATATATTTGCTATTCGTTTTTATGAGAAGTACAATGAACTTTATATTTCGTTTTCGTAGTAAAGAAATAGTTAATGATAATTAATTGTAGGTGATTTTAAACGTAGAGGCGTATTTTGTTTAGGTATATATAAAATAAATACCTAGTATAGATCTGAAAGTTATGGAAAAATATATCGCTTTTGTTATTCGTTTTTATAAAATTAAAATGTAATTTATATTTTGTAATGGAATATTTATAATTATACAATTTCTGTTTAATGATAAATAAAAGGTGACGTTAGCGATATTTGCGTACTTGCTGGAGGCCAGCAAAGTGCGACTAAAATATGGATGTAAACAATTTAAAACAACTTTCATCGTAGTGGCGCGTGAGCACTTAATTTAGGGAATTTGGTACTTACGCTACCGTGGCAAAAATTCTGGTAACGATTTAGAAATCCGTCGCCCGGATTTGATGAAAAAATACCTATTATTATTTATTGTTTGGTTAGGTTAGTATATTAATATTTTCTTAATATACTAAGCTAACCTAACCAAAATTTTCTAAATCGTTACCAGAATTTTTGTCGCGGTGACGTTAATACGTAAATACCGGGAATTTCCTTTGCTTGGTTTTAAAATTAGATAAACAATATATAATCATGATACCACCGCCCATGGTATCAATGCCAGCGGGTGAGTGAGTGCCAGCATTTTAAGCATTGGTAGGTACGCTCTTTTCTTGAAGGACCGTAAATCGAATTGGTTCGGAAATTCTTCAGTGGGCAGCTGGTTCCACATAGTGGTGGTGCTTGGCAAAAACGCTCAATTGTGAAACGAATTTTATTCAAATGATGACATGGTATTTTTAATTGACACATACATATGGTACAGTTTGCTATAGAAACTGTTCGCTTTTCCGGAATAAAAACCTAAGTACTAAATTCAATCTAAATTTTTCAACGACTTTTTTATATTTTTCCTAATTTTCTCTCCATAAAAACCATCATCAGAGTTCAAGAAATAAATAAAAAATACTCGATTTGGTCCAGCCGTCTCGAGTTTTGAGCTTAGCAACAAATTTTGGGCGATTCTTTTTTATTTATGTTATTATTGTTATTTTGTGTGTTTTTGTAGTAATAAATGTTATGTTTACGTCTATGTCTAACTAAAATCTCTAAAGTCTACATCTAGCGTTTATATGAGAAATATTTTGTATAGAAACGTGCAAAATTGGTCTCAAATAGTCTAGTATATATCTCCACTTCGCATATAAATAGAACAAGATAGCATTTTCCTGTTATTCTTTGTTTAGAGCATAGGGCAATGACATAAGGAGTTTATTGAGTTAAATTTATAAGACTATTTTAAAAACCTGTTGATAATTGAAGTCCTTTTGCAGTCAGAGTGTTTTGATCACTTTGAGCAAACTTCAGTTAATCTCTATTTCTCCAAAAGTTGTTACTGAGTTGTTGCAGATATAGCATAATATTTAGAAAAATAAAAAAATAAAAAATGGCGCTAATACCTTTTTAGCCTTAGATTTCTGTATCTGTTTCATTATCATTTGTCAATCTAAAAGGCAAGTAGGTTGTCAGCCTCCTGTGCCTGACGCACGCCGTTGACTTTTTAGGTCTAAGGCAAGCCGGTTTCCTCACGATGTTTTCCTTCACCGTTCTAACGAATGTTAAATGCGCACATAGAAAGAAAGTCCATTGATGCACAGCCGGGGATCCAACCTATGACCTCAGGGATGAGAGACTATGTCAAAGTTGTATTGAATTTTTACTCTACGCTTAAACTAATTTTTTTACTCTGAAGTTAATATTTATTATTTGAATAGAATTTTTAAATTATATAATTATAAATTAATATTTTTATTTGAATAGAAAAAAATAATTGAATAATTAAGTATATATATGTATCTTTAAAATAATAATTATCTAAATTATTTAAATTTTAATTGTGTATAAATTACCCTAATTAATTACAAAATATATATATTTAAAATAGTAACCAGTTTAATTTAATTTACCAAAAATGTTTTTTTGTGTTGATTTATTATACAGGGTAAACTCCATGTTGCAGTAAGGTCGTAGGTTCGAACTCCGGCTGTACACCTATGGATTTTCTTTCTATGCGCGCATTTAGCATTCGCTCGAACGGTAAAGGGAAACATCGAGAGGTAACTGGCTTGACTTAGGCCCAAAAAGTCGACGTTGTGTGTCGGGCACAGGAGGTTGATCACCTACTTGCCTATATATAGAATTCTGATTCCCAGACCTAAATAGGTTGTAGCGCCACTGAGTTTTTTTCATTTTATTTAATCTCAATGTAAGCACTGATACATACAATTTTATATGTCGTATAAAACTCTATTAAACACTGTGCATTGTGCAGTCCCTTTAGCATCGCTATAGAATGTACATTGTTTTATTATTAGGTTAATTTTTAATTAAAAAGGATATATTCGCAATTCTTTATAACTTTAGAACCATAAATCGAAGTTATAAAATTACTATAAAAACATTAAAAATGATTTACAATGATAACATTTTAATTTATTTCATAACGAATGATTTTGTTGATAAATTGTTTGGTAATAAAACACGTCAGTGCGACCTTGATATTCAAATGCGAAATGGATTATTTCGTTATCAATAAAGGGCACGGGGTCGCATATCAATAGTCACCTCTTCTTGTTGATATTAGTTTCTTGTAAACACAGGAAAGGAGTGGAACTCCTTGCTCCCTTCCATAATTCCTAGACAGTTTATGATGGGTTCATTTAAGCGGCTTTTAAATAGGCATCTCCTGGATAGGAGCCCCTCCAATAGGCCGCATCTCACTTAATATAAGGTGTGGCCTAATGTCTGTCCAGTTCTGTATAAAAAAGTAAGAGATCTTTTCCTACCTCTGAAAGTATTGTGAACTTATACAAAAATTAAAAAATAATAGTATAAATTAATCTAAAATTAATATTAGAGTGATATGTCTAAATATTTGAAACAGAAACTTTCCGGCAAACGTCTCAAACTCAAAAAAATACCTTTATTCATATAGGTAAACACTTTGAACGTCAACAGAAAATATGTTAAATTCACATGTCCTACTAGTTCGCAAGTTAAGGGCGTAGAGCGGGCGAGAAGAACTGGCAAGAAAGTTTCTCTGGAAGACAGTCATCTCCAAAAGAACAATTCCAGTAATAGGTTAAGTCACGTCCAAAAAAACTATTCCATTTATAATAGGTTCCTTTGTTCATAGAACCTAAAACAGTCGAATTGATTCTCTTGTCAAATTGTGTGTTCCCGTTGGAAATAATCAGCTGATGAAGGGACATTACTTATTATGCGATGAAATTGATTGATTTTCCCCCTGATTGCCCCTAGTAGGGCAGTTATTATTGTGTTCTATTTTTATTCTTCTTCTTAAAGCTGCTAATTCTTGAGGAAACTTCGTATATAAAGAGATTGTATATTTAACGTCCGACCTTGAAATATATGCGCATTCCCGTGCTCTTCTCCGCGTTGGAATTCCCGTATCTGGCGATCTCCGAACTCTGCTATTCAGAACAGAGCTATACCCAGCACCTTGCGGCTGAAAATCTGAATAGTGTAGACAACGGAAACGAAAATCTACTCTTTGTTTCGTGTTATAAATTATTGACTCTGGACAATTGAATCATTTAACCTTTTATTATGCAAAAAACGAAAGTTATTAACGGGATTTTCATGAGCTCAATTGTTGAATTTTACAAAGACAAAGCTTTTGACCTATAACTCCAATTTTTGGTTAATCTAAATGTTACTTTCTCTTAGTATTCAAATATTATGAGAAATATTTGTACTTATATTTGCTTGTAACTTGTTAAATATTCGTACTTGTTGTTCTTTCATCGTTCCTTTCCCTGATTAAAAACTCGACGGCGTGTGTCAGGCACAGAAGGCCGATCACCACGTTTAAAAACAAATGATGACGAAACACCAATCTCAGGCCCAGACCTAAAAGGGTTTTTATATATTATTTACATTACAATTTCGAATTGATTGAGTTACATAATATAAAATATATAAATGTCACATTAATGGGCGATATTTAACGTGAGTGATATATTAAAAGTTCACAATTTAAAACCGAAAAGCGATGTTAATTAATATAGCTGATAAAGATATCATAGGAACGTTTTGGACATATTCTAGATGAGTATATGCGAAAGTTTTGTTAAAAGTAGTTGTCGCGCAAGCTCAAATTCGACCAAAAACAACAACGAAGTTATGATTCTGCGCAGTGTGAGCTGTTCAATCGTAAGAAATTCTCCAAATTTGAGCCCCAGCGACTTTTTCCTGTCCTCAGATCTCAAGAGAATGCTCGATGGACAGAAATATTATTTAAAACGTTATGCTTATGAAGAGGTTATCGCCGAAAGTGAAGCATATTTTGAGGCTAAAGACAAATAACTATAAAAATTATATCGAAAAACTGTATGTTTGTTAATTGTTGATTTACTCTCGAAGGTGGAATACTGAAAAATCCTTTTAAAAAAAAAGATGTTTTTCGATGTTAGCCTACGAAGTTTACCCACCTTTTAAGTTTAAAAGTTATTTTCTTAATCAATAAAAGTTTTTCATCTGATATGCAATAATTTAATTATGCTCTCTCTCTCTTCAATCGGCAGCTCATGTCTGAGCGCCGTGGTTAGCAAGAAACATCTGGAGCTGATTATCTGTTTCTGTTATCTCAACCGGTTTCTGTCCAGCGCCTCTCTTATTACAGTGTACAGTTTTGAGGACGATGAGTCTTACAGTTGATCTGGTTGGTGAACGGCTCCGGGATCCTTTGCGCGATCCTTTGTTAGATAAATTTAATAATAAGCTGTGATGAATTTCAATAAATCCACTCGGATTATTACGTCATAGAATTTAATTTTAATATAATTAAACCTGTTCAAGTATACATTGTTTACACTGGCATTTTATATTCTGAATTAATAACGTACTTTTTTCGGTTAATTTCGAATTTATATTTATTTATTAACGTACACCACATAATATTTATTTAATATTATATGTTTCTACCAGATATAACATCCTCATTATATAGCTTACGTGTACGTATTTAAATAAATATTAAAGTATATAAACGCGATTGTATACATTATTAATTGCTTTTTAGTAATTTTAGTTTAAGTGAGAGAATGCCTTTTGTTAGAAATGTTATTTATTAACACTTTGTTGGATTAACATACACATACATAGGTACATATACATTAACTTCCGGCATTGCAGGTGTCAATGGATGGCGGGTTACACTTTATTTAATGGGAAAACGTGTTTGCCTCCTGTCCAATTAAAAAAAAGCAATATTTAGGAGTTCTTATCGCTAACAACCGATCTCTTTTTCAGTCATTTTTTTAAATCCCCCAGATAAAAGTGTAAGGTTATTTAAAACGAACCTGTACTGTGCGTCCCAAAATTATTATATTTTAATTAAAAATAAAACTAGAATAAAATATAAGTAATTTTATATCTATAAATATTACTTGGGAAATAAGCCTTACCTTGCACGATACACTTACGCTGCCTGCGTCAATAGAACCTGCACTATCGATTATTAACAACTAATAAATTATTAAAGAGAGTTGTGTGCTTGTATTGCATTATTTAATAACAACTTTCAAATGAAATCTGTATACGAAGGTATTATAACCACCTCTATTCAAAAAGTGTTACTGTTAATAGGGACTTAAGCTAATCCCTAGGAATGATTTGAATTTGGAATGTGGATATTGTTAATAATATACCAAAGAGGTCGATCATAAATTTTCTATGAAAATGTTACTGGCTGTTAAAATATAATATGCACAGAAGAAATTAAATAAAGGGGGCAAACCAGTTTTCTTTTGTTTTTGGATCAAATTCTATTTAAGACTAGCCACGAACTTTATTTATTTATTTATTTATTTAATAACAGCACAATGGCCAAACTTAGACTAAAAAACACAATAAACAATACAATAAAATACAATTAAGATTTACAACACAGGGTAGCATTACCCCCTTATCCCCTCCAGGTACACTCTGAAAGCACAGTATACCACCCCCATAAGCTTCCCAAACAGGTCGCTCTCCGGTGAAGAGTCGAGAAACCCATTAAGCAGTGAGAGTAGCCGGGGAATGGGCGCTTGTTGTCGCTGGACAGTGCGAGCCGAACGCACAGCGAAAAGGTTATGTTTCCGGCAGCGGTAATATTTGTCCGGGACGTATAGCCTCATGATCTCTTCCAGCAAGTATGCGCTTTCCGTTTTATTCTTAATTACACTCAAACCAAACCTGACCACCGAGAAATCCCTACGAAGCTCTAATGAATTATACCCTAACACCCCCATCAAGAACTTTGTAGGGTAGAGGTAAGGAAAGAAATTGTATCTTCTTTTATACAGATTTCTCAGGAACTTCTTTTGAACTCGTTCGATCATATCCCCATAATACCTTTCATAAGGGGACCATATGACGCAGCTGGTTTCGAGAATTGGCCTTACTAATGATGAATATAGCACCCTAGTGGCAGTGTCCGTCAGACCAACCGAATTTCGCAGAACAAACCCTAATCTCCTAAAAGCAGCATCAGTAATCGTCCGAATATGCTCCGCAAATGAAAGATCGGGCACGAAAAGGACACCCAAGTCGCGGACTCTGTCTACGCGCCTAATAACTTTCGATCCTATGCCATAGTCGCAGAGTATTTTATTCGGAGAGGCACTAAAGGTCATCACTTCACATTTGTCATAGTTGAATTGGAGTTTATTTAATTCACTCCAATGCAGCAGTTCATCCAAATCAAGTTGCATACACAGACGATCATTGTCAGTCTCAATTATTTTAAAGACCTTAACGTCGTCAGCAAATAATAGTATTTTGGAATATTTGATAACGCTTGGAAGGTCGTTAATCATTATTAAAAATAGCAACGGTCCCAGGTTTGAACCCTGGCTAATACCAGAAATTGTTGGATAAGGCTGCGAAATATATTGTCCATATTTAACATATTGGTTACGATTTGATAGGTAACTAGAAAAAAACTTAAGCAGAACAGGTCCACACCCAATTGCGGCCAGCTTTTGGAGAAGAATGTCGTTGTCTACTCGATCAAACGCTTTGTGGAAATCCAAATACACTACATCCACCTGACACCGCCTATCAATTTCACGCGATACCATGTCAGCCAAAGTCAATAGATTAGTATTAACTGATCTGCGTGGAAGAAAGGCGTGCTGGCAAGGAGTGATGTGGGGAATGCATTTAGGCAACATTAATGAGTGTAAGGACATTTCAAACACCTTCGCCAGCGTACACAGAATCGCGATAGGCCTGTAGTTTTCAGCTCTGCTTCTACAATCAGCTTTAGGAACTGGGGTCACGCGGGATGTCTTCCATAACGTTGGGTAGACCCCTGAATATAAAATAATATTGAAAATATGCGATATAGGCAATATTAAATATTCTGCCAGTCCTTTAATTATATAAGCCGGAATCATATCTGGACCCGGAGGTGTATTAGATTTTAGTTTATTTACACTACGCATAATAACTTCTGTTTCGAAATTTTTGATATCAAAATGATTAGAGTATGCCTTTGGATTATGATTGGCAGTTTCTGGAATTAGTTTCGGGTGATCTGCCAGAAATACCGATTTAAAGTGACTAGCAAATGCCTCTGCCGCGTCACAACCATAATATTCAACATCATTATAAGAAATTGCAGACTCTTTAGCTTTTGGGTTTCTAAGAGAACGAATATATTGCCAAAATTGCGTAGGTTTATTAACCAAATTTAATGAGATGGTATGTAAATAGTTAATGTTAGCTTTGCGAATGTCGTTCTTAATGATTGACCTAAGACGTTTAAATTCTAAACACGCGTTATTATCATTAAGAAATTTCCACTGCCAATGGAGCTGCGATTTAGTTCTTAATTTAGCGATGATTTCATTATTAAAATATACAGGGTAGACCCTTTGTTTAGTTAACTTTCGAATTTTTCTAGGAAAACATTGATCAAAAGAGCTATATAGAATGCTATTAAAATGTTCCACCGCTTCGTCGACATCATCAATAGCAAGTAATTCTCTCCAGTCTACGTCCTCAAGAATATAAAATAATGACAAAAAATTTCCTTTATTAAAGTTCCATTCATTTACGTTAGTAATATTCGATGGTTCACGGGTTTGCGCAGGCTGGTAAAAATTGTAATTAAGAGTTACTTTTAAGGGTGGATGATGAGCGTCAATTCGGGATAACTCATCACCTGAATCTACCGCTACCACATTCACACTGCTGTAACTCGACTCTTCACCGGTAAGGACTGCATCTAATACCCTGCCGTTCTTATTCAATATTTTATTGAACTGAGTTAAGCCCATTTCAGCAAGGAAACAGTTAAAATTCATTATACAACTTTCACTACAGCTATAAAAATTGAAATCTCCTAATATTAAAATCTTATTGCTATTACTAACTACCTTTACAATATTACTTACATGATCAAACCAGTTTATATACAATTTTTCAGAAGTTGAAGGTGGTAAATAGACAACACAAACGTATACGTACTGGCCCATAAAATTAAACCTAGCCCAAATATCTTCAACATCGCTGCTTTCATATTCAGGTAAACGCGTCAAATGTAAGGGTGATTTTGACAAAAGCATAACACCTCCTCCACGACGCCCACGGTCTCTGCGAATAACAGACCAGTCGCCATCAATGACTTCGGCGTCACATACAGATCCATCCAGATTTGTTTCTGTTATAGCGACCAATTGAACACCGATAAGCGTTATTAGGTTCGTTCTGAATGTTAGTAATTTTGTTTTAAGGCCTCTCACGTTCTGATAATAGGCAACCAGACCTGATTTTTCATTCTTATTATATAGTGTGTTTATTAAGGGAGTCCTATTTTTCTATTGATTTGCCACGAAAATTAGTTTTCCAAGGCTTGACGCATATTTTATCCGCCCAGCTCTCTTCCGCCATGACTAGGTTGCCACACTTGGCAGGAACTCCAATTTTAAATGATGCGTAATTTCCGCGGGCGTTAAGAGCTTCTACAGAGATATCTTTGGTCGTACAGATGTTTTCAAGGTGCTCACGAACCTGTTCAACGTTTGTCCCATAACTTCTTGCCTTAATATGATTTTCTTACTTAATTAGCCTACAGCTACATTCTAACATAGAACATTAGAGACTGTTCGCGTTCTCAATTACAGAAAAACAAAACTGGTTTTTATGTAACAGGTGGCAAACGGGCAGAAGGCTCATCTGATGTTAAGGGACTGCCGCCCATGGACACTCACATCGCCAGAAAGTTGGCAAGTGCGTTGCCGGCCTTTTAAGAATTGGTACGCTCTTTTCTTGAACCCTAAGTCGAATTGGTGGGTTAATACTTCAGTGGGCAGCTGGTTGTGGAACGACGGACGTCGAGGTGGTACGGATGGTATTTTGTATTTAGCCTTGACGTCCCATGATGAAACTCAGCTGCAGGTATCAACAACTCCTCTGACCACTCTCCATGGTAAATGCGGTAGAAGATGCATAGATACATACAACAACTTATATTGCGATTTATTTTTATTTATTTAGATTGAAATGACGGCTTAGTTGATAAAAAACCTAATTATTCTTTATGAGTTGAGGAACCGTCACTCGTTTAAAACCTTATAAACATTGGTTTACAAAAAAAACAATCTTTTAATTGAACTACAAAAATATTTCCCTTTCCTATTGTGTATTTCATTGTATGGTAATATGTTACTTTGTAGTCTTCTAGCGTAATTAGTAATACTTTGTAACTAACGGGATGCATTCAATAGTTATTAAATCTGTTTAGTGGTGATTTAGTAATTTTTATTTATTCTTAAATACAAGGGTGGAAATGTTTAGGTATACTCTTGTACATTAAAATTGAAAGAGTGACTGAATTACGATATATAAATGAAATTGAATCGCGTTGCTAAGCTCAAAACTCGAAGACGGCTAAAATAAAATAAAATATGTTTATTATGGAACACAAGATACATGTATCACTTATTCCACGTCATTAAATTTGAATTGGTAGGCATCCCTACTCATCGCAGTGTTGCCAACTCGGATTTTGAAAATTACGTAGGCCAGATTAGAAAATTACGTAGATTTAGTAAAAATTTTATAGGAAAAGTTCGTAGATCTACGTAATTTTTTTTAATGAGTGAAATGAAGAGGGTAGAGTAGGTAAAACTGAATAAAAATAGTGGTTTATTTTAAAATTATTATTAAAAATAAAAAAGGGTCCGTGTACTTTAATGTACGCGCGTAAGAAGTTATACTTCTTTGTCTTTATGAAAAATAGTTTTTGATTACAAGCAAATAATTAATTACAATCAAATAATCAAAGACTGGAAAAGGAGTCATTATAGTCAATAAAGTTCAGTTTACATTTGAAAAATTAAATAAATAAATAATTATTAGTATTATATTTATATTTATTATTATTTTCTAATATTAATTAGTACTTCTTTTTTTTCTTTTCATTATAATTCAGACGCACATATAAAATTCGCACTTGTATAATGAAAACAGGTGTTTTAAATGTAGAAACTCAAAGCATGTGGATAAATATTATAAATATAAATACACAGTAAACAGAGGCGGCGTGCGTGCCAACATGCGCCACTAACTTCATTCTGTTAGTTTTGTGTCACGATGCGCGCACATCGTAAAATTTCACTCTCATAAATTTTTCATAACGCGCCTAAAGAAGTATAACTACAAAAATTATTTTTTGGTAAATTAAATTTGTGCATGTTTTATACTAAAAAGTTTAATATGATCTTGCGTTGGCTCAGGGTTACTTTTTAGACCACTTTTTTGTAAAAAGTAATCCTGTGAGGGTTTTGTCAATATGACGCCAAAATTCATCTGCTTTGATTAGCTGATCCTCTTGAAATGGAAGATTTGTGTTTCTTAAAGTTCTCCATCCCGGTCGGATTGTTTTTATCTTTTCTTTTTCGAAAGTAATAGATGTTATGCCTATTCAGCCGAATTAATTTGGATATTGCGCAAAATTTTACAATTTGATTAAAAATACGTAGATTCTGTGACTGAAGTTCGTAGGTTTTCAGGAAAGGCCTAAAATACGTAGATCTACGTAAAAAGACGTAGAGTTGGCAACACTGACTCATCGGCAAAGAAGACCGAAGGGGGTGTAGGCCGAGAGAAAAAGCCGGCGTAAAAAACTCTCGGTACTGTTTTAAAATCTGGTGGCTGAACTAATCCGAGTGTTTTTGTATCTATTCCTTGAACTCTATGAAAGGTTTTTATGGAGAAAAAAGTGTATTTAAAGTTTTTATCCCGCTAAAAGCGAACAGTTTCTATGAGGAAACATAGAAATTTTTTCCATATTTTGATATGTAAATTTGTACTAAAAACGTAAGTAAATATCATGTTAAGGCGAAATGAAGCTCGCGGGGGCTAAGAACTTTAGTATTAATAGTAAATATATATTCAGAAAGGTCGGCAACACACCTACTAGCCCCTGGCGTTGCAGGTGTCCATGGGCGACGGTTATGAGTTAATTCAAAGGCGCTTGTTTGCATATTACTATTATCAAGAGGAAATATTTCTATATGTTCATAAAGTCAAAAATGGCCAATTCTAATACTTCTTTCACTATAATGTTGCATTATCCCTAAGTAACATTTACATATTAATAATTTCAAGCTATTATATAGAGCGATTTAGTTTTATCTTTGAAGTCGTTAAGCGCCTTCAAGTAATAAAAGCCTATACAAACACCCTTTGAGGCTTTCAGCATTGAATAGAAACCCACGTGACGCCGCAGACATCAACCACACCATACTTAAAGAATATTTTACTTTTTTACACACTTTATATTAGCTTCACCTGTATGTATGTATGTATGTAACCGACCCCTTCGGACTCGATTTTGACCCACTTTAAACGGACAGGTTTTATTCAAATTTTGCGCACCTGTCAAAGATCGATGACAATGCAATAATCCGAAAAAAAAAAAATTTAACTAAAAAATAAATAATAGTTTAAAAAAACTAAAAAACACGCTTTTAAAGCACATCAAACTAAAAAGTGAAAAATAATTCCTAATTTAGGATGAAAATGGTAATGAACAAAAAATACTGGTATTATTGTGAAAAAGCGAGGGGCGCTCTGTGCCATATTTTTCGTCTATATAGTTTTTTTAAACTATTATTTATTTTAAATAACAGGGGGCAAACGGGCAGCCTTATCTGATGTTAAGTGATACACTCATCCTGCCATAAGGCTCGCAAGTCGCAAGTGAGTCGCCGGCCTTTTAATAATTGGTACGCCCTTGATTGGGCTAGACAAATCAAATTGTTTAAACTGTAACAATTGAGACTATTGTATTGGCTTTGTTGTTTAGTTTTTGACTGAACAAGGCCACGTTGGTTACGCGGATATCCTGGATCCGTACTAAGTTTTGTTTAAGACAAATTTCATATTATAAGATTCTGGCAGTGATAATAGGGTTGGGAATCGCATTCATCCAAGTGATACATAGCTTTATACCGCTACGAGGAAAATAAAACCGTATGTACGTTTTGTAACCTAACATTAGTTAAGTAACATATCTATATATATAAAAGAAAGTCGTGTTTGTTACAACACTTATAACTCGAGAACGGCTGGACCGATTGCCATGGTTTTTGATTTGTTGGATTTGTTTCCGTCCCGAATAGCAGAATAAGCAATAAAATATCGGATAAGTTATCGAATAACAATAAATAAATAAATTAATTTTACGAATGCAAAAACCATATGGTGCCATCTGTTGACAAAACTACGTATCATTTTACGTCGAATTCGTGTCAGTTCAAGAAATTCCGATCTTTAGGTGAATGAGGAGATGCATAACCATGCTTTGATACTGATCAAAAGATGTTGGATATCAGAAAGTGCTTAACATGCAGTATCGCCATATTGACGCTAGAGAGAAGATGCCTAATGTGTAAAACTGCCATTCTACTTTCGGAATGGCAAGCAATAAAACATTTCTGTATTTGCAAAAGAGTTGTATTAATGTAATACTTAACATTAATGAAATCCTAAAATAAGTTAAATTAAAGTAACAACGATATTATAAGGATGTAGGGCGGAACGAAGTTAGCCAGGTCAGCTAGTATATATATATATATAACTTAATAAAATAAAATATATATATATTTATTAGTTAATAATTAAAAGCGTAAACAATATCGCACACTTGAAGCCAATATGAGCCCTTAGTTTTTACTACACTCATAAATTGTAATTTAACATTCTCGTTTCTGATAATGTCCAATAATAATAATGTCTCTTAGAGATACGTACCTACTCTTTAATAAGTCAAGTTAGTTTTTTGTTAAACTAGCGTCACAACCCAACTAACCCTGGAGTAGTAGCCCTGATGACATTGCTATAATGTGTATAGTTTCCGCAGCGTACGCGAAATAATGATTTCACACCTTGGGTTACACTATCGAAGTTTTCACACGGATCCCTAACTTTTTTGAAAATATTATATAGCCTATGTTCATGAAAGGTAATGTAGGATTCTAATACTGAAATAATTTTTGACGTGACAACGTCTTATAAATCGATGGAGCCGGCTGCACGCACGAAAAAACATGACTCATGCGGCGTTACCTCGCTCTGAGGCGTTCCATTTAAGGCTTGAAGTGCAAGTGAGAGCGCCAAGCGACAGAGAGGCACAATCGGACTCCGCGCTCTTCAGCGTTCGACATCTGTCTCTCTTTACAGACAACCGATATTTTTTTGATCGGTTCAGTGTTTTTGATGCTGATGCAAACAATCAAATCTTTCTTTATAAGTTACTAGCGGCCCGCCCGTCTTCGCAGGGGGGGGGGACATTTTTTTAAATCTTGTAGATGGATATGTTCTTTAATATTGTGTTCTATCATCAATAGTTTTCGCAGCGCATGCGATGATAGATATTTTAAAGGCATCCTTATTTTTTCTTGTAATTAAAATAGCTTATATTAATCAGTGATAATGTAGCATTCAAATGGTGAAAGCTAATTTTTTAAATCTATCCAGTACTGAGCCATTTCGTTACAAACATTATTATATACAAATCTTTAATAATATAATATTTATTAGTTATTTAATAATAATTATTGTGCTATTCAGTTATAATTCACTCCAAAAGAAATAAGAGAAAAGTCGAATGTGGCATTTTTAGCGTCTCTTAAAAGGGTTTATAAATACTTTATAAATTAAAAGAAATTATTTTTTCCAAGAAGGCCGTTACCCTGTAAGCCATCTGACCTAGATTTTTATAAGTAACTACTCTCAGCTTAATTAATGAACACTTTTTATATTTATTTTAATTTCATTTATTATACAATGACAGTTTTTAAGAAGAGTTTATTGTTAACTTGAAAACCAGCTATTATATGTTTAAGAATTCATCAAAATAGCTTGAATTTGTAAATAAAAATAAATAAAATATGTTTATTATGGAATATAAGATACAGGTATCACTTATTTCACGTCATTAAATTTGAATCGGTAGAGTGAAAAAGCGGGCGTAAAAAACTCTCGGTACTCTTTTAAAATAGCAAATCATCAAACAACACTTATTTTAAAACAAATATAGCAAATTAATTAGAAGTAACCTGTCTAGCACTAGTCCCAGGCCCTTTTATCAACTAGATAAAAAAACTTTATAGTAAGCCTTTTTACACAGCTTTTCTTGAATACATTTCTTAAATTTATTAAAAGGCAGAGATAAAAGAGCCTCTGGGATTTTATTAAAGAAAAGTATCTCTTTTCCCAAAAAAGATTAATACACGATTGTTTTTACTTCAAACCTTACCTTTATACGTATACCTATAGTCGCTCTGAAGTTAGCAAGCATTCGTTTTACGGACAAATCATCGGCCAGGACTGTTATCGCTTGCTTCACGAAAGGCCCCACCCTCCTTAATCATAATATGTATCTGATTTGAATACCCTGTTATGGGCATTAAAGATACATATCAGAATGGGCCTAGTAGCCTAAAATTAGGACGAATGATGGCGACGTGTATCTTGTTTGTTTCTCTTGTAAACAAATTACATTTTTTGTAATGAGAAATAAAGTTCTTTAAACTTTATTATGTGCGTGTTATTTATTTATTATAACTCATTAAACCAATAATTTTCACACTTTATATCACATAATACATATTATTTGAAAAATTTAATAAAAAACCAGTGGTGCTACGACCTTTTTAGGTCTGGCCCTCAGATTTCTGTGTGTGGTTAATCATTTGTCAATCTATTAGGCAAGTAGGTGATTGCTCTTGTGATTAGAAAAGATTAGTGGGATCCAAAAGAGTTTGTTTTGTCTGTAGGCGTTAATCGCGGATATTACTACGTTTTTTTGGGGCTTTCACAAATAGATTATGATTAATGTAACGATTAATTATTAACGGCAGTTTTCGTTATAAAAAAAGCTTTGAACAAAAAATAGCATTTTCGAGTACTATAATAATTAATAATATGTTAATTATTTAATAATAGTTTATGTTATATTTAATAATAGTACTCAACCTCCGACGAGTGAATGCTTCCTCCAAATGTCTCTCATCTGCTACTATCTTCCAATTTTTCCCCGCTCTTTTATTTGATCTTCTTAGGTTTATGGTCCTCTGCTTTTTCTTCCCATTACCTTATTTACCCATCTGAACACAAACGCGAGCCCATGACCGACCCATTTGCGCTAATTTTTTTGAGAGTGTTACCACGTCTGATATTATTCTGTAGAAGGTTTAATTTCATGTAATTTTAAAATATAACTCTTCAACTTGTGTGTGTTGTTGTGTGACTAGCTTTATGTTTATTCTGATATATTATGCTGGCGTCTGACTGTATGAACGCGATGACTTCAAACCCTCTGTTTTTACGTGTGATTGATATAATTCATTATTAGTGTTGCCCAAAATCGGTCTTGGTCTTGCAGTCTTGGTCTTGTTCTTGCGTTTTTGCAAGACCAAGACCAATACCAAGACCGCCTTATTATAGCAAGACCAATACCAAGACTGAACCCTGCAAGACTTGAGCAAGACAATACTTAAGCCTGCAAGACTCTTGCGTCTTGCAGTTAAGACAAACTGAGATTTGGGCGTTATTAAGTAGGTATTTGGTTTCAATCCCGATTTTGAGAAACGTTCCCCAGTATCAAAACCGTAGGTATCACATATCCTAACACTAAACTAAGGGCTGCAGTTGGCAACGTGCCGCTCGTCTGAAAGCACCCTGAAACGTATTGTATTGATTAGGTAGGTAAGTACTTATTATATTTCAACAATTTATTAAGTAGGTAGCGTGTTAATACTCACAAATCTGTTCCCTAATAACTTTCTAGCAAAGTTCATATCTTGTAGGTATCTACCTATAATAATATGTTATGCTTGTTTATGTCCAGATGTGCAGATCTAACGTTAGTACCTACTCGTAGGTCGGTATGTGCTTAAAATTATAGTTAACAAAATTATATAAACATCATGTAGGTGTGAAACTTATGTTTCAAAGTTTATATTATTCTTCTATTTAGCAAAATTTAAAACTAACAGCGAGTCGAGTTACGAGTAGGTCTAGTAACAGTTTCTACGGCAGCCAATACTATGGTACAGACGCCAGCACATCAAGCTACTACAATCTATCAAATTTCTTCAACAGATTTTCAAGTTTATCGCTAAAGAATTAAGGTTCAAAGTTGATTGGGGAAATGTGACGTTCTGCGAATAAACTGTTGGTCGGTCGGTGTATTAAATACCTACTTATTTGATAATTTACCGACAAAGACGCGGTTTGCAACAAGTGTAACACAGCATTTGACACTGAGCGCCGCATTCGCCGACAAAGAGTACGGACAGAGGCACACAAATTTTTACCTATTTCTGTAGGGTTGGTATAGGAGTATAAAATTAAATGACCTTGAAGATGTCCCAGCAGTAGGTAGGTATAAATTGAATGCTCTGAGTTTTTTTTATTTAAATACATTCTCACACTGGCTTGAATTCGAACACTACAGCGTTAAAAGCTGTCGGGCGAGATGATAATTAATAACTAAGTAGGTATTGCATCTATTGAATTGCGAATATTTTGATTTCGAAATAATCATTGTTAATATCGGTAAATGATAGATAGTGAGTGATACCTAGGTACTAAAATGTGAGCAGCAAGATTGAAAAGTGTATATGCCATGTCAGTGCTTTCAATAAGTTTATTTTAAAAAAGCTCTCTAGTAAGATTTAGAGTTTACCATTCAATTACACACAAAAATTATGAAAAAGATATTTAGACTGAGTACTTAGGGTCGATTCGACCAAACAAGAGTAAATCTTAATCTTAGAATAAATCGTCAGTTAATCGAGAGTAAATAAATTTTACGTTTTACCAACTACAAATTCTAAGAATAGTGGGCTTATTCGGGAATTGTAACTATACCGCCGTTTCGCACGGAATAACAGCTATTCCTAGAATAATTTAATGGCGTCAGTCAGTCCAATCAGCTGATTTCTATCATTTCACAAATATGTGTTCTGTGTTTTAATTTCAAGTCAACGCAACGCACTAAATTAATAGTCTGGCATTGTATAATGAAACGTTTAAACAATTTATTATTTATTTTTAGATTTTTTATTTTCTATAATATTAGAATGAAATTCAACTGGGCTCAACAGAAGTTCCTTTTTAGACGAAAGCCTCAAACAAACAAGAAATAAAAACTTTTTGTTGTCGTTTGACACCTGTTAAAAGCTACTTTTTCACACTATAATACGGCAAAATCGAGTTGACATGATGTATGCTCTTACACTGTCCCGTTGTAGAACAACATTTATTTGCCGAGTTTTATTTTCGTTCACCATTTTCTTGCTATTCGCGTATTGTTATTCCTAGCGCAATTATACTATCGATTACGTGGACAAACGACTATGGATTTACTCGAGATTAAAATCATGGAATAGATTATTCTTGGTATAGTTACTCGTGTATAAATTGAAGTTTGGTCGAATCGACCCTTAGGAAATTAGTAGGAAAAATATTCTATCGTGGATACCTAGTTATTGAAAAGTGGATAAACGTTGTGTTTACTTAATTTTATTTTTCTGTGCTAATGCCAACATTGACAACCCCACCAAAATAGGTAAAAATTTAGTCCGCTTCTAGACTTTGTGTTGCCGCCGTCGCTTTCATGTCAAAGGTCGCCGCCACTGCCCATGTTCTAATGAATAAAATAAGTTTCCGGGTGCTCAGAACGGACGCAAATAGATTATGTTGTCCTCGCAAGGAAGAATGTAGTCGTAAGGATAGGTAGATTTTATAAAAATTGTTGTAAGTAATAAAAATATACCTAGTTTATATTATTACTAGCTGGCCTGGCGAACATCGTACCGCCTAACAGTCGATTCTTTATATTTATACTTATTCTGCTATTCAGGACACCGGTCTAGCTAGTAAGATAAAAAAAGAAAATTGATAAGACAACAAATACATTATGTCAAAAAATAAAAATTTACCTTCCCGGAACCCCTCCACTAACACTTGAACTTTATGCTATGGTATTAAAGTTCAAATTCACTTTTAAGTATTATTACGAATATTTTGTATGGGAATATAGAAAAGTGTTGTTTTTAGACTGATTCACTCAATTTTATTTTAATTTTTCTCCGTAAGAACCATCTTCGTACTTCAAGGTATATTATTAAAAAAAATCAGACAAATCGGTCAAACCGTTTTCATGTTATGTCGTGACAACGGAAAATGGGTTTCATTTTTATATATATAGATTACCTATTATACCTTTTTAAAGGACATTGCACTGCAAAATTGGAAGTGGGTGATTTTAACAAACTTGAAACGTGCATTACGCATTTTGTTTTAAAATCATCGAGAATTGCAGTGTCGGTTTATCAACTTCTATCGTACCTATAAAAATAATCGTCGTGTAGGTACGACGATTATTTTTCTAAGGAATACAATTTTGTTGTAGTAGGTACCTACATCGTTTCTTACTTACACATACTTTAACGACAGTACCTACGTAGCAAAGCGCGCCAGTCACGAGTACGACAAATTGCCTAAAAAATGTACCTACGCACACTGTAATGAAATCTGCTAATCTCAACACAATGCCTGTAGCCTGCCTGCTATTATTAGTTGATGAACATTGTACATTGGTGAATGTTCCAGGATAGCCCGCAAGCCCCCACAAATAGCAATAGGCAAATAGGTATTTGCAAGTCTTGCGAGACTTGCAAGACTCTTGCTGCAAGATCAAGACCAAGACCAAGACTGAGAGCGCAATACCAATACCAAGACCGAGACCAGGTGTATTGACGCAAGACAATACCAAGACTGGCCTAAGTCTCGTCTTGGTCTTGCATTTGGGCAACACTATTCATTATGGTTTTATGAAAATTTATTTGATTATTTTTGAAGACTTTTTGCTGGAAAATTCTCAAGAGCGTCATTGGAATGAAAATATATAATTATTTCTGTATAAAATTTTAAGTATGTGTATCTTTTGTAAGGATGTATGAATGTTTTAAGGAATAAATGCGGTTTTATTATTATTATTTTTGAAGAGGTACTTTAGTCAATAAGATAAAAAAATATATAATAAGTTCCGCGGGCGTTGTCGCGATCTTGTGTTAACTGACGAAGTGTGTTAACACTACATTGTTATTTTTGTAACACTGAAAATAGTATATGAGTCATGTTAAAATGACATTAAAATAATGGATAAAATCAAAATCAAAGTAATTTAGCTTGTTAAATATTTTGAAGAGTGTTAGCCTAGTGGTTTCAACTTGCGACTCTCATCCCTGGCATCTTAAGGCCGATTTACGTTATCTTAGTGTTTAGGAGAGTGCTTTAGGATAGTACTTTAGTTGAAACATGTAAACGCTACTTGCTTTAGTACGGTTCTACTTGACTTTCAAGTTGAATCAAAATAGAATCGCTTTTTATTTTTGTTTCAAGTGATACCCCTCCCGCGCCCGCGCAACCCCCGAGATCTTCCCTCGTTGTGTGTAAACACGTAATTTAGTAAAATCTTTAGGAGAGTGCACAAGTGCCGTGAAACGCGTGCGTGTTTTTTGATTTTTAAATAAATGGTCGGAAGTTACAACTATCAAATTTGTGTCTGAATATGTTGTTTACGAATGTTTGTGGAACGTTAAAAACAATTTATACAAAAACAAACAGGCTAGGCATTCGGCATACACTGCCTTTAAAGAAGCTATTTTATTTATTATTTATATTTAGTTTATTTATTTCGAATAAAATCTCGTCTTCTATTTGTTCCATAACTACAGTTAGTATTTTGCGTAGAATAGAGCGTATTTGCCGACGTCGTTGCGCGTTCATTGTGGCGCTGTAATGATACTCTACTGGAAGAAATGTAAACGTTCACTCGCAACGCACTAAAGCACTAAAGACCTTGCCTTTCAACTTGTACTAAAATACTCTCCTCAACACTAAGATAATGTAAATCAATATTTAGGTTCGATCCCCGGCAATAATGCACTTTCTGTCTATGGGCGCATTTAACACTAGTCCGTGCAAGCATCGTGATAAAGCCGGGTCATGGCTTAAGATCAAAGTTGATGGTGTCACGCACAGAATGTTGGTCACCTACCTGCCCTATCAGAAATGATCACGGGACAGATACAGAAATCTGAGACCCAGACCTAAAATATTTGTTTATCTTGCACGTGTAATTTACTAAGTTTCATCATCGGACGTCGAGGCAGAATACAAAATTCCATCTGTGTTACCTCGACGTCCGCCGTTCCACAACTGAGCGTTTTTCAAGGCAGTTTTTGCCGCGCACCACTACTTTGTGGAACCAGCTGCCCACTGAAGTATTTCGGAACCAATTCGACTTAGGGTCCTTCAACAAAAGAGCGTACCAATTCTTAAAAGGCCGGCAACGTACTCGCGAGCCCGCTAGCATTGAGAGTGTCCAAGGGCGGCGGTATCACTTACCATCAGATGAGCCTCTTGCACGTTTGCCCCCTGTTCTATAAAAAAAAATCGAATAACAAATTCAACAAATCGAACCTATTTGTTACTTGTGGTAGAGATAATAATATACAATGTATTTGTGAATAAATTAAACTTTTATTTTTATAGGATACAAATATTACCGTTTCACGTAAACGTTGTTCTGCCTGTTTTGTATTCAGTTGTTTTGATTATTTAAACAGACTGACAGTTGACACGTAAAAAACATTAATCAACCACAACAGTGATGTTTTTTACAGATTATACATAACTAGTGGACCCGACAGACGTTGTCCTGCATGATATTTCAAGCGATTAGTAAAGCAAAGTAATAAAGTACCGACTGCAGCGCCATCTGGCGGGCTGATTTGTGAATCTAAACCATTCCCAGATCCCCTTGAACACACAAAAATTTCATCAAAATCGGTCGAGTCGTTTGAGAGAAGTTCAGTGACATACACACTCACAGAAGAATTATATATATAAAGATATGACAAAAAAGAATCTCTTTAATAACGTCGTTTGCTCTTCGGAAAATATATTCATTCAAATTCAAGTACAAGCTCCCTCTTCTTTGCAATGTTTTCCCAAGCGTTTTCTCCTGTTTATTTTGTCATTATCTTCGGTCTGCCTACTTTTTCAATTTGTAGCTACTTTGTACCTATTACCAGCTTAATTAATTAAGAAGATTTTTTTTTTTTCATGTCTAGCTCAACTTAAATTTGAAACGAGTGACTATTTGTTTTGCATAGAACAGGGGTCAAATGGGCAGTAGGCTCATCTGATGTTAAGTCATACCGCCGCCCATGGACACTCTAATGCCAGAGGGCTCGCAAGTGCGTTGCCGGAAAAAAATTGACACGAGTTACGTAACCTTACATTAGTTAAGTTACATATATATATTTTAGTTAATAATTAAAAGCGTAAACAATCATCGCATACTTAAACACAATATGAGTTTTAACTCACTCATAAATTGTAAAACATTCTCGTTTCCGATAATGTCCAATGACATAAGTGCCACTTAGATTTACGTACTTTTTAGTAAGTCAAGTTTTTTTGTTAATCCAGCGTCGCAACCCCACTACCCCTAATGTTATCTTATTTATAAGCGGGTTTAAACGATTACCCAGCTTCAAACAAAGTTTAAAAAAAAATTTGAACATATCCATATAATAACCACCACCGAACTTAATTCAAGAGGAAAAAAATATTTTTCTCGTTTGATATCACTACTCACTACAATAGTACTAGTGAAATATCACTACAATAATACTAGTGAATTATCAACCTGATAATACGCTAATTTGTTAATTTATTTTTACTTATAATAAAATAATTAAAAACATATATTTGTGCTAGCTTTATATTGAAGAGTAGATTTGGTTATAATATAAAAATCTCTATTTAATCGTCTATACATTTGGTATGCGCGTGAGTTGACTACACATTAGCAAGTCGAATCAAAATAGGAGTGACATTAAAAAACCGTCATACTTGCCTTAAAATGCAAGTAATGTAACAACTTGTTTACCGCACGCGAGCGATAAAATTTTCTATTGATTATTTTATTAGGCGAAGCTAAACCAAATGTTTATAAATATAAGGTTTATTTTTCCTTGATTACAATTTGTTTAGCTTATCGGTATTCTGTGACGTGTTTTGTATTGAATGTGTTTTTAGTGAAAATGAATCTTTTTTTATCATTAAAATAACAAAACGAGCTAGGCCTGGATATCCCCATACTTGTTATTCTCACATTATGAAATCGATTGTCCTTTAGTTTTTATTATTTAATTTTCTCTTTTTGAAGTGAAGTCTTTAGGAGCATGAGGGTAAAATTTTACGGATGAAACGCAATAATAATAATATTAGCGTCACGAAGATGTGCAGCGTTTTTGTCGAAGAAAAGGGAGAGACCGATTGAGACTGAATGAGAAGGGCGAATTACCTAATAGAAATTCTATTTTTAAAATTAAGATTTCGTACGGAGACTATGTATTTCATAAAAGTTGCAAAAAAATTTATGCAAAATAATTTATTGAAATCTCAAATGACGAATTGTAAATTAAAATGCCACGTGTTTTTATTATAGAAGAAATAAATTAAAGTTTTAGATTTGTATAAATATGAACAAGACATAAAAATTAGTTTGCCAAAGAAGTTTCACTTCTGACATGTGTATTGTGTACTTTGTAGGCACGCACTTTTTTTTATCTGTTAGTGATTGTAAGGAATAAAACTAAAAAAAAATACCAAGGGTTAGGTTTATAACTAAGATAACATTAGGGGTAGTGTAGTGTAGGGGTACGTTGCGATGCTGGATTAACAAATAACTAACTTGACTTATTAAAGAGATGAGTTCAAAGTTTTAAAAACATTGGACGGCGTGTCAGGCACAGGGACTGATCAATTCTTGCCTTTTAGACAAATCAGAAATCTCAGGCCCAGACCTAAAAATGTTGCATCGCCACTGACTTATTTATTTATTTTATACGTAAGTCGTTAATAAATAAAGAAAAAAAAATAAGAAAAAAACGTTTATGTATATTCGTTGGTTATATTTTGTGATTACATGTGATTAGTCATGAATAACCCAGATTTTGTTACTAATGTAAACTGCAAAAATTAATGTTTGCTCTAACGAAAAGAAAGTGATGTCTAGGGATGTCTGTTGCGTTATTATAAAGAAATGAAAACTTATATTTAGAATAAATTCAAACAACGCTCATCTAGTGGAACTCCCCCCCCCCCTCCTCTCGTCAGCAAAAGTAAGCAATGCTCTCACAAATAATAGTACATAAAAGTATTAATTTTTTGTACGAATCCTCGAAAAAGCATTTCGTTTTTTAGCATATTTTGATCTACATAAATGACCTTCCTAAAGTGATGCATGAGCCATGTATTTTGTTTGCTGATGACATTTCGATATTGATATCAGGCGAAAATAAATTAGAAATTAACACAAAACTACAAATGACTATAGATAAAGCGGATAGCTGGCTAAGACTACATAATCTGGAAATAAACTACGAAAAAACTAAACTTATGACATTCCATCCCTATCAAAAAACTCAAATTGACATAAAATTAACATATAATGGTTATAACATAGAAAAGGTTCAAAAGTTCACACTATTAGGTTTAGACATAGACTCCCATATAGACTGGAAGTCTCATGTAAATAAGGTTAAATTAAAACTGTCTCGATTCGCATACGCACTTCGCGAAATTAAAAAATCCACAGATATGAAAACAGCTCTAGTCACCTACTACTCTTATGCTTACTCCTGGTTAAGCTATGGTGTTATCTTATGGGGTAGCAGTGTAGATGCCACTGCCGTATTTACAAGCCAAAAAAAACTTCTGAGAATTTTAGTTAATATAGGAAATACTGACTCATGCAAGCCCCACTTCATTCGGAACAATATTCTTACTCTACCTGGCATATATATACTTGAAACATGTAAATTTATTCGCAAATATCCTAATATGTATAAAAAAAGGGAAGATACAAAAACCCTTTACTCATTAAGACCTTCTCGTAAAAACCAACTGATTCCACCTACATCCAGACTAAAGTTACATCAATCAGGACCATTGACCTCCTCCATAAAAATATATAACAAATTACCAGAAAATTTGAAGAATGAAACAAATAACCTGAGGTTTACCAAATTTCTAAAGGAATTATTATATGAGAAATGTTATTACACTGTTACAGAGTATCTGACTGATAGATTTTAATTTCTTTATAAAAGTTAAGTTTATAAATAATGTTAAGTACCTTTTCGCAACGTAAAACCAAAGTAAATATACCAAATAAATAATGTATCTTATAAGAATAGGAATGTATAAGAATATAATGAAATATAATAAAGCATGCCCTTTTAAAACATTGCTGTGCCTAGCCAAGGTCCTTATTCATTATTTTGATTAATTATGTACATAAGGAATGCAATAAAGTTTGAGTTTGAGTTTGAGTTTAGATAATATGTGTAAAAACGTAAATAATTAGATACTCTTGACGTAACCACCAAATAAGAAAATCGAAGATGGGGGAATCTTTGATCTATGATATTTTACCGATATATATAAACAATCCAAAGGTTTTACGATTAGAGGTATTTTTTTTATTGAAATAATTTCGCAGCGTCAAGTTTCTTAAAAGATCCATGGGATTGTAAGTTTGATATTATATACACTGAATTACAATTAAAACAAATACTAAAGAACGCCAAAATTGGAAAAACTTAGTCCTTTGTCGAAGGACAAGCAAATAAATAATAATTACAGCCTTTTATTTCATATACTTTTACACTTAAACACATTTATCTATCCCATACTTTTTTAATAATAATAATTCTTTATCTAAGAATGTATTGGGAGACTGGTTTCCAAGCTAGGTAAGATAATAATAATAATTATTATTATTACTTTTAAGGCACTTATTTTGGCAAAGGCCTCCTCAATATCCCGCCATTGCTGTCTGCATTGTGGCACTATCTGCCATGCAACTGCTGCTTCCTTAATCTGATGTATCCACCTTCTAAATTGTCTTCCTCTTTTGCTTTTATTTTACCTTTCGCTAATAAATAACTAAATAATGTATTACTTTAGGCATAAAGTTAAACAGCATTAAATGGTTTTTATAATAATATAATAAATAATATTTTGTCAGTTCATAAAGCGAAAAATTAACATCGAAATTTATTTTTTAATAAATGGCAACCCTACTCAGTGCCACTGACCCTATTCGAACCGCGGAAATAACTGAATCTTAATGAGTTTCCGAAAATTTCTCGCCTTTCGGCTTGACCCCGAACCTGAACTTCGTATTGTTCATTGTCTTTGTTGACACAGAATATGTAATGTTAAATGTCATTCATTCCGAGAATTTATCGAACTTCGACGAACTTGGTAAGGGATTTAGATATAACTAGCTGACCCGGCAAACGTTTGTTTTGCCATGTATAAGTATATTATTTCTAGGAAACATTTTAGTTCAATAAAAATAACTATCATCAATAAAGAAATAGGGGTTGATGGTAGAGGCGTGAAAATAAATGGTTGTATGTATTTTTGTTACATCTTAAAAAAATAAAAAACTGAGAAATTTGTCGAAAAAATAAAAATGATTTTGGGGATGGACATCCCTTATCATTTAGAGGTTTAATAGACTTACTGAATATGCATAAAAAATTTCATATGAATCGGTCGAGCCGTTTCCGAGGAGTATGGGAACGAATATTGTGACACGAGAATTTTATATATATATATATATATATATATATATATATATATATATATATATATATATATATATATATATATATTTATTAGGTAATGTCCCTAATAATTAATGCCCGTTTAGTTCCAATCTTTACAAATGTTGACAATATACAGTGTAGATTTGTTATGTGTCGGAGAAATCGTCACTCCATCGATATGGACATCGTCATTAGTGGGTTTAGTGAGCGTCATATGGATAAAGTGAACACAATAGATACAAATAATTATCGTATAATTAAATTTAGATTGATTTCATTAACATTACAAATAATACTTAGCTTTAAGTATATTGAGCAGCGGGTTCAAGGGACTGAGTTCATTTTTAATTTCTATCTACTCAACCACAAATTACATAGACACAACTGGGTCCAACATCTCATCATCACAATGCTCCACTGAATACTCAATCGGTGTCCAAAGTCAAGATGGCGCCTCGACCCCACACACACGCTCTGCTCTGATTGTTCGTAACAATATTCGTACTAATTCGTTAAGTAATTATTCCGAATTATGAAACAATTAAATAATAACAAAACAAATCTAATCAAAATAAATTAGGGTTCTTCAAATTAATATAAGAAATCTCAATTATTAACTAAAGTTACAATAAAAATCAACGGCCAATGGACTGGATCCGAACATTTCCTGACAATCCGAGCAGTCTACGACATATACATTTTTCTTCTTCTTACTTGGTATCCTAACTTCCTTCAGTACAATTGATCTGAATCTCTTCACTGGTACAGATCTTCAGCTTTATCCAAATTTCTATCTAATCTATGCCTTTCTTTCTCTATTCGCTTCCTACTAACGCTTCTATATCTTCTATCTGATATGTTCCTAATGGCCTAAAGCAATATAGACAATTTAGTAGCCCCCATGCGCCCCAGCTGGTGCAATCTATATGTAAAATTTGAATCAAGATTTAGTGTTTACTATAACTCCTATATTTCATAAACATTCATAGTACGAGACAATTCTCGACTCTGAATCTTATCCTAACACTGATGTATCTTCAGAGTCAAAATAACTTTATTCATATAGGTAAACAAGTACACTTATGAACGTCGGAAAAGAAGTTAAATTAATTCTAAATTTACATTTACTACCAGTTCGCAAGTCAAGGGTGTAGAGCGGGCAAGATACTCTCCGCCACTCTTTTAAATCGCCACGTTTTGAGTCATACAAATTGTTTGAACTGGAGTAAATCAATACCAAGGATTAGGATCATTTAAATGTTCGTCAAATTTATTAAAAGCTTTATTGATTAATTTGCATTTAACGAGACCTTTGAATTTATTTAGTGATAATTCTCTAATTTCACGAGTTTGTTGTAAAAACAAATACAATTTCCATATAAGGAGTGGTATATCTTATGGAGCCTGGTTGATCGTACGCTTAAATTAGTTTTGTTTCGAGTATTATACCGGTGAAAGTCACATGTATAATACAAGTGTACATACAATAAGGCTTCAAGAATATATTGACCAAACAGTGTCTTACTCCGGAACGTAAAATTCGTTTATTGATAACAGTGCTTAACTTGATAAATGATTTAAAAAAAAAACACTTTTTACCGGATTGAAGTTAATGTATTATTATAAACTTATAATTATTTTGCATAATTACAAAAAAATCCGACGTTTCGCGTGCTTTACAGCGTGCGTGGTCACGGTGACTGAAGACAAAAGGTGTTGAATGTTAAAAAGTATCACAGCTGTAGGAAAAGTTGTATTATCTGTATCACATTTAATACCTTCCTCACCGTGACCACGCACGCTGTGAAGAACGCCAAAACGTCGGAAAAAAATTTAATTATGTAAAATAATTATAAGTTTATATACATAACTTCAATCCGGTAAAAAAGTGTTTTCTTTAAATGTGTAAAAGTTATGTTAATAAAAGACTACTATTGATAAATGATTTCATGGGATAGGAGGCAAACCAGCAGGTTACACAGAGTTAAGTTCTTCTCTTTCAACACCTGCACTACGAGGTTTGCAAGTGCGTTGCCAGACTGTAAGCTCTTCTCTTGAAGGCCCCTATGTAACAGTTAGGAAATAAATAGCATTGCAGCAGGACTCAAAGTAATTATTATTTACAGATGGGAGCAGGTGCGAATGGACCAGGCGGTCGTCGCGCATTGGAGCTCATCTTGAGCGGTGGTCTGAAGTCTTTGGCTAGACAAAACAAACCAGTTCGAAGAGCAGCTTCAAGGGATTCGGTGTTGTCCCAGCCTCAGCCCTTGCTCGAAGGTATTTATCTATTTCAAAACTACTTACGCAAACTTGAAATATCGTAGAACACTAACAGCTGGTTTAGTAATAATACTTTTGGAAATACGCCATCTAGTTTATGTAAACGTAAACTGAACTTCTGTACTATAATAATGTATGTTATACGGAATTTGTTGGGGCAAGCCCAGCCGGTGTTACTCATGACGTCAGTTATTATTTTTAGTGCATTGCCAAGTAAGTTGGATATATAATATTATGTTCTATTTATTAAAATAGCTTTTGTCATTGAACACAAAACGTTTGAAATGCCTCTCGTAAGTATATCAGGTTTCACATATTACATATTTTGTGATAATCTATATATCTAATATTATAAAGATTTGTATGTAAGTATGTTTGTAACGAATTGGCTCAAAAAGTACTGGACCGATTTTTAAAATTCTTTACCATTTGAATGCTACATTATCACTGATTATTATAGGCTATTTTAATTGCTAGAAAAAATATGGATACGTACTAAAACTACAATAATGTTACTCAAGGTGCAAAAAAATGCCTATAAAATATCATTCATCGCATGTGCTGCGAAAATTATTGATAATAGAACAAAACAAAATTCCACATTATTAAAGAACATATGAATATCTACAAAATTTAAAAAAAAATAATGTAGTAATAATAAATCTTTTTTGCAACGAAAGTGGTACATACAGATTGATTAATTATAAAAAAAAATATTGGTTGTTTGTAAAGTAGGTTTACGATCGAGATGTTTACGTGATAACGTCTTATTGGTGATATAAGTTTTTGGGAAGTAAGGAATTAATGAAGATAACAATTTTTTCAAATTTTAAATTACATCTATCGTTTTATTCACACTTTTGATGATAAATTTCGGGTGTAAAATGACAAGTTTACTTATTCGACTATGATATACATTTTTCTTCATACATTCACGGAATGACTGGCAGCGCTCGAGATGAGACGGGAGATCGGTCCGTCTCTCTCTCGTTATACCTGCGATCGCGCTCGTGAGGTTTTGGTGTGACGCAAGTTTCTGAACATGTCACCCGACTAAAACGATTTTAAAGACGTTATCACGTCAAAAACATACAATCAGCCATATAAGAATAGTATGCAAATGTCATATTATTTATCATAATGTCATAACAATAAGAACAGTAAAGATATTTATAATTGTTGTCAAAACTTATGATCTTAAAACTCTCCCACGCTATAAAGACAACTTGCCTTTAAAATTTAATCACCGTAATTTAATAACCTTTATCGAGTCAAGTTGTTCCTGAATATTTTGTTACATACTGACCCTGCCAAACTGTTACTCATATTGTACTATATCTAATATATATACATAATATATATATATATAATAGATCTAATATATAAAATTCTCATGTCGCGGTGTTTGTAGTTAAACTCCTCTGAAACGGCTTGACCGATTCTCATAAAATTTTTGTGTGCATATTGCGTATGTCTGAGAATCGGACAACATCTATTTTTCATCCTCCTAATTGTTAACGGTAATCCACCCCCAAATTTTTTTTTTGTTAATTTTTGAATACATTTTTAATTTTTTTATGATACAGCCTAAAAAAATACATACAACCCCTAATTTTCACCTCTCTACGATCAACCCCTATTTTTTATTATAAATGATAAACATGGCAAAACGACGTTTGCCGGTTCAGCTAGTATGCATATAAATTACTAATTAACGAAAATAAGAAAAAATTAAAATACGTAACATACATTTCTTACACTTAATAGTTGGATTTTATGGCGATAGCTAAACTCTTTTACTAACATAACTGCGAAGCATTACGTAGAAGCAAAAAATTCATTAATTTTAAATTTACTTGGCTCATGTAAAATTTATTTACAAAGAATTATTATTAGTGCATAGCACAACGCCTATTAAACATTACTATCTACATAAATAGAGGTGTAAAATGTTCTGTTAGTAACTAAAGTATGTTTTACACAGGTCTAAGAAAGTGCTCGACAGTGCTGGCTCTGACAGACCGTGAAAAGGTCCCAGAGCCGATAAGAGCTCATAACAGACTGAGAGCTCCTTCCGTCTGCTCCCGATGCTCATCTCTTCTTTCATTGGCTGGTGCTGGTGGATCTAGGTGTGTATTTTATTTGTATCAATAATAATTAAGCCTCATTATTTCATTGAAACATTTATCCATTTTTATAATAGATACACACACAATAATCATATTTTTTTCCCAAGAACCATTTATCGTGGCTCAATCTCTCTCTATTTTGAGCATTTGTTTCCCAATCTTCTCCACCAACTTCTTTAAACTCGTCAGCCCGTGGAAGAGGGCAACCTCACTTTCTGTTCTCTGGTGGCCCTCTCCACCTTGGTAAATCACCTAAAAATTTGGGATGAAACTTTATTTGTTGTCACGATGTTTGTTGAATTTACCTACGCTATTTGCTAACTCGTGATTTCTAGAAAGACGTATATTACCGTCTCCTCATACAAGCGTTTTTAGAAATACTATTTAGCTAGCTTCTATGTGGTGTACTTTGTTTTGATTGTTTGGTTGAAATAAAAGAGAGTCTTATGTTTTTACATCTGATAAGATATGTGTCTTCAGGCTTAGTTGCGCAAAGATGGGCTTTTATGTGCTTCATTTCTTCAGAATAAAACTCATTATTACATACCAGACTATTACTGGTATTTTATATACCAGATTTTTGATTGGAATCTACATTGATATAATCTCTTGAATATTTAATACAATCTGAAATAAATTCTGGAAACGACCAATTGTTTTACGTATAGTTGACGTTTTAGCAGGTTTCGTACCTGGCACGGAAGAGGTATCCGATTAGGGCCAAAAAATAATGCTGTCGTTTCTAGTTTTAGCAGTTAGGCGATTCTCAACCCAGAGTTCATGGTTCAAGTACCGGTTGTGTATAAATTTTTCTATTAATTAAAACTTGCTCATATGTGGGAAAACATCGTGAAGCGCGGTGAAGACGCAAAACCCGAAGTGCGCCATTGGGCAAACGGGCCATTTACACATGCTTGCGTTGTCGGCCTTTTAAGAATTGGTACGCTCTTATCATCTTTAAAAAAATATCAAACTGATTAAGAAATCTTTTCTGGTTTCTTCCCTTTTGTGATTTGTACTTTAAGAACCTTACTATGAGTTAAACAAAGTATTTTTTGGAAACTGCTATGCCTTTTGCAGTATGATTAAGAGGACGATAACATCCATGAAGACTTGTCTGTGAGACAGTTTCCATCTTTAAAGAGATATCTTCTTCAGGCTTGGGAAATAGATAAATAAATCTTTTCTGGTTTCGTCTCTTGTCGTTTCTACTTTAAGAACCTAACAATGAGTTTAACAAAGTATTTTTTGGAAGCTGCTATGTATTTTGCAGTATGATATAGGAAACCATAATATCCATGAAGACTTGTCTGTGAGACAGTTTTCATCTTTAAACAAATATCTTCTTCAGGATTGGGAAATAGATAAATTAATCTTTTCTGGTTTCGTCCCTTTTGTGATTTGTACTTTAAGAACCAAACAATGAGTTTAACAAAGTATTTTTTGGAAGCTGCTATGTATTTTGCAGTATGATATAGGAAACCATAATATCCATGAAGACTTGTCTGTGAGACAGTTTTCATCTTTAAACAAATATCTTCTTCAGGATTGGGAAATAGATAAATTAATCTTTTCTGGTTTCGTCCCTTTTGTGATTTGTACTTTAAGAACCTAACAATGAGTTTAACAAAGTATTTTTTGGAAGCTGCTATGTATTTTGCAGTATGATATAGGAAACCATAATATCCATGAAGACTTGTCTGTGAGACAGTTTTCATCTTTAAACAAATATCTTCTTCAGGATTGGGAAATAGATAAATTAATCTTTTCTGGTTTCGTCCCTTTTGTGATTTGTACTTTAAGAACCAAACAATGAGTTTAACAAAGTATTTTTTGGAAGCTGCTATGATTAGATTATGCAGGACGATAATATCCATGAATACTTGTCTGTGTGTGTGTTTTTATCTTTGAACAGATGTCTTGGGAAACAGATAAATAATGTATTCCGGTTTTTTTTGTGGTTTCTAACTTTAAGAACTTACTACGTTGCAAATGTATGAGTGAAAAATTGTATTAATGTGTAATTGTAGCAAAAAATATTAATGGAAACATTATGTAAATTCAAATCTTTAACTACCGATAAACGTCGTATCAAAGTTGCACTGTTTTTTACATATATAATTATAGTTATTAATAGTTCAATAGATTTTATTGGACAGCTCGGTCGGTGTTATTCGAGTGGTATTAATTCGTATTACGGAACATAATTTTCCCGTAGACTGATATATTATTATTTTTAGGTATTCACTGGATGGCGCAGGCGGTGGTTTCGTCGCAGCAGCGCCGATAAATTGCATGCTATGTTTAGAAGACGCTACACCAGATAAAGTTACTGTGATAGCGGGTTGTGGCTGCTCTTTCTGCACGAAGGTCAGTCAAGTTTCCTAGTAATGTCTATCTATATATAACTTGTTCCCACAAGTTATATATCAGGGTAGGTTTAAACGGAACAATTTAATTTTTCGTTTTCGTTTCTAGCTTCAAAATATTTGTGTTTTTTGTTTTTTTAGAAATAAAATATTGTGACTTGACTGTCAAATATTTATAAATTGCGTTCAGGCATTGCAGTGTTCATATTTATGGTCTGTTTTTTAAAAAATATAAAGAAACTAGTAGACTCGGCCAAGCGTTGCTGTGGCTAAGGTTTTTGTTATATTACATAGTAGTAAACTATTCAAAGGAAACGGCAGGAAAACAACAGTCGTGGGGATCACCATGCTTTTTTGGTGGCTATGCCATTAAACTGTAGCTTATGTGAAACGTTGGTACTTTCAACACAGAGCCATCTGTTAGAATTGTATCATATAATAAACAAATAGTTGCTATAAAATAATATTGCGGGTATAAATTGATATGTTAGCTATCCTATCTTTTAAGTTAGATCAAACTGCATACGGTGTGCAAATTTGATTGATATCGGTTCGGTAGTTTAGGAGTCCATTGAGGACAAACAACGTGACACGTAATTAAATATATATATTATATATATATATTAGCGATTTAAAGATTTTTCGTCTCGATTTTAAAACCCCTGATGACTCTCACGTGTATGTACAATGTTTCGTTGACATTAACATACGAACCGGTATATTAATGGTGGTATTCAATTTCCTCTAATAATTAGCGATTTTATCGTTAACACGTTTAATTTATAACCCAAATTTTGTAACACGAAAACCTTAAATTATTGTATGTATTAACAAGTCGTTAGATTTATAATTATGGACAATTATTTAAGATTTAAGAAAGTTCTTTCTTACGATTTCATTTATAAATCTTTACCAAATGTTATAAGTGTCGTTCACTTGTTTAACCCCCTCAACGTCTACAATCTAAAAAAAACGTTTAAAGGACTGGCTTATGAACACACCTAAAGGCCGATTTACATTATCTTAGTGTTTAGGAGAGTGCTTTAGGATAGTACTTTAGTTGAAACATGTAAACGCTTCTTGCTTTAGTAAACGCTACGCTAAAGAACTTGCCTTTCAAGTTGTACTAAAGCACTCTCCTAAACACTAAGATAATGTAAATCGGCCTTTACGCAGAGTTGAAGATGCTCCTGAGATCTAACATGTAGTTACACATTCATACACATTACACTCACTCATGCACTAACGCGTGTGACGTCACGTATGCTTTTTGTTAAAAAAATTAATTGGGAGAATATATATTTTATATTCTAATTGTGATAGAAAAAAAAATTGTTATGGTATTAACTATTAAGGTTATTATGGAAGAGCTGGGAACCCTGACGCAGGTATTTTTTTACTTAAAAGCGTGCCCAAATCTTATAATGAATAAACACATTTTTATTTCAACTTTTAATAAACGACTATTTTGTATAGTTATAAAAAATAATATGTTTACCGTTCATTACTTTTAACGATATTTTAATAAATTTTTATTAAAGAATAACATGTTTTTGTGACTGTATCAATTTCACTGTCATTTGAAGGTTTTATGTAAACGGCCTTCGACAATTTAATTACTATTCAATTAATTTTATTAATGTTGAATTCTGAATAGGTGACTAGGTTTCGTTTGAATTTCATCGGCCTAACATGAAAACGGATCGTGTCGCGTGTTTGTCATTAGACTTTTTGACGTGATAACGTCTTTAAAATCGTTTTAGTCGGGTGACATGTTCAGAAACTTGTGTCACACCAAAATCTCACGAGCGCGATCGCAGGTATCTCGAGCGCTGCCAGTCATTCCGTGAAACTTGTCACCCGAAATCCTCACGAGCGGAGGCTGGCATATTACATCCGAAATTTATCATCAAAAGTGTGAATAAAACGATAGATATAATTTAAAATTTGAAAAAATTGTTATCTTCATTAATTCCTTACTTCCCAAAAACTTATATCACCAATAAGACGTTATCACGTAAACATCTCGATCGTAAACCTACTTTACAAACAACCAATATTTTTTTATGGGCAGGAGGCTCATCTAATGTTAAGTGATACCGCCGCCCATAGACATTGCCAGAAGGTTCGCAAGTGCGTTGCTAGCTTTTGCCTCTTTTCTTCATAAGTATGCGTATAGACGCATACGCATCCATCTCTTCGTAAACATCACCAACTCGTTAAATCTTTCTAATCCGTTCTACCTTTGGCAATTCACAATTGGAATTTTCGAACTGTGGAATCAGATTCCAGTGGTCTTCCCAAGGAGATACAACCTCCAAGTACCGATACACACTTCATGGGTGCTCATGGACTGTCTTATATTATCTAATTTAAGAAATGTATTAAAGAAAAGCTGTGCAATAAGGCTTACTATAAAGTCAACGATTATCTAGTTGATAAAAGGGCCTGGGACTAGTGCTAGACAGGCTACTTCTAATTAATTTGCGATATTTGTTTTAAAATAAGTGTTGTTTGATGATTTGCTATTTTAAAAGAGTACCGAGAGTTTTTTACGCTGGCTTTTTCTCTCGGCCTACACCCTTTGTTTTCTTCGCCGATGAGTAGGGATGCCTACAAATTCAAATTTAATGACGTGGAATAATTGATACATGATTCTTATGTTCCATAATAAACATATTTTATTTTATTACTTACTTAACATATTCACCGTCGATTCACTAATCTTTGATTTCCCCACTTATTTTTAAAACATTAACGTATGTTGTCGCATTCACTACGATAGTTAAATCCGTTAAACATATCATGTTTACTATAAGTAAAATAACAAATCAAGGTTGAAACGCTGAATAAATTATATTTTAAGAAATTTTAATTCAAGGTGAATTTTACAATAGGCAACTGTTAAAATTATATTTTTTGGTGTCGTGAATGTATGTGTGTCGTGTGTATAGGTCACGTTTGTTTATTTGTAAAGTTGCACGGTTTTAATAAACGTATTTTCTGTTATTTTTTATTAATAACAGTATTATTTAATACGTCCGGGTTAAATTAAAAAAATAACAGGTGGTATAAGGGAACGTTCAAGTATTACGTAACGAATTTTTTTCTTTTTGTAAAACGTTACGATGTGTGGCGGGGATTGAATTACGCCGTATTGTTGATATTATTTTCGACTTTCCAGTACCACATAATGGTAAGTTTTAGGTATAAAGCGTCACTAGGTGGTCACGAAACGTTAGTAAAACGTTACTTGGTTACAGAAAAACATTATGGTGCGTTACGCGTTACGTTACGCGTTATTATTAACCCCCCGTTGGTGTCAATAATCTCCAAAAATGACGTGACGTAATACTTGAACGCTCCCTAAGGCAGAGAGTGGCGCGAGGAATGGCGTGATTTGGAAGAGGCCAAAAAAGGGAACACACCTAAAAAGAATGAGACAGAAATATAAATGTGTAAAAATGTCAAATTAATAATAATAATTATTATGTGACCCGGGGTACTATAGTAAGAACTGTATTTCGTGCGGTAACACTGCGACGAGTTTTATTATATCTTTATAGATATATAATTCTACTGTACGAGTATGTCACTGAACTCCTCTTAAACGGCTGGACCGACTTTTAATGTATATATTATATTGTATGAGCAGTGTTGGCCTAGTGGCTTAAGCGTACGACTCTCATCCCTGAGGTCGTAGGTTCGATCTCCGGCTGTGCAACAATAGACTTTATTTCTATGTGCGCGTTTAACAGTCGCTCGAACGGTGAAGGAAAACATCGTGAGGAAACCGACATGTCTTAGGACTTAGACCCTTTTGTTTTTCTGGGAATCGAATGAAGAAAAATTTAATTTTGACGTGATAACGTCTTTAAAATCGTTTTAGTCGGGTGACATGTTCAGAAACTTGTGTCACACCAAAACCTCACGAGCGCGATCGCAGGTATAACGAGAGAGAGACGGACCGATCTCCCGTCTCATCTCGAGCGCTGCCAGTCATTCCGTGAATGTATGAAGAAAAATGTATATCATAGTCGAATAAGTAAACTTGTCATTTTACACCCGAAATTTATCATCAAAAGTGTGAATAAAACGATAGATGTAATTGAAAATTTGAAAAAATTGTTATCTTCATTAATTCCTTACTACCCAAAAACTTATATCACCAATAAGACGTTATCACGTAAACATCTCGATCGTAAACCTACTTTACAAACAACCAATATTTTTTTTACAAAAAAAAGTGAATGGCTTCATCGCCAATTCGACTTGGGGTCCTTCAAGAAAAGAGCGTACCAATTCTTAAAAGCGAGCCTTCTCGCAATGTGAGTGTCCATGGGCGGCGGTATAACTTCAATTGAGCCTCCTGCCCGTTTGCCTCCTGTTAAAAAAAACAATCTAAATGCATGCGTCACTGTTCAGACAATTTCTTTATGATATTAAATCGTAAAACAATGAATTTTATTTATTTTAAGTTAACCTTCACTCTTCCTATATTGACGTCATGTATTAAAAATCCCTTCCGTAATCATGACGCTTTATATTTTAAAATAATGTAATTATTTAAGAAATCTGAAAGTCTATAAAGTTTCCGCTGTAACGGCCTTTTTATAATGTTTAATGCTTATTCAATGTGTTTATTATGGAATTACTAGCTGACCCGGCAAACGTTGTTTTGCCATGTATATTATTTGTAGGAAAAAAAATTTTAGTTCAATAAAAATAACTATCTACTATAATAAAAAATAGGGGATGGTGGTAGAGGGGTTACAATTAAGGGTTGTATGTGTTTTGTATGCTGTACCATAAAAAAATAAAAACAAAAAGTTTTGCCGAAAAAATAAAATACGACTGTGATTACCTATGTCAAAATCTAATACATTTTTGACGTACTGTTAGGATTTTCCCAGTTATTGGATTTAAAAAAAACGATGAGTTCAGGATATAATCCCACGAGAATATAAGTGCGTGCTCCTATTTCACCATGCCTACTGCTGATAGAGGACAAATTTTTGTTTTTCATTTATTTTATTATTATTTATTACTTAAGATGTCATGTGGAACATGGTGTAATGGTTGCAGATCCTTACACACGTTGTATAAAACAAAAACCTTGGCGATTAGAAAGAGTGGCGGAGAGTTTATTGCCAGTTCTTCTCTTCCGTTCTACGCCCTTGATTTAAGAGCTAAGTTTCTGAATCTTTCCCTCAATTCTAAGGATATTGTTGCTATATGCCTAAATATAATTCGAATCATGTTAGGGACACAAGTGTATGCCCATATTTCTGTCTGTTTCATTAATAAAATAATTTATAATAATACTTAATAATCTAAAGAATCTGATCTAAGAAAAATCTAATATAAGAAATATAATTATTTCTTTACATACTAAAACATTGATGTACATCATAAATTCCTTAAAAAATATACCCTACACCAGATATAAATAACCTCCTCCTTTTTTAAAGTCGGTTAAAAATTGTATAACTAAATGTTAATATTGTTTTATTGTGTGTATTAAGAAATTACAAATTTCAGGCCAGATTTAAAAAAAAACATCTGCCTAGGTTGTTCTTTTCTAGTTGCGAGTTTTGCTTTTAGCAATCTAGGCTTAATATTTCACCTAAGGTTTCTTATGTTCAGAGGAGGGGAGATTTGGCTCAGGGAGGTATCATTAAGGTGTTGTTCCAGTTTTCCCCGGGTTCACGGGCCAGGAATTGGGTCGTGTGTAATATTTTGCTATTTATGTTACCTGTATTTTTTTTTTACATTAAACAAACGAAATAAGTCTAATCGTCTCTTTCTGTCAAATGTTTTTACTGTGAGGAAAAGAGACAGGTGTATAGCTGATTGCAAAAAAATGAACAGTGTTGGCCGTAGGTTTGATCCCTGGCTGAGCACCAATAGACTTTCATTATATGCCCATTTAACATTCGCTCGAGAGAAACCGGCTCAGACCCAAACAAGTACAGGAGACTGACCACCTATTAGATTGACAAATGATTATGAGACAGACACAGAAATCTGAGGCCCAGATCTAAAAAGGTTGTAGCGCCACTCATTCCTTTTTATTGCAAAAAAATATTTGTCATTGATTTAGTCTAAAATTATTCAAATTATTAAAGCGACCGAGTCGAGTCTCGCAGGAGCCTGAGCGGAGCAGTCAAGGCCCTTAAGACAAAAAAAATCATTTTACATAAACTATAGATATTTGAGATAACAAGGGCTTTACATAAGGCCGACGATGACGTCATTTATGTATTGTTCAAATTCGATTTCCCAACGCTTGAAGGTTTTAAGTTGTTAGTTTTCTCACTTGATTTTGAAGGTTTCTATTGAAAATACGCGAGGTTTAAATCACCAAGGCTATTTGGAATATTGATTTGACGGTTAATGTTATTTTAATGTTTGCGTTGCATAGTTAAATCATAGTATTTTTTTTGAAGTGAATCTTCTTTAGGCGCATGAGGGTAAAATTTTTGCGGAACGTCACGAAGATGTGCAGCGTTTTTGTCGAAGAAAAGTTAGAGAGCGATTGAGAGAGAGTGAGAAGGGTGAATTACCTTATAGAAATTCTATTTTAAAAATTAAAATTTCTTAAAGAAAATTTATGAAATATTAGTATTTATTATTATATATATGCAAAATAATTTATTGAAATCTCAAACCACGAAAGTCACGTGGTTTTATTATCGAAGAAAAAAGAGTGTGTATGCACTTATATACACGCGTTAGAAGTTATACTTCTTTGGCGTATGGAAAAAAATAACTAAAATGCAGTAGTGAGTAACGATAAATATTAAAATTAATCAATAAAATTATTATAAGTAAATACTATCACCGTCGTATATGAAATTGATTTAATAAAAACACCAAAATAATATTTATTTATTCACACTGTTTAATTGTACTGTTACGAAACACTACGAAATTAGATTTTCATGCCACCTAGAACTAACTTCATTCTGTTAATTTTATGTCACGGTGCGCGCGCATCGTAAAATTTCACACTCATAAATTTTTCATAACGCGCCTAAAGAAGTATAACTTCAAAAAAGAGTATTATTTTTATTAATTTTCGACACTGTTAATAGAAATACTATGTATTATTATTTATTATCAAAAATTATATTTTATTTGACATAGAGGAGTCCATGTTTTCACTCAAACCTCTTAACTATGTAACCTTAAGTCACGTGTAATTCCAATAAAGGTTTTATTTAACTGCCAATTCAACAAATCACATAAACTAAATTGATCTTTACGTAACTCTTGGTTCCGTGCCACAAGCCTAAATAACCGACCTATTTAAGCCATTTCAAATACCTCTTCGGGTCACTTATGCACTACCTGATAATAATCCCAAATTTCTCAGTCACCGTATAGTGTGTTTGTTTGTCTTTGATAGTGATTAGTTTCTCAGTAACAGTTCAATTCAACAGGCCTACAAAAAAAAAAATATGGTGCAGCTCCTTTTGTATATTGTCGATAAAATAGGTAATGTATAGGGTGTCTCAGTAAGAGTGCACTTTTTCATTTTTCAATAAAGACAAGTATTTTATGACAGAGTTCTGATATTTTTATTGTATTGTAAAGAAGACATGTTCCGATTAAGTATGGAATAAAATATCCGGCAAATGACCTCCACGGCTCTGATGACAGGCCATTACAATTTTCATGAAATTTTCCATGATTTTTGCACAGAGATGTGGCTGTATCTCACTGATGACGCGTTGGATTTCCGATTGGATCTCAGGAATGGTTTCGGGTTTATTCGCATATAACTCGAGATTTCACAAAACCCCAAAGAAAAAATCGCACAGCGTTAAATTGCACGATCTTGGTGGCTAGTTGACATCAAAATTTCGTGAGATAATGTGTTCTGTTCATCGGAGAAAAAGACTTTTTTCGAAAAATTGGCATCGACTTCCCTTTGCTCCATTACTCATTGAGCAAATTGCCGGTGCTTTCCTTGGTCTGCTGGTTTGAGCTCCTGAGTTAACTGAATCTTGTACGTATGAAGGTGGAGGTCTTTAGTCAAAATTTGCTGCGTCGAATTGATGTTTTCGGGTATTCGGCGACACTCTCGCAGCAATGTTTTCAAGGGACCGACCGGTACGTTGACGCAAAGGATTCTTATAATCCATAATTGACCCAGTTTCTTCAAATTTTTTTGACCACTCTTCGAATGGTTGACACATTAGGTGTACTTTCTCGGCTGAAAATTTGGTGAAGTTTGCGAGCGTTTTCAGCGCTACTTTTGTGATGAGTTTTCACAATTATAACGAGTTGTTCTTTCAAAAAGTGCTCCATTTTTAATAATCGGAACAAACAGAGGTGACACCTGTCAAATTTCAGAGTTGCCACTTGCAGGAAAACAATAATATTACAATTTTAAAAAGTGCACTCTTACTGAGACACCCTATACAATATATTGGCATACGTCATTTTAACTCATCAGCTCTAGTTTACCCACTTTTTTTATTTTTTTTCCCGCCTTGCTCGTAAATAGTGAAATTACATTCATATCGATAAAGTTTCTATTACTAATTCAATATGACTAGTACGTCCAGATGTTGTGTTAACGATTCTGATACTTTTTGCTATGTTTGTGATCAATACATACTGAAAGATCAGCGTATAACGATGACAAACACTGTGAATCGTTTGTATTTTGCTTATTTCGGTATTGAAATTCAGCACCAATGTAAAGTGTGTGTTAATTACTAGAATGCGAATTTCGTTTCGCCTTAAGAGAGTTTTTAGTACCTACATGCTAAGATATGGAACACTTTGCTATGCATAGAGACTGTTCGCTTTGCCGAAATACTGGTTTTTAGGGTTTTCCGTACATATTATTAGTTCAAGGAATATAAAGAAATTACTCGAATTGTACAAAGTCAAGTCAATAAGTCAAGTTTTGCGCTTAGGGTAATTTTATGCGATTCATTGTTATTAATAGTACAGCAAATTTGATTAAACAGCCTACCATTACTACTATTAATAATTATATGAAACATTTTATACGCGTTACGCCAACAGAATCGCTAATTTGACCTTAAGAGTGACTCCCTTATCTAATAATATTAGATTTGTAATTCGCATGTCGTACTTGTCACAATAATATCTTTAAAAAATATAAATCGTTATATAAAACTTGAAGTATTAAAATACTTGGCTTTGTATAAAAACTCAAACTGAACTCAACTTCGAGAATGGAGTATTTATAGGATTTCCCTGATAATTAAATTCTTTTCTTGTCTGCTAACAATTTTGTTATGAGCTTTTGTAAGGTTTTTATTTCATTTGTTATAGCATATTGCTTTAAATAAATAAGACATTTCCACACCATTACAATTATAAATTTACAAAGAAAATCTATTAGGACAGTAGGCTGATCTGACGTATACTTCTTTATAAATATTAATGACACATGATCTACAAATTAAAAAGATTAACTATGTATTTAAAAAAATATTTTAAAGAATAATGGATAATTAATTTAAATATAACTGGATTATATTATATTTAATTAGAAACTGGTTGGAGTTATCTCAAATATTTGAACTGAATTAATTTTACGGATTCTGACGATTTATTATGTTTGCGAATCTGACCTTTGTTTCAACGTTTCGTGGCTTTAAATTTAGTGTTTTATATAATTTATAATTCTATTAAAGTTAGCGATTTAGTTCTCTCAATGTCCGTAGCGCTGATATCGCTATTGAGAGTTATAGAGCCCGCCTCCGGACTCACAGAAACGAAATATGGAACTATGAATTCCGTATATCAAAATCAAATTAAATTATAATATATATAAATAGAGTTTTTTTTTTAAACTCGCTGTTGGCCGAGAAAATCACTTGTAGACCCTTCTCCTTGACAGCTCAGTTTGGGCTGTTTTGGCGAACGTAATTACAGCTAAAGGACCCTTTTTTTCTTTTTGAAGTGTAACTTCTTTAGGCGCATGAGGGTAAAATTTTAGGGATGAAACGCAATAATAATAAGATTATCGTCACGAAGATGTGCAGCGTTTTTATCGAAGAAAAAGGAGAGAGCGATTGAGACCGATTGAGAGAGAGTGAGAAGGGTGATATTATAGAAATTCTATTTTTAAAATTAAAATTTCGTTAAGAGAATTTATGAAATATTTGTATTTTATATTTTATGCAAAATAATTTATTGAAATCTCAAATGACGAATTGTAAATTAAAATGCCACGTGTTATGTGTGAAATAAATTAAAAAAATATGTATTATTTGTATTAATTTTCGACACTTTTAATATTTTAATGACAATTAAATTTCTAACATATCTTTCTTTCTCCCTCCCTCTAAGTCTCGGAAATCTTAAGTTTTAGATTTGTATAATTAGTTAGCCAAAGAAGTTTCAAGGAAGGTTGGAGTGGTGTCGAAGTAGCGTGTGGACGCCAACTTCATCCATTGGGCTATGGTAGACAGCTCCAGGTCATGGTGGTGGACATTTCTCACTTAGAAGGGACTGAATCGCTAAATCTCGTTACCTTAGTAGTAATAATAATATACGTGTTAACCAGGAGTTTCTGGATTCGCGTACCAAAACAATAATTGTTACCTACAAGTACAAACAGGACATAACAAGATAAATATTGTACCTCATATTTCTTGTTTATAGAAATGTTACTACTCTATTGAAAATGCAAAATTTATTCAAAATTGCGCTTTTCTCTTTAGTTTGTACATTTGCAAAGTTAAAATAATGTATGGAAGTTATGTTAAATTTCTTACGAGAATATATGCAAATGTTACTTTTTATTGGCAAAATGGAAACTGCATGCCTCCATTTGGATACATTTCTTCTATATATACAGTAAAAAGAAAATTTTTATGTTTTTTTTATGTCATCTGATGTTAAGTGATACTGCCGCCCATGGACACTCACATTGCCAGAAGGCTCGCAAGTGCGTTGCCAACCTTTAAGAATTGGTACGCTCTTTTCTTGAAAGACCCTAAGTCGAATTGGTTCGGAAATACTTCAGTGAGCAGCTGTGCAGATAGTGGTGGTGCGCGGCTTAAATTGCATTAAGCAACGCTCAGTTGATGAACGACGGACGTCAAGGTGATACGGATGGTATTTTTTATTCTGCCTTGACGTCCGATGATGAAACTCGGCTGCAGGTCCGTACAACTCCTCTGAACACTCTCCATGGTAAATGCGGTAGAAGATGCAGAGAGACCCCACATCTCTACGCAACGCCAAGGGATCAAGTCGCTCGGAAAGTGACTGGTCGTCGACGATTCGAATCGCTCTTCGTTGAATACGGTCAAGCGAAAGGAGTTGGTACTGATAATTTCATAATTCACTCTTAAAAGATGCCGCGAATTACAAATTGTGACTTAGTATTTCAGCTGTACCACATTCGTAATATATTAAATCATTAATAAGTAAATTAAATTTAACCCAGAAAGAATGTTCTAATCTACAAATAAAATTAAATTGAAATAAATTAAGCAGCTGTAACCACCACCATGCTACAGCGCACATACTATTATTATCCATTGAGAGACAAATCATTGAACACTTCAATCTAGCCTATTAGACTAATGATTCTAACTTTTATAATTAAATCAAATAAACATACCCATTAATTTCTATAACAAGATCCTATTACCTTGACCGACCTAATAAAATGAACATCAGAAATATTTCAAGTTTAAATTTAACAATTAAGTGTTAACGAAGGGTTATTAAACGAGTTAAGTTTCAACAGCTTGAGTGATTGTTGAGATTAAATGTCAAGATAAAAGTTTTCATCATTTCCACGTAAACAAGGCGATAATTATGGAAAATAATTACATCCTATGCAGTGTTGGCCTAGTGGCTTCAGCGTGCGACTCTCATACCTGAGGTCGTAGGTTCGATCCCCGGCTGTGCACCAATGCACTTTCTTTCTATGTGCGCATACATTTGCTCGAACGGTGAAGGAAAATATCGTGAGGAAACCGACATGTCGTAGACCCAAAAAGTCGACGGCGTGTGTCAGGCACAGGAGGCTGATCGCTTACTTGCCTAATAGAAAATGATTATGAAACAGATTCAGAAATCTGAGGCCAAGACCTAAAGAGGTTGTAGCGCCACTGATTTATTAATTACATATTTAAAATTAATATTAAACTATATTTAAACACGAAACTATTTAATACTTTATCGTATTTCTTCTTAATAAAAATATTATATATTTTTTGTTTTGAATTTAAAGTAATATAAATTCAGTATATTTTGTAATAATTTGTTTTCAAGGTTACATACATAAAGCCTACCACGAGTCAAATAATTTTGTCTAAGACATGTTTGTATTGAAATGCGAACTATATAATGTACCTACTTGTATCTTATACGTCAATCCTTTTCAATTTATAATACCTTTATACTAAGTTTATGTAATTAATGCAATACTGTTATATTATATGAAACCACTTGGACAATGAAATGGATTATGGAATGTCATAGATACATTAGTAGGACAAAGTCAATTAATAGTGCACAGTACTTATATTCCATTTTTAAATTATTTGAATCCACTTGGACAATGAAATGGATTATGGTATGTCTTACATACATTATAAGGGCATATTCAATTAATAGTGCACACTGCACAGTACTTATATTCCATTTTTAAATTATTTGAATCCACTTGGACAATGAAATGGATTATGGTATGTCTTACATACATTATAAGGGCATATTCAATTAATAGTGTACAGTACTTATATTCCATTTTTAAATTATTTGAATCCACTTGGACAATGAAATGGATTATGGTATGTCTTACATACATTATAAGGGCATATTCAATTAATAGTGCACAGTACTTATATTCCATTTTTAAATTATTTGAATCCACTTGGACAATGAAATGGATTATGGTATGTCTTACATACATTATAAGGGCATATTCAATTAATAGTGCACAGTACTTATATTCCATTTTTAAATTATTTGAATCCACTTGGACAATGAAATGGATTATGGAATGTTGTACATAGATTAGAAGGACATATTCAATTAATAGAGTACTGCACTTCTATTCCATTAAATATTTCATAAAACGAAAATCTCGTTTGCGAAATCCGCGACCTTTGAGAACATTTAATATAATATTTCATATATTGTGAAAGTGAAAGGACAGATGCTTTTATTATTTAATTTCAATGTCAATTATAATTAATAACAATAGCATATTTACTAGAGCTTACTATTTCTTAATGTTTTAAAATATTGGCGTTAATTAGGTCATTGTTTTACTGAACAAGAGCAGTGATGATTGCTAGGAGCGCGACTTTCAACCCTGAGTTCCTTCGAACCATGTGCACAGCCGTTGGTTGAATTTCTTTCTATGTGCGCATTTAACATTTGCTCGAACGGTGAAGGAATACATTGTGAGAAAACCGGCTTGCCTTAGATCCAAAAAGTCGACGGCGTATGTCAGGCACAGGGGGCTGATCACCTATTTGCCTATTAGATTGACATATGATCACGATATAGAAATCTGAAGCCCTAAACAGTTTATAGCGCCACTGATTTTTTTTTTACCAAGAGTCCCCTCTAGACTAGAGAGATATTAATCTCATGTAGGCTCACGTTGGGTATGTGGGATCTCTCTGCATCTTCTACCGCATTTACCATGGAGAGTGTCCAGAGGAGTTATTCGGACTAATACCTGCAGCTGAGTTTCATCATCGGACGTCAAGGCAGAATACAAAATACTATCCGTATCAACTTAACGTCCGTCGTTCCACAACTGAGCGATTCTTAAGGAAATTTCTGCCACGCACCACCACTATGTGACTGTAGTAGCTGCCCACTGAAGTATTTCCGAACCAATTTGACTTAGGGTCCTACAAGAAAAGAGCGTACCAATTCTTAAAAGGACGGCAGCGCGTTTGCGAGCCTTCTGGCAGTGCGAGTGTCCATGGGCGGCGGTATCACTTAACATCAGGTGAGCCTCTTGCCCGTCTGACTCCTGTAACATTAAGAGAAATAACTTAAACCTGTCACCCTACTCCATTACTTGACTTACTTTCTTGTCTTATAGAAGGTTTTTATTTAGAGAAGAATGAAAAAAATGCGTCATAAATTTATCTTCACTTGCTATGGGGAAGCATAGCAAAATGTTCGATATGTTGGTATGTAGCTAATAAAAAGCTAGGTAAAGTAAAAAATTCACAGGTTTCGCCGGGGTGGTATTAGTACATTTAATACAAGACAAGATTAAGACTGAAACAAAGAAATACAACTACTTTGAGAACAATTACTTGCTTTTACTTAACAAGACCTTCGTTTTTATGTTAAAAACGTAAAATGCCAATTAAAATTCTCGATTGTTATGTACACATACAGGTTCGTGACAATATGTATTGATATAAGATACAATGTATGGATATCTATTACACCGATGCGTTGTATTACGCATCGGTCTAATAGATATCAAAAAACATTAATAGATATCAAAAAATTAATACGTTTATGTAGTATTATTGATGAGAGCTTTGCTTACCTTTGCTGACAAGAGATAGGGGGGGATTAATTACAATAAATCTGCTTACGTAATACTTGAACGGCCCCTTCCACTTTCCAGTCTTGAATATATACTGATCTAGTTAATATATAGGAAATGAATGCTGCCCGTGCTTAATATAAAAGAAACTATCCATGAAGGCTCAACATTTTTGAATGAAACTCTTTTGTCATACAACGTTTAAGAAAATAACAAGAATAAAAATATTAATTGTTTCGACATGAATCAGATTTAAAATACTATACTTTATCATCTTTATTGTTAACGCATTTAGCAATTAACCTGAAAGTCCTGAGTTTAATGGCAACGAAACATTAATTGTTATGGGCGCACTAAGTGTCTTTATATAAAAAAACTTATACTTACTATAAAAACTTATAATTACTCTTTATAAAAAAATAATGTGATAATTAATAATGATTAATAATAATTGATGATGATAATGTTGATCTCCTTTGTTGTTAATAAATTAACAAATATTGACGTAATTAATACAATTATTTAGATTATCAATATATACTAGCTTTTATTAGTAGAAACGAGATTTTGGCTATTCACGTTAAATTATTTTCGGTGTAATAGAAGGTCTACGCGTACATAGTAACACAAAAATAAAACGTTAACTAAACTACACTTAAGTGGTTGACAAAGTGAAGGACAAGTTTAATTAACTTCACTATATTATATACAGTCAAACCTGAGTAAGTGACAACTAGGTAAGCGAGAAAACTCTATTAATGAGAAAATTTACCGGCTCTCTTCATTTTGCCTCTTAAAACCTCTATAAGCAATACAGAGCAGTGTTGGCCTAGTGGCTTCAGCGTGCGACTCTCATCCCTGAGGTCCTAGGTTCGAAATCCGGCTGTGCACCAATGGACTTTCTTTCTATGTGCGCATCGTGAGGAAACCCGCTTACCTTAGACCCAAACGATGGCGTGTGACAGCCACAGTAGGCCGATCACCTACTTGCCTATAAGATTAGTCCAAGTTATATTGGACTTCAATCATTTGTCAAATTAATATCACTTTATACCTAATCTCTTAAGCGAGCCATAGACGGCATATTGCAGTTGGTCTTGACTGCAACATGCGGTCGCCGCACGGCGTTCTGCAGTTTCCATACTAAATTCATATTCGCAATACACGGACCGCTCGAGCAGTTCCTGAGCAAACCGCGTGTTGCAGTCTCTGGCCGACTTCACAATAAAATTTGTTAGTAAGCTCGTCTAACTATTATAAACTAAATAATGAATAAAGGAATTAAATAAAATTTTAAAAAGAATATAAATAGAATATTAATTATGATTGGATTTTAAATTTAAGGATTATTACTAGTTATATTTTATTTTTTTAATGCATGCACATATCTATATATATAAAAGAAAGTCGTGTTTGTTACAACACTTATAACTCGAGAACGGCTGGACCGATTGCCATAGTTTTTGATTTGTTGGATTTGTTTCCGTCCCGAATAGCAGAATAAGCAATAAAATATCGGATAAGTTATCGAATAACAATAAATAAATAAATTAATTTTACGAATGCAAAAACCATATGGTGCCATCTGTTGACAAAACTACGCATCATTTTACGTCGAATTCGTGTCAGTTCAAGAAATTCCGATCTTGAGGTAAATGAGGAGATGCATAACCATGCTTTGATCCTGATCTTTCTGATATCCAACATCTTTTATGTTGGATATCAGAAAGTGCTTAACATGCAGTATCGCCATATTGACGCTAGAGAGAAGATGCCTAATGTGTAAAACTGCCATTCTTCTTTCGCAATGGCAAGCAATAAAACATTTCTGTATTTGCAAAAAAGTTGTATTAATGTAATACTTAACATTAATGAAATCCTAAAATAAGTTAAATTAAAGTAACAACGATACAATATAAGGTTGTAGGGCGGAACGAAGTTAGCCAGGTCAGCTAGTTAGGTAATAATAATTTTATGATATACTTGTTTAATATATTATCCATTATGGAAATAAAGAGGCTATAATAATAATAATAATGAATATAGAAGTGAGTCCACAACTGACTTGTCTAATTTTAATTATGTGGAAAATATTAGTTATTAAATAATTATAGCGAGGTATTTTTCTGATTTGCGATTTGATATCACCAATTATAAAATGTCATGTATATCATCAATCACCGATGGTTTTATTTAAAATATTAACATAACTTCTTATATAAAATGGTGTTGCAAAAACATGTACATACTAAGAGGAATAATAAACTCGAAACGACAAGTTTATTTAGTAGTTATTAAGTTGATGAAAGCAATCATTGATATTGTTGTCACGCCAAGTGACGTCAGATTAGAACAACAATGGCTTGGGTTAATATTGACAATTGGCTTGTTTTATATGAGAAAATCTCTCGTCAGACATTTCTGTAGAAGGTTTATTAATAAACACTTCGTTGCATAAGTATACAGAAATCTAATACAGTCAAAATCTGTTATAACGACATCGAAGAGACCACTCATGTTTGGTCGTATAAACCGATAGTCGTAACAGCCGATGTCGTTGTTATTCAGAACCTAATTCAATAGAATTCAGCCGAGACCTATGATTTTGGTCAATATAACCGGTATGTTGTTAAACGATGTCGTCATAAACGGTTTTGATTGTATATAAAATTCTCGTGTCAAGTAATTAAACTCCTCCGAAATGGTTCAACCGATTTTCGTGAAATTGTGTGTGCATATCGGTTAGGTCTGCGAATCGGACATCTATTTTTCATCCCCCTATATGTTAAGGGTGGTCCATGCTTAGATTTTTATTTAATTTTTAAAAAATTTTTTTGTTTTTATTATTATTTTATGATACAGCATACAAAATACATACAACCCTCAATTTTATTTAATTATTCATAAAATATGAAACAGTCCTATTACCTAAGGTAATCTGTCTCTTTTCATTACCGCGTAAACACAATTTGACAGAAAGAGACGTCTCTGAATCTAAGCGAGTTGAATACTAAAGTAAAGATTTTCATTTATAACCTTTTGCTTAAAATTTGAATGCTGAGGCAATCCAACTTTTTGCAACAGGAACAAGAGGCTTACAACTAAACCTTATATATTAATAAACCTACTATAGTGAATATAAGTGCAAGTGCATCACACACGAACATAGTGTCAAAATATTGTAGAACACTAAGACTCTTAATGAACATTACCTTAGTTTAAGCTATTCACTAGTATTGTAGAAAATTAAGTCAACATGATATTCCTTAGTAACCATAATTGTATAGGTTAGATTGTAATTCATGTAAATCACTCTTTCGTGATCTGTATTTTAGAAAAATTCTATATATTTTATAGAATATACATAGTCAGTTAAAGATGCAAATTGCTGATAATAGCCAGTCGTTTGTCTACAACCTCCATAGGTTTCCATGTGACTTGTCATTTACTTTAGAAGTTTCTAGTCAATAGAACAGGCTCTACGGCTACTGAATCGATTTATCAAGCCTAACAATTTTAATCGTTCTCAAGTATTTTTATGGACATTTATATTTAATTATTCATATATTATAAATCAGTCCAATTAACTAAGTCATATATCTTTTTTCATTACCGCGTAAACACAATTTGACAGAAAGAGACGAAAGTGTACTTTAGCTGTGTTGTTATGAATAAGGTATTATATTTGTAACTTTCCATTATAGATTGAAAAAAATATGTTTTTCGTAGCGAAATAAATTTGAGAATCATATGGATATCCCTTCAGTTATATTTGGTTATATCAAGGCTAAGAAATTTATATAAAGTGGTGTTTCAATTATTTTATTGTACTTTATTTTTTACTTATAGATACATTATATACGATTAGCCTAAACTTTACGAATTGTCCCTTTTAATTAATAAATACAAATTCTAATGCTTGTAAAGTAATTACAATAAAGGTCTACAAATACACCATCACAATTCTATAACCATAAACACTAGATGAATATGGATTTTAATTGAAACCGCGTAGTGATAAAAACCTTCAATTACTGATAAGAAAACTCGTTAACTATCAAAAAATACAATTAACTTTTTAATCGTCTTTTAAATTAACCGCCACTTACCTTAGTACCAGGACTGTAGAATAAACAAGGTGGTTGCTAGCGCTCCGCTCACATTCATATTCGAATCGCACACAGCCTTGGATTACGTCAGTTTTATTTAGCCTTAGTTCGAAATACGTACACGCGAACCGAAGTGATCGAACGCGAGCTCCAATATATTTCTGTCGCCCTAGTACTCGAAGAATCGGCAAGGATTCTTAAACGTAACAAAGGACCTTCTTAATTTATACATATAAGGAAGTAGAAGACAGAAAGAGAGACTAACTCTGGACATTATATAATTCTCTCTTGCTACGCGTCATTTATTAATTTTAAATTTTATCATATCAAGATGAATACTGTCGAAATGACTTAACAGTGTCAACATAAGAAAAAAAGTAATTTAGTGCACGCGACATGCGAAGATTCCGCTTATTTATTTTAAACCACCAGGAATAGTCATTCCTGGTAGTTAATCATTTAAATTGTATCAACGGGGTTCCTTTGAACTTCTAATGAATGTCGATGTCATATGATGTTTTTACTTAGCTACATACCAAAATATGGAACATTTTTCTATGCCCATAGAAACTGTTTGCTTTTCCGGAATATAAAGTGATTCTTCCGTGCATTTTTTCCTTAAAAAAAAAACAAAAGAACCTTCCTCAGAATTCAAGGAATAAATAAAAAAATACTCGAATTGGCCTAGCCGTCTTCGAGTTTTGAGCTTAGCGTACATACTTAGCATACTTACTTACATATTTTGCGATTCATTTTTAATAATTTTAATCCTGTATCTATATAATGTGTATACCTTGTTATTTATTTTTGAACTGGTTACTTATAATTGATCTATTGGCCTTTAATAATACATATACTTAAGCCGGATTCTGCGGTTTTTTAATTTTTTTATCGTCGATTAAACGATCTGTGGTTAAATTGCGGTATATTCCGGATCTGTTAAAAAACTTATTAAAACCAATCTACCAAAGACGTAATAAAATCCGATATATTAATAACCACAGCATTAATTAGATAGATTGCTTTTTTTAATAAAAGGAAATTTTAAAACCAAAAAAGCTATTTTTAAAACCATGCAAGGTATATTAAAAACTAATTTATCGATTTATAACAATCTTGGATCTACGTTGTAATGTATCATGGAATACCTATGATATTTGAGTCGTTTGATCTCGAGATCTCGTGGGAATAAGAATCTTGGTATTCTCGGGTATTGAAGGCAGCAGTAAATTCATTCACTCAATGAAAGAGGCAATTCATTTTCGTTTTCTGTTGCGGTGTTAATCTCATTACCAGTAGCTAAAGCGTTTAAAAGGGAATACTCCCACGGGAGTCGATTCCACAGTTCACTAGTTCGCAAAAGAAAGTGACTTGAAACCCAAACAATTCGTCAGAACACTCACCATAGTACACTTTGTAGAAAACGCAGACGCAATGTCTCTACGTAGAGAGAGGTACTATATATTAGGCAAATGGACATTTCGTCGCTCCTTTCAACTGCTCCAAGTACACGGATATTTCTAGTAAAACAACTGCGTCTGGATTTATATGACGCTCCGAGATACGCTTGTTTATCAAAGAAACCAACTTTTTTGATACTACTGCCGCTTAATCTCGTCAATCTTGTTATGTTACGCTTCGGGATTTATCTCGAAAAATGGCACGAAATCTCGCGTCCATTTCCCGATAGGTGCGTATTATTTGTAGTAGAAGTAAATCAAATTCTGCATACGCATTATAAGGGTGTACAGAGTCGGCAATTAACTCTAAGTATGGCTCGTACTTATGTGACGAGTACTGAGATAACTTGCCCTAACAATTCTGGCTCGACGAGTTTCTTGGGGCTGGATTTTCTCACAGTCGCATTGGCCATGCCTGTAAACTAAATCTCTATTATGAAATAGTAAAATGCCAAGATATGTTTTTATAGAACAGGGGCAGGAGGCTCATCTGATGTTAAGCGATACCGCCGCCCATGGACACACTCAATGCCAGAGGACTCGCGAGTGCGTTGCTGGCCTTTTAAGAATTGGTACGCTGTTTTGTCGGAGGACCCTAAGTAGAATTGGTTCGGAAATACTTCAGTGGGTCGCTGGTTCCACATAGTGGTGGTGCGCGGCAAAAACTGTCTTAAAAACCTTCATTTGTGGAACGACGGACGTCGAGGTGAAACGGGTGGAATTTCGGTTTCTGCCTCGACGTCCGATGATAAAACTCAGCTGCAGGTATTAATCCGAACAAATGCCATGGTTACGATGTTATTCTTATTTAAAAAAAAAAGGTGTTCTTAAAAAACTTTTTGAGTAGCAGAGCGGTTTGAGTAAGGGTACCACGAGCAAGTAAGAATAAAGCGTAAATAAACAATCATACTTGATAGTGTGAGGTAAAATGGTATCAAGGGTCGGCAATGGTTTAAGTACGAAATTTGACCCAAGTCATTTACAAATATCCTTGCTAAGATGGTATTAGTTGCTTTAACGTATTTATACCCAAAAACCAGTTTTGGATTGACTTAGATGATTATATATTTTTGTAATTTATATATTTTGTTATGTCTTTGATAATTGATATGCACTTTTGGCCTTGTGGATTTAGCGTGCGACTCTCATCCCTGAGGTCGTAGGTTCGACCAATGGATTTTCTATGTGAGCATTTAACGTACAATTTGAAATTTAAGTGAAGGAAAACATCGTTAGAAAACAGCTTGTCTTAGACACAAAAAGTCGACACCGTGTGTCACAGGAGGCTGATCACCTACATGCCTATTAGATTGACAAATTATCGTGAAACATACAGAAATCTGAGGCCCTGACCTAAAAAGGTTGTAGCGCCACCTTCCCAAAATGAGCCTCTATTCAAAACATCTTAGGGAATACCAATGACTAACAATAATGTCCGCGAATGATTTATTTGTAATTAAGAATGCATTAAGTATTTCCCGAGCATTTCGTTCAATTTTTTGCGGAAAATTTATTCGTGGCAATAAAATTAATGATTTCGAACTCGGAATGGAATCTTTATAATTTTTCAATTTTTGGTACGAATTTAATCTTTTGATAACATTTTGTAATTTATCTTTTCGGTTGAACCATGTCTGAACTTTTATAGATGTAGTATAATTAGTTAGTTCAGTTCGGGAACTTAAATTAGGTTATTTTTTATTCGTTTTCATTTGTTTCATAAATTGGCATTTAAGGTGGTAAATGTAAAGGTAAGAAGAGATTTTTCTATATAACGGGCAAACAGGCAGGAGGCTCACCTGATGATAAATGATATATGTATATAATATATATGCCCATGGAAACTCTAATACCGCTAAATGTGTCTTCAATAACTAACAAATGTGTAATTCCAATACGTTTTTGACGGGGCTTAGGCCACAGCAGTGTTGGCCTAGTAGCTTCAGAGTGCGACTCTCATCCCTTAGGTTGTAGGTTCGTAGGCTGTGCACCAATGGACTTTCTTTCTAAGTGCATTGTGCGCATTTAACATTCGCTCGAACAGTGAAGGAAAACATCGTGAGGAATCCGACATATCTTAGACCCAAAAAGTCGACGGCGTGTGCACTGTGCAGGCACTGATCACCTAAAAATGATCATGTAACAGATTCAGACATCTGAGGCCCAGACCTAAAGAGGTTGTAGCGCCAGTGATTTTTTTAGGGCATCCACAGTGGTTTGCTATGGTGTTCTATCTCGAACCACGCACTTATCTTCAGGCCATGTCACCCCAATGGCACCCCAAACGTGACATATAATAATGGAGTCATGTTTATGTCTGCATGCCTTGGAGCTCGCGTAATTCCCTTACTTACCTTTTGATCGGAACCGTAAACTTTTTGCTTACGCGAAATACTTAGAACTTCCATAGTCCATTCAGATATTAAGGACCGATGTAGTCGCCAAACTCCAAAAAAGTACATTGTTTCTTTTAATTTTTCGTCATCGTTTCTTGAAGTAGGGCGAATGGAAAAAAATATGGTGGAGTTGAGTAGTTTATGTATCTGTCACCGTAAAATTGTAAAAAAACGTTAGATTGTAATCTATCTCGCGAGATGATAAACTGTCGAAAGATTGTGAACCTCAGCGTACTGCTTACAATTTAACGTATTATTATTCGTTAGATTGTAATCTATCGAAGTGAAACCGTCAAATTGTGAAACGGCCATTTTCTACTTTTCTATTGGCTATAAGAGATGTGACATTCTCGGTAAATTAATCGAATCGATTATTTCCTCATTTCTTAATTGTAGTTAATGATAGAATTGAAAATACAGGTTCGTACATTATTTAAAACTAAATTCTAGTACATGAAACACATACCGGAAGTAGAGCGTGTTCGTAATTTGAATAACAGGATGTAGTAAAAATCTAATGGGGAGAATTCACCCCGGCGAATGTTATTTCCCACAATTTGCGAAGACATTATCGCGGTCATTCCGTTTGAATGAACGCAAAGTAATATATGTAATGGAAACGATGACACGAATCTTCGTTCATAATATTTAAAACATACTATCGCTATGTGTTTCTTGTTATTTTGATTATGTTTTACGTGATGTGGGCATGTCTTAAAGAGTCCATAATTAGCCCGCATATCACAATAATCGCTTTTTCGTGTTAAATTAATAAAATACATTGATAAAAGATTATACCTGCATAAAATATTTAATTAAAACAAGTAAATAAAATGAGTTATGGCAATGGTGGTCAGTGGTGACTTTTATTATCAACATAAATTGCAAGGCTGTGTATTAAACACACTTAAACCGAAACATAGTTTAAAGCAAATAGCTAAACATTACTCTAAACCACAGATTATTATATAATTGCAGTACTGTGTGGTTACTCTTTTTTTGGGAAGAGATCGACCAGCGATAAACCCGTCAGCCTTTAGATTGATTACCGTTAGAAAACAAATCAGAAAGTGCCAAGAAGTGTAAATTAACATAATAGAGAAAGAACCAATGTATTTTACATACACCACTATATCCAGTTGTTTCCTGGTTCTGTCAATTTTCTGCCAATTTCATCAGATACAAATTTATATATGTATTTCGTAATCATACAGCTGACATATATAAATAAAATTAAAATAAATCAATGGCGCTACAACATCTTCAGGTCTTGGCCTCAGATTTCTGAATCTGTTTCATGATCATTTTTTAATCTAATAGGCAAGTAGGTTAGCCTCCAGTGCCTGTAACACGCCGTCGACCTTTTGGGTCTAAGACATGTTTCCTCACGATGTTTTCCTTCACCGTTCGAGCAAATGTTAAATGCGCACATAGAAAGTCCATTGGTGCACAGCCGGGCATCAAACCTACGACCTCAGGTGTGAGAGTCGCACGCTGAAGCTGACCAACAATGCTCTAGCTAACATATTATATACAACAAAAAAACAATGATACTAAAGATATATCCAAAGATGGAATATATTTACAAAAAGGTTCAAACATTTACAAAGAAAAAAAAGGGTGCGTGTACTTATGTACGCGCGTAAAAAGTTATACTTCTTTGGCATTATTAAAAATAGTTTTTGATTGCAAGCAAATAATTAATTACAATTAAATAACCAAGGACTGGAAAAGTTCAGTTTACATTTGAAAAATTAAATAAATAAACATTTATTATTATTCTCTTACATAAAGTGTAACATAAATTCTATTATTATTCGAATGTTGTTTTTAAATTATCTCCAATGCCGTAGCATCTTCCATGAGCAACTTCATTCTGTTAATTTTGTGTAACGGTGCGCGCGCATCATAAAATTTCACCCTCATCAGTTTTTCATAACGCGCCTAAAGAAGTATAACTTCAAAAACAATATAAATTATTCAATACATTTAACTAATTCGGCTGTGATGGTGTGATAGTTAGTTGTATGTGTTAATGAATTCTTTATTTCTCTTCTATATTAGACTAACGGCGTTTAATTTGGCTAATTACGGGCGTATTTGTTTACGGGTAGGGCTCGGAGCTTATTTGATTTTATTGAGGTATGGCATGATAGGAGTTATTTTCCACCTAACCGAATAACCTGTGGACAGTTAAGCAAAAACGGTTTAAAGATCAATAAAACTAATATGTAATTAAAACAAATTAATTTTATTTATAACTATTTACTACATTTTAGATTTAACTTTAAACAATAATTATTTATAATCTATTGTCTTCTATAAGTTATATGAACAATAACAAATAAATAAGTAGTTAATTCATATAGGGACGAACTAGATATATTTCTCTCCATACTTTTCCCTTGAAAAAGCATTCCCCAGCATTCTCGCTGTATTGCGATACTTTTTCGTTGAGCGTGGAAAGCACCCGCTCTGGGGTCACCTGTACTATCTACCAGGCCCCAATTTAAATCTTTAATAAGCGTCTCTGTACTTGAACAGCACGGCCAAAGAACAAAATCTAAAATCGTTGGAGGAAAGCCTCTTGTATTTCCGATTGCTCTACGGCGTTCGTAGAGCAAGCGGAAATGCATTAGCGGAGCCAGCATTTTTGCTTCTCCGGAGGTGAGAAGGAACTAAAGTGTCCACACAAGTAGCCTCCCCAAGAGATTAAAGACATCCCATACCTCCGCTTTCCATTCTAGCGACGCCTGTTGGCTCCAAAATGGCAATGAGAGAATTTATCCAACCTATTTTTAAAATAGTTCAAAGAGGGTGCACTAATTACACTTGCTGAAGCCTATACATGTATGAAGTTTGATTTTAATTAGCGCTAAATAAATATTTAATTACAATACACAAATATATGAAGTATTATTTAATCATAATTTATATTTATATCACACTTGTGGTTTACCCGGCAACGCACTTGCGAGCCTTCTGGCAATGTATCACACACACATCCGTAGACGGCGTATCACTAAACATCAGGCGAGCCTCCTGCCCGATTGCAGGTTTACATAAATAAATAAATAAAACCCTTCTATTCTGTGTATGTGTTTAAAAGGAATACCTTGATATTGATACAATTTCTACTTCAATAGAGGCGAGAGGAATTCTCGTAAAGCCTATTTTCCTAGTGCATACCTGAATTGACCTATTTCCGCTTATCTCGTACTAGTGAATAGTTGATGCGAATTTCCAGTTCGCAATCCAATATTCCTCATCGAATTTCCTACAGTGTTGATGTGTCGTAAACAGTAATAAATTTATAAGCAAGTGTTTATTACTGACCAGACCAGTGTTGGTCTAGTGGCTTCAGCGTGCGACTCTCATACCTGACCAGGTTCGATCCCCGGCTGTGCACCAATGCAATTACTATCTATGTGCGCATTTTACACTTGCTCGTACGGTGAAGGAAAACCAACGTGGGGAAACCGACATGTCTTAGCCCCAAAAAGTCGACGGCGTGTGTCAGGCACAGGAGGCTGATCACCTACTTGCCTATTAGATTTCAAAATGATCATGAAACAGATTCAGAAATCTGAGGCAACAACCTCTTTAGGTCTGCTAAAGAGCATGTAGCGCTACTGATTTATTTTTTTATTACTGACAATTGATAAAACAAAGAACAAATAATTGCAAAACGAATTTAAATTTTTTATAATACTATTATAAATTAAAAAGATACATTTATCATCGGCTACACGGCAAACACATATAGTTGAGATTTATTTAAATATTCATACGAAACTTCTGAACATCTAAAAAGTAAACAATCGCGTCCTATTAATCTTAATTGTTATGATTTCGACACAACTGAACTTAGCTATAATATTTACGTCCCGATTGTAGGTAATCTTTTTATTCTACCGAACTAGCCATCGTACGGAACTAGCAATGCCAATGCACGGCGTTGCCGCCATACACCGATGTCTAGTATTCAATGAATTTGCAAGGGTGTTAAATTTATTGACTCATTTTACCTCAATTTGTTTGTATGATAAAATGGGTTTCTTAATTATTAACGTTTCCATTGTGGCACATATATTTAAATAGAAAAAGTAATGTGATAACGTTTACGTTCGTGAACGGGTGCTACTTGTCGTACTTGAATTCGTGTATGCGGTGATGTTAGTTGTTTCGACTATGTATTTGCGTGTTGTGTAAAAAAACGTTGTGTAAAAAAAAAACGTTGTGTGTAAAAAACTTAGCGATTAAAAAGAGTGTTGGAGAGTTTTTTGCCAGTTCTTCTCTTCCGTTCTACGCTCTTGATTGTAGAACTGGCAGTAAATGTAAAATTAGAAGCTTTTCATATATATTTACTTTTTGACGTTCATAAGTGAACATTTTTTTGCCTATATGAATAAATGATTTTACGAAACCTTGATACAGGATTAAAATACAAAAATGCAGCTAATATTTGTTTTCTAATTACAGTGTATGAAGTCATACGTGGAATTTGAGGTATGTAACGGCGCGTACGAGGTGTCATGTCCCGACGCAAGGTGCAGCACCAGTGCAGCGCTATCTATCGACGAGATATCGAAACTTGTCAATAGCAATCTCCTGGAGAAACATATTAAGTTCCGGATTAATCATGGTGAGTGTTATTTATTGCCTTAAGAAATCTAAAATTGTATTTTTGAAGTTATACTTTTGGCGCGTTTGGGAAAAATGATGAGGGAAAATTTTTACGATGCGCGCACACCTTCACAAAAAACCGACACCCTGAAGTTAGCTATAGTCAACATTTTAGTTTTTAGTTGTGTCGTTTTTTCTACAAACGTAGAATAAAATTTTTGAAATGATTTTTATCTGGTTACGCCTAAGAAGTATAACTTCTAACGCGTGTACATAAGTACACACACGTTTTTAATTCTATATCCTGGGAATACAGAGCACCTTATAACGTAAGTTTAATAATGAATACTATTCACAAGAAACCTTCACAGTTGCCCGTGCAGACTGAGAATCTCGCTGTTCCCGTTTTTCTTTTCTTCTTTTGGTGCCTCTTTATTCGTGGAGGCTGGCCGTCAGTCTTTTGAAGTGTGTTTTGTCCTGTGCCAGATGCAGCAAGCAACTCTTCTTAGCATCCACTCCCTAACAAAGCCATAATTTTTTTCCTTCCATCACACGCCGTTTTCTACTCGACGTCTACACAATAAAGGACGTGTTGAAAATATGATATTACTTAGATCTGTAGTCAGTTGTAATATGCACAAATTGTATCTGTACAAATTATAAAGTTCAGTGCATCAAGCCAGGAGTAATACTTTTATGAAGGTATTTTCGGCCAGTCTCATGTCCAAGGTATACGTGTCAGACAGAGTATTATATATTACGCATTAGGCGAAGTAACTGGCTTCGAATCACGGTGGAAAATTATTTTTGGAAAGTCGAACTTTCTTCTCTATAAACGGTTTGCGGCTTCACATGTATTTTTCGGCAACGCACTCGCGAGCCCTCTGGCATTAAGAGTGTCCATGGGCGGCGGTATCACTTAACATCAGGTGAGCCTCCTGCCCGTGCCCTTCTTTAAAAAAAAAAATTTAACGTCAAAGAGATTTTATCTATAGTGAACAAAAGAATTTGAATCTATTCATAACTTGAGTTGCAGTAAAGCTTACAAAAGCTCAACACGTGGAGGCTATATCGATTGACTACGCCAATTATTGCACCCTAGTGGGGTTTTACGCTAGTGAACGTGATAATTATCCCTTTTGTAGTATTAAATAAATTAACTTAAAATATTTTGTATGAATCGATTAATATATCTATACTTCTATACTAACATTGTAAAGAGAAAAGATTTGTATGTAAGTATGTTTGTAAATTGGTTTAAAAAGTACTGGACCGATTTTAAAAATTCTTTCACCATTTGAATGCTACATTATCACTGATTAATATAGGCTATTTTAATTGCAAGAAATAAATAAGGATCCTAAGGAGGATCAAGGATAAAAACTAAAACCACAATGTGTAAAAAGTAATGCCTATAAAATATATTTCATCGCATGCTCTGCGAAAACTATTGATGATCGAACAAAAAATGTTCCTCAATATTAAAGACCTTAATATCATTATCTACAAAAAATGTCGCGAAAGCTTGTATAAATATAAATGAATCGCAAAATGTGTTGCTTAGCGAAAACTCGACGTAGCTTGAACTAATTTGACTATTTTTTTATTTATTCCTTTAACTCTGAGGTTTTTATGAAGAGGAAATGTTAATTTAAATTAGTACTTAAGGTTTTATTCTAGAAAAGAGAACAGTATTTATGGGGTAGAAAATCCAAATGTTGGTAGCTACTAACGATAGGCTCAATAAAAATAATCATAAGAGGGCGAAACGAAGTTTGCGGGGGCAGCTCTAGAGTCGCTAGCGTCGTAGTATAAAATAATATAATAAATTAAGTGTGCGACTCATGGTCTGGGTCTGTACCAATGGATTTTTGTCTTTTTTTTCACGCAAACAGCGTTAACCACTAATTCTCGGAGGCGGCAGACGGTTTGAATAATGGCTTGTAACAAATACTACGTAACAGGATGTAATTTTTTGTCTGTCTCCAAATAGCTTTTAAGTTTTTAGTTTGTTATTAATATTTTTTTTTGTATTACTTTAGATTAAGGATTCTGCACTTCTCGCACGCATCATGTTTCTTTTTTTTTAGTTTTTCTCTTAACAAGGGTTGCCTGGAAGAGATCGCTTATTAGCGATAAGGCCGCCCGTTGCATCCCTTATAATTTTAATGTATTGTGTTTCTTCTATTTGCAACGAAGTGTAAATAAATAAAAATAAATAATTTAGCGGATGTTAAGATATAGCTTATTCTTATTAATGAATATTAATAGTTACTAATGATGCCTAAATAACAAACAATATGGTGTATTTTAATTTATTTAATTTACAAAAATTGTTTGTGAAATATGATTTTCTATTCTACTGAAACGTAATTTTAAAAACATACATTCATTATAATTAAAACGCATGACTATCCGCAGTTGGTCATGAAATTTTTATACGCCAATAACGCCCCACTGATTTTGTATGAGAATTTAAGCTATATTAATCAAATCAAAATTTATTTATTTATAAAGGTTCCATAGCAGTAGAGTATTTGTGGACAGTGCTTTGCGATTGCTCAAACATATTCAGAGAATCAGAGAGTTTTTTCAAGCCTCTGTGTTGCATTTTGTTACCAATCTATATTTATTTACAAAAAATACATAAATAATAAACTATAAGAGTCCTTCCTCCAACTTCGATTTTGTTCTCTTTGGAGTAGAGACTCTTGGGCCGTGGGGTTTAAGTGCACAGGCGCTTATTAAAGATTTAAGTTGGCGCCCAGTAGATAAGTACCGGTGACTCCAGAGCTGGCACTTTCCTGGCTCAACGAATAAGTATCGCAATACAGCGAGGAAATGCTGCCAGCGTTATAGGTACACGGCCACAGGGACCGAACTTTTTAAATTTGTTTAAATTTTCATTTTAATTATTTCTATTATTACTTTGTAGGTTAATAAAATTTTAAATACTGTATACTTGATTGTAAATAAAATAACAAAAATACATACACTATCAGCATAATATAAGATAAAGTTATAAATTTTTTTTTTGGCATTGAATTTTTCTATTGTCTATTTTTCTTTTTGTCATTAAGTTTATTATAATATGTACATATTATACTGTATGTAATTGTTAGTAATTGGTAAACCAGCACTGAAGATTCCAGTAAAATGCTGTGTACAGATCTAATTGGACTTCAGGTTTACAAATAATGTTTAGTGTGTAATAACTGTATGTATTTAACCAATCTGATGTCTGTTTCTGTACCTGAAATGTAAAAAAAAAGTACTTAACCAATACTATAATGTCGAAAAGAAATGAAATCTAATAAATTATCTTTTATCTATATATATAAAAGAAAGTCGTGTTTGTTACAACACTTATAACTCGAGATCGGCTGGACCGATGTTAGTTATGTCTTTTTTGATGGATTTTTTCCACTCCGAATAGCAGAATAAGTAATAAAATATCGGATAAGTTATCGAATAACAATAAATTAATTAATTAATTTTACGAATGCACATGGCATGTGGTGACATTTGTTGACAAAACTACGCATCATTTTACGTCGAATTCGTGTCACTTCAAGAAATTCCGAACTTGAGGTAAATGAGGAGATGCATAACCAGGCTTTGATCTTGATCGAAAACATGTGTTACCTCATCAAAAAATGTTGTAAAGCAGAAAGTGCTTTAACATGCAGTATCGCAATATTGGCGATAGAGAGAAGAGGCCTAATGTGTAAAACTGCCATTCTTCTTTTGCAATGGCAAGCAATAAAACATTTCTCTATTTGCAAAAAAAAGTTATCACCTTAATGAAATCCTAAAATAAGTTTAACTAAAGTAACAACGATATTATTATTAAGGTGGAACGAAGTTAGCCGGGTCAGCTAGTATATTTTTAAATACATAAGATACACAATATCGCTAGTGTGAACTCACGATGGTAAAGATGTCGATAGTGTCGGAGACAGCATTCAGTAAGCGCCACCTTTTTGTTAAGTTTCATTTTTTTAGTTTTTTTATTGAAGCAATTGTTGATTTTAATGTACTTTTTAACCAACCATCGTGGCGATTTTATACACAGTGTAACCTCTTTATAACGAATTTCAAGAGACGGAGCATTTTCGTTATAGAGAGTTTTCGTTATACGGAGCGAAGAGACTTTTTTTTAACAAATTACAATAATTTCTAATTTTATTACTATCAATAGGTAAATTATTCTAAAGACATATATTTTGTGCATTTCTCGGGTGGTTGAATCATCTGTTTTTAAAATCAAATTTTTCTACAACTATCTAAGAATCTAATCTAAGAATAATTGCACACGTGTCAACGCAATTTTCTGTTATAACTTTAGCTGTGCTCTGTCCTCACGGTAATTAGGATATATTTAGCATATCCCACTCAAAAGTTTTCGAACCAGAAGTTCCTCAAATTAAACCTCAAATAAAAACCTTCAGCATTATACTAGTGTACTCGTAGATATTGTTTTTGTCAGCTGTTAAAAATATACGGTTACACAAGTGAAAGTGTAATGATAAATTGTCATCATAAGATGCCGTTGAATAATACCGGATGGGATTTATGAGGAAGAATTAAATTGATCAATACTTAATAATATATCATATACTACGTTCTTTCGGAGCAGTGTTGGTCTAGTGGCTTTAGCGTGCTACTTATCACCCGTGAGGTCGTAGGTTCGAACCCCGGCTGTCCACAAATAAACTGTTTATGTACGTGCATTTAACAATTGCTCGTACGTTGAAGGAAAACGACAGTAACAAGCCGGCATGTATCAGGCACAGGAGGCTGATCACCTACTAGCCTGTTAGATTGACAAACGATTATGAAACAGATACAGAAGTCTAATACCCAGACCGATTATTATTATACTTATTTATTTGAATTCGCTGCACTATACGTTCGTGAAGATTCTTCTTCTCATTCTGTGTTTGGGGTGTGTCATTAACCGGGACAATAAAGCCTAATTGGCCTAGTGGCTTCACACGACTCTGAACACTAGGGTCATGCGTTTCTCTCTCTTATCTCTGCCTTTGTATTAACCCTTGCTCCTACTGTGAATACGATTTAATTAATAAAAAAATTATATAAAGACAATGGACACATTAATCACGATCATGTGTAAATTATGTGAGGGATATGGACAGGCAATGCTTACAAGCAGTAGAGATTTAAAGGAAAATGTGAAGATAAGCGAAAAGAAAGAAATAAATTCCATAGCCATACTGCGGAAAGCCTATAGGACTCGCCAAGACAGTAAGAGTCGAAGAGTTATATGATGGGATTTGTATTGTTTACACGTATTTATATTCGAACGATGCATTTGTTTTGGTTTAGTGCTCAAAAAATAAATAAATATTGTGATTTTTCTATTACGATTGGTGTTCGATTTTACGTCTTGTTTGTGGTGAGGCTTCAAGAGGTCACAGAGTATGAACTATTAGCAAAAGATGTAATTAATTGTAAATTAATGGGTTTTAAGAAAAAGACTAGTTCGCATTTTGAAGAAAACTTTGTTTATCAAATACGCGACGAGGTGGGAATAGATTTGCAAAATATATTTTTTCTTTTTAAAATTGTCTTATTAATAATAGCGATATTTTTAAACACTATTAACATAATTTACACTTGAAACAAATCTCATAAAGACGATAATTATTTTTGAAGTTTAATAAAATAATTATGACTTCATACCGTGACAAATTACTGCGAAGGTGTGAGATCATCTTTAATAAAATTATGAAAACTGGACGTGTAAATATACAATTTGTTATGTACACATTGATGTTGCTAGTACGTAATCATTTGCCGCCCAATTTGTAAGCTACCAAAATATTATTGTATCTCTACTTATAGAACCTTCTGTCTTTAATTATTACGTAATTAACTAGCATAGGATCTTAAAGTGACCATATCAATATTACAAATCTTATATCGTCGCTGTAGAATGATAGCCTCGTATGTCCCGAGAACCAAACATTACAGGAAACGAAAAAAATGGTTCATTTCTTCAACGTTCGTAAATATATTTATATGTGTTTTTGTCCATAGTTGTAGATGGTAAAAAGGACTTATTAATTATTAACATATAAGTCCTTACTTCATGATTATACCAATTAAATGACATAAGAGTCTAAGAATAAAATATAAATGGTTTTTTGACATACGAGGTTATTATCATACAGTGACGATATGTTTTAATACAGGCTAAAATCCACAACGAAGTTATCGAAGTCGAAGGCCTGAACTTCTTTAAAAAAAGGATTACTAAATTGTCAAATATTGATTTTTATAACAAGTACTAGCTGAAAATGAAAAATTAAACGAAAATTTTTGGGGTGGACACCCCTTATCACTTAGGAGATTTTAATATAGATAGTAGCCGATTCTCAGACTTACTGAATAATAATATAAAATTCCATAATAATTGAGCCGTTTCGGAGGAGTATGGGAACGAACATTGTGACACGAGAATGGTATATACTATTAGATATCTTGCCTTTGACAATTCTGGAACGCGTTTTTAGGTATATGTCACCGTAAAATTGTAAACACCGTTAGATTGTAATCTATCTCGCGAGATTATAAACTGTCGAAAGATTGTGAACCTCAACGAACTGCTTACAATTTAACGTATTATTATTCGGTAGTTATATGAAATTGTTGGAAAGTAAAATTAATCTGTAATTGACCAAAGAAGTTTGAATGATAACTAAGTTAGTGTAGTACAATCTACCGAATAATAATACGCTAAACTGTAAGCAGTAAGCTGAGGTTCACAATCTTTCGACAGTTTATAATCTCGCGAGATAGATTACAATCTAACGGTGTTTACAATTTTACGTTAACATATATATAAAGATAAAGAGAAACCAGAAGCCTTTTTTAACCGGAAAGACACATTTCTTTAAACGTTCATTTTTATGTAATATCCTATAGATAACCATGTGCATGGTTAATGTAACCAGAGCGTGACGCGATAATTGCATGCAACATGCCATTAGCATGTGCTAACGTTATGCAATTTTTTTAAATTCTAATCATTCGGTCATACGTCATTGAAGTGCTTTGGCGCCTTATAAATCGCCGTTATTGTTTCTAATTTTTGAACGGGTACGCGCTTTTTAACTGACCTCAAAAATCAAAGGCGATTTTGATTTTATAATTGGTTAATTTGACGTGATTTTTTTACGAGAATAGATAATTGTACTCTCGAATATATTTAGAAGTGAAATTGTAAAGGCTTAATAGTAACTGATATTAATATCAATTATAGGATACTCTCTTATAATAATAATTTAGTGGCGCTACAGCCCTATATGGGTCTTGGCCTCAGGTTGCATCCGTTTTATTTGTTGTGTCTGAAACGTGTCGTCGATTTTAAGATTTGAGACATGCAGTTTTCCTTCATCGTTCGAGCGAGTGTTAAATGCCATAGACAGAAAGTCCAGTTGTGCACAGCCGGGGAAAGAAACACGCTGAAGCCACTTTTTTTTAAATGTGAAATGCAATTACGCACCTTGGATGTCGAGCTTGACGCGGGGACTGTGGGCTGGGTCTAAATTGAAAGTCCTCTGCTATTCAGAGGGGCAGCCAGACTCTACCCTCTGAAAACAAATCAGATCGACACGCCCTTAAGATGGGCATCGGGTTCGATGCATTCAGCCCAAGGGCACGCTGAAGCCACTGGACCAACACTGCTTATAGTCCTTATACACCATTATTTTGTTTATAAAAAAAATAGGTAAAAAAACTTTTTAAGTTAAACGGTTTTATGTTAAACATACATTGCAATGTTTAAGATAAATGTACTAAAAACCAAAAAATAATAAAATAGATACAGTCGTGGGAATTATAAACATATGCATAGACTAGAGACTAAAATAAAACCGTGGGCACGTCAATTGTCTACAAATTATCGACTTAATGTGCGATAGAAGAATCGTTTAATTCATCGTTAAAATAGGCAGTTGGCCCGCAGACGGTCAGAAAATTACTTACTATTTTCTTGCTCATGGAAATTCCAATAGTTATACACTCCATGTAAATAAAAGAGATGTTTCAACTAGTTTATCGTTGGACATTCACACTGCTGCCTGGCGAGGAATTGTTTCACTGCTCGTAGTTTGTCTTTAATCGACAAAACATATGATAAAAGTACTACTCGCTTATAATCGAGCTTGCTAGCTTGTTTCCACATTCTAGCCCTACTTATCACACGGCCATCGTTGTCGGTTGAACAACTGTTAATTATAGTGTAACATTACAAAACAAACATTTTAATCAACGATTGTAGACAATTGACGTGCCCTACGGTTTTATTTTAGTCTCTAGTCTATGCATATGTTTATAATTCCCACGACTGTATCTATTTTATTATTTTTTGGTTTTTAGTACATTTATCTTAAACATTGCAATGTATGTTTAACATAAAACCGTTTAACTTAAAAAGTTTTTTTACCTATTTTTATTTTCTAGTTTTTAGTTTTTATTTCGCATTCTGTTTAATTCATTTAGTGCTTCATTATTGCAAGGTTTCTTGCCCGTTAGTTTATATAAATCAATCAATTCTATAATATAAATATAATATATATTTAATTAATAAAATAGATACAGTTTTTAATATAATGTTATATATATATATTATATAATATTTATTTATTTATTTAGTTTATTGTATTGTCACCAAAATCCAAAGTGTATACAAAATTTCAGATTAATCGGTTGACAGGAAGAGGGTGAAATTTGAATTACTAAATTTGACCCAAGAATAAAACAAACGGGGTGAGCTAAATAAAACCGTTTAAAATACTAGCTGTTCCCTGCCACGCTTCGCTGTGGAACATTGTGATTGAATGGTTGAGAAATTAGAAACAAAACAAAGAAAACATTTCACATTTTTAGTTAGAAAACGTTTCAAAAAAATAGATAAAAACAATCCTTGATGCGGATTATATATCATGCTAAAATTTCAGCTCGATCGGTGCTTTTTGAGTTTTTGAAGTGTACACATACCAACATAACATTTTATATATATAGATATTAACTAAACTTAATATAAATAATTTCCAAGGCTAAGCCGGAGTTACGTTGGTTATTTTTACCCCGTTCCATAAAGTTGTTACCAAATTTCATTAGTACGTCCAATTACTTTAATCGTGCAATCAATTTTTACTTAATTAAACCTTTACGAGCAAGGAAAGTCAAACGAAGGGTCGCGTGTTCGCAAACAGCCCAACCCTCTCGTTATGAGGGCAACACCCGAATACTATCACAATTAAATGTAAAACTATATTGTAAAATTTATCTTTCCGGCTGGTTTCTCGTTGAAATTTTAATAACATACAGTATAAACTCTTTATAAAGAATTTCAAGAGACCGAGCATTTTATTCCTCATAGAGACTTTTCGTTATAGGAAAGAAATACGCCCGAACCCAATAACCAATCTCAATGAATAATCCATCCATCTGAGCTAGTAATCTTAATCCAAATGTTGTAACAAGTGTGACAATAACCAATCGACGGATTTTAATAGCCATCTGTCGATACTAGCTATCCATGGGAGGTCGTATCGGTGTCTGTGGATAGACCTTTGTATGAAAATGACAGTTGACGAAAGCTCGATTTCAACAGTTATTTTAACAGATTTTAACTTACACCAGTTTTTATAGTAAAAAAAACTGTTTGTTATGTTTTAAACGTAACATGTTAATGTTATTTGTACGGTTTTATTTACTTTACATTGATTATTATCAAATATGAGTGAAAACTCGGTAAAATGAAACGACAAAGAGCATTTTATCCGTCGCCAAAAATGGATTGTCTTCGTAGGGTTTGGTTATTGGGATGCAGATTATAGATCGATCGACTGTCACGGTCTGATCTCAGATTGAAAACAATTGTGGATTGATTATTGGGTTCGGGCGTTAACCAAATACAATAATTTCGTAAACCAAAAACTTGGCGAAAAGAGTGGCGATGAGTCTCTTGCCCGCTCTACGCTCTTGACTTGCGTAGTAGATGTAATTTTAGGATCAATTTAACATCTTTTCTGTTGACGTTCATAAGTGTATTTGGTTACCTATATCAAAGTTATTTTGAGTTTGAGTTTAATTTTTATTGTTTTTACAATAATATCAACATTAAATGCGGTCTATATTTACATTCACCAAGATGTTTAAAATTTAAAAACCTACTGCAGTGTGTTGTGCCAATAATTTCCCCTGAGGCGGCTCAGGCTCGCTTCGTGTTACAAAATATAACCTCTTAACGCCTAAAGGATTTTGCAATCTACAATATACACGTGGCCTATATATCTATATTTGAGATACTATGTATGCATATGTACAATAATACCATTATAATTTTATTCCCTTTTAATACCTACGTTGACAGAGGCGGATTTACTAGCAGGCTGAGTAAGATGGAGACTAGGGCGGCAGATTTGGGGAGCGAATTTTTTTGCTGCCTAATAGAAATCATCATCATTTTCCTTGTATTATTTAGCGGGCCATAGACGGAGCGCATGTTGCAGTCAAGACCGACTGCAATATGCGGTCGCCGCACGGCGATCTGCAGTTTCCATACTTAATTCATATTCGCAATACACGGACAGTTCCTGAGCAAACCGCATATTGCAGTCGGTCTAGACTGCAACATGCGGTCTGTCTATGGCCCGCTTTACGAAAATATGCATATTACACCTATACCCTTGCACTATATAAAAAAATGCCACAACTTCTACGTTGTATTATACTGTTTGTCTTATTTAACAGTCTCTCTTATTAATTAACGTTATAAAAACGGGCGTCAGTTAATCATAAAATTAAAGTATAATTCTTGGTTAAATATAACTATTATGTAAATAGATCCATTAAATCATTAAGAACAATCCGCCATCAATCATCTCGACGTAACTCGAGTTATGAGATACTATGTCAATAAATAAGTTTATATAACAAATATATTATGTTATGTGATTGGTATAATTATAACCACTAAGTTAAGAGCTATTCTTATGCATTTAAAGCTATGCTATGCTGTGTACCAATACATCATCATCGGAAGTCTAGGCAAATTACATATTTTTAAATTCCACCCGTATCACCTCGACTTCCCGGCAGTTTTTGCCGCGCATCACCACTATATGGAACCAGCTGCCCACTGAAGTATTACCGAACCAATTCGACTTAGGGTCCTTCAAGAACAGAGCGTACCAATTCTTAAAGGCCAGCAACGTACTCGCTAATCTTTTGGCATTGAGAGTTTCCATGGGCGGTATCACTTAACATCAGGTGAGCCATCTGCACGCAAGTGACGGTGTCTTCGACGTACGTGTGAGAGGTAAATACACTGAAGGGAACCAGCAACGACTGAGAATGAAGAACCAACGAAGTGATTAAAGCACTGAAAGCTAATCAACTATAGATACCGGCAAACTTCTTGAGCATTAAACAAGGGAGTGGGGGAAAGTTTGCGCATCTGGGACATAAACGTCAAGTGATTTACCAATCACGCGATCGACACGTCACTCTTCCGCCGCTGCGCAGGCAAGATCATTTGTTCAAGATGTTTGCCGGTATCTGTACCTATTTAAAGGTACGCTTCAAAAAATGCCTTAAGAATCGTTGTCGTACATGATCATGTCGTCAGACGTCGAAGTGATAAAAATAGATACAAAAATCCACGACGTTTGTCATAGAAAGTATAATAAAAAATAAATAAATTTGGCATTTATATTTAAGTTAAATATATTTAAATTAAACTCGTCTATCTGATATCGTTTGATAGCTCTAATTTAACATAACTTTCTTATAATACTCGTGTCTACTTTGAAATGTTTTAGAAAGTTTGCCCCAAGGCTTTTTAATTTTATCTAGTTACAAATAAACTTATACATACATTGTTATTAACCATCTGATAAAACTTTCGCTAAATATCTTTCTATCGTTTTAAAGGTCAATGCGTGGATTCTTTTATGTTATTGATACACACATACACATACATTATGTACAATATGTGTTGGATGGACCCCAAAAAAACGATGTGTGGCAGGCATAGAAGGTTTATCACCTACTTGGGGAGCGTTCAAGTATTACGTAATGCAATTTTTGGAGATTATTGACCCCCCCCCCCCCATGTAACTCGCCGTAACGTTTCTCAGTACCCAAGTACAGTACTGTACCTAAGTACAGTAAAACGTTTTTTGACCACCTAGTGACTCTTTAGTTACTATTATGTGGTGTAAGTCGAAAAAAATATTAACAATAACGCGTAATTTAATCCCCGCCCCGCATCGCAATCGCACCTTTTCCAAAAGGAAAAAAAAATACGTTACGTAATACTTGAACGCTCCCATGCCTATTAGAAAAGAATTTCGCAAAATCTTGAGACTAAAACCAAGGGTTGTAGCTCATATGTATGCGATAAACTAAAAACCTAATTAGGATTTTTGGAGAAGGATTAGATCATCTTGTTTGTATGTAAATTGTTATTCGTGTATGTGTATTCTTAAAATAACGACTAGGTATAGGCCGCAATAACTCTTACAAAATTACACGAAATCCACGCGGGTGACGGAGCAAGAGTAAATAAGTAAAAGACTACTTCTGATTGATGTCTGGCTAAAATAATTTTGAGATGCTTGCTAATTCCATGCATTTTAGTTTTATTGAGGAAAATATTACTTAATTTAGGAAAAGTTATGAAGCTAAAATTATATTTTATAGTATATTTCCTTAAATAAGCTAGGTAATTAATTTCTCATCGGAATTGCATTCTTAAGACATACAGTCAAAACCGTTTACGACGACATCGTTTAGAATAACATACCGGTTATATTGACCAAAATCAATGGTCCCGGCTGAATTCTATTGATTTTTTATTCTAGATATTGATATGATATGATTTTAATTCTAGATAATTAAATTGACTCCAAATACGCAATACCATTTATTCTTTGCACAAGAGGTCAAAATCTCGCTATAAATTTAAGTATAAACTCATTATTGTAGTAATGTTTACATTTTCTCTTGACCTTGTTGGTTTTGGCAAATTTTATCGTTTCATCGTTAAATAAATTTAAACTACGTATTGCGTTCTTTGTATGTATTTATGAGCTTTAAAAATTGTTCAAATAAATAAAAGTCGTGGTAGGAATTTTACACGTAACTAATGGTTTCTTGGTGCCCGTTTTTTTATATAGGTATCGTTTACAATCAGAGCAGTGTTGGCCTAGTGGCTTCAGCGTGCGACTCTCATACCTGAGGTCGTAAGTTCGATCCCCAGCTGTGCACCAATGGACTTTCTTTTTATGTGCGCATTTAACATTTGCTCGAACGATGAAGGAAAACATCGTGAGGAAACCGACATGTCTTATCCCCAAAAAGTCGACGGCGTGTGTCAGGCACTGGAGGCTGATCACCTATTTGCCTATTAGATTTAAAAATGATCATGAAACAGATTCAGAAATCTGAGGCCAAGACCTAAAGAGGTTTTAACGTCACAGATTTTTTATCGTTTACAACCTGGTCTTTGTGGTGGCGTTGTGTGACAGGTCGTTTAATTCCCTCATATGGTTGAGTAAAACGATGGCTGGCTCACACGTCATGTTTGTGAACCGGTACCGCTTCCGGAATCTGTACTGCCGGGTTTCCCTTCAGTTTTGTAATGTTATACAAATAAAGAGCGGACCGTATCTCCATTCTTCTATCTTCCATCTATGTTTGCCATAGTCATTTTCTATGCTGATTTGATATTTTAAAAAAGTAGTGAGACTTTTTTACGCCCGCTTTTTCGCTCGGCCTACACCCTCTGTCTTCTTTGTCGATGGGTAGGGATGTCTACCGATACAAATTTAGTGACGTGGAATAAGTGATACCTGTATCTTATGTTCCATACTTTAAGTGTAAGGGAGTCACAGCGCTAGGTTTTTTTTTTAATCTTTCCATTAATGTATGAGACAGACACCAAGTCTTAATTCAACTTATGAAATTTTATGGCTATAAGGTTATAATATATTTGGCTCTGCAACATTGTATACATCAAATATTATTATAATAAATAACTTGACTTATTATTTCCTGTTATTCCATTAACTCCAGTTCAAACAATTTGTATGACTCAAAACTTGGCGATTAAAAAGAGTGGTGGAGATTTTCTTGCCAGTTCTTCTTGTCCGCTCTACGCTTTACGCGAACTGGTAGTAAATTTAAATAGAGAATTAATTTAACATCTTTTCTGTTGACGTTCATAAGTGTACTTGGTTACCTATATGAATAAAGTTATTTTGAGTTTGTTAAAATTTAAAAAAGTTAATTATTACGGCATTTTTTACTATATTAAGGTTTGTCCATAGCAGTTTGTTCTTTGCAGCCGTCGATATTTTCCCCTATCTTATCTATAAATAAAGACATAAAAGGATAGGATCTCAATTTAGTAACAAAATTTAATTGTGTATAAGATAATTTTTATTATTAGGCAACAGGTTTTTAATGGACATATAAAAACTTATCAAGTAATTCCTACTTCCTTGTATCGTGGTAAACATACAGGTTAATGACCTCACGAGTTGAAAATATTTGCTTTCCAATTCCTTGATACAATCTTTATTCATTTGTCTAATTTATGATAGTTTTCGAGTATTCGTGATTGTGAACGGTTAAACGATATGGCAAATTGTGTCGCGTGTCTGTGATTGGACTAGAGCAGCTGTTGACCAATAACAATTGTACGAAACGCGCAATAGTTTCTCTCCCCCGTGATTGACAAATCCTGTAATCTCAGTATAAATTAGGGTAAAACAAATTGTTTTGTTCACAACACAAGCGAGCAGGAGAGCTAACTGGTAACCGCCGCCCGTGGGCACGAGCGTTTCCAACCTTTAAGGAATTAGTACGTTCTCCGCTTGAAGTCTTCTAAGTCGTAACTGGTTTTAGAAGGGTGATGCGCGGCAAGTGGTGGCGTCTACTTCTGTCTTCACTTTCGATGATTTTAAAAATGCTTTGCTGTCGATAAAATAGACTTTTTTCTATTAAAAATACATTGGAAAGTATATTTTAGATCGCATCCTACAATTGACACTCAACGATAAGAATAAGAAATCGTAGCAAGGCTATAACCGTTGACCTCTCTAGGCTTACAGGAAACTATTTAGTTAATTAAAAAAGAAGTTGCGTAAAGGTGAAAGTCAAAAGTCAAGATCGATAGTCATGGCCGTTCGTTGGCTCCCGCGCCGGATGTGATTACTTGTTTTGCTTAGCAATAATTGTAAGGATAATTCACTTCCGGTTTTTGAATTTCTAAAATATGTAATTCAACTTATATTTGTTGTTTAAACTTCGAACTTCTTTAGTCCTTTGATGTTCTTAACTCATTATATAAATAGATTGACACAGGAGTTAACTTCGGTGGCGGTTGTTGGAGGGATGTTCAAATAAATGAAACACTTTGAAGCAAGTTTCAACTGTCATTAATCGTTTGATTTTCGACTTCCAGTACACCACATATTGGTAACTTTTAGGTATAAAGAGTCACAAGGTGGTCACGAAACGTTTTACTATAGGTACTTGGGTACAGAAAAACGTTACGGTGCGTTACATACTTGAACGCTCCCTAACTACTGGCTTTAATTATGTAAAACATGAGCTTATAACTAAGATAACAATATTATTGTAATAGACAACGTTGAGTTTCTACGGACACTGGATCTCTGGAGTCTTGTTTTGTAGTAACATATTATAACTTTTTAATAATTTATTTCAGAAGTGGCAATGGACGCGATGCGTGCGTTCTGCCCGCGACCAGGCTGCGACACCATAGTCCAAGTGCGCGCAGCCAGTCCAGCCCATTGTCCCAACTGCAAACATGACTTCTGCTCGCAGTGCAACCAGGAGGTATGTACTGCTTACGGCACCGATGGTGGACCGCAAGGAAAGTTCTATATCGTCACTGTAGAATCTTTTTATTCTTAGACTCTTATGTCATTTAACTGGTATAATCTTGAAGTAAGGACATATTTATGTTATTAATAAATAAGTCCTTTTTACCATCTTAAACTATGACACATAATCATATTTTAACGAACATTGACGAACATTTTTTTCGCTTCCTGTAATGTTTAGTTCTCTAGACATACGAAGTTATGATCCTACAGCGACGATATACATATTTTAATAATGTAAGTATATGTTAAATATTCAATACATAAAAATTTAAAATTTACACAGCACTGGACAGGTGGATAAGATAAATTTAAAATTCGGTTATGCTTGTGAGTGATGCCAGGTCTAGCAACGTTTTAAAATTAAAATAAATAATTGTTTAAAAAAACTAAAAAAACACGCTTTTAGAGCTCATCAAACTAAAAAGTGAAAAATAATTCCTAATTTAGGCTGAAAATTTTATAGTTAAATTTTTTTTATTTTTTTTTCGGATTATTGCATTGTCATCGATCTTTGACAGGTGCGCAAAATTTGAATAAAATCTGTCCGTTTAAAGTGGGTCAAAATCGAGTCCGAAGGAGTCGGTTACATACATACATACATACATACATACATACAGGTGAAGCTAATATAAATCGTGTAATAAAAATCAGTTTGACTTTGGACGTGGTTGGGTGTTTACGGGTAATTTGGTACATGTCATTCCGAATCTTATAATTCCTTGTACCTATGGTTGGTACAGTTTGTGCACTTAGACTCTCATTGGCTCCGTTGTGCGTATTCCTTGTACCTAATACCTTTTTATTTTGGTAAATATTTAAGTTTGATTTGTGTTTAATAAATTAAATTAATCGTCATGATTAAGACTTTTAAAATCGTTTTTAGCTTTATACTAGTATTACGGACGTACTAACCCCAAGTAATACAATAGCTGGTGAAATTATGAAATATGCACCGGCGCAGTCATTACGCGTTTAACATAACAATACGATGAAAATGGCAAATAATCGCTTTCTCCATACAATTGCACGGTGTACACAATCGTATGCTTTCATTTCTTATTTTCTCTAGGAAATAGGATATTCTGACCTGAATTTCACTGAATGCTGAAAGATTACCTTCAAACCTAGCGATTATGGTAGCATACCTGAACTCATGAAATCTCCCTGACCGACTGTGACCCATACTTGTCAAAAGTATATAAATTAACTGCTGTATCATCAATGGGGCAGCTTCATGCTCTATACAATTCCATATAGCCTTTGCAATGATTTCTACGCAAATATTATTAACTTGTCAAATACGGCACTTTATTTCTATGTTTATGAAATCATAATCAAATATCGATTGTGGAATGTTCCTGGAAGGCTGTAGCACAGAGCACAGGATATTATATCGATAAACCAATTTGGATTTTTTATTTTTGCAAGAAATTTTTAAGTTCTTTAAAATTAGTATGTCTCCTTTTTTACGTCCGGGTTGTCTAGAAAAACTGCTATTAGCAGTATGACCGCCCATTAACCTTTTTTATGTACTACTTTGTGTTATTGTAATGTAAATAAAGTGGCATTATTATTATTATCTCGGTGTTGAATTTTGTTAGGTTTTTGAAGTTTCGAAAAACTGCTAAATCAAGTCTCAAATTGTATATTAAATTCGATATAATTTCCTCCTGCTCTTGCTGGTAGAGGACAAATCTTTGTTTTTATTTCATTTTATTATTATTGATTATTTAAGATGTCATGTGGATCATGGTGTAATGGTTGAAGCTCCTTACAAACGTTGTGTAAAACAAAAAACTTGGCGATTAAAAAGAGTGGCGGAGAGTTTATTGCCAGTTCTTCTCTTCCGTTCTACGCTACGAGAACTGGCAGTAAATGTAAAATTAGAAGCAAGATTTTAATGTATATTTCTTTTTTTACGTTCATAAGTGTACCTGTTACCTATATGAATGAATGATTTTGATTTGATATTCTAAATATTTTTTTTTTTATGAACAATAATTTTAATCTAATAGACGAGTAGAAGCTTTTTAATTTTCCGCCAAAGTGCCGCAGAACCGCGACAGGCTGGAGAGGCTAACCTTGCACATTACTTACTCCAGCTAAGTGTAAGGCACAGTGCCAAGCCGATGCAGCACTATTGTTCTCAGGGCGGTTGCAGACTAGCGTTTTTTACACGCGTATAAGCTCCTCTTTGCAGTGTTGGCCTAGTGGCTTCAGCGTGCGACTCTCATACCTGAGGTCGTACGTTCGATCCTCGGCATAGATAGAAAGTCCATTGGAGCACACCAATGGACTTTCTTTCTATGTGCGCATTTAACACTTGCTCAAACGGTGAATCAAAACATCGTGAGGAAACCGACATGTCTTAGACCCGAAAAGTCGACGGCGTGTGTCAGGCACTGGAGGCTGGATCACCTACTTGTTTATTACATTAAAAAATGATCATGAAACAGATTCAGAAATCTGAGGCCCGGACCTAAAGAGGTTGTAGCGCCACTGATTTATTTATTTTTCATAAAAAATCCATTGGTTGGCACAGCCGGGGATTGAACCTACGACCTCAGGGATGAGAGAACACTGCTCTTAAAACTCTAAACGACCGTATACGCGCAGAAAAAATCGCTAGTCTGAAACCGCCTTCAAGAGCCTGCAGCGGTGAAAGGGTCGTTTGGCATTTTTATTTTGTTCTTTACTTGGCGATTTTATCTACAATGGAGGCTCTGTCGGAAAAGTACAGTGCATATCAGCAAGAAAAAATTGTATCTATCAAAGTAAAGGAACATTAATAAAAAACAGGGTGCCTTTATAGCATGGGCGAGGATTTAAACCAAAGTTTGACTCCAAAACTAACTTAACTTATTATTATAACATTACTAGCTGACCCGACAAACGTTGTTTTGCCATGTATATTATTTCTAAGAAACATTGATTTAGTTCAATAGAAATAATTATCTGCTAAAATAGGTGTTGATCGTAGAGGTTGTATCATATCAAAACAAAACAAATTGTCTAAAAATAAAAATAAAATTTTGGGGTGGACACCCCTAATCACTTAAGGGTTTGAAAGATAGATAGTAGCCGATTCTCAGATTGACTAAAAAATTTCATAAGATAGGTCGGAAGTTAATATTCTTATAGACCAGTGCCGATAATTTTTGAAACCTAAAAAAATTACAGTAGGATGAAACCCATTAGAAAAGCAGGGGAATATGATCAAAATGAAAGGAAAAATAAATTACGGTCGATCTGAGGTCGGGAAGGGGTTTGAAAGATAGATAGTAGCCGATTCTCAGATTGACTAAAAAATTTCATAAGATAGGTCGGAAGTTAATATTCTTATAGACCAGTGCCGATAATTTTTGAAACCAAAAAAAATTACAGTAGTTTGAAACCCATTAGAAAAGCAGGGGAATATGATCAAAATGAAAGGAAAAATAAATTACGGTCGATCTGAGGTCGGGAAGGGGTAGGGGGGGGAGTTTTAAGGGTAAAAAACGGTTTATCTCGATTTCCGGCAAAACTACAAGTCCTATCGAAGAAAGTTGAATGGCAAAGTTGGAGGTAATAAAAAGATCTAAAACTTTTGTATTCACACATTTTTCACATAACCTCAAAATTTATGTGAAAAATTCAAAAAACCAAGTTTTTGGTTTTTTATTTTTATCTTTAACAAAAATATTTTTTTTTTAACGAAATTTGGTGAAAACTTACCTTTCTATGTCCCAAATACACTGTAATTTATTTGATTAAAAATATTTATTTGTTCACCTTATTTTGAATTAATATCGAAAAAACACCCTAATTTTCAATCGAAAATTCTGACGTCAAAATTTCAGCTTTTTTCAAAAAGTTGGTGTGCTTTCAGTTCGTTGAAATCTCTACTTTCCTATGGTAAAAAAATATATATATATTACCATAGTAAATCTTCACAGAAAACGCAAAAAATCGTATGCAGTAACGCCCAGACCTGTCATCCTTGGTTGGTTTTTTGAATTTTTCACATAAATTTTGAGGTTATGTGAAAAATGTGTGAATACAAAAATTTTAGATCTTTTTATTACCTCCAACTTTGCCATTCAACTTTCTTCGATAGGACTTGTAGTTTTGCCGGAAATCGAGATAAACCGTTTTTTACCCTTAAAAGTCCCCCCCCTACCCCTTCCCGACCTCAGATCGACCGTAATTTATTTTTCCTTTCTTTTTGATCATATTCCCCTGCTTTTCTAATGGGTTTCATCCTACTGTAATTTTTTTCACTTTTTATTTATTTTAAAGGCTATCTGCACTGGTCTATTATTAGACATTATAAAAATGAATAAGTATGACATTTGCGTGACATTTGATTGTACGGACTTTTATAATTAATCGATCTAATCGTACCACTATCCTGGCAAATAAACGATTTATCATTATTATAACAAAACAACAAAACATTTCGACTTATTTTTTATTTCACCCCTTATCGACGTTGTCGCTCCACTATTGAGCGCTTCCTAAGGCACATACAGCGCACTTTTTGTGAACCCTGTCCGTCCAGGTCCGAACCAAATTGACTTACGGTCCTGCAAGAAAAGAGCGTACCAATTCTTAAAGTGCGGCAACGCACTCGCGAGCCTTCTAGCATTGTAAGTGTCATATCACATATATCCATGCGAGCTTTTATCCCGTTTGCCCCTGCACTAAAAAAATGGACATGAAAACCTAAAGTTAGTCCAGAGAATTCATTGAGTGCAAACGAGATTCAAATTAAATTAAATATCGGATGAAAGAAGCCATAAAAATAAGATTACTTTGCCTTATCAAACTGATTGCGATTGTAAAGCAAAAATCATCTTTTCATCGTTTGGAATAGAATTATATCTAAAGATACTGAAAATAATGCTTACTATATACTTTTACCACAGAAATCTACCATTACGTCAACAATATAGAGTAGCTTTCATCAAAGTAACATATTGTTACGAGCTAGGGGATGGGATAGAAAACGCCGTAGATCCCTTCAAGGGTTTATTTTTTAATAAATCAATGAGGAATTTAATTACACTAAAAAGACACAAATTACACGCAGAAATACGCTATTTACCACACACAAAATATTGTCACTAATTACTTTAATTACGCTCACTTCACACAGTACTTTGTCACTTGTCTTCGCTATTCGCACTTTTCCCCTTCGATGGTAATGATAACTGAATGAACTGGTCGCGTTTCGGCTTGTTTATACAATATCCCTTGGAATAATCTTGGACGATGTCCGAGAACCCTCTAGGCAGAATTGCTACTGAGTAGCGATTGCAGAATTCTAGAACGTACGTACTCTTTATCTTTTTCGCATATTGCCGCGTCCTCGTCGTAAGGCATTCTAGAATGTTCAGTCTAGCTTCAAGAAAGTTACGTCTCATTAAAGGGGTATAACCAGTCCTGAAAACGCTTAAAAACGGGTTTCCTGAAAACTGTACCACTCGACTACACTTGCTCTGAAATAGCCTGAAATGTTTTAGTCTCCTGAAAACGAGGTTGTTTGATCCTACTGAAACGGATTACAGTCTACCCATCTTCGTAATAATATTAATATCAAGCTTTTCATTTAACGCGTTATTAATATTTGGTTTATATAAGATTTTTATAAGCATTATGTTTTTGCATATCGTGGCTACAGATTATGTCTAGTTTATACTACTACTTGTTTTTCTTCAAGTGTCTTGTCGGTGCGGCTTTAAATAAATAGAGATTATTTATTGCCAGGCCTAACCTGAGAAAGCAAATTTTATTTTCGGAAGTGGCCCCGACCTTGAGATCTGGCGCAACGCCAGCCCACAGCTGTAGTGAGATTTCAATAACCTAATTTCGGGAATAAGTAAAAGTTACACGAAACAGACTTTCGTCAGTGATATTCAATTGTTTTTCACGTTAAACATGATCGTCACTTGTTTATATTCGAGAACGCACCCTGTTCTACAAGTTTGTCAGTTTCAAACGCTCTGTGTTAAATTTGTATGAAAAGGTTTTGCGCTTAGTCTGAACTTGGTTAGTTTTAATATTTCGTCAAACTCATACTAAAGCAGTGTTTCCCAACGTGGGGCTTACTCTCCACAGGGAGCCCCCTCTTCGTAAAGGAAATCCGCGATTTTTCATTAAATATTTTTTGAAAATTTACTTACTGTGTTTCGTTAACAATTTCCTAGTGATATCTTCCTAAAATCTATCATTTAAGTTTCTTAGTGAACCATTCAATTTTTAATATTAAAAATAATTAATGTACCAAGGGAACATAATAATTTTAGAAAGGTTAAGGTAACATTGTACTACAGCTATTAATTTAAATGTTTTTAACGTCTTCTCACTACTAACTCTAAAACTGTACTGTTTCTCACCAATAAATATTCTGATTCCTAAGGAAGGTGTAAGTGTATTTTACACTTTACATTAGGGTTTTATTTAAATGGACTGAAAAATTACAATTATATTTATAGAGGTCAAAATTTTTTCGCCAAAACTACCGCCACATTCTATATTTCTACCATTCACGTAGTAAGTAAGAAATGTACGAACACACGCTTTAAGAATTTAGTATCAATAAGGCCCTTTAATCCTAATCCTTTAAAGTCTTTTAGTACTTAGATGAAACCTAGAAATGTAAAGAGATAAATAATTGGATTATGTCGTAACCTAATTAACTACTTAATTATATTAACTCTGCAAATGATGCAGGCGCCTTTAATTACAAGCTGTAATGGAATGTTAATTGATGCGTCGATAAATTGTTTTAATGAACATGAATGAACAATATTTATTTTTATTGATTGGTATTGTATTATTTGTATTATTAAATGTGTTGTATAACAGCGAACGGGCAGGAGGCTCATCTGATGCTAAGTGATACTGCCGCCCATAGACACTCACATTGCCAGCGGGCTCGCAAGTGCGTTACCGGCATTTAAGAATTGGTACGCTCTTTTCTCGAAGGACCCTATGTCGAATTGGTTCGGAAATACTTCAGTGGGCAGCTGGTTGCACATAGTAGTAGGCCGATTTACTGCAATTTATCACGCACATAGAAATAAAGTTCATTGGTACACGGCCGGGGATCGAACCTACGACCTCTGGAATGAGAGTCGCACGCTGAAGCCACTAGGCCAACTCTGTTCTAGGCCAACTCTGCTCTAGGCCAACCATCTACATTGATAAATAATTCATGACAGACGTTATATATAGAAGGATTTATATCAATTATACACTATATCTTGCTTAAGATATACACTGTTAGAATAATGTATCTATACATTGTAACGTAAGTCGAATAATTTATGAGCTTTGCGATGTAAGAAAAAATATACTTTATCGGGAGTTAAGTTTGGTGGCGGTTCTTGTAGATATGATCAGATATATGTTAAATGTTGCACTTTATTTGAAGCTGGGTAACAACTGACTTTAATAATAAAATTAAGGGTAGTGTGGTTTCGACGTGAACAAAAAACTATCTTGGCTTATTGAAGAGTTCGTAAATCTAAGTGAATGTTGTATTACAATTTATGAGTGAAGAAAAAAATAAAGGGCTCATATTGGCCTCAATTGTGCGATATTGTTTACATTTTTAATTATTAACTAATATATATATATAAATATGTAACTTAACTAATGCTAATTTACATAACTCGCGTGATGTGTAAATTGCTATAACTACTGAGATGGAAATCATCATGTTTGTCTACCACGCATCTGCGAGATATACTTATATGTGAAATATGAAGCCAAATATGGCGGCCAATTACAGGTCCGGATTTTAATGAGCCTAAAAATTTTGTAATTCGTTTTAAGCGTTAAAGGTAGTTTATTAACGGGTACTTTGAGGACGTGTGAACAGTGATGGCCTAGTGGCTTCAGCGTGCGACTCTCACACCTGAGGTTGTAGGTTCGATCTCCGGCTGTCCACCAATGGACTTTCTTTCTATGTGCGCATTTACCATTTGCTTCGAACGGTGAAGGAAAATATCATGAGGAAACCGACATGTCTTAGAACCAAAACGTCGACGGCCCAGGCACTGGAGGCTGATCACCTACTTGCCTATTACATTTAAAAATGATCATGAAACAGATTCAGAAATCTGAGGCCAAGACCTAAAGAGGTTGTAACGCCACTTATTTATTTATATTTTATTTATGAAACACTTTCGTTTTTCGTTTGTCTCGTCAAAGACCGCCCTCATATTTATTATATATATTTCAGTGGCATGGCGGAATTACATGTGAAGCGGCGGCTGCATCTTCATCAATGGGAGGCGCCGGTGCACCCTTACTTGCTGACTCTGAATTGATAAAACTCTGCCCAATGTGCCGAGTCCCCATCGAAAAGGACGAAGGCTGTGCCCAAATGATGTGCAAGAGATGCAAACATGTATTTTGCTGGTATTGTCTGGCCTCGTTAGATGTAAGTATTTTTTGATCATCATCAGATAAAGTCATCAGTTACATAAAATTATAGAAATAATAAAGCAGTTATTACAATTTTGTGGTCCAAATAAAAAATATTGATAAATGGCTGGGAGTTTGAATAAAAATATACTTACGAGTTTCTATTTGCTCAAGTCTATATTGGTACAATTTTTCGACTCATTGGTCTAGTGTACCCCTGACTGCGAATCTATGGGTCCCGGGTTCGATCCCCGGCTGAGACGAACATCGATGTGATGAGCATTTGGTGTTGTGCTTAGGTCTTGGGTGTTTAAAATATGTATTTATATGTCTATCTATCTATAATATCTATGTATGTATATCCGTTGCCTAGTACCCATAACACAAGCTTCACCAGCTTAGCATGGGACTAGGTCAATTGGTGTGAATTGTCTTTAAAAAAAAAATGTTTCCAGGACGACTTCCTCCTGCGCCACTATGACAAAGGGCCGTGTAAAAACAAACTGGGCCACTCCCGCGCATCCGTTTTATGGCATCGCGCTCAGGTAACAACCTTTTTAATATATCATAACAGTTGCAAAATGTCCAATTCCCAAAATGGGTTTAATTCGATTAAAGGCCGGCAACGCACTCGCGAGCCTTCTGGCATTGAGATTGTCCATGGGCGGTATCACTTAACATCAGACGGGACTTCTGCCAGTTTGCCTCCTGTTTTATAAAAACATATATCCAAAGAGATACAATTTTAATTCAAGCCGTTCCTGAGATGAGCATTTTAATTAAAAAAACTTAGAGATCGCCGGCAATCGAACTCGGTACCTATATATATAAGTGTGTGTGTGTGTATATATGTTAGTCACCAGTCCAAATATTTAGTAAATTTATATCTCATACTGGTTATCCTTCAATTACAGGTAGTGGGTATATTTGCTGGTTTCGGTTTGCTGTTGCTGGTTGCTAGTCCATTGCTGCTGCTGGCTGCGCCGTGCATTGTTTGCTGCAAATGCAGGTAAGGTCTTTTCTAATTTTATGTAAATTGTAAAATGAAAATAGCATATATATATACACTTATTACGGATATTTTAATTACCGATACAACGATACTTTTCGCGCTTTAAATATTGCAAACGAGGCACGGACTATCCGTGCCCGGGGAATCCCCGCGTTTTATTCAGTTTGTTGTCTCCTTCTCTCTCTCTCTCTCTTTCTTCACTTTAGTCGCTTTTCTGCTACTGCGCGTAGTATGTATTCGACACCCAATTAAACAAAATACAGAATTACAAAAATCTTATCAATATTAATTTTAATTATTAACAGTTATTTATTTTATATTAATATAATTATTACTTTTATTTTTTATTTTAATAACTTAACCTTAGAACTTATTCAAGGTGTGTGACTGTTTATATTATTTAATAAAAATTTAAAGCTTTAACCAAACTTTATATATTTTACCTTAATTTAATTTTGCATCCCTAACACTTATATATATAAAAAAATACATTTATTGCCAGTTCTCAAATCAAGGGCGTAGAAGAACTGGCAAAATTCCGACACTCTTTTAAATCGCCAACGGTTTTTTTTAAATACTTGTAATCCTGCCATCATGCTCCTCATCACATGTTAAAACAGTTAATTATTGTAATTAAATCCGAAACACAGAATTTTCAAATTAAATATACAGAATTATTATTCATAAGAAAACCATACCAACTAATTTTTTTACATTCAAATTAGACAGATCCGAAATTAATGTTCTAATAATACACTAACGGACCTGACAGACGTCTTCATGTACTCACATCATAAATAAATAAAAACATGTAATTTGTAAATCTAAACCATTCTCGAATACACATCACAACAAATTTAAAAAAAAATCGGTCCAGTCGTTAAGAAATTAAATGACGAAGATTTATATATAAAAGATTATTATCGAATTTAGTAATAATATTATAAATTAAAAGAAATTGTTTGATCCTTGCATCCTTTCAATTCGAGTTTACCCATACAAGGATAAACTAACTTTTAACATTAACTTTATTTTTTGTCATTAAATTTAATATAATATATGTATGTATGTAATAGTTAATATTTAGTAAACCAGCAATGAAGATGCCACTAAAATGCTGTGTACAGATGTAATTGGACTTCAGGTTTACAAATGTTGTTTAGTGTGTAATAACTGTATGTATTTAATCAATCTGTTTTCTGTTTCTGTACCAAAAATGTAAAAATAAAAAATAATATAAGCATTTAATTATTTCAGATTATGCAATCCAAACACAAAGAACTTAGAAGAGGTGGACGAAATCGAAAGCATCAGCCCCGGCCGAGAAGACGAGGACAGGACGCGGTATCTCGCCGAATGACGGTTTTAAACGAATTAATTAAAAAATTTAAAACTACCCTCACTTTAAAAGACCAGTACAAGCAACTGCGGTTAAATGTATTTCTTGCGTGACTGCGGTTTTTTCCCACTATTGTAAAACACAGAAATATTTATTGTATATATAGTACATTTATCAATTACATTATATACTAAAACCATAATCGTCTGCATTTACGTAACAAAAAATTTGCATTATTCTTTTTATCTCGTGCTGTTTTTATTATTGTCACGTGGTATTGCGGTTAACCGCTAGCGGGAATAAATCGGAGTGTCGCTTAATTTGAATATGGCTACAATATTTTAGAAAGTGCTGTTTTAGTCAGTCGATATTGTGTCAGAAAATGCGATGGTATAAATTATTTATTAAGTAAGATCTCGGTAAAAGATGTACTTTACTAGTAGACATACAATTGTACATATGTAGATTATGTAAGAACCGAAATCTAATTTAGATGAATCATCGAAAAGGCATTTTAAAAAATAATTTAAGACGCAAGGTAACTTAAAAAAAATCCTGAGAAAATTAGTTATGGTAGCAAAATTAAGCCTAATTTTGAAAGAAACAAAACTGCATTTAGAAACTTGAAAAGCTGGGATTTGAACCCGCTATTTTTTTTTGAAGTACCCTCATTTGAAAAAAAATCCGAACATAACTTAAACTCATAAATTTCGCCTAATTTCGAGACCGTTAAACAGATTAATGAAGTAACTTTTCAGTTGAGAAAAAAAGGAATTTCCTTCTTGAAGTAGTTTCATCAAAATCGGCTAAGTAATTTTTAAAAAAATATTCTGGTTACTATTCACGCCCTTGTACTAAACGTTTATCAATAATTGGATTGTCCCATGCCCCATTTGTAAACAGCAACAACCGACAATAAACGGTAATCCTAATATGGGCAAAATCACTTTTTTTTACTCCAACTTGTAGCAATTATCATTTCGCCGGGAATCGACTGTCGGACTTCAACATAAACATTTACATATAGTGATCAATTTTGAACTTCGCCCGTCTTCGTAGGGTCTGCATCACCTGTGCTGAATTCGAGGTTTCTGTTTACCAATATTATGACAGATTATGTTCCATTCCTTAATTCCTTGAGAAATTATGGAAAGGTCACCGACCCCAAAATAAAACAGTAACGGAATATAAAAATTAATAAAATCAAAAGTTCATAACGAAGTCAAAGTGTGTAATGTTAATTTTCCATCATTAAATCAGTAATGAGGTTTATATTATAGACTTGGTCGTAAAATCACACATTATCATAAGAAGCAAGTGACTTTTCTAGTACAGATTGGTTTTAGGAATCATAAATAATACGTCAACAAAAAAAACTAATTAGTTTTTTTTAACAAGATGATTTCTGTCGAGCTATAATGACGTAAGTGTTGTCACACACAGCAGACCAGATAATAATTCTGCAGCAACATAATATCACACGGTGGTTCGGTTTCCTAAATATATAAAAAAATGCGTTTATTAATTTGACAACAATTCATTATAATGTGTAAGATTCGGGAACTAATAATTTAATTACTCTTTTTTTAAATGCATTATGAATCTAATATATAAAATTCTCGTGTCACAATGTTCGGTCCCATACTCCTCCGAAACGGCTCGTCCGATTCTTATGAATTATTTTATGCATATTCAGTATGTCTGAGAATCGGCTACTATCTTTCAAACCGCTAAGTGACAAGGGGGGTTCAACCCAAAAATGTTTTTTTTTTATTTTTAAAAAAAAAGAATATTTTTTTATGATACAGCATACAAAAATACGTACAACCCTAATTTTCCTCTACGATCAACCCTACTTTTTATTATTGTAGTTATTTTTTAACTTAAAAAAATGATTCCTAGAATTAATATGTACATGTCAAAACAAACGTTTGCCGGGTCAGCTAATGAAATTATATAACTATCCATTTTAGTTGTTCTTAAAATAGTGCTTCGGCATTTTTTTGCAAATCCCATTACGGCACATGATGTGGTAATGTTTACTGAGAAAACTTAAATTTTCTATGATTTACACAAGTACTTAAATTACATATAATAAGTTATATATAAAAAAAATTGCGCATCTAATGACAGTGGCCAACTATAACTTAGCATTGTTTAGGATTTGGTTATACACTTCTTGCACATTACCCTTAATATTTTTTTTTTTTGGATTTTTCCTTACCTAGGGTTGCCTGGAAGAGATCGCTTGACCGCCCATTGCATCCCTTATAATTTTTATGTTATTTGTTTTTATTTTAAGGTATAAATATAAAATATTGAATCGCGGTGTTCTGCGCCTAATCACTTGCGGATAATGTGTGTGACCTTGCGTGTTTGACGAATTTCACTAGTAATTTATTCGTAGTTTTTGTTTCTTATTTGACTGATTTACTAAAATGAGACTGAGTAAAGTTCTGTTGGAATGTTCCTCAAATTTAAGTGTTGACTTTGACTTTCATATAGTGCCACAAACATATCAGATCCTTTATCAATTTAACAACCGGATCGGATGAGTTGTGGCCCTATGTGCTATATTTGAGGATAATACCATCTATAACACATTCTTATTGAGTCAATAAAAATAAAATATACATTTGAATAAAATTAATTGTAATTATTGTAACAGTCCCCTAAGAGGAAACCGATTGGACTATAAAATCACAATTTTGCTTACCTGATCTCGAGTCGTACTTATTTATTCACGCCTTGACTGATAACTTGTTATGTCTAAAATATCCCAGTCCTTTATAATACGGTTCAAAAATGCTAAATTTTACATATTTTCGTCTATAATATTATTTTTAATTCCGTAGAATTCTGACAGCTATCATTTTTTGGTATGTCAGAGATTACAAACCTTTTTGCCCGGGCACATTTTTCAATTTCAACACGAGTCTGAATATCTGACTCTATACATACATTTTATTTGTTAGTTTATTAAGTGCGGTGCTCAACATTAACAGTGGTTTTACGGCGACTGATAAATACGTCCCTTTTCATCACAAACAGTAAAGATATCATTTTATTTTTTAAAAAAGGTTTACTAAACCTGGAATTGGTAGGCAGTGATGCCAGCTAAAGAATAAAATATAGTAATTAAAGTTAAGTCGTGATATTGAAATATTTGTTATTTTTGTATTAGGTCACTTGAATAAGTAAATATTAAGATTTACCTTTTTGTAGGTAAACCATAAAAAATACGTAGCATTTTATTTTATTGTCCTCAAATGGGTCAAATTTGTCACTTTTTCGGTGGAGAACTTTTTAGTAACAACATTTATGAAATGTCATAATTCTACGGGATTAAAAATCAGAGTATATATTGGAGTAGGCAATAATCCGTATAATCACCATCACAATTCGGAATACTCTTCAGAATCAAGGTATTAATTTTGGTTGGAAATTAGGACATTGCATACACAAACCATGGAACATCAACTTCATACTACATAATGAAGTCTCTTCCTTGGTATAAAGTATATTTTACAAAAGTGTTTTTAATATATGAAACTTATTTAACCCCAATATTTCCATACAAAATGCGCTTAGCGTACATAGAATAGTTTTATTGTAATAATAATGTAATTGTGTGATTAATGAGAGTATTTATTCTACAGTGAGCAAAATAGTATATATTTAAAGCGATAAAGAATTATTTTGATCACTGATTATGTATTAGGTTCGTTTTACAAGACTACTCAAATATAGAACTAGATGAAATTGTATCCACAGTTTAAAACTGTTATTTGTGTTTTAAGGGAGCGTTCAAGTATTAGGTAACGCAATTTTTGGAGATTATTGACCCCCCCTCCCCCATGTAACTCGCCGTAACGTTTTTCAGTACCCAAGTATAGTAAAAGGTTTCGTGACCACCTAGTGACTCTTCAGTTACTATTATGTGGTGTAAGTCGAAATTAATTTTATTATTATATTTAATCCCCGCCCCGCATCGTAACGTTTTACAAAATGAACCCCCCCCCCCCAAATTCGTTACGTAATACAAACACTCCCTTACTAAATGTATTTTGTAAATTATATTTATTGTTAATGCATGGTATGTTTATTGCTTTATCAACAAATTCTTACAAAATTTGGAGATTCAGGTTTGAGAAATGATTTGTAAACCGAACCTAAAGTGTGCTAAGTGTAACTGCAATGCAGTGAGAAACAATTCAAATATTTACACATTATTTTTCTAATCACTTGAATAAAAATCAAAATCATTGTAACACACTGCTTTCCATGTGTGCGCTCACAAGAGCCTTAACAATATGTTTAAATCTAATATTTATGTCTTAATGTAAATAATAATTGTACTTAATATGAGGTTCGATGTAATGGATTCACTCTGTGCTCAAAATTCAATCTATTATTTTGAGAATGTAGTGGAGGGTATATCATAAAATAAACTTGTGATGAATGTGGGTAGTTTCTTATGTGCAGAAACTGATCAAAACGGTATCAATCATTGCACAATTGTATGATATAACACTGATAGCCATTTCATTTAGTCTTGGTGATTATATGTTTAACCTACACATTATCAATGCTCATAGTAACCCACAATTCAGTTGTATTGTCTATTTTAAAATGGTACATTTATAACAATTCTAACCCCTTAGTCATTACAAACGACCCTCGTTAGCTTGTCGTAGCAAGCTAGAGAAGCATTTGTAGAATTATCCAAGAATGTCTATAGATTTTAGATGTAAGGTTAAGATAAGTTCTCAATATTGACTTTATTTACGTCCATTTTGATTTTTTATTGCTTTACATCTCGGTTGACTACAAATCATAGTGGAATGTCGAATTTGTATGGACAGATGTGTAAAGCATTTAATCTTAATAATGTCCTTTAGGAATCCTAAGTGCAATCACTTTGGTCCTTTTAGTTTCTCATTATTTTGTATATATGAAAGAAAAGATATTTTTTGTTATTAATATTTGTAAATGTAGTTTTATTTTGTTGAAAGAATATTAACTTTCTGTTGATAGATATAATAAAGAACTTTTTGATGACTCTAAATGAAGTTTTAACAATCCCTTTCCATAAAGGAAAAAAAACACAATCCCTTTAGTTGTGCTGTGGTTCAATCTGCCACATTATATGTATATCCATGCCACAATATCTAACACTTTTCGATAACTGCAATATCTATACAAACACACACACATATATCCAACATAAAATTTTTAACATAAGCATGTAGGCCCTACAAAGTTTAAAAAAAAAAACTCCAAGCTTATAGTATAAACTATAAACACCCATAATTTTGATTATGTAGGTAGAATTATAAGGTAATTATTTTTTTAGCAATTAGATAAGTTATAGCTACATATTGTTATTCTAAAATGGCACTCCATATAGACAAATAAAAAATAGTATCAAATAAAACATTTATTTACATATTTATACCTAATTCAATGCTAAAGCTTAGGACATGAGAGGTGAATAGTTTACCACTTTCTTGAGAGACCAGCAGTTGAATCAAAAAGCAAAGGATGTTTGAATTCTCCCCGCATATCAACCATATAATGCATAGAGTGATTCTTAACTTTTAGAGGAAGTTGAACTTTAGCAAACTTCCTATCTTCTTTACAACATACATTCTCTAAAGGAACTTTCATAATTCTATTCTTTCCAAAAGGTGTGTAAGTTACAAAGGTAAGATGTCTTCCACCTTTGTTGAGAATTAGATATCGAACTGATTTAAGTGTAAACATCCATATCATCCCCAGTGAGCCAGTACCTACAATTAAGATTTGGTTAATATTGTATTGTTATAAATTATAAATGATTATAGTGCCTTGTACGTACACCAGCATCTGAGAGAAAGGAAAAAATTAGGGACAATCTGACTTAATTCGCAGAAATCAGACAGCATTGTTAAGATTTATATTCAAATCATAAAAATGCCAAAGCAATAAAAAGCTATGTTTACATTTTACTGTAGCAGTAGCAAAACTACTTAAAATTATAATATAAGTGATTTAAAACAGAAATATATAACAACCTACCGACAAGAAGAGCTATAGCTCCTAAAGTATTCTTGTACTTATTTTCACCTAGATTGATTTTCCTAAACCATGGAGTTTCTTCATCCTTCATTATTGATGAATCCACAGGAGCATCTCTCAAATTCTTTAAGGCAAACACTCCTAAATAGCACCAAAATATGTATTGCACAACAGCGAATACATTCATATACCTAAAATACTTTGGGTTTTCGTATTTAAATAAAATTACATCCTTCGTTACTTTGGTATTAACATCATGTATCGGTTTATTAACAGTGGAACGAAATCTATGACCATTATTTTTATGTATATAATATTGGGGAGAATGTCGAAGGGAAATAGCTATTCGTTTCAATATTGAAAACGAAAATGGTAAAAACATCTTAATCGTTTACTTCTTTAGAATTTATTTGGAATTCAAAATTCACATTATAAATTCTACACATAACCTCAATCTAAAAATTCAAAACACTCATTTTTTTTTTTTTTTTTGGAGTTTATGGCCTGGTATCTAGACCTTTCAAAACACTCAAGGACTCAACAGCTGACAGCAAATAAAATAGTAGACTAGAGAAATTTTATCAATTCTTAATAATCCGAAGTCTGTGTCTATAGATAAAGACCACAGACAAAAAGGACAATGAAAACGCACCAACGTAAAGTTGGATATTTTTACTTTCACACACTTAAATATTCTGGCACATCTAAAATTAAAGTTTATTGTATTTTAAATATTCCTAAAGCATAAAGGTTTCACAAGTATTGAAATTGAATAAAATTACATAATCCGCTATAATATTTCTCAAAATTTTATATTTAGAAATAAAAATTAGTTTCTGTTTCAAATTTATTTATGTTAAGTTATTTAACTCCATGTTGCATTAAAAACCAGTAAAATTATAGCACTTAAATAATTGGGAGGGCAAGCAGTGGCCTTATAGCTTTCAAGCGATCTCTTACATTAGAACAAGGTAAGGTCACGCGTGTGTTTCTTATACACGTCACTTGAAAACCCACGCGAAAAAAAAGTACTAATCAGTTGCTAAACGAATACTTAACAAGTTTCCTTACAATATTTACATTATATATAAGACATTATTCGTTTTGGGTCTGGTAGGATACACCCAGCTACAGGTATGGAGGAATCTAGCTATTACTCCTGGACCTATTTTAAAATCCTAACATGTAGAGCGCATAGTGCAGGAATATTAGAGAGTCTGGAGCTTCGTACACCGATTAACCACACTGACTCTAGGCATGGAAGATGATAACGATTATTGCTGGCTGTGCCGCAAGAGCGAACGAATTCAATAATAAAGTTTAAGCTAAAAATAATTAAGAAGGTGAAGCAGTGATTTGAAGTAAAAAAAAAATAATTACTTTTTTTAACATTTCATTTTAGATTTTGCAAATAAGTTTTAAGTCACCACTCACCAGTTTACGGTTATAAGTTTGTTAAGGCCGATTTACATTATCTTAGTGTTTAGGAGAGTGCTTTAGTACAAGTTGAAAGGCAAGTTCTTTAGTGCTTCAGTGCGTTGCGAGTGAACGTTTACATTTCTTCCAGTAGAGTATCATTACAGCGCCACAATGAACGCGCAACGACGTCGGCAAATACGCTCTATTCTACGCAAAATACTAACTGTAGTTATGGAACAAATAGAAGACGAGATTTTATTCGAAATCAATAAACTAAATATAAATAATAAACAAAATAGCTTCTTTTAAGGCAGTGTATGCCGAATGCCTAGCCGGTTTGTTTTTAACGTTCCACAAACATTCGTGAACAACATATTCAGACACAAATTTGATAGTTGTATCTTCCGACCATTTAGCCATCTATAAAAATCTAAAAACACGCACGCGTTTCACGGCACTTATGCACCTAAAGATTTGACTAAATTACGTCTTTACACACAACGAGGGAAGATCTCGGGGGGTGCGCAGGCGTGGGTGGGGTATCACTTGAAACAGAAATAAAAAGCGATTCTATTTTGATTCAACTTGAAAGTCAAGTAGAACCGTACTAAAGCAAGTAGCGTTTACATGTTTCAACTAAAGTACTATCCTAAAGCACTCTCCTAAACACTAAGATAATGTAAATCGGCCTTTATGTCAGTAGTATCATATTAGCTGTGTACGGTCACAGACAAGTGTTGATTGGTGATCTTGGAATGAATACTTACTTTTAACTTTATAGTTTATGAATAACTTGGCGTCTCTGTCAATTTATTCACGGTCGTGTTACTTTGCGAATTTATCGAATAAAAATGTTATTTTGCAAAAGTTACTAGCATTTGCTCTAATATTGTCTTGTTGACAAGGCAATTAAATTGGAAACGCGTTGATCGCGTACGATTTATAAGCACAACTTACAAGATGGCTGATATAAAGGTAAAGAGGTCCGACTTGGCGGCATTTTGATCAGTAACGGTCAATTCTTATTAAATTGTTTTTGGCACAATATTACAATGCCTTACATTTTACTCATTAATATGTTAAATACCTTTTTTTGATTCGTAAAATAAGAATATGTAATTTAAATGCACGGAGTTTTTAGATTACAACTTCTTTAATTTGCATTGGATGATGCTTGGACTATTATATGGCGGGCATTATATTGATAAATACACCAATAATTTATCAGTATTACCCACACAAATATTGGTTACTGAATTTCTGAGAATCATACTGAAGTTGATATTGTATCTCAGCTATGTACGTCTAATAATGGCATAAAATATTTAATTTAAAATTTTACTTATTCATTATTTCTTGTTAGGTATTTATTTGAAATTAAAAGAAAATTTATATCATGTGTAATATTTCTCATAACTTGTTAAACTTGATTTCAGTCAATGTTTCAAAAAATTAACAATGGCCCACAGAATGGTACTAAGGACGCTACACCCCCCAAAAACCAAAAGGGTAGTATAGAAAAGACTTATCAGAAAAAGTCACAGCTTGAGCACATACTTCTTAGACCTGATACATACATTGGGTCTGTTGAACGGGCCACAGAAACTATGTGGGTCTTTGATAAGAGTAAGGAGTGCATGGTGCAGAAGGAATTAACTTATGTACCAGGTTAATGATTTATATTTATTTATGTTATCTTAAAAGCTCTTGTTCATATAAGTACCTCTAATGCAATAATAAAAAAGTACATATATCTTAGTATATTTCATATAAGGAACATTTAAAACAGGTGAAACTTGTTATTTCAGGCTTGTACAAAATATATGATGAAATATTAGTAAATGCAGCTGATAATAAGCAGAGAGACCCTAAGATGGATGTTATAAGGATTGAGATCAACCAAGAACAAAATACAATTTCTGTATATAATAATGGATGCGGGATTCCAGTAGTCATGCATAAAGATGAAAAAATGTATGTTCCCACTATGATTTTTGGACATTTGCTGACATCATCTAATTACAATGATGAAGAAGAAAAAGTGACTGGTGGCCGTAATGGTTATGGTGCAAAATTGTGTAATATATTTTCTACAAAGTTTACAGTTGAAACTGCATCTAAGCAATATAAGAAACATTTTAAACAGACTTGGGGATCTAATATGACAAAAGCTTCTGAGCCAAAGGTAAAAGAATCTGGCAAAGACGATGATTTTACAAAAGTGACATTTAGCCCTGATTTGGCTAAATTTAAAATGGAGAAATTGGAAGACGATATTGTATGTCTAATGTCACGACGTGCGTACGACGTAGCTGCGTCAACAGCAGGTGTCAAAGTGTATCTCAATGGAGAAAGGCTCAAAATTAATAAATTCAAAGACTACATTGATTTACACATAAAAGGCAAAGAGGATGAGGCTGGACAACCGCTGAAGGTTGTCTATGAAAAAGTAAATGAACGGTGGGAAATTGCTCTCACCCTCTCCGACAGAGGTTTCCAACAAGTTTCATTTGTAAATTCTATTGCTACCACTAAAGGAGGTAAGCATGTTGACACCGTAGCAGATAGTATTGTGAAAAATGTTCTGGAAGTATTAAAAAAGAAAAATAAAGGTGGTGTGAACATAAAACCTTTTCAAGTCAAGAATCACATGTGGATTTTTGTCAATTGCCTCATTGTAAACCCAACCTTTGATTCACAAACCAAAGAAAACATGACACTCCAAGCCAAGAGCTTTGGATCAAAATGCACTTTCTCAGAGAAATTTATTACGGCAGTTTCTAAGAGTGGCTTAGTAGAATCCGTATTGACATGGGCTAAGTTTAAAGCTCAGAATGAACTTGTGAAAGCTTCTGGTAAAAAGCAGAGCAAGTTGAAAGGTATACCTAAGTTAGAAGATGCTAACGAAGCGGGTACAAAGAATTCACATTTGTGTACTTTAATTCTTACCGAGGGAGACTCAGCTAAAACGTTAGCTGTATCGGGGTTAAGTGTTGTCGGGAGGGACCACTATGGGGTGTTCCCACTAAAGGGTAAACCTTTAAACGTCCGAGATGCTTCACATAAACAGGTTCTCGAGAATGTTGAGATAAATAATCTCATAAAAATCTTGGGCCTTCAGTACAAAAAGAAGTACAACTCGATAGACGATTTAAAGTCACTTCGTTACGGCAAAGTGATGATAATGGCCGATCAGGATCATGACGGATCCCATATAAAAGGATTGATCATAAATTTTATACATCACAATTGGCCCGAGCTGTTAAAACTGCCGTTTTTGGAAGAATTCATTACGCCGATTGTCAAGGCGACTAAGAAAGATAAGGAAATATCATTTTACTCATTACCCGAGTTTGAAGAATGGAAGAATGAAACGGACAATTATCACACCTACAATATCAAATACTACAAGGGTTTGGGTACCTCCACTGCTAAGGAGGCTAAAGAGTATTTCCAGAATATGGAGAGGCATAGGATAAGGTGATTTTCTTTTATTTATTTTGACCCTATTTGATTTTATTTAGCTTTTATGTTAAAAGGCCGGCAACGCACTTGTGAGACTCCTGGCAATATGAGTGTTCATGGGCGGCTGTAACTTAACATAAGGTGAGCTGCTCGTGCTTGTTTGCCTTCAGTTACATAAAAAAAAATATTTTTGTTTATCATCATTATTCATTGCCTTTATGAAATTAATATTAATATAATTATGGGGAATTTAATAGTGATTTTTTGGGTAAATATTTATTTATTTACACTTTGTTGCATTAAAATATAAAAATTTAACATAATTAAATGTAAAAGTGGGCAACCGGCGGCCTTATCGCTTTCGAGAGATCTTTTCCAGGCAACCACTGTGAGAAAAGAAAAAATATATTACAAAATATAATAAATATTTAATTTTACTTTATTAGATTTAAATATGCGGGTGCAACGGACGACCATCACATAGAACTAGCGTTCAGCAAGAAAGGAGCTGATCAAAGGAAGGAATGGCTGACCAGCCACATGGAGGAAGTCAAGCGACGAAAGGAGATTGGATTACCAGAACGATATCTTTACACCAAGGAAACTAAGACCGTTACATACTCTGACTTTGTCAATTTGGAGCTGGTTCTCTTTTCTAATGGGGATAATGTGAGGTAATTATAGAGATAGTAATAATAATATAGACTTCTATTCAGATCGACTTAAGTACCGCGATCAAGGCACCGTTCTCACTCATGCGTTATATGGGGGACGCATAACGCGTTATAGGGGCAAGATACTGCGTTATATGGGGGATGCAAAATGCGTTATAGGGGAAAATTATGTGTCATATGGGGGACGGTAAACGCGTAATAGGGTTAAATACTGCGATGTATGGGTGACGCAAAACACGTTAAAGGGGAAAATAATGTGTCATATGGGGGATGCAAAATGCGTTATAGGGGAAAATTATGTGTCATATGGGGGACGGTAAACGCGTAATAGGGTTAAATACTGCGATGTATGGGTGACGCAAAACGCGTTATAGGGGAAAAACTGAGTTATATGGGGGACGGAAAACGCGTTATAGGGGGCAATACTTCGTTATATGCTAGACGCAAAACGCGTTATAGGCGAAAGATACTGAGTTATATTGGAGATGGAAAACGTGTTAAACGAAAACGCGTTAAGGGTAGAAAATACAGCGTTATATGGGTGACGGAAAACGTGTTATACGAAAACGCGTTAAGGGTAGGAATTACAGCGTTATATGGGGGTCGAAAATCGCGTTATAGGGGGATCACTGTAACAATGGCCATGCATCACGTGCCGTGTGCAGTATTTATTACATGGCACAAGTAAATATATTTTCTTTATGTAATTTCTGTATCTACATATTCCAGATCTATACCATCTATGATAGACGGGTTGAAGCCAGGTCAGCGGAAAGTGATATTCACCTGCATCAAACGTAACGACAAACGAGAAGTGAAAGTCGCACAATTGGCTGGTTCAGTGGCTGAACACTCGGCTTATCATCATGGTGAGTTGGTCACACAGCTTCAATAAATTGATAAAAAAATTGCAACACCTTTTCGTATATAGATTACAATTTAAATTACTAATAGAAAAGTTGTCATGCGGGATTTTTTGTTCAGGAGTTCTCTGAATCTGTTTATAAAGAATATTTAAGATGACCCGACAATCGTTTCGCCATGTATATTATTTCTAAATAACATTTTTTAGTGAAATAACAATAACTATATTATAATAAAAAATTGGGGTTGATCGTAGAGGGGGGGAAATTAAGGGTTGTATGTATTTTTGTATGTTGTATCTTAAAAAAACAAAAACAAAAAATGTTGTCTAATAAATAAAATAAAAATTTAGGGGACCTTAACATTCAGGGGGATGAAAAATGGATGTTGTCCGATTCGCAGACCTAACCGAAACAAAATTTCGTGAAAATCGGTCGAGCCATTTCAGAAGAGTTTAATTACAAACACAGTGACACGAGAATTTTATATATTAGATATTATTAATTAAATATTCGAAGCCATTTCAGAAACTGAAAATATTAAAAAATAATTAAATATCCAGTCTAGTTTTGCCATCTTAGATTCATTTAAACAACTTGTCATTTCGTAACGTCCAATAGCGATACCGGCATTAATATTTAAAAAAATCTAGTGGTTTTTCAAGAATAGGTCGTAGGTTCGATCCCCAGCTTTGCATCAATGAACTTACTTTCTATGTGCGCATTTAATAATAGCTCAGACGGTGAAGGTAATCGTGAGGAAACCGACATGCCTTAGGCGGCCCCTAGCTAGACCTACAATAACATTGTACAATATATTTAATTGTGCAATGAGATTGAATTGCGTTTTGAATCCAATCCAATCGTTCAATTATTGCGCAATCTTCAATATTACCCCTAGACGATTAATTATATTGCTCAATTTTCAATAGTGCGCAATATAATTGATCGTCGAGTCTAGACTCTAGGGGCTGCCTTGGACCCAAAAAGTCGACGGCGTGTGTCAGGCACTGGAAGCTGCTACTTGTATTATATTGAAAAATGATCATGAAACAGATCTAGTAATATGAGGGCCAGACCTATAGAGCTTGTAGCGCCACTGATTGATTTTATATTTGTAAATTCAGGTTTATTAAACTTCCGTGTTTTAAACCTAATAACTCCTTACAGGTGAACAATCCCTGGCGATGACAATCGTAAATCTCGCACAAAACTACGTGGGTTCCAACAACATAAATTTGTTAGAACCCCGTGGTCAGTTCGGTACTCGCTTGTGCGGAGGCAAAGACTCGGCCAGTCCCCGTTACATCTTCACGCTGATGTCACCACTCACGAGACTGGTGTTCCACCCTCACGACGACCCTTTGCTACTGGTATGTATTAATAATAATATTATTTTCACATAAGACGTAAAAATATAAGGAATTTATGTATGCAATTTGGTTTGAGCGATTTCTTGTAGACAGTTTTTTTGGCCAAAACAATTGTTGTGCAAACTTTTTGATAGATTTTATAAGACAGATAAATTGTATAAACAATTTTGAGATTTTTACTTTTTTGTTATATTTTTTTTTTGTGAAAACACATTACACAGTACAATAAAGAAACGTGGATAATGTCATGGAGGTAGTGTATAAAAAAATTAATATTGTGGGTACTAAAAAATACACGTTATTTTTGGTTGGAGGGGTTTTAGTCTCAAACCTCACCAAGTATCACCATGATCACGTGATTAATGGACGGCCCCTTCACAGATTGTATCGGATTTACACTAAAACTGTGGTGAAAAATAACTCGATGGACATTTTCAGCAACTCCATAAAGATCTTTTGTTGATTCGTTTTCGAATTGTTGTGTTAATTATTTTTTATTATTATTCCTACATAATTATGTAATTTTCAAACGTGTATATCCTTAACATAACATACTTTCATAAGTAAGTATTCTCATTTGAGAGCTGTTAAAAAAAATCCTAGTTATGTGATGAGCAATATATGTCAAGTAACCAATTTAATGGTGAAATACATTTATTTGACAAAACGGTAAAAATTAGGTGTGATAAAATTAAAATATGTGTTTGAACTTAAGCTTTTTATGTATATAACTTTGAATCTTCTGTATTCAAATAAACAGAAATTAAAAAATCTCTTCCAATTATAAGTGTATTAAATCATAATTTCTGTATTTTGTAGCACGAGTTTGAAGATAACCAGAAAATAGAACCAATTCACTACGCTCCCATACTTCCGATGGTATTGGTGAATGGAGCAGAAGGAATCGGTACTGGATGGTCTACGAAGATACCTAATTACAATCCAAGGGATATTGTTGCTAATATACGGTAATGATTGCTTAATCTTAAGATTTTAATGGTTATTTTAACGATCAAATATGTAATAAAATATTAAAACAACTTAACTAACTAATATCGATAAAAGCAGTGTTGGCCTAGTGGCTTCAGTGTGCGACTCTCATCTCTGAGGTCGTCGGTTCGATCCCCGGCTGTGCACCAATGGACTTTCTATGTGCGCATTTCACATTTGCTCGAACCGTTAAGGAAAACATCGTGAGGAAACTGACATGTCTTAAACCCAAAAAGTCGACGGCGTGTGTCAGGCAGAAGAGGCTCATCACCTACGTGCCTATTAGATTGACATGAAACAGATACAAAAATCTGAGGCCCAGACCTAAAAAGGTTGTAGCGCCACTGATTTATTTTTTTAAATATCTTTGTTAAAGGCGTATGCTTGATGGCGAAGAACCGAAACCAATGCACCCCTGGTACAAAAATTTCCGCGGAACCATAGAGAGCTTCGGTGATAAATACGTTATTTCCGGCGAGGCCGCCATTTTGCCCAACGACAAGATTGAAATCACTGAACTTCCGGTTGGCACGTGGACACAGAATTATAAAGAAAATGTTTTGGAACCCCTTTTGGGAACGGATAAAGTGAAACCTGTTATATCTGAGTATAGGGTGAGTTAATTTTTTAAAAATTATTATTAAACAAATGGTTGTCTTTAAAGTCGGTTTACGGACGATAGTTTAAAGTGACAACGTCATAACAAAACATTGATAAAATGATTGCATTAAGTCTTCGAGTGGAAGAGAGATAGTTGCGGCGCATGCGTACATAAGCGTAATGGGACAACGAGTGTAACAGGACATTGAGCGTAACGGGACAATGGGTCATGCTTTTTCGTGCGTTCAGCCAGCGTTGTCACGTATTAAATTTAATAATAACAAAAATTTGTGATAAATTAAGGGAATTTGAAATGAGTTACTATTAAAATTATGTAATTTTATATTTATGGTAATTGTCACTGACATGTTAATCAATCTGTGACCATGTAGGTTACTCGTAAAGCAAAATTTAAAACCTTAACTTACTATAACTACATTACTTAAAATGTGACATATGCGTGATTGAATATATTGGAGTTTAAGTGTAAATTTCTTTATAAATAACTAGCCGTTTCGCGCCCGCTTTGCTGGACGAATTAAAATAAATTTTATGTTTCATTATTTTATTTTTTTTCATATTTTTATTATTCTTCTTTTTAACTTCCCGCTAAGAAAATGATGAGTTTTTAACAGATGTTGACGTTTAGAGGTTCTAGGAAGCCTCCCCGAATGTTTCCGCGGTGAAGTCCGTATGGATAAATTTTCATAAAAGTAAAACAGCAATAAAAAAATGAAGGAACGTTGGAATTAAAAAAATAAATAGCCATAAACCATGTAGGAAAAATTTGGTGGTAGTTTCATGCCGATACGATCAGTGGTTTAAGCGTGAAAGAGCCTCAAACGAACACCATTTTCATTATATATATATAAAGATATCGCGCATACCTTAAACACTTATTAACTGATAAAAATATTTTCAGGAATACAATACAGACACGACAGTTCGCTTCGTCGTGTCCCTTTTGCCGGGAAAACTCGCCGAAGTAGAGGCTGAGGGCATCCACAAAGTGTTCAAATTGCAAACCACCATCTCTATGACTTGTATGAACGCTTTCGACCACAACAACTGCTTAAAGAAGTAAGTAATATTTAATCTTGTGCAGAGAATTCTTTATTTATTGAAGTTATACTTCTTTAGGCGCGTTATGAAAAATTTATGAGAGTGAAATTTTAAGATGCGCGCGCACCGTGACACAAAATTATCAGTATGAAGATGCCCACTAACGAATTCTTTTTAAACCTACCGGGCGGCGAGCTTGCGCGAGCGAGATGGGAATAAGACAATATAAAAGTAAAAAGAAATAGAATATGCGTGAAGTTAGCAGCTATGACAAGAATTATTATGAATGACCATAATGACCTTTGTTGTACCTTTTAAACAAATAAAGGACTTTTAATTATTTTTTCAAAGCAATTTAGCAATGCTTTTTCATAAAGACCTATTGTTACTTAGTTAAAAGGTTATGAAACATACCTTATACCATTAGTTATTAAATTGAATGAATAGTATAATAAAATAATAATAATTATTATTATTAATATTAATTAATAATTGAATTATATATTAAATATTTAAAAAAAATAAAGAAAGTCAAAGAAGTATAACTTCATACACGCACCCTTTTTTTTGTTTATATATATATTTCAATCTTAAATTTCCTGTAAAAAATTCACGACAAAACATAGTTTAACTAACTCCTATTAATAACTCCAGATTCGACAAAGTAGAAGAGATCCTGCGGCAGTTTTACGACGTCCGATTGCGATACTACGCCAAGAGGAAGGAATTCCTCGAAGGGCAACTGCAAGCGGAGGCAGACAAACTGACAAACCAGGCTCGGTTCATCGTGGAGAAGTGTGACAAGGGGTTGGTGGTCGAAAACAAGAAGAGAAAGGTGATGGTGGATGAGTTGATCAAACGAGGTATGTTGATTTGCCTGTTTGATAGGTGTTGTATAACTTTGACCGCGCACCACAACTTTGTGGAACCAGCTGCAAACAACTTTTTCCAAACCAATTCGACTTAGGGTCCTTCAAGAAAAGAGCGTACCAATTCTTAAAAAGGCCGGCAACGCAGTCGCGAGCCCTCTGGCATTGAGAGTGTCCATGGGCGGCGGTATCACTTAACATCAGGCGAGCTTCCTGCTCGTTTGCCCCGTTCTATAAAAAAAAAACTTTCGGATTGTAGGACCAAAATTCTGTGGGTAGGGTGGATGCTATGCATGAGACGGGATTCGCTGTCAGTCACGTTCAAAATTAAAAAAAAAGAGTAATTATTCCGTTTTAGCTATTGTATTCATCTGTCTCTTTCTATTGCAGTATAAACCCAACTCGACAGAAAGAGATCGAAATTGCTTTGGTTCAGACTTAGTTTTCTTAGAGTAAACAATTTTCCGAAAAAAAGTAAATTTCGGTTTAAAGATACAATTAAGCATTTGTATCTTCTATGTATATTTTGTATCATAAATATATGTGTAAGAGTTATATCTCAAGAAGTTTTATAATTATTATGTAAATAGGTTACGCCCCTGATCCCATCGCGGATTGGAAGAAACGAGCGACGAAAATGCAAGGTCTGAACGCGTTGGAGGATGATGAGGCAGAAGAATCCGAGGAGGAACTAGAACCTGAGCAGACTAAAGGGGGAAAACCAGTAGATCCCGGTTAGTTATGAGACTTTTTTAATTATATCCTGGATTAAAATTAATAGCGTTAAAATTAATTGTGGTAAAATTATTTAAGAATTACATTTAAAGTGTGAGTTTGTTGTAGATTTATCAAGAGATATTAGTAATAGTCTAATATATATAATTCTCGTGTCATGTTCGTTCCCATACTCCTCCGAAACGGCTCGACCGATTCTTATGAAAATTTTTATGCATATTCAGTAAATCTGAGAATCGGCTACTATCTTTTAAACCCCTAAATGTTAAGGCCACCTCTAAATTTTTATTTTTAGATACATTTTTTTGTTGTTATATTTTATGATACACCATACAAAAATACATCAACCCCTAATTTTTTACCCCTCTACGATCAACCCCTATTTTTAATAATAGTAGATAGATATTTTTATGGAACTAAAAAAGTGTTTCCTAGAAATAATATACATGTCAAAACAACGTTTGCCGGGTCGGCTAGTTATCTTATATAATTGTATTTCTCTCTTAATATAATTAAAATATTTCAGAGAAAGCATTCCAGCAATTGAAGGAAGTTAAGAAGTTCAACTACCTTTTGGGGATGTCGATGTGGATGCTGACGAAGGAGAAGAAAGATGAATTGCTCAAGCAAAGGGATCAGAAGTTATCGGAATTGGAGGCTCTCAAGTAAATAACCTTTTTATTTTCCGCATTAAATTTTAATCATCACAAATCCCAAAATTAACTTTTTTGGTTTTATTTTTTAAATGGGAATATCAAGTTTAACAAAAGTTTATAGCAAGTGCAAGTGCACACTTAATTCTTATCTAAATTTAAGAGTTATTTTTTTATGAAATTGTTTAATAATAATATTTGAATATTATGTTTTGGCAAAGCTATTTATTTTAGTTTAATTTGTAGTCCAAGGTCCAGTCCAAATTCAATTAAAAACGGTTTAGTAGTTTTTGAGATATGAAATAGCAAGACAAAAAACGTAAATGCATTTAGGCAATGAGTGAGTGAACTTATTCAATGTTTAGAGATTTAAAATAATTAGTCTGTGTTAGTTAGTTAGTTAGTTAGTATGTGTGTTTGAAGACAAGACTGAAGAAGTTGTCTTAATTTTTTTAATTATTAGAAAATATTGATTCTATTGAAAAAAAAATTAACAGAAAGAAAACTCCATCAATACTCTGGCGGGACGATCTTGACATCTTCCTCGCGAAACTAGAAGACCTGGAAGAGAGTGAGAGGCAAGAAGAGGCTGCTACCAACAGAAAGACGTCTAAGGCACAGGTACACATGGTGTTCAATTAATTTGTATGCATATTTCAAAAGGTGCTCAAAAAGGGGGCTTCACAGGGTGAATGGTTACCTTTTAATTGTAAATATTAATAATATTTATTTAAATGTTTAATAATGTGGTACTTTTAATATTTTCATGCTAATACTAAGATGGATAGAATAAAGGTAAGCTTCAAAACCACGTTAGATAATAAATTCACCATTTTGCGTATTGCGTAACAAAGCGTAAGTTATTTAATGAGGGTTAACAAAAATATTATATTTATTGAAAAACAACAACTCTTACTCGTAACGACCAATTTTAACGTCAGTTTAAAATGCGTCGACATTAGCAAAGAAAACGTCTATAACTTTATTAACAAAAATAAAATTAGATACAGAAAATACAAAACTAATATCTAAAATAAAAAAAATCTAATTTTAAGAATCATGAATCAATTAAATAAAAGATAGATCTATCTATCTTTTATTTAATACATTCATTAAGAATTATATATTAACAAATAAAAAAATATATATTTACAAAAGTCACTTATTATTAAAGATGGAAAGGATATAGGTTTTTATATAAAGCCTTTTTTTATATTAAACTTTCGTACTGACGCACAAGCGTGCAATTTAAACCAAGTACGTAGTTATATGTGTAATTAGTGTGATAGCAATGTGATATTATATCTTTTATTATGAAATATATTTCAGGCGGCGAATAAGAAGAACCGCAAATCAATAATAGAGATCATTCCTTCCGCTAATGGAAGACGAGTGGAGCCAAAAATATCTGAAGATATCATCAAGAGGATCCAAGCTGCTGAAAAAGCCAAGATCAAGAAGGAAGTTAAGAAAGAGTATGATCCGGTGAGACTTTAAACTATTACAAAAACTATCATAGAGCCAATAATCTGGATTTTCTTTTTTTTTTATAATTGGACATTTCACACCAATTGATCTAGTCCCTCGCTAAGCTGGTGAAGCTTATGTTATGGGTACTAGGCAACGGATATACATACATATTATAGATAGATAAACATATAAATACATATTTAAACACCCAAGACCTAAGGACAACACCAAATGCTCATCACATTGATGTTTGTCTCAGCCGGGGATCGAACCCGGGACCCATGGATTCGCAGTCAGGGGTGACCACTAGACCAATGAGCCGTCAAACTACTACTACTAGTCGTACTTAGTCTATCAAGTAATACAACAAAATTTACGATTATATTTCATAGTAATATTTACAAGTCAATTAAAGGCGGAAACATACTACCAAAACGCGACGCCACACCACGCCATCCGACGCATGTCAGTACTTATCAATCCCATATATTTAATATGGTCAGATGCACATAGACAACACGCCATGTGATCACACGCGGTAACATCCAATCGATTTGGATCGGCGTGTTGTGGATGTTGTGATGATGACGTCATGCGTCAATGCTTTCGAGTTTTTGACACGAATGTCAATTTATATACTTAAATATTTTTGGATTTATTTGGCGAAATGAACGACGAACAATTAATTGAGTTGGTGAAACAATATTCTGTTTTATATGACATGAGATTACCTCAATACAAGGACAAAAACAGGGAGTTAGGATGTTGTTAGTTAATACAAATAACCTGCTAATCAATTCAGTTTATTAGAAAAATACAGGGTGGGCCAGAAAGATTTGCGAATTTGAAAAAAAAATTTAAAAAAAACTAAATACAATACACAAAAAATTTTATTTCAATTAAAATAGACATCTGGGAAATTTATTTCTTAAAAATAACATCATCCAGGTGTGCACCATTGCGCTGCAAACATTCCTCGAATCTGAACCTCAAATTGGTAAAAACTTGCTGGCACATTGCGCGGGGAATAAATCAGCTAAATGACTTTTGAATTTGCAAGCGTGTCGTGGTGTCGCGTGTTGGTAATGTGCACGATGGACATCGGGTGTCGACACGACACGTCGCGTCGCGTTTTAGTAGTATGTTTCCGCCTTAATTATAAGAAATTGGTAGTCTTCAAATTTTATATGAATTTAAATATCACATAGTAAAATAAATATCACATGTTATCGCGAAAAACTTTAAATCCGCTAATTGCTTTATTTTATAATTGTTGGTACTTTTTTCAGGATGATCCGACAGGTGTGAGTCCCGCTAGTAACGAGAAGAAACCGCGAGGTAGAGTCAAGAAAGAGAAAGTAGAGAAAGTTGAGAAAGAGAAGGGAGACAAGAGTGACAAGAGCGACAAAGAGAAGGACGGAATGAAGCAGACTAAACTTACGTTTAAAAAGGAACCGAAGAAGGTAATAATACAATTATTTATTTTACAAATTACTCTTCACACAGATTTGTATGTTTTAATCTAAAAATATCTCGCTAATTATTATGAAATGTTTGGAACTATTTCCGAAATAATTACAGAATTCGTATATTATTTTTATTTATATGTAAAATTAATGATTTGTTATTTTCATTTTATTATTATTATTTTGTGTATTTCGTAAGTAATAAATGTTATGTCTATTATAACTGAAGTACTACGATGGTGCCTAAAAATATAATATAATTAGCTGTGCTGTTTAACACACGGTTATTCGGGCGTAACATATTATCTAATGCCATCCTTTATAATTATGGTATGCAACATATATTTATAAATAAAAATTGCCTATAAGTAAATAAAATATTTCAGAAGAAGCCGACGTTTAGTGGCAGCGAGTCTGAAGACTTGTCAGGGTCTGACGTGGAGATGGCAGCTCCAGCTGCTCCCAGGGAGAGGACTTCCACGAGAAGAGCTGCTACCAAGGTATATTATATTTTTACTAGCTGACCTGGCAAACATTTGTTTTGCCATGTATATTATTTCTAGGAAATATTATTTTAGTGCAATAAATATTGATCGTAGAGGGGTGAAAGTTAGGGGTTCATAAATCATAAAAACATTTTTTTAAAATTGTATAGAATAAAAAATATTTTTTTCGGGTGAACACCCCTTATCACTTAGAAGGTTGAAAGATAGTAGCCGATTCTAGGACCTACTGAATATGCATATAAAATTTGATTAAAATCGGTTAAGCTGTTTCGAAGGAATATGGTAACTAACATTGTGACACGAGAATTTTATATATAAGATTATATTACATTTAAATTTTTATAGTTATCAAATATAGCCCATTAAAATCGTACATACAAATTATAGAACATAGAGAATAAGATTATAATACGGAATTTATCAATAATTAGAATTTTTTTTTTTTTTACTAACAGCAACACCAAAATGGCAGTAATGGTTTAGTAGTTAATATCTGTCCAATAATCCTGTGCGAGACAGATATTTTTTAAATGTTTTAGTGTGAATTAAGGCGATATATTTTTCTATAGAATCGAAGTTTTCTTCTCTACAAATAAAAAATAGTATCTTTGATTAGGGGCCATTGTCTATGCTTCAAAACGAAATGCATTTTCGAGGATTCCTACAAAAAATTAATTATTTTTTCTATAAAAAAGAAACACGTTTTAAATTTGAATTCCTTACAGGTCCAAAAATACACAGATGGCTCTGACGATTCCAAATCTGATTCGGAACCGGAACTATTAGATAACAAACTAGAGTCAGACAACGATCAACCGCGGAGGGCCATTTCCCTCAGCGACGATGACGATGACTTCAATGTCAAGAACAACACCAATAAGAAGCCCGCGGAGATGGATTCAGGTAATTTTTTCATTATTTTCAAGTTCATTCAAAATAAAAAATGTGTGTGTACTTAAATGTACATGCCTAAGAAGATAAAAAAAAAAATATTCTACGTAGAAAAAACGACACTAACAATAGAAAAAACTAAAATGTTGACTATAGCTAACTTCAGCGTGTTGGTTTTTTGTTCTCGTAAAAATTTACTCTCATCATTTTTCCCTAACGCGCCAAAAGAAGTATAACTTCAAAACAATAATGAACTTAATATCATTTTGATTACCCTGTTTCAATACCAGTAATAATAGCTACGAGACATTTTCAATAGATGGCGATTGGCAGCCATTTTTAATAGAAAGTATAATATATATATATTAGGGTGGTCCTTATTTTTCGACTTTTGAATTATCCTCGGGGCACTTTCTCATTTGATTATATACCTCTAAATATGAAATACGTGTTTTTTTGTTTTTGTTAAGATTTAGAGGACCAGCTGTCAAAATTTTTACAAATAAAATATTTTTTATATTATTAACAGTCAATTAGATACCAGTCTTGATGTCTCTAAATTGAGTGACAGACAAGCAACTATACAACCTAATTCGTCATTAACAATCCATTGGGACGGTAAACTTCTAGATATTACTGGACACAAAACTAACGATCGGCTGCCAATTTTGACATCAGGATATGGAGTTTATCAACTACTCGCTGTTCCAAAATTGGAACGTGGAACAAGCGAAGCTTGTGCGTCCAGCTGTCTATGAAGCTATAAAGTCATGGAATTTGAGCTATAAAGTAAAATGTTAGACAATGTTTTGACACTACTGCTGTAAATATCGGCTTAAGGCGTGGAGTATTCGTCCTTCTGGAGCGCAAAATGAATAAAAATAAGCTTTGGTTTGCTTGTTGTCACCACATAATGGAAATTATGTTGTCACCTGTAGTGGATCAATCGCTTGCCGCATCTAGTGCTCCTGATATACAATTATTCAAAAGATTTAAGAACAATTGTAACACTATTGACCAAAGCGACTTCAAATCAATAACAGCTGATGACGCTGAGGCAAATATTCTAGCAGAAGTGGCCGCAGACAGGATTTCGTTTGCATAAAAGCAACTTCAAGTACATGAACCTCGACATGACTACAGAGAACTGTTGAATCTTACTATCATTTCCTTAGGAGGTGTTCCTGACAAAAGCGTTTCATTTCAGAGACCTGCTGGTCTTCATCGAGCTAAGTGGATGGCAAGAGCCTTGTACAGTTTTAAAATGTATTTATTTAAGCATCAGTTTAAGCTAACGAAGAAGGACGAAAAGGCTGTGAGAGAAATATGTATTTTCACGGTGATGATTTATGTCAAATATTGATCAAACAGTCTTCGAGTCAGTCAGCACTAAGAAACGACTTACAATTATTAATAGACCTTAAAGCTTCAACAAAAATATTATAGCTACTGATGCGCTGATAAAGATTTTAAATAATTTGTAATTTGTCAGAAGACATAGTTTCGCTTGCGTTTTTCAATGACGAAGTTTCAGTTCAAGAAAAGAAAAAAATGGTAGAAGTACTCAAAATTTAAGGCACAGAAGATTGCTTAAAACGAATAAACCTTGACATCGCACATATCGACAAAAAAAATAAAAAACTTCGTGAGTAGTCATTCCTTAAGATTCTTCCAGACCCTAGATCTCTCATCATGTTTTTTTTAAAAGACGTCGAAACCTGGAACGAAGACGCTGATTATATACCTGCCAAAAATATCGTTCATTCATTGCGAGTAGTGAACGACATAGCTGAGAGGAATGTAAGAATATAAAAAATTAATTACCACAAATGAAGAACAAAAGCAATATTTGCTTTTGATGGTAAAAGAGTATAGGATAAAGTACCCTAATACATGTACTATGTACTAACAATTCAACCCTTGTATCTTTAAAATAAACAAATCAGATATCTATATAATATCTTAATTAATAACAATAACAATAATTTCGTAACATTTTTAAGACCTGGGTATAAAAATAAAGAATTCTAGCAAATACGGATTTTAAATTTTTATTTAAAATTTAAAACTTGGCGACCTCTAAATATCATTTAAAAATTTCAAAAAAAATACTGAAACACTTTTTTATGGTATATATCCAAATTACGTGGTGCCCCGCGAAATTAAAGAAAAAAAATTTTTTTCTTAGGAATAAGGACCACCCTAATATATATATATATATAGGTATTTTATCGAACCAAAATATATATTGTAATTTCATACGTGAAATGTATAAAAAGATCATATATTTAGTTAAAATGCTCATTTATATTAAATCATTATTGAAGGAACTGTAAAATACTTAACTGGCCTAATGGAGCGGTATCAGATAGAACTAATGGGCTTAATTAGTTCTGGTCCATTGATAAGTTCTTTAACGATAGATGATCAGCCGTCAGTGTCATTAGAAACCTCTTATTTTGGTACAAATAGAAATCGGCCGGAATCCGGGCTTTTGTCAATAATTAATAAATGTTTCAGATTGTCTGTTCGATTCCCTGATAGAAGAAACAAAGAAAGAAGTGAATAAAAGTTCAGATAACATAGAGAGTGAAGATGAAGCTCCGAAGAAGAAACCAGGTAAAAGGAAACTGTTGACGGTCAAAGAACCGCCTAAGAAGAAGGTCAAGCCAACCATTAGCCTGGACAGCGATGATGATGACAGCATATTTGATACTAAGAAGGTAAGAAACAGTTTTTTTTATTTTTTTTTTTATAAAACAGGGGGCAAACGGGCAGGAGGCTCACCTGATGTTAAGTGATACCGCCGCCCATGGACACTCTCAATGCCAGTGGGCTCGCGAGTGCGTTGCCGGCCTTTCAGGAATCGGTACGCTCTTTTCTTGAAGGACCCTTAGTCGAATTGTTAATTAATTTTAAAGTTATTTCGCTTAACCTTAAGTTTTGATTGTATTTTGACTATAGAATCAAAGTAAAGAAAAGCAGTATGATATTTTGAAGTATTTACTGCTGCGGCTAATAAATGGACTGCCCGGTCATTTATTAGATAGGTTAAGGTAAATTAATCAACAAAGCTTTTTATAAATTCAACGATTATTTATATGATCCTAAAATCCTTGGGATTGATTTGCTCCAGTTCAAACAATTTGTATGACTTAAAATTTAACGATTTAAAAGACTGGCGGAGAGTTTCTTGTCCGCTCTACGCCCATGACTTGCGAACTGGTAGTAAATGTAAATTTAGAATTAATTTTATATCTTTATGTTGACGTTCATAATAACTTGTTTACCTATATGAATAAAGTTATTTGGAGTAAAATATAAAAACAAGTTTAAATTATTTTTATATGCATTTGTCGTGACCGAAGCACTAGATTGTTATTCTTACATTAATACAAACCACAGTGGTTTTCAAATATACCATGATTTAGATTGTATTATTCTGTAAAATAAACAAGCAAAATATAATATTGACAGATGACATGTGTCATTGTCATTTGTAATTTTTTTTAATATTTTATTACATACTATATACGACACTGTCAGTCGGAGATGACCATTGATAAATGTAATATTGCCATAATAAAAAATAAAAAAATTATTTTAATGTATAGTATATAGATAGGCCTTTGGTTAGTTTTTTTAAATAATTTATACGATTATTTGTGAACCAATAAAGTCTAAATAAACACTTGCTTGTACCCTAGGAAAACGTATGGAAACCCGTGTGTCTTAGATAATGTGGAGATGTACATAAGACTGATCACATCGTCTATTTTTCCCAGGATAAGAAGAAGCCCGCAGCTAAAAAGCCTGTCAAGAAGAAGAAAGAGTCGAGCGACGAAGAAAGTGACGTCTTATCGCCGAGTCCGCCTCCACGAGCCAACAACAGAGCCAGGCCCAAGCAGAAGTACAACTTCAGTGATGGCTCTGATAGTGACTGAAGTGAGTCATTGCCGTGTCAGGCACTTGTGTCTTATTTATATTTATTCAACAACACTCCTCTATTCTAGAACAATTATAGAAAACTAAAAGTCCTAGGGCTGGTTTTTTTATTTAAATCGGATATATTCTAACAATATTTTTTTAAACATTTCACCGGTATGATTATTAGATAAATTCTATACCAATCGAAAGTATGAAGCCCATAGAATATGCAAACGTTAGGTTGTTTTTAATCAATTAATTATTTATGTGTATATTTTTTATGTGACACTAAAGTATATATTAAACATCTTTAGTAAAAAAGAAGGTTATAGTGATACATATATAATAAATACTACCCTGATTAAAAAAATTAATTGAAAAAAATTAAAAAAATTTACTACATGCAAATTATAAACAAATATTTTTTTTAAAATATTAATTAAACATACTCTGGACTGAAATTTGCTAGGCAACCCATATGGATTATATTTATTGACATATTAAATTAAATATAATATACGTTTCATTAAATAAGCATCTCGGTGAAGGTCGTTGTATATTGGGATCTTATACTAATTGTATAAATTTATTATTTTTCTTCCAGAACCAGTGCAGATCTGAAGATAGTAATTTTAGATAAGTGTAAATAAATTTAGTAAATTATAATAACTTTTTCTAGTACTTTTCATACATTGACTTAGTTTAACCTTACTACGTATGTAGCTTTATTTGTATTAAGATAATTTTATGTAAAAAGTTAATTTTCCTTATTTTCTCAATTCCTTCTCTATGATTTTTCAGTATTCGCCAATTAATTATAATTAATAATGTATTGAATGTTTTGTACTGGTTACAGTCATAATTGTAAATAAAGACATTTATTAATAAAACATATTTTATTTGTCTTCAAATTTTTATTTCTTAAACGTTTTATTGATTAAAAGACTAAAAATAATCAGTAAATAAATATTCTCTATTTATTAATATGTTTTGACACGTCCACCAAATCAAAGATTTTTTTGTTTAATTGCAAACGGGCTGGAGGGGCTCATCTGATGTTAAGTGATACCGCCCATGGACACTCACATTGCTAGATTGCTTGCAAGTACGTGGCCGGCCTTTTAAGCATTGGTGAGCTCTTCTCTTGAAGGACCCTAAGTCGAATTGGTTCGGAAATACATCAGTGGGAACGGAACGGGGAATTCCCAGTATTTTTTTGCGTGTGCGTCTATTACGGGGGACTTCCCCGTAATAGACCAGATACCCACAAATTCACGATCCGCCCGTGCATACTTCTATCTCGCTTATCATTAAGCATTATACAGGTAAGAGGTACTGTATTGTTCAAGGCATAGGCTTGGATTCCCATAAAATATATATTTATTATTTAAATAGTTATTTACGTAATTAGGGATTTTTAACACAAGATCTCTCTGAAACAAATTATGTGGTTTGAGTTTTAAGTTATTACGTTAATCCATTGAGGTGCTATCTAGGAGTAAATGGAAATTTCACTGGGGTTCAAGTTTTATAAAGTACACAAGTAATTACATAAATATTTTATTCGCATAAACATGACGTCACAGACTTAGCACCAGTGCGCTTATAAATAACATTAATATGGCAATTCTATACTTAGTATTATTATTTACATTTTATTTTTAAGTACATAATATCTAAAAATAATATTTAATATAAATTATGCCAGAATTCACTTTACTAATATGTAAATTGCATTAAGTAAAAGACAAATTTACTATTGATTCATTTTTGCCTGTATTTAAATTGTTTTCTAAGCTCTATTGGAGAACATTTAGTTAGTTTTTTATAACGAATTATATTTTCCTTAAATCGTCTGTTTCAGTATGGTACTAGTAATTTCGTGTGACCGTGACCATCAAAAATACAAAGTACAGCAATTAAGACGCTATTTCACGAGAATTCAAAATAAATAAAATAATCTTAGATCTTAATATATATATAATAAAAATAATAACATCTTTTAGTATAATAGTTTCAAGTAAACTTTAGACAAGATTAAATTCAGAAACGAGACTTGGCCCGAACTATGATTCCCGTTTGCCTAAAATTTATTAGGTTTTTAGCAGCCTTACTTTTACACCACAGACAAAAAATATTCCTATAATTTAACTTTATGCTAGACTGTTTGATTTTTATTTTAAATTCTCGTAAACGGTTTGACATTTGAATCTTACACCTTGGGCTTACACATTTTAAAGGTGTGTTTATAATAATTATTATCATGCCTATCTAAAGTACTTTTATCTAGCAAAGTAAATTCTTGCAATTTTGATCTTATAACTAAGTTAGTATATATGTCAGTAAAGCTTTTTTACATCTCAAAATAAAATATTCATTATGTCCATACATTTTTAAGTATCAAAAATATAACACGGAAGTCTCGAGTCGTTCGAGATAAAAATGTAAAAATTCTGCGTAAATTTATTAAATCTTACAAAACTTCTCTGCATTTAACTTGACAAAGCAATAGATAGATTTTACTTCTTACTAAAATTATGGACTTTCCGACAACAAATCATGTTGATGTGCGCATCGATTGCAATATAATTAATTGGCGTTATTTTTATATGCCTTTACATCGCAGGATAATAAAAGTCTTTTAAAAATAACTTCGTACATACATTAACTAATTTCATACACTCTTATCTCCGGTACTCTGTTACCCACTAAAACCCCTCAGCGGTACCACCAATCGCCGAGACAGGACACAGTAACTGCGTAGCTTTGGGGTCTAACTCAACATTTACCCGGGGCTATTAAAGAAGTTTCTGATGCCAAAAAGGCGAATTGAAAAAGACTGGGTCCTTTTTTGTCTCACCCCCTTATTCATACTAAATCTAATACTATTTTCATTTTACTCAAGTGAATATGGTTCAGAAAATTCTCGTAGCCAGCCTCCAAAACAGGACGACTATATGATCTCCCAATAAGAGAGAAAGAGTAGAAAGCTTACACACAAGCGTAACATCAAATGAAATTTTAAATTTGTTGAATATTATTTAATTAATAAAAATGTTTTGTAAGACAGCATTCTGGATGTACTAAATAATTTTTTTTTTAACGTTAATACTTGCTTTAATCCGGCTTAGTATCGACTAATAACTTACCTTTATTGATGTGTCTCTCTTTGCTTTAACTCTATTAATATAGTTAAAATAGTGTAGACTAGTTTTTATGAATAAGAGGGTACTTCCAAAAAAAGTTGTCTTAATACCTACTTAGCTTACTCTCTCTATCTGAAAATTTAGCACTTTCCCTATCCGAATATTTACCGTTGTACTTATTATATCTATCGTGTCTATACGGTTTCTCGCTCGCACTGTAGTGTATCTCCGAAGGCCCTATGGTCTTGGACCAGTGGTGGGTCCAATAGAAGTCGTCAGGGTACTGCGGGTAAGGGTTCTCCCGGCAGAGCACCACGCAATATATAAGACTGCCCACGAGTGTGATGAATCCAAATATAAGGAAGATTATACCCAGGATCCTGAAATGTAAAGAATTATTTAGTAATAAACGATGTTAGCGGGATGAAGGGGATACTAGAGCGATTAAAAAGTGTGGCGGAGAGTTTATTGCCAGTTCTTCTCTTCCATTCTACGCCCTTGATTTGAGAACTGGCTTACATGTAAAATTAGAAGCATTTAATGTATATTTCTTTTTTGACGTCATAAGTGTACATTATGTTACCTATATGAATAAATGCTTTTTGACTTTGACTAACTCCATGGTCAAGCGTTCTAACCTATGCTGTGATTTTCCTATTACAATTAATAATACAAATTCTAATAGTTTGGTTCAATAACGACAGACACGGACGGAGGTTCCCGTGTATTGGACGCTTCTCAGTTAGCTATTAATTATTGATTGTGTTGAATTTCCTATATCAAATTTTAGATTTTTGTTATAACTTTATGTTTTCTTTAAAATAATATTAATTTAGGATTTAGTTTTTTTTACTTACTAGCTGCAATACATACTTATACAAAAGCTTTTGCCTGCAAGGAAGTTTAGAGATTACCTACCCCTTAATCATAAACTACATTTATTTAGTTAGTAATCCTAAACTATATTTTTTATATTGTGGTGAAAAGAGACCGGTCTGTTTTAGTGAAGTAATAAGATTGTCTAATTATTTAATTAAATATAAAACAGCCCGGCATTTTAACTTCTAGTTACATTTTTATTCGGACTACATAAAATCCTCAAGCGTATTCAACAACCCAATGCTAAATCGTTTTTTAATGTTCATAAAATCTCTCATGGCGGTTAGCGAAGAATAGCCGATCCACATTTTAAAACCATTTCGTTCGTGGGAACACATTTTTGGATGATTTGCAGTGAAAAGTGACAGACGTATTGTTATAAATGTCCATTGTCATTGTCACTTGACCATACCTTGACAATGTTAATTACTTTTTTTAAAGTATTAAAAATACGTACGCATTTCGTGAAATTTATGAATATTAAATATAATTAGAGGTATATTAGTATAAAAAATAGTAAACAAATGATTGACACCGGAAATTATTTATAATTCTTTAATTTCTTCCTTAAACATATTATTTAAGTTTTTTTTTTTAATCTTAAAATTTATGGTTGATAACATGGCACGAAAAAGTGTTTGGAAACCACTCCATAAAAACCTCTCTAAGCCTCTGGACTCACTCCGCTCTAGCCAATCCAAGTTTAAACCTAAGGGGCATACTACTTATTTTTTATAGTATTTTTTTTGTTTTTATTATATTTATAAAATAACAGTGATCTTTCTACGTTAATTCAGTTTCTCGGAAGGTCAGTCGGTGAAATCTGTGAAAACTTTAAGAATTGCTTTTTAATCTAAATACTTTTTGGAACAAACGAAGTTTACGAAGTGTAAGTTTGGAGATTGTACCTCCAAGGCAGCACGGATCAGACTAAATGTCTAAATGGGGCCGTACTTGAGCCATGTACAGTTGCATACGAGTACTTATTAACCATTTATATATTTTACTTACCAAACAAACAATGGTTCAAAGAACTGCAGTACTATAACGAAACCCAGTGTGACGAGGATCAATCCCAGGTTCAGAAGTAGCATCAGACAGCACATACCCTTTACGTTGGGACAAAATGGGTTTGGTGCGGCCATAGCGTCCACTTTTACCCCAGCCTGAAATATTTAAACTCTGTATTAGAAATCAATATTTGTGTCTTATACTTTCACGTACATTAAACCCACTTAATAATGAATTTTGGATCATCCAATAAATTGTCCATCAATAAAACAGCTACTTTATGACTTCGAATTTAACTAAACTTGGACCTCTGTGACTATGAAAATATATATTTCTCGAAATTTGAATCATAGTAAGTCAATCTACTAAAATCTTCTAAACAGTCCAAAAACTCTTATAAAATCTGTCCAAATACTCGTTGAATTTAACGGGCCCAAACTCTTGCTATTTTTTTATACTAACATGAGTTACTTATTATAAGGTATTCAACAAACTAGATAATATAAATAACAGGTCTATACGTATTTGTACTAACTTTTCGGGAGACTTTGGAGCGATGTGTAGACGCGACAGATGGCGCCACACCACTTCGATATGAATACACACTCCTTGGCGCACGAGATTGTCGACTGAAACAAATATCATGTTTTTTTATTAATTTTCATCTTTGTTCTGCCTTCCTTACTAAGAACCATCATAATAACCAGTGGTCTAGAGACATATAATGGTTATAGAATCCTTATTTCTGTTACAACTTTTTATTTTTAACACAGAAACAATTAATCTCTTTGCACAGATTATTTACAGTTACACAATACAAAGCGAAAACAAGCATATAAAGAAAAACAAATGAAAGAAGAAGAAAGAAAAACCAAAAACAATAACCGACTCCTAACTAAAAAGTATTAAATAACAATATTTCTATTTGTATTGACTTGTATTTGTTAGAGAAGGGAACGAACTATGCTTATACGATAATATCGAGAAAAAATAAAATAAATAATAAAATATTAAATACATAATATTGGTACACAATAATATCTCTAATGTGAACTCACTTTGCGAACATTTGTCGAATTAAAACATATTTAAAAAGTTTGGTCCCTGTGGCAGTGTACCTTTAACGCTGGCAGTATTTCCTCGCTGTATTGCGATACGTTTAGCGTTAGCGTTATACGTTGAGCGAGGAAAGCACCAGCTCTGTGGTCACCGGTACTATCTACCAGGCGCCATCTTAAATCTTTAACTAGCGCCTGTGCACTTAAACTCCACGGCCCAAGAGTCTCTACTCCAATGAGAACAATCAAATCAAAGTTGTTTTAAATTTAGTTACACCTAGATTTTGAAATCGCATTGCTCAACGAACACACGAAATCGTGTCTATGTAACAGAGCCATAATAAATAAAACTGCAGATTAAATTGATCAAGTTCAACTTGTCGGATGCAATTCAATATCGATGTAACGACCGAGTCACGATTCTGAATCGATTTGTTTCGAGTCAAGGCCAAATCGAGATGTCACGGAATCGATTCATTACATAACACGCCGGTAGTGCCGGTGCTAATCTTACTGACCTAGTGTGGGTGACATAATGTTTGTGGGTTAACATACCAGTGGGTTAACAGCAATAGCATTAGCATACATTTCGTCATTTGTTTTCTGTTAAAATCAAATAAAGTGTAATAAATATATTTCTTTTAAATGGTTATTTATCTGTGATGTGTCAAAACTGACATTTTACTTAATTGTAAATTTGAGAGTTTGTTAGTCTGTGGAAAAGGCGCGAGTTTTGGCTGGTCACTAGAAGTTTTTTAAGTTAGAATATTTTCGGATTTTAATTAGAATGAAATAATTGTTTCGAAGAATTTTAATGAAATAACAAACTCTAAATGTTGTTTCTATAACTGTTTCAGGTACATAATTGATTAATTATTAATAACTTTACCTACTTGTCTTCACGTATTTTAGTTTTTGGTTTATTATTAGAGGATTGTTTCTTTAAAAATTAAGGTTAGAATAAATCTATAAGTATTTCAGTTATTTAATTATTTTATTTATGTACTTCCAGTCAAGCGCGAAATCGAATAAACTCTCTGTCGCGCAACGAGTCTTTTTTTAAGATTTTACGGAGCTACTTATCACATACCATATCTAATCAATAGTTCTTATATTATTGGAAATTAATTAGATTTGTTATTAAAATTAAGTTAAAATTTGGTTTTTCATTTGTGTGATTGTGAAGTTTAAACATTAAGAACATTCAACGTACAGAATTCAGATATTTTAGTATAAAAAGTTATATTAAATATACAATGAATTGTATTAAAATCCGTTAATGAAAGGTATTTAAAAACACAGTGAAGAGCTATATTAAAATGACTTCTCACTTTTGGTTTTATAAAATCAACACCATTATTTTGTAGCTGACAACTTTAACGAGAAAAAACTCAACCGATGTCAACGTCCCAAATGTTTTTCATTGAACTAAGAAAGTTTAGAGTACAAAAAGGTAACGAGTATCGAAGCCCTTAGTCATGCAAACAAACACTTTAAATAAGTCGTCATGCTAACAATGCTGACAAAAACTTAATTGAAACATCACGATTAGGATAAATATGTACTTAACAGGATTTAAGTTCGGTGGCGGTTGTTAGGAATGTTCAAATACATGTTAAATGAAACACTTTGTCAACTGACTTTAATCGTTTAAGACATGAGCTTATTACTAACATTTGGGGTAGTGGGGTTGCGACGCTGGATTAACAAAAAACTAACTTATATTTAAGGGTCTTAAATCTAAGTGACACTTATGTTACCTATAAAGAATATAAGTGTTATCGACCTATTGGACATTGGAGAATGTTGTAGTACAATTTATGAGTATGTGTAAAACTATAGGACTCATTTTGGTTTCAAGTGTGCGATTATTGTTAACATTTTGATTTTGCTTCTAATTATTAACTAAAATATATATACGTAACAACTAATGTTACAAATAAAAAAGGAGTGCTTTAGTAGATTCGTCTAATACGTTGTGCGTTCAAAGCCCGGATGTGCACTAATGAACATTTAACACTTGTTGGAGCGGTAAGGAAAACATTGTTAGGAACCGGAAGGACCAAATATAGACATGTCAAAGTCAAAATATTCATGTAAATATTTGGAAAGCGCGGTAAAATATGTTCTACACAAGCCACGCACCATAGCCTTTCTTAAATTCTTATGCCCTATGGATTTATATGCAATACATAATTTTTAATATTAAAAATTTAATTGTTCACGTTAGAAACTTAAATGATAGGATTTAGGAAAAAATACTGGGAATTACGAAACACAGTAAGTAAATTTTCATGAAACACTGAAATTTAAATTCGAAATAATTTTTATAATTTTCGAATCAAATAACTATGTGGGTATGTGGTTTGTGTTTTCCAATAACGAGTTAAAAGTATTATGCTGGAAGATAGCTTGTTTTTACTTTCATTAGTAACAAAAGATATGATTTTGGTATTTAAAACGTCTTATCAAAAAGAATTATATATAAATGCTGTGTGTGATCGATAAATGGACTCTCTCTCTTTAATAGGCAGCTCATGTCTAAGAGTCGATAGTCAGCAAGGAAGCTGGAGCGGACAATCTGTTTCCACCGGTTTCTGTCCAGCGCCTCTCTTATGACAGTACAGTTTTGAGGACGATGAGTCTTTCACTCGATCGGTCCATCTGGTTGGTGATCACGTGATCTTTTGCCTTCTGTGTTACCAACCGGCAACCACGATCAGTTTCTCCAAGTTCTCAGCACTTCTACGCATTGTATGGTCGTAATAAGATACAATTCGCCGTTGGCATATGGTAGACAGGTGAGTCCGTATGCGGAGTTGGGTCAGCCCTGCGATTCTGTAACTCACTTTTCAAACTCGCACAGCGGTTTTCGCATCGGCGGTCGCTCTCAAATCAGTCGTGAAGCAGTCATTTTATGATTTGGCTTTCTGATAAACAATAAACTACAATCTCCCACCTTTTCAGAATTCCAAATTATAAAATGACTGCTTCACGACTGATTTGAGAGCGACCGCCGATGCGAAAACAGCTGTGTGAGTTCAAAAAGTGAGTTACAGAATCACAAGGCAGGATCGATTTACCGTAACGCGCACCAACGCTTCGCAGTCCACGGTATTCAGATCCATATCTCAAAGGCATCGATCCTTTGCCTTTCTCCAGGCAAGATAGTCCAAGTTTCTACTCCATACAGAAGATAGGGATCACCAGAGCCCGTATCAGTCTTATTTTGGTTTTGATACCAATTCCTCTTTTCTTCCAGATGTTGGCTAAACGTGTCATGGCATCTTTAGCAATGCCGATTTGACTTAATCTCGGGGGATAAATAGACTGTCTAATAAAAAAAAAGGGTGCGTGTACTTATGTACGCGCGTAAGAAGTTATACTTCTTTGGCATTATTAAACATAGTTTTTGATTACATGCAAATAATTAATTACAATTAAATAATCAAAGACTGGAAAAGGAGTCATTATAGTGAATAAAGTTCAGTTTACATTTGAAAAATTAAATAAATAAATATTTATTATTATTCTCTTACATTAAGTGTAACATAAATTCTATTATTATTCGAATGTTGTTTTTAAATTATGTCCAATGCCGTAGCATCTTCCGTGGGCAACTTCATTCTGTTAATTTTGTGTCACGGTGCGCGCGCATCGTAAAATTTCACTCTCATCAATTTTTCATAACGCGCCTAAAGAAGTATAACTTCAAAAATAACAATTCAAACCACCCTAAGATTAGCACGTTCAAACAAACTACATATTGAACTTTAAGACTGAAGTACAAGCTGTTGCTTAAATTTGATTACACGTTTCCCACAGCCCTTACCAAAATTATCGTCGGCGTTTCAAAGCTTTGTCCGAAATGTATTAATGTAATCTGGTGACCAGTGCATTAGTTATGGTCTCATCCAAGGACAGTAGAAAGTTATAATTGGTCACGCCTTGGGAATCTTTATGGGAACTAAAATAAGGAACGAAATTTTTTTTAAAGAAGATAATGGAATTGTTGTATGATTTTTACCAGTAACGCAATGCTGCCAGCATTATTATTTTATTTTACAGTATAGCTACATTCGCTTTCCGCCATCGGCGTTTATCATTACGCTACGGATTTATTAGGTTTAATAATAAACTTTATGAGGAATTTATTTTAAGAGAAGTTTTAGTCAATACTAGTCTTTATATTTATTAGTAGTACATATACAATCATTATTGCGTTTAGTTCTGTTGGTTTTCATATAATCCTTATGTATAAGATCCCGATATACAACGATATAAGCATCTCGGTGAAGGTCGTTGTATATCGGGATCTTAGACCCATTACGCTTGTTAATGTTAGTTCGAATCTAAAACAATTTAATAAAAAATTCTAAGTAATATACTAACATTTCTTAAAGTATACAAGGAAATATATACGTTATCGCCGTCTATTTTAAAGCTTTACAAGGATCAAAATGGCGTGTACAATTTAGGGTAAATATGTTTATGTATCCCTTGAAACGTGGTGCAACTAACAGAAACCACATCGTTATGAGGTTATGAAACTCAATGGCCTAACCCTAAGGCAATTACCTAGAAAGCTCTACGTCTAAACACAGTCTCACGCGCATTGTGCACTCAATGCCCTGTCAACAATAATAGTGGTTCAGTAAACCGATCAACAGATATTGGTTCCATCATAATGCAGTTTTCTAACCGGCAGTTGCGAACTTGCAAAAAAATAAATAAATCAGTGGCGCTACAACCTCTTTAGGTCTTGGCATTAGATTTCTGAATCTATTTCATGATTATTTTAAATCTAATAGGCAAGCAGGTGACCGACAGTGCCTGACACACGCCGTCTACTTTTGGGTCTAAGACATGTCGGTTTCCTCACGATGTTTTTCTTCACCGTTCGAGCAAATGTTAAATGCGCACATAGAAAGAAATCCATTGGTGCGCAGCCGGGGATAGAACCTATGACCTCAGGTATGAGAGTAGCACGCTAAAGCCAGTTCAACACTGCACAAATACCTATAACCTACCTAATAATTAAAAGTTAATAAATAGAACATTAAAACAGTCCCTTTGACAGTGTATCCTGTCAGCGTTTCCCCTCTGGGGTCACCGTACTATCTACCGGCGCCAATTCAAACCTTTAATTAGCTTATGCACTTGACCCTCACGGCCAAAGAGTCTCTAATCTAAACAAAATCATGGGATTTGTTTTTTGTTTTACATGTTGGATTGAGGCGGAAATGTCAATTATAAACCAAAATAAAAAGTCGTAGTAGTAAAGCTAACGTAAAGAAGCAGGTATTAGATGGAAATCGACTAGTAGACACAAAAATATGTCCGTTAAGCTTATTTCCCCACGTTGTATATACTGTATCACCGTTAGTCGCTCCAATACAATGTGTCGAGATGAAGTCAATAAACATACATCGGATGAGTCATGCGTGCATGCGCATGCGATTGCACTATGGGTAATTTTCCATCCATCTCGCCGTTTAATACCCCGGTTTTGTTTTGTGAACGTAAAAGTAAACGGACGGTTTGAACGCGACTTTTGTAGTACAGATTCCCACTGCTCGATTCTTTGATATAATTAATTTTAAATTAATGTTGAGGGTGTAAGCAATGGATAGGTTGCCTATAAAAATTAGCCGCAATTACGTGTATTAATTTTTGTATAATTGATTTGCTGCCTTAAATGAAACTATATGTTTAATTAATTTTACGAAATTTTAAAGAAAATTATGTAAATAATGGAAAAAAGGCTGCCAGCTCTGTCCGCCGCAACGTTAGGGTTGCCAGGTATTAATATTGTCAATTATTTACAGTCATTTGTTTTTTAAATCTTATTACAATTCTTCGTTTTCGAATCGTTTATTGGCAATCTCTGCTTTGCCATTTTTTAACTGGCAACCTTGGATATGAGAAATATTGGATACGAGTGCTATTCGGTTTAAACCCGCTTGTAAAACGTATTCGAAATGCCCGTCTACATTGACAGAGGACGAATCTAGTAATTGAACACGTTTCGCGGCCCGCTTGTATGAATTAGGCGAAGGATTAGGAATACATGTGTAGCGGTACCAAGTAACCTCACTTAACTGTTATATTATGCACTTTGTATAGTAATTTAAGTGGTTTAAAGAGTCAAAAGTCAACAATTTTGTTTAAATGAGACTCTTGTTTGGTTCTCCGACATCTGCATATATATTTTCATAATAGTTTATGATGCAGATACGTTTGATGATACAAGGAATTATACTGTTACGAAGATATATACAGTCAACCTGACTAAAATGTTGCCCGAATTTTCCACAAGTAAGCGATGTTTTCAGCAAACATGAAATAAAATGTGATTTATGGCCGTTTCAGAAGAGGTTCTATTACATTTCAGATTATTGTAATTTACATAATGTCTTGTTTTCAGGAGGCTGAAACATTTTTCAGGCGTTTTCTTTTTAATTTGTGTCTTGTAGTACAATTAAATTCCTCGTTGATTTATATGAAAAAAAACCCTTGAAGAGATCTAGATCGTTTTCTAACCGATCCCCTAGCTCGTAACAATAAAACTAAAACATTACAAGTAATAGAATCTATTTAATGTTCTGATTGACAGTATGGGGACAGTCGTATTTCAATTAACTTAATTTAATTTAAAATTAAACCCTTGCAAAATGTTCTCCATAGATTATATTAATAAGCATAGGTATAGGTTTTTTTAACAGAACATAGTTATAATTGAAATTTATTGACACGGTTACACTACATACATTGTTTATTTAATTACACTTCGTCGCAAGAGGGCAACCACTGTAAGGATTTTTTGGAGTTATTCTTCTTTAGGCGCGTTATGAAAAATTGATGAGAGTGAAATTTTACGATGCGCGCGCACCGTGACACAAAATTAACCGAATAAAGTTGCCCACGGAAGATGCTACGGCATTGGACATAATTTAAAAACAACATTCAAATAATAATAGAATTTATGTTACACTTAATGTAAGAATAATAATAAATATTTATTTATTTAAAGATTAAATAAGGTGAGCGCAAGAAGTCAAAAACTTTATAAAATATCGCATAGACACAAATAATGGAACAAAACATAGCAATCAAACATATGTAGAAAATAAAAGGACAATTTGGCACTGATCTAACAGTAATGTTGCCAAAGTTAAGGATATGATGTGAACAGGTATTGCTTGTACAATAGAGATTAAAAGGAAGATAGAGAAGGAGCTAAGCGGATAGATGGACTATAACTGTTTGTCATGCACTACAAAAACAATGCCTCACCTGATCTCCGAAGGTGGTCTGTAAGCAGCGCTGGTCACGTAGACTTCCGATGCAGAGTCAGCCCTTGGTGAGCCATTGGTATGTCTCCTACCATTACGCTCAGACGGGGAGCGCGTGCGTTCGTCCATTACCTGAAACCACAATGCGTGTATGTTAATGTGATTATAATTTGATTTTTTGGATCTTTAAACGCGTACCATACCCATATATATTTGCTAGTACCTTCAGTACTGGCATCGTGACGAATATTGCGAATACTTGACTATTAAGAAAAAAATGATCACAAAATCTTTACAAAATTGTTTATCCTTGGGTACATCTTTTATGGACAGATGTTTGGCCATAATCCCACCTGATGTTAAGTGAGATACGGTCTAATGGAGTGCACTCCTGTCTAGATGCCTGTTTAGCCGCCGTTTGAACCAATGTCTCTTAAGGAAAGATTGAAGAGGGCAAGGAGTTCCACGCGACCAAAACTTGTAGCGCGGCATTGGGGATGTCAACAACGAAAGGATAACATTCCAGCGTCCTTCTAGACGAGTTAGAAAGATGATGACGGAATAAGGTTGTGTAGTTCCAAGAAGTATTCTCCGGACTGCAATTTATAGAAGACTGAAAGGCAGGCAACTGAACGGCGATAGTCAAGACTTAAGAGTTGAGACTCATATCTTTTTATATTTTATTTACCAATGGCGCTACAACCTTTTAGGCCTGGGTCTCAGATTTCTGTTACTGTTTCGTGATGAATTCTAATAGACAAGTAGGTGATCAACGTTCGCCTGACACACACCGTCGGCTTTTTGGAATTAACAGACGCTGGTTACGATTATTTTCTTCACCATACGAGTGTTAAATGCACACATAGACAGAAAGTCTATTGGTGCACAGTCGGGGATCGAACCGACGAACCACTAGGCCAACACTGCTCATTTTTATCGCTTGGAAATAAATTTTTCCGTTATTTATTTTATTAATAGGTTATTATTTGTATTAATATATTCACGAATAACATTATTCTCTCTTTATAATATTAGTATAGATAAAACTATATCTAGACATGTTAAAGCTATCAAAACAATTGAACGTCAAACGTCGTGATGCGATAAAAATAACGCATGATCCAAATGTACATAATATTGGATTATTCGCAATAAACAATGTTATGACTTATGGCTTAAAATCCAAATAGTATTAACGCTGGAATTCAGTAATGATTGCTTGTATAGGCTTCGGGACAAGTCATAAGAGTTGACTTTAGGTTGAACCAATATAAGAGGAATTTTTTTAAAGAATTCGCATCGCGCCGCTCACCAAAGCCCGCCACCTAATGAATAGGTGTGGAGAGGCGGACGCAAATTCCGCATGTTGGGAAGCAGATAAGGCTCTGCTGTTAATAAGATGAAATCATTGCTATCATCCAAAGATGTTCATGATTGTCTCTATATGATATTAATTTACCTATAATATTAATAAAAATCCACAAAGATTATCTACGAAGTTCAATAAGAATAATTTATACTAATTAAAAAATATTGAAATAATAGAATTTATTGGTGTGAATTGTCCAATAAAAAAAAATAAAAAAAATAGAGAAGGCCAAAAGCAAATGAGGTTTGGGGGGCCTATACTAAAAGACACTGTCCGAATGCTTAAATGGGCCTTCGCTGTAAGTCAAAGTAACAAACTAATTACATTATTAAATTATTAAAGAACAATAGAATTTTGAACAAATAACAAATAGCTTTTTTTTTAAATATTGAATGTGTCATTAATATAGTCGTGTAGTTCAAATTGAAAAATCATTTATTCATATAGGTAAAAAAAATTACACTTATGAACGTCAAAAAATTAATATATATGAAATGCTTCTAATTTAACATTTACTGCCAGTTCTCAAATCAAGGTTAAAAAGATAATACTATAAATGTCTATTAAATAAAACGCTGTGTTCTCAAACTTGGACGCGAGAACGTTTAGAAGCGCATAGCGGGCTGGGCATGTTTTGATAGCATTTTAATCGATTTCGGACGAAAATAACTATTTACGTTACTTCTCCAGTTATTACAACCTGTTATATTGTTTTCTTAATATTTTCAATGTGTTTACGGATCGTAAAAAAATTATTGAGTTTCATGTTAGTTTAAACATATATTTACATTAAATACATTGTTTTGTCTAAACACTGCGTTCAAGTAATAATTTCGCATTGAGCTTTGTTATAAATTTATATAGAAATAATATTTTGATGTTCTATATTACAAGATAGTACCTGAGTCTTACACTCAGAAACTAGATAAAGAAAACAAACAAACCAGTGGGGCTACAACCTTTTTAGGCCTGGGCCTCAAATTTCTGTATCTGTTTCATGAACAACCTCCTGTGCCTGACACACGCCGTCGACTTTTTGGCTCTAAGACATGTCGGTTTCCTCACGATGTTTTCCTTTATCGTTCGAGCGAATGTGAATGCGCACATAGACAGTCCATTGGTGCACAGTCGGGGATCGAACCTACGACCTCAGGGATGAGAGTCCCACGCTTCAGCCACAAGGCCAACACGGCTCGAGACGATAAAGCCGTCTAATATTTTGTTAAATTAAAAAAATATCTTGGGTAAAATAGGGTATCCGAAAAAAAAAATCAAACAAATCTAATTTATTCAAATAATTGTGGTTTAATATAATGAAAGCATATGTATATTTTTCATATGTATCATAGTTAATTATTAAATAATCAATAGAACGCCTATGATGTGCAAAATATTAATAAAAAAAAAATGTTGCCAGCATTTTTGTTCAGCATTGTCCGTTGCCAAACAATTTATTTTAGTGTTTTCGTTTGCTGTATTTATTTGTAAGTCAAAATTAGCTGGTTAATTTAAAGCTCATTTAAAACTTTACAAGCGAACAGATGGACACGGAATCGAATTTTATTATAGTCAGAAGGCGTCTGTTCGCAATTTTACGGATGGAAGTTGCGTCAATACTTTGGAACGCAAATTAGAACGTACTTGTTTGTTTCTTAGTAGTTTTCGTGCGCCTACGCAAGCATCGTAAACATAATTATGATTAAGCTCTATCTTGGTTCGTCTTCAGTGCTTGGTTGGTAATGTCCAACATTACATATTATTCAGTATACTGATGATGTCGGCAAATCTTGACATGGCGATTTGGGCCCCGTCTGGTGTGGTAACGTCTCCCGTCCTATATACCATATCATATAATATAATTGACCACTACAGTAAATATAAAGAATTAGATGTTGGCCTAGTAGCTTCAGAGTTCGACTCTCATCCCTAAGGTTCGATCCCCGGCTGTGCACAAATGGAGTTTCATTATGTGCGCATTTAACATTACATCAAAAGTGGAAGAAAAACATCGTGAGGAAACTGACTTGCCTTAGACCTAAAAAGTCAACGGCTTGTGTCAGGCACAGGAGGCTGATCACCTATTAGACAGATACAGAAATCTGAGGCCCAGACCTAAAAAGTTGTAGCGCTACTGATTTATTTATATTTTATTTTAAAGCATTAGATAGATATCCATAGAATGCGGTTATAATCCGCCCATTTGTCTATGCTGTAATGGACAAGCAATTAAAACCGAATGGACTACTTCCGCTAAATAATTACCCGTTTAAGCTGGTACTCACCGTATATTCCGATAAAGTCCTCTCCGAGGGCGCCCGATGGCTGTCATTCTCATCTCGTGATGATGCTCTGTGCGGAAATCCACCCGAGGAAGGAGAATCAACGCCAGACCGGTGGGTAGCGACGTAGTGATTATTCTTTAGTTTATGCGCCATTTTGAATCTGTGTCAGTGACCTGTCATTTTCAAATGCGCGGCAACCGCAACATTTTTAATTTTGCGTCTGTGGTCACTCCTAATCTGTCATGATCCAATCTTGTAAGTAGTTTGTAGGTTACTGAAACAAAGGAATGGTATGACCTTTTTATAACCTTGAAGTAATTTGTGGTTAGGCGATATTGACCTATACAATCCACTTGCTTCGATCGAGATTCGATTATTGTGCAAAGTTTTTGTTCTATTTCCTAGTTCACACGTTTTTGTTGATTGATATAGCAATTAAACGTAATTCGACATGTTTGATTGCAGATAAAATTATCAATCGAACGAAAACGAATTTTATTTTAAATATGTATGTTATTTATTATAAAAGCGGATATGAAGTTATTTAGGTTTTTTAAGTAAGGTAAGACTAGAAACTATTTATTTAGATAACAAACTAAGAATATGTCCAAATAGTATCGAAAGGTAGAACACTCCTTGCTTGAAATTGAAAGATAGAGATATTACTTTACGAAATAAAGGGCATGAAAAAGTTTAGAATTGCTGTTACTTCTAGTAAAAGACTGAATTGGAAATGGACTGGACACATTGTGAGAGAAGACAAAGAGAAGATAAATGGACGAAAAAAACGACGTAATGACTTCCTCCAAAGAAAACGAAAAAGACAATTAAAAAGATGGGAAGATGATATAGGTAGAACAGTTGGTCCTATGTGGCTACACATACACCAAGACACCAACACCAAGAGGACACCAATAGATTCCATATTAGAAGCCTATGTCCAAGGACTAGCTGTAAAATAGAAATTAACCGGCTTGCGGGTTAAATACACTAGGTATTTAGTACTTCACATTTTTATGTACTAGAATAAGTATTTCACAGCAATAAAGGCTATTATTATTATTATATACTGAAATTTATTTGATGAAAGTCTATATCTTGATGTTTCTATAGAAACTGATCAGAATCTAGTATTCAATGTAACTAGTGACCTGGATGATTTGCTGTTATTATAGAAATCAGAAATGAGGACACTGGAAAAATCTCGATAAACATAACTATTACAGAACCTTAACTCCGTAAGATTAGTTCGTACGAAATTAAAGTATTACCAACTGAAACAGTTCTCAGAGAGGAAGTTTTATCGGATTTCAAAGAAGTTGAAGAATAACAGGTCTGCGATGATTTTTTTTTAAATTGCAGGTCAAACCCGTTGGTGTTACGTTGCAAGTATTAACTTTATTTTATTGTTACACGTCACATGTTTTGCACTTAATCTTTAATTTATTAAATTCGCTAGTTTTCAGCAACATTCCTTTGTAAGTTTTTACAATCTTGATTCTTTGTGCAACCGTTCTATACTCTGTGGCTGGTCATTCTATAGTATATACACCGTTTTATATTCTGTGACCATCCATAGTAATATGTATAAACAAAGATTTTCATTCTTTTTATCAAAAGTAATTACATACATATGTAATTATTATATTTCAGTCAATACATAAAACCATTACGAATTATACGCGTGAATCTTCCGGTAACACTATTCTATTGGTGAAAATCGTGCACAAATCCGTTCAGAACTGTTGAATTTATCGCGTTGTTACAGATATATACAGCCGGGGGACTTCATTATTCCAAGTACTATAATCCTAAATCTAAAATGCATGTTAGAAGAAAGTATACATTATACTAAAACTTTAATCAAAGTAACAAAACGCATGAAACAATTTTCTCCATACACTTTCGTTTTTATTGAATATTTTGATTATTCGTTATCGAATTTAGTTGCCGATTAATTAAATCGATTCAGGTCGACATTAATCGAAATGAATGACGTATCAGGGACGGACGGAAACAATGTTTTCTGTTAGATTGATTTATTTGTAGTTTGATTTGGGTGTGGCATTTTGTCTTTTTGTGAAAGTACTGCATTCATATATACTTTCCTTATATTGGTTATATTTGGGTCAAGAGTATCGAAAATAGAAGGATCTGGAGGAGAACGGACTTAATTTTTAATTTATTTGAGAATAAAAAGAAACGAAAAAAGGGCTATTTTTATTTTTTACTTATTTATAATCCTTATAAATAGTTGTCCCTTGGCAGGAACCATAGATACAATGAAATGTTTGGAACAATATTTTTTGACATAATCTAGATTGATCTAGAGATAAAGACGCAATATATTATCATATCTAACAAAAAGTAAATATAAGAATTATATCCATACATAGGGAATAAAGCTAAAGTTTTAAGACGTGTTGTATAAAATAATAAATATAACTACTAATTAATTTTATCGCTGAACAAATAAGTATCGCAATACATCAAGGAAATGCTGCCAGCGTTAAAGATACTACTTTTCTATACATGCATGTTTAATTATAGTATGTAGGTTTAGAATGTTGTTAATACCTTATATTTGTATGTTGGACAAAAATAAATGTAATATTTAATTACTTATTGTAATATTTTAATTAGAATAACGATATTTGTAAACGAAATGGAAAAATTTGTGGTTTAAGTTGCATTGGCTAAACACCAAGTTGTCATTAGCTTACATCGATTAATTAATCAAGTGAATTCATTAATCAGACGACAAAGGGGTATTGTGTTCGATTCCCGACCATTAAATGTTGTGTAACTGTTTATTGTGGTTTAGCAACGTTATCAATTAAAGCGTGACATTTTGAATAGCCTTGAATAAGAGTTTTTAGGTCAAGCGTTTATAGGCGTTTAAATATATAACTAGATCCTATTAACCTTATTAATGAGTATATATTGGCGCTACAATCCTATAGCATAGTTTTTTTAATAAAAACTGATTTGCAAGAGTGCCACACATAATGGTGTGATAATTTTCCTTAAGTATACAGCATACAAAAATACATACAACCCCTAATTTTTATGATTGTAGATAGTTACTTTTATTGAACTAAAAAAATGTTTCCTAGAAATAATATACATGGCAAAACAAACGCTAGTCTATATATATAAAAAGAAAATGGTGTTCGTTTGAGGCTCTTTCACGCTTAAACCACTGATCGTATCGACATGAAACGATCCATTCGATGCGAAATTTTTCGTAGATGGTTTATGGCTATTTATTTATTATTCCAACGTTCCTTCATTTTTTTATTTCTGTTTTACTTTTATGAAAAATTTTCCCGCTAATAAAAACAAAAGAGGCTTCCTAGAACAGCAAAACGTCAACATCTGTTAAAAACTCGATTTTCGAAATATTTCAATTTTCTTAGCGGGAAGTTAAAAAGAAGAATAATAAAAATATGAAAAAAAATAAAATAATGAAACATAAAATTTATTTTAATTCGTCCAGCAAAGCGGGCGCGAAACGGCTAGTTTTACATATAAAATAATTTCGTTTGACAGTAATTACGGTGCTAATTAGAATAATCAAATGGCATACACATTCACAAATTCCTTGCTGACTTTCACATTCAGGCTTCGAGTTTGCAATTGTCCTAGATATCGGTAATGTTACAAAAACAAATACTATTAACTTTGGGCCCGATCTTCGAGATTACACTTGAAATGTTTATGAATATTTTATTAGAAGACTAGCTGACCCGGCAAACGTCGTTTTGCCATGTATATCATTTATAATAAAAAATAGGGGTTGATCGTAGAGGGGTGAAAATTAGGGGTTGTATGTATTTTTGTATGTTGTATCATAAAAAAAAAGAAATTAAAAATGTTGTCTAAAAAATAATAAAAATTTTTTAGGGGTGGACTACCCCTAACATTTAGGGGGATGAAAAATAGATGTTGGCCGATTCTCATAGATACCGGATAAGCACAAAAAATTTCATCAAAATCGGTCAAGCCGTTTCGGAGGAGTATGGCAACGAAAACTGTGACACGAGAATTTTATATATTAGATTCTATTTCTATGTGTTTCGTCGGTACACAATCTTGTTTTATGCATTAACCGCATATAATAACAGTTAAATAACAGCAATTAATTATGAATGTGTTTTGTATGTAAATGGAAAGTGGCAGACGTGCCGAGTTCTCGCAAAACATAAATGTGCTAAACAGTCTATTGTTAGAGTTTCACAAATATGCAACCGCATTGTGGTCTAAGTTAATTTTTTAATATTCGTGTTTTTGAGATTCATCGTTTTAAGAAAAAATAATAATTACAATAAATATGTGCAGTGGACAAACGTTACGTAACCTTGCTCGTATTACAAAACAATTTTCCCCTATTGAAATTAATTGAAATGCCATTAATCGGATCCAACGCCAAAACACCACCTTAGTTGTTTTTGTTAAGGCCCTATCCCAGCTCCTCAGCAGCAGAGCTGGAGCACTGCATAATAACAATTAGTTATGTAAAACATTAAATTAATGTAATTTTATCATTTTTTTTTTCTGAAATGGATAACTTGGCTTGCGATAAAATATATCGTGTAAATTTCAAAGTGTAAAAATAATAAAATTCAAAGTGTCAAAAATTGGCTATGTTTGGATTTTTTTTCTATCAAGCGAAGTTATTTCAGTCGTGTATCGATCTTTAAAATTGATACATAAACAACTCAAATCCACCATATATTTTTTCCATTCCTTTACTTCAAGAAACGATGACGAAAAATGGAAAGAAACAATGTACGTTTGGCGACATGAAAATGATTTCATGCTTTAATTCAATAGTCTGAGGTGCGAAAAACTACCTCCAACTATTCAACGTACTCCCTCAAAGGCCGGCAACGCATGCACAAAAAATGGGTCCTCAAATCTTGCTCTCATCTTAAAGCACTCATATATTACGACAATCGTATCGAGGTACCACTAAGTTCATAATTGTCACGCAGAGAGACAGCAGATCGTTGGGTTAGGAGGCTCCGCTTCTTAAAATTTTTATTCTATAGTCGCTTCATTCTGTAGTTTATGACACACATAACGCTAAACGGTCTATTGTCATAATGTTTTTGCATTGTTTTGGTTATACGATCTGAATGTTTAAATACTAATGCAGTATAGATATACTTATATATAAAAAATATATCACTTTAAAATATAATTATAGATTCAAACAAAACAATATTACGTGTGATTCGTGAAGCTTTTAGTTTTTAGTTTAGATTAATTTTGGTAATAGTATATTTTTTCTGTGGTTCTTGAGTTATGTAAGCTAATATTAGTTAAGTTACATATATATTTTAGTAAATCATTAGAAGCGTAAACCAAATGTTAGCAATTATCCCACATTTGAAGCCAAAATGAGCCCTTTAGTTTTACACACTCATAAATTGTAATATAACATTCTCGTTTCCGATAATGTCCAATAGACTGACTACACTTATTTTATTTACAGGTAACATGAGCGTCACTTAGATTTAAGAACCCTGAAATGTGCCAAGTTAGTTTTTTGTTAATCCAGCGTCGCAACCCCACTATCCCCTATGTTAGTTATAAGCTCATGTCTTAAACGATTAAAGCCAGTTGACCCCAGCTTCAAATTGTTTCATTAAACAACTTTTTAAACGTAACTATAACAACCGCCACCGAGCTTAAATCTTGTAATAAATTTTTTTATTTTTTTGTACCTTTTAATTTAAAAAATATTATTTTTGTATGTTTGTACCCGTGGCATTAATGACGTCAATCGTGAAGTATATTCTTCCAATTATTTTCTAAATAAACTCAGTCCTATGAAGATCGAATACATAATAAGTGAACGTTATCAATCATTCTGAGAAGAAAGGATTTCAAAGATTATAAGTTAATTATAACATGTAATTAGTTTTAGGGTGAAGCTGCATTATTTAACAAAGCAATTATACTGGTACTTCGAGCAGGAGTCGGAATAAGAATTATAACGTACCAAAGAGTGTCAAAGTAACAATTATCTAAAAATAAAAAAAAATTCATGCAAATTAATGGTTTGGTTAATTCCAGGGTAAGATAAAGTTTTTTGAGTTAAGTGGGATAAGAGGCCGGCAACGTACAAGTCAACTGGTGGGATGTCTATGGGACCACCTAATAGATACCGGGGTTGCCGTAAGAGGTCGCTGGTTAGCGATAAGGCCGCCCGTTGCCTCCCTAATTCATGTTATATGAAAAGTGTTAATAAATAATATAGGATATTAGGGAATCTTGCCAACTATATACCTAAACATATATGTTTTATTTCGTGTACCTAGATACCCCATCATCCCATTTATCCCTCCTTTCAGAAGATCGCGTTTTTCACAGAACTCATTGATATCTGATAAACGAGCTAGGTCTGGATATCCATAGTTGCTCTCCTCACACTTTGAAATCAATTTTCCTTTACTTTTTTATAATTTATGAATCGATGTATTTTTTCCGTGCGAGTTTTTTATGTTTGCCTATAAGTGCTAGTTACATTGAAACGTGCCATTATATCAGTATGCCGAGCTAGGCAAGCAATTGTAAATAAATACAGACTTATTTTGTGTACAGGCGAACCCACCTTTGAACGTGCTTAACTCGGTACTACAGAAGATCTTAGCTTAAGTATCCTATCAAGCATATCGCTCGTCACGGAAGGCAATCAGGAAGCCATCATGACATAATGAGAAATGACGTTCCATCGTCAGCCGTCATACTTGACGCACCAATTATTGTGATCGATATATTTGTAAAGGCTCTTTACAGAGATATAATATTATACAATTTAAAAGGAAAAAGGAGATCCATAATTATCTTGCTTTCAATATAAACGTTTTATAATGAAGTGTGAAAGAATTATTAGCCCTATGGTAATTTTGAAGCGATTATGGATTTTTTTGTAACAAATGTGAATACGCCGCCCATAGACACTCACATTGCCAGAGGACTGGCAAGTTGCCGGCCTTTAAAGAATTGGTACGCTCATTTTCTTAAAGGACCCTAAGTCGAATTGGTTCGCAAATACTTCAGTGGGCAGCTGGTTCCACAGCGGTGGTGCGCGGCAAAAACTGCCTTGAAGAAAACGCTCTGCTCTGCGATTCTGTAACTCACTTCACGCACTCACACAGCGGTTTTCGCATCGGCGGTCTCTCTCAAATCAGTCGTGAAGCAGTCATTTTATGATTTGGCATTCTGAAAAGGTGGGAGCTTGTACTTTATTGTTTATCAGAATGCCAAATCATAAAATGACTGCTTCACAACTGATTTGAGAGAGACCGCCGATGCGAAAACCGCTGTGTGAGTTCGTGAAGTGAGTTACAGAATCGCAGGGCAGTTATGGAACGACGGACGTCGAGGTGATACGGGGGGAATTTCGTATTCTGCCTCGATGTCCGATGATGAAACGATGTTTAATATTGTCTCACTGACTTGGAACGCCAGTAAAATAAAATCATTTCATTTCACGGCATGTGGAGGAAAGTGTGAAGGTTGTAGTTCCTTACTAATTATTCCACAATAAAATAGTTGAAGAATAAGGCAGAGTTCCTAGCCAGTTCTTCTCGTCCGACTTAGACTTGAGAACTGGTAGTAAATGTAAATTTACAGACATTTCATAACGTTTCCCTTCATAAGTTTAGAAAAGTTATATGTATGTTTAAGAAATTAATTGTATCTAAAAGGTGATACAATGGCAGGCGATGAAATGTAAATAGCTGTGACAAGAATTTAAATATGAATGAAATAATAATCTACGAGTATTATAACTGTAATAATTACGTATAATATAATATGTATGAATAATTATTAATAAAATTATTTGTTGTGTATATTTTCGTTTCTATTATTGTTTTTTTTTTAGCTGTGTATACATAGTTTTATAAAAAGCATCTTATCTGTGAAACAATTTAAGGACACTTCTATTATTATTTGTTTATATTTTATTAAATATATTTGTGATGTGTCCATTGCCTTATTAATAAATAAATATTTTATATTACCTTAATAATAAATGGTAGATGAGCGATGCTGGAAAGTTATTGTTGATGGTCGATGTAAGATAGGGCCACGCCCAGGATTTCTTCGTCTTAATTTACTACTTACAGACGAAGTAACGGTAGGAGGACGGTGAGTAATAATGGTAATAATTTTGACATTAAGATACCATTGTAACTGGAAATCAATGGATAGTTTGTAACTTCATATGTAAATAGCAATATATAAAGAGAATAGCATTATTCATATGTATTTAAAAATGTCATGAAATAGCGAGATATTTTTTTTGAGAATTCCCAGACAAGGCACATTTTAAATTTGGTATAGGCTTTTTTCGTTTAAAAAGAAACAAGGGATACCAATAAAGCTATGGGCGGACGAGATCGAAAGTAGCTGGAAAAAATTGACGGCAAAAAACAAAATATGTTGGAAAATGTTGGAGAAAGCCATCTTCCGGACGAGGCCACATCTTAGAGTAATAAAATTATAAATAAATACATATATCTATTTGTAGTATAATATATGTCAAAGATGTGGATGAATAAAGGCTTATTATTTTTTTCCTTTGGGAAGTCAAATAAAAATGAATAATTTGAATAATTTTACTTCTTTAAAATATCGTTAAATTTACAAACTATTACTATTATTGTTAAATAAGTATAGTAATTAATTGTTTCGGACACGACACGTTACGGAGAGTTAAATAAAGAAAAGTACACACATTTAATCTCTTCCCGACACAGCATTAAAACAATTTAAGCAAGTTAGTTATTAGACTGTTTTAGGCCTTAAATTAAATCACTAAGTTAACTATAACACTTAAAAACTTTGTACAAATAAATCGCTGTATCGGAGATTCAAGTATTTTTCACGTGTTTAATATTTAAAATCGTTAAATTTTAAATCCGATTACACCTATTATTTAAATTCCTTTCGACAAATGATTGGTATCTAATTAAGATTCTTATTTTGTCAGTCACGCGATCCTGTTTTAGTGCGTGATCAGAAACGATCGCATAATTTTTCTGGAATTTATTAATTTAGAAAGTCATTTAATGTTATAAAAAACAACCTATGAGCTTGGATACGTAAGCTTGCTATGTAAAATGAGTGATTTTGGAGTTCTGTGGATTGTCTTTTAACTCCTCCCTAACACGGAACCAAAACAGCAAGACTTTTATTTTGACAAAACAATGATTATTTTTTAAGAATCAGATGTTCTTATTCTTGTGCCCCTAATAAGCCTAGTTTGAGTAACTTAATTTAAGGCCTAAAGCAGTCTAATAACTAACTCGTTTAGATTGTTTTTATGCTGCATCGGGAAGAGATTAAATGTGTATACTTTTCTTTATTTAACTCACCGTAACGTGTCGCCTCCGAAACAATTGATTACTATACTTACTAACGATAATAGTAATAATAGTTTGTGAATTTAACGATGTTGTAAATAAGTTAAATTATTAATTTTTATTTTACTTCCCAAAGGAAAAAAATAATAAGCCTTTATTCATCCACATCATATTTTAATAAATAGATACAGTCAAAATCTGTTATAAAGACATCGAAGGGACTACTCATATATGGTCGTAAAAACCGATAGTCGTAACAGCCGATGACGTTGTTATTAAGAACTTATTATACAATGGTATTTTGTTTTTGATTTTGTTAAATATAACCGGTATGTTGTTCTAAACGGTTTTGACTGTATATAGAATTTTATTACTTTAAAATTTGGCCTCTGTCCGGAAGGCTTCCTCCTACTTTTTCCACCATATTTAATTTTTTATCATCGTCATCCATTTTTTTCCAGCTACCCTTCGATCCTGTCGATCTATTAGTCTGCCTTGTTTTTTTTGGACCAGTTCATTCGGTTCATTCATCTGTGTAACAGGCTACATGCATTGCCCATCTCCATTTAAGTTGTAGGGCATCAATTATTTTTGTTTTTCTGCGAATACATTCACTTTTCCGTTTGTCGCGTAATTTAATTCCGAGAATACTTGTTTGTATCGCACGCACGCACAAACGTATTTTGTATAACAAAAACAAATTTTGTCAATATTATTCTCAAAAAAATAGTTTATTTCTCTATGGGTGTTGCCCCTACATACAGGCGACGCCTTGATATGTAGTATTTGCGTATGCAAAACTAGTTATACCTTTACCATTTTTAATCAGAGTCTATAGACTTAAGTCACGTCAAAGCATTATAGAAAACTAGTGGACCCGACAGACGTTGTCCTGCATGATATTTCAAGCAATTAATAAAGCAAAGTATGAAAGTACCGACTGCAGCGCCATCTGGCGGGCTGATTTGTGAATCTAAACCTTTCCCAGATCCCCTTGAACACACACAAACAATTTCATCAAAATCGGTCCAGCCGTTTGAGAGAAGTTCAGTGACATACACACTCACAGAAGAATTATATATATATAGTATAAAACAAAGTCGCTTTCTCTGTCCCTATGTCCCTTTGTATGCTTAAATCTTTGAAACTACGCAATGGATTTTGATGCGGTTTTTTTAAATAGATAGAGTGATTCAAGAGGAAGGTTTATATGTATAATAACATCTATTAAATAGTGAAGAAGTACTGTTATTTTTGAGGTTTCTAATGTGATGTCGTAAATAATTACATTTTTTCCGCTTACATTGCAAACGCAGGCTGAACCCTACGAGTTTTATCAAAATAATGTACTAAGTATTGTACACATTGAAAAGGTCTACAGAAAAGTCCGTGACGGTATATGTCTATCTCTTATGGATAACCCACAATAACTTTTTTTTGTCATTTACTTTTTACGACAAATAATGGCTAATTTTCGAAGCGATTTTAACCAATACAGCATTAATCCTTATCCAATTAAATACCTTAAATAAATTGTTGATTTAATATAGATTTATAAGGCCCTTTACAGCATATGATTTAAATGAATATTTTCGATGATATTACAAATTTAATAATTGCGGGACGCAGCGCGTCGGAGGCCGCGGTTCTCCCTATACTCTATAGCACTTTGAATTTAGTATCAGCATTGCATCCGTGCGAAGCCGGGGCGGGTCGCTAGTATATATATAATATATATATAAAGACAATCATAACAATGCATCAGTAATTTAGTTTTACGATCATTCTACGTGTATATGGTATTAATAGCTCACTGAAGTGGTCATACTTTGTTCGGCAGTAATCTTAAATCGCGACCAACTATCTGTTACTATCGACACGAAATATAATTATCGCCAGGAACTATTCGCTTTGTTCCACTTGGCATAGACCCAGCACGAACAATAGAGTAAAATTGTTTGACGTAGTAGAAATAAATATTTATCATCCACCCTCGTTCCACAATCATTCAACATTCCACCTCGACGTCCGTCTTTTCACAACTGAGCGTTTTTTTAGGTTTATACCGCGCACCAGCACTATGTGGAACCAGCTGGCCACCAATGTATATATTTCCGAACCAAATCGATTTAGGGTCCTCAAAGGAAAGTGCGTACCAATTCTTGAAAGACCGGCAACGCACTTGCGAGCCCTGTGGCAATGAGAGACAATATATCATTTAATATCAATTGAACCTCTTGCCCATTTGCTCTTAGTATTGTTATATTTAAAAAAAACCTGCTACTTCTGCTGGCTTCTGGCTACGCCTATTGCAGGCGCCTGTATATATCATGGATGTTGACTCAAGGTTCAAATATAAGAAAACACTATATATAATATACAAAGCCAAAACAGATTACATCGTTAAACAAAATATACGAAACAGAAAACATAAATATATAAAAAAGAAAACTGAAATTAAACATTCAACAAACTAATTGACGAAACGAAACGAAATAAGAAATTGTTACTACTGCTAAATAAAATCTAAGTCCTCCGGCTTGCTAAAATATTTCCTCTTTGGTATGGTGTAGTTAGCTAAAACCCGGGTCATTGACTTTGAAGTGGTTTCCGTCTTAAAAAATAATATAACAATATATCTATAGCTGTAAGATTACTTATAAATAAATAAAAACATGTCTAAACTAAGCCTATTGTGAACAAAGGGCCCAAGTCGAACATACCTTCAGATTGCAATAGAGGAGGGGCCGATGCAACGGTATCGCGGCTCGCTCTTAGTTTTATTGATACGGCTATGATTTTCAGCTTACGAGCTATTGCTGATGTTATAAGCCATAACGGAAACCTTAGATAAGCCAAGCTATTTAAACAATGCCTTACAGCTCCTGTCAGTGAGACAAATGGTTGTTTATTGGAGGATTATTTTGCTTTTATTCTTAGGCCATTCAATGTTATTATTTGGATTTAAATTAGATACGGTTCACCGCAAATGAGTTTCTTTTAAAAAAAACATTACCCTTGTTGGCTTTGGATTTCATATGTTTCGTGATTTTTATTTGTTAAAGTCTTTGTACTTGGAACACACCGTCGGCTTTTTGGTTTTAAGGAATGATTTCACGACCGTAAGAGCGATGTTATAAATTAATATTGAAAGAAAAAACACGACTTCAGCTAGTGTGTTTATTTGTTTGACTGTCTTTTGTTGTTATTGTATCAGCTGTTAAAATAAATAATCTTACATTAAGTTAAATATTATAAAGGCTTAAATATATTAGATAATACTTATATAAAATAAATATATTAATAATTTATCTAGTAGCTCTTATTCCATAGTTTCATAGTTCTTCAAGTACTTTTTTGTATAGTTCGAGATTCCGACTACTACTACTGTTAATACTACTGAGACTACTACTGGGATATTGTCGAAAATGATAAAACTATGATCTAAATGTGATCCTCGAAAACAAAGTCTATTGTTGTCTGTTTCTTATTCTGTGGCCTATTTCTATTTTATACAGATTATACAATAATCTGAATGGCGGACTTAAAACATAATTGGTAGATTTTTCTGTATTAACATCAATATAATATAATGTTTTAATCTATATTTAAAATAGATTCATTTTATTATTGTTAAAAATATTATTTTTATAGTTCAAAAGGAAGGCTTTGTGTAATTAAATTGATATTATATTCAGATAATTCAGTCACCTTCAGATACAGATTAGGAAGAAATACACTCTATTCCACATATTAGAGTTCTGATTTCCCTTGGTCGATAAATTAAATTGATCCAATACAAATGGAATCCCGTAAATTAACTGTAGCGTACTTCACGGGTGGGTGAGTCGAACAGGTGTTTTCATTTAATTAGCGATCATCTTTAGTTCGCTATTAAATGATTCCTGATTTAAATTAACTCGACATGATATATCTTTCTGACTAAACTATTGAGTTTTTATTAACACTTTGTAACAAATAAAAAAAAGGGCGTGCGTACAAATTACACGTCATGTCACAAGTGAAACCTATAGGCAAACTAATTTTTAAGTCTTGTTCATATTTATACAAATCTAAAATATTAGATTTCCGTTAGAGGGAGGGAAAAGGAAGAAGATATGTTAGGAATATTAAATATTAAGTGTCGAAAATTAATACAAATTAAATTTTCTTCGATAATATAAACATGTGGGATTTTAATTTACAATTCATCATTTGAGATTTCAATAAATTATTTTGCATAAAATATAAATTTTTACGAAATTTTAATTTTAAAAATAGAATTTCTATTATATTTCTCTAATAATTTATACCTACAAGAAAAAAGATTAGGGATTATTATACTAGATTCATCATTCATCGGCCTTAGACAATAATACTATTTGACAAGAGTTCCCCCTCCCCTAGCCCCTAACTAAATTTTATAAAAATAGTCACATGATATGTGAACCTCAGCCAGCCAGCGATTCGACTGTTCAAGGAGACTGGCTGGAAAATATCTGTCAAATATCGAAGCTTTATAGTAGCTGTCACTTGTTATCTCTCTATTCTCTGGTAACGTTGGTAGCGTTGGAAGTTCTCCCACTAGGTGGACAGATGACCTGGTGAAGGTGAAGGAAACGCGCTGGATGCACGGGGAACCAGTCTTACTGGAAGTTTAGCAGAGGGGTAACAGTCGGCGTATTAAATACCTAAGATCTTATTGCCATTGCAAGCCGTAGTCTGAATTATCGAGATATTAAAAAACCTTTTCCCACTATCAAAATGCATTTTAAAGATCGATACTGAGTTAACGATGTTTATTTTGCGAACATTATTTTAGTGGGCAATAAATATTTATTTTATGAGTGTATCTCGGCTTTTATCTTGCGGTTGCTTTATTGTTGCGAGACGCAAGGTTATTTGAAAACAGAAATGTTGTAATGTCAATGAATGATAAATATCATTGACAATACTAGAACAAAGACTTTAGGGAAAGTAAGGCAAGAATTCAGGCTCAGATGTCGGAGAAAAGGCCGTGAGGGGCTCATGCGAGCCGTATGTGCCGAGGCCCTGAGCAGGTTGACGTCCAGAGAATTCCAACTCCTACAGAATATGCCCCTAAATATCGATTGGAAATCCCTAAAGTTTTTGTTGTACTAGAAGTAATTTCTAATACGACATTTATTCAAGTAGTAAAAAATAGCTTTTGTTTCAAACTTGGACTAGCTTTTGATAGTTCAGTTATAACCACACTTTTGGGTTCGAGGCTTGATATAAATTGTAAACAGTCGTGTGTTTTTTAAGAATTTCCTCTTGAATAAAGTACTCTAAAAAACCCCTGGACATTCCCTCTTAATTTGGAGCTAAGTTCCGTCTATAAATGTTAAATGTTAATAAAAATAATTTATCAATTACGCGAAATTATAAACTGTGATTTTCACAAGAGCTCTGTGTAATTTATAAAATGACCTTAAATTATACGATTTCTTTCCTCTTTTGGCGAGGTTAAGAACATAGAAATTGTACCTATTTTATCCTTGAGGCTTGCAAGAACCCGTAAATAAGGCTTTGCAAGGTCTTTTACGGGTTTATGTTATGTGTGTAAATAAATTACAATTAAGTCTGAGAAAGACATAAATAGAAACAGAGGTCTTTATTTTTCGCCTTGGATTTTGTAAAACTGTGCAGAACAAATATTTTTATATTATAAACTCAAACTCAAAATATCTTTATTCATATAGGTAAACAAGTAGGTACACTTATGAACGTCAAAAAAGAAGTTAAATTAATTGTAAACTTACATTTACTACCAAGTTCGCAAGTCAAGGGCGTAGAGCGGGTAAGAAAAACTGGCGAGAAACTTTCCGCCATTCTTTTTAACCCTGGAAAGATAGTCTGCGTAAAATTTACGCATGCGTTTTCGAATAATTGCTCTATCTTTCTAATTAGCGCGAATCCATAGCTGTGCGTTTAGGACATTTCATTCGTCGTTGGGAGCTGCCGCGTGACGTAAGTGTCAATAAGGTAAGTGCCACCGATTTTGAAATATAACGACCGCGTGAGTCAAAATTACGCATGATTATCTTTATCGTGACTTTTATGATTTTGGCTTATATGACAGTTTTAGTACTGTTTTAATACTTTATATCATAACTAATATTATAATTTCATTTTTAAAGATATTGAGGCAAATATATATCACAATGGGGAGTATCAATTGAAACCAACACGAAATCCTGGCCGCTCTTATGCAAAGTGATGACGAGCTTCCGTGTGAGGACACCGACAGTGAAGTAGCGGACAACGTTTAAAGTTTTCTTTTTTTTTAAGTAAAAATAAAGGAGTTTAAAAAATTATCTGCAGTATTAATAATTCTAATATATGTGTATATATAATAACATACAATTCATTAAAATAAACTATTAAACCTAGACCTACAACTAATTCAAATTCTTGCGTAAATTTTACGCATGATTATCTTTTCCGTATTACAAAATATGATTATCTTTCTAGGGTTAATCGCTAAGTTTTGAGTCATACAAATTGTTTGAATTGGAGAAAATCAATCCTAAGGATTAGGATTATTTAAATATTCGTCAAATTTATAAAAAGCTTTATTGATTAATTTACATATAATATTTTTTTTATATGGCTGACTAATAATTTGATAACTCGATGTACACAACTAACCTTAAATTTTCTCACTAAGTTATTGATTGTGAAAGTATATTATCTTTGAACCGAAAGGCTTCCGATGGACTATATCATTAAAGGGTGATATATGATTTGATACTATAATAATCTATTAAATACTGTAAATATTTATATACTTTTTAAATATATTATTATATAGGAGTTTATTTATTCATTTTTATTTATTATTATAAACAGCCTAAGTGATTTTCATCGAACCAACCATAAATAATTCATGTTGCATATTATAACTATATTAAGATTTTCCGATCAAAAATAACGAAAGTTATATGAAAAACGTAGAAAAAGTCCCAAAACGCTATAATATCATTTATGATAACATTTACCGGAAACACAGCTGTAGCTAAAATTATTTCAAAATCAATAAATCCTTGAATAAAGCAAAACTATCGCAAGCGCAGCGTGGAATTCGATTCGAGCGTTGCCCTCAAAATCTGCAAGGGCGAACGATGCTGATAACTGTTATGATATAGTATCGCTCGTTAGAAATTGGGACCGCTGGGTAGCGATTGTAATCGAATAGACACTCGAATGATAAATTCGATTATTATATACAATGACCCGGAACGGTCTTGTGAAGGTATTCTTATATAAAAGAGCAGTGTTGGCCTAGTAGCTTATGCGTGCGACTCTCATTCCTGAGGTCGTAGGTTCGATCTCCGGCTGTTCACCAATGGACTTAATTTCTATGTGCGTATTTAACATTTGCTCAAACGGTGAAGGAAACCGGTTTGCTTTAGACCTAAAAAGTCGACGGCGTGTGTCAGGCACAGGTGGCTGATCACCTACTTGCCTATCAGATCGACGAATGATCATGAAACAGATACAGAATCTGAGGCCTAGACTTAAAAAAGGTTCAAACGCCACTGATTTTTTTATATTTATCCTGATATTGGGAGTTCTCTTCACTACCCAGTAATATGATATTAATATCAGATACGAAAAGTGGTCCAAAATGTTTAATCCTCACGCAACTATGAAACTCACGGAACAGAAGAACGTATAGATTTAACGAATTAAGTTTTTACTTTGACATTTCACCACATAGTAGGGAAATGTTCAGACATGTACTGATAAGTATTATACAACATTCCACAATTGAGAGATTTTTAAGGCACTTTTTTCCGCGCACCACCACTATGTGGCACCAGCTGCCCATTGATGCGTGGCCAAACCAATTCTTATGGACCCTTATAAGGAAACGCACGGAATATTTCAGTGGTGGTGAAATAACTGCCTTAAATAACGCTCAGCTGTGGAACGATTGACATTAAGGTCATACGGGTGGAATTTCGGTGGAAAACTTAGCTGGAGCTATTAATCCGCACAACTCCTCTAAACGCTGTCCATGGTAAATGCGGTAGAAGCTGCAGTGAGACACTATATCTTTACGCAACGCCAAGGGGCCAACGCAACGCATTAAATAAATGTTATCAAACAAATTACCATCGGAAAGCTATTAACCAAATATTGATCGATACACCGTTAATAACTTTATGACAACATAAATAATTTGTAACTCAAAAATTGTCGAGCATTAATAATATTACATAATATTGCTACGTGCTTCGTCTACAAAAACATTTTGAAGACGTCTCAATGGTGTTAGACACAGCCTCTGCGTCCTTACTGACGTGTCAATTGTACGAATGTTAGCTTTCTGTGTGACATTATACAAAACGCTATTTGTTATTAGACATTGTTGGCCTAGTGGCTTCAACGTGGGAATCTCATGCCTGAGGTCGTAGGTTTGATTTTCGGCTGTGCGCCAATGGACTTTCTGTATATATGCGCTTTTAACATTCGCTCGAACGGTGAAGAAAAACATCGTTTGTCTCAAAAGCTTGTCTTAGACCCAAGAAGCCGACGGCGTGTGTCAGGTACAGGACTACTTGCCTATTAGATTGACAAATGATCATGAAAAAGATAGAGAAATCTGAGGCCCAAACATAAAAAAAGGTAGCAGCGTCACTGATTTATTTATTTCAATTTGTTATTAATAGATACAGCCTTCCAGTTCCAGGTCAAATTAACTATGAAGATCACTTTACAGAATGAGCAAGAAGAAATAAGAAGAACTCTTTCCAATAGTAGAAATGTTTTTTCTACTATTCGCTTTTTGAAGAGAATAATAATCATAGGTTTATATACCATATGAAATAAAATATAAGCCAATTTATAGCTCCGGAGAAATATTATATGGATATTAAAGCCTTCATTACTTTAAGAACCCGGTAGTCCGTAAATTGTCAGCTGTCTGAGTTACACGTTACGGCGATAAAATGTTTAAATTTACAAGCACTGGTAAAAGATGTTATAAGAATACAAATTTAACAAGGCCCGCCGTTGTTCAGTGCCTGTTAAATATAATTATGTTCATTTGTTTTATAATTTTATTTGTTTGTTGTTTTGTTTATTTCTGTTATCGCTTACTACGTCATGTGCCACTTTACAAATATTTTCTTGATAAAATAAACATATGAAGGCTTGCAATGTAAAAATGATTGTCATAATTGATTAGGCTATAGTCGTCTATCAAATCAAATCAAATCAAAATACGTTTATTCAATTTAGATGCTTCTTAGAGCATGCTTATGAATGTCAACAACGTTTACAAAATTCACGAAAGAGCAGGGCTACGCCATCAGAGAGCAGATTCAATTTTTTTAATACTGGGACATCATGGAACATAATGATCTAGCCTAACTAAAGACTAATAAGTAATTCTAACCTAATTTACTAATAAGAATATTTAACATAAGAAAGTGTCCGAAACCTTAGTCTCTATTAAAGGATATACACTATGTTCTTATTTTTTATATTTTTTAATTGTGTAGCACTTAACACTAACGTGCGCAAACACCAATTCACAAATTCAAATGGTTTTGTCCTTTTCAATCTTCGCACTAGGTCCGTGGTGTCAAGAAGTTGACACCAAAAATAAGCAATTAAAAAGTGGCGAGTTTATTGTCAAGCTCTCGTTCTCGTCCGATCTACGCCCTTGTGTTCCCTGGCCTGACTTGACAATAAATTGTACTTTGCACTAACACAATCTTCTGACTAGGCCCGTGGTGTCCAGAAGTTGTATGGCCTCGCCTAGATTAGCCTTGATTCCAAAATGGCGTCATTTTCGTTAACCCCATTTCGACCGAGTCTTTGAATATCTATTCAACGCAATATAAGTCTCTGTTGTAGTTGTTTCTCCGCTTGTGCCCGCTTTTTCCGTTTACTTAAACCGTACGTTAGACGCAAGGCCGCCCTCGTGGGAACCATCTCACGGCGATAGATTCCTTTATCAATTTACTTACAACTATTATCTATTAGCCTTATTTATTACCGGTCACTTCGGCCATTTTATTGTTCAATAAATACCTTAGACGGTATGCGACAATGCCTTGCTAAACATTGTCTTATAATAGACTGTTATGGGAGCGCTAAGCGAATAAGTGTAGAGGCTATTCACATTCCTATTAAGTTTACTTTATATTATTTATTATTATGTATAGTAACACACTGGCAGCGTTTAATAAGCTAATGCGCGTGTATTTTGAGATTTGGAGAAACTATCCAATCTATTTTTAAAGGTGTTCAAAGATGGTGCACTAATTACACTTTCCGGAAACCTATTCCAGTCGTTATGTTATATTTAATCGGCACGAACTTCTACTACTAAATTATATGGTATATGTAAAATATTGTAAATTTAAATTAACATACCTTATCAAAAATTCGTTTTGATATTTATATAACAATTAATATACATTTAACTGAGAATTAACAGGCTCATGAAATACAGTTCTAACTACATCAGGAGCGAGTACGTAACATGTTTGTGTGGCGAATATGGTTTTTGAGGTTCATAGGTGTAGAGAACAGTATTGGTCTATCGTCATCCCTGAGGTTGTGCGTTCGAATCATGGCTGTGCACCAATGGAATTCAGGTGAAGCGATACATCGTAAGGAGCGTTTCTCAAACCCAAAAATCTATGAACTATGAAATATAAATGATCAAAGAAACAGATGCAAACTGAGACCGAGATTCATATATCTATATGAATTTTGAGTTAGAATTTTTACGGGTTGCAATCAGCTACCTCTATCCAATCCAATAACATGCAACGATCATAAAATGAAACGATTCATAAGAAATGTGTCTTATGATAGTGCAGCTGCACATGTGTTCTGGTAAACACGAGAAACATTTATATGAAACCAGCTGCCCACTGAAGTGATTCCGAACCAATTCGTCTTAGAATCCTTCAAGAAGAGAGCGTAGCAATTCTTAAACGGCCGGAAACTCACTTGCGAGCCCTCTGGAAATGTGACTACGGGTGACGTATAACTTAACATCCGGTTATATAAATAAATCTGTAGGCAACATTTAAATTGAATAATTTTTAGTAAATCAAATTTGATTGACTATTTAAATAATTCTCATACACACTTTCACATACTTGCCCTAACTTTTACACCATCACACAACATAGCCAAATTAGGTACCACTTAGTTAAATTGAATAATTTTTATTTGTTTGTTTCCTTTTGTAAATTTTTATACCTTTTTGTAGTTAAATGTATTATTGTATTCCATCTATATAATTTATGTTAGCTGTAAGATTACGAAATAAATAAATGAACAAAGAATTTAACGCACTCACTTGCCGTAAAATTTTTCATTAAAATCAAAGGATCGGTAATTATACCGAACAATGTCTATATGCCGACAAACAAAAGGTATCATGGGTGGTAAAAGAAATTATACAAAATTGAAACGTCACTCACGTATTTTATTAAGTCATGATGAGGTTGGCCTTAAACTTAATAATAGGGTGGTATTTTGTTCTAATATATATCCAGCTTTTATCAGCGCCAGATTGAACGCGAATATAATATAACGCGAAATTTGAGTAGGGCGTCAAATATAGCAAGCTCATGATTAAGAAAAATTTGTAAGTAATTCTGATAAATAAGTATACATATAAATATGACTTTCGTATGTTCCAAAACTTTCGATTTGACATACAGGCGTCATACTTAGCGTTAAGGCTCTACTCTGGATAAAAAAACTCTATGGCGCTACAACCTTCTTAGGGGTTGGCCTCAGATTTCTGAAACCGTTTCATGATCATTTTTTTCAATCTAATAGACAAGTAGGTAATCTGCCTCCTGTGCCTGACACACGCCTTCGTCTTTTTGGTTCTGAGACTCCGCTAGAGCGAATGTTAAATGCGGACATAGAAAGATAGTCCATTGGTGCACAGCCGGAGTCGAACCTACGAACTCAGGGATGAGAGTTGCACACTCAAGCCACTAGGCCAATACTACTCACCTTTGACTCTGGATACCTAAGCCAAAACTCGCCTGTGTATAATAGATGATATCAATGATTTTTTGATCACTATAGCCAAAATTTTCGAAATATCTTCGACATTCTTATACCAACATTGCTAGTCTACCTTTAGCGGTTCTTCATCACCTTACAAACTCAGAATTTTCCTTGGTCTAAAACCAGTATTCAGTTTTAACAAATAAAATTAAGTATTCTATAAAATTATTTGTTGATTTTACTGCAGTAAAATATATCGATAGTACTCGTATTTGCAAGTGATTTCCCGGGCGATAAATCGTCAGACATACAACTGTACCCGTCCGTTAGCTGCGCCGCTCAGCTGTCTAGCTGGATGATTCACTGTCTTCAAATAAACTATAACTGGACTTGCAAACTACTATTACTGTACTTTAAAATTGTTTAGGATTTTTTTTAAAGACAATTCACACCAATTGACCTAGTCCCATGCTAAGCTGGTGAAGCTTGTGTTATGGGTACTAGGCAATGGATATACATAAATATTATAGATAGATAGACATATAAATACATATTTAAACACCCAAGACCTAAGAACAACACCAAATGCTCATCGCATCGATGTTCGTCTCAGCCGGGGATCGAACCCTGAACCCATTCACAGTCAGGGCTACTAACCACTAGACCAATGAGTCGTCAATATTATTATTATTCGTTATATTAGAGTAGTAGATTTACAATTCCATGTAATTTTTTTTTTAATTTTCTTCTCTAACGTAAGACATAGCCACCTGCCCACTAGATGAATATTCAGGCTTTCAATAGCGAAACCGATTCTGATGATTTTGTATGAAAAAACATAGTTCTCTCAATTTAGGATCGCGTGGTACCAAAACTCAACACTGAAGTAAAGAAAGACATAAAACGAAATATCATAATGTCATTGACTTTATTAAGCACTTAGAGGTAGATTGTTGCATATAAAACCTAAAAATATTTTCGTAATAAGATTTAGGTTTTTTGAACCACTTATTTGATATATAAAAACCAATCGCTATAAACCTTTTAGGGGCTCAGATTTTTGGATTTCTTTCGGGATTTTTTTGTAATAGGTAGTTAGGTTTTTATTAGGTAGGCTTTTGAGCTTGACATACACTGTCGACTATTTAGGGTTAAATGCACATATAGACGGAAAGTCTGCCCACAGGAATCAAATACACTAGGCTGCTCAATCGTTAAAATTATGTAACTCTTAAAATATTTTTATTTTAACAACTTTTTGTAAATGAATTATGTATTTTAATTACAATTACGAAAAAAAAGGTGGATAGAAGAAATAGAAGCGGTAGCAGGAAACGAATGGAGAAAGAGAGCCATAGACAGAGTTAGTTGGAAAAAGCTGGAGGAGGCCTATACCCGTGAAGGGGTTCCGATCGACGGTACTGAAGGAAGCTAGAATATAGAATAACAAGCAAAAAAAAAATTAATGTATAAAAATTTAAAATAATCTAAGCTGTGTTTAATAATTTGTTTTTTTGTCACGATTGGAAATAAAACGGGCTTTATTATTATGATTATTAATTACGATTACGATAGTAATATATATTTACCTGATATTAATATCTTGTGTGACGTTGTAGATCTTTACGTAACAATCTGAAAAGAGAAGAAAATTCATTAGATTTATGACAACTATTGTAATTCTAGTATAGTGTATACTATATTGTGAGATAAATAATGTATCAAAGCACAGTTTTAATATTAGAATTAGTAGATTTAGTTTGATTCCGGCCAATCGTTAGGTTCAAAATAGAGCTTTTTACCAATTCTTGAAAGGCCGGCAACGCACTTGCGAGCCTTCTGGCATTGTGAGTGTCAATGGGCGGCGGTATCACTTAACTTCAGGTGAGCCTCCTGCCCGTTTGCCTCCTATTACATAAAAAAAGCTAAAATTTTTAATGTATTTTTTTTCCAGGGAATAAAACCAAGACCTCCGTGTTTAGATTACTATTACTATTAGTTTAAGAGCATAGAGAATTTAACCTTGTCATTAGTTTTGCCATTACATCTGCCTTGAGTTACAATCTTACATATAAAATTGTTGTGTTTCTTAGAATTCAAATTATTGCTTATTTTGTGATTGTACTGATATGAAAACATGGAATTTAATTTTAATGAGGCAAATCCTTTATAGGCTTTGTGATAAACGGTAGGGTTTAAGTGAAACACTATAGCAAGTTAAGAAATTATTTAATATGATATATTGATAGTTTTACATTAAATTTAAAACACATTTAAATTTCTATAATCTTATTTTTAGGTATCTGTGTGCCCCTTTTTGGCAATAACCTCCTCAAAATCTTCAAGGAATGAAGAAAAATACTTGTTTTAATCACGGGGTAGACGTCATAGATTTCAGAGATTTATTATTATTTAAGATTTGGCGCCGAAAGCGACAATTGAATGAAAACAACATAAAAGGGGCTGAAAATCTAAAACAAATGACGGTTCGGTTCTCTTTTTGTGATATTAAATCGCTTGTTACTAGACTAGAGAGGCTGTAGACCAATCATAATCAAATGCACTAGAGTTTCATTTATATATATATTATTTATTTATGTATTAACACTTTTTTGCATATACAATCTGGTAACATAAATGATTAAGGAGGCAACAGCGGCCTTATCAAGGCAAGGAATTCGAAAAAAAACTAAGTAACTAATTTAACTAAATGAAATGAAATTTGTTACTAGTAGTTATTTAGTTAAATTAGTAGTAGGTTAAAGGTACAAAAGGACGAAGCCTTTTATTTTTTTTAATTTTCTATTTATCAATTTTTAATTATTATTATTACTATGTAGGTTAAAAATATTGTAAATACTGTATATTTTGTGTTGGAATTGTATATTTAAAAAGAATAAAATGCAAATCAATGAAACTAACAAAAAAATTAAAAACTAATCTTAATAGTCATTACACAGAATACAATTTTACTATTACAAGTATTTCACTCTACAAGCACATACCTTGGGCCACGCCCAGTGATGTTCCGAGCAATGTTAGTTGGAACTAACAAACAGATGTCTCTGATACGTGGCGGCGTGTTGCCCGACATCAGACCATTTACGTACTATGACAGTTCTACAGAAAATCGGACGAAACGTTGCCAATATATTTGACTAATTGATATATTTACTTCTTTATCCTACAACTAACATAAATTATATATTACAAAAAGCAATTATACTTAATATATAGCCAAAGATGGAATACATATACCTTTACAAGGTTCAAACATATACAAAAGAAAAAATCAATAAAAATATTAAATACATTTAAGTAGGTAAATCCTATTTATATGTTATGTTGTGTGTTGTGTGATAGTGTGAAAGTGAGGGTATGTATGTGGCGTGCTCATGATGCACCTGATTCAGCGCTATGGATACTCCTTTTAAGAATATTACGCGTACGTTAAACAAGTCAAGGCACAAATAGTGCGTCTTTAAAACATACAGACTATTACGCTTCACTCGATTGATGGGACATTTAATTGAATGAATTAATCTTTAAAAATTGTATAATGTACTTAACTGTTCGGTTAAGGTCTAAAAGTTCTTCTTGTTTTGTTGGCGTTAGTATGTTCGCTCGTTTCAGGGTATAACTCTTTGTACTGATTGTAACTGTCGCTATATGTACATGTATAGTGTAAACTCTTTATAACGAATTCATGGACCGAGCATTTTGTGTCGTTATAGAGAACAAATTTAACCAATTACAATAATTTCTAATTTTACAGTATCTAAATTATCCTTTTTTTCTCCATCTTGACAGTTTCAAAGTTTGTTTACGACTCATAATACACGATAGGTGACGATGGTGTGTTTAGTAACTGAGACCTACATTTCCTACAGGCAATGTACACGTGTTAATGCGTCGCTATTACATTATATTGTGGCATGTATAGTTTAAAAAATTTGTACTGCGCTTCTAACATGTGTTTTTATATAAATGTAAAGTAACCGCATGCGCATGATTATAGTAGTCCTCATATCGTGAGATCATCCAATGTCATTTGCCCGATGCGCTTACGTGACGTAGATAACTTTGAGCCTTGCGTTCCCAGGAAAATGCTTTTGGAAAGTCATTTTGATTTAGAAATAAGTATTCTGCAATTTAAAACTATAACATAGACTCCGTTGTTTAGTGGTAAACATAAACCAGATATGCTGGGTTCGATTCCCGGCGTATAATGTTTCGAGGTCGGACGCAGTAAGTTGAGGCTATATTCCATGCCCCATTAGTTGCGAAGCTTTAAAGAAAAAGCTGCAGTTATAAATAGTATTGTAAATTGTTTACGATTTTATAACTTTGTATGTATATTTAAACGATTTTAATTTACTACGGATTTTAAGCTGTGTTAGTCTAGTGGCGTCAGCGTGTCACTCTCATCCATGAGGTCGTAGGTTCGATCCCCGGATGTGCACCAACTTCCTTTATATGTGCGCATTTAACATTCACTCGAACGGTGAAGGAAAACATCGTGAGGAAACCGGCTTGTCTTAGACATAAAACTCGACGGTGTGTGTCAGGCACAGGAGGCAGATCACTTGCCTATTAGATTGACAATCATGAAACATCTGAGGCCCAGACCTAAAAAGTTTGAAGCGCCACTGATTTATTTTTTAAATTTTAGATAAGGGTTTCAAAGGCGAGACTGAACGCTTTTATCCCTCCAGTATGTAATAAACGTATAATGTATTATGTGTATCAATAATACATTTTGTATTAAAAATTAAAACAACATTTTTGTTTAGAAAGTTATAAAATAAGCCCACGAAATGTTTCTCTATTTCCCTATTTTCCAGCCTAACGCTAAACGTTGATAAATTGTTATTCAAACCAGACTCTTTCTTCGGAGATCAACTAATTGGTAGACACTTGTTAAAAGCGAATCTACTCGATCACGTGTTGGCAACTCTTGTTAACACTTCCTTAAACTAAATTAGCTGTATAAATGACCTACCCCAGAAACGTCTATCTAAACGTTTCCGCACTATTGCTTTTCGTTTAATGGTATTTATTTTAACCGTGTGGAGTTTTAGTTAAAAGTTAACGGATCGTACAAACACATATGTGTTTGGGTAAATAGCAAGCGAGCGAATTGTTAATAATTAAATATATAAATTAATAAAGTAAGAAAAATATTATATACCTATTAGCGAATCCGACAGACGTTGTCCTGTACACATCGTACATTTTGTGTAAGATTGAACATTTTCCTCTCATCCTTGGGACCCAGAGTAGGTTATGACTGACGCCACCACCCTAAAGCTTAGGTTTCCTAGAAAAGCGGTGCCGTTAACTAACGGCCGTCATTTTACGGTTGTTAATAACAGATGTCCTTACTTTTTAATATAATGCAAAAAAAACTCATTTTCGCTCGTCCAAGTCACGTTTCCACTCATTGTGTTAATTAAATATGGTCACCGCTACACGCGAAAAACGTTGAACTAATGTATATCACCGCTATGACGGCCGTCATGCAAATGACAGCACCGCTATTTGACGTTACGGTGACTACACATTCACTAGAAAACCTACTCCGATGTTATTTATAGACAACGTATGGGTGACGTCACCCAACGTTCATTACGGTCGTTAGATAGCGGCACCGCTTTTATAGGAAACCTAAGCTTAAGCCCCTAAGGTCCTTGGACAGGGTCTTATTTATTTATTTACTTCGTTACCATACTACATATATAAAATCATACATATAAAAATAAAAAAGCAGGTTAAGCAAAAATATATCGATAGTACTCGTATTTGCAAGTGATTTCCCGGGCGATAAATCGTCAGACATACAACTGTACCCGTCCGTTAGCTGCGCCGCTCAGCTGTCTAGCTGGATGATTCACTGTCTTCAAATAAACTATAACTGGACTTGCAAACTACTATTACTGTACTTTAAAATTGTTTAGGATTTTTTTTAAAGACAATTCACACCAATTGACCTAGTCCCATGCTAAGCTGGTGAAGCTTGTGTTATGGGTACTAGGCAATGGATATACATAAATATTATAGATAGATAGACATATAAATACATATTTAAACACCCAAGACCTAAGAACAACACCAAATGCTCATCGCATCGATGTTCGTCTCAGCCGGGGATCGAACCCTGAACCCATTCACAGTCAGGGCTACTAACCACTAGACCAATGAGTCGTCAATATTATTATTATTCGTTATATTAGAGTAGTAGATTTACAATTCCATGTAATTTTTTTTTTAATTTTCTTCTCTAACGTAAGACATAGCCACCTGCCCACTAGATGAATATTCAGGCTTTCAATAGCGAAACCGATTCTGATGATTTTGTATGAAAAAACATAGTTCTCTCAATTTAGGATCGCGTGGTACCAAAACTCAACACTGAAGTAAAGAAAGACATAAAACGAAATATCATAATGTCATTGACTTTATTAAGCACTTAGAGGTAGATTGTTGCATATAAAACCTAAAAATATTTTCGTAATAAGATTTAGGTTTTTTGAACCACTTATTTGATATATAAAAACCAATCGCTATAAACCTTTTAGGGGCTCAGATTTTTGGATTTCTTTCGGGATTTTTTTGTAATAGGTAGTTAGGTTTTTATTAGGTAGGCTTTTGAGCTTGACATACACTGTCGACTATTTAGGGTTAAATGCACATATAGACGGAAAGTCTGCCCACAGGAATCAAATACACTAGGCTGCTCAATCGTTAAAATTATGTAACTCTTAAAATATTTTTATTTTAACAACTTTTTGTAAATGAATTATGTATTTTAATTACAATTACGAAAAAAAAGGTGGATAGAAGAAATAGAAGCGGTAGCAGGAAACGAATGGAGAAAGAGAGCCATAGACAGAGTTAGTTGGAAAAAGCTGGAGGAGGCCTATACCCGTGAAGGGGTTCCGATCGACGGTACTGAAGGAAGCTAGAATATAGAATAACAAGCAAAAAAAAAATTAATGTATAAAAATTTAAAATAATCTAAGCTGTGTTTAATAATTTGTTTTTTTGTCACGATTGGAAATAAAACGGGCTTTATTATTATGATTATTAATTACGATTACGATAGTAATATATATTTACCTGATATTAATATCTTGTGTGACGTTGTAGATCTTTACGTAACAATCTGAAAAGAGAAGAAAATTCATTAGATTTATGACAACTATTGTAATTCTAGTATAGTGTATACTATATTGTGAGATAAATAATGTATCAAAGCACAGTTTTAATATTAGAATTAGTAGATTTAGTTTGATTCCGGCCAATCGTTAGGTTCAAAATAGAGCTTTTTACCAATTCTTGAAAGGCCGGCAACGCACTTGCGAGCCTTCTGGCATTGTGAGTGTCAATGGGCGGCGGTATCACTTAACTTCAGGTGAGCCTCCTGCCCGTTTGCCTCCTATTACATAAAAAAAGCTAAAATTTTTAATGTATTTTTTTTCCAGGGAATAAAACCAAGACCTCCGTGTTTAGATTACTATTACTATTAGTTTAAGAGCATAGAGAATTTAACCTTGTCATTAGTTTTGCCATTACATCTGCCTTGAGTTACAATCTTACATATAAAATTGTTGTGTTTCTTAGAATTCAAATTATTGCTTATTTTGTGATTGTACTGATATGAAAACATGGAATTTAATTTTAATGAGGCAAATCCTTTATAGGCTTTGTGATAAACGGTAGGGTTTAAGTGAAACACTATAGCAAGTTAAGAAATTATTTAATATGATATATTGATAGTTTTACATTAAATTTAAAACACATTTAAATTTCTATAATCTTATTTTTAGGTATCTGTGTGCCCCTTTTTGGCAATAACCTCCTCAAAATCTTCAAGGAATGAAGAAAAATACTTGTTTTAATCACGGGGTAGACGTCATAGATTTCAGAGATTTATTATTATTTAAGATTTGGCGCCGAAAGCGACAATTGAATGAAAACAACATAAAAGGGGCTGAAAATCTAAAACAAATGACGGTTCGGTTCTCTTTTTGTGATATTAAATCGCTTGTTACTAGACTAGAGAGGCTGTAGACCAATCATAATCAAATGCACTAGAGTTTCATTTATATATATATTATTTATTTATGTATTAACACTTTGTTGCATATACAATCTGGTAACATAAATGATTAAGGAGGCAACAGCGGCCTTATCAAGGCAAGGAATTCGAAAAAAAACTAAGTAACTAATTTAACTAAATGAAATGAAATTTGTTACTAGTAGTTATTTAGTTAAATTAGTAGTAGGTTAAAGGTACAAAAGGACGAAGCCTTTTATTTTTTTTAATTTTCTATTTATCAATTTTTAATTATTATTATTACTATGTAGGTTAAAAATATTGTAAATACTGTATATTTTGTGTTGGAATTGTATATTTAAAAAGAATAAAATGCAAATCAATGAAACTAACAAAAAAATTAAAAACTAATCTTAATAGTCATTACACAGAATACAATTTTACTATTACAAGTATTTCACTCTACAAGCACATACCTTGGGCCACGCCCAGTGATGTTCCGAGCAATGTTAGTTGGAACTAACAAACAGATGTCTCTGATACGTGGCGGCGTGTTGCCCGACATCAGACCATTTACGTACTATGACAGTTCTACAGAAAATCGGACGAAACGTTGCCAATATATTTGACTAATTGATATATTTACTTCTTTATCCTACAACTAACATAAATTATATATTACAAAAAGCAATTATACTTAATATATAGCCAAAGATGGAATACATATACCTTTACAAGGTTCAAACATATACAAAAGAAAAAATCAATAAAAATATTAAATACATTTAAGTAGGTAAATCCTATTTATATGTTATGTTGTGTGTTGTGTGATAGTGTGAAAGTGAGGGTATGTATGTGGCGTGCTCATGATGCACCTGATTCAGCGCTATGGATACTCCTTTTAAGAATATTACGCGTACGTTAAACAAGTCAAGGCACAAATAGTGCGTCTTTAAAACATACAGACTATTACGCTTCACTCGATTGATGGGACATTTAATTGAATGAATTAATCTTTAAAAATTGTATAATGTACTTAACTGTTCGGTTAAGGTCTAAAAGTTCTTCTTGTTTTGTTGGCGTTAGTATGTTCGCTCGTTTCAGGGTATAACTCTTTGTACTGATTGTAACTGTCGCTATATGTACATGTATAGTGTAAACTCTTTATAACGAATTCATGGACCGAGCATTTTGTGTCGTTATAGAGAACAAATTTAACCAATTACAATAATTTCTAATTTTACAGTATCTAAATTATCCTTTTTTTCTCCATCTTGACAGTTTCAAAGTTTGTTTACGACTCATAATACACGATAGGTGACGATGGTGTGTTTAGTAACTGAGACCTACATTTCCTACAGGCAATGTACACGTGTTAATGCGTCGCTATTACATTATATTGTGGCATGTATAGTTTAAAAAATTTGTACTGCGCTTCTAACATGTGTTTTTATATAAATGTAAAGTAACCGCATGCGCATGATTATAGTAGTCCTCATATCGTGAGATCATCCAATGTCATTTGCCCGATGCGCTTACGTGACGTAGATAACTTTGAGCCTTGCGTTCCCAGGAAAATGCTTTTGGAAAGTCATTTTGATTTAGAAATAAGTATTCTGCAATTTAAAACTATAACATAGACTCCGTTGTTTAGTGGTAAACATAAACCAGATATGCTGGGTTCGATTCCCGGCGTATAATGTTTCGAGGTCGGACGCAGTAAGTTGAGGCTATATTCCATGCCCCATTAGTTGCGAAGCTTTAAAGAAAAAGCTGCAGTTATAAATAGTATTGTAAATTGTTTACGATTTTATAACTTTGTATGTATATTTAAACGATTTTAATTTACTACGGATTTTAAGCTGTGTTAGTCTAGTGGCGTCAGCGTGTCACTCTCATCCATGAGGTCGTAGGTTCGATCCCCGGATGTGCACCAACTTCCTTTATATGTGCGCATTTAACATTCACTCGAACGGTGAAGGAAAACATCGTGAGGAAACCGGCTTGTCTTAGACATAAAACTCGACGGTGTGTGTCAGGCACAGGAGGCAGATCACTTGCCTATTAGATTGACAATCATGAAACATCTGAGGCCCAGACCTAAAAAGTTTGAAGCGCCACTGATTTATTTTTTAAATTTTAGATAAGGGTTTCAAAGGCGAGACTGAACGCTTTTATCCCTCCAGTATGTAATAAACGTATAATGTATTATGTGTATCAATAATACATTTTGTATTAAAAATTAAAACAACATTTTTGTTTAGAAAGTTATAAAATAAGCCCACGAAATGTTTCTCTATTTCCCTATTTTCCAGCCTAACGCTAAACGTTGATAAATTGTTATTCAAACCAGACTCTTTCTTCGGAGATCAACTAATTGGTAGACACTTGTTAAAAGCGAATCTACTCGATCACGTGTTGGCAACTCTTGTTAACACTTCCTTAAACTAAATTAGCTGTATAAATGACCTACCCCAGAAACGTCTATCTAAACGTTTCCGCACTATTGCTTTTCGTTTAATGGTATTTATTTTAACCGTGTGGAGTTTTAGTTAAAAGTTAACGGATCGTACAAACACATATGTGTTTGGGTAAATAGCAAGCGAGCGAATTGTTAATAATTAAATATATAAATTAATAAAGTAAGAAAAATATTATATACCTATTAGCGAATCCGACAGACGTTGTCCTGTACACATCGTACATTTTGTGTAAGATTGAACATTTTCCTCTCATCCTTGGGACCCAGAGTAGGTTATGACTGACGCCACCACCCTAAAGCTTAGGTTTCCTAGAAAAGCGGTGCCGTTAACTAACGGCCGTCATTTTACGGTTGTTAATAACAGATGTCCTTACTTTTTAATATAATGCAAAAAAAACTCATTTTCGCTCGTCCAAGTCACGTTTCCACTCATTGTGTTAATTAAATATGGTCACCGCTACACGCGAAAAACGTTGAACTAATGTATATCACCGCTATGACGGCCGTCATGCAAATGACAGCACCGCTATTTGACGTTACGGTGACTACACATTCACTAGAAAACCTACTCCGATGTTATTTATAGACAACGTATGGGTGACGTCACCCAACGTTCATTACGGTCGTTAGATAGCGGCACCGCTTTTATAGGAAACCTAAGCTTAAGCCCCTAAGGTCCTTGGACAGGGTCTTATTTATTTATTTACTTCGTTACCATAATACATATATAAAATCATACATATAAAAATAAAAAAGCAGGTTACATAAGTTATTAGACAACGGGCGGCCTTATCGCTAACAAGCGATTTCTTCCAGGCAACAATAATATGGAACAATAAAAAAAACACCTATAGAGGGTAAAGTACAAGAAATGCATAATTAATTAACAAGAAAAAAACTTAAAATAACATGTAACTAAAACTAAAGTTAAATAAAGTTAAATGTAAAGAAAAAAAATGTAAAAGCTAATCTACAGGTAAATTAATATATATTAGTACATAGTAGCTAAGTCTTACTGTATCATGTTTCAAATCGGTGCTTAAATAGTATAAAAACTTAGTTGGTACAGGCTTATTCGTAAAAAAAAAAAACTGTATGTGATCCAAATGCCAATATTAGAACCGCCTTGCGCTTGCGCTTATCTCTTATTCTCTTATATCTCTCGCGATGCATCTATAAATATGTTATATACTAGCAGACCGGACCACGCGTTGCTGAGGCTAAGGTGTTTGTTATATTAAATAGTAGTAAACTATTCAAGGGAACCGGTAGGAGAACACCAGTCATGGGGACCACCATGCTTCTTTGGTGGTTATGCCATCAAATTGTAGCTTATGTGAAATGTTGGTACTATCAACACAGCGCCATCTGTTAGAATAACTGTTAAATAATAAACAAATAATATTGCTGGTATAAATTAAGATGTAAGCTATCCTATCTTTTAAGTTAGATCAAACTGCACACGGTGTGCAAATTTGATTGAAATCGGTTAAGTAGATTAGGAGTCCATAGCGGACAAACAACGTGACGCGTAATTTGTATATATTAAGATATATATAGTGTACTTTGGAAATGTTATATACACTCTTAATATGTCAAATCAAATATATTATAAACATGTTTATTGTATTTGGGTTATTATAATCTATAATCTCGAGATAGCAACAGGTTTTGTAATCACTTTTTCACTTCCGAAACTCGATAATTCAATTACCTCCTGTTTCTAACTTATACCGGAAATACACTCGCATCGGATATATAGATTTAAATAAAGTTTATGTCAATTAACGATAAAAATCTATAAAAAGCTAGATCTTAGAACCATTAATTATATTTATAGAAACAATTGTTTTGTTTTACTTTATAAAACAGTGTATTAAACAAGCCTTAAAATACTGTTAATCATTATTCATAAATCAGTTACACTATGTATTTTATTTTGTTTTAATATAAATTGAACATTTGTAATATCTTAATATATATAAATTATGGGTCACGTTGTTTGTCCGCTATGGACTCCTAAACTACCGAACCGATATCAATCAAATTTGCACACCGTGTGTAGTTTGATCCAACTTAAAAGATAGGATAGCTTACATCTCAATTTATACCCGCAATATTATTTTATTGCAAAATATTTGTTTATTATTTGATAGTCTATTTAATGGCATAACCACCAAAAAGCATGGTGGTCCCCATGACTGGTGTTCTCCTACCGTTTCCCTTGAATAGTTTGCTACTATGTAATATAACAAAAACCTTAGCCACAGCAACGCTTGGCCGGTCTACTAGTATTTTTATAAGTTACAGTCAGGCCCGGGCGACTACTCCTGAGAAATCCACGTGATATTCATGGGCCAGTCGGAGCCCGATGGCTCGCGAGACCCGCGTCGCCTCTTGTACTACTCATGCTGTACTGTTTTCTTACGTTCACCATAAAGTACCATTCAAAACGAAAAACTCTTTCTTCTTGTACCTTAATATCATCTTCTATTTAAAGATGTCTCTCTAATTAGCTGTTGTCGTTAACACTCGTTAACACAACATCTATTAAAATGATTATATTTCATGCTATTTTAATGAACGCATTCTTCCAGAAAACAAGTGTTAAGTGAAATAATTGTCAGTAAGTTATTTTTTAGTGTTATGTCTTTTATGAACGAGACCGACACGTAAAAAACTTATTAACAAGGATTCTTAGCTTTTTACAAAGGGAAAACAAAAATTCTTTTGATAAACAAAGTTTTACAATGTATTTCTATTATATTATCTTATGCTTAATAGTAAGGAAGAGTGCTGGTAGGAGAATCGATTATCTACTGTTAAAATAAATCAGTGGCGCTACAACCTTTTTAGGTCTGGGCCTCAGATTTCTGTATCTGTTTCATGATCGTTTGTCAATCTAATAGTCAAGTAGGTGATCAGCCTCCTGTGCCGCATACGCCGTCGACTTTTTGGGTCTATAGCAAGCCAGTTTCCTCACGATTGAGCGAATGTTAAAAGCGCACATAGAAAGTAGGTCCAATGGTGCACAGCAGGGAATCGAATCTACGACCTCATGGATGAGAGTCGCACGCTGAAGCCACTACGCCTACCCGTTGGTCTGACCAAATAAAGACAATTATGGGTCTCAACATCCCTAATACCACACAAGCTGAGGATAGAATGGTGTGGAGGCGTAAGTCGACGTATCAGTTAGGGCTTTTCAAGCGTCGTGTCGTTCCTTCAGTAGTGAGAATACGAAGAATAAGATCTTATGCTTTTTGAATATAACATATATATTCGTCATGCTTGATAAATTAATTGCTGTTCGTTTATCGTGAGTTTTAAAAATGTGTATTTTGTTTTGACAGAAATATTGTAGGTGATACAAAGTTCACCGTGTCCTCTAGTTATTTAAAAAAAAGGGCTAGAGACTCACTTGATGTTAAGCCATGGACACCCTTAATGCCAGAGGGTCATGAGTGCGTTGCCGGCCTTTTAAGAATTGTTACGCTCTTTTCCTGAAGGACCCTAAGTCAATAAATAATTAAAAAAACATAATTTAATATGTTGTTCCAAAGGGACATGATTATATTTTGAAATTTAAAGTTTACTATTTGTCACATCCGTCACTATTCTACGACTATGACGAAATATTCGCCCTTTGACTTGCTAGCTAGATACCTCTTAATAACAGACCGGAAATTAACGTTATTAATCGTTTCCTATATATTATGTTATTTAGCTAGTACCGTAAGTATGTTTGAAATGTAAAATAACGGTGACAATTAAAATTTTCCGTGTAAGATTACATCAAATATTTGATAACAAAAAATGTAAACCGGTGTACCTTCCTGTTTAAGCTCGATTTTTAGAAACAACAATCTAAATTTCTTAGAACGAATCGATTAATCATAAAAACGTCTTAATACGTTACTAAAAATACAGTTTTCCTGGTAACAAAGTTTATGTTCGTTATAAATAAAAAATAAAATATGTTTATTATGGAACATAAGATACATGTATCACTTATTCCACGTCATTAAATTTGAAGGCATCCCTAATCATCGGCAAAGAAGACAGAGGGTGTAGGCCGAGAGAAAAAGCCGGCGTAAAAAACTCTCGGTACTCTTTTAAAACAGCAAATCATCAAACAACACTTATTTAAAACAAATATCGCAAATTAATTAGAAGTAGCCTGTCTAGCACTAGTCCCAGGCCCTTTTATCAACTAGATAATCGTTGACTTTATAGTAAGCCTTTTTACACAGCTTTTCTTTAAAACATTTCTTAAATTTATTGAAAGGCAGTGATAAAAGAGCCTCTGGGATTTTATTAAAGAAGAGTATCCCTTTCCCCAAAAAAGAATTACTAACTTTAGATAGTCTAGTACGGGGAAATTGCAGCCTGCGTTTGTTCCGTGTATTAACATTGTGCGTATGTTCTATTCTAGTAAACTTATCACTATTTTTGTATACATACATAATATTTTCATAAATATATTGCGAGGGAAAGGTAAGTATATTAATTTCCTTGAATTTATCTCTAAGAGATTCCCTACATTTTAAATTATAGATTGCACTGATTTGCATTGTTATGTAAATTAATACTAAGAACTTTTAGGAATAAGTATATCTTTAGATCAGACCTGTATATCACAAAAAACTTTTTTGAATACCTTAACTAATGTTGAAGAGGCTGCGTCATTAACTCAAAGACCTCTTCAGCATTTATCGTTATAATTCAGTCAATTTACATAATAATCATGGAATTATAGACATTTTTTTATAGAAATGAGGGAAAATAGAGCGGAGGCTCATCTGATGCCAAAAATAAAACAGTGGCGCTACAACCAGTTTAGGTCTGAGCCTCAGATATTTATATCTGTTTCATAATCATTTGTCTATCTCATACGCAAGTAGGTGATCAGCCTCCAGTTCCTGATACACGCCTTTTTGGGTCTAAGACATATCGGTTTCCTCACGATGTTTTCCTTCACCGTTCGAGCAAATGTTAAATGGGCTGATAGAAAGAAATTCTATTGGTACACAGCCGGGGATCGAACCTACGACTTCAGGGATGAGAATCGCACGCTGAAGCGACTAGGCCAACACTGATGCTAAGTAAAGTATAAAAGGCCGACAACGCACTCGTGAGACCTCTGTAATTGAAGGTCCATTGGTGGCGGTATCACTTAACTTCAGGAGAGCTTTCTGCCCGTTTGCCCCCTGTTCGATAAAAAAGTAGTTACACCACCAATTGACAGTCACACTCCCAGAAGGCCCACAAATGCGCCAGCAATGGCCTTTAAGATTTGGTAGGTTCTTTTTTTGAAATAGCCTAAGTGGAATTGATTAGAAAATACTTCAACTTTCTTATCACACACAAATCTATTCGGCAATTTTTAGTTTACCTATATCTTTATACGAAATTGTAATGTAAGAATAATCAAGAAAGAAAAAAGAAAAAAATATAAAACATTTTTTTGATTAAAGCACACACATATATATACAAACACAATAACTTTAATCAAAACCAACTTAGCTCTAAGTTACTGTCACCAGCAACACTGATTTTCAGTGGACCCATGATTTTGGAGTGACAGCTATATACTGAACAAAACAAAAATCTCTGTTTTGATTTAACTTTTTTAAATGCCTAGAATTTAAGCTGTGTCCACCAGGCCCCCTTACTTTGTAACATTTTTGAACGGCTAACTCAAACTCAAACTAAGTAATGAACTGAATTTGATGAATTAATACTATATTTAATCGTGGTAGTCATATATTAATCACGTTGTCACAGTGCCACGTAACATACCGGTTGCGTGCGTTCGGTTTTTGTGCGCGCTTTGATGTAATTTGAGTAACAGTTCGTAAATGTTGTGTCTGCATTCTTACATATGAAACCAAACAAAGGTTTCTGTTGCCAGTGTCGAGTGCAAATGTCACGTAAAGAATTACATATATCCCTAATGTGTAGCCATTTAACCTTTAAGGTTTGGGCCTCAGATTTCTGTAGCTGTAAGTAGGTAAATAGGCTTGCGACGCTGGTCTAACAAAGAACTGTAACTGAGAAATTTATCTTTACCTATAAGTGTTAAGAATATCAAAACCTAAACATAATAATCAAATATACAGTATTTGAAGTTTTCTTAACCTATATAGTAATAATAAAAATACATACTTAATATTTAATAAAAAGAAAATACAAATTTAAAAAGTTTGGTCCCTGTAGTGTATCTTTAACGCTGGCTGCATTTCCTCGCTGTATTGCGATACTTATTCGTTGTGCTAGGAAAGCACCAGCTTTGGGGTCACCGGTATTATCTACCAGGTGCCAACTTAAATCTTTAATTAGCGCCTGTGCACTTGAACCCTACGGCCCAAGAGTCTACTCCAAAGGGACCAAAATCGAAGTTGGAGGATTGAGGAAATACTTATATTGGAGACGTTTCTTATTCTCCGCCTGCTCTGCGACCGGCCCAGCTTTTTTGCTTATGTATTTTGTTAAGTAATAATATAATTAAATATTTTTAGAGAATTTGAATTTATAATTAAGTGTGTTGAATTTATAAAGCTGGCTAAGTTAAGTTTATCGTTAACATTTGATATTAATCACTTTATATTTTTAACTAAACTACATACAATGTCAATTAACTAAGGTTAGGTTACATAACTGACGCCAAAGCGAATAAATACTCGAGTAAATATTTTTATTTATTTAACTTACTATCTTTATAATTAACAACCAATGTTGATCTTTAAAAGATCTAATATCAACGTTAAAAAGTCCACAAGTAACAGCTTTTGTTTCTTTCCCCAGTTATTACAAAGCCTGACTATTTAATGTAATTTTTGGTTATACAATGCCGATGTCAAGGTGTGCAACGACTGAATGAAAGTGGTATTACCTTATGTATGGTATAAGAATGCAGTTTTTCTGATGTATAACGTCATGCTTGGTAAAACGTGTGTACCACAAAAGAGCGCAAAAATTTCCTTATAAGAGATGGCAAATATTTTTATGTCATCTTAAAAGAGAATGACAGAGTGAGCAAGTCTCTCATAGTAAAAGATATTCATACATCTACAGGGCTTGGATCCGTAGGGTTGTTATCTTCTTCGGTCTTATCCTCTCATTCATATTTAGTTATCTAGTGCAGCTTGATAATACATATACTACACATAAAATAAATAAAAATAAATCAATGGCGTTACATCCTTCTGAGGTCAGGGCCTGTGTCTGTTTCATGATCATTTGTTTATCCTATAGGCAAGTTGGTGATCACATGAGCTGATGCAAGCCATCGACTTTTTTGGGTCTAAGGCAAGCCGGTTTCCTTCACCGTTCGAGCGAATGTTGAATGCGCACATAGACAGAAAGTCCATTGGTGCACAGCCGGGGATCGACCCTACGACCTCAGGGATGAGAGTCGCACGCTGAAGCCACCAGGCCAACACTGCTCTATACTACATATACCATACCAATACTTCTGACATTTATTACATATAAATTTAAATACACATTTAACAGCCCACTGGCAGGCAAGCTGTACTTTGGTCCTTCGAGCCGGTTTATCTGTTCTTATATAACTGCAAACATAGGGTTGAATTAAACTCACAAAACAGAATTGACTCTAGTATCTATTCAGACCAGCGGCTGTCCAAATCGTCTATGTAATGATGCTCTTTTGTTTTATATTAACGTCGTAATAGCGCTGATAACACGCGATTCATGTTCGTTCGTTCTGTTATACGGGTACTTAAAAATCTCTTTTTAAAAACTAAATGATTTTATTTGGAAATAGTAATAGAATACAGAGGTGTAACCTTAATGGATACCGAATGAGAACTGACCCTGCTCCCGCTCGCTATGCTTATATGCTTTCCTCTTGATTACTTAGCATATTAGATAATCAAGAGGTTAGCCATTACTCCTACATATTAAGGGTATAACAACCCCTCGCATAAGACCGAAATTCAGGGATATAACTGAATTTTCGGAGAGTATTCAAACTAAGATAGATGTCTAAGAGGAGCAGGGCTTACATTCATTTCCACATCTTCAGGTTCAGTGGTTTTATGGAGTTTAACATTTTTCCTTAACTTAATACAATAAACTAACTTATAAGCTAGTAGTATAATAGCAATAATAAAAATAATAATTACAGACACTGTGTAATGAGTTTGGAATTTTACAATAAAAGGTTCCTTATTAATTAAATTGTCTAGTTCTTTCATTTCACTTTCACTATTAAGTTTTAATTTATTTAAATCTATGACCTTCGGCGTCTTATAGTCAGAACTGAGTTCACTTTTAATTTCGGGAATCATATTACAGCAAGAATCGTTTGTCAACGTGAAATCCAGTATAGGTGTGGTAATATTAACCTTGAAGTTTTTGTAAGCTTTTATCTTCATTGTTCTTGTGAATACAGTGCAATGTTTAGGTATCCTAAGTATACCTGTACCAAATACTGTGGTTTCAGATAGGCCATTTGCACCACAATCTATAGAGATCTTATTTCGATGTGATTGGATAAACACCCATCTGTTATTTGTGAGAGGTTCCCATGCATCAAGTGGTCCAATGTGGGTTTTCGTTATGCATTGCTGTGGTAGTGAACTATGAGGGTTTTTCAACAGTTCTGTTTCACACGTAGGGTTGCCACTGGTCGAAAGGATTGCCCGAGTTTCGCAGATATAGAGCTCAGAGTTTACAAGGCTACATTTTCTTAAATTATCAAAAATACAATAATCATTCTTATCATTAGAAATAGCAATATATGGATTATTTGGTAGAATAAAACTAAACGAATTCGGGTCATTCATATTGTGTGGAATTGGTATAGCTAAGGTTCTGTATAACACATATGTTTCTCTAGTTACTAAAGGGATTTGTAATATGAATACTAATTTATGATTATAATAATAACAGGCTACACTAGAAATACTTAAAATTAAATGAATATTACTTAAATCTAAGGGTACAGGAATATGTGTATCTTCCGGCAAATGTCTGATGTTGCTTACAAGTTCTTTGTAAAGTTGAGAAGGAGATAAAATATTAGGATGAAATACATTTTGACTGGCAAATAGAATACCATTAATAAGGTCTTGTACTTGGAATGACATGGTAAGTAAAGAACTTTCTAAGTTACTAATAATTGAATTTATGCTAGAGTTTATGATAAGTTTATTTGTTACATTTTCATATTTAGAAAAGAATTGGTAAATATTTTTATTTAATTTTTCTTCATTTAGTTCAAGTTGCTTTATCGTTTCTTTAAAAGAGTTTAATGTATTTGTTGTTATTAAAATATTTTCTTTAATTAATTTGGCAAGGGTTTTCTCATCTTTCTGAACGGACTCTATAGCCTGATCATATTTTATTGCATCGTCTTCGCGTTGACGTGAGCGTTTATTACGATTAGAAATAAGATGAGATATAGAATTGAATTCACTTTTAATATCTTCAAAGCGAACCAGTAAGGAAGACAGGGTGTTCTCGCAGGGCTGATAATTAGCACGTTTGCATATCTCTTCCAGAGTGGTAAATACGCCATTTAAATTATATAGATGAGGGCCGATATAGGAAATATTAATGTAATTAATTATATCTAGTTGTCCCTTTTTTATTTTTATTTTACCCAAACCATCGAAAAGGATGCCGGAACTAGAAGGGAGTGGTTCAATAAAACCAGAGGATGTGTGCACCTCACCCATGGCGCTGAAATGGAATTATATAATTTAATCGTGTTAAATATATGTTTAAAACTAAACTTAAATTAGAATAATAGAGTATTAATTATATAAACTTTTATTTATATCTTTGATTCATTGTAGAAAGGAATGTTCTTTGCTTATCGTTTGTGTTTATATTAACCGATGGAATTGTACCTGGGATAGGATGTTATCTTCTTATACATTCGCAATTAGTTAGACATAGTTTAAGAGACGCTTATTTAATTGATGGGATTATTAAGTATAATATATTATATTATAAATTATACTTTGAGTTTTATTTAGGTATTAGCGCCGGTTTCATTTGATCGAAATGATGTGTTACATGTTTCCTATTTATTAGAAGTGTCGCTGTATGATTATTATTAACCATTATTATTTTATAAGGTCCTTTCCAGATAGGAGACAGAGCTTTTCTTAGCCTTAAGTGATTTTTAATATAAACATAATCTCCAGGTTTATAACGTGGAGGAGATTTGGTATGTGAATCGTAATAAGATTTTGACGTTTCTTTAGATTTTGTAATGTTTTGCATGGCAATTTCCCTTGAGAATTTTAATTTATGTTGTAGCATTTTTATATAATCCAAATAGGTAGTAGGTTCTTCTTCAAATACAGAATTTGGTATATAAGGCTTATGTCCAAATATGAGTTCGTAGGGCGTGTATTTTGTAGTTGTATGAGGAGTTATATTATATGTGAGTATAGCAGTATAAACATAAGTGGGCCAGTTGTCTTGATTATTATTAATAAAAGATTTTAAATATTCTTTTAGTGTTGAGTGGCTGCGTTCTAGCGCGCCTTGAGTTTGAGGATGGTATGGTGAAGACCAGAGTTGTTTTATTTTTAGAAATTTACAGGTACTCTTGAAAAGATCAGCTGTGAAGTTAGTACCTTGGTCTGTGAGAATGGTTTTAGGAATGCCAAAAAGTGAGATAAAATGTATTAGACAATCGCTGGTCTCTTCAGCAGTTGTGGACCTTATTGGATAAGCTATTGAATATTTTGTAAGATCATCTTGTATGGTTAAGATGAATTTGAGTTTTGCAGTACCTGATTCAGGAAGAGGACCGACTATGTCCAAAGCTATTCTCTGGAAAGGGGCTGTAGATGTTGTTGTTATTTCCATAGGAGCTTTGTTAATTTTTCTAAGAGCCTTATTTTCCTGACAAGATCTACACGTCTTTACATAATTTTCTATGTCGCTCCTCATTCCTTTCCAGTAATATGACTCTTTAATCCTTTTGTACATTCTGACAGATCCTAAGTGACCAGCTATAGGAATGTCATGGTTTTCATGTAAAATTTTGGATCTTTCACTTAAGGTTGGATATATTATTTTATTTCGATATACATCGACAGGGATGTTAGTATTATGGAATATGTGAATAATTATATTGTATATTTTAGTATAAGATAGTTTATCAAACGGATTTCGGAAATCAGAGATAGAAATGTTTGTTGAATCAGAGGATAGTAATAGGTCGTTCCTCACTTTCTTCAAAGCATCGAATATAGAAGGATATGTCATTTCGTCGAAATGATGAACTTTCGTAAATAGCAAATAAACAATTTTATTTTCATAGTGTATTTTAAGAAAGGAATTTAGTTCTTTTTCGATATTCAAGATTTCATCTTTATTTTCTGTATTAAGAATGACCTCCGATACGTATGGATTGCTTTCGTCGAGGTCTATGGATGTTGGAATAAGAATTATTTTATTTGTTGTTTTCAAGAGATGTTCGTTGTGTTCTTGTAATGTAGTATTATAAATTATGTCTTTTTTAGAATTTGATTTTAGAAACTGTGAGTAATCATCGTGGGAAATATTAGGATTATCGGAATTAGATTCATTAGGCGACGGAATTTGGAGTGAGTCGAAATCTAAATTAATATCGTCTTCTGTGATATCTAAATCGATTGGGCCTAGATCAATTAAATCTGAGTGTGGAGATGGTAGTTGATCTTGGTCTGGTGTAACACGAGGTATGGGATTAAGTAAAGGATTTTGAACAGGATTTTGCATTTGATTCAGAGGATTTTGAATTGGACTTGTTTGAAGTATATCTTGATCATTGAAAGAAAGTGGTATAGGAGATGGTAATTGAGAAAATTGATCATCTAAAGAATTGTTTGAATTTTCATCGATATTTGGTAAAAGAGAATTTGGAGATTTGGGATTAGTATGTATAGGATTTACCGGAAATCGAGATAATGCATCAGCATTTGTGTTAATTTTTCCTTTTTTATGAACTATCTCGTAATCAAACTCTTCCAACTTTAGTCTCCATCGCACAAGTCTGGAACCAGGATCTTTACAATTAAAGAGCCATTGGAGGGGCTTATGGTCTGTGACTATGGTGAACCGACGACCATAGATGTAGGGCCGGAAAGTTTGAGTACCGAATACTATTGCTAAACATTCTTTCTCGGTTACACTATAATTGCATTCCGCCTTGTTTAAGGTGCGTGAAGAATAAGCTATTGGCCTGTCTTTGCCCACGGGACCTTGGGATAGAATGGCGGATATGGCATAATTAGACGCGTCGCAGGTGAGAATAAAAGGCTGAGTAAAATCGGGATATGCTAGTATGGGAGGAGAGATGAGTTTACTCTTTAGGATTTCGAAAGCTTGCTGTTGTTCAAATTTCCATTCGAATTCAGTGTCTTTCTTTAATAATTTTGTTAATAATTTTGCAGTCTTGGAAAAATCAGGAATGAACCGTCTATAATAAGACACAAGCCCTAAAAATGACTTAATGTCTTTGGCACATTTGGGAATTGGAAATTTTTGTACAGCTTCGATTTTCTTTGGATCAGGTTTCACACCATGTTCGGTAATAATATGGCCTAGATACCCCACTTCTTTTCGTAGGAATTCACATTTATCGGCTTGTAGTTTTAGGTTATGACTTCGAAGTTTTTGAAATACGGACTTAAGATTTTTAATATGAGACTTTAAATCATATGAATACACTACTATGTCGTCTAAATATACAAAACAACGTTCACCTTGAAGACCAGCTAGCACGTTGTTCATTAATCTCTGAAAAGTCGCTGGTGCATTTTTAAGGCCAAATGGCATACGAGTAAATTCATAATGACCTTGAGGTACACTAAATGCCGTCTTATTAGTGTCCTGTGATTTTACCTTTATCTGATGGAAACCGGAGCTTAAGTCTAAAGTTGTAAAATATTTGGATTTACCTAATTGATCAAGGATTTCAGTGATGTTTGGTATCGGATAAGTATCGCCTATAGTGATGTCATTTAATTTACGATAATCAATAACAATCCTCCATTTTTGAGTTCCAGAAGCATCTATTTTCTTAGGTACCACCCATATAGGTGCAGACCACGGGGATGAAGATGGCTTAATTATGCCTTGATGTAGCATTTTTTCGACTTGTGTTTGTACTTCCTTTTTGTGTGCCTCTGGGAAACGATACGTTTTTACACTTATAGGATTGTTTGTGTCGGTATTTATTTCATGTTGTAGAGTGTCGGTTGCTGTCAATGATTCGTTTGGGAAATGGAATATATCACTGTATTGGGCACAAATATCAAAGAGGGACTTAGATTCTTCTTCATTTAAATGAGCTGTGCGTAATGATTCAATTACTCTTCTCGAGCGGTCAATAGCAGATTCAGAGAAATGATGTTTAAGATTGGATGTTGGATGATATTCAATTGGATGCAGAGTGATTAACATATTTGGATTTAGTGATATTGGGTTTTCTGATACATTAACAATGGATACGTTTACTCTATTATTCTCTTTGACTTTCACGATACAATTTGCGAGTAATAATTTGTCCGAAACGTATTCATCTAGTATAAGGCCTTCTTTAATTTCGGGATTTACGACGGAACATTCTACAATAGTCTCAGATCGAGGAGGTATTTCATAAGTAGGTTCGTTAAAGTGGAGTTTGATTTTATTACCATCCGGTCCTTCTAAGTGTCCTGTTTTATAATTAATTTTCATGTCAAAAGTTGTAAAGAAGTCATTGCCTAGTATGCCGTCATATTGAAGACATATTTCCTCAACAATATGAAACTCGTAAGAAATAGTAAGTTTATCTACCTGAAACTTGAGATTTGTAGTACCGAGACTACGGATTGGTTCGTCTTTAATATCTACTCCTTTAATAGTAACTATGTTATTTTTATTAATTGTTTGAATCTGAGATAGGCACGAGCGCTTAAGCAAACATATAGAGGATCCAGTGTCTACTAAGAGATTTATAGGTTGATAGGATTTAGAGGTTCGTAATACAACACAAGGTAAATATCTTTTAGAATTCGTATTAATTTTATATATTTTTTCAGGAAGATCATTTGATAATAGTGAAACAGTGGGCATAGTGCTCATTATAGGTTTAGAAATGGTTGACGTAGTTGATACAGTAAATGCGAGAGTTTTAGGAACTGTGGATAAAGAGGATACAGTGGACACAGTGGGTTCAACGGATGTAGAGGAAACAGAGGATACAGAGGATGCAGTGGATCTAGAGGTTGTAGTGTTTCTACCTAATGTAGAGGATACAGAGGATATAGAGGATGCAGTGGGTACAGTGGATACAGAGGATGCAGTGTTTCTACATAATGTAGAGGATACAGAGGATGCAGTGGATACAGAGGATGCAGTGGATGCAGAGGATGCAGTGGATACAGTTGATACAGAGGATGCAGAGGATGCAGTGGATACAGTGGATACAGAGGATGCAGAGGATGCAGTGGATACAGTGGATACAGAGGATACAGAGGATGCAGTGGATACAGTGGATACAGAGGATACAGAGGATGCAGTGGATACAGTGTTTCTTCGCGATACAGAGGGTTCAGTGAATACGGTATTACTATATGATGCAGAGGATACGGCGGATGTACTGTTGTTGTATGATGCAGAGGATACAGCGGATATGATGTTTCTGTGTGACGCAGAGGATACAGTGTTTTTACGTGATGCAGATGATTCAGTGGATACAGTGTTTTTATGTGATGCAGTGGATACGGCGGATGTAGCTTTTTTATATGATGCAGAGGATACAGTGTTTTTATATGATGCAGAGGATACAGTGTTTTTATATGATGCAGTGGATACAATGTTTTTACGTGATGCAGAGGATTCAGTGGGTGTAGTGTTATTACATGATGCAGAGGAAACAGAGTTTTTATATGATGCAGTGGGTACAGCGTTTCTGTGTCGTACAGAGGATTCAGTGGATACAGCGTTAATAAATTTGGTATCGGCTTTGAAATTATTATTTTTATTTCCCGGGCGATACCATTCGGGAAACCGATTTAGTTTAAATTACCTTGGGAGGTATATTCGTCATTATTATCCTGGTAATTAAAATGTGTGTCAATATGTTGTGCGCGATTCTGAGTAAAGTTTTGATTGCGATTTTGATTAGAGTTAGAATTACGATTAGGGTTTCGGCTGTTATTATATTGTCTTTTACGGCAATTTTCTATACTATGACCCATGTTCTTGCAATATCTACAAGTTATCACATTTGCAGTATTATTTGAGGAAAAGTTTGGTCTCGAGAAACGATTAGGTGTTGAATTAGGACGTGGTATGTTGTTATGTTTTTTATTCGTCATACCCAATATTTTTTCTTCTGCTATCGCAAAAGCAATTGCTTCTGAAAGCGTTGATGGGTCCTTGCATCTCACTATTGTGGAGAGTTGTGGCTGAAGGCCGGTTGTGAAAATGTTTAATGCTAAATCTTGCATTGCTGCTACGCGACCTACGAGTTCATCTTTTTTCTTTGTGGGTATCGAGATATTAATTTCAGCCAATAGTTTTGAAAGGCATGACTCCACCTTCAAGGAATATTGACTGATGGTTTCATTAGTAGACTGTTTACAGTCTTGTAAGTCTGCCAAAAGATATGCATAATGTTTCTTATCGCCGAACTGGGCTTTTAAGAAATCCTCAAGTTGAGGCCATTTATTAAAATCTCTAATTGAACACGCTGATTCTGCCTTTCCTTCTAGCCTACTCAGAATATATTTTAAAAGGACATCGGTTTGTGATGGTGTGGCCATACTCATCGCATTTTGACAATTTGTTAAGAATGGGCCTAACTTTTCTCGTGACCCATCGAATGTAGTAATGAACTTGAGTAGTATGTTTAAGTCGATTTCTGACATTTTGTTGGAACTACTGTCTTCGGTTTTTAAGTTTTTAGACATATAATTTTTTACACAAAATAAGATATAAAAAATGAACAAGTCACAAATGAAAAGAATACACTGTCTCTTAGACTACCTAACTCTGAGCTCTGATAAGTGTTTGGGACTTACAGCGCAACGATGATTGCAGTAACCTTGAAGAGCATAACTTCACTGGAGATATATAACTTGTAACACTTTACTACACTCACTTAACAGGCCAAATAGAACTATTATTTAATTACCACTTGAAACACACACGAAATACTTATATACGGAACTTCGGAGTCGTATTCGGGTAGGGGATTTTCGTATCCCACCGCTGCCACCATTTAATGTTATACGGGTACTTAAAAATCTCTTTTTAAAAACTAAATGATTTTATTTGGAAATAGTAATAGAATACAGAGGTGTAACCTTAATGGATACCGAATGAGAACTGACCCTGCTCCCGCTCGCTATGCTTATATGCTTTCCTCTTGATTACTTAGCATATTAGATAATCAAGAGGTTAGCCATTACTCCTACATATTAAGGGTATAACAGTTCGCATGTAGATTTTTAGATAAACAGAAAATTCGCTACTGTGCAGCTAACAAACTTATATGCTTAAAAAGTATTAATAACACACCCGAAACAATATTTTTAAAATGCAATCTGCCGAGGCACGATTTTCAATTTGAACAACGATCATGTCATATTATTATTAGATTCAAAATATTTTTTGTGCCTTCATGACCTCCAATTGGCCGATTGGCATTCGGTAGCATGATCGGCAAAGGTCTCTAGTTTCGGAGGCCAAGGCTCGCTTTGTGTCGCTACCAGTGAAGTAAATATCCTCAGGTACAATATTTGATGACACAATAATTAAATCACCTATATGAAAGTGAAGTATAAAACAAGAATGAAGAACGGGAATGCTTTGCGAAAATGCCTTTAAAACTTTCACCTCATGTACGTGCTTTAATGATATTCTTTGTAAGGTAACTTATGATTGGCCACTTTCACTTAAACCGCAAATGTCGAGATCACCAATTTAGGGTGAATTCTACAGATGACCGACAATTTTTTATTGTCTAATTAATAGTTCAAAGAACTGGTACGCTCTTCTTTATAGTAAGTAGTTACGGTTCGGAAATAATTGGAATGGTAACTGGTGCCATAAAGTTGTGGTGTCTGTCTATGGTGGAAAGTCACGATACGGATGGAATTCTGCCTTAACTTAAGATGATTAAATTTAAACATTTCATCCGAAATTACTGCGAAAGACCTAGAATATAGAAGTGTCCCTAGTATTTAGACTAGCGACTGGCCTAACAGCCTGCCCTAATAAATAAAAAAAAAGGGTGCGTGTACTTATGTACGCGCGTAAGAAGTTTTACTTCTTTGGCATTATTAAAAATAGTTTTTGGTTGCATGCAAATAATTAATTACAATTAAATAATCAAAGACTGGAAAAGGAGTCATTATAGTCAATCAAGTTCAGTTTACATTTGAAAAATTAAAAAACAAATATTTATTATTATTCTCTTACATTAAGTGTAACATAAATTCTATTATTAGTCTAATGTTGTTTTTAAATTATGTCCAATGCCGTAGCATCTTCCGTGGGCAACTTCATTCTGTTAATTTTGTATCACGGTGCTCGCGCAAGTAAAATTTCACTCTCATCAATTTTTCAAAACGCGTCTAATTATTAAGTATTACTACATTATATTATTAGTTAAAAAAGTAAGTCGGATTTCTGTAGTCTCGTAATCATTTATCTTTGCTTTTAAGCAGCAGGGGGTAGCCTTCTGTGCCTGACACATGTCATCGACTGTCTAAAGCATGCCGGTTTCACGATATTTTTATACACCGTACGAGAATTAAATGTGCACATAGACACAAAGTCCATTGATGCACAGCCGGGACTCGAATCTACGATATCAGAGAGAGACTTTAAATCTATTTTTTTCACTAACAACTATTTTAAACATGTACCATATATTACTGACTAATTGTTATCTAGTTACCCACAACACAGGGAGTTCAACGGACTAGAGATAGATGAATTTTGTCACAACCTATTAGCCACGAATAAAGGTTTTATTAAAAAAAATATATTATTCATGTTATATAATTGGTGTGTATTTGAGCGGTTTCTCTATTTGGACTTTAGATAAGCTTTAGAACCTTTGCTTAAGGAAATTGTAGGCGTCAAGTTTAGCTTTAATTTATCAACGCTCATTAATATTCATGATTTGTCAACGTTTGATTAAGTTGCGTGAAAACAATGTATGTATTTGGTTCAGGCTATATATTTTCAATTATTTTGTGGGTTTTTATAGCATATATTTTAAAGCTTTTTTGGTTTCGAACTAATTTAACTAGCTGCCCCCGCGAACTTCTTTTCGCCTTAATGTGATTTTTATGAAGATTTCTTTCCCGTACAATTTTTCTTATTTTTCTCAATATAATCATAATACTATTAATCATCATTTATAGTTATCATTTATAGTGATATTGCTATATATAGCTGAATAAAAATATGTAGACTTTCACGCACTTGAATTACGTAGGTATGTATTCTGTCTACTAATTTCTCGGAACCTATTATTTTTTATTTATTTATTTATTTACCCTTCGTTGCAAATGAAAGAAACACAATACATAAAAATTATAAGGGATGCAACGGGCGGCCTTATCGCTAGTAAGCGATCTCTTCCAGGCAACCCTAGTTAAGAGAAAAACTTATTATAGGGATAACTTGATTTTAATGGGGCATATTCCAGGGGAACAGTACTTTTCTTTAGTTTTTGAGGGAACCACGCATTGGGGCTTGTACATCAACCTAGGTAAAAGGTTTTACTGAAACTTTACTTTATAAGTAGTAAGTTAATACCACAGTAAAAGAGAAATTAGGCGTTTGGAGAAAGTACTAGTCTTGCTAGTTATTTGCATTCCAAACAGACATTACACAACGAAGTTAGATCCGTTTAACTGCCCACGTTTACTTCATAAATGGCTGTAACCAAGTACCCGGGTAAATAAGCGATATTTGCGATGCATAGGTTTTGTTCTGTGATATTTAAATCTAACATATTTTGCTGTCAAAATTCATTCGGATTTAATATTTGAAATTCTGGGAAAAATTAACAACAGTTTTTGTAAGTGGAATTTTAAATTTAGAATTATGCTTTACAGGCCGAATGGTTAGATAATGACACGCGGTTCAATTGTTTGTGCAAATTGTCAGATTAGTGAAATATACACATCTTAGCATGTAATTTACCCTACCTTAATCTGACGCGCTCGAGAAAGTCTGATGGTTTTTACTAATCTGATCCTTTATCCTTAACGGGCGGCCATATATATGGGGCTCATATTTTGTAGATATACTTAACCGGGTACAAGGTATCTCCTTGTATATTAATCTGCCACGCTGTACAAAATCCCGGAATACCCGCTTGAGCTCCCCTACTATTATACATTTTTCAATCTGAGATTCCGATTCACGTCTTATTGTGGAACAATGATATACGGTCTTATGCGCGCTCTCAATCACCGCCAGAATTTGACAGCAAGGGTGAATTTCGGATTTAGTTTTTGCAAATACTTCTTAAATGTTCAGTCTATATCGTAACGTATATAACTATTTTACTTGACTTATAATTATATTACTATATCTAGTATTGCTTTTGTTTTAATTATCAATACGTAGGAAATCAATTGCGTACAAATATTAAATAAAACGCACAAATCCAGTATTTCTATTCCAAATTACAGATAATGCGTGTCTGATGGAACCAGCTCCGAAGGTCAAATCTAATTGTAACAAGCTACATTCCGTTACAGGAAATTATTTAATTATAACTGTTTAATAATAACAACCATTTGTCAGGAAACGCGGTGTCAAAACAATCCTGCTTCAACGGTGATGTAATGATACCATGTAAAAAGTTAACTAGCCTCCAGTTATCCGGCTTCTTAGCTTTAAATTATGACGTTGAGGCGAGAAATTAGATTTTCTAGTTGTTGGAGAATTTGCGGAATAATATTACTGTGCTTTGAGCTTTGTATGTATTGTATTTTCATGTAAAAGTCAAATCAGTTATTTCAATTAGGCCTATTAAAAGGCACTTTTGAAGGTCTAAATTACAAGTTCCCCTTCCAAAAGGTTTTATATGGAGAAGAATGGGCAAGATACTCCATACTTACTGTTTTAAAATAGTTTTTTCAGTATTTTGTATACATTGATTTGATAATTATGTGTGAAGGCCCTGTACCTAGAACAAAAAAACTACTATACTAAAATGAAATAGGCGCATGGTGCTATAACAAACAATGCAGCAGATAACTTCAAAATTGATTACTTTTTCATAAAAAAAAAATAAAAATAAAAGCAAATATAAACTTTTATAACTAGATTAGCAACCAGTTGATTTTGTTTGGATCATGACAATATTTTGTTTTTCCTAAAATATTAATAAAGACTATCTATATACTGTATGTATATAAAACAAAAAAACTTTTGCGGAGTGGAGAGTTCTTCTCTTCCGTTCTACGCCCTTGATTTGAGAACTGGCAGTTCTTTTTTGACGTTCATAAGTGAACATTGTGTTACCTATCTGAATAAATGATTTTTGACTTTTGATATTTGTAATTTGAAACGACTTGACAGTTGACGTATTTTTATAAATTTTTCGTGTATATATGTTAAGTCTGCAATAGGTCGTAATCTAATTATATACTCCTATAGATAAGGAGCACCCTAATTTTAATATTTGGACAAAAAAATGTTCTTTTCAATTTTCCATTAAAAATACACACAGCGCCTTTTAAGGTATTTTCTGTCTGGCACCACCTTTTTGTGGAATCAGCTTCCAGTAGAGATGACGACTGCTCAGACTTAGGAACGGTCTTTAGGTCGTCAACCCCCACGTAAATCCAACCTAACGCCCATGGGCGTCGGTCAGCACTTTATTTAAATTGCCCGCTTGAATCTTAACCCACAAAAAAATAAACTAATCCTTAAATTCCCGGTTCTGCAAAAAATATTATTTCCTTCGCTAAACGTGTTTTTTGTGATACTTGCAAACAGGTGTTTAAAATATGTAATTATTCTTGTTATTATCATAATATATTTACGACTTAATCAATTTAATATTATCAAGGTATATATTATGCTCATATATATAGGTAATAAGTATGCTAACTGCATAATAACGAAGGCCTTGTCGCCATCTTGTGACGTCATAAGGATGAATTAACAAATGAACCGTGACGTTGTAAGGTCGCTGTTATAATATTTAGTTTTAATATATTTAATTATATATTATACTTTTAATATATTTATAGTTAAACAAAAATATATATGTTATAATAATTATTTATAGAAAGGGGGTCAAACACTGTAAATAATAATAATAATAAATCATTTATTTGCAAGAAAGTGGTACATTTATATCGATTAATTATAAAAATCCGCACAATGAGCCACACAAAAATAGGCATGCAAATGTCACACTCATTTTCATTATGTCATATAATACAAACCACGGGGAAAATATGAATTATTTTAGCTCGATTATTATGTCCAGAGTTATTTTCAATATATGTCTGGGAAATCATCCCAATTAAAATAAAAACAATGAGCTGTCGAAATGTAAGTCGGGGTCACGTCGTGAGGTGAGTCGATGAAAGTAAGATTGGCTCGTTCCCATCCCGACACTGGCTCGACCTACTTTGATGAGACTGCCATGAGACATACCAAGGATCACGTATGGTTTTATTGGTAAAAAATAAATTTGATAATGTGTAAAGGCTGCGGGTATAAAAATTATACTTTAATTTAAATATATACTATACCTTTAATGAAAAAACTGTTTTTAACGGATTAAAGTTATGTATTATTATAAATTTACAATTATTTAACATAATTTTCAATTTATCCGACGTTTCGCGTGCTTTACAGCGTGCGTGGTCACGGTGACTACAACTAATGGTGGTCGGATAAATTTAAAATTATGTTAAATAATTGTAAATTTATAATAATAATACATAACTTTAATCCGTTAAAAACAGTTTTTTCATTAAATGTGTAAAGGTTATGTCAATCAAAGACAATATATTACTTATTAACATTTTTTTTGGTTTTATTCGAAAAGATTGAGCAGTGTTGGCCTAGTGGCTACAGCGTGCGACTCTCATCCCTGAAGTCATAGGTTCGATCCCCGGCTGTGCACCAATGGACTTTCTTTCTATTTACGCATTTAACATTCGCTCGAACGGTGAAGGAAAACATCGTGAGGAAACCGGCTTGCCTTAGACCCAAAAAGTCGACGTGCTCCAGGCACAGAAGGCTGATCACCTACTTGCCTATTAGTTTACCAAATGATCAAGGAACAGATACAAAAAATCTGAGGCCGAGACCTAAAAAGGTTATAGCGTTATTTTTTTTTTTAATTCGAGAGAGACCCACGTAGGAAACATTCAATACCTACAAGTTTACAGTATAGAATAAATCTTAAGTAACATTTAATTATTCTATTCGCAACGAGGACAATTAGTACATTACTATGTAAAAAATGTCGATACATCCTGTACAAGTGACATTTAAGATAAATATGTAAAGTATTTAAAGAGAATATAAAAACTATATGTAATTAGTACCTTTTGCGATATCTGCATAGCGTCGCTGTAGCATGATAACCTCGTATGTCCAGAGAACCAAACATTAAAGGAAACAAAAAAAATGTGTAATTTCGTCAATGTTCGTTAAAATATTATGTGTTTTTGTCCATAGTTTTGGATGGGAAAAAGTACTTATTTATTAATATAATAAATAAGTCGTTTATTCATTGAAGTTTTATTAATGAATCCATTCAACAATTGGTTAGTTTACATTGCTTAGTATTAGTAAAGTGTATTATTATTAATTATTTAAAATGTCACATGGGACATGGTGTAATGGTTGCAGCTCCTTACAAACATTTTGTAAAACAAAAACAAGCTAGTTCTATAACGTCATTTGTAAGTAACTCTTTCCAGTAGGTCCAATCCATTTTGTTATTTTAAATGTTCATATTTTATCCTTTTTTTACAAAATTATTTATTTGTACTTAATTAACAGAATATTTTAATGGAATTTCATACACAAGATTTTCTCGCTCGTTCTTGTCGCTACTAAGCTATCTCCTACACGTAGAATGCCTCCTAAAGAAGACCCTAAAAAACGAACTACGGAGAACTACAAAGGCGAATCTTGCAATTTTTATACTACGCAACTTCTACAAGTTACCCAATTACCAATAATATACAAGGTTTATTTCCATAATCTAACCGGGTGTTTAGGTCATGAATAGGAGGCCTCTTTTCTGTCTATCTCATATTCACAAATCTCTCATAAGAATCCTTATAATTTATGCTTCTTCTTTTAAGTAATAAGTGGTCTGCTCTACTCATAAGTAATTACTAAATACTTCGTACGTTTTCAAAACGGATCGACATCAGAACATACAATTATGTAATTTCGGCCTTTCGAAGACCCTGATCACATTTTTGCTAAAGCCGATCGTGGGCGATGCTGGCCTTGAAATTATTAACATGCAACAAAATTTAAAATTAACTTTTTAAATTCCTTATTTAATGCTTCATATTGTTAATTTTTATTCTTGTTATAGTAAACAAGAATAAATAAATTCCATTCTGTTTAATTCCATACATTCATGTATTGATTTTATTACCGTCTGTGTATATATGATATTGTTAAGCTACTAGATAGCAAATCAATATAGTAGCATTCTTATGGCGAAGGAATTTTTAATCGGTCCAGTAGTTTCTGAGATTATTCTCTACATACTCACAAATTTAATATTAGTATGGATAAATGTTACTTCGTATGATATTTAAAACTAAACCACTCTATCGACTTCTTCACTCAAATTAATATTTAGCTTTAAAAGAAAGAGACGAATTGATGGTTAAAACTGCACAAATACATTCACAGTTTCTATGAACATCTATAGAGAATAGAACTTAAATAAATTTATCACAACTGGGTAGTGGTGACATGTACATAGTTATTTCGTTTAAATCGAGTCAAATAAAATGTTTGATGATTTTAATTATCTATTAATTATTATATTACAAAACATTCTAAATTTATCTATTTTCTTACATTTCTGAATTATAGACAATATTTCGTCATTACTTATCAATTTAAAAAATCTTCCATTTATCATAAATTGATGAGTCACCCTATTGTCATATTCACACGGCGTTTGCACCCGAAGTGCGCACGGTACTTTGCACACGGAGGATTTAATACTATATAACCGCGCTTCCCTTATCACCTGCTATCACTTCGTCACAAGAGATATCAGCTATTACAACATACGGAGGAAAACACAGTGAGTATTATTTTGTGTAATAATAAGTTTCCTACTAATCGTATACTTTCGTTATTATTAACAATATTATTTTGATTTTTGTGCAATATCATCTATTTCTTTGAACGAGATGATTGTTAAATAAATTATAAATTAATTAAACTAATTTTATTATACTATTCATATCTGATGTGTTGCTCAGTGGGTCTTGATAAAATATTTATTGCTTTGCAATATATAAATTATAATAAGTGGTATTATTATATTACAAACACATTTTATCATTTGAAATAATTGCAAATTATTATTTTACTATACTATAGAAATAATTGCTTGACCCCATGACAAAAGTGAAACGTTGTAGCAGTGTGTATAAGACTGTATATAAATTGATTACTAGACAGGACAGGCTGCTTACTCTACACATAAGATATTAAAATTGTTGATGAAATGGTATCGTATATTATTCGTTTTTCATTTCAGAATTTGCCAACATGTCTGCTTCAAAGTCTGTGAAGGAAACCACTAGCATGCAATGCAACAACGGCTGCATTTGTATTCCAACCGAAGGAAAAGATGCCATTAATGTATGCCTTGACGGTAAAGATAATATCGTCAAATGTGCATGCACAAAGTGTACAGCATTCACAACCAATGGCGCAAAGATTCTTTGTGTTCGGAGAGAAGGTGGGTTAATAAAGAAATGCGATGGTTGTTGTACTGATAAAGGTTGTAACTGTGCCTGCGATGATGGAAAAGGGGAAGTCAAGAAATGCAAGGACTGTAAATGTAATTACAAGCCTGGATGCGATAAGGATGGCTGCTTCGGTATTTCTATTGAAGGTGGAAAATGTATTTGCATCTGTAGAGATGAAAAAGGAGGGTTTAAGAGATGTGACGACTGCAAGTGCTCGTCTAAGGCGTCAACTATGGATGGTTGTTGTACTGATAAAGGTTGTAACTGTGCCTGCGATGATGGAAAAGGGGAAGTCAAGAAATGCAAGGACTGTAAATGTAATTCCAAGTCTGGATGCGATAAAGATGGCTGCTTCTGTATCGCCATTGAAGGTGGAAAATGTATTTGCATCTGTAAAGATGGAACAGGAGGGCTTAAGACATGTGAGGGCTGCAAGTGCTCGTCTAAGGCGTCAACCGAGGGTGCTTGTTGTACTGATAAAGGTGGAATAAACAAATGCAACGACTGTAAATGTAATTCCAAGTCCGTAAGCGATAAAGATGGCTGCTTCTGTCTCGCAATCGGAGATGGAACATGCATTTGCATCTGTAAAGATAAAAAAGGAGGGTTAAAGAGATGTGACGACTGCAAGTGCTCGTCTAAGGCGTCAACCAAAGATGGTTGTTGTACTGATAAAGGTTGTATCTGTGCCTGCGATGACGGAAAAGGTGAAGTCAAGAAATGCAAGGACTGCGAATGTAATTCCAAGTCTGGATGCGATAAAGATGGCTGCTTCTGTATCGCCATTGATGATGGAAAATGCATTTGCATCTGTAAAGATGGAACAGGAGGGCTTAAGAGATGTGAGGACTGCAAGTGCTCTTCTCAGGCGTCAACCAAGGATAGTTGTTGTACTGATAAAGGTTGTAACTGTGCCTGCGATGATGGAAAAGGGGAAGTCAAGAAATGCAAGGACTGTAAATGTAATTCCAAGTCTGGATGCGATAAAGATGGCTGCTTCTGTATCGCCATTGAAGGTGGAAAATGTATTTGCATCTGTAAAGATGGAACAGGAGGGCTTAAGACATGTCAGGACTGCAAGTGCTCATCTAAGGCGTCAACCAAAGATGCTTGTTGTACTGATACAGGTTGTAACTGTGCCTGCGATGATGGAAAAGGGGAAGTCAAGAAATGCAAGGACTGTAAATGTAATTCCAAGTCTGGATGCGATAAAGATGGCTGCTTCTGTATCGCGATTGAAGGTGGAAAATGCCTTTGCGTCTGTAATGATGAACCAGGTGGGCTTAAGAGATGTGAGGACTGCAAGTGCTCATCTAAGGCGACAACCAAGGATGGTTGTTGTACTGATAAAGGTTGTATCTGTGCCTGCGATGACGGGAAAGGTGAAGTCAAGAAATGCATGGACTGTAAATGTTCTTTAGACGGTCAAAATAAGGTCTGTTATTGCATTGCTACAGGAGAGGGTTGTGTTTGCATTTCCTTCGACCAAGAAGGCATTAAGAAATGCACTAATTGTTGTAATACTAATTAATGATTAAAGGTTTCAACTACATAATGGGTAGGTTCGTAGTTCGTATTTGCAATATTTTTTAATGGTTTCAATTTTGTATAATCCTTTATGTACACTTAAAGCGTATTTTACCAGAGAATTATAAAATGTAAAAAATATATGGTTCTTTTATTTCATTCCTAACAAAACATTTCGTTTGTAAAGAAGTAATCACATGTAATTTATTCGGTAATCATGTAGAATTATTCAAACATAATACATAGTTACCGCCTTTATAATTGTCTGTGGTACGCATTCATTACATGTCAAGTTAACATGACAGCTGGGAGAGATATCTTGACATGTCAGTTGTCAATGTGATAGCTCTATGGGTGGTATTCGTTTTTAAATGAGGCATTTAATTTTAAATTCTGGGTGGTAGGCTTGTCAGTTGTCGGGTTAATAATCTTTTTACTAGAACAAAACTACTCCTTACGAAGACTCACTTAAATCAGCCGTCCGTGCTCTTGAACCCAAACCAAACATTGTTTGAATAGGATTTTTTTTATGTAATAGGAGGCAAATGGGCCTGAGGCTCACCTGATGTTATTTGAGACCGCCACCCATGAACACTCACATTGCCAGAAGGCTCGCAAGTGCGTTGCCGGCCTTTCATGAATGGGTACGCTCTTTTTTTGTTCGGAAATACTTCAGTGGGCAGCTGGTTCCACATAGTGGTGTGTGCCAAAAACTGCTTTAAAAAACGCTCAGTTGTGGAACGACGGACGTCGAGGTGATACAGATGGTATTTTGTTTATTATGATTATGGCTAAAAGGTGAAAATCAGTCAAAAGGCAAAAATTATTTATTCATATAGGTAACACAATATAAACGTCAAAAAAGAAACATACATTAAATGCTTCTAATTTTACATTTACTGACAGTTCTCAAATCAAGGGCATAGAACGGAAGAGAAGAACTGGCAATAAAGTGGTAAATCTATCTTGATATAATATAAGTAATTACTTTAAATAACTTTACGGTCTAATTTTATAGCATATTTTAAAATGTAAAGTAAATTAAAATAATATTAGGAGCACGTATTTAGGGTCTCATTAATTTGCGTGGTCACGGCCCAGATGGCAAGTGAGTTAGATCACGATAAACACAACAGTTAAGATGATCGCTGGATAGCGACTTTGTATAGTTACAAGCTATGTGATCTACACGGGGAAGGATAACAATGATATTTCTTGGGTTTAAATACAACGGCCGCTACTTGAATCAGTAAGTTTTTTCGTAGTAAATAAGTTAGCATTGCAGGGTTCCAATTAGGGCGACTGTGATTGTTTCATTTTTTTTTTTTTTATTTAATAGGAGGCAAACGGGCAGGAGGCTCACCTGATGTTAAGTGATACCTCCGCCCATGGACACTCACAATGCCAGAAGGCTCGCAAGTGCGTTGCCGGCCTTTCAAGAATTGGTACGCTCTTTTCTTGAAGGACCTTAAGTCGAATTGGTTCGGAAATACTTCTGTGGGCAGCTGGTTCCACATAGTGGTGGTGCGCGGCAAAAACTGCCTTAGAAAACGCTCTGTTGTGGAACGACGGACGTCGAGGTGATACGGATGGTATTTTGTTAATGGTACTTGACGTCAGTTTGAGTCTAAGACCTTACGATGTTTTCTTTCAAGTATTTACGAGCAAGTGTTATATGGATAAGAAGTCTATTAGTAGTTTGACAGGGCCGCTCCGCCCCGGTACGAAGTAAGAGAAGAAGAAGTAAGTGAGTTCTTTGTAGTGGGGTATCGATAAGTAAGTATATATATATAGTACAATAGGCGCAAATTTAAATACCAAAAAATATACCTAATTCACCAACCATGTCTCACACTGGCGCCGGCAAGACAGTACACACAACTCACAAAATGGGAAGACGACATTAAATCCACAGCCATCCACTAGAGAAGAGTAATGAGACACTGCAAACTGTTAGAGGAGACCTAGTTAGCAAAGCATAATTGCAATATATCTACAATTGTTAGGTATGACTTATAATAATAGAATCCGTGGTCCTAGCCAGTCGTCCAGCCGCGGGGGGGAAGAGGCAGAGGGGGGGAGGAGCGGTTAAAGGTTCTCGATTTGGAGGCTAAGATACACGCTTCACTGAAGAAACAAGCGATTACACAATTACATAAGAACTCTTTGCTTTTATAAGCTCATGCTTTCGACTAATAGACAGCTAGAATGACCTAGAGGAAAGCCTTCATAAATGTATTGCAATAAATAAATCTTGATATAGATACGTTGCGTGTTCTGAAACGTCAACTTCAAATTAAAGTATCACCCAAGTAACCTAGAAATACTTAAATGTGGAGGTACACTAAGTAGTGTTGTCATTCCGACTTTAATGGTGTACATTAAACCGAGAACTTTAACATCTAGAACATCGTTTGGTGTAATTTACAGTACGCGGCGTTTAAAAGACAAGATCAAATTTCCCGAAGCAAAGAAGACTTGTTATAACATATTAAAACTTACCTTATTTAAAAGCTCGTTTTGACGTTTGTACCTGAAAGAATATATTCTTTATAAGATTTTTGTTAGGCCTTCAAGCCAAGATATAATACATAATAAATACTGTCGGCGTTGAATGTACACTGCCACAGGTACCAAACGTTTTAAATTTGTTTTAAGTTCTATTTTTCAGTTTTTAATTATTATTATCATTATTTTTATGTATGTTAAGAATTTTGAGAGTATTGTGTTTTTGTGTGTTGGAAGTAGTTATTTATTTTTTATACAATAAATACAAAATCAATAAAAAAACAATTCATTTCAAATACCGATTTCAAAATAACCTAATAAGTTTATGATTTCGTATTTCTCTTGATTGCTCTAGTTTAATCATAATGATTAAATGTATTAAACGATAATTGATTTATTATTGGGTAAGAAGGCATCAGATTTCATTTGAAACCTCCATCATCTGGATTGGTCCACGGACAGCGAAGCTTTGAACAGCGAAAGGTTTTTTAATACATTAAAATGTATAATAAATTCTCTTTTCCTCTTATATCTTGTACCTTTATATTAAGATCACTGTTAGCAAAGTTTAACAAATCGCGTTGACACTGTGATAATCACACGGTGCTATTTGAAAAACTGTACTATTGTGATCATTGGCGTCATGATTGTCAGACAATTGAATATCCTGTGAATTAGAGCTGTAGAAAATTATAATTATGGTATTTATGTTAAATTTATGGGTTTGAGATCGATTGACGGAAGGTGAGAACTTATGGGGCTTTGAACGCTTTCGAAACTCATCGAATATAGAATTATAAGATAAAAAATAAATCAGTGGCGCTACAATCTCTTTAGATCTTGGCCTCAGATTTCTGAATCTGTTTCATGATAATTTTTAAATCTAATAGGCAAGTAGGCTCCAGTCCCTGACACACTTCGTCGACTTTTTGGGTCTTAGACATGTCGGTTTCCTCACGATGTTTCCCTTCACCGTTCGAGCAAATGTGCATAGAAAGAAAGTCCATTGGTGCACAGCCGGGGATCCAACCTACGACCTCAGGTATGAGAGTCGCATTAGTCGAGTTAAAAGATAATTTCCAATAAAGAATACCATAGTATAATAACTGTACACTAAAATATAAAAAATGATTGACCAGGATTTTTTCTGCTGTTAAGTATTTAATTAGTCCGTTGATTAATCTTGCATTTCTTATATAGTAATATACTGTTGTCACTCAAAAGTAAGTTATATTTGCATACAAAATACAAGTAGAACATTTGTAGTTTAATTAAATTGACTATGTTCCATGTATCTGTAATTTGCGTAGGAATAGCTTATGAATTAAACGAATATTTAGCCTTGCGCCTACATCACTGTAGGTGTGAATCAATAGTAGTTCTAGGCCATTCAATATTTGTATACGACACACGTACAATTCGTAAAAGAACGTATTTTGAAGGTGAAATTAAATCCCATAATAAGGATTGGTTCTATTTGATAACCCCTTGTATAGATAGATAGAAAATTCGTTTGTTTTTTATGTAATAGGAGGCAAACGGGCAAGAGGCTCATCTGATGTTATTTGATACCGCCGTCCATGGACACTCACATTGCCAGAAGGCTCGCAAGTGCGTTGCCGGCCTTTCATGAATGGGTACGCTCTTTTCTTGAAGGACCCTCAGTCGAATTGGTTCAGAAATACTTCAGTGGGCAGCTGGTTCCACATAGTGGTGGTGCGGGGCAAAAACTGCATTAAGAAACGCAGTAGTAGCTACATCTATGGACTTTATGTGTATATTATATAAAATAAGCAAAGTTCTATAATTTCGGTGTATGTGTTTTGTTATTATTGCAAGAATTAGGGCCGGATTAAGGACAGAGCAAGGCCTTGGGGCCACACAATAGATACTTCGGAAACAAAATGTTTTAAATTTCGACTAGTAAACACTAGTAAACTACTTTTCTTTTGATATATTTTTATATGTTTGTTAAATACTAAAATAATCTACATCACCTTGGTTTCATATTAAAGTCTTGATTGAAAAACTCGGCTGATTTTTTTTTTTTAATTTTATTTGGAACATAATTTGGGGCCTTTATTGGCCTGAGGCATACAGACGTTAAATCCGGCCCTCACAAGAATAAATTATTACTATATAATTTTACTTAAAGAATGAAGCACGTAAAAACCCAAGAAATTCTGTCTTCTAATACTTGAAGAATCCACACAAAAAGTTGTGATAAAATATTTTGATAAAAAAAACGATATTCTGATCATTAAACCTCCGAGCCAAACCGATTTGTTAAGAACAAGATTTTCTTTTCTATTTGAAGAAAACATTTTGTATTCTTTTACTATTAACTTACTTTCATTTTTGTATTATAATCCATGTACGGATAAATTGTACAGTCAGTTGTGTCTCATGTACATTGTATAATTATATGGAAATATTTTGTGAGGCTTTAAGCATCATAAATGCGAATCTGAAACCGTCGCCCATACATACGAAGGCGTTAGCCCACGAAAGTATTCCGAGAAACCTTGAAAAGTTCACAGAACGACCTACCCTGCTCTTTATAACCTGTTTTTAAGCCAAAACAAGTATTATGCATATTTATCCTTTCTATATTTGTTTTTAACTTTTGTTGCAATGGGTCAAATATTCATAGAAGTTTAAGCATTAAAAACAAAGCTACAGATGATCATTTATTTCTTTGTATCGGTGGTTCGTCTCATGGGAACTTCTGCTTATTGTGTCTTATCATTTTAATTTAGTGTATTTTTATTTTATTTAAAGAGTGAACGCACACTGTTACATTGGTACATAATAAAAATAACAAGTTTAATGTCTCAACCACCTATAAGCAAACACAACATAACCAGTCACTTTCACAAAAACAAACTTTATTAGAAAAGCCTATAATAAATGTGGAAAATCGCTTAAAATTTAAAATTATGTTAAATAACAAACAAAATTAGTATACCAAAAGTTGTCATAAAATAAGTAATTGCAAGAAATACAAACGTTGCTTGCAAGAAATACAGGCTTGAAATCACTTACAATTGTTTTTTAGTTAAAACTGTATGATTTGTAAGAACGGGTATTGAAACTATATCGAAATCGCATACAAAAACGTCAGTATCGCTGTTAGAACTCTAAAAAAAGTAACGGATTCACTTAATATATTAATAATATGAATACCGTTTTAACAAATGAAATGTATATTTTTTACAAACAATCAATCCTTGTAAATAAAGAATTATATAATAACAACGATAATAATTGGGTAATACACGTGAAGTAATTGCGGAGTTATGTAAACATCAAAATAGTAATAACAAAATAACTAACATCGGAAACGGTTAAATTGCCAGTGAAATAATTAATGAAGCTGAAATAATATTTTTGGCCTTCTGACGGTAGAAATATCAACAATGACGCTTGAAATACTGGTATATATCATAAAATGTTTAATTATATAATATAAATATATTGACCGCATATATTCGCGGATGCTTGGCGGACACATGTGTCTTCTTCAATAAAAAGAGTCGGTCTTCGATTGTGAGGAAATTACTCGTATATGGTTAGCGCTGCGCCTTTTTAAGCTCCCATGTCATTTTCACACGTATACCTTTCTATAACATATTTTTATATGTATCTGATTGTCCTCCTTGTAACATGTGTGAAGATTGAGAGCAAAAAAAGTATTGCATCCGTTTTACTGATTGTTTTTTCATAGACAAGATGGTGATCAGGCTTATGTGTCTGACCCATGTTGTACATTTTTGGGTTTGGGACATGCAAGTTTCCTCATGATGCCTTCATCGTAGGACTCTCAATTAAACATTGAAAGATAGATCCATTATTGCACAACCGTGACTCGAACACTGCTCTATTTTAAGTAAGTTTTTACACGCTTTATATTAGCTTCACCTGTATGTATGTATGTATGTAACCGACTCCTTCGGACTCGATTTTGACCCACTTTTAACGGACAGATTTAATTCAAACTTTGCGCACCTGTCAAAGATCGATGATAATGCAATAATCCGAAAAAAAAAATTTAACTAAAAAATAAGTAATAGTTAAAAAAAACTAAAAAACACGCTCTGTGCCATATTTTTCGTCTATCGAGCAACCCACCCTTTTTCACAATAATACCAGTATTTTTTGTTCATTACCATTTTCAGCCTAAATTAGGAATTATTTTTCACTTTTTAGTTTGATGTGCTTTAAAAGCGTGTTTTTTAGTTTTTTTTAACTATTATTTATTAAAATTTCTATTAGGCAGTGAAAATGTAATTTCCCACATAGAATCTGAGTTGTATCTTAAAATATTTGAAACATGAATATCGCTTATATCGTGGTTATAATAGTGAAATAATTTTTGAAATAGGCAGAGTATCGGTCCATACTTGTATAATGTATGTATGAGTGAATGATTCATTTGTATTGTACACATAACCTTGGCATACTTTTCCTTAACAGGTGATCATCACAGCTACTGTCAAAAGATTTATCATACGCACAAATTAAGTTGTCGTATTATTACATCGTAAATATGGTTGTTAAGGCTTTTAATATAGCCTAGTATTATCACTGTCTTAACGATATCAATATTGAGTTGTGAAACCATCATTCAACAGCGAGTTTTTTTAATTGCTCGTCGTAAGAGCTATATATTGCCAGAACGAAGTTACGTTCTTTGTTGACATGATTTAGGACTTTATTACAACATTAATAATTTGTTTTTGCAGTTGCAGAGGAGCGGAAAAACTTGGAGCAAGGGGAAATACGAGGCTCAAGATCGAATGCGATGAAGACTCACTGTGGAGGCTGTCTGCCCCATCAAAGGGTTATTAATAAGCCTTTATTGCTGATACCCAGTATAATATATTTACACTTATTTAAGTTACATAACCTAACTTAATCTAATAGGTCATATGACCCGCTTTTGGTAATCAGCGTGTTCTGTGACACATAGGCCTCTTCCAGCTGCTTCCATTATTTTCTGATGTTAGCTCTTCTTGTCCAAGTCGTGACGCCTATTCTCTTTATATCGTCTGCCCATCTTTTGCTCTGTCTTCCTCTTTTCCTTTTTCCATCGCGTAAGTAGCCATCAAGGGGTTATAGGGGCATTCAGTTAAGTAAGTCAAGAATATTATTCGTTAATTAAACCAAACGTAAATGTCTCGATAATTGCTCGACAAATCCACGAAATGTTTGCCTTAGTGCAGTCAATAATAAATAGACAGGACATATTTTTAAGAACAGCTTGGCCGATACATGGAATACGTAAAATCATTTATATGTGTCCCTATTATATATGAACATATTTTAGTAATTCTTTCTAAAGATAACTTCCGGCGTTTTCTTTACTCTTATTATTTGTGCAATACAGTTTAAATACCTAAACATACATAATATTATGATGAAATGTAGGTACAGCATCGTACATTTGCCATTATTAATTTATTTATTTATTTGTAAACCTACAGCTAACATAAATTATATACAATTACAAACAGTTACATTAAAAATATAGCCAAATATGGAATACATAATAATACAATTAACTACAAAATGGTTCAAGAATTTATAAAAGGAAACAAACAAATAAAAACTATTCAATACGTTTATCTAAGTGGTACCTAATTTGGTTGTGTTGTATGATGGTGTAAAAGTGAGGGTAAGTACGTGAAGGTGTGTATGTGGGGTATGCTCATGATGCAGGTGATTTTGCGCTATGGATATTCTTAATACTTCTTTTAATCATATTCCGCGACAGCTTAAACAGGTCGAGGCTTAAATATTGGTCGTTGTATGTCCGGGCTGCGCGATACAAAACTGAGTTCCTTGCATAGTTAGTGTTAATGTGAGGAACATGGAACAAAGCACGATTACGAGTCTGGTAGGCAGGAACAAGGAAGGGCAATTTTTCTAGAAGGGAGCTACAATTAATTTTATTTGAGATGATGTCATGTAGTAGCAATAAATCATATTGTTTTCGTCGAGAGTCTAAAGTATTAATTTTAAAATGTTCACACGCGTCATTATATGTATTAAACTTATTGTAAGTCTTATAGGAGATAAATTTTATGAAGTCTTTTTGGATCTTTTCAATTTTTTCTTTGTGTACAGTGTAACTAGGTGACCAAACCGAGCAACCATATTCGAGAATACTTCTTACGTACGTATAGTATAGCACTTTCATACAGTCGACATCATGAAAATGTTCACTAACATTTCTTACAAAACCAAGCTGCTTATAGGCCTTGTCAACTATTGTGTCAATATGGTTATTATACGTCATTTTATAGTCTAACCATATACCTAAGTCACGAACACAATCTACTTCTTTTACAGATTTGTTATTAATATGATAGCTAAAGTTAAATTTGTTTTTTTTTCTGGTGAATGTTATTTTGACACATTTAGAAGCATTAACCGATATTCGATTTTGTCTATAATAATTGGAAAGGTTATTTAGGTCGGCCTGAATTTTGTGACAGTCTCCTTCTTTGTTTATTTTTAAATATATCTTTTTGTCATCAGCGAACATAAGGTAATTTGAATCTTTAATGGTACTATTTATGTCATAAAGATATGCATTGTATAACAGGGGACCCAATATAGATCCTTGAGGAACTCCAGAACTTATACGAACAAAGTCGCTTCTAGCACTGCCAACCGCAACCGCCTGTCTACGATTTGTTATATATGAACAAAACCAGCGATGTAGGTCACCACGTATCCCTAGAAGTTGGAGCTTATGTAATAGGATGGTGTGATCCACTCTGTCGAAAGCCTTCTCAATGTTATTTATCATTAGGCAACAGGCAGCTTTATCGCAAAAGGCGAATTCATCCAGGCAATCCTAGTACGAAAATAAAAAACACCTACAGATGGTAAAGTACAATAAGTGCACGTAAGTGTAATCTGTAGAGTAATTAACAAAAAAGAACATGTAACTCTAACTATAATCAATCATTCGTTGAAATCAATATTGTTTTTAAACATTAACTAAAGTAGGTACTCGTCTCTTTCCGACTAATTGTGTTTATTCTGTGATGAAAAGAGACATGTTCTTTAGTAAAAACGGTACAATTAGATTTTTATGAAGGTAAGGGGCCAGCTATCAATGCGTTGAAACAGCTAGTTTAAACCAATTCGGCTCGCTGCCAAGTGAACGCCTACTGCGTTCAAACTAATTTGACGATCGTAATTAAGGTTTATGGCATTCCTATGAATAAACGGGTAAACAGTGAGTAATAATGTTTTGTTTTCAAATTGTTGCAAATATCGGGAGTATTTTTTGACCTTGTACCCGTTTTCATTGAGGCTAGAATAGAGAATTTATGTGTATATACACTACATAACAGCATGTGCGTGCGATCATCACCAATCAATCAGCTAAATTGACTTTTTATGGGATTCAAAAACAAATGAGTGTTGACAAACGTGAGGAAACCGGTATTTAATCCTTACTATTATACATAAGAATCATACTTAACCTTGCCAAAGTCAAGTCACTTGACAAAATGAAAGAAAGGTAAAATGTTTTTATAAAATTGACTACAATTCATAATGTGTAAGATTTGGGAACCCATTTAAGTACAAAAATACCTATGTTAGGGTTCCCAGCTCTTTCATAACAAACTTAATAGTAGATTCCATTAAATATATAATTTAATTACATTCTTTTTTAAATTATTTTTGTTTTTTCAACTGTTTTTAACACGCCTCAGTACATGAGTGAATGTGTGGGTGCATGTGAGTGAGTGAGTGAATGAATGATCTACTTGTCTCAAGAAATAGATTGGATATGTGACTGCCATATGGTAATTTTGCTTTGGGGATACACGGATAAAAATGTTTCTAAACGTCTAAAATAATTTAACAAAATCTTCAGTAAATGAGACAACTTTCGCATGTATACAATTGCGTATTGGTGGGTTAAAAATGGTTTAAATACTCCTGCTTAATCCTATTTAAAACTAGATGTGTGTCAGTCTGTCCAATAGCCATGATTAAAGCATTCAAAATGTCAAGAAGTTATTTAAATTGTATAAAATCTTTAGTAAGCTTTCTGCTAAACCCACATAATGATGATGTCATCATGACCTTCCCAATGTGGCTCTCACCTTATACGGACATTGCATATTATACAATTTCCTGATTACATCACAAATAAACATTTTTCTCTTATAGCATAACTCAGAAATAGGTAAGTTTTGTTTAATAACAGGGGGCAATCGGGCAGGAGGCTCATCTGATGTTATGTGATACCGCCGCCCATATACGCATTGCCAGAGGATTCGCAAGTGATTTGCCGGCCTTTTAAGAATTGGTAAGCTCTCTGAAGGACCATAAGTCGAATTTGAATGGAAAGTTCAGTTAAAACCACACAATTACCTTTAATTTAAATCAAGAAAAATCTTGACGTGCTTTAAAATGTAATCTTAATCTTAATTCCGCCAAATTCCTCCTTTAACGACGTTTACAAGAAGTCTAAATATATCACGTAGTATAGTTTATATGCAATTAAGTAGTTATTTGGTTTTCATTTGATATTTTCATCTTTTTTTTTCTGCGGGTATTAGCAATCAGCCCTATGCTATGAGCGAATTTGTTCTGTGGTGCTGTCATGTGGAGTGACTTCCCATTGGAAGCATCTACTCATCTTCAGTCTAGAGTTACTGCCGGTCTTCTAACTCCAGAATATGGTGACGTTTTAGTCGACTCACATACTGTCTAATGCTGAGATGGCGGCCAAGTTCGTTCGGTTGACAGCTTAATTGTTATTCAATCTGATTTTTAAAATTTATAATAAAATTTAGTAAAGTTTTAAACACATATTTGTGTGTACAGCGGCAGCAAAAAGTACTGTAATGGGAAAACATTCAGGGGATTATTTATTTTGTATACTTTACTAACATATAGGGATTTTTATTAGTTTTTTTTGGTAACTGACTAAAATGGCAGTACAATTATGTTACAATACTTATTTCCATAACGACTAAATGGAAAATAGGACCTGAGAACCATACCTGGCTACCGGACGCCATCGCCCACTTATAGTTAATGAATTTGCGATTTATTGTGACATGGTATATATATAATATTGACTCATAAATAGTTCGGTAGTTTCCGAGTTCATCGCGTTCATAGAGACAACCGCAGCTGGAAAACTTTGTTTAATATGTATGTTCGTGTAAAAAGCTAGATAAAGTAATAATTATATATATCAAAACGATGGAGTGTTGCGACTCTCATCTCTAAGGTCGTAGGTTCGATTCCAAGTTGTGCACTAATGGACTTTCTGTTTACGTGCATTTAACATTCACGAACGGCGAAGGAAAAACATCGTGAGGTAATCGGCTTGCTTTAGACCCAAAAAATCGACGGCACAGGCTGGTCATCTACTTGCCTATTTGATTGACAATGACCATGCAACTGATACGGAAATCAGACCTAAAAAGGTTGTAGCGGCCTGATTTATTTATTTATATCAAAGCCACATCGGCCCACGAACATTAATGCCCGATTAGGGGCTTACTTAAAAAAAGCTAAAACTGGTGGACTCTTTTCCTTTGAATTGGCTTACTTACTTACTTTACGCTTATTCAGTAACGTTGATAAATATGCAATGGTTGTCTATGGTTTTCTTGTTTTAAAGTACTTACTTAGATTGTCGTTAAGATTAATCACTAACATAAAGATCCGACATATCACAAACGTGGTACAACTTGAAATTAACACTTAAAAGCCTGGGAACAAGTGGCTAAGTGATACGTGACGATAATGAACAGCCTTCACCTTTAACTTGGCCGCAATTTAATCGCTACTTACACTAAACAATGATAAATAGCTGCTATATTTTTGCATGCATACAATAGAGCAGTGTTGAACTGGTCGCATGAGCACATGGCTCTTACACCAGAGTACTTAAGTACATTTGCATCCCGACGTTTCTGTTCTGTTTCCGTAGCGCTGGTCTCGTCATTCTTTGTATCGCGTGTTACAACAAAACTCAGATCGGAATCGCTGTCGATAAAAAAGAGTGACGGAGTTTATTGCCAGTTCTTCTCGTCCGTTATACGCCCTTGATTTGAGAACTGGCAGTAAATTTAAAATTAATTTTAATATTCAAAGAATTTTATTTCTCATTACAAAAAAGAATGAGTTTTATTTACATGAGAAACTTAATATATACGAACGAAATACACGTCGCCATCAGCTGTCACAATTTTAGTCTACTAGGCTCATTCTGATATGTATCTTTAATGCCCTTGAATTGGTTAAACGCGCTAATATTACGAATTTTAGACGGTAATTGATTAAATAATTGCACACCCTCATACTTAATAGATTTCTTTTATTTTTCTTCAAATAAGAAGCATTTAGCATTTAAAATGTATTTCTTTATTGACGTTCATAAGTGTACATTGTGTTACATAAATTAATAAATGACTTTGACTTTATCGCTACTGGTAGTTACAGAGTAATGGCACTGTTCGTACGGCGAAGGTAAACATACTGAGGTCACCAGAATCATAGATATGTCAGGCACAAAAGGCTGATCATCTATTTGTCTGTAAAAGAATCTACTAGATCCATTTAAGATTGTAGCATTTTAAATGGAAACAATTTAAAATTCTTGAACAGATTTCAAGCAAACAGAAGAGGTCCTAAAGAATATCTCATTAAAAAGAAGAAACATAAAAGTAGAACGAGGTAATGCAAAGCACATGAAGAACGTGATGTACCAATAAAAAGAAGACAATCAGAGCAGATGGGTTGTGGCCCGGATAGAGGATAGGCAGGGTACCACGGAGGCTCTTGGATGTGGATGGAGGCTGGCAAATCCGCGGTAGGCCAACGCTACGTTGGTGGGATGGTGTTGAACGGGATCTCCAAGCCATTGAAATCACGATTTGGAAGCAAAAAGCACAGAATGGGACGTTTTGGACATACGATGCTGATGTAGCGAAAAATTCTGAATCTAAGAAGTCATTGTTTCCTAGTCCATCAGAGAAACCTTTGACAAGTCTGTGACTGATTAATTTACCTATAAGCAACAGTTATGTTGTTCTTGTACAGAGATTAAGATTACAGTTACGTTAACCGTTAGTTAAGGTTAGTTTTATTGGGCTCATAATTAAGATTGTTGTAAATTTCATCTGTTCGTAAAAACCATCGTAAAATGTTAAACTGTTTTCTATGTATGTCATAAGTTCAAGGCTCGTAGTATTTGAACAGACTATTAATTGTATTTTTGGTACAACGCAGAGCTTTTGATCTAACATTGAGCCAAAGTAATGTGTTTATTATTAGTCGTATAGGAGGTTTACTTGATTTTAATACCCTATACATTCCTAGTAGGTCCACGAATGCGTGGTCGGCTTTTCAAGAATCAGTACGGTCTTAAAGGTGCATTGTTCCAAAGTAATGATTTTATTTATCAGAGGACAATCGGGTAGGAGGTTAACCTTATGTTATTAATACCGTATACTTTCCTAGAGTCCCACGTATGCGTTGTCGGCTTTATAAGAATTGGTACTCTTTGTATTGGAGAAGTCGCATGGGTTCGCCAAGCATCCTCAAATATTATGTACCTTTAAATGCATAATTATGTAGGAATAAAGAAAATAATAGCGAACAACACAGCAAGGTTTCTAAAACAACTGCTTATACTGATTTAGTTTTATAAAGGTGGTGCATATTAAATGACCTGACAATTGTCATAGTAAACCTAATCTTCAACGTTAGCATATATTTATGAATAGTTTCCTATGAACGAACAGCTCATGATTCATACCCATTCAAGTCTAATTCAACGGTATTTCGAATTCCAATAGATTTTCAAATGAACCATGCGATATAATTTATTGTCCGCGAGACAACCCTTGGTCACAACCACTTGCAAAATTTATAATGCATTTAACAAATATATCTATGTTATATTAATGGCGTTTGGATAACATTTCTCTATAAACAAGTAGGCGAAAATCTGATTTTTCAATCCTTCATTTTTGTTCGATTTAAATGGGCTAAAAATTTTGTTGTCACATATTGTCCTGCATGATATTTCAAACGATTAGGTTATTAAACAAAGTATGAAAGTACCGTCTGGAGCGCCAGCCGCCGGACTCATTTTTGAATATAAACCATCCAACCAAAACGCATACAAAAAAATTCATGCAAATCTGAAGTTTGAGAGGAGTTCAGTGGCATACACACGTACAGAATAATTATATACATATAAAGATAAAGCTACTTTAAATTTTAATTCCATCCAAGAAAAATTACAAATGAAATGGGTGTTTTTTTTTATCATACACGAAGTCTACGTTAGTAATTGTTGATATTTATCTGTAAATATCTGGGCTATCCTTAATTAAAGCAGCAGAAAGCTAACAAAACTCTGAGCTCAAAAGATTAAAATTCATTGCAAAATGTTTATATGAAACCACAAGAGAAACATCCTTCTTCCATAGGAACATTTACTGCTATATCGGTATAAATACTAATAAAACCAGGCAAAATACGTGTAGATAAGTCTGGCTACTTGTAAATTGGTCTCAACCACGCAATGATAACGATTAACATGGAACTGTCGTGGCTATTACCAGGATAATCGGAATATAAAAATACTAATCTAGGAACGGGAATAATTTGTACCCGTACTACAAGGTGATGTGTTTTGCTTAGATATCGTGAATTATATTAGTAGAATTTGTCCGAAATTCAATTTTAAATTTAGAATTATAAAACATCGAACAGTTTTGAATTTAAATTTAGAAAAAAACGTTGGGTAATTTAAAACTATTAATTATAATAATTAATCGCTTTTAATAAATTAATTTAAATAGTTAATTAATCCAAAATATCAAAAAAACTTTCCATAACAATTTTCACCAGACTCAATTTATTTACCAGACATAAATCTAGTGTCCCTACAACTTTGTTTATTTCATTACTAAAATAAAAAATAAATGAGTGACACTACAAAATTTTTAGGTCTGGGCCTCAGATTACTGTATCATGATAGCTTACCAATCTAACAGGCAAATAGGTGATCAGCCTCCTGTGACTCCCGCCGTCGCCTTTTTGGGTATAAGACAAGCAGGTTTCCTCACGATGTTTTCCTTCACCGTTCGAGCGAATGTTAAATTCGCACATAGAAAGTCCATTGGTGCACAGCTGGAGAGCAACCTCAGGGATGAGAGTCTCACGCTGAAGCCACTAGGCCAACACTGCTATCTCTTATTTCATTAAAATTATAATTAATTAAGATTCATTCATTTATGGGCCTGCACCAGTGACGCTACAACTTGGTCTTGGTTTCAGATTTATTTATCTGTTTCATGATATTTTTTCTCTCACACACACACACACACACACACACACACACACGCACACATGACACATATGACAATTTCCTCACGAAGTTCCCCTTCAACGGCTCAATGTTAGATAAAAAATCGTTTGGTACATAAGACGAATTCCTACTAACTTTTCACATTTATCATCCTCAGACATTCAACGTAAATCAGAATTAGCAGACTTGTTTTAAACTCTTGCATGATTTTTAGCTTTTAACAAGACAGCTTTATAGCTTTTCGCAATGGTAGCGGATCTATTATCGCAATTTACATAGAAATCGTTAGCATTAGAAACTGAATATTTTAATTAACCATGAATTTATTATGACACTTTCATCTGTTGTCGACATCGTGATGAAGTGCGATTTAATTCACCAACAGCAATTTAGTATTGCTCATAATGACGGATGTATGACGATACCTTGTATTAATGTATTATGAAAAGATTTTCCAAAGGATCTCTAGTTAAAATTTGATAAGACTTTCAGGTAAGGTTAGGTTAGGCTAGTTTTATTAGCGTATTGTTGGTATATTATCACTGTAGAGTATGAAATTTATGACAGTAAATAATTTTGTATGAAATTTCATAAGGAAAATATATTTTTTTATTCAGAAAGATTTACTGCATACTTACTAAATATAAAATTTATTTTTACGCCATTACACAAATCTTTATAAATAAGTACTTAATAATTAACTGGATTGGTAACAATAACACGGAGGCAAAATCGCTAACATGAATCAACGTCTTTGAGGTAAGTGACAGACACTATACACAAGAAATATTTTTTTGTCTAACGCGGTTCTAGTACGGTCATGATATGACGGTACACGTAATGGACTATTTTATACTTGAGTTAATTAGACAAAACACACGGGTTTTAATAAAGACTATAATTAAGTAATTAGATGTTGATTAAACGAATAAAATATTTCGTCAGATGAGTTATAGCGAGCTTTCGTAAGCTTCGAAGGTAAAACTTAAGTGTAAAACTAATGATTCAATAATGATTTATCCACACTACCACAGTCTACAAACTCAAAAACAAAGAATGCTCTTACAAATACCTACTAATAGATGTCCGGTTATAATGTAATACGTAAAAACTGAACAAAATTTATGAAAAAATAACGCTTTTAGGCTAAAAAGCAACTTTACGTAAGATTTTGTTTGGACTACATAGACTTGGCCGCAGATATTGGTTGAAGAATCTTAGAGAATGCTTTGGTCAAAGCACCAAGTCATTGTTCAGAAGCTCGGCATCCAAAATTAAAGTATAAATGTTCGCCAACCTTGGAATGAAGATGGCACAATAAATGAAACTCAATAAAGTGTGCACAACTGTTAGTGCGTTAGACTCTGTAGCTGTTGACATTATGACGAGGCCGACAAGTAACATGTTATTGTAACATTAAGAGCAACCTTAAGGCTTTGATACAATAATTACCTTACGCCATTCCTATAGTCGTCATTTGATGCAAATTATAAACAATTAAAATTTAGAAACTATTAGAGGAGCGACCCGTCCGGGCTTAGATTGTACGAGTAGATATATATGTAATATCACACACACACACACAGAGACACACACACAAACACACACAAACAAACACACAACAAATTTATTTTTACGACTCCGTTTGCAATGTTTTCTTTTAGCTAATGTAATGTAATTATTTTTTTATTTTTTTTGTATCTCACACACTGTTTTGTTGTGTTTTTTTAATTTTTTTATTACTCTTTAATGTTAATATTCTACGGTTTCGATATTTGTAAATATGTGAGGAACATGTATACTAACTTTTTTAGTATAGTAGTTTATTCTAAGAGTACATTGTCTTCACATATAATTATTTAACATATGTAACAAAATATTGTAAACCTATTTTAAAAGAGTAAGTGTGGAGTTTCTTGCCCATTCTTCTCCACACGAAACTACCTTTTGGAAGGGGCAACTAGAATCATCTTTATATTTTTTTTGACGTTCAAAAGTGCCATTTTAGATGGTCTAATTGAAATAAACGATTTGACTTTGACTTTGACTTTAGCACTTAGTACTTATTTTCTTCTATTGTAACTTATGACAATGACATGATTGTACGTGTCCGGAACACGTACAGTGCTGGAGAGGCTGGCTATCTGTCACTCAGGTCTCCTCTTACAGAGACCAGTCTCTCACATACACTTCCAAATGTTATCATCTTAGTTTAATCATAATAACCTTGTATGAATATATGTGAGAAGGAATTAAGATTATTAATTATAATTAGTATAAAACAATGTCGCTTTCTCTGTCCCTATATCCCTATGTATGCTTAAATCTTTAAAACTGCGCAACGGATTTTGATGCGTTTTTTTTAAATAGATAGAGAGATTGAAGAGGAAGGTTTATATGTCAACGACATCCATTAAATAGTGGAAAAATACTGTTATTTTTAAGGTTTCTAATGTATGTCGTAAATAATTACATTTTTTTCGCTTACATTCCAAACGCAGGCTGAACCCTACGAGAATTATCAAAATATCCAAATTTAACGCGTGCGGGCCACGGGCAGTAATGAATAAATCATAAGTATTGGATCGATTTTAATATTTTTTTCAGTTAGAAACAGGCTATATACACACACTCACTCATGCACTCCGGCGCGGCGTGTTGAAAACAGTTGAAAAATCGAAAACAAAAATAAATAGTTAAACTATATATAAAAATATTTTAAGGATTTTATAATTAAGTTTGTTATGGAAGACCTGGGAACCATGACAGGTATTTTTACTTAAAAGGGTTCCCAAATCTTGTACATTGTAATGCACATGTACTTATAATGAATGAACACATTTATATTTTTTTATTTTATAATCTATGCTGACAAATTCAAATTTCATTAGTAGTATAATAGACAATCGGACAAATAGATGTAATTCTAGAGTGATTTGTCAATGGCGATCACGTAACTCCCGCGCACGATGAGGTCATGTCTATATTTGGACATGATTAAACCTACCTTAATATTTACAAAGACAAGAAAAATAGGTTTTGATGAAAAATCAATCGCTAATTTCGAAGATTTATTTTGTTATGTTAACGAGCCGTTATTAATATATTTATTATTGCTTATAATTGTTGCGTTACTCAGTCTTATTTGGAGAATTTGTTCTTCCGTGTATTTATTTGTTGTATTTGTGTACAAAATAGTAGTAATACAACATTAAAACATAATCACTATCGTATTAGAGCTATAAAGATTATTGTTGTCTTGTTATTATCTATTTTTATTAAGAAATATATTTCTTCTGTTTCTTTTGTTTTTCACGTTGTCACTTATGCCTTGTATTCTTTTTTAAGATGAACACAAAAATAATTAACTTACAAACAATAAAAATTTAAATTTAAATGAACTGACTCTCTATCAATGTTTTCAATCGTCAAGTATTTTGTTTTATAAGATATCTGTAAAGACCAGCAACCATATAATATCTAGAAACAATTAAGCATAATAATTAACATGTACATATCATTCTAGGTAAGTATTCTTTGTAACAGTGTTACATATTAAAACAAAATTTCTTCCACTTCCACTATAGTAGAAGCAGGTGGTGACAGATGGTGACCAGCGACCCGAAACGAACAACAGTTCTTCATCGTTTAATGCACGGTAGTCGGTACCGCTACCGATCGCTTTTTGTTTAAAAGTTTTTCTATTATTTGACGTCACTTGTGCGAAAGATATAAACGTCATTCTTTCCTCTAGCGTTTGGCTTATGTATCATCCCATATAGTGCATACATGCTTTTTGAATTGAAACTTCTATGAGGATAAAAATTTTACGGACCGTCACGAAGATGTGCAGCGTTTTTGTCAAAAAAAAGGGAGAGTGATTGAGAGAGAGAGTGAGAAGGGCGAATTACCTTATAGAAATTCTATTTTTAAAACTAAAATTTCGTAAAGAGAATTTTGAAATATTAGTATTTTATATTTTATGAAAAATAATTTATGGAAATCTCTAATGACGAATTGTAAATTAAAATGCCAGTGTTTTTTATTAGCGAAGAAATAAATGTTAATTATAATTTGTATTAATTTTCGACACTTCAATAAAATTCCTAACATATCTTCCTTTTTCTCTCCCTCTCAGTCTCTGAAATTTTTAGATTTATATAAATATGAACAAGACCTAACTTTTTTAACATTCTTACTTCCCTTAACTTCCACTGGGTGGAACGTTTTGGAATTTAATATATAATAGAGCCTGAATAAAACAAGGTTTAATAAATCTATATTTGCCTTGCGACGAAAACTCTACGACAACTTTCGTATAAAAAGAAAGAAGTATACAATACTATCCCTTCTTTGAGAAATTTAAAAACAAATAAATGACTTTAAATAAAATAGGTATTGAGTCCATCCAAAACTTGTGAATATTTATAGTTTATACTTTTATATATTCATAAATTGTTTATTTATTCTAAAGGGTTACTAGTGACCAAAATGTCTAAAATGATAGATTCACTAAGTAACTATCCTAACTAAAAATAATTTTAAAACTTGAATCTTAATAAAATCATATTAATTGCTAGCATATTTTATATAGTTTTTGTTCACGTAGTCCAAAGTTTATGAGCTCATGCCTACTTGACTACTCCGTGTCGGATTAAACGACATAACGCGGGAAAATTATGCTGGTATATTATTTATTTAATAAAACTTAATTCCTGCATAGAAGTTGAAAAACAATGGAACTAGACTTCAAACATAAACGTATCTATGTAAAAATAACTAAAGACACTTAAAATTACTTAAATTTAATTAAATACAAATAACTTACCACTTATTTAAATACAGATAGTACTTCCACAATAATCACTGTCACAACACTTGTCGTATTCGAATTTTAAATTCGATCAAATACTTTTTGGTTCGATATTTTTACCGCGTGAACACTGCACACGTTCGTGACCGCGCACGGCGCTGGTATGTACTGCCAGCGTTGTGGTGGGAGCGTAATTGTGCTAGGCTTTGTCTTGAACCTGACTTAGTTTCAAATGCCTGGAAAATGGAGTTATTAAAAATAGATTTCCTATACGTACGAACAGGAAGTGTTGAATGGGAGGTCCTGTTGGAGGCTCAACGTAGTGTAATATGTGTATGTGTAGAGGTTTATATGTAACTTTTTGCAATAGCTATCAATTTAAAAGCAATTATTGAATGTATTTGTTTTCATTCGTAGGACTTGATGTAGGGATTTTTGTACGTATGTAAGGGTATTTAGTACAAATATAGAGTATTTTTGTGTACCAAAACTTTTTTATTATAATTCACCTAAAGGATTATAACTTATGATTAGGATTTAACTATCTATTCTTGTTCTGTCAAAGGTTATAATGCATTATTTGCATAGACTTTATATAGTTTTTTAATTATAATTTATTCGCTCGTATTTAAAGTAACGCCTGCAAATATGTTAACAAAAATATTTATTGCAACTATTGCTCAAAATATTAATTCAGGCGTTAAAACTTTCCTAATTCTAAAAATTCTCCACTATATTTTATTAAATGTCGATTTTAGTTTAGTTAGGCATTTAACATTTTGTATATTGACAGCGGTTTGGGTCTGCGAGAATATTAGTAATCTAGTATTACTTAAAATAGAAGAAGACAAAAATAGAATTAAATGTAGTAATGAAACGAAACAGTGCTGCTTCGCATTCTTCATTTTGATCGAAAATTAAAGCAGTTTTTGTGAAGTTGAGAGCCCCATTAAGTAGATAAATAGTATTTTAAAACTATTATAAAAAATTACCATATTAATAATAAAACTAAAAATAATTTGTTATTAACATATAATCTAATAGATTTAAAAAATGTATATTTGTAGATAAGACTAAACTTTTATTACATGAATTACGAAAATGTTATAGATGGCAGAAGCAACTTTACGTAACTAAAACTATGTGGTATGTGTGACATTCAAAGTATTATGCGGGTTATTAAGTTTTGAAAATCGCTATATACAAAACAAATGCTCGCGGTATATTTTGAAAAAGAGGCCCATTTACGAGTATGTATACGTTAATTGAACGAATTTAGACTTTCACAGATGTTTTGTGGTACTTCTGACAGCTATCATGACTTTTCAACAATTGATAGTGTGATTTCTAAGAAAAGTACAGAAGCCTTTATAAGCTTACATATAAGTTAATGTAAGTAGATTGCCTGAAATAGAATTGTTGTTGAAGAAGTCGCAAATATTGCCACGAAATCTAAATTTTAGATATTCTAAAATTTAAAACAGTCTCAGGAATACTACTGGAAATAATAACTTCTAATTTCATGAAATACAAAGCACTATTGCAATTTCATGTATATGTCTTTACTAATACCACACTAATGGCTAAAAAGCAGATAGCATCAGGAAATATTTGTGTAGTTTTGTTAATTTTTATATCTCTAACAGGATAAACTAAAAAGTAATAAAGATTAGACGATTACCAAGTAGGTCTTGGTTAAAAAAGTAGTTAATATCACATTATTATGCAGATATGTTATCTCGGAAGTATATAGGTTCAACAAAGTTTTTTTTTCCATACAGATTGTATAATGTACTTTTATTTTGTACTGTTTTTAGGCTTCTGCCATGCCCAGAATAATGACGTGATAGAAATAACTGATTTAATAAGTGCCATTCAGCAGGAGATTAAGGATTCAATTGAGGAATGTAAGTTTTTTTATAGATATTTGGATGATATATAACAACGCTATTAAATTTAAATCACCTAAATATCGAGCGAATACAACAAAAGACTGCTTCTTTCAAATGTTATAACTTCCAACACACAAATGCACAAAAAGAAGAACAATAAAAACAAAAACTAAACTTAAAATATAATAACTAAAATATATTTTAAAAAGGAGTCCCTTTAGGCAAGGTTCCGAAGATACTGGCAGCGTTCTCCCTTTGAATCGCTAGACTAATTCTTTGTCCGAGGTAGCTGCCAGCTCTTCGGTCTCCTGTGATGTCGACTAACCTTTTTGATATTTCCTTTAAAAAAACTTAATGCTATCTATAACTGATTTTATATAAACAGATTGTGCATACGATTATTCTGTCTTTGGTTTTCTTTCTTAGCAACATTTTTACAAAACATACGTTCATCTTATAAAATTTATACATGAAACAACATATACGGAAAAACCTACTTAATTAGATATTTTAATGTTAGTGGTTTTCGATTTATACCCATGCAATTCACCAATGGATTTTTATATGTGAAACCAGCGCGTTTGAGACCTAAAAGTCGCGTGGATATTGATAGGCAACGCTCATAATAATCACCTATGCCCATATAAACAAACGATTATGGAACAGATACATAAATCTGGGTCTAATCGCTTTTAGCGCCACTATTTTTTTCTGTATATTTTATACAGAAAAAAATAGTGGCGCTAAAAGCTTTATTTAGCTTTAGTTATATGTAATTAAAATTATTTGCAATAGGAGCAAAGGATGAAGAAAACAATTTATTATTCGTAGTATTACAATAATATGTATATAATTTAAAATATTTAATTAATATTAGTAAACATTTTAAAGCGTCAATAAGCTCCGTATGGCGGAAAGCATTGGCTGATGTATTTTCCCGCCTTTTCTTGAAGGATACAGTTTATACCATAAACAATTTCGCACTAGCATTGTATTCGTGACATTGAATTAGTTTGGACGTACAGTCCCATTGTCGAGGAAAGTAGGCGTACCTCAAAATACGCAAATAAAAAATATTTTATTGTTTTATAATGGTATCAATTCTGTGGTTATGTTTATTGTGGATTGACAATGTGTGGACCGAGAACAGTACTAAACAATTGGAGGGGTACCCATCCGGATATTTGGCTGATTGTAAGTGTGCTTGACCTTAGAAGCGTTAAATTGATGGATATTTTTATGTTTATATTAAATAACGAGATAGGTACGCAATTTTTCGCTTTAATTACACAAATAAATCATTGCATTAAATAATAATAATAATTTATTCTTTTTAATTTAAATCTAATTCGAACAAATTTAGAAACGTCACAACGATCCTTACTTCTTAAATAATTAAGAATTAATGTATTCATTAGTAGCAAAAAGAAGAATCGAATCATAGATGGGTTGTTTGGTAATTCTTAAGGTGCTTATTTTATTAAAACCCTATATCAGGAATATTCGAGGTTCTAGTAGCTTATTTTATTTCTGAAAAATTAAAATACTTTTGTTCGGTTACTTTAAGTAACACGAAAGAAGTTAAAGAAGTGTGAAAAGTGAAGTCTTGAACTGTGTGGTTTACAATTAACACTACCATAACAATAAACATAGTATATTTTATATTCGAATTTCTATAAGTCATAAGGACAACACATTGAATTTTTGTTAATACATAGTATATAATAAGCTGTTTATATTAGACAAGTTAAACCAGTTGATAAGTCAAGGGCGTAGAGCGGGCAAGAAACTCTCCGCCACTCTTTTTAATCATCAAGTTTTGAGTCATACAAATTGTTTGAACTGGAGGAAATCGATCCCAAGGATTAGGATTATTTGATTAATTCTACATTTGAGCAGTGTTCGCCTAGTGGCTTCAGTGTGAGACTCTCATCCCTGAGGTCGTAGGTTCGATCCCCGGCTGTGTACCAATGGACTTTTCTATCTATGTGCGCATTTAACATTTGCTCGAACGGTGAAGGAAAACATAGTGAGGAAACCGACATGTCTTAGACCCAAAAAGTCGACGGCATGTGTCAGGCACTGGAGGCTGATCACCTACTTGCCTATTGGATTTAAAAATGATCATGAAACAGATTCAGAAATCTGAGGCCAAGACCTAAGAGGTTGTAGCGCCATTGTACATACATTGTTTCCAAAATAAGCTACCTAAAAGAACTCTTTAAGATCCGAGACCTCAAGACAATATTAAAAAAGTACATATACTATTTACGAGCTATAATTTTAGTGTCAATTGGCAGCTGGTTCATGGGTGTCAGGAGAAAGCGGTTTATCATTTAAATTCTACAAACGTAGTGTCGTAACTGTAAATCAAATTCCTATAATCACAGGACAATTCATACAATCCGCCCTAGTTTTTTACATTATACTGGCTGTTCTATTTGCCTGTATTTCGCTCATAGTGAGATGGATAATTTTATTTATTTATTACAGAAATACATACATTATCCTTACAGACTATGCTAATACGATAATGTCGAGAAAAAATACTAAGTTTAAATTTGAATTCGATGTCGATAGTATTGGAGACAGCATGCAGTAAAATAAAATATGTTTATTATGGAATATAAGATACAGGTATCACTTATTCCACGTCATTAAATTTGAATCGGTAGACATCCCTACTTATCGGCAAAGAAGACACAGGGTGTAGGCCGAGAGAAAGAGCCGGCGTAAAAAACTCTTGGTACTCTTTTTAAATAGATAATCATCAAACAACAGTTATTTTAAAACAAATTTCGCAAATTAATTAGAAGTAGCCGGTCTAGCACTAGTCCCTTTTATCGACTAGATAATCGTTAACTTTATAGTAAGCCTTTTTACACAGCTTTTCTTTAATACATTTCTTAAATTTATTAAAAGGCAGAGATAAGGCCTCTGGGATTTTATTAAAGAACCTACCCCCCTCAAGACTTTCAGTACGTAGGCTAACTCTAAGTCCCGTCTGGTTTTTAATTTATTGTACCCCACCATCCCTAAGACAAATAATGTTGGGTACATTAAAGGATAGTAGTAGCCCGGTCATTTTAGACAATTGAAATAAAGAAAATTCCGACAAAGCCAAATTTTCGTAGAGACCTTAGGTTTACCACAAGGAATAAAGTGTCAAAAGTCCCCATCAGTCCCATGTGAGCTTAGCGACTTATTCGGGGTCCAAGGTCAAAATTTTAGGTTTTTTGGATTTTTCTCGAAAACGGTAAGTTTTATCGAAAAGTACCTCAGAGCACAGTTGTAGATCTTAAAACTCTCTATAAAAATGGTCCCTATGATTTTTTCTCTAAGACCCACTATTTCCCAGATATTGCGCTTGTAAGAATCACGTTCTACATAATATGCACACATTTCCTCACCACCTGTGAGGTAATGTACTCGGCGCGTTTTTTTTAACGTGGTATCCCCGGTAGGCCTATTTCACGAACCTTTCTGACGATATTTTCAGGAACAATAATTATTTAATAGTATGAAGATTATTGATATGGGTTATTGAGTTTAACTGTCGTTCAAACTTTTTTTTATTACTTTAATCTGACTCATACTCTTCATATTCAACTTCAACAATCATGTTTTCTTCAATTTCTTCTTGTTCTTCTTCTTCTCTTTCCTGTTGATAAGCCCTTAGAAATTGTTCAAATGAAGATGAATCAGTTGTCTCTTCATCAAAATCACATGAATATTCCTCTCTTGTATTTAATTGAACATTTGAGCAAGAGACACCTTGGCAATTGGTACACGCTGGAGAAAACTGCAAGCCTACTTTTTTACAGCCACGTTTGGCACTACAACCTTTCTTGCAATTGCAAAAAATAGTGTTAAGAAGTTTTTCTGGAGCAGGGGGCAGTAAAGTTCGAATCGGTTCCAAAGTATTATTTATCAATTTTCAACCCCAGTCTTCAGGGTTCAGTTCATTGCCTTGCCATGTCTGAACTTGATAGTATACTCGAAAAAAATGTTGACTAGCAGATGCCGATGTTGGAGGAAGACAAGATAGCTGTACTTGCTTTTTGTTTCGTGTATTTTTTACAAATGTTAAATATCTGTACGTATCTATGCAATCAATTTTTTTTGGAGCTCCATAAACCGCAAGAAGAAACCGAATTCCTTTAGTAATTAGTATTTGAGGTGAAGAATTAATTTCTGTAAATACTTTTGCGCAGTCAATCAAATCATTTTTTTTCAAATAATTTTAATACTGAATTTTTGCCCCTTCTAAACATTGCAGACGTAGTATCGCATCCGGTCACCGCATGTAAAAATAAAATAAAGTTTTGGCATTTTGGATAAGCTGATAAACTTTTAGAAGAATATATTTCTGTCCGTTGCTGCGCCTTCCCAGGTTATACTAATAATGTATACATAAAAGAGACACGAGTAGGCATTTTTGCTTGCTTGAGTACCTAAATATGTATATACGTGGCATATGTGGAATATGATTCTTACAAGCGCAATATCTGGGAAATAGTGAGTCTTAGAGAAAAAATCATAGGGACCATTTTTTTAGAGAATTTTAAGATCTACAACTGTGCTCTGAGGTACTTTTCGATAAAACTTACCGTTTTCGAGAAAAATCCAAAAAACCTAAAATTTTGACCTTTGACCCCGAATAAGTCGCTAAGCTCACATGGGACTGATGGGGACTTTTGACACTTTATTCCTTGTGGTAAACCTAAGGTCTCTACGAAAATTTGGCTTTGTCGGAATTTTCTTTATTTGATCACTATTTTTATGTCTAAAATGACCGGGCTATAGGGATAGACGCCATACAGTCTGTTATAAAGGTATCGAGTGAATTTATTCTGTATGCGCTCCAACATAAGGCAGTATTTAGCTAAATGCGGAGCCCAAACAGACAAAAAAAATGTTTTATGGGATACAAAATGAATTATATATTGCCAATCAATACCAAATAAACAGACAAACTTTGAACTGAGACTCCAGGTTATATTAGACGTCAAATATTTGTTAAATTAATATCATCACTTTCTCTGTATAATTTATAACAATCAAAATACTTGTATTGTAACAATTTAACAACTTTCGTCCGGGTAACAAGCTACAAAGATGTAAGGAACGAGGAATTAAAAAGAAAACAGACAAACTTATATAGTATGTAAATAATATTTATAGTATGTACGGCAAATTTTAACGAAATAATATTATATATTTGGACATCCCTACAAAAATAAGCGTAAATGACCTTATATAATCGTGGAAATCTCGTGATGAATATGAGCTTGTAAAGAAAATGAAAAGGTACTAAGTAAATAAACTTAAGGAACAAATATTGTAGGAAAACAACTGTTAAAATGTTTACCGAAGATAAATCATCCAAGGCTTTTGTCCCGATACAATGAAAGATCTTTGTTAAGTCCCGATGATGTCAAGTAAAAGCTAATAAGTACATTCATATTGTCTAAGAAATCGTCAAATTTTAAAAAAAAGTTTTTGGCATATATTGTAGAAGCTATGTTGAAGCGACCGGACTATTTTCTTTTGCAATTCATTTCACACATTATACAAGGATTAATATAGTAGTCCTATAGGAACCGGTTGAAGTTTTTGTGATCTGCTATGACCTGGCTAGACCAAGACTACAATATAAATTCAAAATTTCATCAACATCACCTTGATGGCTGGAAGTCTTCCACAGTCCATTTCACAAGGCATTTTCTTTTGCGTACTAGCGAACTGTGGAATCGATTCCGGGTGGGGGTCTTCTGAGAGATACGACCTACAACGATTCAAAATTCGAGTGTACTCCTCGCTCAAAGGCCGGCAACGCACCCACTAAAAATGGGTGTCTATGGGCTGCGATTACTGCCCTTTTTGGGCGTCCCATAGGCTCGTTTGCCCCCCTATTATATATAAAAAAAATATAACAGAAACAATACCGAAAATATGAATAAAAAGAGATAGAAGAGATTCGACACTATGATTTATATAACCTCATAAAATGATATACAGATTAGTTGAACAGATTAATAATTGTGAATTAGTTACATCAATAAGTTTGTATTAATTTTCTCTGTTTAGCACGATGAAGGTTTTAAAAAGCAAAAAAATTGGTGACCTCACTCCGTTGTTTCTTCACCTAAATATGTCTTTTATTACCAAAGGCAGATAAAAATAGCAAATATATAGTGTCCACACTTCAAAATAGATTGAATAAGTTTAAATTTTTGAAGTGAAACTTCTTTAAGCGCATGAGAGTAAAATTGTTACGGAACGTCACAAAGATGTGCAGCGTTTTTATCGAAGAAAAGGTAGAGAGTGATTGAGACCGATTCAGTGTGAGAAGGGTGAAATATCTTATAGAAATTCTATTTATAAAATTAAAATTTCGTTAAGAGAATTTATAAAATATTAGTATTTTATATTTGATGCAAAATAATTCATTGAAATCTCAAATAACGAATTGTACATTAAAATGCCACGTGTTTTTGTTATCGATGAAATAAATAAAAAAAATATTATAAGTATTAATTTTCGACACTTAATATTTTAATGACAATTAAATTCATCAAATTCCTAACAAATCTTTCTTTTTCCCTCCCTCTAAGTCTCGGAAATCTAAAGTTTTAGATTTGTATAAATATTAACAAGAGTTAAAAATTAGTTTGCCAAAGAAGTTTCACTTCTGACATGTGTACTTTGTACGCACGCACTTTTTTTAATACTTTCGCAAATATGATTGAAAAAATAGATAAAAAAAAAATCCCTGAATATAGTTTATATTGCAAGCTGTGACTTAACAAATATCTTTCCAGGTCCAGGATCAAACAAAGAAGCGATAATCACCAAGAAGAGTCTCAAATATTTGACGATAACAGTGGACAACGGTCTCACCGGTAGAAGAAGAAAATACAATTATTATGAAACAAGCGAATTAGCACGAGATCCCGACTTGGATTTTAGCAAGAAAACAATGTTGTATGTTGGAGGATATTTGGACAGTCCGAGTTTCATGTTTGCATCAACTATAGCCCTTATTTATAAAGAGCTAGGTTATAATACACTTTTATTGGACACAAATACCTTCACCACTATGGAGTATCCCAGGTAATACAGTAATTAGATATGGTTAAACGTTTAATACATCGATGAATCGGCTGCACGCACGAAAAAGCATGACGCATTGTCCCGTTTCGTTGTACGCTTGCGCCGCATCTATCTCTCTTCCACTCGATTAACCTATAATGCGTCTGAGGATTCACTCATTCTTTGTATTGATACAAAATAAGTGATAATTCAATAATATAATTCAATTTTATTCATAAAAGTATGCAATCATTTCGTTGTTATGAAGTTGTCACTTTAAGCTATCATCCGTAAACCGACTTTACAGACAACCATGTTTGTTTTCTATAATATCTGGGGGGCCTGGGGGCATGGCAGTGCGGCCCTCCATGTCGAGCAAAAACGACACGGTCGTACTATCCTTTTGAAGAACTGAGTTGCGAGACTTGTTTGTTTACAATTCATGTTTTTGATGTCATAATAAGTTTTCGCGAGAAGTAGAAAACGCGTCTTCAGAGACGGAACGAAATCTTTAAATTAATAAGAATTCTTTCAAACAAACTCCACCACCCTAGCTTGGTCATAAGCAGAGTGTTAGATTAGTGGCTCAATAAATTAACAATGACAATCTCATTCAATTATCATATTTCAGAGCTGCGCGTTTCATGCGTCCAGTGGGGAAGCATACAGCCAAAATGTTAGCTGACCTAACCCAAGAAGGCCTAGATCCAAAAAAGCTAGAGCTTATAGGTCTAAGTCTCGGTGGGCAAACTGCCAGCTTCATAGCCAAGAACTACGAACTACTTACAGGTGTAAAAGTATCCCGGCTCACTGGCTTAGATCCAGCTGGACCTTGCTTCAGGAACCTTGGCCCCGGAGACAGGATCGATAAAAGCGATGCAGATTTTGTAGACATTATAGCGACTAATATTGACGGATATGGTATGGCCGCTCCGGTGGGACACGTAAATTTTTATGTCAACGGTGGGGAGTACCAGCCAGGCGACGTTTTGTGGACACTCTGCAATATACTGTGTAGCCATATACGATCGTTCACTATATGGATATCAGCTTTGCGGAATCCCCATTCGTTTGTCGGTCTGCAGTGCGACTCAGTGCAGCAAGCGAGGGAAAAGCTGTGTTACGACCGAGAGCCAATTGTAACAAATGTGTTGGGATTGAATTCTGATAGAAGTCGACATGGTATATTCTACTTGAATACAGATAATAAGTATCCATATTTTTTGGGAGAAAAGGGCGTTATAAAGGAGAACGACTTCTACTTATCTCAAACTAAAGCCTTGAATAAACAGAATGTGATCAAAATGAAGTAGACAATTATTGTTGTGTATTGACATTTAAGAGATGAAATTGGGACAAGACATTTATTCTTCGAGGCGTATAGTTAAAAATGGGTTTATTGATTTTGAATGTTAAAATTTTTGACGTGAACGTCAACGTCTAATACATTAATGAACGTCAGTTTTACGCACGAAAAAGCATGACTCATTGTCCCGCTACGCTCATTGTACGCTTGCGCCGCATCTATCTCTCTTCCACTCGATTGGCCTATGCGTCCGAGGATTCACTCCTTTCTTGTATCTATACAATGCAATCAATTGATCAATGTTTTGTTATGACGTTATCACGTTAAACTAATTTCCGTGAACCGACTTTACAAACAACATTTTTTTATAAATAAGTAAAAAAAATTAATAACATAAATTTATCCAAAAAAAAAAATTTTTTTATTTCCTTTCCTTATCTACTAATAACAATTTGTAATTTAAAATATATATACCCAACCCAACATATGTACTGTACTGTACAAAAATCTTGAATACAAAGTTTCAAACTTAAAAAAACAAACAAAAACATATAATTGTAAATAATCTGAACTATTCTGAAATCCACTTAAACACTCATCAAAATCTTACAACTCATCAAAAAACTTCTTACAATATTGTAGATCTAAATATAAAAGAAATTATATAATATATAATATATTTTCTATTTAAGTACAGACCGCATATCCATATTATTAAAAAAATAAAAAATAAGGAGAAGCAATTTTTAATTTAATTTATCATCTAACAGTCGTACATTAAATAATTTTTAATAGATATATATATATCTATAAAACGATGTACCGAGAAAGAATATTATTGCTCCATTTCAAATTAATTATGATATATGAAAATCACGACAAAGATAATATATCGAAACATATGGTTTCAGTTGGTACATATTTAACGAAGAATACCTAAAAATAACTAATTCGTATAAGCAAATTAATACTTAAATAAAGGAACCAGTAATATATATATTTATATTAAAATATTATGTTATTTATAACAGTATGTATTTAAATTATGTCTTTTCATAATGCAGTAGATGATCAATGCCATCTGTTGTAAACTGCGTACAACAATATAACGAGTTGGACTTCAAACAATTCATTCGTAATGTTTTCCGTACTGTTTGTAATTCTCACTAGGTGGCGTAAAATCAAACAAACGTAGCGAACAAAATATTATCGATAAATTGCGTCATAATATTATAATATATTATAAAATATTTTCATGATTTTAGTATATTAGAAAATTTAATTTTTTTATGAATTTTCATACTCATCTAAAAACATTAATTTCGTGTGTATTTCCACATCCTTTAAGAATCGTATAAAGCATTTCATAATATTATGTTAAAAATTAGTGTTAATATTTTTCCAATAAAATAGTGAACAAAACTTATCAACTTTTAAGAGTCAATTGAATATTATCAATGACATGTTGTTGTTTTCTAAGATACAATAATTGTTATTATTAAAATAATTTTATTGAGGAATAAATTAATTTAAAGGTGTTTAATTTTATACCGTAACAGCTGCAAACGCAACTGCCATTTCAAGGAAAAAAATATACTTCCTAAAGTATTTTAATATTTTATTTATTTTTACATATCACGACAATAATATATGTAGTTCCAAAAGGTCGTTAGTGCAGTTACGCGCTTTTCAGCAAGGTAAGTAACTTTGTACGAGCTTTTGCATTAACCTTTAGCTTATTTATTACTATACATAGTCCAGACTACTAGACAATAATCATACTTATTAATGCTGTTAATGATTTCTTTAAGAATCCTTCCCTCTACGAATAGTATTCACAATTGACCATGTGCCTTGTTCGAACCCAAATTATCTGCGTAATTCGCCAATGTTTAGGTTTTTACCTATGATACAATTTATTGAAGATGTTAATATTTCCCACCTTAGCAAAGAGGGAGGAAATATTTTAAGATGCGGGAAGACTTTTTTAGCAGTAGTAACGATTTATTTTTTCTTTAAAATATTAAGTTGCAGTGTTTCGTATATTTTGTTTAACAATGTAGTCTGTTTTAGCTTTGTATATTGTCTAAGTTTTCCTTTTTATAATAAATGTCGTCATGATCGTAGAACAGAAACAAAATCCAAAATCGAATTTTTATCATATTTGGATACTACATTGACTAAATATTACGGCTACATAAAAAAAATTCCATGTGTTTTAAATTTCAATTTAATTATTAAGTAACGGATTTGATAGACGCTCATAGAAGCATGTGATTTTTCTAGAAAGCTGTGTAATTTAATTATTTTTATTTTGTTTAAAAAAACCCCTTTTGTTTGCTTGTATGCCAATTTTCCTACTAACAGAATATTAATTAAGAAAGATTGATGACTGATGACAAAAAACTAACATGATTATATTATTTTGAAATGGCTGCCCTCTAAAGTTTACTATTTGTCAGATCCGTCACTATTCTACGACTATGACGATGTGTAGCTATAATATTATAAATAAATAAAAAACATAGTTGGTAGATGCAACAATACATAGGTATAGCATGGAGCATGATAGTCTCAGCGAAACAAAGAAGCCGTAGAGACGGAATAAATAATTTAAATGGACCAAATTACCCATGTTGGGTTACTTCTAACAGACACACCCGGTCTAATGTATGACCAATTGAGCTACCGAACCGCATCAAACGATTTAAATATTTGCAATTATCGTACTGCGAGGTCAACATTGTCCAATAAAAAATCTCTGAGCAGCTGTTTACCTGAGCCATTTCTTTGTTCTTAAATGCATTATTATGCAAATTGACAATAGATGGCGTTGTACTTAAAGGGTCATGACCACAATGGCTATCGTAATTTGGACAAATATAGGGCTGGCTACAAATAAATTATATACCCTTGTCGTAAATAATATTAAATCACTCGATATTTCCCGCGAGGTTTTTCAGAACAGAAATAAAATATAGGAAACTTAGTGTATTTAAATTAGTAGTGTTCAGAATCTTTGCGAAAGTCGATATAAGAGATACACGTCACAACATTTAGCAAATCTTTATAAATCCTGTTTAAATTATATGTTATCAAAAACATAGTTTGTAAAAAAATAGTACTCTTCTTCTACCGTAAAGAATGAGATCCATGTAATACCAAGTCTGTTAATCTAGTCCCTATTTGAAGGATCTTCTTAGCTAACCTAACAACATCTTAAAGTGACCATATCAATATTACAAATATTGTTAACGTATCGTATAGTATTAATCAAAATATAGAATTATTTATAATTTAAAATTAATAATTAAAACAAATTTAAAATGTTTGGTCTCTGTAGCAGTGTACCTTTTACGCTGTTCACCTTAAACTTATTCGTTGTTTACCATATTATTAGAAATCTTTTATGTTTTTTATTTAATAATGTATTACTTGTGAGATACAATATTTCCATGCGATGACCAAGTCAATGTATTTATTAAAAAATGACAAAAAACTGATAAATGATATGGGACAGATATTCCGTATCTGCACTTGTGAATTTGTCATGATTATAAAAATAATCCAAAAAGCATAGTGGTTATTCTCCAGTTGTCTTTCAATTCTGATTTTATTTATTACCTTACTGTTTACTACTACTGTACTATTTATAGTTCAGATAATGTTTATATTTTGACAACCCTAGCCAAATAAACCGTCTATTCACATAATTTTGAATAGCACTTCCTTTATTCTTATTACGTAAGCAGTATGAGTTATTTTAAATATTTGAATAAGAGCTTAATTTTTTATCATTATAGGGTCAGTGAAGAATTCGTCCTGATAAATGTATTGTTATTCTATTCGGCTTACATCTGGTAAAACTATTTAGATCCAGCTTTGTTTGCAATAAAAAAAACTGTTAAAGAATGGTTCAAACTCAAACTCAAAATATGACTTATGAATCGTCAAAAAGAAGTGAATTAATTGTAAATTTACATTTACTACCAGTTTGCAAGTCAAGGGCGTAGAGCGGGTAAGAAGAACTGGCAAGAAACTTTCCGCCACTCTCGCCAAGTATTGTCATACAAATTGTTTGAACTGGAGCAAATCAATCCAAAGGATTAGGATCATTTAAGTATTCGTCAAATTTATAAGTAAGGGTTAGTAATGCATTCAGCGATTTAAGTCGAATCGCTAACTGTATAAACTACTTGGCATAAAGTAAAACCAAATTTTGCCGCTACTCATCACTTCAAAGACACTCTCCTACAGCCAGCATCTAAATACTGGGCATTGACATACTGAACGACGTTTAGTTTTGCGGTCATTTGAAGAAGTCTGGCTTGCACAGCAAGACTAGACAGTAGACAGTACATGACTCTGAGCCATCCCTCGCAACTGTATAAAGCGCAAGTTCGGCCCGACATGGAGTACTGTTCTCACCTCTGGGCGGGAGCTCCCCAGTACCAGCTCCTTCCACATGACCGTATTCAACGAAGACCGGTTCGAATCGTCGACGACCAGTCACTTTCCAAACGACTTGATCCCTTGGAATTGCTTAGAGATATGGAGTCTCTCTCTATCTCTATGGCATCTCTACCGTATTTACCATGGAGAGTTCAGAGGAGTTGTTTGGATTAATACCTGCAGCGTTTCAAAACTCTTTTCGCAAACTATGAATCTAATCAAATTCTAATTTTTACCGGACAGGACATTGGATGTTGTATCGTATCTGAATGTTACAATAAAGATGTTTTTACGTTCCCTAACAATTTATTTCGGGAGATCAGGAAGTATTATAATTCATGATGTTCCATTAAATTAAATGATGGTAAATATTATTAAACTTTTGTAGTAACTGGGAATAAACTCCGACAACTTATGACCACTTAGCCACCGTATGGCTATTAACATTGAAAATGTAATTTCACGTGTTAAATAACTGTCAGTATTTCTGAAATATACTTTAGCAAATTAGAACTGCACCCAGATAAGGGCATCCACAAGCGTTCGTACGTACTTTTATGGGAAAACAGAAATACTTTGCGACTGTATTTATGGTATACTAGTCCCGGCTTTGTTGCACTAACAAAGTATTACAACGAAATGAAAATTGAAATGATGGTGCTTGATGGAAAATTGGTCCAGTTGTTTTTCTTTTTTAATAGACTAGCTTTTTACTCTTTTAAATATAATCAGTGGCGCTACAACCATTTGAGGTCTGATTTCTGTATAATTTAATTTGTCAATCGAATAGGCCAGGCTGATCACCGCCTGTGCCTGACACACGTCAAGTGTTCGGGCTTAGACCCGGCAAGCCGGTTTCATCACGATGTTTTCCTTCACCGTGCGAGCGTGCTAAATGCGCACTGCCAGGCATCGAACTTTCGACCTCAGGGATGGGAGATGTGATTTTTTTTTCTTTGAGAATGTCGTCTATATATTGCTTGGAAACGTGTTTTCAAATTGTACACTTGTCCAAAAGAACTTAAGAATAGTAGCCATTTCTAAGCTGTGTTATAAACTTGATATATATATGTATATATATATATATACAATCCAACCAATCTTCGAACTTACAGTAACTTTATTTATCATGCTCTTAATGAGGTTTAAGTTTCTATTTAGTTTTAGTAATTTTTTTTAGTTATTATTATTTCTTACGGTTGCTTATTAAATTGTTTCCCTTGCTAGCTGATTATCTACTATAATTTATGTGTATGTGTGTAAACTTTGTGATGTCATATTTTCTTGTATGCATATACAAGTTGTTTTAGAACTTATAAATAAAATAATAAATATCTTAAAAGAAGCAAAGAAGAATTGAAGGCCTCGCTCATACTATTCTCAAATAGTCCTCCCACGCAGTCGCGAGTACACAACCAGCCTATCTCATTCGGGAGTTATCTAATTACCTAACATGGAAGGTAACATGTTTATGCGACCTTTGACGTGGCAATAAACAACATTATTACAGAATCTAGCAGAAAATTGAACAATCCCATTAGTCTTAATCATATTAATTTGGGCGAGACATGGACTTTCGTTAGACTAATTCATTTATTAATAAAAGAGCGCCATTTTGAAACCAACAGGCTCTGCTAGACGATGGCAAGCGGCCTTTTGTATGGGATGCTACTTGTGTGGACACGTTTGCCCCGTCTCAACTCCCTTCGAGCAAAAAAGCTGGGGCGTCCACAGGCGGAAAATAATAAACGGCTCAAATATAAGAGTTTTTCCTCCAAGTTTGTAGAGTAGAGTTGTTCCCTTTGGAGTAGAGACTCTTGGGCCAAGTGCACAGGCGCTTATTAAAGATTTAAGTTGGCGTCTGGTAGATAGTACCGGTGACCCCAGAGCTGGTGCTTTCCGCGCTCAACGAATAAGTATCGCAATACAGCGAGGAAATGCTGCCAGCGTTAAAGGCACACTGCCACAGGGACCAAACTTTTTAGATTTGTTTTTATTTTATTTTTATTATTACTATGAAGGTTAAGTAAACTATAAATACTGTATTTTTGATTGTAATGTTTAGGTTTTATTTAAATAAATATACTAAATAAATTTATACATTAAAGAGATATAATAAAGTATTATTACATCATAAAATATCTAACTAATCCCTCAATAGCTTTAATTATACTGAAACAACTACAAGAAGGTGATTTAAAGAGTATATAATTGGACCAAATAAACTATCTTTAACATTATTGAAAAGGAGCCTCGCATTCGAGCTGTTTCGAAATCGTATTGAAATTCGTTGATAAAGTCATCTTTACGATTAAAAATTCCCATACATTTAACAGGTTTATCGGGGGGATGGAATTGGACATCCGCGTAGCCTAAACGCCGGATATTACCACGCCTTCAATTACCTAACGCTTTCGCATTTCGTTTACCAGAGACGTTAGCATAGAAGATACCTATAAATTTTTCCAAGAGTATAAGAATATTATATATTTTCTGATGTTGCATATGTTTATGTATTAATAAGGAGTGTTATTGGAGTAGTGGCTTCAGTGCTACTCTCATTCCTGAGCTCGTAGATTCGAAGTTATTTAATTCCCCGACCAATTTTACCTACCCGGCGATTAAAAAGAGTGGCGGAGAGTTTATTGCCAGTTCTTCTCTTCCGTTCTACGCCCTTGATTTGAGAACTGGCAGTAAATGTAAAATTAGAAGCATTTAATGTATATTTCTATTTTGACGTTCATAAGTGTACATTGTGTTACCTATATGAATGAATATATTATATTGATTTTTGAATGGACTGTCTATTTCCACATATAACGCTGGCTCATATGGTGAAGGAAAACATGCCTTAGACTCAAAAAGTCGACCTACTTGCCTATTTGAATGCATCACATAACACATACAGAAATCTAAGACACCACACAGAACTCTTACTATGTTTTTATATAATGCATGTTTCCGTTAAGTTCTAAGAAAGTTAAAAAATAAACTCTATAAATTACGTTTGTTCTGTGTGACGCATGTGCTCTTGGCCTCAGATTCTGTAACTATTTCGAGATCTTTTTATAATAGACAAGTAGGTGATCAGTCTTCTTTCTGACTTGATTTTCGTGTCTAAGACTATCACTATATTTTCACTGTGCCCCCAAGTGTTAAAGGTGCATTCTAATTAAGAATTCATTGGATGTTTGAATAGTTCACCCCAGACTTTAGTCGTAAACTTACCCAACACTTTTAACATTTAAATAATTTTTAAAATCTATTTTCCCAAGAATATATACAAAAGGTATTCCTTATATATAAAACTGTCGTACCTAAGACTGTAAAACTTACTCAAAACTTCACGGAAAAGACGAAGAACGAAAAATTTAATAGACAACGTTTTTAAAATAATGGCTATCGTTTCTACATAATGTTCAAACGGATCGATTTAAAACTCGAAATTTATATGAATTTTAAAACGTGTATTATTCAAAGTATTCCATGAATAGATTAATATAGACAGCTTACTACATATAAAAGTTTAATTGAGTTAATGGTTAACGACTTTTGAAATAAAAAATAATATAGTTTAGTTTCCGTATCGTTCTCAAAGTAGAAAAAAGCATGGAATAAAGTTGGTATTCCACCGCCCAGACATGGAAACGTAGAGCCAATCCAAGACAGCTCATCATACCTAGCATTATTTACACACAAATCGATTGAAACAGCGTGGTTGGCGCGTGCGTGATAAAAATGGCGACGAAAAAAGTCGGAAATAAGAGAAAGAAATGCCGGTTCACCCCACGCTCGGTAAGGAGGGATTGCGAACTTCGCGCGAGTTAGCTTTTCATCCGGGTACGCTCGGGAATTATTGTACGCTTTTTCTTCTGGCAGAATTTTCAGAATTTTTCCTCTGTGTACAAGTTTGTATGGAAGAAATTCATATTAATTACTTACACGTACAAACAATGGACAAGTTTGACAAATAAGTTTCTTTTAGTTTTGAAGTTGGTAATAAGAGAAATCTCTCTCCTCAATAGGAGTTAAATGGGTTATTTGATATTACCTGTAAATACATAAATTACAATTAAATGGGCGCAGATTAATAGTTGTCTTGACGACGGACAAGTTTTTAAACAAAGTAAGTAAGTATTTCCGAACCAATTCGACATAAGGTCCTTCAAGAAAAGATCGTACCAATTCTTAAAAGGCCGGCAGCGCGGTTGCGAGCCTTCCGGCAGTGCGTGTGTCCATGGGCGGCGGTATCACTTAACATCAGGTAAGCCCGTTTGCCTCCTGCAGTTTATTATTATTATTTTACATTAAAAAAAAGTAATTGCTGGAAATAAAATTCAAATGCTTTAGCGCGTGTGAGCTGGTCACGCAACGTCTTGAGATAGGTACGTCATTTTGATATCGGGCTGTCATCCCTGAGGTCGTAGATGGGATCCCCAGCTATGCACCAATGGACTTTCTTTCTATGTGCGCATTCATTCGCTCGAACGTTGAAGGAAAACATTGTGAGGAAACCTGCTTGTCTTAGACCCAAAATGTCGACGGCGTGTTTCAGGCACAGGAGGCTACTCACCTACTTGCCTATTAGATTGACAAATGATCATGAAACAGATACAGAAATCTGAGGGCCAGGCCTAAAAAGGTTGTAGCGCCACTGATTTTTTTTATCCGTGTCTTAAAGATACTAAAAACTATGTATATGTTCTACACTATACTTAAAAGCTCTCGTCTTGTTAATGTCCTTATTATTCTAAGCACTGGTTAAAATAATTGCAGCAAACAAACATACATTCACAATTTTTTGTATACGTAAGCGAATAGGGTGTGTCTTCCGACGGGCGCGGCTGAGGGGCGCCACCCTAGTGCTCCCTTTGAACGATAGTCGAGTGACTAGGGGACAGTTGGACCCGTATTATCAAACGTTCCTCAAGCTTTAATCCAGTCAAAAGTAGATACATTCGACTGATATTTTAAATCTAATTATTATTTAATAAGACGCGAATACAATAAACATAAGTAATTCCGAAGTATAAAATAAAAAAGTCTTTATACTATTACTATGAATAAACTTTTAGTTTGATTACACGGCTCTTTAGATATATTATGTGTCACATTTCAGGTCTTACAACTATATCTATACCAATAATCAAGAGATTTAAATTATTGTATACAATTTGTACTAAATCGATTTTCTTTCTATCACCATACACACATGCTACATTATAAGGGAATAACAATTTTTTTAAAGAGATAATCAAAGTCCTTGCTATGACGAGTCCAGTTTACAATAATTTTTAGTAAAAAAATTACGTTGACATAACAGATTAGGATTGTACAAATGTCTGAATGTCTACAAAGCCAGTACCAATTTTAGTCGCTCTACGAAGGATTATTTGGCAATTATTACAAAGTAAAATATTACCTTAATTATATTTTTACTTAATAATAAATTAATTTGCGTTATTACGTCACAGCAATTGTTATGTTTGAAATATTGCGGAGTAGTTATGCAAATTGACTGAATTCAAACAATTTTTGTTCCGCTCGTGTAGAAACTGTACTATTATTAATATTTAAATATAACCTCGGTAATAATGTTTCTAGTATAGTAGTAGTTTTAAAATAGGTACATTTTAGTATAGGTAACCTGCTTATAGTAAATGCATGAGAACTATTTCTAGTATATTTTTACGGTTATAGGTAACAATTCTTAATCAGGTTTTGATTACAAAATATATGATATATTTCTGCAAATTTTTAATATGGCAATTTTTTAATATACTTTCATAATAAACGTATGCAGATTACTAATTACTTACACGTCAGGTTTCATGAGAAACTAGTTTGACAAAATATGTTTCCTATAGTTTTTGAAGTTGATTTATTAGCGATTTAGCAATTAAATGGGTTATTTGATATTAAACGAGTCAATACACATTTAAATTGTACCCCCATTTTGCGTTAGCTGTATGGACTTCAATACACCAATTATATACACAATATTTAAAAAAAACTGTGTCAAATTTATAACAGTGCCGATAAAATTATGTATTAAGTTTGTATATGTACTAAATAAAAATAATAATAATAATTTTTACTTTTTTTAATTGTAAAAATAATGCTTAGTGTTTGTACATTAGAGACAACTTAGTATTAATCCAAGAAAATTATAAAAAAATCTAATAATATACAGAATTTATACCTATTTATCACCAGGTGATTTAATTTTAAATTTTATAAAATGTTTACAAATTTCATAGCAAAGTAGCATTATTTATTTTTAACTCAAAACATTTGCATCTCAACGTTGAAAAGCATTAATTAAGACCATTCATAACATTTATAAAGATTCAAAATGTCCATTTAACTAAATCTAAAAATGAGACTCTTAAAAATCTTTTCAAACTCCAAAAAATGAAAAGTCTCAACCGCTAATTAACGTTTTGAGTGACCCCGAAAAAAGGTTAAAACTTAATAAATCTGTTAATTAAATTGCGACCAATAAAAGTACCTATGTGCTTAACTTGCATGCACTCAGGGGGTTGGGGGTGTAAGAATACAAAAATAGGGTGTTAAGAGGCACGGCAGCCATCTTGGAAAACAGTCACCCTGTCTGCCGATTTTTCTGATGGAAATGTCGGTAATTTTATGTAGATATTGACGTTTAGCGATTTGTGGGGAAATTATTTTCATAATCTTTCGTTGGAGTTTGCCCTCTTGGGGAATCTCATCAGTAATATTTTATATGATTCATTCTTTAATGTGTTAGTAACGACTTTTTCTTAAATACGGATAAAATATACTTATATTGAGCAGTGTTGGTCTAGAGTCTTAATCGAATCTCATCCCCGAGGTCGTAGCTTTGAACCCCGGCTATGCACAAATGGTTTTCCAAATGCTTAACTCTTACTCCTACTGTGAAAAGACCTGCTTGATTAGAAAAACAAATGATCATGAAACAAATACAGAAATCAGAGACCAAAGGAAGGACTTTTTTTCTACACATATTGTAATCTGAAGAGTTTGGTAGGATTAAACGGACTAATAACAACTACGGGTTAGGATTGAAAATTTTTTTTCGATAGTCCAATTATAGGCTAACATTATGCTATGTCCGATTTTATCTAGCTAAAACCGCAGCTAGTTTGTTTATACGTCAAAAGTCATTTAGTACATTAAGGTTGTCTCCTTCTCTTCTTAGAAGAAGTATTCCATTGGCATGGTTTCACATAATTAGTTCTAATGTGAGGCGGAGTATCATAAAGTCTAAAACAAGGTTCTGACATATAACTCGGTGCAACTTGGGACTCTTTTGTTTCTGTTGCTTTGGTTTTAAACATAAGATTATTTATTTTATATTGAATTATATTTGGGTATTTAAAGAGCAACTACCGACTTGCTTATTGAGCCAGTGGAAACTAAAAAAAGACATGTTTTTTAGGTTATTTGAAGAATTTAAAAAAAAAAATTTGGACGAAATAGAACTCGTCAAGGCTGTATGCAAATTATATTTACAAAATATTTATTAATACATACAATTTCAACACAAGTTGTGTTTAGAAACAGAATGATCGGATATAAAAATAGATTATAGGTATTAATTCCACGAAAGTTTTTCTCTTTTTATTCATTGAGTGTTATTGGTAGGTACTGTACATTAATGAATCCCGATAGGAAATAAAATATTTTCCAATATTTGCGTACAAATCAAGCTTTCATATTAATTGATTCGTTGAATATTTCTCAAGTGGCCCTCAAAGCTAGACGAATGACCAGGCAAAAAAATATTCATAAAATCCATATCGTTTTCATAAAATACTAGTTAGTTGTTTTTATTAAATTCACTTAATATTCGAAAATTATTACTTCAAAATCTATTTTTCAACTACTGCATTAAATTTAACGTATTTATTAATTAGTAACACTTCTTTATATTAATATAATAAAAACAGATAACAGAACTTAGTCTAAAGTTTTTGTCTCATTAAGCAACCAAGTATTACTTGTGTTTTCAGCCTCCCTGATTTTTAAAATTAGAATCAACGACCCAATTCAATATCATAGACCAATGTCTCCATATTAGAGCCAGCCAGCGTGTTAAGTAAATATTTCAAAAATAGAATCATTCCTCTAAAGAACATGTTAATAAGACTATCGTTTAAGAGAGATGAAATCAGTACCACCCACAATCGAAATAATTGTATTACACATGACGTCAGCTAAGGCGTTCCTATATTACTTATATTTTAAAAATGGAATCATGTACTTAATAAGTCCATACCTTAAGCACAATGGCCCTAATAAAAAAATGTGAAAGCAGCCAGCATTTGAAAATCATTTAACCATAGACGAAATCAATCCATCGCTTGTTAAAAGAAGAATTATTGGGCCTAATTCAAAATATATATATTGAGGGACCCACCCCTAACATAAATAAGCATATAAGTATACCCTGTTAGCCCATACTGATTTACCCTTGTAAAAAACTGACGTAAAAAAGGGACTCCGACCCTACGCGTTTTTTTACCCCACATTGTCATGCCTCGTTTGCTCCAATTGTACATAATACGTATTGATTTTCGTTTCTGCCTTTCATTGTATCGTATATAACCCGCCTCCATAGTATATCGTTAAAGAGACTTGGGTACACGATTCTCAAACCAGGTTATGAGTTCGAACCCTGGTAGTGTTCTGATTGTTCTCAGGTTACTTAAACTTTTGTTCATACGGTATCATGAGGTAATCTTAGACCCAAAAATCTATTGTTAGGGTCTGGGATGATGATGACCTTAAGATGAACACTCCATTAGTCGATAACTATGATACCCACAAGTAACAACAATGTATCCCGGAATGATCCGCTCGCCAGAATGTGCAAGTATTATAATTCTGTGTGTTCTCATATTGATATTTTTCACAATAGTATTAATGAATTCAAAAAGATTATTCGCTGTGAAGACTTGCAACCTGGATAACTTTATTTCTTTTTGTCATTAAATTTATATATTTACTGTATGTTATAGTTAATTTTTAGTAAACCAGCAATGAAGATGCCACTAAAATGCTGTGTACAGATGTAATTGGACTTCAGGTTTACAAATGTTGTTTAGTGTGTAATAACTGTGTGTATTTAATTAATCTGTTTTCTGTTTCTGTACCAAAAATGTAAAAAAGTTAAAGTTAAAAGTGTAATTTAATACATTTTTTTTTTTTCTCACAGTGGTTGCCTGGAAGAGATCGCTCGAAAGCGATAAGGCCGCCAGTTGCCTTTCCTTTACTTGTAATTTTGTAAAAATTTTATATCATAAAGCAACAAAGTGTAAATAAATAAAAATAAATAAAAACAAATAAATAAAGAAAACGAAATCGATTCAATGATTAGACTATGATAAGTTTGTTAACATTCTTTGAAATTTTTTTATAATACATTCATATTTAGTGAATTATTACCGATATACTACTTATTATTACAATTTCTTCTTCGCTATTTCAAATGCTTTATATGTTATAACAAGTTGCAAGTCATCGTCGGCCATTATTGTTACGTTTTATGTGAATATATACGCCATTAGCGTGTTTACTCCATTTTACCCATATTTTGCGTGTTAGTTCTACCGTTACTAACGCCCACGAGAACCGACCAATAAGTGTAATTACTTTATTAATTAGGCACGCCCCTTGTCGGTTTTCATATTGTGTGAATAATATTTTACTAATGAACATGTGAATTCAATTGTTTCTATAGGAGTTAATTAAACAAACAATTTAAATATGCTCAACGAATCAAAACTACCTAAGTTTTTTACGATACAGTTCGTTGACCCTGTATCCGCAAATGTGAATATTGAGATCATATTGAAAGAGCTAAAATTGAGTTTGGTCAGACAAGTTATTATTGAAATCGACAAAAATCAGAACAAAAATCATTTATTCATATAGGTAACACAATGTACACTTATTAACGTCAAAAATAAAAATATATATGAAATGCTTCTAATTTTACATTAACTGCCAGTTCTCAAATCAAGGGCGTAGAACGGAAGAGAAGAACTGGCAATAAACTCTCCGCCACTCTTAATCGCCAAGTTTTTTGTTTCACACAAGGTTTTTAAGGAGCTGTAACCATTGACATTTTAGTAGACGGTACTAATAGCCAATAGATGGATGGTCGCAAAATATTCTTAAGGTGCAATAATAGTTTAATAAAGTGTTATGTAGTAATAATTATTATATCAAGTAACGTAAACATGTCAAATGGAAGTGGCTAGCTGCCCACGACACAGATAATCCTAGTGTGGTAATGCACTTTTTTTAAACTAAACATCCTTTTTATCATGTAAAGTTTTTTCCAAACTTTTTGTACGAATATTATAATATTTTGAGAACATTTTAGAATACTTTTTATTATATTTCTTTTGTACAGTAGCTTAATATAAAAAGTGACGTTTCCCATAGATATAAAAAGTTCGTATCAACTTTCACACGTTTTTTTTATAAAAAATAGAATAAAAAACGGCAAAAAATGACTCCTAACTCATTGGGATTCGCACACCGTGATCGAGTTAAGTGTTAACAATAAAAAAATACAAGGGCTCATAACAAAAAAATTACCTGAGCAAATCAATTGTGTCAATACACGAGCCGTTTTTTTTATTATTGATCTTGGTGCGTGCCGTGGTTATTGACAATCAATAAGTCGATCGATTAGGGGTGATTTTTATTGAAAAAAATACATTAGCTTTATATAGATTATGGCGAATAAAAAGGGGGTTGAACTGGTGCTAAAAATGCAGGATGATTTTAATTTTTTTTGTTTAATTCAATAGCTAATAGATGTATATTGATACATAATGAATACTTTGATAGCTTTAAATAATGGCCAATACCATCAGCCTTCATAAAACGATCCAATTGAGATGCTATTGAGTTTGAAGTTCTTTAATCGAATATCGTTTTTTTGTATAATAACCTCCTAAACTAAGTGACCAGATAAAAAAACGATAATTTTCTTTATGGTCTGAAAATTAACTGACAAGCTTGCTTTGATAGATAAATTAAATTTTGTAAAATTCTCTCCTAATTGGCCTGGCAATTCAGTCCGCCTAAATGTCGTGCTTCTTACGTCACAAAGGAATTTCGCAAAACTGGTTTAATTCAAAAAATCTCAAGCACGTTTTATTCAAATCAAACCCTTTCAATGCAGTTGAAAACGTATTGACTGTTACTTGAGACGGAACTGGTCTTTATCTACAGTGAATAAAGGCGATAATTCTTTGATGGAGTTGGAGTTTTTTTATATCATTTTGATGGATTTAAGAGCGGAAATTAAGTTCAAGTTCATAGAACCAGATCTGAACCTGTTTTATGGGAATTAAAAGCGACAAAGAAATGAATTAAATCACTAATAGACCAGGTAATTCGTGAACTTTGTAAACATACTCTTCAATGTCATTTTCTTAAGAACACATTCCCAGACTTTCTTTAGGTTTGGAAGCTGGATATTTTTCTATAATTCTTCTGACGAATAGAAGCTGTATATCTATCGTTATAAAAAGAATAAAGCTTCTGACGGCATGCTTTAAAGATTGGTCATAGGTTAAATATTAGTTAATTTGAATCATCAATTTAATAAGCATGGGGCAGACGCATCACTGTCTGTTTTAATTAGGTCTTATTTCATTTTCGCTGGGAAACGAACTATGAACCCCAGGTTACACAACCCCTGGGATTCATTTGATTAAAATTATGCAATATTTTAATATAAGATCATTGTTTAGTTTAGTATAACGTAGTAATAAAATTCAACGAAGTCATTAAATTATAACAAGTTATGACGGATCGTAAAATGAGAAAGTTGAACGGTCCCTTGATAAGTATCTAAAAGTAAGTTTTTTAGGTTACTTTGGGCTTTTGTTTGTATTAGTTAATGTCTATAGAATTAAAGAAAACTGCTGATAACTGATGTCCTTCAAAATTATCTAGTATAATACTAATATCAACATAGTTTTCGATTTCTCGTTTGATATTAAACCTTTTGTTTTAGTAATTGTAGTAGCTGATGTTTTTAGACTCAAAACAAACTGTATACTTAATTGAATTTCCATTTCAATGCAGTACACAAGTTAAACGGCTGTATTATTTGATTTACATACAGAGTTGCAAGTAAAACATTTATTTATTTATAAAAACACAATCCACAGGTGACCCTAAATCGACAAGATGCATTACCAATGAAAACAAATTACACACGAAACAAAACAATAAGATATTAATAAGGATAAAATAAAAAACAAAATTACATACTTCAAAAAATTAACTAACTACTAACAAATAATAGAATTTTTCTCAGTTCACTCAACGGACAATAAAAAAGGTCCGTCCTATGTAATTCGTTAACTAAAGTTATACAGCGAATCATGTGGGCCCCTTTCAGACCATCTATCACTTATATCTGAAGAATGATGCAAATAACAAAATTTTAAATGAAGCACTGCGCTGAACATCAATCAAACTCACAGTAGCGTACTTGTATTAGACGTTTTGTCATATGAGCGTTCAAGAGAAAAATTATAATATAATATTATATTAGTTATTTATACTAAATATACAGAGGTTATACTAGATCTAAAACATACTGGTTTCTTCATATTTTGCGACCGGACGAGCCAGTAATGGGCACATTAAACGATAAATTTCGTGCGCGGGATTCGAACGCGCTTCTGATTGATCAGTCAATTATTAATTAATATTTTAAGTACGAAAAATATCCATTTAAATTTAAATTTCACTAAACTAAATTTAAATACGTTAATTCTTTAGAGTTTTTCGAGTTTCCTTTTCACAGCAAATCTATTCAATAAAACCTATTATAAATGTCCAAATTATTCACGAAAACGAGGCGAAATCAACAGGACCGTGTTCCCTAATTAATTTCATGGTGAAAAATTGAATTAGGGGGTGGGGAAATGGGGAAAAATTACGAAACTTAAATAAAAATTCAGATAGGTAGAAGTTTAAGGGTGCCCTTTGAAGTGGAGCCACGCGTGCATTCTAAGACCCTTTATGTACTGAAGTCTGTGAGGTGTAATTTTCGGTTCGATTATTATATAAACATTTTGGGGGTGGCTTCATTTACCCTTAACAAAGATCTTACAGTAAGATAAGATAGGTTTTTATCTTGTTCCAACTAGTTCGAATTTTGAAAAACCGAGAAATTTAATTTTGTCTAGTTAAGCTGTTGTACTATTAGCTATTAGGTACAATTTTCCTGCCTTCCCATCCCATTATTAAAAAAATAGAATTTCTATACGTTCTTGGGTCATCGGGTGCTTTAAATAATAGAGGATTTTATTTTTACTCTTTATTAACCACTCGCGTACAACAATAGAATAAGCGAAATAATGACATGGTAATTGCTATGAAACAAATGAATGCTATGTAACAGTAGAAGAGAGTGGGCCTACGTCTGGCTATACTCTCTAATTTTGTAAAGTATGATTGAGTATTGTTTAATGAGTGTAATAAAAGATTCGGTATTGGACCGAAGATTCGGTAGGTAGGTACATATTATTTGGGATGTAGATTTATTTATTTATAAGTAAGTAAGACACCGGTGACCCCAGAGCTGGTGCTTTCTTCGCTCAACGAATAAGTATCGGCATACATTGAGGAAATACGCTTAAGGTACACTGACATAGGGAGCAAACTTTTTAAATTTGTTATAATTATTTTTATTATTACTATGTAGGTTAAGAAAATTGTAAGTACTGTAAATTTGATTGTTATGATTACTATTTTAATTTTAAAATATAATCATTACTTATAATTTTAATAAATCAAGCTATCGTGACTTCTTGAATATGTGTGACATATAATCTTACTCATTATAAATATTATATATAAATAAATTTTAAAATTGTTATAAACAATAGTATATGATTCTAGATAAATATTTATTTGTGGTATTTTTTTAATGGTGTTTCGCCAATGATTAAGTATGCACCACAACAGCTTTTTAAGGCACTTTCTACCACCTCTTTGTAGAACCAGCCAGTAGAGTTATCTCCGAACCCATACGACTATGGAGCCTACGTGAAAAGAACGAACCATTTCCTAATAGGTAACACTCCCAAATTCTCCTGTAGTTCTATTGGCGACGGATGGCACTTTATAAATTGCCCCGGCTGCTTGTTTCCTTCCTGTCCCATAAAAGATGATTCAGTCGAATAATGAAACTAAAAATAGCCTGTATTCGAGTGCTACATAATCAGGATTACATTAAGACCATCTCATGTTAAACATTAGTACACGACCTCCGACGAAGGTCTATCTCCAAATTCTTCCACTTATCTCTCATCGTTGCCGCCAATTTTTAATCCTTCCCTCTATACCTTTTATTCCATCATCCCAGGTTTCTGATACTCTCTTTTTTTCTTCCTACTGGTGTTTTTGGCACATCTGTCATCACTAACTCGGGCATTTTGGGTGGCCCATTTCCAATTTAACTTCATTGGTTGTGTTACAACGTAACGTTTGTAAGTTGTTACTGTAACAATTTTTGCCGAACCCAAAGTTTGTCGAGTTGGTTAGTAACATTATTTATTATATATTGTTTTAATGAACCTAGTTAAAATGCCCCAAACAAGGGGGTTTGTTTGATTTCCATAATAGAAATCGCAAATTGATGAAAGAATTTTTTTCCTCAGGCTCACCGTCGTGTTTGAGGAAATAATTTGTAAGATATTGTACAGACAGCACAAGTATTAAACATAAAACTGTAAATGATTTGTGTATAATGAGTAAATATGTTTATTTAAAAAAAAGACTAGATGAAGAAAGAACTAACATAATAATAATACCAGCTTAAAGAAGCTTAGTAAATAAACGTATGAATCCTAGAAAATTCATTTCGTTTCCAAGTATAGACAATGTGTGGCTATAATGTGTGGTAAATAATTACAGTAGACGTAATCGACAAATATGAAAAGCATGGGGGGGGGGGGGGATTAGGAAGACTTTTCGATTGACTATATTCAGTGTATTACACTCTCTAAGCTGACAAATCACGGAATATTGGGGAAAACCGTATGAAAATAGTTTTTGATGCAGATGCGGCCTGGGGATTTTTATATGTCACTTTAAATCACGTCACATCAAATACAAGTTAGCATACTATTTTTCTATATACTACGAGCGTAACTCTGTAACTTCCAATAGAAGTACCTCCCATCCCAATCCCAATAATGAATTGTTGTATGGGACGATTCCTAGGTTGCGGCTTCAGCGCTTCGGATATTGAGAGAACTACATCGAACTTGCAGATGTAATGAGATGCAAAATGAGATTTGTATCGTTGTCTATTAGAAAATACGAAACAAATGAATGATTTATTTTTACGATCGGTTATCATACTTTGCTAAGTCTTGAACCTTATGTAAGACAAGGGATAGTGCTAAAATATGTTTAGTATTAGATTGTAATCAACTGTAAGTATAGGGTTTTCAAATTTTTTGAAATAATTCATAATAGCAAAATTACGTCGGTCGAAAAGTTTTCTGGAAAATTTAAATTTGATACGTTTGCTGACTGTACCTATATAAAAGTCGGGATAAAACTTCCAATACTTTTAATTATTTCCCTCTCCCCTAAGTCCCAATATTGCAAATAAACATAGTGTTTTTCTGTTGTTTATATTTTACTTAAAAAGGCGCACACAATTTATAAAACAAGCGAACGTGATGTCCCCAAGCCCCCAAATGAAGCATGGGACAAAAGAATTTCTTTATAAAACTGATTTTCCTTCCAGCAAATATATATCAGCCCATATATTCTTAAAACAATAATTGTTTCTACCACAGCCTTGCGATTCTGTAACTCACTTTTCGAACTCTCACAGCGGTTTTGCTACAAAAAACTACAAGCTCCCTCCTTATCAGAATGCCAAATCGTAAAATGACTGCTTCACGACTAATTTGAGCGCGACCGCCGCTGTGAAAACTTCTTAAATCTAAAAACTGTCCGACTTAATAAAGCAAGTTCTTTTTCTAGATCTGTGCTAAATAATAGAGCGTTGCGTGTTCCACTGAGCTGCGGGGGATCTATACATAGCTATATATAATTCTTATATAAGCGTAGTATGAGGGTGTTCAACCCCCTTATTAAAAATCCATCACCCTGCTGAGTTTTCTGACCCCAACTTGTTAAAAAAATCAATATTTTTAACGACTTGCAACTACCACTAATAAAATGGCTTATTTTAAAATGTAGAAAAACTCCAGATAAAGTTATTAATATTTAATTATGGGCCAGAATATTTATTATTTATTTTATAAAAAGGGAATACTAATATTATAGAGTTACACAGTACATGACTTAAAGTTTGTGGTTTAACGGATAAAATCAAAATTACTGGACCGATATTAAAAGGCTTACTAAAATGCTTTCCGAATCGCCTAGTTTTATTTCTAAGATATTTAAAAAAATCAGAGGAGCAAAGCTTGGACAAGCTGCTAGTATGAAATACTTAATATAGCGATAATAAGTAGTACTGAATATAGCTCTTACACATATGTATTGTGTGTGTTAGTAACAAAATGTTACAAAATAATCAACATAAGAATACAAATATTTAAAAAGCTGTAACATAAATGGTTATCAAGAAATAATGTACCATATAGATATTATCACGAATAGCGAATTTAAATTTATTATCATCTTTCTTATAAACAGTTCCAGCCGTGATTTCCTTGTGCTGTACATTCCTTAAACTCTTCAACTATAGGCCCTTCCTAGTATCCTTACATTTGTTTAAAATATTGTCTACATATAACGAGAAAACCAAATAACGCCGTAAAGCGATATTAATTTAAACTTGTCAAAATGTCATTTGTACTACGAACGCACTTAATTAACACGTAAATTCCGGATTATATTGTTAGTGAAACAATATTCGTTTATAAGGATAAACTTAGCTAATGCATTAATTGAGATTGTATCAAAGTCGGCAGTTACGTTCGAAAACATTGTTTTCTTTGTGTGCTTTAAAAGTGTTCTAAATTTCGCTTATATATACTTTACTATAGAAACTAGGTACCTACTCGTCACCTACTTGAAACACATAGTGCACAAAGAATAGCGCCCCTCAAATTATTTATTAAAAATGTATCGACGGTCCCCGTGTACGGTTTCAAAGTGAAGGCATTCGTTAAAGAAAATGAACTTTTCATCCAAGGCGAGTGAGGGTTTTATTACGTACTGTCAAGCACATGAGTGTACAGTTGATTGAAAAAATATCACCGTTGCAAAAGCGGGTCTGAATATTAACAATTACTTTTATAATTTAAAGCAAAACAAATTATTTTTGGTGCATTTCAACATCACAATAAGTAAAATCTAAGACAGTTATTTTAATTACAATTCGTTCATGTGGCTTTGTTTTAATTCCAGATGCTTGTATTGATTAAAATTGTCTTAACTTTGTCAATAAAATCTTTTATAAATATGAACGAATTATATAATAATAAGTTAATAAATAGGTTATTTAAGTAACCTATTTATTAACTTAATAGTTTATTTACTGTATTTCAAAAGCCTGTGACTGCATAATCACATTTGCTGAGTAGTTAAAGAAAATTAATTTAAATAAAAATATAAAGAAAATAATTAATTTATTACAAGATAAATATATTTTATTGTACTTATTTCGTATAATTTACTCTGGTTTTAGATAATTACTGCTTAAGTATATTAATAAATTATAAGTATATAAAATTAAAAATAAGTAAAATAATATAATTTATGACAAGGTAAGTTAATAAATTTACAATATTTTATTTTACTTATTCCATATAATTAACTTGGACCATTGCGGCTTATGTATATTTTTAATCTATAAAAAAGAGTGCACTTTTCTACACGTCTGTATTGTATAAGCTGCACCCTACTAGAATAAGATGGAGTTTTTTTGCTCAAATCAGATGCACTCCCCCGCTTGTTAGCCTTACAGGGTGGTTATCAGGCTATATACAAGGGTTCGTATGTACTGTAATCACAATTACTTGAAGTGAATTTAGATGGAGTATTAAATTATGCGGTCATTGAATGAACTCCGCGGATAGGGTGGATTTTTAGGTTTATTAGGAAAGTTTTTTGTATTATACATATACTTGATTCTTCTAAATTTTGATGCAAGGTGATGGTCATGCACCAATTGACACTTTGTCATGCATATGGTGAAGAAACATAGTGAGGAAACCGGCATGCTTTAGACCCAAATTGACGGCAAGAGTCAGATTCAGAAAGCCAAAACAAAAGACACACTTGAGAACAAATAAATAATGAAATATATACAGAAATCATAGGCCAAAACCTAAAGTAAAAAGACTGCCCTCGAAAGTATATCGAATTCAGCTTAAGTGCATATATTATTTTATTAATGCATCTTTTGAAGCATTGTAGTATAGACATATCAATATACGTGAAGAGTGTTGCTAAGTGGCTTAAGCATGCGAATCTCATCCCTTAGGTCGTAGGTTCGATGTACACCAATGGACTTTCTATGTGCGCATTTAACATTCACTCGTACGGTGAAGGAAAACATCGCGAGGAAATCGACTTGCCTTAGACCCAAAAAGTCGACGACGTGTGTCAGGCACAGGAGGCTGTTCACTTGCCTATTAGCTTGACAAATGATCATGAAACAGATTCAGAAATCTAAGACCTAAACAGTTTGTAGCGCTTGATTCATTTATAGCAATTTACTGAAAGTCTAATTCTCCTAATAGTTCATCTATTAGGCTCAATTCGTAAAGGAAAATTAGAGGAAGACAAAATATTCATTAGCTATTTAAAATATACTTAAGGATATTTGAGATAAACGCAATCAGACGTGTCGATCAATATAGTTAATTTTTGTACTTCATTGACAGGTGCCGAATTAATTTCGGAACCACGCTGACCTTTGAAATCCTAAGGCCAGTAACGCACCTGCGAGTAGTTAACAATCATACATATTGATAGTTATGATATCGAGCTATCATATTTTTAGTTCTTGAGTCATGTTGCATGGAGTATGTGCCATGTTTTCATCTATGTTAGCACGAATGTTTGCCGCGCGAATCCGCGATGAATCCAAGAAACTACCGAGCTGATTTTTTAAGTCTTTTAGTTTCTTTTTCGTTCTTATTTTTCGTAAATTTACTACTATAATCATTGTTATATGTATATATATTCTTTGGATTATTTCATCATCTTTTATTTTTTTATTTGTGCAACTGTTAATAGTTATAAATGTTTTACCAGTGACCTAGTGGCTCCAGCGTGCGACTCGATATAAGTTCGATCCCCAGCTGTGCACTAGTGGACACACTTCTGTCTTTAACGTTTAACATTCGCTAGTTATCGTTGACCATTGTGAGGAGCGTGTAGACCCAAAAAGTTGATGGCATGTGTAAATCACAGGAGGCTGATGACTTGTATATTAGTTTGACAAATGATCATGAAACAGATATAGAAATCTGAGGCCCAGACTTAAAAAGGTTTTAGGATTGTAATTTTTTTTTTGTAACATAAATAATAATAACGATATTCCTGAAGAGAATTAATTAATTTATTCAATTGGAGGAGGCCTATACTTAATAAGAGGTCTTTGGAAAAACAATATATTTATGTGTGTAAATTTTTCAAGGAATAAATGAGGCTTAATTATTATTATTATTATTATTCCTGAAGGTTTAGGTGTATACATTCTTAAGGCTTTTTAACAAAAAAAAAAAAAAAAAAAAAAATAAAAGTTGTCAAAGTGACAACATGAAAAAAATATTTATGAGAATTTAGAAATAAAAATTGATTAAATTAAATGGAATATGATGCAAAATGATGATATTGAATGCGTAAAAAATGGAAATAAACAAGAACAAAATAAAATAAAATTACGTAAAGTCTAAGAAACGGACAATTTAATAGTGGTCAGACAAAATTTGCTTATGCCTAAACCTGAACCCTTTTTTCACAGTGCTCTTGCTTGTGCTCTTTATGCTTTTGCTTGTGCTCCTGCTTCTTCTTGTGTTGTGCTCCTGCTTTTGCTTGTGTTGTGCTCCTGCTGATGCCTGTGTGTTTATTTTATTTTCATCCTGTGACGAAACGACGAGTTACAAAAACAAGCAGCCTTCATTTTTATTTTTGATCTTGTCCTATTTTTTGTTATGTGTCCTTTTTAAGTTACTTTTTTGTGTTTTTAAATTTGTTTTTAGTTATTGTTTTTTTTATGTTAGTTTATTAACTGTTGTGAATGCAGACCGTGACCCTATCTTGTGATGGCACGTCGATCGCGTCCCATACATGTACATTTTGCAACAAGTCTATCAAATCTTTCAAAGGCCTCAAAATACACATTTCTAAAATACACAGGAACTGTATTAGCCAAACCAGTTCACCTTCAGAAATCCATCCCATTATTCCGAGTGCGCCTACTTTTGCAGCCAACGCTCCAACTCCTTTTCATACATTACTTAGCCATTTGAAAAATAGTATACCCATTATTAAAAGAATCCCTCGCGGAGCACGAATAACTGTTGCTACACATTTGTCAAAATTAATCCAGAAATGTTATATAAGCAATTGTACTCAAGACTGGCAGAACTTATTTTTATTTTCATACAGTACACTACACATAATAAAAACTGATGAACCGAATTTATCCCTGACACAAAAGATAAAGAATAACTGTGCTGTAAGTTCCTCACCTTCTCCCGCACCTCAAATTAAACATGATGCCCCTTTTAATCGCAAAAAACTCATCGAGAACAAAATTTGTGACGGAGATCTTAAAGGTGCCGCTCGTCTTTTGTTCTCCAATGACGTGCTATCACCAGATACGCCTGACACCCTTGAGGCATTACGGACAAAACATCCCCCAGCTCCAGTAAACCCATATTTTCTCGACCCACCAACAGCAGGGCAAGCATGCCTTCAAATTCGAAACAAAGATGTAACTGATGCAATTTTATCTTTTAAACCAGGTTCCGCAGCAGGATTGGATGGAATCTCACCCCAACATTTGAAAGATTTAACATCGCATTCTGTGGGTGATGCAGGCGAGCAACTTATTAACTCGATCACAAAATTAATAAATTTTATGTTTTCCGGGGATGTGAATACAGAAATTGTTCCCATTCTTTTCGGCGCGAACCTCATTGCCCTCACCAAAAAGGACGGAGGGGTGAGACCAATTGCTGTTCGTTCAACACTAAGACGTCTGGCTTCCAAAATTGCTGTTCGACATATTTTACCAAAATTAAATTCAGAATTTGAACCTGTACAGTTAGGCTTCGGTGTGAAAGGAGGGTGTGAGGCAGCCGTCCATGCCCTACGCTCTTTCCTAAGTCACGGACAGCCAGACGTGTTGCTCAAAATTGATGTGAAAAATGCATTTAATTCGGTAAATAGGGATACCCTGCTGACTGAAATAAAACAACATATACCGGAAATATACAATTATCTTCTTCTCAGTTACGCTGATCCAACTAAATTGTTATATCGTTCTAATGAACTTTCCTCGGAAGTAGGTTGTCAACAGGGTGATCCCCTTGGGCCTGCAATTTTTAGTTTGGCTATAAATCCCATAATCAAAAATTTAAATTCTAATTTCAATGTTTGGTATTTGGACGACGGAACCCTAGGAGGTGATGTGGATACTGTGTTTTCGGACCTTCTTTTAATCAAAAATAAATTTGAAGCCATTGGTTTGGAGCTTAATTTTAACAAATGCGAACTTTTCATAAATAACTGCGACTTAAATTTAAATGATGTAAAAAAAAAATTTCAAATTTTGGCTCCAAATATTAAAATAGTTAACAGGAATTCCCTTTACCTTTTAGGTTCTCCAATTTTTAATGAATCTATTTCTGATTATATTCATACTTCAATTACTAAATTTCAAAATTCTGCTGACCGTCTCCTTGAAATTAGTCCACATTATGCACTTTGCATCTTAAAATTTTGTCTTTTCCTCCCAAAATTTACGTATGTGCTCCGTTGCTGCTCCTTTTGGAATCACCCAGATATTTTAACACCATTAGACGACTTAATCAAAATTAGCTTAGAATCACTTCTTAATATGCAGCTGAACGAGCAATCTTGGACCCAAGCTTCCCTACCCATCCGTTATGGTGGTTTAGGGATTCGCAAAATTTCCAGTGTCGCTTTACCAGCCTTTCTATCTTCTGTCCAAAGTTCAGCAAATCTCATAAGTAAAATTTTAAGGGCATCCCCTTCAAACTTTGAGATTGCTGGCTTGGAAGAAGCTAGAAACGCTTTCTTGATTGCATGCCCAGGTCAAAATTTTCCATTATCTCTAAATTCACAGAGGAGCTGGGATGACATACACTGCAAGTTGACTTTTGACGATCTTTTGAGTCGTAGTACAGGTTCGGCGCGTGCTAGGCTTTTGGCCGTGGGTACGCATGAGGCCGGCTACTGGCTTCACGCTTACCCATCGTCAAATACAGGAACTTTTCTTGAGCCTGACACGCTTCGAATCGCAACCTGTCTACGGCTTGGGGTTCCGGTCTGCGCTCCTCATATATGTCCCTGTGGCAGTGATGTCGACAAGTTAGGACATCACGGCCTGTCATGCCAAAAAAGTGCAGGCCGCTTCTCGAGACATGCCGGTCTTAACGATATCATACGCCGTTCCCTTGCCACCGTCAACGTGCCAAGTCTTCTTGAGCCAAGTGGTATTGCAAGAGACGATGGCAAGAGACCGGACGGTATGAGTTTGATTCCATGGAAGATGGGTCGGGTACTGGTATGGGATGCAACCTGTTCAGACACGCTGGCCCCTTCCCATCTACATGGAACCAACTACAGAGCTGGTGCGGCTTGTGAAGCGGCTGAAAAAAATAAAGCATGCAAATACAGGGGTCTGGGCTCTGAATATGATTTTGTCCCATTCGGTGTCGAGACCCTTGGTCCGTGGGGTCCTAGCGCTTTAAGGCTTTTTAAAGAAATGTCAAAAAGGTTAGTCGACATCACAGGAGACCGAAGATCTGGCAGCTACCTCGGACAAAGAATTAGTCTAGCAATTCAAAGGGGGAACGCTGCCAGTATCTTCGGAACCTTGCCTAAAGGGACTCCTTTTAATGATATATTTTAGTTTATGTTAAGTTTCGTTATTTATTTCAATGTATATTATTTTATTATTATTAGTTTATGTTTATAAGTTTAACTATTATCAAATTGTACACAATAACTATTTCCAAAATACTTTTAAAATGTCCGTGACTGGACCGACCCGCTTTTTAACTGAAATATAACAATTAATACTTGTGAGAACTCTTCAAAATCCAAAGTGAAGATAGAAGCTACAATAAAAATAAATAGTTGTATATGCTCTATTATATGTATAGTCATATTTATCATATTATGAGTGATTGGGTCTGAATTAAACTGTTACCTGTGACTGACGCATTTTGGAGTCTATCTGCCGTTTATTATTGAATAAAAGAAAGTTGAACCCTTTTTAAAATAATTAAAAATACAGTTATCGCGACCGCTAATTCGTACCCTTATCAAACCGTAACCAGTTCTAATAATAACTTAAAAAACAAAAGCATAACGTACCGGGTCCGACAGAAGGGGTCACCTATTCCCAAGCGAGGTTGCAACAAAAAATTAATCTCAATAAAAATAATATTCGCATCACCTTATTTTTGTAAGACAATAAAATCGAATTTGCATACATCTGTTCTTAACCCTCGCCTGCCAATTGTTTATAGAAAGGTAAGATTCGAACAATGGTTTGCGTTGACACAATTATTTAACCCTTCAAGTTCCGGGCTAAAACAAAAAAATGGGATTGTTCGCAATGAAACAGGTTTTTATCATTCAAGGGTTAAGTGAGATGTAAGCTGTGAACTAATAGGGCTAGCGAAAATGTCATGTTTTTAATCATTGTTTTATCTCGAAAAATTCAATACACTTTTTGACATTGGGCGGTCACACTTTGTGCTGTCTAGAATCTTCTCCTAAACGGCGGGAACTGACTGTTTTTAGTATTACTGAAATGTATCAACATTTATTACTCCCATAAATTCTGATTCTCCGATTCTTCAGGTAATCGTACCACCACTATGTGGAACCAGCTGCCCACTGAAGTATTTCCGAACCAATTCGACTAAGGGTCCATTGTGAAAAGAGCGTACCAATTCTTAAAAGGCCGGTAGCTTGCGAGCCTTCTGGCAGTGTGAGTGGGCGGCGGTATCACTTAACATCAGGTGAGCCTCTTACCCGTCTGCCTCCTATACCATAAATTAAAAAAAAAGAAATATAGAATAAAACGAATCCTTCTCTAAGAAATCGGTAAGAATTTGACAACCCTAAACTATTTTAATTAGTTTCTTCCCCAAGTTTCTCGAAGATTGTCGCAGTGATTTATTCTTTCATTATAATAATTTCGCACCCAACATATGCAAATTACAAAATTAAAAACATAGACAATGTTTTTGTCATTGTCGTTCCCATAGAACGGGATATGATTGTTATTATGACGGTTGTAAATTATAAATTTCGTTACGGAATTTAATAAACTTTCCGTCCTTTCAAAGCGTAAGTTTTACAATTATAAATTCCATATTTATTATCAAAAGAGTATGTATAGCAAAGAAACCTTCAGATGGTGTCCATCCCACCCAAACACTTGAGATTTTGTCTTCTAAGGGAGACCTCTGGGAACCGATTCCAATGGTTAAATTTTATTTCTTTTATTGGATAGATAAGAATTTCGCTTCACTAAATAGGTAATAAGGGAATGATGGATTCTTATTCCAATGGACTGCACGGTGCTTGCACGGTAAAAATACTGTGTGTGTGTGGCTTTGTTGCAATGATGTCTGTGTGGGGGGGGGGGCTTAATTTTATAATTTAGCAAAGAAACTTTCAGCTGCTGTCCATACCAGCCCGCATTACACCCATGTTAGCCGGCGCGGGTAAATACTTGAGATTTTGTCTTCTTACCTTTGGAACCTTTGGAATCGGTTCTCAGAGATTGCTCTATGAATTATGAATGGGAAGTTTTTAGTGCGTTGTTTCTAGTGCGAAAGGAAATGAAAACACGCCCGGCGGACTGTGAAAGATTTCCAGCCATACAAGTGGTGCCTTTGTAACCTGGAATTATTACAGCTCATGTAGTGTACCAATCCAAACCATTCTTTAGTACACTCTCCATAATTTATGAAATAGACAGAGACGCCATTTTCCCGTATAAGAGAGATACAGAAATAATGTATAGAGAGATATAAATAGGCCGATCGGTAATAGATTGGAGATAAAAAACCACCTTAATTTGATCAGAAGGAAGTTTTTTTTAAATAATTTTGTAAATTATTAAATAAACGTTTATCAAAAATTATATGTATGAAGAATCTGTATGTAAGAAGTTAGAAAATACATTTGTGGTAGGTTAATATACAAAATATAAAAATTACAAAATTCTTTGACTATCTCTCTCTAATCTGATTAATTTTCTTTTGAAATGTTCTAATAAATAATAATCTTCGACTTCGATCTTCATAAATTTAATTACATAAGATTTTAAGACAACAAAAATAATATAAACTATTTCAACTAACTACAAAGATATAATTCCCGTAATTCTGATACTTTTACATTTAAACACGCTTATGTTTCAATCTTCTTTTAGGTATCTGTGCCCCTTTTTGGCTAAAACCTCCTCCAATTTCCGCCATTCCTCTCTGCACTGCGCCCTTCTCCCTGTCTTCTGCCCTGCCCTGTACCATCGGCTGTATATAATCTTACGAATAAGAAATCGTTAATTTACATTTAAGAATAAAAGTCATGGCTCAGTGGTCAAGCGTACGACTGTCAACGCTGAGGACACATTTAAACCCTGGCAATAAAAATAACCTCGTACGTTAAAGGTAAGTAATGTATATATAACGCCCACAATACGAACGTATTCGATTTGACACACTAATATGGGTTATGGTTCGACTCTGAATACACCAACATCCTAATCAAACACGTGTCAGGCACACAAGGGTACCTAAGTCCTTAAATAAAATATCTAGAAAAATACAGAACTACCCAAACGAATTTAAATTTAGCTCCAACTATAAAAGGATTACATCTGTAACAAATCCAGTTCCTCAATTTTAATAAATTTGTCACACACCCATTCCACTACAATCTGATTAAACCGGTGCGTAATTAAAAAAAAATGTCGCAAAAACTCCCTTTGTCTCGTCAACGAATTCGTTGCCATGTCAAGTTTTAAATCAAAGTATCAAAAGATGTAGTCAAATTTCGGCTTTGTTTTGAGTGCAAGGGGACTTTTTTTGTATTACTTTTGTATTAAAACTATTGTCGCTGTATTTTTTTTAATTAGAAACCCGAGTCATTTTTCATGCATCGCTTGCTATGTGATTTACCTGACAGTTGTTTTTTTTGATTCGTAAAAAATAAATGTAATTTTGCTTCTGTATAATCATGAAAAATAGTTTTGACTTTTGAAGCTATGATTTTTTAGTTTTAATTTTTGTTAATAAAATTATATTCTATATTTAGCATATGTGTGCAGAATTAACGGAAGGTAATAGTAATATAAGTAAACTATATTCTGAATAAATTAAAACATCAGAAATGAAATTCTATTCTCGGAACTATCGCTTTTATATGCCACTGACCTCTTAGTTTGGCAGAAACAATCTCTCTACATTATAAGACTGATCTGATTAATTTTCTTTTGAAATCGTCTAATATTGTACTTATTCTAATGAACTGCATGTAAAAACGCCTACACGGTAAAAATACTGTGTGTAGGTGTGATTTGTTGCGGCGATGTGTGTTATTTTATAATTATTTTAAATTGTGACTGAATATATCTACTATTTAAGACTATATTGTAACTAATATAGTCTTAAATAGTACTAATATAATACAAAAATTACTTTATGGATCTTAAATAATCTCTGCTTAAATAAATAAATAAGATTTCACGTAAAAACCGTTAACACAACTCGATGTCAAAGTAGAGAGTTCCAAATTTGAATAACTGTTATTGAAATTGGTTACATAGTAGCTAATAACTAAATAAGTAAATTTACATTTTATTACATAACGTGAGGTCAACGTGCCGCACCCGCTGACTCATATGCAAATCATAGAAAATGTTTTATAGAATACGCGAACTATAGGGTAACAATACTATGTTGGACAAACAAAATTTTCAATTACAGAATTTTGAAAAATAACGACCATGTTATATTTTTTATATATTCATAAAATACAAGCTATCGCGACATTTGTTGTAAATTATATGTTCTTTAATATCGTGAAACATTTTTTGTTCTATCATCATTATATTTTATAGGCATTTTTTTACACCTTGGGTAACATTATTGTAGTTTTAGTAGGGATTCTTATTGTTTTCTTGCAATTAAATGCTTATATTAAAGTAGTAAAGTTAATAAGTGATAATGTAGCATTCAAATGGTGAAAGAATTTTTAAAATCGGTCAAGTACTTTTTGAGCCAATTTGTTATAAACATACTTACATACAAATATTTCCTCTTTATAATATTAGTGTAGATTTCATATTTCTTCTTATAGTGCCATCTCCTTTCAAAGTTTGTCGATCATCATGGCATAATTTTGGATGCAGCGCTTCTGAACAATGACTTGGTGCTGTGACTAAACCATTGTCTAAGATTCTTCAATCACGACGTGCCTCCGCGGCCTGTTCAGGCCAGGCGAGCCGGCGTTTCGTACCTATTCACCTCCTACATATTTAACAATTCTGTCACAGAACCATTCCAGGCACGGTCTGTGCTGTGTTAACATGTACTGTAAGCCGTTACTGTCAATGAACTTTTATACTTATAATGGAAACTATATGGGAATTACAAAACAAACTCACTCCAACTGCTCTATACTATGTTACTTCAAGAAGATTGCAATTCAGTGGGATCATTTGGGATCGCATTCGCATACCATTTCCTTATTTATAGAGTTATTGGTTTTCCAACGTTTTAAAATCAGAAGAAATTTCCAAATTCCGTTTGCAAAAACCAACCTAGGAGTTCAAATACCTCTCATTATATCATAGAAATCTTCGCGAATGTAACGGAATAAAAACTACTTATATATACATAGCTTGTTTTTGGTAGTGGGCTGGTCAATTTTGATTTGGGGTCCTCAAAAAGAAGACCGTGTGAATTCTTGAAAGACCGGCAACGCACTCGCGAGCCCTCTGGCATTGAGAATGTCCATGGGTATCACTTAACATCAGATGAGCCTCCTGCCCATTTGCCCCTGTTCCAGAAAAAATAAGAAAGATAGTTACATAAACTGTAGATATACATATATTGTAGATATAGCATTATGTATGAGGTGATGTACTTTAATAAAAGAATAGGATGAGAGGATTTTTTTGTGTATTAAATATTACTCAAAGTAAAAAAAAATCTTCGCTGTTTTAATGGGGAATGCTGTTCATTCATGTAACTAAATGAACAATCCCAATTTGAACTGGGACTTAGATTATCTAATACCAGAATTGTGGTTACCCTACCTGAGGTTAGCGTATCATTTCGTGAGGGTAGAGTAATTTATAACATTCTAGGTTACACCTAGGTGAACAAACCCAATGCAATCATTTAATATTTTTATTTCGACTTTATTTCTTCATTTTAATGATATTACAAATGTTGATAAGTTAGTCAAAATGCAAGATATTAAATCAAAAAAGATCTAGATGTTAGATTGGACTGTCCTTGAACTTTTAATTTTACTTATATATAAATTTACTACCACGTATTATTTGCTAGCAAAGAATTGAATTGTTACTAAAAAAGGCGCTACAACCTTTCATGTGTAAGCTTCCGATTTATGTATCTGTTTCGTTATCATTTTTTTTAATAGACAAGAAGATTCTATGCCTAAAACAACGATTTTTTGGTCAAAAGGCAACCCGGTTTCCTCTAAAGGTTTTCCTTCGTTTTGCGAGTGCTAAATGCACTCAGACAGTTCATTGGTGCATACGCAGGGATCGAACCTACGACTTCAGGAAGAGATACAGAAGCTGATACCGCTTTTGAATGGTTACTAACAGTAACAATCAAAATTAACGTGAATCACTCATTAATATTATTCATTTTTTCGTTTTAAATTAAAAATATCTAAGAGAAAAATAAATCTGTGGCGCTACAACCGTTTTAGGTCTGGGCCTCAGATTTCTGTATCTGTTTCATGATCATTTGCCAATCTAATAGGCGTAGGTGATCAGCCTTCTGCGCCTGACCACACGCCGTCGTTTGGGTCTAAGGCAAGCTGGGTTTCATCACGATGTTTTCCTTCACCGTTCGAGCGAATGTTAAAGCGCACATAGAAAGAAAGTCCATTGGTGCACAGCCGGGATCGAACCTACGACCTCAGGGATGAAAGTCGACCGCTGATGCCAACACTGCTTTTCAAAAAAAATACCTAAGGTGTACTATAAACGTTAAAAACATGATCATTACTTTAAATTCAGTTTACATACAATGCGATATATATTCTAAATTGTAATATTGAAATAAAATGCCGGACCTTTATTAATTAACATTTAAAAGATTATATTATTTATCCTACGCCAGTTATTACAAAGGGAAGTTAGAAGACACCTTGTGTTAGTTGGCAGTTATTCTATTTATTGCTTTCTATTCACAACGGATGCAAAATGACTATATTATTTTAAGGCTGTTTGGGAACTATTTGAATCAATTTTCGATCTCGTTTTTATTAAATTCACAAGTATGGATATATTTTGAATCCTGGAAATAATGTTACTAGGTTATTAATGGTGAATTGCAAATCGGTTCGGTAAGTTTATTATAAAAAAACGATCCTCTAAAATAATAGTATTTATAGACATTTTGCCTTGATTAATTTGTAGAAAAACATAGTTAGGAGTTGGATTTACGTTGGCCCTTGGTAGATAGTACCGGTGTTAGAGCTTGTGCTTGTCTCGCTCAATGAATAAGTATCGCAATACAGCGAGGAAATACTGTCAGCATTAATTGCCACAGGGATCTTTTATATATGTTTTAATTTTGTATTTATTCATTTTTAATTATTATTACTATACAGATCACGAATTTTGTAAATGCTGGATATTTGTGTGTTGGAAATAAATATCATGTAGTTAGGAAACCAATCATCATCATCAATAGCTTGCGGGCCTTAGCCTCCTCAAGTACAATTCGCCATCGTAATCTATCCAGTGCTTCCCGTGTCCAATTGCGAACCCCTATTGTTTTGAGGTCCATGATAACTCCATCTCACCAACGCAGCCTCGGTCTACCAGTTTTAACTCTGGCCACCGGGTTGTGAGTTCAGTAAGGATCTTGGGGTTCTGTCATCCACCATTCGATGCATATGTCCCAACCAGTTGAGCCTGTTATTTATAAATTGGACGATGTTGGCGTCGTCGCAAACAGGACCTCTCGAATCTACCGCTCGAAAAGGAGAGAAATCTCGTCTTTCTTGCTGAGGAGCTTTTCAGAACCATAAGTGAGCACTGGTCGTAGCAGAGATTTGTACAGAACAAGCTTAGAAAACCAATATGTTAGAATATATTCGTCATGGCTATTAGGATTCACTTTGCGGTACATCAACTTGGGACTATTTACTTTCAATTATAAATTTGTTATATTTATTCGTATTGTATGGTATAACAGCCTTTTTAGAGCCTAGGTACGTGCCTAACCGCCTAGTCTATTATAAAACATCCGACGTTATCTAACGAATAATCGCATTTGAAAATGAGGTAGCACCTTTTCTTAAAACATATGTATAATTTAGATTCCGCCCGTATCTTGTTCTTTGCGTTATTGTTATATATATGCAATAATCATATGTTGAAGTAATAACCTCGCAATTTTTTTTGAGCAGTGTTGGCCTAGTGGCTTCAGCGTGAGACTCTCATCCCCGAAGTCGTAGGTTCGATCCCCGTCTGTGCACTAATAGTTTTTCTTTTATGCATTTAACATTCGCTCGAAGGAGGAACACATCGAGAGGAAACCGGCTTGCTTTAGGCTTAAAAATTCGACGGCGTGTATCAGACACAAGAGGCTGATCACCTACTTGCCTATTACATTCATAAACGATCATGAAACCGATACAGAAATACTCAGATCCCAGACCTAGAAAGATTGTAGCGCCACTGATTTATTTATTTTATATTATTTAGAGGTAGCAGTTGCAATTTTAGTCCATTTTATTTCTTAGCTAATTGGATCGCCTCACATTTTTCAATGTATTTGTTGTAACGAATAATACATTTTATTAGAAACAAGTTAGAATTGTTTCATAATAGCCAGCACCTGGAGTCATTGCAGGTGTATAGATTAGACGTAAATTACTTGCATCCTTCAAGGCATCTGTTTCCCGTGTGACATAAGCCTTAGATTAGAGTCCTAATTAGTAAATAATCGGTGTAATTGAATAAATAATACGTTGATTCTTACGTTTGGTTAACTTAGTGCGATTATTGTAGAAATCAAAAGGCCGGCAACGCACTCGCGAGCCCTCTGGCATTGAGAGTGTCAATGGGCGGCGGTATCACTTAACGTCAGCTGAGCCTCCTGCCCGTTTGCCCCCCGTTCTATAAAAAATAAAAAAATCAAGAAAGGAGCGGACCAGTTCTTAAGTCAGTCACTTGCGAGCCTTCCGGAAATGTAAGTGTCCATGGGCGGCGGTATCACTTAACATCAGGTGAGCCTACTGCCCGTTTGCCCGTAACATAAAAAAAATGAAACCGAGTTTGTCTTTTGTTTTATTTTGACACGTATATATAAAAGTTATGAAATAGTTTCAGAAAAATTAGGCCGCGAATGTTGGGTTTTAGTGTTTAGAACTATCTAAACACTAAAATAAAGTATTATTATAATTTAGTAATTATAATAATACTTTAGAATATGGTACAAAAATATTATGCTGGTACAATCTAAATTTCGCATTTCTGCCACACATTGCGTGCAAATTTGTCTTAAAATAAATTTGACTTAGAAGTTATATATACATTCATTCATTAAAGTTAATTTTTATATTTTTTATCACATTATATAAATATATTATAACGTTATCAATTTAATATTAATTAAAATGTTTCACGCAATTAACATTAATAGAATAATATATTTTCCCAGAAGTAGTTCATTAAGTCGATTTTTAAAAACTTTAGTAGGAAGAATCTTTTAATGTTTTTGGTAAATTATTATAAACCTTGATTACCATACAAAAGGAATATATTCATCTATTTATAGCTGGAGATATATGTTGTCAAATTTGTTTATAATAACGACATTTAATTATTTTTTGAAGGGGTAATTTATTTACAAAATGTCGATATGTAATGACGATATATTCACGTTTTTATTTGGTTTATATTATTGTGAATATTTGCTAAATAGGACAGCAGGATAATGGTGTATTTCCTCAACATATCGAGTGTCGATATTATTATCAAGGAAGTTAGAATAGTAGCAGTTAATTATAGGTTTAATTGTCAATTATTTATTCGTAAACGTTCATAAATCGCTCAACCGATTTAATGCACTCCAAAGATATTCTGTATTTTTTGACGAATATTATAAATTGAGCAGTGTTAGACTAGTGGCTTCGGCGACTCTCATCCCTGAGGTTGTAGGTTCGATCCCCGGCTGTGCATCAATGGACATTCTTTTGCGCAATTCTCTCGAACGGTGAAGGAAAACATCGTGAGGAAACCGGCTTGTCTTAGACCCAAACGACGGCGCGTGTCAGGCACAGGAGGCCGATCTACTTGCCTATTACATTGACATGAACATGAAAAAGATACAGAAATCTGAGGCCCAGACCTAAAAAGTTTGTAGCTAAACTGATTTATTGAAGTTTAAATCACGCTAAAAACGCACGGAGAGTATTTCAATTCTAACTAAAATGATCAGGCTTATTTGTCCACTAATTCTATTTTATTTGCTGGAAATCGTATCAAGACCTCCGAATTGTTTTGACGGTGGTTGGATTCACTTATTTTATTACCAAGAAATTTTGAGTAACTCTTCATTCATTCGTCGTTTGCTATATTATGTACGTGTGTCAAAACTACCGAACGCTTTTTTATACGATTTTAACCAATGAAGGGATAGGTGTTCATTTTTTATGTTAATTAACTAGAAATAATTAATGTTTGATAGGTTAAAATCTTACCGAAGTACGTGCGGGCATAATTGCTATTTAGTAAGTAATTTTATGTATACATTAAATCCAATGTTTTATTTCAATTTGATAACAATTGCAACGAAACAAAATCTATTAATACGTTGCGCCAACGTGTGTAATAAAAAGTTCTAAACTATTTCACATATGTTTAATACAAGTCTTTCTGTTATTGTAATTTTAACTAGTTATTCAATAAAAATATTAATAATATCGTAAATAAACTTTAGTTTATATTCCATATAAATTTAATCGCACCCGAGGTCGCGTGCTTGCGTGGGCTAAACAAATAAATACATAAAATATATATTAACTTTGTAAGAATAGAAAAGCTTGCTGTATTAAATATAGGCACACAAAGTCGTTACTAACTAGTCTAAATTATGTAACAGGTTTAGTTTTTATTATAGAATAAATTATATTTTAAATCGCAAGATTTCAATTAAAGGATTATGACTGACGTCAAATAACGCGAATTTCCATTTTTGCGTGCAAATATTTTACGGTTTCTAAGTACTTAATTTAATTAATGTTTGTTAGTTGAATAAATTTGCAAATATTATCGAGTGTAAGTTGTAAATTAATGTAAATTGTGGTAATTGTTTTATAAGGTAAGGACGCCGTAATTGTATTTACGACGTTCTACTGATATAAAAATAGCAAATATATTCAAAAGAAAAAAAAAATCCTTTATATAATACAGTAATGAAGTAATTAGTAATATAGAATTAATTAAATACTACATTAATTAAGCAACCTAAAAATAAAATTCTTTGAATTTAAAACTAAAACCTTAAGAATATAATGTAATATATATTATGCCTTTATAGAATAATCATAAACACGAATTTGGCGAGTGGAGCAGTGGCAAATAAACAGAATCAAACTCGGGTGCGTGTAAAACGTGTATAAAATCTTGTGGAAGATAAAAAAACTAAGAATAATCAATAGCTAAAATTATAGCACCATTGTAATATTTTACTAAATAAAATAAAAATGATCGTCGAAACAAATACTGCGAATACTCTTGAAAAAAATTCTGAACTCAGAGCAAATATTTTAAATTTTTAGCGCGAGGGTTGCTTACGCACACACAGACATCGTGTAATACGACAGCGTCGGTAATGTAGTTTACAATAAGTACAACTACTCCCCGCTAGATGGCGCAATATCAAACTTGATATTAATAGCGCATGTTTTATATTAATTACCTAATGTGTCATATTTATTTGATTTGATAATAAATTAAAATGTGTGTTTTATTATTTTATATCAATAAGCATGGCATAAAATATTCCTTAACGTAAAGTTATTTCTATTCGACAATAGATGTCGCACTAAGTACCAATAAAACATGTTTGTAGTTTTAAAAACTTCATAATTTGTTTTATTTCATTACGTACACTGCGTTTTGAACTTAGTTATTGGAAACAACAATAGTAAGTTCGTTATATTTAGATTAGAATAATATCCACATTTCTTATAGGATTTGAAACAAACATATTAGACAGGGAGATTAAAACTTATTGGAATAATTTTATTAATTTTCATTAGCCTTTAAAAGGTTAATCAAATTTAGGATTACAAATTTAGTTATAATTTGATAAATGATCAATATAATTAAATAATTCTTTAAAAAAATGCTATATACATATATAGGTAACACACAAACACACACAGCATTGATCATGACTGAGACATAAAAGAGGCATTAAACCTAGATACTAGGTATTTTTGTATTAGTTAGAAAAGTGTAAATTATTTGCAAACAGAAGATAATTTCAAAAAATTATGTATAAAATGTCTTTCATAAACTAGCAATTATAAGTCATTACCAAAAGTAGGTACACATACATATTATAAAAAAATAAAATAAAAACAGCGTTTATTCGAGTACTATAATTAAAAGCTAGAAGTTTATTTTATTATTATATTTAATACTAGTGTACACGACCTCCGACGGAGTGAAATTCTTCTACTTATCTCTTAGCTTCGCTACGTATAAGTTAACAAAAATTAACCAAAATCAATAAACCCATCTAATATGAAAATGCCTAAAACACCCCTTTTAGCCCCACGTTTTTTATCCTCTATCTCTGTCTCACAGTTAAGCCCCACCCTAGTTGCGCAAGAGTGTCAAAAAATTAACGGTCATAAACATACCATAGAACAGTTATTTTATTGGAGCATTGAAGCTTTAATTTCTAAGTATAAGCTTGGTTGTGTCTGTGCAATTGTGTTTTAATTAGTTATATGATATACTTATATATATTTCTTTACAAAAATTACTAAGAGATTATAATGATTCATGCGTCTCTTTACGAGTTTTTTTATGTAATAATAACGGCTCATGAGACGTTAAGTGATTCCAAACATCTTTTGACCAATTTCAGCGAAAGCCTAGTCGAATTGTCAATCTGCAACGTATTACTGATCGGCTTGATTCTCTCTCTCTACGCAGAGACATTGCGTCTCTATGCGTATTCTACAAAGTGTATTATGGTGAGTGTTCAACACCGTACGAGCCGTATCAATTCAAAATTTTATCAGCATCACCTTGACGGTTGGAAGTCTTCGATAGTGTTTAACAAGACACATTCTTTTGCGAACTAGCGAGCTGTGCAATCGACTCCCGGTGAGGTTGTTCCCTGAGAGGTACGACCACCAACTGCTCAAAATAAGAGTGTACTCCTCCCTCAAAGGACGGTAACGCAGCCCGCGTTTCCCCCCCCTATTCTATAAAAAAAATAGTCACTCTCATTCCCAGAGGGCTCGGGCTACAATTACTAAGAAATTAATTCCGACTAAGAATATACAACCTCCCGACCTTAGCCACTGCTCAGTCAGACTGGAAGGAATATACTTCCCCAACAGTTCATCAACGTGGCAACCTCTCGCTGGCATTACTGAAAACACAGACAAGTTATGTATAATAAATTTAAATGTAGGTAATAATGTTAAAGCTTTTTTACAATCTACTCCCTCCTGCCTTAGTGTCAGGGATTTTTTCCATCCTATATTTTTTAGTAAAAAACTACTTAATATAAAATCATATCAATATAAATAATACAAAAAAATTAATACAAATGTATTTCGCGTCATGCGAGATACGGGCTAGGTACATAGCAAATATTATTATTAAAAATTTAGTAACCGTGTAAGACTTTAACAATACCTACACAGCGGCCATAATTAATATTCTAATTATCCATTCATTTCAATACATTCGCTCTTTATATTAACTCAGAGCCGTGAAGATCTTAATCAGAGTCCGTTTGTTCCATCGTAATTGTTTATTTTAATTGTAAACATGCTTTATATAAGGTTGGTAAATACATTTACATATACGATAATTAACTGTTTTGATTCAAATAATAATAAATAATTCGCTGAAACTGCGGCTTCATATACGTTTTAAGGCACCACCAATATGTGGAAACGGCTACCCACTGCAGTATTTCCGAACCAATTCGACTTAGGGTCCTTCAAGAAAGAAAAGGCCGTCAACGCACGTGCGAACCTTCCGGCCATGGGCAATATCACTTAACATCAGGTGAGCTTCCTGTCCGTTTGCCTCTTATTACATAAAAAATAGACAGGTAGGAGATGTCGATTTTTAAAGTCGAATGCTGGAAGACAGGTCCTTAGGGTTGAGAGTTACAGGATGAAACCACTAGACAACTATGCAATTAATTAAATCAATTTTAATCTGATACCTAATCCGCTATTTTACTATAATAATAATAATTTAAAATTGGAAGCGTAATATTTTTATTATTTGTATTTGTAATATGTTTATCATTATTGTCATGTATTTAAACATAATCACATATAGTGTAGATATAGCATTATATATATGGTGAACTTTAATTAATTAATAAATAAAAGTTCTTCAACACATAAACTTGTTTTTATTTCTCTATTTTATTTAGCTATAAAATGCCGATTTGCGAGTTAGAAATAAACTTAAATTTTGAAGTAGTTCAAATGAAACTTTTTGACAGATATTACAGATAATGACAGATTTAAACTATGAATGTCATTTATTAATTTTAATTATTGTAACGTTGTTTTTAATAAAGCTATGTTACTATGTTACTCGGGTATAATAGTCTTCTCTGTTGTGTTTCGCTATTTAATATTCATAAATTTATTTTAATGCATAGTTTTAAATAAAAAGCTCTAGTACGCTTTCCTGTTATTACACAAAAGCTAGTTAATAAATCTAATTCTATTATAATAAAACAATTTTTAAGTAGAGATCTTCAAAAAATCAATAGTTCTCTAATGTAAAAAAGTACTGTTCATTAAAATGCATCACAATACATTCTTCTAAATCTATGAAAATCTTACTGAATATATTCCGCTATTAGCCGTCTCAAAGCTATTTTCCTATTAAGCTAGGGTGTAATGCTAGTAAGCTTATTTCACACAACTGTTCTCTACAAGTACTTTGTTAAAAAAATAAAGAAGAGTGGAGTTATGGCTAGTTCTGTAGTACGAAAGAAAGGTGTACTTTGATTTGAGAACTGGCAAGGCCGGCATGGCACTCGTTTTCTGGCATTGAGACAGTTTATGGGCGGTATTGCTTAACATCTACTGAACCCATTTCCCGCTTGCCTTCTGTTCTATAAAAAATAGCAGTAATTCAAAATTTTGATTTTACCAATATTATTACGAATAAATTATTAATATTATTGTTATATGGCGAACTTTTTATATAAAGCCAGAAGGATGATTAAAGCATTTAATTTAATTTTCAACATTGAGTTACAGCCCTGCGATTCTGTAACTCACTTTTCGAACTCACACAGCGGTTTTCGCATCGGCGGTCGCTCTCAAATCAGTCGTGAAGCAGTCATTTTATGATTTGGTATTCTAATAAACAATAAACTACAAGCTCCCACCTTTTCAGAAAGAAATTCGCAGAAAAAAACATACCCAATGTTAGATGCGCTGACTGTAAGATTAAGAGTCGAGTCTTAGCTAAGTCTAGTTTTTAATTCTACATAGTTGAAGGTACACATAACGCATTTAAATCTGTCTTAAACGTTCCACTTAAAATTCGAATGCAGACTTTATGATCGAAATTTTACATCCCCCACATAAAATCGTACGTGTTCGATTTACGAATTTCCCAAATTTCATGCGGAATACGGAATTTGCGTTCATTCAACCCTCAACTGCCAAGTCAAATAAAGACGAACTTACACACAACATGACATCAGATCATAAGAAGTCATTAGGCATTCGAGTGTGCGAACCCTTATTCATATTCTACGCTAGCCTTGCTAAGCGATTTCAAGCCTTTTCCCTTAAACATAAGTACGAGATTACATCACAAACGCCTTGAACAATTGCCTGCGTGCGACGGAACGACGCGTCCAATTCGCAACTTAGTTCGGAACACGCGAAGTTTGAATTTGGAACGCGCGGTGTACAGTCAACAAAATACGCGAAAAAAGCGGGCACCTTTTTGCGTCCCTCGTCCCCTTAGGGGGTGGGGTGAAGAAAAATCCGCGTGGGGTGGGTACCGTGTAGTAGTTTTTCGTTGGAATCACGCGTTCACGACACGCTCAGTATTGATTTTCTGGCACATGCTTGCGTTCAGGTGTACGAGTTTTAAGGCTTGTTATGTATAATGCTGTGTTTAATCAATATTTAACGATGCATTTGCGGAAAAAGAATCTGTGTACTGTTATGCGTACTGTACATCAGTATTGTTTTTAAAATACATATTGCTTTAAGAAATTGTATTGATTATCTACATTCAAAGATGCATAGCTTGAAGGATCATTTCATTATATAGGATAATATTTCATATCCTGATGGTTATAGGTAATAAACCCGAATGTGCTGTTTTGAGACATTGGGTTCATATACATGCCCTGTTTACCTGGTGCCTCGAATCAACGTAGATTTATGAATTAAATGTTTTCTTCCTTGTGATTTTATTAATTTTAATTTTAATGTTACTAACATAGAAACACGTATAATAATACTTATAACTATTTATAAGTATAATTCTACTAACAATATATGGACTTTTAATGGTCTGAATTTAATGATTTTTATTTTATTTTATTTTTTTATTTTATTATAACTTGATTTGTCAATTAGCTAATTTTTCCTGCTGATGTTTTATTTCACAATACGAGCAAGCATTGCAAAAAAATCATAAGTGTACAGGTTCCGCATGCACACGCTTATAATATTAATTTATTTGCAAGAATATGGTAAAAATATTATGGTGGTACAATCTAATCTTCGCATATTCTGCCATATATAACGTGCAAATTTGTCTTAAAAGGCTGAATTTTACATAGTAGTTAGGTACATATTACGTTATCAATCATATCATAGTCAATTCTTATATTATTTCATCACATTAATAAAATATATTATTCCGTTTCCGTTTCCACAGACAACACTTAGTTTTTTTTTCTTTCTTAGAACAGGGGGCAAACCGGCAGGAGTCTCACCTGATGTTAAGTGATACCGCCGCCCATGGACACTCAATGCCAGAGTTCGCGAGTGCGTTGCCGGCCTTTTAAGAATACGCTCTCTTCTTGAAGGACCCTAAGTCGAATTGGTTCGGAAATACTTCAGTGGGCAGCTGGTTCTATATAGTGCGAACTATCTGTACGTAACTCGTTTCCGAATCTTACCCTAACGTAGCGAAATTCGTTATAGATCCGGCGTTTTAATCGCGCGTTAAAACCCACTGCCGTTATGCAAATTAGGCAAAGGTGACAAAGATTAGCATCTTATTATGATTTGTGTATTCGTTCCGAACACTCCTTGTTTGAACACGATTTGTTACGGACCGGTGTAACTTTAAGTTTAATGATTTATTGATATCAAAAGTGTTTATATTATTAACCTTTTTTTATATTAATTTTTAAGTATAGGGTTTTAGATTTTTCTATAAAAATCAGTGGCGCTATAACCTGTATATGCCTCAGATTTCTGTATCTGTTTCATGATCATTTGTCAATGCCTGCCTGACACACGCCGTCGACTTTTCCTTCAACGTTCGAGCGTTAAAAGAAAGAAATTCAGTTGATGCACAGCCTTGGATCGAACCTACGACCTCAGGGATGAGCCACTAGGCTAACACTGCTCTTTTAGATTTTTTTATTTTCATTTATATACGTATATGTGTCATGATCAGGAGAGATCCAGAAAGTATAAAAAAAACATGAATGGCAGAGTGGAGGGCATCAGACCTCGAGGCTGATCCCCAACTCGATCGACCGATCAAGTAAAGTCACAGGCACAGAGACTTGCCGAAGACAGGGAAGAGTAGAAGAAGTTGTGCGGTGCCACTACACGACTTACAGAAATGAAGAGTGTGACTAAAGAAGTCATGATTAGCATAAAATTTACTGAATGAACATCGAACTCCAACATAATGAATTAACCATATTTTATTAAAGTCAAGGTCACTTCAGAAACTTTTATATTAATTTAAAAAAGAAAATCATAATACAAATTTAAGACAAATTTAAAAATGTTGGTCCCTGTGGTAGTGTACGTTTAACGCAGCATTTCCTTGCTGTATTGCGATACTTATGCGTTGAGGAAAGCACCAGCTCTGCCTGGTGGCAGTACAGCGGTACAAGTTCTACCAAAGCAATGCCGCGCTGTTTTAGTTTTTTAGTGTACCCGTGAAAAAAATTGCATTTGCATATATTAATAGACAAAATGCAGCCGTCATAAACGCATATTTTATTGTATTCATAAGTACCGGTTCTCATTGAAATGTATAAATTATTTAAATCGAAAACAAAATCGCTGTATCTTAAACAATGCAATTTTTTGTCCCTAACTCTTTCACAATAATTAACACGAAAATGGACCTTATCTACTTGAAATAAGGGTTTGCATAAATTAATAAGCGTAGAAAATTATATGCATAGACACCTCGTAAAACGTGTACCGTGTTTTAATTTGCATTTTGTGTTTTAGAAAATTAATCACATTTTTTTAAAGTTGGCGCCTGGTAGATACTACCGGTGATCCCAGAGCTGGTGCTTTCCTCATCGTACAGCTAGGAAATGCTGCCAGCGTTAAAGGTACACTGTCAAAAGGACCAAACTTTTTAATTTTGTTTAAATTTTCTTTTTATTAATTTTTATCATTACTTAAGATTTTAAATACTGTATATTTGATTGTTATGATTACTAATAAACAAATGATAATGAAATAAACAAAATATAAAAGAAGTTTCTTTAAAATAGATAAAATTTGACTTAAAAGGACAATTTAAACCTATTCTGCATTTCAGATCCATAAATAAACTTTAAACAGACGAAGACAGCTATATATCACTTACTCACGATAGATTAAACAGAATTACTTTGGCTCGCTAGTAAGAATTTATTCCTAGTTTAGGAAGACATTTCTGTATCTTTTTACTAACGGATACGCTCTTACGTTTCGTTAGTTAGTGTTTTGTTTTAAAAGCTTGAAGCTGGATTTGAAACATTTATACACATTTTAGTTCTTATCTTAAATAAAATACATCAGTGGCGCTACAAAATGTTTAGGTCTCTGTCTTAGTATCTGTTTCATGATCATTTGTCCAATAGGTGATAAGCCTCCTGTGCCTGACACACGCCGTCGTTTTGGGTCTAAGGCAAGCCGGGTTCTTCAAGATGTTTTCCTCCACCGTTCGAGCAAGTGTTAAATGCGCCCATAGAAAGAAAGTCCATTGGTGCACTGCCCAAGATCGAACCTACGACCTCAGGGATGAGAATCGCACCACGAAGCCACTAGACCAACACCGCACTAGTAAAATATGTTTATAATGTTTTATAATATTATTATTTTTCCTTGCTACTGTTTCCGGGTTGCTATACTAAATATTTGTTTTTTGAAGCAAGACAATACATGGAATAAAAATTAATTTACATAATAATGATTTAAACATTTTGAAGGCAATAAAACGATAAATATAATTGCTACCCGTGGCGAGAAATCAAAAATCTATAATTTATTCAAACCTATTTTTATTAACTGGCAACGTTATATTTGTTATTGTTATTCTAATATTGGTAATTAATCTTGTATTTTTAAGTGATCACCCACTTCACTAAATTAAAATTATGTACGTAAAAAAATTCTATTAAATTAATATTTAGTTATTATCTTGGTAATAATAATTTTTAAACCAGAATCTATAGTATTAGGTAATTAAGTCATTCATGAATTTAAGTGATATTTCTTAATTTTAGTTATAAAAGTGTTTTTTATACATATACATTTAACTATAGTTCAAATAAAATTTATACTAAGCTTACAATATGTTGCGTGTTAAAGTCAACTAAATGAAAAATAAGACTTCCTTACAATCTATAAACTTCGTGAGAATATTCTTTGAAAAACATTCATCACCCATCACAAAAGCATAGATAATATATACAAGATATTTGACAGGCGAACTAAAATATTTGATCTCATTACCTATACAGAGATATTCTATAATCGATGCATTGTAATTTCGTGCGAAAAGTCATTCCATTTTCAAATACCCTAAGACGTTCTAAAAATGACATAGACATGCAAAATAGATGCGTTCGATATTCAAATGAGCACCCATTTTGTAGCGGATGCGGAAGAGCAATTTTGACACTTGGAAGAATAACCCTTTTTCTTTATTCAAATCGTTTGAATTCCGAAGATAATATGAGTGGAATAGAAGCATAGATAAAAGAGATTTTTTCTTAATAACTCCTTAATGTATTCATGGATTTCGTGAGAATGTTTTGTTCGTGAGAATCTTTGTGATAGCTAATCGATGGGGTCGGGTTGTGGAAAGCTGTGTCAACAATCCTAGTTATATGCTAATTTTGTTCTTTGATGGACTTTTTGAACCTGCTATGACGTCAATTCTAGACGAAGGTTAAAGCATAGACATTTCGACCAACTTACTATTCCAAATTTAAATTATAATTTTATATTAACTTTATCGAACATAATTTTATTTATTTTTTTAGGTTTATGGATAACCATAGATAACTATCAAATGTCTTGATTTACTATAACTGACAGATCTTGGAGACTGCTAAAGAAGAAAATCATAGAGATTCATTCCGTATGTTCCCAAGGTTTTTTATAAAAATAAACCTACATATTATTAAAGCACCATTATTGGCCTAGTAGCTTAAGCGTGCAACTCTCATCTCTGAGGTCGTAGTTTCAAACCCCGGCTGTGCACGGTGAAGGAAAACATCGTGAGGAACCCGGCTTGCCTTAGACCCAAAAAGTCGAAGGCGTGTGTCAATCACAGGAGGCACCTACTTGCCTATAAGACAAATGATAATGAAACAGATACAGCAATCTGAGGCCCAGACCTAAAAGTTGTAGCGCCGCTGATGTATTTTATTTTACATATTTTCAGAATACATATAAAATTGTATCGTAATTCTATTGCATAGACTAATTATTAATATTCACCATCTAATGTTATTTCAAACGTCTTCAACCCTTCCGTGCCTATTCATATTTAAATGTCCCCAAGCAGGTGTGTCATTGAAAGAGTTTCCGTTCTAGCCAGTGTACATTTTCTTTAAGAATATAAACTTTACTAATTATTTTATTAAAAAAATCTCTAGCTTGGTTTCATCAGTTTTTTGTATACGCAAGCCTTGAATGCCTCGAATTTTGGTTCAATGTAGGAGCATGTGTACAATGCCCAAACAGGATTTGAACACACGACCTCAGAGTTGTTAATCGCATCACATGAAAAACACTCATACTTATATACCAAGTGTCTTATGTTAAAGATAAAACTGTTGAAATTGCTTTTTAAAGGCCGGCAACGCACTCGCGAGCCCTTTAGCATTGAGAGTGTCCATAAACATCATGTGAATTCTGCCAGAAAACGGTCCATCTATAAAAAAAAACACAAAAATCTGGTTTGGAATTTGAATTTTAAAATTGGAACCCCATTAATAAGAGTTTCGGTTCAGAAAAACTCTTACAATTTAAATACGTTATAATCTTTGTTTGCCGGTTCATTGTGCTTAAAATAATAACACACCTGGGTCAGAGAGACCGGTCGTGATTTCGTCACATCCGCACCTAATTTGCATGCAAAGGGTTAATTCTTCGCGATTATTTAAACTCACGCATATTTTTAATTATTCAAGGGGCAACACAATGTATTCTATTTTTAAATGCAAAATTGGCGCGAATCTTTTTTGAGATATTTCCAGTCTGTGATTGAGTTTTGTTGAGTGTGCATCTTTGTTAAGTGCAAGGTAGGTTTAGCTGTGGATGTGACGTAGTCGAATTTCAAATTTGGAATAATATTTAGTAACTGTTCTGTGACATACCTTTATAGTAAATACTGTTGTGTTCTGTCCTTACATAGACATAGATTAGATCTTAGCCTAATAACACTGTTTTACCTGATATATTAGATTAAACATGCAGATAAGTGAGTAAACATTGTAGATACTGTTTTAAGTATCTCTTATGTCTCTTTTCATCACAGCGTAAACTTAATTTGACAAAAAGAGACAAAAGACTTGTAAATTGTGTGGACTAATTTAGTTTTTGTAAAAAGCCAATTTTTTAATATGCCTTCGAAACGTGGCAACGTTTTACATTAAATTCAAACGAATGAGTTTACTACAGAGCATATAAACTCTTTGCTACACAGAAAAAGTAAATACTTCGAATCAGTTCAAATTTAATCAAATTTCGAATCCAAGTCAAGTAGGAGTAGTGACGTAGCAATGCATCACCGATAATGATTGGATTTGCCCCGCCTACGTCATCAATCACTGAAAACGAGTGATGCTACCACCCGTGGTAACACGGCCAGTGTAACACGACCCCGGCTTTCCTATACTCGGTGCATGGTTAAAGCGAAAAGTATGACAATTTTCGCAAGAGGTAGCTCTTGTAGCCTGGTCGCTTTATACGATGGGGAGGTAGGATATTTTCCATTGTGTCTTGTTAGGCCCCTAATGTCTTGGATGGTTGGATGTAAGTAAATTATGTTTTTAGAACGTGCGGGGTAAAGTTTTACGTATTTTTTTTGTTTTATGGTTCGTGTGAAATAAACATTATTGTGGAAAGTTTGCGTGAAAATGGCGAAAATTGTCTATGTTACATATTTTATGGTATCACATGAAAATATGAAGCTTGACACGCCCTTTAATTATAATATCTGCTAAGCTGTTAACAGTGAACTTTAGTTTTAATTAAAACGTTAAATATTTAAATACCCGTAAAATATAGAATACTTAAGTAAAGAACCAGTTATATATGTAATTTCGCTTTGTGATGTTAAATAATTCTGTTTAAGAGATTTCAGTTTGATTCCCAGCAACACAATTGTTTTGGACACAATAAACAACTTGATTTACTATGAACCTGTATATTCACAGTTTCCCTTCCTAAAATATTTAATTTTTGTTTGATATTTGAATCACGTACTAACAGAAAAATTACATATCATTTTCCACGATCAAAGTCAATTATCCTTATACATATAACTACATTTACATATTATAAGACAAACTACTCCGCCGCGTCTATATGTCAAAATCCACTGCACGAATTTTTATACGGCTCTTACCAATAGATAGAAAGTTTGAAAGAGGTTTATTCAAGGTTTTGGTTAGGTTTAGGGAGTAATCGCACAGTCCGATATATTTATAACATAAAACATAAATAAATCAGTGACGCAACTTTTTAGGTCTAGACCTCATATCTGTATATGTTTCATGATGATTTGTCAATATAATTGGCAAGTAGGTGATCAGCCTCCTGTGCTTGACACACTTTTTGGGTCTAAGGTAAGCCGGTTTCCTCATGATGTTTTTCTTCACTGTTTGAGCGAATGTTAAATGCGCAAGCGAAAGCCCATTGGTGCACAGCCGGGGATCGAACCTACGTCTTCAGGGATGACGCACTGAAGCCACTAGGCCAACACTGTTCTGTTTATTTAACTAGCAGGTAAAAATATTATCGTATTCGGTCCAAGATCAAAGTGAAAATACAATTTTACATTTGTTATCGTAAATATTACAGTAACGAACCCAAGAGGGGGGTTCTGTGTGAGTTCCCACAAATCTCCTCCGAGTAATATCTTTGAGAAAAATAAATTCGTAAACCGGTGAGCACCTGACGTATATTTATGTATGGGCATAAGGCTGCGTTATAATGTTTGGACTTTAAAATATATAGATTCGTTTTTTTATTCGCTCTTTACATATTTTAGAAATAAACAAAACATTTAGCTTGCATATCCCTCAGGTTGTAGGTTCGATTCCCAGCTGTGAAGCAAGGAACTTTCTGTCTATGTGCATTTAACACTTGCTCGTACGTAGAAGGAAAACATCGTGAGATTGCCTGAGACTCAAAAATTGCCGGCATGTGTCAGGCACAGAAGGCTGATCACTTTTCCATCAGAAAACTAAATCTAAAAAAAAAAACTAAAAGGTTGTGTCATGGATATAAGGGATACTATAGTAATATATTGGTAAAACAATTTTTGAGTTTGTACGTTACAGATACAAACATTTCCCTTAATAATATAATATATATACATTATAAAGTGACCATGTTAAAAGAGAAATATAATAGTCATTAAAAATGTAATTAAAAGTTTACTGAATGTTACATTGAGGTATTTACACAATTTGTATATACATATTATTGTATATGTTCTTGGGCGTGGTCTGCTATATAAATAAATATAAAATCGTGATACGTTCTATTACGTTAATTGATACTTAATACTCCTAGTTTTGTCATACAAATTAATAAACTAATACATATGTACATACATTGTATATGTGTTATAAGAATGCTTGATGGTCGATGCTCGGGGTACATCGAAGTTGGCGTGGTCTGTTAAGAAAAGTATTTTAGATCGCGTGAACTACTCATGTATGTCAAAATCTTATTACGTTCTATTACGTTTATCTATACTTAATACACATAGTTTCAAAAAATTAATAACCTGATACAAATTCTAAATAAGACAAAATCTTGAACGATAAAAAACAATATAACACAGCCTTACTTCGTTTCGCTAAGATCCCTATTTCCATACATATGAGGTAGACGAGATGAAACCATGCCCAAACGAACCCCACAGAGCTTGTACTTGGATATTTTTGTTTTTTCCGCTTTTGTCTTATCTACCCTTTGTTGGGAGTTAGGTATTTTTAGTTTAGGCTTTGTAGGCTTTAGGCCAAGGCCTATGGAGTCAAGACTTACCGTTAAGTATGACTCTCGTATTTAGAAAACTATTGAATACGACATATGGAAGATATGCGAAATCTAAGACTTAATAGCTTTAATAGCAAATACTTTGTAATACGCGAACTGGTGTAAGACCGTCATTTGTTTTTTAACCATGGTAACCATTTAATAAGGTTTAAACACTTGGGCTCTATGGTTATGAAAACAGCCTTTATAAATCAACACTTAGGTAGTACAACAGGAAATAAATATAAAAAGAAATATGAATTACATTTTTACGCACACAGGTGACAGGTAAAAATAATAAGTCTTTATTTAATCACGTCTTATTAACATATAATATTCAAATATAAACATACAATTTTTCATTCTAAGATGCGGCCCCCGTCCGGAAGAACGCCTCCTCCAACTTTTTCCATCCTACTTTATTTAGTTCGTAACAGGTTATGTATATATATATATATATATATAATAACATATATGTAATGTAATTCTTTAACTAAAATTTGAAATCGATGACTACAGGGTCACTCTTTATTCAGCAAAATTAATTTTCAAGCTTAATAATAAGACATGACGAATCTAAAGCGTTAGGGTAATTTGTGTCTTTGGTTTATTTTACTTTACTGTATCATAATTATATTAAGAAAATCTTGGCGTCAATAACCATAATTATTATTTATTATTCTATGTACATATTTATTTAAATAAAACCTAAATCAAATATACATTATTTACAATTTTCTTTACCTACATAATACAAATTAATAAAAAAAAAACATTTAAAAAGTTTGGTCCCTCTGGCAGTGTACCTTTAACGCTGGCAGCATTTCCTCGCTGTATTGCGATACTTATTCGTTGAGCGAGGAAAGCACCAGCTCTGGGTTCACCGGTACTATCTACTACACGCCAACTTAAATCTTAACCTATCACTTGAACCCCACGGCCGAAGAGTCTCTACTCCAAAGGGAACAAAATCAAATTAAATTAAATTATTCTTAATAATTATTTTTTATTATACCAATAGATGATTATAAGGTTTTCCAATGGATTGCTAAAGTTTCCCTATATTATAAATAATTCAAGCTTTTAGGTCTCAGCCTCAGATTTCTATATACGTTCCGTGTATATTGGTAGGTCTAATTACCTACTATTCGGTGGGAAACTTGAATAACGTTAATTTTAATTATAATTCAAAGTAATTTTCGTAACGCTATTTACTCATTATTATTATGCTTTTGTGTATTTTATAAACTATTTTAAACCACTCCACTAAAACCAAATTAGTTGCTCGATACACATCTAAGCTGTCACAATTTTACGACCACGTGTAATTTATCGGTGGTTAGGAATAACCATTTTTAACTATTTTGGTGACTTTAGATTTCTATCTACAATTGATTGTGAGCCGAACGTGTGAAATGTATAACTATAGTCTGTTTTATTTATTCCAAAAATAGATTATGAAGGAGGTTTTTTCATGTGGATCACCCTCTCTTATAAATAAATTAAATTAATTTATTAAATTTTATTTAATTACTTACTGTTAATATCTTGTGTAGGTAGTATGTGTTTGTATTTTTATGGAATAAAATATAGCTTAGTACCTAATTACTATGGTTTTATTTAAATTTCAAAAATACATAAATAGTTTTAAATGATTAAAAGGTTAATTCTAACAATTTGCAAACAAAGAACATTAATTTAAATTGTACTAATTGAAATTCGAAATTATAACTTGCAATTAAAATTCTGGTATAATACACTGGAAATCTTAAAATAGACACAGACTCAAACAAGTTTAATAAGTAATTATGTATTTATAATAACACTGTTTAATTTAATAAATATTATTTTTATTGAAATATATGCGTCACTTTTTTTAGACACTACTTGTGTTTTTAAACTGTTTTAAAGTATTTAAGTAATTTTTTAAGTAATTAAAATCTTGTCGAATCTATAATCGATATTTGAATTTCGAATAGCGCGACTATTTCAAATTATTCAAATTAATGGTGGCTGATCGGAAGGAGGTCATAAAATAAGTTCATTCAAAATTAACGGACTATCACTGACGCGAGTTAATTGCTTATAAAGTATCATTAAAAACGCGTTAATGGTAGTTGTAAAAATAAATGTTATTGAGATCATAAATTCGGTTCATACAGTTACAGATAGTATCGTTTTAATAGAGCAGTGTGGTTTAATAATCGATATTATAGCTTTTTTGTAATAGATAGCCAACTAGATAACCTTGAGGTTGACCGTTCAAATCCCCAGCAACAGATATTTCGTTTTATACGAAATTATTAATAATAATATAATAAACAAAAATAAAATTTCTTGCAAAATAAAAGTAAAATAAATTATGATAAATTAAGTAATTCTAATTTCTAATTAGTTTGCATAAAAACATGTTTGTGACACACATGTATCACACACACAGGTTTAGAGCCACAAATCAACGTTTGCACTATCACAGTGTTTTATATCCAAATTATTGTTGTTTCACCGGGAATAGAACTCACGAAGTTCGACTTGATATTAACCAGTACTCGTGACTATGTTTTATTTAATAATTACAGCTTAATTGTATTTACATATCAACGAAAAAGATTAATTGTGAGAGATTATCGCATATTTTACTCGCTTATAAATTAATGGTCGCGTGACAATACTGAGGAGAAAATATGTTCATAGAAAAATAGCGGACAGCTTGACATTTAAAAATATTTTGGAGAATATATGTCTTACTCCGGTGTAGTTTAGTAATTATAAAATTGGTCTAGCCAATCAGTTTATTTATTACAACAAACAACTTTTTCTTCTGTATAATAGTAGTATTACTGGCTGAGAATTATCATTTAAATAAATATGTGTGTCTTCTTCTTATAGTGCTATCTCCTTGCGAAGGTTGGCAATCATCGTGGCTAGTTTAATTTTGGATGCCGCGTTTCTAAACAATGACTTGGTGCTTTGGCCAAACCATTGTCTTAAGTTTTTCAACGAGGACGTACGTCTCCGACCAGTTCTTCTACCTGCCACTTTGCCTTGTATGATTAGTTGAAGGAGCTCGTACTTTTAGTGTTACGAAAAACGTGTCCGAAATACTCAAGTTTCCTTTTCTTAACCGTCGTACTTCTTTGTTCTTCTGCATTCTGTACAGTTTTTTGGGTTATTTTCTTTTAGAATCGTAGTTATTCTTGCCGCATTTAATATAACTTGCCGCATATAATTAAGGATGAGATAAATGGATTTCAGGAGGTCTAATTTGATAATTAATTCGTGTAACTGTTTTCGTATATTTCCCGTGGTGGACAATGATAGGGACTTTGATACTTTATTAAGGGTGTTATTATTAAATGGCTATTATTATTAATTGTTATTAAATGGCTGCCGAATGTCAAACTCACTTATACGGGTAGTGATATCTCCGAATCTTTTTTTATATATAACTTGATTTTCGGTGCACTTATTACGAAAAGCTTGCAGAAACAAATACGGATTAGATATCAAATAGGCACTTAAGATTGTTTTTTTTTAATTAAGTACAACTTTAACTAAGTCTTTGAAGATTTACACTTTGTTATGTTATGTAATTTAAAGCGTTAAAATAAGTGTTTAAGGGGTTAATTTTTTTACGGTTTGCCGTATCTTAAAATACGGTAACATTTATAATTTACTTTGGTATAGGTTATACCAATGTATATGTCTACTATTTATCAAAATTTTTAGATAATTATGTCATACATATTCTGAAGTAGTCGTTAAGCAATGTCGGGGCTATTCATACAGAAGGCAGCCCTAATATGTACCACTTCACTATACCCCTACGCGATTCGCGACCATGTTTTTTTCTATAATTTTTTGTTTGTCACCCCTCTCTCTCTAACATATGTGTTCGCCTATCCCCGTCTCTGTTTTTATAAATGTGGGGTGGTATACAAAATATGATACGTTTTGGGGCTTAAATTGATTTTTCCAGGATAATCAAAAGATTGTAGGTACACATTACAAAATATTGATCAGTAGAATTGTAGTAAGATACAGTGGCCATTTTAACTTGAGGTCGGGTTCACCAATATACATATTTTCATATCTATTACCGCAATTAACACTTCGTCATGATCCTAAAACTACGTCGGATTTGAAAAAAATCCTTTGACAAAAACTTTTTATCATATTTGATTACATTTACTAAATATTAAAGTAAAAGTAAAAAATCATTTAATCATATAGGTAACATAATTTACACATATGACTCGGCAGTAAAGAAATACATATTATTGCTTCTAATTTTACATTTACTGCCAGTTCTCAAATCAAGGGCGTAGAACGGGAGAGATGAACTGGCAATAATAACGGCTACATTAAAAATAAAATAATAAATTCCATGTGTTTCAAAATCAAGCAGTCGGTAAAGAGACGGATTTGATAGACGCTCATAGAAGCATGTGATTTTTCTAGAAAACTGTGTAATTTAATGTTATTATTTTATAACAAACCCTTTTGTTTGCTTGTATGCCAATTCATAATAACAGAGAATTAATTAAAAAAGTTATGACGAAAAAACTAACATGATTATATTATTTTGAAATGGCTGCCCTGTAAAGTTTACAATTTGTCAGATCCGTCACTATTACAACTATGACGACTTTTCGATTGGATTTACTACTACAATGAAGACAAAGGGCCCTTCAAAAATAAAGCGAACTAATTCTTAAAAGGCCGGCAACGCATTTGCGAGCAATGTGAGTGTCTATGGGCGGTATCACTTACCATCAGGTGACCCTCCTGCATGTTTGACCACTGTTATTTAAAAAAAACGAGTAACCGTGTAATCTTAATGGCGTGTGTCAGGCACAAATAGCTTTAGAAACGGATAGAAATAGAACCTACAAATTGTAAAGCAAGTTTATTTTAGTCCATTGCCTCATGAAATCAGTCTTTTATTAATAAATATTGGCGCTATAAGAAACTTCCAAGTCTCAGTTGTTTATTATAGACAATCAGCCTTTTATGTCTGACACATGTCGACAAAGCTGCAGCAGTGTTAGTGGCTTCTGTGACCTAGTGGCTTCAGCGACTCTCAACCCTGAGGTCGTAGGTTGGATCCCGTGCGCCAATAGACTTTCTATCTATGTGCGCATTTAACATTCATATCATACAACAGGTACAGAAATCTAAGACCCAGATCTAAAGAGGTTCTATCTGATTCATTTATTTGTTTGCCTTTATATAGTGTTGCATATAGAAAAAAAAAATATTGGATGGATTTCAACGAGGCCCAGCTCAATTAATCTACATAGTAGTAATGTACAGTTAGATTTGTATGTAAACACTTAACCTGTCTACTTTTTAAATTGTTCGAAACTCAAACATTTCCATTGAAAACCCGAAACAGGGGTGCGCCCCCCACCCGCCGCACCCCTCTTTATTCCCTTCCCCCTTTTCTTTCTAACTTTGTCGTCATCCGCATTACTTGTGCCTTAACTTATGTGAGGGACCAGATGATCGCAAGCAAGAATCAATTTTATTTTATTTGTATTAGGATTTAATTTTCCTCGGCGTGGAAATCTAATTTATAATCCGTATGCCAGCTGGGATTTGTGTCTTATGTGTAGGTTTTAGGGTTGTTTTTACAGTGGCATTGAAAAAGATCAATTTCGTGATAGTACTGATGCCTTTACATTACTTTTTCCTTCTTTGTGAAGGTATTTTATACGAGTTAAAGTCTTATGTGGATAGGAAGTGCTATCAGCGTCTCGCTAAGGGTATTCGGACTATTTTAATTTAACAAGGCATGTTTATAATCAATTATTTTCAGCGATCGTAGATTGTTTGAGTTATAAACTTACAAGTTATCTTGATAATAAAACCAGTACTGGATTGGTAATGGTACAACTAACATCATAATTGGTTTATATTGGTAGATCTAACTTTATAAAATAATGGCGCTATCACTTCGTAATTATTTGTTTTTCTTCAGCAAATTATTTTTCAGTATCACCTGTCGATTTTTGGGTCAAACATATGCCAGTTTCCTCACGATGTTTTCTACCGTACAAACGAGTGTTAGATCCACACAGAAGGAAACGGCGCACGGCCGGGGTTCGAACTTACCACCTAATGCATAAGAGCCGCTCGCTGAAGCTACTAGGCTAAATTATTATCATGTTTTAATCTAAGAAAAGTTAAATAAAGCTTTAGATAGTGTTAAAGCTGTGTTAGTTACTTACCATATAACATTTATTTAAAAGTCTTTAGCGTGGCAAACGCTTTGCAGGTTTTTGGTCAATTCAAGTTGGTTATGTAATGTAAAAACCTTAAAGAGTTCTAAATTAAAAATGTGTAGTGACTGTAAATTATTTTTAAAATATCTCCGTCACCTTTCAGAGTTCCAAATTTAAATTGGCACTTCTTCCGTCAAAGACTCATTTACCGACCGAAAATTTATTGTCAACAAAAAATATTTTAAACCCTAAGATATGAATTACAAAATGTAAAATTTCCAAAGAAATAGAACATTAAATTCTTACGACTTGTTTAATCCTAATTAGGCGAAATGCCTCTCAAAAGACAGGAATATAACAGGCAATTAACAAACTCGACAAATAATAGCGAATATTAGGCCCTTAGGGTGAAATGCATAGCCCATTTGAGACCCTAAATATAAACAGTAGAGTTTAAAAGACATTGTTACTGAATCTCCACAGTTTACTAATGTCAGTTGTGCAAATATACCATTAGAGTGCGTAGTTTTTGTTTATAAAGAAACACGTAATGTTATGAAGTTTAAAAAAAGTCACTGTACCCAACAACGTTTAAGCTGTATTAACGTAATAGCTCAGTGGTAGCAGCTTATAAGGGCCGAACAAATGTTTGTAAAATAAAAACACACATTATTTGTGAAAGCCGTCACCAACGTAACGGCTGAAAACATCTTCATAAATTGTAGTTAAGAACAATTTCAAACGCGTCAATTTCCGTATCTTACTATGTCTTTAGTAATACAGACACACAGACATGTAGAATTTATTAAACCTTTACTTTTAATTAGGTAACAATTAAGTTCCAAATTTTTCAAAATATTAAAAAGCTGTTTTTTTCAAGCCATATTCTATAGACTATAAGAGATTTTTATGTCGACTAATGACGTCATTAAAGATTGTCATAGCGATGTCCGGAGCGGGATTATCTCGAAGCAATCTCGAACAATATAGATTATTAACTGAACTAAACAATGGTCTTGAAGCTTTGGGCTTTACGAAGCTTTTCTTTTAGCTATTCTGCTGAATATGGCGTAATAAGGCTCTTCGGAGAAGCGTCTTGTCCCTGGAAGTTTTCTTTTTTCAAAAACCTTCATCTGTTTTTTACAATAAGATACCTACACCACAAAGGTACCATTCGTAAATACTTAGGTTTCAATTCTGACAGCTGTTAATAGTCATTTCGTATGTGTCAAATGTCTTTATATAAATTGAATTTGACAGCTGTTTTTGTTCTATGAGATCAAAACGTATTATTAAAATATTATATATCAAAAATCACCATTTCTTGTCAGATATTTTTTCTGCTTCAAAATTAACGAAAGCTTAGCCCTCATAACTTAATACACCATTAGATATACTTGAGGTTAATATAAAAAAGTAGGCTATATATCAGCTGACGTCACCAGCTCACAACTCATATCAGAGCGCATGTGGTTGACACGGAAATATTACGATGCATCAAAACTGCCGAGAGGAGCGCTCGGAAACTTGGCAATTTTTACATTACAAGTTATAAGCGAAGAGCGAGTGTCTTCATTTTTATTTGTTATCAAACAATCCAGAATCTTCAGCTTTTTTTAATATATATCGATAGTAACATGAACAAACACACACAGTAGTGGAAATCAACTATGAATGCTATTTAATAATGTGTGTCGAAACACGAAAATAACAATTGACAGCTGTCAAAATTTTAACGTAAGTTGTTGTGAATGTTGGATGTTTCTGGATGTGTGAGTGTATTTTATTGTAATAAACAAATGAAGGTAAACTTCATATAACTATACATTTTTAATAAATCGAACTACATATTAGTTAAGCGATCACACAAAAAGAGCACCATTAAATAAACTAGTACAATTTATACTAGAGTCATTTATATTATTTTTTACATATTAAATTAATATTACTGTCCAACTATGATGACGAAACAGTGCTACATAACAGAAAAGGTAATTCAACACTTCAGCGATATCAAATTTCACGAAAGCTTTCGGCGCAGACTAGTAGTAGCACATTGAACTTCACTAAACTTCAAATCAAGAATCGCATTGAAAAACACTTCATAGCTAATGTGTCTGATTGTTGCATGACCTGGGTTCAATCTCCACGGTTAGTGGGTATGTATTGAAACGTATAAGTGCCCTAGTTTTGCGGTTTTTAGAACTTACAAAAAACGTAGGTATTTTATCGCTATATTCTTATCACTTGAATAACTAAAATATTGCTGAGAAGGCCGAGGGTGGATTGTATCTTGAAAAATGCTTCTCAAAGCTCGGTTGATGTGATATAAGAAAAATAATAATAAGAGAATATTTTTAAGACGTCGGAATAAGCTGTTTTTGCTTTGGTACATGACAACCGAATACTTATTAGAGTTTTCTCTAAAGTACGAAATGAATCCACATTTTTTAAAAGACATCGTTATTTTGATTACAATAGTACTGATTATATACATGAGATTATACTACGATATTATTAATTACTTTTAATAATACGGTATATGGAATATTGACTGTCAAATAGTCGTTAATTTGTAGATTTATCAAAAATCGAGTAAGCCACGAGTATTAACGGATTTAAACTGACATTGACGTTGTTAATTTATGAGCCTTGTGACATATAATGACAATGACACCTGACAGCTGTCATGCCGTCGCATTTTAACATACTTATAATTCTTACAGCTGATAGGAATGCCATTGCTGCATAATATGTACGAATTACGATCTAACTAATGTTTAGTACTAGAAGGCGTACCACGTAATCCAACAATCCCTATCTAAACGACTGATATACCACGTAGAAATAAGGTATTGTCGTTAGATGAAACCATTACTTGGAATTTTCTCTTTGAAGTACCAATTTCTACCTCTATTTTCACAAAGATTTTGTCTAAAAACAATTTGAAGTAATCTATATTATTATGATATATATAATTATTGTTTAACGCCAACATTGAGGTTTAACACTCATTCATTTTTTAAGTGTATTTTGTTTTGTTACAGGATGTGGGACATATCCCGAAGATTGTGATGAGAAATAACAGATGTATGGATTAAAATAATACATAAATTGCATGGTTATATGCAAAATGTAAACTAGTTCTGTTGGTAATATTACATACAGTACATTACGAAAACTGTTAGTGTAATATTGTAAAATGATTCGTTGCCTATTGTATGATACAACCTTTAGAATGTAAGTACAAAATGTAATTGTGTTTGCGTCAAATAAAATGATTTTTAATTATTTACTTTATTAATACATATATACAAATTAATTAAAATATTAAAGTTTGCAATTAATATTATAATAATATAATGTAATCCAAAAAAATTGAATCTCGAGACTTCCGTTTATAATGCGTTGTGTAATTAAAACAATAATATTTAAAGTAATTAAACCTAAAATCTACTTATAACAGTGTTCCCCACGAGTCTCCATGGGTTCGATTTCTGGTAATATCAATATTTGTTTGTATAAGAAAAGTTTAATATTAAACAGATCAGAATATACATTAGTTTAATTACTATCGCAATAATATTCTTTCGGATAAAAAGACGCAGAAGGTTATTTAAATTAATAATAAAGCCCGTTTTATTTCCAATCATGACAAAAAAAAATATAATTACAGCTTAGATTATTTTACATTTTTTTTCTTTTACTTGTTATTCTATATCCTAGCTACCTTCAGTACCGTCGATCGGAACCCCTTCACGGGTAAAAGCCTCCTCTGTATATGGCTCTCTTTCGTTTTTTAAATTATATACAAGTAAATAAACAAATTTATAGTATTATTAATTAGGTTAGGTTTTTTATATAACTGTGGGCAAACGGGCAGGAGTCTCACCTGATGTTCAGGGATACTCACATTGCTAGAGGGCTCGCAAGTACGTTCTCCTTTTAAGAATTGGTAGCCACCTTTCTTAAAGAATTCTAAGTGGAATTGGTTAGGTAGTAGCTATCCAGTAAGTCGTGGATACCCTAAAAACCTAGTCAATCGATTTTGATGACACTTTTTTAACTGGACAAAGGATATTTCTACTTAAATATTATTTAATTCCTTTAACACATATATAGTTACACATACTTAATCTAAATTATACAGTTGATTTATATATAGACATAAATGTATTTACCTCACACAGTGCTTAACTATGCAAAGTACGTAATTGTAAAACACCCTATATTAGAAACAACTGCACCAAACATAAGATAATAACAATAAAACTCTTCGAAAAAACGCATTAAAATTCCCAGTTAATTGCTCCTAATTTACGGTTTAAATTAACCTCACGTTAACACGGTTAAAGCGGGCCGAGTTAATTTGTTAGTTAAACTGTATCCGGTATGACAAGCAGTTATTTTTATTAAACCTAATCTTAATTATAGATAGTTATAATCACAATGATGTTATAATTTATTTAATTTTGGTAATTATAATGTTTTTGACGTTTGACGCGCTTTTGATTATTGTTTGGAGATATGACTTAATATTATTCTTAAGGTTTTTATAGTTTTAATAAATTTTGACCTTGCTGTCTTACAAAACAGCTGTATTTGAACATAGTACTAAAGTATATGGAATCTAGTGGTTAGTGATACACAACTCTTGGACCGTGTATTCGCGTTCTGTGAAAACATTCCGAGGAAACCAGCATGTATTAGACACAATCTATATATCAGGTACAGAAGACGTAAACTTCTTCTTTTCTAAAAAAATCTATAAAACAGAGGAGAGTTTAGTCCTGTAAAGACAAATTCAATTCGCTGTCTTGCAAATCTGAGCAGTCAGACAGAAAGCGTATTCAAACTAAAAATAAATCCTGTGGCCTTTGATCCCGGCTTTGCGCGTAAGGAACGCCTAACCAATAAAGCAAAAAACCTTGCCATATTGCGGAACAATAGTAACTAATTACTTCTAATGGCAACAATCTTAAAGATGTCAAGTCATCTGTTAAGTGAGGTGTGTCGATTGGATTTGTTCTAATGCTTGGATAGAAATTATTGTAAGCCGCAGAAAATGTATTGTAATAAAGCCTTATTTTATTTCCATGTACTTAATTTACACATCAAGTATTGTAGTTACTTATAGCTAAATGTTAGTAGCCTGTGGATATGAACCTCCTCCAACTCTTTCGATATGGCTCTATCTTCGACAATAGTCTCCCAGTCTTTTCCTGATTCTATTAAGTCATCAGCCCACCGTCTTTTTGGCCTACCCACCTTTCTTTTCCCGAGTGGTCCCAATTTTTATCTGTATACTCAGTGTTGCTATCTTAGTCAATTGAGCGCTCCCATAGCAGCTTATGTTATTGGTTGGGATTTACGTGGCGTACATAGAAAAATATTTTGCTTTAAAATCCAATATTCATGTTCACTCGAAACCGTGTCAAAATGTCAAAACAAAAGAAATATATCTTCCGGGCTTACACAACCGGTTATAAAGTAGGCTTAAAACCGTTAGATTGTTATCTTAAAATGACCCTTATCTACCTATATTGTGGCATGCAATCATGTTTACATAGTTTAAAAAAACGGTAAAAATCGAGCCGAATTATCGCTTTCACTCTGCATACGTTAAGCGTATAAATATTTATAAAACCCGGGGCTAGTTATCAATGAACATCTTTTCATTTAATATGTAAATTGTTGGTAGCACCTTATAAGTGTAGAGCGCGGATAGTGCGCATTAGTTTCTATAAAAGTCTCTAAAAAAAGCTTTATCGACAGAATAACATCAATGGGATATCCAACATACCACAGTATCTTGAGAATACTAGTACTAGTTTATATATCATATATAGTATTCAGGGATTAATAGGGGACTGGACAGACGTCATGAATAACAAACTACTTTTTTATTGAATTGATATATGCTTATATCAATTCAATAAAACTCTTTCTTCCATTAAATAACTTTAATAAAAAATATTAAATATTACCTTTACGCTCGCCAACCGCGCTCTAGCTGCTTAAGGGTAGCCAAATCATTTGGTTACCAATATTTGTATGTAAATTTAATTAATTTATTCCGTCAGACGGCTAGTATTGATGGATTTTGTGTCGTTACCTAATCGTGAATGAGTTTTACATGTTTCGATAGTTATATGTATCACGCTCTTAATTAGATTCTAGTTCGTTTTTTTGCTATAATTGATGTGTATGTGTATTAAATTTGTGAAGTCATTATTGTATTTTTAAGCATATATGTTGTTTTAGGTCTAAAAACTATAGTGATAGTGAATTAGTAGTTGAAGCTAACAATTATTCGGTTAAAGTATTATTTTACTGTTGTTTAAACCCTAAGTTAATTAATTAATTTAATAATATATTGTAGTTATTATATTATATTTTTTAAGGTTTTTAGTTTTAGGTTCATTGTTCTCGTGTTTATAAAATGGTTATTAACATGATATTAGGTACATTAAAGAAAATAAATGTATTATGTCTAATATTAATTTTGTTGATTTGATTGTGTCGATATATGTTAATTAACAATTGCTTGAATTTATGACTATGTCATAGAAATTAACAATGAAACAGAGACAAAATAATTTATGAAAATAAATAAGCTTTCATTCAAACTCTTACTAAATATAGGTGACTCATATTGTAACTAATTTTAAAGAAAGTTTATAATTTTTATATAAGACTTTATAAATCTTTCAAAAAGTGTTTTATATAAATAAAGTATAACCTCGATCCTTGTTTTTATTCACTCGATAGAAGAGGGATCATGTGTCTCTTTCAGAAAATATTAATCAGTTTTGAATAGTTATTTGGATTTACGGGACTGAGATTGGAATCCCAAATGTCACTTTACGTACCCCCAGAAATCAAACATTATTATTATATTTTTTTATATAACACGGAGCTCGAGGCTCACCTGATGTTATGTGATACAACCCATGGACATATTGAAAGAAAGCTCGCAAGTGCGTTGCCGGCCTTGCATTTAGTCTCCTTTGTAACAAAAAAAATACCGACTCCTATTAAAAGTATTGAATAACAATATTTATTTGTAACGATTTTGTATTACCAATATAATTTAATGAATTAAGTGTTCATTACTTTATTTATATAAAAGGGCTATGAAGATTTTAGGCTATTCTTGAATGTTCCAAAACCCTTTGTTCTTTGTTCATATTAAATCTAAAAACGGTTCATCCACATGGATTATTAAATCATCAACTTAAACAAACATGATACAGCTGACGAGCTTTAGATATTCATAACACATTTCAAATATTCCTTTGTAATGTTTACCTACGCCACAACAAAAGGTGGATAAATAGAAGTGTTAGCAGGAATCGAGTGGAGAAAGAAGGCCATGAACAGAGATATTTGGAAAAAGCTGGAGGAGGCCTTTACTTGTAAATAGGTTCCGAACAAGGGTACTAAAAGAAGCTAGAAGAAAAGAGCTGTATTCTACTTTTTTAATGATTGGAAATTAAACGGATTTTTTATCATCATTATTGTATGTATTTTTATATTAAGTAGTTTGGTGTTTCGAGTTCGACATTGTATTTTTTTTAATTAATTATTTATTGGGTGGTCTCGAAGAAACTTCTATTAGCAAGAAGACCGCCCATTTACATCCTTTATCCTTATTTATTTTAGTTTTCTCCTGTTTTGTGTGTGATGTAAAAGTGTTATTATATTCAGTGAATATTCTAAAAACTGTCTCATTAACCAGATTATATGATTCTAATTCTATGGGATCATTTGATGTCGATTACCCCACGGACGGATCTATATTTGAATAAACATAAAAATATATGTCGAATTGAAAACATTCAGTTTATTGAACTCGATAAAAAATGGCGTCTGAGCAACATATAAAGATATAAAGAGCCATATAGCACAGTCAGACAGATAAAATGTCTAAGAAAAGGCTGGTGAAAATAGAATTAATTAGGGTCTCAACAGGTGGTTCAGATAACTCGCTTACGACGGAGGTTGTTAATAATTACATTTTCACTCTCATTCCTGAATGCCTCAGGGATGATGTGGGAATATTGGATTCGGTATGTTTAAGTTATTTTTTTTTTATAGTTAACTAACTATATCTACTAACTAATTATATGAAATCAGCATGCTAGAATAGTTAAACACTGATTTAGTAGGATTTAATTAGTAGTTTTTCTTAAATCTTTAAGTTATCCATCGTCCATCTGAAACGATAGATTAACTTATATCAAAAGATGCAAGTGAGCATGCTAGAATAGTTAACAACTAATTTAGTAGTATTTTATAAGTATTTTTTTCTTAAATCGTTAAGTAATTCATCGTCCATCTAAATCGAAAGATTAACTAATTATATCAAAAGATGCAAGTAAGCATACTAGAATAGTTAACCACTGATTTAGTAGTATTTTATAAGTAGTTTTTTCTTAAATCGTTAAGTTATTCATCGTCCATCTAAATCGAAAGATTAACTAATTATATCAAAAGATGCAAGTAAGCATGCACTGACTGACAGACTACACACAGTAGTTAACAACTGATTCATTAGTATTTTGTAAGTAGTTTTTTTTTATATTGTTAAATTATCTCTTCGCTCTCAGTCGATAGATCAACTATTTATATAAGATATAAGCATAAACGAAGCATATATATGACACTCCGACGAATAAGTTTCTCCATCGGCCTCTATGGGCTTTAATAAATCTTTACCACATCCAACTTATTGCCATCCCGCCTAACGCTTTCTTTTTTGTCCTGATTCCCCCCTCCCACTCGTAATTAGTGATTAGTCTGCTTCTGATTACCGCTAATGGTCTGAGAAGATGCTACTGGCAGTGTAATACGAAATTAAATAAAATACACTTTTTATTACAACTTTACTAGAATGCTGCTATTTGGAGAAGTATTAAAAAAAAGAAGGGCTTTAAAAGTATTTTATTTAAATGGTTTTAAACTAAACCTTTTGTGTTAAAAAACCTAGTGTAGAGAATATAAGTGCAAGTGCGGTATCTCGGACACACCAAATCTTGTCTAATCATTGTAGAACACTAAGACTGTTAATCAATTACCTTAGTTTAAACTATTTATTAGTATTGTAGAAAAATAAGTCAACAGTATATTACTTACTTACTTACTAGCCATAATTATTAAATAGAATAGATTGTAATTCATGTGAAGTCGCTGTCTTTTTGTGTGAACTTTATAATTAAAAAATAAAATTGTACTTAGTTCCTAGGATCAGATTGAAATGACCATCAAGAAGAAACTCAGTTACCTATTAGAAACATTGAAGTAATGAGAAAATATTGCTAATTCATATTAAAGGCGATACCTAAATTCAACGTAATCAGTGATTTGGTTATGTAATAAAAATATACGACTTATTAGTATTTTCAAATTTATTTGAAGTGTGTGTGTTAATACTAATTCGACTACTATAAATTCTACGGCCGTTCGTTTTACTTTCACACCTGAACAACCTGAATCGAGAGAGTAAACTAAGACAGATACCCTGCTGTTGGCTACTGATTACATTGTATCTGGTCTATGATGAACAATTTACCATAAAATACTTATAAATGAGTACTTTTAGGTTTTTTTACATATATAACACACATCGATGCCCATTTGACTGCTGATCACGAGGTCAAACTCTTTTGGTGTTGTCACTTGAAACTTGGGGTTTGAACACCCCTTTGCCTTGAGCATTTATACATGTATTACCTGTAAAAGTAAGACACTTTTATACAAACCACAGCGGTTTTCTAATGTAACTTATTATGATTGTATTATATTATTTTGTAAAATAAAGAAATTAAAAAAAAAACTTAATTATCTCTCGTAAATGGTCAGTTTTAATAGGGACTGAAGCCCAATTATTAATGTTTCTAATTGTTTCAGCATAACAGGACGATTTCTGGCCAGCGATAAGACGTCATGGCATAAACAAATGAACACAGCAGTTCAACGCAGACTTAAAAACAAATATTACTCAAATATGCAATATGAAATGTACAGCAATATTCTCTGTATCACGCTACATTAGTGAGTTGGTGACGAAATTTATGGCGCCATTTGTAAAATTTATGACAACGGCGAAATGAGGGGTGTACCCCCGTTGCTATATTCTTTCCTCGAGTAATCATTTCTTGAAGTATCCATATAAGATGATTGTGATATAAGATTTTGAAGTGTAAGAATGTTGAAAACCTGAAGCATTTTTACTTATTACAAAAAACATAATAAGCAAGTAGAATTTCAAAATTCGAAAACAATATTATATTTCTTATTATAAAAGGATATAAGGATATAATACACATATCGAGGAATATATTAAAAACACAATACAATACAACAAACAATAAAACAAATAGCGGAATAATCCCTACTTGATTGATTTCCTGAGACACTTATATATATATAGACACGTATACATTTTAAATTATTCTTAAGAAACTGTACCTAATCTTAAATATATCTAGTTATCTGTATCTGTAGTATGTAGGTAAATATCTTTTTTTTTCAGTTACTATGTATCAGAAACCCTGTCCGATAATCCGGTGGAATTAAATTAAGACTAAAAAACCCTATTTGAGTTAAGTTGTTTTTAGTGACATTTTTATTTATTTTATTTTTCAATGTAATCTGTTTTGTCTCTGTGTCTACGGCTGTTTTTAATTATAACAAGAATCAGCTATTAAAAAGTTCACTCACATCAGAGGTCGGCAATGCATTCATTGACTAATGATGTGTGTACATGGATTGCGGTAGTTGCTGGAATCAAAAACAGAGCCTTGAACCACGCCTGTGACATTAAGGACTATTTCGACGAAATAAAAAGATTTATATTACATGACTTGTGTTTCACTTTACAAAGGAACGCACCGGAAAATAATTTTACGATCGTTAAGCCATGAGTCATCTTTATTTTAATGCCTTTTGCGATATCAAAGTGGGCAAGTGTAGGATTTTATATCGCGAATACCTTTCAATGTTACACAGGAACAAAGCGGCTAAGTATGTTAATCTGTGTAAGCGATAATATTATTTTACTAACGTATTGTTTGCAGAGTTTTTTTTTACTAAATAATCCTAAAGACATACCGACCTATCCCAGAGTTTCATGTTCACTGTCGAAGTGTCATAAGGAATTTTCATCAATATCCGTTTATTTTCTGACTGCTTATTGCTGTTTTCTTTGCTGCGCTGCTAGCAACTGCTATAAAGGAATTTCTGATTGAGGACTTTGTATCCATCATGAAATGAGGACACTTAAGGAGAGCAGTGTTTGTCTTCATGAGCGATATTACTTAGTAAACTAGCTGTTGTGGTCTCTGGCAGAATGACCACCGCTGTGTCTGCTCCTCAGCATCATGCTAATCCAAGGGGCAGTTAATTACAACCACAGCAGACACGCATTACACACTTAAAACCTTGTTCTTTAAGGGAAGAAGGAAGGAAAAAAATTGTTATCTCTCATTATTTTTTTATTCTTTTCTATGATTATTGTTATTATGTGTGTGTGTTTTTGTTAGTAATAAATGTTATATCTATGTAGTATCAGACACTGCTAGTTTAATTCTTGCTGTATAGAACAAAAGAACACGACCAAAATAAGTATCATCCTAAGCTAGTAAGCCAAAACAGGTACCGCTGGATAAACAGTGGAAGAGGACTCGCTTTAACAGAAAGCAAAACAGGCATTGGACAGGGGACGGCGGAAGTGTCTCATCTTGGAGGCCAAGATATATTTTGGGAACAAGCCCTTCCTCAATGTTATTAGGACTATCAACGTTCAGAGTGAGAGCGCCATAAACACTTGCTCATCTCGATTTTAGAACGGACAATGGGCAAGAGGCTCATCTGATGTTAAGTGAAACTGCCGTCCATGGACACTCTCAATGCCATAAGGCTCGTGAGTGTGTTGCCGGCCTTTAAGTTTATTTCATTGAGGGTCAGGTGGTAAGCTTGACACATTATTGTTTTCGTAGTTCGTCAAAATATTATTTCTAGATATATCTTTATAGCTTTAAGTACTAGACAGGGCTTATAGGAAAATGTTTTCCCGTCCTTTGTTCTGGAGCAAGATACAGTCGCTTCACACATGAATGCATCCCTTTTTAATCCCGAGATCTTCTTCAGACTTACTTAAGGGTCAGATGAGTTTTTTATTAAGGGCAAGTTGTTTGAAGATTCATCTAAAATAGTTTTGAAATGTTTGTTTAAAACATTTATTGCACTGGCTGATTAGTTTTTTTGCAATGACCATAGAACACAAGCTGTGTTTGGTGGTTAAAGCATATGGCGCCATGTAAGTGTGAATAAAGGGTATGTTATAGTAAGTGGCAGTGTTTCAACCCTGAGGTCGTGCGTTCGATTCAGGGCTCTGCACCATTAGATCTCTATTACATGATCTATATATCAATGTGCGCAATTAACACTTGCTCGTACCTCTTAGACCCAAGAAATTGGACGTCACACAAGGCGCAACACCTATTTGCCTGTTAAATTTAAATATCAAGAATTAGATATAGAAATCTGAAGCCACTCAGAAGTTGAAACGCCACTCTTATTTTTAGTATGACACAGGTTTCTTTTTTCGATCTATTCCCCTGCCATAGTGTCCAGACGCGTTACTTCGTCTCTTATATTTTTTTACTAAAAAGATACATTAAGTGGCACGTTAGATGGGAACACTTAGTTTGATAGTTAATTATAATAATTATACTTTCCACGGTATTAAAATTATCATTATCAGTTGGATTACGTTAATTGTAAATTAAATAAATTAATGTATATTAAGAAATACAAGATCAAGATCAATATCAGAAATTATTATCAGTTTCACACTTCTTAATCTAAATTAAAATCCTGATTTAATCTCTCAGTGTAATAAGACGAAATTTATTAAACTTTCGTTTATAATAAAGCTCTTTAAAATAAAATATTTCCAATTTAGAAACTATTTCATAATCTCAGCTCAAAGCTTACAAGAACGTCAAAGCTTGGGACATCGGCCGTCGGCGCTTTGATCTCGCCGCCCGACGGAAAATGTCTATGGACGATTTAAATGTTAATAAACTATTATTTTTAATTTCTAATTAAAGATATACGTTCTTCATTCATTTATTTATTATTATAAAGTAAAAGTAAAACGAGGTAGGTAATAAGGTATTTTACCTACCTTATACTTGAAAGCTTGGACATTTGAATGTCCCGACAAAATTCCAAAATTGTGGTTGCAATATGTGTATACATGAATCAAATAAGATAAAATAAAAAATAATTCTAATTAGTTAGGATCTTGGTTCTACTGCCTATTATAACCAAAACCATAAACCGAAAATATATGTTAAAATAACATTAATCTAGAAGCAAGAAATATCTATAAATTACGAGAAATTCATATATCAGTATTACCTACTTTAAAGATAAGATAAATGTGAAATAATATAACTCCCTATCAATGATCTCTAATCAATAAAAAATGCAGACTAAAAATACTAGGCAATTAGAAACAACATGGCTTACAACAGAACTCTCTAAAAGCACTATCAAGAAAGAGGCGTCCAGTTCTATTTTTAAAAGTTATTGAAAACTATTGGAAGAATCCTTTGACCTAATTTCCGAGTGCCAGGGTGTAAGAACTGGGGTGAAAGTTCAGTGCTGGTCAAGGTGAAGGCGACGCCCATTAACGTCTTTACTTAGAACAACTCTCGCCGTCTTAAGATTCTTACCACAATTGAACAGTCTTGATACTTGATAATATCAAGTGGGTCTTCATACTTAGTGAGAAATTAAAAGTATTAGTAATTTTACTAGTGATGCATCACAGTATGCAGTGTTTAGACTTAGACGTTTAGATAGGCTCTAAGGGTTAGATTCAGAAACGAAAAGCTGAGTGTGACTCGCGTATGCCATGTTGGTAAGTCTGGTTTTTGGATCATACACCAAGATTATTCTTTGTTTGTATTTAGCGAAACTTTCAATACAGCTTTGTTCTTTTGAAGACAATACAACATGTCATAACTGTCAAAGCAGTGTTGGCCTTGTGGCTTCAGCTTGCAACTCTCATCCCTGAGGTCGTAGGTTCTATCCCCGGCTGTGCACCAATTGATATGTGCGCATTTAACATTCATTTGAACGGTGAAGGAAAACATCCTGAGGAAACCAGCCCTAGACCCAAAAAGTAGACGGCGTGTGTCAGGCACAGGAGGCTGATCACTTACGCGCCTATTGACAAACGATCATGAAATAGTTACTTAAATCTGAGGCCCAGACTAAAAAGGTTATAGGACAACTTGTAATATTACTTGCGTAAAATTATTGATCATGAATTAGCTTTCGAGTACAGTACAAATGAAAAGCTTTTAATAAATCAAATAAATGCAAGATTTCATCGCATTGTTATCTAGTATCAAAATCATACCGTCGCAGAATATAAAGTTAGCTAAGTAATAAGATAATGAAGAAGCGGGGTTGGGATACGAATTAAAACGGGAGTGCGCGTCATTGTAGCGGGACTGCGAGCGTAATTCGAGCGGGTAAGGTTATGGATGATCGATGTATTAGGGGTTTTTGAATTTAGAATGTGATTTAAAAAATACTAAGTTAAATTTATACCTTCAAGTTTTGACGTTATTTTAAATGATTAGGAAATATTTATGTCACCGTAAAATTGTAAAAACCGTTAGATTGTAATCTATCTCGCGAGATTGTAAACTGTCGAAAGATAGCGAACCACAACGAACTGCTTACAAATTAACGTATTATTATTCGGTAGTTATATGAAATTGTTGGGAAGTAAAATTAATCTGTAATTGACCAAAGAAGTTTGAATGATAACTAAGTAAGTGTAGTACAATCTACCGAATAATAATACGTTAAATTGTAAGCAGTACGCTGAGGTTCACAATCTTTCGACAGTTTATAATCTCGCGAGATAGATTACAATCTAACGGTGTTTACAATTTTACGTTAACATTTACACTGTCAACGGTATAGTATAAATAGCAATTAATGTATCACAAATGTTTCATGGCATTCCCACCCTTCGGTTTATGCTAATTAAGTCCAAAACTGTTTGACAAAAATTAAAACGATCGGATATACTATCGTTTCTTCTGACGTACTTTACTCCTTGTTTATTTAATGAGTGAAAGACGACCTCGTTATGACGTCACAGCGTCTTGGAATGAAAAGGATGGCGAATTTAATTTGTATATAAATGCGAAAGGGACAGATGAAATCAGCTGATTCTCAATGAATCTTAAGGTTGCCTAATGAAATTGAAACGTGTCAGTGCACTTTGGAAGAATCACACCCAGCGTTTAAAAGTTTTCTTTCTTTGGACTCAATTTGATTTAATTTAACTTAGTAAATTAGGTGAGTCACAGAGAGATTTATGTAGATGATTAATATTTTAATCCTGGCATAAGTTAATATATTGTAATCATTTTTTAAGTTTTTTTTTTATTAGAACAGGTGGCAAACGGGCAGGAGGCTCACCTGATGTTAAGTGATACTGCCGCCCATGGACACTCAATGCCAGAGGGCTCGCGAGTGCGTTGCCGGCCTTTTAAGAATTTGTACGCTCTTTTCTTGAAGGACCCTAAGTCGAATTCGTTCGGAAATACTTCTGTGGGCAGCTGGTTCCACAAAGTGGTGGTGCGCGGCAAAAACTGTCTTGAAAAACGCTCAGTTCACGGCGGACGTCGAGGTTTAAGTGCACTTTTGCATCTGTTTTATTGATGAGACTGAGAACAAATATACATATAAGATATAAAATAACTATTTCTAGTAAGAATTCTCTTGCGTGTACACTATACGATTAAAAAACCTTTAGGTGTTGGTCTTCAGGGACTCGCTCCAGTCGTTTTACAAGGCAAGGAAAGTAATCAATAGGCTATTACAATCTTTGGTCTTCATACGTCTTTAACCTATGCCCATAAATTTGCATTAGGGTTCACCGCTTACATAATTAGTACTCACTCCAGTAGGAAACAAATTCGCTCCTAACGAGATTTGAAACCAGGCGTCAGTCATTTACTACTTAGCAACTTATTACGATAGAGTGATCACATGTATATTTATTATTAGCTGTGTTACTCTTATAAAAAAATATCTTATCTGTGACACAATTTAAGGACACTTCTATAATTATAACTTGTATCCATATATATTTCTTGACATTTCTTGTATTTGTGTGATAAGAGCAATGTTGTATTGTCTTTACACATTTAAATAAAAAAACTTTTTAACCGGATTAATGTTATGTATTATTATAAAAATAGATGCAATAATATCCCAATTAAAATCTCAAGATAAGCAATCCGCGAAAATAGCGGACAGCGTGAGCCATTTCTGCCAAAAGCCCTCCATCTTTAAGTCGATACCAACTCCGGGGAAATAAATACAGATAATGCAACTTTTTCTACTGCTGTGATACTTTTTTTTTGACATCTAACACCTTTTGTCTTCAGTCACCGTGACGCTAAAAGCACGCGAAACGTCGGTTAAATTTAAAATTATGTTAAATAATTGTAAATTTATAATAATACATAACATTAATCCGGTTAAAAAGATTTTTCTTTAAGAGCAATGTTGGCCTAGTGGCTTAAGCGTGACGCACAAACCTGAGTTCATGGGTTCCAATCACGTCCGCCAATGCATTTTTTCTTTTGCTTGTTGCTACGATGAAGGCAAGTCTTTGATGTTTGAACTTAAGCCGAAAAGCCGGCCACGATTATTATTTATAGATGCAATAATTTTCAAAATATATTAGAACTTTCAAATCGAGTTCCCCATTCTAATAAGTCTTAGAACTTTGTTCCCCGCCTAATAAGAACTCAGACTTAATAATTTCCAATGGCAAACTCAACCTTTCACAAATATCCAATTGGAGTTTCGTATAAGCAATAAATAAGAGGAAAAGGCTTTCCAGACGGTGCTCGGGAAAGGAAAAATAGGCGAAAAAGGGAAAAAGGCAACGGATCGAAGTCTTTTCGTCCGCCGGATCCAATAATCCACCCGTCTGTCCGCTCGCCTAATGTGATCGTAGCCTAATGAAAAACGCTTTGCACTATCTATAGTACACGCTCAATTGTGCTTAGTAAAGCAAAGTATTTGCTCTTAATTTACGTGGACTAAAGAAGTTGAAGATCCTGTCTAATAGGACTCGGACTGGCACATTTCGATAAATTATTTCTAATTGATATACTATATCGATAAATATGAGCGTTTATTCAATTGACTCAAAAAAAATTCTGGGCTCGTTCGACTGTCGATTTTGTACTTATAAGAAATGTAATAGTGAGAATTAATAAAGACCTTCTCTTGTAGAACTCGGTACATTGTCGAGGATTATTCCAGAAAGTATTAAGTCAAAAACTGTGCGCATTCGAGTATAAACGAATCGAGAGTACTATTTCGAATATAATCGACAGATATAAAAGATATATATATTATAAAAGATACAATTTACACCGACAAATTTGGCACTAGGAAGGAAGGTTGGTAGGAATTCTGATGAGTTTTATTAACCATCAATACGACCACAGATAAGCTATTAACTATTCACTGATAAAGCCAGAATAAATATTAATCTATTGTCAATGGTAAAAATTTAGCAAATCACAATAATGTTATCGATTGAAATAATATGCGTTTTTTATTGGATTATTCCGGTCTGCAATCTTTATTGGATTCTAATTTTTAATCTTGCGTGGACTATAAATAGGGCACTTAGCCTCGCGAATGTTAAAAAAGAAATCCTGAAATGGGTTTATATTGGTAACGAAATCAACATAAATTTAAAATAAATAAAACCATTATTGTCAAATGTGTACCAGGCATTTTATAATATTAAATAAATAAAATTACTTGTTATAATTTAGAGTTTGATTATTAACTATTATAAATTGTATACTATAATGGTTTTTTATCGTATAAGAAATGTCAGACAAAGACAAACAAGACAACAACAACCCATGACGCCACAGACCACACATCATCAATAATGTCCAATCTTGTCAAATATTAGAGGTCTTGTCAACTGTCAAATTAGATTAATTTCTAGTGTATGTGAATCGATTTCTGTGAGCTTAAGTTTGCAATAAGAAAAATTGCTTAGCCTTTGGACTGTTACCTCGATCTTCGTTCTTCTTAAACACCAAATTTTAGTATCTCGTATCAATAGAGCCAGAACAAAACAATCAAAAGCATTCCTTGATAACTGGACTAGATATACCAAGGAATTTTTAATTCGATTTTAGGATTTTAAAATAAGGATTATTTGTAAAACATTATGTTACGCGACCAAAAATCTTTTAATTAGGGCTGCGACGGTAAAAATTATACTCGAAGCGAGTTTTTCACCCTTTCTGAAGTACCAGCCGCTAATGAGACCCCCTCGAAATGTCTGCCAACTCGAAAATGTTTTCACGTATACTCATAATTAATGTTTACGTAAAAATTACATAACAAATTCATGAAATAATTGCGATCTGATATCTAACACATAACTTTCCTAAGTGATTTTGAAACTGTTCGAACCCCATACACCAATTGTTATTTATCTTGCTCTCATGATGATATGAAGGTTAATGAGAAATAACATAGTCGAAACTATGACTCTGGTTGATCAGAATCTAATAGGTTTTTGACATTCGGAAGCGGAGTGAAAATTTGACATATAAGAATCTGAATTCCTAAGTCAAAAACGTGTGTCAGATATGTCATTTATTTATTTTCCTATAATATTGCCTATCCGTGTCCCATTAGAGAAGAGTACCTAGTAATGGTGAACCCAGGAGTCCTAGGTTTAATTCCGTCGATAATTTGAATATAACAGACTTATTTTTATACTAAATACTTATTTTCCTATAATATGGCACTTTGCCTATAAAAACAAGGCAGAAATAATGTCCCATTAGAAAACAGTGGTATTGGTGAACGCAGAAGTTCTAAGTTTGATTTCCTTGATAATATCAATGTGACTGAGTCATTTTTATATTAAATTGTTCTCAATTAAATTAATAAGCAGGATTACCTGCTACTACAAATATATCTATTATATAATGTCTGTAATATTAAATAATAAATCATGAGACTTCACAATCACAATCTCATAGTTAATTAGAGTTATTAAAGTCATTTCAAGTCATATTAGAATGTTTTGTTGAGACAAGTAACTAGTATTATTTTTCTATTTTAGTTCTAGAATTTAATCAAGTAAGTCGTCTATATTCTGAGTCAAATAAATTATATTTCAACTTAGTTATGTAATAACAATGTATATTTATATTCCTTAAACGTATTTTCATCATTTTAATATCATTAAATTGAAAGACGCCCTTCTCCACATTTCCAAATTGACATTTACGTACACAGCTAATTTAAAACTCGAAAAACACATTACACGCAACGAGAAAATTCCCTAAAACTTATCTGCGGAAAGCCACCGTACAATCCATCATCATTATGCCAAAACTCGGCGAAATTCAATAAAAAAAACTTTCTTGTCCAGCCCCATCTAGCGGCGGTGGCGCGAACTACGTCCCTACCCAGGGGGTTGCCACCCCACGTTGTATCCCTTTTTTCCTTATCCACACCCTTATACCTGAGCTTTCTTTATCCGGAGTCAAACTTTTTACATCCATCTCGCTCTCACTCACCAGAACCTTCGCTCGTGACAACGGGCCGTCTATCCTTTTCTGACGTAAAGAAAAAATCTCTAAAAATGAAAGTACTCGGGGCCGTTAGACATATTGTGGGGTAATGTTTCATATGCGGAGGGGTGCGTACAAAAAATGCACCCCAGCAGTGGCTGAACTTTCCTTTAGATATATACATTTCCAATTCCGATAACAAAGCGTAATTTCGCCGCCATATTTTTTCCTTTTGTTCGCGTTTTCTTGATATAATTGTGATCCGTTTTCACAATTTTCAAAGGCCTCTGTATCTGAAACCATACTTCTGTCCCGATGTTCTTACGCTCCGATGATTAAAGGAGCATTCGTTAAAAATATTAATCTTAGGGTGTTCATTGAACTTTAGCTACGGAAATCTTCATTGCTAATTTTGTATCTGCAAAGTGAGTAGCGGTGAAGATTACATAAATTTTTGTGATTTGTTTATTACCGACAGAACAATTACATAACGTATTAGTTGTTTTTATAATAAGTTTAATATTATTAATATATGATAAATTTGAGCCCTGCTAAAAAATAATAAGGTCATAAAAAGGTCATTTTAAATGAGTTAATACAATAAATACATTTTATATTTAAATAAATCCAATTTCTTTACGATGTTTTTGTAAGACTCCATAAAAAGGTTAAATAAATAGTTTTCAAACCTAACTGGTTTTAATACTAAATCTAATATATAAAATTCTCGTGACGCGGTGTTTGCAGTTAAACTCCTCCGAAACGGCATGACCGATTCTCATGAAATTTTGTGTGCATATTGGGTATGTCTGAGAATCGGACAACATCTTTTTCTTCCCCCTTAATGTTAAGGGTAGTCCACCCCTAAATTATTTTTTTGTAATTTTTAGATAATTATTTTATTTTTTATTTTTTTATGATACAGCATTAAAAAATACATACAACCCCTAATTTTCACCCCTCTACAATAAACCCCTATTTTTTATTATAAATGGCAAAACGGCGTTTGCCGGATCAGCTAGTACCTACTCTATAATATTTAACCCGATTCAAAAATTCTTTCACAACGAATATTACAATGAACGGACGTCACGGACTATATTTCCAAAATAATAAAAAGCTTTTTTTTAAATATTCGTACTCATTTTAATTGGCAATATACAAAAAGTATGTATTAAATTTGCAAGCTTATGTCTAATCAATAAAATAAAATTGAGCCAGTGTCTCAAGCCAAAAATAAAAAATACTAATAAAATAAATAACACGAATTTATACCATTCACATCACAATATTTAACTTGCAGACTGCCAATTAATACAAAAACCAATACGAACATACAAACATATTAATCACATTCCTGTTTCTTCGTTGAAATACCTCAGCCATGTAGGTATTTTAATGATTAAAATGTGCTTCAATTAAGTATATGTAATTAATGTGAATATTTAGCGGATTGCCGCTTTGATAAAATTGTTGATTACCGCCCGCGTGCCTAACAACATCTTCATTATTTTCTACTTCATTAAATACATAAATTAAAAAGTTTGTAGTCGGATTGACAAATATTACCTCATCTGAGATGTTTATCTTGTGAAAAGGATGGTGACAGATGACTCTTGAAAAACACCAAGCGAACTGAGAAGTGGAGTAAAACATTAATAATTTGGTACCCAAAATCTGGAAAACGGAAAACAGCCCTGCGATTCTGTAACTCACTTTTCGAACTCACACAGCGGTTTTCGCATCGGCGGTCGCTCTCAAATCAGTCGTGAAGCAGTCAATTTATGATTTGGCATTCTGAAAAGGTGGGAGCTTGTAGTTTATTGTTTATCAGAATGCCAAATCATAAAATGACTGCTTCACGACTGATTTGAGAGCGACCGCCGATGCGAAAACCGCTGTGTGAGTTACAGAATCGCAGGGCAGATATACAGTATGAGGAGATGCTATTAAACAGGACGCGGGTTTTCAAGAGATAAGGGCAGTAAGGTCTGGCCTTTGTCGGGTTGCGATGAAATTAAAATTTGGTTATAATAATAAACCCTATTTATTTCCAATCTTTACAAATATTGAATATATAGTTAAGATTTGCTAACTTCCTTCTGTGCCATTGATCGGAACACCTTCACGGGTAAAGACCTCCAGCTTTTTCCAATCATGGCTTTCTTTCATCATTTGTTTCCTAACGCTTCAATATATTCTATCCGTCTATAGGGGGCCTCCTCTTTCTTCTCCTTGGTCCTAAGTGGAAGAAGGTTTGGTTGAATATATACACTAATTTTACATTGTGATGTATACAAAATTATTAGTATTCTTTGACTGACATAAACACGAATTTTAGTAACAATTAAATCTATTTTAAGGACAGTATTGGACAGATATGTAGCGGAAGATTGGTGTACTGTTGATCCAACCTAAAGAGAGGATCCTCAGTCTAACCTCAGAGTGGTCCGAAGGCCCCAATGGTTAACGTTGTATATATCCTTAGTCGGAATAGCTACGTTAGCGCGTTTCATTGTATGACGTTATCACATTGAGGTGCACAAATTGTAGGTATCGTTACAAGATATTAGAATCATGTAAAATCTGGATGTTACATTCGTTTGGCTCTATTTCCTTTTGTTTCTTTGTTGTATCCCACAAAGCTACACAATAGACTGAGTTAGTTTTAATGTTATAAGTTAAAAAAACGGGTGTGTACTTATGTACACGCGTTAGAAGTTATACTTCTTTGGCGTAACAAGATAAAAATATTTTCCAAAATTTTATCTTTCAACGAAACTAACAAGAGAAAAAATTTACTCTCAAACTTTTTCCCTAACGCGCCAAAAGAAGTATAACTTCAAAAAAAAATGTTGACTATAGCTAACTTCAGGGTGTCGGTTTTTTGTGACGGAGTGCGAGCGCATCGTTAAAATTAACTCTCATTATTTTTCGCTAACGCGCCAAAAGAAGTATGCCTTCGAAAATCTTTTACTGTTCAACTAGTGTTAGTTGTACACAGAAAAGAATTCTTTGACATAGCCAAATATAATAGATATGTATATACAGGAATTGTAACCAATTTGTGTTCTTCAATCACATATTTTTTTTTATAATTGAAAATAAAAACATATATGTGCTTGGCCATGGTAGTGACGTTTTCATCCGTGATAATTCGGACGTAGCGTCCCGCAATAAAGGGATTATCCATTATTTTGTCAGTCTTCTATCTCATAGAACTCACTCAGTTTTCATAACTGCCTTGCGATTCTGTAACTCACTTTTCGAACTCACACAGCGGTTTTTGCAGCGGCGGTCGCGCTCAAATCAGTCGTAAAGCAGTCATTTTACGATTTAGCATTCTGATAAACAATAAACTACAAGCTCCCTTCTTATCACTGCAAAAACCGCTGTGTGAGTTCGAAAAGTGAGTTACAGAATCGCAGGGCAGATAAGAAACAGTTCGATTTTTGAAATTCTCTTTTAAAAATCATTCAAAGTCGTGCATCCGTTAGGAAATGAAGCGAGTACTTGCATTACTTCGGTTTAAATAGATGAAGTATTTGTTTATATCTTGCTTCACTGATTTAGAGATGAATGTCGAGGTCCGGGCTAAGCCGAGACGCGGCAAACTTCTCGTATCGGATTCTATTGTTTTAGGTATTCTTATATTACTAATTTGTGAAGCAAGCTTGCATATAATATCATCTGTAGTAGAAATTTCAATTCGAGTGTATAAGGAGAAATTATTATTATAAATTTCAGTTTTTAAAAGTAGTTTAGTAACCAAAATAAAAGTATGAAATTGAAGAATTGTTTTATACCTGTTAAATATTACATCATCTCATCTCAATCTCTATCTTCCTTTAAATTTCTTCTGTACAAACATTATATGTCCACATCGTATCCGTAACTTTAATAATACCCACTAACTGACGTGAGACTGTTCTTAAATTAAATTATAATGATTCATGTGCACTTTTTATTATTATGTATTAATTTTTTTCATGTGTCCTTTACTAGTTTGTTTTTTGTTTCACTTTAGTTTATTTTTCTCATCAACCATATGTAATACATGTATTTTTGCACTTCTTGCCTACCTTATGTAATTTAATACTTTATTTGTTTTTACTTTTTTCACAGTGGTTGCCTGGAAGAGGTCGCTCGAAAGCGATAAGGCCGCCAGTTGCTCTCCTTTTTATTTAATTATGTCAATTGTACTATATTTATGTATATGCAACGAAGTGTTAATAAATAAATGAATCATTTAAAATTACATGATTTTCCGTTAGGCGGTTTAGTCTCGCTCAAGACGCCGATTTTCATCACATGGCATAAACTTAATATATATGAACGTTTTGACATACGGGAGTTATACTTCGTGCTGTCTTGTTTCTGAATCTCACTGTTGTCAAGAAAATCTGCTAAATCTCTTTGGTTAATAAAAAATTGGTAGCAACACTATATAACCACAAAACCTCCATACAAAGTCAATTTGTATTCAATTCCCATTCACAATACGTCAAAATATTACAATCGAATCGATTGAATTATACTGAATAGCATAATCGATTACAAAGGAATTAGGGGTGTGTACAATCGAAAACACGAGTCAAGTGGTATTTATCGATTCTTTGTTGTGAATCGATCCTTTGTCGAAATCAATTAGTGAGCTGTATGCTTCCAGCTTTTGTTCGGAATAGGGTATTTCTCTACGAAAAAAAGCCTATAGAGCGGATACAAATTGTCACCAAAGATTTTAAGATATTAAAATATGTTGAAAATAGAGTTGTGAGTAAATGTACGAAGTAATATTGTAAGTCTAGCTAATTACCACTTGAATAATAAAGCCTTTTCTTAAATTTTTATAATTTACTAACAGACAGGCCAAGCGTTGCTGTGGCTAAGGTTTTTGTTATATTACATAGTAGTAAACTATTCAAGGGAAACGGTAGGAGAACTTATGTGAAAGGTAGACAGAAGATAGGGTTTTATAGTATTAAAGAAATAAGCTATATTTTTAGAGGCATAGTTTTCAGTATACCCTTTGTTTTGTCTATTGGCAGTTTGGCGAAAAAGATCAAGTTGCCCTATGCTTTGGGCTCAAAAATTGGCCTGTGTCTGGCACGAAAGGCTGATCATCAAGTGCAAAGCATGTAGGCAAATGCCTATAAAGACATAATGAATACGAAAGATATAGAAATCTAAGCACAAGATCAAGGATGATAATGCCTCTGATTTTATTAATTCATCTGGAATTTGTCATAGTTCAAATAATTGTGTAACTCAATATCGAATGAGGTTGACAAAGTGTATTATTTGATTTGAAATTACATATATTTTTTAAATTTTGTTTTGTTATAGAACGGATAACGGGCAGAAGCCTCATCTGATGTTTAGTGAAACCGCTGTCCATGGACACTCAATGCCAGAGGGCTCGCGAGTGCGATGCCGGCCTTTTAAAATTGGTACGCTCTTTTCTTGAAGGACCCTAAGTCGAATTGGTTCGGAAATACTAATACAATGATGTTATTATAGTTTAAAGTTGCATACATAGATATAAATACAACATTTTACTTTTTGTTATGATATATCCATTAAGTATTTTTTTTAAATTGTCTCTGCACAAAGACATTTAACAATACGATCTAGCTTTACTTAAGACTAATAGGTAATTTAAGTCTTAACTTATTTACTAGAAAGGATATTTAACATAAGAAAGTGTCCAATAACTTGTGTACTATTTTGTCCACTTACCACTGTTTAACACTTAAGACTAACGTGCACTCACACTAATTCACTTCTCTTTCGTTTGAGAGTTCTCGAAAAAATAATAATTAAATCGCATATATTAATAATCATTATCCCATATTGCCACAAAACTGGCTTGAAATGATAATAATTGTTAAATTCACAAACCCATCTTAAAATGTTCTCAACGAATACCAATTAATAAATTAACATAACTCGAATACATTAAGTTCCGATTTAAAATCAAAAACGTGGGAAGAAACTTCCTTAAACTTGAACTATCAATTAATAAGCAAAATCATAGATTTGCATACAGCAAATATGCAAAACAGATATTGTAACGAATGCAATTTATTAAGGACCAGTTGAAAAACTTCTTAAATTTCACTTATAAATATTTATTCATCAAATAATATGCAGAACACCGTAATTATAGGGCGAGTTGAGAAATGGGTTAACTACTTTGCATATACGCCAAGTTGAAACGTCGAAAGTGCGCGCGAACGTCCTTCGAAAACGTCTCAAACATAAAGGTGTTTGATTCGAAATTTGAATTTCAAATTGGCAAGAAATGCGATCGTGTTTTTTTAATTTAGCAAATTTCACACCTTGAGACGAGGCACGACAGGTTTTTTTAAAAATAAAGACTGACGCAGTAGGACGCACTTTTTATTCGTAATTTAGTTCAATTTATGCACGTTGCCGGTTAGACAATTAGCAAGCAGATGCGTGGTGGATATTTATTCTGCGTCGCTGTGGGAAATGGGGTTGCTTCCGTCTTTGTTAATAGTTAATTTTCTTATGCAATATTCAAGATTCTCCGTTTCCGTACAAGTGGCGATGTTAATTGGCAGGCTCCAATTAAATATTGACTGCAATTTAACTTAATTAGTGATATTTTTAAATGCCTTTGGGCATTGTGCTACGGTAATTTATTATAATGAATTTAATTGTATTTTTTTATCAATATATCGACACACGTTGGTAACATTGTTTATTACTTACAATAGCGCTTTGTTTCTGTAATTACCTATTGCTTTGTTATGTAATAATATAAATATAGCAAAATTATGTTTGTACGACTTGAATACATCAGTGGAAGGGGAATTATATAAATTCCTTCAAAAAATATTTTTTGAATATACAATTTTCACACATAATTCTGGATTCAAGACGGAGAAATAACAAATTAAATTAAGATATTATTGTACAAAAAATTTAATTATATATAAGATATATATTATATTATATAATTTGGCTTACAGTCATATTCTATTAGAACTAGGCTCGCGTTTCCCTAATTGACTAATTTTTTTTTTTTTTTTTTTTTATGTAATAGGAGGCAAACGGGCAGGAGGCTCACCTGATGTTAAGTGATACCGCCGTCCATGGACACTCACAATGCCAGAAGGCTCGCAAGTGGAAACAGAAACAATAGAGACAGCTACTCGTCAGGGCTATGCTCACCAAATAGATGAGCTATCATTGCCCTTCTGGCCAACAGCAAGAAAACACTAATAGAAGACGCTTAGTGCATCACAGCCGTGAATATAAAATATTATTTATTCATGGAACTTAATGTACCCTTATGTACAGATAATACTTCTAAATTTACATAAACCGCCAGTTCTCAAAAGAAAAGCGTAGAACGAGAAGAACTGGTCATAAACTCTCTGTCACTTTTAAATCGCCAAAGTTTTTTTTTACAAAATATTGGTAAACACCTACTTTTTAGGGTCCTTTAAGAAAAGAGTACATCTTAAAAGGCCGGAAACTCACTTGCGACTCTTATAGCATTGAGAGTGTCCATGGGCTGTCCATGGGTGGTGTGACTTAACATCAGCTAAGCCTCCTGCCCCTTTGCCCCCCAAGATGAAAAAAGATCCTCATGACATATTAAACATTAAATTATTGCAATTAGATTTAAACAATAACTGCGTTATGCAATATTTCCTATTACGTATAAAATTATAATTGAACGTTTGCCGTCAATTTTTATTCTAATTTTCCGTTATTAATTCGCAAATGTTGTTTTCAAATACCTGATAATTATGCCAATATTAATACCATATCTAAATACTTCCTTATCATTTAAATTAATTTATAAATGGCAGGTGCAATTACTATCTAAATAATATCTAAATGTAATATTTAATTAGCAAATTAATGCAAAACATCCCTCACCTGGTATTTGACTCTACAGTCAAATGTTATAAAAATTACTAACATTTTAGGCACTAAAAAAATGTCGCAAAAAACCGACCAGCTGCGTTTATAACTCATGATTTAGTATCTGGTTTTATTCATAGACTAAAAAAATGTTAAAGGGCGAATTTAATCGTATGCATGTCCTACTTTCAGATTAAAAAAACAACTGTCAATGAATGGCGCGTTTTTGTCTCTCGTCGCTCTCAAGGATATCAGTTACCGAGATTGAACTCATTATAATAACAACAGCTTTGTCTATGCTTTTATGTAGGTTAGGTTTTATAGAGCCACTTAAATCGATAGTATCTAATTCTTAAGGAAGATAAGGGCTGCTAATATTAATGGATTATTAATATTCATAATCTGAATAATATCATAAGTTACGCTTTTTAGTTAGCTTTGTGAAAAAAAAATATGTAGTAAACTCCTAAGAATGATAAAGACGAAAAACATGTATTTTATTCCATTAAACTACTGGTCCATAGAGATAACCAAAAATTAAAGTATTAATCAAGATCATTAATTGATTTCAAAAATATATTAATGAAATGTTTTCCAACATACAATATACAATATTCTTAGCATGTAAGCTACTAGCTAAGTTATTCTACGTACAATAACTAACTATGATGAAAATCATATATTATAACAAACCCTACACTAAAGTCCCGGTTCGATTTCTGGATGGGGCAAAAAATACATTTGCGTCTTCACAATGTTGCATCTTTACATATACCTGTTATAGTACCTACCTCATGATGCCAGATCTAACACATCACCCCAATCAAATACCATCCTATCAGGCTTTAGATGACTTAATTTATTTTTGTTACTATATATCATGAAACTACGTTAGGCTGTATGATTAGGGGATCATTCAACTACGCTATGAGAACGAAGTCGACAATGCTATTCTCGATATTATTTTGGTGTTAAAACTGTATTTTTTAATCATGCTTTTTTGCACTTACACAGTTTTCAAACCACCCCAAAGCGATTTGCATATGTTTTTTTCTAACGAGTTCTAGCACTGTTATTTTAATAAATACTTCGCGTTGAGATGGAAATAAGTTTTTTATTAATGCAGATGTTCTGGTATGGTTAAGTATAATTTATATGAGAGCAGTAACCTAGCGGTTAAGTGTTTTTAACCTTGAAATCGTGAGTTCATATCCGGGCAAATGAATTTTCTATGATCGCAATTAATACTTGCTTAGAAAATGATAACACGAAGATGTCTGTTAGGCGCTCGAGGCTGATCAAAGTCAAGTCAAAAATCATTTATTCATGTAGGTAACACAATGTACACTTATGAAAGTCAAAAAAGAAATATACATCAAATGATTATAATTTTACATTTACTGCCAGTTCTCAAATCAAGAAGAACTGGCAATAAACTCTCCGCCACTCTTTTTTATTTTCAATATTTGATTACTTACATGCTTAAAAAATTGCTAAGTACGTATTATACAGACATACTTATCTCAGAAACTATTTTTTTTTCTTACAATGAAGTTCACAAAAGAGAGTGCTTTGATATGAATTACAATTACGGCTATTATTATGTTGACATAATTTTCTACACTACTAGTGAATAGCTTGAACTATGTGTTCTATAATGTTTTGACACTAAGTTCGTGTGTCCGAGATACCGCACTTGAAGATTCAAATGAAAATGGATTATATCGCAGTCTAAGTTTTGAAGAAATTGGAGTGCAAAAATACGAAGAAGCCCACGTGCTAGGCCATCTAGGTAGTCCAATTCCCAAATACAAACAGGTAAGATTTATTAAAGTCGGTCAAAATTTAAAAAGTACCATCAAAAAACTTTACATACCACTGAAACACATGTTTGCGAAATATAAGTCGAATCTAAGTCCCGAACCCTTTTAAGAAATGATATGATAATACAAAAACTGGAATTCGTTAAGCATCAAAGGGTTGGATCATTATGTGTTGTGTTGTGATTTGTGATACACGGCTGTCCTGTGCAGTGATTAGTGTTAATGGTAGTTTAATTATTATTAGTAATTATGAGACTATATTTAATTACCTAAACCCAGGTTGGCAAAAAGCTGTGTTAAAGTTTCTACACTCAGATAACAATTGATTAAACAGTGTTCAAAAAACCGAAATGGGTTTCAAATGATTGGGGTTTTCAGCAAATTGATCCCATAAATATTGTATTTTATTGTAGGAAATAGCGTTTGTAGTACTCTGAAGGTAAAGATATTGTATACACTTGCGTGGCCTATTGCAAACGTACGAGGCTCGTTTGGAATATTTAAAACTCCGACGTGACTTCATTGATCTAGTTTATTTGTATAAAATATTTAACTTTAGTACTTTGGGTAATTAGTGAAGTTAATTTTTTCTTTTGAAAATGTATTTGGTGCAGGAATAGGTACGCGCAGTCTTGCTATACCTACCGATATTTTGCACAAACTAAATTCTTTAAATAAGCGTATATTAGCTATTCGTTATAGCTTATATGATATGATAAATTAAAAAAAAAAACACTTTTATTATAATACAATAAGTTAATAATAAATATTTTTTTCGTTTACGCGAGTACAAATTAAATCTTCATTAACGAGTATGATATAACATAATTGTCAACAATCAGTGGTCAGGGAAGGACCACATAAACACACAGACACAGATAATATTAATATTATTATTGAGAGACATATTAATGCAAATCGCCTATACAAATTCCTAAATTTTACTGCGTAGAATCTGAAATCCAAAACACCTACTAGAATCAAAATCAAAATACGATTTAATTATACAGAACAACGCTTATGAACGAAATTTACATTTACTGCCAGTTCTTCTAGTCCGTCAAGAACTGGCAATAATTTGAAATAAGCTGTTCCAATATTATGTGGTTATCGTAAAATTCGTAAACTTCCAGACATCTAACTGGAAATTGAAAAAAGACTTTGTATTCTGTTTGAGTAAGCGTACATAAGCCCGCATATAAAATTGAACGCATTTTTAGCAAACACGCCTCGTGAGGGCGAGGGAGTGTCGCGAGAATCCATTTTGTCCCTCCCCCCCTAAGGATATGAGAATTTTTAAAGCCATCTTGTGTATTGTATTGAACGACGGCTTAATTCACTTTTGATCGATAATGGTAAATGTAGTAACATTGACGCTTCGTTTAGTTAAATATAAAAATACCTACTATTTTTAGTATACCCTGGTTTACTTATTTGTAAGTTTTTCTATAATTATACCTTTCGCCCCGACTCGCGACCTCTTCAGCTTTTTATTTAACTATACTAAACCTGGCCAAATAAATAAATCAGTGGGGCTAGCAACCTTTTTAGACCTGGGTCTCAGATTTCTGTATCTGTTTCATGATCATTTGTCTTATAGGCGAGTAGGTACGTAATCAGCCTCCTGTGCCTGACACACGCCGTCGACTTCTTGGGTCTAAGGCAAGCCGGTTTTCTCACGATGTTTTCCTTCATGGTTGGAGCGAATGTTAAATGCGTATTGCGCACACACAATGAAAGTCTATTGGTGCACAGTCGAACCTACGACCTCAGAGATGAGAGTCGCACGCTAATGCAGCTAGGCCAACACTGCTGTCATTTAAACCTGGCTGGAAAGCAAAAAAAAATTTAAAAAAAACGTTTTTGTTTTTTTCCATAGACATTCCAAGTTGTCACTAGACGTCATCTAGACATCTAAGGGATGTTTAAATGGCGGACAATAATTACGAATTAAAAAAACCGAACCGTCAAATTAAATACACCCCAAGGCTTGTAAACCGTTAATTCGACGATTATACCCAATTAGGAGAGCGTTTCGCTTGTTATTGTTTAATAAAGTTTTTTGTAATTTTCCCAACTCTCGTTATGGCAGTGACATCTTATTAAAATTCAGCCTTAGGTCAATTCGTGTCTTTTCCGAATACACTACGAGCCAATTTAATATACATTACTTTTTTATTCAAGCTTTTTATTATTTTAAAACTTTGTGCGTTCGGCGGTTATAATGATGTCGATAATAATATTTTAATTATTAATTTCTAGGAGAAAGTTTTTGTGATACTACATTTAAGTTTCATAAATTGTTAAGTCTCGTTTTTTCCATGTAAAGTTATAATCAAGTTTTTCATGACACAATTCAATTTTATAAACGAAAATACAATAATAATACTTAATTGAAAAAAATTGTCTCCGTTACGACAAGACAAATGGCAATAATAGGATTTATTTTGCTTTAGTGGACATAAAGATTATTAATTTAATAAAAATTAATACTGTACGTTTTATAAAATATATAATTAACAGACGGTCAAACAGTGTGAGCTACGTAAAAGTTGTTTTTATTTAAAACAAAAATAAATAAAGGTAAGAGCAAATATAAACCTATTTAACTAGATGAGCAACCAGTTGATTTCGTCTAGTTTGATAGTCCTATGGAGCAGTTCGCACCAATTATCGAGGACACACATTGGTTGCAAACTTTTTTTTTTTAAATGAATAAGAAAGAAAAGAACAAATAAGATTTAAAAATGTCCCGAAGTGTAATAGGCGCGTTTAGACCAATTTTCCAAATTTCGTCCGCCCTTTTATTTCATTTCAATAAAACGCAATGTTGATGAGTAGTAGGAATTTTTGTTTTTCAGTAAAACAAAACAAAAGAATATAGACTTTATTCTATTTAAATAAGGTTTATTTAAGTAATTCGTGAATTGTATTAAATATTTTCCTAATAACGTGGAGGGCTCGGCTTCGCAACTGATTGCAATTACAAATAAATTTTATATGAGTTTTTCTTAGAGGGCTCTCGTATGTTTTCTTCTACGTTTTTATCTTGTATTTGCTTTCACCGTTACTGAAGCTCAATTTATGAGAGCGTGATTGAAAGACATATAAACAAGATTTATTTGTTAATAATGTTTTTTTTTAAAAGTCTTAGTTAATATATGTTTCATATACTATATGAGGTCCTATAATAATCGTATATGATAACAGTGATAAATTAAATCAATTGGTTCGATCCCCAGCTGTGTACCAATAGACTTTCTATGTGCGCGTTTTACACTAGTACGGTGAAGGAAAACATCGTGAGGAAACCGTCTTAGACCCAAAAAGTGGACGGCGTGTGGCACAGGAGGCTGATTTCTATTGCGACTTGCCTATTAGATAGACATCTGAGGCCTAGACCTAAAAAGGTTGTAGCGTCATTGGTATATAAGCCTTCCGGCCGCAAAGCTTTGTCGTGGATACACGAAGTATTTTAGCAAATCTTACGACTTTTTCAACTATAGTTGTTTCATTACCAAAGTCCGTTCGATATTTTTTTATTTATCGTATCATACAGACGCACTGGTTAATGTTAGAATATACACTAACAAATTAAATAATCGAATGATTCTTTATTTTCATACGTCTATATTTTTATCCCATAAATACTTAAATCTTCAAAACCACGATTCTCTCAATTCTGATGATTCAATAGCGTCTTATCTCAATTCCTTGCCAGACAATGCATGCACATACTTTGGGGGGAGCAAAATACCATTAATAACGGGATTAAGGGGGCCGAAAGAATAAATTGTGGAGAAACCGCGCCTGAGGCAAAGATTTATCGTGTACTTAGCATAAGTTTGATTTTGATGCGGTTTCATTAATTTTTCATTGGATGTCGAGTAAGCGATTTTCAACCAATGAAGATTTAGTGATATACTCAAATTGTCGAAATGATACACTATACTGGATTTAATATGATAATAAAATAAATTATAATTAGGAAAAACTTTAGACGTGTCAAGGGACACCCGGATGGAACGAAATTCCTTTCGATTAATTTATAATATGTTAATTGGTATCATAACAGTATGATAGATTTCCTCGACGATTTTTCTACGACGAAAAAAAAGCCAACATCACGAGGTGTTCCCAGGCGGTCACCCATCCAAATACTGACCTCGCCCGACGTTGCTTAACTTCGGTGATCGGACGAGAACCGGTGTATTACAATAGCAAATAGCAAAAAAGTGTCGTGACAATTTTTCGTAAGATTTTTTTCCGTCTAGCCCCCTTTCACATCGCGCGATATAGAACTTCGTTCCAATAATACTTTTTTTTATTTTCTAATCTTTTTTTTCTTTCTGTTCATTTTTTTGAAGCAAGATCCACTCGGCATTTCATTTTTTGGGCGTCCGTATGCCACTTTTTAGTACAATAATAATAAGAATAAATTTAGAATCACAATTTTGGATGTTATTTTTTTTTAAACACAGCTTTTAATTAATAACTTTGGACAATTTACAAACTATATCCTAATATACATTACATATGTAGCTGGGAAATTCCGCTGCTACTATTTTTATATTTTCTACTCTAACACAAGCAAATGTTAAATATGTCGTTATGACCTATATATAACATCACCTATAATTTATCATTGATTTTTTTATCAACTGAACAATTTAGTAAGAAACTGATTTTTAAACGTGAAAACCTTATCGATAGTTGTAGGTTCTAATCCCGGCTTTGCAATGGACTTTTGCTTCTATATACCCAAAAATTTACAACACGTGTCAATGAATACTATGATTAATTGCCTATTAATAATTAACGAAACAAATACAGAAATCTGAGACCACTAGCGGTAGCACCACCTTTTATGAAACCCACAAAAATTACGCAGACGCGGGAATTTCAATAAGAAAAAAACCATTAAACACCGTTTAATCAAATTCTCTGACATCTCAATCACGTTTCCGCAAATTATTAGCATTAATCAAACCAAATCAGCGCCAATAAAGATCTATATAGAGTTGCTTATTATATAAATTTTTAACATTATAATCTAATATAATAAAATGACCAACATGATGTTGGGCTCTTCTAGCAATCATCCTTGAAGTGGCCCTATAATGAAGTTCACTTAGGCACATGTTACTCTTCCTTTTAATTATTGACGCGAAAGCATTCAATTCCATTCAAAATCATTGATTCACATTTTCATTCACACATATTAACGTCAGAAAAGAAATATATATGAAATGCTTCTAATTTTTCATTTAGTGCCAGTTCTCAAATCAAGGGCGTAGAACGGAAGAGAAGAACTGGCAATAAACTCTCCGCCACTCTTTTTAATCGCCAAGTTTAGTTTAGTTTAACATGACGTTTGTAAGTCTGAATTACTAAATTTAGTTTGTCTCCACACCTCTTAGTAAGCATTTGAATAAGCCTAATAAGAAGTTACAATAAAGTACAATCCTTAAATCAATATTATAATATTATATCGAGAATACAGATACAAACTTTGAACAATATATTGTCAGCCACACAACGCACACAACCCATGCGCCCGTTTTAAAGCGAGTTTAATAGTATACCAATGGATCTTAGTATGTGTACAACACTTGGTTGTCGAAAAACATCTTATTACAGCGGATCTTAACAATATGCCCTGGCAGTTTTCCTTCTTCTTTCACTCTAAATTCCATACCTAAAATAAATATTCATTTTTTAATAAAATACCTGCTTTAAACCACATGTTTTTCAAAATTACACTTCCTTCGCAACTCTTTTAAAAATCCTTAGAATGTCACTGAATCAAGCCGATTTGAACACACAAGCTACAGTTACCCACACACTGATAAACACCCTATACGTATTCTGTCTGTTATGTTATATAGTCTGTTGTACCATTTAATTGGAGTTTTGCTTTAAAAACTATTCTGTATTATGTTTCGTATATATATATCGTAGAAGACCGATCACCTCATCATCAGCCTCGTTATTTGGTCCATTCCTGGACGTAGGCCTCCGCAATTTTCCTCCAGTACGCCCTGCACTGGCATCTCTGTCATCAGCCTTGACGATGTCGATAGTCCACATAGTCGGTTGCCGGCCGCGTCTTGTTTTATTCTGACTAGTTCTCCATTTAAGAAGCCCTCTGGTCCATTAAATAGGATCAGGAATAGGCTTGTAATATCATTATTTTAATTGATTTTTACCAAAAAAACAACTCTATATAAATCCTAAGGTAAAAACAAAAGAAATCGCGATGCTAATTGATAATTACCAAGCATTACCGACGATTGCCCTGGGACTAAATTAGAGTTCCCCTGGGTAACGAGGACGTTTAACGCATATATTAAATAGAGAGCGGTTTCTTGAGTTAATAGAATACTTTTTTATTCAATGTAATTTAAGGCTTAATTTTAATCTTAAAAAAGACAAATGAACGAGGCCGTGATTGCGATTCCCAAAATAGCAGTAACCGTGGAGTGAGCATTTGCTTTCATTATGAATGAAACAGGCACAATTATCTGCCCCAAGTATGCTAAACTTTAAATAGGTAATAAAGCTTGTATTGAAAACTTTGTTGCTGTACTTATATTATATAAGTAAACAATTATATGTCAAGTTTTGGATATATAATATGACAGCTGTCAACGACATACGAAGCTAGCACTTTTTTAATTGTTTTTTTTAACACTTCGTGGCATGTACAGAAATGTAAACAGTTGACATAATTAAATTCGAGCGATCTCTTCCAGGCAACCACTGTGAGAAAAAAAATTAAACATATTGTTATTAAGACAAAACTATAGGAACAAAACAAAGCAATTAAAACATGTAAACAGTGAACAGGACAATAATAAAAAAGGACACCTGAAAAAGAAGTGCACATGAATCACGATAATTTCAGATCAGTTAGTAGGTACGTAAGGTACGGTAAAGGTATGCGAAATATCAATGCATTTTTGAAGTTTAAACGCCTCAGTCATACACAACGTAAAAATAATACAAATATAACTTTTTAACGAATTTAGATAATAAACTCCACAGCACATCTCCAACTAGCATTGTTTCATCAATTTTTGAATAAATTGTATTCGACTCATATTTAAGTTACGCACTTTTTTGGTATACAATAAAACTCTACATAAATACAATAAAGCTCTACTCTACTTGCTGAGTTAATTTTTTTTTAAATATACTAGGTACAAACTATATATATATATATATAGAAAATCAATAATAGTAGATATTATAAATGTACTAAAAAGCTATGTTTATAACTTGTTTCATATCAATACCTACAAAAATATGTCCGAAAGATTTCAGGAAAATGCTGATTATTTCGATATTATACATTATTTATATTATATATTATATACGTAGATATAGTATAGTGGGCATTGTTAACCTAGTGGCTTCAGTGTGCGACTCACATCCCTGAGGACGTAGGTTCGATCGGTTGTGTACCAATAAACTTTTTCTATGTGCGCATTTAACATTCGCTCGAACGGTAAAGAAAACATCGTGAAGTCGACTTGCCTGACACAAAATGTTGACGGCGTATGTCAAAGGAGGCTGATCACCAATTTGCCTATTAGATTGATCATGATCATGATTGATTGATCATGAAACCCAAAAAGCACAGACCAAAAAAGTTTGTAGCGCCACTGATTTATTATATTTTTGTAGATATATAAACAAATTAAATTTTCCATTTATTATATACATAAATATGCAGGCTTCTTCATGGCAACGCGCCCCATAGAATTTAATATCAACAGGGGTGGCACTGAACGTGGGTGGCGGGTTTTTTCATCAACCTCACTTTTTGTTTAACCGTAGCTCATAATATTTCGGTGGATTGTATCCCGATGCCCGATTATATAAATCAAAATAAATTATATATAATGAACCTAATAGACTAAAATTGGAATAGCTGTTTTTTGACGTGATAACGTCTTTAAAATCGTTTTAGTCGGGTGACATGTTCAGAAACTTGTGTCACACCAAAACCTCACGAGCGCGATCGCAGGTATAACGAGAGAGAGACGGACCGATCTCCCGTCTCATCTCGAGCGCTGCCAGTCATTCCGTGAATGTATGAAGAAAAATGTATATCATAGTCGAATAAGTAAACTTGTCATTTTACACCCGAAATTTATCATCAAAAGTGTGAATAAAACGATAGATGTAATTTAAAATTTGAAAAAATTGTTATCTTCATTAATTCCTTACTTCCCAAAAACTTATATCACCAATAAGACGTTATCACGTAAACATCTCGATCGTAAACCTACTTTACAAACAACCAATATTTTTTATTGAGAAAAAGCTTGCCAACGCTCGGCACACCGACACATTGGTAAAAACAAACACAAAATACAATTTTTAATGTGACAAGCACTTAAAGGCAAACATGACATACATATGGAGATCATAACCTATTATTAAACAAAACAAACATTACAAAAGAAAATTACTAATCAAAGAAAAAATTCAAATTACATAAAACTAAACAAAAATCCATTTTATAGTGTGAGGGGAGCAACTATGTATATCCAGACCTAGCTCGTTTATAAGAATTAGCTGATTGCGACGCGTATCTCGTTCGTATATTATATTAAGTTCCTCTCTCATGTAAATAAAAATAATTGTTTTGTAATGAGAAATAAAGTTCTTTAAACATTAAAATAAGTAATATAAAGTAAAAATTTAATTGCAGGTGTGGCATTTCGACTAAATTAAATAAAAAAGAATCAATTACATACGTCATATGTCATATATATGTAAATACATAAAAGAACACAAGAATAGATAGATGTCTTCACCTAATAGAGACTGTTAACTAGTGTAAGTTGTTTGTGATATACCTTATATATCTTAATTTAGTAAGGGTTACACTTAATTACTTATAATTATTGATGAGAGAACATATAAATGACTTTTAAATATATATGTGTACATTTACAATAATCTTTGGTTTATGCACTTGGGATCTTGTTTAAATAAAGCTTACTTTACGGCTATAAACGCGAAATAGTTATATTCTTAACATGAGCTTTCGAGCTTTTAAGCAATCGTTGTCAGCGGTCACAGACACAGGAGACATACATAATATAACATTTATTTAGTAATAAGTACTGTAAAATGTCTATTTTATAGTCTTAATTTATACATAACACACAAGTTTATATTTTCTTTATTCTTTACTTAAATACATGAAATAGAAAGCATTTATTAAAACACTGTAATTGTCATAAAAGTTAGAATTTTCACTATTTAATTTATTTTGATATCTTAACTGTGAGGCGTGAGACTCTCATCACTGTGGTCGTGCGTTCGATCCCTAATTATAACTTGTTTTGGGATAAAGATCAAGGCAATTTGACACCTAACTTGCCTATAAAGAATTCCATGAATCTGATGACGAAACGCCAATGTTTTTTCACATATCAACTGTTATATTAATGGACAAATAAATATCAACCTCCTTTTATATATCTACCAAATGATGTGTGTGGGTGAAATGGTGTTTGCGCTACAAGAAAATTTAAATTTCGGCGATGAAAGATTTCATCAAAACGCGAAGTAACTTCTACTCATGTTTAGTTCCCTATTAAATAAAAATAAAATCTCTAAATGTTACTTTTATTATCATAAAATTTACTCTTAGTGTACGTAATGAGTTTCATTTGAATCTTATTAAATATTGTAAACAAAAGGTTTTGTTTTTTATAGTTTTTTTTTTTTAGTTTTATGATTGCCAGGAAGAGATCGCTAGTAAGCGATATTGCCCATTGCATCCCTTATAATTTTGATGAATTATATTATTTGTTTTTCTATAAATGTAACGAAGTGTAAATAAATAAAAAAGTAAGTAAACTTTGAATAGTGGTTAACACATATGGCGTTACAGAAAACCTAGGCATAGAAGACTGAGCATATTGGTGCCTTAAAACAATGAAATGATAAATATGTTTGCCCCGTTGGAGGACATCAAAAACAGAAATTTTGAAGTTTCCATTCCCAATCGCCTCGAAATGGCACTCTATCTTTGGCACCCTAAGTTTAAAGAAACACCCCGATTTGAGTGTTTATCTAACGTTGAAATACAGTTTGTCTATTTATTTAATAAGGCTGCCTATTTAGTAAATAAAATCTTATTAAGGATCAAAGAACGGGGATTAGGATTAATTTTTATTTTAAGTAAGGATACATGACATATATATATCTAAGCATACTTAAGTTTAGTGCTAAATATGCCGTATGTCAAAAATTTATTGGATTTTGTCGTAGGTACGTGAGTTTAACAATAAGTTTCAGCTATGATTCGTACCAACTCTAAGGGTCTGTTTCACAATGTACGGATAAGTTCTACATAAATTCCAAATTAGCTATTTATAACTTATTGGTAGGATAAACACTATTGTTGCGTTTCACGACAGTCAGATAGCGCTATTCGTCACATAAAGTCCATCATAAGTTATGAGTTCGATGAAGTGTCAAATAGCACAATTTATCTTCCAAATAATTTATGTGTTGCATAGCTATTTGGTACTTTATCCATACATTGTGAAACAGACCCTTATACTAGTCATATTTGTTTTTATTACTCAAGAGTTTACTCAAACCAAAACAAATATCGGTTTCCAAAGTCGAAATGATAAAAAAATTTATTGCTGTTATGTTGTGACTGTTTTCTTTAACATTAATGTTATATGTACGAGACCCTATTAACTCAGATTTGTAGTGCTATTTATAAGTGTGTGACAAGACAACTTTTAGTAATATTTACACAAATTGATAGGCTTAGATAATTTCTGCCTTTGCGAGTGTCTTTTCTTCATATTGTGAGATGAGAAAAATATTTCATTTATTGACACGAAAAAAATTAAAATAACTGTAAGCCCTAATAGTTCATAATGTTCTTTTAAAACAAACTGGTAATTGTAAATTTAACTATCGCCATGCAAAAATTATTTTATTTCTTGAGAATAACTAACTTGTACAAAAAACTTAATATGTTTTTTTTTTTTTTAAATATAATACAATCATAACAAGTTACATTAGCAAACCGCTGTGGTTTATATTCATGTAACCATAACAATCTTGTTTAGGAGCGCGACAAATGCATATAAAAGTAGTTTTTTAGTTTGCTGTTTATATTGGTTGGCGTTAGGCAATCTAATATGTGATTTGGTAGACCATTTATTAGCCGCGGTAGCAAATACCTCAACATATGTGATGTAGTCAATCAAGCAACTTTGTATATTATCTATGTTATTTTATGTATATTTGTTAGTAGATAGGTAATATATAGACATATTAATTATAGTTAACCGCATAAAAATATGCCATAATTCCAAAGATTGTTTTTGTGTAAATGTGTATAAGGTAGAATATAAAAAAAAATCTGAAACCAATTGAGTAGATTTGTATGTATCACACAAATCCGATTAAAATATATGTTTAATGTGCGATAAAGAATAATTGTAAATATAAAGTGTATATTTATATTATATATAAAAATATTGTGGTCTTGTAGATTCACAAATGTTCACTTTCAAAAGTTCATTTTTTTGCATAGATTTTATAAATGTATAAAGTTTTACTGAATACAAAAAGCGACTTTTTATGAAAATATAAGCAATGAAATGAAATATTTTACTTGAATAAATTTGTTTCAACGTAATTTGCAAGAAATTTAAAGAATGAACCTAGTCTAAAATACTGCAATGGCGCAGTATGTAATTATTTTTTAAGTTGTTAGCGCAATTATAAGCACGAACTTTCATTTCAACAAAACAAAATTTTAATAGGCAGAGCACTTGCTCCTCCACTTTAGAATCAACCCCAAGCCCCGCGACGGATATAACCCCTACTAAACTGCTTTACCGACTCTCTTTTTTTACGTATTTGCTATCCGCCACTAGATGGCAGCACTGTGTTAATCTTATAAGAATTGGTTTTGCTATAATAATAAACATATTATTTATACCGTATTTTTATCAAACATAATTTTAAATTTTACAATGCTAGGAATTTTTTACAACAGTTTTAAAAACAAAATATGTTTTAACTAAGTAATACCTAGATGGCGTTAGTAGTACATCAAAGAACTATTTCCAATATCTCACGTTAGTTAAGTTTAATTTACTGTGTTCTTTTGAAATTAAATATTGTAACAATTAATTGTTTAAATACCTAACTAAAATATGAAGCAGTTATACTCTCTATGCATTGTCTAAAAAACGGAAAACAAAATTGTAAAATTTAATTAATATAAGTGCCTTAATAACCTTAAATTATATGATATAATAACTAAAATTAAACTTATAAACATAAACTAATAATAATAAAATAATATACATTGAAATAAATAACTAAAATTAACATAAACTAAAATATATCATTAAAAGGAGTCCCTTTAGGCAAGGTTCCGAAGATACTGGCAGCGTTCCCCCTTTGAATTGCTAGACTAATTCTTTGTCCGAGGTAGCTGCCAGATCTTCGGTCTCCTGTGATGTCGACTAACCTTTTTGAAATTTCTTTAAAAAGCCTTATAAGTGCTATTTCCAATAAGAAACATTTAAGATCAGAACAAAAAGTAAGCTGCGATGTTTAACTTATAAGAGAAAATTCGCTCTATTTTAACTTTACTGTTAATAATTTTAAAAATATATTAATATTCATTCTTACTAACAAAAAATACCTTAAATGATCTATTATTATATTATATTTCCATATTTTAATATACTTCCTCCAGAAGTTACAAATTTGCACTCCTAGATGTCGCTACATACACTCCAGCATCGAGTCAACAAGAAGACATGAACATTATTACAAATTAACCTACCTAACCTACAAATAAAAGGGTCTAAGATATTTCAAATAAAAAAATATATATATAACGACATCGACGGCATATATAATATATACCGTTCAGTTCTCATCTTAGCCATAATTATACCCTCATGTTTTTTTTTAAATCTATATTTAGCTTCCGAAGTGTGCATCTAAATGGTACGTTAGTATACGTAAAGATTGTTATACAGTTCGTGATCGTAATCTCACCTGTATATAAGATCATATGAGATCAAATGAGAAACCCTGAATTCATTCCTTGAATTGTACGTTAAACCAAACAAACGAGTGATACACAGATGATAATAACTACACTTCATAAATGTTTTGTTATAATGAAATACGGTTACTACTCTCATATTAATTTATTACTTAAAGCTCCACCAATTCATGTAACTTTTAACTATTAATAATCCTAATACGACGAAATTATATTTCTTAATTAGGTTTTATAAATAACGAAACCTATTATTATTATATATTACTGATATTAGATAGTTTTCCTTTTACTACGCACACACTTTATAACACATTCAGGCATGCCGTGAAGCCCGATTATTGATCAATAAATACCCTTTTTGTTTTTTTTTTATAGAACAGGGGGCAAACGGGCAGTAGGCTCATCTGATGTTAATTGATACCGCCGCCCATTGACCCTCTCAATGCCATGCTCGCGAGTGCCTTGCCGGCCTTTTATGAGTTGGTACGCTCTGTTTTTTATTCGTACCGTGCTAGTTATGACTCAAATCATATTTTTTTTAGCTTTTACCATTCAAATGATCTACGCCAATGTTAAAAAAAAGAGTGGCGGAGAGTTTATTGCCAGTTCTTCTCTACCGTTCTACGCCCTTGATTTGAGAGCTGGCAGTAAATGTAAAATTAGAAGCATTTAATGTATATTTCTTTTTTAATGTTCATAAGTGTTCATTGTGTTACTTTGATTAAAACATTAGCGTCTCAGTGAGTGAAAAATAATATACGTCTAAGCTTTTGTTAAACTTATTGGAGAGTTATTTCAAAATATTCACCAGTAGGTTATCCTAACAAAACAAAAAGTACTTTTTGTTTCGGTTTTTAGTATAATATCTTATTGGAAAGATTTAGCAATACATAGGCAGTATAACCGCTACTTATGTATATACTATAATGTTCTTAGTTAGGTATTTAATTAATTTATTGTATTAATACCTATTTTCCAAAGAATATAATAAAATTAAACTTAACTAAGGTGAGACTTTGGGAAAAAAGTAGTTCATAACGCCATCTAGGTAACATTTGAGAAATCATATTATGTTATTAAAACTGTTGTAAAAAATTCCTGGCCTTATAAATTAATTTTTAGTAGACAAGTTCGATATTTGCACCAAACAATATTAAAAAGTTACTAAGACAACACTTCTCCATGATATGGACTTGTTTCAGCGTTTTTTTGGACCAATGTTAGTTTTCCGATTTGCTAAACGTCTTGTGTCAAATATATATTCATTAGAGAAGTTTCCACATCCATTATATACGTAGACACTTAGATCTATTGTTATATCTTTGGACATGACACATTTAAAATAATGTATTTAATAAAATATTCAATAAGATTAATTTTTAAATGATTAAAAAACATGTCGGAAAATAAAACGCATTTGTAAATAATTGTTTATTTGTGTAATAATAAATAATCTTTAGATTCATAAAAAATCACAGCTAGAGTCAGAAACATAGTATTATACAGTAAAGACTATACATTATGGATTTGTAGTGCCTTCCTCGCTCAACAAATAAGTATCGCAATACAGCGAGGAAAAGCTGTTTTAAAGGTACGTAAGTCCCAAACTTTTAAATTTGTTTTGATTTTCTATTTTTAATTATTATATCTACTTAGGTTTAGACAGTTGTAAATACTGTATATTTATATTATAGTATACACGTGAAGAACAAATATAATGCTCGAAGGACTGACTCGAGGAGAACATTTTAGCTTACAATGTCATTGGCAAACTTATTTCTTATAGCTTAAAATCCTCCTACTAATAAATGTCTCCAAGTGTTGGTGCCTTACACTTTATCTAATATACGTCTGCCTCTAAGATTCAGTTTCAAAGTTCAACAAATTAATTGATTAACATAAAATCATATAAACATATAAAAGCCGTTTATCCAGAATCATTTACAAAGCCAGTTCTCAAATCAGAATCAGAAAACTGATAAGAATCTCATTAAATTTTTCTACAGGAAAGTTGTATCTAATAAGATTTTATAAGAAGCCATTACACACTAGCCATACACTTCACATGGAAAGAATCATTGTAATAAAATACATACAAGAAATGCCGTGTATGAATAACTTATCCAGTCATATGTGAACGTAACTGTAATAATTACTGGTCATACATTGTCTGTAATATTATTTTATCATCCACACCGCAACGTCGAGATATGCATCTAACGCAATACTATTCAATTATATTCCTAAGATCAGGCGTAGACAGGATATTATAACCTTGTTTAGATAAACAACATTTATTGCCGAATAAAAATTGTTTAGTGCCTAAGTAAAAACTTAAACACTTATAATACGAAATAATACGCCCTTGAATTGAGAACTGGGAGTAAATGTAAAATTAGAAGCATTTAATATATATTTCTTTTTTGACGTTCATAAGTGTACACTGTGTTATCTACATGAATAAATGATTTTTGACTCTTAATAGACTGACTTACAAACTACTGATAGATAGATTTGATAATGACTAAGTTAGTCTACTAAAAACGTTGTTATTTTTGTAACCAAATGACAACATAATAATTACCAGTAGGTACTTATTTATTTAAAAAAAACTTAAACACTTATAATACAAATAATAGACTGACTTACAGACTAAGTTAAACTACTAATAGGTATATTTAATGATGCCTAAGTTAGTTCACTAAAACGTTGTTATTTGATACCAAATGATAATACAATGATCAATAGTACTTAATTATTTTTAAAGGAAAATTTAAACAAGTATAATACAAAATAATAGACTGACTTACAGACTAACTTAAACTACTAATAGGTATATTTGATAATGTCTTAGTTAGTCTACTAAAAACGTTGTTATTTGATACCAAACGACAACATAATGATCAACAGTAGTTATTTATTTTTCAAGGAAAATTTAAACAAGTATAATACAAAATAATAGACTGACTTACAGACTAACTTAAAGTACTAATAGGTATGTTTGAAAATGCCTGAGTTAGTTCACTAAAAACGTTGTTATTTGATACGAAATGACAACATAATGATCAACAGTAGTTATTTATTTTAAAGGAAAATTAAAACAATTATAATACAAAATAACAGACTGACTTACAGACTAACTTAAACTACTAATAGGTATATTTAATAATGCCTAATTTAGTTCACTAAAAACCAAATGACATCTGTCAATCGATTAACAGTTATTATTTATTTTTAAAGCAAAAATTAAAGTTAATACATCTTTTACTTCAGTCTTAGCAAACTTTTCGCCAATCTATCCAGTTGGTGCAGATGTGAAGGAAACCGCTTATCAGTGAAATCTTGCGAAGTTGACACCTGCTAGCGGAATTCATGATTCTTAAACATCATGTCATAACAATTATTTATGTCAAATCGTATACTGCATGGGGCGTATAGAAAAAAAAGTTATTTTTTATCATAAAATAATATATACTAATGACTGCTCAAACGTTGAAGTTTGATGAAATGATCAATTCGATAAGGTTACGACATCTAATTTAATTAGATAGTAAAGCATCGTGTGTGCGGTTAGTTTTATGTTAACGCATCATGCCGACGTCAGATATAGTGAGTGGTAATTAATGGTAGTTTTTACTTTAATTCTCTGTTAAAATAATTGCTCATGACTTTGTTTAGCATAAAGTAATTATACATTTTGACATTTATATTTATAAAAGCCAACTGGATTTTAAACCATACAAAATGAGAATGAAACTCCTTAAAATATTAGCAAATTTTTGGTAGTAAGTTTTCTCGTCTTCGCACGCAGGGTCGCAAAAATGGGCATTACTTTAAGTTAATACTTTAAAATACAAATCATTATAATAATAAATAAATAGCATTTTATGCTGTTTAACTTTCAAGCTAAATATAGGCTATCTCGCTCTAACAACTTAATTACTAATATTGATGAAAACAACAACAATTACAACAATCTTCCAAATAACCGTAACTTTGTGTGTCACGCTCTTAATGAGGTTTAAGTTTCTATTTAGTTATTTTTTATATTTTGTGGTTGCGTGTTTGAAATTTTTATGGTCTATAATTAATTAATGTATGTGTGTAAAATATGTGATGTCTCATGTCGTTGTATAGTTTATGCATTCATGTTGTTTTAGGACTTGTAAATAAATAAATATCTAATAAAAATAATAATATCAAAAATAATAATTATAAATTTATTAATTATAATTATTAATCTTTTTTTTTTACGAGGTGAAAATGCGCTTACGCAGGCCCGCATCAAGGATGTCGAGCTTGACGCGGGGACTGTGATAATTATTAATCTATAATATCTTCATTTAAATTTCTTCTGTACAAACTGATGTGGACCTGATCTCAAATTATCGTGATTCATGTGCACTTTTTATTGTCCATGTATCCTTTATTAGTTTGTTTTTTTGTTATTGTTTAGGTATTTCTTAATAACTATATGAAATATGTATTTTTGCACTTCTTGCCTTATCTAATTTAATATATTTTATTTTCTCACAGTGGTTGCCTGGAAGTTTATATTGTAATGCAACGAAGTGTTAATAAATAAATAAATAGAGTAATGCGTAAAGTAAAATATGTAATATTTAATCTCGGCAAACGGCTATTTACAGATTGTCCTTCGACAAACGCCTCCTCTAAATTTTTCCAATCTCGCCGTTCTCTAGCGGTCCGAATCCACATTGAACTATTTATATCGTTCTCCCATCTGCCTGGCTCTTTGTAGTTACGATTCTGTTCCATTTTTCCAAAACATTATAGATTGAAATATCAACCAAGCAAAATACTTATGAGTAATAGTAAATTCTTATCTAAATCTATGCGTTCGTAATAAATAGGAAACGGAACGACAGATGTTCGTGATTCCTTACTCGTAAAAAATCCGTATGCAAATGTCATTTGCATAACACTAAAGTGTTCGCTTTCAATCGTAAAGCAAAAAGTTAACCCTTTAACCGCCTTTATATTTTTTTCTATGAATAATTACTGAATGTCATTTTTTGTCGCACAGATGCGGTCCAGGAAGTTGATAAAAAGAGATCGAAAGCTTTTTGTTACCTGTGTACTTTCGTTTTTTACTCATTATTTTATACGTTAAAACTACTGATTACTATATATTTCATAAGCTATTGTTATAATATTATTACACATTAACACATTTTTGCGAAAACTGTAATGGGTGACACATTAATAAATTTTAAAATAAATTCTGTACATTTTTAATCGGAATATTAACTTAATTAAATTAGTATGACGCCACTATTAGAAAATACAAAGTTCACTTTATACAACCTACTGTTTTAATTAATCATACAAAATTGTTTTTTTTAAATAATAAAAATAATTTTTAAATACAATATAAAAAACACTTATCTGTTTTCTTTTATTACAACAAATGACTTAGATTGCTCTTTTTTATAAATGTAAGCTTGTTCGTTAATAATTAGTCTCAAGTATTTATTAAAAATCTATATATTAACAAATATTACCTATAACAACTTAAAGTAGTTTTATGTACTAATTATTAATATTATTTCTTCACGAAATAAAACATATATGCTTTTAGTGACAGATAATACGTAGAAATCAGTCTATCCTATCAGTTTTTGGGGTCTTCGGCCAGTCTACTGACTGTCTATAGACTGTAAGATTGATTTAAAAGTATGAGGTGGTTGAACTTTACAACCCTTTGAAGAAATAAAACGTCAAATTAGAAACGTCTTTGCAACATTTGCATACGTAAGGGGTACATTCAAAGACCTTGGGAACGTATTGAATTATAATTTATTCAAATTCGACAACAAAAGCGTGTGTAATTTAATAATGTTGCATTGTTATCTCGACTTATCTCGTGGGGCTTAGGTGTTCGTGGTTTAAAAAATTATTTGTTATTTTCTTAAACTACTTTCGTCTAATAATAAGTTATTGAAAAGGAGCGAGAATTTAATTATTAATAATAGAACAAAAGTTAACCGTTGAATGTTTTTCAAATAAAATTTTACAACATTGAAAATTATTTGTATCTTGTATAACTACGGTTTGTTTATTGTACCTATAAGTTATTTATTTAACACTTATAACTAAATAGGGAGACAAAGGCTCGAGCATAGGTACCAAGATACAAATTAGAACTAAATTAAAAATTAGACTCTTCGTCGTCATTACAATTTAAAATTATACATTAAATCTTGCAATTCTTCATTTATCTGAAACAAAAAAAGTTTAATTAAAACCAATTTTGAAATTTTAAAATAATAATCATATTCTGTATAGCTCTAAAGATGCGTGAGTGTAGTAACAGTGTTTAACCTAGGTTAAAATTGATTAAGAATTTAGCTGAGCGCGAACTAGGACTGTCAAAATCAAAACATTTCTTAATCTCCTTAGTATATCCTCTTCATACAGTCATGCAGTAGTCGGCCGTCAACTAATTGGAGTTCTAGTGGCGGCGCCATCAACAATACATGTAACTTGCATTATTTTTTCAAAGATCCCTTGGTTAAGTTGAACAGAACACTGGATGACGCTTCCAAGACTACCAACTTTGAGAATTGACGTTTATAGATTTTATACTTGGCAGTTTTACAAAAAAAAACGTATGGAGAACGATAATAACGAACGATAATAACAACTAATACAGTTGGATGATTTCCCTTACATATAGAGATCGCTATACTGCAGGTATTCACACTTTTGGTAATAATAATTTAGTGACTTAATAATATAGCCCTTTACAGGACCCCTAAATTGTCAGTTCCTTTTAGGTTTTGCCTAATCGTCGATTTTTAGTTCTAACAAATTCTGTACTAAATTTTAATCCGTACTAGTAAGTGTTAATTATGCTTATACATAAACAACAAAATTGTTAATATTGCGCAGCCGGGCCTCGAAATCCTAATTGAATATGGTACGCCTAACCTCTGGACTAACACTTTTTTCTATAGATTTTAGACAAAGCTCACTTTTAAAAGGTATTATTTTAGTTACAACCTATTTTGTTAAAGATTTGTATAATATTATAACCGATATACGGCGATGAGATATTTTATGTATTTCTGTGCAATAACTTTAAAATAGTCTTACCTAAAAATTCCTGCTTTTATTCAAACTTAAAATATCACAAATATTACTCACATAATGTTAATTTTATCAAGTTTTTAGAATTTCATTACGACACAGCGATAGAAAATGGCGTACCGCATCTATCCGCCATTTTACTTTTGCGCAGTAAATGTGCGCAGTGTACCAAAAACTAACCCCTTTTTTCGGACATTTTATTGTTACCACGCAGCTCACCCACGCGATGTTCTAATCAGAGTTTCACTAAGAAAACTAAACCTTATGTCACCAGGTATAAATACTAAATTTGCGCAACGTAAATTATAAAAAATGTAGCTTGTGACAGAAAAACGCCAACATTATTATGGTTTTGAAAATAGAATCGTATCGTCTGCGAATAAAGAAGAATTTCCTTAACAATATTCATAGTAATTTTTATAAAATAAGATATAGAATTTGGATTCTATCACAAAGCAATAAGGACTATTTTGTAACAATAGTATTTTAAGTATAGTTTGAATGTGTGAAATAAGCATAGAGAAAACCTTGTTATACTTTCATGTGTGCGTTTGATAAAGAAAGGGTAACGTCATATCGCGATGTTGGATTTCCACGTTTTTCACCTATGAATATGACATTTCATTGTGTGCGGCTAAATGCGTTTGTGTGTGTAATTTTAATAATATTCATATTTCCATGTCACCGCTTGTCGCTGTTCGGATTTCGGGGAAATTTTCAAATAATATTTCAGTTAAAATAACATTATTTTATTCTTTGTTATCTTCGGATAGTCTTTTGTTGTTCAAAGACAGTTACGAAGTCAAAGAAATTTAGGATAACAATGAGAATTTCCCAATGACATTTAATAACATTTTCCTTCTTTTTTTCTCATTCATTCGGTTAGAGAATTCATAGTAATATGTAGTAGGTACTATAATTGATAATTACAAATAAATATATATAGTTAGTCAAACTATGTAGATACAAACTCACAAATCACATAAAAATTACGCTAGTTGAATTAGAGTTTGAATCTACAGAGAACTTTTACGTATCTTGGCATGACTAGAGATGACAAGAGGTGCCAAAAACTAACATAGCGCATATAACAACTCTTTGCTCTCAAACCATCAAACACATACATAATGTCTTGTAAGACTTGTGTTTGATTAGTAGATTAGCTACTTTTTCTCAAAATCTGTTTTAAACATGTACCATGTACCACTGACTGATTGTTATCTAGTTACCCACAACACACATTTGTCTTTAAAGTTTTTATTATTATTATTAATGTTTATGTTTTGGTACATAATATTTAAGGACGTAATTTCCACTTAGAGTGAATCCTTCCTTTATCCTTTTTATCTTCTGAGTTTATTAAGGCTAATAGTATTAAGTTCAGATATAGGAGAACAAAGCCAAATCAATTATAGAATAAAAAAAGTGCGTGCGTACAAAGTACACATATCAGAAGTGAAACTTCTTTGGCAAACTAATTTTTCAGTGTTGTTTATATTTATACAAATCTAAAACTTTAGATTTCCGAGACTTGAGGGCAAAAGAAAGATATGTTAGGAATTTAATTGTCATTAAAATATTAAAAGTGTCCAAAATTAATACAAATAATAAATATAAAATACAAATATTTCATAATTCCTTTCATATTCTTGAAGAAATAAACCTGCAAGCTATACCACACAATACTAGACTAATTAATAAGAGCGATATTCGCTGAGCTACTGTCTTGGCTTCGAATTCTGTTTCCTGATTTGTCAATCTAATAGGCAAGTAGGTGATCAGCCTCCTGTGCCTGACACACGCCGTTTGGGTCTAAGGCAATCCTCACTATGTTTTCCTTCACCGTTCGAGCGAATGTTAAATGAGCACCTAGAAATAAAGTCCATTGGTGCACAGTTAGTGATCGAACCTACGACCTCAGGGATGAGAGTCGTACGCTAAAACCACTACCACTGCTTTTTATATAAATATAGTCTTTTTATTATTTTAATATTCGCTGATTTCAAAGAATTATGCAGTATGAAAGATCTATAAATCATTATTAAAGTTACGAGGAACTTTGAGGAGGCTTTTGTTCCTAAAAGCTTTTACCGATTAGATAAAATATAAATCGGTATTCGATACATATTTTTATCGTAATAACACAACTCTAGTGCTAAAATGTAACTTACAAAACGTAATTGATGGAGGTATGTCACAAACAAAACTGTGCACATTTGTACTCGCCATGAATTCGCTGTTCCGTATACTAGTGTTGTGGCTGTATCGATGTTTTTAGTAAATATATAGTTTATGGACGTGGGGCATTTACAATTGGAGTTAAAGATGTGCGTAATTTAGTTTGGATACATCGTGATGAAGTTATATCTTATACCAACCATTTCGCCTTAGGGTCCTTCCAGAAAAGAGCGTACCAATTCTTAAAGGCTGACAACGCACTCGCGAGCCCTCTGGCATTGAGAGTGTCTATGGTATCACTTACATTAGGTAAGCCTCCTGCCCGTTTGCCCACTGTTCTATAGATCCAAATATCTACAGTACAAAGCAAGGCATGCATGATGGGCATGTTTTAATGTAGGCAAATATCATGAGGATCTTATTTTTAGAGACCAAATTCAAATTGATAAATTGGTTGTTTTTTGTAGTCACATTTTATTTCGACAAGTACCTAGTTCTTAAAATGTTTCTGGTAGAATGGTATTTGGCTTTCAAAATCTGCTACAATTAGTAAATTTATAATAAACGTTTAATTTTTAAATGTTTTATGTAAAGAAATAATAATCGGTAAGTTATATCGATTATAACAGCCCATCACTAGGCGACGAACGCGGAATTTGTTTCACTCGATAGTCGATTTCTTTCCCGGGCTTCCGAAAATGAGGGCTTTGTTAAATCGACTCACAAATTACTCCTCACTATAGCTACTCGCACTATTTATTGCTATACTTCATATTCCCTCAGCTTCGAAGAAATACAAAAAAGGTTTTACGTTACAAAAGATGCCCAAACCTCTTTGGTGAATATGAGTAGAGGAAGAGGTATGTATTGACCATGTTGTGGTCTGTGGTCTCGACTAATTTGGGAAACAGTCAAATCTATAATGTTTCATCTCTCTAAAAGTTTCCTTAAGTTATATATTTAATTTACTATATGTTTCGTGTACCTATTTGTTATGTATTAGAAACAATATAATTTATTAATACAGGCTGGCGAAGAAATATGCAATAGTTTAAAAAAGGGGCCAAAACCAGGTGAATATTATGAGTTTGGGAAACAGGCATAAAGTTATGCCCGATGACACAGATTAAGAAATCTGAGGCTAAGACCTAATAAGGTTCTAGCGCCATTTATATATTAAAAAAAAAAAATTATCCTTTTAAATGTTCGTCCTAGTAATAAGAATAAATATTAATTATACAACTGTGTGGAGATGAAGCGACCGAGGAATTAAAGCTAGAATTTTTAAATTGTCATAAGTTTTTCTTTATTGTTATTTATGAAGATTTATTTATTTCCAACACATAAACAGTATTAACTTAACTTAACTTAATAATAATCAATCAATCTCAATTTAAAAAGTAAATCCAAATGTATTGGTTGAATAGTCCACTAAAACCGAGCGAATGCATTTTATTTCCAATTCCTTGGCTAAACTAAATTTTCCGATAGTGAATGGTTCCAAGATGGCCGCCGTGTATGTGTGTGTGGATAACAAGCAGTCACTCTTTCTCGCATATTTCCATTCGTTTTGACAGCCCTTTTCTTACGTTCAGTAGAGGGTTGTATGTGAAAAATCGGAAGGTAAGAAATTATCGACTAGAGATTTATCTGTAATATAAATATCTCTAAATAATAATTTTATATATAATGTACTATTAATTAAGGTACCAAGCTGTTACAATCTTAAAAAAAATATTTATAATACAAAACACAAATACAAAACACTTAAAGTGATGACATCAACTATTCAACTAAAATTTTAAGATATTATGACTGACTATTTAGTAGGTTTTTGACTGTTATTTATTTTAAATTTACTACAACTTACTATAGACTCAAGATAGTCTTTAGTCCGAGAGGTTCAAGTGCACAAGCGTAATTAAAGATTGAAGTTGTCGACTAGTAGATAGTACCGGTGACCCCAGATGTGGTGCTTTCCTCGCTCAACGAATAAGTATCACAATACAGCGAGGAAATGCTGTTTTAAAGGTACCTACACATCCACAGTGACCAAACTTTTAAAATTTGTTTTAATTTTTAATTAATATTATGTAGGTTAAGAATATTCTATATTTGTGTAATGTATATAAATATCATTAGGTATACAAAAATTACATTGTTTATGTAATAAATACATATACACTAAGAGCGCGTAAAACAAAGTATGTGTTAAACTTAAGTAAGTCTCAATACTAATTTTGTATGTGCTAGCTTAGGATTTATAAAATATACACGTGTGTAAAAGACTTGAGAACATTTTTTTATAGAGCAAGGCGCAAACGGGTAGGTGGCTTACGTGTTATGTGATTCGCCCATGGACACTGCCAGAGCCGTCACCGGCCTTTTAAGATACGATTCTTGAAGGACTCTAAATAGCATTGGTTCGGAAATACTTCACTTCGTATTAAAGACATTTTTAAAATTAGAATCTGGTATTTCCCGAAAAATTCACATTCAACTATTTCACCCCAACCCTATTCCTTCCCCATCGAGTTCTCAAGGGTTGCTTGTTAGACTACAATATGGGATCGTGTATGTATTATTTACTTCACTATGAAATACTGCATTTTTCTATTCGAGGACTTGTCTACCCTAATTGGTACGACAAATTCGACGTCTAGAATCTAGCCTTTGCTTTTTTAACAAGCTACAGGATCCTATGAATGCTATTTCGTCATATACAACTTATATTTTATACTTTTAAGGAAAATTAATTCACTCAGAATTTCCTTATAAAATGCGAGTTAATAAGTAATAGTAAGTGAGTAAGTCTCTCGCTGATAATTAATAATTTATTTAAGTAACTAAAGACAATGTTTATACTTTTAAATAAAAGCTTAGTAAAGAGATTTTAAAGCCCAGTAAGTCTCTCGCTGATAATTAATAATTAATTGACTAAAAAATAACTAAAAAAATTTTTTATTACTTTTAAATAAAAGCTTATGAACTGAAATTTTTCAGATAAAAATGTGAGTTAGTAAAGTACCTAAGTAAGTAAGTCAGTAAGTCTCTCGCTGAGAACTAATACATAGTTTAGTTAAGTAGGTAACTAAAGACTTAAACTATAAACTGTTTTCTGTCTATAAATACTACTTAGATAACTTGAATTCGAGTGCTTTTTGCGTCTTTTGCCTGACAATTAAAAGTTAATAAATTTGCATTTCCACCCAAGATTTAAGTGTAGGTAACTAAAGACAGTTTTTATAGATATAAATAGAAACTTATTAATTCAAATGTGTGTAAGTCTCTCGCTAATAATTAATAAATTTGTTAACTAAATAAATTTTTTATAATAATTTGCTTGTTTTAATAATAAACGATATATATTTGGAGCCATTGGGGGACTCCTTCGGTGAAAATTGCTTGGCCGTACGATACACGTACGATGCAGACCATGCGTCTTATTATTTCTCTACACACCATGCCATGCATTATTTTCTTCAAAAGTCACTTAATGGTGCAACTCGTGGCTAAGAAATGGGCGTTAGATTATTTATTTATAAAAGCTAACGTTCGGCACACTAATACTTAAAATAAAATAGCTTACAAGATTTTATTTGACAAATAGTCAAACTTAAGTAACATGAAGAGAAAGAAGTAATATAAATTAAGTCAATGTATGGATATTTTTAAATAAGCTATTTCTATATTATTTATATTTTGAAGTCGGTACATCCCACTATTTATAAGTCCGGTATGTTATAATACTTTAGTGGATTTTCATAACCGAAAGAAAATTTCCTTGCGTTAGTTACGCAAAAACTAAGGCGTAGCAAAGTTTATTCGTAATCGCACTTAAAGCCTTATTTAACAGGAATCACTTACCTATAATTAAAACTAGCGTAAATAATTCATTAACATTATGTAGATAATATAGCAGTGAAGCTCCACTGTTATTAGTTTTTAAATTTAATCCACGGATTATATATTATTTAAATATTTTCCTTTGTGTTGTAACAGAGCAATGTAGGCCTAGTGGCTACAGCGTGCGACTCTCATCCCTAAGGTCTTAGGTCCGATCCTCGGCTGTGCACCAATGGAGTTTCTTTTGCGTGTTTAACATTCGAACGGTGAAGAAAAATTCCTAAAAAAACGGCTTGCCTGTGATCCAAAAAGTCGACTACTACTCATGAAACAGATACAGGAATCTGAGACCCAGACCTAAAAAAGTAGCGAGTGATTTATTTAATTTATTTGTGCTGTAATAACTATAGTTGCGTTTTGTGTATAACCAATACAATACCAAACGATCAGTAGGAAGCAAATTACAATCCAAATGATCTAACATTAAAAACGATAACAACCCAAAACATCCCCTTAGAGGCATTTAACCCAGTAACCGATTTGTTAATAAAATACCTACGAAGATAACCTTGACATAGCCCTAGTTAGTATGCACGGCTTTATTAAACGGTTTTATTTAGCTCACCCCGTTTGTTTTATTCTTGGGTCAAATTTAGTAATTCAAATTTCACCCTCTTCCTGTCAACCGATTAATCTGAAATTTTGTATACACTTTGGATTTTGGTGACAATACAATAAACTAAATAAATAAAATAAAAATAACTAAATATTATATAATTTATAAATATATATTATAGATATATATATATAACATTATATTAAAAAACTGTATCTATTTTATTAATTAAATATATATTATATTTATATTATAGAATTGATTTATTTATATAAACTAACGGGCAAGGAACCTTGCAATAATGAAGCACTAAATGAATTAAACAGAATGCGAAATAAAAACTAAAAACTAGAAAATAAAAATAGGTAAAAAAACTTTTTAAGTTAAACGGTTTTATGTTAAACATACATTGCAATGTTTAAGATAAATGTACTAAAAACCAAAAAATAATAAAATAGATACAGTCGTGGGAATTATAAACATATGCATAGACTAGACTAAAATAAAACCGTAGGGCACGTCAATTGTCTACAATCGTTGATTAAAATGTTTGTTTTGTAATGTTACACTATAATTAGGCAGTTGTTCAACCGACAACGATGGTCGTGTGATAAGTAGGGCTAGAATGTGGAAACAAGCTAGCAAGCTCGATTATAAGCGAGTTTTAGGGTTTCATAGTGGTACTTTTATCATATGTTTTGTCAATTAAAGACAAACTACGAGCAGTGAAACGATTCCTCGCCAGCCAGCAGTGTGAATGTCCAACGATAAACTAGTTGAAACATCTCTTTTATTTACATGGAGTGTATAACTATTGGAATTTCCATGAGCAAGAAAATAGTAAGTAATTTCCTGACCGTCTGCGGGCCAACTGCCTATTTTAACGACGAATTAAACGATTCTTCTATCGCACATTAAGTCGATCATTTGTAGACAATTGACGTGCCCCACGGTTTTATTTTAGTCTAGTCTATGCATATGTTTATAATTCCCACGACTGTATCTATTTTATTATTTTTTGGTTTTTAGTACATTTATCTTAAACATTGCAATGTATGTTTAACATAAAACCGTTTAACTTAAAAAGTTTTTTTACCTATTTTTATTTTAAAATCTGATGTATTAATTTGCAAACTTTTCGCTCAAGACAAAAAGACCCCAACTTAAACGGAATAAAAGACAAATTCGCCTGAAGTCGGCCGGAAGGAACGCGAGTCGTTTTCAAAAATGGAAATTTTACGCCAGAGCAAATAGTAAAAATGAATATTAAACTTAAATACAAGCGATTAAAGCGTAGAATTGATTGAAAAAAAAACACGTACAAACGGCGTTTGATATATGAAAAGCTTATTTAGCACGTGGTTCTCGTGACGACGTTCGCAATTTGAGTATAAATTAGAACACTTATCTCGCGGTGTGCTTTGTCTCTATCTTACCGCGTACTACGAATGTGACTGTTTCATTCTGTCAGGCGTAGGGGTGTCTGCTTCGTCAGCGATATCGATATTTCGATATCGTAGGGTGGGTGGCGGCTTATAAATTGTAAAATGATAAATGTGCTGCATTGAGGGATAGAGTAGCATCCAATATAAAAATGAAACAGGTAGTGGAGGGCGTTTTATTAAGAGTAGAGACTAAATCGAATGATAAATTTGAAATTGGAATATCGATACTCGTTCGCGACTCTAGTGATATTTAATTTGTCTGAAGCAACAGGTTATTAGCGCGGGGTTTCCCGCCTAACTTTCCGGGCGTTCTTTTTTTAAATTCCTCTCTTTCCCTTTCTAATTGGATTGCGTTCTCACTTGCCCGTGAATGAAACTTGTTGCTTCAATCATTTCGTATTTAAGACTTTATTTAAAGCGCTACTAAGGAGCTATCGGACCTTAAAATCCACTGAAATTTTCCGACTTTGAACATTCCAACGTGACCCATAAAATTACTTCGCCGTATTTTACACCCGAACGCCTACAATTCGAGCGTAAAAATTAACACGTCCGATAGATTATAATTTTCCACTCAATAGATCTTATAATGTCAGTTACGAAAATATCCAAATGGGATTATGGGGCATGGATGTTTCGTTTTATTGCAAATCAAATTTACGTGGAACCACGCAATATCCCGTTTTGTACACATAAAAATTCCCTTTAGTCACGTGAAACGAAGCCCATAGCGTATCTCGAACCTACACGAATCTACATACATAAATATATTTCTACTCACCACCCAATACATTTTATCTATGTTACCGTTGCTTTACTAGAAAAGTTTGGCTTACGAAAAATGACATGTCAAAAACTAGCTTCAAAGGAATTTGAACGTTGCCAGAGTGTATTAGAATATAAAATACAATAACAGATAAAGGTCGTTTGTTCTGAACGCACAACCGTACCGCGATCAAGTCTCACGACGTATTCTCAAGGGGTGAGCGTAGTTCTTGCGCTTAGATATAAAGAAAGGTAGATACTTATGAAATTCGAAGGAAAAACCACCCTTCCCTATACTTATACAGCGCAGTCGATTCAGTTTTCGCTGAGGAAATTGTAGCGTAGTTTGAACGGTACATTCGCTTGCCGTGCGTCGCCTGGAGACGACGATTTTCTCGAATTTCCTTCGGGACGCGTCTCCGGTTTCCAAATTTGAATTCTATTCCATTTCGTTTTTTATCTGTGCGCTGAATTCACATGATTGAAGCGGGACCTCTTTCTTATAAGACTTTAGTTTTATTCTTTTTTACTGGCTGGTTTTAAAAATAATTTAATCGCGACGCGTAAACTTTGAAACTTTCTTCACGCTGCAGTAATCGGTAAGTTTTTCCCTGTTATAATGACAATTAAGAATTATTTGACAATTATATATTTTTATAATATTTAAAAATAAATTTGTAGAAACTATTTGTGGTTTCAGTAGGTATCATTGACACAATTTCAAAGATTTCTTTAAATTTTAAGATTATTTTATAGTACTAGTGATTTTAAATAGTACATTCTTAATTTTTAAGAATCTCAGAATTAATATTAGAACTTACTAAAGTTATTATATATTTTACAGTATAGGTACCTACCTTGATTTATGGGTTTGTACCTACTCGTAAAATTGATGATTTAAATCTGCATATATGCAATACAATCGGTATTTAAAATCAACTTTTTGTTTATAGTATAATAGATATCTTCTTTTTCATTAATTAGGAATAAACTTTTATCCGAGTCTATACTTTGACGGCAAGTTTATGATTAAGTAAACTTTATTACAGAAATATTCTAATTAATTACTTAATTTGATTAAAAAACAGTTTTAAAAAATAATTTATCGCCCTAAACAAATAATGTATAATTTAAAGAGGCTAATAAAATTAATTTTATTGCTGGCCAGCAATGAAATATGATTCAAGAAGGAAAAGTAAAACAAAATATTTAAAAAAAGAACATAAGATTTTAAATATTCAAATTGACATGGCTGGTTATAAACTCGAAACTGTCAAGCCCAAAAAATATTTGATTTCAAAAATGGAACGATGGGGTGAATGACAATTTACATACCTAGTTATATCAGGAATAGTTCCACCCTCGCGACCCTTCCGATCATGTATGTACGGGGTACAATCATGTAGGGAACGGAAAATCAATACCTTACCTTTTAAGATTGATTTTTGAGTTTTTCGGGGCTCCGAACACATTTTCATTTATTGTTATAAAAAAGAACAAAATTTTATTTATATTTTTAATAAGGCAATTTTATTGTCAGAACTAGGTACAATTAAAAGAAACTTCGATTTAAACCTCTATGCCGCAAACAAGTTCGTGTCGATTCTGTGGTCTACAGATTATATTATAATTTTAATTTCAGTTTCACACAAGAATCATTTTATAAATCAACAGATTTTCTAGAGTTAAATTCAGAGTCGATACTTTAATACAACTCCTGTATGTTGAAAATGTATTGGATCTGCGATAGGTACCAAAGTTTTCTCAGGCAGTTTACTTCTCAACTTCCTGTATCTTTCGTGATCATTTGTTTTTCCTACAGTCAAGTAGATGTTATTTTTGGGTCTTAATCATGACGCGTTCTACACGTTCATTTCCTTCACCGTACGAGCGAATGTTCATGTGCAATAGATCGAAAGTCCTATAGTGCAGACCCGGGTTCGAACCTATGACATCAGGAATAGTTGAAGCCACTAGGCCAACACTTAAAAACTTCTCAGTGTAATTTTATTCACGAAAAGCAATTCCTACCGCGCCTTGAGAGAGATTTTTATAGTTATTATATTAAAAACCCCGGTATTCCTAAAATAAATAATACGATCGAACTTTAAAACGTAATAAAATATATATTTAATTAATGAAACATCAAAGCGCTATCATAAAATTTTATATGCCTATTAATTGACAAAGATCTGTATAAAGATAGGCGTATCTATAAAATCTATTATAGATGTATTTATTCAAATTTAGAATTCACTGTGATATATTTTACACAGGTAATCTAACCGGATATTAGTTGAGACAGACTCCAATAAAAAAGATTATTTACTTCTAGTACGGAACTTCGTTCAGATTGTCTCTTACTACTTGGTAACTGGCTATTAAAATCCATTTAATTAGCACTATTGTCACGTTGACGTAAAATTATATAACCTAAAAAAATCACGCGCTACAACCACTTTAGGTCTGGGCCTCAGATTTCTGTACCTGTTTCATGATCATTTGTTAATCTAATAGGCAAGTTGGTGATCAGCCTCCTGTGCCACACGCAGTCGACTTTTTGGGTCTAAGGCAAGCCGGTTTCCTCACGATGGTTTCCTTCACCGTTCGAGCGAATGTTAAATGCGCACATAGAAAGTAAGTCCATTGGTGCACAGCCGGGGATAGAACCTACGACCTCAGGGATGAGAGTCATACGCTGAAGCCACTACTGCTCCTCCTAACATTATTAATAATAAAATAATATAAAACACAATAATATTACCTAATAACTATGCCAAAATCACAAGTAATGTTATATAAATCGATTTTAAAAACTAGTGGCTTCAGCGTGCGACTCCCTGGTCGTAGGTTCGATCCCCGGCTGATCACCAATGGACTTGATTTATATGTGCGCATTTAACTTTTGCTCGAACGGTGAAGGAAAACATCGTGAGGAGACCGAAACACCCAAAAAGTCGACGGCGTGTGTCAGGCACAGTAGGCTGATCACCTACTTGCCTATTACATTGACTAATGACCATGAAACAGATACAGAATGAGGTCCAGACCTAAAAAGGTTGTAGCGCCACTCATTTATTTATTTTTTTAAATACTCTTGATACATTTGTGTTTGAAAATCAAAACTAGTACAGTAGGATCATTTTTAATTTAAAATTGGTATATTCCGCGCTTCATTCCAATAATGATCACTAGAAGTATTACTGGAGACTATTATTTGCTTTCGTCAAAGGGAAATAATATTACATAATAAAAACCGCGATTTATTTAACAATATTGTATAAAAATATCTACCGTATTTCTTTTGTATAAAAAGGCAAAAAACATCGTTTCATGAATGTATAATCCGCTTTTTCTATATGGCCCAATGTCTAATCGTGGGTCATTTTGGAAATAAACTATGGTTGGGGCAGTCGACTCCACCCTCAATATTGTCAATCGATCAAACGTATGCAAACATACTCAAAACCGTCCTATCTCCACACACAACGTATATAAAACTAAACTCTATGCACACGGAATAAGGATTATATTCACGTGATTCGTGTAAATTTTCCTTTGTTAATGTATATAAGTCGCAAGGAATGGAAAATGTATGGCCAAATATATCAAGTTACAATTCCATTAGGTTATTGTTTATATTTCGTGATAGAGTATTGAGAAATGCGTACTAGGGAGAGCTTATCCTGTTGGATATATTTACTAACTTCCAATCCGAACTTTGAATAACATACACGCTGGTTTAAAACACAAATAATAAAAAAAAAACTATTGACTTTGTTTTTAGTTGCTAATTGAGGTTGGGAATCTGAGAAGTTTCTCTTTGGAAAATTGGAAAATAGTAGCGAAGATAAGAGACAAATGAAATAATTTGGAGCCTTCACTTCGCAAAAGAGGTCGTATTATAATAACATAAACTTAACTTATCTTTATTGTAGTTCTCGAAAATAGGCTCTTTTTTATTATTTATTATTGTTCACAATATTATTACAAAATGCTATATATACCGTATATGTTACAAGCTCTTTTCTAAAATATATGACAAGTATGGTAAACATACTTAAAGTATATATAAAATAAAAATTCAAAACAGCGGATTAGGTATGACATAGGCACTTAACAATATTATATCCAGTTTCGGATAAGTAGTGTTTATTCCGTTATATTCGTATTCGATCGATCCTCGAATTAATCGTATTGAGGCAAGAAAGATCATCTTGCTTGAGTCTAATAAATCACTTGATAATTCGTTTATAATTGTGTTGACTACGATAAAAGTATCCTTTCATTTTCTTTAGACCGTGGATATATCTCACTACTAATACGTTTCGAACATAGTCGAAAATATCCTACTGCACTTTGTTTGACAACCTCGGAGAGCATTTTTAAATTGTCTGTTACATGGTGTATGATTTTACGAATAAGCGAATTGTCCATTGAATTTATTAAAGCGATAATGATGCTATGAAAAAGAATTAGGCCATCACTGTCATGCGAATATTTTAAAATTTTAAGGGTTTTAAACAACAATTGCAACAGACTAAGAGCAGAGCTGCTAGTTTTAATTATGAGGTTATAATAAAGTTATCTTTATTTATTAGCCGCGCTAACAAGACATAACAATAAACAGAAAAGAAAGAAACAAGTTATAAAATTTATAACCAATATGTGGCCTCGATCAATGCGGACGGCATAACCATAATGCTTATATGTTTCTTTCCTCCAACTTCGATTTTGTTTCCTATGGAGTAGAGACTCTTGGGCCGTGGGGTTCAACGCACACGAGCTGATTAAATATTTAAGTTGGCGCCTGGTAGATAGTACCGGTGACCCCAGAGCTGGTGCTTTACTCGCTCAACAAATAAGTATTGCAATACAGCGAGGAAATGCTGCCAGCGTTAAAGATACACTTCTACAGGGACCAAATTTTTGAAAGTTGTTTGTTGTCTCTTTACTAATTTTTTTATAACAATTATTAAAATTGAAAATTGTAGATACTGTATATTTGATTGTTATGTAAGGGGTTTTATATGTTTACAAAGATTACAAATCAAAGGACAATACCATAGCGAAAGATCATAAGAAAGTGATAACACGCATATAAACGGATTCCTTAACTTAGTAATTGAGATTTGAGTTAAACTAAAAACATTTACCTGATAACATTAACACAACTAACACGTCTGAACACTAATGTACAACTATTTTGAATGCCACAAAACTGTGCCTGTATCTGTTCGAATAAATTATAACCATTTTTTGTCCCCGAGCGGTGAAAGGGTTAATTCTATAGAAACTTATGGGTCGTGAATTTGCATATAATTTCTAGTTTATTATTTATTTTCGAGGGGAATCTTTTGTTATGGTAACTTTTTTCAGGGTTGATGAATTGGCTGTATTAATATGGATTATGTAGGTTTGAGAATTGTAGTTTGTATCAGTCGTTGACAGTCACCGGGTGTGTACTTATAAAATTGTTTTATTGGAATAGCAATGCAAAATGTTTCGACTCTACCTTTCTTAACCTGTAGTCTTATGAAGGTGCGTTTATATTCACGATGCTAAGGTGTTTTCTCGTTAGAAATCCCTTCAAAAGTTCAATTGTGTAAAGATTTAAAAGATCATTGACCTCTATGGTCAATTATGATATCGTTCATTAGACAAAAATAATGTAAAAATTGAATTTTTGGATTTAGTGAATACTTCATGTGGCGGTTGAGTTCTCAATTTAAATAAATCCTAGTTTAACTAATAATATTTTAAACGTATATACCTATATATATTATAATAATAATAATAATAATATAGCCTTTAAATTCCGAAACTCTGTCACTTTATATATCTAAACTTTAATATATTTTCACTCCAGTATATCTCGGAGTTCGGTTTGCCTCTTGGCAAAGGCCTCCTCTAACCCTTTCCACTGTTCTCTATCTTTTGCGACTCTTCTCCAGTTGTAGCCTGCTGTTAGTTTCAGTTCGTCCTCCCATCTCTTGCGTGGTCGACCTCTTCTTCGTTTTCCGTCTCTAGGGTACCATTCCGTCACTATTTTGCTCCATTTTTCATGAGAGCTCCGTAGCATATGACCCGTCCATCTCCATTTCATTTGGTCAATCTTAGTGAGAATGTCTGTCACACCTGTTCTAGCTCTTATGTCTGCGTTTATTTGTTTATCTAATTTTCTTATGCTCAGCATGCTTCTTTCCATGGCTCTTTGGCAGTGTGATAGCATATCCCTGTGCTGGTTAGATAGTGCCCAAGTTTCGCAGCCATAGGTAAGGCAGGGTAGGATACATGTGTTAAAGACTTTTCTCTTTATTTTCTTGCTGAAATCTGTTGTTTTCATGATCTCCCTCAGTGACCAATATATTAGACCAATAGGCTCCGTGCTGTCTTTCTTTTAAAAAATACTACTTGTGATCAATGCGACTTTAATAATTGTTAAAACGTTTAATAAAACTACTAAGTAATAGATAAATGTATAATCAGTGCTCAAGAGAACGAAACACATCAGGATTTTAAAGTGTTTTAACGAGGCTTCAACTGACGTGCCACGCTTTCAACAATCAAACGGATTCATGACACTGTTGAATTTTTGTGAGGTTGTGACGTCTAGTGCTAAAAGTGACTAAAGTGTCTTCTAAAAAATCTTAGTGCAAAACGAAATACAAATATTAAACAGACATTAGTCATCCATACGAACTGGTTACAAAATTATCTACTATACCAAACATTGGTTCAGTTCATCATAGTCTCAGATAGCCACTTATATAAGGGTATCGACTACGTGATAAGCGGTCCAAGTTCGAATAATCTGACTTACACTATTTATGGATTTTATTTGCTCCTGTAAAACAAATATTGTAAGACAAATACGTCAAAACGCCCCCATCTAGTAAAATATCTAGAATTAGGAAAATATAAATTTATCGATAATAATTTTAACTTCGTTGAAAACTTCATATTTCTTCGGATAGAGGGCACTGATACACTATGGAAGAAATTCATCAAATGTTACTGAACTTACAGCAAGACATCAAACAACAAAAACAAGATATGCTGGACATGAAAGAGGATTTAAAAAACATAATAATTAACAACATTCACGAGAAATTTGCAAACCTTGAATTGAAAAACGAACAATTAGAGAAAACTATTGAAGAACAAAAAGTCAAATTAAATAACTTAGAAAGGCATTCACGACGAAAGAACCTAGTCATGTTCGGAGTAGAAGAGAGTGAGAATAATTATTTTGAATTAGAGAATATTATAGTAAATATAATAAACATGTTCTTTGAACTTCAATGTGACAAAAATAACATTGAACTTGTCAGAAGGTTGGGAAAGAAAGGTGACAACATAAGACCAGTTGTTATAACGTTTAACAGCATGAGTTACAAGATACATATTCTGAAAAAAAAATCCTGTCTAGAAAATACGCAGTATTACATAAAAGAGGACTATCCGATTGAAGTCCTTAACAGGCGGAAGGAACTGCAAGTCCAGTTACAGAAAGAAAAAGAGAAAGGCTATACTGCCTTCATAAGATACGATAAACTTATAGTATTAAAAGGCATATTTGAAAAAGAGAACCCCACCAAGAAGGTACTAGAAACTAGAAAACAACTACAGCCAAAAACAGAGGAAGAATGGAAAAAGGGAAACAAATCTTTTTTGAGAGGAGACCAATTGGTGACTAAAAAGCTGCAGGATAACCAGCGCGAAAAAAGGAAGAGAGATAAAACTGTATCTCCCAACTTGTCTACACAGAAAAAACAGAACACATCTAACAAGTTTGAAAACACATCGACTAAAACAAACAATGTAGGACAAAAAGAAAAATTACAACCAAACATACCACAATATATAGGAAGAGATAGATCGTTTTCGACCTCCGACATTTCAAAAAACTAACAAACATACGCGAGCAACCTATCAAAACAAAAACAACAACAAGTAAAACCGGAAAAGCAAAACAAATATGGAAGAAACACATTCTAAAACAACCTAATCAAGAAGCCTTCCCACCACGGTTGGTCGCCGCGGGAAGATCAGACCACCACCCTCTAACAAAAAAACATAATATATATATAGCAACGCTTAATACTAGGACTTTAAGAACTCCCGAATCACTATCTGAGCTTGAAGTTGCGCTGAAAGACCTTAAATGGGACGTATTGGGACTAAGTGAAGTGCGCAGACCAGGAAATTCAATCGAAGAACATGAAGATTATATAATGTTCCATAAAGGCGAAATCGGAGGCCAAAGAGGAGTTGGTTTTTTAGTTAAAACCCACTTAAAAAACTCCATAGAAGATTTCATCGGTATGACGGAAAGAATAGCCATACTGCATTTAAAAATACCCAGCTTCAAAAAAATATGGTCAATCATCCAAGTCTACGCACCAACTGAACAAGCTGATGAACTAGAACATACATCCTTTTATAATTCACTATCTCAAATCATATATGACTACTCTAACAATATTATCATCCTGATGGGGGATTTCAATGCGCAAGTAGGCGCTAGACAAAACGATGACGAATACATATTGGGAGAATTCGGCTACGGAAAAAGAAGCATCAATGGCCAAAGATTAATAGATCTCCTTCTAGAACATAATCTTACAATTATGAACAGCATCTTTAAGAAGAATAAAAACAACAAGTGGACATGGGTCTCCCCTGATGGAAAGTACAGAAATGAAATAGATTATATTATAAGTAGCCACCCAAAGCTATTTACAGACACCACAGTCATTTCTAGGTTAAATTTCAATACTAACCATCGCATGGTTAGAGCATCGCTCAAAATGACGCCTCCTAAGATCCGTAGAAAGCACATTAACTTGCATAGCAGAACCGATATCGCGGAAACTAACGAAACAACATCATACCCACTAGCAACTCAGACCAGAGAAATCGAAGAAACAGAAGGACTTGACATAAGAAACAAATACACCAGATTTCAAAATCAACTTCGCTATGCTAATACTAGAAAAGAGAAGAAACAAAAATATATTTTGAGTGATTCTACCATGCAGCTTATAAATAAAAGAAAAAGTCTAATTGCGAACAAAAACGGCAAACGGAATCTGAAAGAAATAGCCGAAATAAGCAAGGGAATAAGGAAGGGCATACGCAAGGACAGGAAAACAAGGAGAATACAAACACTCGAAAAACACATAATTGAATCAGGCGGAACCAAAAAAGCTCTTAAAGAACTTCGTGAAGCGACTCCTTGGGTACCTAATCTCAAAAGAAATCAAATTAACATCACGAACCGCAAAAGTATAGTAAAGACAGCATCAGACTTTTACAGAAATCTATACTCCAACCCAGCTATCGCAGGAAACGAACAATGCAACAACTACAAAACGACCATACACCCTCCAAACTTAGAACCAGATATATTACAAAGTGAAGTCAGGAAAGCTATATTAAGCCAAAAGTCAGATAAGGCACCAGGTCCAGACAAGATCACGAACGAATTACTGAAAGGAACCCTAAAAGAACTGGTGCCCATTATGACAAAAATCTTTAACGACATCCTAACATCAGAACAGATTCCTGAACAATGGCAAACCTCGCACATAATTCTTATATACAAAAAAGGCTCAAAGGAAGACTTATCCAACTATAGACCAATAAGCCTGATGTCAAACATATATAAGGTTTTCTCCAAGATATTACTAGATCGATTAAGCGCCACATTAGACGAGAACCAACCAATGGAACAGGCTGGATTTAGGAAAAACTTCGCAACGATAGATCATATACACACAGTCAAACAAATCATAGAAAAATACAGTGAATATAACAAAACAGTGTATATGGCTTTTATAGATTACACCAAAGCTTTTGACAGCATCAAACATGAAGTGATATGGGAAAGCTTAGAAAACCAAGGAGTATCCGGGGCCTATATAAACATCATAAAACAAATATATGCTAACTGCAATGCAAGAATACAAATGGAAACACTCGGAAAGACATTTAAAATCGAAAGAGGTGTCAGACAAGGGGACCCATTATCTCCAAAGCTATTTTCTGCTGTGCTCGAAAACATATTCCGAAAACTAGAATGGAATGAATTTGGACTAAATATAGATGGGAGAAAACTACATCATCTTCGATTTGCAGACGACATTGTATTGTTCGAAGAGAACCCTCATAAACTTGAAGAAATGATACAAGACTTAAACAAAGAAAGTGAGAAAGTAGGCCTGGAAATGAACACAAGCAAAACAAAGCTACTATCAAATTCAATCCCATACGAAATAAAACTTAATAATCAACCTCTAGAATATGTTGAAGAGTACATTTATCTGGGGCAAATTATCTCTATAACTGATATAACCACCAAAGAGATCAAAAGAAGAATAGCAAATGGATGGAAAAGATATTGGTCACCTATATATATTAACTACTCGTTAACATCAGCCTCCTAAGGCTGGCACACGCCGTCACTTTTTGTTTCAAGCCGAATTCCTCACGATATTTTCCTTCACCGTTCGAGCGAATTTTAAATGCGCACATAGAAAGAAATTCCATTGGTGCACAGCTGGGGATCGAATCTACCACCTCAGAGTTTAGAGTCTACTATATTACACTATAATCGATTTATAATTTGAGTTCAAATACTTGTGGCGTTCAAAATTTAAAAATGTGAATATTTTTATAAAATTACCTACGTAAAATGTATTGCGATGGAACGATGCAGCGTTGGCTATTGAATAAAATATGGTAATAAAGAGCTCGACTATGAAAAGACAATATAATCTTCGCTGTGTACCTAGTGAGTAACACTGTATACGATAATTTTAGTGCTGTGTGACTACTTTTTTGTAGTGAAAACAAAAGAGAGAGATGTATGAATGTAGTTTAAAGTTATATGTCTTAGAACCCGCTCTCTAAACTTCAATGTATAGCTGTTTTGAATGTGTGAAATTCACACACCTTTACATACATACACACTTTTCTGTTCCATTATTCTAAATTTGAAAATGGGCTGTATACCTAACACTTTATTTAAATCACAAAATGCGAAAATAGATAATTTCATGAGAGCGTTTTTTTTAAATTAACGTTCATTGCAAATATGATTTATTTATTAATGTTCACCATATCATATATAATATATTTTCAACAGTATAAGTAACAATATATCCTAATATACCATCGGAGCCTCGAATTGTTCAATATCATGTCCAAACGTGTATTTTTTAAGGAAATCAGCAAGTTAAATGGAATTTTAAGATCCCTAAAAACCCTAAAAACTCACACAATTACATATTCACACACACCTCAGCAAGCAATATATTAGTAAATAATGTTCGTCTGTTTATAGTGTAATTCGTTTCGGCTATATTTTTAATCTTAAAAATGTAGAAAACAAAATCTTTTTGAAAAATAACCTTATGTTATTTCCGCCTTCTAAAAAGAAGAGCCAAGATCCCAAGACTTCTCTTACCGTAGCCATCTGTTGTGCAGAGCATGTATTTTTTAAAGACATTCAAACCCGTGAGACAGGGGTCATAATAACCAAATGGTTCCCATTCAAGAAATCCTATCAGAAGGGTTAGATCACAAAGGATGAATTTCCGGTTCATCGGACGTTTTGTGGCTACGATATTAATAAACAGAGATAATAAGAAATTTGATTATATCTATTTATTATTACTCGTTAGGTTTTTATTATGCGAAGATAAAAGAAATGTATAATATCGCGTCTATGGAACATAATTTAAATAATTCGTTGGTACAAAAAAATAGTACCTAGTAAATTGTGCAGAGACAATTTAAAAAAATGTTCGTTGGAACGTTGGCGAGAGGTGCACAGGATTTTAGGGTTTTACTTCTAGATGCCCAACCAACTAACAAAAACATTCGTAACCGACCGAGCGTAATACCGAAACCGACAAATAATAAATTAATTAGTTCTGTGAAAAATTAAGGATTTTTCTAAATCAGCGTCTTCGTTTAATCAAAGAATATAAAAATTGTATCTTCTAAATTCTGTATAGTTGAGAACTTGTAAATCGTCTAACCCAAACAGTTGAAGTATCAATAACAAGTATTGGTAATAACATTATTCAAATATTTAAAAAAAGAACACACCGCTAACAAAACAAACATTTCACGGGTTTATGCAACAAAAAAATGCACTCGTCTATCGCATACACAATGATCTCGTCCCATTGTATTGAATTTGACTAACCTTTGTTTAAAATACTGATTTATAGGCTATTAAAACCCTTTTCTATTAATGTATAGATAAATTTATGCGTATTATTCGATGTAAAAAATGTTTCCGATAATTTATCGGTAGCGTGTAATAACGAAGGGGTGCGCCGCGTCCGTTAAAGATGTTCTTTTTTCAAAATCGTTGACAGACGTTGAGATTACGATCTATTCGAATTTCGAATTTGAATGGTCATCCTTTGATCATGTTTTTTAATTGGCTATGGTGTATTGTAATAACCGATGTTATGGTAATACTAATTAATTGTCTGTGGGCTGTAAAATGTCAGATAAATATTTTACTTGTCATCGATATTATCCTTTGTTCGTATTATAAAGTATTTTTAAATTTGTGTTACACCATACCTTCTATGGTAATTGTTTAACCGCCAAAAAGAACTGATGATGACAAAGTGTCATTCATATGTGAAACTATCATTTTGTTATTTGACACTTTGGCATAGACTAATTATTATCTTTCGCTACTCTGTTTAAAATAGGAAAGTGTACGATTAAATAATTAAGGAAGTTGGTTCAGAAATCTCTATATTGAGTTCAAACTTCACAACTTCTTAAGAATACTTTCACTAACCGAACTGGGTAAATGGCGTGAAAAAAGTAATTCTCATTCATAAAACAATTTTCTCAGGAGCTAGAGAAAGACCGCACCGCTAATGTAGAGCGCCGTCCCTCTTCCACCTACTTTTAATGCACTTTCTCTAACGTTTTATACCTCTTTTAAGACTTGCTGAGACGAACGTGCTTTAGTTTTTTTAGTTCTTGAATTTTCCCTTTTAACGAAAGTTCAAGTTTTACTTACAAGTGTTGTCAATATGAAATAAGATCACAGAATACGATTTGGAACAAATTGCAGACTTGTCTATTTTAATATAATCTATATTTCAAATTTTAAATTTCGAACCATTATCCGAATCGAGTACAGCCAATAAACTCCTATTTAAATAAACCAATCAGTTGTAACGATTTTTGAATATCGAACTGTAATCCTTTGAGTGGCACTTTGCACTGAATGGGATGCTACGCATTGTATGCGTAATTTATTGTCACATTTAATAGGGAACATCTTACAATGGTCGGTAATGTGGCGGGTACAACGTGTTTGAGTAGCAAACATGTAAAAAAACAGTTGAAGTAGTATTTTTTTAAATATATTTTATTCTATAATACTAATAATAAAGCCATTTTAATATATCAAATGGGTGTTAGTCATTATACTTTTAGTCTACGTTAGTTAATGTTATTTCTTTTACTTCGTATTCTGTAGTATGGACCATTTTGGGGTAAATGCCTTCTCCAGAACTTTCCATTTGGATCTGTTCTTTTCGTTTCAGTATCCTGGAGGTCCAGTTTCGGCTTTGTATACTGTTACTGAATCCACATTTTGTGTTCTTTGTGAGTCTTGTCAAATCAAGCATTTTTGTCATCTAAATAAACCTCAATGTTTGAATCAAACGATAATATGTTTCCTTCACCTAATTTGAAAACCACAGATACATAATACACAGAGTTCATAGAGAACTGAGAAGCTCTCTTCACTAAGGTATTAGAAACTTTGGGTATAAATGGATACCTCGGCAAGAGACTAGCACCCTATAAGATGGAGGGTTGGACATAGTGAGTTGGCCATGGATGCCACAATGCTGGTAATGGAGGGAGATAAAGGAGTCCTAGGGCCTGAATGTTGGCTATGGATGATAATTCAAAATAGTCTTTATTTAACAGGTCAATAAAAAAATATCGCTCAAATCAACGGTAAGAACTGGCAATCCTCTACGTCACCGTTTTATTTCTTGAAGTGAAACTTCTTTCGGCGCATGAGGGTAAATTTTTACGAAAACGTCACGAAGATGTGCAGCGTTTTTGTCGAAGAATGGGGAGAGAGCAATTGAGACCGATGGAGAGAGAGTGAGATTTTCAAAATAGAATTTCGTAATTTATGAAATATTAGTATTTTACATTTTAAGCAAAATAATTTATTGAAATTTCAAATGACGAATTGTAAATTAAAATGCACGTGTTTTTATTATCGAAGAAATAAATTAAAAAAATAATATTTTTTGACACTTAATATTTTAATGACAATTCAATTCGTTATATTCCTAACATATCTTCCTATTACCTCCCTCTAAGTCTCAGAAATCTAAAGTTTTAGATTTGTATAAATATGAACAAGAGTTAAAAATTAGTTTGCCAAAGAAGTTTCACTTCTGACATGTGTAGGTACGCACTTTTTTTTTAGAAAATGTAAGCAACTCTTTCAAATATTATAGATTAGCTTATGGCAACCGTGGTGTATAAGAATTTACTCCGACAGTAAAACACCAATAAAATATCAGCGTGTGAAGAAAAAGTTGGTAACATAAAATGGCGTATGTCGGGCCAAGTTTCGTTTAAAAGGGGTTATAAATAAAATAATGTATTCAGTCGTTGGATGTGCAACTTATGTGTGTAAGTTCAGAAACCACTCCAAGAAGTGTGGAAGTTTTACCAACAATATATTTGTCTGCTAAGCGTGTGTAAGGTGTAGGTTTTAGTTATGAGCGAAAAAGAAATTATTGCGATCTTTAATAATAATAACTTCGACTCATTTATTCCTTGAAACATTTACTAAATATACACAAACTCAAACTCAAACTCAAACTCAAAATATCTTTATTCAAGTAGGTAACTAAGTACACTTTTGAATAGTCAAGTTAAATTAATCGTAAATTTACATTTACTACCAGTTCGCAAGTCAAGGGCGTAGAGCGGGTAAGAAGAACTGGCAAGAAACTTTCCGCCACTCTTTTTAATCGCCAAGTATTGTCATACAAATTGTTTGAACTGGAGCAATTCAATCCCAAGGATTAGGATCATTTAAGTAGTCCTCAAATTTATAAAAAGCTTTGTTGATTAATTTTCGTTTAACGAGGACTTTGAATTTATTTAGTGATAATTCTCTAATTGCGCTTGGGAGTTTGTTGTAAAAACGAATACAATTTCCATATAAGGAGTGATTTATCTTTTGGAGCCTGGTTGGTCGTACACTCAAATTAGTTCTATTTCGCGTATTATACTGGTGAAAGTCACCATTTGTTTTAAAATCGTTTATATTTTTTTGGACATACAACAAGGCTTCAAGAATATATTGACCAGATAGTGTCATAATATTTAATTCCTTAAACTTATTCCGTACCGACTCCCTCGGAGAAACACAACAAATACCCCGAACAGCCCGCTTCTGCAGCACAAATATGGATTGAACCTCTGCAGCAGCACCCCACAATAAAATGCCGTACGACATAACGCTATGAAAGTAGCTATGATACACAATTTTAGCCGTGTCCTCATCAGTAAACTGTCGGATTTTCTTTACTGCATATGCTGCAGAGCTCAGCCTATTCGAAAGAGTCTCTATGTGTGGGCCCCATTGGAGTTTACTATCTATTGTTATGCCTAGAAAAACAGTTTTGTCAACAAAGTTTAGTTCACTGTCCTTAATTTTCAGGTTACCAATATCTCGCTTTACGCTAGTAGTTGTAAATCTAATACATTTTGTTTTATTCTCATTAAGCAATAAGTTATTTACATTAAACCAGTTAACTATACGAGAGATAGAATTGTTTACATCGTCCAATAATACGTTATTCCTATTCACTTTAAATAGAAGTGAAGTGTCATCAGCAAACAATACCATCTCATGAACTTCGTTGACAAAGAATGGGAGGTCATTTATGTAAATCAGAAATAAGAAAGGCCCGAGAATCGATCCTTGGGGGACGCCCATTGATACCTGCGAACCCGGAGAGGTGACTCCATTGACATGAACTCTTTGGATCCTTCCCTTTAAATATGAATTCATCAGGCTGGAAGCTTTGCCATCAACGCCATAGTGTTGAAGCTTTCCAACGAGTATATCAGGATGAACACAGTCAAAGGCCTTTGACAGGTCACAAAAGACGCCGACTCCATCATATGATTCTTCCCAGGCGTTAAATATGTCCGAAATCAACTTCACACCGGCATCGATTGTGGAGCGACCCTTAGTGAAACCATACTGTTTATTATGTAAGAGTTTATTTTTATTAAAATGAAAAGAAAGCTGGTCTAGCATTATCTTTTCAAAAACTTTGCTCAACGCAGGGAGCACGGAAACAGGTCTGAAGTTTGACGGATCAGACTCACTACCTGCCTTGAACAACGGTGTAATCTTACTTAATTTCATTTCGTCCGGAAAGACTCCACAATCGATACAGCTGTTAAAAATTATAGACAATTCAGAGCTTATTACATTAATAACGGAATTTAAAATGACTGTTGACATACCCCATATATCTTTACTTTTTTTTAAATTAATAAGCTTAAAAGTTTTAACGATATCATTACAAGTTATATGTTTAAACTGAAATTTAATATTACATTCAGGTACACATTTTTCTAGCAATGAGATCGCAGCAGCAGGTGAAGAATCTAGGGACTTGGTCGTATTTAGTGGTACATTTGTAAAGAACTCTTCAAAAGAAGAAGCTACCTCTGGGTCAGATTTTATTAACTTCCCTTTAACTTTTAACATATAATCAGTTCGTTTGTCAGACGTTTTACCTGATTCTTCATTTATTATTTTCCAGGTAGCTTTTACTTTATCCATGCTATTTTTTATTTTTGAACTTAAATATTGAGACTTTGCAGTTTTGCAATCTTTTTTGAAATTATTTGAATACAACCTAACATATTCCCTAAATTCCACACTAGTGTTATATTGCATTTCGTCATAGATTTCATATAATTTTAACCTTTTCCTGTGTAACTCCTCATTTGCCCAGTCACAGAAACTTGTTTTCTCAGAGACCAATAAAGTCTTTTGAGTAAATACTTTCTTGAATTCATCAATAAATGATCCAAAAAAAGTATTGTATAAATTATTAGGGGATGAGTTGCCACACAGAAATGGCATTCTATAGACCAATGCTTCTCTAAATCTGTCCAAACGGTCATTTGTAATAGGAGTTATCACAATTTTCTTCTTTTTACATGTTTTTTGTTTCCTTAATTGGAATTCAAACCATTGACCAGTGTGATCAGATTTAAATCTATTGAAAATACAAACATTCAAAGGGGCTATGTCACTATATATGTTATCTATACAAGTTGCGGTGCTAGCTGTTATTCTTGTGGGTGAATGAAATTGATTTATTAAATTGTATGAACGAAAAAGACTAAGTATGCGTACACTTGAATTAGAATGACAAAGTAAATTGACATTAAAGTCCCCACACACAATTAGCCCTTTATTACACTTTACTAATTTACACAATATCTCCTCTAATACATTTTCAACATTATTATAGACAGCTGATGGAGGACAATATAGACATACAACAATGAATTGCTCCAGTTCCACACAGGAGATTTCAATAGTTAGTTCTACAGAGAGGCTGATAATATCCTTTCTTTCTTTGCATTTAAGTTTTTTACTTATTAGGATTAATGAGCCACCATGAATTGCATTTTCTCTGCAAAACACACTACCAACCCTGTGGTTACAAAAATTAAACAAAACTTCATATTTTTTTAGCCAGTGCTCTGTTATGCACAAAAAGTCTATTTTTTGACTATTCAAGAATAGTTCAATTTCTAATTCTTTATTTTTCATCCCCTGTATATTTTGATGAACCACAATAATTTTTTGGGAATGAATTTTATCACATAATATACTTACCTTATTATTGCAAGAGTGGTGCTCTGTTGTCCTATAATAAATAAAACACACTTATAATAAATAAAAATGTTTTTTTTTTTCAAGGACCTCTTTTAGAGTATCCCTCCTCCAATTGGCTCCATCTCTCTCTAGAGTTTTATTCTTTAGTATCATTTATTTATAGTAATACTAGCTGACCCGGAAAACGTTGTTTTGCCATGTATAAGTATTTCTAGGATTTTTTTTAGTTTTGTAGTAATAAAAAATAGGGGTTGATCGAGGCGCGGTGAAAATTAAGGGTTGTATGTATTTTTGTATACTGTATCATAAAAAAATAAAAACAAAAAATTTATCTAAAAAATAAAAATTTGGGGGTGGGACGCCCTTAACATTGAGAGGGATAAAAAATAGGTGTTGTCCGATTCTCAGATTTACTGAATATGCATAAAAAAATTCATTAGAATCGGTCAAGCCGTTTCGGAGGAACGAACATTGTGACACGAGAATTTTATATATTAGATATATGGATTATATCTACACATATATATATCTGTTATAAAACACTTTGACAATATACATTGCCAAAACAGATACAATGTTAAACAGAATAAATATACATTAATAAAAAAGAAAACTGAAATTAAACATTATTAAACTACAACTGAATATTTTAAAGAAAAAGTAAAATGTTACTACTGCTGATTAACTCAGTCTTTCCGCTTCTTAAAATATACAACGTCCAATTTTTAACAGGCTGTACTTGCAAGCCTTCTGGCAATGTGAGTGTCCATGGGCGGCGGAATCACTTAACATCAGGTGTGCTTCCTGCCCCTTTATATTACATTTAAAAAAACCTATGTTTTGTAACCAAAGGTTGGGAGTAAGACTAGTTTATTGCAATTTTTTCACTAAGTTAACTAAATTATCTTGTGTTCTTTAATATTAGTTATTATAATATTACGTATTTATGTACAAAGAGAACGCGTATATAGTTAGAATGTATTAGATTAGAAGGATGCAGTTTTGGTAATAATATTTGTACTGTTTCTTCGCATGAATAAAGGTAATCGCTACCGCTCATCACTTACCACCTTATACCAAACGAGACCATTATAAACGCAAACAAACTACTTCGTATTTTCCGCAAACATTTCTATACATATTCTTTAATTTTATGATGTTTTTCGAAGCAACTTTATTGGGAATGTTTAGAATATGTTTTTGTATTCGTTTTATTGTAACGACTATGATTTTTATAAACATATTTTATGAGTTAACGCTGTTCTTGTGGTTGAAGCAGGTTTATTCTGTATGTATCCATGCCCTAATTAAAAGTCCGTTTTTGTGGCTCGGGCCCATTAATGTATTACGAAACATTTTCTTAAATCAAATTTGAAACATTTCTCCAGTCCTAAAATTATAATTACGTATATACAGTGATGGCTGTAATAATTGATTTGTTACTTGCCCACTCGCACTTCTATTTTTACTTGCTCTAAGAAATCCAAAGTTGCAGTTTGAAAATATTTCCGTAAATAGCTCCATAGTTCCTAGTCTCAGAGCTACATCACTGGTAGGACGAACTGTTGGAAGACTTTTGACTTTGAGGGAGCTAAATTTCTAAAAAAGACAATTTAAATTACTAAAGGCTGCATCCACGGCGGATTCGTCGACTTCGAAACGTTTACGTTTTTATCCACGACCATTAATACATTACTGCCTTGCGATTCTGTAACTCACTTTTCGAACTCGCACAGCGGTTTTCGCATCGGCGGTCGCGCTCAAATCAGTCGTGAGGCAGTCACTTTACGATTTGGCATTCTGATAAACAACAAACTACAAGCTCCCGAAAACCGCTGTGCGAGTTCGAAAAGTGATGTACAGAATCGCAAGGCAGGAGTACATTTTTGTCAAAGTCTTTTTGAAAGTTTCTGAAGGTCAACTTGCATTCAGTTGAGATCTTCCCGAGGTTCTAGCATCTTAACTATATTCTCAAAAGTTTGGGGGATACAACATCGCCTCGTGTCACCTCGCTGAAGTGGAATCGCCTTGATGTCTAACTGTCATAGTGTAGTAGTATTTTCAACACATTCCAAGTTTCTATTGAATCGCAAGCCTTTTCGTGGTCTACAAAAGCTGTATAGTGGTAAATTGTACTTTTTTAGTTTTACGATCTACCTCAGTTTGTGGTCGATATATCAATAATAGTAAAGTAATATTCTAGATTATTATATGAGAACTAGCTGACCCGGCAAACGTTTGTTTTGCCATGTATATTATTTCTAGGACAATTCTTTTTATGTCAATAAAAATAGCTATCTACAATAATAAAAAAAGGGTTGATCGTAGAGAGGTGAAAATTAGGGGTTGTATGTATGTATGCTTTATCATAAAAAAATAAAAACAAAAAAAATTGTCTAAAAAATAAAAAAATAATTTTGGGTTGGACACCCTTTATCACTTAGGGGGTTGAAAAATAGATGGTAGCTGATTCTCAGACCTACTGAATATGCATATAAAATTTGATAAAAATTGGTCAAGCCGTGTCGGAGGAGTATGGTAACTAACATTGTGACAGGAGAATTTTATATATTAGATGATATACTTTTTCTATGGATACGGAATATACGTATAGTAAAGAAAAGTACAAAGCCTTTCGTCTCGACTTTTCCTTTGCTAGCGTTTGACAAAACAACCCTCTCGCGTATGGGAGTTACACATTATCTATTGCGACGTAGAACAAGAATACATGGAGTCACTGCTAGGTAAAATGTGAGCTTTTATTAGTTTCTTTTTAAAGAATCTTAGACAATAGTGTGGTCAAAACAAAGTCATTGTTCAGAAGCGCGGCAACCAAAATTTAAGTAGCCATGATGATCGCCAAGCTTTGATTGGAGATGACACTATAAGAAGAAGATTCGTTTATTTTTTAAAGAACAATGCGGGCAGTAGACTCACTTGATGTTAAGTGATATGCCCATGGACATATTTAATGCCGGAGGGCTCGCGATTGCGTTGCCGGCTTTTCAAGAATTGGTACGCTCATTGCTTAAAAGTTGCTTATCATTTGATTTTGAGTTATACAGAAGTTCTATCGAATCTATTAATTATGCAAATAATTGAAAAATATCGTATATACATTAAATAGGAACCCACTAACAAAAATGTGTCCTATTCTTCATAAAAACAATGAACACTTTTATCAAAATAAATCCGTCTCCACATATTTCCCTGTTCTAAGTCCGTCGTATGACACATGTGCGACACAAAGAGAGTAGTATTGATCTAGTGCCTCCTTCCTTTTGTAATACACTCAGATACTATAGCTTATCTTTTTTCAGTGAAACATCCTTTTCCTTGCTTTCATTGAATAAGTATAGAAAACGTTTTTTTTATAAAGATTTTGTATGTAATCTACATATAAACATACAATGAAATATAATACACATAAACTTGGCGCCTGGTAGATAGTACCGGTGATCCCAGAGCTGGTGCTTTCCTCGCTCAACGAAAAGTATCGCAGTACAGCGAGGAAATGCTGCCAGTGTTAAAGGTACTCTGCCACAGGGACCAAACTTTTTTTTTTTAATTTTTATTATTATTATTATTATTACTATATCGGTTAAGAATATTGTAAATACTGTATTGTGTTTATAATAAAAATGTTTACACAATTATCGAAGTAAATCAAAGTGATGAATTGTTCCAAGACTGATAAATAGTTCGCCTACACTTTTCAAAATTAGGTTTTTAACTATTAAAGCAAACACATTTTTTCCTATATATATATTGTTGAGTGTAGTGCTTAGAGATATATATGACGAGGCTTTAAAGGTAAACTTAAGTTTGACGTTCAAAAATATCATTTTCAGAATACATTATATCCTAGAACAGCAATTTCTTAGCGAATGTTAGCGCCAAGAAAATGACATCAAACTTGGCTCCGTGCGATAGCCACAAACTGCAGCGAAACCAATAAACGCGTTGTCATCTCGCTCTGATTGATCTTTATTTTATGCGAAATATCTATCTATCCCTCTCACGCCATGGAACAATGCCAACGATTTCAGTGTGGTGAAAATGTGTTTCCGTTTTATTTGAATTTTTATATCCTAGTAATAATCCGTGATATTTACGTAACAATTTTTGACTTTGAGGAGTCAAAGAATACTGTATTGATTCTATATGTTATCTTTTATACATCTTCTATAATTTATTACCTTACTATGATATTAGAGTGGATTCTTCAGTCGCACACATTTCTGAAGGTCGTATTAGAGGCGCTACACAACTTCCTCCACTTTCCCCTGGCTTCGGCAGGTCTCTGCGCCTGGGAGATGGTAAAACCTCTCTGCCTATACTTGATCTCCACTCTGCCAGTAACGATAAGTTTTTCTGAACTTTCTGGATCTCTGCGTGTTGCGTGTCCAAGAAACTTAGCATGCGCTGGTAACATAATGTCGAAAGACAATAATTAATTAATTATTGTTTGTTTCCTTTCCTTTTATTTCGAAGTGAATATGATATTGTATCTTTAAGGCGTGAACGCTAATTTCCGTCGTACAAATGCAAACATCGTATCAATGAAGTGACAAGTTAGGCAAGGTGAAAGCACGAAAATTTATTTATTTTAGTGTTTAATTGTACGTTTCCAATAGATATTTTTCCGGATCTCCAAATAACACTTACATGTAACCTGTATGTCTATGGTTAGTACAGAGTTACCCTTAGTTCCAAAATGAACGATTATTAGCCACAGATTTGGCCTATAAAAAATTAAAAGGCCAGCAATGCACTCGCGAGCTCTGGTAGTGAGAGTGTCCATGGGCGGCGAAGATGAACACTCCTATTTGACATCAGTTGAGCCTCCTGTATGCAAAAATAATGCATTATAATACGAATTATAATTTGTATAATACACCTGAAAAAATCTACACCTAAAGTTTATAAAACCATAATGATTAAATAAATACCTAACTCCGTAACTATGTGAGTTTTTCCTCGGGTGTTTATAAGAGTACATTAAATACACAAATTCACAAGAAAGGGTATTGCTTGAAAAGTGAAAAATCGTTACTAGCCCATAATATACGGCTAGGAGTGCGGTTGACAGCTCGAAAAGGATTTATGAATGTTTCCCTTCGCGATAGAATAACGCCGCAATGTTACGTAAAGTGCGCTCAACATTTGAGTTATAAAAAACTAAGGGGCGCACCCGGCTTCGTCTGCATACGAGTACCTTATACGTTATAGTCTGTTTAATTATTAGACATATTCACTAGCGCGCATCGGTTTGTAGGTTTCTACCTATATACAATATTCTTGACCTACATACCTAGCAATAATAATTAAAAAGTGTTTTTTGTTCGGTCCCTGTGGCAGTGACCTTTAAAGATTTCCTCGCTGTAATATATTCGTTGAGCGAGGAAAGCACCAGCTCTGGGGTCACAGGTGCTATCTAGTAGGCGTCAACTTAACTCTTAAAACCCACGGCCCAAGAGTCTACTCCAAAGGGAACAAAATCAAAGTTGGAGGAGAGATAATTATTAAGCCGTTTATTATTTACCACCTGCTCTGCGGCCGCGTCAGCTTTTTCTTATATAATAATATGTTCAACACTTAAGACTCTTCGGGAAATTAAATAAGAAACATTATTTTTTAATTTATTATGTATTCTTTTTAAGACATTTTTTTGAAGTTATACGCGCGCGCTCACCGTGACACAAAATTAACAGAATGAAGTTGCCCACGGAAGATGCTACGGCATTGGACAGAATTTAAAAACAACACTCGAATAATAATATAATTTATGTTACACTTAATATAAGAGAATAATAATAAATATTTATTTATTTAATTTTTCAAATTTAAACTGAACTTTATTGACTATAATGACTCCTTTTCCAGTCTTTGATTATTTAATTGTAATTAATTATTTTCATGCAATCAAGAACTATTTTTAATAATGCCAAAGAAGTAAAACTTCTTACGCGCGTACATAAGTACAGTCCACCCTTTTTTCTTACTACTTGTACTAATAGGCCTTTCGTCATTGTTCCTCATAGGCTATTTACACAACATTTTAAGCTTACAGCTTGACATCTTAGGAGCTACAAATGTCAAAATAAAACCAATAATTCCAGTAACAAAAGTCCATAGTAAAACTACTATAGTTGTTTCGTTGAATTCGGTTTATATTGTTTAATTTCCAAGCTTAGGCATTGGTTAAAAACTGTATAATATATGTTAATAAAAAATCCTACGTAAAGGACTTCTCGCCAACGTTACCACGTGGGTATTGATTGAATTAATTCTATGCAAGCTACAGACACGCAAATCACTGCCAAATATTTTCATAAATAGTTGTGTGTATTGTAATGCAAATTTACTCCAATTAGGTCCAACGGGGGCCAACATCTGCCCTCATTTGCCTAACAAAAGATCACTCACCTTTAAGCTTTCTGGTTTAAAAGTACCAGAAACTTATTATTTTGTCAAATACCAAATGAATATAGTGAAAATGTTATTGACACGATAGAAATCTCAAAAATGAAAACAACCTCTAAGGATTTCGCAAAAGCGCGACTCTCTGAAATAGTAATACTAATGGAACACAAAGACGACATCTTTATGTGTTAATAATTAACAGTTAGTTGAGGCAGGTAGGGATAAATTGTATGCCAAAAGAATATTTCATTAAATAAATTCAAACGTGTGCAAAACTATACGTTTTTGACATTCGAATTGATAAGAATCTTATCCTAAAACATACAGGCGATTATGTCCTTCTAATAGAAGACGAATTGCAAATTTTGCGTTGCAAGATATGCGGAAGGTGTTCACATAAAACTTATCAAAAACCAAGATTAGAATATTTATCAAGCAAAGAGTTTACGATGTATCTACAAAGTCGGCCAAGATAAGCTTATAGGCTATTTCCTTGAGATACGTCAGCCCTACCCAAGATTACAGTACGCCGTAATGCGTGCCACTAAATGTACTTCATTTTTGAAGGCGCGTTTATGGAACGCTAAGGTATTTTCTCGTTAGAAATCCCTTCAAAAGTTTTAAAAGGTCATTGACCTCTGTGGTCCATTATGTCTTCAAATCAAAAGGAAAAATACGGCGAATGAGTTCTCGATTTAACTATAAATTTCTTTAACAATGAATACTAGTTTCACTACAAACATCTTATACGTATGTAATAAGTATATATATTTACTAATCGTTTACGTGCCTGACGCCGACGCGGTCGACTTTTTGGGTCTAAGGCAAGCCGGTTTCGGTTCTAAGTGAATGTAAAATGCGCACATAGAAAGAAAGTCAATTGGTGCACAGCTGGGTATCAAAACCTAAAATCTCAGAGATGAGAGTCCCACGCTAAAGCCACTAGGCCAACACTGCTCTCTCTCTCTCTCTACCCGTTAACGTCTTATAGAATTAATTCTTTAAGACGTTACGGATCAGCGAATATGTAAAAATTATAAATTCATGTTCTCAATACGATATTAAATCCCTCAATCCAAACGCGTCCCAAAATTGAGTACACGAAAAACCCAAGACATTCCATTATAATCCTTTAGTTAACCAATGTCTTGTGAGATTAAATTCCCAACTACGAAAAATACTTCACATACGCGCTCTTTAATATCTGATGTTGTGGCAACGTTTTTTATAACGAATATAAAATATACAATTTTAGCATAGCGTCAGTGACATTGTGTACCATCCATCTTTTCGGGTTTAGTTTGCCGTCCCTCTCTTACACGTAGCGCCGTCTCGCCGGATTTGTAGTTGCCCCCCTAAGGGTGGTAGCCGTTTGAGGCAAGTCAACTCTTTGGGCATTTTTCATTCGGAATACGTAGGATATGAAGAAATGTATTGCGAACTCAGGCGTGGTATGATTTTTCTTCTATGTCGACTGTTTGCTTCAAATGTATGATATGAAAATTTAAGCAATACAAGGATAATGTCGAATCTTAAGTGGGATATTCGTTTGTGACAAGTTTATTAGATTTTTATATTACCTTCGTATGAGTATTGCTAACGGGTTGAATGTTTTTTATTAATCTATAAAGATTAGGGAAAGAATATTGTGTCTACAAAGTTATTTCATACTTGTTAAGGTCAAATATCTTATAAGGTCTTAGCGACATTTCAGGATTTTATATTCCTTGGTTAAATGAAGTATTAATATTGATTTGGTGTAATGGCTGGAGCTCCTTTCAAACGTTTGTGTAAAAAAAACATGGCGATTAAAAAGAGTGGTGGAGAGTTTATTGCAAGTTCTTCTCTTCCGTTCTACGATTTCCCTTGATTTGAGAACTGTAAATGTAAATGTAAAATTAGAAGCATTAATATGTATTTCTTTATTGACGTTCAAAAGTGTACATTGTGTTATGTTGTGATTTAATGATTTTTGATGTTTTTGATTTTTTTTTATTTAAAAATATTAAAATTTTTGAAAAAATTGAATTTTCCAGCTTTGGAGCAGTGAGTGTGTCCATGGGCGTTTTACTTAATCAAGCGCGCCTCTTGCAAGTTTTTTGCCGCTCTTATACTTGCGTTAATAAGAGCTTTGCACATTATAAATTCATACCCAGTATTATCAACTTCGAAATAACATCACGTCAAAGACAATTTGTGTTCTTTGCAATATTTTTGTATTCATCCAGTATACGTTATACATTACGACTGAATTGAAAGGGGGATTATGGGGCACATCTAGTCATACAGGCAATAGTTATCATGCACTTAGCCCGATATTCCGATCACACTTCGCTTATATTTGCTAAAGAGCCGTTCGGTTTTCGTTCATTCGCATCACGCGGGCTACGTGACCCCGCCTTCAGCTGTACGAAGACGGTATTGGTATAACGTGGTTTGTATTTAAATTAATCGACTTGGAAGGTCAGTAGCATATGCCCAGTAATATGACTAAAGGCCGATTTACATTATCTTAGTGTTTAGGAGAGTGCTTTAGTACAACTTGAAAGGCAAGTTCTTTAGCGTAGCGTTTACTAAAGCAAGTAGCGTTTACATGTTTCAACTAAAGTACTATCCTAAAGCACTCTCCTAAACACTAAGATAATGTAAATCGGCCTTTAAAACCCAATAAAGAACTTTCAATGGCTGGACAAAATGTTTTCCGTTCATAGCTGAGGTGTCAAAGAGATTAATGACAAAAAACAGGACTTAGAGATTTTTGTATGTATTGAAAGCCTTCTATTTATTAGAGCGTATTTTTAATTTTTAAGCAAATATGGTTTAGTTATCAAAACCTGCCTATCGCTTACTCCACTGTTGCTGCACTTACCTTGAATTACTGACACATTTGTAATGGTATTTGTATTGTCTTTTATTGACATAACTTTTACACATTTAAAGAAAACACTTTTTGTGAGTCATTTCTGCCAAAACTCTCCATCTTTTAGTCGATATCAACTCCGGGGAAATAAATACAGATAATACAACTTTTTCTACAACTGTGATACTTTTTGACATTCAACACCTTTTGTCTTCAGTCACCGTGACCACGCACGCTGTAAAGCACACGAAACGCAAAAATTTAAAATTATGTAAAATAATTGTAAATTTATTACCTATATCGTTCGATAGTTATTAGATAGATTAATAGTTCTATAATCTGCATTAATTTAAGAAATAAATCTAGAAATCAATAAACGTTACGTTATCCCTTGAAATATAAATATTAAAATTGATTCAGACAAACGTGATTTATACGTAAAAATATTCGTACACGACGTACGTACGATCTTGAAATGTAAATACTACACAATACAAACGCGGTTTCAGAATATCTAATGCGCTTGGAAAAATGCGAAATTATTCAATGGAAAATCTACTTAAGTGACGAATCCCTATTGGTAGCTAGGTACTATATATATAAGGTACTCATTTATTTTATGTACCTTAGTTATATTATATAATAATCAGGGGCATAGAATGTATAGTAAATTTCCAAAACTCATAATGGACAACATAATTGATAGCTTAGTCGCACTTAAACTTTTAATAATATATACTCGTATATCTTTAATTTTGTATATGTTATGTGATTCCGCCGCCCATGGGCTCTCTCAATGCCAGAGGGCGTTGTCGGCCTTTTAAGAATTGGTATACTCTTTTCTTGAAGAACTCGTCGACAGTAATAATCTCCTGTGCGTGACATACGTCATTTCACGTCTTCTATAGTAAACCGTACTATACATATATATTATAATGATAAATACCATTTTATTTATTCTCATTATTCAATAGTGAATTCAAAATATACTATAAATCCTCCAAGGAGTGAATCAACCGTGCTCCCATCCATCAACAAAGAAAACGACTGCCACAGACAAATGATTGACAGCGAAAAAGGAAAAAAAGAAAAAGAAAATGATTCCTTATTCAAATTTTCGCGTTCGATTTTTCCCTTTGTCGCAGCGTTTTGTTTCACTTTGTAATTTGACGGTTTGCTCTTTGCTATGTGAATCGAAGCATGGATGTTTGAAAGTTTGCATACGAATTTCTCAGTTATATTTAATCTTAATTGTTTGATTGAGTTTTGTAAATGGAAGACTATGTTAATAATATAAATATTGTTAGATAACTGCTTCAACTTTTGGAAGCCTACTGATAGGTATGTAATTGAAATTTGGAAAAGTAATATATTTAATTACCTAGCCAACGCTCGGCAAACATAACAACATGAAGAGATAAAAAATTAAAAGCTTTGAATGTCCAGACCTAGATCGGTTATCTGAATGCTCAATCTGGATATCGGTGAGTTTTGCCCAAAACGCGTTCTTCTAGAAGGAGGCACAAAATGCCTGGAGTAACTATCTAAATTTAGTTTACGTTGGGGCAATCAACTTAACGTTCAAATATCTTAAATGCAAACGATATATCAATTAATTTGTTACGATTCTCCAATGACAACGTAATTTCTACTAAAAGCTATCAAAACGTCCGTTGTATAAGAAAAGCTCGGCAATAAAACAGCTGCTCAAAACTGGGTCAAAGTTAACTTTGACCTTGTTAATGTGCTAATTCACCCCTCATCCCTTGTAATTTGCGCTTACCTAACTCATTACTCTGCAGACGAATCCATCCCACTCTTACATTCGTCTCTTTCCCTCCCATTCATGGACGTTTAATTATACAGCCTGTGGACCGCGTTATGCAACGAGAGCGAAAGTGTAAAGTTTGATTGGATTCCGCTGAAAGTGAACTTCGGTTGATGGAAAGTTTTAGTTTTCCGGCCATTGTGCCGGTTGAATAGTTTGACCTAACTATGACCGTATTTTGTCAAAACACTACATTTTTAAAATGATTTTTTTTTGTGTGTTATATGTAGCCCTAAAGCATTATTAGTGGCTTCAGCAAGCGATTCTCATCCCTGAGGTCGTCGTCGGTTCGATCCCCGGCTTTGCACCAATGGACTTTCTTTTGCGCATTTAATATTTGCTCGAACGGTGAAGAAAAACATCGTAACAACCAAAAAAAAATCGACACTGTGTGTTTGGCCCGGACGCTGATCTCCTACTTGCCTATTAAATTGACAAATGATCATGAAACAAATACAGAAATCTCAGGCCCAGACCTAAAGAGGTTTTAGTGCCTAACCTTAGTAATACTAAGTACCTACCACTGGTTCCACGGTATCAAATTGTGCATACTCGGCGTGATAAAGACCGTGGGACTTTAGTATAAGTTACTTTCAAGATAGATATAATTTAGACTTGTATAGCACATCGAACTGCCACACATAGTAATTAAATGATAAGTTTTCTTTTTATACTGCCGGCGTTAAAGGTAAACTGCCACAGGGACCAAACTTGTTAAAATCACTATTAATTTTTAACTATTTTAATTATTATTGTTTAGCGTAAAAAAAATTGGTGAATACTCTATATTTGACTGTTATATTTATTTAGGTTTTAATAAACGATTTTTATTTAAATAGGTTACAGAAATTGGTTTTATTAGACATAATGATTGATCCTTTCTCAATTTCATCTTACAATAGTTATGAAAGTTGTTTATACATAATGTCTAAAAATATGGTTTTATAATAAAAAACACTATTTAAAGTAAAATTTGGTTTTTAATTGGCGTTAAATGTTCATTATCGTCTATATTTCCACAGGCTAAACTAAATCTACCAGATTTCTAAGATTTTTATATTGTTGACTTTTCCGAAGAAACTTGCATAACGCCATCCTAACACTGAGTAACCAACACTTTGTCTCCGTTTTCTTAACTACGGAAGGCGCGAGGGAACTCATTTATCTCTGCCTCGTTTATTTCTGTAGGTCAGGGTCTACACCCTAATGAACTTGAGTTGGGGTCGCGGTCTTAATTATATGTTAAAGGTCGTGTTATTAATGTAATTTTATTATTATTAATTACTTAAGATGTCATGTGGAACATGGTGTAATGGTTGCAGCTCCTTACAAACGTTGTGGGAAAAAAACTTGGCGATTAAAAAGAGTGGCGGAGAGTTTATTGCCAGTTCTTCTCTTTCGTTCTACGCTACGAGAACTGGCAGTAAATGTAAAATTACAAGCATTTCTTTTTTTTTGAGGTTCATAAGTGTACATTCTGTTGCCTATTTGAATAAATGCTTTTGAATTATGAATTTTAAGAAAATTAATATTAATTATATTTATATTATAGAGTGATAGCAATGTATAGGAATTGCTAAAGATGTTATCGATATATACAAATATAAAGTTTGTCGTAACTATCCATTGTTCTAAAGCACTACGGGGTGTAAGATGTCCTATATTTGACTGACATATTTTTGATTACGAGTATAACATACACTATGAAATGATTTGAGAAAGTTCTTGAATAAATGATGATTGTCTTTATGACATCATTATCATTATCATTATTTACAATAAAATAAATCTGGTATATTTTGTTTTAGTATCATTACTTCAGCTTGATTGCAATATTTTTAATTCTGGTCCTCAGATTTCTGTATCTGTTTCATAATAATTTGCAAATCTAATAGGCAAGGTGACTAGCCACCTGTGCCTAACACACGCTGTCGACTTTTTGGGTCTAAGGCAAGCTGGTTTCCTCACCATGTTTTCTCATCCATTTCCATTTGTGCACAGCCGCGGATCCAACCTACCACCTCAGGGATGAGATACGCCAACACTGCTTTATAAAAATAAATAATAAATAACTGATAATAATAATAATAACTTATACAGAATCGTATAAGTTTTGTTTATTAACATGAATTTAGTCAACAACAAGACAGTCAAAACTAGTTCTTTCCCTTCAATATTGCTTTAACATATATATTTTCAGACGTTTGAATTAATTTAAGTACATCTTTAATTATGTTTATTTTAATAAAATAATTTGACTATATTTGTACTCAATAAATAATATTTCGTTTATTTTATCGCAGTACACATTAAAAGGGTATATTCTAACTTGCCGTGTTCAACAGAGCTTTGAATTAGGGTATTGTAATATCTGATATGATTGTAATTTCGTGACGTTATTGCCTCCAATATTACCAATGATATCAGCTCCAGACTAATAATTTTTTTATTTGATTTCACAATGTAAATTTTATTTAACTTACCAACGACATATTTATTTCTAACTAATTTGAAGACACATACTAACCAAACAATAGCTACAACCATCATTAACATTACACGCTAAGCCTGACAAGCTCTTAACCAATAAAATAGAATTTATAAGAATACCAAATATTCTACAATATGAAATGTATTTGCATTTGAAATTTATAAACAATGAAACAAACGAAAGCTTTTGAAGACAAGAAACATCAAACATATTGAGTTTCGTATAGATAACATCATGTTTCATCTTAATAATGCTAGTACATAAAAAGGAACCAAAAAGATCCTCAAAAACTCTTTACAAGAGATAATCCTTCCGTACCCATGTTACCAAACAGTGGCCTTATTAAGAAAACGACCTATGTCGAATTATTCAGTAATATATGTCAGAAATAAGGGCACACGCGCTACTTGGTAAATCCTTCAGAGAAATAAGGCAGGGTGGCTTACCCTGGGAGGGGCGGCCCCCTCAGGGCCCACCTATAGAATGTATCTGTCCCCTTGAAGGGTTACCTTGGGAGATAGGAAATAGTACATAATAAAAATTCAAAATATCTTCCAATTTTCCGGGTTTCAATGTGTTAGTGAACACGTATTTGTGGGTGTTTACGTGACAAGAATGGCGCGGTAATGAAGCAAACGAGTTGCGTCACGTGACGTGCTTTTCGATGATAGTAATGAACCACCTTTAAATATATACTTTCGTAGCGAGGTACTACGACGCGCTACGAATGTCTACGCGTTGGAGGAAGTGCTACGCACCTTAATTTAGGTTTGACACTTTTTGTATAAACAGTGACTTCTGCATACAGATTCATTCATTATATGATCGTTAATAGTTGATTATTATTATAATTATATCAGCCAACTGTTAAAATATAAAATTATTTCAATCTTCACACATTATTAAACTTAATAAACAGTCCTGAGGAAGGTCATATTATGTATATTTCTTAAGTATGAATATATAACAAGAGATAATTTAAACTTACTTTAAGTAAGTCTAAAAAGTAATATAATCATATATGTTCTATTAACCATATTTTTAATTGTTGTTCTATAGATATATGATAGTTCGATATTCCAGTTCATATGTGAATAAGTAAATTCCACCCACATATAAAATTCCCATTCCCTAACAAACGAAATAAGGAAATTGTGGCCTGATCTAACATCCTCCGTGTCAGGTACGGACTTGAGAAATTCCATTTTCCAACGAAAAATCCATTCAATAAAATACATCACGCTTCTAAGCCCGTTAGGAATAGAACGGGATCGATATACTGTTTGTCATGTGTTAGAGCGAGATGGATGCGAATGTCTCAGGGAAATGGAACGTAAGACGATTGAATAGAAGTCACACTAATGCGTTACCTTTACACACACACACGCATCGGGGTTTAACTATTTGCGATATTGATAATGATAAAAGTCTATAGATAACATTTTGAATAAAAAGCCTTTGCATTACAATGAATTAAGTTTAAGAGTTGTTCTTGTCCTTTAATTTTAAATATGTAACTGTTTTAAGCAAGATTGTATGCTAGAAGTTTCGTCAAATTTATATTATTAATCAACAATATACTGCCGATAGCAACCATCAAGATGTGGAATTATGTAATAATCTTATATTCTATATGTTTACTCGCGTAAATAAAAAATCATTATTTTGTAAATTGTAATCGTCAAGCACGGTATAACATTAAAAAACAAACATTTTACAAAGATTCAAAATCTGTTACTCATATCGGCTAAGTTTTGCGAAAGGTATTTCAATAAAATATCTCCTTATGAAAATCTCTTTATGGAACGTTAATACAGGAGTAAAATTCAGATAATCCATGAAGATTCACGCACACAGGTTCAAATACTCAGTTATATGTTCAGCGTAATATATTTTATATTTTAGATCAATTTATTTTATAAGTAGTACTTATTTGATCTTATGAGGTCACGCGTTCGAATCACGACTGTGCACCAATGTATGTGTGTTTATATGTAATTAAAAGTTGAACATAGCGCGAAAAACACAAAAATCCTGTGACAAGTACAGAAGGCTGATCACCTACTTGTCTCTGAGAATAATAATAATCAAACAAACGGATCCAATCTGCGGCCAAAACCCATTAAGGGTTTTACTGAATTATTATTACTAGTGTTGGAATAGTGATCACTCGGAGGACGTATCTTTAAACAAAATTCCTACTAAACTTATTTTATTTAAAGCTCTCTCTTGTATAATGAATATGTCTTAACATATTATGAGCATTGGCCTATCCTAAAGCTTGCTATTGAGATCCACCAATTCACTTACACATATGTACGATTTGTGAATATAATCGAATGTTCTTGACCTTGAACAGTAAATATTATTTGTTCTAATAAAAATGCAACAGTCTCAAGTGTTTGGGACATGTGCAACGAATGGCGGACAACAGAGCCCCAAAATCTTTACTGAGCTCACCACCTGGTGGCAATAGAAAACCCGGTAGACCGAGGCTGGAGGTGTGGAGTTTTCAGGACCTAGAAACAATAGGGGTTCAAAATAGGACGCAAGAAGCCCTAAATAGATGATACTAGAGAAGGCTAAGACCCACAAGGCTGTATAGCCAATAATGATGATGAAGAATAAAGACAATAAATGAACTACTACCTACCTATTCACAAAGCTATGTAAAAAGAAAACAGTCAATAGAAACGTAAAGGAAAACATGTCAATATAGAATCTGTAACTCCAATCGTCTGGACCGGATATCCGCCCAAAACCCATCAAAATTTTGTCACTGATAATCCCAAATGCAGCAACCCCCTTTCACGTTTGACTTTTGATACGTAAATCGTCGTTACGTATGTCGTCTTTGATAAAATTAATATTATTTTTACTCTAATAGACTTCCAGTGCTATAGACATGTTCTTGCTTCATAAGAAAATCGTCAGCTGTGGTATCCTCAGTACTGCAGCTGTGTGCGTTTAACGAAATATTAACGCTGACAGTTCAATGCTGCGTAGGTATGTTAGAACGGAACATTTATTTTATCATAGATTGTGATTGATGTACTTCAGTACTTCAGCCGTGCGTGTATATTTTCATATAGTTTATAAATTATAAATCGAAATCAATACAATATAGAGGAATTCAACTATGTGTTACACTTTCAAGTGAAACTCTTAACTTTTGGGCAGCTTTTCTTGTTCTGTTGTTTGTGCCTCGTTTACACTACTCGCTATAATCAACTTCTTACAAATTTCTGAAAAATTGGACGGACTTTCACGACCCAACCCCATCACCATTTATGCCTCTTAAGCTTCAACTTAAGGCAATTTTTGCCGCGCACTACCACTATGTGGAACCAGCCTACTGAAGTACTTTCGAATCAATTCGACTAAAGGTCCTCACAGAAAAGATCGTACCAAATCATAAAAATATACGCTAAGTGCGTTGGCCTTCTGGCAATGTGAGTGTCCATGGGCGGCGGTATCACTTAACATCAGGTGAGCCCCCTGTCCGTTTGCCTCCTATTTACTTTATTTATTTATTTACATACAAAAAACCTTTTCCATCATAATTATTTAAGGACAAGAGATAACAGATTTTTCGTAAAAAACAAACTGGTTTCATGTCGTTTACTTGACTATGCACAAAGGTAGAAATACCATTGCGGCATTGGGAAGCAAGAATACATTTTATGAAATGTGCAAGTCATTAGCGCCAGTAATGTAATGCAAACAGAGCATAACTTATAATACACGCGAATTTGGCACGACATTGTAAGTTCGTGCTAACTTATGTACGGCTCGAGGCATTATTTTAGTTTTCAATCTTGTAATGGCTTTTTGTCTGTTTATGGACCATTTCGGATTACGGAGCTCTTTTTTCTTAACTTGTTTACGCTAATACAATATACTAACTTTAAGATGTGTCAATATAATACAAAAATATGTTCAGTACCAATATTGGCTGTTAACGCAAATATTTTTCTGAAATATTTTTTTTTACATTTACACCTCCACCAATAACCTCTAGCAGAACATTAACTTTGTTCCCGAATTCATTCCCAAAATCAACATCATCAGAATTTTCCAAATTCCGTCGGCAAAAACCAACCTAGGAGTTCAGTTATAAAACAGAATAAAAACAAAATAAATAAACACTTAAATTACAGTTAATGTGTAATTTGACAACAAATTTATAAGCACTGGCGTATTAAGCACAACTGGACAAATCAAATCAAAATTATTTATTCATATTGGTAACACAATGTACACTTATGAACGTCAAAAAATAAATACATATTAAATGCTTCTGAATTTACATTTACTGCCAGTTTTCAAATCAAGGGTAGTACGGAAGAGAATAACTTGCAAAGAACTCTCCGTCACTCTTTTTTTATATTGTTTTAATATTTAAGGAAAATATAGCTATTAATCAGTGTAAATATTAGCTTTAATATACCATAGGCGCTACAACATTATAGTTCTGGGCCTCAGATATTTGTGTCTTCGATCATTTCTATTAAGTTTCATCATCGGACGTCGAGGCAGAATACGAAGTTCCACCCGTATCACCTCGACGTCCGCCGTTCCACAACTGAGCGTTTTTCAAGGCAGTTTTTGTCGCGCACCGCACTCGCGAGTCCTCTGGCATTGAGAGTGTCCATGGGCGGCGGTATCACTTAACATCACATGAGCCTCCTTGCCCCCTGTTCTATAAAAAAAAAGTAGGTGATCAACCTTCTGAATCACACATTGACTTTTTGGGTCTAATGTCGCTGTCCTCACGATGATTTCCTTCACCGTATGAGCGAGTGATAATGCGGACATAGACAGAAAGTCGACCCCAAGGAATGTCAAAGGAAAATATTATTTACCTACTTTTTTGATATTAGATATATCGTCTACTTATGAGGCGATTAACAAACTATATCTATGTCTTATGACATAAATAAAAATATCCTTTTATGGCAAGCACCTGCTATTTGCACTCATTAATTCTATTACAATTTACATTGAAAGCTCGCAGATCACTAAGGGCCTTGTGGCATCTGACACATCATTACGTTCGCTAAACGTTCAATGACAGTAATACATTATTAATTATAGAAATGTTATAATTTACATAACTACAAAGTCATATAACTTTGTTGCGACTTTAACGATAGAATAATGTGTCAATAACGTCTATAGCTATCACTCCAAGATTGTATGTAAGATTGTACACTCTCAATGCCAGAGGTCTCGCTAGTGTGTTGGCGGCCTTTTAAGAATTGATATGCTTTTTTAGTACCCTAAGTCGAATTGGTTGGGAAAGACTTCAGTGGGCAGCTGGTGGACTCAGTTGTGGACTTGGACATCGTGATACGGGTGGAATTTCGTTTTCTGCCCTAACTTCGGATGATGAAACTGATGGAGAGCAACTTAAACCTAAGTTGGGCCCATTTTTGATAATAGTGATTTTTTGATGTATTTTAATAAAACAAATGTTTTTTTCCTTCTTTCTGTCTATATATATTAACAAAACTCGACATTTTGTGTGCTTTAACAAGAATGCCATATTTATTAATTTATAAAAGTACTCCTACACAATATCCAAATTTAGGATATTATACTACAAATAACATACACCTACTACTCAACATATATTCAGCATAGCTTATTCTAAATGACACCAGCCAATTAATTTTGACAAAACACTAGTTTTGCTATACCTAGTTTAGTGGTAAAAGATTAAACGAGAAATAAGTTATATTATATTGGAAACTGTTTTAAAATTGAAATATGTTCAATTAGTTAAACACTTACGGAAGCATTCAGCGACCTTTTAGCTTCCAATCGGACTATTATAACTTTTATATATCTTACTAGCTGACCCGAAAAACGTTTGTTTTGCCATGTATATTATTTCTAGGAAAAAAACAATAATAAAAAATAGGGGTTGATCGTAGAGGAGTGAAAATTAGGGGTTATATGTATTGTTGTATGTTGTATCATAAAAAATACAAAAAAAAAAATATTGGGGTGAACACCCCTTATCACTCAGGGGTTTGAAAGATTAATAGTAGCTGATTCTCAGACTTACTGAATATGCATAAAAAATTTCATAAGAATCGGTCGAGCCGTTTCGGAGGAGTATGGGAACGAATATTGTGACACGAGAATTGTATATATATAGAGATATATGAACAAGTGAGTACAAAGACCGTTACTGACACTCGCGTGACATTTATAAGTATTGTTTATAGATCGTCGTATCGATTTCATTACTTTCCTTATTACATTTACCTCATAATGTAATAAATTAATTTATAATGAAGAACGTAAATAGCTAAAAGCCGCTTCGGATAGTTAAATATACATTTTTTAATTGTTATTTACGAACGAACGTATGACTAGATGGGGACTGGGACTATATAAATTTATATGATATATTAGATATCCGTCTTATTGTGTTTGTAAAAAATGTGTAAAAAACTAAAATTAACATGCTGAATATTACACTTAAAAACACTTTAATTAATTAAAAAGCTTTGGTCCCTTTGGGAGAACTTTTAAAACTGGACTGTTCTGGATCTGGACTGGCTGTTTTGCGATGCAGTTGTTCACAAAAAAGCTCCAGCTCGCCACTAAACCTGTGTTTTTATTCGAAACATTACGTCAGTCTTAGATGGTGTCCAGCTTGAGGCCGCGTCGCAGTTTTTGTGATCATCATATTTTCGGTTAAATAGGCATCTCCTGGACAGGTGTGCCCTCTACATCTCACAGTTCTGGATCTGGAAATCTAATTCGGTACTTAAACATATAAAGGTTTACCTACTTATAGAGGCTCAACAGCCTTCCAACTTTCATTTCATTAATAGTTTTTCTAACGTTATTCCTAGAGCAAATCGTGCTACTTTTATATCCGTTATCTAAAAAGTCGTTATCAAGTTATTATATTATGTAGTTAATTAAAAATTACCGATATGTTCAATCGACATTTCATTTCTAACGGTCCACCAAATATAGCAAAGGAATTTAATAAGTTCTCGTATAGATGTGTACAAAAAGAGCTACTTGGAATCATTTACCCTATTTGTTAAGTTATTTTTTAATTAACGACAAATTGATGTTTTTACTAAAATAAAATTGATGGGGTTTTAATTGTTTTAATATTGTTATAATTGGTTATACTCGTTCCGATATAGATGTTATATTGATTAATCTTATTAGTACTGTTTTTTGTTAAATAAAACTTAGGTAATTTAATTGCGAATATATTAAATTCTATATATATCGAATGCTTTACTCCCGGCCTCAGAGTAGTTAATTAAGATAACGGTTACTTAAGCCACTTAGATGTTCAAATCAATTCTCTATACAAACCGAATATCTTCTATCGTTAATCGAACATTAACAAGCTATATTCACAATTAAAAAATAATATTAAAATAAATTAATGGCGTTACAACCTTTTTAGGTCAGGGCCTCAGATTTCTGTATCTGTTTCATTTGTTTATCGGTGATCAGCCTTCTGTGCCTGTGTTTTTTGGTCAAGCCGGTTTTCTCACAATGTTTTCCTTCACCGCTCGAGCAAATGAGCAAATGAGCACCTGTAACATTATCCTAGTACATCAAAATGTGTACTATAAACATTAATAATTAATAAGCAAGCCGGTTGATTTCTATTATACAGCTCGTCTTTGGACACGGACCTTCTCTAAGAGCTTCCACTCTTATCGGTGTCTAGCTTTACGTACATAGGTTTCACTCTTTAGTAATTTATGTAAAACTGAATTACACATTTATAATTCGACAATTGTGACCCTATTGATGACCTAAATTGGCCAGTTTAGGTTTCCACGTGATCTCAGCGGTTGTCATATTTCGTGCATTTAATTCGTTTAACAATTCATACGACATGGAAACTGAACCTAAATTGAAGCGTTTAGCTGTCAAACTATACAAAAAAGGGGCGCTACAACCGTGTTAGGCCTGGGCCTCAGATTTCAGTATGTGTTTCAAGGTCATTTGTCAATGTAATAGGCAAGTAGGTGATCAGCCTGAGCCCGATTTTTTGGGTCTAAGGCTAGTCGGTTTCCTCACGCTGAGGTCTTAGGTTCGAACCTCACCTCACCTCAGGGATGAGAATCACACGCTGAAGCCACTAGGCTATTGTAACCCTCCAAATGTTGCCTACTTTGCCTATAGAGTAATGAAATGTGTAATTTTCACATAAAAATACATTATACAGATATTATATAAATATATGTATACTGACATACAAAAACATTATCCAGTTTATAACATAACTAGTGTCCACGTTATCATAGCATATGACATCTTGCATAATTAATTTAAATAAAAGTCAAGTACAAAATAGAACATCTTTGTTCAACAGGTGAATTGCAGGATAATGGGGGCTTATTTTTCATGTCAGCTATTAGAAATAGATAGTGTTAGACTATATAGAAGTGGAATTTTTTATAATTTTATAGAGCCCGTCTTCAGACCGAAATATAAATTATCGTACTCAAAGGATTTGTTTTGTTGGTGTAATGGAACTGAGAAATTGTACAGAAATCGAACCTAATCAGTTGCTAGACCTCGACGTGTCTTCAAATATCTTGTACACAATTTTGGATTTTTCTTTATTACTAATATCACAACACGCTCACATACAAACTCTCACGTACATAGGCTCACTTTCACACCATCACACTACACAGCTGAATTAGGTACTTAGTTAAATGTATTTAATAAAAAAAATTAAGTGATTTCCTTTGTATGAAACTTTTTGTATATATGTATTCCATCTTTGGCTATATCTTTAGTATAATTGTTAGCTGTAGGATTACGAAATAAATAAATAAAAGAAACATAATAATACAATACAGGGTAACAAAATATGTCGCTGTAACGGAGTTTTAAAGTTAAATTCTTGAAGTCTGAAACCTCTGAATCTAAAAAAAACATTAATATTTCAAAAATAAACTAGCTATTTAAAAGTTAGGTTGACAATTCAACACTGTTTAATGAATATTTCTCTCCATACTTATTTAGCCTAGAAATAAAACAAGAAATGGCGCCATGTGCTCAGCAGTTGCATGTATTGTGGCAATTTTACTGCTTTTTTATTCTTGCTATAAACCTAGACCGGATCTGTTACGATAGTTAAACCTTGATCTAGCCTCGATATAAACGATAATAATATTAATTGAATGCAAAATGTATGTATAACACTTTATATTGGCCTTTACATAGATTATAGAAAAAACGTTTGCCAACGACAAAGTTTTCTAATTTTTATGTCTCAATATAAGAGGTTGAGTGCAGTGTTGGCCTAGTGGCTTCAGCGTGCGTACATACCTGAGTTCCTAGGTTCGATCCCCTGGTGTGCACTAATGGGCTTTATATCTACGAGCGCATTTAACACTCGTACGGTAAAGGAAAACATCGTGAGGAAATCAGCTTGCCTGAGACCAAAAAAGTCGACATCGTGCCTCACAGGAGGCTGACTTGCGATTCCCGATAAACAATAAACTACAAGCTTCCTCCATCAGAATGCCAAATCATAAAATGACTGCTTTACGACTGGTTTGAGCGCGACCGCCGCTGTGAAAACCGCTGTGTGAGTTCGAAAAGTGAGTTACAGAATCGCAAGGCTGATCACCTACTTGCCAATTAGATTGACAAATGATCATGAAACAAATACAAAAATCTGAGGCCTAAATAGGTTTGTAGCACCACTAATTCATTTTTTATTTAACAGTTTGTTCGGACACGATCATTTCACGAATTGTTTAAAAAAAGAAATGGCTTTATATAACTTAATTCCTATTTCTTATTTTATACCATAATCGAGCTCATCAGACCTATAAATCAAATCGAAATGAATTTATTCATATTGTTTGTCAAAATAAAAAACAACTAAATTTACATTGATTACCACTTCCCAAGGTAGGTACAGACCGTATGGCGTATACCACACGGGAAGACGCTCTCACTCTGTTTAATCGCCAAGTTTCTGGTTCAAAATCCAAACTGGAAATAGAATAGTCGTTATTGGTATCGCTATATTGGAAGCAGAATAGGCGATGGACATATTTATTATTGAGCACCAAATGAATTGCCAACGAGGAAACCAGCAGTCAGATGGTTTATTAATATTCAATAGCACATAAGTGTATGGTAATAATAAACCTGTATAGAATATTAAATTCATGGTTTTTCTAGTCTAGATTCTATATTCAGGGCCTAACTATTCCTAGGACCTATTTGTTACAATGATTTATTGATTTAACAAGTTGAATGATAATGATGTGTCGTACAGAATAAGTTAATATAATGAGTTTTTTTTTAGTTAAGACTAGTATTTTCTAACCTTTTTTGTGCCATGACCCTTATTCTTAATAAAATTATCGTTAAATTAAAAAAAAACTAAATCTTAATATATATAAATTACGTGTCACGTTGTTTGTCCGCTATGGACTCCTAAACTACCGAACCGATTTCATTCAAATTTGCACACCGTGTGCAGTTTGATCTAACTTAAAAGATAGGATAGCTTACATCTCAATTTATACCTGCAATATTATTTTATTGCAAAATATTTGTTTATTATTTGATAGTCACAATTCTAACAGATGGCGCTGTGTTTAAAGTACCAACGTTTCACATAAGCCACAATTTAATGGCATTACCACCAAAAAAGCATGGTGGTCCCCATGACTGGTGTTCTCCTACCGTTCCTTTGAATAGTTTACTACTATGTATAACAAAAACCTTAGCCACAGCAACGCTTGGCCGAGACAGCTTGTGTTGTTGATACTATATTTTTTCTTTGTAGGAAGAAATTACTAGGAAATTATTAACGATATTGTTATATTTCTGTGTAAGTAAAACACATAATTAAAAACCTAAATTCTAATACCAAATAATTTTAATAAATTTTCGAATAGCCCTCCTTAACTATCAAACTGCCCCCCTGTGGGGCTTGACCCGTCTCTATACTACTATATAATTTAACACATTTGACTTTTACGACATTTTGCGTTTATTGTAATAGAAAATATTTAAGCTAAATAATATATTAAAATATTTAGAATCTGCACAAATCGTATTTGAAGAAAATCATTTTTGTAGTCGATCAACTAATCAGTGATTTTTGGGTCTTAGGGTCAATTTAGTTAAGACAACGCACGGGAATCTTCGTTTGTTAAGACTGCAGGTGGTGGCTTCATTAAAACAAGGAGTTTTTGCCGCGCACATCCACTATGTGGAACCAGCTGCCCACTGAAGTATTTCCGAACCAATTCGACTTAGAAAAAAACCATAGGTGCCGGGATTCAAACACACGACGATAGAGATGAAAAGCTTTCGTAATAGATGAGTATAACTTACTTATAAGCAGGTGCTTTGGCTTAAGCGCAACAGTAGCCGTAGTTTAATTTATGATATCAATTAACAGTTAATAACTATACCGTATTGATTACAATATTAAATGGCTTGTTGCTAATAACGAGATCATTAATTTTGCTATAGTTTATAAATAACTTGGAATTTAAATAAAATAAGCTAGGGATATTGCATATGTGATACAGTACCTATTCTTTGATGTACCCAACATTTGTAATGGCTGGGGCAAAAATAGACGAGACTTACAGTTGGACTATTATATACTTAAAGTTTTCAGGGTGGTGAGTAATCCAAGTGTTCTCCAAGAACTTGGTTTTCTACCTAGGGGATATAAGACGTCGAAAGCCAAGGTTGTTTGCGATACTAAGGGCCAGAACCAGTCTATTGTACAGATTCCTGCTAACAAAGACGTTGCGCTTAATGAATGCTGTCTCCGACATTATGGACGTTTTTATATGTTGCGCAGATTGAGTTTACAGTAGCGATATTGTGTATATTATATATATTCGACATTATCATATTGGCTTAGTACTGTAAGGATAGTGTATGTATTTTTGTTAATAATATTGATTTGCTTTCACGTATAGCTAACAAAAGCCCGACCGAGGATCTTTCAACTAAATGAAGAAAGTTTTGTCCGAAATTGGTTTGAAGTCCGAGTTCTTCTTTCCTATGGCCAATTGTTATATACTGTTCTAGGCTGCGAAGCTTGGACAATAAAAGAAGATACAAGGCGTTTAAAAGCATTTGAGATGTGGTGTTATCTATAACGAGAAAGTTCTTAATCGAGTTGGAATGCCGAAAAATTTATGCAGAACATCAAACGAACGAATTGATCATTTTTTCTGACTATAGCGTAATATTTATTCTAGCTATTGCATAAGTTTCAGCAGTGTTGGCCTGGTGACTTAAGAGTGCTACTCTCATCCCTGAGATCGTAGGTTCGATCCCCGGCTATGTCCCAATGGAATTTCTTTCTATGTGCGCATTTTACATTCGCTCGAACGGTGAAGTAGAACGTGAGGAAACCGGCTTGCCTTAGACCCAAAAAGTTGACGGCATGTCTCAGGCACAAGCTGATCACCTACCCACTGATTATTATTGCGTAAGTTTAATCAAAAAAGAAATACGAACTAAATAGTAAAAGTCAATAAAAAATACTATAACGTATTCCTTATAAAAACATTGACTTTCACTAGTAGTACCCGAGATTTTAACAAAGGGATGCTCAAACATTTTTTGTACCGTCATTGTTAACCCTTCAACGTCTTCGGGGTAGCAAAGACACCTGCTTAGAAAGTGAACGCAATCTGTGCTGGGAACATTTTTTGTTGTTAATAGGGTGAAATTTAATTTGGTAGATCATCCATTGTTTGTAGTTGTTTTTTACCTTTTTGTAGGAGCAAACAGTTGTATCTGTGGAGTACTGGCAGCTGACGACCGGACTATTTCAAATCAGAATCTTCTGATAATTTCTTATAGAAATTATCAGAAGATTCAATAAAAGACAATATTAAAATAAGTTAGTTTTCAATTAGATTTAGAATTAGAGACAGTAAGTCTTAAATTAGGCTAGATCTAAATGTAAAATGATGTCTTAACTTTGTACAGAGGCAATTTATTAAAGAAAATGGTGACTTCTTCTTCCTCTTTTTTCCTCTCCATTACTGGAGGTTGGCCGTAAGTCTCGTGAAGTGTGTTTTGTCCTTTGCCAGATTTTTGGTTTATACTTAGGGAAATGCATTGCGCATACCCTACCGCGGCGCGGTGCCAGATGCAGCAACTCGAAGCAGCAATACCCGTCCAATTAACAGTCAAGTCTATCAATAATTCCAAATTTGAAATCTCACCGATACCCAGATGGAGCATTCTGATAATCGAGGTAGGTCTGGATATCCAGTTCCCCCCTCACATTTTGAAATCAATAGTCCATTAATAAAAAAAAAATAGTTTAATTTTTTTATCTCTTCGTTTAGATGTTTGCCTATATGTGACATTAAATCTTTTATTTCATTACGCATTGGTGCAAAATTAAAATTTGCTTTACGGTTATTAAAATCGAATTCTTTTAATGTTAGTGACATTATACCTAATTACATATTTGTTTACGAGTTTCTGTTTAACAGTTAGAGCAATAAAACTAATGATCCACGACATCAATAAAAACTTACTAAGAAATTCACACGCATATTAAGTACTGTCAAACCCCTGACTTACCCCCCTCCCCCTCGGAACAATAATGGGATACATTTTTTACAACGCATTGTGACAATCGAAGCACCTGAGTATATTTCAATGCGGTATTGTAATTTTGTGAACATGATTTATATTTGCATACAGTTTGTAAGAGTTCGTTAACTTCTCGAAGGGTAAATTAATAATTGTTACGAAAACGCGGGTCGTTTGTGCCACCTTGCGATCTGCAGGGTTGATTGATGTTATAGGACTTTTAAAAGCTAGTTTTGTTTATTTATTTATAAGTTCTAAAGCCATCTTTATGTATTAAGCATTAATACATAAAGATGGCTAGGTATTTTACATTATTTATTAGAACGTAGAAAATTACAAAAAAGCTAAAATTTTATAAATATTTATAATAACTAGCAGACCGGCCAAGCGTTGCTGTGGCTAAGGTTTTTGTTATATTACATAGTAGCAAACTATTTAAGGGAAACGGTAGGAGAACACCAGTCATGGGGACCACCATGCTTTTTTGGTGGTTATACCATTAAATTTTAGCTTATGTAAAACGTTGGTACTTTGAACACAGCGCCAACTGTTAGAATTGTAACTATCAAATAATAAACAAATATTTTGCAATAAAATAATATTGCGGGTATAAATTGAGATGTAAGCTATCATATCTTTTAAGTTCGATCAAACTACACACGGTGTGCAAATTTGATTGATATTGGTTCGGTAGTTAAGGAGTCTATAGCGGACAAACAATGTGACACGTAATTTATATATATTAAGATATAAAAATGTTAGCAGAGGTTTGTTATATATAAAGATTTTTTTTTGATGATACGTGATGTTCTGCGATACCGCCCATGGACAGTCTCAATGCCAGACGGCTCGCGAGTGCGAATGCGAATAGTTAATTAAAAAATAACGGTGAATTATGATATAAGATTCAAATCTAATATAAATCTACTTGAATTAGCGTTTCGTTTTATAAATTTCTTGTTACCACTGAAGTGTTTCCGAATAAATTCGACTTAGGTCCGTAGTAAGAGCGTACCAATTCCTAAAAGGCCAGCAACACACTTGTGATCTTTCTGGAATTTGAGTGTTTTTTTGAGCTTACCGTCCGTTTGCCTTCTGTTACATAAAAAAAATAAAGCTTATATCAGGGCGTTTAAATTATGTCTGAAGATATGCAATAATATGTGTCAATACTATACGATAAGTTGATCGACTTCTGTGCCTGACAAATCGTCAATAAAAATACGTCGAAATTTCGTTCAAACACACGCAGCCCTAAACAAAATAGCTAACACAATCCAGGTAGAGTTTTATAAGCGCTGAATACATCATTTTGTTATGCAAAATGAAACTTAATATGCAAATGCTGTATTGGAATGCAAATTTGTCTCTTTGTAAGCAACACAATGACAAGGGGTAAGGATTTTTATATCCGATCAATACGGTTTTTGATTTTTCGAGTGATTTATTGGCTGCATTTCGTATCTATCGATTTATTATCTAAAAAAAATCTGGTATCAGACACCTTAAATCGACGTATAATTAATAATAATAATTAATTTAGATACATTTATATTTAAACACGTTTATATTTCAATCTTCTTTTAGGTATATGTGTGCCCTTTTTACACGCTTTATATTAGCTTCACCTGTATGCATGTATGTATGTATGTATGTATGTATATATGTATGTATGTAACCGACTCCTTCGGACTCGATTTTGACCCACTTTTAACGGACAGATTTAATTCAAACTTTGCGCACCTGTCAAAGATCGATGACAATGCAATAATCCGAAAAAAAATAAAAAAATAAACTTAAAAATAAATAATAGTTAAAAAAAAATAAAAAACACGCTTTTAAAGCACATCAAACTAAAAAGTGAAAAATAATTCTTAATTTAGGCTGAAAATGGTAATGAACAAAAAATGCTAAACTGTTATTTATTTTTTTGGCAAGGACCTCCTTTTCCCGCCATTCCTCTCTGCACTGTGCCACTATCTACCATGTACCACTTGCATTTGGTCTATCCAATTACGAAGTTTAATACATTTTTGACGTGACGTTGAAATCGACGTAAAATTAAGCACGTAAAAATACAACTATTATTTTAATAATTTTTTTTAAACAAAATATCATATGGCTTATTTTTATAGGCAACTACTATCACCTACATGCCTATTAGATTGACAAATAGTCATGAAACACTTACAGAAATCTGAGTCCAGATCTAAAAAGGTAATAATAATAATAAAGCCCGTTTAATTTTTTTTTTGATTGTACAATTCACACCAATTGACCTAGTCCCATGCTAAGCTGGCGAAGCTTGTGTAATGGGTACTAGGCAACGGATATACATACATATTATAGATAGATAGACATATAAATACATATTTAAACACCCAAGACCTAAGCACAACACCAAATGCTCATCACATCGATGTTTATCTCAGCCGGGGATCGAACCCGGGACCCAGTCAGGGGTACTAAACACTAGACCAATGAGGCGTCGAAGTCTTTAAGCGTTGGAAATTAATTAGTTAAGTTTAGCTTTAAAATACTATCATATCGCTTCCGCTATTGTAATGTCATACATAACGGTTTAATGTATTTGTTCTAAGCATAGATTAAAAAGTAATTACGCATTTTGCGAACTATGAGTTGGTAAGAATCTTCATACAAACATTTTGTCCACTCAATGGTACATAAGTGTACATCAGTTTCATTGTCCTATATAGAAATAACGTGGCAAAAGCTTTAATAATATTTTTTTTGGCTGGTGGCTTAACAGTAAAATCCACCACAGTTATACGGAAGTGGATTCGTCGAAAAAACAATTTTCCGCTCCGCCGATTTTGCTGTTTTTCAAACATTTACTGACTAACGTATAATTACTGCCCCTGTATATACTTACAATTTAAATACTATGCGTTCGTTAAGTACCTCAGTGGTTAAGCGATTCTCAACTTAAGGGTCATGCATTCAGGTGCCGGCTGTGCACTCATTTATTGACAGAAATACAGTACAATTAAAATAATGAGGGCAACTGGAAGAAAATAAAGTAGATAAGGTGAGCGCAATCAGTGCAAAACTACGTAAAATATAGTTACTTAGACAAAACTAATAAAAAAAAACAGTGTCTGGGCCTCAGATTTCTGTATATTTCATGATCATTTGTCAATCTTATATGCAAGTAGTTGATCAGTCTCCTGTGCCTGACACACGCCGTCGACTTATTGGGTCTAAGACAAGCCTGTTTCCTCACGCTGTTTTCCTTCACCGTTCGATTTTAATTCGCACATAGAAAGTACATTAGTTAACAGCCGGGGATCGAATCTACGACCTCAGGGATGAGAGAGAGAAGCCACTAAGCCAGCACTGCTCTACACAGAGACAAAATTATTGGAACAAATATCTTTCTATACGCGAAAACAGCGCAAAGTATCACACATTTGCTTCAAGAATAAATAGAAATACTTGCTTGGATTTACTTTATGCAACGTATTAAATTAATAATATAGTTATTACTATACTAACCTTGTACTGGGAATTAGCATACAAATAATACGTGGGTATAACAGTGAATGGGCGGGGTGTAATTATCTATTTTAAAAGAGCAACGCCTCGTCTCGGTAGGCATTGTAATTGCGTAGTTTACACAATTACAAGTCATTTTTTTTCAATTAGAAGTCATTAAATATTTTAAAATTTAATGTATGTACTTCGAAGAATATCTGCTTCGACAATTCTGATTATAATTCTAAAAAAAGATGTAATATTTAACATTATTTTTAGACGTCATATTATATAGATAGATTAAAGACCTAAATGCAAAAACATTACCCAATATTAGGATTGATCAATTTAAAAAAATTGTGTAATTTTTTATTGGAACATTTAATTGTCATGTTTAGAAGAGCTTATAACACATACTGTAGATATAGCATATTATATGATGTGCTGAACTTTAATAAATAAGTATTGTTTTGAATTGATAAAAATGAATTTTCTCCATTCTTTAGATATAGATAGATATAGAGAGCTAGTACGTAGTGCCAAGCAACTAAGTTGACCACATTTATTACACGCAAATAAATTGTCTAAACGATTCTTAGAAGTACATGCACCAACTTTCCCGATTTTCCGTAATTAATACGTCGTTAAAGTAATAAAAGCTTACCAAAAGTCTTGCTCCAAATATGTTAAATCCAAAATATCAATTTTGTAAAATATAACGATATTAATTGAATATAAATCAACGTTTAAATTCACACAAAAAAAAACAATTATGAACATGTTAACATAAAAAGTGTCATTTAAAACACCTGCGTTTTTTTCCAATAATAATAGATTATTTACTGCAATTAAAACTACAAAATTGACGTTCATCGGAAGCGGATATAAAAAACTTATCACCCCATAATTTTGCCCCCACCCAAGTGGTGACGCCCATAGTTTTTTGTTAGGGTCCACCCCTGACAGCTGACGTTTCTTAGAAACCCTCGATTATAATCGATTCTAATAACCAACATCGATTCTAACTTAGTCTTATTAGTTTGTTATTTGAATTGTTATAATATACTAGCTGACCGGGCAAACGTCATTTTGCCATGTATATCATTTATAATAAAAAATAGGGGTTGATCGTAGAGGAGTGAAAGCTAGGCGTTGAATGTATTTTTTAATGTTGTATCATAAAAAAATAAAAATAAAAAAATATATTTAGGGGTGGATACCCTTAACATTTAGGGGGATGAAAAATAGATGTTGTCCGATTCTCAGACATACCCAATATGCACACAAAATTTCATGAGAATCGGTCGAGCCGTTTCGGAGGAGTTCCACAAACACCGCGACACGAGAATTTTATATATTAGATGTTAAGTAGATTTTGTTGTTACTTAACGGCATATATAATATATCTAAACACATTGTACTAAATCTTATTCATGCTTTGGGATTTATTAATTAAAATAGTGTACAATACGCTTAATCATTTATAAAAAAACAAATGATTCTTATTGGGTTTTTGTCAATTTCTTGTCGTAAAATTACAGTAAATAGAAAAGAATAAATAAAGTTATTCCAATAGGAATTATTTGCATGTATTTTGTGACTATTATATTTACGTATAAATAATACAATAATTATTAATACAGCGCTTATAAAATACAGCCTGAACTATAATTATGTCGACGAAAGTATTAACAGACTGTTTAATTTTTACAGGTTCCTACTACCTAGCGCCACCTAGTTACAAGAATTGGTAAGTGACTCACATGTTCTCTACGTTGCAGCGTGACTTTTTAGTTTTGCGCCCTCTAGCGACGCATTTGTCAATGTGTATGACAAATACCTCCGTTAGATGGCAGTATCATTCGTGTTAATTCATAGAGAATATTCCCGCCTAATTCATAAAATAAAAAAAAAACTATATAATTACTTATTTGTAAAAGACTTGACTTTGTAAAAAATTAAATACAGTTTTTTCGATGTTTGTTTAGTCTTCAAAACAAGAATGCTTAAGAAATAAATAATTTTATTTTAATTTAAAGTATTTATGCTTTACAAGTCAGGCTGTTTTAAAAAAATATTTTGGGATTAAATATAATAGAAACATATAATTTATTACGTTTCGTAAAAAGTTTCTGAAATCCAGTTATTATTTAATCTGTCCAGTAATTATTTAAATTATTCGTAACGAACAACAATTTCCTGTTATATTATGGACAGTTAACGAAGTTAGCTAGTACTTTATTAAAGAAATTGTTTTGCATCATGGGGCATTTTAATTTTTAATTGTTCTGACATCGCGTGCATTTGTCACAAGACTTATTTAATCATACCGGCTGCAATCAGGCCTAAGCAGTAATAAAACGTGTATTTTGCAAGTAAAATTAATCACAAGGAGGAAAAATATTTTATTTTACAAGAAAACTAAACACAGATAAAGTAATAGTTATAAAGATACTTCATCCGCTATTGAGACTGTCAATTGCAGGATATTATAGCTAACTTTAGTTTTTTTTTTTAATTTAATCAAACGATTTCATTACACGAACAAAATTTGATATCATATTTTTATTAAGTATACGTATATATTCCTTAAAGAAGAGAGAGAAAAGATATCTTCTATTTATCAAGCGTGTGCGCAGACAAATTATTTTCCTATACCCGATTGGAACGAAAATCCTCAAATTTAAAAAGTAATAAACTGGAAAAACAGAAATGGCTGACTATTTTTTTTAATGCTTCATTCCAGTAAAAGATTAACTCTTGGAAAGTTAAATTAAATATCTAAATTCCACGCCCCATTGTCCCAAAGGGTTACATACCTACATTTTAATATTTTACATACAGCCGTTGGCTTGGTGGTTAACTCACAAAAAAATCAGAGTTCAAATCCTGCCGAAACAATAATTGTTTCCGACATGTAGACATAATAATTTCAAAGCAAGGCATTTGTAACTCCACTACGGTTTTTATAACGGAACTACCGGCCCCTAAAAGAATAATAGTTTTAAGAAAATGACGACATTTTCCGTGGAATCTAGTTCTGTCACGGTATAATTATGTTTATTTAAAATCCATTGTATCGACAGCAAAATTACTCGTGATTAAGTATAATCAACGTGAATAATTTTTTGTCTGTGGTTATTTTTCTTTTTAAATTCAATTATCTGAAGAGGTTATATGCGAACAGGTCAGCGATGTGAGTTTATAGTCTGTGTAAAATGTTAAATTTCGTTGTGTTGCCAGCAATAATTCTATAATTGTAAATATCTACAGATTACTGAAGGAAACTTGAATATTTCGGACACGTCTTACAAAGTGAAGTTGAAGAACTGACCGTAGACGCACGTCTTGATTATTCATGCAATCTATAATTTAAAATGAAGGGAATCTCTTAGAGATAAATTCAAGGAAATTAATATACTTACCTTTCCCTCGCAATATATTTATGAAAATATTATGTATGTATACAAAAATAGTGATAAGTTTACTAGAATAGAACATACGCACAATGTTAATACACGGAACAAACGCAGGCTGCAATTTCCCCGTACTAGACTATCTAAAGTTAGTAATTCTTTTTTGGGGAAAGGGATACTCTTCTTTAATAAAATCCCAGAGGCTCTTCTATCACTGCCTTTCAATAAATTTAAGAAATGTATTAAAGAAAAGCTGTGTAAAAAGGCTTACTATAAAGTCAACGATTATCTAGTTGATAAAAGGGACTGGGACTAGTGCTAGACAGGCTACTTCTAATTAATTTGCGATATTTGTTTTAAAATAAGTGTTGTTTGATGATTTGATATTTTAAAAGAGTTCCGAGAATTTTTTACCCTCTGTCTTCTTTGCCGATGAGTAGGGATGCCTACAAATTCAAATTTAATGACGTGGAATAAGTGATACATGTATCTTATGTTCCATAATGAACATATTTTTTTTATTTTTTTTTATTAAAGAATATTAGACAATTGGTCAAAGCACCAAGTTTGTTCAGAAGCGCGGCATCCAAAATTAAAGTAGCCTAGGGCTCTATAGTAATCCAAAGTTTATGACAAACACAAATTTGTGTGTTAGTAGATAATTAATTCATTGATAATGATCAGCAAAAATTCCGAAGAACCGGAAAATTTGTTTGGATTAATATGACAGTTTAAGAATATATTATAGAACAATTGCGCTGTAAAAACAGTAGGTATTTAGCAACATAGTTGCAAACTATACACGTGTAAGTATTAACACGCTTTATTAGATCTTCCGTTTCGGAATGAAAATTAATCATGGATATATAATAGCTATATATAATATTTCCCTTTTTTTTTTTGATATCCGAGGTGGAAATGCATTTGCGCATCCCCTGAACAGGGGTATGTGGGACTCGGCCCACGCCAAAATCTCTGCTATTCAGAGACTGGGTGAGCAATACCCACTAAAACCACCTCGAGTAGTTCCTACAAAGCGCTCCGAGGTCGCTCTCGCATTCTACCGGGACCTCAACGGCATGTTACACTCAAGAACCTCCGGTGCAGTATACACTAAATAGGAGGTAGGAGATGGGCATATCTTCTCCTATTTACTCCCCGTCTTCTACCCCTAGGATTCGTCCTAAAGCGTTCCCTCTCTCGCTCTGCTGTCTCCTTCTGTAGCATAACATGCTCACAGAAGGATACCACTGATATAATATTTCAATACATAGTAATAACAATAATAATTGAAATAAAATACTAAAACACCTTCCATATCACCTCCACTTATTCTCGTTTCTTAAGGCAGTTTTTGCCGCGCACCATCTTTATGTGGAACCAGCTGCCCACTGAAGTATTACCGAACCAATTCGACTTAGCGTCCTTCAAGAAAAGTACCAATTCTTAAAAGGCCGGCACTTGCGAGCCTTCTAGCAATGTGAGTATCCATGGGCGGTATCACTTAACATCAGGGTTGCCTGATCTTAACATAGCTTCGGCGATCCATCTTTTGTCTATACAGTGTAATGTACCTTGCAATATGGCCTGCCCATTTCCATATCAGCTGTATGGCGTGATCACTGCGTATTTTGAACAGGACAGAATTTTAAATAAAACATTTGTGCTAGTATAATAATTATAATAAAGAAAATTTTATTTATTTATAAAAACGTAGAAACGCTTGGCACATTGATAGATAGGTACAAGATTTAATATGGCAAGCACTTATAGGTCAACACAAAGAGATAAAAAACATAACACCAAAAATATAAATTACTAGCTGACCGAACAAACGTCGTTTTGCCATGTATATCATTTATACTAAAAAAATAGGGGTTGATCGTAGAGGGGTGAAAGTTAGGAGTTGTATGTATTTTTTAATTCTGTATCATAAAAAAACAGAAAACAATATCTAAAAATAAAATAAAAATATTTAGGGGTGGACTACCCTTAACATTTAGGGGGATGAAAAATAGATGCTGTCCGATTCTCAGACATACCCAATATGCACACAAAATTTCATGAGAATCGGTCGAGCCGTTTCGGATGAGTTTAACCACAAACACAGACGAAAATTTTATATATTAAGATAAAATGTAAATTAATTTCAAAGTGTCCCTCACACTATGCCAGCAACCAGCACTAGCAACTATGGATATCCAAACCCAGCTCATTTAATATAACTAATCACTCATATCAAAATGGTTTAATTATACAAGTATTTTCAACGTTATCTCTGATAATACAAAATATCTAAGCAATTTACATAGTTGTCTTTTCGATCAATTTGTAAGTTTGCGGCATTTAGAATCAAATCGGACTTCATTCCAATTGTCAGTCTAGAAAGTCCGAAATACCTGTAAAGGCTAGGTTGAACCGTCTTATTTAATATATCTTGCCACATTAAATATATGTATTGTATGGAAGTAAAATTGGGAGAAAAAGTAAGCACGTTTAAAAAAACTAATATCTTAAAAAAGTTTCTATGGATTAGATAAATCTCTTATTTAATTTTTGCACCTATGTTTTTGAATTCAGGAAATGATCAAATACACACAAATTTAAAGTTAATACACTGTGTTAGGCTTGCTATCTAACTTATTCCCACGTTAAATCTTATGAATTTATGTGTCTGTCTCATTTAACTATCGCTTTTTCGTTTCATCGACTTTCAAAACACAACGATGCTAATGAATTTTGCACTTCAAAAATATCAAAATCGTAATTGAAAAAAAAAACACAGTCTTATCAACTTCGTTATGGACTTATACTACCTAAAAGGGTATTTTTTACCTTAAAGGGTTCCCAAATTTTTATACATAATACATTGTTTATAATGATTAAACACATTTTTATTTATAACTGGACTATTTGTTCACCGTTTTAGATGATTTTAAATCAAATAGGCCCAGTAGGAATCATGATTGTACTATGTATTTCATTTCCATATCTACACTATTATTATTCAAATACATTTATTTGTTTAGGTAACACAATGTACACTTATGAACGTCAATAAAGAAATACATATTAAATGCTTCTAATTTTACATTTACTGCCAGTTCTCAAATCAATCGTAGAACGGACGAGAAGAACTGGCAATAAACTCACTGCCACTCTTTTTAATCGCCAAGTTTTTTGTTTTACAAAATGTTTGTAAGGAGCTGCAACCATTACGCCATGTTCAACATGACATCTTAAGTAATTAAAACGTTTATTTGTGTCACCATTTTTTTTTATTGTGAGAACGACATCTCATACTTTAAACATTTAGGCTAATGCGAGTTTAGTGAGCCCTTAAACAAATCACAAAATGCCTTGTTAGTTGTAACAAAGTGACGAATGTTGCCGCGACCGGCCGGTTGCAAAACCTACAATAATTCAGACCACTGTTTATGGTATTTGTTACAATGAAATGGTCTAAAATCTAAATGCTTAAATATAATTGCCTTCCTGTACTGATTGCTACGAATTATACGTTGAAATAATTAGTACAAGACCAGCTTTATCGCTACTATAACATTTAGTGTGCAGTGTTGGCCTAGTAGCTTCAGCGTGCGACTCTCATTCCTGAGGGCGCAGGTTCGATCCCCGGCTGTGCATAACTGAACTTAAGAAATGTTAACTAATTTTTGTATGTTTTTATATATAATTCTTCTGTGAGTGTGTATGTCACTGAACTTCTCTCAAACGACTGGACCGATTTTGATGAATTTTTTTGTGTGTGTTCAAAGGGATCTGTGAATGGTTTAGATTCACAAATCAGCCCGCCAGATGGCGCTGCAGTCGGTACTTTCATACTTTGCTTTACTAATTGCTTGAAATATCATGCAGGACAACGTCTGTCGGGTCCACTAGTGTATTTATAAAACTCTAATAATAACGCACTTGCGAGACTTCTGGCAATGAATTTAACCTCAAATGAGCCTCCTGCCCGTTTGCCCACTTAAAAAATAAAAAATCTGTAGATAAAACAACGTGATTTTTAAGTTATTTAAGAAAGTAAAGTTTTAGTTTATTTTATTATTTATTTAGATTAAGGTCAGTTTGAATAAGATTTGGTTATGCGCTTCTTGCACTAACATATTTTTTTTAGTTTCTTTCCTCACTAAGGTTGTCTGGAAGAGATTAGAGATCGCTTCTAGAAAAGGCCGCCCGTTGAATCCCTTATAATTTTTATGTTATTTGTTTTCTATAAATGTAACTGTAATGTAAAAAAGGTTTTAACTCGTAAATGTAATTATACAATAAATTTCTAAAATAGTGAAAAAAATTAATAGGTCTCGCATGGAAAGCCAATTAGAGTGAAATATTCGAATAGCAAACCCAAATAAGGATAGCCATTTAAAATGCTAATCCACCATTCCGATAAATGTGCTTCGAGGTAACGATGTTTACGTCAATTGTTTGTCTAATGATAATTGTAATTACTTCTGAGAGAAAGCATGCTCAATGAAATGGTTTTCTTCGGACAAGGACTTTTAATATGCCTTTATCCTGGGGTTTCATCCGCTTCTCGACAGTAAAATAAACCTTGCTAACCACGATACCTTTATTGTTGAGTTAAGAGGAGTTTTTCGGATGCGATTGAGCGTTTTTGAAGTTATACTTCTTTAGGCGCGTTATGAAAAATTGATGAGAGTGATTTTACGATGCGCGCGCACCGTGACACAAAATTAACAGAATGAAGTTGCCCACGGAACGCTACGGCATTGAAAATAATTTAAAAACAACATTAGAATAATAATAGAATTTATGTTACACTTAATGTAAGAGAATAATAATAAATATTTATTTATTTAATTTTTCAAATGTAAACTGAACTTTATTGACTATAATGACTCCTTTTCAAGTCTTTGATTATTTAATTGTAATTAATTATTTGCATGCAATCAAAATCTATTTTTAATAGTGCCAAAGAAGTATAACTTCTTACGCGCGTACATAAGTACACGCACCCTTTTTTATTTAAGGCAGTTTTTGCCGCCACTATGTAGTAGCTGCCCACTGAAGTATTTCCGAACCAATTGGATTTAGGTACCTTCAAGAAAAGAGCGTGCCAATTCTTAATACTCATGCAACGCACTCTGGTATGGTGTCCCTTAACATCAGATGAGCCGCCTGCCTTGCGATTCTGTAACTCACTTTTCGAACTCACACAGCGGTTTTCACAGCGGCGGTCTCGCTCAAATCAGTGAAAACCGCTGAGTGAGTTCGAAAAGTGAGTTCCAGAATCGCAAGGCAGCAGTATAAATAAAAGATAAATGGATTATGACACAGAAAAAATTTGAATTAGTGTTACCTCTAGTGCTCAGCTTACTAACTCTTTTCATGACATTGGAATTACAATTTAACAAAAAACGACGAAAGTGTTTTACTTGAAAGAGTCAATTAGATTTAGATTGTATTAATAAGATTACTAAACATATATGCCAATTGAACTATATATAATAACGAAACGTATAGTTTATGGGTTTCTTGATTCATTTATCGTTATTTTTATTGGTAAGTAATCAGGCGTTTATGACACAATATCAATGCCGATCTTGGTTATGCTAGTTTCCTCAAATCGTTTTTCATTATAAGCAAATGTATATTTATTTATTACAGAAATACATACATTTCAGACTATGGCAATACGATAATGTCAAGAAAAAATAAAATAAAGTATATAATATTAAACACATATACACACAATATCGCTACTGTGAATTCACTCTGCGAAGATATAGATATGTCGATAGTGTCGGAGACAGCATAAATATATGGAAATTTATAATAATAATTTATTTGCAAGAAAGTACAAAAATATTACGGTGGTTAAAACTAAAGTTCGCATATTCTGCCACACATAACGGCGTACAAATTTAATATTAATAATTAGAACCAACCAAGGATCGAACGCAGGACCTCTAGGTAAATTTCACGAATCCCCTATCCCAATACTCCTGTCAGTTGATGACCACAGGTGATGAGAACTATGATTCCAATTGGTGTTATCACTTATCATATTATAAGACAAAATCATCATCGCCCAATAGAGATGAAAAAATAATATTCTAATAATCTTAAGTAGTTAATATAATCGCACAAGTATTGATTTGAATATATATCATAATATCAGAGATAACTGTCAAAAGCGAATTCAAGAATGACAATTGACAATCGCGCATTCCTCGTAGGATTTAAATGAATTATTAGGTATGCAGTTTTGAATTTCAGAAGCCTGTTAATAATGAGGTTGAATAGATTATCAGAGATATAAATTACTCTGTAGTTTATAGAAAAAATTTAATAGCTCTTATAGAAAATATATATAAAAACCAAGTTTGTTATATTGTGATTTTGACAAAATATTATGTTTTTACCTTGCTAATTTAATTATTTTGAAATACATTTAGAAGTTGTGGATATTAATTCCTGTCATACTTATGGTAGAATAAGCTTGTGTATGTGTGTACTGTGTATATTACTTTTATATATACTTGTTAATATAGCATATTAAATTTATCGTAATTTTATTTTATAATGATAATATATACATCGCAAAACTTATGATTTTGAAGTAATTAAGTCCTGGATTAATTATCATACTCATAGTAGAATAAGCTTGCATATATGTGCCTATGTGTGTTTATTATGTATATAAATATCTGTTGAAATCAAATCAAAGTCATATATTCATATAGGTGATTCAATGAACACTTAAGAACGTCAAAAAATAAATACATATTAAATGATTTGCCAGTTCTCAAATCAAGGGCGTAGAGCGGATGAGAAGAACTGGCAATAAACTAATTAAGATAGCATATTAATTTTATCGTAAATATATTTTTAAACAAATATTGATAGAGTATATATACAGATTATCATAAAATCATAATAAACCTTGATAATAATAATGTAGGTGTGAAGTATTGTAATTTATGATTGATGTACTATGTGGGTGATTAATATTCTAATTTTATATTCATTAATAAATAACCTGCCCCAATACGTAATTACTAAGTGAGACAATTCAGCAATACAATAGTGTTAATTTTCGACTTTTAATACTTGCAGTTGACTCTCATCTCTGAGACTGTAGGTTCGAACCACTATTCTATCTATCTATATATATATAATGAAAATGGTCTTCGTTTGAGGCTCAATCACGCCTAAACCACTGATCGTATCGACATTAAACTACCACCATTCGATGCGAAATTTTTCCTAGATGGTTTATGGCTATTTATTTATTAAATTCCAACGTTCCTTCATTTTTTTATTGCTGTTTTACTTTTATGAAAATTTATCCATACGGACTTCACCGCGGAAACATTCGGGGAGGCTTCCTAGAACCTCTAAACGTCAACATCTGTTAAAAACTCGATTTTCGAAATATTTAAATTTTCTTAGCGGGAAGTTAAAAAGAAGAATTATAAAAATATGAAAAAAAATAAAAAATGAAACATAAAATTTATTTTAATTCGTCCAGCAAAGCGGGCGCGAAACGGCTAGTATTTCTATATAAGCATTTTATGTGAGGTGAAGAAAAACATCGTGATGAGAATGCCTTAGAACTAAAGACGGCATATGTCAGGAACAGAAGGCTGGTAACCTACTTGAGGCCCAGACCAAAGTTTTTTTTTCATAAATACCTTTTCTACTCCCCTGCCATTGTGTCCAGGGACTTTTTCTATCTCTAAACTTCACATCACACGTCTCGCGAAATACGCCCCGGCTACATCGGTAATATTTTTGTTTACGATATTCATGGGCGACCCGGGACGCAATTCCTCGCAAGACCCGTTCTTTCAGTTTTGTTTGCCGCCTTAATATATTAAAAAAAAAAATATTTAAAAAAAAAACCGTTTTTTTTAAACTTTATTCTTGTTAAATTTTTTTATAACCGAGGTGGTATTTGCGGGGTATATGGGACTAGATTTACACCAGAATCTCAGCCTCAGATACTGGGTGAGCAATACCCACTAAAACCACCTTGAGCAGTTCCTCAAAGCCGCGTTTACAGAGGCCCCGGGGTCTCTCTCGGATTCTACTGGGGCTTCATCTTAACACTTACACTTTTGATATCCAATATAATTCTGTACAGAAGTTACAGTTACTTAAAAGGCCGACAACGCACTCGCGGGTGCTCTGGCATTGATTGTCCATGGGCGGCGGTATCACTTAACATCAGATGAGCCTCGTGCCCGTTTGCTCCCTGTTCTATAAAAAAAACACTGCTAAGTCGCGTGTCTGAATATCACCCTGTTGTGTACAGTTACAAAAGGCCGGCAACGCACTCGCGAGCCCTCTGGCATTGAGTGTCCATGGGCAGCGGTATCACTTAACATCAGATGAGCCTCCTGCCCGTTTGCTCCCTGTTCTATAAAAAAAACACTGCTAAGTCGCGTGTCTGAATATCACCCTATTGTGTACAGTTACAAAAGGCCGGCAACGCACTCGCGAGCCCTCTGGCATTGAGTGTCCATGGGCAGCGGTATCACTTAACATCAGATGAGCCTCCTGCCCGTTTGCTCCCTGTTCTATAAAAAAACACTGCTAAGTCTCGTGTCTGAATATCACCCTGTTGTGTACAGTTATAAAAGGCCGGCAACGCACTCGCGAGCCCTCTAACATTGAGTGTCCATGGGCGGTATCACTTAACATCAGATGAGCCTCCTACCCGTTTGCTCCCTGTTCTATAAAAAAACACTGCTAAGTCGCGTGTCTGAATATCACCCTGTTGTGTACAGTTACAAAAGGCCGGCAACGCACTCGCGAGCCCTCTGGCATTGAGTGTCCATGGGCAGCGGTATCACTTAACATCAGATGAGCCTCCTGCCCGTTTGCTCCCTGTTCTATAAAAAAACACTGCTAAGTCTCGTGTCTGAATATCACCCTGTTGTGTACAGTTACAAAAGGCCGGCAACGCACTCGCGAGCCCTCTGGCATTAAGAGTGTCCATGGGCAGCGGTATCACTTAACATCAGATGAGCCTCCTGCCCGTTTGCTCCCTGTTCTATAAAAAAACACTGCTAAGTCTCGTGTCTGAATATCACCCTGTTGTGTACAGTTATAAAAGGCCGGCAACGCACTCGCGAGCCCTTTAACATTGAGTGTCCATGGGCGGTATCACTTAACATCAGATGAGCCTCCTACCCGTTTGCCCCCTGTTCGATAGAAACCATCTGAGGCCCGTGGCAAATTCTTTGGATGGGGCCGTATCAGTAAAAATCGTCACGTTGTACTCAGTTTAATTTTAATAAACTTCGAGATTTTCAGCGTACTCAATTACACGTTGTATATGTCCCACTTATGGCCATAGGCCTCCTCTCTTAGGCGAGACAGAATTGTCTGTAGTCCCCAACTTGTCGAAGGCGTATTGGAGACTTCACATTCACCCATAGAACATAATATCTCTTGGGCAGGGGCGCTCTTGGGTCGGGGGCCCGAGGAATTTTTCCAGCCCTGCCATCCTATTGTTACGCCACTGCTGTTGTGTACAGTTACAAAAGGCCGGCAACGCACTCGCGAGTCCTCTGACATTGAGTGTGCACTTAACATCAGATGTGCCTCCTGCCCGTTTGCCCCATTTTCTATAAAAAAAAGGAAAGCACTTACTGCTAAGTTTTGTATCACTATGTTGTGTATGACTCCCGAATACAGTTTATACGTAAAAATCACGTGTTGTACTGCTGTACCTAGAACTACCATCTAGGGCAGTTATTTTGAGTTGGTGTTAAATTAATTTGACCTCAATTACTGTGTCATGGCGTTAATTACAACACTGCATGTTTGTCAGTTAAGCCGGTATTTTAATCGTCCAATTGACGATTTTTAATTTTATTATTATTGTTGATAATTGATTGAAAACATGGTCTTACATTGAAAATTGCGTGTCCAACAACGTTTTTGGACGTAATGACGTTTACACGTAATAGCCACCGAACTCATATCATTTTGATTTACATAATAAAATGTTTGAGTGAGTGTTGCAACTGAAACCTAATCAAAAGTATTTACATTATATTGTAACCAATTTTAATTACTTACCTTAATAACATTATGTTGTTGTTCTAATAAAAACTAAAATATATTATTAAAAGGAGTCCCTTTAGAAAAGGTTAATATAATATAATAATAAAATTGTTACGTCTGCCAGTCCTCCTAAACGTGTGAGATCTGAAGCACTAACATAAATAAAAAAAAAACTAAAATGTTGACTATACTTCAGTATGTCGGTTTTTTGTGACAGTGTGCGGGTGTCGGTTTTTTGTGACGGTGTGCGTGCGCATCGTAAAAATGTATTCTTTACATTTTTCCCTAAAGCGCCAAAAGAAGTAATAACTCAAAAATAAAATAGCCTTCATTCGAGTACTTAGTCATCAGATGACATATTTTAGTCCATGTCGCTATTTTTAAAATCAGTACCATCAATGGACTGAAGGTTCCACTTGTCTCTCTCTCTTTCTGCTATCCCTTTTATTCCATCTTCCCAGGTTTTTGGTGGGCGTCCTCTTCCCTCCATTCAAAGTAAGAGTCTTTTTCTCACCCTTTTTTTGATCGACTAACATGTATATTGTTATATTAGAACGTTTAAAATTAAACATATTTCTTTGTATTAATAGAATCATTTCTTGGTTAGTTTGAAGGTAATTGCATTCCTCGGTCTTAGTCATTTCTCAAGGCCGATCGTGCATTGCTTCAATACATCATTCTAATTCCATTTACGATTATAAATCGTAAACCCTACGAATATTAGCTATAAGCCTCATTAAGTCTCGGAAAAAACATTACTTTAATACAGAATAAACCTTACTCTGAAAAAACATTACTTTAATACAGAATAAATCTTACTCTGAAAAAACATTACTTTAATACAGAATAAAAATATTTTTAAGGACCTATGACTGAGCAAAGGCATTCACCAATTTATTATTTGTGATACCACGAATAGTAGATTGGTTGAACGCTGATCTGTGATTTTTGTAGTCCATTTATCGGCACGTAGTGTTTTATTATTGTCAATCTTTTTTATAGATAAATCTGTAATTACGACTACAGAAACGAATAATTTACTTAGATATTGAATTCACACACATAGTAATAAAAAACATAATATATTTTTACATTATCATCTATCAGGGTATTACTAATACAAAAAACTACTATGTCAGGAAATAAAACGACTTATTAGTTTCAAATTAAAATTTATAACAATTACGGCAAAGAAAATGTTTATAGTAAATTCTAGGAACTAAACAGTCTATGGCTGGTATAATATAATGCATGACATTTAAAAATAATTACATACATAACAATCTCTTATATACAAAGTTCAATTATATCTGTCAGTACATTAATTAAGAAACATCTGTATAATTACATTTATATTATATACAATTAAATCTATTATACTTTTATACAAGTGAGGTTTATTTTGTTATAAGAGACATATTTAGGAATGTCAAATTTTATACCTTTAATTAAAATCTTAACTTAATGTTAAAAAAATCTTAAAAGTCCAAAAATCCTTCATTATGTTTTGGATACTATATTATTGTATTAATAATGACACTGAATATATTTTGTTCAGAGCAAGTTGTTAGTCGACGTTGCCATAGCTATTTCTGTAGAAGAAGTAAACAAAGACAAATAATTACATTCGTGTAGGTATATTTACTAGTAAAGTCAATAATAGTAATTTTTGTTCCCAGTAATCCTCGAAGATCCCATTAAAACCGGCTTTGGGCGCCCCCTGCCGGCACAACCAGCCCAACTTGCAAATAAAATGCTAATTCACAGCAAAATCTTCTTTTATTAAACTGTAAATCGACTTGAACACATCTTTTCTTACCCGACCGACCGGTTCCGTAATTGACCATTATAAATGATTTAATTTAAAAACAACACGCGAATCAGTATAATTTTATTCCGGAGGTCGAAGTAGACGCTTGATTTTATTAAAACTTTTACGTGCTGCGCTCAAGAAATGTACGGAGAAAGTAGGAACTAAACTTATTCCCCGATTGTGCTGCCACCTAGAAGAAAGTAAAAATTCACAACGTCAAAATCAACCCCTTTCTAACCTTCGCAGATGGTGCAGCTATCCGACGTTAGATGGCGCGCTTTCCAATACCGAATATCGCTAGTGTGTGTGTAGACAGAGACAGCAAATGAACAATAAAAAAGGTGTAAGATAGACGGCAATATGAATATACAAAGGCGTGGTTACATGCATGCAAACGATTTTTTTATTGCAAAAATGGCCGGAACTTTGCACGTCTAGTATTAGAACGTAAAGTCGCAAGTACAATAACTACGCATAGATTTGAACTTTAATACGTTGGCCCAAGGTCGAAATTAGTTTTGTTTTATGACTACCGTATCTTTTGATACTAGTGATAGGAAAATAATTGGCGTCACCAGTTTCGAAGTACGTCTAGAAAGAGAAAGTATTACATCTAACACGGCGCTAGAAGAGTTCTCACAAGCGACCGTTATAAGAAAGGGAACGGTGATTCTGCAAACGATGCTGTTAGAAAGGGATGTCGCGAAAAAATGTACGAAAAAAGCGATTTTCACTGAAGGTGTGCGGCGTGGAAGAAATTACAGAAGCATGGGCGCGGTTTAAAAATTCCGGGGGCGCATGCGCCCTTGGTAGTGCGGAACTAGGGTGGAAAGGGACACTGTTATTTGGTATGAGACAAGTTCAGTGCAACGACACGCCGTACGCGACTGACGCAACCAACAAAAACAAAAACCGCTAATTATTGTAATAAACGTATGTTTGTGTGCGAGTTGTGGGCGATGATAAACAATCCAAAGTGTATTGTGTCTTGTGAAGATATTTCGAGGTAAATATTCGGTTTGTGCTCGAAAAAAGTGGTGTAGCGAGTGTTACAAAAATATTTAAATTGTTCATGTCAATGACATTTCTTACATTTCCTTAATCCAAAATTTAAAGAAATTTATACCTGGAAAAAATTACGTAGCTACGTAGGTACAATATAGCGGTTATCCGGTATTTATTTAAGTCAAAAACTATAAAATCGCACAGACTATAAGTGCAATATAATGAAATAAATACTTTTACGTGAATTTCGAATCAAAAAGTAAATTATGTTCTTGTATTAAATAATAATTCAAAGATATCTCAACTTGTTCAAACCAGTTCAGGATATAGCGATGACACTTAATTCGTTCCATTTATTTTGAAGAACGATTAAGGAAAATATTAATAAACTAAGAACATAAACCAATATTGAACATTTAGTGACCTGTTCTTAATAGGACCAGACTCAAATACTAATTAGTAGCTAATACTATTAATAACAATTTTCTTCGGGAAATTCACCGATATTTTCTCTGTTTTAAATTTATAAAACTGCTCTGTTCGTGATGACAAATTAAAATAATACTGCTAAAAGAACAAATAACGTATAACCTTTTGTTGTCCAAATAAAATTCCATCTAAAAGTAAAAATAAAAACAAAACATCAAACGGAAATATGTGTACTATGTCGATAATAAAAACGGCCAATTATTTATATATTCTACACGATAGTAAACAACCATCGTCAACTTTCTAAAACGAGCTATAAAAACGTAATTAATATGAGAGAAACGTTCTCGTAAATAAAATTCTCAAAAGTATCACGCAATAGTAAATCTAGTATCGAAAAATCTAAATCAACATTATTTTGATTCATAATATCTTTATTCATATTAGCTTAGAATGAAATATGACATCGGTTTAAATTTTAATCGTTTTGCGTGGGATCACAATGTTTTCAAACCCAAAAAGGTCTTTACTCTTTGTATTTAATAAAGCGAGTTCCTCTCAACATCTGTGCATGTTTAATGAGCATTATGTTAAGTATATTTATTTCTGTATGACGTTTTTCTTATATCATACCAAAATCAATAAATTTATTACCCTGCTCAACCACTACTCGACTCGTTTCAAGTTTTATATTCATTTAAAAGTAGCGAAACACGTAAAAAAAATGTTCATACAAAATTTCAGTGATTTCAAATCAAGTTAAGTATGTTAGGGTTCTAAGTCCATGATACAGCACGTCCTTACGCACTATAAACTATGAAACTGCAGTCAGCAGTCACTAGCGGTGTACCGTGTATCACCGTTCTCGGCACACATGCGATACGCGCCTCAACTACTAATAGTCGTCTGTCCCTTACTAACGCGTGGGGAAAATGGGGCTCTCGCCTCACATTCCGATTGTCGGTCGCGGTTCGCTCGTTGCGTCTAGCTTGTATCTAACCCATAGGGACTAGTTTTGCGTGACATGTATACAAAATAGGTTTGATAGAGCTGTACACGGGGGAGGGGGGGTATCGGTGTGCGTGTACCCCCGCACGCCCCCGCGCCGCCGCCACTCGCCAACAGAGCGCGCGTTTACACAATTCGTTTGCATGGCATCAGTGATGCCCGCGCCGCGCGGCGCCTTCTTGCTTCGACAATCAAGGCGCGAACACGTATCTAAATATTTTTATTAGAAGAAAAATAGTTTTTACAACTTGACAACAGTGAAGGAAGGTGGAGAATTAAAACCTTTACGTGGATTAAATTTTATTTATTTCTTGCTGCGTGTGAGTCGGCTTTGTGACGGTCAGTGAACAGTGCGGATTTTCAACAATATTTCAAAGAAAATTCGATTTGAAATTAAAAGTCGACTTAGAAAATCACCTTTAAATAAATGGTAAGTTTTAAATTTATATGAAATTATTCGTAATTTAAAGTATTCAGTGTTATACTACAATTATTTGAGGTTAAAAATTGTCTAAAATGTACGCATTATCAAAAGGCATAACATACGTTTTGTTGATAAATGTCATACATTTTTATCTTGTTGCCACGACACTCACTAGCCCTTATCTAGTTAGTGTGAATAAAAATATAATTTCTGTACAAATAATTCTAACGATTACGGTTTTAATCGACTCAACATTTCAAGAGCACCAATCTATTTAGATTTTTGAAAAAATTACTGACATTTTAAAATTTTAAGTTGACTTTGGACGGTATTCCTTATATTTCATACCTTCAAGCCATTTTATTAATAAAATAATTTTCGGGTAGTATTGTTAAATAAAGAATTATTTGATTTTATTTATTACTGTTAAGTGTAGTTTAAACATTAAAACTTTACAAATATTACAGTTAAAAAAAAATTGAGTATTCTTCTTATATTCTGAGAATGAATGTGAATTAATTCGTTTTTAAATATTTAAATATTAACACGTGTAAAATTATCACCGCCTCACCTTCACAGCTTATCTTGTGTTTATTTTTGTTACATAAATTGTACAAAATAATTGTAATAATTTGTTCTCGTTATCGGGGTTGCTATGCCAAGACCAACACGTTCAGAAAAATAAACGGACGATAAATGCAAATATATATTTAATAATAGATATATATACAAAAAATTATGAATATTTTACGTTTTTTTTACATACAAATACATTATTCCTACCTAGTGGGTAATTTTAGTTTGAGATAAAATTGTATCGCTGTTGGAATACACGATGAAAAATCTTGTAACAATTAACAATACTCGCTATACTTAAATCTCTTTGATAAATCCTATATAACGACATAGATATACAAATCAGCCCATAAAGTGTAGATACTAGTCATTTGTTAGACCTATGATTAGAAGTCATCAACAACGCTGTGGCATAATTGCTGTGTAGACCAAAAGACAATAATGGCATAGAATATATTCAACTAATAACTCGTTAGTAACCACAGATATTATGAGATAACGTAATGTACGGTGTAGTTTGAAATAAGAACATAATTATATACAATAAAACATTTTATTAAGATATATAACGGGACATAAGAAAAATATACAATTGTAATCATTGAGGTCGTAGGTTCGGACCCCAGCTGTACAACATTGGATTATATGTGCAAAATTAACAATCGCTCGAACGGTGAATGAAAACATCGTGAGGACTGCCTTGCCATAAACCCAAAAAAGTCGACGGCATGTCAAGCACAGAAGGCTGATCACCTACTTGCCTATTAGATTTACAAATGATCATGAAACAGATACGGAAATCTGAGGGCTAGATCTAAAAAGAGGCCATTTATTTTTTTATACAACTAATTGTGTTAAAACAGAGGAGATTTCCTCTAATATTTAAACATTGTGATAAATAAACGAAAATTTGACATCGCCGTGGGCAACTTAGGTTTTTGTCCCAACTTGTATGATGTTTTCGTGTTCCTGTTATGTATTACACAATGAAAACACCTAATTTTATGTACCTATGTACAGTCACGATATACGAGATACGCAATTTCAGTTTTAATACTGTGTAGGTACTTTTTTGATAATCTATTCGTAACTTTAAGTGTTTATAAAAAGAAATAAACAGAAAATGTAAAATTGCGTCATGGTATATTTTTGCCTATTTTTTTCTTATTTCGGTCAATAATTTCACTTATTTTTTTGTATCGTTCCGCTTGTTTTCTTAAATCTTCCCCACGGTATTTTTAACGTATTTATATAATACACTATAACACTTTGTTTTTTGAACAAATCATATAATTGGCGTTTGCCTCTTCTTAAACGATTTAAAACTAGAATAACTAAGCATTGGAGCACCTAAACGTTTAAATTTATTATAAATTCATCTCAGTTGAAGTAATCGTTAAGATTAATGAAACGAATCCAGGAAAGTGTACGCTTGTGGTTAGAACTTGAATATCACATTTATAATTACAGTTTATCACGACTGACTCCGGAATATTTTCCTCAAAAACCATTATATAAACAATACGTATATTTGATTAACCGGATCTGACTCTAGTAGAAATTCTAGTGATATGATTATTAAATAAATTGAAAATAATTGTTCACTTTGGTGTGGGTTAAATTCCTGAAATTCAATTTATTAGAGCTTAAACTGAAGAATGAGAAATCTTTTAAAACACCGTTTCAGAATATTGGTAATCGACTATATGTTCGCTTTATATATTATATCTAATAGAACAATGAAGATAAGCTCGTTGTTATATAATATTATACTTATCAAATTGTATTATATCGTTTCAAGCGCGTAGTTAATTTGCGCTGTCTATTACAATGTAGTAATTCTGGTATGCGATTTGAATTCTAGAGCGACTAAATATAATTCAAGGCTACTAGATAAAATCGGTGATATTTTAATGGATCTTTAATTTTTGTTAATTACCTTTGTTATAAATTGTTTTCTACTGTCTCTATTAATAATGCAGCCGGTCTTGGCTATTGTTAGTTCGTATATTCGAATCCTGGCTGTGTACTAAGTGCGTATTTAACACACAAATCTGAGGCCTACAGTTGGTAGCGGCGGTTTTTCTCTCTTAAGAATGTGTATGCTACAACATAGCTCTTCATGGACATAAAGTATTTCAATTGGAACCCAGTAGTGCGGTACACAAAATTTTATAAAATAATTATGTAATTTTCTATAATTTAAGTTTTCTTTGGTATATTAAAGCAATTTAGCCTTAATTATAATTATGTAGAAAGTATCGTGCTTCTTGTATGTTGATTGGTCACTGATTTCGTGGGTAAAAGTGTCGATTCCCGCTGAAACAATGTAATATCGTGTAAATTATATCGTAATTTTTCTCTCAAAAATTAAATCATGTGTTTTGAAGATGACATACCTGTGAGTATGTGACAATCTCAGGAACGACTGAACCAAAGTTTTCACAACTACAGCTTCATATTGAAACATATAGAAATAATAGAATTGCGCTTCGTTTTACGACTTTCCAAGATTTTACAATCACAAGTTATCAATGTCCTATGCATACAAAATTAATACTTAAAATAATTTTATTAAGGTCCGTTGTGTTCGTTTTTTAAATAGTTTTAGTACCCTCAATGTCGAACATCATTTATGTCGAAATCACATAGTACTTGAACCTATGTATTTGATATTAATTAATATGAAATAATCTTTTCTAGTATTCATTTGTTTGTTTTCACCACAGCGTAAATTTGACAGAAAGTGACGAAAGAGTAGCTAGACGCAATTATTATGATTTAGTTTTGTATGGGCTAGTAACAAGTGTTCACCTAGGTATGAAATTCAAATTTAGAATAGGAAATTTCAAATTTGGAACGTAGTACAAACTTTTGATCATTGAAGACGTTCCACGTGTTTCTAATTAGCACTTCACTCTGTGTCTGCACTTATTGCTAAGTAAATATTGTTATCGTAGATAATACAGTAGTGCTAATAAATACTTTTTAAATAACTTTAACAATGTTACGGAGATATATGCGTTAAATTGTCATTAAAACAAGATCTTGTTTTTATTAAGAGTGTTAGTAATATTTTAATTCACCGACTTTTTTTAGCCTTTTCTGTTTTTCGAACCCAGGTAACTGAATTACGTAATGTGCTAACCGCCCAGTCAGATTTTGATATAAAAAAAATTACTGTAATAGTTGTGATAGGGTTTTAACAATTATATGTAATTTAAAACTCCTTAACTTTAGGGAAGCTTTAGGGTCACGGGTAACATTTGTAAAAATTGTGTCAAAAAAGTAAAATTTATTAATGTCAATTTATAAATTCAATTCAGCTGTCAAAGCATCGTAAAGTAGCAGCCAATTCATATATGTCAAAGAAAGCTCACAAAGGACACAACAATAGACCACTTCTAAACATTTATTACCTACTTGTAACAAGTGATAAATGCGCTGTGGTTACTTTAATTGATCTTGAGCTATTGTAATTAAAATCTTGAAGATTTACGGTTCAAGGGGCGTGTGAAGGGTATCTTTTTTATTTTAGTGTTTATTCTTAATTTAAAAAAATACCGTGTAACAAAATTTTAAGTATATCACACTCACACAACAGTATATAGATGTATAAGGCTAGCCCGTTAATGGAAATTAAATAATTATCAATGTATATGTTTATAGAACTTTATTTTTCATTACAAAAAAAATGTATTTTTATTTACGTGAGAAACTTAATATATACGAACGAGATACACGTCGCCATCAGCCGTCCCAATTTTAGTCTACTAGGCTCATTCTAATATGTTTCTTTACTTTTGAATTGATTAAACACGCTAATATTATGAATTTTAGAGGGTAATTGATTAAATAATTGCATACCCTCATACTTAATATACTTCTTTAAATAATTTGTGCGTTTTTTTAATTTATACATTCATATAAGCTGTTGTTCTGATTAATAAAGAAAAGTGCGTGCATACAAAGTAAACATGTCCGAATTGAAACTTCTTTGTAAATGAAATATTGAGTAATTAAGCTGCCCAAATCCCATAATTTAATTTTGCCAGACTATATTAATGAAAGATACTAAGGCTAATTAAAAACCAGAACTAAAATTAGTTGTTATGTATAAAGAAATACCACCATAAATATGGTAACAATTACCAAATAATATAACAAATTAATTATTATCATAAGTGCTAACTTATGTCCAAATTTTCTAAACTGAGTCTTAGCAAAAAGGTCTTGGTTCTGTGCTCATATATAAAAATACAAAACCAACAAAAAAATGTTAATTTAGTTACTTAATAAAATAATAATGAATAATTGCACCACAATATTATACTAGCACATTTTTATTAAAGAAAAAAAAATCGACAAAATTGCTGCACATCTTCGTGACGTTCCGTAAAAATTTTACCCTCATGCTCCTCAGATACCACTTATTTCCAACATAACTTATTTCTAAAATTAGAAAAAATCTACTATGCACTTAAATGCTATGTTATTATTAAATTATTTATGCTAATCAACAATGTAAGCTTATCTGTGGTATTATTTTTCTTTTTAATTACTGGCAACTATTTTTTTTTGACCCGTGCAATTTTGACACGGCTCATAAAATTTATTTACAGTTAACTTTTTTACGAATGTTGCGTGTTCGATTCCCTTCATTGCATTATGTATCAACTGATGAATGGTAATTGGGATTCCGTTTCTTGATAACTTTATATTGTATTTAATAATACGATGTCAAGCATATTTAAAATGTCATAAGAAACCCAAGCCAGCTAGCCAGCAAGATAAAGTGTACCTTACTTTATCTTCAAAAATTCAAAATTCAAAACCTGTGACATAGCTCTTCTTTTAATTGACAAAGTTTTAACAAAAATAACCAACACCATGGTTTTAAAACGAGGGTACTGCAAAAGAAGAAAAAAAAATATTCAACATATTTTTTATGTGATGATGATGTGAATAATTGTGTGTGTGTGAAAGACGAAAGTGAAAGTGTGCATGAAAAAATGGATTAAGAAAAAAAATTAATGTAGGATTTAACAATGATTCTGTTTTGTCATAGTTCAGTTTACCGAGCCAATGGTTTAAAGTTCTTTCACATTTGTGGTATGCATAAGCAAGCTAAGGGTTTTATATACACTATTGTAGAGATAGGCTGAGTGATTATTGTATTGATTACGTGCAAAGATAGTCTTGCAAATTGCGTAGCTAATTGTTGAGTCCTTTTTTGGGGTGTGTCGGGACTATGTGGAGAGGTTGCGTGCCTCCTAAGGACACAACGGAGAATATAAAACTGGCGTATAGTCAGTAGTTTGCAAGACTTGTACAACTCTTCAGTTGGAAAACTTTTTTTTTAAGTAGGTAATATTATTTTTATAACTGCTCTCTGAACTCTAACTAGTGACCCCACACTGTGATACAATAGGTAATAACAGATTGGACTAAAGTTTTATTCTATATAAATGATATTTCTAAGACAATTCTATCAATATGTATGACACTTCTTTTTTTGAAGCCAGTTAACTAGATTCTGGAAAATACAATACATATAGTTTATCTCTATATACATTTTGTACCTACTTAATAATATAAAAACATTTTTGTCGGTTTCTTTATACAAATTACATCAAAAGTTCGACCATCAATTAAATTTAAATTTTTTGTTACAGATTCTGTAAAGCGCAACAAATACAGGTAATATATAATTTTCTTATATGAACCTGGGTATCTGCCCAGCTTCAGCGCTTAGCGTAAAGAAAAATCGAATTTAATAACCTCTTTTTTCGAATTTTATGTTTTAAAAAAAATTGCTGTCTGAATAAGATGGTTAGCAAATGGATTTTTTTAAAATTATCATTCATATATTTCATTATTTCAACATTCATCTTAAAGCCGTAATGGCGCTAAGCTTATGTAGTCGGCTGAACGCTCGCTCCATACCCGAGTTCGAACCCTGCCGCGCAGGCCTAATCGAAGCTTCCTATATTACTCAATAGTATAGATTAGTCAAAAATGGCCGAAATTAATGTGCCCAACGGTCGCGATTTAGACTTGTGTCTATAGCGCATTACCAATGGGTTCTACATTTTTCATAGCCGATTGAATTATGCATATTTTTAACTTCATTTATTCAGTATAGGTTAGTGATATTTTTTTAATTTTTCTATTTAAAAAAAAAATGTATCGACTGGGACGAAATAAAATATTTTAACAACATTTTTACCGTCAAAACAAAATTCATTTAATGACAGTAATACCTATATTAAAAAAATAATTTTGTATATTTGTTAAAACTACTGGAATGATTAAAAATTCTTTAAATTAGACAATTCATTTAAAAAAAATAATGTCGTGCAAAGCCCGAAGAAATATATTCTAAAATGTAATTCTCATGGGCACCAATCGATCCGCCAATAAGCCGTGACAAACATTTAATCATTGTAAAAACTTCAAGGAGAAAGTTGATAAAAAAAATTGATTGATGACACTTCTAAAAGCACCCAAATTCGATAAGATATTTTACAGTATTAATATTCAATTTATTATACCGACATGAAACTTGACCGGTGAACTTTACGCGTTGACGCTAATTGAATTGAATAGAGCGCCATCTATTGAGTATTATACAATTTATTTTTAACAAATTTAATTATTATTATTATAATTAAAAATTTTGGTCCCTATGGCAGTGTGCCTTTAATACTGGCAGCATATCTTCGCTGTATCATTACTTTTAGTAATATTGTAAATAAAAATAAAAAAATCTGTGGCGGTACAACATTTTTAGGTCTGGGCCTCAGATTTCTGATTCATGATATTTTGTGTCAATCTAACCTACTTGCCGTAGGTGATCGGCCTCCTGTGCTTGATATACGCCGTCGACTTTTTGGGTCTAAGACATGTCGGTTTCCTCACGATGTTTTCCTTCACCATTCGAGCGAATTTGAAATGGGCACAGAATGATAGTCCATTGGTGCACAGCCGGGGATCGAACCTACTACCTCAGGGATGAGAGTCGCACGCTTAAGCCATTACTACACATTAGGCCTACACTATTCAAGAATATTGTAAAACTATTTACATATTATGATTCTCGGCTCTTATATTTTTTGCGAGTTTTCTTGCACCAGAACAAGTATAAGAATATGACGTTATTGTGTAGGCATATAGTGAAGTATTGCATATTGCTTTTCTATTTTAGGTAGATAGGGATTTATCGCCTTAACATTTGTCTGGATTTAACTTAAACATTGATTACACATCAAATTTATTTAGTAAATATCTAAGTATAAAGTAAGGAAAATGAAGGTTTTCCGTATTTAAATTATCGCTAATCTTATATTTTATCTAACTTTCACCTTAATCTAGACATACATATCAATGACATTTCTTTCTCAGAATGCTATCTTAAGGACTTCGATATGGTTTTGATAATGTATCTTAAATCATCCGTAAGCATTTTTATGTAAATTTTTTATAATACTTCTGTGACTCCAATAGATATTCTATCTATCTTACCTTCAGACAAATTTTGTGTCAAAAAGGAATACGTTTCGACTATTCTTTAGTCTCTGGTACGGTGGGCGTTAGTTATAAAATTAGTTTTGTTATTCTCTTTATATTTCGCAATATGAATCTAAGAATCCATGTAAGTTCAGTGTTTCCCAACGTGGGGCCCACGCCCCATAGGGGGCAATTTGATTGTTAAGGGGCTATTCGAAAATTTATAATTTGAAATTCATTATAAGTTTTGAAAATTTACTTACTGTTTTACGTTGACAATTTCCTAGTGATTTCTTCCTAAAACCTATCATTTAAGTCTCTTAAGATGTGATTAATTCAATTTTTTAAAGTTAAAAATGTATGTTATATAGGGGGGCATGGGCATGGCACAAAAAAGGTTGAAAAACACTGTTCTACTCGTACTTGTAAAGAACTAAACAAAAACCTACAATTGTGGTTTAACTTCTTATTATAGGTCATCAAATAAATAGTCTTAATATATCATCCTTATAACTATTATTTCTTGAACAGCCGGTCTACGGCCCCTAACCCTTCTCTGACATACGGTGTCTTTAATACCCCCGACTTTCACATCCTTCCTGTCTTAAATGTATTCATAAAGCAAAAAACTAATGCGTATCATTTGACGGTTTCCAGACAAAAGGTCGGTGTCTATTGTCGGGTTCAATGGATTTATTTTAAATTGGGTCGATGCAATCGATATCTTTGGATTAGAAAGTCGATTAGTTTGACAACGCATCGCTTTCGACGAGTTATGAAATGTTGAAATTAATGCCAAATGGAATGTATGTTTATAATCGAACCTACAAAGTAATAATAATACTAAACAATAGAAATTAAAACAAATTTAAAAAGTTTGATCCCTGTGGCAGTGTACCATTAATGCTGTTGAGCGAGGAAAGCACTATCTCTGGTGTCTACTACTGTCTACCAGGCGCAAACTTAAATCTTTAATTAGCGCCTGTGCACTTGAACCTCACGGCCCAAGAGGCTACTCCAAAGGGAACAAAATCGAAGTTGGAGGAAAGACTCTTATATTTGAGCTGTTTATTATTTTCCGTATACTCTGCGGCCTATGGCTTAGGTTACAAACGTAAAGTAATACAATGTAAAACGCAATCATAACTTGTAGAGTAATAGTTATGGCAACAGAGAAATCTGATGGAAATAAAAATAAATCAATGGCGCTACAATCCTTTTTTTGCCTTAGATTTCTATGTTTCATGATCATTTCTCAATCTAATAGGCAAGTAGAAGACGACTTTTTGGGCCTTAAACAAGCCGGTTTCCTCACGATGTTTCCTGATGATGGACTTTCTGCCTATTGGTGCACAGTCGTGGACAAACAAACCAACCTAGGCTAACACTGCTCTCGTTAATTGACAATGTCGATGTAAGATTAATTGAAACTAGAAATTCGAAATTTAAATCCTACAAAGAAATCTTACAAACCACGATCACAAAGTGCTATTGTTATACCCCTTATCTCGAAATACAATAACGCTACCGTACTGTCAAATACAAGAATCAGTGCTACTTTGAATAAAGCATCCCATTGTTAATATTATAAATATTATGCTAATGCGATAAAAGTTTTGACTCCGGTGTCTAAGCGGCCAGGTGTCGTGTTGGAAGGGTTAGGTAAAATGTCTTCACCCCATTTGAATGTGATCATTTATTAAGATTTGGCTCCATTGTTTAGCCGATTCCCATATTATGCTTGGATTGTAATTTATGTGTGAACAATGTTCGAGCTTGAGGGCAGATTTCGGTAGATCAATGAACTTTGAATTTTAATTTAAAGGATTATTTTTAAACACTACAGCGATGTTGTTTGGTAATTCCTGGATGCATCGTTTAAAACCTATAATTTTTATATTAAAGCAATGATTTAGGCCTTTGAGAAATTTAGTTAAAAAAATTCACAAGAAAAATTTAGTTGAAACCGTTTCATTTAAAGGTTTATTTTATAAACAAGTAAGTTAATTGTATAGTATTGTTGTTTTGGTAATTTCTGGGTGCATCGTTAAAACACGCAAAAAGCCTGTATTTTTTATTTTAATTGGGCCTTTACAAGGGAAAAACAGTTTAATTTAACTGCTTTATTTTTATAAACACATTTAACTTTATTATTGCAATAGTTTAACAGAGATGAATTTTGGTATTGATATATGACCTTGTTGAATCCTATGAAGTCACTGACCTTATACAATTATTATAAATTGGTTTTAAGATTTCAGAAATATTTCTTAATTTGTACTCGTCACGGTGAATTTATACGTAATTAACTTTTAAGGAGATAAATTTTCGACTAAAATATATATTTCTATTTTAAAATCTAATTTTAGGATTATCTGTTTAAAATCTAAAATTTTCGACTTAATTGTATTTTTTTAGTTTTTGCTTTGTACGCTATTTACTAAAGACAAGAATAATTTCGACTCAATTCTACTTACGGTCCTTCAAGAAAAGATCGTAGCAATTAAAACGCCGGCAACGCATTCGCGAGCCCTCTGGCATTGATTGTCCATAGGCGGCGGTGTCACTTAACATCAGGTGAGCCTTCTGCCCGTTGTTCTATAAAAAAAAATTCACCGTCGAGTAGATAAAACACATATTCCCCTTTTAACAACAGTAAGTAATTACTATTAAAGTACGCCGATAAACCCTTATTTCTCGAAAGTTAAAACGTGCAAAATGTTGGAACTCGGCAAGTCAATTACATAATTAGACCCTCAACTGTAAACGAAAATTACAGCAATTATGTACAACCTCAAAACGATATGAAAACCGTTGCTATATACAATTGTAAATGTAAAACGAATTTTTAGGATTATTTTTCCGACCCAAATATCGGCCAATAGAATTGCACCATTCGACGTCACGTGGTACAACCTACATTGTATTATACTGATAATTTTTTGTGAAAATTTTCTCTGGTCGTTGCTTCAAGAAAAGTATTAAGTAGTTGTTTTATTCATTATGAAATTCTTATTTGTTAACTGTACATTTCGTCTCATGGTGCAATTCTATTGGCCGACATTTGGGTCGGAAAAATAATCCCCCGAATACCACACGAGCTTCAAAATTATCGGGTATTTCCCGATAGGTTCGTTGCAAACAAATATAGTCGTCATGACGACTATAAGTATTATAACTGAATATTTTTTAAAATATATAACGAGGTTCTTGGTTCGGTTACCGTTGAAATTATTGTTTATCTTTTTTTATATAAAGTGGCTGAGACTTATTGTATTACGATCTAGTCTAACTAAAGACTAATAATTTAAGTCTAACCTAATTTACTAAAAAGGATATTTAACATAAGAAAGTGTCATTACAGTCTCTATTAATGACACTAGACACTATGTTCTAGTGTTTCAATCAATTTAAATGGATACAGTTATCCTTTGCTTATCAGGTTACGTGACATTAAACAGTAACAATTAAACAGCCAAAGATTTAGACTAATATTACTAACAAAACGAACACAAAATATCAATAATAAAAAAATGAATGATAAAAAATTTTTTGTTGTAAAAGTTGCTTGTAAGAGATTTATTTTTTATTTATTTATTTTATCGGGTAATTTAAAAAATATTTTTATTTAGTAAGAACATAAATCTCACGTTGGAACATGTTAATTCAAAAATGTATTACCGTATACCACGAGTAATGTAACTATGTAGTAGGTACTATTTTGAATTTTAGTACGTGACTATCAAAAGCGTTCGGGCGTTTATCATTTATTAATAACTGAATACTTTTAACACGTGACGATGCATAAGTTCGACGAAGATTTAGATTAGTATAGCTTTTTCTCGACTGAATAAAATTTGAAAAAAGCGACATTTAGTCTGTGGATTGTTATGTATTAAGTATTAACAATTAATGGAAGTATTAACTATCATTACAGATCTGAATTTAGTAAACAAAATATATACGATGTGAATTTTTCGTACTAAAACTAACTAAAAAGGCCGGCAACGCACTCGCGAGCCCTCAGGCGTTGAGAGTGTCCATGGGCATCGGGTGGGACTCCTGCCCGGTGTTCTATAAAAAAAAACCCTAGTGAATCGCGTGGGCAAGCGTCCGTCAGTGGACTAAAGTAATTAATAATTATGTATATGTATTTTTATATACACCAATTATTACATTTCTTAATCATATGTGACAACAGATTTTACTATTTTTATTCAGTATTATATGCGCAAATTCTTACACCGCCATCTTTAAATCACGCTGCTTAAGAACGCGTCATACAACGAAATATATTAAACACAAAAATCGTTACCACATGGCCACAGCTGTTAACTATTGTTATGCAAAACATACTATTGTTAGATCGTAACGAACGGGTTCATTATAATTATTATTATCTATATATTTTGAACTATGCCCCTAAACGTGCCGCGTTTTACCTTGAGCTTGTTGCTAGGTACACAATCTACGCAACGATTTTAGTTTTTTCAGCTTAGTTTCAGTTGTTAGCTACCTGACTAACAACTACAACTATGCTGAAAGAACTTAATTACTGTTTTTAACCAACGTGTCTGAAGAAGGACATTATTCGTGTAATTTTTGTACAGAAAATCTTCGGCATGCGTGGATAGATCTTGTTAATAGTTTTCAAATGATTCGGATTTGTAGCGAGAAAGAGACTCCTATGGTTATGATATTCATACGTTGGATATAAATAATTATCGTTTAATACATTTAATACAAGTAATTAAAATTAGTAATACAAGTAATACGAAACAAATAAGAAATTTTGTTATTTAATACTTTTTAGTTCTTCGTTTCGGTTTCGGGAATTTTTGTTATATTGTGATGTAAATTATGGTAAATCTTTTGATATAGAAACATTGTTTTAGTTTCATAAACTAAATTAATCTAATCCATCAGAATTCAGATTGTGTGATCAGCGTGTCCTGTGACACATAGGCCTCTCCCAGCTGCTTCCATTATTTTCTAATGTTAGCTCTTCTTGTCTAAGTCTCCTATTCTTTTTGATATATAGTATTATAATATTTTATTTTAATTCTACGTAAATTTAAAGATCGCAATATAAACTTAGTCGTTTCATATACGTAGCGTAATTTTAAATATTTGGAAAAGTATTATTTATAATAAGTTTTATTAAACTTTAATAAGACTTGTAAATGAAGTCATAGCTTAGCTTTTCAATTTGATATTTCGCTATTTTTTTTTTATTATTACAATAAAATACTGCCATTTCACGCGCCTTGAATAATAAAGTTGTGATTACAATGTGTTAAGTTGTGTAAACATATTTAAAGAACTGTTTATAGCGGTCATAAATTCAGTTCGCCATTATGTTGTGCTGCGTGTGGTTCTGACATCTGGTGCGCATTTTAACATACAAACAAGTGAAATAAATGTATCTAACTAATTTGTATACAACACTGTCTATATACCTAAAATACTTCTAATTAAAATTACAATTTTAAAGAACATACTTTACCATATATATTTAATATGATAGAAAAGAATAGATAAAATAAAGAATACATTAAGAAGAACAACTAAGGTAGCAGATGTTACAATAATCACTACATAGTACATATAAAACAAAGTCGCTTCCTCTGTCCCTATTTCCCTTTGTATGCTTAAATCTTTGAAACTACACAACGGATTTTGATGCGTTTTTTTTAATAGATAGAGTGATTCAAGAGGAAGGTTTATATGAATAATAACATCCATTAAATAGTGGAGAAGTACTGTTATTTTTGAGGTTTCTAATGTGATGTCGTAAATAATTACATTTTTTACGCTTACATTGCAAACGCAGGCTGAACCCTACGAGTTTTATCAAAATAATGTACTAAGTATTGTACACATTGAAAAGGTCTACAGAAAAGTCCGTGATGGTATATGTCTATCTCTTATGGATAACCCACAATAACTTTTTTTTTGTCATTTACTTTTTACGACAAATAATGGCTCATTTTCGAAGCGATTCTAACCAATACAGCATTAATCCTTAACCAATTAAATACCTTGAATACATTGTTCATTTAATATAGATCTATATGGCCCTTTACACCGTATGATTTAAGTGAATATTTTCGAAGATATTACAGATTTAAAAATTGCGGGACGTAGCGTTTGCGGCGGTACCGTCCGGCCGCACAGTTTTCCTGTAGTGTATTTAGTATCAGCATTGCACCCGTGCGAAGCCGGGGCGGGTCGCTAGTAATAAATAAACTTAGGCAAGAGGAACAAGAAAGAACCTAACTGATGGCCAAGATACAATAAAAGCAAAAGAAGAAGACAATTTAGAAGGTAGATAGACTAAATTAAAAAACCAGCAGGTGGTACATGACACAGAGTGGCACAGTGTTGACTGGTATGGTGGGATATGGAGGCCTTGCCAAAAAATGGCACACAGATACCTAAAAAGAATGAGATATAAATATACATATATTACAGTGTAAAAGTATCTGAAATAAAAGGTTGTTATTATGATGCGTTGAGGGTAGCGTACACGTTGACGAATCGTATCCATAAATTTAATGTTTAAAATAAATATAAGCGGTAAATCCCAAATTAACTGTGAAAATCGAACTGTGTTATTGAAGAACTACCTTGTCAAATATTGTCAGCCCCAGAAGAAGCAGAAAAAGTGCGTATAAGATCTTCTAGGACCACGTCAACAATACGCGACGCATGATACCACCAAGAATGCAGTGAGATCATTTACCTACAATAAGTGATATTGTGGATACATGAAGTGATTTAGTGCAAGGTCAATAGTGGCAAAGTGAGTGCGAGACTAGAAATACAAATATTAAATATTATTTAAACAGGTCATTGATATTCACGCAACTAAAGTTTATCATACTATACGATTTATTCAGATCACTTGTCACGAACGTTGTGGCTCCGTACAAAAGTTCTTAACGTAAAATCTAACTGAAGCCAGTTCGATCCTGAGTGTCGACACATATAGGTTTTATTTTTGTTTTATATTTTTATATTTTCCTTTTTCTTCTATATAATAAGGAAGGGAAAATTTGAGGAATAGATAAAATGCTCAAATGCATTGCATGCTCCAAGGACCTAGACATAAGCACGCAGATTCAATGTATACAGTGCTTTAGAGGTTGTCACAGTAACTGTACAGGACTTACAGTGGAACAATCAAGTGACACTTGGATATGTCCTCCTTGCATGCGTAGAGGACGGCGCTGCCCTGATGCATCGCCTGAAAATCCACAAGCCTCCACGAGGCGTCATAAAAAGGATCCAGGACAAAGCGACAAGCACTTGTCTAGGGATGACTTGCAGAAGGTAATTGCAGAGGGAATTAACCAGGCAATCGACGCTAAACTGGGTCACATACAGAATAAGCTGATCGAAACTCTAAAAGCTTCTCTTATTATGGAATTGAGAGAAGAAATTAAGTCCTTCATGATTCCATTCGTTGAAGAAACAAAATCTCTAAGGGAGGAATTAAATATACTAAGGAATGATCTCTCGAATAGCAATGCCATTGTAAGTGAACTAAAATCGCAAATTTCTAAGCAGCAGCAGTGGAACCGAATGAATAATATTGAGGTTGTAGGTTTACCTCAAACTAGCAACGAGTCGACACGCTCACTAATACAAAAAATTGCAAAACATGCTGACGTGGAATTGCAACCGGGCGATATTGAATTCGCCAATCGCGTACAGCCGAAGCAATCAACGCCAGGAAAGCCAAAAACAATTGTTGTTCGTCTCAGATCTCGCGACATTAAAGATAAAATTTTGTCCGGTTTACGAAAAAGGCGAGGAATTCAAACGTCTGATATTGGTTTGGCTGGTAATTCTAAGAAATTCTTTGTAAACGAGCACCTGACCCCTGAAAACAAATATCTGCTAAAAGAGGTTAAAACAATGGCTACGAACAAAGGTTACAAATTCGTTTGGGTCAGAAACTGTTGCATTTTTTTACGCAGAAACGAAGAGTCCCCAGCCATTACAATAAATTCGGAGCGGGATTTATCAAAAATTTCTTAGATTCAACTTTGCATTTGTATTTTTATTATTTAACTAATTATTTTACGGCATCGTTCGTGTATTTTTCAGTGGTTTTAGCAGCGCTTTGTTTCTTGATTTACAATTTCACATTAATAGTAACGCAGAATTCGAGATCTTCCTACCTAAATAAAAATGTTTGCATAAACGTTGGTACGTTTAGATTTTTCTTTAAATGTTGGATAAAACCCTAACCATATTCTATCAAAACGTGCGAGGCTTACGGACGAAAACGACTGAATTTTATCGCAATCTACTCTTATCTACTTTTGATATTGTTTTAATAACTGAATCTTGGTTAAGCGATAAGTTTTACGACAGCGAACTTTGCGGGGGTAATTATACTATGTTTCGGCGTGATAGAACTAAAGAAACATCACATAAAAAATATGGGGGAGGTTTGTTAATTTTTATATCTCCTAAATTGCAGGCTTATGAAAGACCTGAATGGAACTGCACTAACGTCGAAACTTTGTGGCTTACTATACCAGAAAATTCACTTGGAGCTAATGGTCGGCGTAATCTTCATATTGGATTGGTCTATATACCTCCCGATTCTAAGCAGCCGCAACGACTTATGACGTTTATTTCCTCATTCAGTCATATAATTGAATCAAACCCAAATGATTACTTCATAATTGTTGGTGACTTTAATCTTCCTATCATTAACTGGTCTCCCACGGGACCTATTATTTTAAAGCAGGGTACGACCCAGTTACAAGAAATCTCCGAAGATTTCATAAAAAAGTTAAATTCTTCTGGCCTAACACAGCATAATTTTATTCCCAATATTTGTAACAATGTGTTGGATTTAATATTAAGTAATGTCTCTCTAGATAATACCAGAGCTGACATAGCATTGGTTAAGCCCGATATGCACCACCCCTGTTTAAGTATTGATGCAACTGACTTACTTCTGCGCAAAATGTCTCCAAAAGTTGGTCAAAAGTATAATTTCTATCGCGGTAATTACGAAGCTATTAATCAGGAACTAAGCGAGGTCAACTGGACACAGCATCTTAATGGAGACACTATAGATGAAGTTACAACAAAATTTTATGATATTGTGAATAGAACTATTATAAACAATGTCCCAATAAGCCGTAATAAATGCAATAATAAGTACCCCGTGTGGTACACTAAGTCTCTGATACACGTCATAAAAGAAAAACTAAAAGCTCATAGGCGTTGGAAAATGTACAAGAACCCGCGAGACTATGACGAGTTCTCGTTGTTACGTAGTAGGCAAAAGCGTATATCCAAAAAGTGCATGCTATCTTATGAACAGCATGTACAAGATAACATGGCTAAGAATCCTAAGGCGTTGTGGTCATACTTAAGAAACAAGAGGCAATGTAAATCTGGGTACCCTAGTATGCTAGTTCTTGGAGATGAGTCATATAAATCGGAGCCTGAGATTTGTGAGGGTTTTAATAAATTCTTCAACAGCGTCTTCCACTCTCCTGACGATACTTATGACCTACCTGAACTACCTGAGTCAGATATCATATATAATAACATTCACATAACGGAACACGACGTCTTTAAAGCTATAAAAAATTTAAATATAAACAAGGGTCCAGGTAGTGACGGAATACCAGCAGTTTTCCTACAAAGATGTAGTAAGGAACTTGCAGCACCACTATCACATATATATAATCTGTCCCTTAACACATTCTGTGCATTCCCTTTAAAATGGAAAGAAGCACATGTAGTTCCTATTCATAAAAAAGGCTCCAAAAACAGAATTGACCATTATCGACCTATCTCAATCCTTAATTCTTTTAGCAAACTGTTCGAAAAACTAGTACATAATGTTATAAGTCCATTAATCACTAAACAACTACCGGAGCAACAACACGGCTTTACTAAAAATCGCTCAACAGTTTCTAATTTGACTATTTTTACTGACTATATACTGAGAGGTATGGATGAGGGTGACCAAATTGACGCTATCTACACGGATATAGAAAAAGCTTTTGATCGCGTTGATCATATTATCCTGTTACATAAGCTTTTCTCCCTTGGAATACGTGGTGACCTTTACAGATGGATAAAGTCATACATAACTAACAGACGGCAAGCAACAGTAATATGCGGGTACAAAAGCATGTTCACTAACATTACATCAGGAGTACCCCAAGGTTCAATACTTGGCCCATTATTATTTAATGCTTATTTGTACGATATAAAATATTGTTTTCACTTTTCTAAACATCTTATGTTCGCGGATGACCAAAAAATTTTCTTAAGAATAAAATCAATAGATAACTGTAATCAAATTCAACAAGATCTTAATAGGTTAGAAATATACTATAAGCAAAATAAACTTTCAATAAATATAAACAAATGTAATAAGATAACTTTTTCGCGTAAAAACAAAAAAATTCAATACACTTACAAAATCGATAACACCCCAATAAAACAAGTAAAATTAGTAAAAGACCTGGGAATACTATTAGATGAAAAAATGGGCCTATCACAACATATCGATGACATAACAGGCAAAGCGTATATGCAACTAGGATTTGTCAAGCGGTCATGCAAGACATTTAATAACATACATTGCATTAAAAGCTTATATTTTGCTTATGTTAGAAGCGTGCTGGAGTATGCGAGTGTTGTGTGGTCTCCATATTATACTAAGTATAAAAAAGCAATAGAAAATATACAAAAAAAGTTTGTAAAATTCCTTAGTTTTAAAAAATACCAATGCTTCGATAGTTATGCGCATTCTTACAATTATTTTAATTTAGACTCATTAGAAAGTCGGCGAAGTCAGCAAGACCTGCTTTTTTTACATGGTATCCTTAATGGGCGGATCGATAGCCCCTATTTGCTGTCGTTAATTTCTTTTAATATTCCTTCTAAATATGCGACAAGACACTCAAAATTGTTCCATGTGCCTCGTACGAACTCGAATTACCTGCATAATTCACCAATGTTTCGGGTTTTATCTAACTATAACACTAATTATGAGGAATTTGACATTTTCCACCTCACCAAGGAACATGTGAGAAAATATTTGAAGGGGCGGGAAGACTCGAATTTTGTTTAGGTTGTATTTGGTATTATTTTTTGTTTTAAATATTAAATTTCAGTTCTCTGCATATATTTTTTCTATTGATGCGCTTATTTGTTACATTTTTCTTATATAATATTGTATATCTATGTAATCTGTTTTGGCTTTTTGTACTGTATAAGTGTTTGTTTTGTAATATTTTGTATGTTAGCTGTAAGATTACTTATAATTAAATAAATAAATAAATAAATGATAGAAATCATGTGTGCTGGTGAATGAGATTACAAAAAGTTCAAATGACATTTATGTTCATATCTTCTTCTTTAGTCGCTCTTCATTTCTGAAAGTCGTATTAGTGACGCCGCACAAATTTCCTTCACTCTTCCCTGTAGGCAAGCCTCTGCGCCTTAGTGATGGGCAAGCCCCAAGCCTCTGCGCCTAGGGTATCAGCCTCGAGGTCCGGTACACTCTGCCAGCCACGATAAGTTTTTCTAAACTTTCTGGATCTCTGCGTGTTACAAGTCCAATAAGCTCAGGATGCGCTGGTAACTAAGTGTCGAAAGACGACTTTTTATCTGAAGCCGTCTTAGTATGGACACGTTTATTTCCTTATATATCTTTACTAGCTGTTACCCGCGACTTCGTCTGCGTAGAACTACTACTTCGTGTAAATTTGTTTGGACTGAATAGGCTCTGAAACTATAATGAAACGATTCTAATGAAGCCGGCACATTTAATTATTGAGATTAACATAGGTAGACTTTTCCTGACCCTGATCCCTGACTTAACTTAGTTTAATACGTTTTTGTATACGACATTTTTTGTTTTTCCTTCTTTGGTCAAAACATGTAGGTTTTGTGGACTCGATACTCGTGAGCACGCCACATACAGTTGCCCATGGGAGAAACAGTTTTTTTCTAAATGAACACCAGCTACTTTGAGTGTCTGTCCTTGAGCTTTGTTTATCGTCATAGCGAATGCTGCTTTCAGGGGAAATTGTACTCTTTTGAATTGGAATGGCAAATCGGTAGGGATTATTGGAATACGGGGAATTAACACTTCTTCTCCCTTTGCTGTTCCTGTCATAATTATTGCTCTCACAATATTGCGTCCCAGGTGTGTAATTTGTAGACGTGTGCCATTACACATTCTTGGTGCGTCAAGATTTCGCATCAACAGGACCGGGACACCTACTTTTAGCCTCAACTTATGGGAAGGCACCCCCGATAATTCTAAGGAGTTAAGAAATTCTACAGGGAACGATGTCACTTGCTCAGTGTCCATGACATTGTCTACGGACAGATACTCAACAAAATCACCTTCCACATCTGACATGATTTGTTCGTTGATCTGCCCCACTACTTCGATTGTCGGTGCTAAAATTGCCCTTTCGCACAGCCATTGTCTGTTCTTCATATTGGTTGCAAGATCGGGATAGACGTTGTTCTTTAAGTCATCCATGTTACAGACAACATTACAAAATTCACGATTCAATGTAATCATTCCGTCACTATTTGTTTCCATACGGTCTTCTCCGATTTTCAGAAGAGCATCCGCATATTGCACCAATTGTGTATCACTGTGCAGTTGTACTCGCATATTTGTAGTCAGACAAAAATTTTTTACATGCACCCATAATGGAGACGCTTTTAAACATGCATTTATTTCATCTGCCGGCGTGCCTCTAGTAAGTAACCGGTAGAGTCTGTCTAAAATCGCCAGCTAAAAGTACCACCATACCACCCATGATACTTTGGTTACTCTTAATATCTTTTATGGTCCGATCTAGTGCTTCTATCGCTCTTTTGTGGGACATGGTACATTCATCCCAAACCAACAGCTTACATTGCTGTAACATTCGTCCACGGTCACTATTTTTAGTAATGTTACAAACTGGCATTTCCTCATGAGCTAAGTTCAATGGCAGTTTAAGTACTGAATGTGCCGTTCGGCCACCATTAAGTAACGTAGCTGCTATTCCAGAAGAAGCTACAGCAACAGCAACTCCTTTATCTTTACGAATTTGGGCTAAAAGTAAATTTAAAAGAAATGTTTTACCCGTGCCTCCTGGCGCATCCAAAAAGAATAAACCACCTTCGCCACTTTCGATTTTTTGCACAACATTCTCAAAAACTAATCTTTGTTCTGGGTTTAGACGCGGAACAGACTCAGTTATTTGTTGTTGTAAAGAAGCAGCATCGTAACTCAATTCTCTTATTATATCACTGCAAACTTCCCCAGTTCTTTGCGGCCTGCTCAACCCAAAATCTGACAAATCTTTCCCAGTTATAGTTATGACTTGGTCTTCTATCTTTGTTAGGGCTTCATTAAAAATGAAATCATTGTATGTAACGTTTGGATTATGATGTTGTACTCTGTGTAAAATATCGTCGGCCATTTGAATTTTGTACCTTTCCCACAGTTGTTGAGGGTTTGAAAGCCCACATGTCGCTATTAGTATAGCAAAAAGCATTCTCACCTTGGCCGCTGATCTACATTGTGCAGCCTCTTCCAGTGTTATATTCCAATGATTGTCATCCTCCAATAATCCTCTTGCCTCACATGCCTCTCGAAATGTTGAAAATTCTTGATTGTTGTATTTTTTGAGATCATTGAAAGAGGTTGGCCCACGCACATGGTGTAGAAGCATCCTTAAACAAAAACATTCCATGTTAGTAACATGGACTGTGTAAACCCGTCCTAAGGCATCTCCAGATTTGACACCAGGCCAGTTCTGAACCGAAGTTCCTTGAATTCGGCGTCTCCAAGTTTTTCTGGTTGCGTCCCATGTGTAATATCTCGGTACCTCAGCATACATAAGAGTTCTTGCAAACTCATCTCTTATGCAAAGTTCAAAAAAAGCTGTAAGGGTGGTTTTTGGTCGAGTAGATAGTCGCTCGTGGAAATTATCTTCTGTAAAATAAACTCGTTCACCGTTCTCTAAGTGTACACTTAGATGTGTAACGGTGGGGTGCCTTTCGTGCAACGGGAACCCTAATAACCGCCACACGGCTTCGTTGCTGCTAACATAACGACCAGATTGATATGTATGTACTTCATTTACGCGATTTGCAAGCTCTGTGCTCCTAAAATTGAAAATAGCTTGGTCACTGCCTTTGTTAATATATTTGCAGATATATTTGATAGCGCGCACTGAACTGCAAGCCTCAACATTTATATGGGCGTTAAATATTTTTAATAGAATAGCGGAATAAGGGACCACCCAACTATTATCAATAGTGACGTAACTCCCATTTCGTAGTTTCACAGATGCCGTTCGACCTCCGTCTGCTGGTGCTCTTCTACGATAGAGTGGGTATCCGTTTTCACTGTGGACAGTGTCTTTGTGTAATTTGCGAGGAAATTTCTTTGTGCATTTTCCATCTTTCATGCAAGGGCACTGAGGATTTTCAGGTCCACATGGACCATGAATCATGTTTTTAACTATAATATCATGAAGTGTCTTGTCAGTGCTTGGATCGGGTATTTCTGCGCTGATAATATTATCAATTTGATCGGGTCTCAACTTGTCTTTTAACCACAATAATATGTGGACATGTGGTAGGCCACGCTTCTGCCACTCTATGGAATACATAAAGCAGATCACTTCTCCAAATATTCTGCCTTTGGAAATAACAGAGATAAGTTTTTTAACTTTCAACCTAAAAACTCTTGCGACTACATCATGCCTATCAATCGCGCTTTGACCCGGCATTAATTCATTTACTATTTCCGGCCATGCTGGGTTGCAAGTAAACGTAACGAATAAGTCAGGGCGACCATATGTACGTACATAAGCAAACGCATCCTGAGTATATTCGTGTAAGTACCTCGGACTATTTACAAATGAAGACGGTAAAATTATCATTCTACCAATATCATTTGGATTTAGATTAGCGTCATTCGCTACTGCGTCTTGAAGGTGGATATAATTTTCTGCTCTTAATTTAGTTTGATTTAATGTTATGTATCGTAATCGTTCACTTTCTACCTTAACGTACATATCAACATAAAACTGATTGGCCAGTTGCCTGCATCGTGATATAATATTAAAATCATTTTCTCTAATCATGATATGAAAGGCATAAAAGTCCATACATGATACCTTTTTGTTAGGCAAGGGCAGGCCAGTTACAGGATCGACTTGTGGAATTTGAAAGTGATACCCTTCTTGCCCTTTGCTAAATATTAGCGGATATTATAACGCATCGTAAAATTTATGTGTATCCGGCACCCTAGTTAGTGTGTTATCACGGGCATGTAAAACTATATCACGGGAAGCAAACTGTTCACCACAAACCATGGCTGCGACTTCATTTATTAAAGGTGCATTATATCGTCTTTCGTGTTCCCCACTTGGTGTACGATCTGGGTGAATCACCAACTTATAATCATCTCCCGGCATTCTTTCTAAGGCTGTTGTGAAAGTGTTTATTAGGCGGTTATGTTCATGCAACATTCTCTGAATCTTTAAGACAATATCCTTTTCTACTAATTGAATGTTTTGACACCTGCGGTCAACCTCGTCGTTTTCATTTCCCATAAAATAAATCTGTAAAAATTTTGGTTGCTCATTATTTGTAGGAAGCAAAGAACCAATCCTATGATAGATTTGACCTTGGATTGTAAAAGTAGATGAAAACCCAGGCATAACCACCTCATTTTCTACACCAAATGACGTCATTTGAAAGCATGAATTATATTTCCTTATTTTGATTAAAAAACGCCGCGATTCGTTGTTATCACCTAAAAGTAAAGACTTCAATGGTTCCTCTGGTTCTCCAAGTATTGGAATTGAAACCTTGCCACCAGAACAACACATACCCGGAGTTTCTTCTTTCCACTTGAGTGCTTCACAATGTATACATTTTTTATCCATTCCACCTATGAGAAGTAATCGATGGTTATTATACTCAATCGATGGGTCATAATCAAAAGCAGCATTGTGGAATGCTCCCCATGTATACATTGTAAACGCATTTCTCCTTTCTGACTGCCGTTCAGCATTTAACACACGTCGTCTTTGGGATTCTTCTGGCATCTCTGCAGCTATCAATGATGCGTGTCGCTCAGCATCTAAAATCTGCCGGGCCTGAGTCTGTTCATAGGTCTCGGCAGCCCTTTGCGTTGCGTGTCGCTCAGCATCTATAATCTGCCGGGCCTGAGTCTGTTCATAGGTTTCGGCAGCTCTTTGCGTTGCGTGTCGCTCAGCATCTAAAATCTGCCGGGCCTGAGTCTGTTCATAGGTCTCGGCAGCTCTTTGCGTTGCGTGTCGCTCAGCATCTAAAATCTGCCGGGCCTGAGTCTGTTCATAGGTCTCGGCAGCTCTTTGCGTTGCGTGTCGCTCAGCATCTAAAATCTGCCGGGCCTGAGTTTGTTCATAGGTCTCGGCAGCTCTTTGCGTTGCGTGTCGCTCAGCATCTAAAATCTGCCGGGCCTGAGTCTGCTCCTCAGATTCTTGGGATCTAGCTACTTGCGCAGTTCGAGCTCTTTTAGAGCTACGCGCTAAATTAGATTTACGCTTGCGAGGCATATTACTTAACCAGTTACCTACCTAAAGTAATAAAAACAGGTAAGTACTTATGCAAAAAAAAATTCTTTAGCTGACAAAAAAATTTAGTTAAAGGTACTGAGTACGAAACTATACTTAAGGTAGGTACTTATACACATGAAATAAAACAAAAACAAAACGAATTGCTAAACTAAAACTAAATGTTAAAAAAAATATACTATCCACATGGAATAAAAACAAAATGAATCGATAAAATTATATGCGAAACTACTGGAACTATTTTATTCACAAAACAACATTACTTACCTATTAATACTCAATAAAAACTATGCTGACCTTCTTAGGTACCGTAACTACTTACTAAATGTGAAAAAACTTAAAAAAACCTGCCTACTAATCTACTACAATTTTACACCTATCCTAAAAAATGAATTAAAGTATTTATTTTACCTATTAACTATAATTCTACCTACTACTAACTTATGCTAAACTAATAATAACAACCAAAACAACTAAGTAAATAACACAAAATGCTTATCCAAGAAACCCTAAACACCAATGAAAACGTAAAGAAAGCGAATACGTTGCAGCTCAAAATTGTAGATATCGCATGCGTCCGCCAACGACGTCTGCCCTCACGTGTCTGCCCGTTCGGATAAGCATACTTTGTGATCTACACTCCTCCCACCGAGCCATCCGCGTCCCCCGCACGTCTTTGCCGCCGCGCCCGCCAGCCCCGCCACACCACACCATGCATCGTCACACTCACACATTCATAGTGTATAGGCCGATGGGCCTGATGGACATGTCAGGCAGAAAGTATTCTAAAAGCTGTCTAGGAGTATTTGAATTATGCGATACATAACTGCACCCCGCGTTTTCACCCGCATAATTCCGGGATCGGGATCGGGATAAAAAGTAAAGATGTCCTTTCCCAAGGTTCCATCTATCTCTATACCAAAATTCATCAAAATCGGTTCAGCGGTTTAGGCGTGAAAACGAAACAGACAGACTGTCTATGTCTTTCCCCAAGGTTCCATCTATCTCTATACCAAAATTCATTTAGTAGGCATATACGATACATAACTGCACCCTGCGTTATCTATCACTCGCATAATTAAGGGATCGGGATCGGGATCGGGATAAAAGGTTGCCTTTGTCCTTTTCCAAGGTTCCATCTATCTCTATACCAAAATTCATTTAGTAGGGATATACGATACACAACTGCACTCTGCGTTTCCACCCGTATAATTCCGGGATCGGGATCGGGATCTGGATAAAAAGTACCCTATGTCCTTTCCCAAGGTTCCATCTATCTCTATACCAAAATTCATCAAAATCGGTTCAGCGGTTTAGGCGTGAAAAGGTAACAGACAGACAGACAGACAGAGTTACTTTCGCATTTATAATATTAGTAGGGATATTACATCAAGTCTGCCGTAGGAGATTCACTTAATCAGTGCAGCAGGATGAGCTCTTATAGGCAACGATGGCGAAACGTCGTGAAGCGCATCACATCTTCTTCTATTACCACTACTTCATAGCGTTCACGACCGCTCTGTCAAGAGTGTACCGGAAAGGAAGAATTACATTAAAATTCTTTCCGACATACACTTAGTCCCTTCAACACACTTAATACTATGTCTTTATAAATATCGATGCGAGTATTAACGAGTATGGGTGGTCCAAACATTCACCTTATGTCAACATCACTATATCTTTATAGCCCTAAGCACTTTGTAGATAACGTCTTTAGATAATTGAAAGACTTTCCAATACACTGTGATGAAAAAAACTCGGTGGAAAATTTCAGCAACTCCATGCATTATGCCAAGTCGTTATTTCCTGTGTTATTTGCAATTGTAGTTTTCTTTATAATTATCCTCTCGTGAGATGTGTACTGCGATATTGAGGGCTACTGCTGTGGAAGTTGGAACTGGTTAGCGCCGCGCCATCTTAAGTTCTTATGTCATTTTCACGTGTATTTCCTTTCTATAACATATTTTCATACGTATCTGATTGTCCGCATTCTAACATGATGTTTGAGAGCAAAAATAAAATATAAATTTTCATAAGTATTCTTTAAAACTCGTTTCGCCACCAGATGGCTTCGTTTTATGTAACATTTCGTTTGGTGATCCCGCTTTTCTGTTGAAATTTTTCTTCTTTGCTATAAACCTCACGGAGCCCGAGACCTTTCCAACGAATGCAAAACCGTGGATATCGGTTCTCGCGTTCTGGAGTTATAGCGTCAGGAAGGAAAACCCGACTTATTTTTATATAGTAGATATAAATGGTTAGAAAAACTTACATATAGTATTGCAAATTTAAACGTTAAAGGATGATTTCCGGTCGTCAACGCATGCAAGAGCGGTGTGAAGGGGTGGTTCGCTAATAAAATAAATAAAAGTCACGCCAAAGGGCCCTCGATCCATCAGTGCGCAGGCGTGCAACGAATGACGTGGACTAATCGCTCCCCCCGCTAGAATCATCCGCCATTTTGTGTACGTTTTTTTGCGCAAACGCAAGCCTGTGCTAATTAAGTTGCCTTGTACGGTTGACGTATCGCATGTTATTATATTTTGATATTGGTCAAATGTACTAAAATATCGAACTTTTTAATCGTTTATTACATAGAACGATATAATAGCAATAATAAAATAAATCTAAATATCATAATCTCTAATAGGCAAATAGGTGATCAGCCGTACACATGCCGTAGAGTTTTTGGGTATAAGTGAATGTAAAATGCGTACAGTCAGAAATTCCATTGGTGCACAGCCGGGAGCGAACCTACGACCTCAGGGGTGAGAGACGCACGCTGAAGCCACTAGGTCAGCACTGCTCAGTAAAAAAATAATAACAAGAACAATATGTGTGTATATGTTCTTGTATTACTAGCTTTCATGTGGAAGAGTCGAACTTTAAAACACTTTTTTGTTTCAATGTTCATACAATATATGTATATCTAACAATATATGTATTGTATTAAATTAACACAGATTGACTGTGTATGTCGTAAAGGAATACTCCCTGTGTTTCTAATCTTTCGAATCGAAACAAAATTCAGAAATATAATCGTTTCATGTACCGATAGATTGTAGACAATTTCCCACACACAAATATTTAGTAATTACAATATTCTTCACCTACATAGTAATAATATAAATTTATAAATAGAAAAAATTAAAAGTAAAGTTCTGTAGCAGAGCTGTCGCAACTTACCTCGTTTTGAAACAGCTAAGGAATGTAATCTGTTCATAACAAAAACCTTAAAACCCGAACCCAACATTAACCCTAATAAAACCTATCAAATACAAGCATAAGTTATCATTAAACAAAAAACGATGCAACTCTTTCAAGCTGGTAATAATTTCCCGTAATCTGGGGCTCATCAGATGCATTCATATTAAAATAAATAAATTGGAACGAAACCCCAACCTGTCGCAGGGACATTTGGTGAGCGTTAAAATTTATTCTATCCTTTTTTGTTCCACATTTGAGGCAAAAAATGTAAATACAAACCCTTGAAATGTGGAGATACGAGTTGGTTTAGGTTTGGGGTACACTAGATTATCTCTTAAAATATAGTAAACTCACGAATCCATCTTTTTTCTATCAGCTCAATCTTTTTCTACATATTTTCATCACTCGGCAATGGTGTATCATGCAACAATGTGGTTGCGCATGCTCTTTAACCCCACATAAATTAATTAAAACATCATGATTTATAAAATAAATGAAAGAAGGTATGTACTGTAATTTTTTTAATATAAACTAACGTGATCACAAACGCCACTTAAGTCAAAAAAATACAAAAAACCTAACCTAATGTAATTCACAGCATTTACATCATGCATTTAATATCATCACTTTTTTTTTCACTTTTTTTAAGAGGTCCAAAGCCCTATTAAGGTCCCTAATAGTATTTGGGGTGATACATACAAACCGTATAGAACTGTGGTTCGACAAATTTATAGAAACTGATTTTTAAGTAAAAAAAAAATACTCGGATCGTTTGCGCCGTCTTCGCTTACCATATTTAACCATTCATTATTAAACTTATATTTTAACCATTTACTGAGACAAAATAATTACTCTACAAATCATTTCCTATTTTTTGACGATTATTTTCTTCTCTATACGGACAAGATACTGGAAGTATTGTATTATTTTTAAAATGTAAAACAACGATTTCGTCTTACATTTGACCTCTGCTACCCAGTGCATGATATATATATATATATATCATATATATCTTGTTCGCTAATATGTCTTCCGGGCAAAGTCTTTATATTTTTTGTTACATAATTGATTTTATGAATATCCCTTACCCAAAATAAGACGTAAACGAAGTAGATAACAAACACTTGTCAATTAACGATTAAAAGGGGGCAAATTAAAAACAAGCTCAATAATCGCCCTGTGTGTCCAACGCCTAACCACATATCTCGACTGACAGGACCTCTCCGAATCGACTTAAGTGCAGGTATCTTGCCGCTCTCGAAAATAGGTTAAGTATTTATTTTAAATTTCGAATACGTTAATTCGATAGCGCGGGAAGGGTTATGCGTGATTCGAAATTTAAATTAACTTTGTAATTCGATATTCAAATAGAATTAGGCAACCATGTGAGTGCGCCATACTGTGCGTTTGTATCGAATTACTTTTCGGAAAAGTGAAATTTTAGACTTTAGACGCTAAGACGCAATTTGTAGGTCAAATTCGACTTGGGAAAGGGTTAGAATGGACTTTTATTTGGCTTCAGGCTGGACATATTATATTTGTAAAAAAAAATCAGTGGCGTTACAACCTTTTTTAGGCCTTGGCCTCATATTTCTGAATGCTTCATGATCATTTTTAAATCCAATAGGTCAGCCTCCAGTGCCTAACACACGCCGTTGACTTTTTGGGTCTAAGACATGTCGGTTTCCTCACGATGTTTTCCTTCACCGTTCGAGCAAATGTTAAATGCGCTCATAGAAAGAAATTCCATTGGTGCACAGCCGGGGATCGAACCTACGACCTCAGGTATGAGAGTCACACGCTGAAGCCACTAGGCCAACACTGCTCTTATATATATATTTGTAGTGGAATAATTTTTTAAGTGTAGTAATTTTTATGCGTATTATAAACATAGCAACACCGGTACACATCTAACTATTGACAGGAGTAATATATGTGTATAATTCCCGAATAAAAAAATATATAACGAATGAAGTTCCCATCTGCTAAACTGGAATTTAAAAAGTTTCACTTACTCTAGTAATTGCCGAGACGTAAGCGAATCTTTTACATTAATTAAAGATAACTTATCTTTATTCATCCACAGCCGGTTAATTTAATTAGTTTTTGTCACAGTATTTCTCAGAGTCCAATCGTACGCTGATAAAATTTTTAAATTATTACTTTATATCTTTTTACAGCAATTTTATACTGGCCGCCCCTCGTTAGAGTTATTTTGTGTAAATTTATGTTCTTAAGAAATTCATTTCATGTCGAATGTACGCTTCATTTGTTAATTAATTTAAAACTTTTAACTAAGGACTTGTTTATTTGGGTGTAATTACTTTTTTGATAAGATTTAAGTAATGAGCTTGCGGAGTACTGACAACTTACTTAAAACTTAAGTAATAGTTAAGTTTATTAATTGCAAGCACAAGCACTCCAGGACCATTGAGTTTTTAGAAAACTGTAATTTATGTTATCAACCTCAATGTCATACCAATGGCGCTACAACCTTTTTAGGTCTGGGCCTCAGATTTCTGTATCTGTTCCGTGATCATTTCCAATAGGCAAGTAGGTGATAGGTGCCTTACACACCGTCGACTTTTTGGGTCTTAGGCATGTTGGTTTCCTTCAGTGTTGCTACGCTGTGGCACTGTACTTGTTAAATGTGAACGTAGTAAGTCCATTGGTGCACAGCCGGGTATCGAACGTAGGACCCCAGGGATGAGAATCGTTGAAACCTCTAGGCCAACACTGCACCAAGATTAATTAAACGAAAACACAAAATAAAAAAATAACCTAAAACTAAACAGAAACTTTAACCTCATCAAACCCATACAGTTCTTGAATAAGTATGGGTTTCATAAAACGATTATCTGTATCCAAATACGTAATAAGCAATGTTTGGAGTAGACAGCAAATAGCTGTATAAAAACAAATGATTAAACCAACTATTTACTTTATTAAAATGGCCATTATGTATAGAAGTATGTCAATAATGAATCAGAATTGATGACTTGACTTTGAATTATCCAATGAGTCGTATTATGTTGAACAATGTTTTTCATTAAAAGAAAACATTGGCTTTACAACCCTTTTACCTGAGATTTCTGTATCTGTTAGTGATTATTTGTCAATCTAATAGTCAAATAGGTGATCAGCCTATGCCTGACACGCCGTCGCCTTTTTGGGTCTAAGGCAAGCCGGTTTCCTCGATGTTTTCCTTCACCGTTCGAGGAAATATTATATGCGCATACTCGAAAGTCCATTGGTGCACAGCCGGGGATCGAAATTACGACCTCAGGGATGAGAGTCGCACACTAAAGCCAATAGGCCAACTCCGCTCTCACGTTATCGTAGTGATTTATGGGCACAGATTTTAGCCTTATGGGGTTTTTAATTCTAATCCCGGAGAACTAAATTCACTACGATGAAGAACAAAACATGAATTTAAATTTAATTCAAGTATAAAGTTTTCAAACTGTATAAAGGTATTACTTTTTCAAACTTCACGAATGTTATTGAAATTGTATTTATATGAACTTATTGGAAACTAATAACTACTAAGTATACTTAACTTGCCGCTTGTACGTAACAAGCCTATTTGAACTTTAGAAATTTGTTTTATATTCTATAAGAACGCTGATTAATATGCATGGTCATGAACATAAATCGATGTCCATGCATTGTAATTAAATATTTAGGTCGCAGTAATTAAGAAGCTCATAGATATCTGTAAGTGGAATTGGCTATTAGTTTATCTCGTAGACGCTATTATTAGCTATTAACTGTATATTATGATAAAATAGCTATTTGGAAATTTCCTACGAAAACGCCTTAATTTCTTATCACTGAACATACTTTTTATGTCATATCTTTTGTAAAATGTATCAAATATTTCGTATATGTTGTGTGTTTGCAACATAGTCTCGAAAGCTACTGAAGCGATATATATAACAAATATATGTGGTGAAACAGGCTACGTTCATAAAACATTCGTAATTTAAAATCTACCTGTTCGAAATATGAATTCGTGTTAACTACTGTACCTGTGAACCTGTCCTTGGATTGCTCCATAAATGGACTATACGATAGTATTTTTGAATTCAGACCAGTCTTGAGATAACCGCGTTCAAAGTAATATTCAGAAACGGGATTTATTTATCTTTAGACCTTACCGTATCCCATCCTTGACACACGACACACGGGGATTCATGAAATATTAGTAAATGAAAACATAGATCGTGATCAAGCATTATAAATACCAGTTAATATTAAATTGGCTGCAGTCATACAATTTTTTTATTATGATATTAAATTGTTTTGTTGGTATGCAAAAAGTAAGGGACACAAAGAACGCGGACGGTAAGGTCGTAGCGGGCAATGCACCAAAGAAAAAACGCAAACTCATTGTCTGTGCAAAATAGTGAGTCATATTAACCAAGTATTTTGTTGGTCAATGACGTTAATTTGGCTCTGTATATAATATAATAATAATGCAATTATTTCCAAAATGGTTACAATTAAATGTAGAAATAATTTAGGAATCTAGGATTAAGACTTTATTTAGCAGTAGTAACAATTTGGTTTTTTTCTCTGAAATATTAAATAAAATTGTAGTTTGTTTAATGTATATTTTGTTTATATGATCTGTTTTGGCTTTGTATATTGTCTAAGAGCAGTGTTGGCCTAGTGGCTTTAGCGTGCGACCCTTATACCTGAGATCGTAGGTTCGATTTTCGGCTGTGCACCAATGTACTTTCTTTCTACTGACAACTGAAACTGACATGTCTTAGAACCAAAACGTCGACGACGTGTGCAGGCACTGAAGGCTGATCACCTACTTGCATATTAGATTGAAAAATGATCTTGAAACAGATTCAGAAATCTGAAGCCTAGACCTAAAGAGGCTGTAGCGCCACTGATTTATTTTATTTTATTTTCTAAGAGTTTTCTTTTTTATAATATGTATATGTGTAAGGTAACTAAATAAAATAAATAATTATAATACAAATTCTTAACCACATAGTTCGCGCTAAGACTCACCTTAGACGTGCAGGTTCTCATACAGTTTCCTTCTATATATCAAAATATTTACCTATATAGAAGGAAACTCGGTCACAGCGGGGTTTAGTAGGAAGGGAAATTCAGCACCTTCAAGAATTACTTTGCTAAAATCCCTGACTATAATTAGATCATCTATATACACAAATAACGTTATCTATATATTTTATCCTGTTCTGTCCCTGACTCGGCTTGAACTCGCGGCACGAATAATATTATCGGTAATGTCATTGCAATAACACAACAAAATAAATGTCAATGAACGCAGCACTAATTGAAAATGATACATACGAAATACAAATTTGTCACGCACCGAATACAGGATGTGCAAAATAAGAGTAATTTGCGCTTGCCCTTGGCGTGTCACGTTGGAAATAGAATGTTTTTGCGAGCATATTTCCGATGCATTTTGCAATTTTGTTTACGTAAATTGTTACGTTTTTGTGTGGGACGCTAGACGTCAATCTTTACTAGTATTTCAATACTATTTTTAAAATTTAATAGCCTGGGAATGATAATTTAGATTTTAGAGAAACAATTTGACACGTATTTTATTGTGCAACCACAATTGTTTGTTACTATACACTATAAACAATATACTAGAAATAATAAACACCATGTACTAATCTACCTGAGACACCGTGTTCTTAGTTGCGCAAGGTCATAGATTTGAGCGCACAAAAAATATAACTGATGTTTTACCGTTTTTTCTTTGTTCGTTCGCTTTTGTTTTTTACTGAAGTTGATGTCTTTTGTTTCAGAATTCAACCGGGCAATTGGAACGAGTTCTTTGGGAATAATGTAAGTTTTTTTGAATCATTATTTTCAATTGAATTTCATTATTAATTGTTGGTATTAAACAATATATATTATTTAGTTTGCTGATGAACATGACACAATCCTTAACTTATAGCGTTGTTTTTTTTTTTATTGACCGCCATGCCAAGATTGGCTACGCAATAGGTGTCAATGAGCGATTAATATTAAATGATAGCTATTAGTTTTTTTTTTTATATATAATAGAGGGCAAATGGGCAGGAGGCTCATCTGAAGTTAAGTGATACCGTCACATTGCCAGAGGGCTCGCATGTACGTTACCAGCCTTTTAATTTTATTTGTCCATTTCATAATCACTATCTTACATAGTAGATATTTCACTATTTGAATTGAAATTCGCTTAACACTATAATACCGGTTTTTATGAGTAAGGTTCTGATGACAGTTCAAAACAGTAGGATAAAATAACGGGTCATTACGCGTTTAATAGTTTTACTAAGTATTTCCCCACACGTTTACCGGAATTATGTTTTCCATTACGTTGTCATCGATACACTAGCGTACACTTAGAAACAGTCGTATATCTACTAAAAAGATAAATACTGTGAGGAAATGCTGCCAGCGAGCAAACTTTTTAAATTTGTTTTAATTGTCTATTTATACATTTTAAATTATTATTATTACTATGTAGTTTAAGATTTTTTTGTAAAAGTACATATATTTTATTAAGAAAAATATTTACAAGAAAATATAAGAGAGAAAAAAGTCGAGAGTTGAGCGACGAAAATACTGTTTGAATATATATCTATAGTAAATTATTTTAATACTGTTATGTGAAAGCTTGTAGTCATTATTTAGGTATTACTATGTATTTAAATTTTAGTCAAAGTCAAACCATTTATTTCGATTAGGCCTATTAAAAAGACACTTTTGAAAGTCAAAATTAAAAGGTAAAAATTAAAAAAAAATATGACTCTTCCAAATGGTTTCATATGGAGAAGAATGGGCAAGAAACTCCATACTTACTCTTTTAATTAATCTTCCATTTAAATTATTTTATTTGTAATCAAATCGGCTGCGATCAAATTTTGTTACCCTCTTAAAAAATACATTTTTCAGCGCAATGTTGCCATGATTCAGTTCGGCATAAATCCGAAGCACCTATGTCCCAAATAAAATGTAAGTAAGTGTACAAGACTGATCCTTGTCGTATTGTCTCTTCTGACTCACCCATTGTATAAACACAATGGGCTTTGTGCATTGTATTACGTATTTTCTAATAGATAATTATTGTAAATTGACAGCTTTCTTTTGTTTTTCTACGGTGTAATTACTGGGTGCAAGGCTGTTATGACGCAATCCCATAAACGATGCCAAAAAACGTGTGTTTCTATTAAGTAAATCAAAAATTAATTCACTGCAGCCCTGCGATTCTGTAACTCACTTTTCGAACTCACACAGCGGTTTTCGCATCGGCGGTCGCTCTCAAATCAGTCGTGAAGCAGTCATTTTATGATTTGGCATTCTGAAAAGATGGGAGCTTGTAATTTATTGTAGTTCGAAAAGTGAGTTACAGAATCGCAGGGCTGTACGCAAGCGCTGTTAAATAACTAAGGTGGTATAATATACTCTAAGACATAATGTATTTGAAAATAATATTTCAAAACGTCATACGTCGTCTATTGAGCAGTGTTGGCCTAGTGGCATAAGCGTGCGACTGTCATACCTGAGGTCATAGGTTCGATCCCCGTGCACCAATGGACTTTCTTTCTATGTGCGCCTTTAACTTTCACTCGGTGAAGGAAAACATTGTGAGGAAACCGATATGTCTTAGACCCAAAAAGTCGACGGCGTGTGTCAGGCACTGGCTGATCACCTACTTGCTATTAGATTTAAAAAAAGATCATGAAACAGATTCAGAAATCTGAGGCCAAGACCTAAAGAGGTTGTAGCGCCACTGATTTATTTTATACGTCGTCTATTAAATCGTAACGTTTACTAGAAAAACTTGATTTTTTTTTGTGAACTTGGCACGCGTTGGGGTAAGCCCTCAAATGTTTAACAAAGGGCAAAAAGGGGTCCGTCCCAAAAAAAAGTTTGCGAATATTCGATAGCTACCCCTTAACTCAACCCGGTCAACGCAATATAACCTCTGTGCAAACACTGTTCGTTTTCTTTTTTATCGTTCGAAATTCAAACCCTTCAAATTTGGAACAACTAGTAGGCGGTAAAATTGGCCGTACGTTTGGTAACGTCAAAACAAATTAGGAATCGTGATATATTTTTCTCCGCCTATAGGGCTTATGTTCATGCAGTCCTGTGTTCGATTCACAAAAAAAAATGTTTCAGAGCCAATAACACTAACTTGATAAAAAATCAGACTTATAAATTTGTCATAAAAATATAAAAAAGGTAACAAAATGTTTTAATGTGTAGACAGAATTCTCAATTACATTAAATTTTTTGTATCACTCAATGTTACCCCGTCTTAAGTCAAATTCACTGGGGCGTGGTCGTCGTAGATTTAAAGCAATTTGTTTAAATGTTCTTTTGGGAAATAAATGTGGTTTCCAACCGATGATTGCGCTATTCCCTCGGGTGGTTTAATAGTGTTTCCACTTAAAATCTATAATTCAATAACGACTTTTGACTTTAAGATCTTCCTGATATCAAACATTCTAATAATGGAAACTTTTTTTTTTAAAGACAATTCACACCAATTGACCTAGTCATATGCTAAGCTGGTAAAGCTTGTGTTATGGGTACTAAGCAACGGATATACAAACATACTATTTTAGATAGATAGATATAAATACATATTTAAACACCCAAATGCTCATCACATCGATGTTCGTCTCAGCCGGGGATCGAACCCGGGACCCATGGATTCGCAGTCAGGGGTATTAACCACTAGACCAATGAGTCGTCAATAACTGAAACCACAACCCTAGATTTAAGTTAATATTTTTAATATTTTTCTTTAGTTAGGTATGATTACAATCAAAATATTAATACTTTAAAAACATCAATCAGGGAAGTCGAACGGTCGAAAAGAATCTTCGCCACTCGTTTTTGTTTTTTATAGTATACGCACACACGCATACGCTCAAAAAATTGCATGTCTGCCCTTTTTGAGCTGTTGCAGTGAGCCAATGGAAACCCATTTTTAGTAGGCTCGATACCGACCTTTGAGAGGAATTTTTAATTTTTTAATCGCTAACAATTATACAAGATACTTGTAAGGATGCGCAACCATTACCTTGCTCCACATGATGGAATTGATTATAGTTAAAATTAAAATGTATACTAAATTTAAATTCGTTATAGATTAATAAAATAATGAGTCAGCTGTTTCTAAATACCTATTCAACCAATGTATGTTTGACGCCCATTTGGTCCGTTGTGCGTTCAAACTCAAACTCAAAATATCTTTATTCATATAGGAAACAAGTAAGTAACAACCTACACTTATGAACGCCAAAAAAGAAGTTAAATTAATTGTATATTTACATTTACTACCAGTTCGCAAGTAAAGGGCGTAGAGCGGGCAAGAAGAACTGGCAAGAAACTTTCCGCCACTCTTTTTAATCGCTAAGTTTTGAGTATTTGTCTTTGAGTTTTTGTCCTTGTTAATTAAACCAGCCTTTCTTCCAGAAGCTCCGAAGTTACCTGGGCACTTCGCAGGCTTCATGGAGCGATCATACTACCGAATGTTTACGTTAATTGATTAGTTCTACTCAATCAAACGTGTAAACAAAATTAAATGTAAAATTTAACTTAATTCGATTGGATTGGAGTTTAACTGAAAAGCTGTGGTTACAATTTATATTTTAAAGAACCGCAAATCTGACTATTGCCAATCGAGTTAAATTAATAATTATTTGAATGGAGGTTAATATAACTTATGTATTTCAAATTTTTGGTTAAATATTATCATTAGAATATAACCGTTTATTACCTGTCAATAATAAAACACCATAACAGGTAAGAAATACGTATCACATCTGTGTCAAACGTCTATGACAATTACACAGATAAAATATCATTTATTTGAATAGTTTTCTATAATTTTTGAACCGCAAATTCGAATTATGAAATTGCTTATAAGTAATTCAAATGTCCAATGATGAGTAGAGTGGGTGTAACTGATGGGGTAAAAATTACCCCCGAGGGTAATTCGCGGGGGTGGGGGACCCTCACATGTTAACATGCATGGGAAATGTATCCTTACCATCATAACTGTAGGGTGATAATCGGTTGGTTAAGCCATATGTGAAGTATGTGATCCCCAAAGAGGACCTCTGAATTTTAGTATTGATTTTATTATTGCGTAAAACGTTAATTCTATGACGCAGTATGTGCAACCGAATGGCGTAAATATATCTGTATAACAACCTTAAGCGAAGCCTCTAAAGCATTAATTCAAACTAAATTTATATATACATACATAGAATGAAAAAGCGTGTACACGCTTAATGAGATACTGAGGTGTCAACTGTCATTCCGGTGACAGCTAAACTAAGTTATAAGACCTCATTTCCAAAGTAAACACATTGACAGTAGAATTATAGTCTTCGCTTTCCCGCCAAATGCATCAGTCAAATGTTTTATAGACTATAAAAGGCGACACATTAACAGCCCTTATGCCCTTTTTCGTGTAATCTTTAATTGTCCCCATAAAAATTTGAATATGGAACGGGAAATGCCGCTTCAATAAATGTCAGTTGCACGCACGCCCTGTTTTGGCAAACGCAAGGTAAATGGGCCGTGACTGTTCCTATTTTAAAATTTAAAACATCTCAATTAGCTTAAAAGCCTATTCAATCCTCAAAACCTGACGAGCTTTATTAACGGTTCTAAATACAATCAATAATCAGAAATGTGTCTCATGAGCCTACATAACTAGTTATATATTACTTTTCTAATAAGCTTTATATTGGTTGAAAACGTAGATCACCAATTATTGTTAGAAGTTGTAATCCAATTTGTTAGACAATACTAGTACCTACTGTATTGATAATAATGTGTTTTTAAATAACACTTTTAATAAATACAGTATATCAATTATGGTATTATCTATTAAATACACATCTTATATTTTTAATAATATAGATTGTATTTTATTTTAAATACATTATATCCTTACTGAGACTCTTCATAGTGGACCTCACACAATAATTTAAAACTAAACTAATTTATGAACAGGGATATTTAACATAAGAAAGTGTCCAATAATTTAGTCTCAATTAAGGGGAAGACACTCTGTTCTTGTCTTCTATTTTTACCACACTAACACTAATTCGAATGGTTTTTTCCCTTTCAATCTTCTCACTAAGCCCGTGGTGTCAGAAGTTGATTTCATTCACGTCATGATGGAGCTTTTGCCCGTGAGCTCCAGCAATCTTTAGATTATAAGGAAAATACCTCTTCATATAAACTACTAATAAAATTGCGAGCCAATATTTAATGTTGAAATTCCTAGAATATCTCCCAAGTATTACGTAACATGTTTTCCTTGAGAAAAGCGTAAAAACAGTATAATTTATCAGCATCCCTTCATCTGCATCGGGGGGTCGAATAAGCCCGAGATTTGCGAACTAATTTCAAGAGCAAATCCCTAAAATGAGCGGGATTTGGCAAACGTACCTTTATGATTACTTGTAGAAATGCAACGGGTTTTTTTACGTGTTTATGGGAGACATAAGGATGTTATTTAGATTTTTCACTTTACTGTGTAATAAGCTTATAAACAGGAATACTTCGTCTAAAACGACTTAACTTCAATCTATTAAAATACGTAATATCACAAGCTGTCTAAGAAATATTTTAATTTACTTAAAGTATTTTTATAAGGAATTTTTGGGGTATCTCTTATAATAAACAAAGGGCTGTAATAAAAAAGGCAGATTAAGATATGCGTCCGTTCTACTAATTATAGGTAGGCCCCGGCAGTTGTCACGTTATGGCTCATTAAAATTGAACTTTAAAAACATGTGCCCTCTAAAGGGTCATTCAACAAGAAATTTCCTTAAAAAATAATCAACATTCTTAAGTAATACATGATTAAATTCTTGCCAAAAAGTCTATAATGGCGCATTTTTTAACAAGCATTGAACCTAAATAACAGGTATCTTAATAATAGTTATATCGGTATTTATTTAGAACGAATAACAAAAGATTTTGATTAATTTAATTCGTCGAAAACACTTGCGTGGAATGGAAGCGTGAATTCATTTAAAATTTAAAATAATATTCCAAATTTAAATAGATACCTGCTGTCATAAACTATGATTACTTTAATAAATAAATCTCGTCATGACGTCAATTCAAAATTAGAATATATTCAAATCAAATTCAAAAAAAGAATATCTTATCTAAGTTACTGTTCGGTTAATTTCTAACATCGTTAGCGATGTACCCATCATGATTTTTACGACCCTTATCTTCTGATAAGAAAGAAAAATGGTTTTATTACAATGTGTTGCCGTCTTATGTTAAATTAGCTTCATTAAGTAAACATTAAAATAATGTGATAATTAGTATTCTTCATAGATAAAGTTAATGTGCGACGAATTCTTAACGACTAATGAATAACTTAATTTCGTGTGGGTGGAATAGTTAATAGGCTACTGCGCTATGGGGCAATTAAATGTGGACATTTGATGTATGTATGTATCGATTATTTGATATATAAGAAGCAAGACTTTTGCGACCTCTTAAACATGAAATATAACTTGTTTTTTAAGGAGGCAAACGGGCAGGTGGCTCATCTGATGTTAAGTGATACCGCCCATGGATACTCACATAGCCAGTACCTAGGCCGGCCTTTTCGGATCCGTTGGTCTTTTCTTGAAGGACACTAAGTCTAATTGGTTCGGTAATACTTCAGTCGGCTGCTGATTCCACAGTGGTGGTTCGCGGCAAAAACTGCCCAAAGAAACGCTCACTTGTGGAACGACGGATTCAAAATCATCGTCATATCAATTTACATAAAATAATTACCACATTATTAACTCAATATAGGCCTATAAATCTAAAAAAAGATTTAAATATCAGATCAATGAAGACAAAATTAAATCACCCTTTTCTTATAATTTCCCTAGAAATGCTAATTTGTAATGTGGGAATCTGATTTGCATCTAATCCGAAAATCTTTGTTACCAGCTACCTTATTCTTACTTACATTTACATAATAAAAGTTTGATATTAAACAGCTGTACGGATTTTGATTAACTATAGAACGCGGTGAGACGAGCAGTGTTGGCCTAGTGGCTTCAGCGTGCGACTTTCATCCCATGGGCGCATTTAATATTCGCTCAACAGCGAAGGAAAACATCGTGTGGAAACCGGCTTGCCTTAGACCCAAAAAGTCGACGGCGTGTGTCAGGCACAGGAGGCTGATCACCTACTTGCCTATTAGATTGACAAATGATCATGAAACAGATACAGATATCTGAGACATAGACCCTAAAAAGGTTTTTGTGCCACTGATTTATTTTATTTTAATTACTAAATTGTTTTACTATATTTTTCTGTAGGAATCAAACCAACACACAGCAACACAACATCAAATGGTAAGTCAATTTTAACTTTACTATTTTTGTAGCATAAATGGATTTCCGAAGAAGAAAACGATGTTCACAGAAGAGAAGAGAAGATACCCTGGTGATTACCACTAGCGAGGTATAGAGTTCCTACGTGTCATATTTGTAGGAACTTCATACCGTGCTCTTGGGTTTGCCAATTTCCCACATTATCTTGAAGACGAAGAATTTTAGCGGCAATTAATTCAAATGACAGTTGACAGTTGACAGTTTAAGCATTAATAATGTAATGAGTGTTTCAATATTTTATGTTATGTTCCTAAACGTGCTATGGTCAAATGAATTATCCTATTTTGAATGTAAATTGAAGGGACATATCTATGATCCGATGAGAATATATAGAAACGTAAATTGTCAAAGTGACAAATCGTGTTCACCACTTAAGTTTGACACATGCGCAATTTTTTGTCGAAATGTATTAATTATACAGCTTATTATTCTTAATATATGTTCGTGTTTTTCTATTTATTAAAAAATTTACAAAATACAGTTTTATCGTTATACCTATTTGTTTGATTTAATTACGACCTCAAGCACAAACAAAGGCATTGTTGTTGATTAATTACTGCTTATATACGCCTTATTTAGACTATAGATACATAGATTTATGTCATATTTTTAAGATGTATATATTCAACTTTAAATATTTTAAAATTTATGCTAATATTTTAAAGCGGAGTTGTATTTACGTAAGTTTGGAAGGTATAAACTCGAAATCTATGACGATACTCTACCATAGACAAAAAACGACTCATGTCAGTCATACAATATGTATACTTTGTCAAATTAAAAAGGGTGTTAATCGCTTTTGGCGACCTTGTACACAGTTGGCAATCTAATAGTGATTCAAGATTCTAATACCTACTACTATTGTACATAACTAACGTAAATTATTAAGGATAACTGTTTCTAATTTTAAAATATTTATTTAACAAGATTAGCTACCATTACAGATTACTCCAATGCGGTAACATTTACATCTCATACAAAACAATACATACACAGAAAAGACAATAAAATATTTACAAAAAGACTAACTACATATTTGTTACAGTATAGGAACTGACATGACGCAAACCTTTTGACAGTTCACTCAACTGACAGTTAAAAACTCTGCTCTCTATGCAGTTCATTAATTTTTATACATTGTACAAGTAATGTCTGGTTAACAAGATTTTGTCTTAAATAAACGAATTATTAATAAAATTTGCCTAATCTAATTGTGTCTATCAAAATATATTTATTTCAATTCCAATGGAATCTATTATAAAATAATGACCTATTTTATGACAAGTGTAAGGAGAGAACCAGCGAGAGCCAGCGTAGTTCCTTAAACGAACCATTAGTTAAGAGATCGAGGCGTAAAGGCCGATTTACATTATCTTAGTGTTTAGGAGAGTGCTTTAGTACAACTTGAAAGGCAAGTTCTTTAGCGTAGCGTTTACTAAAGCAAGTAGCGTTTACATGTTTCAACTAAAGTACTATCCTAAAACACGCTCCTAAACACTAAGATAATGTAAATCGGCCATAAAACGTATTGGATTGACATTTAGAAGTTATACTTAGCGTTAAATCTCGGCACTCGGAATAAACATTTTGTGTTAAAAAGAACATTATTATTTAATTTATATATTACGTTTTCTTTTTTAATATATATATATATATGTATATGTTCCACTATGTAACATCCTAAACCATTTCCCTTGACAATTCGTTTTAAAATACCATATGGTATTCCATCACAGGAATGCCCGTGTTGCGTCCAGGGTCTAAAAAAATGCAACAATGTAATATACACAAAAAAAAATTAATTAATTATTTTATTAATGAGTATTTTATTATATTAGGCTTTACAAAGTCAATGAAAGGTTTTTTATATACCTAGAAGAATTCAAGAAAAGAGCGTACCAATTCTTGAAAGGCCGGCAACGCATTTGCGAGCCTTATGGCATTGTGAGTGTCCATGGGAGGCGGTATCACTTAACATCAGGTGAACCTCCTGCCCGTTTGCCTCCTCTTACATAAAAAAAAAGCAAATGGGACACCCAAAGCAGTCACCGCAGCTTAGGACAACTATTTTAGTGTGTGCGTTGACAGCCTTTGAGGGTGGGGAGTTTGATGAGTCTCATCTTAACTGTTTTAACTTCATAATACAGTGTTACTGCTAAGTTAGAACACTGAATCTCACGTAGGGTTGTCCAAACATTCAGTCCGGTTCGTTTAGTAATTAATTGGATTTTCCTTAACTTTGCCTTATTGACTTGGATGATTGTAGTAGTGACTGTAACTTATGTGTTACGGTAAAATATGAACTGTTCTCAACCTGTCCTATGCTGACAGATATTCTTATTGTGCAACGATAGAATTATAAAATGTAAGTGTTATGTAGAAATTATTTAAAGTACCTTTAATATGTCAAAAGGAAGAGACTATCTGCCCACAACGCAGGGAATCCTAGTGTACTTTCTCTTTAACTTAACATTATGTATAATAAAGTAGTTTATTTATTTTCTTTCTTTCTATATTAAATAACAAAATTATTATCATCGTCAATGGTTATACCTACAGCCTCTTGTGGGCTCCACAAGTACACTTCGCCATCGATATCTATCCAGTGCTTCCCGTGTTCGCGGACCCCTATTGTTTCGAGGTTCTTGACAACTCCATCCCTTCAACGCAGCGTCTGTCTACCGGGTTTTCTTTTGCCACCGGGTTGTGAGTTCAGTGAGGACCTTGGGGTTCTGTCGTTCACCATTTGGTACACATGTTCCAGCCATTTTGCCTGTTGAACTTAATGAATTGGACGATGTTGGCGTCGTCTAGGATGTTATAAAGTTGCGAATACCTCAAACACCGTCATTACAAAATCATACTCTATTTTTTTTGTGTTTTATATATGATATGTATGGGCTTACAAGGGGTAGGATTTGATTGCTATTCAACTGTTCAAATCCCGTATTACGAGTATTTTTTTCACATAACAAATTTCCCTAATATGTGTACACTTTAAAATAAGTAATAGGCAATAAACGAACGCTAGTAACAACGCAATATAATAAACTTAAGGTAATTCATATATTTATAATTTAATTACTAAATGAAATGTTCTTATATAATTTGTGTTTTAAAATTTGTAATGATTTATTTCCCTGTATTTTATCTATTAAATAAATCATGAAATAATAATAAACAAGCTTTTTGATAGTGGAGCCTATGGAACAACTTTATAGTATATAGCTATATATTAGTGGGTGTATTTATTTTGAGGGTGTGCTATGCTCTCTATTTCAATACTTAGATGTTGGATTTCTTCGGGAAGAACTCCACTCGAAGCCGATTCCACAGCTCGCTAGTTCGCAAAAGGAAATGTTTAAAGCGGACTAGAAGATTCCCTGCAGGAAGAGATAAAAGCCGGTTAAAAATAGAATGAATTATTTTGTAGAAGTCCTTTACACCTAATAAAAAAATTACCCATAATTACCTTTATGGGTAATTTTGGAAACCGAACTGCATATATATTATTAAAAGATATATATTCTACTCGTAGGTTAATTTAACAGTATATCGAGATAGACCATTCACCAGAAATATTTTGAATCCGAGGTCATATACGCATTACCAGATTTATGAGTTTTTTATAGTGTTGGCAGGCAAAAGTGATACCGCTGCCCATGGACACTCGAAAATGCGTTGTTAGCCTTTAAGAATACGCTCTTTTCTTAAAGGAGGAGGTAATACTTCAATGGGCAGCTGGTTCCACATAATGGTGGTGTGCAACGACGAAGAATACGGGTATTTCATATTCGACGTCCGATTATGAAAAGGTCGCACCTATCGTGAATTCAGTGGTGATTATCAAAGAACAAAGAATTATGAATTATAAAATTAAACGCAACTTTAACTATACACTTTTATTGATTGTTGTGTATCGCTCTAATAAATAATGGGACAATGTAATTTTTATGATGTTTAATGTTTAAAGAACTTTATTTCGCATTACAAAAAAAAACTATTTTTATTTACATGAGAAACTTAATATTTGCGAAGGAGATACGCGTCGCCATCAGCTATCCCAATTTTAGTCTATTAGGCTCATTCTAATATGAATCTTTAATGCACTTTTGCAAGGGTAATTAAACACGCTAATATCACGAATTTTAGAGGGTAATTGATATTTTTTTAGGTAATCTAGACTTAAGTAGATTTATATCAAAAACTTAGTGTTTATTTTACGATTGAATGCTATTTTTGTCTTTCATCTCTGTCTAAACAATATTATTGCTAATCAGTGAAACAGGCCTAAATTGTGTTATTGGATTCAGTAATAAAAATATCCCTACAATACTGTCTTTGATTCAAACAATTTTTCTTTGTTTTTCTCACCATATTCAATAGAATAAATAAAAAAAGTATAAGTACTGTTTCCGCCCGGGATCGAACCGGGGGCCTTGTGCGTGTGAAGCACACGTGATAACCGCTACACTACGGAAACTTGAAATACATTGTCGAAATAGCGCTACTGTTCCAGTACCAGTGACGCGTTGATGAGATCACAATTCAATATTTTATACTTCGCATCTATAAGTAATAACTCGATCTTAAGAACATTCTATTCAACACTATTTCATTCTATACATTAATTACTCCGCCAAAAGTTCAAAATTTAAACTTTTAAGGTTTTTATCAAATTAATATGTAATATTATTCTAACAACAAGGATTTAAAGTTCTGTAGGATTTTGATTTCTAATATGTCAACGCTTACGCTACCTTCACCATACCTATTAATTGTCAGCCATATCACCATACGTCGATCATGCTTAACAGATATATCCCCTTTTTTGTCTCTTTCTGTTAAATTGTTTTTACACTGCGATGAAAAGAGACCAAGTACAAGTTGCTGCAATTAGACTGTTTTTTTGAAGGTCTTACTCGTATTTCAATGTAAAATAAAACGCTATTTCTTAGTACATACTAGCTTGTCTAGAATAAAGTATTATACACTATGTTTTATTCAAGAGTCTTCGAGTTTGATTTGATGTCTCACTTGTAATAGATTTATATGCGTTCAACGCTCGTTTGCATATATTTGTAACCAAAATGGGAGGTGTAGGCGTCACGAATTAGCATACAGATGGGAAGCGAGTTCGATGCTCGGTTTAGAAAGTTATGACATGACTTATGATTTATTGTAATGGCTTTTTTATGGATTATAAATGTGACCTGTGGTATCCGATTCATGGGAATGAAATGGCTGATCACTGTTGGTCACATTTATTATCATTATAGTATGTGATTTACGTGATTAAGAAAATGTTTAAGAATTTAAACCAGTTTATTAATAATATCAAACTGAATTGAAAATTTCATTTACATATTAAACTGCCGATGTGTTATGAAGCGTTCAAGCCTTTTTTAAATGTTAATTGTGTTGTAACAATTAACATTTGTCTCTTATATCAATATATCTCTGCCATTCCTGTGTGAATACGACATAATTCCTTTGATTTCCAAGACATTCGACTAAAATAAATTAACATACTTCAGATTCGGAGACTTTCCAACGATTTCCAAACACGAAGATACTTTTGAAGCAGCAGTAGCGTTTCCCAACATTTTTTGTACCAATCCCCATCTTAGATTTTTTAAATTCTTATGCCCCCAAATACCTTTTTTTATTTCATATCCGAGGTGGAAATGTGGGACTCGATCCACGCCAAAATATCTGCTATTCAGAGACCGGGTGAGCAATACCCACTAAAACCACCTCGAGTAGGTCCTACAAAGCCCCGTTAGAGGCTCTAGCTAGGCTAGGCTCCGGGGTCACTGTCACATTCTACCGGGACCTCAACGGCATGTTACGCTCAAAAACCTCCGGTACAATATACACTACATAGGAGGTATGAGATGGGCATAACTTCTTCTATTTACTCCTCGTCTTCTACCCCTAGGATTCGTCCTAAAGCGCACCCTCTCTCGTTCTGCTGTCTCCTTCTGTATATGCTACACAGAAGGATACCACTGCATTCCATACCTCGTCACTGCCAACTATTTCTTGTACAACACAAGGCGAAGCAAGGTTGTCACCCACCACAGATGCCTCCAATATACCTACATATTTTTTAATATTAAACATTTAATTGTTCAGTTATGAAACTTAATAGTTTTAAAAAGAAATTACAAGAAAATTATTAACGAAAAACAGTAAGTAAACTTTCAATATAATGAAAAACGTCGTGTCCATGTTTCAAATGTTCTTAACAAATTGCCCCTCTTTGTGCGTGGGGAAATCCTGGTCTATCGGCTGCAGTGAGAGGAATATAAAATTCTATGCGAATCATTTCAGCGTTCCACTGTACAGTTCTTTACATTATGTCACCGCCACTATGTTGAGCCTGCCTCTCAAAAAGCCAGAAATGTACTTTGGCAGTGACTTTAAGTGTTTAAGTATAGTTAAAAGTTTAAGTGCCTTTGGGCGGCATCAAATCTGGTGAACCGTAGTTCTCAAAAAACATAACTTTTGTAATACGTTAATCCGTCGTTACATTAACTTGAATAAATTAAAACAAGCTAAACACCTCGATCATTAGATGAGAGATCCCACATTCCTATTTAACATTTAAACCAAAATTATCGCCACTTAACGGCCATAAAAAGCTGCCCAGAGCGGTTCATATAAACATTTCAAACTTAGGATTTCCTAATCTATTGGAGCTCGCCGGAGGAATTTTATCATTTCGAACCTCCAAAAGAAACCAGTTTTTAAAAATCTCCACGCAGCCATTCGATTTCCAACCTAATGGGCTTAAAACAAAGTCGGTATTCAATTGATGATGGTGAGGTTGTTATAGCGTTTTTTCGTACATGTTGATCAAACTCTAATGAGCAAAGAACGTTGAACTTGACCAGTTTTCGGCTTGTCTGTTTCTGATACTCTATAGACCCGCCAATAAATATGTATGCACTCTCAATAGTATCTTAACAATCCAGTAAATTCCAGAAGAAATAACTTCGACGTTTATTGTTTGTTATCGGATACCTAATAATATAATAATGAATTGAAAGTATTTTGAGTAACCGAACCTTCTATCTAAATTTAAGTTTCGTGTACCCTCTCGATACCCCAGGCATTCCATTATTCCATTTCTCCTCCTCTTTTTTAGAACGCGTTTTCGTCAAAGCTCACCGATGTCCAGATTAAGCCAGATCCAGATTATCAGAATGATAAAGGAGCTAGGTCTGGATATCCATAGTTGCTCTCCTCACACTTTAAAATCGATTTTTCTTTAGTTTTTTGTAATACTTGTTTTGTTTAATAATTGTTTTGATTAATATTTGTATGATCGCTAAATGTATGTCATGTTTGGACCCCTTTGGCTATCATATCTTTGGTATTTTTTTGTTATATAATTAAAGTTAGCTCTAGGAGAACGAAATAAATACCTAGATTGTTTGACATACCTATACCTAGAGATGGGACACCTCGGGTTAGTGCGAACTATGACTATTGTATGTCAAAAAGCAATCTTTTTGACAATCAAATCAATTTGTGGAGATTGTGTTTGTGTGTGTGTGATGTGTGATGTGTAGAACACGTATAAAGAACATTTTGTACATAGGATGTAACGAGTCAAAAAAATGCCCATCAGTAAGGGAGCTTGTTAGTCCATAAAACAAGGGTTTTGAGTTGGCGTGACCAAGGCTTCCGAATGTGTAGCCGGCCTTTTAAAGGTACACATGTATACTCTAAATTGTACTACGCTGCACAAGATTTACTGATTCGGACCCCCTACGAATGGCGCCTGCCCGTCGCCATTTATAAATGTAATCCTGCACATTTGTATGTGTGGCGATTACCGAATTTTGCCGTGAGAGAATGTCCGTCAAGATGGTGGAATTTGCATTCAATAGATATAAATAATTCCGCGAGTGTAAGGCAATTTCGTACACTTTGTTTGCTGATCGCTACTTGTTGCTAGGAAGTATGTAATTGTTTTAAAAATGATCGATTTTATTTTATTTAAACAATTTCTTTTTTAAAAATTATTTAATTGCAATTTGAATTAGTCGATAAGTATGTATACTTGTTTTAGACTATCCCTAATCCACTCCTATCCTTTAAAGTGTATTATGGACATGCGAATAAAAAACGTCAAATGAAAACCGGATCTCTCGAGGTTTCCGAAGTCTTAAAAAAATATTTACCGAGAAATTACTTGTAGAAATTAAACCGAACCTACGTCCAACTATGGAAAAATATTTTGAATGCCATTAAAATTAAATAAACACCGACCACACCACATCATACATAAATAAAATAAATAAATCAGTGGCGCTACAACCTCTTTAGGTCTGGGCCTCAGATTTCTGAATCTGTTTCATGATCATTTTTCAATCATTAGGCAAGTAGGTGATCAGCCGCCTGGGCCTGACACACGCCGTCGACTTTTTGGGTCTAAGACATGTCGGTTTCCTCACGATGTTTTCCTTCACCGTTCGAGCGAATGTTAAATGCGCACATATAAAGAAAGTCTATTAGTGCACAGCCGGGGATCGAACCTACGACCTCAGGGATGAGAGGCGCACGCTGAAGCCACTAGGCCAACACTGCTCGACAACGCAACCCTAGATATATTATAAGCAACCCAAAAAACGTACTTTATTCGCTTTTTCTCCTTCAGAGAGCCATTCATCTAAAACCACTTTCTTAAAAACCAAATTTTCACTGACATTTCAAAACTCACATTACGTAAAATAACAAAAAATCTTAATGGTCTAAGATCCCGCTATACAACGACCGTCACCGAGATGCTTATTTAATGAAACTTATTTTATATATAATTTAATATGTCAATAAATATAATCCATATGGGTTGCCTAGCAAATTTCAGTCCAGAGTATTTTTAATTAATTTAAAAAAAAAAAATTTTTTTAAACATTTCACCGGTATGATTATTAGATAAATTCTATACCAATCGAAAGTATGAAGCCCATAGAATATGCAAAAGTTAGGTTGTTTTTAATCCATTAATTATTTATGTGTATTTTTTTTTATGTGACACTAAAGTATATATACATCTTTAGTATAAAAGAAGGTTTTAGTGATACATATATAATACTACCCTGATTAAAAATATTGATTGAAAAAAGTTCAAAAAATTTACTACATGCAAATTATAAAAAAAAATTTTTTTTTAAATATTAATTAAACATACTCTGGACTGAAATTTGCTAGGCAACCCATATGGATTATATTTATTGACATATTAAATTTAATATAAAATAAGTTTCATTAAATAAGCATCTCGGTGAAGGTCGTTGTATAGCGGGATCTTATACTATAAACAACATCTTGTCAACCTATTCTGATACAGAAAATATTTATTTATTTATTTATTTATTATTTATTAACACTTCGTTGCATATACATTAATATAGTACAATTATTGACATAATTAAATAAAAAGGAGAGTAACTGGCGGCCTTATCGCTTTCGAGCGATCTCTTCCAGGCAACCACTACAATATTCTTATAGTTAAACTAGCGAACCCGGAAAACGTTTGTTTTGCATGTATTTATATTATTTCTAGGACACATTTTTTTATGTTCAGTAAAAATAACTATCTACAATAATAAAAAATAGGGGTTGATCGTAGAGAGGTGAAAACTAGGGGTTGTTTTTTTTTGTATGCTGTAACATAAAAATTAAAAACAATTTTTTTTTCTAAAAAATTAAAATATAATTTTTGGGGGACACCACTTATCACTTAGGGGTTTGAAATTTTCCGATTCTCAGACTTACTAAATATGCATAAAAAATTTCATAAGAATCGTTCGAGCCGTTTCGGAGGAGTATGGGAACGAACATTGTGACACGAGAATTTTATATAGAGATATAAATTGTGTTATGTAGAAGAAGGAAAAGAATGTCACAAGGAAGAGACTGGCAGCACAACACAGGGAATCTTAGTGTGGGGTAGTGCACTTTATTTTACCTAAATATCCTGCTATTGTATATAATAAAGTTTTTCTTTATAAATATTATTTGCCTATAAAAAGTAACTTATGTCTACAAATTAGAAGAATTACCTTCACGAATAAAACAAGTAAACATCTGAAAAGCGCTAATGAATGGTCATTGACCACCAATTAGAGGGAAATTTGCACATCGAGCAAGTTAAGAGGTCTAAATTGCCAAATAAACGTGGTTAATTGTTGTAATATAACTTTATTGTGTGTTAGCCTACATTTACATATTCTTGACGGCTTCTGTTTACCTGAAAATAAATGAATAAAAGTCTTCAATACTAATTTAAGTAAAAACGGTAGTTTTTTTATGTAATAGGAGGCAAACGGGCAGTCGGCTCACCTGATGTTAAGTGATACCGCCGCCCAGACACTCACACTGCCAGAAGGCTCGCAAGTGCGTTGCCGGCCTTACAAGAATTGGTATGCTGTTTTCTTGAAGGACCCTAAGTCGAATTGGTTCGGAAATACTTCAGTGAACGTTGAAATACAAATTAGGATATGACATATACACATACATAAAAAAGCAATCTCAATATCAATCAAATGATGTCATATAGTAAGTCAAACTTCATACAAAGTTTGACAGCTCTTGAAACTAGATAAAGGTTTTATTGACATTGGAATATGGGCCTTAAGTAACGAAACTATACCTTTAGCTATCAAAATTATAATTAATTACATTATAATTAGTAACATTACTATTAACATGAACAAATTAATAAATCAATGAACAATATAAAAAAGGTAAAAATAAACTGCAACTGAGATACAATCCTGATATTGTACGCACCATATTCATCGTTTGCTATTAATCAATCTCATTAATCGATTTCTTTGATGGAGAGGCATGCGAGGCACTTTTATAGACACTCCTTCGTCGTTTGAAGTCAGCGAAGGCTGGAACATATTACTTTTTATAAACTTTAAATTGAAAGTTAATTAAATCGTAAGACTTTTAAGACCAAACTGGAACTATAGCAAAAATAAATCTTAGAATAAGTGGAACAAATTGAGGTCGCAAAAAATTTACTTGAAGTTAGAATATGTGAACTAGTTTAGCTATATTGTGAAAATATTGAAAAGAACCTTATTATCTTGAGTTAAACTATACGACAGGGGGTTTTTGGATATTGGGACGAAACAGAAACCATTTCTTTAGCAGTCTTCCTGCAACATGCCGGGATGAGCTCACAAAATGGCTGGTGCACACAGTCTGGAATTGCGTCGTACGGCACAGAGTCAGTGCAGAGCACACGAGCAATGCACCGTGGTATCATTAAACATGGCGGATCATGTCGACACACCATACGTGATCTGGGCCTTACTTGAGTACTCATATCTTCTTTTGCAGTTAACAATAACAACTTCTTGGAGCACATTGGAAACTCTCTACATCTCGGACGATGAGGACACTGAGCCTGCCCGTCAGCGGAGTGACGTAACAAGCACTCAGGCAACTTTGGACACATTGGTACGTGAACACAGGAACGTGAATCTTTCAAAGTTTGGTCTAATTTCAGCTTGTAGCAGCCACGAACAATTTCACAAGGTGGCTTGTGGTTACAGACACTCTGAACAATCTTTTCCGTTTGGAATTCCGGCAACAAATCCTGTATGACAGAGGGCTGTTCGTATTGACAAGCTTGCTCTATAAATTGGCATTGATATTTATTTTTTCGGAACTCAGAGGATTTCTTATGTTGTGTAAATCGCCAGATATTCATCAGCCCAGATGGTTTTGGTGGGGGAAGATTGAGACAACCGTTTATTAGAACACAGGGAGGGTTATGAATACAGAGTATTTCCCCATTATAAGTTTCAGCAAGGGCTGCAGTTATTTCATCGTGAGGCTTCTGACAATCGTTATATGCTGGGGTAGGGGGTTCGTAAGTTTTTAATTCTTTAGAATTACATTGACAATCACGTGAAGTTGCATTCTTTGACAACGATTGTGGATCAGGGGCTTTTGTCAACTTTATACCTGATGAGCCAGAACCTTGCATTTGCATTGAATCAGGCGACATTCTACCCCGATTGGGGCTTTGTAAAGTATCGGAACTACCTTTAAAGATATTTTTAAATCTTTCACAACTTGTTGGACAGCAATGTGACAAGTCTTGCTTCTGATTTGTAATTTGTGGTGGCTTTCGTATCTGTTCACACGCACAATCATCAGGAAACTGGTCTTTCTTTTTGTACTTCGCCTGGATCTTTTCGGCAACAAAGTTCCAAAAACTGGATGATGAAGATGGCTTTACTTTTTCGTCATTAGATTTACCCGGAAGTGATCCATAATTTATCTGACAACATGTATTTCTCATCGCCTGTGTTACGTGTTTGGAATACATTGATGGGTATTGTAGAGTTTTGTGTCTTTTATAATCGGAACCATCCAAATTAGTTTGGTTGTAGAATATTTCATAGTTTTCTATTCCATCATTCGGAGCAGTCATTATTGATCTTTGCTTGTAAGGATTATCAATGGAACCAACTGATGAAGTTAAAGGAGAAGGTGTACCAGATGATTGGTTTTTCGAGGCATGTTTTTTAGGTGCGGAAATTTTGGTAAGAAATGGAGTAAGTAAATCTCCTCCAACGTTGTAAACTGGTTGTTCTAACCCTCTAGCCTTACGACGTTTCTTAATTCGTCTTTGTTCACAGCCAACACAATATAAATACTGATTAGTGTCAATTTTGTGATTTTCTTCAATACTTGGCAATTGCTTTGTGTAATTACTTGGACGTCTAAAAATATGTGACAAACGTGGTAAAACTTTGCCTTGTAAGGACTTAGAATATGTATTCAAACTACCTTGATGGTCACCTCGATTCTTCTGATAACTCTCTTCCTTACCAATTTGCGTGTCTATAAGTTTTTCCTTTGAACAATATTTTTGCAATACATGTTGGAAGTACTTCTTATTTCTTTCTTTACTTGATTTAAGCTTCGGATCCTCATATATCATCTGAATATTTGGAGGGCTATCATTTCCACTGACGCCGTCTAAGAGGTGGTGTTTTCCATGCTTTATACTTACAGCAGGGTTTTTGGTCGGATATTCAAAATCAGTACTATCTGTATTTCTAGTCACGTAGCTTTTGTTGACTTTTTTAAAAAAGTTATCCATATAATTATAATACATTTTGGTGTGTTATTATAGTATACTCACGCAGGTGTGTCGGCGTTTCATTTTTTTATTATTTTACATAGAAATTACATTTTGAAACACAATAATTTTTAATTTTTCGACGTTTTGACATTGTCTTACGGATTTAAAATGTCTTTAAAGACTTAAAGAGGAAGAGTTTTTATTATTCTTTGAATTCATAAGTTGTGTACAATCGCTTGTGCATTGTTATATTTCGCATTTAAAACTAGATTTAAAACAAATTTAAAAGTTTACTATAGCTTTTAAAACAATAAAATATAAAGGAGCTTAAATGTTTTGTTAGTCAGAGAGAATAAACGGTTTCCGTCGCACGCGCAGGGTGGCGTACTAAAACAATGAGTTGGGGCCGACGTTATTATTATAGAAATTAAATGCTGAATTAATATGCAGAGGTGATACGTCATGCTGGAAGCGTTGAGCATTGACTGAAGGGGCTTTGTGCTAGGATTTAATATTTTGATACTTGATCGAGAAAAAATATTAGTTATTAGTAATAATATTCACTGTAAAACAAGCAACATTTTATGAAAGTATATGATTAGTATTAACGAAATATATCTACATTTAATGTAGCGTTTCTCCGTTAATTACGTTTACATGAAAGTTTATATTATATATTGTATAATGTGACCTATTATATTTCATATTTTATATTATTAATATTTAATTTTGAATTAAATCCGTTCATAAGTCACGCTCATGTGTCATTTTTAGAGCGCAACACCACTATGTTGAACCTGCTGCTCTTTAAAGTATTTCCGAACCAATTCAACTTAGGTCCTTTTAAAAAAGAGCGTACCAATTCTTGAAAGGCCGGCAACGCTCTTGCGAGCCTTGTGGCGGTATCACCTCACAGCAGGTGAACCTCCTGTCCGTCTGCCTCCTATTAAATTAAAAAAAATATACCATAGATAAAATTTAAGAGAATAACAAAACGATCAAAAGCTCCCAATCCCACTAACACGCACAAACACGTCACACTATAAAATAATAGGAAAGGAATAAAAAACTTATCCAAGGTGAATGCCAACCTTTCTAACCGAAAGGGTTCATATTAATGTACTGGGGAACAACCCTTCCTAATCATAGGTGATCCTTTTTTATGCTCTAAATTAAACGTAGAATAGTTATTATGGTACGGTCAAGATGGTTTATCTTTTTGTTTTAAAATTGGTATAACGAACTTTCTCAGGAATGTTGTGTTATAGACAAGGTATAATATTTTAAAATTAGAACGTATTTTAGAAATGATCACGCAATCAGTATTTTTTTGTATATGTCACCGTAAAATTGTAAACACCGTTAGATTGTAATCTATCTCGCGAGATTATAAACTGTCGAAAGATTGTGAACCTCAACGAACTGCTTACAATTTAACGTATTATTATTCGGTAGTTATATGAAATTGTTGGAAAGTAAAATTAATCTGTAATTGACTAAAGAAGTTTGAATGATAACTAAGTTAGTGTAGTACAATCTACCGAATAATAATACGTTAAATTGTAAGCAGTTCGTTGAGGTTCACAATCTTTCGATAGTTTATAATCTCGCGAGATAGATTACAATCTAACGGTGTTTACAATTTTACGTTAACATATATACAGTGGTCTGGACGTTTCCGCACTTAGACGCCCATTTCAAACTCAAAATAACTTTATTCATATAGGTAAACAACACTTATGAATGTTAACAGAAAATATGTTAAATTAATTCTAAAATATAAATTTACATTTACTACCTGTTCGCAAGTCAAGGGCGTAGAGCGGGCAAGAAGAACTGGCCAGAAACTCTTCGCCACTATCTTTAATCGAAGTATTCCACTGAAGTATTTCCGAACCAATCCATAGGATGCTGCTATAAAGAGCGTACCAATTCTTAAAAGGCCGGCAACAAACACGAGCCTTATGGCAATGAGTGTCCATAGGCGGCGGAATCACTTAACATCAGGTGAGCGTCCTGCCCGTTTGCTTCCTATTACATAACAATTTTTAAAGATAAAAGCACCCTTGGAATAAATAAATTTTGTATATAATTTTAGGACCTCCTTTGCTATATATAAGACAGATTAAATAATAGACCATCGGTAGCCGATATTAAACCTCTAGGAAAATATTTTTATAACCATTGTGTATTATTGAATTAATCTATATAAATAAAAATGAATTGCAAATATCTGCATCAATTCGAATATTTTGTTTTATTTATTTCTCGAACTGAGGTAGATCTTATTGAGAGAAATATTGGAAAAATATAAACCGTCAATAAACGTTTCATATGTTGGTATATTTAAGGAAACGAAGTTTGCGGCATTTTGAAGAGAAACTTCTTTAGGAGCATGAGGGTAAATTTTTTACGGAACGTCACGAAGATGTGCAGCGTTTTTGTCGAATAAAAGGGAGAGAGCGATTGAGACCCATTGAGAGAATGTGAGAAGGGTGAATAACCTTACAGAAATTCTATTTTTAAAATTATAATTTCGTATAGTATTTATGAAATATTAGTATTTTATATTTTATGCAAAATAATTTATTAAAATCTTAGATGACGAATTGTAAATAAAAATGCCACGTGATTTTATTATCGAAGAAATAAATGTATAATTTGTAGGTAGGTAAATTTCGACAATTAATATTTTAATGACAATTAAATTCCTAACATATCCTTTTTCCCTCCCTCTAAGTCTCGGAAATCTAAAGTTTTAGATTTGTATAATGAACAAGACTTAAAAATTAGTTTGCCAAAGAAGTTTCACTTCTGACATGTGTACCGTACCTACTTTGTACGCACGCACTATTTTAATAAATTCTGGACCCCTACTAAGATACTGTACTGTTAAGATATAATTGTTAACTATTACCTGAGTACGGCCATATGATGAGGTAATATATAAACTATGCATTGATGCAATTACGTCTTCTGAGTCAAGACCGTGGCCTTTATGACGTCATGATTGTGCAATCCACAGTTATTATCCTTTTTATATAAAATTTATATTGCTATAATTAACGAATACAATTGTCTATACATAAATGATTTAGTCCCTCACAGACGTATCTCTCATTAAATTTTAAAAGGCAAGGTGCCTTTATAGCGTGGGAGTGTATTTAGACCATAAGTTTTGACAACAATTATAAATTACTGCCATGCTTTTGTTTATATGGATAGCGCAGTTCAATCAGAATCAACTTTCTTTGTTAAAATCGATTTATATTGATTATTAATAATTAAGTTAGTCATAAGTCGAATATGTTAAAAGAATGACAATTATATCACTCGCATCTTTTTCTATTTAAATTTCTCATATATTATATAAAACCTTCAAATGTGTCCGTATATTTGACTTAATCTAGGAAATTAGTTCACGAGAGTGTTTTATTAAATTACAATATAACCTATACAATTATGGGTAATACTAATAAGTAATAAAATGTTGACTTATTTTCTACAATACTAGTGAATAGCTTAAACTAAGGTAATGTTCATTAACTTAGTGTTCTATAATGTTGCAAGTGCGGTGTTGACACTTTCGTGTGTGATACCGCACTTGCACTTATATTCACTCATTCAGTTGTCTTTAGGCGTTGTTTCTGATGAATTTTTAAACTAAACCAACAATTTGTGTTCTTTCGTGATAACAACACCGGTATTCCCTTACTAATGTTGAGTCTACCGCGCGGTGCGACCAGTTACGGATATTGATACATGAAAGTGCATACAAAAACTTTGAGATCGCTATTAGCAGTTACAGAGGAAGGACTATAGAATACAGTCTACCTACTGTCGTGGCAGTAGGTGTGCAAAATTAGTTTATAAACGAAAGATTTTAATGTAATAACCGGAAACGCACTTACGTGCAATGTAAATGGGTTGTATCACTTAAGATTAGGTTTTTTGCTATTTAAAAAGATTCTAAAAATTTAAAAGCGAATTCTACATAATTGCAACATGTTCTGGATGGTTCTTGCAAAGTAATTAAAAACTAGATCTTTATATATATAAATCTTCTGTGAGTGTGTATGTCAACTTCTCTCAAACGACTGGACCGATTTTGATGAAATTTTTTGTGTGTGTTCAAGGGGATCTGGGAATGGTTTAGATTCACAAATCAGCCCGCCAGATGGCGCTGCAGTCGGTACTTTCATACTTTGCTTTACTAATTGCTTGAAATATCATGCAGGACAACGTCTGTCGGGTCCACTAGTATTATATAAAACTAGTCATTTGTGTGATTTATTTTCTTTTAAAAATTATACGATTTTTGTAAGTGCTTATTATTCAGTACTGGCGGACGCATGATATTTCAATTTATTATTTTATATGTATTTCATCAATGATCACTCCGATCGAAGCATTTGTTTTAAACGATATATTATTTTTTCTTTCATCCTCTTTGAGGATATTTTTAGCACGCATTCTGAAGAATCTTCTCCTGACAACAAACACAACAAAAAAGGAATCAGCGAAATCGGTCCAGCCGTTCACGCGTTATACTGTGACCAAGGGAAATAGGGATTAATTTTTATATACATATATATATAAATATGTAATAAATATACACTCAATAACTAGTTAGCCGTTCAATATATTTGAACCTAACTCCTCTTTATACAAGGTGGTATAAAGAGCCTGTTAAACGCCTGTCTTATTTAAGACAAATATTAAATATTTGTATATTTTAATATTCGTACAGTATAAATATGCAAACATTCAGGATTATTTTACATCGTGTACAACCTTGTAGTTCAGAACTTGTCGATGAATGAACTTATCAAGGTTCAAGATTCACCACATGTGAATAGCACATGTGTTAGGGTTGTCACGTGTTAAGAAATATAATAACAAAGAGGCGCCTATTATGGTATACCTATTACATTTCAATAGATTCTTTATTCTTCGTAGTTTTCACTGAAACTCGTCTTTCTTATAACAGTATTTCCAACACACAAATAAACAGTATTACAATTTTCTTAATAATGATAATTAAATATTAATAAATAGAAAATTAAAACAAATTTTAAAAGTTTGGTCCCTGTGCATTTATTGCTGGCATTGCTTCGTTGATTACAATACCTATTCGTTGAGCGAGGAGAGCACAAGCTCTAGGGGTCTACTAGGGGTCTAGGCACCAACTTAAATCTTCAATTAGCGCCCGTGTACTTGTGTAATGTGTACACTGCCCAAGAGTCAACTCCAAACGGAACAAATCGATTTTTCTTAAAACTAATTGTTACAACCCTAACGACATTTTAACAAAACAACAAGATTTCGTACAAATGGTCTTTTTTCGATACCCCACATCGTTGTGAATACAACAAACAGATTTCGAAACTGGTTCATTACGAATCCTTAAACCAGTGATGATAACATGTATTTATATGTTACATATAGAACAGTGCCAAACAATTGTAAAATCTATATAATATATAAAAATGTTATGTTGGTTTCGCTTTTAAAATTCTAAAAGTTCTGCACTGATCGAGCTTTTGTTTTTGACGGATTGTTTTTTTTTTTTTTTTTTTTCATTTTTTTTCCACAAGTATTGCAAAATTAAACTGTATATATATATAACTATATGAAATGTATTCTTTGTTTTGTTTTTAATTTCTCAACCATTCAATCACAATGTGCCACTGCGAAGCGTGGCAGAGTGCTTGTATTATAGATATTAATTAACAATAGGTATTAACAGCTGTATGTGAGCCGTGTTGATGGCTTCAGCGTGCGACTCTCATCCCTGAGGTTAGGCTATGCACCAATGGACTATCTGTCAATGTGGGCATCTAACATTCCCTCGAACGGTGAAGGAAAACATCGTGAGGATACCGGCTTGCCTTAGACCAAAAAGTCGACGGCGTGTGTGGCACAGGCTGATCACCTACTTGCCTAGATTGATCATGAAACAGATACAAAAATCTGAGGCCCAGACTTAAAAAGGTTATAGAGCCAATACTGTAGCTAAAGTAGGTGATATTCCAATAAATACTAAATCTAATGGCACTCTTTTAACAAGCATACTGTCTCCTTCTGTCAAAAGAGATGAGTAGTTTAAAATGGTGCACGACAAATTTGGTTTCTTCATTCTTACGCTTGCAGGCTCCAGTAGAATACGAGCGACCTCGGGGACTCTAGGAGCTAGCCAAGGCGGTTTTACTGGGTATTGCCCACCGAGCCTCTGAATAGAGAGTCTATTCTGGAAGCTCCAGGGCTCCATAGGATAAAAAAAGCATACTTACGAATTCATTTCCTTGGCGATTAAAAAGAGGAGAGTTTATTGCCAGTTCTTCTCTTCCGTTCTACGCCCTTGATTTGAGAACTGGCAGTAAATGTAAAATTAGGAGCATTTAATGTATATTTCTATTTTGACGTTCATAAGTGTACATTGTGTTACCTATATGAATAAATGTTTTTTTTTCATGAGAACGAAGTCCGAGCTAAGTAATAAATGCGATAAAAACGCGGCCAAATCTGTTTTTTTCGTCTCAAAAGGTGTACAGTCAGGTGTCAACATTTTCAAGGACATTAAAAAAGTCGATGACTCATAAAATTCGCCTGTTAATTTTAATTTGGCGACCACCTGCTGATTTATAAATACTATTAAAAAAAAACAGGTTGTAGACAGAACTCAATGTGTATTTTTGGAGCTACCTTTTAGGCCTGAACCTCAGATTTCTGTATCCATTTCCTAATAACTTTAATAGGCACGTCAGTCTTTTGTGCCTGACACGCCGTCGACTTTTTGGGTCTCCCTTATCGTGTTAAATGCATATAAAATTCAATTAGTGCACAGCCGGGGATCGAACCTTACGAATGAGAAGAGTACTAAATAACATGTTTATCTTAAATCTAATATATGTGATCTGAATTAATAATTATAATTAACGCAAATATACGTAAAATGTATGTCTTTATAGACCTTTTGCTTGCTATATAGTTTCATAATTGAAATTTGAGAAATATCTCAGAATTTATAAAACTCTCGTTAAACGTAAATTAATTAATTAAGCTATTTATAAATTTGACGGTTATTTAAATGATCCTAATTCATAGCATTGATTTGCTCCACTTCAAACAATTTGTATGACTCAAAACTTGGCGATTAAATTGAGAGGCGGAGAGTTTCTTGCCAGTTCATCTTGCTTTACGCTCTTGACTTGCGAACTGCCCTGCGATTCTGTAACTGACATTTTATGATTTGGCATTCTGAAAAGGTGGGAGCTTGTAGTTTATTGTATATCAGAATGCCAAATCATAAAATGACTGCTTCACGACTGATTTGAGAGCGGTCGCCGATGCGAAAACCGCTGTGTGAGTTCGAAAAGTGAGTTACAGAATCGCAGGGCTGGTAGTAAATGTAAATTTAGAATCAATTTAACATCTTTTCTGTTGACGTTCATAAGTGTAAAGTACACCTATATGAATTAAGTTTTTTTGAGTTTGATAAGAAATCTATTTCTTTAACACAAGTTTTTTAGCTATACGGCTTTGTATGCGTGCAATATTACGCTTTAAAATAAAATATCATCGTTCGTGTCTAGTACTTAGAGCTTGTCTGTATTCTTTCTAGGAAGGTGTAATTCATAAGGAATGTACAACACATTGGATACTCTACCCTGTTATGGTATAATCTTGTTAAGGATGTTAAAAATACCAGGAAAATATAAACTTATTATCATAACAACAGTTTTTTCTCGCATTACTTAAGAATCGAGAGACAAGGTACTGTTGGTTGCTGTTTTGAATGGAAATATACGTAACCATGGTAACAAGTTTTCCACAGATATAAGAACGGTGTCAAGTCTCATTTGTGAGAGGGGTGGGTTATCTTGGCTGCAATGGGGTTTTCTATGTGCGCCTTTAACACCCGGAATCCATGCCTTAGACCCAACCACGGCGTGTGTTGGGCACAGAAGACTGATCACCTATTTTCCTATTAGGAAAGAAATTATTTACAGAAATCTGTGGGAAAGACCAAGGGTTGTAGCACTGGATCTTTTACATTTGATTTAATGTCAAAAAAGTTTTGACACTTGCACGAACGGAAGTTGACATCATCAACCGATTTAGTGGGTCAAAAATTTACGATTTGTTATTTTTATAGAAACGGCTCTAACGCGTTGTTTTTCCATACTACGGCTTGTAGCAATTACTAATCGTATTTTGAAAACAGATTTTAGACCCTAGTGAACGTGTTACGCATTGACGGGTCTTCGTCGTCTTGTATATATTTAATTGTAAATCAAATTAAAAGTCAAATCATTTATTTCAATTAGGCCAATTAAAAAGTCACTTTTAATAATATGTGAAGACCATGTACCTAGAACAAAAAAAAACTACTATGCTAAAATAAAATAGGCGCATGGTGTTATAAGAACAATGCATATAACTAAATTGTACATGAAGCTCACATATTTACGAATATAGCAACTATAGATTTTACATCATTCTTTATAAATAAACAAATAAATAAAAAAATTGTAACATTCAACACAGTACCCTATAAAAGATGTTTGTACTTTAGCTAATTTGATTTAATTTTAATCCATAAAATATTATTATAACCTCGAGTATGCACTGGGGTTCAATTCTTAGTGACATAACTGTTTTGGGTAGAAATTCCCTCTACTTGGCAACACATTTTTAAAACACCTTGAAGTTCGATATTAAACAAAACTTTTACTCACACATTTGTCATATTTTTTCTAATTAAATTTTTAATTAATTATAATAGTAAGTAAATATCTAATAAAACTTAAAAAAAACAACCTCTCAAAAACGGCACACAAATAGTTAGTTTATTCGTAAATATTTTAATCTATTTAATACTATGTTGTTTTTTTCTGTGTATGTATTGTTATGTATGTGATGTTAATGTTACCGCATTGGAGTAATCTGTCATTTACTAAATAAAATTTAATGACTAACAAATCAAAAACTTAAATATTTAAGAAGAATTTCGCGTATTATAAGCGGTCACATAATTACAATATAAAAGCCAATTCGAATTTCAAACGTCGAGACGTCAATCGCGGATATAATTTGATTGGACGAGCTCCCCCGGGATGCGAGGATTGCCGAAACGGGGGAAATCGGGAAAATAAAACTTTTATTGCATCACACATGGCAACAAATATATATTGACCTACCAAACCCCTCGCACCTAATACAATTACTAGAGATTTCAAGGCATCGACTGTTCGTGTGGAGATCTACTTATACTTGTTGTTGTGTATTCCCGAATCGGTGTCAATTTTATGCTGAGCCCTAATAGCCCCGCGTGTTGGCTGAAATATACGGGATTAAGCGGAGATGATAGTACAAGTAGAGGTCATGTTACGCTGGTCGTTGTGATATGGTATGTGTGGGGTAACCAATCATGAGCCGATGTCGCGATTGATTTGCAAAGGGCGATTTGGCAATGTTCCTTTATACAGGGGTGTTCTGGGTTTGTGGGTGGGTTAGCGATTATATAACAAAAACCAGACTTGTATGTTTGTAAATTCAATTTGATAATGGATTAGATTGAAGTGACATGGTAACATTGGAACATTAATTTTGCTATGTGTTAGATAATCTGTGGACTATTTTGTTCTTTATTTAAAAACGGTGAGATAAAAAGACGTAACACGCGAAAATCACCTTTACATATTTTATAACATCTTGAGAACGTATAGGAAAGGTGTACATTATGACTGTATAAATTTGAATATGGAATCAGGTTTGGGAGTAATCAATCGAGCTAAACCCTTGTCCACACGCAAAACACCTTTCCCACGTTCAAAAGAATTCAGTTTATGCAAATACGCATTTCGAATCTCAATGCGAAGTCGGAAGCTAAGATATTCAAATTTGGAACACATTGTGTTCCATTTACAAATTCACTATTTATTTTTTATGCCAAATGTCAAATTGTTCACAGATAATATTTCTCACGCTGGATAACACTTAGTCATGGACGTTTTAAATAAAATTTATATTTGATTTATTTTAATGACTTTAGTAATATATTTTATTAATAAAATGCGTATTTATAGTTGTCACAATTCATTTTGGAAAACCCATTTATCTTATAAAAAGCAGAAATTAATATATTTTATTAATACCTAGTTTCAAATAACATGTTAACCGTGTATGGTATGTATTTTTAGGATGAATTCCTTCATTTTTATCTACCACGTTCTATTTAATATAAAATTAAGTTATAAATTAGTTAATTAGTAAGTCTGGGGAAAAATATTTTTTCATGAAATATGTTTTTATCTGTAATTTGTAAAATTGTATTGCTTTAAATATCCTTTCATATGTTCTATTTAATAGGTTAATAGGAAAGTCCACAGAGCCAAGAAAAAGCGTAATACCGTCTATAGATTATCATAATTTGTTTGATAAGAACTGGTACGAATCCTGGGAGAAAATCAAATAAAATAGAATTGTATGTAAAAACACTATTAATATATTAATAAATATGTAATTATCACAATACAGAGAGGAAATACTGCCAGCGTTAATGGTACACTGCCACGGGGATCAAACTTTTTGAACAAAGTTTCTATTTATATTTTTTTTATTATTATCATAATTACTATTACTGTGCGTGAGTTGGAAATAAATATATGAGATAAGCAGATGTTATAACGTACAAAATATAATATTTTTCTACTATGCAAATTAGACAAAAAACGTACGAAAATGTAAAAAACAGCAGATGTTCTAATAAAAAGTATTTTTTTGTAATGACAATTATATTAAAGCCCTTGCTATTTTTTCCAAGTAGCATTTGATAATTAGGAAAAAATGTACGTATGCAAATGAGGGAATTCGGGCGCAAGATATTGTTAACAAGATATTGTAAATAATAGTGTATGAGGGTTGTGGGTTTTTTGCCTGTAAGGGTTAGTAAACCAGTTATGGTAATACAATTCGGTACTATGGAACAATGTTAGATATCTAACGACTATAAAATGTTATCAAATATAGCATTTTCTAGTCTTTGTTTCTATCAAAGTTAAAGTTTATGTCAAAAACAAAATCAGTGGCGCTACCATTTTAGGTCTGGGTTTTCTGTATCTGTTTCATGATCATTTGCCAATCTAATATGCAAGTAGGTGATCAGCCTCCTGTGCCTGACACAAGCAGTCGACGTTTTGGTTTTAAAGTCGGTTTCCCACGATGTTTGCCTTCACCATTCAAGCGAATGTTAAATTCCATTGGTGCACAGCCGAGTATCGAACCTACGACCACAGGAATGAGAGTCGCACGCTGTTGCCGCACTCTCCATATGCTTACATTCTTTAGTAGGTATATATACTTCTTCCTATAAATGAATTATTAATTGAATGTTTCACTTGTGTGCACAATATTTAACTGCTAAATATCGCAAGTGAGCCGGTCCATCATTGCTCCAAAAATCGATGTATGTACAGCAAAGACAATCAATGAAATATACTCAAAATAAGTGGCGGTTAAACAGGCATCGTCTGGACAGGCGGTGCCGTCCAATAGGCGACATCTAACTTAACATCAGGTGAAATTATGACCAAACGTCTCCATTACTACTAGCAATTCATAATAGATGTGTCACAACTTAATTAACAAAAGAAAATTAATAAATAAATCAGTGGCGCTACAAACTTTTTAGGTCTGGGCCTCAGATTTATCTGATTCATGATCATTTGCCAATCTAATAGGCGAGTAGAAGATCAGCCTCCTGTGCCCACACGCCGTAGACTTTCTGGGTCTAAGGCAGGCCGGTTTCCTCACGATGTATTCTTTCACAGTTCGAGCGAATGTTAAATGCGCACAGAAAGAAAATCTATTGGTGCACAGCCGGCATGAATCATGGACGTTTAGTTAACCAATCGCAAAACGATTTTTTAACCGGAAATCGTATTCAACGAATTTAGCAGAGTTTAGTTCCGATTATGGTTAACCGGCACCCAATTGCAATATATAATTAATTTTGTTTTTCTCCGGTGTTAGGTTAAGCGAATGTTCAAAACCGGCAATTATATGCGCGAGAGTTACTCCGATTAAAAGTGAATCAGCCATAACATGATGCGGGAATTCACTCGATTTCATATTAATCCAATAATTACACATAAGGAAATCTCACTGACTCATAAGTATTGTTTCGCTCCAATTCGCCACTTTTCTAATAAGAATTTACGATTGAATTTTTTGTATCCTATTAGTTTCTTTATTTACTTTTACTACTATGTTACATTGTTTATTGGTAGAAACTTTACGTTGTGATTTTTTAGTAACCTATATTTATAAAAATGAATCCCTATTTCCCTTGGTCACGCGTGAACGGCTGGACCGATTTCGGTAATTCTTTTTTGTTGTGTTTGATATTGTCAGGAGAAGGTTCTTTTGAAAGAAAAACTTAAGAAAATTAAGCGGAACATTAGGTAATTTTAGAATACTTAACCACCATATTAAGTACAGGATTACTTTTGTTACGATAGCAAATTCTTTTTTCAGTGCTTTTAAAATTAAAACTTTTTTGATGTAACCTTATGGCGTTTGATTGACATTAACAGAATGCGTGCTGCAAATATTGTCAAAGAGGATGTAAGAAAAATGAATATCGTTTAAAACAAATGCTTCGATCGAATTTATTATTAGTTATATATTAGTTTGTTTCTGAAATATTTTTTTAGTTAATTATACCAATTCGAAAGCAATATTCATAGTTAAGACAGGACAACGTCTGTCGGGTCGACTAGTTGTAAATAAAAAACCAATGAGATTCCAGTTATATCCCCGAGCAGGCGCTTGGAACAAGGAAAGCGGAAGCAAACCTGGTACAGATGCAGTTGCAAAGAGAGCCAGAAAGACTTGAAGAGAGCTGAAATATGAGGCTCAAGATCGAAAGCGATGTAGACTAAAAGTAAAAATAACCGGAATAGATACTGAAAAATGTCTTAATTTTCTTAATCAGTTATGTTTTTTACAGCGTTAACTCAATTTGACAAAGAGAAAGGTTAGTTAAAAAGATTGCACAAGCGAAGACAGAGGCAATGGATAGTATGAGCTGCTTTATCGCATTTCAGTGATAATTATTATGTTCCAGGTGATTTTTATGTACGTGATGTTTTAGTTTAGGCATTTCATAATAATAAATATGCCCTTAAAACCTCTACACATGCAATCTGTAACCTGTGGAAGATTCCATATGTTTCTATAATTTTTTTCTAGCCTTATCTACTAAGTTTTTTATAAGTTTCAGGAGGCAGACGGGCAGGGGGCTCATCTAATGTTAAGTATTACCGCCGCTCATGGACACTGGCACTGCCAGAAGGCTCGCAAGCGCTCTGCCGGCCTTTTAAGAATCGGTACGCTCTTTTCTTGAAGGACCCTAAGTCGAATTGGTTCGGAAATACTTCAGTGGGCTGGTTCCACGTGGTGGTGGTGCGCGGGTAAGTGTGGTGATCAGCCTGCTTTGCCTGACACACATTAGTCATTAGATATTAGACTCTTAGACATTTCGATTTCCTCGTAAAATTTTCATTCACCGAAAGAATAAAGGGTGCCATTTATGTACAGCAAAGGTTTGATTGAACGACTTCAGCCTTGCGATTCTGTAACTCACTTTTCGAACTCACACAGCGGTTTTCGCATCGGCGGTCGCTCTCAAATCAGTCGTGAAGCAGTCATTTTATGATTTGGCATTCTGATAAGGTGGGAGCTTGTAGTTTATTGTTTATCAGAATGCCAAAAAAAGTGAGTTACAGAATCGCAGGGCTGAGCTTAGAATCACACGTTTTTATCTAAGCTAGAGGTCTCTCGGATTGTATTAAAATGTTCTTTTGTCTATTAAAAGATACTTCGCTGTAGTGAGTCACCAAATCATTAAAACTAATGTTCTTTGTCCGTTAGAAATAATACTGTTTCTTTGTTATTTAATATTTAATATTTTATCTATTTGAGTCACCGTCATGACTAATCCATATTTCTAAATAATGTAAATGTAGCTACGCCACAGCTAAATTATTGTTTTGGATTATTAAAGATCTGATCAGTTATATAAATAACTTTTGAACTGCATTTAAGACATTTTGTAAAAAGTCCTGCAATATCAATCTAGGACTTTCGTAACTAAGACTAAAACATCTTAACAAAAAATCAACGGCGCTACAACCTACCTACAATGGCCTATAGGCCTCAGATTTCTCCTCAGCTCCTGTGCCTGACACACACCGTCGACTTTTTGGGTCTAAGACATACCGGTTTCCTCACGATGTTTTCTTCCACCGTTCGAGCGAATGTTAAATGCAATGCAATGCACATATAAAGAAAGTCCATTGGTGTAGCCGGGGATCGAACCTACGACCTCAGGGATGAGACTCGCTCGCTGAAGCCACTAGGCCAACACTGCTCAACTTAACAAAGCATTGTAAAATACCCAATTACACTAATATAATATAATAATACTAGTTTATTTAAATTTCATGTATCATATACAAAGTGTGTCTAACTATTACCTTAAGAATGGGACCACAGACTTATCTCATACATATATAAAAAAAAAAAAATCATTTTAAGTAGATATGCATTATAATGTGTAAGATTTGGGAACCCGTTTAAGTAAGAAATACCTGTGTCAGGTTTCCCAGCTCTTCCACAACAAGAACAAAATAAATATTAAATCAAATATTATATTAAATGATCCTAATCCTTGGGATTGATTTGCTCCAGTTCAAACAATTTGTATGACTCAATAATTGGCGATTAAAATGAGTGGCGGTAAGTTTCTTGCCAGTTCTTCTTACCCGCTCTATGACCTTGACTTGCGAACTGGTAGTAAATGTAAATTTAAATAAAACACTATTTTGACCGGATTGAAGTTATGTAAAAATGTAAATTTACAATTAATTTAACTTCTTTTGACGATTCATAAGTGTACTTGTTTACCTATATATATACCACAACGTAACACGACAAGAGAGGAGGAAAATACCATGCATGTAGACTATATTATGGAGTTCAACGACTTTTAGGTATTCAAACGAGACATAGCGGTCAGCTTGTCACGTAAGTCAAAAACAGATTTTGATATTTGCGTAGACGGACTATGGTATAGACCAGCCCTGCGATTCTGTAACTCACACAGCGGTTTTCGCATCGGCGGTCGCTCTCAAATCAGTCGTGAAGCAGTCATTTTATGATTTGGCATTCTGAAAAGGTGGGAGCTTGTACTTTATTGTTTATCAGAATGCCAAATCATAAAATGACTGCTTCACGACTGATTTGAGAGAGACCGCCGATGCGAAAACCGCTGTGTGAGTTCTTGAAGTGAGTTACAGAATCGCAGGGCAGGCATCAGCGTACAGCGTGTGAGATAGCGAATGATCGACATATGTCATATTTACAGTTTTAATTCATTGAAGATTGCTTATTATTGACGAAAATACACATTCGAATGAATAATTCTTGAACAAAGTTACTGAGTCGTGACAAAATAAGCTACTTACCGATGAAAGGTTATGTTTGGTTCTTTACGTTCACTATAGCTTTTACAGCCAATTATGCAACAATTCACCATGACTGACACTTTAAATACATCTCTTATAAGGAAAAAGTCTTAAAATATGGGTTCGACTTGGGTTTCACAGATTTATCAGTAAGTGGTGAAAACTTGTTTACCACCAAGAGCTCGGTGGTAAACAAATAAAACCCGATACGCAAATAGAGATAGAAAAACTGATACTTTTTTTCGCTCGCACTTAAGTATTTCACGATAATGCCTTCTCTTTTTAGTTATTATTGTCTTTTTAGAAGCTCATCTAGTTCTATACTCTATCTACGGATATTTGAGTTAACGCTGTTTCTTTCTGAATGTCACCCTTATCGTCACTGTAGAATGATAATCTGGTATGTAAAAAAACCTTTATTTTTTATTCTTAGACTCTTATGTCATTTAACTGGTATTATCATGAAGTAAGGACTCATTTATGTTATCAATAAATAAGTCCTTTTTACCATCTAAAACTATAGACAAAAACACATAATATTTTAACGAACATATTTTTTTTAATATAGAACGGAGGGCAAACGGGCAGGAGGCTCACCTGAAGTGATACCGCCGCCCATGGACACTCTCAATGCCAGAGGGCTCGTGAGTGCGTTGCTGGCCTTTTAAGAATTGGTACGCTCTTTTATTGAAGGACCCTAAGTCGAATTGGTTCGGAAATACTTCAGTGGGCAGCTGGTTCCACAAAGTGGTGGTGCGCGGCAAAAACTGCCTTGAAAAATGCTCAGTTGTTGAATGACGGACGTCGAGGTGATACGGGTGGACATTACGAATTTTTTTTTTTTCGTTTCCTGTAATGTATTGTTCTCTGGACATACGAGGTTATCATTCTACAGCGACGTTATGTCCCTACGTACGAGAATTATTAAAACCAATTCAGGTCTAGCAATCCGAATCCTTCAACAGAGTATTAATCGTATGGCGTGTTAGGTCCGTATTATTATTAAATAGGGTAACATTTCGTACCCATCTCATATTGCTGTAATGCCCGCATGCTTCAAAACGTCGTTGTTTTAAATTTGAAAGGCTTAGAACAAAGAGTCGATTGTTTTCGGCGCCCTGCAAAGAATAGTTCATTCTTTTATGTTAATTATTTCACGATTTTTACTATTCAAATAAAATGCGGGCTGCACGTGTGTGAACGACATTTTTAGAGATTCAATAATTAAATTAACTTTAATGGATTGATGCTTGGTTGACGTAAATGAACGAACTTTTGTTTGATTCTTAAAACAATTGAATTAATTGGTCTACCGAATTAATATTTGCGAAAGAACGCACGATTTTTAATTATGATTTGAATTATAGAACGTTATTATTCCTGTTTTATATTTATTCGTATAATAAATGTGAAGAGATTTAAACGGTACTTAATAGCATTATTAACCTCCAAAAAACTTGGTCAACTTGAGCGATTCGAAACGACAACGACCAGTCACTTTCCAAACGGCTTGATCCCTTCCTTGGCGTTACGTAGAGATGTGGGGTCACTCTGCATCTTCTACCGCATTTACCATGAAGAGTGTTAAGAGGAGTTGTTCGGATTAATACCTAGAGTTTCATCATCAGACGTCGTGGCTGAATACGAAATTCCACCCGCATCACCTCGACGTGCGTGGTGCGTGCTCCAACATCTGAGTGTTTTTTAAGGAAGTTTTTACCATGCACCACCACTATGTGGAACCAGCTGCCCACTGAAGTATTTCCGAACCAATTCGACTTAGGGTCCTTCATGAAAAGAGCGTACCAATTCTTAAAAGGCCGGCAACGCGCGAGCCCTACTGGCTTTAAGAGTGTCCATAGGCCCGCCGCCTATCACTTAACATGCGATGAGCCTCCTGCCCTGCGATTCGAATGTTTATCAGCTGATTGTCGATGGTCATTTCACGCCGAACAATGTATAAATTCAAGAGGATTTTAAAATAATCTCATATACAAACTATCGAAGTTATATAACAAAATAGCTATTTAATATTGTTTAAATTACACGTGGCATCTGCATGTCTTATTAAATAAAGCAACATTTCAAATGAATACACACGAAAGGTCAACGTACTTGAGAATCTTTGAAATTGATATTACGCTTTCAATTAAGAAAAATAAATATTTATGTCACACAAAACATCCCGTGCGTTCATCACGGAGCAATAAACTTAATATAACAGCCGTCATAAAAGCACAAATCTATTTCTATTCTGGCTTTATAAAAACTTTACGACGTTACGTAACCACTACAGTAGTTAATGTTGTACTACTTAAAACGACCCGTTCTATGGTTTGTGATACGAACACTTAAATAGTAATAATAATAATTAAACCTCATTTATTCCTTGAAACTATTACGAATTACAATTCTTAAAAGGCCGGCAGCGCGCTTGTGAGCCTTCTGGCAGTGTGAGTGTCCATGGGCGGCGGTATCACTTAACATCAGTTAAGCCTCTTGACCATCTGCCTTCTGTAACGTAAAAAAAATACACATATACTTTTATAAAAAAACTAGCTATTTTTTTTTCACAGATCTCTTAAAGAGTAAGCCCACCTCCAACCGGCTGGATCACTTTTGAGCATCTTCTTTAAGCATGCAGCCCATAGTGCAAAAAGACGACCTCTCTTCTTAACCACTTCACTTCTTTATAATATAATAATATCAAAATAATAAAAGCCTTTTATTTCAGATACTTTACATATAAATACATTTATATTTCAATTCTTATTTATATCGCATTAATTGTTAGTACGTATAGTCATCTGCTCTTGCTCATAATGCTCTTTGGCAAAGGCCTCCTTCAAATTTGTGTGTTGTTCCCACGTTCCCAGGAGGAGAGGACATAGATTTAATTAATTTTATTATAATTAATTAACTATTAATTACTTAAGATGTTACGTGGAACATGGTGTAATGGTTGCAGCTCCTTACAAACATTGTGTAAAACAAAAAACTTGGCGATTAAAAAGAGTGGCGGAGAGTTTATTGCCCTTTGCTTACGCTACGTCACCGATCACGCCAGACCGATGTGAGACGTAGTATGCGTTCTGTCCCGCTCTAACGCGTATTGGCCGCACCTATAATACGTCATCGTGTGTTAGGTTTTTAATTTCGTTACGGAATTTCTTGATTCGGTCGCCGCGCTCAAAGCCCGCGATAAAATTTATACAATAGCTTAAAAATTGTTTTAGTTAAATAAAACCTTGCAAATTTTGTATCAATATTTGCTGTGCAAATTAACAAAGAGATAAACTACTGTCAAGTAGTTATCAAGATAGTTCTTTAAAAATATCATGACCCAGGCAAAGGTGGGCGGTAAAATTTATAGCTACCATTTCTTGCAACACACATTCAAATACTTATTTTTATACAAGAGCTCAAGATAAAATGGTCGGTCGTTAATGAAGATGCATGTTCCTCAAAGTGACACTTAATTTTAAAGTTAGTACATAAATAACGGTAAAACAAGCCGAGCGTTTAAGGTATTTTTATTGAGGTTTTTATTCAAAATAGTAAAATGTATATACATTCGAAACTCGTTTTATGGGAATACTTGAAATTTTACAGCAATCTAATTGTATTGATAAGAACATTTTATATTCGCTTCGTGTTAGATACGCGATATTCATGTTAATGTAAAATTGTAAACATCGTTAGATTGTAATCTATCTCGCGAGATTATAAACTGTCGAAAAATTGTGAACCTCAGCGTACTGCTTACAATTTAACGTATTATTATTCGGTAGATTGTACTACACTAAATTAGTTATCATTCAAACTTCTTTGGTCAATTACAGATTAATTTTACTTCCCAACAATTTCATATAACTACCGAATAATAATACGTTAAATTGTAGGCAGTTCGTTGAGGTTCACAATCTATCGACAGTTTATAATCTCGCGAGATAGATTACAATCTAACGGTGTTTACAATTTTACGGTGACATTCATACAAATTTGTTTATGAATCATGTTTTAGTCGCTTCAGTTTTATTAGCAGAAAAAATATAACACTTACCTATTAACACAAAACTATGAAAATATAATATAAAGCATTTGAAGAGTTTAACGTGTACAATTTGTGCGTCGCTTCCTCGCAATTGTAATGATTAGTATTAATAAAACTTTTTTGAAGTGCATCATTTTTCTCCCACTCATCAAATCGGCTCACCATGTCTTGACTATATTCTTTCTTCAAGCATATAACAATAATTCTCAACAGAAACACCGTGTAATTCTGCAGTGTTGATTTATCATTCCTGAGGTCGTAGGTTCGTGGAGAGTTTATTGCCGGTTCTTCTTTTCCGTTCTACTCCCTTGATTTGAGAACTGGCAGTAAATGTAAAATTAGAAGTATTTCATATACATTTATTTTTTGACGTTCATAATACATTTTGTTACCTATATGAATAAATGATTTTTTAATTTTAATTTTGAATTAAATACCCAGGTGTTTCTTTGTAATCTCTTCTTAATTTAATACTTGAAGATATTATCTTATAAATTTTTCAAACATTTTATAGAACATTAGTTTTATATGGTAATGTTGCTGCTATATCAGCCCGTCGACTTACATACAAAAATCTATAAATTCCTATATCCCCCAATGAGGAATGGGCTGTACACATTTCATTCTTCAGTGGAACGCACGCAATGGACGAACTTATTAGTTCAGAGTTAGTCAGCGGTTAAGTATATATTAACTCCTTTAATCATAGAAACTTGAAGAAATTGTGCTATTTTGGGCAGTGGCGTAACTATACCATCTGGGGCCCATGGCAAATCTTCTTTCTTGGCAATTCTTTTCATCTATCAGTAAAAATCGTCCCTACTCAGTTTAATTTTAATAAACTCGAGATTTTCAGCGTACTCAGTTGCACGTTGTATATGTCCCACTAATGGCCATAGGCCTCCTCTCTTAGGCGAGAGGGAATGGTCTGTAGTCCACACGCTAGTCCAATGCGTATTGGAGACTTCACATTCATCCATAGAATATATATAATAGTACATATACAAGTCAGATCTTTGCATCACAGTCAGAAATTTGTCTATCTACGCTTTGATACAAAGATCTAATTGGTTTGTACTTGGGTACTTAAATTAAAACACCTACTTTTTATGAAAATAAGGTTGTATACCGATTTCAGACAATACACTATGATATGTTTATACTGTAAAAGAAGAGCTTAAATTAAAGATATGCACTTAACTCATTAACCAATATATCTTGACCCCCGAATGAATGATGTCTTACAACATTAAACAGCTATTTAGCAGTGGAGCGGTTAACTCAAAACATATGTCGGAGATACTCGTAAATGTTTTCAATTTATTTTAACTGCCGGTTACAAGCAATGACAATATATTTAATTTTTAAATTAAAACTTATTTAACATGCCGGCTGATATTTTGCACATAGTTTTGTAATGATGTAATTAAAAGGATAATTAAGTTTTTATTAAAACATAAATCAGTGGTGACAACCTTTTTAGGCCTGGGCCTCAGATTTCTGTATCTGTTTCATGATTTGTGAATCTAATAGGCAAGTAGATGATCAGCAGTACCACACACGCCGTCGACTTTTTGGGTCCAAGGCAAGCCGGTTTCCTCACGATGTTTTCCTTCACCGTTCGAGCGAATGTTATTTTATACATAGAAAGAAAGTCCAATGATGCAAGCCGGGGATCGAACCTACGACCTCAGGAATGAGAGTCGCACCCTGAAGCGACTAGGCCAACACTGCTTTATATGTGGTTTATTGTTTTTATCATTTTAAATGGTTCCTTTTAGCTAACCAACATATGAGTCTGAAAGAAATCATATCTTTGGTCAGAAAGTATATCTTTACAGGAGGCTGTTCACCTACTTGCCTATTTGATTGACAAATGATCATGAAACTGATACAGAATTCTGAGAACCTTTCGGCTGTAGCGGCACTGATTTATGTATTTAAGATACAACCAGTAAGAATATAGACAATTATGAATTCCGTATTGACTATTGCTTGGCCTATTTATAAGCCGGAGCCACGACTAGGAGCTAGTATAATTTTATTAGTAACTCAAGAGCATCTATGCGTTTAATTTAACATAATTTGTCCATTACCATTCAAAACATAAGCACACTGTGTGAAGTGACTACTGTTGAAATGTATAAAATATATGACTCAATATTCATAGAAGACAATGTTATTCTTTTGGAGTTTACAAATATGTCACACACAGCTTTAACACAGAATTGAATAATGGGGAAACCGAAATGAATAGAAATGCAATGAAGTGGAAATAATTAATTGAAATGAACACTAAGCAAATTGGCAGTCTATGTGTTGAAGCTCTTAGATACGTTTTTTATTAGGTTTTAAATTCAGCTATAAGTTTTTTTTAATAGAACAGGGGGCAAATTTCCTGCCAGTTTGCCCCGTCTTACGGTCTTCAAGAAAAGAGCGAACCAATTCTTCATAGGCCGGCGACGCACTCTAAGTGTATCCATGTGGCGATCACTTAACATTCAGCATTCCTGCCAGTTTGCCCCCTGTCTTACGTTCTTTCAGAAAAGAGCGTACCAATTCTTAATAGGCCGGCGACGCACTCTAAGTGTATCCCATGTAGCGGTATCATTTAATATCAGGTTTCCTGCCAGTTTGCCCCCTATCTTACGGTCTTCAAGAAATGAGCGAACCAATTATTCATAGGCCGGCGAAGCACTCTAAGTGTATCCATGTAGCGGTATCACTTAATATCAGGTTTCCTGCCAGTTTGCCCCCTGTCTTACGGTCTTCAAGAAATGAGCGTACCAAATATTCATAGGCCGGCGACGCACTCTAAGTGTATCCATGTAGCGGTATCACTTAACATCAGTATTCCTGCCAGTTTGCCCCCTGTCTTACGTTCTTTCAGAAAAGAGCGTACCAAATCTTAAAAGGCCAACACACTCGTCAGTCCTCTGGCATTGAGAGTGTGCATGGGCGGTATCGCTTAATATCAGGTTTCCTATCAGTTTGCCCTCTGTTCTATAAAAAACAAATTATAAAGTTCTTCATTGTAGCGAATACTTCAAACGCCGTCGTCCCAAACAGCTTTCTGTACTTGCTTATATAAAGGTGTAATTATATCTATATAGAAATTTCATAATTCCATTTGTCATTATGTCTACGTATCGTAATTTCGTAATTTCATTTTTTACGTGGATCAGCGTAGCAGTCGTCCTAAAACCGCCATGTAATACAGCGCTGACAATAAAGACAGTGAATACTATTTTCGTTTTCTAACACTAAACTGGTGACCTCCCGACGTGAATCAAAGTGAACAAAAGTGAAAATCAAAATAGGGCTTCGCGAATCACAAAAATATGTACAACTCACCACCACCATCAGGCGGCCCGGCGGCGCCATCCCGGATGAAGGAGGAACAGCCAGAATGCACCAACATGACTCTGCTCCATCAGCGTGTCCTCCAAGTGGCCGAAGTTCTGGGTATGGTGGTAAGATCAAGAAACAGCTATAGAAAGAATTACCCATAGTTCAAGCGCCGTTCGTGGTAATGAAATTAAAAACGCACAATCACCCTTTGAATTGTAAAATCCCTTCATTTGGTGTCAATGCGTGCCTGCTGAATTGCATTACGATCGTGACATGTCTGTAATATTACGTCGTGAGTGACCGTTTCGGTGATACAAGCTTACATACAGACGTATAATACTGGATACGGCTTATGCGTTAATGTATCTCAAAAAGTTAATAAAAAGCTTGTTACAGTATGTTAGGTTACACAGTACGGTGTTCATTATTTAGTTGTAAAAGATTGTATATTTATATTAAATTCTAAATTTTATGGTATGATGATAATATTGATGATTTGATACCCGGCTGTGCACCAATGGACTTTCTTTCTATCTGCGCATTTAACATTAAAACGGTGAAGGAAAACATTTGAAGAAACCGGCTTGTCTTAGACTCAAAAAATCGACGTGTGTGTAGCACAGCCTGATTATCTACATGCCTATTAGATTGACAAATGATCATAAAACAGATACAGAAATCAAAGGGCCAGATCTAATAAGTTTGTAAGTTGAAAGGTTGTACTTAAATGCGGTCATATTATTTATTTATTCATAAAAGCTTGCCAACGCTCGAGACACTGATACATTTGCCTTTTTTAACAATTTTTAATATCACAAGGTCTTATAGGCAATCACATAAAAAGAAATAAACCAAAAAAATTAAAAGTGTAAGAGAAGTAACTATCTAGACCCAGCTGGACTTCAGTGAGTTTTGGCCAAAACGCGTTTACCGGAAATCTTTGGCTAAAACGGATATTATCGTCATCTATTGTCCTTTAGAAAGAACACCAGGTATCCATGTAAAAGCGGTAACCATAGTAACAATGATAATGCTGAGGATAAGCTGGATCCATAGTCACGAACGAGGAAGTTCTACGGAGCACCAAATCCCAAGAACTCACTTTGACCATTCAAAGAAGAAGATAAGTTACTTGGGACATGTGCTTCAACACGAACGGTACCGACTTCAAGTCATCATGATGGGAAAGATCGAGGGGAAGAGACAAGCTGGCAGAAGGAGGAAGTCGTGGCTCCGCAATATCAGAGAATGGACGGGAGTGGCCAGCGCAGAACAGCTGATGCGATGAAGAATAAGAAGAAGTATGACGAGCTTACCAACCTCCAGTAGTGGAGAGGCACAAGAAGAAGAAGAATAGTAACAAACACGACCAGTAAAGTTAATTAACTTTTTAAGGCGAAGGAGTTTTACATCCATATCTCTATATCCATGTCGAGCGTTGATGTAATCTGTTATTTTGATGTATTGACGAAGAATGATACACGATTGAGCGCCGTTCTGTCTTTTGCACGACAGCAATAATTTGCTTGCCTCTTGGCGATTTAAATGAGTAACAGCTGTATCTGTATAAATAAAAATAAATAATTCAGTGGTGCTACAACCTTTTTAGGTCCTCAGATTCTGTATCTGTTTCATGATCATTTGTTAATCTAATAGGCAAGTAGGTGATCAGATTCCTGTATCACACGAAGTCGACTTTTTGGGTCTAAGGTTAGGTTACCTCACGATGTTTTCCTTCACCGTTCGAGGTGATGATGAAACTCAGCTGCAAACCCAACAACTTCTTTGGACACTCTCCGTGTAAAATGCGCTAGAAGATGCAGAGAGACCCGACATAACTACTTCTCTATATTATTTTACCCACCTCTTTATGTGATCATCCGAGGCACTTATAGACTACCACTGAATTTCTACTTGTAAGAAATGTTTACTTATAAGATTTTTTTCGGCCCCACCCGGGAATTGTACCCCAGTCCTCGCATTCAAACGCTTGACCAATAAGGCTGTGATAGGTTCTAAATTGAAATAGACAAATTGTTTTTCTCTATGAAAAAAATATTTTTTTGTAATTAATTATTATAATCAAATAAAACAAAACAATGGTACTCAGAAACGAAATGAAACGTCAGATTAACTAATAATTATTTTAAGCAAACAGTGAAAATTAAGTCTTAAATTAATTGCCTAGCTCAGTTAAGTTATAACTCTGAGTATGGCAATTAGTAATATTAAGTTTTAGTTAACTTTTTGCGTATTAGCTTAAATCTGCGTATTTTAACTTGAAATTGTGCGTTTAAACACTTTTGAATCAGTGAATTAGTGTTAGTTCACGTTAGTCTTAAGTGTTAAACAGTGGTAAGTGAAGAGAACAAGAACAGAGTGTCTTCCCTTTGATAGAGACTGCAAGGACAATATTTATATGTTTAATATCCTTATTAGTAAATTAGGTTAGACTTAAATTACTTATTAGTATTAAGTTAGGCTAGATCGTAATGTTACATGTCATTGAAGAGACAACGTATTAAAAAAACCTCGCTTGTACATAATTTGATTTTTATGAGAGCAATTAACACTTATTTGGAGGTAAAAATAACGTAAAACTCGAAGGTTTGGTATTCGACCGGCAAAATAATTGTCTGATGAAAACGACAAAACAGATGCGTTGCAATTCTACCACATAGTGTTTATCAACATTTATAAAATATGTTTCCGCCCGGGATCGAACCGGGGACCTTGTGCGTGTGAAGCACACGTGATAACCGCTACACTACGGAAACTCGAAAGGTTTTATCGAAAGAAAGGCTATTTTGAAGTAAAAGTAAAATAGATATTTGTCAGGTTACTACTGCACTCATTTTGACAGCGTCATAATAAATATGATGAATGTAACAAACAAATATTAAAAAAAGTCAACAAAAATTTTACATGATTATTTTTCCGACCCTAATGTCGGCCAATAGAATTGCACCATTCGACGTCACGTGGTACAACCTACATGGTATTATACTGAAAATTTTTTGTGAAAATTTTCTCTGGTCGTTGCTTCAAGAAAAGTATTAAGTAGTTGTTTTATTCATTATGAAATTCTTATTTGTTAACTGTACATTTCGTCTCATGGTGCAATTCTATTGGCCGACATTTGGGTCGGAAAAATAATCCACCGAATACCACTCGAGCTTCAAAATTATCTGGTATTTCCCTCAAGGTTCGTTGCAAACAAATAGAGTCGTCATGACGACTGTCGTCGTCATCAACCTATCGGGAAATACCCGATAATTTTGAAGCTCTTGTGGTATTACATATGAATAAACGCCTGTACTATGTTATTTCAGTAGCCGTACTCTGTAACTCAGAATAGCGATAATTAACGAAATAGAAGAATTCAATACTGTTTAGGGTTTTTATAATAATTGGAAATATATGCCGATATATGACACGTTATTGCTAAACATAGATGGTGCAGTTTGACTTGAGAAGAGTACCACTTAAAATCCCAAGTTTGCAACATTGCTTACAACTTAATATTGAAGTAAACTCACCAAAGCTTATCTACATATAAGCTTTGGTAACCCATAAACGCACTTTCTTCGCCCAAGGCTTTTTCTCCTACAGCCTTAAGGCCCTTTCATCTTTACCCATTTTCTTAAAATCTGTATTCTCACTATATTAAAGAACCTCTTCTTAACCTGTCCTATGCTGAAACGGAAAGTATACATCTTGTGCAACATAGTTTAATTATAAAATTGTAAGTGTTATGTAGAAGTTATTGTCAAGTACCGTTAACATGTCAAAAGGAAGAGACTGCCCACGATAGGGAATCCTAATGTGGGAAATAGTACGCTTACTTTTTAAATAAATGTCCTCTTTTATTATGTATAGTAAAGCTTTCTCTTTCTTCTCTCTTACTATCGGAAGTTACAAAAAACCAAACAGAAAATTTAAGCACTTAGCGTATTATTATTTTTTTTATTGAGAAAGATTTACAGTCATTATACAAATCTTTAGATATAATTAAGTACTAATAATAACTAATAAAATAAACTGGATTAGTAACAATAAAATCATTTTAATCCAACTATATATATTAAAGAAAGCAATAAAATAACTAAAAATTTGCTGTGGAACACTTTGGATACTATAACTTATACACTTATAAAAACGTATGATATTCTATTAATTCCAGTGACTAAATCAGATGTTAGAGCTCTCCTTGCCGGCACCACACTTTTTAGTACGGAATAATACATTAAATTCGAAATATTAAGAAATATTATTAAAATTAGTGTACTTTTTCATAAACTGATGGTATGTACAATATACGATAATTGTTGATCTTAATTTTATATTACGTAAGTGACGGTTTAAGATATTTATTTCTCATTAAGAACATTAAAGTTACTAACATAAATATTTACTAATACAATAATACTAATATTAAATTATTGTATAGAACAATAAGTCAAAGTCAAGTCAAATCATTTATTTCAATTAGACCATGTAAAATGGCACTTTTGAACGTCAAAAAAACAATCGTTGAACATCAAAATAACAAGAATGGGCAAGAAACTCCACACTTACTCTTTTAATAGTAAATAGCAGGCAAGAAACAGACGAATTATTACATAAAAATACATTATTTTTTAACAGTTACTCATTACTAATTAATTACTTTTACTCCAAAACTTTTGTTGCTTTTCAATAGAAATATGTTAATTCGTTAAATTTTCAATCCCATCTATCATTGCGCGGCACATTCAGTTATCACATAAATGTACCTGAACTAGATGTGACATTTAATATATTAACTTTTTCTTTTTCATGTGTCCTTTTTTTACTATTGTCCTGTTCACTGTTTACATATGTTTAAATTGCTTTGTTTTGTTCCATTCGTTTTGTCTAAATAACTTCTTGCCCTTGCCTTATCTATTTTTTTCTCATTGGTTGCCTTGAAAACATCGCTCGCAAACGATAAGGCCACAAGTTGCCCTCCTTTTAATTATATCAACTATGTTACAGATACCGGAAAAGATCTTGAACAAAATATGTACTTGCCTGCGCATATATGCTGCCTGTATCATATTCGGGCTGTGGTGCGCGGCGGCGGGAGAGTGACGTGTCGATCGTGTGATTGGTAAATCAGTTGACGTTTGTGTCCTAGGTGCGCAAATTTTCCCCCACTCCCTTGTTTAATTCTCAAGAAGTTTGCTGGTATCTGTATATTTCTGTATGCAACGTAGTGTTAATAAATAAATAAATCAATTCAAAATGAAGTCATTCTAGAAAAGACGCATGTAAACGATATAGACACTAAGACCTATTATTAATAGGACCCGATGAATCCAAATTCTCCTTGAATAGAGACCTCCGCAGAACAAACGAACGTCTGTCATTTTGTTTTTAAGCTTAGACAATGTGTGGGTAAAATGTGGAAAATAGAAAATAGTTACTGTTGACGTAATCACCAAATAAGAGAATCAAAGAACCCCACCCCCTATGGTGCTTACGTAATACTTGAACGGTAGAAAAACACAATACTGATGAACTTCTAGAAATCACTAGATCATTGTAAAATGGGGCAGAGGCAGCGACCCGCGATAGAGTCATTTCCTGATTTTGATGTCGCAATGCTGTTAATATTGGGTATAAGCCAGGTTTTCAGATAAAATATTATATAAATTCATTAGAATTATTAACAATAATTTGTTTACTCGGGTATTATACTTGGGTTCTCATAATCTTCCAACAGCAACGACTAAGCCAATGTTTTGTTGCTTAGTAAAAATACTTATAATTAAAAATAAATAAATATTAAATTGTTCATATAGTAAATAAATTAAAGATAAATACTAATCGCATGAAAAATAAACATGGTGTTATCTGGTGGTTTACCGTATACTCTTGGTTAGCAACAGCGACTGATCTGGGTTGATGCCTAATTTCAGTTAATTCTTCACATATCTAATTTATATTCTATTATATTTAACTGTAAAATTTCAATGTTAAAGTAATTCCATGACTAAACTGCTTTTTAAATATCATTTTAAAATAAAAATATATTCTTACCTTAAGCAACATAATAATTATTAAAAATTAATAAATAAATAATAATACGTTTTTGGTTATTTTTAACTTACATTATTTGATATATTCTGAATATTTCCTTTATTCAAAAATGTTTCATTCATACAAATAAAGCATGTTTTATTGAGATACTAAGTCAAAATCACTGTACTCAGATACTTCGCTTAAAAATGTGTTCCATTTTCAAATTTCTACTTAATTTTATTACCGACCAAATCGAATAAATCTCTAGATAACTATCATAGTTTTTCGAGCGGATCACGAAAATTCTCTGTTTCATTGTGTGTAATTCATGAGGCATTACGTTATTATGGTATTTACGTAAATTTGGTAATAGTATCATTCCCTTTATGGCCCTTTTTGTCCGATAAAATCTATAGGCCTTTGTTAATAGATTGAATTATAAAATTTTAGTTACTCTCAGGGCTATCAGTAAATAGATAATATTTAGGTTTGTGTCAAGGGAATTGTAAACTCACAGTCGAGAATTTGTTCCCCCAATCAATAGATTTTTCTTCCATCGTTTGCAGCTTACTATTACTTGTTACTACTTGTTTTTAATTAGTTAACCATATTAAAACATATAAAATCATTTTCTACTACTAGCTGACCCGGCAAACATTGGTTTTGCCATGTATATTATTTCTAGGAAACATTGTATTCGTTCAATAAAAATAACCATCTACAATAATGAAAATTAGGGGTTGTATGTATTTTTGTATGTTGTAATCATAAAAAAATTTAAAAAAAAAACAAATTTGGTGGATAATTATCACTTAGGGGTTTGAAACATAGATAATAGCCGATTCTTAGACTGACTGAATATGAATATCAAATTTCATAAGAATCGGTCGAGCTGTTTCGTATGGGAACGAACATTATAACACGAGAATTTTATATATTAGTTATAAGAAAATTGATCTTAAAAATTTGTCTTAGACCCAAAACTGTTAGACACATTAAGCTTACCTATAAAAGAAATAAAGATGCATTGTGAGATCACACCAAGAAAGAAGACAGGGGAGAGTGGAGGAAGTTGTGAAACCTTCAGAAATGAAGAGTGCGAATAAAGAAGAAAAATAAATTGCCACATGTGCCTTGCAATGGCCAGAAGAATGGTTTTGGTTAGATGTCGTATCTTATTTAAATTATGCTTTTGTATTTTTTTCTATGTGCGCATCAAAAAGAGAAACAAACCCAAAAAGATGTCAAACTCAAACTCATAATAACTTGATTCATATAGGTAACCAAGTACACTAATGAATGTCAACAGTAAAGATGTTAAATAAAGTCAAAATTTACATTTACCTACTATCAGTTCGCAAGTCAATGGCGCAAGAAGAACTGGCATGAAGCTCTCCGCCACTTTTTTAAATCAATCCCAAGAATCATTTTAATAATCGTCAAATTTATTGATTAATTTACGTTTAACGAGAGTTTTGAATTATTTCAGTGATAATTCTCTAATTTCGCTTGGGAGTTTGTTGTAAAAACGAATACACAATCTTACGCTTAGATTAGTTCTGTGTCGAGTATTATACTGGTGAAAGTCACCATTTGTTGTAAATCGATTATATTTTTTTGTACATACAACATGGCATCAAAAATATATTAACCAGATAGTTTTATAATAATTCCTTAAACTTATTCCGTCGACGGCGTGTGTCACAAACTGCTCATCTACTTGCCAATTAGAAATTACAAATGATGACGAAATAAAAAAGCCAATGGTTTCGCGCGATTTAAAGTTTTTAATAAATTAGTGTTAAGTTACTGTTAGGAAATGATTGACAACCCTACATCCGTTAACATAAAATCGCTACGCGTGTGATTCTTACAATACCTTGTTACGGATTGGGCAATTTGATAGTTAAGGATCGCTAAAGGGTTACCCACAATAGATAAACCTAATTAAATTTAGTTTACAACTTGTTTCCAGCGATGCACTCGACTGTTTTGTTTTTAACATGACTATTTAATTAAATAACAATAGTTAAAACACACATACACGGACATACACATGCGTGATTGTATTTACTTCTGATATTGCTTTTATTGTTTTTCTTTTATATTTATTACATAAGCATTATATATTGGTAACGTTTAAATGTCTTATTAGTTTAGCGAAGATTGCTGGGTTGACCTGTTGAGTCAACATCTTTAGATTATGTATTATATTCCGGTAATAAAAGGCCAGCTACGCAACCATTGAAATGGGTCTCCATGGGCTGGATACATTTGGTGAACGCACTGATCCTTGGCCAGGGTTATAAGACTGGCATGTTTTACACGATGACGTATGTAAGGAATTTAAGGTCACCGACTTATAAAAACTACAAACGAAACATACGCGAACAGAGACCCATTATAGGTTTTAGCGTTACAAGTATTACAAGCACAATTTAGATAGTTTATAACTACTACTGATTGAGAGTGTATTGCCAGTTCTTCTCGTCTACGCCCTTGATTTGAGCACTGGCAGTGAATGTAAAATTAGAATCATTTAATATGTATTTCTTTACTGACATAAGTGTACATTGTGTTACCTAAATGAATAAATGATTTTGAATTTGAATATTAATTGCCATAAAACTTAACACACATAATCCCCGGCTCCTTATGTAGTCAGAACTGTATTTTAGAAACCTGAATTCGCAGTTACATGTACTGTGAAGCAATTTAAATAAATGCATTGTAATTTTTATTTACGAAGGTAAACTAATTTAGTTTAATTCTGCCTAGTGAACAAAGATTAGTAAAACTAGAACAAAAATGTACAATTTTAATTAATTATGATAGTAACGGAAGAGGTAAGGTAATAGCCGTGTCGAAATCATGTATAGAAGATAATAATTTTGTTAATAAGCACACAAGACAATAGGTTTTGTTTGGAGTGTAGGGCGGCCACGCGATTGAACAACTGGAGATAATAAAAACACGAATTATTAATAACTAAAATTAAAATGACCACAATAAGTTTATTTTTATTTTTTTCTGGTTCTCTACGTGTTACATGTCCAAAATAACTCAGGTTTTGTTGGTACCAAAAAGTCGAAAGGCTAGTATTACCTGTAACACGTTTGTTTAATACCGTCCATGGCATCCGCTTCCAACACCATATTTCCAAACAGGGGGGGGCAAACGAGCCTACGGGACGCCCATCACAGCCTACCCTATTGACACTCATTGTAATAGTTGCGTTGCCGGGATTTGAGAGAGGAGTCACTCTCTTTAATCGGCAGCTCATGCTCATGACTGGACTATCTGTTTTTACCGGTTTTTGTCCAGCAACTCTTTTATGACAGTGTACAGTTTTGAGGACGATGAGTCCTTCACTTGATCGATCAATCTGGTTGGTGAACGGCCACGTGACCTTTGCCTTCTCTGTTACCAACCACACTCAGAGAGAGGAGTATGCTCTCTTTTTAAACAATTCGAGATCGTATCTACCAGGGAAGAAGTGTGAAAACAAAAAACATATTCGAAAGCCCACATTAGTCGAAGGCTTCTATTAATTATTATTGGCTATAACTTGATAATGATTTTATGGTCACCCTCGAAACGCAGGAGCTTTTGAATGACACTGCGTGCCGGACCGCCCACGGCACATCCGGCATTTTGTTAACGGATTGCGAGTTGCGACCCGGGACTCGAACCTATTAAGGCATAATTAAAAGGATAATATAATTTAGAAACATAGGCTTTGAGATTTAAATAAACTATTATCTACTACTACTGTATTTAAAGTATGCGATACTGCATATATACCTTCGATTTAATACTAATATAAAGAAAGAGGAAACATTTTGTATTGCTGTGTTTGTTTGAAATGTATAATCTTCATTCAAATTAATTTTCATCATTTTAAGCTACCATCCTTAAAAAATTGGATGTAAGGCATAATATATACACGTGACTATTTAAGTAGTGTTATTTTATCAAAGTAAAAAATCATTTATTCATGTAGGTAAGACAATGTAATGTTATGAACTTCAAAAAATAAATATACATTAAATGCTTCAAATTTTACATTTACTGCCAATTCCTTAATCAAAGGCGTAAAACGGAAGAGAAGAACTGGCAATAAACAATAATATCACATCAAAGATCCATAGACTCCCTTTCCAAAACGATTTCCATTATAATTTGGTTGGTGGTCCAAAACTCGATGTGGGCCACAAATATTGACCAATTCTGTCACATCCGTCATACTATGTTTGGATAACTGATTTTAGAAATGATAAGTAAAAAAGAAAATAGCTTAATTCAACTCTAAACAGGTTCTATTGCATAACCATAAATAATTTGTAAAACGATATACGTTAATTTCCAAGTACAAGGATTTCTTTCACATTGCTCACTTAAATTGTTCATTGGGTTTTTAAAACTATTAAAATGTTTTAAAATTACGATAACAATAACAATCATGGATCGACTTTTCGATCGACACTTCAAAGGAAGGGATGTTTGTAAACCTCCCATGATTGTGTTTTAAAAACAGATTTTTGAAGTTATACTTCTTTAGGCGCGTTATGAAAAATCGATGAGAGTGAAATTTTACGATGCGCGCGCACCGTGACAAAAAATTAACAGCATGAAGTTGCCCACGGAAGATGCTACGGCATTGGACATAATTTAAAAACAACATTCGAATAATAATAGAATTTATGTTACACTTAATGTAAGAGAATAATAATAAATATTTATTTATTTAGTTTTTCAAATGTAAACTGAACTTTATTGACTATAATGACTCCTTTTCCAGTCTTTGATTATTTAATTGTAATTAATTATTTGCATGCAATCAAAAACTACTTTTAATAGTGCCAAAGAAGTATAACTTCTTACGCGCGTACATAAGTACACGCACCCTTTTTTTAATTTTTTAGCATTTTTTTAGTTTATTATGATATTAGTTACCTAAAGAACTATCGTTAAACCGCTGCATTGTAAAAAAAACGAATAAATATTAACAAATAGTCTGCATATCAATTTATAAGGCTTTCATCTAATAAGATATCTTAATGATGATGAATTTTTGGTGTTAAGATAAACGTTGAATATGTGGTCCATTTATTCTGAATTGATTTAAATAAACTTACCCTAAAGGTAAATCACGATTTTATCACTAACCACACACTTTTCTATACGAATTTTCATTTAGAAACTTAGCTTAACTTAGAACCTAATAATATATTAGATTTAATACAAAATAACATAATTTTTTATGTTTTAAAAAATAACAAAACAAAAAATCGTCACACGACAATGCAAAAATACAGATTTAAAATAAAATTCCAGTTTCACTTTTAAATATTCTATAACCGTTGAATTATGGTAAGGATGTAATCAAAGAGCTACAGAGTGGAGTGGTCTTATTGGAGGGTAAACCGCTTCTAGGTTCCTTTTCTCGCATACGGCAGCGGTAGGCAGGTCTCTCCTCTCTCACACGGACACACGCTTGGTACTTCTTATGGGAGGGAAAACCGCTTCGTTACGTAACGCGTTACGGCGCCAGTCTACCTAGCTTACGTTTCTTTCTTTTCTCTGTCTGGCTTTCTCCTCTCTCTACTTCTGTTTAGTGTAGCATTGTGTGAGTATGTAACACCAAACTATCACCGTTTTTTAAAGTGATCATAAAAAGAAAGTGATTATAGAAAATATGATGAATGAACCAGAACAATCTCGGAACATTACAGAATTAAATAGCTCAGATTAGTTTAAGTTATCACTTCTGTCGGGCGTCCCGCGACGCTATATATAGATATATAGTTAGTATATATATATAGTTTTGTAAATCTTAAGTATATTTTATTGTTGCATAATAAAAATTAATTATATTTAAAAGGTAAGTAGACAAGACAGACTAAAACAATTCAGAATAAATGACTGTAGATATTCATTCCGTAATTTTTGTACCGCTATGACCGTGAATACGGTAATTTTAAGATTTTCAAATGGCCCAGGTTCCACATTTACCTGTTAACAACCTTTGGTACCGAAACACGGAGATAAAATCAAACGATACTAAAACAACTCGGAACAAGATTCACAATCACAAGTTTACGACATCTGACCTGTGACATGACTAAAATTGGAAATCTATTGAATTACACTAGTAACATCAACAAAATATATACTTTAATGTGTTTGTATAACGTATGTTTTAGTTTGATATGTGTGTTTTGACAACTTCTCAATGTAATGTCTTTGTAACCAAACTCCCCCGAAACAGCTTGACCGAATTTTGTCTATATTCGTCTGAGAATATTTCTTAAATACCTCTCAGTGGTAAGCGACCCGTGCATTTTGTATTGGAGGTTACAGAGTAAGGGCGCTGTTCGAAAGTAAGCTTAAAGACGTGAATAGCTTAGTTAGTGCTTCTAAAGTGCTACATATATTCTTGCTTATATGTAACCGATAATTATGAAACTTCATGAACACGAAGTGTATGCGTGGCGTGTACACACGTCATCTATGCGACGAGGCATACAAATTTATAGAATAAAGCTGGTAATAGATTATTTTTTTTCAATATTTATAGTCTATTGTAGTCGGCTTAAGGGACTACTATTTCGGACCAACCCACGCGAGATGAATTCAAAATCTCAAAAGTTCTTTGACCCGTGACGAAACTATTCAATAATAAACTCTAATTCAATGACACAAAGTTTAGTTTTAATTGTATATAAATTTATGGTTTATATTCACGAACCATTGTCATGTTGGATCAACTATAGTGTATGCAAAATTTGACAGGACCATGCCTAAGTGAAATCGTAAATGAGATGTTAAAACGGAACCATAATAAAAGAGCTAAATCATTCATTAGCAATCTCGTGCAGTGTTGGGCCTAGTGGTTTTAGCGTGCGACTCTCATCCATGAGGTCGTAGGTTCGATCCCCGGCCGTGCACCAATGGACTTTCTATGTACGCTCAACATTCGCTCGAACGAAATGGGATTGCCTTAGACCAAAAAAAAACTCATGATCATGAAACAGATTCAGAAATCTGAGGTCCAGACCTAAAAAGGTTTTAGCGCCACAGATTTATTTTAAATCATTCAATAAACACGTACAACGTATATACTCTCAAAACATCTGGCAAACTAGAAGTCATTGCTCCATAATGTGGCAATTGATTTTTTATACTGCCCATCGAATGGAAACTATCAAAGCATCCATCACAGGCTCATCACAGGACTTACGCGGTGTCCTGCGTAAGCGACGAATACGACGCGACGCGACGCAACACGACGCGACGTAATGCGACGCGATGCTACACGCGACAAATGTCCTACGTAATTTGGTCATTACCTTTCGAATCATGGAGAGGTACAGTACAATTTTGCTCGAAAGTTCAGACTTAAAATATAGACTTTTAAAAAAATATCGTAAAAAGCATAGAAAAAGAACAAATATAATATTTTTACAAAGAAACACATTTGGCGAGTTCCATCATTTATATCCAAAATTAAGAAACGATTCTAAAATGTTTAAACAATATTGTGGAGTGTTACTAATAAACGATTCCCATAATGTTTATGTTTTTTGTCTCACAACAATCTTTGCTCACGCACTGCGGCGATCAACGCTTCAGAATCAACCATTTCATAGTTCGTAGTGTCGCGTCTGGTCGCCCTCAAAACAAGTCCGCGTGACGTCGCGTCTCGCCGCAGACTGTCACATAGGCCGTAAGTAGGGTATGCCGTTGATTTGAATTCGTTGGTCGCGTTCACAGCGTCGCGTCGCGTTGTATTCGTCGCTTACGCAGGACACCGCGTTAGATAAGTGAGCCGCGCAACGCAATCGCTCATGTCCATCCAATCGTCGGCCATTTGTGCGCAATTTGTTGCCAAGTGACGCGCAACAAGTATTTATCATGTAGGGTTACCACACGACAGCAAGGATTCTGGGGATAAATGGATGAAGGAAGCTAAGAGGGGCCGTTCAAGTATTAAGTAAGTACTTAAGTATTTAGTAAGTCTTTGATTTTCTTGCAATTATTTTCTTTTTAAAAAATATGTGTATATTACCCACACATTGTCAATGCTTTTAAACGAAATGGATTCCTACTAAAAATTAATACGTTTATGTTCTATTATTTTTGAGAGCTTTGCTTACTTTTGTTGACAAGAGGAAGGGGGAATAAATTGCAGTAAAACTGCTTACGTAATTGTTGCACGGCCCCAGAACAGAAAAATAGAAAGTTCAGATTCAGGCTTTTACCCAAAAAAATTTAACAGTGTGGAATTAAAGTGGCTTGGAAGTGGAAAAAAATAATTAGTTGTTTTACCAGATAGATTTGTACATGACTGCTCTATTAATTAAGATGTAGGATGTTTTATAGTGTCCTGCGCGCAAAAAAGCACACGCCGTAGGTTGGATGTCCGGCATAACTGGAATACCGGGAAACCATACGAGCCTTATGACAATGTGTGTGTGAGAGGTCCGAGTCTCGTAGGCGACGTCCTTACGCTAGTCACGGGAAAACGCCCATTCCAGCCGAGCTACGCTCACTAAAACAGCCTGAGCTGAGCTGTAGAGGCCCTTATGGCCAACAGCGAGATTCCATTTAAAAATATGTTTCTTAATTGGCTAAGTGAAAAAAAATAGTACATAGAACGCGTTCTATGAATAATCAAATAACAGCAAAAACCAGATTAGTACGAAAATGTTAGTCGCCCTACTCGCACGCGCAGTTTCCTTGTTAGGCATCGCACTAAAGGAAGCTGTCTTATGTTAATGTGATGTGCATTCTTATATAGGCCGCTCAATCTTGTGATAATATTTCACTTTGATACTAATGTATGGAAATGGTAAACGTAGATATGGTATTTAAATGCTCAAGCGCTTACGATACGGCACTGTACTGATTAGGAAAGCGAGTAGAAGAACTAGTACTGTTAAATACTTTACGCCCTTATAAAAATACACCGTTTTAACCCGTCTCTTTTTATCTCAGCGTGAATACAGTTTGACAGAAAGAGATGAAAGAGTAGGTACTTCTGTTAAAAGTGCAATAAAACTGAAATATGGTTTTGAGTTGTATTACTGTGAAAACCGCCTAAAGTGAGATTGAGAGGGCATCATCATGTAACACTGGAAGATTGAAAAATACTTCTTCGGTTCCCAATTAATCGAACGCAGGTCAAAATAGTTCCTAAGCAGATGCAATGGTATAAATAAATTAATGTTCTTTAAATTCCCAATTTTCAACTGTTTTAAGAACATGGATTCGACGACAAAACCACGGCACTGTAACGAGGTCATAGTGCTAACCCATGGAAAACAAATAGAAGAAGAGAAGAAGGCAAGAAGAGAACATAATCCTTTTTTAATTTGGAAGACGGGGGCCCCGTCTATTATGTAAAAAGGCAAGAAGACAGACAGTATAAGAGATGGGAAGATGAAATAAAACTGGTTGCAGGCAAGGTTTGGTCAAAAGTTTGGCGAGTAAAGGCAGAATGGAAGGGGTTGGAAAAGGCCTGTGTCATCAGTAAATAGACTTTTGTTTTAAATTAATTCTGCGTAAGAAAGAGGATATTTTTGAAGTTATACTTCTTTAGGCGCGTTATGTGAAATTGGTGAGAGTGAAATTTTACGATGCGCGCGCACCGTGACACAAAATTAACAGAATGAAGTTGCCCACGGAAGATGCTGCGGAATTGGACATAATTTAAAAACAACATTCGAATAATAATATAATTTATGTTACACTTAATGTAAGAGAATAATAATATTTATTTATTTATTTAGTTTTTCAAATGTAAACTAAACTATATTGACTATAATGACTCCTTTTCCAGTCTTTGATTATTTAATTGTAATTAATTATTTGCATGCAATCAAAAACTATTTTTAATAGTACCAAAGAAGTATAAACTTCTTACGCGCGTACATAAGTACACGCACCCTTTTTTTTATTTATTTGATACGAAACCTATAAACGGATTCCTAATTATCTCGTATTAAATTATTCAATGTACGTAAACTTAGTCTATTAGTATTTTTAATCGGTTCTGACAATTAGGATTGTATCCGATTTTGATAATCAAATCATCCTTACAACTTAATTACTATTGATGAAAATATTGATATATATTTTTCAACAATCTTCCTACTACCGTAACTTTGTGTAACACGCTCATGAGGTTTAGGTTTCTATTCAGTTTAAGTTATTTTATATTTTGAGGTTGCTTGTTTATTTTTTCCCTTGCTAGCTTGCTTTTGTTCTAATATAATAGATGCATATGTGTGTATAATTTGTGATGTCATATCTTCTCGTATTATTTTATGCATACACATTGTTTTAGAACTTATAAATAAAAAATACTACTCGTATTTTATACGCGTCGTAGTACCATTGCGTACTAAACATAATATGATAGCTAATTTTGTTAATCACTGTCAAGTTTCCGTAGTGTAGCGGTTATCACGTGTGCTTCACACGCACAAGGCCCCCGGTTCGATCCCGGGCGGAAACAGTACATTTTTACAGCAAATGTTGTGTTATGCTAGTAGTGTTTTTATTTATTATAATATCACTATTCGACTTCAAAATATTAATGATGTCTTTTTTACTTTGCTTTGTAACTTTTTTACTTTCCTTGTGTGTTCAGTTATTCTATACCGCGATGATAACCGCAAATACGGAAATTGCATTCAAAAACGTCGGGACCGCTATCGATATCGCGGTAGTTGAAGAATTTTCATGAGAGCTTTATGCTAATAGAAATTCGGCACAACAATCAAGTTAATACAATTATTAATATAAAGCTAAATTATTAATTAGATTAATGTTAAAATATTTAAATTAATTAATGCAGAAATTGCACGGTCTTATCGTGCATTTGTTTTATTAAGGTTTTTTGGGTGATCAGTAACCTTTAACCATTTAATAAGTCAGCCGAGAAATGTCATTACAGATTGGCCACGTCTTTGTGAATATATCCCAGATGTTAAAGGTCAGCAACGCACTTCTGAACCTTTCCTTCGCTATAGGTGTTCAATAAATTTTTAATTATTAATTCGATACTATCGTTCTGGCTTAGTCTGTGAGGATTTTATGAATAAAAATAAATATAGAACGATCCCGGTACTATTTTTTATAGAATTCAAAGCAAAATGTAATGAAGGATGTTTAACACACAGAAGGTCGATAATAGCGAGCAATTAAATCGCCTTTGGGCGATTATATTGATTAATCAATAAGCAACTTAGTTGCATAAAGCATTGCTCTCACTACGATACAAAAATTGTGACGTGAAACAACGAAATTATTTTGTACGAGTAATATCAATAATAACAAAAATATAAAAACAGTGTTGGCCTAGTGGCTTCAGCGTGCGACATTCATCACTGTGGTCGTAGGTTCGATCCACGGCTGTGCACCAATGTACTTTATTTCTATGTGGGCATTTAACATTCGCTAACTTTAACAAACCGGATTGCCTTAGACCCAAAAAGTCGACGGCGTGTGTCAGGTACTTGCCTATTCGATTGACAAATGATCATGAAAGAGATACAGAAATCTTAGGCCCAGACCTAAGAAGGTTGTAGCGCCACAGATTTTTTTTAATATGAATAATAGAACAGATTAACAGCAACTAAATATGGTACAATGAAAAAATTATAATATTACTTTTATTGATGATTTATTTTCATTTATTATTTTTGCTATACTTTTACTAAACAAAAAGAATTTTAATTTAGTAAAACGGTGTGTTAGGTTTTGTATGAATGGGTTTTAAGTTTTAATTAGGAACGGTTTTAATTTAAAGTTTTATTTAAAGACATTTTCAAATTTCGCTAAGAATGTACACAATAATAGATTTTATAACCTGTGAACGGTTACCTTTATCGCGGTGTCTCGAGAAATGAGAAACAAAGTATTTAACATGAAAGTCTGATTGTGTTTTTTGCTAGATGTTTCTAGAAATGTTTTCCAATATACTTTAAAGCTTTATAAATTACATGCGATGGTTGTAGCGCCACTGGATTATATCTTTATAAATAAAAATGATGACGGCTGAATTCGAGTTATTATTTTTTAATTTATTCCTTGAACGCTAAAATTTTTTAGGAGAGAAAAATTGGAAAAATTAAAATAGTTTTTATTCCGTAAGGGCCTCATAGCCTAGCGGTATTATTAAGTGCCCGTTAGGTGAGGTATCAGGTTCGCTTCCCGGTCGGAGCTCAACGATATTTCTTTTTATTTGTGTTCTGCTTTTGAGAGGGTTGTGCGGTATCTGGCGAGTCCTTAACCGTACATGGAGGGCACGGTCGAATTTCTAAGGCAAGCAGTGAGTATGCTACCTAAGAAAATAGACTGTGAGGTTTAGGATGTCTGTAACAGTATAGGCCGAGGATGGTAATTGCAAGTCCTTGGCAATTCAACATTCTTTTAATTTCCCAGAGAATTTTCGGGAAATTCGCGGGAAGATTTTTTTTTATGTAATAGGAGGCAAACGGGCAGGAGGCTCATCTGTTGTTAAGTGATAGCGCCTATGGACATTCACATTGCCAGAAGGCTCGAAAGTGCGTTGCCGGCCTTTTAAGAAGTGGTACACTCATTCCTTGAAGGAAGATATGTAACTACATTACATACATTATATATTTTCCTAAGTTAGTTAGTTATCAATAATATTCGATGACCAATCACTAATAAATGTGGTACGATTGTGGCTCATAATTTTCTATTAAGACCCATTTTGTAGTTTCGCCCGAGTATAAGGTAATATTAATTTAACTCTAAGTAATATCTCTCACAAAAGATCTGAGGTTATCGTACACTTTCGTAAGCCATACGACAGATAAGGACGGCGATATTTTAGTACTCATAAAACCCTAATTGACGTTTCCAAGTGTTGCCATAAAGAACGTTTGTTCACCCACTAATTGAATTTAGATTTCGCGTTATATTTAAGTGCGGGATTGAGATATACCTAGCTCATAATGTAGATACAAATCTATACTATTCCAAAAGTTTATAATGACCAGTCCCACCTTTGAAGGCCTATGACACTGGTGCCTGACATGTCAAAACCTTCGTAATGAATCAGTCTAGGTATGGGTAAAAAAAGAAATAAATTTCGTGAAGAGTTTTTGAGTTAACGAGACAGTCATTTTTAAGGAAGTGATTGTAATTCGATCGTTTTTCCACAAGTAAAAATATTCTCATCATCTTCAATACAGCCATTTGTGCCTTACCCTCCTCAAGTACTTCACCATCTTATTTCGTGCTTCTTGCGTCCAACTTCGAACACCTATTGTATCGAGGTCCTTGACAACATTTTTTTTATGTAATAGGAGGCAAACGGGTTGGAGGCTCATCTGATGTTAAGTGATACCGACGCCCATATTCACATTGCATGAAGGCTCGAAAGTGCGTTGCCGGTTTTTAAGAATTGATAAGCTCTTTTCTTGAATATATATACTAGCTGACCCGGTAAAAGTATATTTCTAGGAAACATTTTTTAGTTCAAAAAAAAATAACTATCTACTAACTATAATAAAAAATATGTGTTAATAGTAGAGGGGTGAAAATTAAGGGTTGTATGTATTTTTGTATGTATCATAAAAAAATAAAATTGTCTAAAAAATTAATCCTTATTATTTAGGGGTTTGAAAGATAGATTTCAATTCTCAGACTTACTGAATATGCAAAAATTTCATAAGAATCGGTCGAGCCGCTCGGAGGAGTATGGGAACGAACATAGTGAACAAAGATATATCAGCTTCTATATATATATATCCCTACATGCTCTTCATACCAACAGCAATATATTCTAAAAAATACTTTTGAACTATACCACATACATAAACATAAATTTAAACGTTTTTAGTATTGAATTAGCAAAGCACAACTTCTATGGACGCCTATTGCATACAAATTTAATACCTTTAACCGAATGTAACGACTGTTTTACCTTTAACGACCTACAATGGGGAAACTATGGACAAATTGAATTTTCTTAGTACTTTACCAACAATGTCGGTAGAAGGGCGAGGGTCATTCTGCATTTGTTTATCTTGCCTATGGCCTGGTGGTACTGTCCGACAGCAGTCAAAGAACCTTTAAATATGGGGCTACATTTCACACGCAAGTATCTGCCACACTTTGCGTTAGTAAGAATAACTGAGCGTTTTAAGGCAATTTTGCCGCGCCATTATGTGGAACCAGCTGCTCACTGGCTGCCAGCAAGCTAAGAGCGTACCAATTCTTGAAAGGCCGGCAACGCACTTGCGTGCCTTCTGGCAATGTGATAGTCCATGGGCGGTGATATCACTTAACATCAGATAAGCCTCCTGCCCGATTGTCTCATATTACCTAAAAAAAAAAAAATCCAATCATTACAAAAGTAGAATATACAGCTGAGATTTATTAAGTTCATTTCTTTTTCTTTTTATCCTAGCAACTTTCAGCACCGTCTATTGGAACCCCTTCACGGGTAAAGGCTTATCCAGCTTTTTCCAACTATCGCTGTCCATGGCTTTCTTTCTCCATTCGCTTTCTGCTGCCACTTCTATTTCTTCTATCCACCTTACTTTGAGGCGCCTTCTTCTCCTTCTTCCCTTTCGCCCTTTCCATATAGTAATACGTTCACTTGAAGTCTTTTTGAAACAAAAATGTGTTGAAGTTACTTTATGATTTTTTGATTAAAAAAGGATTTAAGTGTGATATTTGACAAAGTCGTTGGTATAGGCAGTTAACACAGTGGTTTGAAATTTGACACTTCAGTAACTATGGTAACTTTACTGTGCGTAGGCGCATAACATGTGCCAAAGATATGTGAAAATACTTTTAAAGGACGCTTATTATTATCAATGTTAATGTTTTTTACATTTTGCTTATTAATAATATTACTCTAATTCTAAATTCGGTAAAAGTATATATTAATAGAAACATTAAAATACATTTTAGAATTGTTAACAACTAATAGTGTTTGCAAATTATTATTTCATTTTGTTTACCAAATTTTTTCTCACGTGTCTTTCAATTGCCTGCAACCAAAATATACTCATAAACTACTTTTATAAACAAAACACAATAAAGATTTGTGAATTCGCAGACAGATCAACAACAGACCAGCCTTTCGATTCTGTAACTCACTTTTCGAACTATAACAGCGGTTTTCGCAGCGGCGGTCGCGCTCAAATCAGTCGTGAAGCAGTCATTTTACGAAAAGTGAGTTACAGAATCGCAAGACAGAGCTAATTGGTTAGTAGTCCAAAAAAATGGCTGTCATGGACACATACGCTTAAGTAATGATAGATTTTGACGACAGCTGAAGATTAAAACTCAAACGAATATCTTAACTTCCCCGATTTAAAAGTTACACACAGCAAATCTCGATTCGCAGCAAAATAACATCAAAATGGCGGCGCTTCCCCCTCCACCGCGCGTTGAGTCACTGTTCTCGTAATGAATTATTTGATTCTTTAATTTTAGCAGTGGTGTAATTAAGTTATAGAAAATAAATTCGAAACTACAACGCAGAACAACTTTTTCATTAGGTTTTTTGGATGCCAATTTAAAGAAGTGTTCACGTCGAAAGTGAATAAAATAAGTGACTGTTATTGTTCATCCAAATAATTTCTCATTTGGACAAATAATAAATTTTCTAACAAACTTGTCTTGCACAAATTTATAATAAAAACCTATATTTGTTGTAATACATTTGATCAATTGAATCATTCACAAAGACTGGTGGTACAAATTAAATTGTAATAATGTTGTTTTTAATCAAAAATGTCTTTACCGGAATCTCCTAGTCTACTACTATCTTTGGGTGCAATTAGCTGTGAATTTTAGGATAAGAAACATAACGAAAGGCAACCTCTGTGATATTTTATTTTATAGTATATAAAAAAATCGGGCAGGAGGCTCACCTATTAAGTGATAGGAGCCCAGAGAGAGAGAGAGAGAGAGAAAATTTGTACGCTTTTTTATTGAAAGACCCTAAGTTCCTTCCTAACCAATTCGTGCTTTGGAAATACTTCAGTGGGAAGTTTCTACATAGTGATAGTGCTTGGCAAAAATGTCCTAAAAACTCTGTTGTGGAACGACAGACGTCATGGTGATACGGGTGGAGTTCCATATTCTGCCTCGACGTCCGATGGTGAAACTCAGCTGCATGTATTAATATGAACATCTCTGAACACTCGTAGTAAATGTGGTAGAATATTTATTACACCATCTTGCTATATTCTAAGTGACACGTTGTTTAACGCTTAACAAATACAGCCTTAATAAGGCAAAGATGTTGCTAAAGACGAACTTAAATGGACCATTAATTCAATTACTGTCTAAATGTATCACACATAAATCTTTCCTATACAATATTAATACCAAGTTAATCTAATTGGTACAACGCGATGTGACTTCAAAATCTAATAATTTAGTACAATTTAAAAGAGATGTTTAAATATTATAACAGACTACTGGAGATATTTTATTTTTATTTTCATCCTGTTATTTGCTGTGCTATTCTAATGTGTGATGATGCATATCGCTGCTTTTATAAAAAAAACATTAATTACATTATTGTCTAAAAAATCAATTAGTGGCGCTATCTTTTTAGGGTTGGGCCTCAGATTTCTGTACCTCTCTGTAATATTTTGGTCATCTTATACGCAAGTAGGTGATCGACCTCCTGTGCCTGACACACGCCGTCGACTTTTTGGGTCTAAGGCAAGCTTTTTTCCTCACGATGTTTTCCTTCACCGTTCGAGTACCACTATGCCAACAATGCTCATATTTTATTATTATTTAATACCAATGATATAAAATAATTAATAAAAATAACGCCTTTAGGCACCTATGTCGATCTCTAGAAATAAATAAATATGACGGGACGTGTTTGTTGTAAGTTGGTTGGAAGGATTTTGATTTTGAGATAGAGATAAATGAAGACAGTTGGAGGAGAGATATGTATAAGAGGTCCTTTAAGAGTGTGTGTACCTTTTGTCCACATGAATGAATATTTCATGGAATATTGGCTTAATTATTATTATTATATCTGAGGATACTCAGATCGTGATCGTGATAACGATGCGTTGAACTTAAAATAGCGCATTGCTTAGAAAGCCTCTTAGCATAGGCATAGACAATTTATTAGTCTTTTGCGTTTGTAATATATGTAAACGGGTAGGAGGCTCACCTCATGTTAAGTGATATGGACCCTCAATGCCAAAGGACTCGAGAGTGCGTAGCCGGCCTTTTAATAATTGGTTCGCTCTTTTCTCGAAGGACCCTAAGTCGCATTGGTTCGGAAATACTTCACCCTCTTAAATGTAGTTCAGTATAAACTAGATAATGATAATACCCATAATATATTTACTATATGTATTAGCAAACATAAATCAAACATAGTATATTGGAACATAGTATAGCATATGTTACCGAGTGGACAAGGTCCAAAAAGCTGTCTAGTGAAAACCCTTTTATTAATTCAATTAAATTTCCCATCCATTTTATCTGGCCTTTAATTTATAGATCCAAAGAAGTCCACGAATGTTGTAAGGTGAGAAAACGTAATTTTAATTAAGAATTATCATTCGTAATTAACACAACGCGACCATTGAGGTAAATATCACCCATTAGAAAGAATAATCGATTAAAATAATTAATCGAACATGTCATTGAGCTATCGGCTTGTCTATTCGAATTGAAGGATGTCACCGTTGTCCATAAAGATGGGTAGATTGAAATCCGGCTGGGTTGTTAAATTAACTTAAAAGTATTGACAAACTACAAATTATGAATTTGTATTTTTTTTATATAGAATGGGGGGCAAACGGGCAGGAGGCTCACCTGATGTTAAGTGATACCTCCGCCCCTGGACACTCTCAATGCCAGAGGGCTCGCAAGTGCGTTACCGGCCTTTTAAGAATTGGTACACTATTTTCCCTTAGTCGAATTGGTTCGGAAATACTTCAGTGGGCAGCTGGTTCCATATAGCGGTGGTGCGCGGAAAAAAAGCTGCAGGTATTAATCTGAAGATGCCACATCCCACATCTCTACGCAACACCAAAGGATCAAGGCACTCGGAGAGGGATTGGTCGTCAACGATTATTTAAAAATAATCCAACGATTCCATAACAAAGTGCTCATGGGAATAGTCAATGCTCTCTGGTACATTCGCAATGACGACCTCCATCGGGACCTTAATGTTGAGGACGTCACCAAAATATTCATAAATATTGCTGAAGCCCGCGAACAAAGGCCCCACCAACACGTGAATATCGAGGCTATACAACTTCTTGATACCATGGGCCTAGTGAGAAGACTGAAAAGAACATAACCATTCGAATTATTGTGAGGGAACGTTAATCTTAAGTGCTGAACAGTGGTAAGTGGATAAAAATAGTACACAAAAACTGTCTTTAGAGTTATTTGACACTTTCTTATGTCAAATATACTTTTTAGTAAATTAGGTTAGTTTTAAATGACTTATTAGTCTTAGATGTCTTTGTGCAGAGACAATTAATAAAAAAAATATTTGTTTTATTTGCTACTTAATTATATCCATTATAGTTTTTTTATCCGCCGCCCACAGACACTCATTGCCAGAAGGCTCGCAAGTGCGTTGCCGACCTTTTAAGAATTGTTTAGAATTCGCTTTCAGCTAGTTTAAAGTATTATGTATTTCGGCAAATATTTTATTCCTCATTAAATTTTCAAGCTTTTGTAACGCAAAATTAATCGGATGATTACCGCCTGACCTACTTTCTGGATCGTAAATCAGCGATCCGAAAAATCAAAGAACTAATTACCCATAATGAAATATAAATTTTGCTATTAATAACTGGATAAACAATGATTTGCCGAATTCGCCGAACGGGCGGCGACTAGATCATCAATCGTCATGGTTCAATTTGGGACCGAGAAATGGCGTTTTAACGGTTTTTATTTATTAAAAAAAAACACAAGGTGGGTAGACACCTGCTTTTTATTCTATTGTATGGTTATTCACAAATTTATTGTAACAGGTGTTCTAATAAACGTAATGATATTTTATTTATATGTAAGGTTGATTAATTATATTTTTGTATTACCATGAAATATTTATATACACTTGAACAGTGTAGAGTTCAAATTCAAAAATAGAATAAGATTTGCCATGTTAAAAATCATACCAAATGTCAAAGCATAAGTTTATAGTCTATATTTATAAAAATGAATTGCTGTTTGTTTGTCTGGCTAAAACTCGAGAGTGGTTGAACCGATTTGGCTTATTATGATCTTGAAATATTTGTGGAAGTCTAGGGAAGGCTTGAACGGTGGGAAACATAAATAATAAGTAAAGTAAAATACTAAAACCGACAATTAAATTTTCCAATAAAAACTGTTCCTAGGTGGGAAATAGTTGATGTTTTTATTTTGTATTAAGTTTTGACACAAATATATGTAGGTGATAAACGTATCTAGTATAATAATATACAAGGTATATAGGTATATTTAGATATGAAGAGGTGACTTGGATGTTGTGTAATAATTACACGGGTCAATACAAAATTTGATTTTGATTTTTAGTCATAACGTTTCGATATATTAGACGAAAAAAATGACATGAAAAAGTTTGCTTTTGTATTTAGTAGACTTTAAGAACGATATTTTTCAAAAATCTGTGGGTTTTATATTGAAGATTGATTAATACATTTAATTCAATTATATTTTAAAAGTAAAAAAACTTCAAAATAACTTACAAAAAAGTGGAAAATGAAAACCACGCTTTTACTTTCATTTTATCTCACGATGTTTTCTTTAACTGTTCGAGCGAATGTTGAATGACCTAAAAAGAAACTCCATTGGTGCACAGCCGAAAATCGAACCTACGACCTCAGTGATGAGAGTCGCACGCTGAAGCCACTAGGCCAACACTGCTCTAGTTAGTAACTTTAAACGTTTTAAAATAAGTTTTTAAGTGTCAGAAATGGGAATGCAGAAAGCTTATCCGTATGTTTATTTATTGAACCACATCATATTATATAATGCATTTTCTACAGTATATGTTACAAGCTATTCTAAAATATGTGACAATTATATTACCTTCACTCCAGGTCATTCCAGCTTCATTCGCCGCTGATACTGCAAATAAATGGACATTACAATTTATATCACTTCAGATATATCTTCTTCAGTATTTATTTCCTTTATTTCAGTATATAATTTTATGTTTAATTAAATCAAGAAGTCTAAGTTAATATATTTATGATGCTCTCTGTACAACCGTCGAGAGGACTCACACAGTTTGATTACAACAGTAAGATTTTTGTCAAAATAATGATAGGGCCACTGCCCTTTCATTATTTCATCTCTTTGTTTGCGTGAAAGACAGTCCCTTGTGCAGAGGCTGTTTCACCGCAGAGGTATCAGACCCCCACGTAGACCAGGACTGCGTGGCTGCGGCTTCCCAACGAACAGAAATGCTCGGAGTGTGGTCACTCCGTGAAGCCAGCGAACCCCAGGTAACTTCTGAGCTTCTGGAAGGAGCTAGGCTAGCTTTATTAGCCAGCACTTGACGACGGACCAAATAAGCGACTTAGGAACTGAGTGCACACGACATTTATACAGCACTAAGTAATAAATTGTTTATCTTTCATTCGTTATATAGAAATCCATTATAACGGCGAGTTTTATGGCTGACAATAAATTATAGATTTGTGTGTTGATTTGTGTGTCATTCACTATCACTTCTATTTATTATTCATTGTTGTTGTTTCTTTGTATTCTTTTTTGTGTTGTAATTTGTAATTGGTGTATTTTATCTAATAAGTCTTCTGTTTCTTGCCTCCTGTTGTACTTTTTTCTATTGTAATATACAATTAATAAGCATAATGTACTAATATATTTTCTCATGTACGTTTCTATCACATTTTACGCATCATTCCCTTAGCTTACGAGGTCAAGCCGTAATAATAAGAATGAGTTCAGTAACTTAAAGTAAGAATAGTTACTATGGGGTAACTTTATAGTCTATGGTGATGTGTGAAATACATAAAACAATCACATTTCTGCATACCACTACATAAATAAATATATTTTTTTGTTAACTTAAATGACTTAGATTTCTTTTCAAGTGAAGAGCGTATCTTAAAGGCCCGCTACGCACATGCAAACCCAGGCACAGGTGTCTAAGTATCCCTGCTCGTTTGCGCCCTAAATAATAAAACATTATATTTGTTTCAAGCCTCACTTTGATGAATGAAGCAACTGCTGCATCCATACTGTGCTTATGAACAGGATTCATGTGCTGTCAGGTTCCCTAGAACATAAAGCCTTCCAGCCCTGCTTGGGCTATGTAATTGCTATGTAATTCCTCACCTTTGGCACCAGTAGCCATAAATACTAGATGGGACAAGGTGCGGACATAACCCGTGATTTGTTATGCGCTAAGTTCGAGTACGAATAATCGAAATTTTACTTGTCTACGAACAATAATAGTTTTGATGCTAATCTTTGAAGTTAAAGTCAAAGTCAAAGTCAAAATAATGTATTCATTTAGGTAACATAATGTACACTTATAAACGATGGTAAAGAAAATACATATAAAATGCTAAATGCTAAATACATTTACATTGCTCAAATCAAGGGCGTAGAATGGACGAGAAGAACTGGCAATAAACTCTCCACCACTCTTTTGCACTCTTTTGTTTCATTGATTATTTTTGTTTACACTCAGTTGCGTGACCCAAGTTATTCTAGGGCTCAAAACATGCCACTCAGAAAGCCCGCTAGCTTCTTTAAAGATCCCGGAGCACCTACAAGAGTAGTTCCTCCAAGTTACTGAAGAAGAAGAACTTATTTTTACTATAACCGCTTGACCTCTTAAGCTAAGACACGTATGTGTTTGCATAATCAAGATGATTTTATTCATAATATAATAATAATAAGTCTTTATTTATCCACATCTAATTTACATATACAAAAAGAAAATATATTAACCAACTCTGGGAGGTGGGTCGAGTCGCACATACCTGTGCTACTTTCGAGGGCAGAAATTGCGCATAAGCATTTCTTATATAGAAAAGGGCCGGCCGACGAACACCTAGCTCTGGGTGAAAATACCTATTTGTCTATTTAAAACAAGTGTTATTAGGAGTAGTCTGTAAAAAAAGCATTAATTCATTATTAAACATATTGATTTTTGTACGTCAGTCACTTGACACCACAGATTAGTCGAAATGACGATGACGTAGCATTATTGTTTTCATATGTCTGAATGACATTTAACACATTAAAAACTTGACTTTTGTTGACGTGGTATGTCAGCGACTGGTGCGTGGTTTGACAAGATGGCGATCTTGCATAATTACATTATTACAGAAAAAGTATAAAACTTTGAAGGTTCTATTTGTGAAAAATCTAAAATGGTGTTTAAAATCTTGTCCACTTATACCACTTTATAACTAGCTGTTCTAACAACAGAACACAAAATCAAATAGCTAAGGATCTCCTTCGACTTCTTCGCGATTATAACGGATTAAACAGTACTTAGCTGGATCTGGTAGTGAGCTGATCAATTTAAAAAAAGCATTTATATGTGCCTATCTCGTACCTAATTCGCTATTTTGCTGGTATTTTTTTTTCTGCTAAACAAAAATTGATGGTCTTTATTATTATTTTGTAAGATTTATGTTGAGCAAAACTGTCATATATTTTAGATAAAAAAGCTTGTACCGTAGTTATTTTATTATGTATGAAACTTGAATAAATAAGTAGCTTTATATTATACATATATAGTTGTATTTAAACTTTCTACGCGGTAATCTGATAGCTTGACTTCTAAACATACAGGTTGTGATTTATGTTACGGCTATTCGAATATATTACGACGATATTATCTTTTTCTGGTCTAGGTTTTATGAGCAATAAATAGACGACAATTTTATAGAATTTGTTACATACCGAGACTCTATGACTGTCAATAGCGACCAAAATGTTTTTGTATGCACCTTCGATAGTTATCATATCTCTAATTAATTGGTATGAAGCTGTACATAAACCTCAATATTAAGTCGGAATTTCAGTCACTATAGTGCCAGCTCAGTGGTGCCCCCATTTTTTTTTTCAAAAACAATCTTCCTTGGTTGGAAAATCATTAGTAACTCTGATATATGAGAACAAAATATGGAAACGGTTAAATCAACCGGGAACTTTTTGGGAACAAAAACGACAATATGTAACTTACATACATATTTCATTATTATACTATTTAAAAATAAACTTCATACATCCATCTCTCAGTGTTAGAAGACTTGACGCAAACATGTGTTGTTGCGAAAAGCAAAACCATCCGCGGAACTAGTGATTGATGGATTCGTGAGGTCCACTAAAACAGGTCATAATAACGAAATCTAAAATAATTATATCATATAAATCCAAACTCAAACTCAAAATATCTTTATTCATATAGGTAAAAACACTTATGAACGTCAAAAATGAATTTAAGTTAATTGTAAATTTACATTTACTACCAGTTCGCAAGTACCTATACCACGTTATCACCTACTTCCATATGACAAAACAATTAAAACACGTTGGAAATACGAATCAAAATTCTATTAAGGAATGAAATGAACAAAAAATACTACACGATTTAAGATTATTACAATACTTGCCATTACCAATAGAACTAACAGTAATTTCTGATAGCATTCATACTTAAATTACTAGAGGAGCGTATGGCACCTTATGGTTGAGTTCAACAGGTCTGCATCTTTATTGGTATCGGGTAAGTGCTAATTTCAAAACTGTGAATAAATCATATATAATTCCGTCGTGGCTTGGTTTAGAAATCGTATTCATTTAAAAGTAAGAAATGTTTTATTTATTAACACTTCCTTGTATACAGAAATAAAGTACAATTATAATAAAATTAGATGAGTTGCAAAACTACACAAGACAGGTATAGTTATTAGACAATACGAATGAAAAAAAAAAAGAGTGGCGGAGAGTTTAATGCCAGTTCTTCTCTATCGTTCTACACCCTTGATTTGAAGAACTGGCAGTAAATGTAAAATTAGAAGCATTAAATGTATATGTATTTCTTTTTTCACGTTCATAAGTGTAGATTATTTTTTCTTTAGATTTTACTTTAATTTATTTTAGTTATAGTTGCGTGTTATTTAGAGTTTTTTTTGTTAATTATTAATGCATTTCTTGTACTATACCCTCTGTAAGTGTTTCTTTTTTAATGTTCCACGTTAGGGTTGCCTGGAAGAAATCGCTTGTAACCTGCTTTTTTATTTTTTTTATGTGTATGTTTTTGAATAAGCTTAGAAAGTATAAATAAATAAAAATAAATTGTGTTACCTATATGAATAAATGAGTTCTGACTTTTGACTGAATGATCTGATCTGAATCGAAAAAGCAAAGCAATTAAAACATATAAACAGTGAAAGGGACAATAATAACAAAGGACTTGAAAAATATGTTCAAGTGCAAGTACAGTGTAAAATGTATGTATAAGATACTATTCATAGAATTAATCCTTTCATAACAGCTGTGTTAAAAATTATGTATGTGTTTGCTTAATAATTCTCTAAGCAAGTGGATAACGAGAGCAGTGTTGGCCTAGTGGCTTCAGCATGCGACTCTCAGCCGTAAGGTCGTAGGTTCGATCCCCAATAGATTTTCTTTCTATGTGGGCATTTAACATTCGCTCGAACGGTGAAGGAAAACATCGTGAGGAAACTGGCTTGTCTTAGAACCAAAAAGTCGATGGCGTATGTCAGAAGACTTATCACCTACTTGCCTATTATATTGAAAAATTATCATGAAACAGATACAGAAATCTGAGGCCCAGACCTAAATAGGTCGTAGCGCTACATTTTATTTTTTTATAGATAATGAGCCTTACGTCCATTATTACGTTTGTTTCATTATTTAATTGTACATGATACAAGCCGAGATTCATTTGGCTCTCAAATCGCGCGACTACTGATTCAAAAGTATTCAAAGGTAAAATAATTTGGAGATTTTTCCGACACAAGCTAATTTGATTTCAGATGGAACAATTCACTTAACAATAAGGTTGCTTTATTTTTATTTTAAAGTGGACTATGTTAATATATTAATAGAAAGATAACTGGAAATGAATTCTAATGAAGGTTAATTACGTTGACCATTAAATCTAAAACTACCCTTCACTCAACAAGGCGAACTTGATAATTTAGTTAATTCACTTTTGACGTTTATTATAACTATAATTACCACACTATTAATTATAACTGGATTTTACCGGATTATTGCAATACTGGCGCCGTTTTACTGATAATACATGAGGTCTAATATGTGTGTTTGCCTTTTCAGCACATTAACTCAACCTTTTAAAATAAATCAGTGCCGCTACAACCTTTTTAGTTCTGGGCCAGATTTCTGTATCTGTTTTATGTCAATAGAAATAAAGTCCATTGATGAACAGCCGGGGATCGAATCTGTGACCTCAGGGATGAGAGTCGCATGCTGATGCCACTAGGCCAACACTTCTCTTAGGCAAAAATGTCTCTGAACTTTTTATGGGGTTATTTTTGTACCTAATATTCTTCTATCTCTTTCCACGATCTTTTGTTGATTTGTCAATACTTTAAAAACCATATATAATAATAAAAATAAATAAAAGCCTTTATTGCTATAATTACTTATACTAGTACATAAAAATGTGAAATACTAAAAAGTTTACATTAAAAATAAAAAATAAATACTAATAATTAATCGACAAGCTTGGTCTCTGTGACACAGCTTGTCCTTGGACATAGGCGTCCTCATCGGGCTTCCACTCTTCTGTTTCTAGCTTTACGTAGCCACATAGGGCCAGCTACTCTTCTCACATCATCTTCCCATCTCTTTTAAACCATATATATCTATGTCTATATATATATATACATAGATAGACAATAGGGGGGCAAACGAACTTGCGGGACGACCAAAAAGGGCAGTCTACGCAGCCCATAGACACCCATTTTTAGTGGATGCGTTGCCGGCCTTTGAGGGAGGAGTAGACTCGCTTTTTAAACATTTGGAGGTCGTATCTCTGAGGGAAGACCCCCCCGGGAGCCGATTCCACAGTTCGCTAGTTCGCAAAATAAAATTTATTTTCTTTTTTATAAAGGTTATGATTCAGTCTTGCTGAAATGCGTATATAAACCACTATATAAATGTCTAATTGTTTAGGTAAATAGCTAATCCCACTTGTCACTCAATGTTCACACTGGTACGCAACTTTCGAAAGTTGATAATAAAACACATCAATAACATACCTTTCACCCATAAAACTGTTTATAGCGGGTCAAAGGTGAAATTATTAGTTAATAATAGCCAACGCCTAATTACAGTTTATTAAGCGTTCAATAGATTTATATCAATTGTAAAACTTCAAAAGCTATTAATATCAGTATGTGATAGAACAAGATTGAAGGAGGCATGAAGGGTTTTGTGTAACCGAAGTAAATAAATCGTTTCAAGCGCTTTTTTGTGTATATTGTTACTTTTTTTCATAGAACAGTTTAAGAAATAATATGCTCTTTTCGTTAACGAATTTCTACGTATGTTAATATTTTTTTTTACTTTCACTTTAGAATATTTAATATGTACTAGCTGACCCGGCAAACACTTTTGTATAAATTATTTCCAGAGAATATTTTTGTAGTGGATTAGTCAGCGACTACGGATAGTTGAAGATTACAGTACCGATATCCCTTTAAAAAAATGAGAATTGTGGTAAAAGAGAAACAATCACCTTGTGGGGCCATTTAGGTAAGTGTCACCACAACTTTGGCCAAAAGTGGTCACCCTTCCCACATACCTAGCAAATTACCACTTAAAAAGTGTTCATTTGCGACCCTTTCTTCAGACCTACTCAGAGAAAAATATAAAAAATTGGTAAAGTGGTTTCGGAGAAGTTTGGTTAACAGTGTTTTAAACTAAAAGAGATATATGAAACAAGAGATATCAAAGTCAAAAATCATTTATTCACATAGGCATAACACAGTGTATACCTACTTATGGACGTCAAAAAAAAATTTGAAATGCTTCTAATTTTACATTTACTGCCAGTTCAGAAATCAAGACCGTAGAACGGAAGAGAAGAACTGGCAATAAACTCTCCGCCACTCTTATTAATCGCCAAGTTTTTTGTTTTACACGTTTGTAAGGAGCTGCAACCATTACACCATGTTCCACATGTACACATAGAGCTATACGAATTTTAATAATCAGTATTAGCAGTAACTCAGATAATAATTTAAATGTTAAGTCAAACTATTAATTATTGTTAGTCAATTGCCGACGCCTAAAGCGTTTGATATATTACATACAATTACAAGTTTGCATCACAACTAACTTTACCATACTCAACCGCTCTAAACCGCTTTTCACATGGAAAATTTTTATATATAAAATTTCTTCATCATTATACAATAATTTTGAAGTACGTAATTCAAAGATTGACTCTTACTTGGAATGGCATAGTGGGAAGTAAAAAGAAAGGATGGAAGTAACGTGAGAAGATAGAATTAAAGGGATAGCAGATAGAGAGGTAGATAGAGACGAATAGAAGAATTTGGAGTTGGGCTTCACTCCGCCGGAGGTCGTGTACTAATGATAAACATAATGACATGGGCTTATGTTATCCTGATTATTTAGTACTCGAATAATGGCTATTTCTTTTTTTACACAGATTTTTAGAGAACAGATAAATGTAAAAGTATTTTTTATAACTGAGTATAGTGAAGTAGCATTGCTGTCGTTTTGTGGAACTGAACGACCCTCTATTCACAGCTTCACTCGTCTTCTTTAAGGAATTTTCTTATTGGCTCCTACAACTGACTAACAACCAACTAATTTTAACATCAGTCAGTGATAAAACATTTCTTTGTCTGGATCAATTGGACTTAAAAACGACGAACAAATACTACTAGCAAAGTGTCATGCAAGCAGCTGCTGGAGAACATTCCTTCTACAAAGTAAGTGTAAGTAAACGTAAGAAATGGCTATAATGTAAATATAAATACTATTGTCTAAGGGAGCGTTCAAGTATTAATGCGTTCAAGTATCGCGTAATTCAATCCCCGCCCCGCATCGTAACGTTTTACAAAAGGACCCCCCCCCCCAAAATCCGTCACATGATACTTGAACGTAAGGAATGTACAAAGAGACCAGCGTGAAAGAATAATCTTTGATTTCGCTTTGATTAAAAAACAGTTACAAAAATCTGGCGACATTTTCGTTGTCACTAAGATACCACTATGGACCAATATATTAAGTGTTTTACGAACCGCTAACACTATAAACTGATAAGGGATATCACAATGGAACAATTTAAAACTTTACAACGACATAAATACTATTAAAGTGATTCGGTGTCATAAGGCTATAAGCGCCTACGTTAAAATTTTATGGGCCTATTGTCATGTCCAAATAAATCCTATAATCTCTAATCTAACTGTGGGTGGGAACATTCATTATGGTTTGAAAAAGTTGAACTTTTATAAAATCGTAATTTTGATATCAAATTGCCGGCTTAAGCTGTAAAATTTCAATAACAGTCTATATTTATTTCCAAAATATTCGACTAATAATTGGTCAGCCATGGGAAGCCGACACAGGCTAGTAAATTAAAATCTACTTGTATTTACGTCATGTGTCCTGCCCAGGGCAGGTATGGGCAGGACACATAACAAGAGTAAATGACGGAAGATGAAGCGAACACGTACTTCATTGGTATCCCAGAGACGGCCGAAGGAACAGAGGTCATCCCGTTATGAGATGGAGAGATGAGATACATGACATGGCCGGCAACACCTGGACAAGGGACGCTCAGAACCAGATGGCAAAATATGGAGGAGGCCTTTACCCATAACCGGGTACCCAACTAAATAAACAATTAGTTGTGTAATATACTATTAAATATAATACTAACAATAAATTAAGAAAACTAAATACTAACACAGGTAATGTTATTAAGGTTGGCAATAAAAGGCTTTTGAATTTGAATTTCAATTTGTATTTACGTCTGTTTACCTGAGCTCTGACATTGACAGGGTTGTCACAACTATGACAATCTTGATCTTGATAAGTTCCTCACTGAGTTTTCAATCATTCCAATAGAGAAGTTAGATAACAATCTCATTATTTCAATTTTCTAAAACTCAGTTTTAAACGCCAATCAATGTCAAAAAGGTAGGAGAACATATCTAATATATAAATTCTCGTGTCACAGTTTCCGTTGCCATACTCCTCCGAAATGGCTTGACCGATTTTGATGAAATTTTTTGTGCTTATCCGGTATCTATAAGAATCAGCCAACATCTATTTTTCATCCCCCTAAATGTTAGGGGTAGTCCACCCCTATTTTTTTTTTTTTTTTTAGACAAAACTTTTAATTTCTACATACAACCCCTAATTTTCACTCCTCTACGATCAACCCCTATTTTTTATTATGAATGATATGACATAGCAAAACGATGTTTGCCGGATCAGCTAGTAATATCTAAAAAGTAAGATAAAAAACTAAATATAAGGAGATTTTGACGAAGAATAATATAATAAAACTTTTAAAATAATACAGAAAATAACAGAGAGAACTTTATAACATAGACGACGCCAACATCGTTCAATTCATTAAATGCAACAGGCTCGAGTGATGTGCACAGAGAGACATAGACCTCCAAGGTCCTTACTGGACCCATAACCTGGTGCCAAGAGAAAACGCGATATACCGAGGCTACGTTAGTGGGATGAAGTTGTCAAGGATCTCGAAACAATAGGTGTTCCAAGTTGGACGCAAAAAGCACGAAATAGATTGCAATGATGCTGTATAGCTATTGATGATGATGAAAAAATATAATATCACGTGACCGAATTAATCAGAGGCATACGATATTAACAGGAAAAGCTTATGGATGAATTATCCAATTCCAATTCATTAGTTAGCACATAATATAATAAATAGTTTCGATGATTTGAAATCGAATTATAAATTTGAGTAAGCATGAATGCGACAAGGTTGACTGCTATTGTCTCAGAGATCAATAGATAACATTCTCTCTTTACGCCTAAGATCTCTATCAGTTTGATATCAAATAGCGAGCCAATTCGACAATTCTGCCACATCAGACGAAAAGCGTTTTATCTACGACAATAATAATATTATAATAATAATAAAAGTATATACATATAAAGGTTAGATTTGTTATATACATTTTGTTTCTTCTTATCCTAATAACCTAGCTTCCTTCAGAACCCCTTCACGACCTCCTCCAACTTTTTTCCAAATATGGTCCATGGCTGTCTCCTTTCGCTTCCTGCTAACGCTTCTATTTTGTTCTATCCACCTTTTTGTGGGGCGCCCTCTTCTCCATCGTCCCCTTCATCCTTTACAGGTACAATCTAGCGTCAACTTTATTATAAAAAGCATGTTAACTTCTAAACGGCTGAATAGAATTTAATGAAATTTTTGTGTATTCAAGTGGAGTCGAGAATTATTTAAATTATTAGATATTTGCTGAAGTGAAAACTTCTTTAGCGGCGTTGTACACTTTTTTTGTTGTACATGTGACCTGATCGAAAATTCTTAAGACGGATGGAGAGTAGACAGCTCGCGCAGCGTATTTAATGTAATTTATATTGTCATGTTTGTGTGTGCGCAATAAATAAATATTGTATTCTACCACATAAATGATAGTACTTTTATACTGATAATAATAAAAGCAATTCGTGCAAAATTATTCCAAATTTATACCATTCAAAATATCAAAAATGCACAACGCTAATATTCAAGTTTTCACTTCTGCTGGAGTGCAACCCGTCGTTTTTTTTTTATGTTAGACGTGTGTACAGGATAACGTCTAAAGTCAAAGTCTAATCATTTATTCCAATTAGACCACCTAAAATGGCACTTTTGAATGTCAAATAAAATATTAAGATGATTCTAGTTGCCCCTTGCAAAATATAGATTCGTGTGGAGAAGAATGGGCAAGAAACTCCACACTTACTCTTTTAAAATAGGTTTAACATTATTTTGTATACATTAGTTAAATAATTATGTGACGACAATGTACTCCTAGAATAAAACTACTATACTAAAATAGGCACAAAGTATTACTTACAAATTAAGTAATGCAGCGGGTAGATCAATTATTGTATTGTTAGTATACATGTTCCAATATTATACATAAAAGAGTAATAAAAAAACGACCTACCCGCTAGTTGAATATATTTTTTAATATCAGAACATGTGTTGATGCTCTTACTACTAGGTGGGACAAGTCACACTTGTATTGTTTATCATCTCATTGATATCGTTATCAGCGATAACTGGCTTTATTTAAGGCTTTTATTCAGCCATTGTTCTGTAATTGGACAAGCTGCGATTGAATGACTTAATTTATTGAGTTTTTTTTGTACGTACACTTACTACGCATTATCGTGATTGTACTTTAAATTATTTTATTATTATAAATTTGTTTTTGTCTGTTTTATATATTTTATGTAACTGGATGCAAACTTTTCGCTGATTGCCAATGCGCGCAGTAGAAAAAAAAGTGCGTGCGTACAAAGTACACATGCCAGAAGTGAAACTTCTTTGGCAAACTAATTTTTAACTCTTGTTCATATTTATACAAATCTTAAACTTTATATTTATGGGAAGAAAACAGGAAGATATGTTAGGAATTTAATTGTCATTAAAATATTAAAAGTGTCGAAAATTAATAGAAATTATAAATTTATTTTTTTAAATTTATTTCTTCGATAATAAAAACACGTGGCATTTCAATTTACAATTCGTCATTTGGGATTTCAATAAATTATTTTGCATAAAATATAAAATACTAATATTTCATAAATTCTCTTTACGAAATTTTTATTTTAAAAATATATTTTCTATAAAATAATTCGCCCTTCTCACTCTCTCTCAATCGGTCTCAATCGCTCTCTCCCTTTTCTTCGACAAAACCGCTGCACATCTTCGTGACGCTCCGTAAAAATTTTACCCTCATGCGCCTAAGAAGTTTCACTTCAAAAAATTACGAATGTACTTTTTTTATTCACATGAATTATATTACGTTGAAAATTCTAGGAAGTGCGTACCCGCTGTATTGTATTTCAAACTGTCGGTGTCGGCATGATAAAGGCAACAATGTTGCATGTCCTGAGGTGACACGCAATTGGTCCTTCTCACCTCATACAACACCTATCTAGACCTATCCAATATCACTAAAAACAAGTTTAAAGTATAGTTCAACACCTCTGCTGTCATTTGCGAAACCTTACATTTTAGTATAATTTTTCTCGTGAGAAAAATTCCGAACAAGGTTTCATTTTTGCTCACCGCTAATACACTGTTATGCAGAGTTGTGTTTTGTTTTTATAATTTTTTTTTTTTTTTAGAGAATTCACACCAATTGACCTAGTCCCATGCTAAGCTGGTGAAGCTTGTGTTATGGCTACTAGGCAACGGATATACATACATATTATAGATAGATATACATATAAATACATATTTAAACACCCAAGACCTAAGAACAACACCAAATGCTCATCACATCGATGTTCGCCTCAGCCGGGGATCGAACCCGGGACCCATGGATTCGCAGTCAGGGGTACTAACCACTAGACCAATGAGTCGTCAAATTGATTGTCTCGATTCTACAATGACGTGTTTTATACTAGTTTTCACCTGCTTATTTAGTCGTGATATAGCGTCTTTAAATGGATTAAAATAAAAACCAGTGACGCTATAAACCTGATATTAGATTTAGAGATTATTTGATTTTTTTTTTAAAAAAGACTGCTGGAGCCCTCGAACATAGGCTTCACCATCACGTGAATGTCGAGGCTATTCAACTCCTTGACACCACGGGCCTAGTGAGTTTGAAGGACAAAACCATTTGAACTAGTGAATTAGTGCACGTCAGTATTAAATGCTACACAGTGAGTGAACACAAGAACAGAGTGTCTTCCCTTTAATAGAGACTGTAAGTTGTGTTATTGGACACTTTCTTATGTAAAAATCCCTATTAGTAAACTAGGTTAGACCTAAATTACTTATTAGTCTTAAGTTAGTCTAGATTGCAATGTTCCATGATGTCTTGGTAAAGATACAAATATAAAAAAAATGATTTTTCTAGAGGCAACCTTCTGTACCTGACGCTGACACACGTAATAAATGGATAACAACAAAAGTATTAAATTCTAAGTAGTGATCTCGAGAATCAAGCTTTCAAACGAACTTTCGGAGGCTTTATATGTATTAGGATAAGTTAAATATTTTAAATTCCATAAAACGCTTAAAAAAACACAGTATGAAAACATAGAAATTCAACACATTTCACCAGGCTATTAATAAAAGTTAATGTTTTTACGAATGATCTATTGAAAAGGCAACCAGATAGTGTCAGTACGATTTCACACCTTTTAGTTAAATATTTACAAATAAGAGAACGAAGTCCGAATATTATGTTACAAATGACGTTATCTCGATGTCCTTTGAAAAGCATCGAAAGGCTAATTTACAAGAATTTTGTATATACTAAGAGCAATGGTCTCGTAGTTTTAGCGAGCGACTGTTACCATGAGGTCGTGAGATCAAATCAAGATATTTTTAATTTTTTATGCAAAAACAAACTTACGGTAGAACAGTTTTGGCTGAGTGGCTTCAGCGTGCGACTTGCATCCCTTAGGTTGTAGGTTCAATCCCCGGCTGTGCCCCAATGTACTTTCTATGTGCGCATTTAACATTCGCTCGAATAGCAAAGAAAATCATGTGAGGACCGGACCGGCTTGCCTTAGACCCAAAAATTGGCGTGTGTCAAGCATAGGAGGCTGATCACCTACTTGCCTAGTAGATTGACAAAGATCATGAAACAGACACAGAAATTTGAGGCCCAGGCCTAAAAAGGTTATAGCGCCAATGACTTATTCTATTTTATATGCTAAAAGCATTTTAACTCTATTTTTAGAAGAGTTAGGTAAATACTTTAACTCTTTCTATTATATTTTAAGTGGTTCGTGTTTAACTGCAGATTAAAAAGTCAAGTTTAAGTTCCGGGGTAGGAACCTAACCTGTGTTTAATTTAATTAAATACAGCATATTCCAAAAACATAATTGGCGGCGCGGGATGTTACTTTATAAAACTTTATACCTATAAGCTAAATATTTGAAGTGGTTATATAGTGGACTGTATTTTTTCTTATTGTTACCTAATATGATTGCTCAATAATGGACAATGGAAAAAGAAAGAAAGGATGTCGGCACAGTACCTTCAACCTCGTGGCTTCTTCTAGTGGCTTCTTTCCTTTGTTGTACACCAATGAACAATCACTTTTCACAAATTATACTTAATCAAGTTAAAGTTAATTGAATTTAAGTATAGTTAAAGTTTATAATAAAAAATTAAATGTTTAAAAGAAAAAGGAAGCGTTGCGAGCGTGCGGCGAATAATCAACCATAACGCGGGTCATCAAAATTGTCACTAATTAATTCTTATTAGAGACTCATCGACGTGCGCGCCACCTATAGCCCGTTCCGGAACTAGTACCGTCATAGGATTGGGACAAAATAGGTGGGTGATGAGAGATGCGTCTAGGAACTATTAGGATGGGTATATGTATTGAGCAACCATTATTTAAAAATCAAAAATTATTATAAAAATAACAATCCGGCGCAACCATTCCCCCGGGTTTGAAGGGTTGCCTTCAAGAAAAACTAGAAAGTAAATGAATAGCGATATGAAAAGCGATCTAAAGAAAAGTTTATTAAAGTAACTAACTTAACTAACGACTTATACAAATGTAAACTAACTAACCTAACCAATGATCTATACAAATGTAACTATTCGCTAGGTAGGGGACAGAGACGTACTACAGGACGTAGATAGGTACCTGACGCCGTGCGAACGCGGACCACACGTATAACACCGTTTGAACCAGGGAAAACTTCCTCCACTATTCCTAACGGCCAGTGGAGCGGCGGTGCATTGTCAACAATAACTATTACAACATCGCCGTTAGAAATTGGCTTAGCTGGCGTGTTCCACTTGTTCCGCATTTGCAATGTATGAAGGTAATCAGACTTCCAGCGCTTCCAGAAGGACTGCACTAGCTTGTCAACTAACTCATGACGCGAAAGCAAATGTAATCTATCTTCTTCGATTTCTCTAGCTGGTAGATACTTTAGCGGTGTTAAGTTTAAAAAGTGTGCGGGTGTTAACGCGAGAGGTTCCGATGGATCATTGGATAGCGTGCGACACAGTGGCCGCGAGTTCATCACTGCCTCGATCTGTGCAAGTACAGTGCTGAACTCCTCGAAAGTTAGAATTTGATCACCTATCACCCGGTATAAATGAGCTTTTAATATTGGTCTCCCAATTGCCACCAAAATGACTAGCAGCAGGAGTATTTAATGACCAATCAATGCGAGTTTCAGCTAATACGTGACCAAACTCAGAGTTAAAGTGTTTTGAAACTAAGAAGTCGTGTAACTCCGAAAGCGTGTGCTTTGCGCCTACGTAATTAGTGCCGTTATCTGAGTACACGCGAGCCACGGGACCACGGCGTGATAGAAAACGCTTAAAAGCTCCAAGGAAGCTAGCTGTGCTCAAATCACCTGCAACTTCTATGTGAACAGCGCGGGTGGTTAAGCACACAAAAAGACATACGTATGCCTTGAACGATCGAATTCCGCGTCCACGCGAACTACTCACTTTAAAGGGACCCGCGTAATCAGTGCCAGTATGTACGAAGGGTTTAGCGACTGGTGTAACTCGGCAGGAGCGATGATCGGCCATTTCAGGAAAATTTGGTTTAGCGCGGAGTCGAAAACAGGGTAAACATTTGTGAACCCGGCTTCGAATTAAATTTCGAGCGGACAAAATCCAATATTTTTGACGCAGTATGGACATCAATAGCTCCGGACCTGCATGGCAATTCAATTTGTGATAGTAATCCACTATAAGATTCAAAATATGACCTTTCCGAGGAAGTATGAGTGGGTGCTTACTATCAAATTTTATATCGGCGTTACTCAACCGTCCTCCGACTCTAAGAAGTTTGTTCTGAAGGAATGGCTTGAGGCGCTGAAAAGCAGGGGTACATCGCTTGCCTGTACGTAAGCTAGCTAAGCGATTTCGTTGAAGAAGTGGGACCGTTGAAGGTCACTCAGTATTAAATTCTCAGCGTAATCTAAATCCGCTGCGATTATAGTACTACGCCGAGGCAATAATTTAACAAAACGACAGATATAAACGACAATGCGTAAAAGCTTTGACCACGATGAAAAACGATTTGCAAGCGTAATTAAAAAACTTTTCTCAACCTTTTCACAGTCTTCAGCAGTGAAAAGAGTTACATGCTTCTTTACTTCTGGAGGCTGAGACACAGTAGATGGATTAAAATCCGTAACAGGCCAAAAACTTGGATCTGATAGAATCCATTGAGGACCGCAGAACCAAAGCGGATGATCAATGATTTGTGCGGGACTAAGGCCACGAGATAAACAATCAGCGGGGTTTTCATGGCCAGCGATGTGATAAAATGTTCGCGGTGGAAATTCATTCTGAATCTTAGAGACTCTATTAGCAACGAAAGTATCCCAACGATGGGGCGAAGAATGCACCCAACAAAGAGCTACAGTCGAGTCTGAGAATGCGAAAACACGATCTATATTAATGCGATTGTTACAAGCATTAATTACATTAGCAATTAAGTTGCTTAAGACTAATATTGCACAAAGCTCGAGACGTGCTAGCGAAACCACCTTACGAGGTGACACTTTAGATTTAGCGCTTATCAGACTAAATGAGTTTTTGCGAAGACCTTGACTGTCTCTTACATGAAAGTACACAACTCCTCCGTAGGCCCTTTCACTTGCGTCCGCGAAGCCCACAACGGTTACAACATCACCGGACGCGATGCCAACATGTCGTGGAATTTTAATTTTTCCAAGAAGAGGAAGTTCCTCCTTAAAACGGGACCACTGTTGAATGATGTGGTCGGGTGGTATATCATCCCAATCACATTCACACAACCAAAGTTGTTTTATGAGAAGTTTTGCGTATAAGACCACTGGTGCAACAAATCCCATGACGTCCCATATCCTAGCGACACACGACAGAATAGTACGCTTTGTACATGATTCAGCGGTTGTACATATTTTAAGACTAAAATTATCTGTTGCGGGTGACCAGCATAGTCCTAGTACCTTATGCGAATCAGAGTCATCAAACTCCTTTACAGCAGAGAGACGATGCGACGGCGTAATAGAATCCAAGACTCTTTGTGAATTGCTTGTCCATTTAACAAGATCAAATTGTCCGGCTTTCATCAAAGCGATTACTTCCGCAGCGGTGGAAATAGCCTCATCTTCGTTGTCAATGCTGTAGACAAAATCATCCATATACAAACCAGTGTTGACTGTTTGCTGTGCTCGCGGATAAGAAGCACCTTCATCCAAAACTAGTTGCTTTATGGTACGAAGAGCGTGAAACGGGCTAGACTTCAGTCCGAAACAAACGCGGTTAAATTCATAAACCTTCAAGGGTTCTTGCGGCGAAAAGCGATACAGAATGCGTTGGAACCTTCGGTCACATGGCCGAACTCCAATGCAAAGAAACATTTGACGAATGTCAGCGGAGAGAGCGATACGAAATAAGCGAAAATTAACAATAATATGAAATAAGTTTCCTTGCAGATTTTGCCCATTATATAAAATGTCATTAAGCGAGATTTGGGAACTGGACTTTGAACTACCGTCCAGGACGATGCGTAATTTAGAAGTAAGTTTATCTTCTCTTATTATACCATGGTGAGGTATTGTATATGAGGGTAAATTCCGAGTTTCTTCAGTGTCTAGAGGAGCGGGAGAAATATAACCCTTATTTAAATATTCACTAATCACGTTATCATACGCCTCCTTTAATTTAGGTGATGCCTGCATTTTACGTTCTAAACAAAGAAAGCGATTTTTAGATTTCTTAAACGAATCACCTAATGAAAATACATCCCCTTTAAATGGAAGCGCGACCATGTATCGACCATCCGTATCACGGGTAGTCGTGCTGCTATAGATATCTTCACACGCCTTATCATCTGGACTCAATAGTTGCGGGGCGCTTACTTCTTCTATCTGCCAGAATTTACGTACAGCAGCGTCAAGCGGGTCTGTAGCACAACAATATGAGACAGACGCGTGATTATCAACTAGAGCAGGAGCAGAGCCGACAATAACATAACCTAACACGGTTTCTAAAGCGAGCGGTGAGAGACAATCAGACTGACCTTGAACTTTACGGGATAAGAGAAGGTGAGGAAAGATTGATGCTCCAATCAACAAATCAATATCTCCAGGGGCAGCGTAGGTATCGTCAGCTAAAGGTAAATTATTAAAATTGATCAACGACGAAATGTCCACAGACACAGTGGGCAAGCGCTCCGTGACCTTGTCGACTACGAGCGAGTCCATGCTAAAACACACACTGAGATCAAAGCGGGAAAAGAATTTCACCGAAACCGAACTTAGAATTGGCTTAGTAGTACCTCCAATCCCTTTAACCACTGAACATGAGGGTTTCTGGTTTGTCTCTAAACCCAACCGCTGGCATAAGCTGCGACTGGCGAAATTACTTTGCGAGGCACTGTCCAATAAAGCGCGCACGTTGTGTTCCCTACCTTGCGTATCGAAAACAACAACGCGTGCGGTAGCGAGTAACACCGTAGTAGGTGTGCGGGAAGCATTACAATTAGATAAGGAACACAATGTGACGTCATGGGGTTGCGTGGGTATCACCGAAGTTCGCCCTTTATTAGCGGTACTACCGTCAACCGAAGTGCTGGCAGTGGCAAGGCGCACAGTGGAAGCGGCATTGCGCAGCGTGGCAGCAGGTAAAGTGCGTGAAGTACTGTCGCCAGACGTGGTGCCCGTGGCTGCGGCGCTGTTATTGTTATCAAAGTGTAGCATGGTGTGATGTAAATTATTACACCGGCGGCAGCGTGAAGAAGAGTTACAGGCAGTTAATCGGTGCTTCCCTAAGCAGTTCACGCACAGATTATTCGCCTTAACAAATTTAAAACGATCGTTAGCGGTCATGTTATGAAAAGTTGAGCATGTATACAAATGTTCGTGTCGCGTATTACATAGGGAACACACCGGCTGCGTAGGTGCAGTCGCCGTATTTAGGTATGTATGCGTTGGTTTTGAAATTTTGCTTGTCGTATCATATTTACGTTCCAAAGTTTTCTTAGCATCATATTTACCTGAAGTGCGTTGTAATATTTTTAGGTGTTCGCGAATAAAACTTATAAACTCGCTACATGTTGGTATATCTGAACTGCGTTTATACAGTTCGAATAAACGAACTGTTTCAGTATCTATTTTTTTTAAAGCCATATACATAAATATGAAATTGGCTAGGTTATCTAGCTTTAAATGCTCAAGAGCGGCAACTGAAGAAGAAAATGTTTCTAAAAATTGCTCAAGGTTATTTGCGTTTGCTATAGACATCGCCTTAATATCGTAAATTTGATCTAAATACGAGGTTGCGAGATAACGCTTGTCTTCAAATTTATCAATAAGTGTTTTATAAATTATTTCATAATTTGCGGCGCAAGGTGTAAACCCGGCGCAAGCCGATTTTGCTTTGCCTGTTAGTTTTCCTAATAGGTAATATATCTTTTCACCGTCCGTAAGTGATTCATTTTCGTGTATGGTGGTCTTAAAGTTATTATAGAACAAAGGCCAAGACTTAATATCCCCGTCAAAAGATACCAACTCGATAGGAGGCAAATAGGGCTTAAGCCTCCGCGGCGTATCCTTATCAGTTTTATTAGCACTACAGCTGTACAGTGAAACTAAGCGCTTGACGCGGCTGTAAAGCCGCTCGAATGCAATTAAACTTTTAAATTCTGAAGTCGCCTTAGGATTTAAAGATAACAAGCGATTATTATAATCATCTAAGATTTTAATAAAGTCTGAGCGTAACGTTTCAATATTACTACTCGCGTCGAGAAAGTTTTCCCTCATCAAAGGGTCACAATCCGCATCTTTAGATAGGTCAAATACCTCTTGTAAACAAATGAATATTGTATTCCGTTTTTGTTCTAATAATACGAGTTGTATATCTACAGCTAGATCTGTAGATTCCGAAAGCTTATCACTCTTCGGCATTTTTAATTTAAAATAGCGGTAAAATTATAGTTATTCAATATAATAGAATAGAAAAGCAATTAAGAATAATTAGGTATAAAGTTTACTGAAGTGCAAATATGTTGCAGTGACCGACAAACTATGCCAAGGTCACGCGTACGTTTAACAAAGCGATGCAAGTAATGATCGAAATGTTATAAGCATAACATTACAATTGCTTAGCTAAATTATTATACTAAGCGAAAATAAGCGGAGCGTAGGTAAAAACTATAAACTTAAGGGCCTGATCGACGGACGAGTAAGACCGCGGTTTTATGGCTCGTCGGTAAAGCTCGCCGGTGTATCATTGCAAAACCACGGTTTTAAATATCGCCGAGCCTGGCTCGCGGCTCGTCGTCGTGCTATATTTTTTACTCGGCTCGCCATGCAAAACCGCGTGTTGGAAAAAGAACAAGACATGTTTGCGTCTGTTTTGCTTGCTAATCGATCAGCACCAACGAGCCGCGAGCCAGTTTCGTCGGTATTTAAAACCACGTTCTTACTCGCCCGTCGATCATAGGCTTAAGAAATATATCTCGGCTCGTTTGGACCAACTTTTAATGGCGGCGCGGGATGTTACTTTATAAAACTTTATACCTATAAGCTAAATATTTGAAGTGGTTATATAGTGGACTGTATTTTTTCTTATTGTTACCTAATATGATTGCTCAATAATGGACAATGGAAAAAGAAAGAAAGGATGTCGGCACAGTACCTTCAACCTCGTGGCTTCTTCTAGTGGCTTCTTTCCTTTGTTGTACACCAATGAACAATCACTTTTCACAAATTATACTTAATCAAGTTAAAGTTAATTGAATTTAAGTATAGTTAAAGTTTATAATAAAAAATTAAATGTTTAAAAGAAAAAGGAAGCGTTGCGAGCGTGCGGCGAATAATCAACCATAACGCGGGTCATCAAAATTGTCACTAATTAATTCTTATTAGAGACTCATCGACGTGCGCGCCACCTATAGCCCGTTCCGGAACTAGTACCGTCATAGGATTGGGACAAAATAGGTGGGTGATGAGAGATGCGTCTAGGAACTATTAGGATGGGTATATGTATTGAGCAACCATTATTTAAAAATCAAAAATTATTATAAAAATAACAATCCGGCGCAACCAATAATTTATAATAAACTCTGCCAGCATTGTATGCCTAATAGATCAAGAATTTCGTATATATATATCGTTAACATATAACCAAATTATTGACTGAACTCCTAACTTCAAACAGTATGGAAGAGAGCGCAAATATATTTCTGCGCATACACTTACGCACGCTTTTGCGTAATAGCCAATCTCAATAGTTATTAGTCGTGTCCGAATCGGATTGAAAAACAATTGAACTTTTCTTCTTCTTGAGTTCTATTTTCAAATATCTTGTGTCTCTGGTATCCATTACTTGTACGTATTCAAATTTCGAATTCCACTTTCGAAATCCGAGTTTCGTAAAACACAGTTGTTTTAACGTCAAGATAACGGGTCACATCCCGCGATATCTAATAGTCCATCGTATTCAGTTAATCTGTAAGGTACGGAACCGGTACGTGGGAACGATGAACACAACCTGTTGGCACTGTCCACTAAACGATGGCTCCAAGTCATGAGTGACTGAACTGGTGTTCTGTTTATGGGAGCGTTCAAGTGTTACGTAAAGAATTAGGGGGGTGGGGGGGTCCTTATGTAAAACGTTATGATGTGGGGCGGGGATTGAATTACGGGTTATTGTTACTATTATTTTCGAATTTGCAATACTTTACACCACATAGTGGTACTTTTAGGTATAGACATCACTAGGTGGTCACGAAACGTTTTACTATACTTAGGTACAGTACTGTACTTGGGTACAGAAAAAGCTTACGGCGCGTTACATGGGGGGGGGGGTCAATAATCTCCAAAAAATGCGTGACGTAATACTTGAACGCTCCCTATCACGATTATGCTTTTTGCTGTACTTGTTCAGCTGTTATTAATGTAATCAAATTATTTTTTTATTATATACTAGATGGCGCTAGCAGCCATCGCGGTCGGCAAAAGCAGTTGGATTGAAGTTGACAGAAGTCAAAGTCATCGGGATTTAATTCAATATTGTTTAATTGTGAGGTTATTGTCAAAAGCTTCAAAAGGGATTGATAATTGTAATAATAGACTTTTAATGTTGTTTTTTTTTTTTCAGGTAAGATAGTGTTATTTAAGTTTAAGATAATGTAATTAGTATAGTGTGTAAGTACTAAAATAAAAATCTTTATTCTCACAGCAATACAATTGTTTATTTGAATTTTCAATTCCAAATAAAAGAAGATATTAGAGATCTTATATTAATTATCATGCCCTAATATAAATTACAAGTATATAACTCCACTTTTGGGTTTTTGTAATCGGTAAAAATTAATTATTTTTCAACGAAATGTGTCTTTTTGAAGTTTCTTGAAAAAGGATTTTATTTTATGAGAAACTCCGCTGCGTTATGATTAAGAAAGTTAACTTAACTTTTGAAACGAATATAAATGCGAATTTATACCACGTCTAACGACCGGCCTCTAATCTGGGGTTACTGGGGTTATTGACAACTTATACACCTTTCTCATTTCGTGAAAATCTTTAAAAGAAAAACTTTTTTTTAGACAATTCACGCCAATTTACCTAGTCCCATGCTAATCTGGTGAAGCTTGTGTTATGGGTACTAGGCAACGGATATACATACATATTATAGATAGATAGACATATAAATACATATTTAAACACCCAAGACCTAAGCACAACACAAAATGCTCATCAAATGTTCGTCTCAGCCGGGGATCGAACCCGGGACCCATGGTTTCGCAGTCAGGGATACCCATTACCAATCCATCAATAGCCCCCGCTAAAGTCCATGCGATACACCACATCAGTATGTTTGTCCGTCCCGTTGAAGCTCGCGCCAAAGGTCATTGCCCTCTCTTCCGGCTCCGTTCGCAAATATCCACAACAAATATTAACTAACTCTATATTCATACATGTTTGTTTGTCACTAATGATCCTACTTTACCGGATTTCTTTTTTGAATTGCTCATTCGTAAGTGCTATTGTAGTTTGAAGAATATTTGCTTGGCACACCTATATCGCTCTATTAAGGCTTTGAAGCCAATGAATAGAAATTAGAATAGATTAAATGTAGCCAAGTAAAAGCCTCTTTCATAATTTTCCATTTCTCTTTGTCTTGAGCAAAATTCATCCCTATACATCCAGCTTCATCCTTAATGGCAGAGACTACAAAAAAAGTTAACTTAAAAATTCAATTAAACTAACACAACTAATACTCATATTAAGAAATGCAAACTAATCAATTGTTGTATTGGTTCATTAATAAAGCTTTAATAATAATAGTTCTCTAAAGAGTTATTTAAAGTGGAATTCGTGATCCATTTACATGTATAACTTAAGAAAGGCTATTAAAAGAAATTAATAAAAAAATAATAAAAAATTATTAAATTATTAAATTAATTATTATTATTATTTAAGGCTTTTTAAAGAAATTTCAAAAAGGTTAGTCGACATCACAGGAGACCGAAGATGTGGCAGCTACCTCGGACAAAGAATTAATCTAGCAATTCAAAGGGGGAACGCTGCCAGTATCTTCGGAACCTTGCCTAAAGGGTCTCCTTTTAGTGATATATTTTAGTTTATGTTAAGTTTAGATATTTATTTCAATGTATATTATTTTATTATTACAACTTAATATGTCGTAATTTTAACAATTAGAGCCCAAGTAAATATAATGTAATTAAACAAGTCAAATAAACCTTAAGGTATTTTTGACAAAACTTTCGACGAAAGTGCTTTGCAGTAATTATAAGTTATTCATATAGGTAACGCAATGTACAATAAAATAAAAAAAATACATATACATACATATGTGAAATGCTTCTAATTTCACATATACTGCCAGTTCTCAAATTAAGGGCGTAGAAAAAAGAGAAGAACTGGCAATAAAATCTATACCATAGTAACTCTGTTATTTATTAACTTATTCAACGCTTTAAGCTTTCTATTATTTTACCAATGTTACCAGATTTTGCTGAAAACAAAAGTGTGTGCAGTCTGGACTTGAATTCTGTATCCTTTCCCCTTGGGACTGTAAAAAAAAGTATAAAGCGTGTGTAATAGTCCATCAAGGAGGTCAACTAGCATGGTGGGTGTTTAAGCGGTTCTCCCAACATTCCTCTGTCCATTTGCCCGCTCGTATAAAATCTACATACCTACATAATCTCAGTACAAATATATGAGCAAAAACACGTGCCCATGCCACTAATTGATATCCATAACTGTGATGATAAATCTATATTAATTGCAGCAATTGAAAATCTATTTTACAAGCTATCAGAATGCAAATTGGTGTTATCTTCATAAATTGCAATAGTACATAAACACAGGGCAATTAAAAACGGTTTAAATGCATTGGAACTAAGTTATGTTGTCTTACAATGGTCGTTAGAGTTTTATCCTAGACATTAAGTAACTTAGGTAGTGTTCTAATACAGGAAACACGTAGGTTATAAAGTAATTGATTTAATTATACGGGATATTTAAAATTAATTAACATTCGAAAAATTTATATAAAATATTTTTCCAACCTATAAATATTCAGTATTTTCAATATTTTCAATTTTCTTGACCTAATGTTTCATGATCATTTGTCAATCTAATAGGCAAGTAGGTGATCATCCTCCTGTGCCTGACACACGCCGTCGACTTTTTGGGTCTAAGACATGTCGGTTTCCTCAATATGTTTTCCTTCACCGTTCGAGCGAATGCGCACATAGGAAGAAAAGTCCACTGGTACACAGCCGGGGATCGAACCTACGACCTCAAGGGTGAGAGTCGCACGCTGAAGCCACTTGGCTAACACTGCTCGGCCAATACTATAATTATAAAAATATAAGTAATCAGAACCCCTTATATAAGATATAATTGTATATCTTTAACTACAGGCAAATATTACGTGAAAATCTTTTTAAACATAAATTTCCGGAAATGTATGTTTCGGTTCTGGTGGAAATTTAAAAAAAATACTCGTAATCTTTTAAAATCGTCTTCCAAAATGTCTTCAATTGAAATTTACAAAAGATAATAAATTTTGTTATGTCTTTCGAGTTACTTTATTACACATAAAACGCAATAAAATACCTAACAAGGGACATACACGAAAATATATCAGAAACAGGTAATAAAATGTATTATTTATGCGAATATTGTCATACGATCGGAAGAAAAACATCGATGCCTTGACACTTTACAATATTTTTTGATAAAATCGTTGAATTGCATTAAACAAAAAAAATCTTACATTATTTCACGGAAAAAGTGAATATTGTGAAAATTTTTTGCTTGTCAACTTCAAAAAATGAAAACATTTTTGACCATCAAAAACTTCTCTTCACTAATTTGGTACCTGACTTGACGGATTGTAATTCGAAATACATATGTACTTTATGTTTTTTGTAATAAATATCAAGGAATATTTTTCTTTTTTAAATGTGTAGTGATTTTTTTTTATAGAACCGGGGGAAAACGGGCAGGAGGCTCACCTGATGGTAAGTGATATGGCCATGGCCACTCTCAATGCCAGAGGGCTCGCGAGTGCGTTGCCGGCCTTTGAAACGTGTAAGCTGTGTTAGCCTGTCACCTAGCCTTCCATTATATTGGACGTCAAACCTTTGTTAAATTAATGTCATCACTTGCTTTATATAATTTATAACAATTAAAAACTTGTATTGTAACAATTTAAAACTAAGAATTTTTTCCATGTAACAAGCTACAAAGACGCAAGGAACGAAGAACCTATCAAATAGCCACTTCTTCCTTGCGTCTTTATCTTTCTGTGTAACTTTAGTGTTTAACTTATAAGCTTATCCAAAACACAAACGCCACTTTGAATCAATAAAAAAAACACCTAGCCTAGTACTTGGTGTGATGGGAAATAACTAAAAAAAACAGCGCTAAACAGTGATAAGTGAAAAAATAGAAGACAAGAACAGAGTGTCTTCCCTTTAATAGAGTCTGTAAGGTTTCAGACACTCTTGTTTGATTCAATTGAACTAAATATTTTTAAAATTCAAAATTAATATAGGTAACAAAATGTACACTTATGAACGTCAAAAAATTAATATACGTATAAATGAAAAGCTTCTAATTTTACATTTACTGCCAGTTCTCAAATCAAGGGCGTAGAACGGAAAGAACTGGCAATAAACTCTCCGCCACTCTTTAATCGCCAAGTTTTTTGTTTTACACAACGTTTGTAAGGAGCTGCAACCATGCACCATGTTCCACATGACATCTTAAGTAATTAATAATAATAGGTAAAATAAATTAAAAACAAATATTTGTCCTCTATCAGCAGGAGGCATGGTGAAATAGGAGCACGCACTTACATTTAGACCTTCAAGTAATCAAAACGAATTATTAAGATTTGTCAACATGGATTTAACTATTCATTTGTTTGTAGGTTGTGTATCAGAATCTACGCTTGGTTTCATCTATCTTTAGTACCAGGTGTAAAGCAAATGGCTTGACAACATAATTACCGTATTTACTGTTACAACCTAAATTTTCACTTCTACAATGTATGATACAAGGGTTGTCAACTTTACGTTTTAAGAGTCGAATTTATAGATTTTTATGTTTTGGATCTATACGCCATAAGATTAACCAAGAATATGCTTAAAAGTATTAAGAATATAGCGCTGAATCACCTGCATCATGAGGACACCCTACGTACACACCCTCACGTACATAGGCTCACATTCACACCATCACACAGCACAGCTGAATTAGGTATTACGCAAGTAAAAATATTTGTTGATTTTTTCGTAAATTTGAACCATTTTGTATATTTATTTATGTAAGCTGTAGGATTACGAAATAAATAAATAAAGACGGGTCTCCGTAACAATTAACCGTTCTTTCTTCATCCCAACAGTTAGTCTTCTCTTCTGATAGAAGAATGATGTCAACTGGTGCAACTCAGATGTGGAATTAAATGCTAGATTATTATCAACTGATTTAATGAAGCATAGTATCTTTTCTGATGTATGACAAAGAAGTAAATTATATATAAAATAAAGAATACATCATTAAGAAGAACAACTATGCAAAGGTAGCTTGGCAAGAAGAAGAGAATAGTGGAGCAAGAAAATCCTCTGTCTTCATTTATTTAATTTTATTTGTCTTCTGTTTTGTGTTATATATATTCTAGGTTCGACTTAATGTGATATTTTTACTTTATAAGTTATTAATTAAGGATTCTAAAGAGTTTCATTCTACTTTAGGAACATTTTATCAACCCTATACAAATACCATCGCTGACTTGTAAATCAAAATCTTAACTCTTAGATCAAATAAATCATCACAAATTTTATTTGGAGCACCCATGCCTGTCCCTTTCCTTCATAAACGAGTGAGAGAGACAGAGGTAATTGCATTAAAATATTTACAACGTTAATACGTCAAAACGCTTGAAAGTAATGGTTACATTTAATTAATGTAATTCCATCGTGAATTTATGTCTGTATTAAAAATTATGTGTTCTTAGCACGTGAGTTTTTGACAAGTTAAGATGTTGATAACGAAGTATTGTATGGCCTGGCCAGCCTTTTTGATTAACGCCCATGTTCAGATTTTCGACGAATAATTTCTGAGAAGATTACACTTGCGTTGAAGTTACTGTCTGGTTCATTAGAACTATAGGCGGATCATTCCTGGCCATTTCTTTTTACTTCAGTTCAGTTCAAAAATTTGAAATATAAGTCGTGTGGAATAATAATAAACTTCTTGAAATGCCTAGTGAGATGCTTGAAAAGGACAAAACTATTCGGATTAGTGACTTAGTGTTAGTGCACGTTAGTCTTAAGTGATAAATAGTGGTAAGTGAAGAAAGAAAAGAAAGAAAATTTTATTTACAGCGAGTTTTTTTAATGGTATTAATAATAATTTTTTAATGCTCCCATATAACATTTGAAACAAACAATAAGGTTATAGTAAAGAAGGTATTGGGAGACTGGTTTCAAAGCTAGGTAAGAGCCTGTGATAAGTTTGTAATAAAAAGTACATATATGTATATATGGGTAAGCAAACAAATTCAAAGTTTTAAAAAAGAAAACAATGAAGTCAACTAGATTACTTACTCAGAAGTTAGTAGAAGTAAAAGTAAAAAGTGGAAAAAATATTACACATGAAAGAGGGTCTATGCCTTTATACGGGTTGCAGACCAAGAGCTAAGCTAAGTTAGTTTAGCTTCGCTCGCATAGCTGACGCAGTTTTCCATACTTGTGTGCAGACCACAAACTATGCTAACTAAGCTATGTGAGCTAACTAAAATATGCGAAGCTAAGTTAGTTGTGTATGCCGATGCGCAGCTACACGAGCTACGCTAAGCCCCTCCCGCTACCCCACACACCCTTTGCACATCCTTCGCTACACTGACTGAGCTTTGGCTTAGCTGTTGGTGTGCACGCTATTTATTTCTAGCTTAGCTTAGCCTAGCTTGCTTGGCATAGCTTAGTTTAGCCTTGGCATAGCTTAGTTTTCGGTCTGCAACCGGCTATATAGAGACCGAAAGCTATTAGACACTTTCTTATGTAGAATATCCGTTGTTAAATTAGATTAGACTTAAATTATATACCTACTAAAGGTTAGGCTAAATGTCAAATGTAAAAAAAAAATATCGTGTGGAACAATAGATTCCTCGGTCAACCATATCAAGAATGCTCACAATTAATGGTTTTTCGATTGGAGTAATCGATAACGAAGATATCGAATTGCCTAATTCTGCTCTTCCAGGCATACGATGGAACATCATATCGTTTCCATTGTTTGAATCTTTTGTAATTTAATACGATTGTATTTTCGAGTTATTTGAAATATTTTTGTACTCACGATTTTATCTGTGTAAGATTTTAGTAAATTGGATCAACGGATTTAAGTTAAAATGTATTTTCACTGTGCGCTAATTTTTTACTGATTTGTAAGAGATTATAATACGGTAAATTTGCCGAATTACTGGTCCACCTAAAACAGCTTATATTAATCGTTTTTTAGGACTTGTATGTAGTACCCCAAGTAATATTAAGGAGGCGCATGGCTTTGGACCCCTTAAAAAATTTAGATGCATGATGTAAATTATATTATTGTCTCAGTACCCAGAGCCGTGATTCGACACATTGAATTACATTAGGTTAGGTATAATTTAAATCTAAGTGGCGTTTTGTGTATTAATAATGTTACACAGAAGAATAAAGGGTTTTTGGTTAGGCTAAAGCCAAAAAAGTGTAGCTTCCTTAATTCATTTCACAAATGTTTAAATTTATTTATATGGAGTAAATGAGCCTGCGCCACCACAATATTGCCGAGTGATGAAACTTCTTGAAATCACACTACGTCTTTAATTTAATTTAAGAATCTTCTTCTTGAGCATTTCTCTTCTAACCATATAATAAGCTACTAATCATAATTCTGATAATCCTTAAGATTTTACATTATTATTATTTGTTTAGATATTGCTTTAGCATTTTATAATTCTCTAAACTTTGAATTATATTGTTTTTTAGTTTACTTCTTTCCCTTTATGATCTGTAGATATTTCCTTTTCCCCCCTACAAGGTTTATTGGAAGAAAGGTCTCCCGTTGTCTAATAATGTTCCTTCTTTATATGTGTCGTTCAGGTAACGAAGTGTAAATAAATAAAAACTAATCTTGGACATCAGATTCCTTAACAGAGAAGTAGGTTTATAGTCCGGTGGTGGTAAACTTCTAGTAGGGATACAAAAACGTCGGAATCTCTGTCGCTATCGCTGTTACAATAGTGTCGCCGATGTGCCACGGCGTCGATTTTTTGAGTTGATGGTTCTCCGATGTTACGTACTGTACGCGTGTTAATTGCAATGAAAGAAATGCATTAGAACAGCTGGGATTTGAACCTAACCAACTCTGGGATTTAGCATTTTTATTATTTGACAGTAAAGTACTTTTTGTAAAGAAGTCTACGACTCGTAATAGTAGAATCATGACGAAAATTAGTAACTGAGATTTAGCTTTCTGTTCGACACTTTCAAATGCGTTAACCAGTTTTCGAGCTTTTACGATACAAATATATTATTATTTCAATTAAAATATCTTTAATGCTTTCCATTATATGGAAAACTTATTTCAATACTATTCTCTCTCGGTCGGTATCTCATATCTGAGCGTCGTGGTCAGAATGGAATCATCTGGAGCCGACTATTTGTTTACACCAGTTTCTGTCCAGCACCTCTCTTATAAGTGTATAGTTTTGAGAACGAAGAGTCTTTCACTTGATCGGTCCATCTGGTTGGTGAAGGGCACCTGATCTTTTGCCTACTGTGTTACCAACTAAGATCAGTTTCTCCAAGTTAGTTAGACAGGCCAGTCCGGTGGGTCAAGATCGATGTATTGCTGCGATAGTATTACGACTAGAAAAATTAACAGATGCACTTTAGGCTGCGCAATTTAATATGTATTAATTAATATTTTTAGTGGCACTATAATTGGGTGTCTTACAAAATATATACATAATTTGCAGACGAAATCGTGAGCGACTGCTAGTGCCACAACGATAATACTGACCACAATTTTGTCGTTGATTAGTATGCAAATTTTTATAGCAAAATTTCCATTAACTTACAGTTATACTTCATTATTCTAAAAACTAATCTTGTCCAACGTGCTATAACAAAAGTGATAAAATATAATTGTCTAGTTTTAACACAAGATGGCGCTGTACAAATAGCTAAAGATAACCAAACTATGATTACAACTGGAAATTATTAGACATTAAGCTTTATCAGGACATTTATATAAAAGCTTCAACAAATTAACTATCTTTGTCGTAAAGTTGAAATAATCATTTTGACACAAATTTATGGATGTATGCACTTTGAGCTTCCGTGCGTTTAAATAATTATTTTAAAGTTAATAATAATAAATATGTATATAGCTTGGAAAGCTTGATATCGAATTGAATTTGATATATGTTCGACACGTACGAGTTTTAAAATCCAATCAATTTTTTACCATTAACATAGAGCGCCTAAAAACATTTTGTATGACTCAAAACATAGCAATTAAAAAAAGGGGCAGAGAGTTTCTTGCCAGTTCTTCTTGCCTGCTCTACGCCCTTGATCTGCGAATTGGTAGTAAATGTAAATTTATAATCAATTTAACATCTTTTCTGTTGACGTTCATAAGTGTACTTAGGTTACCTGTTTTTAAAGTTATTTTGAGTTTGAGTTTATTGTGAATTCAAAATGTAAATATGGTAGGGATATTTACAATTTTGGACAATTATAATCCATGCTGAGAGGCCAGTGCTGGGCGTCCTCTAGGAAAAAAGAGGAGGCTTACGTCCAGAAAGGGACAAAATAAAGAGGCTGATGATGATGATGAAAAATGATATACCACTGTTATATTGTGATGGAATGAACCTCACGTCCCGATTGGTTGAAGCTTATTCAAGAAGCGTTTTTCAAACTTATGTACAACATTCTCCCTTACCCAGCGCCTGTCATAGTGACTGATATCTTTACATATACCAGTAAAAATATAATATATGTTGCTAAGCTCAAAACTCAAAGACGGCTGGACTAATTCGGGTAGTTTTTTTTTATTTTCCTTGAACTCTGATGAGTTTTAATTAGTACAAGTTAGTTTTTAAGTCCGGAAAAGCGAACAGTAGGTACACATAAACATTAAAACATTAAAAAATCAGTGGTGCTACAACCTTTTTACGTCTGAGCTTCAGATTTCTGTATATATTTCATGATCATATTTTATTAATAGGCAAGTAGGTGATCAGCCTCTGCCTCATACTCGCCGACTTCTTGGCTCTAAGGCAAGCCGGTTTCCTCAGGATTTTCCTTCGTTCGAGCGAATTAAATGCCCATATAGAAAGTCCATTGGTGCCGAGAATGAACCTACCTTAGGGATGAGAGTCGCACTTTCTAGTAAGACATAAAGCCAACATAATTTGCATGTCACAATTCATTGATATCGAACGTTTAGCTACTGAACTAGCCGAGTACGTAGCTGACTAAGCCACGGAGGTTGCTAATGACTAGGAGCCATATAAAATATGGTTATCCTAATAAAGAGGAGCATGCAATCAGCATGTTAATGTTACACGTTGAGGCAAACATTGAATATTGATCGGTACATTATGATAATGTAGAAGCCGATCAGCGGCGTCCGCGCAGAGCGGGTTTTACTATTTATTTTATATAAGTTTTTATTACTTACGGTAATGGCTTTTAAAATACGCTTTGAATTAATCATTTGACCGTTTTATAGTTGATTGGCCTGAAATGTTTTAGATTCTTTATAGTACATAAAATATATGCGTTTTGTGACATACTGGAATTTAGGTTTAAAGAAGTGTATTCTCATTATAAACAAAAACATATTTGTCACTTACATTAAAAAAAATATTTATATTTAATACCATGAAAAAATTTAATTTGCAGCGCATTAGAGTCTATCTACCAAAAAACTTTTTAAAGTGAAACTTTTATTACATCGTCTAATACTTTTTCGTCTGTGTGTTGCATGTCGCGTGACGGTCGGCCGCGGAGTAGGGATAAAGTGAAAGACGCTCGTCATAGCAGCCAAGGCCGATATGGCGGCGCCTATAGTTCGCAGCAGCTGACCGTGTAGTGTATAGACTATTTTTTAATGTGTATATAATCTAAATAATTGTTAAGTATTATGTATGTCGTACTCTCTAAGACACAGAGTTCAATAAAAATATTAGTTGGAGACTTAGTCTACTTTTATTATTTCCCATTATCATTCCAATTTTCCAAGTATAAAATTAAGATTGATAAAGCGATTTTTATACCCTTAATGGAATATTATTCCAAAAATTTTTAGTTAAAGGTCTATAATGTGAAAAAAAGTTTCACTTTTACCATGGTTTCATACAACCACACAATCCTTTTTTTTTATCAATTTACTTTTTCCTCTTCCCTTATACGGAAGAATCTTTATTATATTATTGTATTAGATTATCTACTTTAATTTTTCTGGGACTATAACTCGTGGGATGGGAAATAATGGTGGACGAGAGAGCCCCAGGGTCCTTACTGGACCCACAACCTGGTGGCAAGAGAAAACCCGGTAGACCGAGGCTGCGTTGGTAGAGACCAACGTAGCCTCGGTCTACCGGGTCCATCTTGGAAGGACCTCGAAACAATAGGGGTTCAAAGTTGGATGCGGGAAGCACTGGATAGATGCGAAGGCAAAATATACCTACTTGAGGAGGCTAAGCCCTACAAGGGGCTGTATAGCCATTAATAATCATGTAGATATTTCATGGGATGCCGAACCATCTGGCTGCAAAACTAATAATCATAATAATCTTTATTCATTTTTCTCACAAAAACTTAGTACATAAACAAGTGACAGTTATAAACTATTATAAATAAATAATTGTCTTTCTTATATTTAGGGAAAATGCTAGTTTGTGTGACAGAAGACTGATGCCTGCTAAAGCCTAAAGGTAAGAGTACTTGTGTTATAGGTCATCAGGCCTCCACCACTTCGAATCGACAGAAGGTCATAAAGAGTAGAGATAAATTTAGTGAGAATAAACAGTGATTATTACATAGTTAACAAAATAATATTTATTTGGATACACATATAAGGAAACCACATGGGGTATGTGTGTGTGCGTAAGTGTGTGTATGTGTGTGGGTGGGTGTTAGTGTGTGTACGTGAGTGTGTGTTTGAAAACTCTTTCATTTTCATTTCTTTCTTAAAGTTGCTGAACTTTCCGTTGGCATAGATCGTTGAGGTATATTCTGTGTGCATTAACCGGAGCAATGAAGCTTTTGTAAGAGCCACGTTTGTTTTCTGCTCTAGTTCGTAAATGCCCCATACGCCGGACAGTCCAGCAGTATAAACATCGTTCTCGAAACATTTGTCTCAGGTGTTATATTCGTGTTACACTTAGCTTAAGTCTCGACTCTGAGAAAAGTATTTTTAATGAAATACTACATTCAAAAATTCATGATAATAATCAGTCTTATACTGTGTTAACTATGGCTCTGAAAGATTTACAGTGAAAGTGAATTAGGCGAGTTTATAAATGATTTATTTAATTTAAAAAATGCATAGAGCTGCAGACAAATGGTAATACGGGTAACTGTCATTATGGAAATAATTACATTATAATTCCGCATGCATTTGATCATTTTCTGCTCATGTCGAACTCCACGTGGATTTAATATGTAACCAATAGGGGTAATACTGCCACAGAATTATTTTTAAACCCACTTTAATACAATTAGGAATAAGGTTACAACTTCGTAGTATTAATTATCTATCTATATATTTACCTTCCAGGAACCCCTCCACTAACATTTGAACTTTATGTTATGGTATTAAAGTTCAAATTGACCCTAAGTATTATTACGAATATTTTGTATGGGAATATAGAAAAGTGTTGTTTTTAGACTTTTTCAATCAATTTTTTTAAATTTCTCTCCGTAAGAACCATCCTCGTACTTCAAGGAATATTATAAAAAAAGAATCAGACAAATCGGTCAAGCCGTTTTAATGTTATGTCGTGACAACGGAAAACGGGTTTCATTTTTATATATATAGAAGTAATTTTTTATTTTTTGACATAATGTATTTGTTGTCTTATCAACTTTTTTTTATATTACTAGCTAGACCGGTGTCCCGAATAGCAGAATAAGTATTAAAAAAAATAAAGAATCGACTGTTAGGCGGTACGATGTTCGCCAGGCCAGCTAGTATTTCATAAATTAATATTATATATATAATTTGTGAGATTTTTATTCTATTGTCTCACTATAAAATTTGAATCATCTCTTACTTTCAAAGTCATCATACAAAATTTTAGCAGTCAAAGAAATCTGTACAAAATTATGAATTGTAAAGTTTTAATGTCTATAAGAGAGATAGATCAGAATTAAGGGTTTTACTGAAGCTGTTCACATTGTTTTATTTATATTAAAGTTGAAATATATTTATACTATTTGTACCTACTACAAATTACAATATTTTTCTATACTTAAGAAATTTTTATCAACTCTATTTTTTTTGTATTACAAGTATGTTACTAAGGCAACTTCTTGTTTGCCAGTATATACATACATGACACCGAACACATAAAAAATCAACGCATTAAGGTTTTAATAAATATATTCTAGGACATATTCCACATGCAATGCACAACCACGGGGCATAGCTAGTCAATTAATAAAGACATTATATTCAACAGTGGTAGCTTGATTGACAGTTCTCTATCGGTTGACGCGTCCGCCATTGTATGGTAATGCATGTGATATTATGACTGACATATAGTCTAGAATATATTATACACGAATTCGTTCAGACTATAAGTAAAATCATAGAACATAGAGCTTTAATTGAAAAACGTGGCGCTACAATCATTGGTCCAAAAAAGAGCGTTATAGCGAAAGATATGCTATACACTTTTTCGGATCTGTTTTCTTGATAAGTACCTAGGAATTTTTCTATACGTGCCGTAAATTTTCCGCTACAAAAACACCCTTTGTCGCTACTCTTTTCGAAGACACTCTTCTTAAAGCCATAGCCAGCGTTGGAATACTTGGCGTTACATATCGGACGACGTTCAGTTTCGCGGTCATTTGGAGGGAATGGCTAAATCAGCCTCCAAGAAGCTTGGTGTGCTCACTTAGTGGCGGTATCACTTCAGGGCAATCCTACCCGTTTGCCCTCAGTTCTATATAAAAAAGCCCCAGTGGCTCACGTTGAGAAGTTGTCTATAGACTTACAGGTTGGAATAACTTTGTAAGCGCAATTCAAAATATGACTACTAATTGCACAGACGGGCTTCGAACACATGACCTTGAGTTGAGTGTACGCCTAGCTGGGTTAAAATGCTTTAAAATCTTGAAAGGTGGCAATTGCTTTAGTTACACCACTGAAGATACCGGCGCCGGTACCTCCAACCGACGTTTTTATTAAGTGGACTTACACTTACTTACACTGCCAGAAGGCTCGTAAGTGCGTTGCCGGCCTTTTAATGGTTGAATTGGTTCGGGAATACTTCAGTGGGCAGCTGGTTCCGCATACTGGTGGTGCGCAGCAGAAACTGTCTTATGAAACGCTCAGTTGTGGAATGACGAACGTCGAGGTGATAACAAAAATCCAACGAAATCTAGTTTATGATTCGCCCAAAAATATTTAAATTTTCTTAAGAATTATACTGATTTTTAATTTCTAAATAAAAGACTCCATTACTGCTAACTTTTAGTTAGTTTTAGTATTACTACATAATTTTTCTTTTTTTTTGCGACTGACGCGCAAACTAGCTGCTGTGGTCTTTGGCAGTATGACCAGCGCTGAGTAACAGTCTGCTCCTCGGCAATGCTGAGCCAGGGCCAATTACAACCACAACACACACATTACACACTTCAAACGTACCCTTTTTCATTAAAAGAAAAAAAACTCCCATTTTTTTATTATTATTATTTTGTGTTTCTGTGTGTGTGTTTTGTTACTAACAAATGTTATGTCTATGATACGGATGGTATTTTGTATTCTGCTGTGACGTCCGATTATTTGGACATACCTCTCTCAATGGATGACCGGGACCTAAGTCAGAATACTATCGCTATATATCAGAGCTAAAAACAAAAATGTATAGGTGTAATTAAATTGTTAAGCCTATTATCAGCAGACTGACTCTTGTTGGTACGGATATATCGTAATAAAACGTAATGCTCTTACATGCACTCAGAAATTTCTTAAAGGTTTCCAACGTTAGGGTGTAACCGCAAACAACCTCAACTAGGAAAAGTGCAGCTATTAACTATTTAGTGCTTCAAAGTCGACAACTATGGTGAGAGTAATAGGTTGAGACATACAGTATACTAGTACTATTTTTAGTTATATTGAGATGTATAATGATAACTATGGGTCTTGATAACGTTTTGCTTTATCACCAATTAATTAATACTAATAATAATTATTATTCTTATTTTTAACTTTTATTTTATTAACTATACACCTATACACAAGACTTCATGACGTACACTGCTATCGTATTGTAAATGTAAATTTACAATTAATTTAACTTCTTTCTGTCAATTCATAAGTGTACTTGTTTACCTACATGAATAAAGATATTTTGAGTCTGTTTGAGTTTTTTATCTTAAAATAAGTATTTTTACATTCCTTTTTTGCAACTGAGGCGTAAACTAGCTGCTGTGGTCACTGGCAGAATGACCAGCGCTGTGGAACATTCTGCTCCTCAGCATAATGCTGAGCCAGGGCCAATTACAGCCACAGCACACACGCATTACACACTTGAAAGATAAAACACATATTTTAATAATGCTGAATGAGTTTCATGTAGGTTTTATATCTGTTTCAGCTATCATTATTTATCATCTGACTTCTTCTGACAAATTATGTTGGATTTTCTAATTCAGTGGTTTTACATTGCAAATAAATCCAGTGCATCAATGTAACATATTTATCAAAATTCAAATTCAAAAATCATTTATTCACCTAGGTAACACAATGTACACTTGTGATGCGTCATTAAAGAAATTTACATAATTAATGCTTCTAATTTTACATAATATCCTGGAAACCTAGACCTGGTAAACTCAACGTAGGTATGCTGGTAATTCTCCAGGTTATTAAAACATCAGTATATATCATTTAAAAAATAGAATGAAAGTCCTTATCCTCATTGTGTCCCGAACGTAAGATGACCAAAAAAACTTGACCTCCGTGATGGAGTCATACACATAATCCTTCAGCTCACAGTTCGCTGGTGCCTGCCACAAATTGTGGACAACACAACCACTGTCGTTTGTGGTTACCTTCCTGATGGGATTCACATGTCTTTACAAAGTTATGCTAAGAGCAAATTATCCCAACATTTTCCTGAAGATTGCTTTAAAATATGAATTGTAATAATAAATTCGAAATCAGTAGCGTAAGTAGTAAATTTTCTCTGTTGAAGATCCTTTCGAGGTTTGCCTTCACAATTGATATACTAATAATTCTTGTTTAAATCTATTTGTTTTTTTATTTATATAACAAAAAGATAATTAAAATTAACAGGATTTTAATTTTAACTTTTAATAATAAAAACAAAAACTTGCTGTTGTTCAATTCTGTCTTATTTTAGTTCTAATTTAACTGTCTTTTAAGGGTCCTATGTAGGGTTAAGGACACATTGAATAGTAAGCTTTAGTTAAAATCATACATTTCAATATAGCTGTATTGACTTTATTTAATTCGTTTTTAAATAAAAATGCATTTTAAAAAAAGTTACTTTATTGCATTAAATAAGTCGTACAAGTCTTATAATTTGCCATCTTTGTAGATAATATACTACAACCCTCAACTGAGTCGGCAGATAAGAGTTCAAATTATTTATAAAATAAAAAATTTAAATGTCTCTTGAGTTATAATGGTCATAGTTGTATTGATTATCAATAATTTCAGAAAATATGGTACCAGATTTTCTAAAATAATTGATAATCACGTATGGTAGGTATACGTGATAGAAAGCCTCTCTTAACTCATCTATAAAATACTTCGAACATGTGGAACACCAAACGCAATGAGTGCGTGATAATAATAGTAGAAATGCAATTAGATTCCAATAAAACCAGTGTTAAATAAATTAAATTTAAAATTACCTTTGATTAGTCCTCGTTAGATGCAAGCGACGATACAGATTAAATAAATAGCATGACTAAACTGTATTTTGTACAGTTAGGCCGTTTATTAACGTAGCGACTTTAAATTATACTTTAAACGCCGCAATCGCAAATAAGGCGTATTTTTTTCTGTATAAATTTTACAATATTCATTTTGTCTGAAACCCACTTCAATAGTAGCGGTAATAAGAAGAGTTCTCGGATTGTCTGCTGTCAGAAATAAAAGCTATAAATAATGTTTGGTGTACAAAATATTGGTTTTAATCCCGGTTTTACAAAAGCAGGTCGTCCCGATACTCACAGGAAACAAACACAATAGTAACATTGATTAAACTATCTATCTATTATCTATTTATCTAATAATGATTAGATAACTTGCTACGTTTTAAACTAACACCCATAATTGGCCAATCGAATCAAGTTACACCAAATACTCACAATATTTGTCTTAATTAATTTAATAAAACAGTTTAAGTGATCCATATTCTCTATACATAACCTGTTAGATGATATTTCATTTCATTTTTTTTACTCAAATTTATATTTATTTACGTCTTCTTCCCGAAGGAAGCCTTTCGTATCCTGTGTCATTATGTTTTTCTGCTCCCGTATGTATGTTAGTCTAGTTTATTAATTTGTATTTATCAAACAAAATCGCCCTGTGCCCCATACGCCTTATCCATAACAAAACGTAGAAACGCAACTGCTATACAAATTAGAAATAAATTAGTTAAAAGCATTGTAACGTGTACTTTCAAAGTAGGCTTTATGTCTATTGTGATAGGTTTCAAATTAGCTCCCACTTCAAATGCATTAGAATAATTGCAATGAGCGTGTTATTAAAAAAACATAAGTCAAACTAATTAGTTAAGAGAAACGTTGTGAATAGAATGGTCAATTCCTGATAGTTGCTAGTTCTCTTCCAATTCGAATTCCGTCGATCATAACGGAATATTAATGCAACTTATATAGAATTTACTAATTTGTTAATTATTGTCTCTATAGAAGAAAAAAACTAACTGTACAGAGTACTTATAAACACTTTACTTTCATTATTAAATAAACAAACAAAATGGATTTGCTTTTAGAGAATATTTTTTCGATCAAATTCGAGTCAAAACTAACAAAGTTGGGTGAACGTTTTATATTAAACACAATTAAGAAGAAATGTCTAAATAGAGTATTCAAAAGACTACTACCTAAAATCGAATCGATATTTACCTCAAGTTGGCATCTATACATCAAGCTCGACATCCTTGGCGCGGGCCTGCGTAAGCGCATTTTAACCTCATTAAAAAAATCTATTCATCATTAGTAGCAAATCGGCACGTATTACTTGTTTCTAATATCAATATTTTAATTGTTCTATAACATATTATTAATACTAACCTTAATACAAATAATGTTTATGTCTCTGTGTGTAATGTGTGTGTGTATGTGTGTAACGTGTGTGTGTGTGTATGTAATTTAACCAAATATCTTTTTATACTGTACTGAGAGGCAATGCATAAACTTAAAGCTCTTCACGTGAAATCATGGAAGAAACTGGCAACTAGTTAACACTAGTATTAAATATATTTTTATCGATAAAAACTCAAATCTATCAAACAACCGCTAGATTTGCAATAAGTGGTATATAAAACACTGGTTAAGTGCTAATTATTTCGAAATCTTTAATGCCCATGGTCAATATTAATTATAAATGTAATTATCTGTTAAACGTTATTAATTAAAACTTCGTGACCGGCGTGTGGCGTTGACAAGCGCAGATAAAACATGGCGGCGGCGGTCATATTAATCATGAAGTATTTTTTAAAACACTAGCGAACCACTGTTTTATTTATCTTATTTGGTTTTGCTTCAGATTATCTCTACAGATATAAAATAATCGTAATCGTAAAATAATACTTTCAACTATACAGCTTTAAGCCTGATTCACGCTACACCGTGTCTCGACCGGGCCGTGCCCCGGCCGGGGCACGGTCTAACATTATTGATATACTTTTGTATGAAGTAATTCATGCCTGACCGTGGCTCGGCCGGGGCACGGACGGGGCACGGCCGGGGCACGGCGTTGTAATGTCGGTGGGTATTGTTTCCCGGCTCCGGCACGGTCCGGCCCCAGCACGTCGTAACATGAACGTAGGCGCCCGGGCACCCAACGTCAAATCTTAGTGAGGTTGAATTTTTTTCTATGTACGATAAATATGGCTTTTGAAATCTTGTAATTTTTTTGGTTAGATCTGGTTTTAATTTTTCAAGTAAATGAGTAAAGCATTCTTTAGATATTCTAAAATAACCATAAAACTTGCTCTCGTCGTATATTAATTCTTTGTAAAGTAAAGAAAATTCCCCTTCTGCTTCTCGCTTTCTCCAGGTTGGATGTACACCCGATCTTCTTTTAGTACTTTCGCTTCGTTTTTCTAATACTTCGTCATTGATGGCAATTGCAATAGCTGCCAATTCAAATTGTGAAAATTGCATAATTACTTAAGCGTCAAGTCTATCGACAGATGAAATCACTAGCTGACAAAAACAGATATAGTGGTGCAAGCACGTACGTGCGTACACCCAAACAGCCCGGTGTAACATGAATCAATGTCCAGGACGGCGCACGGTGGCCGTGTCCCGGACGAGGCCCGGCCCGGTCGCGACACGGTGTAGCGTGAATCAGCCTTTAACTTTTTGAACACTATTGACGTACTTAGGTAGGTATATTAAAAGTAACAAGAACTGTCGCAAAGTTCAGGGCCGGAATTAGAAGTCTAGAGGCTTTGGGGCAACAAAGTAGTTTTTTTTTTTTTTAAATATAACGGGGGGCAAACGGGCAGGAGGCTCACCTGATGTAAAGTGATACCGCCGCCCATGGACACTCTCAATGCCAGAGGGCTCGCGAGTGCGTTGCCGGCCTTTTAAGAATTGGTACGCTCTTTTCTTGAAGGACCCTAAGTCGAATTGGTTCGGATAGTGAACGCCCCAAATTATTTTCCAAATAAAATGAAAAAATAATTCAGTCGAGTTTTGAATCAATAATTTGTTGTGAAACCAAGTAGATTCTTTTAGTATTTAACCAACAAAAAATATATCAAAAGAAAATTTGTTTACTAGTGTTTCCTAGTCGGAATTTAAAACATTCCTTTTTCCGAAGTCTCTTTTGTGGAGGCCCAGAGGCTATAGCCCCGGTTACTTTCCCCTAAATCCGGCCCAGCAAAGTTTTACCTTTGCATGATTAAGGATAAATCAGTAATTAGGGTACTGGTTGGTTTTGAACCATATTGTTTTGAGCAGTGTTGGCCTAATGGTTTCATCGTGCGACTCATCCATGGGGTCGTAGATTCAATCCCTGGTTGTCCAATGGACTTTCTGTCAAACACTCACTCGTACGGTGAAGGAAAACATCGTGAGGAAACCGTCAGGTCTTAGACCCAAAAAGTCGAAGGCGTGAAGAACATATATATATAAAACCATATTCTTGGATAAGCTGTAAATTAAAAAAAAACTTCGAGATCCGTAATGATCCAATATGATATGCTTTAAACGGATTTCCTAAAGCCTATTCATGGCATAGAACTCATTTTAAATGACCCGTTCCAGCATCCATAAATATAGAAAGGTGACCTGATACCTTAAATCATTCCTATATAAATGAGGCTAGATCAAATCGATACAGGCTGGTTCGATACTCGATAGCTGAGAATCGATTCTCTGATCGACATTTCCTTATCCATGCAAATCGCTCTTTTCTCGAATATGGTTGTATGTCCCGTAGTCACGGAAATTGCTCCGACCGTATCTTTGCAATTTGTTGCTGATTGTGCTTTCTGTTGTTCAAAGGGAAAATTCTCGTGTAAGGAGAGCAATGTATAGGCTGTTTGAAAAAAAATCTGTGGCGCGACTGAGCCTCAGATTTCTCTGTTTGTGATAGATCTGTTTCATGATCTTTAGTCTAATAGGCAAGTAAGTGATCAGCCTCCTGTGCCTGACACATGCCGTCAACTTTTGGTCTAATACAAGCCGGTTTCCTCACGATGTTTTAATTCACCGTTCGAGCGAATGTTAATTGCGCACATAGAAAGTCCATTGATGCACAGCCGGGGATCGAACCCACGAAACCTGCTCAGTTCTGGAGAAAAAAAAACACACCGAGAAATTTTGCAAGCTTTTCTTCTACTATTAATTCATTTTATAATGTAAATTGTAGTAGTAACGAAGGAATAAGTACTATTAATATAACAAAAAACAATAACTAACCTTAAAATATAATAATTAAAATATATTATTAAAAGGAGTCCCTTTAGGCAAAGTTCCGAACTAGACTAATTCTTTGTCCGAGGTAGCTGCCAGCTCTTCGGTCTCCTGTGGTGTCGACTAACCTTTTTGCTATTTCTTTAAAAAACTTCAATATTAATATATGCTACTCAATGACAAAATAGTCGAGAAATAAGAAGTATAGAAAAAGCTAGCAACCCATTACCAAGTTCAATTAAAATCGTTAAGTTCTCTTCTATCGGAACTTGGGAAGTAACGGTCGCAAGTACGTTTCTTATACATTATTATAATGTAATTAAAATGAATGCACTGGTGCCTTTAAATCACCAATTACAGGCTGTTTTAAAACATCGTCCTCTTATCGACTGTATATCTGAATGTAAGTTTATAAAAAAATTATGTCACCCTTTCAACGTTTCCTTTGGAATGATTATATCTTAATGAGACATGTGTTCGTAATTTCAGTTAAAGGACGAAAATGTGAATTAATTTAGCAAACTCGTTTGGAATGTGGAAAGTAAAATTTTTTAAGGGTGCTAAACGACCAAGCTGATGTAATAGGTTGGGGAAAAAGTTTCTTCGCATTTTTTAAGAAAATTCAAAACATTTTTTAATATAGTTTATTTACATTTAACTAAAGTATGTAGGTACCATTTTGTTCGATAACTTTTTGCCATTATTTAGGTAGGGACATGATCCGATTGCTATAGAAATGTTGGGGCTTCTGATCAAAATACCGCGATAATTGGTTTTGGCAGTCCTCTCGTGATGATAACCAAAACCTGCCTAAAGAATTCTGAAGAGACTGAAACAGGTGGAAATCTGAAGGTGCAAGGTCAGGACTATACGTCGGATGCATTATCACCTCCCAGCCTAGCTCTCTTAATTTTTGCTGAGTGGCCAAAGATGTGTGAGGTCTAGCGTTATCATGATGAAAAACCACACCCGAAGGGTGATTAATTCCGGCCGCTTTCTCTCAACTTCTTGCTTTAATCTCATCAGTTGTTAGCAGTAGAGTTCAGAATCGATGGTCCTGCCTGGTGGTAACAGCTCATAATTAATAATGCCCTTCCAATCCCACCACACACACAGCATCACCTTGTTGCGAGTTATCCCGGGTTTCGCCACAGTCTGTGAAGCCTGACCGGCCTTTGACCACGACCTTTTTCGCACGTTCTTGTCGTACGTGATCCACTTTTCATCATCAGTTATCAGCGTCTTCAAAAATGGTTCGGTTTCATTAAGTCGTAACAAAGAATCAAAAATGAGTACACAGTTCATTAGGTTTCTTACAGTGAGCTCGTGATACCTCACGTTGGGTACCCCCAAGTATTGAGCTTTTTTGTGTACCCAGTTTTTTTCAAATGCGCCAAAACTGTTTTGTGGTCAATTCCCCGTTCTTCAGCTACGTCGTAACTACTGATATGCCGATCTTGCTCCACTTTTTCAAAAATTGCATCCATTTTATCTGTCATAGGGCGACCAGAGCGACTTGGATCTTTGACATCAAAATTTCCGGATTGAAAACGCTTAAACCAAATTTGTGCTACTCTCACAGACACTGCACTAGGTCCATAAACATCGCAAAAAAAAATCGCGGCTTGTGTTGCATTTTGACCTTTTTTGTAGTAAAATTTTAAAATGTATCGAATTTCTTCATTCGATTCACTCATCTTGACGGTACGAAAAATAAATATAAAACAGTCATTATCCTAATTTGATTTTGGAATTATCTTCTTTAAAATCTCAACTTTCCTTGATAACAAAACCAGCCAGATACATATAGTATAGCCAAAGAGATTTTATTACAAGTTCATACATACTATAATGCGAAAAGACTTTTTCCCCAACCTAATATTTTTTTACTATCGCGAGTCGGTATCTTTTCTTAGATGTGGTAATTTTTACCAATTGGTACAAGGTAAAAGGCCGGCTACGCCCTCGCGAGCCTCCTGACATTGATAGTGTCAATGGGCGGCGGTACCACTTAACATTAGGGGAAAAAGAAAAAAAATACATTTATCAAAATCTCTTCAGATATTTCACCAATAGTACTTGACGTATACGACATTTATTTTACCAATTGGTACAAGGTAAAAGGCCGGCTACGCCCTCGCGAGCCTCCTAACATTGATAGTGTCAATGGGCGGTGGTATCACTTAACATCAGGGGAAAAAGAAAAAAAAAACATTTATCAAAATCTCTTCAGATATTTCACCAATACTTAACTTATACAACATTTATTTTCTTACATATTTTTTATTATCGCGAGTCGGTATCTTTTCTTAGATGTGGTAATTTTAAAACTATGCCCGACATAACCGTATTTAGTTCACGAGAAAATACCAACGTTTTTACAATTAATTTATTGTGTGAACGAATAACAATTTATAAATCATTACAGCTAGTGCAAATGAATTCACTATTTTACAATGTAATTCTGAAAAGGTGGGAGCTTGTAGTTTATTGTTTATCAGAATGCCAAATCATAAAATGACTGCTTCACGACTGATTTGAGAGCGACCGCCGATGCCAAAACCGCTGTGTGAGTTCGAAAAGTGAGTTACAGAATCGCAGGGCAGCTATGTTTAATTTTTTTTAATAAAATAACTTATAAGTTAAAGAGCGTGGCATTGCAGATGCTTTTTACCTCTATGCAAATGTCAAATATCATAAACAAGTCAATCTGACAATCACGCGCACGACACTGTCAACTGTCAATAACGGAATACAACAAAAAGTGGAATGATTTGGTTGCTCTAACATTTCTCAAGAGTTATAAAAAGTGCACCATTCTTGGAAGCTAGACTTATGCTAACTGCACGCCGGTAATTTTGCTGTCACACTATTGATATATTACCACATTTACTGTTTTTTTAACTGAGCGTTTTAAAGTATTACTTTTAAACCATTTGAATCCCTGATAAATAACGTTTTTGTATATTATCTATTTATTTATTAGTAATCTTAGAGCAGTGTTGGCCTAGTGGCTTCAGCGTGCGACTCTCATCCCTGAGGTCGTATTTTCGATCCTCGGCTGTACACCAATGGAATTTCTTTCTATATGCGCATTTAACATTCGCTTGAACGGTGAAGGAAAACATCGTGAGGAAACCGGCTTGCCTTAGACCCAAAAAGTCGACGGCGTGCGTCAGGCACAGGAGGATGATCACCTACTTACCTATTAGATAACCAAATGATCATGAAACAGATTCAGAAATCTGAGGTCTAGACCTAAAGATGTTGTAGCGCAACTGATATTATTATTATACAAAAATCATAATAGGTAGTGGAAACACAGCCTTAGGCTATTGTACATGAATTATCCACTTTTCACAATAAATTATTACTGCGATCTATTGAAAAGATTGATGTGTGTCGGTTATTTGTAATTCATGGTTGATTTAATGGCGTCATGTGCCATATTTTAGTACATAATTGACTCAACACTATGATTATCTTATATATAGTGAGAAACTCAATCAATTCTGACATGTTTTCTTCGACAGCAGCAGTTATTTTTAAATTCGCTATACAGAACAAGATTCTGGCGAAAGTTCATTGAAATAGTATTGGTTAAATGTTTGAGAAGTTTCTTTGAGCATTGATGGCCTAGTGGCTTCAGCGTGCGACTCTCATCCATGAGGACGTAGGTTCAATCCCCGGCTGTGCACCAATGGACTTTTTTCTTTGTGCGCCTTTATATTCGCTCGAACGGTGAAGGACAACATTCTGAACAAAACGGGTTGCCTAAGACCGTGTCGACAGCGTGTCAGGCACAGGAGGCTGAACACCTACTTGCCTATTAGATTGACAAATGCTCATGAAACAGATACGGTAAAAGTTAGCGCCACATGTATTTATTTTATTTTTGTATGACAAAGACTTAGACTAAAAGACATTAGTTATTATCTTAATTAAAAATCGATAAATAAATCAAATACAGTACAGCCTATACATGTTTTATAGTTATTTTAATCATTAAATTATAAATATATTAATTGCTGTTCCTTGCTTAGCTTTCTAGTTTAACACAGTGTCGCAAATAACCACCGCGCTGACTAGAAAATCAATGTCCAATTGGAGGTACATATTTTAGACATCTATAATTCGATGTTGTCCTCAATAAAGTGGCAGTTGTAACATTATTAAAGAATTATATATAAATCTGACTTTGATTAAAATATCAATGGTTCTGGTAGTAAGAGAGCATGTAATCTGAACGGGGTTACGCATGTCATGACTCCTCCTGGGGCCTGGATTCTTTTTGAAGTGAAACTTCTTTAGGAGGGTTATTTTTTTACGGATGAAACGTCACGAAGATGTGCAACGTTTTTGTCGAAAGGGAGAGTGATTGAGACCGATTGAGAGATAATGGGAAAAAATTATTGGTAGCTATTGGTTGATGTATTCATTTAGTAGTTACATATTAGAACTTGAGATGACAATTCTGTCGCATAATTTCTTGTGCAGTACACGCAGATTTTTTATTTATTTATATTATAATTAGCACGTATACAGTGTGTAAACAGTGTGAATATATACAAATACATGGAGTGATCATATACTGGTACATATCTATTGGGGATTTTACCTTAGTAATAATTTATTTACAAAGAAGTTTCACGTCTGACATGTGTACTTTGCATGTGCACGCACTTTTTTATTAATGTTAAATCCTCCACGATCTCCCCATCTCATCAGTGGGAATTCTATTAACTTCTATTGACTGCCACTGTATCTGAATGGGTAATGGCGATACACCATACGCTATCCCATATGAAACAAACCCATTTTGGGTATCCATCCGTCTGCCATAGACTTGTAGATGTCGGTGATAGAACCAATGACTGAAAAACTTCCACAGTAGCAGTCTCATATAATTAATTAAAAAAGTAAGACTCGCGTGATACTATTTGAACATTGCATTTAATCTGTGGCCAATTCTCAGAAACTGTGACAGATGATTGAAGTTTATTTTTAACTAACATATCGTTTTGGTATAACACGATCACGCCTGACAGGGTTTTACGCTTGAAGACCAGCTTCGGTTTCACTTGCCGCCAATTACAGTTACTGTAGATTGCAGAAAACTTGATATAATATAGGTATAGGTTATATAAATCGCTTATAGATGATATGCCGACAGCGCATCATTTCCTAATCTGGTATATCCTTCGCGCTTGATACTGGTTAAGATACTCAGGTGACTATCTGACCCAGAGCGAGAGAACATAGACATACACATAACATTTATTACTGACATAAACACACACACATAATAACTATACTAATAGAAAAGAAAAAAAAAATCCCTTTTCCCTTTATTATTTAATTATGCTGAGGAGCAGGCTGTTCCACAGCACTGGTCATTCTGCCAGAGAGCACAGCAGCTAGTTTGCGCTTTAGACGCAAAAATAGAAAGAAAAGGAATTTAATAATACTTCGTAGGAAAAGTAATAATATCAGTAAAAGTTAGCAGTGTAAGCAATTAAGTCTTGTGTAAACGTGTATCGTAAATAAAAATAATAAAAGTTAAAATAAGAATGTGTGTTACAGATTACCTGAACTTAATTTAAGCACAACAAAATAAACATTAAGTTCACTACTTTATTAAGAAATTAACACAAAAAGAAATTACAGTCTGTACGCACGCATCTTACAACCAATATTTATATCAATCCGTTTTCATTACTGGCATTATTTTAAAAATTCGAAACCATTATTCTGAGTTTACCGTATCGACGGAATGAACATTCAATGTTTGACAGTTACGAAACCAATGAACATTTTCAATTGGAATTTTTTAAATTTAAAAACGTATATCTGCCTGGTTGGTCGTACGCTTAGATTAGTTCTCTTTCCATTATTATACTGGTGAAAGTCAGCATTTGTTTTAAAATAGCTTATATTTTGTTTTTGTCACGATATTTAATTCCTTAAACTTATATATTTATTTACATTTAACACTGGTCATCTAAAGTACATACCAAAATCAAACCCCATTTGAAAGTTCGATTACGAACTGAATCATCGTTGAAATAAATAAAGCAAAAATTCACTGCCCTGTAATAATGTTAGTGAAACCCAACACTATAGCCCAGTCTCTTGTTACCCTACAGCCATGGGGCATGTCAATCCCACTATTGGCTTTATTTTATTTGTACTGGAGACTCTTTAAACTTACCTGCCCTGCGATTCTGTAGGTGGGAGCTTGTAGTTTATTGTTTATCAGAATGCCAAATCATAAAATGACTGCTTCACGACTGATTTGAGAGCGACCGCCGATGCGAAAACCGCTGTGTGAGTTCGAAAAGTGAGTTACAGAATCGCAGGGCTGCTATCAACATTGTATGCGTATAATAATAATAAGGATACGCATTTAAGAATTTCAATCGACTTCAAGAAACCCAAGGCCGCTAACATCCCTTAACATTTTTTTTTTCGTATCACCTCGACGCCCGTCGTTCCACAACTGAGCGTGTTCTAAGGCAGTTTTTGCCGCGCACCACCACTATGTGGAACCAGCTGCCCACTGAAGTATTTCCTAACCAATTCGACTTAGGGTCCGTCAAGAAAAGAGCGTACCAATTCTTGAAAGGCCGGCAACGCACTTGCTAGCCTTCTGGCAGTGTGAGTGTCCATGAGCGGTATCACTTAACATCAGATGAGCCTCCCGCCCGTTTGCCTCCTATTACATAAAAAAGTGCCCCGTTATCCCTGTTCTATAAGAAAATTTGAAAAGTCCAATAAATATATGTTAGTCTATCTCACTTCAACAATTGTTATAAATGTTTTTCTTTGTGTATCGTTAACATTATATGTTTCGTGTGTCTAAAATATAAAATCCCCAATATCACTCGAAAAAGAACAGTGTCTGGAAAATCATTTAGTTTTACCGTATACAATTGTTTCTTGTCTCTCTTGTCTTAGTAAAGTGTAAGTAGTAAAAAGTATACTAAGGTACAAGCCATGCAATGCAAAAATGAGAATGAAATTGTCTAAAGGACAAATTAGTGGATGTATATTGTACCCGCACCTTCACAAAGTATTTTGCAAATAAGTAGTTGCGGTCAGGATTTTTTTTCATTTGTGGCCAAGGTGTTATTAAGTTATAAGCTTCACCTGATCTTCATTTACTGTCTTTGATGGATATATGATATGTTTTTTATTCTATAACTCTCCAAAGTAGCTTATCATTTAAAAAAATCAAACACACTACACGCAATACTCGTCGAGCGAGTTTGCTTATCTTGCCGAAGCCTCGTACAAATTTGAAGAAGTCTATTAAGTATGAGGGTGTGCAATTATATAACTAATTACCGTCTAACATTCGTAATATTAGCGCGTTTAACCAATTCAAAAGGGCATTAAAGATACATATCAGAATGAACATAGACTAAAATTGGGACGGCTGATGGCGACGTGTATCTCTATATATTAAGTTTCTCATGTAAATAGAAACACATTTTTGTAATGAGAAATAAAGTTCTTTAAACATTATTATCTCGCACAGCATCGGCATTCAGCGAGGAAGCCACCTTCTCGGCCATTGGCCTAGTGCCAGCCTGTGTCCGGCACAGAAGGCTCACCTACTTGCTTATAAAGAAAATAAATATGTAATAGCTTCACCTGTATGTATGTATGTAACCGACTCCTTCGGACTCGATTTTGACCCACTTTAAACGGACAGATTTTATTCAAATTTTGCGCACCTGTCAAAGATCGATGACAATGCAATAATCCGAAAAAAAAATAAAAAAAATTTAACTAATAAATAAAAAATAAATAATAGTTTAAATAAACTAAAAAACACGCTTTTAAAGCACATCAAACTAAAAAGTGAAAAATAATTCCTAATTTAGGCGGAAAATGGTAATGAACAAAAAATACTGGTATTATTGTGAAAAGCGTGGGTTGCTCTATAGACGAAAAATATGGCACAGAGCGCCCACTTATTTTTTATTTTTTAGTTTATTTTTTTTTATTTTTTTTTTCGGATTATTGCATTGTCATCGATCTTTGACAGGTGCGCAAAATTTGAATAAAATCTGTCCGTTTAAAGTGGGTCAAAATCGAGTCCGAAGGAGTCGGTTACATACATACATACATACATCTTATCTTTTATTTACTTTTTTCTCCGGTTTGGTGTCATTATGAAGTGTTATATTATGTGATCCGCCTTTTATGCTCACACACAGGCATCAACACGGCCGATCTACACGCTTTCCTTCACAGTACGAGAGAGTTAACGCATGGAAAGAATATTCTTGCCATTGGACCCACTTCTAAAAACCTTTCCTATTTTTAATTATGAAATACGTTTCTACCACACTTAAAGTAGAACTTATAAACATTATTTATTTATTTATTAATACTTCGTTGCATATACATTAATTTAGTACAATTGACATAATTAAATAAAAAGGAGAGCAACTGGCGGCCTTATCGCTTTCGAGCGATCTCTTCCAGGCAACCACTGTGAGAAAACAAAAAGTATTAAATTACATAAGATAGGCAAGAAGTGCAAAAATACATGTATATATTACATTTAGTTGGAAACGAGGAACAAAAAACAAACTAAACTAATAAAGAATACATGAAAAAAAATAAAAAAAATAATAAAAAGTGCACATGAATCATTTTTAATTTCTTAAATTAAGATCAGTCTCACGACAGTTGGCCTATTATTAAAGTTAGGGATACGATGTGGACAGGTAATGTTTGTAAAGAAGAAATTTAAAGGAAGATAGAGAAGGAGCTAAGCGAATAGGGACTGGAAGTGGATTCCATAGCTTAACTGCAGAGACCTTAAAGGAATCGCCAAGAAAGGAGGAGTTATGACATGGAATTTCAAGGATATAGTTTTCGGAAGAGCGTAGGCTATAGTTATGGGATCCCAAAAATTTGAAATCATTTTTGAGATAGGAAGGAGTTTTAGTAGTTTTATTATAAATATCTTAATGTCATCTTAGGGATTTAAAAACATAGATTGTTATAACTTGGTGTGGATACGAGCGTGAGATTCGGAATGCTGTAGGCTTTGATTGAAAACCGAAAGGTGAGCGCTACTCCCAGAGATAGGATTACCTTATTATAGTATAGGCATAACCATCAGATGCGTTTAAACCATTTAAAGTTTTGTCAATCTTTAATGATATCTCCGTGTATTAGTAAAAATATTATATTGAATCCTGCACGTGTTTGATTAATATTTTATATTAATGAAATCGATGACGTTTTAAGCGATGCTAACAGCTTTTAAAATTCGTGAATAAAGCTTTTTAGTAGATATTTTAATTAACTTTATTTAACCAAACCATATAAATATACTCTGAGCAGCGTTGGCCTAGTGGCTTTAGAGGGCGACTCTCCCCGCTCGACCCTGAGGACGACCTCAGGGTCGAGCGGGGAGCTACGAAGGTTCGATCCCCGGCTGTGCACCAATGTACTTTTCCTATGTGCGCATTTAACATTCGCTAGAACGGTGAAGGAAACCAGCTTGCCATAGACCCAAAAAGTCGACGGCGTGTGTCAGGCAAAGGAGGTTGATCATCTACTTGCCTATTAGATTATTAAATGATCATGAAACAGATACAGAAGTCTGAGGCCCAGACCTGAAAAGGACCTGAAAAGGTGTAGCGCAACTGATTTATTAATTTTTATTTTTTTATATAAATATACTGGCAGCATCTGGTCCATTTGAATCTGAATTTATATTATCCATTAGCCCATTATAATGTAAAAAATAAACTATCTGTTTTTCGTTATACTATCCAATTCGACGTAATCCGACGTACAGCGGCACGCCATTACCAGACTCAAGTCTCGCCTACACCTAATCGATTTCATTCTGTACTACATTTTGTTTAAACAATTGGTTTCGATATACACTGTAAAAATTATACTAAATGTATCACTGAAGCTAGTCAATCGGTACGATTTTTTTACATAAAAATGTTCATGCATTATAATGTGTTAGATTTGGGAACCCTTTTAAGTAAAAAATACCTGTGTGTTCCCAGCTCTTCCATAACAAACTTAATTGTTAATTCCATAACAATTTTGTTTCGTTTTTTCAATTTCAATTTGGTTTTTTTTAACAAAAAGCACACACGAGAGTGCATGTGAGTTTATGAGTAAGTGTAATGTGTAACTACATACTGACATACACAAAATAATGTTTGTACAATATAATATATTAGTAGAACTACATCACAATTACGACCACAAACAAAAACGTCGCGGAATCGCTATCCCTACAGACTTTGGGTTCGGATCGGAGAATTGATGGTTCATGACCATGATAATGATGTTAAAACATAATGAGCCTTCAAATAACAGCACATGCATGGTCATTACATGAAGTACATTATTTTTATAATTTACTATTGCTTAATGAGAATGGAAAAGCGTGCTCTTATTTCACCATGCCTCCTGCGGATAGATAACAATTAATATTTGTTTTTAATTTATTTTATTATTATTTACTACTTAAGATATCACGTGGAACATGGCGTTATGGTTGCAGCTACTTACAAACATTGTGTAAAACAAAAATTTGGCGATTAAAAAGAGTGGCGGAGAGTTTCTTGCCAGTTCTACTTTTGCGTTTTACGCCCTTGAGTTGAGAACTGGCAGTAAATTTAAAATTAGAAGCATTTAATATATTTTTCTTTTTTGACGTTCATAAGTGCACATTGTGTTATCTATATGAATAAATGATTTTGACTTTTGACTTTTAATATAAACCAAAAGTATAGAAAATACCAAAAAAAACACTAAGTGGTTTAACCTTTGTTCCAGAAGAATCCTGACATTAGGACACAAAACTTGGCTTGTTAGACCAGTGTCGATAATTCTTGAAACCTAAAAAAATAATAGTAGGATGAAACCTATTGGAAAAAGAGGAGAATATTATAAAAATTAAAGGAAAAATAATTTACGGGCGTTCTGAGGTCGGGAAGGGGCAGGGGGGATTAGTTTCAGGGTAAAAAACGGTTTATCTCGATTTCCGGCAAAACTAAAAGTCCTATGGAAAAAAGTCAAACATATTTTTTTACCATAGGAAAGTAAAATTTTTTTTCCAATAGGTTTCATCCTACTATTATTTTTTTCACTTTTTATTTTTTTAAAGGCTATCTGCACTGGTCTATGTAACTTTTAAGGACATGGCCCAATCAGTGGTTATATTTTACACGGAATTCACGTATCAACTTATATTTTTACCGACACTGAAACCCTATAGTTGATTAAACACATTTTTAATTCACAAAGTACGATGACCACCGTCATGGCGGATTGGATTTCACTGTCGCCCTTATTCGAAGTAAGCCAGCCGTGATCAAGCTAAGTACGTAATTTGTAATGTTATTTAATCATTAGTCAAATTGTTCAAGTAGAACCTTGGATGTTGACACTGGAGTCATTGATATACATATATATATCTATCACAGGTTCTTACCTAGTTTGGAAACCAGTCTCCCAATACCTTCTCAACTGTAATCTTATTTATTGTTGTAAATGTTATATGGGAGAAAATAAATTATTATTATATTTATTCACATAGATATAGGTGAACAGACTCTTTTGCCTGACGCACTCCGTCAACTTTTATGGTCTATGGCAAGCCGGTTTCCTCACGATTTTTTCCTTCACCGTTCCAGCAAATGCTATATGCGCACACAGAAAGAAATATCTCTATCGGTGCACAGCCGGGGATCGAACCTACAACCTAAGGGATGAGAGTCGCACGCTGAAGCCACTAGGACAGCACTACTCATAGTATATCTATATGGTTTGGTAATATAAAATTAATTAAAATATGTACTAAAAATTCACGATTTTTCACTTCCAAGGGACCAGTTTGCCGTGTCTTTAGAGAAATATTTAAACTTCAAAAAGGACGTGAAACTAATGATAACATTATCAGAAGATACAGTTGCGTTGTAGTTTCAAATCATAGAGGATAGATTCATCCAAAATTAAATTATATTTATTTATTTACACTTCGTTGCAAGAAATACATGTAAATTAATAGTTAAATAAAAAGGAGGCCCCCTTAACACTGTAGAGAAAGAAAAAAAAGAGGTAAATGCAAACAAAACTACATAAGAAATACAAATACTAACAGTGCCACATACCTACTTTTCTTGGCCGGCGGCTGAAATTGGTACTACCGTCGCCATTTTGAAATGTCAGATACAACAATAATTAATTTGACTATCTACCAACATCTAAAAAAAAGAATAATGGAACAAAACAAAGCAATTAAAACGTATGTTGACAATGCAAAAAATACACACGAATCACGATAATTTCAGTATTTAAAATAAAAGCTAAAATTATACCACTGGATAGTTAAACGATCAAAGAATTTATTACGTTACGCGAGAACAATGACGCATCGCGCGCATTGGAGGGCGAAGAGACGCCATTTTGGGGTTATATTGCTGCGTATCGAGATGAACAATTTGTATAACATTTGACTCCCAAAGTTACGATGTTCGTTTAAGTTTTAACCATCAGCTGTCGTCAAAATCTATCGATAATTATATTACATAAAGGTATTATCATACAACACACGGTCTTGTTCATGACACAAAAATAAAATTAAAATCAGTGGCGCTACAACATTTTTTTTTCAAGTATGGGCATCACATTTCTGTATCTGTTTCATGATCTAATACGCAATGATGTAAATCTAATACGCAAGTAGTTGATCAGCCTCCTGTGTCTGACGCACGCCGTCAACTTTGTGGGTTTGCACCGTTCGAGCAAATGTTAATATGCCCACATAGAAAGAAAATTCATTGGTGCACAGCCAAGGATCGAACCTACGACATCAGGGATGAGAGTCGCTCACTAAAGCCACTAGGCAAACACTGCTCTTCACTTCTCTTCATGACACAGCCTTTCTTTAAATTGTTCGACGTTATGAATAATTCATCTTCTCGCACTAAAAATCGAAAATTTATGTATCAACGTAGTACAGACTCTTTCCCACCATCATTGCTGAAAAAAAAATTCATGTTTAATTACAAAAGGATGCATTAATTACAATGCATTTTATGGTAATAATTTTTGCAGTAGCAGGTGAATGACCTCTATTATGAATAATAAACCGATGTTTTAACTAAAGTACCTTCTCATTTTTTCTGTCAAGTAGTGTTTACAGTGTGATGAATAGAGACAGAACGATGTTAATAAATTGTGTAATTTTTTAATATACTAATTTCGGAAAGTTATATTATATATTGACAAATTGTGGGACTTATTAAGGTTTTTTATGTCTACATAGTATGTATGAGCCTAACAATAAACAGATCTGAGTCTGTTTTATCGATGTATTTTGACAAGTAAGGGCCTTCAATATGTGAGTAACAAATTTTGATGGATTGTCTGGACATGTCTCTTTTGCAAACAAGTGTTATTTCCGCATATAGAAATCTAGCAAAAACGGGTTCGATCATTTAGCTATCATTACATCTGTCACAAAGATAACAACAAAGCCACGTCGATATAAGGTTCATTGACCTTAAAAACATTTCTGGTATAAATGTTTAACAAAAATATGAATACCTGTAATATTTCAAGCTTATTTCTTATGCGTCCACATTGTTTACCTTTTGCAGTAATGTATTTAAAGCATAAAAAATAATTACACATTAACAAAGTAACAATTATAATTAATTCCCTTATAGCTTCTCAACCCGGCTTTACGTTTGATTTAAAATAAATATGGTTCAATGAATGGAGACTGGTATAGTATGCGCTAAAGAAATAATTTCATTTTTTTACTTACGAACGAAGCATGTTCGTCCAGTTCCAAATACGTCCACCAACTTGCCTTTAAACATCAATATGTATCGTTATTTTTATATTAAAATACTTATTGTCACAGACAAATTGATTTGCCTGACTACAAGATGCCAAATTGAAAGATCAAAGTTTCCTTTGTTGTGTTTTTTTTTATGTAATAGGAGGCAAACGGGCAGGAGGCAAACGGGCAGGAGGCAAACGGGCAGGAGGCAAACGGACAGGAGGCAAACGGGCAGGAGGCTCACCTGATGTTAAGTGATACCGCCGCCCATGGACACTCACAATGCCAGAAGGCTCGCAAGTGCGTTGCCGGCCTTTCAAGAATTGGTACGCTCTTTTCTTGAAGGACCCTAAGTCGAATTGGTTCGGAAATACTTCTGTGGGCAGCTGGTTCCGCATAGTGGTGGTGCGCAGCAAAAACTGCCTTAGAAAACGCTCAGTTGTGGAACGACGGACGTCCAGGTGATACGGATGGTATTTTGTATTTTGCCTTGACATCCGATGATGAGAAAAGATGATGAGATGATCAAAGTTTCCTTTGTTGTGTACAGTAATATCGTTTTATTATCGCTTAACCGCTTGTGTTCCATACAGGACATACTTTAGTTAACGTGTTAAAGTTTAGTATAGTTGCAATCGAGAACGATTCACAAAAAGCAAGTAAAGTTTTCAAGTTTTATTTTAAAATAAGGCTTTACTTTTTCATATTTGTTGTTGACAAATTTATGTATTTTATGTTTAACTAATTAAACTGGTCGCTTGTTGCTCATTACGGATAAAACACATTGTCTTTAGTTACTTTGTAAATGAACTTTTATTAATTAAATAAAGCTACAAAACACCTGCATCTGTAGTGCACTTTTGCACGTCGCGAAGTCACAGAGCTGCCAAAATAGTTCCGATGTTAGGTCTCAAAATATAACCTTAAATAATTTTGATCAATCTTAAAACATTGTTACATGAAGCATAAACGCGCCAATTGAGCGAATTAACTCCACACTTTGTTTGTTGTTTTACCTTGTATGAGACTAGTTCGCAATATGTAGTAGATGCTCATGGCATTTTGGAAGCCCCATTTATCTCGAAACTTTTGACTGTTCTAGCTAAATAAGTGGACTAGTGTTACTTTCCATTACCCCATTTAAACGGATCTACCCCTCTTGAAACTACAGGCCCCCAGTGTATTTTAAACCCAAAACTCGATGATATGTGTCAGGCATAGAAGACTGTTGGCTATACAATATATAAATGTCAAACAAACCATTTGTTTTTGTAACAGAAATAAGAATATATCAATAACTTTATCAACCACTTTGTAAATTTTCACTAACGATTCAATTTATTATAATTATTTTTGGAACGAAGTTCCTTATCGCGCGTTGTGAAAGGGGGCTAGACGGAAAAAATTCTTACGAAAAGTTGTCACGACACTTTTTTTGTCTATTGTAATACACCGGTTCTCGTCCGATCACCGAAGTTAAGCAACGTCGGGCGAGGTCAGTACTTGGATGGGTGACCGCCTGAGAACACCTCGTGATGTTGGCTTTTTTTTTTTTTTTCGTCGTAAGATTGGTGTCGAGAAAATCTATCATACTGTTATGATACCAATTAACATATAAATTAATCGAAAGGAATTTCGTTCCATCCGGGTGTCCGTTGACACCTCTAAAGTTTTTTTAACTTTATAACTTTAATATAGAATCTCTAACAACATCTTCTCAACCTATCCTATGCTGAAACGGAAAATATTTATACTGTGAACAATAATTTAATTTTAAAATGTAAGTGTGATGTAGAAGTTATTGACAAGTTAACATGTCAAATGGACGACACTAGTCCACAACATTCTAGTGTGGGCGCTTTCTTAGTGCACTTTCTTTTTTACTACATATCCTTTTTTATTATGTATAATAAAGTTTTTTCTTTTCTTAATACACACAAAGGGCCTCCTTCACACAACAACACTTCTTTTGTTTTTTTATACAACACTAATGTAAACAGACGAAAATCTTCAGCTCTTCCTATATTATACATAATACGTGATTCTTTATGTTAGTCTTCGTTCCCTTAGCCTAAGTACGATCAAATTAAGTAATAAACTTAAAACAAAGACATTTATTTAAAGACGTTTAATGATACGGGCCCAATTCGGACCCCTATAATAAAAGTTGACCCCCGCAACTGAGAGTTACTTAACCTTGGCATCATAAGTAATTTACTTATTTACAAATTAAGGACCCTTGAGAAGTCAAGACATCTGACCAGCGTTGGTGAAAAAGTTTTATTGCATTGTTATCTTTGAAAGATTTCAGTTGAAGACATGTGTTATCAACCTGGCTGATCATCATCAGGCTATTAGCAAGTTAAATGCCGCAATATATAACCTGGAGGACATAGGTTCGACTTCCAAATTATTAAATCAATAAATTATAATTGCATGTCCCATTGGAGAGTAAACGGACTTTGTCCAATTCTATTTATAGGTAGGTACATATAAAAGTCAATTTGGCAGTCTTTAGTCTAGTGGGTTCAGCGGTCGATTTTCAACCTTGAGGTCGTGGGTACGATCCCCAGCTGTGCACCGATGGACTTTCCATGTGCGTATTTAACATTCGCCCGAATGGTGAAGGAAAACATCGTGAGAAAACTGGCTTGCCTTAAGGCCGATTTACATTATCTTAGTGTTTAGGAGAGTGCTTTAGTACAACTTGAAAGGCAAGTTCTTTAGCGTAGCGTTTACTAAAGCAAGTAGCGTTTATATGTTTCAACTAAAGTACTATCCTAAAGCACTCTCCTAAACACTAATGATAATGTAAATCGGCCTTTAGACCAAGTCGACGGCGTGTGTGGCACAGGCTGTTCACCAACTTGCCTATTAGATTATGAAACAGATACTGAATCAGAAGAAACAGAAATCTGAGGTCCAGACCTAAAAAGATAGTAGCGCTACTGATTTTTTTTTAAATGACAATTTGGCAGGTTTTTTTCTTAAAAATGCCTGTACGACAAAATGTGTATTATAAATCCCATTAAACAGTTGAAAACATTTAAACTGTGTCGAGTTCTGCAATTTGCAAAGGGGTCGTCAACATCGTAACATTATTTCAATTTAGTTCTGAGAAGTTAAAGGTAGACTCTCACTAAAATAGTATTACATAAAACTAGCGGATCCGACCCTACTGTACCCACGTCTTACATACAAACAAAATATCTAATAATGTAAATCATTCTCGACTCCACTTGGACACAAACAATTGCATCAAAATCTGTCCAGCCGTTTAGGAGTTTAATTACGAACACATGCACAGGAGATTTATGTATAAACCAGCTGTTTAATTGCTGTATAGATAAATAACCTAGATTCATATTGCAGCGCCATCTGCCGGGTTGATTTGTGAAAAGCGACAAAACGCATACAAAAAATTCATTCAAATCGGTCCAGCCGTTTAAGAGGAGTTCAGTGACATACACACGTATAGTAGAATTGTATAAATAAAGATTATGAAACTACACATACAAATCATAATTTTGAATAAAAATTGTAGTTTTTGCATCAGCTACATGTAATGTATAAAAGTTCCGTCTCGGTAAAATTTAAATACATACAATGTATACAAGTTGTGATTACGTTCGACGTCCTTCGTTTCAGCCTGTCGTACTCCACTGCTGGAGATAGGCCTCTCCTATCTCCAGGTCATCTATCCACCTAGTGGAAGGCCGGAGAACATTATGTTGTGGTGGAATCGTATACCAGCAGTAGTAGAACTTCTTTTTTAAACTATAAAAATTAATAATTTTGTAGTAAATGAGAATGTTTGTTGGTCTGAATATCAGTGACTTAAAGTCGGCCACTGACGATACCTCCATTTAGTAGACTTCCTTTTGGATGCACTCCAAATGGAAATTTATCGAGATACGGTACCATTCACGATACTTCCATTTGGATGCATGGCGTCACTTCGAACTTTGCAATCGTACGGAAAGGAAATAAATAATACTATGGATAACAATACTTTACTGGTGGCAGCAGTTGTGTGTATTTTATTAAAAAGACAAAAAAAACCTAAGAGAAGGTGGATGAAGGATTGGTTGAAACAAAGAAATACTTTTATATTTTTCTATTACTTCCAACACAAAGTCACGCGCGGACAAAGACATAATAAAAAAAAAATTATAACGCTTGACAAATACACAGCACATGCACCACCATCGACATCAAAACATAAACTGAAACAAAAACCTCAAAAAAATGGACGCCGTTTCGCCCATTCACGGACAATTCGGACTGCTTCCATATGGCGTGGCGCACGTTTCTGCCATTAACGGACGGCCACGGATGACGTCCATTTGGCCTGGACGCATGGATTTAAATCCTTTTGGAAATCCAGAGCTGGCTGACGTCCATCCAAATGGAATACTTTTTTACCATTCATGGGACGATTTTGGACGACGACTACTCCATTCGGATTAATGGACGTATCGTCAGTGGCCGCTTTAAAGTCTTCAAATAACGGCTGTCAGTCACTCCTAAAGCTAGCCCTTCTTACTTCTGAATTGTCAAAGAAACTTTTACAAAGGTTCGAAAGTGGTTTAGTGGTCAAGATAGGGAATGTAAAAGAAAAATCTAAAGTGCGCCGAGTTCTTGATCTGTACCTTTAGTGGTGTGGGAGATGAGTAGCTATCATAAAGAGTCCTTTGAAAAGATCGCCACCTACCACTCCGCATTATATCTATAAAAACTAAAGATTGCTTGCTCAGTGTTACCGTACCCTAACAATTAATCCGAGGCGGCTGATGGCATAATTACACTGAACAATGACACCCGCCGGCGCCTGCGCATCGCCTGACCTTACGTTATTCTAATCATAATCTAATTCGTTGCAATTCACATTCATTAGACAGAAATAGATCTCTTTATTGCCCTTGTTTCGGTACATGGATATTATGTAATACGAGTACATAATATCTAACGAGACGAACTTTGGGACCGCTGGCGAAAAACCCCGATTAGCCAGCAGATCAAGTGACGCAAGTCACTCAGACGACTCATTGGTTTAGTGGTTAGTACCCCTGACTGCGAATCCATGGGTCCCGGTCTCGATCCCCGGCTGAGACGAACATCGATGTAATGAGCATTTGGTGTTGTGCTTAGGTCTTGGGTGTTTAAATATATATTTATATATCTATCTATCTTTAATATGTATGTATATCCGTTGCCTAGTACCCATAACACAAGCTTCACCAGCTTAGCATGGGACTAGGTCAATCGGTGTGAATTGTCTTTAAAAAAAAAGTGAAAATAGGCCGTATACTCCGAAGAGATTCCGTTTATATCCCCTAGCAGGCGCTTGATTGGAATCCACAAGGAAAGCGGAAGCATGGTCGTACCAATCAACCTGTCATACAGTTGCAGATGAGGCAGAAAGAGCCGGAAAGACTTGGAGCGAGGTGAAATACGAGGCTCAAGACCGAAGGCTCCATCGCCTTCGGTGTGATCACTTTTTTTTTATGTAATAGGAGGCAAACGGGCAGGAGGCTCACCTGATGTTAAGTGATACCGCCGCCCATGGACACTCACAATGCCAGAAGGCTCGCAAGTGCGAACACTGTGAACGTCTTCAGTTCCATTTAGGGGTTGACATTAAGTAAAGTAAGTAAATACATCCTTTAAAAGATAATTTTATTCATGATACGATTACAAACTACGGGTTTAACTAAAAATCTATTTAAAAATTAACTATAGATTTATTTTCATAAATGATTGCAGAAGAGATTAAAATTACTTATTAATTATGCTTGTATGTTATATTATATTGGGTCCTCAGTGGAAAAAAAATCAATTATAATCTTTCCAACGTTCAGAAATCGAACCTGATACCCCACGCGTCACAGGCTTTTAACGTAACTGATTAGCTATGAGGTCTATTATTAACAAGTTTATTAGTGAATAGTTAAATAAATAATTTATTTGCAAAGAAAGTGGTACATTTAGATCGATTAATTATAAAAATCCGCACTTGCGAATGTCATTTTATTTTTATAACGTCATACTAATAAGGTAAGTTAATTAATTGTTGTCAAAAATATGGTCTATAAAAGGTGCGTACAGACTATATAACATAACATGTTATACAACATTGCTATACAACATGTTTCAGATAATGTGGACACTGAATGTTATAACATGTTATTATAACATGTTATATAACATGTTATAATAACATGTTATTGATATGTATGCTAGGACGAACCCAGCATCTAGGTTTTTTTGTTTTTCTTTTGTTATTTAAAATGGTTATATAACATTGTTATATTGCATTGTTATTCTAATGTGTACAGTATTGTTTTATGTTATAATGTTGAATTTTATGTTATAATGTTTATGTTATAACAAGGTTACATAATGTGGACGTGTTATAAAACACAAGTTATATAATATGTTACATAATCTGTACGCACCCTTACTCGCCCACTAACAAACATATTTCGAAAATTCACCTTAGAATAATTTAGTAAAAGTTATAAAGTTACGCGGTTAAAATAAACGGCAAAATGCGACTCAGTTAATTACAGCGTTAATTGCACTTCGTTAGCTGTAAATGATTCGAGACATTTTCATGAAATGTAATCGATCGTTCTCATTACCGGCCAATTCATTGTTCATATTATGAAGCGTAGGGTGGGCCTGAGTTTATTTTCGAACATTATTTTCATTTCGTTTTTGTGTGGCATTATATTATAGAAAGAAAATAAAATAAATATAGTTTAAAAAAACTAGGCGCTCTGTGCCATATTTTTCGTCTATCGAGCAACCCACGCTTTTTCACAATAATACTAGTATTTTTTGTTCATTACCATTTTCAGCCTAAATTAGGAATTATTTTTCACTTTTTAGTTTGATGTGCTTTAAAAGCGTGTTTTATAGTTTTTTTAAACTATATTTATTTTCCACTATTTAGTCCTAGCAGCAATACGTGTTGTCTCAATTTAATCGTATTGCTTTGTGAACTTAAAAAAATGCATTGTTTTTTCGAGATAAACCTATGAAATTATGATATTGTCGCTGATTCTTTATAAGTGTACAAAGTTTGAATTAAATCTGTCCGTTTAAAGTGGGTCAAAATCGAGTCCGAAGGAGTCGGTTACATACATACATACATACATACAGGTGAGGCTAATATAAAGTGTGTAAAAAACTTTAGACTTAAAAAAAAAAGGATGTATTGTTATAAATGATGACTCGCATAAGTAACATGATGTTTTAAATAAGACAGACAGAAGAAGAATGGAACAGAAGAACAGAAATTTAATTAATTTTAATTTGACAATCTCAAATTTAGGGCGTAGAACAAATGACAATAACTACCAACAAACCCGCCGTTACTCTTTAAAATCGCCAAGTATTTTTACAAAATGTTTGTAAGAAGCAGCCCTGCGATTCTGTAACTCACTTTTCGAACTCACACAGCGGTTTTCGCATCGGCGGTCGCGCTCAAATCAGTCGTGAAGCAGTCAATTTATGATTTGGCATTCTGATAAACAATAAACTACAAGCTCCCACCTCTTCAGATGTGAGTTACAGAATCGCAGGGCTGGTAATACAGCGATGTGATTATCATGCTCCTCATCCCTAGATTTTACCCATTAATTAAAGGAGGTGGTAGCGGTCATGGCTCAACACGTGGCCCAGGTACGCAACTTTCCGTACTGACTCTTTTAAAATAGTTTTTGCATTATTTGATAATTATATGTGAAGACCATGTAGCTAGAACAAAAACACTACTACACTCAAATAAAATGGCGCATGTTGTTATAACAAACAATGCAGCAGATAACTAAATTATTATGTAGATACATGGTGGTCACATATTGCAACTATAGATTTCACATTATTCTACTTCTAAAATTAAATGTTCTGCAAAAGTTTTCTCGAAAAATAATATAATATTGTTATTTAAATTATCCTATAAATTCATGAATTGTAGTATCCCTATTAAAATCTCAATATTTGGTATAATTACTTTACAAGAAACAATATAAATTAGTCATTTATGAATTTATCTCAAGAACTTAATGTTCAATAAAAAGTGGGAACACTCCATTTTATTTCCTTTAATTGTTGTACTTGTCTTGCTAACTGCTTTATTCAGGGTTGGAATTTAAGAAGAAACTAATTATTACAGAATTACAATCTAATTACTTTTATAGTATATAATGAATCACGTCACAATCACACGGGTCTTTCTATCACATCAAAATTCGTATTTACCAATTCTTTAAAGGTCGGCAACGCTCTCGCGAGCCCAGTCGTATTGAGAGTGTCCATGGGTATCACTTAATATCAGGTTAGCCTTCTGCCCGTTTGCCCCCTGTTCTATAAAAAAAGTGCGTGCGTACAAAGTACACATGTCAGAAGTGAAACTTCTTTGGCAAACTAATTCTAAGTCTTGTTCATATTTATATAATTATAAAACTTTAGATTTCCGAGACTTAGAGGAAAAAGAAGATATGTTAGGAAATTAATGAATTTAATTGTCATTAAAATATTAAAAGTGTCGAAAATTAATAAATATTATAAATTATTTTGCATAAAATATAAAATAGCACTATTTCATAAAATATCTTTACGAAATTGTAATTTTAAAACTAGAATTTCTATAACGTTATTCACCCTTCTCACTCAATCATTTTCTCCCTTTCGACAAAAAACGCTGCACATCTTCGTGACGTTCCTTAAAAATTTTACCCTCATGCACCTAAAGAAGTTTCACTTCAGAAAACTTCTCTAATGATAATAATAATTGTGTTGTGCCGCAACCATCTCCTACCATTTCTTCAATAAAGTAGCTACAATTACTCATCTAGTAGAAGCCAGGTCTTTAACATAATTGCACTGAGAAGAAAGACTAAGTAACTGAATATATAAGTATATGTATATGAAATAAAAAGCTCAGTAAAATTATATTCATAATTCATTCGTTTATGGAGGTTAGCAAAATATCCATACAGACCGGATGTAATTACTGGTAACCCGCGGTGTGAAGATGCGGCGGTAGATTCGGAATAATTTGTCAAACTTGCTACTGCACACGTTATCGCTAATGTGAATTTATTTCAAAATGCATTTATTATACGTACAGCGCGATTGTTAGCGGGTTTTATAACGTATTACTATACTATATTTAGAATAGTATTGGACTAGTGGTAGTGTCCTCATAGCCTAGCGGTCTTCTTAAGTGGCAGCTAGGTGAGGGGTACCGGGTTCGATTCCCGGTTCGAGGGCAAGTTTTAATTTAAATTAAAATTTGTTCTCGGCCTCTGGTGGAGTTGTACGGTACCAGGCGAGTGCTTAAAGCGTACTTGTACGGTCAAATTTATAAGGCAAGCAGTGAGGTATGCTACCTATAAATAGACTGTGAAACTTAGGATATATGTAACAGTATATCCTAAGCCGAGAATGGTAATTCACAGCTTAATGACTTATGGCTTATTATTATGGGGTCATGCTGCTGATGTCGAAACTATTTTCATCCTGCAGAAGAGGGTTATTCGTGCAATCTATAATTTAAAATGTAGGGAATCGCTGAGAGATAAATTCAATGCTATTAATATACTTCCCTTTCCCTCGCAATATATTTATGAAAATATTATGTATGTATACAAAAATAGTGATAAGTTTACTGGAATAGAACATACGCACAATGTTAATACTCGGAACAAATGCAGGCTGCAATTTCCCCGTACTAGACTATCTAAAGTTACTAGTGCTAGACAGGCTACTTCTAATTAATTTGCGATTTGTTTTAAAATAAGTGTTGTATGATGATTTCGCCATTTTAAAAGAGTACCTAGAATTTTTTACGCCGGCGTTTTCTCTCGGCCATCCTCTGTCTTCTTTACCGATAAGTATTATTATAGATTAATAATAATTTATTGACATGGAATAAGTGATATATCACATAGATATCTTATGTTCCATAATAAACATATTTTTTTTTATTTTGACGATAGTAAAAATTATACAATTATTACATGGTTTAAAAACAATTCATATAAGAGAGATTCGTGATATTTTGATATGAAAAATCTTCAAAATCGCCATTAATCAGACCACAACGGAATCTCAACACAGGACGCGGGTTCATTCATCATTATTATCGGACACTCGCGAACAATGACCTGATTTTTTTGACACGATTTCAATGCACACGATATTTATCATATAAAAATCAGCTTTATTAAATCAAAATAAAAGTCATATTACCTTGGCAAGGCGATCGTAATTTTAACCATGATTATGACAATGAGGTTAAATTAAATTTGAGGAAAATTCCTGAATTTAATTTTATTATTAAATTGTTAATTAGAATAAAAATTGCAGTATGCATTTTATTACTTTGTAGATTAAGATCTTTTTTATAATTATATTACTGATAATTCTCATATCCCGAACATTTATCATGGCAATAAGTTGTATTTTTTTTATAAAGCAGATTTTTGATACCGTCGCCCTGTATATATATTCTATATAATATATTCTCGAGAATTTAAGAATTGGTACGCTCTTTTCTGTTATAGTTTCTGGTATTTTCTCTCTGTTTTATATAAGTTAGCTCATTTAAAAAAATAAAAATACAAAATACTACGTAATTAATAAATATAAATTAATTTTATTAAATGATTTTCAGCAAAAAATTTTCTTGGATAAAAATAATTTGCAATAATATGGTACTTAAATGTTACGGTGATACAAGCTAAACTTCGCATATTCTGTCAAACAATGGCGTGCAAATTGGTCTCACATAATAAAAAGGTAGAATTTTACATAGTAGTTACATATTACTTTACATTACCAATCATATTTATACATCACAGGGGCACCAAACTTTTAAAATGTTTTAATTTTCTATTTATGAATTCTTAAGTATAAATAGGTTGTAGGTTAATGTAGGTAAAATAATTATTATTTATTTATTAGCCTTATATCAGAATACAAAATATATACATTATAACTGTTATTTCCTTAATCTATGATAACGATTCTGTGTGCCTACGGGCAAAGGCCTCCCCCATTGTCCTCCATTCTTTCTTATTGTAAACCAATCTTGTCCAGGTCTTAGATTTTCCTGCCATTTCCACGATTTCATCGGCCCACCTCTTAAATTGCCTACCTTTGTTTCTTTTATGGCCTCTTGGTTGCCATAGTGTAACGATTTTGCTCCATTTTTCTGCTCCTCTTATGGTATGTCCAGCCCATTTCCATTTTAGTAATTTTGTTTTATGCACAACGTCAGCAAACCCTGTTTTATCTCTTAATTTTTTGTTACTAATTTTATCAATTCTTCTTTTCTTTATTATGCTTCTTTCCATGGCTCTCTGGGTTACACTTAATCTTTCGCATTGTGCTTTGGTAAGTGCCCATGTTTGACAGCCGTATGTAAGAATTGGTAGGATGCATATGTTGAAAAGTTTTCTCTTGATGTGCATGCTTGTTTGACTATTTTTCATAACTTCTTTTAGGGACCAATATCTCTTCCATGCATTTCCAATTCTTCTGTCTATTTCCTTTGTAGTTGAATCATGGTTGGATATCAGTTGACCTAAATAAATATATTCTGATACATAATCTATTGTGTTGTCATCTATTTTTATTACTCTGTCATTCCTGCCATTGGTCATTGCTTTAGTTTTTTGGACGTTCATTAAGAGTCCAACTTCTTTGCTAGCTGTATTCAGTTCTATGAGCATATTTTGTAATTCTTCTGCCGTATTTGCAAATACCACTATGTCGTCCGCGAATCTCAGATGGGTCAGTTTCTCGCCATTTATATTTAAGCCATATTCTGTCCAATCTAACTTTCGGAATATTTCCTCTAGAACAGCTGTAAACAGTTTGGGCGATAGTGGGTCGCCCTGTCTTACTCCTCTGAGGATATTTATGTCGCAGCCTTCCTTTTCCATTTTGATCTTTGCTGTGGTACCTGTGTAGATGTTCTTAATTATCCTTATGTATTTGTGCTCCACACCCTGCTTTCGCAAAGCTTCCCAAATTTTTGAGTGATCCAGTGAATCAAATGCCTTGCAGTAGTCTACAAAGCAACAGTAAAATTGGATGTTATATTCTTTGCACTTTTCAGCTATCTGTCTAGCAACGTGCATGTGATCCACTGTCGAGTAGTCGTTTCTGAAGCCTGCCTGCTCCCTGGGTTGATTTTCGTCCAAAGTTTTACTGATACGGCTTAAAATAATTTTTGAAAATACTTTATATAAGTTGGACATTAGGCTTATGGGCCTATAATTGCCAATGTCATCTCTGTTACCTTTTTTATGCAGTAGTTTAATAGACGATACAGTCCAGTGTTTTGGAATACTTTCCGTTTCCAGGATAGTATTGAAGAGTTTAGTCAGGAATGGTGTAATTATATGCTTTGTTTCAAGTAGCACTTCATTTGAAATATTATCAGGACCTTGTGCTTTGTCTCTCTTCAGTGCGCTGATTGCTTTTTCGACTTCGCGTATCATAATGGATGGTACTTTATCTGAGTCAAGTAGTTCAATGTGTTCAATTGTTGATCTTTTTGAGTACAGTTCTCTGTAATAATCTGTGGCAATACTTATAATATCTGGTCTTTTAGTTTTGTCTTTACCAGATAAATCTTTGAATTTGGGTATCCATTGCACCTTTTCTTGTAGTAGTTTTATGGCTTTTTTAGTTCCTCCAGTTTTTTCAATTAGGTTTTCCAAAGTTCGTAGTCTATATAATTTCCTGTCCTTTCGCATACTCATTTTTAGATCTTTGCTTAGTTGAGCAATGACTTTTCTAACTTCTACTGTTTTAGGGGAAGTTTGTATAATTTTTTCCCTTTTTTCCATTATTCGTTTTGTCTTTTCCGACAGTATATCTTTTCCTTTTCCATGTACTTCTTTTTTCGTACTAAATTTACCAAGAATATCTGAGAATTTGCTGTAGATTTTCAGTGTATTCAGCTCTGATAGATCTCCTTCTATGTTCTTCAATTCTACTTCCAGTTGTTTGGCTGTTAGTTGTGGTCCTTTATTTTTCGTTGTTTCTTTTTGGTGGTTAGTGAATTTTCTAGTACATTTTATTGTTGTAGATTTAAGCTGGGTTCGCACCATTCGATGGTTAGTGTTAAAATTTAAATTTGAAATGACTTGACAATCTTCGAATGATCTGGCACGATTGGTAAGTATATAGTCAATCTCATTTTTATAGCGCCCGTCAGGGGATGACCATGTCCATCTTCTGTTTTGTTTTTTCTTGTATAGTGAATTTAAAATGACTAAGTGTTGTTCGAAAGCTAAATCTATTAGTTTCTGTCCATTTCTTGATCTTTTTCCTTGGTAGTGAGGTCCCATTATGATTTCTTCGCCGTCTTTCCTAGTCCCTATTTGAGCATTAAAATCTCCCATCAGGATTAAATTTGTTGAACCTAATTCGGTTAAAGTGTTGTTTAGTTTTTTATAGCAGGATTCAATGGTGCTGTCAGAAGATTGCTCTGTAGGCGAGTATACTTGTACTATGGTCCATTCCTTTTTAAATAAAGGTAGCATGATTTTTAGGACTGCTATACGCTCTGAAACCCCTTGAAACTCAAGGATATTGTTTTCTAATTCTTTATGTATCATGAAACCGACGCCATATTGTCCTGGTGTCTCTCCCTTAGAACATAGGACAAAATCGCCATAGTCTTCTATTTTATCGCCCATGCGTCTAACTTCACTGATTCCTATTATACTCCACTTTATTCTCTCCAGTGCCATTGTCAATTCTAGCAGACTATCTTCTGTTCTCAGTGTGCGTACATTAAAGGTTGCTATATAAATCTGGTTCTTTTGTTGGTATTCCTTTGGGGGGGTGTGGTCTAATTCCCCACGGGGACCAGCCGGGTTGGGGAATGCTTCTTTTGTTTGATTTTGTTTATTTGATTGATTTTGTTTATTTGTTTGATTTTGTTTATTTGTTTGATTTTGTTTATTTGTTTGGTTTTGTTTATTTGTTTGATTTTGTTTATTTGTTTGATTTTGTCTATTTGTTTGATTTTGTTTATTTGTTATGTAAATATTGTTGTTATTTTTGTTTTGATTTTCTATTGTTGGGTTGGGTCTCCTGTTGTTGTCGGCGTCTGTTGAGCGTTTTTTGATGCTGAAGGTGAAGGTAGTGACAGTGATCTGCCACGTGCTACGTAATCTAGCATGCAAGTTTTATTAATCTTCTTTGGGCCCGCAGTACGTGTGTAAGTTGGAGATTTGCTTGGGGAGTTAGTGGAGTCTCTTTTTCTCTTATCTCTTTTGTCCTCTTTCGGTTCTTTCACGACTATTTTATCCTTGAAAAAGTAACAAATTTTTCCCATTGCTCGTTCCTCCTTTAGTTGAGGCAGAAGTTGTTTCCTCTTTTCCAAGGTTTCCTTGCTAAGGTCCTCCTTAATATAGATATCAGAATCTAATTTCTTTTTGTTCCTAAGTACTTCGTTTCTTCTCCAGTTTGTTGTAAACATTACAAGGATAGGACGCGGTTTGTTGCCTTTTTTTTCTCCTAGTCGATAAGCTTTATTTATTTCATTCGAGTTAAGATGAAGGTTCATGTTTTCTTCAAGTACTTTTTTTACTTTTGTACTCCATGCGCTGTTCCTCTTTTATACCAAAGAAGATTATGTTGTTTCCCTTCCTGTATTCTTCCATGGACTTAATTTTGTCATGTAAGATTTTTACTTCAGTCTTCAGGCTTTTGTTTTCTTCCACCAGAGCAGTCAATTTCTCGTTAACATTCTCTGACACGTTTCTAGTGACAGCTTCGGTTATTGCCTTTGTTTGCGCAGCCATCTCCTCCTTCAATCTGTGCCAAAAAATATCCATCTCCTTTTCCATTATTTAGTTGGAATACTTGTTAAGGGTTGGCAACACTAGATTCCGGTTTCGGTGTCAGCCAGTAAACATCTGTTATCGTTAACTCGTCCGAAAATAATTACAATTCGCTTCGAGCTCGGGAGCGGCGACGGCGATTTAATTCCTTACAGAATTATTTTTCCTTTTATATTATATCTGTTAGAAATAAATTAGATATCTTCGTAAAAAATTATAAAACAAAAATTAAAAATATTTGATCTTTCAATATCCCGAGTGTAGGTTTGAACTCAGGCCGATAGAAATGTTCGATTCAGGACACACAGCTTATCTGCGACGCCGAGGCACTGTATGACGAGGAGGACGAATTACTCGAACAGTTTCTTTCTTGAGTGACGTTTACAAACAGTGACTAATGCAATATTAGGTCGTCACGTTCACACGTTTATCATCACAAGGTAGGTAAAATAATGTATTTATTTTATTTTTTACGTATTTATTTATAAGTTCTAAAACAATTTATTTATTTACACTTCATTGCCATAATACACATAATTATACATATAGAAAAAAACAATAAGTTAGTAGGTTACATATTTAAAGTTATTAGGCACAACAATATGTATGCATAAAATTTTACACACATACACATCAATTATATTAGAACATAAGTAAGCTAGCAAGGGAAAAAGTTAAACAAGCAACCACATAATACCAAAAAAATATAATAAGATTAAGAGCATGATAAACAAAGTTACGTAGTTGTTAATTAGCAAGTTGAGTAGGAAGATTGTTGTAAAATATGTCATCATAGTAAATTCTTGCATTAGTCTGTGGTTTAAAATAATCATGGGATAATTCTATATTTTTTACTTCGCGGCAATAGACTGCGGCAGTATAGCAATTCCTAAATAATATACAAACAGATAACAAGACACAGCAACAGACAAGAAATATCTTACTTGGGACAACATTTTTGACAGTCGTGAGCGAACGTAGAACGAGTCTGAAACTGGTCACTTGACAAAGCTATGGTACAAATTTATTTATACGAAATTGTGTGTCGAACCGTTCTTTATTCCCATATTTGCCCCTTATGTTGTGGACACAACTATTTATCCGATAAACAATCACTTATGTGTTCAATACTAGGGGATTACAGCGTCAACGCCAGCTTTGTGGTCCAGAGACTTTGATACTTAATACCTCTGATTGATATTGATTGATTGACTTAATTCGCATAAGTGATTACTTAAGTAGATTACAAATAGCGAATAGCTATTATAAAAGCGTTAGAAAACTTAAAAAGCACTCCATCAGCGAACTTGCAGATTAATTTGAATAAAATACATGAAATTATCGTAAAGTGCTTGAGGTAGGTGGCAGGGTCAATAATAAGTGCGAAGCAGGTCTTCCGTATTTTTAAACGTCAAAATTCAACATCATAAATTATATGTTGTTCATATAGATAACACAATGTACACTTATTACGTCTATCACATACAAAAGTCAGACTTAAGTTTTGATTCTAAATCAAAGGGAAGGGTCGTTGGATCCGGACGTGCCCCGCGATTGTCGTTTTGATGTTTGCTACTCTGTGTGGGTTTTATTTCAAACGTGCAACTGGTCTTAGATTGAACATTTGACATGTGAATATAATAAATACAGAAGATTTATCTTTCAGGTTAATTATTAAATAAAAACAACTGTTAATCTCCTAATCCTTGTATCTTTCTTCTTTATTATAGCTACTGGTATGTATGTCGTTGTCCGTATTGATACATCAAATGTGTTTATTTTATGTTTTATTTTTTAACATTTTTATTGTATTTAGATGTATCTGTTTTGTTTTCCAAATAAATAAATAAAAAAGTAATTTATATTCCTTCTGTTTTAAACATGTACTTACGATTTCATTCTCACGATGTCCTTACCCTAATAACATTTTGTTACCCGTAAATCATAAAGTATTTTTGTTTTTTTCTTGCTCTAGTTCATAGTGCAAAGTACTTATGCCTTGAAAATCAGTTTAAAAGTATGAAAAGAATATTTTGAGTAATGTAAGTGCCTCGTAAAGCACCTTGGTACTTGTAATGTTGTTCTGATTTACATTAAATGAAGCTATAAATACGGCCAATGCTGTGTAATAACGAATTAAGGAACTAACAAGAACAGTGCATAAAGCATGGCCATAACGGACATCATATAGTAAAAGGTTATAGGGTATGTACGATGGCGTAAAACTTTTTTAAAATTATGCAAATAAACGTTCGTGAAGGACCCTAAGTCGAATTGGTTCGGAAATACTTCAATGGGCAGCTGGTTCCATAGCGGTGGTGCGCTGTAAAAAGTGCCTTAAAAACGCTCAGTTGTGGAACAAATGAGAGATACCTAGATAGCTTAGAAATCTGTGTGATACATTATTTAATTCACTGTATAAAACAATTCACGTTCAATCCGATAATACCATCCACAATCCTCAAAGACTGATCTTTGTTTTATTTTCATTCTTAATAATCAAGAAGATTATGCCTGACTCAAGCCGTGAATATTTGTGTCTAAGGTACTTTTCTCTCATTCACAACAACAAGTTAGAATTGCGCAAGAAGTGTGTTATTGCACAGAGTTTTAACGGGTGACATTCAGAGTTATCATTGGTCCAAAATTTAGTCTACTATATTGCAAAATCCCTTTGAATTGTGTCATTTTTTTAATGTAATAGAAGCCAACGGGGAAAAGGCAAACGGGGAGAAGGCTCATCTGATGTTTAGTGACACTTATAATGCCAGAAGGCTCGCAAGTGCGTTGCCGACCTTTTAAGAGTTGGTACGTTCTTTTCTTGAAGAACCCTAAGTCGAAATGGTTCGACAATACAATAGTGGTGGTTCGCGGCAAAAATTGCCTTAAAAGCTCTCAGTTGTGGAACGACGGACTTCGAGGTGATACGAATTATTTTGTAAATTGTTTCAATAATGTTGAACAAAAATTCTTAAGAGAGTAAGAGACACTTTTCTTGCAAACATAATGACGCAAGTTGTCAACAGAAATAAGTAGTACAGTACAGTATTTAACTAGTTACAAATGCTATTTTGCTGACGACATTACAGTCGGGGAATAAACCAAAAAAATCGACATAAATCTTTAAAGGCAACATTTTAAAGTTGTCTTACCAAACTGCTATTTCATTGTCGTAATACCATATTACACTGGAGCATGGCCACCTCATTACGCACAGAATTAATTAATACCCCTTTTTACAAAGCAGGCGTAAACGAGAAAATCGCCATGCATACGTTTTTGTTTTCCATATTACCTTTCGAATACAACTTTACAAATATGTACCGTAGCACTGCCATAGGCTAAACAAACCATTTAGCAACTTTTTCATAATAAGAAATGACAGAGTGTATAGAAAATTTCTCATCAAACCGTGCATGAAATGCCAGTTCGGAGCACGGCCAACCATTAATTACCTACGCCCATACAAGGTACCTAGTGCTTGTCTACGAGAAATGAACACAGTGAAAACTCACGCCATCCAAACTAATTTCATTCTTGTTGCAATATATATAAAACAGCTAATTGGTTGTATGTTAAAACAAGAAATATACTCGGATGACCGCCGTGGGAAAAGGCTTTGTAACCCGTTGAAAATGTGGAATGGACAGCGAGAGATATTCGAGTTAAATTACGGGGAATAAGGTTCGATTTCGAATGGAGGTTTCGGGGCCCTTTGGACAATTAAATGGAAAGTGTTTACTAGTCGCAATTTCGAGAGCCTCGCCCTAAAATTCTTTTGACGTAAACCAATAGTAATTATTGAATCTTGCGTTTGTAACGGTATTGTGCAATTGTTTTAAAAATGTGAGCCGAAAACAAGATACAGTCAAAACCGTTTACGACGACATCGCTTAGAACAACATACGGGTTATATTGACCAAAATCAAAGGTCCCGGCTGAATTCTATTGTATTAGGTACTTAATAACGTCATCGGCTGTTACGACTATCGGTTTTTACGACCAAATATGAGTAGTCCCTTCGATGTCGTTATAACAGATTTTGACTGTAAATGATTATTTTTTTAGTTTGTCAACTGCTTCGGTCGTTAAAAGAGTGGAGTTTTTGTACAATATTCATTTTATGCGATTCTTAAACATTAGCAAACCTCTTCCGTGGTTGAATGGTTAGTTCATATAACCCGTAGGTCCAGTATAGGATTCTCAGCAAAATAATGAATGTTTAGAATTGGCACGTGACCTAAATTGCCAAACAAGACTATTACAGTTTAAAGTTAAAAAAGGTGTTAAGTTGGCGCCTGGTAGATGATACGGGTGACCCCAGAGCTGTTGTTCCTCGCTCAACGAATAAGTATCGCAATACAGCTAGGAAATACTGCTAGCGTTAAAGGTACACTGCCACAGGGACCAAACTTTTAAAATTTGTTATAATTTATATTTATCATTTTTTAATTATTATTATTACTAATATCGTAAATACTGTATATAAATTTAATGTTATTAAATTAAAAAAGTCATTGAATAATCTTTAATTAATACTTAATATATTCCCGATACTCTTGACTCGACCACTCATCATAATCAAATAGGGAAAGAGTAGTTAATATATATGTTCTTTCTCTTATATTAGATATTAAACTATTTCTCGTAACAAAAGTTTCAAAGGCAGATTTGCCGCGAACTATTTTGTGGAATCAGCTGCCGGCTGCCCCCAGTAGTATTTCCGAACCAAATCGACTTGACCGTCTTCTGGCAATGTGAGTATCACTTAACATCAGATGAGCCTCCCGTTCTATAAAAAAAAACAAAAGATGCGTATTGCGTACCGAATTTCATTACATTACTATATTATTTGACTCAAACAGGGCAAGCTAAATATAACGCTAACTAAAATTCCCGTTAATTGCAATAATCGTTATTTCGTCGTTTTGTTTCGTCAAGCTCACATCTAGTGCCAGCTTAGAATGTCTATGGAAAGAAAACAAATTCGTTTTTTTCTGCTTTCAAGCCAGGATAAGATGACAGCAGTTTTGGCCTAGTGGCTTCAGCGTGCGACTCTTATCCCTGAGGTCGTAGGTTCGAGCCCCGACCTGTGCAGTGTGCACCTATGGACTTTCTTTCTATGTGCGCATTTAACATTCACTTGAACGGTGAAGGAAAACATCGTGAGGAAACCGTCTTACCCAAAAAGTCGACGGCGTGTGTCAGGCTGTTCACCTACTTGCCTATTAGATTGACAAACGATCATGAAATAGATTCAGAAATCTGAGGCCCAGACCTAAAAAGGTTGTAGCGCCACTGATTTATTTTAAGTCTTGATTTAGAATGACAGTGATGTAAGCTACTTGTCATAACTTAATTTTAAATCTGTAAAACAAAAATCACCAGCGACATATAATATATACTGTTGGAATTAAGGCCCTTATACTTGACATACAATTTTCGAATGCTTGAATGAATCGTTAGATGCAAAGGTATGTTATCTCTTACTATATCTACACAGAGCATAACAAAAGACCATTTAATGCTACTTTTTGTAAAGACAAAGCATGACAAACAATTCTCGGTAAACATACCTCGAAAAAATTAATTCGAATCTAGGAATCTTGAGCCGGCCGATACTTGGAAACAATCAGGCGTTATTACGATCTTATACAGGATGCTTTTTACTATTTTCGTACTACAAAATAGGGATTTTAAACCATACGAACTGAGTTTAATACAAAAACAGTTTTAGTTCTCATTACTTTTAATTTATATATAAATGGTAGTCTCTTAAAAATGGCTTGAGTCATTTTGCGTCTTTCATTGATAATTTTCAGAGCAAGTCGATGTACAGTCTATCTCAGATCTGTTCTGTATTAACTAGATCGAGTTGCTTACCAATCACAATACGGCTCGTGAAAAATTGTTTTACTGCTTTTTACATACAAATCTACTATAACTCCATAACCTAAATCGCGCTGAAGAATTTTCGACTGCTATATATGCCGATTCAGCTCAGCCACTAGGCCTTCATATCGATCCAGAAACCTCTCGTTCTCCATTAGAAGGACTGTAGTTTGATTCGCATTCTACTGTTTTGCGAATTCAGCCAAGCCACTCGTTCTTCGTGGTTTGACTGATCCAGAAACCTCTTTTTCTGCAATAGGACTGTAGCTTTATTCGCATTAAACTGATTTGCCATTTCAGCCACGGGGCCCGAAGGAAGGAGGTTTCTGGATCAGATCAGAAACTGGATTCAACTGGTTATTCGTAAAATAAACTGAACGTTTTAGTTCATAGTCATTCCAGATAAAATTGTTGTGCCATAACTTTTTACTTTAGATACAAATTATGAAAATATATCCCCATGAAATATAGCTATGATTATCGAAACGGATGTTGGAGCAAATCTGTCATTTCACTACAAAAACGCATTCTTATATTCATACTATGGACGCGAGGGAACTTGGAGTGATTTTTTGTATAATCGGCGTAACATAGGAACAGAAGCGATGCTTTTGTTTATTTTAAAAGCCGAATAATAAGGCATAATATATCGGAGACTAAAAATAGATAAAAAAGGGGATTCCCACCAGACACCTGGGAAGATGGAATAAAAGAGATAGAAGATAAGAGAGATAGATAGAGACAAATGGAAGAATTTGAAAGAGGTTTTTACTCCGTTGGAGGTCGTGTACTAATGTTAATGTTAAACATGGACTTAATGTAATCCTGATTATGTAGTACTCGAATAAAAGCTACTATTCATTTTTAAATAACTTTGACTATAGAGATAGTAGAGATAGTTGTTTCTAAGGTTTCCATTTTAACATAATATTTTCATATTTATATGGTGTAATAATATATCTAAAATTAGCATTAAATATCCGAGAACGACCGAATAAAATATTACCAATTAATTTACATTACTATATTTAATATACCATCAAAATTCTACCTATTCATATATGTCTCGTACGCCTGCCCATAGCATTAAGAAAGTCCTAATATAATTCTCATTTTGGATTCCGAATATACTCGTAATAATTAGTAGATATGGTTTTAGTCTTCAATAATTGTAATAGGTACATTTTAAAACAACATAAAAACTTTTTTTTAAATATCTTTTTTTCTATTGGAGAAATATCTGTACAAAACCTACATAATGATAAAAAAATATTTATTAATAAAAAGAAAATTAAAAGAAATTTAAAAAGTTTGGTCCCCGCTAGTACCTTTAACGCTGGCAGCATTTCCGCTGTATTGCGATACTTATTCGTTGAGCGAGGAAAGCACCAGCTGGGGTCACCGGTATCACCAGGCGCCTATTTAAATCTTTAAATAGCGCCTGTGCACTTGAACCCCACGGCTCAAGAACTCCAAAGGGAACAAAATCGAAGTGTTATTAATTTTATAATAGCATACAAAAATATGACAAAAGGTTAGCTTAATCCCGCCTATCCCTTACGCCACACCCGAGTGATCCAAGATTAATTATTTATATCCTTTTTGTATCACCTCTGTCACACGTTTTCATCCGTCGGTGTCGCTCAAAGCCAACGACGATATATTGTATCGGATTTACATAATGATTAGGCTTTTGACACAGCTTCCTTTAACCGTGATAAATGTGCACAATACACCAGGAATCATTTCAAGCTACGACAGATTATATGAAATTAGTTTTAGTCTGTGGCTATGGTGACGTGGATAGACAAATATGCGTTTTATAAGGGCGTGACCCGTCAAACGAAGTATACACAAAACGAGGCGTGAGGATCTTACATTAAGGTTTACGTAAGGTAAGGTGATCGGCCTTCTCTGTCTGACACACACCGTCGACTTTTTTAAGGCTAAGGCAAGCCGGTTTCCTAACGATTTTTTCCTTCACCGTTCGAGCAAATGTTAAATGGGTAGACTAAGTCCATTGGTGCACAGCCGGGGAACGAACCTACGACATCAGGGATGTCACTCGCTGAAGCCACTAGGCCTGGTGGCCTGCTCCATATAAACTCTAAATATTCTACGCAGTTATTCTTAGAATTGATGGAGGTATAACATTATAGTTTACTCTAAGTATTATTCAAAACTGTATATAAAAGCCAAAATGGAAACGATGAAATTTTGGAGGTTGTCACAGTTATAGTGAATTACAATTAGCTTGAGAATGAATTATATGTTATTTGAATATAGATAGATTATTCAGTTAAAACCGTTTACGACGACATCGTTTAGAACAACATACCGGTTCTATTGACCAAAATCAAAGGCTGAATTCTATTGTATTAGGTTCTTAATAACAACGTCATCGGCTGTTACGACTATCAGTTTTTACGACCAAATATGAGTAGTCCCTTCGATGTAGTTATAACAGATTTTGACTGTATTATTATTGTCACTTTCTCGGTTTACTTACGAGTTACGGCTTTGTTCCATTAGTTTTGTTCAAGTAACTCACTATTTTTTTTCTCACAGTGGTTGCCTGGAAGAGATCGCTCGAAAGCTATAAGGCAAGTTGCCTTCCTATTTATGTAACTATTTAAATTGTACTATATTTCTGTAACTGCAACGAAGTGTTAATAAATAAATAGACGTGATACTCAGAAATTTACTACAGAGTATCTCGATATAGGAAAATGCAGCATAATTTCATATTTGAAAGGTTTTACAAAGAATTCTTGATGTCCATGCAAAAATATTTTTTCCAGACAACGCAATAGCAAACAAAAAGTCTTTTGTCACACAAGTACGCGCCGAGCATGTGACTATTTGCCAAAAGCAAGCTGAATCCTTTGAAAACGGCTAAGTGTGGCAGACTATATTAATATCAAGGTTCTGTATCTTTAAAAAAAGGGTGTGCACTATGTACACGCGTTAGAAGTTATACTTTGGCGTAAAAAGATAAAAATCTTTTCAAAAAATTTATCATTCGCCTTATTCTACGTTTGTAGAAAAAATAACACTAACAATAGAAAAAATTTACTGTCATCATTTTCCCTAACGCGCAAAAAGAAGTATAACTTCAAAAACTAAAATGTTGACTATAGCTAACTTCAGGGTGTGATTTTCTTGTGACGGAGTGCGAGTGTCGGTTTTTTGTGACGGTGTGCGGGTGTCGGTTTTTTGTGACAGTGTTCGCGCGCATCGTAAAAATGTCGCACGCTGAAGCTACTAGCCCAACACTGCTCTGTATCTTTAAACTTCTGTCAAATGTTGTATGATGATGAAATTTGTATATTTTTCTAATAAGTAAATAAATGTAAAGCATATCTTATTTTATAGAATAATTCTACCGCATTTACCATGGAGAGTGTTCAGAGGAGTTGTTCGGATTAATACCTGCAGCTGAGTTTCGTCATCGGACGTCGAGGCAGAGTACGAAATTCCACCCGTATCACCTCGACGTCCGCCGTTCCACAACTGAGCGTTTTTCAAGGCAGTTTTTGCCGCGCACCACCACTTTGTGGAACCAGCTGCCCATTGAGGTATTTCCGAACCAATTCGACTTAGGGTCCTTCAAGAAAAGAGCGTACCGATTCCTGAAAGGCCGGCAACGCACTCGCGAGCCCTCTGGCATTGAGAGTGTCCATGGGCGGCGGTATCACTTAACATCAGGTGAGCCTCCTGCCCGTTTGCCCCCTGTTTTATAAAAAAAAAAAAAACCCTTTCTGTTGAGTCAGAACTTTACTTCTCCCTATTCTTAATATTTATATCATGAGGTGATTGCCGACGGATCCCCAAAAGCGTTGCTTAGGGAAATGGTGGAATAATGTACGGGCGAAAAAAATTAAAACGACCCCTCTGTCAAAGCAGGCTTCTTGTTCGAGTCTGGAGTACCTCATTTTTTGTGATTTATTTGTACTGGTGAAGTATGAGTTGGATTACTGGTTTTAAACCGTTCAGTAGGTGGTAAGATCTTTAGGAGGGGATTTTATAAGGATGATAATTACTTATTTAAATAAAAAACTTTTTTGAACGGATTGAAGTTATGTATTATTTAATAATAATACAACTATTTATAAGGATGATAATTACTTATTTAAATAAAAAACTGTTTTGAACGGATTGAAGTTATGTATTATTTAATAATAATACAACTATTTATATTTACAACTATTTAAACATAATTTTAAATTTATCCGACGTTTCGCGTGCTTTACAGCGTGCGTGGTCACGGTGACTGAAGACAAAAAATGTTGAATGTCAAAAAGTATCACAGCTGCCGAGAAAGTTGCATTATCTGTATTTATTTCCCCGGAGTTGGTATCGACTAAAAGATGGAGGGTTTCGGCAAAAATATATAATATTACCTAACTTCAATCCGTTCAAAAAAGTTTTTTATTTAAATGTATAAAAGTTATGTCAATCAAAGACAATACTATGATAATTACTATCATTTGAAAAATATTAAAAAATCGTAAATAAAATTTTACGCTGTCAGTGCTGACTGATGATGCAATATTTTTATTGTTTTTTGATCGTTACAAATGTTTTAACTAGAAGGTTTCCTTGCCAGCACTAAGTCATCAATAGACAATTAGATGTTTTACAAGTGACAATAAAGTCTAGTGTCTATGTCTCTAGTCCAAAATGAGCATTGTATACCCTCTATTAGTTAACATAAAATAGGTTGTGGTGCCACTGATTTTAATATATTTCTTTATTATTAACATTTCCAAGAAATATACAAAATATATGGGTTCATCGAAGCAAGCAATTCTACACCATATTCACAAGTTATATGGATCATTTTCTTTTAAGCATTTTCCCGAATTTTCCAATCTTTTGTCAATGTAAAGAAGCCTTCACAATTTGTCTGGATCGTCGCACGAGTACCTCGCTTTTGTGCTGACGTGCTAAGAGCATTTTTGAGAGTTAGCGCTTTTAAAATAGCCGAAATATATGCAAGCTTTAAGCTTAACTACCTGAGAGCCTTTCCCCATACTATGATTTGAATATTTACAAATTTTATTTCAATATAAAAGAAATTCTTTTGCATAACCTCACGTAAAGCTTTTCGGGAATCATGACCTCTCTCTCAGACCATGATACGTAATTAGAGAAATTGAAAAGATGTACAAATAAATCTATGTATAATTATGTATTACCAAATGTTTCTTGTGTATAATAACTTAAATTTCAGGCAAATTCAATAAATTCGATTAGAGCCAGTAACTTAGTGGACGCACGTTTTTATTAACTTTTCTGTCTAGTTTATCTCAGGGTCCAGGTTTCGATTTCCTCTGAATATTTTTCGAGTTCCAGAAAGATTTGACAGTTTTTACGACCGTTTTATTCATAACTAGCTGGTGCCCGCGACATCGTCTGCGCAGGGTTAAAATAATATTGTCCGTAAAAGGCATATTTTATCTACTTTAAATACAAGAAGCGATAAAAGTATCTATTTTCATTTATTACTATTTTTTATCAATTTATTACTACCAAATGAGTATTTGAAATAAATTATCAATTTTTATTGTAGTTATGATTCACTATTTTGGCTTAATGGCTTACACATAAGATATATACTGTGGCGGGGTTCTAAACATTTCTATCATACATTACATAATATGTGTAACTAGAAGTTTTGGCAGCGCACGTCAGAATAGTTTGCTGATGGAAGATTTTTTCCTACTTACTAGATATTTTGGACAATTCACACAAGAAGGAAGTTTTGGTCTCAGTTACTAAACGCACCATTGTCACCTATCGTGTATTTCTTCAAACCCTCTCTAAACTTCAAAACTCGACGAAGTTAAATATAACTATGAAGGTTGCCTCTTACGCTTAACTTATAACCGTTAGAAATATACTGAATGCTATTTTAATAATAGCTCTAACTGTAACTCTATCCAGAACATATAATTATGCTGCAAAAAGCATTGTATTGCAAATAGCTAATGCAATTCATATGTTTGCACTTTGCGTTTAGAAGCAAAACCAATTAGTGTCAACTGTTAAAACAATCGCGAATCGTTTGCACCTGCGCCCGCGCATCTGTTTAGGGTTGTCAAATGTCATTGAAAAACTTTTGACATGAATTGTTGGTTATACGCACTTTTTCTAATGTCAGATGTTAACAAATGTTATGGCAACTTTTCTACGTTACTTTTTGTACACTGTTTAAGACTCGCGACGGTCACAAACCATCGTCTTAACGGATTTAAGAAATCGTATTTATTAATATAATATTAGAAGAAAAGATGAAGCGAGAGAGTCTGCATGTCATGTCTCTATGTCAGTGTCTCTGCTCTCCTCTTCGGAAAAAAATCAATATTAGGGGGCCGCATCAACTGCGGCCCCCTAATATTGATTTTTAAAGTCTGCCGAATTCCAAGAAGAAATAAATGCCAAGGAGCTTTTTTTTTTTTATGTAATAGGAGGCAAACGGGCAGGAGGCTCACCTGATGTTAAGTGATACCTCCGCCCATGGACACTCACAATGCCAGAAGGCTTGCAAGTGCGTTGCCGGCCTTTCAAGAATTGGTACGCTCTTTTCTTGAAGGACCCTAAGTCGAATTGGTTCGGAAATACTTCTGTGGGCAGCTGGTTCCACATAGTGGTGGTGCGCGGCAAAAACTGCCTTAGAAAACGCTCTGTTGTGGAACGACGGACGTCGAGGTGATACGGATGGTATTTTGTATTTTGCCTTGACGTCCGATGATGAAACTCAGCTGCAGGTATTAGACCGAACAACTCCTCTGAACACTCTCCATGGTAAATGCGGTAGAAGATGCAGAGAGATCCTACAGCTGATCGTAGATGTGAATTTAGGAGTCAAAAAGTTGCGCTGTAACCTTTTTTTTATTATTATTCGCTAATTAATAGTATAAGAATGTATTTTCTGTGTATGTTGGCGTCTATTTCACCGAACTTTTTATCTTGTATGACAAAACCTTTTGGGCCTAACAACACGCAACAATTCAACTCACGATCGTACTGGTGAATTTGCGATAACTAATAAGTCACGGTTGCTTAATAAATAATAATAGATTTTCTTCTTAAAAAAAATATAGTAAAATCTAAAACTGGTAGTTTTATTTTTTGTCACATTTATGGTTTCCACAATTGTCATATATTTTAGAATAAATAGCTTGTTTGATGTGATGAACTTTAATGAATACATAAAAACATATATTAAGGTCACAAATAAAAACAAACGTATGGAAATATATATTTATTCAATATTGTAACATAGTGTTGAAAGTCTTACATTAAAGTCTCTTACAAAATTATTAATGCCAAAACTTTTTTATGTTATATAACATTGTACATGAATAGGTATATATATCGCTAGGTTTCCTAACAATCTAGGATGCTACTAGCACGTGTTGTTGTATACTATTCATTAGTGATCACATGTATATGGGATTTTCATTGTATCTTCTATGGAGAAAACATTTTACAATACGATTTTATATAAACATGACTTTGTGGCGATTTGTATAAAACAAAAATGCCTTGAATGCTGTTTAACTTACGTACTAAATAAATATGCCTAAAGTAATATAATATATAATACCTATTATAATTACATTTTTAAAGGCAAGGTGCTGTCTATGTTTTGACAATTATAACTTAACTTATTATTATGACATTATAATAATTTTGTCACGTGCATATTTTATATGACTGATTATGCGGTTTTCTTATATTTATTCAATCTAAATGTACTACTTTGTCCTTTGACTTGATTTACTATTATTATTTAAAGTTTTATTTATTTACAGCTTGTCCGTCGAGAAAGACCTCCTCTATTTTTTCAAATCTTGACGTTCTGATTTTTATATATAAAAGAGCAGCTTTTGCGCTAAAATATTATAGGTATATATTATATATTCGTTTCGTGTGTCTAGCTTTCATAGTTGATCTAAAAACATTAAATAATATGCAACTGTGATGATTGATGCATCATTAAATTTGAGAATTGCTCCAAAGTCGGTAACTGAAAGCATTAAAAAAATCAGCCAGCGACTTATTCCAAAAGTAAAGGCTTAGTAGCCCTTACGCGGAATTAATAGTAATTCAATTAATTAATATAGAATTATTGCTGACCATTTAAACACAGAGATAGCATTGAATTGCGGAATATTGCAATAATTTCTGCTTTCGTATAATTTATTTATTTTCTATTTTTACAGTAATAGAAAGCGTATTAATATAAAAATTATACTATAAATATAATATAAACACAACAAGAATTATAAAACTGAAACCTTTTTATACCTAATTATAAATAATGCAATTACTTAATTATTATTAAAATCTAAAAGCATCAGCTAAAAGAAGTGATGTTCCGAAAATTGTTCATTTTTCACAAAGTTACAAAAATTATAAAAAAAAAATTCTAAAAAAAAAAACTATTTAGCTTTTTAAATGATCAGGAAATTTTCAATTAAGTTTAATATTTTAAAATAAATTTGTTTAATTTAAAATATCCAATAAGATCTTCAAACGATGTTTAGAGGCCCATTACTTAATATAATGTTGGTCCAAAATATAAACAAATTTCAGAATGTACCTTTTCCCGCTGTCCATGTGAATTGCCCCAGATAATAAAACATTGTACAATAATCAAAATGTATTTTAAAAAACCTCTCATCCCAGTAAATGAGACTAGTTATACAAAAATTATGAAAAGAGTTAGTACAGCGCTGCAATTACGCCTACAAAGATATAAAAACATACGCATGCTTACATTTCCTCATTAAATATTCTTATTTTCTTTTTCACTGCATTAATTTCTCTTTTTAAGTTTTTTCGCTCGCTCTTGACAGGACCATTATATTGTGCGCCCTCTTCCGATGTTATGCTCGTAAGTCTGCCGCGTTGGTTATGAGAGACGAGGGGTCAGGTTACGCTGGCCGTTACGGTAGTAGGTAAAAACAAAGGCCGGTGAGGTACTCCCTCATTTGCGCCTCTTTAAAAATGCAAGTAGCACCAAAGACTGCAAACATCGCGGTTTAATGTTTATCCTTTTGAATATTTGGTAAGTGAATTAAATATCTCGTTAATATTAAAATCTCATTGAATTTGCCAAATTTGTATGCCATTTTAATATCCTTTCACTGAACACTTTGTTCGTAGTAATTTAGTAGCTTTTTAATTGGTTTTTTGGTTGATTATAATAATGTTTACAATTATGTTTTTAAATTCAACGCTGTAAACAGTACTAAAAGGTAGTTGTGTTACTTTGTAAGGGTCTATGAAAGCCTATTTTTCAATGTATTTAAAATTATATTTATTTTCAAGCGCAACCCTAGTAAGGAAAACAACATTTAATATATTTGTATGCTTAAGATATTTTAGTTAAAGGCAAGTCAAAATTTCAAAATTGATCTATAGTCAAAACCGTTTACGACGACATCGTTTAGAACAACATACCGGTTATATTGACCAAAATCAAAGGCTGAATTCTGTCATATTAGGTTCTTAATAACAACGTCATCAGCTGTTACGACTATCGGTTTTTACGACCAAATATGATGTGGATGTCGTTATAACAGATTTTGACTGTATAAGGATTTATATCATTTTTCCATTCACTATAGGAAAATACTTTTCCTGTATAGAGTAGATATATTTAATTTAATACAAAAACAATAATTTATATAATTTTTTTCGGTAAAAACCATTAAACATAAAATTCTATTGTTCAAGAATTGAGTTCTTAGAATTAAAAATAATTCAAGTACAATAACATGACAAATAGCGATCTGTGAAAAGCCCAAATTGCGTGTCAGACAGATTATGAGTTCTCGCCGGGGGAGACGCGGGATAACGGGAACAAAGGACCACCCTAACCCATTCGCACCCACCTGCTGGGATCTAAGGAGAATCTTACCCTATACTTGCTAATGGAAGGTTTTTTAAAACTTCGATTCCGTGATTTTGTCTACGTAATGTAAATTACGCAACGAATAATACCTGCTTTTAACTTTAATTTTTTCTAGAAAGGACTTTTATTCTTTTTATGTCGAATTCACTAGACACAATACTAGACCATTACAAGAAACATTACTGTTAATTACATTGCAAAAACTCCTTTCATCGTAACGCATTGCGGAAGGCGGTGACTATAACCAATCGTTATCACGTGACAGAATTAGAAATTTGAAACAAATATATTAAAAAGAATATATACCTATATTGCATATTGACGATTGGAACAATTAAAGAGACAATTAAAAAAAAAATGACGACAGAAATATAAATTTGAAACAATTAAAATAAATGTATGGAAAATGTATGAAAAAGAACACCTATATGACATATTGACTGTAATTACTTACAGTAATGTTTCTTTAAAAGAATCTACCAGTGAGTATCAGTAGGCATCTTGAAAAGTGGTGTGGGTAACCCCCTCCGCCCCTACATTTTTCACAATGAGTGCGGAGTCAGGCGCCGCCGTGATCTCGCATCAGGAAATGACCAATCCCATGTTTGCTTCTCCTGCTGCATGCTATGTGGAATATTCAGATTTTCACAAGAAACTTATATACTACACCGAGGAGAGCTGATATTTCTACCGGATTTTATTTCAAAGTGACTGAAAATGATTACGTTTATTTTATAAATTTTCTCTACTAACTCAAACTCAAAATTTCTTCATTCATATAGGTAAACAATAACATCAAAAAAGAAGTTAAATTAATTGAAAATTTACATTTACTACCAGTCTAACTTAAGAGTAATTATTAATAAGAATAAAGTAAATTTAGTCTTGGATATTTAATATAAGAAAGTGTTGCACTACGGGGAAGATTCTGTTCTTGTGTACTATGTTTTAACACTGTTAAGCACTAAGAGTAACGTGCACTTACACTAATACACCAATACAAATAGCTTTGTCCTTTTCAATGTTCTTACTAGGCCGGGCTTGTGATATCAAGAAATCTATTAAATATTCGCTTTAACTAACTTTTCATACATAAAATTCTACATTAATGGGCTATTTATTATCCAAGGCTTAAAAAATAGAAACAAAAAACAAGTGCCCACTCAGACTGAGTGAAAGCTTTAGACGGAGGCTGTATCTTCACACCCTCACTGATTTGAGATAGCGCATGCCCCTAATTTCGAGACCCTCTTTACTCCATGGACGTTGATAGGTTTCGTTTGAAGTGAAAGAACTTATGACGTAATACTTCTGCCTTGTAAAAGTTTAAAAAAAACGACGGGTTGCACTCCGGGAGTGCCGGCAGAAGTGAAAACTTGAATATTAACGTTGTGCATTTTTGATATTTTGGAATGGTTAGGAAATAATTTTGCACGAATTGCTTTAATTATCTGTATAAAAGTACTATCATTTATGTGGTAGAATACAATATTTATTTATTGCGCTATTGTACACAAACATGACAATTTATATTACAATAAATACGCCGCGCCAGCTGTCTACTCTTCATCCGTCTTACGAATTTTCGATCAGGTCACGTGTCCTGACGCGAGTTAAACATTTTTTACCCATTTCAAAAAAGTGTACAACGCCGCTAAAGAAGTTTTCACTTAAAAAATCTATGGAATCTAAAAATCACATATCGTAATCGGTACCTTTTATTTTATTTATGCTCTCAAACATCACACATGATGAGGCCAATAAAATACTTATGAAAATATGTTACAAAATGTATTTATACGTGGGAAAATGACATGAGAGCTTAAGAAGGAGCAGCGCTAATCAGATCTATGCAACTTCTTCACAACCGAATAGCCCGCAATATTGCAGCACACAACTCAAGAGAGGACTGTACTAAAGAACTCGCATGGGTCCGCCACACATCCGCGAATATAACACTGTAAATACATAGTTATGTAGTAATTATGGAAATAATAATAATAGCAAATAATTAACACAACAAGGTTTCTCAAACGACTCGGGAAAAGGTCTCTATGGAGTAGCTGAAAATGTCCACTGAGTCATTTTTCATCAGTCGAAGCATAGATTATACCATCAAACATCAAATTTTACGTCTCCAGCAACTATGGCTTCTAAAAGGAATCATCATAGATGTGAAAGTATGACAAAACCTATAAATAAAATAAATCAGTGGCGCTACAACCTCTTTAGGTCTTGGCTTCAGATTTCTGAATCAGTTTCATGATCATTTTTAAATATAATAAGGCCTCCAGTGCCTGACACACCCCGTCGACTTTTTGGGTCTGAGACATGTAGGTTTCCTCACGATGTTTTCCTTCACCGTTCGAGCTAATGTTAAATACGCACATAGAAAGAAAGTCCATTGGTGCACAGCCGGGATCGAACCTACGACCTCAGGTTTGAGAGTCGCACGCTGAAGCCACTAAACCAACACTGCTTTACTATGACAAAACCTAGATATAATAAAAATATGGTTATATGATTCATAATGTAATGTAACTACTATGTAAAATTCTACGTTTAAAAACATATTTGCTCGCTATTATGTGTGGTATGAACTGTAGATTGGTACCACCATAGCATTTTTATAACATATTCTTGAATTAAACTATTATTAATAAAAAAATAGTCCAAGACGTTTTGTATATATCATGTCCTTTATCTAGAGAATTTCGGCCGTCTATTAACAATCAATGATATTGTCTTTGCTATTGAGAGTGGGAGCTACCTACTAACACAAAATACTAAGTTGCTTGCCAAATAGTAACTGACGTGGGCAGTAACTGTTATGATAATAACCGAATTAACATGATTAATTTATATTATGGAACTAACTTTAACACATTCCTCGCCCACTCAGGTGTAGGGTTTAATTTGTATGTGAAAACGTATGTCTTTGAAATGAACCTCAAGTGTATCAAGAATATCTCAATTATTTAAACATTTTATTAATCCTTCGATCCGTTATAATTTAAAAGTGGATGATTTTGTTTTAATAAAGATATATGTGGCTGAAAACAGACATTGTTTCATTAGGTTATGTGGCTGAAAACAGACATTGTTTCATCAGGTTATTCAACAATTTATCTAAAATTAAATTATATCTTATACACATCAATCTGAATCGCAACTATGTTGCTTACCTCAAAACTCAAAGACGAGTGGCCCAATTGGAGTATTTTTGTTTTATTTATACCTTGAACTGAGTAAAGTTTCTGTGGAGAAAAAAATTGTATTTATTATTTTTTTTACTATTGAATATAACTATTAAGTTATATTCAAAAACACACAAATAATATAATATATGAATATTCAATTTCCTTATTGATGTGCCTTTTTATTTTATGATTTAATATACTTTAAAGCTAACCTACTAATATAAATAGGACAATATTGTCACTAACACATATGAAGTTATGATTGTATGCTTTAATAAATAAATTATTATTACTTAAATTCAAACAATACACATTCAAATTCATCAAATAATATAACCGCTATCAGTCTTGTCTAAAATGCCAACATTACTAAGAAAGACTATGCAGACTAAATAAACACTTTCTTTTCATGAACCCAGGGAGACTAATATTATAAGTGAGGCAGTCAGCTCAGATTGTAGCAGCTGAACTCTTCTTGCCAGAACTGAACTATCCTGGTTCCGCCTTTGAAATTTTGTAGTCTAAAAATGATAATCACAACCAGCGAAAGTTAATAATAATAAATTCTTTTATTCGGATAATATAGTATTTACAATATTACCTCTTATTCAAATGACATTAAATGTAGCACCAGCTCTTCATCCGCTTGCCAAGTGGCAAAGGCCTCCCCCACTCTTCTCCATTCGCTTCCATTGCCGCCATATATTTCCCTTCATACTTGTAACTATGTCGTCCCATCGATTGTCGGCCTATACCTCGCTTTCTGTAACGTGCACACCATTCTGTTAGATTAGCATTTCTTCTTTCTACCTATTATAACTTGCGTGGTCCACTTTAAACTCACGTTTCTTAATGGTCGCTCCAATGTCCCTTAGTCTAGTATACCGTCTATTATCCTGGTTTCTCCATCTATCAGCTTATTCTCATCAAGCTACTTTACATTTTTTTTTTTTTTTTTTAAAGACAATTCACACCAATTGACCTAGTCCCATGCTAAGCTGGTGAAGCTTGTGTTATGGGTACAAGGCAACGGATATACATACATATTATTGATAGATAGACATATAAATACATATTTAAACACCCAAGACCTAAGAACAACACCAAATGCTCATCACATCGATGTTCGCCTCAGCCGGGGATCGAACCCGGGACCAATGGATTCGCAGTCAGGGGTACTAACCACTAGACCAATGAGTCGTCCAAATTGCATTGCGTTGTTTCTCTTTTTAAGTTTGTCTTCTGTCTGCGAAAGTTAACAATAAAAATTTAATTGTGTAGTACGAGCCAAGGCATTTTGCTCACTCGGGATTTCTTAAGTTTTAATGTAAAATTAGAAGCATTTAATGTATATTTATTTATTTCTTTTTTTGACGTTCATAAGTGTACATTGTGTTACCTACATGAATAAATGAGTTTTGACTTTTATAAGCGTGGTGATTTCCTAAATCGTTGTAGTTACGCACCGAGATTATAGCAGAGGCAGGCACTATCTTAAAAAAATCATTTAGCATTAGTTTCATAGCAATTAACAATATTTATTTCGCATTTCTTTGTTGCACGCGAGTGATAAAGAAAATCAAATCAAATCAGACTCAGGAACCATACAAGTGTATTAATAAAACCCATCAGAATCCAACAAAAACCGGACTATATGGAACGTATACTTGCATGGGTGTATAAAGTCTTTATGGTAAATAAATATAATAAATTATTGACTTTTTATTAAACTTAGGTTTTAATACGTCATTATTTGATTTTACATTAATAAACGAAATACGACTTTTATTTAAGTCGTATTTTGTAATCTAAAACCTTCTGGTGATACGTTTACTCAGCCTCGGGGTAATTGTTTGCAAAACTTCGTACACCTAAAGAATTATTTATCTACTTATAAAAATAAAATAAAATAAAATAGCCTTTATTGCTGTTTCTATCTTACAATAATACTCATTAATTAATACATGCCTAACATAATTACTTTCTAAATACTTTTCTACTAAATTAAATTTAAATTACTTTCGAAGTTCTTACTAAATTAAATTGGTTTAATCATTGTATGTTCGGCAACTGGATGTTTGTCTGGAACAGCTTGTCTGTCGACAAAGGCCTCCTCTAAAGATTTGCACGTATTCCTGTCTTTTGCTAAACGAGTCCATACCGGACCAGCTATTTTGTTGAAATCGTCTTCCCATCTTTTCGTTTGCCTACCTCTTGTTCTTCTGGTATCTCTTGGATACCACTCAGTTAAACTACTTATTAAAATACTACTTATTAAAATCTAATTGCGTAAAATCCCTTTAGGTGCGAGAATGTGACGTTTTCTTGTTTCGAAATTTTGACAGCTTTGATAAGCTCGTTATATTATGTTAATTGAAACGAAATAACTACTTTATGTAATTACAACTGTCAAATGTAAATTAATATATTTCTATGTATTGTCTAAGTGAAATAACTGGTTTACCGTGTCGATAGAGATATGGAATGGATATCATATTTTCTTCCATACATTACTTGTCTCAACATCGCTCCCTTCCCTTCAACTCTAACGGTTTTGGTAACTTTTTGAGTACTTCTTCCTTCTTTGTGTGCTCTTATCATAGAATATTGTGAATAATTCCTGCTCTGGAGGCTCTACGTTAATAAACAGTTTTTTCTTACATAGGAACCGATCTGTGGCCGTGAAGATAACTAGGGGGAGTGCCCAATCTCCCCTTTCGCAGAAAGGGACTTTATTTATTAAAACTAGTTTTTTTTTATAGAACAGGTGGCAAACAGGTGGCAAAAGATGTTAAGCGATAAGACCATAGACACTCTCAATACCAGAGGGCTCGCGAGTGCGTTGCCGGCCTTTTAATAATTGGTAGGGTCTTTTCTTGAAGAACCCTTAGTTTTTATTTTTTCAACTGATTTCAACACGACTACTGTAAGCTGTGTAATAACAAACTTAGTGTAAGTGAGTGTGTGTGTGCATGTGAGTGAGTGAATGAAATGTGTAACTACATATAAGGGTGTAGAAGCATCTCCAACACTGCGTAAGGTGTGTTCATAAGCCAGTTATTTAATCGTATTTTTAAATTGTAGACGGTGAGCGGGTAGGTATGAAGCCTATTTAATCTATTATAGATATAGTCTGCCTGCATATTGTGTCTATTCTTCCACATACAGATAGAGCTAATCCATATGAAATAAATTTATCGAATTAACCTTTTCAAAGGCTAATTATCCTAACTAGTGTTGGCTTCTCACGGTGCGTGATTTATCGATAGTGTTGTACCGTGGGCGGCAAACGGAATGTCTACGTAATTGTGTTTTGTATGTTTGTCTTACTCGATTTATTGCCGGGCCTATCATTGGCATTTATCTGTTGATTGTACTTGAGTTATGTGAACGATTGTATTAAACACTTAACAACATGCCTAAATGGATTTATCGATTTCAATTGTCTGATTTTAATGCTTTCGCTTTATAAATGAGGCAGTTTTAATGAGGTTCTTTAGATGTGGTTCAACTAGTGGCGATACAACCTTTACAGGTGTGGGGCCCTCTGTATCTGTTTCATGATCATCGGCCTATCTAATAGGCAAGTAGATCAGCCTCCTGTGACTGACACACGCTATCGACTTTTTGAGTCTAAGGCCTCTTTCCTCACGATGTTTTCCTTCACCGCTCGAGCGAATATTAAATGCGTAGAAAGAACGTCCATTGGTGCACAACCGGGGATCGCTCCCTTTGAATTATTTTGTCTTTCTTCATCAGATTGTCTTTACACGAATCTTAATTATGTATATGAATAAAGGGTAAGATTACTGGCATTTAAGAATGAATGTAATTTCAAAAACGACCATTTCAAAGTGTATTTTTTTCCCTTCATTTGTGAACTAGAAATATGTTATACTCGTGCAGTCTGAGTACTCATTGTTCTTTGTATGTATTGTTTTATATGTAACATAAAATAGTAGCCGCATTGGAGTAATCTGTTATGATAGATTATTTTATTAAAAAAATAACTTACTGAAAACACGCATACTGCCCTGCGATTCTGTAACTCACTTTTCGAACTCACACAGCGGTTTTCGCATCTCAAATCAGTCGTGAAGCAGTCATTTTACGATTTGACATTCTGATAAGAAGGGAGCTTGTAGTTTATTGCTTATCAGAATGCCGCTGTGAAAACAGATGTGTGAGTTCGAAAAGTGAGTTACAGAATCGTAAGGCTAGTCATAACTCTAAATTCTCGATTTAAATAAAAGATTTCTCACATTTCGAGATAAGATTGCACAAGTATTTTAGTACAAATGAAACGATCTATAGATCCGATTCATACAAGTATGACTTCCGTCAGTGAAAAACGCCACAGAACCTCACCCTATATGCCCACGAAATCGTAAATGTCGCGTGAGATTCGGCGGAACGTTCACACAAAGCCGGCGTCTTCAAAGGTCGTACCTATTTTCAGTGATGTGAGAAAAATCCGCGAATAGCGTGGAGGGCTCACACGTGTCAATGTATGGGCGGAGCCAGAAGTAGGCCTATAAAATGATTAGAAAAATAGGTATATAGGCTACTTACTTATAAGTAATTTTGAGAATGAAACTAAAATATAGAATTTTTGCCGTTTTTAAAATCTGGTTTCTTTTTAATTTAACAAACAGCTGCATTAAAAATCAACCATGTGTTAGAAAACACTTTTTTAACGGATTTAGAAGTTATGATTCTTTATAAATTTACAATTATTTAACATAATTTTAAATTTAACCGACGTTTCGCGTGCTTTACTTAGCGTGCGTGGTCACGGTGACTGAAGACAAAAGGTGTTGAATGTCAAAAAGTATCACAGCTGTAGAAAAAGTTGTGTTGTCTGTATTTATTTCCCCGGAATTAGTATCGACTAAAAGATGTAGGTTTTTGGCAGAAATGGCTCACGGTGTCCTCTATTTTTGCGGATTGTTTATCTTGAGATTTTAATTTGGATATCCGTTAAAAAGTGCTTTTCTATGTCTAAAAGTTATGTCAATAAAAGACAACACTAACCATGTTTTATTAAAAAAAAAATATATATCTATTTGTTTTTTATATGTGGTTACTGGTCCGACTCTCAACTCTGACCCTCACTGTGTCATATATCTTTATATATGCTCTGGTACTTGCTCGTAGGAGCCAGCATGTGTCTCAGGTGCCATCTGGCATAGAAGACTGCAGGTAGAACATAACGCTATTCGGTCTATACTTCTTTCGTCCAGTCACACTCTTCATTTCTGAAGGTCGTGTTAGTGGCACCGCACAACTTCCTCCACTCTCCCCAGTCTACGGCCTCTGCGCCTGGGCGATGGTATGACAGGTATATACAGCTGTTTTTGATATCTGTTAATTTGTGCCCAAATCAGATGGGGTTAAAAGCTCTTATGCAGCTTTGTACAGCTTAAAATTACATTGTAGATTCTATTGTATAGCTATTAGCTACTTGGATCATCACCTCAGCCCATGAATAAAGGAATCATATGCAATATGACATCATCCATGTAACACATGGTAAATTTATGGATACTTCCCTAAACTACTTACTTCAGCACAATGTCCAATGACCTTTTTAAAAGGTGTTTCTAAATCTTATCGTTTCCCAACACTTTACGAAATAGCAGTGTTGTTCTGATTGTACAATTTATCTTGCGACCTTTTAAACGTTACATGAACTCGTAAAAACCATTTCTCGAATAAAAGGGACAGTGTTCGGAGGAAACTATTGTTGAGATGAAACACACACCGCTTTTGGTTTAAGACAGAAATTTAAATATAAATTTAGGACATTATTTATACCCTAATTTAATTTAATTCCTGGGCACTTCGTAGGCTTTTCACGGAGCGACCTCACTGCTCCCAGGATTGCTGTTCGTTGGGAAGCCACAGCCACGCATTAGCCCAGGACTTCGTGGGTGGCTGATTCCTCTACGCTGAAACAGCCTCTGCACAGGACTGTCAAAGTCAAAATCAAAATCATTTATTCATATAGGTAACTCAATGTACACTTATAAACGTCAAAAAAAAAATATGTATGAAATGTTTCTAATTTTCCATTTACTGCCAGTTCTCTAATCAAGGACGTAGAACGGAAGAGATGAACTGGCAATAAATCGTCTGTCGCAAGAACAAAGAGATGTTTATTGTGGAGACAGTGGCCCGTATTTGTGCCTATCATTTTGAGATTAAGTAAGAAACTGATCGTGGTTGGTAGTACAGATGGCAAAAGATCGCGTGGCCGTTCACCAACCAGATGGAGCGATCAAGTGAAAGACTCATCGTCCTCAAAACTGTATAAGAGGGACGCTGGACAGAAACCAGCGGAAACTGGTTACCCGCTCCAGATGTTTCCTTGCTGACCACGACAGACAGAAGAGGATTGAAGAGAGAGAATACCAAACACTTACATGAAGCGCATAAGTCTGAGTTAACTCGGAATACTTTTGAAAGTAATTTGCGCTTAATGTGTTTCCACAGATAAAAATAACAATACGCCGCCCACTGGCAGGAATATTAAAAACCTCTTAGCGCTATCGACATCATTTTATTTTCACAATATTCGCGTATTTTGTGCCGATGACATATCATAGCTAGATAACTTGGGTTCGTGGAAATTTTAACCTTATTGTAACGTGATAAGATTGAATTTGGAATAGTCAATGGATCAATCCCTCCGTGATTCCATACGATTTCACCGAGTAATGATTTGCTTCATAATGAGAGACGCGAGAATAATATTTCGAAGAAAGACAGATATGATATAGATTACAGGATGGAGCTTTTATTTATTTGGATATGTTTTTCTTATGAGAGAGTTTTTGTTAATGATCTGATCATATTGTTCACTTTTGCTTAAATGATGTACTAAGTTTAAATTCTATAATACTCATGACAATCTTTTGAGCAGTAGTACAAGAGTCTAGGCTCTGAATATGATTTTGTCCCATTCGGTGTCGAGACCCTTGATCCGTGGGGTCCTAGCGCTATAAGGCTTTTCCAGGAAATAGCAAAAAGGTTAGTCGACATCACAGGAGACCGAAGAGCTGGCAGCTACCTCGGACAAAGATTTAGTCTAACAATTCAAAGAGGGAACGCCGCCAGTATCTTCGGAACCTTGTCTAAACCTCCTAGAGCAAGATCCCAGGGCCGCCAGACGTCACGTATTTTCTGACGGATGAAATGTGGACGATTGGGTAGTGTTAGTATGTACTATGATCGTATGCCTACCTGCTAGCTTGGTCAAACGGCCAATTTCCAGGTATCAGGTAATCAAGGTACACAAAAACATTACTTACTTCACGTAAATTCTCATGGCTGATTTTTATATATGTTTTCGAGTGTATAGTTAGATATAAATTGTCAATACTCCCAGACACTTTCCGTCGGCCATATTGCTTAACAGACGCTTTAAGGGTCTCAAAATAATTAGTCAACTTCACGTAAATTCTGACGCTCCATTTTTATATATGTTCATCCGACAACTATTATAAAAGCTTTGACAAGAAGACAGACCGATCCAAGGGGCCAATCATCCCCTAAACTAAATTTTAATATCTCTATGAGTGGGAGAGCATTATCTACGCGCATGAGACTGAGTGAGACCGACTGCGCTGTTAAAGCCATGAAAATTACTTGAACAGATATTTTATAATTTTTAGAACTTTTGTTGACAAGTAAATTATAGCAACAAAAATAAGAAAAAAATTGACACATAATAAATAATACTAAAGTTTTTTTTTTGTCAATTTATTAATTAGAACTAAAAAATATTTTTTTAAAATACCACTTATATTTAAATAGCAGCAATTTTTTTAATTAATTATTTATTGGAAATTTGGAAACAAAGTGGAAAAATATTAATTCTTCAATATTTCTTAACAGTGGCTTTTAATCTTCATTATCATCATCATCAAATATCAATCTTGAAATTGAATATCTAAATCGTGATCGTCATCATCAGCATTATCCTTATTTTCTTCCTCTGTAAAAAACAAGTTGAACAATGAAGGTCTGAAAAAACTAAAAAGATACAAATAATATGAGAAACGAAAATAATTTACCTGATTGTTCTTCCAGCGACTCACTGACAAAACCCGGTAATTGATCTCCATCGAACCAATGAAAATCATGTTTACCATCTTGTAGTGTCCAGCCATTGTTTTCGGGGTTGATAATATTTATCATCTTCATACTTGCATTGTTCCAAAGCTAGCCCGTCGAAACTGTTGCCAAAGCTCACTTTTACAAGGTGGTAAGTTACTGGCATCGAAGTTTCTTAAATTCTTTCGATTGAATTCTTCATTAATATCAGATACCATGTATGTAAATGATAAACAACTGTAGTCTGGCAGCATCTACATCAATTATTCCAGGAACGTTGTGAACATCTCAGATAAATTTTTGTATTATGTTGAATACACGTTCTTCTTCATCTACATCACCAACAAAATCCAACGTACCAAAAGGGTGAAATGCTTGTTGGTACTCTTCATTTTTCTTCAAAATATTAAACGGCTTTTGCTTGCCCTTTTTGAATAATAATAATTTTTCAAGTAATTTTCATGGCTTTAACAGCGCAGTCGGTCTCACTCAGTCTCATGCGCGTAGATAATGCTCTCCCACTCATAGAGATATTAAAATTTAGTTTAGGGGATGATTGGCCCCTTGGATCGGTCTGTCTTCTTGTCAAAGCTTTTATAATAGTTGTTGGATGAACATATATAAAAATGGAGCGTCAGAATTTACGTGAAGTTGACTAATTATTTTGAGACCCTTAAAGCGTCTGTTAAGCAATATGGCCGACGGAAAGTGTCTGGGAGTATTGACAATTTATATCTAACTATACACTCGAAAACATATATAAAAATCAGCCATGAGAATTTACGTGAAGTAAGTAATGTTTTTGTGTACCTTGATTACCTGATACCTGAAAATTGGCCGTTTGACCAAGCTAGCAGGTAGGCATACGATCATAGTACATACTAACACAACCCAATCGTCCACATTTCATCCGTCAGAAAATACGTGACGTCTGGCGGCCCTGGGATCTTGGACCATCCTTTTAATAATAAATTTTAAGGTTAGTTAATCGTTTTTTTGTTAAAGATTTTAATTAGTTAATTGCAGATATGATGTTCTTATTAAAGTTTACTCTTTAGATATTTTAGTAGGTAATATGAAATTATATACATACTTCTTTATCGTTTAATATTATACATTCACTTTAAAGTATACTAGAAATGCGGACTGTCAAAATACGGAAAATGGCTTATCACGGACTTGTTGCAGCTTATATGGGCAAAGTTCAAGGCTAGATACGGGCAGTAGAAGGATAGAGGATAGGAGGAAGGATAGAGAAGGTATAAGAGGATAGCATTAGGCTAATGCTATTCTCTTATAAGATTATTTAAAACAAATGTAACCTTTTTAAAGTCTATGGCATATCCAGTAAGTACTAGTTCTATTAAGGAAAAATGGCGCTCTTCCGAAGTTTATTATTACTGCTATTGCTTCCACACGTAAAATAAACTTCTAAATACTCATCATCCTCATTATTATTTTTAACATATTACACATTAGAATTCTCCAAAACTTATTTGGTTTCCAAGTCGATATATAAATTAACAATGAAACACTTTTACAGTAACACATACTTCACAATAATTTTACTTGATAAATAAAACTGAAATACAGCTTTATTTAATATTAAAAATTTGATACATAAATGACGCTTTAAAAATTAAGCTTTTCAACGAAAAACCCTTTCACAAAAGCCTTTTTGATTGTAACAAATTTTAAACACACATTGAAAGAGACTTGTAAAAGATTCCAAGCCATTTAAAAACGTAAATTAACAAATTTAAATATATTGAAAACATGTTTTCAAAACTGAAAGTTTTTAATTGCGTTTTAGAAAAGCAAAAACATCATTGAAACAATTAAATCGGTGTTTTAGAAAAGCAAAAACATAATTGAAACAATTAAATCGGTGTTTTAGAAAAGCAAAATCATCATTGAATCACCAATTAAAACGGTTGAGCTTAGTGTTTAATGAAAATCTTGATTTCCAGTACGAATGAAAGAATAGTTAATTAAAGTTTGTATGGCTTAAAATATTTTTTTTTATAGAACAGATATAATAACGATACCTTATCATGCGTAATATTTGAATATGTATAGTAATAGTAAAGTTACGATTTTTGTATGGAAACGCAGTCTGTGGGAATTATATTAACGTATGCAAGATCGTGAATTGTTCGTTTTACTTGTCAAAACCAGAACCTCTAGTATTGACGGATACTTAATGAATCTATCGTATGTGTTTAGCACCACCACTATGTGAAACCAGCTGCCTACCGATGTATTTCCGAGCCATTTCTACCTAGGGTCAAGATAAGAACGTAACAATTCTTAAAAGGCCGACAACGCACTTGGGAGCCCTCTGGCAACGTGAGTGCCTATGGGCGCTATGACTTAACATTAGACGACTATAACGTTTGCTTCCTGTTTAAAAAAAATACAGTTCTCCCAATATCCCAGCTGAATTCACCTTGGGTTCGCTATTAAGAGTTACCGCCAGGGTTATCGAAACAGAATCAATCGTTCCTAACAAAACCCTCATCTCATATAACTTGACTAAGATAAACTATTAAACTATGCCGCAATGACATTCCGATAAAAGCCCCGCCTTTTAGGTATTGTCTTGTCTTACAAATGCCAATTTATTTACCAACGCTCTTTCGAATATCGCTCTAATACACGAATGTTATAGATAATAATAATAAAAGCTTTATTGATGACAAATAGGTTTTGCCAAAATTAATGTATGGTTGCCACACTAGGGACTCCCTGTGTTGTGGGTAACTAGATAATACTCACATGCCGTGGTACAATTCTAAAACAGTTTTTGAGAAAAATTAGTTTTAGTGTTAGATTGTTTGGTTAAAAATGACATATAAAAAATTAAACAATATATACAACTCGTATTTATAATATAGACAAAACAGACATTAACGGGCCTCTTAAAAATTCCAAAATTGTCTATTTTTAGGTTTAAAATATACATGACTTATACAAGATTAGTATCTGTTTCATGATCATTTGTCAATCTCTTAATTAGGTGATCCTCCTGTGCCTGACAATTCCCGTGCCCGTCGACTTTTTGGTTCTAAGGCAAGCCGGTTTCCTCGCGATGTTTTCCTTCACCGTTCGAGCGAATCTTGAAAGTGCACATAGAAAAAAAGTATATTGGTGCACAGCCGGGGATCGAACCTACGACCTCAGGAATGAGAGTCCTACGCTGAAGCCACTAGGCCAACACTGCTCACTTTCACAGATAACCCATACGAATATTAAATAGTCTCTTTAAAATACTTTCTATTGATTTAAAAGCCTTATGGCCCATAAATAGTAAGCTAACAGAAGCTTTCAACTCATTATTGGGGTATCGTATAGTAGAATAAATTAGTATCTGTCTCGTGTAAAATAATCTAAATAAATTATTAATGATGGATGATTTAATTTTTTTTTTATATAATATATCAGTCCTAAGTTTGCTTATCTTTACTCACACACATCAAATATATTAGAACATGAAATATAATATTGATAAACGTACTTTTTAGACTGTTATGTCTCTTTGTGGTAAATCACAGAACAGATTTTTTTTAATTATGCAAGTTACAATGACGATGTGGTTTATGACATTTTCCTTTGAATAATTGTAATGTAGAGGGAGGGTAAAACTTGCTGAGTTTTTTGCCTGTTCTCTTGCTGAGTCTTACTCTCTCGCGAATTTTGAAAACGTTTTTGACATTCATAAGACTTATCGTAATAAGACGATTTGATTGATTGATCTTTCGAGTATTGTTTGTTGCTAAAGAAAGCTAAAAAAATATTTGTAAAATTTAAAAATGGTACCAAATAAGTTTACGAAGAACTCCTATCGTATTAAACATATACAAATCCGGGTAAATCGCTAGTTTATCACAAAATATGTCGAAATACCTCCCCTCCCACACAAGCCTGAGGCATGACGTAACGAGTAACAGCGTATGGGAGACTCTTAACTGGAAAGGTACTCGAACAACTTCACTCCGTCCCTTTCTATTCAACGACATTTGTAGAGACAGGGACATCGCAACTCCGTCATATTTTTCCCTTTACCACCCTCAGCATCTGAAGCGTTCTTTTATATAAAAGAGGTTCTTGAGAAAATAATAACGCGACTGCTCAAAGGGCACCCAACTTTCTCTATTTCGTGCTTTGATTTTCGACTTTGCAAAGAATTTTAACCACAAAGGATATTACGCGGTTATAGCAATTTATTACAACATATCAATGAATACTTAAACCTTTTATAAAGGCTGTTTTTACGTTGAAATATTTAACGATAATATACAAACGTTTTCTGATATGGTTTAAGATGTAATAATTATAATACTTTTATTTCAGATACTTTTCCACTTAAATAAACCTTATTAGGTCTGGGCCTCAGATTTCTGTATGTTTCATGATAATTTGTCATCTAAAAGACAGACACACGCCTTCGACTTTTTGGGTCTAAGGAAAACCTCACGATGTTTTCCTTCACAGTTCGAGCGAATGTTAAATACGCACATAGAAAGAAAGTCCAATGGTGCACAGCCGGGGTTCGAACCTACGACCTCGGCATGAGAGACGCACGCTGAACCCACGAGGCCAAAACTGCTGAGGCCAAACCACGAGGCCAATTCTGTTAATACATGTATTTATAATATTCTTTATTTTAGACAGATATTAACGTTATTCAACTGCACATACTTGGGACTACCCACATAAAGAAAAATCTAAGTGCACTCAACACAAAATAAATATGTATTAGAAGATCAAACAAGTGTGTTGACGTATGTAATTGTTCGTAGTATTTATTCTGTAGTAATTGTTTGTAAAAGAAATTTTATGAGCGATAAAACGCCGTTCGAGGGCTGCTTCGAGCTTTTTCAAAGCACCGGTTTGCATGCGAAGCTATTTATTACGTTTTATTGCGAGAAATTTGTTTGGGAATTGTTTATTGTGGTTACAGAGTTCTTGCTTAGTTCCTTAATTACACTGGCATCCGAAAAAGTTTGTACTCTTTCTTGAGCAGTGTCCATCTATTAAGGAAATGTGTTAGTTAATGGACTTAACATTATTTTATTCTAATGTGTGCTTGTATTATCGTATATGTTTTAATTGTATTTTTTTAATTACTATTTAATTTTTTTTTGAGAAACGTATGCTTACATTAATTGTCACACATTTTAGATGTAAGATTTTGTAAAATAATGAGTAGATTTAGCACTGTGTGTGATGTCGTGAGCTTAGTAACTAAATAAATAAATAAAAGACTTTATGTGCGCACCTTCGGTGAAGAAAGACATCATGAGGAAACCGTACCTAAGACCTAAATGGACAGCGTGGGTTAGGCACAAGAGGCAACAGATTTAGACATTTTTGTACTGTTCTTGGGCAGTCTTCATCTATTGAGCGATCTAACACTCTGATACTGTGTTCGAATAACAGTTTTGACCAACATTATGTGCGCATCTTCCTACGGTGAAGAAAAACATCGTGAGAAAACCTTCATGCCTCAAGTCGACGGTAAAAGTTGAAGTGCCAGTATACTTATTACTAAGTAACAATGACTGATATATTTCTTTGTTTATTTATAGAAAATACTTGGCATTTATATATTAACCATTATATTATATTTCAAATTAGTTTAATAGATCAAATAAAACAGAATAAGACATGGAAAAAAATCCAATTCTTAAAAGGCCGGCAACGCACTCGCGAGCCCTCTGGTATTGATAGTGTTCATGGGCGGCGGTGTCACTTAACATCAGATGAGCCTCCTGCTCGTTTGCCCCCTGTTCTATAAAAAAAAGGAAAGATTAATTAAACATACAGAACTATCGATGAAACTACTTTTATTTAGCAGTTATTAACTTATAAATTATTCGTAGCTAAGCATAGGTAATACGAAATAAAATCTAGTTTTTTAATTTCTAAACTCGTCACTAACTGTTTGTATTTATTTAGGAAAAATGTGTTTCATTGTAAAAGTTGAAGAGCAAAATTTATGTCCCCAATACAAATACGTACGTATAGAGCAAAGTTATTTGCCTCCGTTTCTCTTCCGTCCATTTGCCCCATCCACCCACTTCCGGTTCCTCCCGAACTATTCCCATCCCAAAATAAGCTTTCCACCACACACATAGAACGCATATTCAATTGATCAACTACATACTATTTTTCTTTAGCCTCCCTAAGGAATGCCGCCGCGGTAATCGTCAAAGAAAGTGCGATTTTATACAATTGGAATAGAGTTGATTTTTAAGTGGTTTATGTGTGCCGGTTATGGCTTTACGCTCCTGTGCTCTGACGAGGGGTATACGAAGCGTACGAAAAACATATTTTTCAGATAACGACAATAAGAAGAGAAAATATTCAGATAGAAATTCTTCGATATGGCGTCGGGTGCGCTCGGGCAGAAGATATTAAGGGGCGTGCTACTTAACGATATTTTTCGACATACTTTACTTTTATTGCTTACTCACGATATCGGATAACTCGTATATCATTCTCGCAAAAAATTTCATTGTTAATACTTCAAATATTCCATGAAGGGTGAGGAATTTAAAATCGCTGGCAACACTGTTTCATACTTGGATCTTTTTATTGATAGACCTAAAATGCAGCCTTAATTCAGGCTGCTATATATTTTGATTTGTCTTTGGTTATGTCAAGATTTGTTCGGAGTTTTGACTAATTTATATTATTATTTAAGCTTTATTAATTAATTCATATAACAATTGCTTAGTTTACATTCCTTAATATTAATTGTGTTAGTATAAGTTTTAAACATTTTAAGGTTGATTTCTTTTTTCTTTAGTGGTATAGTTTTTGTATGGCCCCTTTTACGGTAAAAGGCTCCTCCATATTTTTCCATTTCTTTTTGTCTTGAGGAACATTTATCCAGTTTTTCCTCCATCTATCCATCTTTCTTATGTTGTCTTAAACGTCTCTTTTTTTTTTTTTTTTATAAAACAGGGGGCAAACGGGCAGGAGGCTCACCTGATGTTAAGTGATACCGCCGCCCATGGACACTCTCAATGCCAGAGGGCTCGCGAGTGCGTTGCCGGCCTTTCAGGAATCGGTACGCTCTTTTCTTGAAGGACCCTAAGTCGAATTGGTTCGGAAATACCTCACTGGGCAGCTGGTTCCACAAAGTGGTGGTGCGCGGCAAAAACTGCCTTGAAAAACGCTCAGTTGTGGAACGGCGGACGTCGAGGTGATACGGGTGGAATTTCGTACTCTGCCTCGACGTCCGATGACGAAACTCAGCTGCAGGTATTAATCCGAACAACTCCTCTGAACACTCTCCATGGTAAATGCGGTAGAAGATGCAGAGAGACCCCACATCTCTACGCAACGCCAAAGGATCAAGCCGCTCGGAAAGGGATTGGTCATCGACGATTCGAACCGCTCATCTCTTTCCAATATGGTCCATTTTGTTATATCTAGTGTCCATCTTTTATCCCGCACTCTAGAAATATGACCTGCCCAATTTCCCATTTCCATGTAAGCCTTAAAACAAGTGCATCTGTAAGTTTTTTTTATCAAACATTATACTCGTATATAAAAAACATCAATACATACACAATACAGAAGTAGCAGTACAGTTTCTTGTATATAATAGTAATTCTTCCTGAATTTGATGCTGTGTGTGACGAAGTACATAATGATGTCAGTTGTTTCGACTATGTATTTGCGTATTGTTCCCACGAGAATGTAAGTGCGTGCTCCTATTTCACCATGCCTCCTGCTGATAGAGGACAAATCTTTGTTTTTAATTTATTTTATTATTATTTATTACTTAAAATGTCATGTGGAACATGGTGTAATGGTTGCAGCTCCTTACAAACGTTGTGTAAAACAAAACACTTGGCGATTCTTCTCTTCCGTTATACGCCCTTGATTTGAGAACTGGCAGTAAATGTAAAATTAGAAGCATTTAATATATATTTCTTTTTTGACGTTCATAAGTGTACATTTTGTTATCTACATGAGTAAAAGATTTTTCACTTTTTGACTTTTAATTTTGACATCTGAAAACATATTATAAATCCAATCATCAGCGATTGAATTGTAAGACGAAAACTCTCTAAAGACGATCTCTAGTTCCAATTTCAAAACTTAGACATTAAGTTTTACGTTTATTAATAAGACCGAGCAACCAAACCCTCGACACACAAATGTTCAAAAGGGACATTCCGGGAAAACAAATTACAAAGGATCTGTTTTGGAAAATTATTTCGATGAGCCCGGGTAACACGATATTACCATCCCCTGGAAAGAGACAGAGTGATTAAATGCTTAATTAGAGAGGGACAGATAGAGAGGGGACTAACTTGTCTAAAGGACGTTGGCCTTTGGGGCACGTGACCGTTGATCGGAGTCTTTTAATTCTTTTTTATTAATTACTGCGACCGAGCCCTCGCGAACATTTAATATTTAACATGTAATTTTAAAAGTTTCGACTTGTCGACTCGGTTTATCGAGTATCTGAATCGAATTTGTTATATTATAAGGTCTTGTTGATATAGTCAAAAACTAAACACAGTTTCTGTTTAACGCACACGCAGTAGCACTAATGTGCGTCGAAGGATTTTACTTGGTTTAGCGTTGCACTTGCTAACTGTGAAGTTAGTAGAAGAGTGTGAGATCAGCTTGTAAGACATCCTTAGAAGCCTTAATTGGTAGGCACAGAAGACTCATTCCCAAAAGTTTTATCATCAATAAAACAAATGCAGTCTGGCATTAACCACCTAAAGCACTGTAGCGCCGGTATGTAGCGCTAATACGAAGGAAATATTTAAAACCTATTGGTAAACGTATTCTCCAACTGATTAACATTAGCAAATGAGGTCAGAGTCAGCGCTTAAAATGCTGTGTAGTAAGAACTGATAGCACACTACACGCATGGAATAAATGCAATGATAGGCACGAAGTCCCTGTACCGTTAATCAGCCTTAAGACAAGACGAATTAACTCTTAAATTACATGTTAATTGATATTTGTGAAACAGGTGTGAATTAGTCATTACTTAACTTAAAAGCTAAAGCTGTATCTTTATATCTATATATATAAAAATGTTATCTTGGTTTGTGTACGCTTCTACAACTCAAAAAGTTCTGCACCGATCGAGCTGAAATTTTAACATGATATGTAATCCGCATCAAGGATTGTTTTTATCCAATTTTGTTTTTTTTTTGGACAAATATTGCAAAATGAAACTTATATAAACTTCGTTTTGTTTCTCATTTCACAATGTGTTGTGGCACAATGTGCCACAGCGAAGCGTGGCAGGGTACAACTAGTATGTACTAGTTTTTGTACGCGTTTGGGTGGTGCCCTGGATGGTTTAGATTCACAAATCATCCCGGCAGATAGCGCTGCAGTCGGTAACTAGGATATTTATCTATACAGCAAATAAACAGCTGGTGTATATATAAATCTTCTGTGCTTTTTTGGGTTCAAGTGGAGTCGAGAATGATTTATTTATATATTTTTAGATATATATTTTTTTATTTAAGACGTGTGTACAGGACAACGTCTATCGGATCCGCTAGTTATGTATACGTAAGAAACATTCATACAACGTCGTACTTTCATTATTTTAAAGTGTTATCTAATCAAAAATAAATAAATAAAAAACATACATAGAGTTTCATACTTATATTATTATATAAATAATCTCCTGTAATTATTACTATAATAAACGCATCCAATTATAATCATAAAAACAAAAATACTAGATTGTTAGGTGAAAAAGCCATAAATCAAGTATTAAACCGCCTCAATCGCCGTATATTTTTAAACGCAGCTTCCTCCGACTCATTAAAGATCTTTTTCTCAGACGCCGACTTAATAGGCAGCAATTCTTTAAACTTGGCAATGAACAAGGGGAAACTCGTGGAATTGGGTCGGTCTTTGACTTAATTTTTTTCATCAAGGTCGCTTATAATCAATAAGAGGGTCGCCATTTACGCCTCGAGTAATTAGATGAACATCGATTTTGGGGTAGGTCATGTCGGAGGTTGGTGTTTTTAATCATTTGTTCAAGGCTCACATCTTTTGGGTTCATTTAAAGCTTTCAAAGTTTATTGCGTATTTAGAACATAGATTTTGACAACAATTATAAATAACTTAGCTAGTCTTATTATTATGATAATTAATTTGACTATTTTTATATGGATTTATTTTATTTATATATTTATTTACACTCCGTTACCATAATATACAAGATCATACATATAAAAGGGCAACGGGCAAATTAAGCAACGGGCGGCATTTTCGCTAACAAGCGATTTCTTCCACGCAACCCTTATAAGGAACAATAAAAAAATAAACACCTACAGAGGGTAAAGTACAAGAAGTGCATAATGAATTAACAAAAAAAAACTCAAAATAACATGTAACTAGTTATAACTAAAATTAAATAAAGAAAAAATATAAATAATAATATGTTTAACAAAATGGATGTGCGGTTGTTTATAATAAATCAATCTGAATCACTTTCTTTGCAAATGAACGATTTATTATTTACATTAATATTATCCAACGACAAGTTGTGACTCTTTTGGTTTGTAGCCTTTTGGAGAGAGAAATGTAGAGAAAAACATCTGAATACGATACTTTAATTGTTGGTGTTTGAAATGTGTATAAACTTACGTGATTAAATTCAATTGCAAAAATTATTTATTTTGTTTTGCAAAAAAATTATGGTACATATCCAGCGTACATTATTTCCTGGAATGTGACAAACTTATAACTAGACACGTTTTTACAGCCGTTTTGCTTTTTAAAAACTTATAAAATAGATAAAACTAAAGTTATAATGTTTCGAAAGGTTTTAAAAATAACAAACTAATTTTAACAATGAGGTAAACTACCTAGTAACTTTGCAATCTTTAGATGATGATTGAATAACTAAATATAACTAAAAATAAATGGGGTAGCACACATACGTGATTAGACTCGACATAATTCAGTACGCGTCTGTATGAAGCTACAAATTTTCGTTTAATTTATGTAATTTTTTATTTTTTTTAAAGACAATTCACACCAATTGACCTATTCCCATACTAAGCTGGTGAAGCTTGTGTTATGGGTACTAGGCAACGGATATACATAAATATTATAGATAGATAGACATATAAATACATATTTAAACACCCAAGACCTAAGCACAACACCAAATGCTCATCACATCGATGTTCGTCTCAGCCGGGGATCGAACCGGGACCCATGGATTCGCAGTCAGGGGTACTAACCACTAGACCAATGAGTCGTCAAGTTTAAAATAACCTCCTCGTGTCAATAAGAGTAAATGTAGGGAGACTGTGTACAATAAACTTACTGATCTATTGCGCGCGTAAATAGTATTTGAGAAAAACAAATGAGTACTAATACCTATTTTATGAAACAAAGGGATGTACTGTACTATTTGATTTATAATTCCGCTCAGGATAAGTAAATATTTAGAAAAGCCGACGGGTCTCTTCATATTTTTAATCGTCATATTTACAGTAGTAAATATACGGAGCAGATGTTTGTGATAGGCAAGTAGGTGGAACTGATTAAATAATGCAAGGCTTTATTCTAATAGGCTATTATTAAATAGGCTTTACTTCCAATTTAATGGTTACATTTTTATATACTAAGGACGTCAAGGCAAAATACAAAATACCATCCGTATCACCTCGACGTCCGTCGTTCCACAACTGAGCGTTTTCTAAGGCAGTTTTTGCTGCGCACCACCACTATGTGGAACCAGCTGCCCACAGAAGTACATATTTCCGAACCAATTCGACTTAGGGTCCTTCAAGAAAAGAGCGTACCAATTCTTGAAAGGCCGGCAACACACTTGCGAGCCTTCTGGCATTGTGAGTGTCCATGGGCGGCGGTATCACTTAACATCAGGTGAGCCTCCTGCCCGTTTGCCTCCTATTACATATAAAAAAAAAACTTTTGTGTAGGCTTTATATTTATTTTGGATACTGGTCAATAAATTTAAAATAGATGCAATATTATGCATACCGTATAAAAAATCTAAAAATAGTTTATAAAAATAATTCAGTGGCGCTACAACCTTTTTAGGTCTAGGCCTCAGGTTTCTGTGTTTCTGACCATTTATGAATCTAATAAGCCTCCTGTGCCTGTCGACTTTTCGACGATGTTTTCCTTCGCCGTTCGAGTGAATGTTAAATGCGCACTTAGACAGTAAGTTCATTGGTGCAAGCCGGAGATCGAACCTACGACCTCAGGGATGAGAGATGCACGCTGTAGCCATCACTACTCCTTTAGTTAAACCCCTTAGTGGTTTTTTAGTGTTTTCTCTACTGCATATATATATATTAAACAATTATAAATTAAAAAAAAAAAGTAAATAAGTCTACTTAGTAGTTAGTTATCTCTATTTAATTTATGGCAAGCCTCTTAGAGTGCTCCCATAATTATGTAAGATCCTGTATTATGTAATCTTCTCTTGACAATGAAGTAATTGTCAGTTCATTATCATGATTACATCAGACAAAAATTATCAAAGTGTAATATCATTATTTACATATTAAACATACCAAAGAAAATCTAATTAAAGTAAAAAGGAAAATTTAACTATAAAATCCATTGTACCATCAAAAGATACGAATGTCTCAAAGAAAGAATTTGCAATAAATCGGGCCACGCCCCCTACATGTTACTATTGGCGCACATGTTCGGAAAAATGGGGAAAATGGGTGATTTTCTCACGTATGGGAAAGAGTTGGGGAGGCGGTAAGATGTGTGAAGGAGCGGCTTATTGGTTTACAAAGCTATCGGGATCAAAGGGGCGATTTCTTGAAGAATTCTTTACGATCTTTTTGTTAGGAACATGTTTTGAGACATTATTTACACGTATTTAAGCAGTAAATAGATTCAAAATAAAGGAGCTATAAATGTCTAGAGCAGTGTTGGCCTAGTGGCTTCAGCGTGCGACTCTCATACTTGAGGTCGTAGGTTCGATCCCCGGCTGTGCACCAATGGACTTTCTTTCTATGTACGCATTTAACATTTGCTCGAATGGTGAAGGAAAACATCGTCGACATGTCATAGACCCAAAAAGTCGACGGCGTGTGTCAGGCACTGGAGGCTGATCACCTACTTGCCCATTAGATCTAAAAATGATCATGAAACAGATTCAGAAATCTGAGGCCAAGACCTAAACAGGTTGTAAAGTAACTATCTTTTTTTATCGAATTGTATTCAGGCTTACAATTACTAGTTATTTTGATTAATTAAAGGCACGATAAGGGTAATCAACGTCTTTAACTTCCATTTGCGATAGCGATACTAATTTTGTATTAAATTTTTAATAGTTGTCTTACTGTGTCGTGCTGATTTGCGGTACAAATACTCGACATTCGCTAGTTTGATAGTACCCGCTCTTTAGTCTTCATATTTCCTGAGCGTGTTTCTAGGCGGTTATTACAAAATATATTTTTTACGGAAATTTATTCAAATTTGAATATATAGTGCAAACTTTTCATATAGAAGTAATTTTAATTAAAAAGCGCAGAAAAGTTTTGATCCTGCAATCTGCAAACTTGAAGCGCAATTCTTTCGGAAAAAAAGTTGAAACTCCATGAATGAGAACTCATAATATCAAAGTTTTTCTCATAAGAACTTTTTATTAATGGCGGGCTTTTGTTCTTGCCGACACTTGGTCTTTACATGAAAGTTGTAAATTCGCGTTTTATTACTTTGCATTAGCCATGAGCGACTCAAAGATCACTATGAGTCATGCAAACTATTACTTTATCTCTCACATTGTTTTTATTAAGACCTGTTTTTTATTAAATTCATTTATTTTTACAGTAAGATTACAAACTAGCATAGCAAGTTAACGATTTATTTATTAAATTTTAGAGTAAGACACGATGTTTTCTACTACGTAAGGATGGCTGGCAATTTGCGAGCTAATGTGTCTATTGGCGGCGGTATTACTTAACATCAGATGAGCCTCCTGCCCGTTTGCTCCGTGTTATATTAAAAAAAACGTTTTTAATAGTATTTTAAATAGTTCGATTATTTAGGACTAACATTGGTAGGTATTGCGCGCTTTTAATACGCTTGTACCATTCACCTACTCAAAGGGCAAGATTAAGAGACCTAGGTCGCTTCACCACTATGAGGAAACCAGCTACCCACTGAAGGATTTCCGAACCATTTCAACATAGGGTTGCGTAAAAGAGCGCACCAATTCTTAAAAGGCCGGCAACGCACTTGCGAGCTCTCTGTCAATGTGAGTGTCTATAGGCAGTATTACATAAAAATAAACCTAAAACAAAACTCCTCAAATAACTCGCTTTCCTCCAAACCAAGTCTATTGTATATCCTTTATAGAATCCATCCTTTGTTCTTGGATGAACAGAGGAATTTGTCACTATGAAAACTGTAAAAACTCAATAAAAACGTTATAAAATTACGCTTAATTCAGCCAGTGAAAAAATCGATGAAGACTCGACTAGTTCCAATCCACTTAAGGGCAAATCTAAATAAAGTAAATCCGAGGTTCGCAAAACACATTTATATTCATGCCTTCAATCTTCCGTTTCTTATTTTTATACTGGCCAGCGAATTTTATAGAATTAGGAAGCTTAAATTCTATAAAGATTTTTTTAAAACCGCTATTTCATAATTTTATAATATACCTATATAGGAAACAAAAACATACTGTCATATAAACAAAAACATATTAAAAAAGTAAAATATATCACACCACCGACGTACTCAGTGACGTACCAAAAAAGTTCGCAGGCGTACTATCTCAGGAAGCAAGCTGCTTTAATAGCCTCGCCCCGAAATAGGTTATATTTTTGCGACCGTATCGGTTCAGCCTTGCGATTCTGTAACTCACTTTTCGAACTTTGACAGCGGTTTTCGCAGCGGCGGTCGCGCTTAAATCAGTCGTGAAGCAGTCATTTTATGATTTGGCATTCTGATAAGGAGGGAGCTTGTAGTTTATTGTTTATCAGGAGAGTCACATAAAAAAATTTATGAACAACTCGTTTCTAGATCAAATCTTAGCAAAACAATAGTTTTTTTACTAATAAACAATTTAGTTAATTTATCGTGACTATTGAATAATGGTTAGATTACATACGTTTCCTTGGTTGACCGTTTCACGAAAAGGTACTGAGTTCCATTCCCGGCGAAAGAGTATGGTTTGGAAAGCATAATTACCAAAATTAAGAATAATATATAGGATGGAAAAAGATATTATTTATACTGTGTAGCGTAGCGTGTACACCGCTAATTTGAAATTACGCTTATGAAACGGGATTTAAGTTTTTAATGTCCGAGAAATTCGATATAAATTATTATACAATACTATATACTTAATCATTTACTTCTGTCTCATTTTTTCACGTATTCCCCTCTCGCTCTAAGGATTTCCAAGCTCCGAATCCTACTTAGAATCTCTTGCCTCAGCTGAAATGGATTTTTCTAATATGAAACGATTGAATAGATTTGATCGTAGTAATTTCATTTAATTTAACACTAAAATTATAAATATTATATTGAATAGAACTTTATATTCGCACCCTAATAATGATAAACTTAATGGAAAATCACCTATAATACCTGCCCCCGCGAACCTTTTGCTATGCTACTCCATAGAGACTGTTCACTTTTCCGGTATAAACCTAAGTATTCAGATACATTTTTATTTATCTAGATAATTGGATGGCCCTGGAAGATGCATCTATCAATAAATTTTATTTTTACATAGGTAGATCATCAGTCATTTGACACGCATTTATTTTTTTACAGAAATACATACATTAGGATACAACCTTATAGACTATGCCAATACTATAATGTCGAGAAAAATTAAATAAATAAATTAAATAATAAAGTATATAATATTAAAAACATAATATACACAGTCGGTTGTCGATTGTATGTTGTCCACAACGGATAAGCAAAACATAAACAACCACTGACTTATTAAAACAAAATTATCATTTTCAAATCTATGAGGCCACTGTATATGTAATTGAAAGTATCAAAACGTGTTAATCCATGAAAAACGTTGCGGAACGCACTCCGAGTTATTTCTTTATATTTCGCGACACAACCACTCCAGGGAAATAAGTTTTAGTACAATGCGGCATTACCCATTTCAAGGCTTGTTCATTATCACTTATATATTTAGAATTCAGAAAATATAACAAATCGATAAAAGTGAGTTTAGCTAAAATCATGATTGAAGATCCTAGTAAGGAATACGCAAACACAATCAGCCCAATTTGCCAATTATTAATTGGCCGGAAATCGAACCTAGGTCAAGAGTTTTGAAGACATGTCTTCTTCTTCCTATCCGTTGCACTCTTGACAGAGCGGTCGTGATCGCTAGGAGGTAGTTGTAGTAGTAGGGGCAGATGTGATGCGCTTCACGACGTTTTGCCATCGTTGCCTATTAGTGGTCATCCTGCTGCATTGATTGAGAGAGTCTCCTAAGACATGTAACAAGTCACATAAACAATTGGTCTTCGGAAATTAAACCTACGGTGTCGGTTTATTAAACTCAAGATCGTTCTAGGGTCACGGCAGTGGCGCCGCCAAGTTGAGCAAAAAGCGGCACGGCATCTTTTACTCGAAGTTCAGACCAATTTCGACCCCCCCAAAACCAAGTAGATAAAACTAGAAGCCTGGTTGATATTTAGTAACCGAGAAGGTCGCTATAAGATGTTGTTAGATTAATTACGTAATAACTTAAGACAGAAGGACTCTTATGTACTGAATAAATTAACAGACTTGGTGTTACATGGATCTCATAACTTTTTACGCTAGAAGAATTGAGTTTGTTTTTTTACAAGTTGTGTTTTTGATAGCATTAAAATAAAAATAAAAAATATATTTTATTGTGGAACATAAGATACAGGTATCATTTATTCCACGTCATTAAATTTGAATCTGTAGGCATCCCTACTCATCGGCAAAGAAGACAGAGGGTGGGCCGACGGAAAAATCTGGCGTAAAAAAACTCTCGTTACTCTTTTAAAATTGCAAATCATCAAACAACACTTATTTTAAAACAAATATCGCAAATTAATTAGAAGCAGCCTGTCTAGCACTATCAACTAGATAATCGTTAACTTTATAGTAAACCTTTTTACACAGCTTTTCTTTAATATATTTCTTAAATTTATTAAAAGGCAGAGATAAAAGAGCCTCTGGGATTTTATTAAAGAAGAGTATCCCTTTTACCAAAAAAGAATTACTAACTTTAGATAGTCCAGTACGGGGAAATTGCAGCCTGCGTTTGTTTCGAGTATTAACATTGTGCGTATGTTCTATTCTAGTAAACTTATCACTATTTTTGTATACATACATAATATTTTCATAAATATAAATATTATATTAATTTTGCTTGAGAATTTTGAATTTTCTAAAACCTTTACGACACATCAATAAAGCAAATGAAACAGAGGCAGACCCTACGCTCGATGGGAATCATCAAAAAAAATCGCTGGTCCTCAATGGATCCAAATAGTTCGGGATAAAGATGGCTTGCCTTGGAGTAGGCCTTTACCGAAGAGAGTTCCATACTAACTGTAAAAAATATTTACTAACATATAGGATTAGATATAAGTGTATCAGGAAATAATTTAAGGCTAAAAATAAATAAAACAAACAAAAAGTTTCCTTTCCTGATGTAATATAATATGTACATAATTTAATAAATAAAAACATAATTGTTCGAGTTGACATTTACACGAACGTAAACAACTTTGTTTATCAAAAGTACTTTGCAACAAAGAAGCCATTTGTTCAAACATAGATTATACATTATTAATAAATAGATGGAATTATTATCAATCAGCTTGAGTATAGAACCGTTTCGATTGTACAATGACCAACCCCTCATGTGTTGTGTGCTGCGATATGGTGGGCTACTCTATTGTGAGTTGTGATCAGCCTTGCGATTCTGTAACTCACTTTTCGAACTCGCACAGCGGTTTTCGCAGCGGCGGTCGCGCTCAAATCAGTCGTGAAGCAGTCATTTTACGATTTGGCATTCTAATAAACAATAAACTACAACTACACAACTACTACAAAAATGCACAGGCATCTAAAAATACCTAGGTAGGTACGTACCCAGGCCAGTACTGTTACTCAGTTATTTCCGAGCGGAAGATTCTTCGAAGAATCTTTGGTCCTGTTTGCGACGACGGTATTTGAGGTATTCGCTACAATGAAGAACTTTATAACGTCGTCCAATTCATAAAGTGCAACAGGCTCAAGTGGCTGGGACATGTGCAATGGCGAACGACAGAACCCCAAGGTCTTTACTGAAATCACAACCCGGTGGGAGAAAACCCGGTAGACCAAGGCTGCGTTGGTGGGATGGAGCTGTCAAGGACCTCGAAACAATAGGGGTTCGCAATTGGACGCGGGAAGCACTAGATAGATTGGGATGGCGAAGTGTACTTGTGGAGGCTAAGGCCCACAAGGGTCCGTATAACCTTTGATGATGATGACGTATCCAGGCAGTTTTTAATAATCGAATAAATTCTTTAAACCTATAAGGCAATATAAGAACCGTGACTATGAATGTTTTGTCCTTTTCGCTCTCGTGTTAATTGCTAAACATCACATATTCTATGACTTAGGCTTAGGTGTATATAAAATAGTCTACTTTTATACGGAGATATTTTCGTGAATAAAAGCCGGGGGATTTTGAAATCCAGCACTTCACAAGTATTGATTTGAGAACGACCTCTTATAGGAAAAAATTGCTTACATCACACAGTCTTTGTCTCCTACCATAGAGCATAAAGACGATCGACAAATATGGAAGCTATACTATATTGGGAAACTTCAACTTTCTTTAAGCTTCGTTGTCAAAATTAATAATGAACTTATGACGCATAATTTGAGATTTTCATATTTGTTTATAGGTAATCCTTATATATATATCCAGACTCCAAAGGTTCCATTTGAGTTCTGCACATTTTTGAATCTGTTTATTACACATTACGAGTCTGTCCCGGCTTTGCTCATTCGGACATTTGTTTTAAATGTTTAGTAAAAATAATTATATAAATTACTCTCTGAAAATTTTTTAAATCGTTACAGTGGATTTGGTTACAAAAATACAAATATTGCCTTTTTAATATTTTTTATTTGACGTTGCAAAACAAATTTAAATAAAATCAAACATAATATTGTATAACAAACAGGCAGAAGGCTCGCAAGTGTATTACCGGTTTTTTAAGATTTGGTACGCTCTTTTCTTAAAGGATTCAAGTCGAAATGGTACGGAAATTGAGTGTTAGCTACTTCCACATATTGCGCGGAAACTGCCTTAAAAATATTATCAGACAGCCATTTTTATAACATTTTGTACAATTATACATCTGAAACAGGATGTAGCACCATATTTGTCGAATCCTTTACAATGTATGCAAATCACGAGGTAATATTGATTTGATAATAATGATGTATAAACTACGATAATTTTAAAGGAATGTTTGCGTCGTGTTTATGAATCATAAGAACTCGTGTTAACCACACGTGTGTATGTAATAAGTGTATAATTTAATAGCTAAGTTGTACAATAAATACTAATGACAATTTAGGGAGAAACCCTATCTTCACGCATGATCTGTAAATTCCTGGAAACTAATTCAAAATACTTTCAAATATATAATAATTTTAAATCAATCAATTTTTTTTTCCATGTATTTTCAAACCGTCAAGAGCGTACTACCTTATAGGCTGGCAACGCTCTTGCAAACGTCTTGGTGTTGCCGATATCTGAGCGGCGGTTAACACTTTAAGGCCGGTCCCTTTTGTCTCCTGTCCCATACAAAAGTGTTGTTAGACACCTCAAGTATATATCCAAAAGGTGGATGCGTCATATTTTTTTAATATATGTACACAGTATACAGGTATATTCTGTTATATTTAAGGCACCTCTAGAACCATACCTTCCGGCAACGCACTCGCGAACCCTCTGGCATTGGGAGTCTCATTTTGATAATTATGTACTTCATACGTATATAATGCTAATTATATATTGGAGGGAGATAAAAATTATTTGAGGAGGCCATGAGCAATATAATATTGGCGTTATATATCCACAATCTAATAAGCATATTAAAATTATCTAACACTTATAATTTAATATAGGATGCTGTTATGGATAGCTATTAATATTTATTACTAACACATAAATACAGTGAAGTATTGCCAAGCCAAATGATAATTTTATGTAATTGGTATTGTAAATTATATTCATTTTATTTAAATACAATACTTGTTTGTTAATGTTTATTTATAAAACATCGATAAATTACTTAATTTTTAATTATTTATTTTAATAAGTAATTAAGTAAGGAATAATTGTTAAAGCTTGAGTTTATTTTAAATTATGTAAAATAACTTTTTTATATACCTACGAGAAGCCTCTGTGTTTGGTAAAAAGGAAGAAGCTGGTATGGGAGCACTCCAACATATGGCAAAGGCACAATAGTTATACGCTGTATCAACTGGAAATTACGTTTTGTACCCGCAATTTCTTTTTCTGGCAACACAAATTTCCCAAATTTTATAAAATCCGCCTCCATGTTTAGCCCGACATCTATCGGGGATCGACAAAACGAGATGGCGCTATACGATAAAGCGAGAGGGTTACATAATCCACTTATACGCCACGGTCGGGTTGCTTCATTTTTACTGGAGAAAATTCGGGAATACCCTTAATGCATATTAAGCCGGGTCCAGAGCTATTTGCAATGAGGTATCGGCATTGAAATGAAATTTTCCACAATGTGGATTTTAGGGATAATGAAGGGAAATTTTAAGAACGTGACCCTTCTGAACTCGGACCGGGAGATTATTGTCTTAAGTACTTTTATGAGTTTTATTTTCGGTGCGTTTTGGGGAAGCGTGAGAGCAGAGTTCATGTTTTTCTTACGAAGCCTAAATTTCTGTAAATGGGACACGGGCAGGTGATGTTAAGTGATACCCATGCCCCAGGCTCGCAAGTGCGTGCTCGGCCTTTTAATAATTGGTATGTTAATGAAGGACCTCAAGTCAATTTGATTCGGACACACTTCAGTCATCAGTGGGATGCCGGTGCCATATAGTGGTGGTGCGCTTCAGAAAGTGCCTTAAATAACGCTGTGGAACGACGGACGCCGAGGTCTTACTCTCTCAACTCATCTGAACACTCTTCGTGGGAAAAGCGGTAGAAGATCCAGAGAGAGCCAACAACGGTGAATTTTGGGAAAGCAGCGTGGGAGCAGAGTTCATGTTTGTATTATGACGCCTATGATTTTTGTTTATAAAACGGGCAGGAGTCTTTCCTGATGTTGAGTGATACACTAAGACACTCACATTAAGGCCTTGCAAGTGCGTTGCCGGCCTTTTAAGAATTTGTTTGTAATTGTAAATACATTATTTTTATTGTATTTTGGAACCTAGCATTAATACATGATTCTTAAAATTAGTTTAAAGTTTTTTTAATCGGAATAAAAACCTAAGTACCTACTAAATTTTTCTTTCCATAAAAACCTTCAAGAGTTCAACCAAAATAAAATTACTTGATATGTTCCAGCCGTCTTTGATGATAGTTTTGTAATTGTAAGTCTAAATTTTTCGTATTCCCTGTAAAAGATCGCTTGTATACGGCCGCCAGTTGCCTTATAATTACCTTTATAATGCCGCCTTTATAATTTACGTTATCCGATTGCATATGTGCAACCAATGCAACAAAGTGTTAATAAATACACTTGTTAGCTCTTGATAGATTGTGATGAATAAATCATGATTACCAGCAATCGTACAAAAAACAGTTTTTTTTTTTTTTTGTAAACCCACAGCTAACCTAAATTATATATAATAACAAACAGTTACATTGAAAATATAGCCAAATATGGAATACATAATAGTACATTTAACTACAAAAAGGTTCAAAAATTTATAAAAGGAAACAAACAATTAAAACTATTCAATACGTTTATCTAAGTGGTACCTGTGTGTGTTGTGTTGTATGATGGTATATAAAATATGTACAGATAAAAGACTTAAGATAATTTAAACGCCGGCAACGCACTTGCACTTGGCAATTTGAGTGTCTTTGGGCGTTGGTATCACTTAACATCAGCCCTGCGATTCTGTAACTCACTTTTCGAAGTCACAGAGCGGTTTTCGCGTCGGAAAAGGTAAGAGCTTGTAGTTTATTGTTTATCAGAATGCCAAATCATAAAATGACTGCTTCACGACTGATTTGAGAGCGACCGCCGATGCGAAAACCGCTGTGTGAGTTCGAAAAGTGAGTTACAGAATCGCAGGGCAGATGATGGATATTGGTTGTAATTGCAACAAAAATTCTCTTCTCCAATTATGGAGAAAAGCTCTAACGTAACAATAAACGCAGCGTATTTAGTCACGTTAATTATATTAGATAAATAAGTGTTAGATTTCACACTCGCCTTCTGGCATTGACAGTGTCCAAGTGCGTATCACTTAACATCAGATGAGCCTCCTGCCCGTTTGCCCCATGTACTATAAAAATAAGTGTCAATGAACTATACATTCGTTTGTATCACTTAGGGTATGTTTCACAATGTACGGATAAGTTACAAATTAGCTATTTATTACTTATTGGTAGGATAAACACTATTGTTGCGTTTCACGACTGTCAGATAGCGCTATTCGTCATATAAAGTCCATCATAAGATATAAGTCCGATGAAGTGTCATTTAGCACAATTTATCTTCCAAATAATTTATGTGTTGCATAGCTATTTGGTACTTTATCCATACATTGTGAAACAAAGGGTCTGTTCACACTTCTTTGATTAATATCGACAGTTTTGACATTTGAGGCACGTATCAACTACGCAAACTACATATAAGGAACGAAAAGTTGTGCGCGTTTAGTTGACGCAACCCATTGCAGGGTTAAGGCAGTGTTTTACAACGCGGGGCCCACGCCCCACAGGCCTTGAATGTTAAGGGGATTCAAAATATTTTTATAATTATTTGAAATTTTAAATTCAGTTTTCAGAATACAAACACCCGTATCACATCGCCGTCCGTCGTTTCAGAACTGAGCGTATTTGAAGGCAGTTTTTGCCGCCACCACCATGTGGAACCAGCTGCCCACTGAAGTATTTACGAACCAATTCGACGTTCCCTTCAAGAAAAGAGTACCGATTATTGAAAAGCCGGCAACGCACTTACGAGCCTACAGTGCGAGTGCCCATAGGCGGCGGTATCACTTAACACCAGGTGAGTCTCCTGCCCGTTTGCCTCCTATTACATAAAAAAAGTAAAGAGTACGTTCCCAATCAATAAACAATACAAAACTTTACTCCTATCTCGTCATATGCAGAAAATCTAATCGAAAAAGTTGAGCTTACTCAAAGTACTTTTCTGAAGAAAAGTCTTAATTACAACATCCACGTACACAACACTACACACACACACAAATCACCTCACAACTTTTAATTACAGCTTCAAGTATTTTAATTACACGAGCAACCGCCCGCTACAGCACCCCAGTATGAACTGGTGGACTAAATGAGAAAGATTTCTCCTATTTCTTCCCATTCGAGAGAGAATATAAAACTCTTTTTCGCCTTTTTTTACTTCCAACTTCGTCTTAATATGCCACCCGCTCGGACCTTCGCGCGAAGAGCGAATAATCTATAGAGGCGGTGATTTAATTATCATTGAAGTTTTTTAAGATGTGGCACCAGCTGCCCACTGACGAATTTCCGAACCAATTCCTAAGGGTCCTTCAAGAAGAGAGTATCGATTCTTAAAACGCCGGTAACGCACTTGCGAGCCTTCTGGCAATGTGTCCATGTGCAGACTTAACATCAGGTGAGCCTCCCGTTTGCGTACACAAAAAAAAACATTTTTGAAGTGAAACTTCTTTAGGCGCTCATGCGCTCATGGGTAAAATTTTTACGGAGACGTCACGAAGACGTTTTTTTCGAAAAAAAAGAGAGAGCGATTGAGACCGATTGAGGGAGAGTGAGAAGGGCGAATTACTTTAAAATTAAAATTGATTTAATTATTTTATGCAAAATAATTTATTGAAATCTCAAATGACGAATTGTAAATTAAAATGCCAAGTGTTTTTATTATGTTATTATAGAAGAAATGAATTAAATTTTTTATTTGTATTAATTTTAAATATTAAGTATATTTTAATGACAATTAAATTAATTAAATTCCTAACATATCTTCTTTTTTCTCGGAAATTTTTAGATTTAAGACTAAAAAAAACAAATTTCCCTTCTGACCTGTGTACTTTGTACGCACGCACTTTTTTTTAACAGACATTTATTAGAGCTTTTTTAAAGATAAACTTATTATATATATATATATACTATAATAAACTTTAGTATATATCATAAAGTAGGCATACATTCATGAAATGATCACCTCTCTTCGTCCTCGATCCAGACGTTAAAAAGCTCAAAGTTACATTTTAACCCCCCTAAACAATTGTTTATTTTTGATATTATTAATATTAATTATTTAATTAAATTTCTGAGACACAATTAACCACTTTTATTTAAAGTAATACAATTGTGTTCATTAATCAGCGTTTATGGGCGAAAAACAAAAACGATAATTAATGAAAAACAAAAGTATTACTAAATTTTTAATTTTTTTTTTAATTTTTGACATATTGTTTCGAGATGATCTTTTGTGTTATTTTTATAATAATCTTGATTATGTATGTATGATTAATAGTAAATATAATTTTAAAACTATTTTAAATTTGAATTAAACTGATAATAATTAATTATATCATTGCGATCTCTAAATATTCATAAGTCTTGATAAGGGTGGCTGTGTTAATCGCGGCTGCCCCCAGTCTTCGTTAGTCTAGAATTAATTCGTTGATAAGAAGCTGTGCCTCCTGGCTGTTCTGTCTCGGAGGTTCAGGGTTGTCACCGTTGAAGTAGTCGATTAACAAAGCTTATTTTGTGGAATCAGTATAAGCTAACGACTGGAACATCTGAATATTAAAAACAAATAACGACAAAAATTATAATTTTAAGAAGTAGACGTTATTTTTACATGCTTTATATTAGCTTCACCTGTAAGTATGTATGTATGTAACTGACTCCTTAGGACTCGATTTTGACCCACTTTTAACGAACAGATATAATTGAAACTTTGCGCACCTGTCAAAGATCGATGACAATGCAATAATCCTAAAAAAATAATGAAAAAAAAAATTAACTAAAAAATAATAAAATATATAAATAAATAGTTAAAAAAAACTAAAAAACACGCTTTTAAAGCACATCAAACTAAAAAGTGAAAAATAATTCCTAATTTAGGCTGAAAATGGTAATGCACAAAAAATCTGTGTATTATTGTGAAAAAGCGTGGGGCGCTCTTCGAGCAACCCTATATTTTATTTTTTAAACTATTATTTATTTTTATAATATAAAGATATATTTTAATTACGTATATATTTTGTCACTCGAATAAAGTTACATACATAGTATTATTTATAGTTATATTATCTACGAGTGTTGACGCTTAAGCGTGCGACTCTCATCCCTGAGGTGGTAGGTTCGATCCCCGGCTGTGCACCATTGCCTTAAACCCAAAAAGTCGACGGCGAGTAATCACCGACTTGCAAATGACAAATGATCATGAAAGATACAGAAAACTGAGGCCCCGACCTAAAAGGATTGTAGCACCACTGATTTATTTATTTTATCTTTTGCTCTTATTTATTGTTGCTGGCTATTTAAAATTACATTTGCCACCCCTGAAACCCGAGTACAAATTAAAAAGACGACCACAGGATCGCTCGGGGGTGGGGGGAAATTACACCCCCATTGACCCTCTTTAATGAACATTGCATGTATGTCTGTCCTCTTCGTACTTACCATGATTTGATATCTTTCTCTCATTGTTATGATGTTTTATTGCACTCTTTCAAATACTTGGAATTACGCAAATATATTGATATTCAAAGAAATGTTGCCTGGTTTTACTTTAGTTAAGTAAACCTTACTTAATTGGTAGCACAGAACGTATATAAAGGTTTCTTGTTTCTTCTTTCGTCAACGAATATTAAAAACACACATAGCAATGTGAGCAGTGTTGGCCTAGTGGCTTCAGCGTGCGATTCTCATCCCTGAGGTCGTAGGTTCGATCCCCGGCTGTGCACCAATGGACTTTTTTTCTATGTGCGCATTTAACATTCGCTCGAACGGTGAAGGAAAACTTCTTGAGGAAACCGGCTTGTCTAAGACCTAAAAAGTCGACGGCTTGTGTCAGCTATAGGCTAATTGGATTGACAAATAATTAATCATGAAACAGATACTAAAACCAGAAGCCCAGACCTAAAAGGTTGTAGCGACCTGATTTATTAATTTAATATATACATAGAAATAATGGGTGTATCATCGCGTTTCGACTGCACGGTCCGACAGTTTCTGCCCACACTTACCCACTATGCGAATGTTAAATGCGTACATAGAAAGTACATTGGTGCACAGCCGGGGCTCGAACCTACTACCTCAGGGATGAGAGTCGCACGCTGCCAACACTGCTCTGTTGTGTGTGATAGGTAAATAAATATATTCTAAGCTTTTAAAATAACCGTATACAAATAATAATAAAATGTTCCCCGCTGTGTACTGTACTTTCTAAAATGTAGCTTGATTTACGTCGTAATAAAATGGCCCTTAACTATTGCGCAATCTTTATACGCAATATTATTAATTGCCGTGAAGGTTTTGACATTACGACCTTTGGGATATGTATTTTGTAATGTTAGCTTTGATCCATCAATCATGAACGTAGGACGTTATCAAACGCAGGTGTCCAGGGTTACAATGATAGAATTTTTTTAATGTTACAGAAGCCAAACGGGCTCGAAACTCGATTCTCAACCCTGACGTCAAAAAAAGTCAAAAGTCAAAAATCATTTATTCATGTAGGTAACACAATGTACACTTATGAACGTCAAAAAAGAAATATAAATTAAATGCTTCTAATTTTATATTTACTGCCAGTTCTCAAATCAAGGGCGTAGAAATGAATGTCCATCGCCCACTAAAGTAATTCCGAATCAATTCGACTTATGGTCAAAAAAAGAGTACCAATTCTTAAACGGCCAGCACTTGCGAGCCTACTGGCAATGTAACTGTCCATGGTTTGTTGGTCCATTCCGTTGGTATCCATACTGCTATTCAAACCCTTGATTTCCGCAGTACATTATAGTATTTTTACAGTCTGCCTTTTCCGAAGTCAAACCCACGACCTCAGGGTTGAGAATCAAGTACCTGGTCAACAAGGCAGCGTCTAAAATAACCAAGACGGTGTAAACGATACATTTCATAGTCAATAAAGCGTCTTAATGCTGTAATAAAATTTAAGGAACTTTAATAGACACTTAAGTAGCCTTTTGAACTTCACCTCTGCTCTGCTACGCCGTAATATTAATTTTATTTTATGCAAACTCTTGCTGCGGGGATAATAGTATCAAATGCCCATATGATGACATTATGATTATCTCTTCACTTGTTGAAGTGAAACTTCTTTAGGCGCATAAGGGTAATTTTTTTACGGAACGTCACGAAGATGTGCAGCGTTTTTGTCGAAGAAAAGGGAGACAGCGATTGAGAGAGAGTGAGAAGGGTGAATTTATAGAAATTATATTTTTTAAAATAAAATTTCGTAAAGAGAATTTATGAAATATTATTATGAAATCTCAAATGCCATATTGTAAATTAAAATGCGACGTGTTTTGACAATTTTAATATTTCAATGACAATTAAATTCATTAAATTCCTAACATATCTATTTTTTCCCTCTCTCTAAGTCTCGGAAATCTAAAGTTTTAGATTTGTATAAATATGAACAAGAGTTAAAAATTAGTTTGCCAAAGAAGTTTCACTTCTGACATGTGTACTTTGTACGCACGCACTTTTTTTTATGGACGTTTCTATTTACGTCTATTTGGCAAGGGTCGCCCGAAATCGCTTATAAGCAAATTGACCCTGCGTAGTACTTATATATTTTATATTAATTTTTTATCTCCTCTTAAACGGTCTTAATAGGCCTGTGTGTGTGTTGGTAAATTTGTCGAATCACGACTTCACCTAAAAACAGCTCCAAATTTTCTTCTATCGTTCTTTACGACTTGCATTGTAAGTAGGCTTTGGACCCCTTGAATAATTTAAAATCTGATAATATTAGATGCATGATGTAAATGATATTGTTTAAGTCCCAGTGAATTATGTTAGTTTAGGTTAGGTTAAAGCCAAAAATTTGTACTTTCTTTCATTCATTTTAAAAATCATGATGTTTTAATTACTTTATATGGGGCTAAAGAGCATGCGCCACCACATTATTCCATGGTACATCGTTGCCGAGTGATGAAAATATGTAGAAAACATTTGGAGATGGTTTAAGGTGGAGCCCTGATTCGACAAATTTACAATATTATTTCATATTCTTTATGTTACTATATATATCTATAGCTATATTGTTTGATGTATTTTTATATTTTTTACTAATAGTAATTGAAAGTGATATTAAAATCCACTCAAACCAATGTAAAATTAAATTACTGAATGGCGTTTCAAATGAATATTCTTTGTAATTAAAATAACAATTGAAGCACCGTGTTTAAGCCGTTCTTGTGACAGTTGACATTGCTGGACTCATCAACTACAGATAACATTCAGATCAGTCATTTTAGAAAACATTTTAAATTGCAATTGAAATTTTAAGGGATTCAAATTTGGGAGGAGGTACTGGGCTAATTATAAAATAAGCCATAAATAATGTAGATATACTCTGTTATTCATTAAAAGCTGCACCTTTAATATAAAATGATTACACCAGTGATTAATATTACCTCGGGCAAATAACAATATAAAATTTGTAAGCATAAATTATAGAGCAAGTGGCTAGATAAGTGTTGATAGGTGCATGTTTCTTCAAAGGCGATTATTAAGGAGTACGAGATAGGGACCTCCGTGCTTGGACAGGGATGTATAGACAGAAATATTAGTAAGCAATATTATGCGAAATATCACTGTCAAAATGACAGAAACTTTTTGACAGTTCTTAAATTTGAATGTTCACTGACGGATACAGCAGTAGCTATACTTATTGTATTTAAAAAAAATTGAATTGAATTTTGTAAATTTATACACACTAGCTTTAAAAATTAGTTAATTGCAATATTTGACCTGAATGCTTATCACTTAACAACTGAGATCTAACTTTAAGACATCGTCCTGGTATTCTTGGTAAGTCTATTATTATTAATTTATGGATATAATCTGAAATAAAGAAGTTATTAATCAATTATTGAAGGAACTTCATTGAAATTAAAATCGAAAATCCTAACAGTTTTGGCTTTATGGTTTCAGCGTGCGGCTTTCATCCCTGAGTTTCCCGTGCACCAATGGACTTTCTGTCTATATACGCATGTAACAATCGTTCGTAGGGTGAAGGAAAACATCGTGAGGAAACTGGCATGCCTTAGAAGCCAACAGCATAAAGGCACAGAAGGCACTGAAGTATTTCTGAACCAATTCGACTTAGGGTCCTTCAAGAAAAGAGCGTACCAATTCTTGAAATTCCGGCAACGCACTTGCGAGCCTTCTTCTGGCATTGTGAGTGTCCATGGGCGGCGGTATCACTTAACATCAGGTGAGCCTCCGGCCCGTTTGCCTCCTATTACATAAAAAAAGGCTGATCACTACTTGTATATATTAAAAATAAACAGATACAGAAATCTGAGGCCCTGGTTTGAAAGGTTGTAGGGCCACAGGTTATTTTTCTATAAACAACCCAACGAACTGTGAACTAAAAAAAAATTTTATTTCACCTTCCCATTTCTTGTACTCCGCCTTTTTTTTCCTTTTTCAAATTTTAGGATCAATTTAGAATCCATCATTATAATCGCCATTGAACTTCAGCGTGCGACTCATCCCTGAGGTCGTAGGTTCGATCCCCGGCTGTGCACCAATGGACTGGACTGCTATTATTATGATTATATTCTATATCTATCTACCCAAAAAGTAGACGGCGTGTGTCAGGTAGGCTGATCACCTACTTGCGTATTAGTTTGAAAAATGATCATGAAACAGACTCAGAAATCTGAGGCCCAGACCTAAAGAGGTTGTAGTGCCACTGATTATTATAATTATTATTAATCTTATATGGTAAGCTTGCCCTTGTGAAACCAATTAAACCAACAACTCCGGCCCTGTGTTAACAATGAAAAATCAAAAAAGGCAACCCTACCAACGCATTATAATAATTTATAGCTTCATCGATCGATTGCTGAACACATGTGCAAATATTAATACATAATCGAATCGCCCTTAACTCACGATTTTAAATTTATGGCAAAATAATTGAAGGCAAGATTCGATTAACCAACGGTAATAACGGCGGGTTGTTAGTGTATTGTGTATTGTATTTTCTGATGGACTTTGTGGTAGATAATTTTCAATGAAAGAATAAGAAGAGAAGATACAGAGGTCGGATTACTACAAATCAGTGTGAAAGTAAAAAATCATTTAAGGGCCCCATGCCCCATTTTGGTTCTGCTTTCGCACAATTATCCCAACAATTTTAATAAAGTTTATTAATTCGTGTAATTTTCTTTCGCTGTTTTAGTGCAAACGACGTCCCTAGAAAAATCTTCGGAAAATCTTTTTTTTTAATATCAAAGTTGGTTGTGTTTTGGTCTTGATAATTGATTTTTATTTTCTTATTTTAATAATGCCTCCGTCTGACATACAATTCATCAAATAGTTAGTTAACCTATCATAGAAGCAAAATCTTACAAGACAGATAAACGTACAGCGTAAACTCTTTATAACGTTTAACGTTATAACGAAAAAATGAGTTTAATTTATTTGGGTTAAACTAATTCCCATACATTAATTCTTCCGTCACTATAGCGTAACCTCTCTATAACGATTAAAAATCCTCGGTCCAATGAAATTCGTTATAAAGAGTTTACACTGTATAATAGAAAAGTATTTTTGCTTTTAAAATAATTAATTAAACGTAAAGTACTCTTCTACTCTTAAAACGTCTTTATCTTTTGTCAGTGACCTTGTACCGGCTCGAAGTCTTCAACAGCTGTATCCGCCGTATTCTACTGGCCCGAGAAGATGGACAACACGCAACTCTTGAAGCACGACCAAAAACTACGCAAGTGCCATTTGACATATACAGGAAGACATATGGATGCACATATCACCAATCAGGTGATCCACAAGGAAGGCGGAAGCTTGGCAATCCAATACTATATGAAGTGAAGAGAGCTGCAGGTTTCCTTAGGCCTCACCTAATGTTAAGTGAGAGGGCCAACGGACACTCTCAGTGCCCAAGGGTTTGCAATTGCGATGCCAGCCTTTTAAGAATTGGTACCTACGCTCTTTTCTTGAATACCCTAAGTAATTGTTTACCAACATGGGCCCCACAATTCAGGTAATTTGACTGTTTTGATTGATGGCTATTCGAAAATTTCTCTAAATTATATTGAATTTCAGTTTTTCATTATGTGTTTTGAAAAATTACTTACATGTTATGTCCTATAAACCTATAATTTAATAAGAGAGTGAGTAAGAGTTTCTTAAGTGAACAATTCAATTTTTTATATTAAAAATTATTTTATTATATATATTAGTTTGCCTTAAGTCTAATTGGCTCAGAAATAAAATGACCCATTCAGGTGTCATGGGACATTAAGTCAATTAAATATCAAGTATTCATATAATTAATGGAATTGAAAGTTATAAGAAGTATGAAGTACGCCATTAGTAACGTCGTGTACCGTTAAATGAATTATTATATTGGTCCCAGGCCATAAATGGTAAGCAATTTTAGATACGAAGAAGACGTACTACTTGAGGGCTCGTCCGATTATAATTTATTTTGTGGACCGTACAATAGTACTTCAGATACATGGTACAGGGGATTATGGTAGGAATGGTTTTATTGGATTATTATATAATTCAATATAATTCAAAACGCATGAACAGACAACATTTAATTCACAGGTAAGTATATATACCAGAGTTAAGCTGTCCTTTGGAGAGGGATATGCGCTTATCTATTGCTTCATCATCACCAAATGACGATGATAAGGCACCCCAGGCACAACGTTAGACCAACACCTCGGACTTCTGGCACATATCGTATATATCACATAAACATATCGTCCTATAAAAAAATCACTGAGAGCATATAACCAATATGAAAAAGTAAGTTGACACCAATATTTTTTATAGATAGGGGCAAACGAGCCTACGGGAAGTATTTGAGCACGGTGTATGCAGTGGCGTAGCTACCAAGGGGCAAGGCGGGGCAGTGCCCCGGGGCCCTCAAGCTCAGGGGGCCCTCGAATCCTCACCAGAAATCTCATTCGGTTAAAAAATGTTAAAAAATTCATGCTGTATCAGGAGTAAGTAAGCTAATGTAAATAAACTTTTTTGTACTGGTCAATATAGTGGTTCAATTTTATTTGATTTTACCACTCATATTGATGTCCGCTAAAGTCAATAAATCGTGTCAAATCTAAAGATTTCGGCTACAGCTCATTGTATAACGCGAATTAAATAGCAATTGCAAACAAAACCGCATCAGGCCTGGATATAAACGAAGTCATTGATACTTTTGCGAAAACTTAAGCTAGGAAAAAATTGAAAATATAATATTTATTTAGTCAGTTGGTAGGCCCGACCTTTATATATAATCTTCTGTATTTCATTTTATTCGCCAAACCTACATCAAAAATTACGAGGGCGGCACTGAAAATTTCGGGAATCATTGACAAATTTTTGATACGATGGAACCAATCATTGAAGCAACCATTCCATTCGGAAGTTGGGGTCTCCAAAATGGCCGTTTTGTAGGCGTCCACAGCTTCTTCAGGTGATGAAAATCTCTGACCACGCAATTTATTATTTATTTTATGGTAAGTATAGAAATCATTAGGGCTTAGGTCGGGGCTGTACGGCGGATGGTCTAATAATTCTATGTTTTCTTGCTCTAAAAACTCTTTCACAGAACGTGCGCGGTGTGAGAACTCGCATTGTCGTGATGGAGGATGATGCGGCGGTTGCAGTTCTCTTTACGGAGTTCAGAAACGATCTGTGGCAAACAAATGCTAGCATACCATTCTGCATTAACCATTATTTGTCCCTCAAGAGGAATAGTCGCAACATGGCCGGTTTTGGAGACATACGTGGCCACCATTTTTTTTGCAACACTCCGTGAACGAACAATAATTTTCGTTAGCTTTAACTCATTTTCGAACTCCCAAACTCGTGACTGGTTTTTTGTTTCGGGTTCGTACGCGTATATCCAGGATTCGTCACCTGATACGATGTTGTATACAGCATTTGAGGATCCTGCGTGGAATCTTTCGAGAGTTCTGACGCACCAAGTAACGCAAACCGCTTTTTGCTCTTCACAGAGCGAATGCGGTATCCATCGGGAAAACAACTTTTTTACACCTAATTGTTCATGCAAGATTATTAGTATTTGACTCATGCCAATGTCTAAAGTTGCATGAATTTCGCGGTATGTCACATGTCGATCTTCCTCAATCAGCTTACGCACAGCATTAACGTTTTCTTGGGTGACTGCAGTTTTTGGACGACCTTGACGGGGATCATCACTGAGCTTGACACGTCCACGTTGAAATTCAGCAAACCAGCGATAAATTGTGGTTTTGGATGGGGCTTCATCACGAAATGCAGATTACATCCGGTCAACACACTGTTTTTGTGATAAACCACTTCGAAAGTCATGATAAATCATCGCTCTTGAATTTTCTCGAGTCAATTCCAATTTCTCACCGACTAAACAAGTTTGACAAAACTTTGTGAAAATCTTTAAAAAAAAAAAAATGGTATTCGATTTTAAAAAAAAGGAGTTTTCAATTAAAAAGATTTAAATATGACAGGAACAGTGGTATTATTCCATTCCCGATACTTTTAGAGCAGCCTATGTAATTGTAATTTATGTTGTTACTGTTTAATTTTTTTATTACCTGCCCTGCATACAAAAATGAGCTTAAGTAGCTGAGTATTTTTAAAGTATTTGTATATTTCATATTTTTATTTGATTAAACCTAATAAGTTTACATAGCAGTGGGCCCCCATTTTTTAATTTGCCCCAGGGCCCTTGGTCACCTAGCTACGCCACTGGGTGTATGCTGTCATTTTAAAGAATTGGAGGTCGTATCTCCCAGAGAAAACCTCCACCTGGAGTCAATTCCACAGTAGGCTAGTATCTTAGAGAGATAAAAAACTAAATATGAATATTGAAGGAACAATGGATGGACCAAGTATTACAAAGCCCTGCTTCCATGGACGGATACGTCAGAGATGGCAGTGATGTCGCCACAACGAGGTCGGGAGCTTTACAACCCTCAGCAACAAGCGATCGAAAGAAGAGTTTGACCTCTGAAAAATATCACCACTTTACATTGAGTTTCCAAATCAAATCTATCTAAATAAAGATTTAGAATCACGATTCCAGCATCATCTATCTCTAGACAGATAGACATATAGATGTCACAATCCAATGTATTAAATAGTATATGGAATCCCATTTCGCCCACAGTCCTTCAGATTTTTGGCATACAGGAGTCGGAATCAGTCTCGATTCTGAACCAGCATACCTGCCGTCGTTGCACCATAGACTGACCTAGAAACCAAACGATACAGCTAACGATAATAGTGAGAGAATAATAAATTATTATCAAAATGAATTTATAGTAATCTATAGATTGTAAATGTGAAAACATTTTCTATATTTAAATGAGCCGTTATAAATTTACTGTCACATAAAAATTAATGCGTTTTTATTATATAGGTTCAACACTGAGGTCGTGGGTTCAAACCCTAGCTAGGGACCAACAGGTGGAATGTGCCTATTGTCAGTTGAGTATAGGAAATTGCGTGTTGTTCCCACGGGAATGTCAGTGCTATTTCACCATGCCTCCTGCTGATAGAGGACAAAACATTGTGTAAAAAGGAGGGGCGGAGGGTTTATTGCCGGTTCTTCTCTTCCGTTCTACGCCCTTGAGAACTGGCAGTTAATGTAAAATTAGCAGCTGGTTCCACTTAGTGGTGGTGCGCGGCAAAAACTGCCTTAGAAAACGCTCAGTTGTGGAACGACGGACGTCGAGGTGATACTTATGGTATTTTGCCTTGACGTCCGATGTTGAAACTCAGCTGCATTTATTAGACCGAACAACTCCTCTGAACACTCTGGTAAATGCGGTAGAAGATGCAGAGAGACCTCACATCTCTACGCAACGCCAAGGGATCAAGCCGAACGGAGAGTGACAGGTCGTCGACGATTCGAATCGCTCTTCGTTGGATACGGTCAATTTTGTTTCCTTTGGAGTAGAGACTTTTGGGTCGTGGGTTTTAAGATTTAAGTTGGCGCCTGGTAGATAGAACCGTTGAACCGGTAACGCAATATAGCGATGAAATTCTGCCAGCGTTAAAGGTACAAGGTTTTTTTTTTTATATTTATAACAGGGGACATACGTGCAGGTGACTGATCTGATGATAAGAGATACGCCCATAGACAGTAAACACTCACATTGTCGTGGCTTGCTAGTGCGTTGCCGGCATTTTAGGAATTGGTACGCTGTTTTCTTTACACTAAGTCGAATAATTATCCCTTTCAATCAGAAATTATTCACAGCAAGTTAAGATAAAAACGGTGAAACCACTTTTAAATTGGTTGACAAATGCAACGGTTATTTCATCGGTATTGTAGATTAAACGATATTTCAAAAGATAACGTTAACTTTGATCGTTATCTAATGGTAAAGTTTCTCTTTAACTGTTAATTTTCACGACTTTAACCTGGGTGGTTCAATAAAGTTAAAAATAAATTTAAGAGTCACATATTTAACTAGAAAATTTTGTTTTTAAGTGTTTCAGATCAACTCTTTAACCAAAGTACCGTTTCGTCTCTTTCTGTTAAATTATCTATACGCTATGTTGAAAAGAGGCAGAAGATTTGTACAAAATAAGATTCAATGCATAGCTATAAGAATAAATAGGCAATTCAATTCTAAGATATTTTACAAGCCTTATAAAATACTGGGATTACAAACAAAGAAGCCGAGATCTAAGTAGGAATAATAAAATCCGTGTATTTATATAGGTATACTTATAAATAGTAGACTTAGGGAGAAATTGGCTATGCCAAATACTAATCTGGAATTGTATAGGAATCAAACACCTTTTGTATGGCAATCAAGGTTTATAATATGAAATTAAATGAAAACTTGATGGTTTCCAACCGGAGAACATCGTATTGACATATTATGTTGATTGATATTTGTTCGGATTAATATATTTGCCGCTGAGTTTCACCATCGGACGTCAAGAGAATGCAATATACTATCCGTATCCCCTCGACGTCCGTCGTTCCACAACTGAGCGTTTCTTAAGGCAGATTTTACACCACCACTGTGTGGAAAAAGCTGCCCACTGAAGTATGCCGAACCAATTCGACTACGGGTCTTTCAAAAGAGCGTACCAATTCTTAGAAAGACTAAGGGTCTGTTTCACAATGTATGGATAAAGTACCAAATAGCTATGCAACACATAAATTATTTGGAAGATAAATTGTGCTATTTGACATTCATCGGACTCATAACTTATGATGGACTTTATGTGACGAATAGCGCTATCTGACAGTCGTGAAACGCAACAATAGTGTTTATCCTACCAATCAGTAATAAATAGCTAATTTGGAACTTATGTAGAAGTTATCCGTACATTGTGAAACAGACCCTAAGTCTATGCGGTATCAGATGATAAAAAAATACAAATAATTGACGTAAGTTAGCCTATTAATTCATATAAAAGTAATTCTACAAATACCTTTTACTTCTCAAAACTACTGATTCGTAAGCGCGCTATCTATTACAGTGTTTATAATTTATAGCTTTATCGAAAGGTCGATAGTAGGGGTCGGAAATAGAAGTGTCGACTCTGAATCGAGTTGTGATTTATTCGCTTTTTAGCTTATACACTTGTTTATTAAAGTTTAGTCACGAACTGTATTTATGAAGTTCTTTTAGCTTCACGAATAACAAGTTTAAATTGATATTAAAAGCTCAAAGTTGGCGTAGTGGTAGAAATTATAGATTTGTAAAATGATTCAGGTATAACAATATGTTACATGTTTGATGGATCGCTAGCACATTCACTAAATTGAAGAATAGATGAGCTATTCTACAAAGGATACATTTTTCTATAAAGGAAAATATGATTTATAATTTATTTTATTTATTCACACTTCGTTACATTTATACAAAACAAATAACATAATGCATTAAAATTATAAGGGATGCAACGGGCCGCCTTATCGCTAACAAGCGATCTCTTCCAGGCAACAACAAAATAAATATGACTAGTAAAGTGCATAACCAAATCTTATAAAAACAAATTATAGAATCACCAAGCTTAATCTAAAATAATAAAAAAAAAACTAATCTCACGGATTCATAAATTGCCATGCAATACAGAAGAATAAGAAATTCAAGAATTACAAAAGTCAGGATTGAGCAGGATAGGATATGGTTAAGAGATGTTTGTGCAGAAGAATTTTAAAAGTTTTGAATTTGTTTTAAAAAGGTATAGGTTTTATGTTTCTTATATGTAATTTTGTTAAAAATTATGTCGTAGTTTAATTTTTATATCAAATTTTTCAATTGTATTTAGTTTCTGAATGAAAATGAGCAAATAAATAAATGTATTTTTTTTGTAGAACAGCTTCAGAGACAAATGTTTATTGATTTATAAAAGCTTCCCAACGACACACTGATACATTGGTAGAAGAAAAATAAAATACAATATTTAACACTGTGACACGTACTTTAGGCATACAACAAATTCGAAGAGACAAAATAATTAAAGTAAAAAAATAAATTAGAAGAACCAAAGGAAAATCGATTTTAAAGTGTGTAGGGAGCAATAGTGTTAAAAGCACTCCGAAAGAAAGTGCGTGTACCGCAGGCTATCACGCTTTGTGGTTCCAACCGTTAAAAGCTCATAAACGTAACTTTAAATATCTCTTTGTTTGTTCATATATCTTATATTTAGGAAAGCGTTTTAACCTATTATATCCATTTTTAAAAATGGAAAACAAAAAGTATCATTATGCGCCAATTAAAGCATCGCACTGTACGCGTATCGATTCTCACGCGTCAAGAAACAATAATCCAAGCTATGAATGGGTGATTAAATTTGATGAGGCCGGCGATATAATTACTTCATTACTTGACTCTCCATTTTAATTACAGCCATCGTTATATAGATGGCAGGATGTCATTCTAAGACTTCCTAATAAATCTTGTAATTATCGCAATGCAGCGCTTCCCGTACGAATGTTCTATAAGGTTGAATTTAATCTCGTCTCATCATATTGTATATCAGTAATATAAAATACTGTGTTACCAAAGTATCCTGAGGTTTTTGTAAGAGGGAGAGGTCCAGAATAATTTAAAAAAGGTTATTGATAGTGGCAGAGTGTAGGCCAATCCTTTTCTCGTTGGACCGATCAAGTAAAGTCGCTGCAGCTTGCCGAAGACAGGGACAGAAGGGAGAAATTGCGCAGCGACTAACACGACTTTCGGAAAGAAAGACCAAAAAATGAGTAAGAGAAAAAAATCTACACATTGAAATGAAAAAATGCATATTAAGATTCCTATGTCCTCTTCCATTTGTGTGAGACACTTATGCGAAACATCCCTCAAAATTTAAATTCTTTTCAATGTGTGACAATGTTTCATTTTCCAAATATTTTTATATAAGATTCCCTGTAAATATGATTACTAATACTTTATAAGTATTAATTTTTCTAAGTTTAATTTCGTCTTTCAGTTGTTTCTTTCATAACATGTTGAGTAAATAATTAATTTTAGATAAAGTTCTATTGTCTGAAGTGCTATGACCTAGTAGTGGCTTTAGCGACTCTGATCCTTGAGGGCAAAGGTTCAATCCCAAGCCCACTCACCATTGGACTTTCTGTCTATCCCGGCATGCATAGACCCAAAGCTTTTTATTTCTAAGCCTTCGCTGTTAGATCACCTTATAGCCTGTTACATGATTATGAAACAAGCAGAAATCTAAGCCAGACCTAAAAAAAATCTACCGGCTTGATCCTTATTGTCTTCACTAACATGTACATATCTAACAATTAATCATCGGTGCCTCATCACCAATACAATTTGACCGTAAGAGTGTATCTTAACAAAAAAAAGGGTACTAGGTGTACACACGTAAGAAGTGAAACTTCTTTATGACCTTATTTTTCGAAAAATGATCTACTATATGCAACTTTACAGAAATTGGTTAAATAAAGTTAAATTAGATAAAGTTTAACAAAAGGCATTTATTATCATAGACATGAAAACAAATACAATTATTTCATTTTAACTTATTACTGTACTACTATGTAGTACTAAGATTATCACAGAGTTTCATTAATTGTAATATAATTATTTGTATTACTATTGTTATCGTTATTATATATTTTTGTTACTAATGGCTTCGAATCTCTTCGCATCAACCGTGGTAGGGACAAGAAAAAGATGGCGCGTAACCGAAAAATGTGGCAAATGTGTGTAAATTTTTTTCCAACGCCAATAAAGAAGTTTCACTTCAAAAGATAGCGCGTAACGGAAAAATGTGACGCGTAACGAAAAAATGTTACACAAAATTTTTTTCCAACCCCGATAAAAAAGTTTCACTTCAATAATTTGCTTTAGTAACATTATAATAATTATATAACGACATGTACAAGTTATTCACACTGATCTACCACGAGATCTATGGCACGCTGTTACTCTAAGACTTCCTTATTATAAATCTTGTAATTTTCGTAATACAAGATTTCTTGATCATACGTTATATTAGATTTATTGCTCAACATATCAAGCATTTAAAACTGTCTTAAAGCTAAAAAAGAACAAAGTGGTAAATACAATCACTCTTATCTAAAGACTAAATCAGGTTAATTCTCTTTCAATTAAGAGCATTGTAAAAGCGTACTAATTGCTCATGGACACACCTGCCTTCTGACAGTGTTTGTCCATGGGCAGCGGTATCACTTAAGGCCCTATCCCAGCACGAATTGCTGTGTCAGTATCTCGGGGTGGACTGCCGGGCGCAGTGGAGAGCTGGAGCACCTAGGCGCGCCGGCCCGGAATAACTATTAGTTATGTAAAACATTAAATTAATGTAATTTTAGAAAAAAAAAATCTGAAATGGATAAAGAGAGAGAGAGATTGAGAGTGAGAGTGTCCATGGGCGGCGGTTTCACTTGACATCTGGTGAACCACTTGCCCATTGGCCCCCTGTTCTATAAAAAAAAATAAGTGGCGCTACAACCTTTTTAAGTCTGGGCCTCAGATTTCTGTATCAGTTTCATGATTATTGTCAATCTATAATATTTAGTATAAATATTGAATAATCCTTTACAAATTTTATTTATAAGTGAGAGAGGAATCTTTCAATGAAATGAAGAAAGCGATATTTAAATACTCTTACTAGAATCAATTAGCTCGTTCCACGATATATTTTAATTGTTTTCAAATAATTTTAATGTCAACAGTATTAAGCTACATATCATATTTTTTGCTCAACATAACAAAAGAGGAACACCTTATACACAATTAAAGAATTCTTCGCCGTTTTTACCTGCTTCGCCGACAGCTTTGAAACGAAATATTTCTTTTTATCCAAATGCATTACCTTGGATTAATTAATGTTTCTGCTATGGTTTTTAATGACCATAATAGCCACTAGTGTTTATTCCCGTTTACTATATAATTAGACTAAACTCGTGGCATAATTAAAAAATAGGTGCGTGTACTTATGTACGCGCGTAAGAAGTTATACTTCTTTGGCATTATTAAAAATAGTTTTTGATTGCATGCAAATAATTAATTATAATTAAATAATCAAAGACTGGAAAATGAGTCATTATAGTCAATAAAGTTCAGTTTACATTTGAAAAATTAAATAAATAAATATTTATTATTATTCTCTTACATTAAGTGTAATATAAATTCTATTATTATTCGAATGTTGTTTTTAAATTATGTCCAATGCCGTAGCATCTTCCGTGGGCAACTTCATTCTGTTAATTTTGTGTCACAGTGCGCGCGCATCGTACAATTTCACTCTCATCAATTTTTCATAACGCGCCTAAAGAAGTATAACTTCAAAAACTTTTCATAGATTTTTTTGTCATGTCTAATTTGTATTTATTTCTGCTCTCAAACATCACACATGTTACAAGGAGGACAATCAGATACTTATGATTATTTTTCCGACCCTAATGTCGGCCAATAGAATTGCACCATTCGACGTCACGTGGTACAACCTACATGGTATTATACTGAAAATTTTTTGTGAAAATTTTCTCTGGTCGTTGCTTCAAGAAAAGTATTAAGTAGTTGTTTTATTCATTATGAAATTCTTATTTGTTAACTGTACATTTCGTCTCATGGTGCAATTCTATTGGCCGACATTTGGGTCGGAAAAATAATCCCCCGAATACCACTCGAGCTTCAAAATTATCTGGTATTTCCCTCAAGGTTCGTTGCAAACAAATATAGTCGTCATCTTGTGGTATTACATATGAAAATATGTTATAGAAAGGATATACAAGTGTAAAAAATAAAATGAGAAAAGTAGGCGTAGCGCTAACCAGATCCATGCATCTCTCTTACAATCGAGTAGCCCTCAATATCGCAGCACACAACTCAAGGGACTCTTTGTATTGAAGAAGTCGCATAGGACCACCAAGCATCCGCAAATATATACTGTAAATACATAATTATGTATGAACAAACAAACTAATTAACACATCAAGGTGTTAATAATAATTAAAACATCATTTATAGAAAAAACACCAGACCAACTCAGACTCATACGCAACATGCTGTTCCTTAGCCGTAGAAACACCTCGCCTTAGGGTCCTTCAAGAAAAGAGCGTACCAATTCTTAAAAGGCCGGCAGCGCACTCGCGAGCCTTCTGTGTTCATGGGCGGCGGTATCACTTATCATCAGGTGAGCCTCCTGTGAGTTTGTAAAATAAAAATAAATCAGTGGCGCTACAACCTTTTTAGGTCTGGGCCTCAGACTTCTGTATCTGTTTCATTATCATTTGGTAATCTTATAGGCAAGTAGGTGATTCTTCTGTGCCTGACACACGCCGTTGACTTTTTGGGTCTAAGGCAAGCCGGTTTCCTCACGATGTTTTCCTTCACCGTTCGAGCGAATGTTAAATGCGCAACAGAAAGTCAATTGGTGCACAACCGGGGATCGAACCTACGACCTCAGAGATGAGAGTCGCACGCTGAAGCCACTAGGCCAACACTGCTAAAATGTTGCTGTTAATTTCGAATGACAGTTCAGAAACGCACTGCTCACAAATGATAAATAATCTTTATGATGAAGCCACTTTGATCTTGAAGTGTTAAGCGTCAATACAATAGAAGTCCATACAAACCATTAGACTTTAATGAGACAGCATTTACACATAATAATTGCGCGTGCGTCATTAATTCCTATATAGCAAATGCAATTAAACTTTGCCACCTTTTCTGATCAATGAGAAATAGTGATGTAACAAGTTTAGGAATAGTCGATAACTAATAAGTGTTATTAGGATATGAGGTGGAATAAAAAGGATAGCGGAAAGGATTGGAATATTGAAGGAAGCCTTCTCTCCGTCGGAGGCCGTGTACAGATACCGGCAAACATCTTGAACAAATGTCCTTGTCTGTGCAGAAACGATATTTAGGTATCACTGGGAGGGGGGGAAGGCGGGCGGTGGTGCGCGGCGGCAGAGAGTGACGTGTCGATCGCGTGATTGGTAAATCAAGTGACGTTAGCGCAAACTTTCCCCCACTCCCTTGTTTAATACTCAAGAAGTTTGCCGGTATCTGTAATAATGTTATGCATGACATGGACTTAATGTACGCTATTTTTATTTTATTATTATTAGATACATGAGATTCAAGCACAGCTCGGAGATAACTTGGAAAGTCATAAAAGAAGGAACAAATTCTAGAAGTTCGAAATTTGAAAATTATTACATGACTTAAGGTCCTATATCGCCCAGGTGTAGCAGAGAGAATCCATAGATAACCAGCCTAATCGGTCTTAGGCACCTTAACTTCACACCACGTCATTCCATTCCATTCCATTTCCTTCACCTCTGCAATGATTCTTCGACAATTAGCAGATCCTTGCCTATAAAAATGTAGCAACCAATAAGAACGGACACATTTTGATAAGTTCGAAATGTATTCTTTAAGTCAAACTCAAATCATTTATTCTTATTACATTAATCACCTATTAAAAAGGCACTTTTGAAAGTCAAAATGACAAGTTAAAAAGAAACGACTAGTTGCCCCTTCCAAAAGGTAGTTTTCTCACTCTTTTAAAATAGTTTTTTTATTTTTTATTCTTCAACAAAATCCCACATTTATAAATTTATATATTACAATAATAATCATAACATTTATAAATGAGGTTGTTACAATATTGTAGCATAACGATTGCTTTATATTGATGACCTATCTGTTTCTGACCATATTTAGTTTGCGATGATTGGGCCGTACCAGTCTTAGTATCTTTCTGTATTATTATTAATCTTTATTGGAATTGTCTGCGCATGAAATTTATGACATCCATTTAGTATTAGAAGCAAATTATATATTCGCTTGTGTATTTATTTTACACACCGTATATTTTATAGATTGTGCGAAATCTAACCATAAGTACTTACAAATCACTTATCACAGAAATATAATGATACCAAAAGAGAGGAAAGACTATAGTAGTACTTAAAATTGCAAACATTTTTGAAATTATTTGTTTATTCGCACATACAACAAATCTCTCTTTGTCTAAAAGCACATACCTAAGTGAGAAATCTTCACATCACTATAATATAATTAGGAGCTATAAAATCAGTTGAATGCCGTGTCCTCGCGTATTTAGAATTCCTTCATACCTCATAGAAGCTTCTAGAATGGCTGATTTAAGCCTTAATAGGCTACAAAGTTTGCCGCTCTTTTTGTGCGACCGAAGACCGTAAATAATTTTTTCCTAAGAAGTATTTGCTTGATTGGCTTAGTACTTGCAATAAATAGTACATATAAAGTTTTATTTTATTTAATACGCTATCATAAATTTAGAACGGCTGGTAACTAGGTACATATATTTAATATTTTTTAATTGAAAGAACGAAAGAAAAACTTTATTATACACAATATACAGGATGTTTACATTAAGTAAAGTGCCCCCACACTAGAATACCCTGTGTTGTGGGCAGCCAGTCTCTTCCTTTTGACATGAAAACAGTATTTTAAAAATCATATTTATTATTTCTACACATTTATATTAATACTATTTTTCTACAATAAAGATATTTTCAGTATAAGAATAGGACAGGTTAACAAGATATTGTTTGAGACGTTTAGTAAGTGTATGTAAAGTGATTTTTGAGATGTTAGTGATAATTTTGTTTTTAATGAACTGGTTAAAGATGAAAGGGCCTCGGAAGGAGAAAAAGCTATTACTATGTACGTTAAGAAAATTGTATACTATGCTGTATATTTGTGTGTTGGAAATGAATATTATTTATTACAAAAATATTTTTGATATGGAACTATTTTTATTCTATAGAGTAAACGTATTTTAACCGACTACGAGTTGAACCTATTCCTTTTCTATAAATAAGATTTTATTGAGATATAATTTTGTTATACTCCCAAAGGAGCGAAAGGGATTTCGTCATTTCTGTACTTTATTAACCAAGTTGGAAATACATCTCCAGTCTGGTATCTCGGGATTCATCCTATTCCAGGCTTATCAAGCTGGGCAATCAGCCGAATGCAATCTTTTACATTCCCCCTGCTTATCATTCTACTAGTTCTGCAAATTGCTCCTAGTGGGAGTGCCATGCTGTTGCCTTCGGGCTTCAGCCAAATGGGCAGGCACGACCGGGGCAGTACCACTGTCTCTCAGAAAACCGGCGTGAAGTGATGCAATAAGTTCACCTTATTGTACTCGCGTTTCGTGCGGTGAGAGAGACTCCCGGAGCCCATTCCCCCCCCCCCCCACATGAAATATGAAGGTGCAGAAAAAAGAGAATCTACCCCAGGGGGGTACCACACGCGCTCGCGGTGGAGAATCCCCCTCTGGGCGTCCAACACCGGGACACTCTGCGCCCGGTGGTGGACGCATAGGCTGCCCTTCGTATTCTGGGGGGGGCAATTCTGCGCTCGGTAAAAACATTAATCGTTCTCGGGGCAAACGGAGCAATTTAACAAAGGCACCCCCGTCCACACTCGCCGTGGACTTCACAAATGTTAGGGGGCTCAATTCCAACATCAACGCTGTCCACTACCACTTAGAGACTGCGAAGCCGGCCTTGCTCTTTCTTACCGAGACTCAGATATCCCCCCCGGCTGATACTTCCTACCTCTCCTACCCGGGGTACAAATTGGAACATTCATTTGTGCCGCGGGCGGGAGTTTGCGTGTACGTCAGAGAGGATATCTGTTCTCGTCGCCTCGGGACGCTTGAAGGAAGGGACCTATCTAACCTCTGGCTGCGCGTAGACTGCGATGACCATCCGCGATTCTACGCATGCCTGTATAGGTCCCATAGCGGAAATACCGAAACTGACCGACTCATTGAGCACATCCAAATGGCTACAGATTCCCTGCTCGAAAGGGTTCCTACCGCTGAAATCGTGATACTTGGCGATTTTAACGCCCACCATGCCGATTGGCTCGGCTCAGAAACCACCGATCATGCGGGAAGATCCTTTCACGACTTTGCTTTGGCTTACGACTTGACGCAAATGGTCCCTGCGATTACGCGAATACCAGATGTGGATGGTCATAAACCCTCTTTGTTGGACCTTCTGCTGACTTCACATCCGGAGAACTACCAAGTCTCTGTTGAACCGCCATTGGGTTCATCAGATCATTGTGTGGTCCGGAGCATTGTGCCGTTCACGCGCCCTCTTCGGCCTAGCTTCACTGGCTGTCGCCGCGTGTGGCACTATAAGTCAGCAGATTGGGATGGGATGCGGTCTTTTTTTGCGTCCTACCCTTGGGGGCCCATTTGCTTTTCGTCGAGTACTCCAGATGCCGTCGCTGACTCTGTCGCCGAGGTGGTCCTGCAGGGTATGGAACTCTTTATTCCATTCTCTGCGGTGCCGGTCGGTGGCAAGTCCCAGCCTTGGTTTAGGCGTTCTTGCAAAGCGGCTTTGCGCCGTAAGCGTGAATGCTTTAAAGCCTGGGCAGAAGCGGTGACATCCTGTGATGTGACTATCGGCGAACGTAAAAAAGCATACAATTCAGCCTCCAGGTCCTTCAAGCGAGAAATCGCTAAAGCAAAGTCAGAGCACATTGCCAGATTTGGTGAGAAATTGGCCCACCTCCCTTCGGGAACTCGAGCCTTCTGGTCTCTTGCCAAAGCTGTCCAAGGGAATTTCTGTCTGCCCTCAATTCCACCACTGCATAGGGAGGATGACTCACTGGCCCATACCGCGAAAGAGAAGGCCGATCTTCTAGGCTGTCTCTTTGCGTCGAACTCCACTTTGGATGATCAAGGGAAGGAACCACCGACATTATTGCGGTGTGATACTACGATGCCCGAAGTTATATTCCGGCAACGTGCTATCCGTAAAGCTTTGTCTTCCTTGGACATCCATAAGTCGAGCGGACCCGATGGCATCCCTCCAATTGTGCTGCGTACTTGTGCTCCTGAGTTGGCTCCGGTCCTAACGCGCTTTTTCCGGTACCTTTACACGCTCGGCACTGTTCCGAAGTGCTAGAAGATCGCTTCGATACATCCGATCCCTAAAAAAGGCGATCGCTCTGATCCGTCCAACTATCGCCCAATAGCTATAGCCTCCTTGTTCTCCAAAATAATGGAAACCATTATTAACAGCCAGCTCCTGAGGTATCTAGAGGGCCACCAGCTGATTAGCGATTCTCAGTACGGCTTTCGTCGTGGTCGCTCAGCTGGTGACCTCCTTGTATACCTTACACATAGGTGGGCAGAGGCAATTGAGTCCAAGGGGGAGGCGCTGGCGGTAAGTTTGGACATAGCGAAAGCCTTCGATCGGGTGTGGCACAGAGCACTGCTCTCGAAGCTTCCAGCCTACGGGCTCCCTGAGAAATTATGCAACTGGATTTCCAGCTTTCTCGCTGATCGGAGCATCAAAGTCGTCATCGACGGAGCATGCTCCGACCTGAAACCTGTGAATGCTGGTGTCCCACAAGGCTGTGTCCTATCCCCGACCCTGTTTATTCTGCATATCAATGATATGTTGCAGCTTAGCAACATTCATTGCTATGCGGACGACAGCACTGGGGATACTTTTTACACTGGCCGGGCAGGTATTTCTCGGGCTGTTGTCGATGAGTACCGGAACAAACTTGTGTCTGAAGTCGAAACTCTTCTACGTGGAGTCTCGGACTGGGGTAGACTAAATCTAGTCCAATTTAACCCCAAGAAGACACAAGTATGCGCGTTTTCCGCTAAAAAAACTCCCTTTGTCGCTACTCCCCTCTTTGAAGACACTCTCCTTAAAGCCTCAGCTAGCATCGGAATACTGGGCGTTGACATATCGAATAACGTTCAGTTTCGCGGTCATCTGGAAGGAAAGGCTAAATTAGCCTCCAAAAAGCTTGGTGTGCTCAGCAAGGCGAGACGGTACTTCACTCCGGGCCACCGCTTGCAACTATATAAAGCTCAAATTCGGCCCCATATGGAGTACTGCTCTCACCTCTGGGTGGGAGCTCCCCAGTACCAGCTCCTTCCACTTGACCGTATTCAACGAAGAGCGGTTCGAATCGTCGACGACCAGTCACTTTCAGTGCGGCTTGATCCCTTGGCGTTGCGTAGAGATGTGGGATCTCTCTGCATCTTCTACCGCATTTACCATGGAGAGTGTTCAGAGGAGTTGTTCGGTCTAATACCTGCAGCTGAGTTTCATCATCGGACGTCAAGGCAAAATACAAAATACCATCCGTATCACCTCGACGTCCGTCGTTCCACAACAGAGCGTTTTCTAAGGCAGTTTTTGCCGCGCACCACCACTATGTGGAACCAGCTGCCCACAGAAGTATTTCCGAACCAATTCGACTTAGGGTCCTTCAAGAAAAGAGCGTACCAATTCCTGAAAGGCCAGCAACGCACTTGCGAGCCTTCTGGCATTGTGAGTGTCCATGGGCGGCGGTATCACTTAACATCAGGTGAGCCTCCTGCCCGTTTGCCTCCTATTACATAAAAAAAAAAAAAAAAAAATTGTCCCCAGGAACGGAATTCAGAACCTTGGCTTTTGAACGAATCATTGACGTTGCGAGGGCAACACAGGATAAGGATTGTTGCACAGAAGATGTGTTGGAGAAAGATGCTTTGCTAAAAGACCTAATTAGTCAATCTTGTATCAAAACTCTTAACAACATGCTATAGAGCTTTTTGTAGCTTTTTTGTTTAAATCGCCGTCGCGATGACCTGGACAAGCTGGTTGTCGTCGGCAAGGAGGAAGGCAAAAGGCTAAGATAAGCTATGGACCAAACAAAGTGGAGAGATATCACTTATATTATTATGTAATAATATTGTATCTCAACGATTCGTAGCCTAGTTTATGCTTACAATCTTTTGAGTCAAATGAAGAAATTTTTATTTTTTTATTATCACTACCAGGGCAGCAGGCACGACCTTAATCAATGAATAGGACTGAGAAGAACATACATTAACGGAGGGCTATCGAGACCTAAACATATCAAATTTATGATACCGTTATTAATATTAATTATACATGTAAGGGAGCTCCCTTACATGTATAATTAATGTTACATGATGTACCCAAATTGATGATTCGGCGATTTAACCTGTAATTTCGCCTGTTAAACGGCTTATTAACATAATCGGGTGATTTACAATATTGCGAAATTAGCTTCAAGAATACACCTTGCTCTTATTTTACATATACTGAACACACGCAATTTAAATGCCCGGCACTTTCAGGAATAATGTGGATTTAATAACGTAAAGTATATTCAAAAAGTTCACATGTCTATAGTATAATGTTATGTATAAATGTGGGGCGTTGAAGGCAAGAGACGGGCTGGTGGAAGGAAGAAGTCGTGGTTGCGGAACGTACGGGATCATACCTGCTGAGGAGCTTTTTAGAGTTAGCAAGAAACCCGGCAATTAAAGTTGTTAACTGCCAAACTTTAGCAATAAAGTGGCACCAGAAAAAGAAGAAGATAAAAAAGTTTAAAGCCATTGGTTTCCCCTTTGTTAGGTGCTGGAGGAATGAGACACCCTGTGGAAACACATCAGCCCTTCATCGTAGATAAGTTAACACTATGTAATATGATGATGAGACTAGACTCCGAACTGTATCCTTACAGTATAAGGAGATATAAACTTTGACAGAACTTCAGAGGAGTTGTTCGGATTATATCTGCTGCTGAGTTTCATAATCGGCACGTCTAGACAGAATATGAAATACCTGTATCACCTGGATGTTCGTCGTTCCAAACTGAGCGTTTTCAAGGCAGTTTTTGCCGCTCACCACCACTATGTGGAACGGGCTACCCACTGAAGTGTTTCCGAATCAATTGACTTAGGGTCCTTCATTAAATTGCGTACTAATTCTTAAAAGGTCGGCGAGCTTTCTGGCAATGTGAGTGTCCATGGGCGGTATACATAACATCAGGTTTGCCCCCTGTTATATTTAACAAAGTAGATGCAAGTATTAAAACAGTGAAACGGCCAGTAGTGTTTGCTTAGACTACATCATAATACAGAATAAAACAGAGACAAGCAACCATTTAGGGATTCATGATGGCATACTTCTAGTTTTGAAAATGGCACCACGTTACCGTACGTCAACAAATTCTTTTCAATCATGATCAGTCTCTCACTTTATATATTTTTATTTGAATGTCGTGTACACCAAAGATAACTATATAATAATGTATTTATTTTACCATTATTTAAACTGTAATGCAAACACTTCTAAAACTCAAATACAGTGTATTTACACGCGTGCGGTTTATAAAATAAATATCTTTGAATTAATACCATTTGTCCGCAGACTTCTCACTGGTCATCCATCATAGCGGTACATAGATGGTCTGATAGCCACCGTGACCGCCGTATCTGAAGAACAGTTTCATGATCCACAGATAGGAATGAAGGAATGGATGCGATTCTGTACATTTTATAGAACGCTTATTCATTTATCTTAATAATTATTATTACTATTGTGGGATTATATGTAAAACGTATTTTTTTTTAAATATTTAAAATATCTCTAGGACATGTGGCAGACATTGGTGCGTGTTTGAGGTTATTTTTCTGCGTGTTAAACAGAGTTAGAACTTAAATAGAGTTTAGTAAGTACCAACAAAATTTTCGTCGGGATAGGAGCGTAGTCCTAATAGGCTAACTACTAAGCCACAGAGGCAATTTTTGAAGTTATACTTCTTTAGGCGCGTTATGAAAAATTGATGAGAGTGAAATTTTACGATGCGCGCCCACCGTGACACAAAATTAACAGAATGAAGTTGCCCGAGGAAGATGCTACAGCATTGGACATAATTTAAAAACAACATTCGAATAATAATTGAATTTATGTTACACTTAATGTAAGAGAATAATAATAAATATTTATTTATTTAGGTAATTTTTCAAATGTAAACTGAACTATATTGACTATAATGACTCCTTTTCTAGTCTTTGATTATTTAATTGTAATTAATTATTTGCATGCAATCAAAAACTATTTTTAATAATGCCAAAGAAGTATAACTTCTTAAGCGCGTACATATGTACACGCACCCTTAGTTAGTACATTGTGTAGATTGATGATTCTTTCTTGATGACCACAACGCTCAAACATGAACTGCCGCTTAAAAAGAGAGAAGTAGATTGAAAATGAGATCGAGTAATTGAACAAATGATTTCTAGAATTACGTTTTATCTGTGACTTTAAAAAGTACCGTACGTAACTCGGATTATAAAACGTGATGACATTGGCGTGTTTAAAGTAGAATTTTATATGAATAAAACATTCTTAATGTAAAAATAATGTACTTTGTACATTAAGACCTGGTTTATAGTATTTAAGAAATAGCGAAAAAAGATGATTAAATTAACCACATGTATTAAATACAATAATGCAAAACCAATGTCAACTTTAATCATGAAACACGAGACCCAAACAATTTAACTAACAGTTAAACTGCAGTTAACAATAACCAATTGGCATTTGTGACCTGTTAAATTGTTATTTCACAATGTGACGTACCGATTTATTGCTTTATTTATTACGTGAAATTCTTTGTCGTGGAGTTTTGACGCTTAATCATATTGCATTAAAGGTGATTATCATATGTGTAATTTCATATGTGGGATGTATGGAAAGTAAGTAGGCGTTAACAGCCGTGTAGGATTCGCTTTAGCGCGCTGATTATATCAAAATATTAGATAAACTTAATGAGGTAGTGTTGTAGTGTAATTTAGATGCCAATGATATAAACTTCATGTTTTTCTGTATTCTAGAACGCATACTTAATTATATGCAGCATTTTTGTTTAATTATGAAAAAGATCAGCATATATCTATATATTTTCTAGCCTCATTTGTGGCTAGAATGTCAGGCAGATAAAAAATTCAAACCCCAGTAAGAATAAACAATTGAATAAGTAAGTAAGCCCATGACAGTAGAATAGGAAGACAAGTATACAAGTAGTCACTGTACCACTATGTGGAAGCCACTAAAGTATTTTAGAACCAATTTGACTTAAGGTTCATAAAAGAACGTACCAGTTCTTAAAAGGCCGGCAATGCACTCTGGGATTGTGAGTGTCCATGGGTGGTATGACTTAACATTAGATGAGCCTCCTGCCCTTCATTTAGCTGAGTTATTCATGGCAACGAATGGAAAGCTAGTAGTAAACTTATTAGGTTTAACACCAGGTTCCGCTTTTTAAGTGAAGCAAAATCACCCATAGGTGGCACCAAATATTTTTCAAAAATTAAACTTCTTCATGCTTTTATCATAACGGTTTTGATAATCATCGAGAATTAATTAACTTTATACTTAAAGTTGAGAACAATCTTTCTCTTCATATAGACATGTAAAAAAGGTAACGAAAACGAGTTATGTAACGGATCAAATCCAGAAAAGGTAGGACAAATATGTTTTTCCGTCTAACCATTTAACTAGGTACTTATTGCGTTGGCTACATTTTAGTTGAGTGGATCAATAGCTTTTATGTGAAATGTAGGAGATACTTACCAAGCACAGAACAACTCTCTACGCAACCTCACTGATTGCTCACGTGGGTAGTGTCAACAAACATTATAGCACATGAGCCAGATATACATTTATCATTCTGGATTTATACAATAATACCTTTACTCTGACATAGCATTTACTTATTTATTAACACTTCGTTCCATACAGAATTATATTGAATTGACATAATTGAATGAAAAGAAGGGCTGACGGTCTTATCGCTTTCCAAAATGAACGTCAGTTGCCCTTAGCGAGCGATCTCCCATAGGCAACCTCTGTGAGAAAAAAAAATACTCAATGTAAGCGCAAGAAGTGTAAAAAAACATAGGACATAGTGATTCAGACAAAACTAATAAAACAAAACAAAATAATTAAAACATATGTAAACAGTGATCAGGAAAATATTGAAAAAAGGACACATGAAAAAGAAAAAGTGCACATAAATCACGATAATTTTAGATCAGTGTCACATCAGTTAGAATATTATGACAATAACTTGCTTTTATTGTTCGGCTTCGCAATTAAGTAAGTATTATATAAGTACAGAATTCTAGTTACTAAAGTACACGCGTGGTAGGAAAATACCACGCATATATGTAATTAATTGATTACTAACATTATTTAAGTATTACTGTTACATAATCTTTACAACATCCAACATTAAAACCTTTTTTCAAAAAAAAGTTTCGTTCATCAAATATTTCAGCCAGTCTTTTCTAATCACGAAAAAATCCTACAGAGCGTTTACTTATTCGAAATCTGTGGTAGAATTATACAGAACGATTCCAAGGCATTTAAAGTGATATTTGTGTTATTTGGCAGCTAAAAACGATTGTTTATCACGAATTTACAGTTACACAAATAGATTCCTTTGTATCTTCTTACAGATAAAGAAAATAAACTTTTGATCCTTACATACAAACACTGATTTAATCTCTTAGACTAGAGGTATTTGTACGCAACGGTTCGTCTCAAGCGCTTGCGCAACGCGGGCTCGCCTCGCGGAAATGTTTACGGTGGCAACGGTACCACTCTGACCACACACATTTCATCTCGATGCATGTAACTACTTACAGAATGAGTAATGCACATTCAAACTAAGTGCTACGGTGAATTGACTGGCGTGGGCTTGGTAGGTCGACGAGCGGTAAGCTAAGCGATAAAGCGGGTTTTGTTCCCGCTTTCCTATCCGTATAACTATATTTTCAGTGAGAGTCTGCTACAGACTCACTAGTTGACAGATAACTGTTCAAGATTGTGATTAGGGTATTAAAATGTTGTCATATTAACGCAGTTGTTGCGGAGTTTGTTGGCAAAAGTTATATTTAAACTTTACTGTAGTGTCTTTTGTTTTTTTGGATTTACAAGATACTAAACCTGGGTATAATAAAATACTACTTTGAGGCCATAATAAATACAGAAGTATTAGTGAATTATTATCTTTCTATGCGCGCTTATTGCGCACAACTTGCCTGTGATTGAAATCATATCCGAGTTGACAGCTGACATATGTCAGTCACCGTCACACCTTGGCCATGTAGGCAAAATACCCCATTGCCCGTTCCCCCTTACTCCATGTCCATAAGTATTAAGTTTATATTTGTCTTCACATATTTCTAATTGACAAAGGTCTTTCGAAATACCCTCAAACGGGCGTGGTCTCATTAGAAGAACAATAATGATGAATGCCTAAGGTGTGCCCACTTCGTAAATTTCCCAAGAGACAGTTGACAGTCTATTATTTCTGATGTATTTTCAAATATTTATCGTCGCTTAACGAATTTCTACGTGATACAACTAATGTTAGTAGTGTAGTGAGGGGTTTTAAAAATGTTATCGTAAAATTTTGTTAGCTTGAGGATTTAATAAAAAACAATCATTAACAATAAATACATTTTCATGTAGGCTGTAAAGTTCTAGGTATAATCATCCCTTTTGATATTTTTTTAACCAAAAAAAAATAAAGGGGTAGGTAAAATTATGTCAATCATACACCGTGTGGGATAGGATTTTTTCTACTGATCCTTCTACCGTGTTTCCAAAGCCAAATAAATATATTTTCTCTCCCAGAATTTACATAGTCTTAGAATATGACTGCAAACTGTGAAATGTAAACATTTAATTAATAAAGTTATATTATTATATTAACAAAAATAAAAGCGGGAAGAAGTTAAACATTAATGGATTGAAAGAAAGAGTTGATATTAGAGTTTAATTTTTTATAAATGTACGATTTTTAATGTAAGGAAAATAAAGTTTTATAATACGCACAAAATTAACTTTAAGATAAGTGAATATATCTGTAATGACATTTAAACCAGAATAGAATCTTAACCCTAGATGTAGAGTGCAGTTGTATTATCAAGATTTCTAGAACGCATATTACGTAACCATGACAACGCAACCCCCGCCTCCTGTGAGATCGAAGCTGTGATAAGTGATAAATGTACGTGTTATCGTTTCTACTTCTTGAAAATCATTGTATAAAGTCATTGAATTAAATAGTTTTACTTCTAGGAAGGCCGCAAACATAAGCCGACTAAAATAAGAGTCGTGATGTGTCGTGTCGTTTTGAAAAATAAAAAAAAAACAATGTCGACATTGTTATGTTTATCTAGTTTTACTGTAATGATTATATGGTTAAGGAAAAGAATTGAAATCGGCCATGTCTCTCTCTTTCTGTGAAATTGTGTTTACGCTGTGATGGAATGGGACAGATGGATTTGGTTAATAAGAACGATTTACTTTTTAAAAGTATTAAAATCAAGTTCTTCTATAGCAAGTACGGTAAATCATTACTTACGAGCAAGTGGCTTCTAGCCGCTGGGGCCTTTCCACTGCAGTCTTCAACACTTGGTATACTTAGTATTATTGATTATAAGTCAAACAGACTTATATCAAGGAAAGAAAATAAAAAAATTATACTCAATAACCGAATTCTATCACTCATCCTTTACTGTGCAAAGTATCCTGCGTTGGTACTCCTTACCACTTGATATTAGACGAGCTCAGTCATTAAATTTATTAAAAAATCTTCTTTTTGATCATTTATCTTTTGTCTCGTAATTTAGACATATACATATATATATATTAATTGTGACTCATTAACCATTGGACTTTATAAATTACATTTTTGTGTATATTATATTATTTTATTTTATTAGATTTTAGTTATAGTTAGTGTTACATGTTCTTTTTTGTTAATCATATATTAAAGCAATATTTAATCAGAGATATTTATGTAATATCTGTTTAAATATCTCTGATTATTTAGTGTTTTGGATAACAAGATTTCAAAACGACAAATTACTTTAATTTAAAAGTGTTCGACTTCCATCCATGAGGTGCACTGGTGCATTGGTGCACTGCCGACTTCGAACCTAGGCTTCATGCACCAATGGACTTTCTGTCTTTAATACTCACTTATATATCGCGTACAAAAGAAAATATCGTGAGGAAAACCTTACCCAAGAACCAAAAAGTCTCATCACCTAAAGGAGCAAAAAGAAATCACGAAACAGATAAAGTTATTTGATGGTAAAGAACAAATTTTACTTAGAACGGCAGCGATTATGATATAAATTATATTTGAAACGATCGTATGTTTTTTTTATTTAAAAAAAACCGGTCACATCGCGACGTATTTTAAGTATGTTCAAGCCTAGTCAGTGGTCCATGGTCGAAGTCTCAAATAATTTGCAGCGAGAAATTATATGATCTTCATACAACTCAATTAATTATTTAATACATTTAATTCTCCAAGAAATAATACCAATCAATAGAAATATTGTTATTTATTTTTAGTGCGTTTTGAAGTCGGTTTGCTAAACTTTTCGCATGATTACCACATCTTTATTTTTTCGCTTTTTGTTTTAAAATATTTGTGTTCTGTGAAAAAGTTGTTCATTCAACGATGTATACGTCTAGTGGTGTAATCAGATGTGAAATGTGTAATAGGGATGGTCTTTCAGTTAATCAAACTTCGAATTAAGATACTACTTTTGGAAAAAAATATTATTGATATATGATTATTTGAGTGAAACATTATAATAAATATGATAATGTAATCATATGTTTTAATAATGTGACGATGTAGTGATAAAACAATATAAGGAATTGACTATGATTCACTATGTAAAATTCCTTTTAAGACAAATTTGCACGCCATTATATGTGGCAGAATATGCGATGTTTGGATTGTAACACCATTACATTTTTGAACCATATTCTTGCAAATAAATTATTATTTAGTACCGTAATTGTTGCCATGGTTACGATGGTAAATGAAAATTAATTGTAATTATTGTAACAAACTATAGTTTACGTTTTATAATCTCTAATATATACAGTAGAACCTCGTTAAGTCGAACCTCGATAAGTCAAAAACCTCCAAATCTCGAAAAAATGTTTTGTTCCCTTCCCTTAAAACACCAAAACCTCCATTACTTGAAATCTTGACCCTCTGTTAATCGAAATAATCACCGAGTCCCTCCAAGCCATTTTGGTACATATTTTCACTCTATAACTCGAAAAATTAAATTTGACCTCTGTATCTCGAACATAGGAACGTTTTATTTTACAACCTTTACAACTTGATCATTTGGAATTTATTATCTCTATTGTTCGAACAAAAATAAGTTACCGACTTTAAGAACTTGCCGACAATGTGAGTAGACTATTGTTTCTAAGAAAACATTTTAGGAGTATACAATAATAAATTTATGACTCATGGAAACTCGTGTTTGCTTGCTTTGTGTCAGGTGTTCAATGTTGAATACTCAAAATTTATAAGAATAAACCTCAAACTCTTTATGTCGAATCAAAATCCGCCTAAGTCGAAATCCTCCATAAGTTGAAAACTCTATAACTCGAATTTTTTGGCGTCTCCCTTGATGTTCGACTTATAGAGGTTCTACTGTATATAAAATTCTCGTGTCACAATGTTCGTTCCCATACTCCTCCGAAATGGCTCAACCGATTCTTATGAACTTTTTTATGCATATTCAGTAATATATAGTAAGTCTGAGAATCGGCTACTATCTATCTTATAAACCCCTAAGTGAAAAGGGGTGTCCACCCCAATTTTCTTTTAATTTTAATTCTTTTTTTTATGATACAGCATACAAAAGTACTTACAACCCCTAATTTCATCCCTCTACGATCAACCCTTATTTTTATTATTGTAGATAGTTACTTTTATTGAAAAAAAATTGAAAAAATTACTAAAATATGTTTCCTATAAATAATATACGTGGCAAAACAACGTTTGCCGGGTCTGCTAGTAAGACCATAAAATGTGAAGTCTTTCAATTCTTTCTTAATAAAAAACGCAAAATTTATTTCCGATTCCTAACACAACTGAGTATTTGTACTAATTCTTTTATCACTAGATGGAACCCGTGGATGTATTTCCGAACCGACCTAGTCCTTCAAGATACCAAGTCCCGGCAACGCACTCGCGAGCCTTCTTGCAGTGTGAGTGCTTATCGTATGTATACGCAATAGTTTTCCCAATCGATATGAAAGTGTCGCAGTACAGCGAGAAAATGCCAGTATTAAGGGTGTACTGCTACAGGGACGAATACTAGGACCATATGTTTTTAATTATATAGCTTAAAAATATTGTAAATGCTCTATATTTGTATGTTATTATATTTCCATTTACAGAAATTAATGCATCGGTATTTATTATTGTGTTTTATATTAATAGATATAGTCATAACAAAATTGTGAAAACAATATATTTACAAAGAAATACACAAGTAAACACTATATTATTCTAATTCAGCACAACCCTAGCCTGTTGTTGACTAGCGACAATTTTTGCGTTCAAACATCGCCACAAAGCATTTCATGCGGCGTTTTTGATCCCAGATAGCGGCTCCTGTGATCTCGGAATAGGGTTGACACTTGACACTTTCAATAAATTCACATGATTTCTACTTGTGCGTGTTTGATTGTAAATTCCTTTCATTACTGAGATTACTGATTACGAAAGATTGGACAAGTTTTATTTTAATGTGAATGTATTTACTTTTACAACTAAAACAAATCGTTTTATTTAAGGAAATTAACGTTTTGAAAGGTGAGATAAATGTTCTTGTTTGTTAAGTGTCAATATATTATATTTTATAAGCGGCTCAAATATAAGAGTAATTCCTCCATCTTTGATTTTGTTCTTTGGAGTAGAGACTCTTGGGCCGTAGGGTTCAAGTGCACAGGTTAATCAAAGATTTAAATTAGCACCTGGTAGATAGTACCGGTGACCCCAGCTTTCCTCGCTCAACGAATAAGTATTAATACATAATACAGCGACGAAATTCTGTCATCATAAAAGATGCAGTCACAGGGACCTAACTTTTAAATTTTGCTTTAATTTTCTATTTATCAAATTTTAATTATTATTATTACTTTATAGGTTAAGAATATTGTAAATACTATATATTTGTGTTTTTGTTTACACTAATTTTAGTTTTTTAGTTTTTATAATAATTAAAATGTACCAAGACAGTTGCCAGTACTGTGTAACTCTGAATAATAATTGCGAAAGAAACACTTGTTTACTTTAAATAAAGTATTTTCGAACCAATTCGACTTAGGGTCCTTCAAGAAAGGAGCCAATCAATTCTTAAAAGGCCGGCAACTCACTTGCGAGCCTTTTGGCAATGTGTATGTAGCCATCACTTAACATCTGGTGAGTCTCCTGCCCGTTTGCCTCCTATTGCCTCGTTTGCTATTTAATAAAATAAAAATAAACTTTGTTTTTTTTAAATAATCAAGTGACAACCCTAGTCGACCGTAACACTATTTGTACATACATATGTTAATGGATGTACAATGTTGTATGCATAGTTCTGAGTAGTGCCAAAAACATAAAATAACGGTCGCGGTCATTGTCCTTACGAATAGCGCCTTTGTTGACAATTAAAAAGGTTAATGACCCCTGAATTAATTACCTCAAGTCTTATTCTGTTTTATTAAATTTTGTGGCTATTGGACACAACAGGAAGTATGATAGCCTAGCGAGAGAGGCTATAATTGCCATCTACCTTAACCATTGGGGCAGTTTTGTTGTATGTACAAAAAAATATAAACGATTTTAAAACAAATGGTGACTTTCACCAGTATAATACTAGAAACAGTACTAATCTAATCGTACGACCAACCAGGCTACAGAAGATAAACAACTCCTTATATGGAAATTGTATTATAACAACAAACTCCCAAACGAAATTAGAGAATTATCACTGAATAAATTCAAAACTCTCATTAAATGTATATTAATTAAGAAAGCTTTTTATAAATTTGACGATAATTTCAATGATCCTAATTCTTGGGATTGATTTGCTCCAGTTCAAATTGTATGAGTTGGCGAGAGTTACTGCCAGTTCTTCTAGTCCGTGATACGCCCTTGATTTGAGAAGTGGCAGTAAATGTAAATTATGAATCAATTAAACATCTTTCCTGTTGACGTTCATAAGTGTACTTGGTTACCTATATGAATAAAGTTATATATGTATTAAGTTTGGAAGAACAGTAAAAAAGCATTGTTAATTGCCTATCTAATACCCAATCCGCATTTTTTTTTTTGACGTGATAACGTCTTTAAAATCGTTTTAGTCGGGTGACATGTTCAGAAACTTGTGTCACACCAAAACCTCACGAGCGCGATCGCAGGTATAACGAGAGAGAGACGGACCGATCTCCCGTCTCATCTCGAGCGCTGCCAGTCATTCCGTGAATGTATGAAGAAAAATGTATATCATAGTCGAATAAGTAAACTTGTCATTTACACCCGAAATTTATCATCAAAAGTGTGAATAAAACGATAGATGTAATTTAAAATTTGAAAAAATTGTTATCTTCATTAATTCCTTACTTCCCAAAAACTTATATCACCAATAAGACGTTATCACGTAAACATCTCGATCGTAAACCTACTTTACAAACAACCAATATTTTTTTAAATAAAAATAAAATAAAATAAATTGGAAGTGTAATGTTATTATTGTAGTTTAGTTAGTAGATATAGCATTATATGTGATGTGATGAACTTTTATAAATAAATAAACAATATACCTTCCTCCACAGATAATTAAAAGGAGTAAAAGTCTATGTCATGAAAAAAAAAGTTGTGAGACCCAAATAAAAGGGACCTTCTGTTTTACGTAATTAACCTAACAACATCTTATACATCTTGTACCTTGTGACCATGTTAAAAATCTTTTATGTTTTACATAAATACATTTCCATAGCCTTGATTGACACTAAACATTAATTGTATTCTGAATTTGAAGCTTCTATGTCTGCTAAAAGTGCCGTAGAGTTTTGATGATCAGTCAGTGAGTCATTGACCAAATTAAGAAATTTATTTAAAATTAACTAGAGCAGTGTTGGCCTAGTGGCTTCAGCGTGCGACTCTAGTGTGTAGTGTAGGTTCGATCCCAGGCTGTGCACCAAAGAACTTTCTTTCTATGTGCGCACAATTAACATTCGCTCGAACGGTGAAGGAAAACATCGTGAGGAAACCGACATGTCTTAGACCCAAAAAGTCGACGGTTGTCTGACGTGTGTCAGGCACAGCAGGCTGATCACCTACTTACCTATTAGATTGAAAAATGATTACGAAACAGATTCAGAAATCTGAGGCCCAGACCCAAAAGAGGTTGTAGCGCCACTGATTTTAGTTATTATTCAATACCGGTTCAAATTGAATAAAATTTTAAATACACCGTGTTTACAATACCTGCCAGGTAACTGATAATTGTAGATTCCAATTTTATCCACAACGAAGTTATAGGGGGTCGAAAATGGCCAGAACCGCTTTGAGAAAAGGATGGTGCCGCTTTTTTGCTTTTCATGGGGAGATTACTACTTGAGCTACAGCAAAGTGGCTCTATAACCTGTTCTTCTTGGCCTCAGATATCTGCATCACTTTTGTGATATTTTTTTACATAGGCAAGTAGGTGCCTGACACACGCTGTTCGTTTAAGGCTGGTCACCACGATGTCATCCTTCACCATACGAGTTTTAAGTCCATTGGGGCACTGCCGTGATTCAATCTTGGACTTTCATTCATGGACGTGCCCCTCTCAGCCGTGATGAGAGGGGCACGTCCATGCCACCAGGCCGAAACTGTTTATAATCAAAAGCCAATTGTTAAGTTTTATCAAAACGTCGACGATCTGATATTGAACCATATAATTACATTCGCCCCATTTAAACCGCAAAGGAAAAAGGTAATCACCGTCGATATAGTTGATAAATTTTATAATTGAGACCTCTCGCGTTCAATCAAATGAATTTATTGGGCCAATAACAATATACGTAAAATTTATTCTCAATTGTATGCTTGAATTGCATGTTTGTCACATATAATGTCATTCATGTCTTGGTTCGAATAAATAAGGTCGAATTAAATTTAGTATTAAAACTATGCCTTTGTAACCTTTTTTTATTTATAATATAAATCTTTATAATACATATCTATTATCTATAGAAAGAACATTGCAAGTGTACTAAAAATAAAGTGCACTAGCCACCACAGTTGGATTCCCTGTGTCGTGTAAGTTAACGGTAGTTGATATAATAATTTCTACATAACACTTATACTTTATTCTTAAATTATTTTTTTTAATTTTAATTAATAATAAACTTGACAATAAGCTTAAAGCTATGTATTATACTGAGAGACTGGTGCTTGAAAAAGGTTGGGAAAACCTGTTATTACAAGTCACCAGTCCCTCTTGAACATAGTGGCAAAAAATATTGCTAATACAAGTTTTTTTAAAAACGAACGAACATAAATAATTTATAAAAATATATATAAAAAATATAAAAAAATGCAAACAATAGCATTTGTGAGTGTGTGTGTGTGTGTGAGTGTACGGGTCAGTGTGAGTGCGTGTGTGAGTGAGCTAAATTGAGACTAGTGTGGGCGAGAAAAACGTTCCATTTATTAAATTAAATTAGGGGTCGTAATAGATTTTCTGTGCTTTGGTAATCAAGCGATTTAAGATATTTAGTTACTACTTTTTTACAGTTGTATTTTGTGAGATGATAAATTTGAAGGTCTTTGTTAAGTTTATTGTATAAATGGGTACCTAGAAAGCAATACGAACTATGGGAAAGAGCTGTTTTGAAAAGTTGAGGACGGCATACGGAATCCTTTCTACGCCTTCCATCTACAAGTTTATGATCGTATTCTATCTCAGAATGCTTTGTAAGAATAGTGTACAGGATGAAAGTTTGTCTAACGGATAATACATCCCAATCATTATATAAGTCAGCTGTGGGAAAGCGAAAGGGTTATTAAATGTTTATATAATAATTATAGATATTATAAATATATATAATTATTATATAAACATTTGTATACTAATAATTGTAAAGATATTGTACAAAATACCTTGGAGAAACGGTGCTATAGTCGCTACCAAATATTTTTTTGTGTGGTTTAATGGGTAGAAGTAGTCTTTAAGTCACTTTTTGTACTAAATATTCCTTGAAAGATTATACATTCCAATAAGACAAGCCAAGCTGCAAGCAACAGTACCCTATCCCACTATCGCAACGATTGTAACTCGGGGGTATGAAAATTCGAACGGTAACCGAGATTGCAGTAAATAACCTCAATTTGTCCGAAGTAAACTTCATAAAGACGTAATTTGTCTACGTCCGATACGATGTATCGAGATTCATATCTCATTTCATTGTATCGATTATACGATTGTATCTTCGATTAAGACTGCAGATTAAAGCTCGCGTATCTTTAGAAGCTCTATCACAATATAAAGGGAAATGTACTATTAAATACATAAAGAAAATAGTGTTGGGAACAGCTGGCTTCAGCGTGCGATTCTCATCCCTGAGGTCGTAGGTTCGATCCCCGGCTCACACCAATGGACTTTCTGTCTATGAGCGCATTTAACATTCGCTCGAACGGTGAAGGAAAACATTGTGAGAAAACTGACGGCGTGTGTCAGGCAGAGGAGGCTGATCACCTACTTGCCTATTAGATTGACAAGTGATCATGACAAGGTTGTAGCACACTGGTTTTTATTTTTTATTCGATGCAAATTCTTTCATGAACATACCAATCGGTGTAATGTTTTTACCTCGTCGACTCGAGAAAAAATGCGGCACATCCATCCTTTCCTCGAAGTTCAAACTATTTTCCTCTATAACTTCGTTGTAGATAAAACTAGAAGCCTGGTTGATGACCAAGCAATCAGTTAATATAAAATGTATTTTAAATGAATAAAATAGATATTTAATATTGATACGGTCACAATCAGATGTTGTTAGGTTAGCGTATTACGTACTTAAAACTGAATAAATTAACCAACTTGGAATTACATAGATCTCACAACTGTTTTCGGTCGAGAACTGTTTTTGATGGGATATTTACTGTCACATATCTTAATGCGCTGTTTCATATGTTGGTTCTATCTTGAAGCACCTCATCTCGAAACCAAACACGAAAACGTTTGCTAATCCCACATGCATGGTGGGGGCGACAACCTTCGTTAAAAGTCTATCCAGGGTAGCATATGGTAGGCATGTATATAATATTTATATATGGGAAATAGTATGGTCATGATTATTTTAATTAAATGAAGCTTATAATGATAACACATCACAATCCACGAGTATCAGTGCCTCAACGGCGATATTGAGTAAGTGATGGCGCATTTTTAAGAAAATAACAATTTTACCTTTTCAACAAATACCATAAGTAATTAAACAAAATATAAGATTTAGAACATAGGTAATGAAATAGAAACGTTTATGCGATTTGCGCAGGCATTAGTTCACTTGACAAGGGTTGGCGTCGTCGCCCAAATTATTTTCAAACCCAAGTCGGTATTGAATTTCGACAATTATGTATTACTAGCTGGCCTGGCGAACATCGTACTGCCTGACAGTCGATTCTTTATTTTTTTTAAATACTTATTCTGCTATTCGGGACACCGGTCTAGCTTAGATATAAAAAAAGGGTGCGTGTACTTATGTACGCGCGTAAGAAGTTATACTTCTTTGACATAATAAAAATAGTTTTTGATTGCATGCAAATAATTAATTACAATTAAATAATCAAAGACTGGAAAAGGAGTCAATAAAGTCAATAAAGTTCAGTTTACATTTGAAAAATTAAATAAATAAATATTTATTATTATTCTCTTACATTAAACAAATAAAACCCTATTTATCTTTAAAACATTTTTATTTCATTATACTATTTATTTTTAAGTGACTCTAATGTCTTCATCAGGATTTCGGTTTGTAATTTTAAATTAATCATTACTTGGTTGTGCATCTACGAGGCTTCTCCAAAACTAAAACTACTACTTGCTTTCTGCAACAAATAAGAGAATATTAATTTAAGCTCTGTCCATGCAAAACTTAAAAAATTGTATAATTCATATTATAGAAATCTTTAACACATTTATATTAATATAATTATATAAATGTGTTAATAATATAATTTGTAGCACATGCTACAGACCTGGATAGCAACTTTCTTTTATTCTATTAAGAGATAGAGATAATTTAAATATAATACCGGTGTCTTCCTTGTAGGTTTCTTTTGAGTTGTTTGGGGATTCTTGTTGTTCAGTTCGACATGATTTTCTTTAACCTTTCTTTAATCCTACAAAATAATGAAATTGTTAAGTTATGTTGTCACTGTTGTGCACACCTTTGTTTGGCATTTTTAGTATTCAAGTTATGTCAAAACTGATTTATTACCTTGTCATTGTTGGCTTTATTTGCTTTTGGGATAGCAATTGTTTCCAAAATGATTTTATTTGTAATATCCTGAAATATATAAATATGTAACATCTATTAATTTAAGTATCATGGTGAGTGGTTCGCACTCAGGTATTAAGGTGTATTATACCCACTGTCCATTATAAGTGGGAATGGGCTCACATCTGGCTGGACAGAGTTTCGGTACAACAAGAGCAACATGGATGTTTTGAGGTATTACAATATCTCTAACTGTGCCTATGCTTGAGAGGTTGAACCTTGAACATCACCATCATATTTATAATTAACATTCCTACCTCGACACCATCACAATCAAATTCATTGAAATCTACTTCAAACCGTTGCGGTATCATCTCTGCCATATCCATTGTGTCTGGAGAAGGTGATGGTGGCTTTGTTCCACCTCTAGTTTTTGATGTTTCACGGCGATAAGATGACAACTCTTTTTTTGTATTCAATTTAGTGCACTTCCACTGATTCATCAATTGTTTTTTGTCTCTTGTCCTTATATTTGCTAGATTAAATCTGAAAAATTACATGTTTTGATTAAATAATGTAATCATTTTTTTGAGATACAGGTACTTATTAAAATGTTTACTTCTCTGTAATATCGCTCCAAGCCTTCATTTTCTCCTTATTAGTATTCGTGCTTAAATCTTTGTTCTCAATTATTGATATATAGGGTCGTAGAATATTTCTAAAAAGTTGCTGTAACAAACGCAATAAACAAAAGCAATGAATAATGGTTCATGTTTCAGTTTTAATCAACAATAATACTCGATAATACATACGGATAGTTAACCTCAATTGTATTGAAGCACTCAGGAAGTTTAGCACAGTTTTTTCACAAATATTTTATCATATTAATTAGTATTGATTTAGATATTCAATTTAAATCACTTCTAAAATTCGCACTTGTATAATGAAAATAACTAGATACATAGATAATCTTTTATTTTAAACAATAATTCAAACTCCTATATTTGTTTAAAAGGTAAATGTCAATGTCAGATGTCAATTGTCATGGATATTCAAAATTCTTGTTAAGCTGCTAAGCTAAGAAATAGAATATGCGTGAAGTTAGCTTATATTCTATTTCTTTTGTAGATTGCGCACGCTATAATCACACTCCGAATTTTGTGTCATAGGTGCGCGCGCATCGTAAAATTTCACTCTCATCAAATTTTCATAACGCGCCTAAAGAAGTATAACTTCAAAAAGAATGTTGATATGACAACAAATACATTATGTCAAAAAATAAAAATTTACCTTCCCGGAACCCCTCCACTAACACTTGAACTTTATGATATGTTATTAAAGTTCAAATTGACTTTTAAGATTTATTACGAGTATTATATAGAAAAGTGTTGTTTTTAGACTTTTTCACTCAATTTTTTTCATTTTTCTCTCCGTAAGGACCATCCTCGTACTTCAAAGAATATTATAAAAAAATAATTGGCCAAATCGGTCAAGCCGTTTTCATGTTATGTCGTGACAACGGAAAACGGTTTTCATTTTTATATTTATATAGATATATTTCATCATCGCTATTAAGAGTTACAGACGGGCGCAGGTCATTGATTGTAAATAGATTAGCTGTTTATTTAAAGGCCAATCCACGTACCAACAGTACAAACGTTAATAAAATACTGATATGACATTCTGAATATATTTGATAAACAATGTATTTCAATCACGAATAGTTGACTATTCTGTCAGCGCAATGCATATTTTATTAATGAGTCTTTATGGCAAATAGCCATTTGTATTTTAAATGATACAAAGGGTGAACTACTTCTTTAGGCCGAGGCGATAGCTTCCATTGTGAATAATTAATAGGTATTTGGCTGGTTGGCAGCCCATTCTGTGTTATAGCGAAGACGACAGGATGTTGTTCTGTTTAACAGTTTATTGCCGTGGATAGCTTTTGTTATTGAGATAATATTTGCAATTTTTAAATTAAAAATTAGAGCCAAAATGGATATATACGTAGGGATATATAATCTAATCTCCCATATAACATTTGAAACAAACAGTACGATTACAATTAAGAAGGTATTGGGAGACTGGTTTCCAAGCTAGGTAAGCTGTGATATGGATAACCAGGCTTCCATTCCACAGAAAAGTCATACTGAGTCATAATAAAAAAGTATATATAAAAAAAAACAGTCAACTAGATTCCTACAGAAATAGAGTTGTATGGGTGTATGTGTGTGTGTCTGTGTGAGTGACGGTGTGTATGTGAGTTAGTATTTGGAAGGGTGTGTCTGGGTTGGTATCAGGCACACGCTTGAGACCATGATATGTGGAAATTATTTTAATACCTCTAGCAGATATTCCGTTTTTTCATAGTACAAAGTAAGTAAACATTTATAGACTAAGTATTTGCTTTACACATTTTTTTAATTTTAGTACTAACCAAGACAATATACTTATTAATTGGTTGAGGTGTGGGAATGTGTAATGTGTAATGTGTAAGTGCGTGAGTGTGCGTCTAACAACAGCATCTTTAGACCAATCAACGCAAACTGCGATATCGTTTCCTCAATAAATAATTTTTAATTCAATATAAACATTTTATTGTCATAAAAGTCATAAGCTGTATACCTAAACAAAGCTGTGGTACACTTTATAAATAGAAGATCAAAGTGAGATAAATTCAGTGAAAAGTGTTATATTATTCGTGTAATGAAATACATAGTAGCACTTCAAAGAACGTTAGACAGTTATTTGGACAAATTTATAGGTTGATGATAACTGACAGTTATAACGAGGTTGAAATTAATAGTTAAAAATAACGGCTTACATTTTCTAACAGTTCTCAAATCAAGAATGGACAAGAAGAACTGGCAAAAACTGTCACTCTTTTCAGGAAGACTTTCACAAATTACAGAGTTTCGGCAGTCCCTGTACCCAATACTAACTAAACGTATTATTTAGGTACTTATTGTATTATCAAAATTAGTTTCTGTATGGAAAAAAATCAGTGGCGCTACAACCTCTTTAGGTCTGGGCCTCAGATTTCTGAATCCGTTTCATGATCATTTTTCAATCTAATAGGCAAGTAGGTGATTAGCCTCCTGTGCCTGACACACGTCGTCGACTTTTGGGGTATATCACATGTCGGTTTCCCCACGAGGTTTTCCTTCACCGATCGAGCGAATGTTAAATGCGCACATAGAAAAAAAGTCCATTGGTGCACAGCCGGGGATCGAACCTACGACCCCAGGGATAAGAGTCGCACGCTAAAGCCACTAGGCCAACACTGCTCTCAGAAAAAGAATCAGTTAAAAATGCCATACATAGAAAAGAATCAGTTTCCATAAAACTGATTCTTTTTCTTGAGAAATCATTTTCATTAAATGTATTATCAAAGTTGGAGCCTTTGGATTCTAGCCGTTTTTTATTTTAGCTTTTGTGCTTTTCCGAGAGAGGTGAGACGTGGCTGATGCATCCATACAAGTAGCTATACCAAAGCCATTCCCATTCTCCAAGGGATCATTCCATCACCATCGTCCGTAGCGATGCCAACTGGCAAAAAAGTGTATGTCTTTCTCCTTCACTATTTTAATCTGTATGGAGACATTCTACGGGTTACGGCAGTCCAAGTTCGCAATTACGTCTCATCTCTGAATCGTTGTACTCCATCGACACTTGTACTCCAATACCATAACTCTAATAGTGTGTACAGTGTAGTCTCCAAATACAGTGAATTTGTGTGCTCTCATGGATTGTACAACACAGCACCGATAGTATTAATACATCAAGGGCTACCATTTATTATATCCTTCAGGTCCAGCTTCAAACCCCATGATCAGGAGTCGAACCAGACTACAAAGGCAATCGATGATTTCTAACCCAGTGCATAAGCATATGGCAAAACGTTAATCAAACTCAAATCCAGTCCCAATATTTATCCATTTGTTAAACGTTAAAATTTTAAATTCAAAATCATTAATTCAAAAAGGTAACACAATGTACACTTATGAATGTCAAAAAATATATATTCTAATTTCACATTTACTGCCAGTTCTCAAATCAAGGGCGTAGAACGGATGTGAAGAACTGACATAAACTCTCCGCCACTCTTTTTAATCGCCAAGTTTTTTGTTTTACACAACGTTTGTAAGGAGCTGCAACCATTACACCATGTTCCACATGACATCTTAAGTAATAAATAATAATAAAACAAATTAAAAACAAAGATTTGTCCTCTATCAGCAGGAGGCATGCAAATAGGAGCACGCACTTACGTTCTCGTAGGAAATTAACGTCTTAGAAAACGAAAATAATTAGAAATAACATATAATCATTTTGTTTATCGATTTTATTGTAATCATCGGAGGTTTATAATTAACACATACTCAGTATTCCACGTCAAGAACAAACCAGATAAAGATCAATTTCAAAGTAAATTGAAATATTCAGATTTCTAGAAATTACTAAGAACCGAGGAAACGTACGTCGATCTGTGTTTAGATTCTAGATATTGCAGACTTTATGGCAGATAGATGGTTTTAAATAGATGAAAGATATGATAGTTGTTTAACCAGTATTATGAGGTCGCGAGCGCCTCACCTCTGTTTAACTTAGCTTATTAAATGTATTTGTATAGGCTAAGTAATTAATAGTAACAGTAAAGCGATGCAAGAATCCTTTGTGAGGTTTCTATGGACTACGTAACTGTAGTGTTTCGTCTCTTTCTGTCAAATTATTTTTACGATGTGATAAAAAGAGACATATGAGGACTTGGGTTAAATACCGTTTTGAATTCTGAATTAGTTTTTATAAATAAATAACATATGATTAAAGGAACACAAATATGTATATTATTTTTCGTGATACTATATATTGATATTGGATTATGTTTAGTTATATACAATATTATATATTATTAACTCAATCAAAAGGAAACAATAATTATTAGACACAATTTGTGTCTATTGTAATTCCTTTTTTATATAGAACAAGAGGCAAATTACCTGATGATAAGTGATACTGTCGCCCATTGACACGCCCTTCGCGAGTGCGTTGCCGGCCTTTTAAGAATTGGTACGCTTTTTTCTAGATGGAAATCGAATTGGTTTGGAAACACTTCAGTGGGCAGCTGGTTCCACATAGCGGTGGTGCGCGGCAAAACTGTCTTTAAAAAAAAGTCTCGTATGGTTTGGAAAAAGAGTGGTAAAAAAAGGTTAAAGCCTTATTGCTTTACAAAATACCTATCGTTACCTTTAAGCTAAGTGCAGATATATGTTCCTTTCCAAAAATTTAATGCAAATGACTGCGAAACTGAACGTCGTTCGATTTGTCAACGCCAAGTATTCCGCTCGCTGTGATTTTAAGTCTCTTAGAATTTTTGAAATCCAAATTTCATTTCCATATCAACTACAGTGCGGTTAAATTATGTGTTATGCTTTCATCCTACACAAAGATGATGTGATAGTCGTATTAGATTTTAGAACCAACCTTTAACGGATACAGCTTAATAATAATAATTTATTTCCAAGAATATGGTACAAAACTGTTATAGTGGTACAAACGAAATAATAAATATCACTTTAATAAAATATCACATTATTAAAATATAATATTACATTATCAAATTAATATTAATTATAATGTTTCACGCAAATAATCGTGAATAGAATAATTATTTTTTTCCATAAGTAGTACATTAAGGACCGATTTGATCGCCAAACTCCAAAAAAGTACATTGTTTCTTTCCATTTTTTGTCATCGTTTCTTGAAGTAGGGCGAATGGAAAAAATATATGGTGGCGTTGAGTAGTTTATGTATCCATAGAAGATACATACACGATTTAAACACTTCGCTTGATAGAAAAAAATCCAAACATAGAAAATAAATTCAAAACTCTCGTTAGACGGAAATTAATCAATAAAGCGTTTTATAAATTTGAGGAATACTTAAATGGTCCTAATCCTTGGGATTGATTTGCTCTAGTTCAAACAATTTGTATGACAATACTTGGCGATTAAAAAGAGTGGCGGAAAGTTTCTTGCCAGTTCTTCTTACCCGCTCTACGCCCTTGACTTGCGAACTGGTAGTAAATGTAAATTTACAATTAATTTAACTTGACAATTCAAAAGTGTACTTGGTTACCCACTTGAATAAAGATATTTTGAGTTTGAGTTTGAGTTTGATAAATTATTATAAACCTTGATTGCCATACAAAAGGTGAAAGATGGTCAAACAATTTAAACAAATAAATATGGATGAATTTTAACTGGTTTAAATAAAAAGGTGTTAATACAAACGAGCCGTTTGGCTGACGCATAACATCAATGTCTTCATAAATGGGTACTGTCGCTTGGCACGCGCCCAAATGATTCAGTATTCGTTATTAAACAATACTGACGCATTGTTTACCGAGTGTATGATTCAACAAGTTGTTTTCGATTTTACATAACACGGGTAATCCTTGAATTTATGATGTCAATGACCTGTACCCAATACTATGGGTAATAATATTTATTTGCAAGAATATGGTACAAAAATGTTATGATGGTACAATCTATTCGCATATTTTGTATCAAACTCATTCCGTGTGATATTTAGTCCGTATCGCCAGTTAGCTCCGAAATGGCAAGAAGTGTAGTCTGTCAGCACTACTGTATATGATCCTTAGTGCCTTCAAACTGAAGAATTCCAGGTATATTACCCCAAAATCAATTTATACATCTGCCATACATCTGCATCATCTACCACATTTACCATGGAGAGTGTTCAGAGGAGTTGTTCGGATTAATACCTGCAGCTGAGTTTCATCGGACGTCGAGGCAGAATACGAAATTGCACCCGTATCACCTCGACGTCCGTCGTTCCACAACTGAGCCGCGCACCACCATTGTGTGGAACCAGTCGCTCACTTAAGTATTTCCGAACCAATTCGACTTAGGGCCCTTCAAGAAAAGAGCGCACCAATTCTTAAAAGGCCGGCAGCGCACTCGCGGGGCCTCTGGCATTGAGTGTCCATGGGCGGCGGTATGAGTTAACATCAGGTGAGCCTGCCCATTTGTCCCCTGTTCTATAAAAAATACAGTATTTCGGAAAGGAAATGTAGATATCTAGATCATAAATTATACGTTATCGTTATCTGTCGGATTATGCAAATAATATATTATATATATTTATTTTAATACGATTAAAAACATAAATGCAAATACAATGCGCGGATTCTTTATCGATATAATTTAAAGCGCTAACATATCGCATATAAAACTTTACTGTTATGCATAAAATTCCGCATATTTATTGTATACCATATTCGTTTCAGTATTACGATTATTGACCTATCGAAAAACTAAATAATCGTAAAAAGACACTTTCTTATGCCTTATTTACATGTATTGGGATTTTTTTAATATCAGAACCAATATTAAAAATACGAGTTACTCATTCGTTAAAAACACTTAAACATTTTTAGTTGAATTAGCAAAAATCCGTTAATCGTTAGTTTTATCTATAGCTAGAATGTTATTGTTGTATCTTAGGAGCTGCAGCAAAAAATTTGCTTTTTTCAAATGATTGGTAAACTATAAGTGTGAAAATTCTAAAATCCCACTGAATGAATTAAATTTAAAAATTTGGTTGAATATGGTTTAATTTATAAAATTAAAGGCCACGGGTGAACACCACAAATTAGTTAATACTCGCGAATTCTAGATTTGAAATTAATAGTCAAAAAATCTTTTATGGGACAGGAGGCAAGACGCAGGGTCACTTCTTATGAGCAAACTTTGCTCCTGTGAAGCCGCCGTTCATGGACACTCGTATCACCAAGAGATTTGCCAGTGCTTTTCCGGTCTTTCTCTTGAAGCGCTTTGGGCGCTCTTCTCTTAAAGCCCCCTTTTTCAAGGTGGTGCGCGGCAGGTGTCGCTTATTAAGCCTGAATCATATAACTAATCTACTGTTTAAAAAGTTGTTCTTAAATCAAGTTTACTCTATGATAGAAGGGTTTAATTAATTATATAAGAATAAAATGAAATCTCTTTAATATCTCATTTTCGCTATTGTAGATTCCCGAGGCATATTTTTTGTTTCGAACGAAAACACCTGTTACAACTATTATTAAAAAAAGCAAACCTTTTAGCTATAAAACTGATTTGGATTCACTAAAGGTTTTATTATTATTGCAGAGTCCCACGATCGGCTATATCAGTTGTGCAATAAACCCAGAGATGTCGCTAATAAACGCTAAAATGTCCAGCTGTCTTTTTAGGCCTGTGCTGTCACAAAGTAAAATTACAGTAGATAAAAAAAATGCAACTTTACAAATAGGTATCGCAATACAGTGAGGAAATGCTGCCAGCATTAACAAAGAGATCAAACTTTTAAAATGAATACAATTTCCTTTAGTTTTCTATTTATCTGTTGTTAAGTAGTTTTAAAAACTATGTTGGTTAAGAATATTATATTATAATATAATGGTATATGTATATGATATATAGTTCTAGTCTTACGTAAGTAGATTGACTGCAACTTATCCCCCCCCCCCCCCCCCCCTCTTACTCTTGTCAGCAATTGTACGCAAAGCTCTCAAAAATAATAGTACATAAACGTATTAATTTTTTGTAGGAATACTCGAAAAAGCATTTCGTTATCACGCATAGACAATGTGTGGGTATATGTGTAAAAACGTAAATAATGACTGTTGATGTAATCACCAAATAAGAAAATGAAAGACCCCCTCCCCCTGTAGTGCTTACGTAATACTTGACCGCCCCTCAATAACTTATTGTGAGCAGTTATTGCATTAAATTACATATTTTATTTTCAAGTTATTTTTTCGTAGGAAATTCCCTTCATAGGCCGTCTTTAAAGACATATTGCGCTTGCTCAAGACCAGCTACTGATCAGGTCAGTCCTCTATCGTATTGCCTCCTTTGGAGCCATTTACCGTTCGCGTCAATCATTCTTCTCTATTCTATTATATTATTACTAAGTTTTTCATTTACTAGATAGCATGAGATTTATAACTTAAAACCTACTGTAATTCATACCGTTATCTGTACTGTAACTGTCTATAGTTTTGAAGCACTGCATTATTGATATTTATATGGCACGACACTTAAATTAATAGTGAACAAATGGTTTGCTTTGATCACGATTGAAATCGTATTATATTTTATGTACACTAATAGATGTGGTAAATGAACAGCCCGAGGCGATGGTTTTAGGTAAGTCATAGGAATTGAAATGTTAAACCAATTACTGCGTACATCGTTATAGTAAGAGACTGCATACCTTATTAAGGTAAAGTAATAATGTTTATTAGTAATCATAACAATCAAATATACAGTATTTACCTACATAGTAATAATAACTTAATTGAACATTAATAAAAAGAAAATTAAAACAAATTTAAAAAGTTTGGTCCCTGTGGCAGTGTACCTTCAACGCCGACAGCATTTCCTCGCTGTATTGCGATACTTCTTTGAGCGAGAAAAGCACCAGCTCTGGGGTCACCGGCACTATCTACCGGGAATAAAAAAATCATCAATTTTATTTCTCCATGAATAACTCAAAAATCATATCGAGATTTAAATAATACAAACAGCAGGTGGTACATAGCAGAGAGTGGCACAGTGTTGACTGGAATGGCGGGATTTGGAGGAGGCCTTTGCCAAAAACGGGCACACGCAGATAACTAAAAAAATATTAAAATAGAAACGCGTTTAAACTTCGTATCACCTACATATAGACCAGTGCCGATAATTTTTGAAACCTAAAAAAATAATAGTAGAATGAAACCTATTGGAAAAGGAGGAGAATATTATAAAAATTAAAGGAAAAATAATTTACGGGCGATCTGAGGTCGGGAAGGGGTAGGGGGGGAGGTTTAAGGTTAAAAAACGGTTTATCTCGATTTCCGGCAAAACTAAAAGTCCTATCGAAGAAAGTTAAATGGCAAAGTTGTAGGTAATAAAAAGATCTAAAACTTTTGTATTCACAAATTTTTCACATAACCTCAAAATTTATGTGAAAAATTCAAAAAACCAAGTTTTTAGTTTTTAATCTACTATTATTTTTTTCACTTTTTATTTATTTTAAAGGCTATCTGCACTGGTCTAATATATTTGTGTCAAAACTGAATTACATATTTTTAAAACAGACCAAAGAGGTCAGACTTCATACTAAATATAGAACAATGTTTTATTTCTAAAAAGGCAAAGGATTTCAAATATTTTTATAACAATGTGTATTGGAAAGTTCCATTGACATTTTTAGAATTTGCACATGCTGGCAGCATTAAAGGTACACTGCCACAGGAACCAAACCTTTTAAATTTGTTTTAATTTTCTATTATTATTACAATGTAGGTTAAGAATATTGTAAGTACTGTATATTTGTGTGTTGGAAATAAATATTATATTTGTTTACAAGTTAACATCAACAGCCTAATAAAAAGACCGAAAACTGTTAAATTAACCAAAAATTAACACTTCGACCAGTGCACGTCAAACCAATTCTATATTTCCACCAAAGCGTTGTAAGCTCACATTCGTTTGAGATCTTGTTTGACGGTTTCTGATTAGTATATCATTAACACATTGATCAATACGCCATTGTTATCTTCAAGTTACGTGTTAATTATTGATACTTTAACCGATGCCTTTGAGTCTGCCAAGATTCTTAAATAATTACAATGGAGATAGAAAGATTAAAGAATCGTTAAATTTTGGTCTGTATGGCGGGGTAGTTTCTTTACAATAATTATAGTTTATTTTATTATAACATGTTTTTTTGACGTGATAACGTCTTTAAAATCGTTTTAGTCGGGTGACATGTTCAGAAACTTGTGTCACACCAAAACCTCACGAGCGCGATCGCAGGTATAACGAGAGAGAGACGGACCGATCTCCCGTCTCATCTCGAGCGCTGCCAGTCATTCCGTGAAACTTGTCACGCGGAATCCTCACGAGCGGAGGCTGGCATAGCGTTCGAGTGAGTGGACCGATCTTCCGTCTCTCTCACTCTAGCGGCATACAAACGAATGGAGATTTGTTATCTTCATTAATTCCTTACTTCCCAAAAACTTATATCACCAATAAAACGTTATCACGTAAACATCTCGATCGTAAACCTACTTTACAAACAACCAATATTTTTTTGTATCCATCCTTGTTTACTTTTGTAATATGTAGTTCATTTTAATTTTTTACAATCGTAAGATATAGTTAAGAGGAATTTTATTAGTACTTTTGTTTCGTCACTTGAAAATACACTTGGACATTTTTTAAACATTTTTATTTGTATATATATAGCTGGCCCGGCAAATGTTTTTTTTGCCATTATTTCAAGGAAACCTTTTTTTTAGTTCAAAAAAAAACTGTCCACAATAATTAAAAATATTGGTTGATCGTAGAAGGCTGAAAAGGGGTTGTATGTATTTTTGTATGCTGCAACATAAAAAAATAAAAACAAAAAAAAATCTAAATGAAAAAAAACGGTCGAGCCGTTTCGGTGGAGTATAGGAACGAACATTGTGACATGAGAATGTTATACATTAGATTATTCGAGTGTTAGCAGCGTTGACCTAGTGGCTTCAATGTGCGACTCTCAACCCTTGGATTCGATCCCGGTCTTTGCACTAATGGACTTTCTATGTGCGCATTTCAAGCTCCTACGGTGATAGAAAAAATCGTGAGGAAACAGCATACCTAAGACTCTGAACTCGGTGTGTGTCAGGCACAGAGGGTCCATCAACTACTTGCCTATTAAAAATAATCACGGAAGAGATACAGTCTGAGGCCCGGACCTAAAAGGTTGTAGAGCCATTGGTATATATTTTATTCTGGTGTTACTCTTAAAATCTTAATTGGGTGTCTACCACGTCTAATTATATTTTTGCCTGGGGCGTTCGATACTTGCCACATCAATTCTTTGGGTTGATAGGCATACATAAAAAAGTTTATAAGGAAAATTACTGAAAATCTTTTTTGAGACAAGACAAGAAATTGTTCACCAACAAACAAGAAATAATTCTTATTATGCTAAAGTATATACAGAAAACCGTTTTGGGATTTGAAGTCTCAGGAATGGTAGCCTTTTCTGTTAAGGCCGATTTACATTATCTTAGTGTTTAGGAGAGTGCTTTAGGATAGTACTTTAGTTGAAACATGTAAACGCTACTTGCTTTAGTAAACGCTACGCTAAAGAACTTGCCTTTCAAGTTGTACTAAATCACTCTCCTAAACACTAAGATAATGTAAATCGGCCCTTATATTGACAACACTATTACGTCATTATAGTTCGAGAATAATTTCGACAAACTAAAAACAATAAAAGTATTCTTTTGTGAATCAAACCAAAGCCCTCGTTAAACGTAAATTAATAAATAAAACTTTTATAAATTTGACGAATACTTAAATGATCCTAATCCTTGGGATTGATTTGCTCCAGTTCAAACAATTTGTATAACTCAAAACTTAGCGATTAAAAAGAGTGGCGCAAAGTTTCTTGCCAGTTCTTCTTGCCCGCTCTACTCCCTTGACTTGCGAACTGGTAGTAAATGTAAATTTACAATGAATTTAACTTCTTTTCTGACGTTCATAAGTGTACTTGTCACCTATATGAATAAAGTTATTTTGAGTTTGATTAAATTAAATAATGAGATAATTTAAAAATACATTCGCATAATAGTCACGATAGTTCTCTTACCGCGCAGACTCTACAACTGAAATCACAGCCTCCGGAGTATATCGCAGTCGTCTCAGTAGTTATAACAAAACAAGACACAAAATGACACAGCCTGTATCAACAATAATTGAGAATCGTGTTGGATCGAATGGAAAATAATGGTTGGAACAAGAAGTAGCGGCAAATAGTAGGAAACCGGGTACTAACCGATAATTTCAATCCAATTCACGCTTAGAAATGATTTCTTCCATTGCATGTATGAAATGAGGTATTTACAACGGTAATACGCAGCCTTATTCTAGTAAAAATTGTATTTATAATTTTTTGTTTTAGTAGCTTCAGTGCACCTCTAATCTCTGAGGTCGTTGACTTTTATTAGTATTTTTGTTTCGTCACTTGTATATAAATTGAATTTTTTTTAACATTTTAATTTCTACATATTCTGGTGTTAGCAGTGTTGATCTAGTGGCTTCAATGTGCGACCCTCATCCCTGGGTTCGTTGGTTCGATCCCCGGCTTTGCACCAATAGACTTTTAACGCTTGCTCGTACGGTGAAGGAAAACATCATGAGGAAACTGGAATGCCTTCTAAAAGTTGTCGGTGTGTCAGGCACAGGCTGATTACCAACTTGCATATTAGATACAAAAATTCTCACGAAACATGTTCTCATAAACACAGAAAAAAATATATTAAAACCAGAAAAGTAAATATATATCCATGTCCATGCCGAAGCATGGGCTTGTATGTATGGACATACAACCTTCGCCGGCGTATTCAGAACGGGTCTACTGCTACTCCCGTATATCGGAAGGCTTGTTTATATAGACCCATTCCGAAAAAAGTTATGATTATTCAAAGTCAAAAGTCAAAGTCAAATCATTAATTTCAATTTAAAAAAACAAAAAAAAAAACAAAGAAGATTCTATTTGCTCCTTCCAAAAGGTAGTTTCGTGTGAAGAAGAATGGGCAAGAAACCACATTTACTCTTTTAAAATAGGTTTACAATATTTTGTTTACATTAGTTAAATAATTATATGTGGAGACAATGTACTGTATTGTGTATTCAAAAATTATATTCCATAAACTATAGAATTGGAAATAGGGGAATAGGCCGGCTTATTTGGAGGCATCTCAATGTTTCTCAACTTGTTTTACACAATCTATTATTTATATTTTTGATGAGATTTCTTTTTGCGACACATCTCACGATACTGTTATTAATGAAAATATATCCAATAATACGTTGTACTTTCATATTTCTTTACAGTACCTTCCGAGTCGGCCTTTGTGGATATGGTTTTAGATTTTTTTTTTTTTTTTATAGAACGGGGGGCAAACGGGCAGGAGGCTCACCTGATGTTAAGTGATACCGCCGCCCATGGACACTCTCAATGCCAGAGGGCTCGCGAGTGCGTTGCCGGTCTTTTAAGACTTGGTACGCTCTTTTCTTGAAGGACCCTAAGTCGAATTGGTTCGATAATACTTCAGTGGGCAGCTGGTTCCACATAGTGGTGGCGCGCGGTAGAAATTGTCTTAAGCATCTAGGTCTGGATATACATAGTTGCTCCCCTCACACTATAAAATGGATTTTTGTTTAGTTTTTTGTAATTTGAATTTTTTCTTTGATTAGTAATTGTTTTTTTTTGTAATGTTTGTTTTGTTTAATAATAGGTTATGATCTCTCTTTGCCTTTAAGTTCTAGTCACATTAAAAATTGTATTTTGTGTTTGTTTTTACCAATGTGTAAGTGTGCCGAGCGTTGGCAAGCTTTTTCTCAATAAAAAAAAAGAAAAAAAGAATCGCTCAGTTGTGGAACGACGGACGTCAAGGTAATTGAAGGTAGAATTGAGACTTAGCGAGAATCATCTATCATCATCATATAACCCCCAAAACATAGCCTAATATGAACTTCTAATTCCGTCTATAAATAAATTAACTATACGTTTAATTTTAATGGTAATACAATCATAAGAAATTTTAAATTCTTACTCGGTTAAGAACAAGCAAAGTCAAAAATGTTTGTAACAAAGCAACTTACTTCAATTACAAATTAACCGTCAAATTCTATTTGCAGTTTATGACCCGCCATTTGCAAGCTTAAAGATGTTACGAGGTTTATTGCTTGATTAAATAAAACACCTAGGTGTGACTCCTATCATGGAACAGATGGTGCATTTAAATAAACAGGTTGTGCTAATAATATCGCTTGCACAATAAACATGCATGCAATATGCAGACCAGTGTTGGACTAGCGGCTTCAACGCGCGACTCTCATCCCTGATGTCGTAGGTTCGATCCCCCGCTGCGCACCGATGGGCTTTCTTTCTATGTGCTCATTTAATATTCATTTTTATTAAGACAAGCCGTCTTGTCGGTTCGATGTTTTCCAACATCGCGAGGAAACCGGCTTGCCTTAGACCCAAAAAGTCGATGGCGTGTGTCAGGTACAGGAGGCTGATCACCTTCTTGCCTATTAGATTAACAAATGATTATGAAACAGATGCAGAAATTTGAGGCCTAGACCTAAGAAAGGTTGTAGCGCCACTGATTTTTTTGTTTGTTGACTACGAAGGAAGTTACAAATGTTCTAATTGTTTAGTCGTGATATACTGAGTTATGAGTGAGAAAAGCACAGTATAATCTAATATTAATTAGATACGTTTATTTATGTTTGTTTTGATGATTAATTATTTGTTTCGTGACCACCTAGTGACTCTTTATACCTAAAAGTTACCATTATGTGGTGTAAGGTACTGGAAAGTCGAAAATAATATTAACAATAACGCGCAATTTTATCCCCGCCCCGCATCGTAACGGTTTAGAAAAGGACCTCCTCCCCCCCCCAAAATTGTTACGTAATACTTGAACGCTCCCATTATAAAAAAAAGTCCAATTACACCTAACAACATAATCTTCATACTTACAGCTCAGCTTACGGCTTGAATTTCGATGTCTGCATTTGCCGAAGAAACCAAGATTCCTTTTGCTAGATAAATCTCAGTACACAGGTAGAGTTGACCTCTTGGCCAATGTCTCTTGTAAACGGCGTGAAAGCCAGAGGTTATTGAAGACTTTTATCTTAACCTTTACGATGGCACACTATGATTAACTTAAATTGCAGATTTAAAGATTAGGTGAGAAAGTCACAGTGTATGAAAATCACTAGAATTTACGGTTACAAAAAGTATGATTTTCTGAAGCGCAATTTTAGTTTAACAGCTTATAACACATTTTATGGTACGGTGTATATTTTGTGCTTAGGGCTGGTAACGGTTTATTCAGTGTTGTGTTGTTTTTGTACCGAATAGGCCTTACAATAATAATAATGGAAGCCCAATCATGTATGGATACAACTCAGACTACTTTCTATGACAATTTTTTTATGTAGAGAGGTAGGTGGTTGGTTATTAAATTCCTCAAAAATAGGGTATTACGCTCTTTTATTGACGCCCGTGTCAAGTGTCGAGGTCGTATCTTTAAAATAATTTAATATCTAATTAAAGAATTTATTTATTTTGATTTTATTTATTTACACTTCGTTGCATTACAATATAAAAATATAACATAATTAAATGTAAAGGAGGGCAATTGGCGGCCTTATCGCTTTCGAGCGATCTCTTCCAGGCAACCACTGTGAAAAAAGAAAAAATAAATAAATTAGATAATCTAGGGTAGAAGTGCAAAAATACATATTACATATAGTTATTAAGAAGAAAAAAACTTAAAACTAAACAGGAACAAAAAAAGCAAACTAAACTAATTTATACATATGTGGAAATACGCATAATTAATAATTTGTCATTATTGTTTTTTTACCATAGTTTAAATCGTTCCATATGTTGACTAATCAAGAGATGTTTGTACAACATTCAGCCAATTTCAGATCTACTACTATTTAGAAATATTGTTTGGATTATTAATCGCTTTAAGTAAATCGCGTTTAAAACTTTTAAAACTTTACAAGTCAATAAAGCCTAGGCGTCTGTCTTTTCTAGTACCCTGATTAAAGTGTAGTAAATCAATCGATACAATGACAGGTACTAAATAGGTAGCCTATTACAAAAAATAACTTAAGATATCACTTAGACAGGCGAATAAAAAATTGTCACAATTTATAACGTATCGTGCAATCAGTGGCTACGTCAATCTAATGATGACAGCCACGTCCGACCTCGAATGTAAAATAGATCATAAAAAAGGAATATATTAGACCATTTAATAGAAAAATACTTATTTATTTTAAGGTTTATAATAAGAAATTTATATTTTATTATTATTCTCGCAGTCGAAAATTATTATTATTCAATTTACATTAAACAACTATCTCACACACTCACTCCGCTGGCACAGGGCACTGCGACCCAAAACGTGTCTTGGCCTGCGAAATGAGAATCTTCCAGCGGTACCTGGTATGGTCATGGTCTCCGACTACTAGGTCGGCCAAACTATTATCTATATAAAGAAAAATAAATCGCTAAATATGCTTATGCTAAGCTCAAGACGAAGACGGCCAATTCGAGTAATGTTTATTTCCTTGAACTCTGAGGAAAGATTTTATGCAGAAAAATTTGGAAAAAATAAAAAAAAATTGTTTTACTTAGGCTTGTTCCAGAAAAGCCACAAAAGAAAGAAAAGCGACGAAGCGAAAAGACAGTCTCAATGGCATAGCAAATAACTTCCATGTGTTGGTATATAGCTACTAAAAAGGTAGGCTAAGTAAAAACATCAATATGCGAAACGAATATCCTTTTGCACTTTCAAAATATTATCAATTACCGTATAAAAATTATAAAATGTTATCGCAGTTAATTGTATAAGTTTGCCATATAAGCTCTTAAAATGAATTACTGTAATCTAAAATCATATGTGGAAGGCTTAACGTGTCATCTTGCATTTATATCCACGATAATTTTGTTATCGAAATCCTCAACGAATACTTAAATAAACTCAGGCTTACAACATTATCATAATATGAAATTAAAATTCGTTGAAGATAAATATGTTTTGTACTTATTAATGTAAAATGCGAGTGGTACATTTTTATTTTATTTTTCACAAAATGATTACTCCAATGCGACAACTATTTGCATTTATATACACAACAATACATACACATAGATACAACACAATATTAAACAGTGATAGATTAAAATATTTACAAAAAGACTAACTATTTCTTACATTATAGGAACTGACATAAGGCAGACCCTTTGTCAGTTAACTCAACGGACAATTAAAAGTTTAAAACTGTTAATCTATGCAGTTAATTAATCATTAATCAGACAATCATAATTACCTTATGGGAGAAGTTGTTGTAAATTTTAATATATAAGGTATATTAATTATAAATTATATTATTATAAAATGTTGTTTAATCTGTTTAGTTAGATAACAACATTTTCACTAGTATGGCGATGTAGCTTTTAATCAACGTTTTTTTTTTAGTTTACAATTCGATGCTTCATTTTAACCTATATCTCTTGAAAACCTATAATTTAACAATATTTATACACATTAAAATAAACATATGTTGGTGTAATTGATAAAACACTAGCTGTGAGAAATAATACAGATCTGTCAAAAGAAGTTTCATATTTTTGTTTGAAAAGTCGCCTCCGATATTTAGTGATGATTATACCTCGGGCATGGCCGAGGAACTATCATATTAAAGTGTGCGTGCCTATAATTACACTAATTGCATAAATGATTTGCACCTGGGACTATTAGACCCGTAATTCTCGTTACAAATAGCCTAATCTTTTATCCATCGAAGAGATACAATGACTTCTCCACTGTCTTTCATTTGTTTTTCTAATATCGAAGTAGTGTTAATAATAACAATTTATTTGTATGAATATGGTACAAAAATATTATGTTGGTACAATCTAAATTTCACATATTCTGCCCCATATAATGGCGTGCAATTTGTCTTAAAATGTAGAATTATGCATAGTAGTTTCGTAGTACATTATGAATATTATCATCATAGTCAATGCTTATATTATTTTATCAGTAGGTAATATTATCAAATTAATATAATATAATGTTTCAAGCAAATAATCATTGATAGAAAAATATTTTTTTCAAAAATTATTATATCAAGTCGAAATATAAAAACCTTTGACAACGGTACAGATTAAGTTTTTATCAAGGATTTATTATAGTCTATGACATATTCATATTTTTATCACTGGCCGTGAAAGCAAAATTAATTCAGTATTACTATAAATTATGTGCTTTGTGCAAGCAATTAAATTTATTCATTTCGTATTCCTACAGCTTACATACATAATACATACAAAAAGCTTCAAATATTTACGTAATACCTAATTCAGCTGTGCTGTGTTATGTGTGTATGTGTATGTAAAAGTGTGGATGTGCTCATGTTGCAGGTGATTTACCGCTATGGATATTCTTAATACTCCTTAAGCATATTCCACGATAGCTAATAAACAAATTTTGTAATAATTTGTAGACGTTGTTAGAAATATTTATACACGATAAGCAAACATTACCTGGTATGCAATAGATCAAAGGCAATTTAAGGTTAATTAGATAACCCAAACGGGACTTGGACTTAACAAGAGCTCCTATATTTATATGCAAATAAGTTAAAACAATTTAGTCGAGGCTTCCTTCGGCCATCATTATCGGTATACATAAATCTCCCGAGCCAAATTGTGCTCATTTCACACCATATAAGTTACGCTTGAGTGGATCCTATCAGCTCGTTATAGTTCCTGTTTAGATTATACACTTATTGATTAATGGTTCATACTTTTGGTATGGTTTTGCGTTTTAAATTCTGATAGCCATAGCACCGAAGTCATGGTATAGCTTGTGTAATTCGATCTTTTACTAAGCATTTAATACAGGACTAATTAGTGCAGTTAGAAAAATTTTTTGTTAATTCCCGGAGATTCCCGTTGGTCATTTGCTCGGACGGTGAAGGAAAACATCGTGAGAAAACCGACTTGCCTTAGACCCAAAAAGTTGAAGGCATGTGTCAGGCACAAGGAGGCTGATCACCTACTTGCCTATTAGATCGAAAGATACCGAAATCTGAAGCCGGCCCAGACCTAAAAAGTTTATTGCGCCACTGATTTATTTTATTTATTTAAATCTCTGTAGTGGCAAGTGCGATGTACATTTTTTCTTACAATTCTATAACATAGAGAAGAATATGACAGGTATAGGTCCTAGTTTTGATAAATACCAAATATTTTAACAAAACTAGGACCTTATTTTACTTAAAAAGAAATAAGTCCAGAGACGAGATTTTGCGCTAAGTGTGACCCTCGTATGTCAAAAACGTATTGGACTTTGACATTCGGGATATAGTTCGCGCTAATTATTGTTTCGGACCCTAGGTATGACTTCTAGCATCACGTCTCTGGATCTTATCCCTAGAGCTGTAAGGCTCCTATATAAAATGTATAGAAAAAAAATAACATTATTCATCAATAATGTTTATAATTTCTTTCCACGCCTAAAAGTAACAATAGTTAAGTAAAAAGCGAATTAAGAATATTATGAACCGTGTCTATAATTAAGTAAAATATCAATAAAACATTTACACAGTATGCTAATTTATACCTTTAATTATAAAGAAGCAACCAGCTATTTAATCGTACGCGTGGTCATTTGATAAGTATCAAAGAAACATTCGAATTTAGGGATGGGTAACGTACTAATATACCTGTTATAGATTGTATACCAAAAGATGGCAGATTTAAATATACAATGATAAGGGCAAGAATGATATATATCTCTAATGAATGAATCTCTCTAAAATAATCTAGAAGAAAATCTTAATATCAAAAGTACATTTATATACTTTAAAAGTAGACTACCAAATATACTTTGAAAGTAAAATAAATCAGTGGCACTACAACCTTTTTAAAACACCCTCAGATCTGTATCTGTTTCATGATCATTTGTCAATCTAATAGGCAAGTATGTGATCAGCCTTTGACACGCCGTCAACTGTTTCAGAATAAGGCAAGCTGGTTTCCTCACGATGTTATCATTCACCGTTGATGAGATGGATGAAAGTCGCACGCAAGCCAGTAAGCCAATGGCCAACACTGCTCTGCTTATATATCGTTTGGTGTTGGTTTGGAATCCTATGATGGATAAAGGATCCTAAATCGCTCAAAAGCTCCCTTAAAACCCCAGTTACTGAATTGTCTATCTACAAAACATCGTCAATAATGAAGTAGAGCATTGAACAGTGCTTTCCACAAAATTGCTAGACGCTAAACAGCTTTTCATTAACAGTACAGCCCTGCGATTCTGTAACTCACTTTTCGAACTCACACAGCGGTGTTCGCATCGGCGGTCGCTCTCAAATCAGTCGTTAAGCAGTCATTTTATGATTTGGCATTCTGATAAACAATAAACTACAAGCTCCCACCTTTTCAGTTGTTGTCATGCATACTTAATAATATGATTGAAGCAAAAGCAAAGACCTCCTTAAAGAATAATACTCCTCATACAAACGCCATTAAATCATTACAAGTACTAGCTGGTATATAAGTATACATCGCAGATACTCAATACCTGTTATAATGCAGAAAGCCCATCCTTAACCCGCTTTTAAATTTAAATATTCCAACTTTTTTACATTTCACCCGGGGCCATGAGCACGTCACGATGCGAGACGCTCCAAGATATTCAGGTGTTAGGAAAATGCGAACAAAGAGACTCATGCACCTGGTAAGACGGATATATTATTAATAAAAAACATTAAAGTATGGAGTTTTATTTGTTAGAATTTGTCAGGTAATTAAACACACAGTTTGATCCTGAATTACATTATCAAACTATGGACAGCTACAACTATATTTCATCAATGTTAAACCAGCCTTATTGCACCGTTTTAACTAATCTGTATTGTTATTCATGAACCGTATGTACTCTACCTTAGTGAAAATATTTATAAAAATGATTATATGCATGAAATATTATAATTAATATTAAGTTTATAACGTTATAATATATTTTAATAATGTGATGATGTAGTGATAAAATAATATATGAATTGACTATAGTTATAATGTAACATATATGTCAGAATATGCGAAGTTTAGATTGTACCACCACAACATTTTTGTACCAAATTCTTGCAAATAAATTATTACTATAATGAATACAAAAAATAATTCGATGAATATATATATATTTAAATCCAATTTAAAAACAACTGAAAACGTTATTAATTAATTACAATGAATACTTAAAATATAAACCCAACGCTGTAATAAAACATGAAACATTTCAATAATCGTGTTATCTCCCATCGTAATAACTTTTAATCTCCCTTAATCTCCGTCCATTAATATTTTTAATAACTTCCCATACATTTGCTAATACCTTGTCTTCGGTGCTTTTGTTTTCCCATTTGTATCACACCCGTTGGAACACATTAGTCAATAAACAGTCATATTTCGTCACACCCACTACAGGGTTGCCACTTTAAAATTATATTTATTTTTATTTATATAAGACCTAATTTCGTGAATATTGAGGCTATTCAACTTCTTGACACCCTAGTATAGGTATGTTATCTAAAGCTGGCGGCTTCAACACATTTACACTTTGTGCTTGTGTAGTGTCTGTGAATAAGCGCGAGACGTGATGTCAAACTGAAATACATTCACAAATACATCATGAAAAGACTGTCCATCTCTCTCGCGCTCGGTCAAGCTTATGAGTATAAAAGAGACAGTTATTGTTTTTCTTTTGCTACTGTTTATGTTGATCTTTACTGTTTTATATTATTATTATTTTATACATGTTGATCTTTTTTCAAACATTACCAGGGCAATCTCGTGAAATGGTGCACAATGTTTTTAATTATTTTAAGCATCTTAATAAAAACAGTTTAATGAAAAAATGTTATATTTAATTTGACATCAGATGCGACTGGGGTTTCTAAGAGGAGTATTGAAAGAATAGTTAGTGAAGTAAAAGTGAAGTGTGTTGAGCTAGATGGAGCTTATGTCGAAAAATGAAAAATTATTTACACGAACTACTCTTTCACGTTCTTGGTCTGGCTTAGAACTTTTGGATCCACCCTCGTATGCACCTAATATTTATATGTATTTGACACATTTTTATTTAATTACAACCCACCCAACCTTACTAAAACCAGAGTGGACTAAAATGTATAGCATGGCTAAAAAATCATATTTTGAAACATACTGTATGTGAAATTGCATTAGTGTGAGTACTGTGAACCCGCCAGCTTTCGATAACCGACCTATAAGTACGTAAGTCTTAAGTGTTAAACAGCTGTAAATGGAAAAATAGTACACAAGAATAGTCTTCCTTGAAAGACTGCAAGTTATTGGACACTTTCTTATTTTAAATATCCTTTTTAGTAAATTAGGTTAGACTTAAATTACTTATTAGCTTTAAGTTCGTAATGTTAAATTATGTCTTTGTGCAGACAACTTATTAAAAAAATATAACCTAATTTCAATGGTTTTCTTGGGTTTTTGGTACACGGCTTTTTAAGTATCGAAAAAAATTTTGATCCTTAGTAAAATTTCAAACATCACAACTATAACAAATAAAATGATTGTAATGCAATATTTATGGTTATAACTATTTCTAAGTGAAAATAATTGCGAAAAAAATAAGAAAAAAGATTTGTGCAATCATAAGCAAATATTAAGTCTTACTATAATGATAATCTACTATTAAACACTTTATAGCCAACCCTATGACAACCGAAGAAGCACGTATTAAACAGCTATCCAAGCAGGTGCGTTCGCGCACTGCACTCATCAATATTTAATTCATAGTAAATTATACTTTAATACCTTAAAATACTGGCCTTTTTGCGTATTTTAATCATTTGAAAAACAATATTTCATTAAGACACCGCAACCGCTAGCTTCTGTATGCGCAAAGAATATAAACGGACGGAATTAATATAGACGTAGGGACCATAATGAAATTTCCATAGAGAATAGAGTGATGTCACGTTCATGTATTGTATTGTGTATATGTATATAAGATTTTGTTTTTTAATACAAATGTAGAGTAAAGCTAACTGTCTCATTGGTTCAACACGTTCTTTTTTTCTTTTTTTTATAGAGGGCAAACAGGAAGCTCATCTGATGTTAAGTGATACCGCCCATGGACACTCTCAATACTAGAGGACTCGCGAGTGCGTTGCCGGCCTTTTAATAAATAGATTATGACATCGGACAGGACTGAATAATAAAAATAGCATGTATTCGACTAGGTGCTACTTATTTGGAAGTCCAAGTTATTCCACTTCCAAATAGACTTAAAAAAGTTTTCTAGTTAAAACTGATAAAAGAAGTTTAACAAAAAACATGCCGCAATTTCGTATTACCCAGCTTGAATCGTTAAAAATGGCTTTATAAATCTAAAAACCGTTAATTCATTAACGAGTGAGTGTTACTTATCATCAGGTGAGACTGCCCGTTTGCCACATTAAAAATAAACCGACAAAACTGTATATAAAAATTAATTAATAATAAATGCCTTTTGCCTCATTACATCTTAATTTAATACTAATTAAAACCCTTCGCGATAATATAATATGTAATTGAAATATGTTCTTATATTATTAATTATAATCGCTAACACTCAAAAGGTCATGCTAATGAGATATACTCAAATGTAGGGTTGTCTATTGAAGTTGTTTATAACTTGCTATTATTTTTCTGTCCTACACCTGTAGAATTAGAATTATATTTCTAACTGCTGCTTTGATAGATTTTTTTTAATTATGGAAATATAGCCTATGTTACCCGGTTAAAAAAGGTCTAATTAACAAGAGGACTTTTTAAATTACTACATTTTTACAGCAACAAATATAAAAATAATAGAACAATGAATATGTATCGCAATACAGCGAAGAATTGACAGCATTAAAGGTACAATGCCACAGGGACCAAACTTTTAAAATTTGTTTTAATTTTCTATTTATAATTTTTTTTTATTATTATAATTACGATGTATGTTAGGAATATTGTAAATATATTTGTTTGTTGGAAATAAAGATATATATATCTAAGAATAGATTTTTTTTAACTTAATCGATATTTTGTGATATTTTATTGAATGAACTCGAAATTGAAATTTCTTATGAGTTTTTTACTAACTACTAATTTCTTACTTACTAATTTCTTTTCGTTTTTTACATTTTACTTTACAATAACTTTTATTTCCTTATCGTCAAAACAAACAAGTAAAATAAGTGGATACATAGAAATCTATGTATCCACTTATACATACAAAGAAGTAACCCTGGTATTAAATAATGATATGGCAAATGATATACAATTTATCATAGCTCACGAATACTTGCAATCAATGCATTTGTATAATAATCTCTAAATATTGCAAATCTGCTATTTATTATCTGTCAATACAAGATGAACTTTACCGCCATCTTTAAACACGAACAATACGTAAAATTGAATTACGCAACAACATTATTGTACTCTTAGAATTAAACGAAAATATATCGTTCGAATCGAATGCTTTGAACTACACAAATCGTTGCGATTGAGCTGTCACCATCGTACTTTCGTATAATTCATGTACGCCTTGGTAACATTAACGTGATGATTCTGATAAGTTCATAATAATGATCAAAGTATATGCACACAAAACTATTGTCTATTGTGTAATTCATAGACTTGCTGAACGGGGAGAATACAACGGCAAAGTATATTTTTGTTTAAAATTGGCCTTATTACAAAATTAGCTCACAGAAATGTGTTACCCTGTCGTAGATACCATCACCTGTATCTGTTTATTTAGCATTTTTAAAGCAAGTAATTTATAATCCTACCAACGGGTTTTTGACATTAGTGATATATCGGGAATCGAATCCAGGTAATCGACTTAATCGTTATGCATATTCTAAACCACGAGTGTTTTATACTATTATTATTCTTCTTTTGGTGTCTCTTCTTTACTGGAGGTTGGCCGTCGTTATTCTGAAGCGTGGCTTATCAGATGCAGGAACTCTTCCACTAACGTTACGAAGCCATGATTTTTCCTTCTTAATTAATAATCAATTATATCAGTATCTATTATTTATAACCTCACTTAAGTCACTTATCAAATAATAGTAATTAATTAAGAGTAGTAAATGTAATTTTTAATAGGAAACAAACAATTATGACTTTCAAGACTAAAGATAAATTTCTCCGGAAATAATATAAATATCCCACTAAAAATGTGCCTTTCTTATCAAAGTAATTTTGTCTGTGTCAATAATATCAAGCACCTCAGTATTCAATCAAGCACAACTGAGCCGCGCTTCATATGTCAATTTTAATTCAAGAAGCAGTGGACTACTTCCGGTCCGGAAGTCACGTGACTCGTTATAATAAACCCGACATAAGAACCTAGTACTATTAATTTTTCAATCAGATACGTTGCTCTATCACTGTTATTTATCAAAGTTGTATGGAAAATTGCTTTTTTACTTGCGTAGGTGAATGATGAAGTCATCCGTTGAAGTTGAGTTTATTACATTGAATCTCGATTTAATTGGCATTGCTTCATTCATCAATATATACGCCACTAAGTTGTTAGTGTAAAAAAGTGTTGTTTGTTGCTGTTTCAATAATTTAAGCAAAATATAAAATCATTTACAAAATTTAAACTGACTATATATTTCGTAGCTTAGGGAGCGTTCAAGTATTACGTAACGCAATTTTTGGAGATTATTGACCCCCCCCCCCCCCCCCATGTAACTCGCCGTAACATTTTTCAGTACCCTAGTACAGAACTGTACTCAAGTATAGTAAAACGTTTCGTGACCACCTTGTGTCTCTTTAGTTACTATTATGTGGTGTAAGTCGAAAATAATATTAACAATAACGCGTAATTCAATCCCCGCCCCGCATCGTAACGTTTTACAAAAGGACACTAAAACTCGTTACGTTATACTTGAACGCTCCCTTATATGAAACTGGCCATTAAAATAGTCTTTATTATTCAGTGAAATTCAAATGGTGAAATAATTTTAAAATTGGTCCAGTACTTTTTGAGCCAATTCATTACAAACATACTTTCATACAAATCTTTCCTCTTTATAATATTAGTATAGAAATTTCGCATACAAATTTCTCGCAACCTCCAAAGAACACGAACGGTACCGCGGTCGCCGATGTACATTGTATCTTTAATGATTATACCATTATCTTGGCTATAAACATGTAGCCACAATTCATTAGGTCTTAGGTACCTATACTTAAAGCTATTAACTATAATACGTTAGTTGCGCAGTACCGCACCATTGTCTCACCAGATCTGATAGCGACCAGTAGATGATGCACGTATGGTCTGTCCAATGCCCTAATGGGCTAGGAAATCAGCGATATTTAAAAACTAGCTGCTGTGGAACTCCTTACCTCTTGATATCAGACGAGCTCAGTCTGTATTTTTCTTCTTTTTGATCATTTCTGCCTCGTAATTTAGCTACGTATATTAATTGTGAGAGCAGTGTTGCTTCAGCGTTTGAGTCTCATTCCTGGGATCGTAGGTTCGATCCCCGGCTGTGCACCAATGGACTTGCTTTCTATGTGCGCATTTAACATTTGATCGAACGGTGATGGAAAACATCGTGAGGAAACCGGCTTGCTTGAAAAAGTCGAGGGCGTGTGTCAGGCACAGAAGGCTGATGACTTGCCTATTAAATTGACAAATGATCATGAAACATTTAAAGAAACTATTAACAAATATTAAACATAATTTTAACACAACTATTTAACATAATTTTAAATTTATCCGACCGTCACCGTGACCACGCACGCTGTAAAACACGCGAAACGTCGGATAAATTTTTGTTAAATTGTTGTAAATTTATAATAATACATAACTTCAATCCGGTTAATAAGTTTTTTCTTTAAATGTGTAAAAGTTATGTCAATCAAAGACAATACGATCATGAAACAGATACAGAAATCTGAGGCCCAGACCTAAAGATTTTGGTTTATTTTAGTTATAGTTAGTGTTACATGTTATTTTATGTTCTTTTTTGTTAATTATTTATGCACTTCTTGTACTTTACCCTCAGTAGTTGTTTCTTTTTTATTGTTCCATATTTGCCTAGAAAAAAGCGCTTGTTAGCGATAAAGCCGCCCGTTGCCTAATAACTTATGCAACCTGCTTTTTTATATGTATGTTTTTGTATAAGGTAACGAAGTGTAAATAAATAAACAAATAACTTTTATTGCCACAGTTAGTTCAATTATTGTCGTGTCGAGAAAGCGGTAGTTGTGTACCCTTTTAGGCCTAATCTACAATATTCCTTTCGCGCAACCCTTCCATCTCTTCATGGGCCTTCTGTTCTTTTCGACTGTGGCATCCACTGGTTCATGGTTTTGGGGCCCTTGTCTCCAGCATTTGCTTGCCCATCGTAAGTTTGGCGGAATCTTTGCTTTCATAGAGTATATGCATATGCATACAGTGTAGGTCTCGTCGTTTTGTTTGTTTCGTAATCGACTAGTCCCTAGCTTTTAAAAATGATTTTCCATCTAAAGTTTAATACAAATGGAAAAACAGTATCTATATTTATCTAATTATGTGTTATGTACACTAAGCATTTCGTCCATTATAGTCATTTTCAAAATACGTATTAGTATTTCCGAAATAATAGGGTCCTTCAAAAAAGGAACGTACCAATTCTACCGGCAACGCACTTGCGGCAAGCCTTCTGGCAATGTGAGTGTCCATGGGCGGTGGCATCTCTTAACATCAGGTGAGCCTCCTGCCCGTTTGCCTCCTATTACATAAATAAAAAACCTATAAGCAAGGAAACAGCAGGTGGTACATGGCTGAGAGTGGCACAGTGCAGACAGGAATGGTGGTGGAGGAGGGCTTTGCCAAAAAAGGGACAGATATTAAAAAATAATGAGATGATGGAAATATAAATGTGTATAAGTGTAAAAGTATCTGAAATAAAAGGCTATCATTATTAAGTTATCGCAAAAAAGCTAACGCGCGATTGACATGCAACCTTTGAAGGTATACAGATGTTTTGTATAAACGAAATGTATAATATATTATTGAATCTATTATATTGTCTTTTTCCTGACAGTCATCAATTATTTGGTCTAGGATATCGCCTCGGTACACGTACGATTTAAGTGTTCCTCAAAAACATAGAAAGAAAAACCAATTCTTGAAAGGCCTGCAACACGCCGAGCCTTCTGGCAATGTATCCATGTGTCCATGGGCGGCGGTATCACTTAATATCAGGTGAGCCTCCTGCCCGTTTGCCTTCTATTACATAAAATAAAATAAAACAAAAATAATCTTGAGTGTTCATACGGGGTTCGCACGACACCCACGCGATTTGCAGTGGCTTAGGTCTACTCATAGACCAAATTTGGAACACGAACGAAGTCATGGGCCATAGTCTTATTATGACTTATTACGTAAAGTGCTTATTATTAATAACAAGAAATTGATACCCTTTAGCACACAAAGACCCATATATTAGCGACGTATTAAAATTGCACATTCAATTTTAATGCGCTCACAAAAAGTGAGCATTCGTGGCCACATTTCAAAGTAAGTCGCAGTAATGACCAACTTATCACTCATCTTGAATATTTTCACGTCCCCTATTTCTATTGTAAAGGTTTTGTATAACGGATGATAGGCTTTAGTTGAAATTTCCGCATTCTTTGCAAATTATTTCGAAGGCCCGTACGCTCTCAATGGGCAAATTCCGTGCATCCATTTTTAAAGTACATCAATACAACCTAATAGCCCGGTCATTTTAGACATAAAAATAGTGATCAAATAAAGAAAATTCCGACAAAGCCAAATTTTCGTAGAGACCTTAGGTTTACCACAAGGAATAAAGTGTCAAAAGTCCCCATCAGTCCCATGTGAGCTTAGCGACTTATTCGGGGTCAAAGGTCAAAATTTTAGGTTTTTTGGATTTTTCTCGAAAACGGTAAGTTTTATCGAAAAGTACCTCAGAGCACAGTTGTAGATCTTAAAATTCTCTAAAAAAAATGGTCCCTATGATTTTTTCTCTAAGACTCACTATTTCCCAGATATTGCGCTTGTAAGAATCATATTCCACATATGCCACGTATATACATATTTAGGTACTCAAGAAAGCAAAAATGCCTACTCGTGTCTCTTTTATGTATACATTATTAGTATAACCTGGGAAGGCGCAGCAACGGACAGAAATATATTCTTCTAAAAGTTTATCAGCTTATCCAAAATGCCAAAACTTTATTTTATTTTTACATGCGATGACCGGATGCGATACTACGTCTGCAATGTTTAGAAGGGGCAAAAATTCAGTATTAAAATGATTTGAAAAAAAAATGATTTGATTGACTGCGCCAAAGTATTTACAGAAATTAATTCTTCACCTCAAATACTAATTACTAAAGGAATTCGGTTTCTTCTTGCGGTTTATGGAGCTCCAAAAAAAATTCATTGCATAGATACGTACAGATATTTAACATTTGTAAAAAATACACGAAACAAAAAGCAAGTACAGCTATCTTGTCTTCCTCCAACATCGGCATCTGCTAGTCAACATTTGTTTCGAGTATACTATCAAGTTCAGACATGGCAAGGCAATGAACTGAACCCTGAAGACTGGGGTTGGAAATTGATAAATAATACTTTGGAACCGATTCGAACTTTACTGCCCCCTGCTCCAGAAAAACTTCTTAACACTATTTTTTGCAATTGCAAGAAAGGTTGTAGTGCCAAATGTGGCTGTAAAAAAGTAGGGTTGCAGTGTTCTCCAGCGTGTACCAATTGCCAAGGTGTCTCTTGCTCAAATGTTCAATTAAATACAAGAGAGGAATATTCATGTGATTTTGATGAAGAGACAACTGATTCATCTTCATTTGAACAATTTCTAAGCGCTTATCAACAGGAAAGAGAAGAAGAAGAACAAGAAGAAATTGAAGAAAACATGATTGTTGAAGTTGAATATGAAGAGTATGAGTCAGATTAAAGTAATAAAAAAAAGTTTGAACGACAGTTAAACTCAATAACCCATATCAATAATCTTCATACTATTAAATAATTATTGTTCCTGAAAATATCGTCAGAAAGGTTCGTGAAATAGGCCTACCGGGAATACCACGTTAAAAAAAACGCGCCGAGTACACTACCTCACAGGTGGTGAGGAAATGTGTGCATATTATGTAGAACGTGATTCTTACAAGCGCAATATCTGGGAAATAGTGGGTCTTAGAGAAAAAAACATAGGGACCATTTTTATAGAGAATTTTAAGATCTACAACTGTGCTCTGAGGTACTTTTCGATAAAACTTACCGTTTTCGAGAAAAATCCAAAAAACCTAAAATTTTGACCTTGGACCCCGAATAAGTCGCTAAGCTCACATGGGACTGATGGGGACTTTTGACACTTTATTCCTTGTGGTAAACCTAAGGTCTCTACGAAAATTTGGCTTTGTCGGAATTTTCTTTATTTCAATTGTCTAAAATGACCGGGCTATAATATTATACTTGAAAAAAAAAGATGTCCAGAGAATCGACGCAGGACTAACAACAAAGGGTGCCAACCCACGGAGGTGAACTATGTATAATTATTTGAATTTTTATCTTAATATTGTTCGAAATAGATACTTTTTTAATAAATGCACGATTTTCACTACCGATGTTTGTCTTTACATTATATTTTTACTTTGTCGGAAGCTTTGATTTTAGTTATTTCAATTGTATTTTATTTCTGAGAGTTTTGTGCGTGTTGTGACTATTTGTGCTTGTATTGAAAAGCATGTAAATTACTTTAGTCCTTTCTTACACTTTTACTGACAATTATGTGCCTTTTTTCGTCTATTTAAATCAACGTATACATCGAGGAATGTACTCAAGGTTTACGTTAATTTATTTTTTAACAGCTTATTGACAACAAATGGCTTTTTTTAATAATTAAATTCTTTAAATTAAAAAATGAAGCCAAAATATATCACATACGAATAATTACTCAAACATTTTTAAATAGTCTACAACGGAAATCATTATTTGTGGCCTAACATATAAAAACACTTTTCACTAGGATCAGTTGAGTATTACTTAATACAGGCTATACGTTAGTAATTATTTTTACAATTTCCAAAAAAACAAAAAGCGATAATATTAGAAATCGAGTTGCCATTGTGCGTATATAAAAATAGATTTTTAATAGTTCTTTGTTAAAGATATGCAACTCATATTTTTAATACAAAAACAAGTCCTATACAGTTACTTTATTATATGTAAATAGTTCGTAAAGGGCTCGTGCGAAGTTTTTGCCCACAGATAAGGTTAAATGTTAATGCGATCTACGCATTATGATTAAACAAGTTTTTATAAGCGTATAAAAAACAAAACGTAATGGATGGAAAGTGGTGAATATTTAACGATATTTTTATCGTATTTCGTACCACTTATTGCTACTTAAACCTTTTTACATTGAACAATACAAGTTGCGTGCTTCAACGTTTTAAATAATTTCAATAAAATTCAACATTTTATTTTAGTAATTTCGAGAAAGTTCACTTCTGATCATTGTTTTCATTATGTTATTAAAAGTGAATTTATTAGCTGTGCTGGCTTTTTAAAACAAAACAAATGAAAGTCGTTAAAATAACAAGATTGTATTCAATTTTTAAAAGGTCAACAACGTTACATGGATCTTTCATTGTCCATTTTCACTTGGCATAAACGAAGTAGCTCTTGAATTTCACACATTCTAATCAATCAAATAATTATTTCCTAAAATACCATCTTTGGCGGACATAAACGTGAGATATATTAGACTATTTAGGTCGTTTTGAGTGCTTTTCAGTATGTTTATCTAACCTCACGTAAACTTAAAACAATAGATTATTAGTATTCGTTAAAATATAATTAAATTGTGTACAGATATTAACAGAATCTAAGCCAAAAAATACGAGAATTTTGGCCGTCACAGAATAAGTAGAGTATTGAAATGCGAAAAAGGTTTTATATGTCAAATGTATCAACATAGGAGTACCGATGCCTTTTCTTAGACCATGCTAAGCAATATTTCGGTTTTGTTCTAATGAAATCTGAGGCCGGAAAATAATTAAATATAAATAAATCATTGCCGCACAGACTTTTTAGGTCTGGGCCTAATATTTCTGTATCTGAATCATGATCATTTGTCAATCTAATAGGGAAGTAGGTGATCGGCCTCCTGTGACTGACACACGCCGTCGACTTTTTGGGTCTAAGGCTAGCCAGTTCATGTTTTCCTGCCCCGTTCGAAGGAATGTTAAATGCGTACATAGAAAATCCATTGGTGCACAGACGGGGAGTGAACCTACGACCAATGAATCGCACGCTAAAGCCACTAGGCCAATACTGCTCTGGAAAATAATTACGGGTTTTAAAATAATGTATTACTATTTTAAGTTGAATGTCAAAAGGCACGCATCACGCAGACCATTCACAGACACTAACTGAGCCCTTACTCCGTAATTTCCAAAGTGATATCCAGACGAGACAGATCCAAAGTTTTCATATACAAGGTCGATGTAGTTCTCCTAAATTCCGTAGCGCTGTTTCGCAACCTTAATAGCGTGCTATCAAATCGTCGCACAGAACAAAAACTCATTGGAATTGGTATCGCTAAAGCAAGTTACAAAGTAAAGGCCGATTTACATTATCTTAGTGTTTAGGAGAGTGCTTTAGTACAACTTGAAAGGTAAGTTCTTTAGCGTAGCGTTTACTAAAGCAAGTAGCGTTTACATGTTTCAACTAAAGTACTATCCTAAAGCACTCTCCTAAACACTAAGATAATGTAAATCGGCCTTTAGAGCTCTGATAATACAAATGAAAGACAGTCTCTTGTGCAGAGGCTGTCTAAGCGCATAGGAATCAGTCACCCACGTAGTCCTGGAATGCGTGGCTTCTCAACCAACAGAAATCCTGAGACGTGCCCAGCCAATTTCTGAGTTTCTGGAAGGAGCCAGGTTGGTTTAATTACACTGTACAAATAGAAACTTATATTAGTTATTTTGTATTTTTTCTAAGTAAGCAAAATTTATTTGTAATAGTCAAGATATTTTCTAAGTTCGTTCGCGTAATGCGTTCGTTTTGTAAGTTTTATAGCCATAATAAAAAAACGAGTTACGATACGAAAGCTGTTAAAAAGACAACCTTTTGATTATGTAAAATTTATTGATGCCATTACAGGTAAAGATAAAATAATTTGTCCACTTATCATGTTTATTTTACTAAAAGTATTAACTATTACAAATATCAGGTATTTAATAGGAACTTTCAATATATTTAATTTAAATTTAAGGAGCAAAGGACTCTTCAAGATGACCTGGTAATATAATATATACAGGTTCTCACACCATCTATGAGACCGAATTATGGTGAAAATAAAAAAAAACGTTTTTTAGATACGAATTTATCATGTTTCATTTGCAAGCTCAAAAATTTTAAAATATTCAACATAACTATCATGAGAATTGATCGCTATTCTTTACTAGAAAATAGCTACTCCTGCGCATTACAACAGGAAACAATGGAATTCGAGAAAGTACTACGCACTAATCACCTCAACTAAGCTGATGAATTTATCACGAACGGCCTTAATGTTTATAAGTGATCTCTAGCAAACAGTTCTACAGAGGTAAGAACAACACAGAGCAGTGAAGTAAAGAAGACACAAAACAATAAGAGAGATAAGATCCATTTAATAAAAAAAACAGTGGCACAACCCTTAGTCTTCTCCTTTAATTTCTGTATCTCTTTCGCGATATCTTTTTTTTAAAGGCAAGTAGGTGAGTAGTGAGAGGAGTAGTCTGTGCCTGCCACAGGCTATCTGATTTTTGGGTCTAAGGAATGCTTGTTGAATGTTTTTCATTATCGTAGGAGAATGTCAAATGCGCGCATAGAAAGAAATGATCAGTTTAGGTTACATTAACTAAGTTTTCACACGGACCTAGTCTCACACAAACTAGTATTTTCCCTAAATAGAAGAATGACAATTATTTATTTATAATAGTATATAACCGTCATTTGTTTATGTACTAAGTTTTTGTGAGAAAAATGAATAAAGATTATTATTATTATTACATTAACGAAGTTTTTACACGGACCTCTAACTTTTTTGAAATTCTATAGTCTATGTTACGTAGTCACGTCACATGCAACCTATAAATAGAAATCAATCATGAAAAAGATGAAGAAATCTAAGACTGATAAATAATTATAATGATGAAGGTTTCTCATAAAAAACATCTTATGTTGAAGAACTGGGTGATTAATCAAACGTATCTCGAGTACCCATAATGCCCTTGGCGTTAATTTTATCTGTAATTTGGTTTGACAGCTGACAGCTATCATACTTTTTAGCGGGAGATTCTATTAAATGTCCAATGTCAAACAATCAATTCACCTTTAACACCCACACAATTACTGAAAGCGATCAAAGTTCAATTTAATTTCGTGTCAGATTTGATACAGACAGACATGCATTGCAACCTTTTGCAACAATGCTTGTTCATTATATAGTGTTGTGTATCAAATTATCGTTTATTACGATAAGTCCGTAAAAGGTAGTAAGACGAATTCATCTAGATACATTGGAGAAATCATCTAGGTACATCCTAAAAAAGATTCACAAATATTTATTATCAATATGATTAATACCTAGTGGCTTCAGCGTGCGACTCCCATCTTGCAGGTCGGTGGTCCGATCGCCAGCTGTGCACCAATGGGCTGTCTTTCTATATGCGCATTTAACATTCGCTCGAACATTGAAGGAAAATGTCGTGAGGAAACCAGCTGGCCTTAGACCCATAAAGGCGACGAGTGTCAGGCACAAGATACCGATCCTACTTGCCTATTAAATTAAGAAATGATCATGAAAGAAATGCAGAAATCTGAGGCCCAGGCCTAAAAAGGTTGAACTGATTTATTTATTATTATTTACGAGATTAGTATTCCATTCCACCTACACTAATATTATAAAAGAAAGATTCGTTTATTAGAATAGGCTACAAAACTACTCGACAGATTTAAAAATCTTCCACCAAAGAACCCATAAACATAGGCTATAGAATATTTGCACAAAAGTAAGGAATATTTCAGTTTTTGAGTTTGAAAATATACCAATAAAAATACTTATATCGCTTACGCTGCGGAAACTATCCAGAATAGAGCAAAGGTATGTACTACAGTAATATGGAAGACATTGATATCTACAAAATGTCCAAGATATCATATGACTAACTATAGCAAGGCCGGCAACGCACCCACGAAAATAGGGTCCGAGGGCTGCAATGACTGTCCTTTTTGAGCGTCCCGTAAACTCGTTTACTTTATACTATAAAAAGCCATTAATATTAAAATAAATATCATAAATAGATTTCTTTATATTTAAGATAAGAACAGCATTTATGTGAGATATAATATACGTAGAATTGACATACATAACTAAAGTTTAACATAGCAAGACAGTAAGACTTGAATAACAAACAATCATACAATTCATAATTTATTAACGACTTCAGATATCAAGTAAATATATTATATCGGATAATCTTGTAAATATCGACAGACGTCACATCACTAACGCTTAAGCTCCAAGGCCCAAGGTGTTCGGAAATACTATCTTAGTTTGTCATGCCTCCGTAATTCTATATCTAATCATAATAAACCACTACTGCCTTTAATGTAATGCCTATTTATGAACTAGACTCTATCATTGTTTAAAACAAAGGGCCGACACTTAAAAGGCTTGTAAATTGCTCAACAGGGAAATAAACTCATTACGAAATATTTTTTTTTTAGAAGAGGCTTAGCTTATTCGAAATCTTTCCACACGAAAAGATTTTTTTTAATAGAACAGGGCAAATGGGCAGGAGGCTCACCTGATGTTAAGTGATTCCTCCGCCCATGGACACTCTCAATGCCAGAGGGCTCGCGAGTGCGTTGCCGGCCTTTTAAGAGTTGGTACGCTCTTTTAACACGATATGTATTTTTTTAAAGTAACAGTTAGCTAATGGGCAAGAGGCTCATCTGATGTTAAATGATATCGCAGCCCATGGACACTCTCAATGCCAGAGGGCTCGCGAGTGCGTCGCCGGCCTTTTAATAATTGGTACGCTCTTTTCTTGGAGGAATAAGTACTAAGTAATAAGAACCCTAAGTCGAATTGTTTCGGAAATACTTCAGTGGGCAGCTGGTTCCACACAGTGGTGGTGCGCGGCAAAAACTGCCTTAGAAAACGCTCAGTTCCGGAACGACGGACGTCGAGGTGTACGGGTGAATTTTCTGCCTCGGCGTCCGATGATGATACAGCTGCTACCTGCAGCATTAAATCTGATGAAGTACACAGATCAGATTAAATGAAATGCACCATGCAAAACTACTATCTTCGGTGGATTTTTTTGTATAACAAATAGTTTTAATTAAAATCTTCAAGCATCCACTTCATATACTTTCTCTTCTCAAACTTTCTATTTGATATGTCAATACGTTTAAACGTAAACAAACCTCATTTAATCAATACAAATTAAAGTCTTAAGAGATTGTTGATATACAGATCTGGGATAAAAAAATAAATAAATCAGTGGCGCTACAACCATTTTAGGTCTTGGCCTCAGACTTCTGTATCTGCTTCACGATTATTTGTTAATCTAATAGGCAAGTAGCCTGCCTGTGACTGACACACGCCGTCGACTTTTTGGGTCTATGGCAAGCCGGTTTCCTCACGATGTTTTCCTTCACCGTTTGAACGAAACTTAAATGCGCATATAGAAAGTCCATTGGTGCACAGCCGTGGATAGAACCTACGACCTCAGGGATGAGAGTCGCATGCTGAAGTCACTAGGCTATCACTGCTATAGTTGTGGGTTAAACTTAATTAATTTCACGTATTTTAGTACGAAGTATACTTTATACATAAAATAATCCAAAAAAAACGTTTGCGAAAGAAACAATTTTAGTCAAAGAAAATTTGTAGTGTGACATACAGTGACATCACTTTTTATTCACTTTAAAAAAATATGTTCAACACTCACCGTGTACATAAATATTTTTTTGTATACCAGTCACAATGTCTACAATTCTAGCCTGCGTGTGCGCATATTATAACATAACGAGCTGTCAGAAGACACCAAGAAATATGGCCAATTTGAGACATAACGGTAAACATTATTTGCGGCTACCTCAAATTACCAACTAGTTGAAAATGTTTTGAAACGATTCGTTGCTAAGGGAAATTACTCGTACAATGCAATTTAGAACGATGCCTTTAAGGTCGAGTACATATGGTAGAAACGTGTTAGTTTTAGAGAGAGTAGTTAGTTTACGTGAGAGTTTATTGCCAGTTCTTCTCTTCCGTTCTTCGCCCTTGATTTGAGAACTTGCAGTAAATGTAAAATAAGAAGCATTTCATATACATATATTTATTTTTTGACGTTCATAAGTGTATTTTTTTTTACATACATGAATAAATGATTTTTTTTTATTTTTTATTTATTTACACTTCGTTACCATAATATACAAAATCCATATAAAAAACAAAAAAACACGTTACGTAAGTTATTAGGTAGTAGAGAATTTAAATTTTTGGAAAAAAATATGGTAAAAAATTTGGAGCTGTTTTAAGGTGGAGCGACAATTTTACCAAAATTATTATTTAAATGATAATTTGTTTGAAACATTATAATTAATATTAGTTTGATAATGTAATATTATATTTTAATAATGTGATAATGTGCTGACAAAATAATAATGTACCTAATATGTAACTACTATGTAAAATTATTTAATTTGCGAAATTTAGATAGTTCCAACATTATTATGTTAATATTTTTGTTCCATATTCTTGCAATTAAAATAATACTACAACTAATCATTTCTCAACAAGGCCTCCTCCAAATGTCGCCATATTGATCTGTCCTTCGCTATACTATACAATTGTCTGAAATTAAAAGACAGATTTTTAGAGTAAAATAAACGAACGTATTATTTGCAATTTATCCCATTTTCAAGTTATAGAAGAAAACACTTAAAAGTAATTTTATAATAAATATGTTTTTTTTTATGTAATAGTAGGGCAGGAGGCTCACGTGATGTTAAGTGATAGCGCCCATGGACACTCATATTGCCAGAACTCGCAAGTGCGTATGGTATGTATCTATTATTTATTTATTTATTTATTTAAATATATTTATTCACAAAAAAGTTACACCTTAAATCAAACCATGCCCCGCAAAACTGCTTACGCAGTTTGACTGCAGGTGACTCGCCTTAAATAAACATAACTTCTAAATCACTAAATTACTAACACTGCTACTACAACTAATACTAATACACTTAAATTACTTATAGGTTACAGCATATTTAACAAATGTTTTTTTAATAAACCTCTAAATTTATCCAATGAAGTCTCACGTCTTATGTCCTCGGGTAAACTATTGAGCAAGTATGGAATCCGCTTCTTCAACGTTCTATCTCCATAATAATTTTGCACCATGGGTATTTCAAATTTACCTTTGGACATTGACCTTGTGTCAGTTATATGATGCACCAAACTAGTAAAACGATCCTGCTTGCCATGGTTATTTACAAGTACAAGGAATCTATGTTTCAGGCTAGCCGGTAAAATTTTACATATTTTGAATAGTTTATAATAATCTCCTTTACATTGATTCCTTGTCTTTTTATTTACTAGTAATTTTAAAAATCTTATTTGTAATGATTCTACTTTATCAATGTATGTTTTAAATGTTAACCCATAGCAGTCAAGAGCGTAACCTATTATGGAATCCACAAGTGCAAAATATAAACATTTTAGTATGGGCAATGAGACTTTAGTACGTAAATGGTAAAACTTTTCTAATAAAATTCTTAGTTTTCTACACAAAAATTCTATATGGGAATCCCAAGAAAAAGACGTATCTATTTTTACTCCTAGGTAATTTACACAATTAACTTTTTCGATAGGTTTACACGTACAGTTAATTTTGTTGTTATGAAAGCAATCAAAGCCGTGCGCAAAAAGAGGAGGTGGATTATCAATAGAACTTAAATACGGGGAGTGAATAATTATCATCTTTGTTTTGTCAGCGTTTAATATGATGCCGTTATCATGTGACCATTTAACTACCGCATCCACACATTAATGTATAATATGTCTTGATATTTAGTAAAACCATGTCAGATAGAAATTGTTATTCTTTCAAGCAGGGAGAGAGCTGATAGCGAATACCTAAAAGACGCGTGGAAAAAGTCTGATTCACAGTATTTTGATTATTACCTTAAGTGGCAATTTATTGCAAAGTAAACCAAACTAATTATCTCGAAGGAAGTGATTAGACGTATGGAATTCTCAGAATTTTCGTCAGAAAAACATGACTTTCCCGACACTTATTATCGAGGGAAACTTGACATGATCGCGGTAATAATGTCATTAGTTTTCCAAGAAATCGAGTTTCCCGAATTCAAATATGTATTACATAAGTACTAATAGGAGTATATGTAAATTGAAATTCAGGTAACACAATGTACACTTCAATAAAGAAATATTATTAAATGCTAAATGCTTCTAACGTTACATTTACTGCCAGTTCATAAATCAAGGGCGTAGAACGGACAAGAAGAACTGGCAATAAACTCTCCGCCACTCTTTTTAATCGCCAAGTTTTTTGTTTTACAAAATGTTTGTAAGGAGCAGCAACCATAAAACCATGTTCCATGTGTACATACTCGCAAAAGTAAATTAAATTTTTAAAGAACTGCACATCTCAAAGTAGCACGAAAAATTTTAAAATGTAGTTAATTATTTAATATAGAAGTATGTTGATTTAAAACTATAACTTCGGACTGTAGAGGCACTGTGCCATTAAAAACCTAATGAAAAGGGGTCACTTGTAAGTTTATTGATAAGTCATCAAACATGCGCTCTGCTCCTACCATCACCTTCGTGTAATAACACCACTACAACATTAAGCAAACAAAAGGTCCTCAAATATTTTCTCATAGTCATAAATATATGACCAGTATTTGTAGCCAGTCAAACATTAGTAGCCAATTTTACCATACCATATAACATGGACATGCTTTTGAAAAAAAACTTCTAAAAGATCGGCTTGTAGCCTATCGTGTCTATAAAATAGCTAATTGGTTTAATGTAGATAAAAGTTATCTGGAGTAAATATATTTTATGCGAATAGCTATTAAATACGTTTTCGATTGTTTAAATCGACATCTTTATTGTGACATCTTTGACACGGCATATCTTTATTGCAGTTAGATTTTAGTTAGAACACGATATTCTGACGGTTTTCAAATAAATTAACATTGATTTATGAGTTTATAACTGGTTGTCGCGTATTAACGAGGATTTAAATAGAAAAATATTTAAATAACGATGTTTATTCTATCTATTTTACATAACCGCAAAGCAGTCGAAGAACATAAGTTTAGACAAGTTATATGTTTCATTAAAATTACCACACGAACAGAAACAATTCCAGATCTTATCTGCACCACTTCGATGGCAGAATGTGTTCCACAGTCTGCTTTTCTAGGCATTCCCTTTTAAGATCTAGCGAGTTGTGGAATCGGTTTCCATTGATTTTCCTTGAGAGATACGACTGTCAAAATATTAAAATAAAGCATTCTCCTCGAGGTCTTCGGTAGATGTCTGTTATGGCTATTCCGTAGAATTCTCGTTTGCTTCCCTATCATATACAAAATTGTTACATTATATATATACTCTAGTATATTATTATATTTCTTAAACCTTCGTTTTAATAAGTTTTAACAATAAGGCTTCCAAAAATTGCAATTCCAATTTCATCATAAATTTTTCTTTCAAATACGGCTTTTTAAATATTTTCGAAAACTGATTCAGAAATGGGACGCGCGTACCATGATTGCCGTATGTCTTAATCATTTTTAACGGTAAAATATATTTCTCGAACACGGGATTTTCCCGTATGAACGCCGTGTAAACAATTTTTAAGTTTTCATATATATTCTGTTGTCACTACTCTATTCGATAAAATCTCGTATACGGTATATGGGAAAATAATCGCCGTGTGAACGTGGCCTTAGTCTTGTTTATACGTACCAAAAACAAAAGAAGATTTCTTTTGGTGCCTCTACATTACTGGAGGTTTGCCGTCAGTCCCTTAAAGCGTGTATTGTCCTGTGCCAGATGCAGCAACTCTTCCCAGTCGCATTACTCCTTAACTTTACGAGACGATGATTTTTTGTTAAGACTATTAAACAGGGTCAAAGAAGGATCATATATAGGATTTGGAAGCTATAGGGAAATTAATAAGAAGAAAAAAGAAGTCGAAGAACAAATAAATAGTTCTGTATATTGATATATCTATAATAAAATATACACGTTTTGTAAAATATTATTGGAAAATTAAAGATACTTAAAGCTATATACACAGGAAGTTACTCCGACATCACGATTAATGCTAATCTTAGTATTAGTTATGTTTTATCTCTGTCGACTTAATCGCTGCCATTCAACATATAGGTATTTTCCTAACGTGTATTTTAAAGATTAGATTTGATGTCGGGTAAAACATCAAAACGTATTATATATTTATTTAACTGCATTACAAAACCACCTAAATAATAGGAGGTCAACGGCCCCCAGTAGCTGTTTTGTGACTTCTCAGGTACATTTTACGTAAAGCAATATTAAATTATTTATAATGACAGATGACAGAAGCTCAAAAACGGAACCCAAATTGACTGGCCTAAAAGGAAAAAGAAACAAGGGAAGAACAATAGAGCGATGGGCCGACGTGATTGAACGGGTAGCTGGAAAAAATTGGATGACGACAGCACAAAATAAAATAGGGTGGAAAAGTTGAATGAGGCCAGGGGTCACATCTTAAAGTAAATAAAAAAATAGATATAGATATATCTATTTTTGTATAATGTATGTCAATAAGATGTGGATGAATGAATGCTTATTATTATTATTGTATATATACTGTAAGGTAGCTAAAAAATGTATGAGTAAACCAATTATTTCTATATTTTTCCCTTCATAGTTAAATACTTTTGACCGCGATTCTGAAATCGTTAAAAACACATTACATGTACATTTATTTTTCTTAATAGACAAGAAGATCAGCCTAGCAAATACCCCGAACAGCCCGCTTTCTTTCTTTCTTTCGTGCAATGGGCGGGCTGCGACCATATTCGTGACCCGATCGCAAGACCTTAGGGTTAAATGGCGCACGCTCCACTAGACAACCACTGCTGAAATTAGTAAGCGTTTCATTATTGCGTAGAAGATATTCTAACGTAATAAATGGATACATTAATTACGTGGATTTACCATAGACGTTTTTCGTGATAAAATATGTCCACTATAAAGCATGCAATAAGGCATATCTTAATTGACTTCACCTACTTTCCGTTAATGGGACAGTTAAGTGTAAGATCTTGACAGACTAAGAGACATAACAATAAATCAATTGTAATCGCCTTAATTCTCTACAGAAGCTGCGAGTGGCATATTCTTAATTTAGATCACAACAAACATCAAGTTTTAATTAAATTTAGTAGAAATAAACTTTGTCACACAAAGTATTTACACACATATAAACAAATTTTCTGGAACCGTTTTCTTTTAACTAAAGTAGCACCTAACTTCATCGTTTAATCGCGTTTCGTACTTTTTATTTTCGTTCAAATATTAGATAACATTTAGACTCTTTAATTTGTGTAATGGTTGCAGCTCCTTACAAACGTTGTGTAAAACAAAAACTTGGCGATCAAAAAGAGTGGCGGAGAGTTTATTGCCAGTTCTTCTTCTGTTAAAAAAAAAACATGGCGATTAAAAAAAGAGTGGCGGAGAGTTTATTGCCAGTTCTTCTCTTCCGTTCTACACTCTTGATTTGAGAACTGGCAGTAAATGTAAAATTAGAAGCATTAATATTTATTTCTTTATTGACGAATCACAAGTGTACATTGTGTTACCTACGTGAATAAATGATTTTTGAATTTTGAATTTGAATTTGAAGTTATACGCCCTTGATTTGAGAACTGGCAGTAAATGTAAAATTAGAAGCATTTCATATACATTTCTGTTTTTTGACGTTCATAAGTGTACATTGTGTTACCTATATGAATAAATGATTTTGAATTTGAATTTAATGTGACAGCTTAACAAATCCACTGCACCACGGAGGCTATGTGGTACTTACTTTCTATTACTATTGTGGTTGGTACTTTCTGAACATTCTCAGCTAATTTTCATCATCCAGAGGTATTCTTGACGGCATTTCTATTAAAACATCGCAGCCGTGGTTGTAAAAGCGGTCTATTTAGTGCACGTTTTATAATGAAACCGTAGGTGCGGGAGCTCTCGGGTCGCACATTCTACAGGAACATCGGAATTCTTCTTCATCTTATAGTGCACTCTCTTGCCATCTCTCATCATGGCTACATTAATTTTGGACGTCGCGCTTCAAAACAATGACTTAATGCGTTGACCAACTAGTTAATCTAATTTATAAAAATCTCGTGTCACACTGTCCGTTCCCATACTCCTCCGAAACGGCTTGAGCGATTCTTAGGAAATGTTTTATGCATATTCAGTAAGTCTGAGAATTGGCTACTATCTATCTTTCAAACCCCTAACTGATAAGGGATCCAATGTGTCCAGTCCAAAAAAATTTTTTATTTAAATATTTTTTTATGATACAGCATACAAAAACACATACAACCCCTAATTTTTACCCCTCTACGATCAACCCCTATTTTTTATTCTTGTAGATAGTTATTTTTATTCAACTTAAAAAACGTTTGCTAGAAATCATATACATGGCAAAACAACGTTTGCCAGCTAGTATTATATATTTTTATCGAACGTTTCTTGAAAAATACTTGTTGTATCAATTCTCGTGATATATTTTAAATGGATAATCCTCACGTTTCTTATTATATGTATATATTAATGTATTCCGCTAGTAAAATACGAGCAACATAGCCATAAAACTGACTACAACGCTTAAGATATAACTTTCACCGATATAAATTACCATAAAATAAATAAACTTAATGCGAGGTAGAATCAATTTTATGTTAACACATCGTTAATTATGTTTTCAAACCTTTAAGACTGTTTTTGGCCTATCCCTGAGTAGTGTCTTAATATTTTCCTATTGCATATTGCATATATAGCATTGAATAAATGCTCTTTTGGTATTCAATGGGTTACATCAGATTCAAAAACAACTTTACAGGACTTTTCTTTGTAGGAGACAAAACAGAGCTTCAGTAATCAATACTAACACACTTTATATAAAAATCCATATCCATATTACAATCAGTGAATAGAAAAATTTATTAAAGATACGTAAATAATTAAGATGTTCAAGGCAGTTCGGATATACCCATATACAGGGTGGTCAAAAAGTCGTGGATCAAACGCAAAAAGGGGATAGATGTGGTCATCAGCTGCAAAAAATTGATCTACGGGAGGTCTCTAAGCTCAACCCCTGCAGAGTTATAATATATAAAAAAAAAAAGAGTTTTTACTAATTCTTATTAAAATTCGAAAATATCTACAGCCTGTATATTTTTATAATATCCACTAGATTGGTACTGATGAGTTTTTGCTAAATATAAATAATTTATTTCCAACACTCAAATATATTAATAAGTATAATATACAATATTCTTAATTACTGAATTATCTGCTACATTGATTTTTAAAATACCATGCGCTTATTATATTTTAGTATACTAGTTTTTTTGTTCTAGGTACATGGTCTTCACATATAATTCTCAAATCAATGTATACAAGTATGCAAATATTTATGGAGTTTCTTTGCCCAGCATTCTCCACATGAAGAAAGATTTTGGAAGGCGCAGATAGAGTATTTTTTTTCATATTTTAAAAATTGCCTTATTAGCTTATTTGAATTAAATGATTTGACTTGAGTCAGCAATAATAATAATATGTATAAAAAGGCGTGAAGATAATTTACGTATTATTTTAGTGCATTATTACGCAACAAAGTAAGACAATATAATATATTGTGGAAGGTATTTTAAATATTACCGAGCGAAGTAAATCCTTAGTTTCGTATCTCTTATCGATACGCTACCGACTCGATAATCTAAATCGTGATAGTTTAAGACCTCACTCGAATACCGTTTGTTCTAATTTCCATAGAAGTGTGTTCAAGGAGCGTGTACACTTCCTATATCGATTTAGGCTAAACAGAAGATAAACATTATATACTGTTGAGTTAAAAACTATTATAATTAACTATATGACTTTTTAGTGTGTTCTTAATAATTTTTGGTTTGGCAAGGGGATGTTTCTGTACCGTTTAAATATTCGAGTCAATTAAATATATCCGTTACACAAAATAATATTTTTAGCAATATTATTATTATAATTATATAACTAATATCGATTTATTGATTTTCACGTTAGATAACGTTTTTAAACGAATATAAACACGAATTTACGATACCTATAAAACTGGGCGTTTCTAGTGCTTTTTAGAAATATTATTTTTTTCTAAGTTCTACGCCATACAAATACAATATATACTCCAAATAATGGCCAATGTCGGCTTTGCTTGTTTGGATATTTTTGAAGTGAAACTTCTTTAGGCGCATGAGGGTAAAACTTTTAAAGAACGTCACGAAGATGTGCAGCGTTTTTGTCGAAAAGGGAGAGACTGATTGAGATTTTTAAAATTAAAATTTCGTAAAGAGAATTTATGAAATATAAGTATTTTATATTGAAGTCTCAAATGATGAATTGTTAATTAAAATGCCACGTGTTTTTATTATCGAAGAAATAAATTAAAATAAAATAAATTTATTATTTGTATCAATTTTCGACACTTCATATTTTAATGACAATTAAATTCATTAAATTCCTTACATATCTTCCTTTTTCCCTCCCTCTAAGTCTCGGAAATCTTAAGTTTTAGATTTGTATAAATAGTTAAAAGAAGTTTCACTTCTGACATGTGTACTTTGTTCGCACGCACTTTTTTTTCTATGTATTGGAAATAAATACATCGCAAAGTACTCAGGAATAGTGTAACAATGCAACGGTGAAAGAATATCAGAAATCCGACGTTTTAGTTTATTCGTCCGATACATACAAATTTTGTTTTGTAATATTACTAAAGAAATAATACAATATTCAAGTGATGGGTGAAATCATGTTTTCTCATGCCGCCTACGCGCCTCTCTTAACGGGTACATGATGCATTGTTACGAAATATCTTAACTGGGTCATGTTTCTCTGATGAAATTTACGATAGTAAAATAAAAATGTGAACCACTGAAGTATTTCCAAACCAATTCGACTTGGATCTTTTAGGACACGAGCGTACCAATTCTTAAAAGGCGTGTCTATCAAAGTGTCCACGGGCGGCGGTATCACTTAACATCAGTCATAAGTCACACAATGTTCACTTATGAACGTCAAAAAAGAAATGTATATGAAATACTTCTAACTTTACATTTAGTGCCAGTTCTCAAATCAAAGGCGTAGAACGGAAGAGAAGAACTGGCAATAAATTCTCCGCCACTCTTTTCAACGAGCTGTAGCTGCAACCATTACACATGTTCCATATGACTTGTCCTCTATCAGCAGGAGGAATGGTGAAATAGGAGCACACACTTGAAATCTCGTGGGAAATACACCCAAATACATAGTCAAAATAACTAACATCACCGCATACACGAATTCAAGTACGACCAGTCACCACAAGTAGCACCCGTTCACGAGTATGACGCATGGCCATCGGCCCCCTCAGATGAGCCTTCTGCCCGTTTGCCCCTGTTTTATATAAACATATTGAACATTTATTTTGCTTTTAAGCAATATACTAGAGTATTGTCTTGTAAGTTTTGTAGTGGATAACCGACACTGAGGCTAATTATTTCACACACAATAAAAACGTTTCATAGACAAATTCACGTGGTCTATTTCGTCGATTAAAAAATCAATATGGAATTTTGTTTAATTTTAAACAGTTTAAAAGGTTATTTTACCCTTTTGAACTGTCAAAACAACAATTTACAGTGAAAAGACATTATTGTTACGTGTACAATTCATAGAACGAACCTTTTATGTTATAATGAATTTATTATCCCTAGATGTCTAAGAACATGGCGTGATCTGTAAACTACACGCCCGACTCAGTTACATGAATTGGCAACTTCATAATGTCATATAGATTACTTATCCGAGTAACCTATTGGTTAAACGATTCTCAACTCTGGGGTCGTGTATTCAAAGGGTTGTGCCAAGTTAAAATAATTGAATACCATCCGTATCACCTGCTGTATCAGAGCATTTCTTAAGGCAATTTCTATCGCGCACCACCACTATGTGGAACCAGCTGCCCACTCAAAATATTGCCGAACCAATTCGACTTAGGGTCTTTCAAGAAAAGAGCGTACCAATTCTTAAAAGGCCGGCAGCGCGCTTGCGAGCCTTCCGGCAGTGCGAGTGTCCATGGTCGGCGGTATCACTATGTGAGCCACCTGCCCGTTTGCCTCCTGACAGAAAAAAAAGATAGCTAACGCATCAGTGGGATCACATAATCTAAGATGTCTCATTGCAAAACTCCCATAACTCATAGTTTGAGATTCTCACGGGTTAGAACATTCCAAGGATTTGACGAAGGCAGCGATTCGCGAAGACCTGGAGTGGTTGTGTGTTGCTTTTTGGAACTTTCCATGTTTCACAACCATACAGCAGCACTGTCTTTATCTTGTATCGTAAGAATTTGAGCTTGACTCTAAATCTCAAGGGATCATAACTCCTTCGCCCATGCATGTTCTTTTAACTTATAATTTCCTAAGTATGCTTGTCTACTCCATAGTGAATAATAGTAAACCTTTTGCGTATTACAATGACAATTACGACATATTTTTGAACGTTCTTCCTACACGCGGAATAAAAAAACACCCACGCATGGCTACTACTGTCGGCAATAAAAACTGTTTTCATCTAGTAAGTTATTTACATATTAATTAATTTAACTAAAATAGGCTTTCTCGCATAACAATAAACACAATTTCCAAATAATATTAAATTGAAAAAAACCAGTGGCGCTGGTTTTAGGTTTGGACCTCAGATTGAATGTATATGTTTCAAGATAATTTGTCAATCTAATAGGCAAGTAGGTGATCAGCCTTCTGTACCTGACACACGCGGTCGACTTTTCACCGTTCGAGCCAATGGTAAATGCATAGAAAGGAAGTCCATTGGTGAACAACCGGGGGTCGAACCTACGACCTCAGGGATGAGAATCGCACGCTTAAGCCCTTAAAACATTAGAGATTCATATATGAAAAAAATAATTTATTTTTAAAAAATATTGAAAATAATTTTTTTTTTTTAAAGTATAATTCAGATTCGTCGTTTAAGCTAAACTGTTTCAAATAAATATCAGTTAAAACACATTTAAAACGGTAAGATATATTCTTGTAACTTTTGAACGGCTTAAACTATAGAAAATCATCTAAATTGTATTTATTTTACATTAAGCCATAATGAATATACATTATGCACCCAAACCTTCCACATAGGTATCTGGTGAGAACGAGTACTTTTGGGTAGATGGAGAAACATGGGGGACTTCATTTTCTAAATATTTTTCAAACTATAAATATTAGCTAAAATATGTTTTTTACATACTTGACTTAGTTTAGTTTTAATTTTGTTACCTTTATTACTTTAGAAATGCTTCTATCGAGAAAAGTCTTTGTCTTAAAACAGACAGATAATATTTCTTTGAAGTGGCTAACTGAACACTCTATTTTTCTCATATTTATAACGGGAAAATAAATATTAAAAATATGTAGGCAGTATATAATAATTTTATTGACCGGAAGGCAAAACTCATCAATAACTGTGAAATATTGCAAGTTGGCAATACCGTACGGGTACAAATGCGTCGGGTTGCCACAAGTAATATTAACTCAAATTGCCTGTTAAAATACAATCACCTGCGCATTAGTTGTAGAGATTGTAAGTTATAAATATACTCGCGACTTCATATGCGAGCAATTACGATAAAGTAATATCCATTTTTTTGGCAGTCAAAACTGCTTTGCTACTACGAACTAATTTACTTCATTTAAAATGTTTATAATTAAATTTTACATAATAATTGGGGCGTGTTGGCAACCAGTCAGTATAAAGACAATTTGAGATTGGGACGAGACAGTATATTGGTTAGTTACAATAATTAATGTAGGCTCAAGTTATTTCGCATCCCATATTTGTAGAATGGTCGAAAGACCTCGTATTCAGGCCGAAAGGAAAAGAGTAATACTCAAGTAAAGTGACAATTGACATTCGCATTTATAATATTAGAATGTAACTGTACCACATGATAAGTATCAACCTTTGAAACCAATTAGAAATAATCACAAACATCATTTACATTTAAATTCAAACTCGTTAACCAACCGGATTCTTCGTTCATTTAAATGAAAACTGTCTAATATTAATATTTTATTACGCAACTGTATACATTGATTCAAATATACCAAGACACTGAACTGATTTTGGTAAAATTGAATTAATTCGTATAAATGTATATGGTTGGAGTATTACGTGTTACATTTACGACATTTTTCATATACTCGATCATAAGTTTAATTTTGGGGCCTCATAGCCTAGCGGTCTTATTAAGTGGCAGCTAGGTGAGGGGTACCGGGTTCGATTCCCGGTTCGAGGGCAAGTTTTAATTTAATTTAAATTTGATCTCGGCCTTTGGGAGGGTTGTACGGTACCGGGCGAGTGCTTAAAAGCGTACATGGATGGTCGAGTTTCTAAAGACAAGCACGAATTATATTTAAAAAAACCTATACTTGGCTAATGCACAAATCGTGCCAGAGCCATAAATAAAAAAATAAAAGTTATATTTTTATCGATTTATAGTATTAAATTGTCAACCGATGTTTTTCACATTCACATGTTTCTGTCAAATACAACTTCTCTAACTTACTTTTATAAGATTATTTCCATTAGTTCCGTCACGACTCACGCAAATATAAATTTATTTTATTTATTTATTTAAGCGTTGGTAGAATATCTAGATCCGTAAGCAATCCTCAGTTGTGGCCGAAGGACGAGCCATTGGGTTGACGTGGTCCGTGTGAACTTCGAGTTAGTCATAAATTCGCTTAACTTATGACGTGGCTCAAGAAAGAATGCGATGGCGAAGCATTCTGGACACCCTCAGAGACCTAGGGGATATATGAAAATAAGTCATAATTTCTCCATTCTAAATTTTTACAGTCATTTTACAACATATTCGTTCACACCGGTGAAAACCAATCTTATGTGTGCGTTCTTATGAGGTTTTAGAAAAATTCATTTATTTTTAGTGTTTATTTATCCCGAGAATCCCCGTTTGGTGATTTTGCTAGAACAACAGCTGCAACTGACCCAAATGTTTTTCCATGTGATCCAAAGTCTCAGAATCGCAGGGCTGACCTCACGTTGTCAGAGCTATCATCAGACCTTCCCACTTTTTTTATTCAACGCGCTTTAAACTTGAATTAAAATTATAGGTGACATAAAAAAATCCATGTATGCAAGATTCAGTGTTTATTTTTAGAACTAAATTAACTCAAAATTAAGCTTTTAATATATTTGATATAACCCATTATACGTTATTCCAAGTTTCATCATTATCAGAGAGAGTCAATCTCTGGGGTCGTTACCGATTCATTTGGTTTGACCGTTCAATATAAATAAATTATATATCCTTTAAATAATACATATTTAAAGGATACATTTTATCACATAACACGGACACTTTGTTGTGTCTCACACGCAGTGCCTTAGTTCTGTTTCTGAAATAATAATAGATTAAAGAATTAAATAATCCAATTAGTTAATATCATTAAATGAATCACCACGGCCGTAAATATATTTGCACTAAAACTTTTAAACTGAAACTTTGACATACATTATTTATAAATTGAAACACATTACCTTCTCAGTATATTAATCTAATGTCTGTATAATTGAAGATAAATAAACCAAGACTATAAGATAAATGTATGAAAATATTCTATTTATTAGCGTGATTATAGACAGTTACGAAACAATATTAATTTAATGTAATTAAGAGAAATATTTTCTTTAACGATCACATGAAACATGAATGTCGTTTATTACTTGTAATGTATTTAATTTATCAGCTAATGCGATGATTTCCTTTACCGTGTAATTGAAAGAAATGCTACTCCCGTTATATACCACCATAGACAATTTACCACTTTGGTACCACTATTCCAACATAACTTAGTAGTACGAAATTATTGCTGTCAGCTGTTCTTCGGAATATCCAAAAATGTTCAGACAGAGTTTATAAATATATAACATAAATATTATCTATAAAAATATTTGTTATTAGCAATATAAAACACTTCAAACCCCCTAAAGGATATAGTATAATTCCCTCCTACACTTTAAAATCTTACAAAATTGTAATAACATTAATTAATAATTATCTAAAAACAATATATGTTATGTTTCTATATTATTTTAAAAGCTGGAACACAATATATTGTATTTTTGTTTATTGCACTTTTCACATTTTAAAAATCAAAGTGAAAAATTTACGTTAATTCCACTCCGATCTTGGCAACGTCCATACATTTTCCTACTATATCCGAACATTCTGTATATAGATTTAATGTTTCCTTCTGCTCCGTACAGATACCGGCAAACTACTTGAGCATTAAACAAGGGAGTGGGGGAAAATTTGCACATCGTACACATACGAGCAAAAAACTATTTTATTTAACTGAAGAATACTTTATTCATGCCATACCTGGAGAAAAATGAAAGAATATATTTATTTATGTATTTATTAATAACTAGCTGCCCTGCGATTCTGTAACTCACTTTTCGAACTCACACAGCGGTTTTCGCTTCGGCGGTCGATATGAAATCAGTCGTGAAGCAGTCATTTTATGATTTGGCATTCTGAAAAGGTGGAAGCTTGTAGTTTATTGCTTATCAGTTGTGACAACGGAAAACGGGTTTCATTTTTATTTATATAGATTGATCCCAGCCTCTATATGTCACACAGTGTACTTAGGAAGCAAAGGAACGTGGACGCAGCGCGGGTCACAAACGTCAACTGATTTACCAATCACGCGATCGACAATACACTCTCCCGCCGCCCCCCTCCGAGTTATACCTAAAAATCGCTTTTGCGCAGGCAAGGACATTTGTTCAAGATGTTTGCCGGTATCTGTACCCAATATATTAATTAAAAAACTGTATAAGTAAATTACCCGGCTCATTATTTAAATCCTTAGATTTCATTAAGATTATATCAAAACTTCGCCCTAAACATCGTTTTTAATTAATTTTTAATAGTTTTATGGAAATGAAATTATTTTTATAACTGTAACGAACATTTATTTATATGCTCTTGTCACAAAGCCAGTAGTTTTATTGAATTGATTATAGTTTAAATACCCTAACAGGATGCTACTAATACATGTTTTTAACATCTAAATTTAAAACAATGGAGCTTCTTTGTTTGTTTTGCTATCATAGATTATAACAGATTATGAATCAAGTAATAGAGTGCCATACTTGAACAAATTCTATATCTGAAATTTGTACATTTATTTTTACTTAACATTTATTACTACGTTTTGTAAGGGATTTATACCCAAATCTATAATATAAAAATGAATCGCAAAATGTGTTGGTAAGCGCATAACTCAACAACGCCTGGTACAATTTGGCCAATTCTTTTTTTATAATATTCCTTGAAGTACGAGGATGGTTCTTACGGAGGAAATTTTTAAAAAATTGTGTGAAAAAGTCTAAAAACAACACTTTTCTTTATTCCCATACAAAATATTCGTAATAATACTTGAAAGTCAATTTGAACTTTAATACCATATCATAAAGTTCAAGTGTTAGTGGAGGGGTTCCGGGAAGGTAAATTTTTATTTTTTGACATAATGTATTTGTTGTCTTATCAACTTTCTTTTTTTATCTTACTAGCTAGACCGGTGTCCCGAATTATTTGGTGTGCAGAATAAGTATTTAAGAAAAATAAAGAATCGACTGTTAGGCGGTACGTGTTCGCCAGGCCAGCTAGTTTATTATATTATTGACATAATGTTAGGTATCGAGAGTTCAACGAGAGATTGACACAATTTCACAGAGAACTAGATATTATAATTATAGACTAATTGAAGTGTTGCCATAAAGCCTTTGCTGTGAAGTTGGTAGTCTGTGATAATTGGCACCGTCGTAAATCTGACGTCATAGCAACGCCAAACAAATTGTTTGTTCTTGTTTGTACCCATCTTGATGCTTAATAAGTAATATTTTTTTTTATATATAAGTCTTTATCTTGCATTCAGTCAGCTAGACTATGAGCAGATGTATTGAGAGCTGTTAGACGTTCAGAGCAAAATCTCCATCGAGACTGCTCCTCTCTTTCAACCGTGTCTATCAAGACTTAGGATTTGTCGCCTTTTAAGCCTATTTATTAGGTCCGGTATGGTTAGTTGCGTGGCAAGCTTATTAGGATGCATTTCTAGCCTTTTTCTGTATTTCATACTCCAGGTCTTGATCTCCTCTTTGACAGTCCTGATTTACATATTTACATACATGAGCACCTCGCTCATGAAAAATATAAGTAATAATTAAAAGTATTATTTTTATAGCAGTGTGGGCCTAGTGACTTCAGCATGCGACTCTCGTACCTGAGGTCGTAGGTTCGATCCCCGGCTGTGCAGCAATGGACTTTCTTTCAATGTGCGCATTTAACATTTGCTCGAACGGTAAAGGAAAACATCGTGAGGAAATCGACATGTCTTAGATCCAAAAAGTCGACGGCGTGTGTCAGGCACTGGAGGCTGATCACCTACTTGCCTATTAGATTTAAAAATGATCATGAAACAGATTTAGAAATCTGAGGCCAAGACATAAAGAGATTGCAGCGCCACTGATTTATTTTTTATTATCTTTATGAACATTTGACAAATAAGAATTATACCGTCCAAACGTCACTGCCTCGACGGCGCCCTTTTCGCACTCCCTATTTACAATAATCCGCATTTTTATATATCGTGTTATATTTTATTGAAACGTGTAGCGAAAACCTTAGACAATAGTTCATGATCGTTTGTAATTGCCACTTTAAAGTAGATACAATATCTGTTTTGGCTTTTTGGCTTTCTGTATTGTCTAAGTGTATTGTTTTATGATATGTATGTTAGCTGTAAGGTTACTTATAATTAAATAAATAAAAAAAAGTATAAGTACAGCGAACATATACAGTATACTTTTCAATATACTAAACGATATTCTACGGTCCAGGGAAACTCATTGAGTAATTGGCAAGTAAGGATTAAATGTGAAAACGAGTAATTTAAACTTTGGCCCTGCGCAAATGCTTTGATATTATCATTTATCTTGATTAATATTAAATACCGTTATTGTACGACCTTGTAAATATTCACATTCAATCGTACCATTAAAACACTTATAGATTACAAAACACAATACATTTGACGCGTCCGTGAACATAAAAAGTTATTTAGAAAAATAATACAAAAAAACCTGTCAACAATATCTTAATACATAGCTTCCTAGAATTTCAGAAATGTGTTGAGGGATTTCCTCCCAAATTTAAGGGGAATCAATGTTTGGGAGGTTTTTTATGTGGTACATTTATTTCGGAGGATTTTTAGAGGGTAATTTACACAAGATTTTTTTTTAAATGCACGATTCTATGTAATTTATATTAAGCCTAGAACCAAACCAACAAACTACAGCGCAGCTAAAACTGAAATATCAAAATTCTATACTATTTAACACTAATTGAATGTATGTTCGAAATTACCTCTGAAATCGAAAACTAAAAACTAGAACTTTAGAGGGTATTAATCGGTATTTAGGTGTATAAGTTGGCATCACGGAAAGATCTTAGTTTCCAAGAATAATAATTAAATCTATAGGTCAGATCAAAGTTATATATTTGTTTCATTTATTTGCAAGAAAGTGGTACATTTATATCGATCAATTATAAAAATCCACACAATCAGCCACACAAAAATTGGCATGCAAATGACACATTATTTTTCAATAAGTCATAATAAGAACATCAGTCATAATAATAAGTCAAGCTATTTATAATTAATTGTTGTCAAACATATGGGCCAAATATTCGCCCAAGCTATAAATGCACCTTGACTTTAAAAACCTAACACCAAATCTATTGATTCCTATGAAAAAGTTTTAAACGGATTTACTACTTTGGTAATTCAAGGAGGTCGTATACAGCGTAAACAAACCGATGTGAAATGAACTCCACGTAAAAACAACCTCGGGCCACGATTTTCAATTTACAATCTCGTGGAACCCCCGGGCGATTGTAAAGGTTAATCTGTAATAGATACACATCTTTTCTGTGTCATACACATCAATCATAGAAAACGTCACTTGGCTAAATTGAATATTAATTACTTAAAAACAAAAAAATACAGTAATGTGCGAATTGAATAAATTCTTATTCATGAATTTCGTCAATTTTTTTCTCAAATATTACATATGTCTTGCGAAGCCGTAGGATAAGAATAATGACAATATTATCTTGGCGAATAATTGCCTGCATAACATTCACAACAATGTTATTTTTATACGTTAATTTATGTACGTGAATTATATGTAAATTGAAATACATAAGAACCTTTTAAATGCTATGAATGAAGCCGTTATTATTTGCGCTATAACACCATTTTGAGCAGATTGTTTCGTGTCGAACATGATGATTCCTTGTTGGAATTTTTATTCGAAATGTAAATGGTTATTTTTAATAGTCACTTCAGTCGTGGTTCGCAAAAATTTTGCACTTGGAACGTAATTTTCTCCTATGTAATGAAATTGAATATGAAAACAGAGATATAATAATTTTAAACAATAGTCCTTTTGAGAGAGAAAGATAGCCTTTGTATAAAAATGTAATTATTTTAGGACTAGATAGATAATAGGGGATATTTGTTGTTAACAATCCAAGCATTCCAATACAAATTACAAAACACAATTTTATTTATTTAAATAGAACTTCTACAGCTAAATCATGTGTTCATGAAAATAAGTTTATCAATAACAAATTGTTTTAAAACATAACACATATCATAATTAAAATTGATTTAACATACCAAACTTATAAAATATATAGATAGTTATTCTTTTTAACCTACAATAAGTTGTCTCCACCAATAAGTGAAAAAAAAAACAACGAAATTACTATTATTTTTTCTTAATTGTATTTCAACATGCACTGTACTATACGCATAATGGCTTTGCACGATTAAATAACAAACATATTGAATAATTTAATTGTAAAAGTACGTGACAGAAGAGTAAATCCGCGTGAAGAAGAAGAGTATATCTCATACAAATTCCCAGTGTCTCCCGCTACCTCAGCTTGCAGCAGCAGCCTTAAATCCATAATATTAAGAAAAAAATATATGATGACACAAAACAGAACACATCTTCTAATTATAGATAAAAAATGTCTAACAACATAAAAACAAAACACGTACTATAAATATCTGACTAGAAATTCGAATAATTCTCAAGAAAACAGGATAGCGGACATTAGGTGATTATCCTTGCATTTAAAACGCTTTGCAAAACGTTGCATTACGACATTTTCGGATTCCTATACGCTTTAGTTGAAATGTAACTAAATGGCTGCGCAGTTAGAATAACTGCACATAACATCAATTTAAGATTTATGTATTCATCTAAGATTCACTTAAAATAACTTGAGAAACCGCTTGTTTCCGTTGCTTTGTGTTACGCGCTTTGCAACATAAGTATTTACTATTGGCAAATAGATACGTGAATGGGTCAGACGGTAGTGTCTGTTTTCTTAAGCGAAGTAGGTGATCAGCCTTCTGTGCTTTCCGGACGGCATCCATTTTGTCATTACATTACAATCTTCACCTAAAATCAATCAATATTTTAAAGTTTATCGCGTTCGTTCTGACATTGCCGCGGCCAGATTTCAGTATAATTATTATTAATGTATACCTACCTCGCATTTGATACTAATGATTAAACTATTGGAAAATTAATAAATAAAAATTAACTAATCTTAGCATTAACTTTTAATAAAAAAGGCGCCTGGAGGTTTCGTAGGAGCTTTTCCTACCAAACCCTATGATTGATGAGTTTCACAAACTAAATGTATTATTTGTTCTACCATTTACATGGTGTACCTTATTTAAGGGCGTTTCCAAAAATAAACCCAAAACAAAACTAAAAAATGTGACACATATTCGAAAACCAGTCAATTTAAGATTGTAGATTATGTTTCTGAGATTTAACTTAAAAAACATAATTAAATAACCCAGAACCATCACCGCCCGTCCCTATCTAATATTAACTATCCTCAACACAATAAATTTTAATCCACAAATAAACCTATAGTGTAAACATTTTTCAATACAATTTCGAATATTCTGTTCCATCTGATCTATCGATGTTACTAAAACCAAAAGGTCCTAACAAACGTCGGCAAAGCAGTTCATACTGGCTTGATTTTACATTATATAGCAGTTAAAATAATTACCCACTTAATGATATTTTTAATTCAACTAACCATAAATTTATCTCTGTTGACAAGCAAATCGATTTTGATTTCATTAACCTTGGTCAATAAAAAGTGATATTATAAAATAATATTACAATTACCACACAATTTTATTGCCTGTCACAAGTATGAATTACGACTTGTTTTAATCAAGTTTCTTTTGATTTATTGCTCACTTTCAATGCCTCAATATATTTATGTAGGTATCTCACATTTTTTACTATTATGGCTCCGGTCCCATATATATCGTGATAATACAGGTTCTGAGATATGGAATGCAGTCAAAAATGCTTTAATAGGCATTAATTTACTGTAATGAAGACTTCATAAATCATAGTTGCCATTTTTAAACGCCTAAGAATTTTGTATAATTTTGGAAGTTATTTTTATAAGGCATAATTTATTATTCAATTAAATAACTGCCAATTAGTTATTGATTATTTTATTAATATAATTAATGCCATTCATTTGCTTTCATTATATAATATACTAGCGACCCGCCACAGCTTCGCACGGTATCTAATTGGATAAGTATTAATGCTGTATTGGTTAAAATCGCTTAGAAAATTAGCCATTATTTGTCGTTAAAAGTAAATGCCAAAAATTTCTATTGTGGGATATCCATAAGTGATAGACATATACCATCCCGGAGTTTTCTGTAGACCTTTTCAATGTGTACAATACTTAGTACATTATTTTGCTTAATCTCGTAGGGTTCAGCCTGCGTTTGCAATGTATGCGGAAAAAATGTAATTATTTACGACATCACATTAGAAACCTCAAAAATAACAGTATTTCTCCACTATTTAATGGATATTATTATGCATATAAACCTTCCTCTTCAATCACTCTATCTATTAATAAAAACCGCATCAAAATCCGTTACGTAGTTTTAAAGATTTAAGCATACATAGGGATATAGGGACAGAGAAAGCGACTTTGTTTTATACTATGTAGTGATATTAATTATTAATATATATTTGTTTGTAGTGCGTAGTTTGAATGTTGGTATTGCCACTTAAAATTATTTAAAAACTTATTCAAATTGCACTGTTTTAACTAAAGATTATTGTCATCACAGCGTCAATACTATTTCACAAGAAGTGACGAAAGAGAACTTTAGATAACAGTGGAATTTTCCTGATACGTAGATATTTGTTTTCAATATGTAGTCTATTTTCCTATATGGTGCGAAAACGTGGTCGTATGGTAGGAGATCGTCGAAAGGTTGATGCGCTGGAGATATAGTGATGGCTCCTAAAAATACTATGGCACAGCAATTCCATCCTCAAAGAACGTCTAATACACAAAAAGATTTTTGTCGCTTGTACAGATACGGATATTTAAGTTCGGTCGGCTTAAGTTTTCAAGGAATGCAAATTTTGAGAAAGAGTTCAAAGGAGTTGTTCCGATGAATACCTGCAGCTGAGGTTCATCATCGGACGTCAAGGCAGAATACAAAATACCGTCCGTGGTTCCAAAACTGAGCGATTTGCTGCACACCACTACTACATGAAACCAGCCGCTCACTAAAGTATTTCCGAGCCAATTCGACTTAGGGTCCGTCAGGAAAAGAGCGTACCAATTCTTAAAAGGCCAGCCAACGCACTTGCGAGCCCTCTGGCATGGAGAATGTCCATGGGCGGGTGTATGACTTAACATCAGATGAGCCTCCTTCCCATTTTCCCCCTGTTCTAAAAAAAACATCCACGTGACTGATCTTCGACGTGTTGGAGTGCTACAACTGGATCCACTCTGCAACAGTGCTGTCGAGATGCGGAGGATAGTAAAAGTGGAGATCTATAGTGTAGCAAACAGCGGTAACGAGCTAGCAACGATGTGAATGATGACCAGAAACCGACCACCACTCTTAAAAGAGTGCACGTAGAAGAGAAAATATCAAATATTGACACATAACAAGCCGGAGTGAACTGTTTATATTTTTTGTTATTTTCTCTCGTGTACTAGAGTAAATATGGGTTATTTTATGGATCGTCATAAATGTTGACATATTTGTAATTTTTCCTTCAACTCATGAATAATGAATCTACAACGAATAAGCGTTAAATTGAGTTTCAGTATAGTATAAACGTCACCGAAAACACGTTAGAATCACCGAACACACAATGATTTTAAAATGATGATCAACTTTTAAAAAAATATTAAAGACTATTACAATATAAAGCCTAGATGAAAGAAATAGCATTTTAGCCTCGCCAGTCGCCACTAACTTGGTCAACTCCAAGTCAAAACTCAAAACAATCAACCCTGGTGCTTACGACATCGCCGCACATGAAGCGAGCAGATAGGTAAATCAAACTTCATATATAATTACAATATTTGTTGCGTTTATACTTATATATGTATTTCGTACATAAGATCGCAATTTAAACTTGATTTTCAAGAAATATGTTGTTGTTAAAGTTGACATTTGTTTAAACGAAGCTTGTTTAAAAACACATTACAAAAGGTTATTTACGTATAACCGTAAGTGCGTATTATTTTTTGCAAGAAACATTTTTATTCGATAGGTTGTTTAGGGAGCGTTCAAGTATATCGTCACGCAATTTTTGGAGGTTATTGATACGCCCCCCCTGTAACGCGCCGTAACGTTTTTCTGTACCCACGTATAGTAAAACGTTTCGTGACCACCTAGTGACTCATTATACCTAAAAGTAACCATTATGCGAGGTAAACTCGACAGTCGAAAATCATATTAACAATAACGCTTAATTCAATCCCCGCCCCGCATCGTAACGTTGTACAAAAAGACCCCTCCCCCCAAAATTCGTTACGTAATACTTGAACGCTCCCTTACTAAGTACTACTTAATTTTGTTTACACGATAAAACCGAGTAACGCACCACTAAAGTATCGTGTGTCCACATCCAAAGAATACGCAGCATCCACTGATTTTCTAACAAGCTATAAATAATTAATTAATCGTGTGACTGTTAGCCGTATAATGAGGGCGGCGTGCGAACAAAAAGCTTGCTACGAGCGCTGAATCAAGTCTACTTTTTTTTAACCCTGCGGTAGGTATGTGATTCTAGTTACCATACTTCAACATCCGCACTTTTTGCCAAGTTAGTAGGAAAACTAACGGTTTTCTTTACGCTTTTGTGGATAGTGTTGCCATTTTTGGGGTAAGTTTTTGTTGTTGCCCTATGCGGCGCTTTCTGGAATCGTTGCGTGCTAGATAGTTTTATTACGTAAAGTGTATTGGTATTTAGCGTACAGGTTCTGGATTCTATTCGGAGAAGATTTATTTGATTACGTGACTGCTTTCTATTAAATGATCATGTGGTGTGTCTTATTAGAATGGCGTAAGAATACAGAATGTATGTTATTCTTAAGTACACTTAAAAAAAACAATCCAGGATTTTGTATGACCTACAAAATCTTAATAAAAATTCACTACTACCGACTTAGGTACCAGACTTTTGGAGAAATTAGTATCTGCGTAGAAAATATATCTATAATCTAATTTATAAAATTCTCGTGTCACAATGTTCGTTCCCATACTCCTCCGAAACGGCTCGACCGATTCTTATGAAATTTTTTATGCATATTCAGTAAGTCTGAGAATCGGCTACTATCTATCTTTCAAACTCCTAAGTGATAAGGGGTGTCCACCCCAAATACTTATTTTTTTATTAATACAAAAATACATACAACCCCTAATTTTCACCCCTCTACGATCAACCCCAATTTTTTATTACAGTAGATAGTTGTTTTTATTGAACTAAAAAAATGTTTCCTAGAAATAATTAAACTAAACAACGTTTGCCGGGTCAGCTAGTTTAATAATAAAATAGTATTTGTAATTACAAATACGTGAGTAGAACCTTAATAATAGGCCGGCAACACTTGTTTGTTATGTATGAATCTAAAGACCCTGCCGGCCCTTTGTCTCCGTTTCCTCTCTTAAATAAAAGTATAACTGTTAGGTAAAACTCGAAAAGGGACGATAAAAGGAAACAAAAGAACATTATACACGATTTGCTCTTTTTAAGGCGCTTGTAATTACGTTATTCAGGACAAAAAATATATCGTTCCTGGCTTCGATCTTGTTGAAAATTTTATCGATGTCTGAAATGGCTAAACATGGCGTTTTGGCATAGAAATGACAGTAATTTATTTAAATTTCTCTAAAACTATTCCAGAAAAAAAAGAAAATTAAAACTTTTGTTTGGCTTCATTGGCCAATTCATTAGGTATGTTGGTGACCAGACTTTTGTTCCTACCTTAAAAAACTATATGTTGTATAGTTGTAAATCGATTTGACTATGTTTTGTATGACATATACAAATATGTAATCTACACGGAGCGTATATTCATAAATATAAACGTGAAAAATAAAACAAATATAAACAATAGTAAAAATATTTATTCATGTCATTGCCATGTCAAGATAAAAAAATTCTAGATATTTCTAGATTTTTTTTCAACAGTAAAGAGTTTCTATTGAATTCGATACCGAAAACTTTACTAAAACCAGAATCCACAGACTGTATATGCAACAAAAATTTCATCTACATAGGTTATGTATAAAAACATAAATCATTGTTCACGCTCATCACGCGCACCTTCCATCATTATTTTTTATCATGTAATTATTTTTTAATAATCATAAATCGGAAATCTCTTGATTACTTTTTATTAATAAGATCTATTGACAGGTTAAATTGTCCCTTCTCCAAATCGCAGACAACTTGGTAACTCCACTTGTCCGTACTGTTTAGTACTTGTGGGTGTTTCTGAAAAAAAAAACCAAAGCCCCAATGAAGTATTTAGGGATAAATGCTTCATCAATATATGCGCTTTATCAGGACAAGGTAATATAAGGTATAAATGAGTGAATGTGACAAGATTGTTAGAAACTGCAATATATAGACCAAATAGTAATCAATAAAAGGACTATTCAACACAAACAGTGTTTTAATTCAAACCAGTAGTTCCTGGGTTATAAATGGGAATTTACCAAACTCGTCTCTAGTTTACCGCGCGTAATTAACTCATTAAATACTTTTAATGTTTTAAATACTTAAAATGGTACACAATATTTCAAAAAGTATTGAATTTTTTAAATTTTTAAAGTGAAACGTCTTTAGGCGCATGAGGGTAAATTTTTTACGGATGAAACGCAATAATAATAATATTAGCGTCACGAAAATGTGCAGCCTTTTTGTCGAAGAAAAGAGAGAGCAATAAGGGGGAATTACCTTATAGAAATTCTATTTTTAAAACTAAAATTTCGTAAACAGAATTTAAGAAATATTAGTACTTTATATTTTATGCAAAATAATTTATTGAAATCTCAAATGACAAATTGTAAATTAAAATGCCACGTGTTTTTAGTATCGAAGAAATAAATTTAAAAAATGAAATTTATTATTGGTATTAATTTTCGACACTTAATATTTTAATGACAATTTAATTTAACAAATTCATTAAATTCCTAACATATCTTCATTTTTCCCTCCACCAGTCTCGGAAATCTAAAGTTTTAGATTTGTATAAATATGAACAAGAGTTAAAAATTAGTTTGCCAACTTTGTCACTTCTGACATGTGTAACTATGTACGCACGCACTTTTTTCGATTTAAAAATATTTCATTATAAAAAGTTTTAAATATTAAAAAAAGTATTGATTATTTAATACTTGTTTAACTTGTAAATTATTTTAGTATTTTTTTTAATTCCACGTAAGTTACATTATTATGAAATATTTAAGACTATTTCAATTATGTATTTAAAACATTACATTGAAAGTATTTCAAAACAATTCATTATATAAATTATTAAATACTTGATATAGTATCAGATATTTAAAATGTATTAATTGCGTTATTAGTCACAAACTTTCTTATTAAAAAAAAAATATCTACCAATATCTTCACGGCCTGCCTCGTGTGCATGTCCCATTCCACGAGTTGGCCCAGCATTGGCACATCAGTTGGGCCGGCGCTCATTTGCTTGCCGCCAACTATCCACATAGCCCATATCGCAAAACCGTTTATATTGTGGCTTCCATCAGATGCATCTCTAAAAATATTTAATTATAAGAACAATATTGTGACAGTCTATATTTCATTTTTTTTATTGATAATGCAATAACTGTGATGTCATTTAAAAAAAAAATCGACTCGAAAAATCTAAATTATAGAATTTCCCCAAATATCTAAAAACGACTAAGTTTTGATGAAATTTGAACTATTTGAAATATTTCTGTTTCATGATCAAATGTCAATTTAATAGGCAAGTAGGTGATCAGCCTCCTGTGTCTGACACACGCTGTCGACTTTTTGGGTCAAAGCAAGCCGTTTTCCTCACGATGTTATCCTTCACCGTTCGAGCGAATGTTAAATGTGTACATAGAAAGTAAGTCCAATGGTAATGGCAATTAAATTAAAGGACCATTTTCCATGGATCCATTTTCATAATTACAAGAAATGTGTAGAGAACACACACACACACTTATTAAATGAACACACATGCTGTAAAATAGTAAAAAGTTTCTCAATCTATACGTGATTTATATGATAGAAATTGTTTTTCAAAATTTAATTTTTAAATTCTTTTTTAAGATCAATTTACTTCTGCTTGCGAATATTCTTTTATTTATGAATTATATATTTTTACACTTACACAATATCAAAGACGCCATCTCCAGCCATGGTAGTATTAAGGTCTTTGAAGTTGATCTCTGCCAGCTTCCGTGGACTTCCTCGGCACTTGCAAGGGTACTCCCATAGTGGCTGTTCTTCGATCTCGGCATCGCTTATTAATCGAGAATTCTGAACAAAAAAATGTTTCTGAATACTTGCTTGATATAAGCAAAATGTTCCGGATAGCTTGCATCTTTTAGCTGTCTTGAAGCGTCACGCGAAATCAAATTAATTTTTGATAAAACGCTCTTTTGATAGATATTAATAAAAAATTAAGTCATTGTAAACGAGATGTCATGTACTAAATATGTATTTCCATAGTTATAACATTACTGTATAGTCTTTATACACATAAAATTCTCGTGTCACAATGTTCGTTCCCATACTCCTCCGAAACTTTCTTTTGTAAAACGTTACGATGCGGGGCGGGGATTGAATTACGCGTTATTGTTAATATTATTTTCGATTTACACCACATAACAGTAACTAAAGAGTCACTAGGTGGTGACGAAACGTTTTACTATACTCGAGTACAGTATTGTACTTGGGTACTGAAAAACGTTACGGCGAGTTACATGGGGGGGGTTAATAATCTCAAAAAATTGCGTGACGTAATAACTTGAACGCTCCCTAAGTGACAACTGGTTAAGCGATAAAACTCTATTAATGAGATTATGTACCGCCTACTGGGTCCCCGCTCTGCTAAAACCACTATAAGTGAGAACCATTAAGGCTGTAAAAGTGACAGTCATTTTTCATGCGTAAAACCCCTAAAGGTGAAATTGATAGTTGAGATTGAGATTAGCTTTTGCTATTTAAGACTCATTCTCAAATTTCGAGGGAGTGTTATTTAATTCAAACCAAATGTGTGTCTGTTATTGTTTTCTATAGTTTTTTAGACCTCTATATGTGAGTCAAACCCTTCTGTAACTTTGTAACCTAGAAACGGGTAAGTGTGAGTAAATGAACCTCAGAGTATACGTTTAGAGTATTTTTTATATTAGTTTTTAAAGTATACCTTTTTTTAATGTAAATAAATGATGTTTATTAAAAACTTACCTCAACAAGTCCATCAAATATTGTCATGTCAATGCCCTCGCACACATTTAAAGGAACCCGAATTTTATGTAAATCATTAAATTCCACCGGCATCGCCCAAAATTCACAACCGTCAGGCAAACACACAGACTCCAACTTATATTTATGCAATAAATATGCAACTTTTAAATTTTCCCACGGCAATATCGCCGAACTGAAATTCGGGTCACAGATAACATTCGTCACTTCACTGAGAACATCCTTTGTAATCTCTGGTATTATTCTCACGTTGTCTATGGCGTTTTCTTGTATGTAATCATTTAGTATACCGATATGTAGCTGCATAGGTTCCAAAATGTAGACGAATTTTGAAATTTTCGCAGCGGCAACACCGAGGAGGCTGCTACCATTGAGGTCTAACACTATGGAATCTTTTGACAGTTCCTTTTTAATCTGTCCAAGGAGTTTTTTACTTCGTCTTCCGTCATTTAAGTATGAAACGTGTGTTCTCGATAGAGCCATATGTACACCACATTCGCATATTGGCCTTTTATAGTTTTTTGGTTGGGTTTGGTTGTTTTCTGCGAAAAATCTTGTTTTAATATTACATCGATATAAAAATATCGCGATGGGTAGAAGATGGGTCCTATTTTAAGGTATTTATCAATAAAATAAATGAAAATTGTTTTCCTTGCAAAGTAAAATAAAATAATAAATACTTTTTTATACTTAATACCGCCAAAGGTAAAATCCATTTTCAAAACTGATATTATTTTACCTTCTTGAAATCAAAATTGTGGATATATCTTGTCGATTCCAAACCATTATTTAAAAACGTTATTTCATTTAATAACATTAAAATAAATATGTTTAAAATGTTTGACAGATACGAACATTTTGTATTGTATTTTTTTTTCGTCTATATTATGTTTGTATAGTTATTTTATACATTGGATTCTGAAGGCTACTCCGGATAGAGACAATGCAACACATCGGTCCAGCCGTTCTCGAATTTGTAATAATTAAACATTTTTATGTTATTATTTTGTTTTGGTTACCTCATTGATTGATAAAGCTTTTACGGATTTAATTGATACTTTCGTATATGTCGAGTTTCGAAACCTTTCAGGTTTTGAGATGGGTTTTAAAAAAAAAAGTAGATAATTCTACAATAAAACACATACGTAAATAAAACCACAGTGAGTACTCATCCTGACATGAGACCAGGGTGACTTCCTGGTCTTTTGTAACTGCCATGGTTTGTGGAAGATAGTAGACCGCTTGCATCCAGTGGTCTCTCCAGGGTATGGAGTCCTGGGGCCTCTCTGACGACAGGTCAGCATCTGGGTGACCCCACCAAGGTGCACAACTAATTACTATTTTGCCTGAAATTAAAAGTAAACACTTTAATAAACCCTATGGGGTATATATATAAAAGTTATATTTAAATCACTTAATTAATCTTGGAATCCTTTAAGACACAATCTTTTAGAAGAAAAATCATAAAAACTATTTTTTTTTTCATTGACAGAAACATTTCTTTGTTTGTATAGATACCGGCAAACATCTTGAACAAATGTCCTTGCCTGCGCAGAAGCGATTTTAAGGTATTACTGGGAGGGGGGGAGGGCGGTGGTGCGCGGCGGCGACGGTGGTGAGTGACGTGTCGATCGCGTGATTGGTAATTCAGTTTGTACGATGCGCAAACACTCCCTGGTTTATAGCTCAAGAAGTTTGCCGGTATCTGTAATTATGCTATTAAATTATGTATCTACACACTTTTCGTGTTATATATTTGTGTGTTGCATACTATATATTAAATAAAATAAAATTTTTTACCCTCCATGTCCATATTAAGTTCCCACCACATAAACACCATTTGCGCATTCCCAGTTATCATTGAATTAAACTGTTGTTTCACAGTTCGCTTCTTATCAATTGCTGAACGACCGGACCAATCATAATAAAATACGGGTATCTGATCTGATATCTCCTTGAAAGCCTGACGGGGAAGCTGCGATAGCTGAATATCATGAACTGCTGCTGAACCGCCACAATCTTTCATCTGCAATTCAAAATTAAGCATTCTATGTAGTAAAGGGTTTTTCCAGGCCAAACATTTTAAATATCTAAATGTGACTGTTCATAAATTTCAGCATCTTCTTTTCTTAAAATAAAGTTCACAAAAAAGAGTGTGACTTTACATTAATTACAACCTAGCCTATACAATAATTATGGCCAATAAGTAATATTATGTTGACTTAATGTTCTACAATACTAGTGAATAGCTTAGCTTAAACTAAGGTCATGATCATCCCTCCCACCGCGGAACTATGTAGTTCCGCGGGGTCCAGCCTTGTCGTGGCGGGAGGGCTCAGTACCGGCGGCACGGGGCGTACGCCTGAATGTGCTGCTGGAAAGCAAATGGGACCACCACGACGTTATTAGCCGCTCCCGACAGGTTCTCATTAGAAGAACCACGCGAGATGCGGCCGGGTAGAGGGCGCTTTAGCTGTCCGGGCGTTTTTCGGCGCTTTGTGTTTTGTCTTGTTCGTGTCTCAATGTGTTCCCTGCTCCTCAACAGGCTGGTTTGTGGAGCGTTGTGTGCGTGCTCGTTATTTGTATTTCCCGCTTCCCTTTATCCGGCAACGGTGTGTACTTGTATCGGTGTTATTTGTATCTGTGTTTCCTCCTCCCTTGAATGGGCTGGCGGAGAGTGGTGTTTTACGTCCGTCTGTATAATGTTCTTGTGCTGCTTCGTTGCATGCGAAGCCAAGGTGGAGGACAAACGATTACTCATACTGTGCGTCCTATGCGTGGCTGACCCTTCCACGGCCTACATTGGTCTGCCGTACCCGCGCTTTTATTATTACTACAACGTGTATCTCTATGTATACTTTGTCCGTATACAGGTCACCTGAATCCCAAGTTTTGGTTCCCGGCGATGGGATGCATGACCGGGGGGTTTAAACCCGGTCACTAGGGCACCAAAGAGGGGAGCTACCCCTCCTTAAAATTAAAAGCACCTCAAAGCATGGAAAGTAACGGAAAAGTAAAGACTACCCCAGGAGGGTCAAATCCCTCCCATGACCAAGTGGTCATGGCATCCGGTCCGCATCGTATTCTGGGGGCAGACCACGACCATGCGATAGATCCCAAAAACTCACGACCTGGCAATAATACGGAAATAATGAACAAGCTTACGGATCGTAGCGGGCGGTTGGATGAGTGCTCAGGCGCTTTTGCAACACCTTCTACACAAGGAGAGATCGCAATAAGGGAAAGCAATGAGATCGTCCAGCGCACTTCATGTCCATCACCGGTGCGAAGTGCAACCTGGACCTTTCGCGATGGCTGACAATATGAGCTCAGACTCAACAAGCTCCATGTTAAGCATAAGCTCGACACACAATCAACAGAGTCCTCGAGGACTAGGTGAGGCTCCTTGCACCCCAGGGGAGAAGTCGCGCTTCTGGCGACCCCGAAAGAGAACGAGACAGGATGACGAGGAGAGTAGCTGCAGCGACACCCCTATTCTTTCGCACGAACGCACGAAAGCGGGATACCAAAGAGCCCGGAGAGTAGAGAGAGAAAGTGAAGCCGAGGCGGAACTCGCGGCTCTTAACGAGAAACCCACTGAGACAGGTACGGTTGGAAACGCCAGAAGACGCATCGAAGAAAACCTGGCTGCCGTAGAAAAAGTGGCCAGGTGTTCTATGAACCTAAAAGGTACCTTTGTAGCCGCTCTTAAAAAGGCAGTTGTAGCAATCAGAACGGATGCTGATAATCTGGCCGTGCAAACGCTGTCGGATGAAACTCAAGCTCTGCAGCTAGAAAATGAACGCCTCCGTGCACAACTTAATTTACTACAAGGCGAGATGCGCGAGCTGAGGTCGATCTTGCAAGCTCCGAAGGACCACCCAGCTGTCAATGTAGACGAACTGGAGGCTCGGGATCCTCCGACAGGTAGGTGAGCATATCAATGCTCAATTTAAGGATCACGGGTCAAGGCCCAACTTGGAGACGCCAGCCCTTCCCCTTCCGACTGAGAGTAAAAAGAGCAAAAAAGGTAAGGCGAAACCACCTTCCAAATCACCGAAGTCAGCTGCAGCTTCGAAAACAAAACGGGGAAAGGCAACCGTGCAGACGCTTGCCGTTGGAAAGAATGAGCAAAACCGTTTGGCAAACGCGCCGAGAATGGAAATGTTTGAAAGAAATACACCTGTCTCCTCTCCCGCTAGTGCCATTGTATTGCCACACTCCTGGCCCTCGCTGACCACCACCAATGAAGAAAATTGGACGATGGTTACTAAAAAAAGGCAAAAGGCGGCAACGGCGACGCAAAAAAATGTGAGAGCTCCAAAGTCGGCAACATCGAAGGCTGAAAAGCCCCCACCCAGGACACTGCCCAAGCTAAAGGCACCTCGTACCGCTGCAATTGTGCTCACTTTGTCTAAAGACGCTGAAGCTAAGGGTGTTACCTACGCCGCTGCCCTAAAAGAAGCACGGGCTAAAATAGATCTGAAGGAGGCTGGAATTGAGGGCGTTAAGTTTCGCCGAGCGGCAACAGGAGCCACGATAATTCAGATCCCCGGAGCCGGCAGTGGGGAAAAAGCCGATACCTTAGCCAACCGACTCAAAACAGTACTGAGTGACAGCGGAATCAAGATTACACGGCCCGTCCGATGCGCCGATGTCCGCATCTCTGGCCTGGACGACTCTATTACAGCGGATGAATTGCGCGAGGCGATTGCGGCGAAGGGAGAGTGCCCGGCTGATCAAATAAGGATCAGCCGAATACGACAAGATAGATCGGGTCTTGGCGCAGCGTGGGCTAACTGCCCCGTAACGGCCGCCAAAAAACTCTTAGCGGGGCGTTTCTTTGTCGGATGGGTTGCGGCAAATATTAGTGTTGCAAAGCCAAGAGAGCTACGGTGTTTTCGCTGCTTACAAATCGGGCACGTAGCTAGCCGCTGCATGTCCGATACTGATCGTAGCCAACTGTGTTTTCGCTGCGGTCAAGCCGGTCACAGGGCAGCCTCCTGCAGTGAAAAACCCAAGTGCCTACTCTGCGACGAGCCCGGTAGGAAAGCGGATCACAGGCTAGGTGGCAACAGCTGCACAGCTCCCAGTGTGAGGGTACCCAGGCGCCGCTCGTCACCAAAAAAAAAGACGCCCGCAAAGTCTCCGCGCAACAATGCGCGTATGGAGGTTATAGAAACCGCAGCAAAATAACATGGCCCTACGGTTTCTTCAGAGCAACCTAAACCACTGCGCTGCTGCACAAGACCTACTGTACCAGAGTCTGGCGCAGTGGAATATAAACATTGGTATAATTTCCGAGCCCTACACAATACCCGAAAAAACGAACTGGGTTGGCGACCTCGACGGTCTGGCCGCAATTATCGTTACACCGGCAGATGGCTCGCCCTTCATTGGCCCAGTTCGAAAAGGCCACGGCTATGTGGCAGCAAAGTTGGGTAGCAATATGTGTATCGCAAGTACCTACTTCTCCCCCAATCGCTCGCTGGCTGAATTTGAGGCCTTCCTGAACGAACTGGGAAGCCTGGTGCAATGGAGCCATCCGAGACATTTAATCATCGCTGGGGATCTGAATGCAAAGTCTGTGGCCTGGGGTTCACAGGTGTCCAGCCCACGAGGAATTCCGTAGATCCAGAGGAAGAGGCAGAGTGGTTTCGTGGCGCAATGACTTGCATCGCGGATGCTGCAATGCAAAGAAGACGCCCTGGAGCTCACCGGACCAGTGTATTCTGGTGGTCGGCAGAACTCGCCCAGTTGCGGATTGCTTGTGTAGCAGCTCGTCGAGGCTACACCAGGACTCGCAGAAGGCGACCAATTCGCATAGAAGAGGAAAAACAAGCATATAGCGTATACCGAGATGCAAAACTGGCGCTGCGAATAGGTATCGCCGAAGCAAAAAAGAAAGCATGGCAAGAACTGCTTGACACCCTGGAGCGGGATCCCTGGGGACGCCCGTATCAGATTGTCACAAACAAGCTGCGCTCGTGGGCCCCGCCACTCACGAAAAACATGGAGCCGGAACTGCTCAGCACAGTGGTTGCGGAACTTTTTCCTGAACGCGACGCCCTGAGCTCCCCACATGAGACGACCACGGAACACAGTGTCACAGTGTCTGAAGTATCTCCTTCGGAGCTGAAGACAGCAATAACACGCATGACCACTAAAAAAACTGCACCTGGTCCCGATGGCATGCACGGACGAGTGTTAGCTCTGGCCCTCGACGCTGGTCTTGACATGCGCTTTCGAGGCCTACTCACGAAATGTCTTAGAAATGGCCTCTTTCCGTCGACATGGAAGACTGGGTTGCTAGTTCTTCTAAAAAAAGGTGGAAAACCTACAGAGTCACCATCAGCGTATCGACCTATAGTTTTCCTAGATGAAGCCGGTAAGCTCTTCGAGCGTATTATTGCCGGTCGGATTTACAATCATTTGGAAACTATAGGACCAAACATACATAAGGCTCAATTCGGCTTCCGGAAACATAGGTCAACGATCGACGCAATTGCGCGCCTGCGAAGCGTCTGCGAGGAGCAGGTGTCACGGGGCAGAGTGGTTTTCGCGGTATCGTTAGACATCGCGAACGCTTTCAATTCCTTGCCATGGGACTGTATCGCGGACGGCTTACGCCACCACGGCTTACCGGCCTATATAAGAAAATGTGTAGCATCGTACCTCAACGGCCGCCGTGTTATCTTCCCGAAACAAAATGGCATAGGGAGTCACCTCATCAAGTGCGGCGTCCCACAAGGCTCGGTTCTTGGCCCCCTTCTTTGGAACATAGGTTACGATAGGGTGCTGCGAGCGAAACTAGTCCCTGGAGTGTCAACTATATGCTATGCAGACGACACCCTCGTGGTCGCTATTGGAGAAGATTTTAAGGAAGCGCGCCTCCGAGCGACAGCTGGAGTAGCTCGGGTGGTTTCTGAAATCAAGAAGCTCGGCCTTGTTGTCGCCCTTCAGAAATCAGAAGCTATATGCTTCTACGGCCACAGAAAAGCTCCACCTCAAGACGTAGACATCATCGTCAGCGGAGTAGCTATCCGGGTCGGTACTACGCTCAAATACCTTGGGCTGATTCTTGACCCACGGTGGACTTTCAGACCACACTTCGTGGCACTTGCCCCTAAGCTCACCGCCACCGCAAACATGCTCTCGCGCATAATGCCAAACCTCGGCGGGCCGAGTGGGGGGTGTCGCCTCTTATACGCAAATGCGATCCGGGCAAAAGCACTGTACGGGTGTCCCATATGGGCCGACAAACTGACCGGGTACAATCGCACAATACTCAGGCAGTCGCAGCGAGTGGTCGCTGCCAGGGTTGCGAGGGCGTACCGCACTGTGTCTTATGACGCAGTGTGTGTTATAGCCGGTACCGCGCCATGGCATCTCGATGCGGCTGCTTTTAGCGAAGTATATTGGAGGAGGGCCGAAGCTCGGGAAAAAGGGGATAACCCCACACTGGAACAATTAAACGCGTGGCGAGCCTTAGAAGACCAGGAATTGTTAGTAGAGTGGGAAAGAGAGCTGGCGGATGCGAGTGCCGGTAAATATACTACCGAAGCCCTCAGACCTTTGCTTCAACTTTGGGTAAAGAGGCGCTGGGGTCACCTCAGCTATCGACTTGTGCAGATGCTGTCCGGACACGGATGTTTTGGTAGCTATCTGCACAAAGTAGTAGGGTGTGAGGAGTCACCAACCTGTCACCACTGTGTCGGAGACAGCCGGGACGACGCCCTGCATACACTTAGGGACTGCCCAGCATGGGAAGCGGAAAGGAGACCTTTGTTAGATGCCCTCCAGGGCGAGGACGCAATACTGCCAAACGTAGTGAAAGCCATATTGAGCGCAGGAAATGACGGCTCGTGGAAAATCTTCTATAATTTCTGCGAGTCGGTCATGAAAGTCAAAGAAGAAGCGGGAAGAACCAGGGAGCTTTGTCCCGGAACCCGTCCGCGGCGGCGAAAGAAACCGCAGGCCCGTCAAATCCTCGCCACCTAAAGAGTGCCCAAGCGGGGAAGCAGGGGTCCATGCGTTCAAAAGAAGGGATGGTGATCCATCCCTGCAAGCACTGGACCCGATCTCCCCTAGCTATTCCTAAAAGCGTATGGCCCGATCTGTGAAGGATACTTGCTGTGTCAAGTATCTTCACAAATCAACAATGGGCGGGGAGAGGCGGACACAACCGCCGCATCGCATGTCGGGAAGCGGATAAGGCTCTGCTGTTACCGCATCCCGCCTAAGGCGATTGTTGGTGGCGCCTTGGGGTTTTAGTGGGTATGCACATTCGCGAGTCCCACATAACCTTCCCGCACTAAGCAGTCGCACCGCGGTGGGGTATGCGCAATGCATTTCCCCAAGTAAAAAAAAAAAAAAAAAAAAAAAAAGTCATGATCATTAAGTCTTAGTGTTCCATAATGTTTTGACAATATGTTTGTGTACCGTACTTGCACTTATATTCACTACACTAGCTTTATTAACTCAAAACATTTAGTTCTCTTTAGGCGTCTTGTTCCTGTTGAATCCAGAAGTTGGATTGCCTCAGCATTCACATGGTTAAGTAGCCTGTTTAAGTGAGCTAAGAAAAACCGTTTCACCGTAATCAGAACAGTATCCACATTAAGATCCATGGATACTTTCATTTTTAATGCACCATGGTACATTGACAATGTTCCGAAGCACTTTGTTCTGGAACCATTGTATTATTTCTCAATTGCTCTTTGCTGTCCACACAGGTATTATTACTTGTTTATGAAGCAGCTATATGTTATGTATTGACAGGGGTGATGGCCTTCCTATTAACAAGTCTATTTATTTGTACTTATACGTCTAATTCATCTCTTTTCTTTTTCACATGTTCTTTGTAATGCAATTTGGCATCTATGGTCATGCCCAAGTATTTAGCTGTATTAGGATATGAAATTTTTGTGCCGGATTAGTAAAATCAACATGAACAGATTTCGAATGGTTCAGCTTTAGTGAGCGTTCAAGTATTACGTAACGAATTTGGAGGGGGGTCATTTTGTAAAACGTTACGATGCGGGACAGGGTTTGATTTGCGCGTTATTGTTAATATTATTTTCGACTTTCCAGTCGAAACCACCACATGATGGTTATGTATAAAGAGTCACTTTGGTGGTCACGAAACATTTTACTATTGGGTACAGAAAAACGTTACGGCGCGTGACATGGGGAGGGGGGGGGGTGTTAATAATGTCCAAAGATTGCGGGACGTAATACTTGAATGCTCCCTTATTCAGACAATGCAAGGTCTGTCTCGTTACAAGAAAGCATTAATATAATATTATGTGTCAACAAGTTTAACTTTAATAGCTAGAACGGAAGCTTACCTTACTTGGAGCTCTCAGCATAATCTCTAAATCGTCATCTGCCAAATCATTCAGTTTATTCCACTTCTGAAGTGTTGGGCACTCAACCACTTGAGCATAAATCACGGCAGAGTCTGGTACCACAATACAATCCTCCTCCAATAGATTTTTATGTGCATGGTCAAATGTAGATAGAGCTCCTGTAAAATTTAAATGAATCAACAATAGTAAACTAAAAATATGTTTACAATCATTCATAACACATTATCCATATCACCTATATTCACGCCATATTCACACTTCAAATATTATAAAAAGAAAAATCTGTATTGGAGAAACACTACAATTACAAACCAATTTTTCAAAATTCTTTCACTTATATAAAGTAACATCATATTTCAAAAATATCAGCAAGTAGAAAATAATAAAATGCTACAAAGAATCGGGAAAAATTATTTTCTTTAGGATAGAAATACATACCTTCGCCAATTAATTCAGTATCAAAAACTTCAGTGACCAATATATTAGCCTTTTGATTCATATCTCCGTCTTCACCTACTGTTAGGTCAGTAGATCTTTTAGGTATTACTTTAATTTTATGTGAAACTCCATTCCTTTCTAATATCTTAAGGCAACACTCTGCCATTGGTTTAAATGCTTCACAGGCTGTGATAGTATCTGCACCACATTTTGCTGCCATTATAGAGAGGAGCCCGGTACCAGTTCCTGTAATTGAGATTATTTTCTTATTATGCAGTTGAGTTTAGTTGAGGATGAAACAGACTACGTACATAGAATAAATTATACAAATTAACCTATATCTAACACATTCGCCTTTTTTCCATCATTGTGCATCTTCTCTATAGCAAGTTGTAATGCTCTATAATACTTTTTATTTCTTTCAGTATCGTGAAGCATATCTGCAAAAGCCGACCTCGCTATTTCTTGGTGATAATCGTAATCATCGTGTTGAACATCCCATTCTGTACCACCAGTGAGGGGATTGCGCTTCTGAGTAAACACTTGCATTTTAATGCTTTGAAAACTGTAAAACCTAGGGGCAAATTTGTATAAATTAGTTTATGGTGAAATTTTCTGACGTTATATTTGAATTCTAGAAAAACGCCGGTCCTACCTTTTAAAGAAGGATGAAACTACTAAACTACAAACTTTTTTACAAATAACTGTTTGCATCTACAAGAACAAATACATCGTGTCTGTTTATACAAGTTATTATAATGATAACAAATAGTTTAAAAATGCATTAAGATAACCAAAACCCAAATGCTCAATCAAAATTGATCGTAGATATCTCATATGACCATTAGGCATTAACTGTTAAGATTAAAAATAACATGTTTTGATTAGCCAACAGTCAAATGTCAATCATAGAGTAAATGTCAATATCAACTCAAACTCATAATGTACTTATAAGCATAGATTATGACTTATAAGATTTTAGGGCGGTTTTATTTATATGAATAACATATTCTGATCTTTCCAACTACTATGACTGATGAGAGAGAATTTTTATTGTAAGATTAATATGTTTTTTTCATATATATACGAGTTTACAAATCTATTAATCATCTATAAAAAACAGCGATTATGCCAGGCGGTATAATCGCAAAAAATTTAATCCATGGATTACCGACGAATTTTGGTAGAGTAGGATAGTATCTCCTATTTTACAACTGTAACATTCTTCAAGTATACTTGATTTAGATTTTTCGCCAACACAGATTTTAAACGAACTATGTATCAGTTACAGACGATTGTGTTTAAGATACTTTAAACTAGTCTATGAGATGTAATTGTCAAAAAAATGATCAATGCGGTAATAGTTGTCAGTTGAATCGTCTTTCATTACGACGTTTAATATCATGGCGGCCGCCGTAGGCAGAATTTGTGGGGCACGACTTTTGAAAAATTATGGCATAGTTACACCCCAGGTACTAAAACAATAGCTGTAGTTGTTCTATTTGGTGCTAAAATTGCGACAAATACCGTTTTATGGGATCCGGGTGTGTCAAAAGTGAAACCAAAAATTATGCAGAACGATCTCGGGTGCCCGTGTATTTAACGTTTTTTGGGGATTACTCTTCACCGCAGTATCTCTTGGTGTATCGTGATCGCATAGTTAGTTTGTCTGAAGATCGTTTCAAAATGCCCTTTTATTAAATGGAACAGAGGTAACCTTCATAACATTATGTAATAAGTTTTCAAAACTAATGGATATCATCCCTTTCAGGTGTATCAGCTGTCCACTAGTGCTCAAGGATGGACTAAAAGTAGAAAATTGGTACGTAAACAGTTTTCCTACTCCTACATAAGTCTTATTGAATTTTCTCTTTGATAAGTAAATGAAATAAATATCATGTATCTGGAAATGATTGTCTCTAAAATACCAATTTTCCTCATTCTTATTACAAAAATGCATATAATATTCAAAAAAATATATATTTTTAGAAATTTTTATTTGATCAAAAAATAAATATTTGGTATTTAAGGTGTAGGTATCTATTAAGTTGAAATTAATAATATAAATGTAGCAAATACTAGGTTAAACATTATTTGTTAATAATATATTTCAAAATTTAATTAGTTAATATTGGATTCAAGAGCAGTTGTTATAATTCTTTTAGTGTAACATACTTCACAGGATCAATATTTCAGCCATTTATCATTTACCCTTTTGTTTTAAAATTCTATATTTCCTTAAACCCATTTTCAATTGGTTTATATGTATTTTTATTACAGTGGTTATCCACATTAGGTGTAGTTGGCGGAGGCGTAGGAGCATTACTTTTTGCTCTAGAGCAATCTGTTCAGGCAACAGGTTCCGAGGCCCACCCATACCATCAGCCATGGGCTCATGATGGATGGTTTAAGTCTCTTGACCATGCCAGGTATGAATATTGTGTTTGGTTTTACAGTTTGGTAGATCTGCTAGATAGGATCTGCTCACTATTATTAAGATTAAATTAATGATGGGTTGTTACATACTTGTACTTACATATATTTTACTTGACATATATTTTTCATAAAATTATTTTTTTTTAAATAAATAACTAGTATATAAAACTTGGTCCTCATAATCCCAATAAAAAATGTCTCTATAGGTATCTCCTTATCCTTAAGATAAAATGTAATGCATCAATGACTCCTGTCAACCAATGTCTTTGATTCACAAGGCTATGTAAAGTTACTATTGGATTATTACTTTCACAGCGTACGTCGAGGATATGAAGTGTACAAGCAGGTGTGCAAAGCATGCCATTCACTACAGTACATCTCGTACCGTAATTTGGTCAATGTGACCCACACAGAAGCAGAGGCCAAAGCGGAGGCTGCTGAAGTAAGTTGTGGAAGTGTATTAAATTATGTACTTAACAGGACTAACTTTTGTATTTACTCCTACATATTTTTTAACAGACCTTTTAATATTGTGAAGGAAGAGTTTTACAATTAATATGTTTTATTTAATAAAACTACAACAATACCATCTATGATTGAGAAATTATGGAAATATAACTATGCACTGTTGTGGTAGATATGGAATAAATCCTTTCTTTAATTTCCAGTATAAAATATAATTTGGTATAGAAATAACTTCAGCCTGCATGACTTAATAGATTGAGAATTTGCCAGGATAATACCAACTTACACAGAAAATTATTAGGGACAGAATGATAAGATATAAATAAAATTTCAGGTAATGATTAAAGACGGACCGGATGATGAAGGAAACTACTTTGAAAGGCCGGGCAAACTATCTGACTATTTCCCATCGCCATATCCCAATGAAAACGCTGCTAGGGCTGCCAACAACGGTAATTGTTTAATTATATTGCATTATTTAGGTTTTATCTTGCAAGCAGTTTCTACTAGGTCAAATTACCAAACTCTTTTTTTTTTTATTTACCCAGGTAAAATTCATTAAAAGCAATAATTAAAGATTAATTATGAAAAAAATATATTTAAAACTTCTTCAAATATAGTAATTAGTATCAACAGAAATGACAAGCATGCTTTACTAAAGTATGGAAAACATTCTGTAGTTTCTATTAAAAAAATGATTGTAATTTGTTGGCTTTTTCCTTAAAGTACATAAGTCAATATGTTTCCTCCATACTAAGTAAAGTGATCTCGCTAGATTGAAAATAATGGTTGTGATAAATGATTAGTAGATTCTGTTACAAACAATCCATTGAATCTGTCTTAATAGATATGTCTTGGATAGTTTGATGGAAAAACCACAAAAAAAATATTTTAACCTGATCAGACATTTTACTTGGTTTCCAACAAGCAAAGTTGGAGTTTGACTGAGATGTTAGCCATCATGTCAGTGATAATCAAAATGTATATATGTACTGCATTTATTTAACACTTTTTATTCTCAAATATAGTTTATAGCTTTGTCCTCTTGTTACATCTTGTCTAAGCATCACAACCTTGTTTTTGTGATGGAAGAAGAGCTCAGATGTTATTTATCTTTTAAATTTTCAGGTGCTTACCCACCGGACCTATCATTGATAGCATCAGCCCGCCATGGTGGTGAGGACTACATATTCGCTTTACTAACTGGTTACATGGAACCACCGGCTGGAATTCCACTCCGAGAGGGTCAGAGCTACAACCCCTACTTCCCAGGTGGAGCTATTTCTATGGCCCAAGTTCTGTTTGATGAGGTATGTTAAATTTAATTTATAAATATATTTCCAAGTTTGATACTCATCAAATATCTAAAATCTTTTAATTTTATTTAATTTGCCTGAAAATTTGCCTGTAAGCTAAGTAATTTTAGTTAATTAATATATTTATTATAACTTTATATAAATTTTAAAATTAAAAAAAAACATATATAACCTGGAGACTGAAAAATAAAATGTGTTGTCAAAACTGTATCTCATTTTTTTCAAGAATTAATTTTACTAAAAAGTTTTATCACAGGAGTATCGTAAACTTAATGGTTAAATCAGCTGGAATAAATTGCGTTTTGTTTTGTAGTTAAATATAATGTAATTACTAATTATACTACAATTGTCAGTAGTTAATAGGATATTTTGTTGTTAGGCCGCTGAATACACGGATGGAACTCCAGCCACAGCCTCCCAGCTGGCCAAGGACATTTCCACCTTCCTTAGATGGTGTGCCGAGCCAGAGTTAGATGACCGTCGCCTGATGACCATCAAAGCCATCGGCATGTTCTCCATGCTCACGGCCGTAGTCTACTACTACAAGAGACACAAGTGGTCCGTACTCAAATCACGCAAACTAGCCTATAAACCAGTATCTAAGAAATAAAATGTAGAGCTATATGTATCTATCCTTTTAGACAATTTTTTTCAATAGTACCATTACATTATGTTTATATTATTAAATAATTTATTTTATAATCTGGCGTTTATTTCCTTGGTTACCGAACTGTTGGTGCGTGATATGTAATTTATTGTTGAATGAAGCACAGGCATAATATTGTAGTGGTATTGTAATTGTGCTAAGTGATATTCCAGTATCAGCTGTAAACCAATGTACAGTCAATAAATGAGTTATTGAAAAATTGTTGTTTTGATTACAATATGATGTATAAGTGTATAGTTTTATAACATTCTATCTAGATATAGTGCTGAAGTAGCCCGTATTTTTTAGTTCACTTGACATGATGTAATCAAAATGAAAAAATAATTTTGCAATATTAGAAACGTATAATTACGTGGGGTAGGAGCAGAGGTCCTGGGTTTGCATTTTCGGAAAAACAATTTGGATTTCATGAGGCCTGATCACATCCTACTTAATATTGTATTGGATTTATAAAAAACTACTCAGTTAAGTTAAAAAAAATAATTTAATAGTAATCAAGTAGATGTTTATTTTAAAAACATTAAGCTTACGATCGAAATAGAATAGCGAGATTATGTTGAGTGCGTCTGTAAACGATATGTTAAATGGCTAAATGCCAATTAAAAAGGACCATTTTTATGGAGAGATATGACATAAAACTACAAAGATACAAGTTTTATATAGCGTATAAAGGAAAACCGCGAAGCTGAAGAGCATAAGTTGGATGTGATTTATTTATACGAGACTAACATTCCCGGTTCATGTTGAAGTAGTGAAACAAAATACTGCGCCCTTATATGAGATAGATGAAGTATATAAAATCGTTCGGTCACGAAGTTTTAAGACTACCTTATCATTGCACATTGAATCTCATAGAAATAGTTTGGGGTATAATGTTTTTGATAAAAATGTAAATAGACCTGCAAGTGACACAAAATAAAAGATCAAATTGGTGCAAATGATTGGCGAAAATGTTGAAAAAATATAAAGAAATTCGGAACTAAAAGTCATTTTTTAGTTCTGAATGAGGTTTTAATTTATTTGTATGAATATAATAAATTACGATTGATTTATTTTTTCATGACATATTTTCCGGGTTGGATTTAGAATTACGTCGCTTGAATTTGATGATACTGTTTATGTAGGTGTCTCGGGGGACCTTGATTAGAATCCAAGTGATTTTTGCTGCCGATGAACCCGATGTATAACAAAATTCTTCATACAAATAACTAACATGTTCATTAATACTAAAGACAAATAAAAATTTTACGATATGAGATTCCTGTAGAACTATGCGTTTTCCAATTACAGCACTAGAGCGCATTATGCGGCATAATGCTCAACGTTGAATGTTCCAACTACCAGCAACGCTTCGCACAATTGAGCACTCTCAAAACGAATGCTCTCCCGTGCTTCTCGCAATAAATACCAACACAGTGACAGAAAATTGACCAGTGTTTTTCTTTAAGTTGGCATTTATCGAAATTTTCGTTAGTAAATATTATTTATTGTTGAAAAATTTTTAAGGCTTTCGTTTCGTCGTAGATTTTAAAAATAATTAAAGTTATTTCAAACTGCTAAAAAAAATAAATATAAGTATGGATGAAGGTATAAATACCCAGTTACTTTTTTTATATTCCACATTTAAAATATGAATACAATTTTATTTAAAAATCGGATCTGTAAACAAATTTATTTTACAGGATTATACTTTTGTAAACATTGCAATGGTTTTGAAAAAGTATATAATTTTTTTAGAAATCATTTAAAAAAAATTACTCAAAACGTAAATGATGTAAACTTCTTACATGAAACTATATATTTTACTGTTAATTTAGCTTGTTAAAACCTTATATTCTTTAAAGGTTTTCTCTTATTTCAGTAAAAAAATGTTAATGAAATAATTTGATTATTAAAATAAGCGTAAAAAGTTTTCAACCAATTATTATTGTTAACCACATTATTTATACATTAATGAGGTTGCCAACTCTATTCAGAACATTTTTTTTTTTCAACACTGACTTAGCGCACTCTGCTGATGCATTTGAAAACTAATTCACGTTCCAATTAAGCTTCAGCATTATGCGGCATTGTGCGGCACTGAGTCGCATAATGCTCTGTAATTGGAAAACGCACCTAATAGTTAGGCGCATCAGCACATAGCAGTGTTCATAATATATTAAATATCTGTGGATTCATTTCATTAATAATAATGACAATAATTTTTTTGCCTAAAGGTAGATACCAGGCCTAGATACCAGGCCATAAACTCAAAAAAAATAAATAATGACATATGTCAATGTCAGCAGTTACTGCACTATAAAATCAGCTGATATATCAAATAAAAAATATAACAAAACATCAACTTAGACCTGAATTAATCAATATTTATAAATAATAGGTCGATGACATGGTTTTGTGCATACTATTAATAACTTTTATTAAAAGATAATGAATGCTATTATTGGTTTGTGTCACTTCTGTGAAGCCCATGGACCCAGGCCGCTGTTTTGTACTTTTACCACTGACGAAGAACAACACACCACAGAATCATCTAAGGGTCCAGTAGAATGCAGTGGTTGTACTTCTCTTGGTCCCGACACAGTATTAGTTACTAAAGATGATAATGGAATTATGTACTGCAGCAGGGAATCAGTGCCAAATGATGATGTAACTGCGTTTCTTCGACAAGCGGCTTTAAGAAGTATCACTTGCGAAGTAAGGAAATATCAATATTATTTATATATATTTTACAAAGTTTTTATAAAGTAAACTTGAATAAAGTTTTGTAATGCATAATGAAGACTACAGGTAATACTTTTAAGTTCTTTATGACATCAACCAGTCTTAATCGAATTTAGGAGTAATATAGACGAAGACATAACTTCGTCTTTTAAAATTATTTTTAGGTAAGCTGGGATAAATACAGTGGAATTGTATATTTTAGTGAAACCCAAGGACATGTGTTGAGCCACATGTTTCACATGAAAGATACTCGGGCGAGAGGTTTGAAAAGGTTATTTTCAATAGTTGTCCTTATGAAAGATAAAATGTTTTTACTGAATTTAACACCAGTCTTATCAGAGCATATGAAGGTAATTTTTTAATTAATCTGTAAGTCTTTAATCTGCACATAAGTATTTTGTAAAAGTGGCAGTTTAAGAGAAAAAATAAAATTCAATTAAATTGTCTAATATCAACTCAGAGAAATTTTAAAATTGAAGCACATATTTTTTTAGCTTTTACCTTTAATAATTATCTCAACTCATAAAATCTTATATATGTTTCACATATTTACTTTAACAATTAAAATACACAAAATAATTATTTTTGTTTTCTGTAACCTAATCTACAAAAGCATGTGTTATATTTATCTCCTTACAGAAAATATCAAACGAATTGCAACAGCTAGCTGAAACTGTTTACGATAATGAGCAAAGCATATGTTCACAAAGAGCCTTGAGATTAAAAACTGGAAGACATGATTTTGGGCAGTCTCGACCTTTAATGCAACTGACTAGTGAGTGGATATTACTTAAATATTCACTACAAAGAAATCAAAACTGGAGTCCCAAGTTACTTAGGAAGATTAATCTTTTCACTTTAACTTTAAGTTATTAAGAATATTTTTCTATACCTGACAAGATCAATTCAAAATTGCCATTACTATATGATTGCTATATAAATTCAGAAGAAAAATTTAACTATATGATATATAAAATAAATATAATGAAGTGATTGAAATAAATAAATTGAATTTTTTACTAAAATTTATGATTTAACTATAAAAACTTTTAGTAATATAATAACGGTGTTGTATGGTCAATGCTTTCAGATGACACTGACATATTTAAAAGACTACATACACATTTTACATGGATGTTGAAAACTGGAGCCTTAATTTATTCAGAGACTCTTTACACAAGTCGGGAATTGCTAAATAAGCTACAACCAGAAACAACTAGGAGGAGTATTTTTGAAGACACATGCCTTGTTGAAGATAGCAATGAGAAAATGTCTATAAGGAATCTAGCAAATGTATTGGCCACAGATGTGTTTATAAAAGTCTTATATTGTGTATTAACTGGCGTAAAAGTAAGTATTTATATAAAATTATAAAATAATTAAGACAAGCCAGGCATACCCTTTTATCTTGAGCTGCAAGGTTAGGTCTGATATTTTAGGGTGCTTGCCCATCCCAGGATCAAATTCTAGGTTGCCTTAGAAAATTCATAGAGTACTCTGACTTTAAACCGGAAAATATTTTTTTTAATATCCTTACAGATTGTTATCTCTCTAGAACAAAATAATTCAAAAGCTATATTAGAAGCTTTAAAATCACTTCTGCCAAAAGGAAACATACCTATTGAAATAAGTAAAAGCAACAGTCAATTAAATGTGTGTGTTTTAGAAGAATGTCAAAATATCTTTAGTTGCAAATGGAATAACCTTCCTTTCAAAAGTAAGTACATATTATGTTCGCAAAACTTAAATGCTTCTTGTTACTATAAATTTGATTTGACATAATTTTTAAGGTTTATACATTTGCAGATCCAACACTTATGAACAAAATATTGAATGCTATGAATAATGATAAATTCTGTGATGCTGTTTTGGTCCAGCATTTAAAATCGTTACAACTGGAATGGCTAGGGTAATTTATCATTTCACTTTCTAATATTGATTTGAATTTAAAAACATTACTTCTTTTCACAAACAAGATTTATGTTTCAGGATAGCAAAAACTATAAAATCATCAATTCTAGCATCAGGTCAAAATGCAGATGCTGTTAAAAATTTAAAGAAGATATTAGGGGTATCTCAACATGATGAAATCTTAGTTAACTATTGGATGGTAGCATTTTGTGAATAGACCAACTACTTCTGTGATATTAAAAATTTATAAGCAATATTCAATCATGTGTTTATATTCCAATAATGATAGTCAGAATAAAGAGAATGTTAACCCAAAAACCTAAATACTAATTTAATATTACATTAAAATCTAAATAAAGGTGAATAAAATAAAACAAAGATATAGATAGTAGTCCTTATATTAAGATTACTTGTTAGAACGACGATGAGGTCTAGCGCGTTCAAGACCCTTTGATCTAACATAGGGCTTCGTGTGCGAGCGTGGAGCACCAGGTGCTGGGCCAAAGTGACGAACAGCTTCACGAGCATTCCTGCGGCCTTGGACTAGCACTGTCTTGCGGCCAGTGGGTGCACGGAGCGCAAGTTGGTCAAAGGTTAGAATTTCTCCTGAAAGATTAGTTTGGTTATAAAATTTGTCAGAGTACCTGATTCAATAGCATAACAGTTGCCTATTATGGTGATAATGGCAAATAAACATTTTTATTTTGCTTTTTAAATAAAGATGTAATAGAATAATATACATAGTGATTTGCAAATACATTTTAACAAGGTGATACATTTTGTGATTTATAATAAAAATGTCTTTATAATTCTGAATAATAATAATTGATCACATATAACTTTTTAAATAATCTAATATGGTACTTGTCTCTTTTAATTATTATCTTATAGTCTAGGACCAATCAGGTTGTTTTAAAACTGTCGAGATATCATACATAAACTACATAAATAGTAAAATGAAATTAAGAGTATAGGGGTTAAATAAGGATTGTCAAACAACTCCTTGCAAATGATCATTATACATATAAATAACCAAAATATTTTTAATTTTGAGATAGTCAATTATGGAATTTATCAGAACTTTATGTTAATATTGAAGTAAACAAAGAACAATAATATGTATTTAGTAAGTAGGTAACTTCTAAGAATAAAAGTACATACCTCCAGCGGCCAAAATACGGGCACGGGCCTTCTCTGTCACATGGAGAGCAGCAACAGTCAGTTTGGGAACAGTGTAAAGTCTCACATCGTTGGTAACAGTGCCAACAACCACGGCGATCAGACCTTCGCGTGTAGGCTTCTTCATGTGGCGAACAAGACGTGACAAAGAGATAGGAGCACGGTTAATACGGCTCATGAATAACCGCCGCAATATAATTTGGTTGAACTTAGCATCAGTACGTCTTGCCAAGTATCTGTACAGCTGAAAACATTGTATAGGTTAGGAATGTGTTTACCATATAAATTAAGAGTTAGGAAACAATAAGTCAAAGAAAATTTGTTATTCGTGTTTAACTCATACCTTAACAAGCAATCTAAGGTAGACATCCTTAGATTTAACTTCCGTGCGCCGTACTTTCCTATCGTGTTTATGGTTGATGTCGACACCCTGAAATATATAAGATAACACATCTTTATATCACTCTCTAACCATAATATCACTTAAACAATTCACTTCATTAAAGAATTACTGGGATTTTTATTGATAAAAATATTTTTCGTCAGACGAAACCCACCATGTTGACAACCGGAGAGAAAAGAGGGACTATAGATAATAACAAACTTTGACTTCTAGTTCTGTCAGTCCATGTTATGACAGCTGGCGTTTCAATCTCATTCAAATAACGATGTTGCCATTTTGCCTTATACCTACCTGCCTATTGACTATAGAACAAAAATAACTGGCATTAATTCTTTAAATTGGAATAACTTTTATTTAAATTAAAAACAAAAGAATTATAAATGTCGCTAATTTGTCATCGCGACAAATAAACAGTTTCGACCGCCGTTTTTTCGAAAGGGATGGAATTTAATTCGAAACATCGAAAATTATCAAAAAATAAAAATTTCGTTCGTACTTTATCTACTAAGCCCAGACTAACAAAAAAACGAACAGTTATCCGTAAACGAAAATGTGTATGTCTGCCAGAAAATTATTCAGTTGTAGAGTTTCCTTCAATTTGGAACGAGCTAAGGTTGAACGGCCAACTTTGCGATGGCACAATAGTATGCCGAGACATGAAATCAATTCGAGTACATCGAGCTATTCTTTCTGCCGTGAGTCCTTATTTTAAAGTCCTCTTTATAAATTCTCTGAAGAAGGGAGAACCAGAAGAAAAAGAAATATTTGTAGATGTACCGAGTTACTATATGAGTCTCATATTAGATTACGCATATACGGGTACATGTACAGTGTCGGGTGATAACGTCCAATACCTTTTACCATATGCTGATCAATTTGATGTAGTTGGTATTGTACAGTTATGCTGCCAATACCTTTTAAAAGAGTTACAGCCCCACAACTGCCTCGGAATATTCAAGTTTGCTAGATGTTATTTTTGTAATGATTTAGAAAAAAAGGGAAAGCTTTACATAAGACAGCAATTTTCTAAAGTTTTGAAAGAATGTAGTGAATTTAAATCATTATCAAACGAAGAATTGGAAGATGTTTTACGTGATGATGAACTGAACGTTCGAAACGAGGAAGTTGTATTTCAAGCAATCAAAACATGGGTTGAGCACGATTTAGATAATAGAAGAAAGTATTTGCCTTCGTTGTTAACGTGTGTGCGATATGGACATATCAGTTATAAATATTTTAAAACGAAAATTTTACAGTGGCAACCGGTCGTTGATGATGAGGTATGTGTATTGTTTCTAATGTCTGCTAGAGACTTAGAGGTTTCATGTTCAATTATTTTTTTATCTTCAGAAATGCCAAGAAGCGTTATATCCAGCAGTTGTATTTCTAACAGTGTTAGATTCAAGGCCTGAAACGGAAGCTGATCTTAATGATCCTTTGGCAAGACCGCGTATACCATACGAAATACTTTTTGCCGTTGGAGGTTGGAGCGCTGGAAGTCCCACCAGTTTTGTAGAAACTTATGATACAAGGTTCATTTTTTTAAAATATTTACCATAAATGTAAACTAAAGCAATAATCGACATTTGCATTAGCATTAGAATATAAATACCGTATGTTCTATATACTTATGAAGTTTTATCGAGTGAGGTTCACACGAAAATTTTTAACATACTTTACAAGGAGAAAGGAGAATAGTAGTGTTATGAATTTACTCTTCACAGGGCCGACAGATGGTTCCTTTCGATACACATGGATTTGTCACCTCGCGCCTACCACGGCCTGTGTGCCCTTAACAATTTAATATACATGATTGGCGGATTCGACGGCAGTGACCATTTCAATACTGTGCGTTGTTATGATCCAGTTACCAATACTTGGCACGAACGGGCCTGCATGTACCAAGCGAGATGTTACGTCAGCGTTGTTGTTCATGGTTAGCTTTAACTCTTATATCTGGCAACTTTACTGGAATTTAAAAAACAAATATGAAATAATTTACTCTTTATTTTCGTAAATTCTAAATAGTTCTACTCTAATAATCTTAATATTCTAATATAATTTTCTTTATTTATAGTCTACTCAGTAGCCTAAAAAATATCTTATAACGTTACCTTAATACGCGAGTACACATTTATAAGTAAATTAAATAAAACTTCTTTAACGAAAATAAACGCGTATTTATAACCTTATTAGTGAGCAAGATTCCAGTGTACCCGACATGATTGCTATAAAGCTCCCGTTCATATCCGTTAAAACTTTTTTACCTTACACTTGATCGCAGTGTTAAATTGCACTTTTTTTTCTTAATACTAAGTAAACTCAAAGTAACTTTATTCATATAGGTAACCAAATACACTTATGAACGTCAACATCATCATTTAAATTTTAAATAATCGTTAGGTTTATAGAAAGCTTTGTTGAGTATAGTCGCTTGAAACAAAACACACGTATCTACCTATAGTCTTCGTCGTCTTTAGTCGGTTCGTGCTGTTATAGGATATAATTTTACCTTTCTAGATGCTCTTATCTACGCGTTAGGGGGCTATAATGGAAGAACTCGGATGTCGTCGGTAGAGCGTTACTATCCCGATAAAAATCAATGGGAAATGACCACGTCTATGAATAAACAGCGGTCGGATGCTAGCGCTGCTTCTCTCGGCGGAAAGGTACTTGTTTACACGAATCCAATAGTTTAGAAAATTACGACGGCAGAACTTGCAATTTCTATTAAGTCAAAACAGGTGAAATTTTAAAGGAGGTTTTATATTTTTTCTCTGGTTACTCGTACGACGTCGTTATATATTTTTTCCTTTCTTTTTCTCATATAATAGACATGAATCTTTTATAAGAATTAACTTCTTTGAATCTAATACTTCTTACGTTAGTAAAGGTATTTCTTATACGAAAGTAGGTACATATTTTAATAAAAACTTTAGCGAATTATCGTGAATGCAACATGATATTTTATTTCGTTTTGAATATGTAAAAATTTGGTATAATATTTTTTATAGTAAATGAATACCAATGCAATGGAAAACTAATTACTTATACAATAATTAAACTTAAAAAAAACACATGTTTGTAACAAATTTTTAATTTCTATAATCATTTATTATGTAGGTATTACCTCAAACAACGATTTAAAAAATCAATATAGGGGGATGTTTTTACAAAAATCTACAATATATAAATTTATTTCTTCTTTTAAAGGTCGGCAATGTACTTGCGAGCTTTCTGGCAATGTGAGTGTCCATGGGCGGTACCACTTAACATCAGATGACGCTCCTGCCCGTTTGCCGCCTGTTATATAAAAATCATTAATAAAAATGCCCTTTTGTATAAGGTAGGGGGCAAACGAATTTACGGGACAGACATAAAAGACACTCCTTCTAGTAGATGCGTTGCTGATCTTAAGGCCTCGGCATTCACTTTGATTAGTGATTAGTGCAGGTGATTAGTGATTAGAAGAAAACAAGTGTGGACAGCAACTGATTATTGCAGGTGATTAGTTGGCTGTGTAGTAAAGTGATTAGAAGCGTGTTCTATTTTTTTGCGAGTTGACTGCGTACTCGCAGTTCACTCGCAGTAACATCGCGTGCGCCCTCCCTTCCCCCTCACTCGCAGCGTGCCTGCCAAACTAATGACAACTGAATTTACTTAACAAAGCCACTAAACTATAATTGGACACTACTTGCACTACACAACTGCACTAATCATCCTCAATTACTAATCACTTGCACTCGCACTTATCAAAGTGAATGCCGAGGGCTTTAGAGGGAAGAGTAGGTCTTTCTTAATATAACAGCTCGTTTGCCCCCTCTTATATAAAAAAAAAAAAAAAAAACATTTTTTAAGATTTATATCGTTGGGGGTTTTAATGGACAAGAAGTGCTGAGTTCAGCGGAAGTCTTCGATCCTGAAACGAAGCAATGGAGTTTTATCCGATCGATGCAAAGTCCTCGGTCCGGTGTCAGTCTCATTGCGTACAGGGACTCGTTGTATGCTCTTGGTGGGTTTAATGGATACAGCCGGCTTAATACTGGTAAGATTGATTGATCAAGTATCATTTATTCTTGTAGGAATTTTAGAAAAACATCACAAAATTTAAAGTTCTCAAAGTAGAAGTTCGGGACAGAAAGTCTACTGCTCTTCTTTTCTTTAATAATGAGTTTCGTGCTCTGCGCTACATTTTGGGGAAATTAGTTTCGTGCAAGTAATTTCATAATGTAATTTCGGCATAAGATCACGTGCATTTAGATGCTAATAAAAGGTTTCTACCTAAATGCTCTGACCATATTCGTTGATTTTCTTTGAACCTTTATTATAGTATATATTGTTGTCAATAATTATTTTAAAAATGTCTTAAAATGTCCTTGTATTATATTTAAATAGATAGAACAAAATAGTTTATATGTGGGGTGTCTGAAAATCTATTAATGTATTAATTTTAAAATCACTTACGGCGGTAAAATCCTTAGTTTTAGCCTCGGATTTCTGTTAGGAATCTTCTGTATTATATAGAAATAGAATAGTCGATTTGTAGCCGAGTCTCGAAAACACGACCTCAGAGTTAAGCATCACTCGCATTACTAAGTTGCTCTGAAACATTGTGTTGTGTCGTCCAATTCACCTCATAAAACATTAATATTTGTCAGGTGAAAGGTTTTGCCCCCAACGTGGTGGTGAATGGCAGGAAGTAACGGAAATGTTCAGCGCCAGAAGCAATTTTGCGACAGTTCTGCTCGATGATATGATATTTGTTATCGGAGGATTTAATGGTATGGTATCTAATTAAATAATTTTTCCAAAAATCTAATCATTACAAATCTTAACTATATATTTAACAATTTTAAGAAAACAAAACTATAAAATAGTATAGTACGTAATACTCAAACATGTGCACACACACAACACACACATATTTATGAGTTTTCATTTAATTATTATTAATTATTATGTATATTTAGTTTTGTAATTTATAGAAAAACTGGTGGCCACCTAAATAAAATAAATAAATCTGTGTTTAATTTTTGCGTTAAGATTTATTTATTATTTATTAATATACATCATATATCACATAATTCATCTCATTAATCGTATATTCGTTCATATAATTAAAATAATATTAGATAAGTATACTAAAATGGGGTGACAAAGTCATTATTATTATTTATATTTTTCTCTTAACTTTACATCACGCCTGCAGTGCTTGTACTCTGTAACTTTCAATCGGTATGATCACGACGTTTTTGTATGCAATTTCGATGAAGTTCTCTCAATATGCATAGATGTCGTAAGTTTGGCATCGCGGGGAACAAAACTTAATATTCAAGTGGAAATCGTTTATTATTCGAATACCTGCAGCTGAGTTTCATCATCAGTCGAGGCGGAATACGAAATTCCACCCGTATCACCTCGACGTCCGTTGTTCCGCAACTAAACGTTTTTTTAAGGCTGTTTTTGCCACGCACCACCACTAACTGGAACCAGCTGCCCACTGAAATATTTCCGAACCAATACGACGTTGAAGGTCTTTTAAGAAAAGAGCGTACCAATTCTTAAAAGGCCAAAAACCCACTCTCTGGTATTAAAGTGACCAGTGTCCAGACGGCAGTATCACGAAACATCAGCTGAGCCTTCTGTCCTTTTGTCCCCTGTTCTATAAAAATATCGCTATTGAGAGTTGCAGAATATCGATGCAGGGTTGTCAATAGTTTTTGTTTCTCCAAGGTTCCACCACAATTCCCCACGTGGAGTGCTATGACGCCGATACAATGGAGTGGTATGACGCGGCACCAATGAATCTTACTAGATCAGCTCTCAGTGCTTGCGTCCTGGCTGGATTGCCCAATGCCAGGTCTTTCTCATACCTCGCGAAAGCTGTTCCAGCTGCGGGAGCCGACCAGGCGCACAATTCCTAACTTTGGGCTGAAATAATTAAACTCTCCTGTCGTTGTCCTGGATCGATCTCGAAAAATCATAAAATTTCGTGGTAAAACACACCTTTTATACAAATCGAAATTACTATAAGCAACCCGGGTAAAGCATGTTTTCCCTAATTTTTTAACTGGTGTACTTAGATTTTAAAAATGTAGTTGTATATAAAATTGTTTTGAATTTTATCAACTCGTCTGTGATATTTTGAATTTGTAAGAGTTTTTTATAACTGAAATCATGCGAAACATATACATTTATTTGAAATTATATCGCTTTATATGCGTTTTTGTACGATACTAAATCAAAATATTTTAGATGTATTTTATGACAATTTTGAAATTATTAAGTTTTTCTTTACATTGATATGTTTTAATCGACTGTGAGAACATTTTTTTGTGAATTTTGACATGAATATATTGCTTGTAACATCCAGTCAGATGAGAGGAGTCGAAAAAAGCGAAAAATTTACGTGACAAAAATTTATTGTAATCGAAATAGAGAAATTGACAAATAAAGCAAAATCAACGGAAATTGCCTTTTGATTTATATAACCTTGAAGTATACTATAAGTGACACGGCTGAAACACTGAATCGAACGTCGTAGAGTAGCGTTCGTGCGTATATTTACTACAAGGGAAATAGGGGAGAAAAGGGGAACCTCCCCCCCTCAACCCGTGCCCCTTTTCACCCGGCGCGATCGAAACACAACGGTTCTAGTGGCCGCCGCATTTGGGCGCAGTCTTTTCTTTATAATGGAGTTAAAAGGACAAGTAGCTTTAATCACCGGTGCAGCCGCCGGTATTGGACTCTCCTATTCGGAAGAACTCCTCAAGAATGGTGCTAAGGTCAGTGAACTTTGATTTGATTGCCCAAATTTTACGTGAATATTGGAGCTTTTACAAATACTTTACATTGTTAACTGTTAATTTTTCGAAATCGGAAATAGAGTTAATTATTTAAAATTAGAATATAAAGCGTTTCACGACGGCATCTAAAATTGTTATTGATTTGTACCGGCGCTTGGTTGCCCCAACTTTCATTGAGTTTCATTTCAATGATTCACTTATATTTACTATACATAATTGTAGGTATATAAACTTTATTATACGTAGAAACTGTTTTTATTGAAGGCAGCCTAAAATCGCAATAAATTCGATTAATTTGACCAAGACTAAAATCCTTAAACATCGCCGAGATAAAACAAAGATTGGTCCAATCCTCATTCAAACTGATATTTTATATAAGTAGATACGTATACGTTTAATTTCAATTTTAAATTTGTTGTAACTACGTATAGACCGTCCGAACAAATAGGTACTTACTATATATATACGTAAAAGATAACCTAATTATTCGATGAAATGTTATCTAATAACATCTAAATCTTAATCAATACCTAACGAAAAATTATACAATAAGAAAAAATATTATTTGTTTAAGCATTTTCAATTATGTACAAAAACAATTTGTTATAGTTGTTTATAATACAGAAAAATAGAAATTAATTTTAAAGCATCACCCATTGTACTAGTAATGAAGAGATTCGAATTAATCATAAAAATATTCTACGCGTTGGTGCGATACCCTTTGGTACCAGATTGACACAAATATATTTAAATCTGGTCATCGACACATTACAGGTTTCCCTGTGCGATATTGATTCTGAAATAGGGGAGCAAATTGCTGATGAGCTCGGTGTAAAATATGGACGAAAAAACGTATTATTTTGCCAATGTGATGTTACTGATTATCCACAGTATGAAGGTAAGGTTAGGAATATCAAATACACGTAATGAGTCAACCATTCTCCGTCCAACTTTTAATTCATGAAATATTTTATCAGTTATTTATTGTAAATAAAAATAATGACGATTTAAACGACGAGCTTATCCGGAGCTGGATATATTCGGTAGTGGGCTGATCGGTTTTAGAGAAAGCATTGCCTTTCTCGAACCTAATTTCGCTGTTTTGCTGATGATTGTTCTTTTTTTTCTGCTCTAAGTGCCAACAAATTTCTGTAATTTTATTTTATTGTGTGCTTGTATAATCGTACTTATATGTTTTAATTTTTAATTTCTATTTAATTTTGTTTGTGAAAATTATGCTTACATTAATTGTCACACATTTTAGATGTAAGATTTTGTAAAATAATTAGTAGATTTAGTGCTGTGTGTGATGTCGTAGGCTTAATAACTAAATAAAATAAATAAATAAATAAAGTTTTCATGACCTCTGTGGTTTGTTCTTAACCCACGAGGATCGAGTTTGACTAAAATAATTGATTGGAGTTGGATGAAGTTTTAATTCCAGTTTAACCAGACATTTTCTGTTTTAACAGAAGCCTTCGAGATGACAATAAAAGTATTCAATCGATTGGATATAGTAATAAATAATGCTGGGGTGATGAACGATAGATTTTGGGAGCTCGAAGTTGATGTCAACCTGGTATGTAATAATGGATTGACTTATCGAAAATTGTTCGGAATTGCTAAATCGTAAATTACAAAGGAAAGAATTGAAAGATCGATCTGCAAGCGTATTGCAAGTAAAAGTGTGCTGCGTGATAAAACGCATCATCACGACAATATGTAGGTATAATTTAAACATATACCTACCTATTATAATATAGGCACATTGTATTTAGAACAAAGCCTTATTTATGGGAAAAATAGTATGATGAATTTTCTTTTGATAAATCTACGTCTCGTAGCAATTAGTATAAAGGTGCAGTTTTACCAGAAGGTTACCACACAAGGGTACCACGCTTCCACTATGGAGATCCACTCCTGGGCGTCTACCATCGGTACATTCAGCGTAAAATACTTAAGTCTTGTCCGTGTCAGAAAAGAGCGTAATTCTTAAAAGGCCGGCAACGCACTCGCGAGCCCTCTGGCATTGAGTGTCCATGGGCGTCGGTATCACTTAACATCAGATAAGCCTCCTGCCCATTTACTACCTGTTCTTTAAAAAAAAATATAAAACACGAAGACATAAATAAATAGACCCGGTTAAAGTATACTTTTCGCTATTATTGTATAAGACATTCAGCGAGATTAATAAACCGCATAGCATATTATATACGGTACTAAATTGAACTATTCGTTGAAAGCGTTAAAAACTAGTCAATACGTTTTAATAACCTCTTATGGAACAAGCTAAAAGCAGATACAGTAAATATGTAATTTCACATAAGTAATTGTATAGGGACTGCGATAAAATACGTCTTAAGCAAGAAGCGTATATATAATAAATTGTATCAATAGTTTTAACTGTAACACTTTTCAGAACGGCGTTATCCGAGGTACGCTCCTAGCATACCGTTATATGGGCAAAGACCGTGGCGGGCAGGGTGGAACCATAGTGAATACAGCCTCCACTGCCTTCGCCAAACCACAAGTGTCTACCCCCATCTATACGGCTACGAATTACGCAGTTGTCGGGCTGACTAGGGCCTATGGGGTATGTATTAAGTGCAGATTCATATCTGCTTTGTTTGAACAAAAAACTGTTGATTATGAAACAGTGCGCAAACACGCAAATGTAGTCGTAAAAGTTATGGCTTAGTTTTTATTCATCTTAGAAGTTTTTATATTAAGTGTTTTGTTCTAAAATTGCAAAATTAATATATATTCCGGTTTATTTGTTTTTTGCGTTTGATTATTTTAATCTTACACATTCTTCACATTCATTTTGTTGGAGGAGGCCTTTGCCGACTGGCAAACAGATCTCCAGAAAACAGGCAAGATCCAAATATTAGAATATTTATTTCAACCTTCTAATACCTAGTTTAATATAATGAATGTTTACGTGTGTAGTGTGTACCTAAGTCGATCTGAATAAAAGGCTATATATATTACATTCATTTAATTGACGACTGAAATGACGGGTCATTTTCACATCGCTTATTTACGTTAGTCATACTTATCCCTTCACTTCAGGATCAATACCACGTCAACCTCACAGGAGTAAGGAGTATAGTTTTGTGTCCGGGATTAACGGACACTGGACTAATTAAGGACATCCGTAAGCAGTTGATGTCTTCTGAATATGAGGCTGCGTGGCAGAGAGATAATGCTAACTCAAAAACTCAGAGGTGACATTGCAAATAATTTAATGTGCAAAAATTATTTAACAACGCAGAATCTATAGTTTACGGAATTAGGACTCGCTCAATTTTATATCATAAATTAAGAATAGCTTACAAATCTAAAAACCAAAATCTTTTTGGTTAAGGTAATATTTATCTACTCTACCTCACGATGTTTTTCTTCACCGTATAAGCGAGTATTAAAGAATTATAGAATGAAAACTCTTTTTGTGCACAACCGGGGTTCGAACCCACGACCTTTGACGAGTCGCGTGGTCAAGCCCAAAGTCACCGATCATACCTTACACTGTATTATTTATTGCAGCTCTGAACACGTCGCAAGATCTTTGATTGAAATCCTATTGAAAGCTCAAAGTGGATCAGTATGGGTCGTGGAGAACGGTCAGCCGGTGCGCGAATGGCGTGCTTAAACTCTTTTCTACTTCTTTTCGTATACACTTTTGATACGTTTATGAATATTTACTGAACGTCCTTAGATAAATAATTTTGAACTAAGTTTTTATGTAGTTCAAGAGAATATTTTTGTGAATCATCCCTATATTTGTCGCGAAATTACCATTAACAAATCTAATATTAGGGAGCGTTCAAGTATTACGACACGCAATTTTTGGAGATAATTGGACCCCCCCCCGTGTAACGCGCCGTAACGTTTTTTTTGTACCCAAAGGTTTCGTGACCACCTAGTGACTCTTTATACCTAAAAGTTACCATAAGTTGTGTAAAGTACTAGAAAGTGGAAACCCCCCCCCCCGCATCGTAACGTTTTACAAAAGGACCCCCCCCCCAAACTCGTTACGTAATACTTGAACGCTCCCTTAGGTTCTTAGACATGCATCCAAAAAACATCTATTCCTCTAATACAATTCTAATTTACAGTACGTAGGAAATCAGCGTTTTTTTTATTTTGATACATTGGTAAGGCTCAAATTGTAACGCTTCTACCTTTTCTCAAGTATGTATGGTTACATGGTTGTGTAATTTTGTTTCCGTTTAGTATATATTTTTAAATAGGTATAAACTGCTTAATTTTTAAGTATTATTAGCTTTAAATTGTTTTGTATTGTTGCTAATGCTTCTTAATAAAGGTTTAGGTCATATTGTACCAAAGTTCACCGTTTATGGTTCGGGTAATAGTGACAGACCAACAATTCACTAATTGAGATTATCAAGAATATTGATCATCTTCTCAATTTTGGCTACGGGATAAATTATTCCCATGAGTATTATATAAAAACTATTTTATATTTACTAAACATATGATGTACACCAATATTACTATCAGCAAAATCAAGCATTTTACCAAAAATATCTTGAAATCAATTTATTAGTAAGATCTTACGCATGAGACAAACATGTTTTGTTTCATGCTCTCCACAGGAATAGACACTTTCCAAAGGAAACATTATTTTAATAATCTATTATTTTAACATAGTTCATAATGATTAATTAAAATCATATGTCGTATTTGCTGATAGTAGTAAAAGCTTTAAGTTTTGGTTTGCAATAAAAGAATTGTTTAAATACGAAGATGTTTTAATAAAAATAACCAGTTAAGATTTAGAAATGTATATTTTTTAATACAATCCAGGTACACCAGCTTTTAATTTTTAAAAAAGGTTAACAAGTCCCTCATAACAAATGACAAAAAAAAGAAATGAGGAAGCAGTCCTTTAAGAATCATACTAACTGTGATACACTGGATAAAAGCTCCGACTCCTGTGACACATTTAACTACAATATTAACAATACTTAAGAGAATTCCAGTGTTCGGTCACAGGGGGCAGCCCCACGTTTTTCACTGTCAAAAATTATCCAAATCTGTCCAGCAGAATCGGGGCTGCGACTGCCTTTGAAAAGGAAAATGTGCAACAACAAAAAAATATCTATCAATAGGCACATTTTTATCTGACAAGCTATGAAAATATACGATTCGATCGGGCTCACTATTCCACAAAGGCGCATGAATTATTACAAATATAGAATTCAGTTCCGTAGTTCCACTTACAAAATCTCAATTCCAAAACACATTTAATCTAATGGAAATTATAAGGAATGGAATCTCCCCCTTAATATCCGACAACCTTCGACCGCGCTCGCCCACTCGCGCGCATTTGTGGAACGGCTACATAAATAAACTATAATCTATGAGTGATTTGTCAGCCTCAATGATCACATTTATACATTTTAAGCCTATAGTGACATTTAAGGCCTACGACAAGAAATCTTGGAAAATATCACAAGCATTTGAGACTGCACTCAAAATATTAACAATCTAATCGTAGAGTCGGTCCATAGTCATTTCTGTAAGTCGAGAAGATTACCGGCCACCGTTCGAAAGATTGAGTTCCGACTTAATACGTTGAGTGCTCATCTCTAAGATCAAGTTTTCTTGCCAGGGGCACCTCGGTGCTGGCCACGGGCCGGTCGCACGCACATCTTGGACGAATCAATTTCGTTCACGGGAGTTTCGTAACACTTCCAAATATAGGATACAACACTTGTCACTCCAGAGCAATGTCCGTCACAAATCTCTAATCGAACCGATACATTCCCGTGAGTGAGTCCATTTAGACACGTTTCTATAAACATAATACACTTTTCCACTAGTTATAAGTCCTCGCGATAATAAATTAAGATTCGGCTTCCGGTGACACTTCCACCTCTCCTACTTGGCTGAAACAAAATGGTATACATTAATTTTTAATATAAAATTTAATAAATTATTAAAAAATATTAATAAAACGAATTCGGTTCGTTAAATTTGTAAGAATCATTTTTCATTTATTCAGAGTAAATGTTTGAAAAGTGTACATTTCAAATATTAAGTGCTGCCAACTTTCTTCCTTCAATTATAAAATTACCTTCTTCAACTAGATATTTCTTTAATTGTGACACCATTTAGTTAGATCTTTTCAGAATGTAGTGAAATAAAACTTTTCTCGAGAAAAAAACCTTACTTCGGTAGTACAACAAGTTTTTGTGTGTCATTTCATAAATAAGGTTTTAAGATTGTGAGTATTACCGGTAGCAGCGGGTTGCGGGGCGGGTGGCGCGGGCGTGTTGTTCGGGCGTTGTTGGCGGTTGTTGTGATTGTTGTGAGCGTTGTGGTTGTTGTGAGGGTGCATGTTGTTGGGTCGGCCGCGTCCGCCACGCATCGGCCGCCAGCTCGGGAAGTACATCCTGGAATAACACACAACAATGAATATATGACAAAATACGATTTTTACGCATTTCTATTATATGAAAATGCATATTTTTTGTATATTTAATGATGAAAGAAACACGAACAATAAATATTGTAACAGTTCTCACTCCTTCAAAAAAATAAAAAGTTTAAATTAAATTGTCCAAAATGAAATCTCCCATAGATTAACCAGTAAGGTATTTACTATTCTATGGAAACAATTATTAAGAATAGAGATTAAAGACTCACGGATGCTGGTTGTGCATATTGTGCATGTTGTGAGGGTTGTGAGGGTTGTGGAGGTTGTGTGGGTTGTGCCTCCAGGCAGATCGACCGCGCCAAGCCCCGCGACGAGCGGACGCTACGCCGAACGTCTCAGAGTTCAGCTTACGCTCCGTCCGCCAGTCCGTCCGCTGGCTGCGGCCCTTTTGCCTGCACAAGGTTTAAAAACAAACAAACATTAATACTAAGAAACAAATAATGCAAATCAAAACTCATCAACTTAATGTTTTAAATACTGAAATATGATTTAACTATAAAAATCTCCTCAAATAATTTTTAACGATCGAATTTTTGAAGTTATACTTCTTTAGGCGCGTTATGAAAAATTGATGAGAGTGAAATTTTGATGCGCGCGCACCTGAACCACAAAGGGTATGTTCCGATATACACTGCGAGTACTGTATAGTGCTCCCACTGTTCAAAAATTCGTTCCGCTATGGACTGCCAGGATACAGCCGCAGCGTCCTAGGGAAATATATGACGTCACAAATCCCCGCTATACTTCTACTGCGAGCACTGGCGTTTTCGAGGTAAGGTACTCGCAGTGCTTTGATCACGTGATCAATCAAAACCACTTGAATGCCTAACGGCTGATATAACTTACAGTTTAATGACAAACATTTAAAATTCTAACTTACTTTCTTTGTAGTATTAATTCAATTGACAGTTAATATTAATATAGATTTTTTTAATGCGATAATACTCCAATAATAGTTTTTCTTGTTGAATTGAAAAACTTTGATGCACTCATTTGAAAACTGTGTCGAAAAACGAAGCTGACTAGTATACTGGACTGCGTTCCGTTTTAAATTGTAACCAGTATAGCTGGCTATAGAGAAACGGTTTCACAGTATACTAAGTTGACGGTACTCTGTACAGTGGTCGCAGTGTATATCGGAACATACCCAAAGTTGTCAGTGTGATTATAGCCGGCGCGAGCGAGATGGGAATAAGACAATCTACAAGTAAAAAGAAATAGAATATGCGTGAAGTTAGCAGCTATGCCAAGAATTTTGAATGACCATAATGACATTTACCTTTTAAACAAATAAAGGAGTTTTAATTATATTTTCAAAGATATTTAGCAATGTTTTTACTTAGTTAATAGGTTATGAAACATACAAAGTTATTAAATTGAAATAATAATATAATAAAATAATAATAATAATTGTTATTAATATCAATTAATAATTGAATAATATACTACATATTAAATATTATTAAATTGTTTACGTTAAATATTAATTATATTTAAAAAAAAAAAAGAAAGCCAAAGAAGTATAACTTCTTACGCGCGTACATAAGTACACGCACCCTTTTTTTTAATTAAAGTTATAATGCAGGGAGTGCAAGACAAACACTGACCTCTCAACAGCCTCACAAGAGATGTTATCAAAGAAGCTTTTCTTCTTGTCGTAGCCGGTGAAGTCATCCTCAACATCTGGCTCTCCAGCTCCCGTCTCGTTGCCCGAGTCGTCCTTCTTGTCCGGCTCACCCTGTTCAACATCAGGCTTCCAATAGATTGATTAATTAGTTATCCAAACAAAAACTATAAACTTTTTAAAATTCAATATAAGTAAGATAACTAAACAGTCTCTGACGAATGAATTCTCTTTTTGTTATATTTAAAGTTTGCTTTATTTCTGTTAATCTTTACGTGTTATTAATCTATTGATCGTAAGACTTGAAAGAATCAATAGAAGAACCTAAAGGGACAGCAATTCAAACTATTGCCTAACGCCAACCAACATAAACAGTAAATCAAAAAACTACTTTTACATGCATTTGTCGCGCTCCTAAACAATACTACTATGGTTACATCAATACAAACCACCGCGGTTTTGTAATGTAACTTATTATGATTGTATTATATTATGTTGTAAAATAAAGAAATTAAAAAAAATAGATAAGTCTCGAGATGAACCCTTAATAAAAGTTTTTATTAAAGTACACAAACTATCAAATCTATCTCTAAATATGCAACACTACTTAACAATCAAAGCTACTAAATAATATTTACCTCCACTTTAGTTTCACCGTCGGCAATCTTGGCCTTGGCCAGTTGGGTCCTCAGTTCCTCAAACTCGGTGTTGGCTTGCTCAAAGTCATAGTCGTTGTCGAACTTCAGAGTGTTCTTGTTGCGAGGCACGAAGCCCCCGCGACCGCGGCCGCGGGATCTGCCTCTCCAACCACCTCTGTTGTAGCCCATACCTGGATTCATTACAAATATTTAGGGAGCGTTCAAGTATTACGTAACGAATTGGGGGGGAGGGGGGGGCTTTTGTAAAACGTTACGATGCGGGGCGGGGATTGAATTAAGCCGTTATTGTTAATATTATTTTCGACTTTCCAGTGCTTTACACCACATAATGGTAACTTTTAGGTATAAAGAGTCACTAGGTGGGTCACGAAACATTTTACTATTGGGTACAGAAAAACGTTACGGCGCGTTACATGGGGGAGGGGTCAATCTCCAAAAATTGCGTGACGTAATACTTGAACGCTCCCTTAGCACGTTACAGTTTATTAAAAAATATAATGTTAGTAGGAAATTATATTTAGTTATTTTAAAATAACAAAAAAATATAGTAAAAATTTAGCTTCCATGTCAACAAGAAAATATAATTTCTATAAAATAATTATTAGTTATTTAAAACAACTAAATTATTAAATGTTATTCAATTGCAGCTCTACTTTACAAGATAACAACTAATTTGTATAGGAGTAAGTTACGTTCTATTTATTAAATACATTAATTTCTAAATATTTTCTCTCATATGAAGCACATACATATTTTTAATGCAATTAAAAATTACCTTTTAGTTGACAATAGTTAAGTGACAAAAAGTTTGTTAGCGATAATATTCAAGCTCACATCATCAAGTCCCTCGATCAAATGTATGTGCCTTACTTTCAACAAGCTCACCAGGTTGGTGGTGATTATGGTGCGGCTGAGATTGTGGCTGATTCTGCATCTGCTGCTGGGACGGCGGCTGCGATTGCGATCCGCTGGATTGTCGCTGGCGACTGCGGGAGCTCTGACGACGCACTGGTTTGGATGCGTTGGCGCCACGACGAGAATCACGCTGCCCGGACCCACTTGCTCCAGCCTGCTGATTATCATCTGGTTTAGTTTCTTGCAAACCCAAAGCTTGTCGATTTGAAAAGCTTTTCGAAAAATTCGTTAGATATTAATAAGATTAGACAACACTGTTTTCTACTTTACCTGTGTACCCTGATCTGCAGTCGGGCTCTTCCTGTGACCGACAGCCGCAGGTGTTCCTGAACGTGAAGCATTTTGTTGGGAACCTCCACCGATCAAATCTAGCATGGAACCTAAACAGATTAGAATAAAATTAATTATATTCACCAAGAGTTAAAAATGATTTCATTTTGATACTAATTAATTTTATACATCTTTAAAGCTTGCCAAAATATTAACTGTTACAAGTTTGATATCTCCAAGTAAAGTTTATACTACAAAATAGCAGGAAAGTTACATATAGATTAATAAGACAAAAGAAGATACACTAAGACTGAATTAAAAATGAAGCCATATTTAATGATTAAAAGCATGGAACTATGTAATGATAGACTCAAGTACAAAAATACAAGAGGTAATATAAAAATGTGCATCAAGCAGTAGACCAAGGAATGTTCAGTATATTGCGATTTTTTGGGTTAGTAAATATAAGCATTCAATTAGCACTAATATTTAAAAAGCAAAAATAATATTTTTTGCACAATTACAAAGGGAGTTAGTTACATGCTTTGGTAGTAAAGATTAAAAAGGCTAATGTTGGAAATAAAAATAATATTAAGGAGGGTATAGGACTCTAGTTATGGCATCTTTGAGGTCTTTGGGTTATGGATTAAGAAAATGAAGATCAAAATACATTAAAAGCTAAGGCTTTTGTTACTTCATACTAAATAGCAAAAGCAATACATACAGTTACTACATAATAGAATATATTTATGGTATATAATAATGTTTAGTAAACAAGTTACTGGCAGGCATTTTATTTTAAAATTTACCAAAAATACACAATATTATTGTCTAAAATACAGAAAATAATATTGTACATTTATATACAAAAAAACTCTTTTCTTCATTGCACAAAATACTTGCCAATAAGAAAAATCGCAAGATAGCAAATGAGAAAGCAGGCCTACTTATGTTTTAAAAACCTTGGTCTTTCACTTGGTGCTGGACAACTCCAGATCCTATTGGGGCTTTGACAGGCTGCTGGGGGGCTAAATCCACTGAAGTCTGAGGGGACAACTCACTCGTCTTGTTGAGTTGTGTGTGCATACTGCCCGGAAAACCCCCCATAGGGTGATATTGTGGGTATTGGCCCTGACCCACAACTGGATGGCTGTATTGTCCCACAAACTGTGCTTGGTTTCCACTCCCGATGGATGGTGGTACAGACATCTGCACAATGGCAGGGTCGTTTGGCAAGGAGGACACATTGTTAAGAACACGGATATCCTTGATGTCAGAACCTCTGAATAAGATGTAGTCATAGACTTGGCTTTGAGGAGCTACCGGAAATTGAGTCTCCCTATCCTCAGTACCAAATGATCGCACTGCAAAAATAATAAAAATTGTGTCAAGATGTTATCATAACAATGAAAAGTAATTTTTATTTTTCTCAACTAGCTTTTTATTAAAAATGTTGTCAAATATTACATAAATTATTGTTAAGCTAATCACAGTTGAGAAAAAAAAAGTATTTTACAAAGGTCAAAGAACTAGATATGCTGTGACAGTTTATTCAATGAACTGGGAATTATTCAAAAGAAGGTAGGAAGGTCATTGAACTATTGCTGAATCTTGTTTTTACTTTACTACTTGTACTTTACTTTATGATTCCTTTTATTCAATACAATAAACTATCAATTACGACTAATAATTATACAACAAATAGAAAGTTTCCACTTCGATTTCTACTGAATAACGCAAAATAAACATTTTCTTACAAGACTATCGCATATCACAAGATATAAATAATTACTGACGTATATAATCTTGTGATATCTCGTACCGTATATTCCTTTAGAGCATTTCACAAGAGACTTGTTTATAGCTAATAATCGTTATCAACGTCATCAAAATGCAATACGATTATAACGACTATACAAACAAAAGTTTGTTAGGAAGGTAGTAGAAAAACAACGTGGTTTTCGGGCAAAACTTAATAAAACCAAATCAATTCTTACATAAGTACAAATAAATCTGTTAGTTTATTGTGATTTAAAGTACATAACAACTTTGGGAACATGAAATAAAAAGAAAACGACAGAATTTTTCTCGGAAGATTATGTTTAGGCCAAGTAGATCACGTTAATACAATATATAAGTTTAAAAACCGTAGTAATTACCGTATACGTTGACAGAAAACATTATATATCAAAGTATTAGCATCCATTTGTCAACTTACCGCTAGCCAGAGCAATGGTGCATTCTTGAGGATCAACGGTGAATAGTCGACCTTCATAGCGGATATCGGCTTTAGATATTAGGCTTATCTTGGAGCCTAATTCAGGCATTCCCGAACTCATAGTGACACTTTTTAAAAAGACTCTGGATGATTAAGATTTTTATCGATTTCGTTGACCGTAAACCCAACAGCCACCAAAGAAAATGATCACAAAATGACTGACGGGAAGTTGGCAACAAGCGACAAACAAAGACAATAGATTGTGTTCATGACGTTTAGAAACAGCTGTGTGGACAGATAAAAATACCCTAAGTCTTGTTACTCAAATTTTTAAATAAACTTCACCTTCATTGTATTTATTTATTAATATCTACACAATTACCATTGGATAGTTATGTAACTTAATTAGGTATTTTACTAGAACGTAAATATTAAAAAATGCTTTTAATGTTCCAAGCATATGCATGTTCAAAACAGTGTCATAGGCAGCAAGTGCTACTGAATATTATAGTGTATAAAATTTAGCTTCATGAAATTCCACTTCACTTGATTTTTTTTTTCTTTCGGTTTGCTCCACCTCGTCCGCCTCAGGTCTGCACACTCCTTGAGTCCTTCCCAAACAACTCATCTATCACAATTTATTCTTGCATTGAAAGACATACTTTTTGCAAATGCTTAAGTGTTTGTGTATAGTGTGTAATATCCAATCGCTATAGAATTTCAGATCTAAAATCATGGAATTCCGAAAGTAGGATAAAGTTGTATTTTGCAAGATGTATCGTCTTCTGCTCTTGGCCTAGCCCCTCTCTTTAAGTGTATGGTTCTAACACCTGGAGATATTTGAATTAGATATATTATATTATGCGATCTTCACCGTAACATGATTTCTACGTTTAGACATTTTGATAATATTTTCGAGTGATTAAAATTAAAAAGAACAACAAAACGCATGTTCACTGAACAGCGAACGAAAACTGTAAATTCTTCTTTTTATTTTTGTCCGGTGCATTTGCTTTCAGAAAGCACTCTTTGATGAAGTTTTTTAGTGTGTTTTGAAGTCGATTTATCTATTTTCTATAATATATCCACCGTATATGAAGGAGTAGTTAGAGTTTCTCTAGGAACTTGAGACAAAAACACTTTTTTACAGGCGTGACCCACTAACGCTAATTTTTTGAAAATTGAAAGAATTTGTATAGGAAATTTTTGTTCGGAGAATTTATAAAATATATATTACACAAATAAGCTTAAAAACATACACAGATGGTCTTATTGAAAAATTTCCGAATTTTTTGAGATGGTTTTCAAAATAAAAATCTAGACAATAATATGAAATTTTGCAGTTGCTTATGATCTGTGTAGTGAGTAGTGTGAGTAGTTTATGTGATCTGTGCCGAATCAGATTTTTGAAATGCCTAATACCGTTGAGTTTAATTTTGTAAACATTAAAGCTTTACGGTAAAATTTACTTAAAAATTTAATATTATTGGAGTACGTTCTCCTTAGGTGTGTCAGGTTTTTCATAACAAATGTAAAGTTTATGTAAAATGGTGCTCCAAAACATTATAACGTCGACCCCACTAAACACCAGAAAAAGCCTTGGCGGGAGTTTACTTAGGCGACGGAGTCTTAATCCTCAAAGTAGAATAAGTGCTGTCCGTTATCAGGTTAGCCGATTTTTACAAAGAACTTTGGCGTTTACGTATCGTTACTCACAACGAGTTACGTTTATACCATAAGGGCAAGTTCTTAGTCAGTCTCCTTTCAGGAAAGCAATGATGATGACGCGGAAAGGTCCTCTTTGGTGGCTTCAGAGAAAGCAGTGGCCCCATCTACTCCTCAAGGATCACCTAGAAGGACTAGAGAAACTATGACATCATCCCCCATGAAAGAACATTTTCAAGGATGTCTAAAATTATATGCAGAGAATGTATGAAGTGTTGCATAAGTATTTTGAAATCTCACTTGTAGAGTCACGATTTAATATTCTAATCATAATTGTTAAATGTAATATTCAGCATATTTATCGATCACATTGCACACCTGCAAGAATTTACTCCTGTTCTTTGATTTCATTTAAACAGTTTTAATTTCAGAAAATCAATAAAGACAATGCGTGGAATCTTCAATTGATTGATTTTATGACAACTATGATGCACCGGCATGATGCAAGGATGGATAACTTTCAAACAGCTTCCACATTGGTTGATGCTTCTTCAAGAATTTACTCATTCCGAGTGGATGCTGTCCACTATGATGCTTTGAAAGTAGCTGGAGGCTTAAGTAAAGCTGCACAGGTAGGCTCTGAACATTAAAATGATTTTGCAAGTTTGACTGTATTCATTTGGGATATGATTGAAGCACATTGTTCATGCTATAATAACTTTTTAGAAGCAAGGAGATCACCCTTTAAATCAGCCTTACTTAGGAATTCAGGGTTAATTGCTCTAGCATTTGACACAAAAACTCAGTACATGACTATGGTGCCATAGATGCCTTTATGTTACGTTCTAAATAAGATTATTAATAATGAATAGAATATTTTGTTAATAGAAAATTTATACAACAGTATATTATAAACAGTCAAAACCGTTTAGAACAACATGCTGGTTATATTGACCGAAATCAAAGGTTTTAATTATATTATACCACATTATAAAAAGCACCACTTTTAAGGACATTGCTTATTACAACATAACTCTTTTAAGCGACTACATTTAACTGATATTTTCGGAGAGTTATATCTGTCTTTGTATTAATCAAAGGTCCCGGTTGAATTCTATTAGACTGCCTCCTAAAAAACACCCCTTTTAAGGACATCTCTTATTACAAAATAACTCTTTTAAGCAACTACATTTAACTGATATTTTCGGAGAATTATATCTGTTAGAATGACCAGCCCTATTGTAAATTGTTGAGTTATTCGTGAAACTTTTAAAATGTCACTAAGAAAAAGAAAACAAATTACTATAGAATAAAAATTGTGTATTATATCAAAGCTTGAGATTGGAATTCAAAGACTTGGCCTCGAAGTATGGTGTATCACACTCGACAATTTCACTTTGTGCACCAGCTACGGAAGAAGATTGTATAATGTTCAAGAGGAAAATAACAAACAGGAAGAGACTGAAGAACAATTACAGTGCGAACTTTGAATGATGGTCTCAACGCTGTCAATGTATTACGAAAAATCTTTCTTTTTTAATGAACAGTTTTACATGCAGGGCAATACTTTATCAATTATGACAATACTTTAATTAAAATTGAGCGTGAACTACAAAGTGCGTACGTACTATAGAAGTGTTTCAAACAAACTAAAATAACAGATTTTGTTAATGTAGAAAAATTATAATTACATGGATGTAATGTCTTTTTATCATTCATGTGAAATAAATAAAATGTAGTTTTATTTTATACATGAGTATATTAATAACACATTCAATAATATGTATTAGACCCTTAATAACAACGTCATCGGCTGTTACGACTATCGGTTTTTACGACCAAATATGAGTAGTCGATGTTGTTATAATAGAACTTGGCTGTATTTAGTAAACCTGAGATATAAGATTTCTTTTATCCTTTTCTATTATTAATTTCATTATCTTTTCTAATATTTTATTTTATTGAAAAGTGAATTATTTATTTCCCCTTCTCCCTGTTAGTTTTTGAAATATTATTACTTAAAAATTCAAACAGTGTACATGTTTGCCCTTTCAAACAATATTAAATGATTTTTTCCCATTGGCCCATTACTAATATAACATTACCAGATAGTACCTGTTATGAATTGTAAGTTTTCAAATAATTATTTTTTAGAGTAAGCGAGGTAAGAAAGATGACATGGAAACTCAAGAGGAGGGCATGGAAGAAGGAAATGCAGCTGCACCTAAGAAAAAGAAGAAAAAATCTAAAGGAGTTATTGTGGCCAACCTTGAAATGTTAAACGGAGATTTTGAGGCAAATGATTGTGTTGGTGAGTATAAGGCTCTGTTTATTACATATTTAAAAAATAATATGTTAATAATAAATGCAACTTAATTATATTATAAATAAAAGAAACAGTTTCACCGTTGTCCAATCTTTTTCTAATTAATTAGCTAAAGTAAGTTTCAAATAATTTCATAACACGATGTACATAACTAACTAACTTGCTCTAAATTTTCTCGCTAAGTGAATGTAATTCTTTGAGAAATAAAGTATCTATGAACCGAAAGTAGACTAAATGATAACTGAAACAAATATGGCCAAAATTATTTCTTAAGTACATATACCTTTCGAATAAATATGTATGTATGTATTATAATTGCGAAAGTTTGATTTTCCTATTTAGGTAAATAAATCATTTTGTAGGCTATATAATACAAATACATAGTACAAATACTTCATTTTAATGGTTCTTACACATTCCAAATTAGAAACAGGAACATAATGTACTGTGATACAGAGAGATAATTTACATACACACGCACTACACGAAAAACTCTGTTACTAACTAACGTAGAAAGTCTTTATTTGAGTTTGATTTTGACAAACTTTTGTTTAGTAGTAAGTAATAACTTCGTACAATGTTGTGAATTCGTGACATCATTGTTTTCATAAGATCATCATCGAAGTAAGTCTGAACAATCACATTGACCGTTTCCGCAGGCTTCAGAGAGAATTTTGGTGGTATTGGTGTGTAGGTTGTGTATACAAAACATAGGTTGTGTAATGTGTATATTATCATAATTAATGATCGCTATAAGCAGTTGGTGGAAAGAAGCATCTTGAAGTTGAGGAGAATTAACAAAATCCGAAATGTTGACATACGCAAACAACAAAGCTGCACTTAAACACGTTCTAAGTCTAAAATGGAAATGGGCAGGTCATATTGCTAGAACGTGAGATAGAAGATGGTAATAACAGAATGGACTGGACCTACTGGAAAAAGATGTATGGACAGATGACATTATAGAATTAGCGGTGAAACACTGGATGAATTTTGCACAAGAACTAGACCACTAAAAAATAAATCTAACATAAATAATACTAATATTAAGGAATGAATACTAACCAATTGTTGTATGGATTAATAAAGTTTTAATAATAATAATAAGCAGTTGGTCGCTTAAACTAGAGTCGCAGTAAACGGTTATATTTTCTCAGTCCTAATTAAAATTATTATTAAAACCGGTTAGTCATTACAAGCGAAGTCATTGTACATGAATTCTACTGTATATTTATTAATGTGATATTCAGATCCATTCTTCGAACGATTGGCGGCAACTAGTGGTGATGTGACATCCTCTAATCGAGCATTCAATGCAACTTTACCTGTCCACGATCGAACGCTGGCGTTGATGTTGAGGTTGGTATGTTTTTAAAAGCTATAACTTATTTGAGGTGCTTATGGTATAATGACAGGTATAAATATTATATATCGCGTGTATCTCTACCATATATATATAAAAATAAAATAAATAAATAAAAAATGTTTATTATGGATCATAAGATACATGTATCACTTATTCCACGTCATTAAATTTGAATTTGTAGGCATCCCTACTCATCGGCAAAGAAGATAGAGGGTGTAGGCCGAGAGAAAAAGCCGGCGTAAAAAACTCTCGGTACTCTTTTAATATAGCAAATCATCAAACAACACTTATTTTAAAACAGATATCGCAAATTATTTAGAAGTAGCCTGTCTAGCACTAGTCCCAGCCCCCAGGGACCTTTTATTAACTAGATAATCATTAACTTTATAGTAAGCCTTTTTACACAGCTTTTCTTGAATATATTTCTTAAATTTATTAAAAGGCTAGAGATAAAAGAGCCTCTGGGATTTTATTAAAGAAGATTATCCCTTTTCCCAAAAAAGAATTACTAACTTTAGATAGTCTAGTACGGGGAAATTGCAGCCTGCGTTTGTTCCATAGTATATTTTATGTTTGCTTTAAGTGTAAGTTATAGTAATTACAAAGGTAATTTAGTCTCTTGGACTATACATATTTCACACATATATAAGCGCAAATTCGGCCCACACGGAGTACCCACCTATGGGCGGGAACTCCCCAGTACCAGCTCCTTCCGCTTGACCGTATTCAACGAAGAATGAGTCGAATCGTCAACGACCAGTCACTTTCCGTACGGCTTGATCCCTTGGCGTTGCGTAGAGATGTGGGGTCTCTCTGTATCTTCTACCGCATTTCTCACGGAGAGTGTTCAGAGAAGTTGTTCAGACTACTACCTGAAGCTGAGATTCATCATCGGACGTCGAGGTAGAATACAAAATACCATCCGTATCACCTCGACGACCTAAGGCAGTTTTTACCACCACTATGTGCAACCAGCTGCCTACTGAAGTATTTCTGAACCAATTCGACTTAAGGGTCTTCAAGAAAAGAGTGTACCAATTCTTAAAAGGCTGGGAACGCACTCGCGAGCCCTCTGGCATTGAATGTCCATGGGCGGTGGTATCGCTTAATACCTGTTCTATAAAAAAGTTACCCTTCTATTCTTATATATTTTTCTGTGATACTTAAGTACCAATAAATACAATGCCCTATCAACGGGGAGTATGTTTTTATTTTTTTTACTGATTTCAGAACGGATTTACCATTTTTAAAATCCAATAAAGAGAATATTCCCAGTAATGTGAACTGGAACGAGAAATATAGAATACCCAAGAAGTTACCTCCCTGGAGAAAGGAGGATCATATTTGTGAACCGTTCGCCGGATTTTCTATGAATAATTGGGATCCTGATACGGAAGATACGTAAGTATTATTTTCATTTCTAGAAAATTATATTTCTTAATATGGCTATGTATATTGGTCGGAACTTAAACCGACTTTAATATAATTAAATTTATTGTAATTTTGTTTTTAAATTAAAAAAAATAACTTATATTTATTATAAGAAGTAGGCTTTTAGTTTCCAGAAAATTTCTGGAATTCCTGGATTCCTTATACATATTATTGAACAGTCAAAAATTAATTAATCAAAATTTGTTGTTTTATTTTTTTTATACTTAAAATTGGTCAAAACATGTTTATAAGATTACTAGCTCACCCGGCGAACTTCGTTCCGCCTAACAGTCTTATAATATCGTGTTAACTTTAGTTAAACTTAAGATTTCATTAAGATAATAATACAACTTTTTTTGAAAATACCGAAATGTATTATTGCTTGCCATTGCGAAAGAAGAATGGCAGTTTTACACATTAGGCCTCTTCTCTTTAGCTCCATTATTGCGATACTGCATGTTAAAGCACTTTCTGATATACAATTTTTTTTGTTTTGTTATCCGACGCAAGAACAAAGTTAGGTAGGTAGGTTTCTTTTAATGCGTAATTTTGCCAACAGATGGCACCACATGCCATTTGCATTCGTAATTAATTAATTTATTTTTAATCGATAACTTATGCGATATTTTATTACTTATTCTGCTATTCGGAGCGGAGAAGAATCCACCAAAAACGAGATAACTAATATCGGTCCAGCCGATCTTGAGTTATAAGTGGTTTAACTAACACGACTTTGTTTTATATATTTAGACTAGCAGACCGGCCAAGCGTTGCTGTGGCTAAGGTTTTTGTTATATTAAATAGTAGCAAACTATTCAAGGGAAACGGTAGGAGAACACCAGTCTTGGGAACCATCATGCTTTATTGGTGGTTATGCCATTAAATTGTAGCTTATGTAAAACGTTGGTACTTTCAACACAGCGCCATCTGTTAGAATTGTGAATTACAAATAATTTGCAATAAAATAATATTGCGGGTATAAATTAAGATTAAGTTTTATTGGTATTAAGTAATTAATCTATCCTATCTTTTAAGTTGGATCAAACTACACACGGTGTGCAAATTTGATTGATATCGGTTTGGTAGTTTAGGAGTCCATAGCGGACAAACAACGTGACACGTAATTTATATATATATTAAGATTTTGTAAAGTGTAGTATTTGATTAAAAAATATCTATTTTATAGAGAACCTCGAGTTAATAACTGGGTGGAGGATAACAGGCTGAATCTGTCCCAACAAGCGTTGGCCATTGATGTTAATGCAGAAGTGGAGCCCATACCGATGGATGAACCGAATAACGATCTGTTAGGTGAGCGGCCTATACATATTACATTTACATTAATACAAACCACAGCGGCGGCCGTCATAGCGGTGATAAACATTAGTTAAACGTTTTTGGTATGTAGCGGTGCCCATATTTAATTAATAGCGAAAATGATGTTTTTTTTGCATTATGCTAAAAAGTAAAGACGGCCGTTATTAACAACCGTAAAATGACGGCCGTTAGTTAACGGCACCGCTTTTCTAGAAAACCTAAGCTTTAATATGTTATCAACAGAGGACGAGCCCCTCGGCGGCCTCGAGAGCGAAGAAGAAGCGGATGTAGCTGTCGCAGCGTGTGTCGCGCGACTTCCGGCGACGAGTGTCGCGCGACTCACGGATATGAGGCCGACGTTGCCTCACCACTCCAGGTTGGAGTACTCCTACTGTGCCATACGGACGGCCTGGGCTGGGCCTTCGCATTGGAGGCTGAAGACCAATAGAGGTATACTGGTTTTTAACCGACTTTAAAAAGGAGGTATCGGATTGAGTTTTTAGTACTATTGGCTGAAAAAAGACGAGAATTTTTGTAAGTTCGTCAACAAATTTGTCGGAAACTAAAAGTCAAATTGATGATCTTCATATGGTATATTCTAATATAGTGAACAGCACAAGTTTCATAAAAATTGGTTAAGTAGTTTTAGAGATATGAGTACCCGTGATGTTCCCACGAGAATGTCTTGCTCTTATTTCACCATGCCTCCTGCTGATAGAGGACAAATCTTTTGTTTTTAATTTATTTTATTATTATTTATTACTTAAGATGTCTTGTGGAACATGGTGTAATGGTTGCAGCTCCTTACAATCGTTGTGTAAAAAAAAACGTTGCCGATTAAAAAGAGTGGCGGAGAGTTAATTGCCAGTTCTTCTCTTCCGTTCTACGCCCTTAATTTGAGAATTGGCAGTAAATGTAAAATTAGAAGCATTTAATGTATATTTCTTTTTTGACGTTCATAAGTGTACATTACCTATATGAATAAATGATTTTGTATATTTCTGCAGGAAATATTTGTTATATGGGTGAATAATGTTCTCAGGTGTTAAAATCCAGGCGATTTGTTTTTAAATTTACTTATCTAATAAGTTCAGTCAGTGAGTACTCTTTTATTAATTGGAAGCTCTAAAGGTATCTAGCTCACTTCGACTTAAGGTACTTCATGAAAAGAGCGTACCAATTCTTAAAAGGCCGGCAACGCACTTGCGAGGCATTGATGAAGACCGTGGACCTCCTGTTTGCCTTTTTTCTGTTTTGTGTAGTCATTGTTAACTTTTAATTTAAAAAAAATATATCTAAGGAAAAACTTACGATTTTTTAAAGAAAACTTCTTTGCACGACAATTTGTATATTTTTATATGTTGTTTATAAATAATTAATCAACAGCATCAAAACCGGACCGCACCCACTCGACAGCGGCTCGAGTGACGGTGGAAAACAAGAAGGCACGGACGAAACGACAACTCGACTTCATGGGAGCGGGTCTCGCATTCGATTCCACGGAGAAACCGTCGGAGGAATACGAACCGGCTCAACCGGCGAAGATCGCCATCAGCAGGAAGACATTGGCCACTGGGCATACGTGGAACGAAGCCAATTTCAAAACACCTGTTGATCGGTGAGTGTATCTCTCGTCTATGCTCTTGTCTTTGATATATATGTCGCAGCCAACTAGATTAATAAGCCGTTTGATTAATAGTCTAGCCTCTTAACTCTACGGCTCCGTTTAACTAGGGGCCTGAATTATATTCAGCCGTAGCGTATGTTATAACATTTAATAAACTGGCTATGGTTAGGCCATTCGTCCGATAGAGTGACCATGTGGTAGAAATAAAAGAGACATAAAAAAGTGCGTGCGTACAAAGTACACGCCAGAAGTGAAACTTCTTTGGCAAACTAGAGTCTTGTTCATATTTATACAAATCTACAACTTTACATTTCCTAAGAAGGAGGGGAAAAGGAAGATATGTTAGGAATTTAATGAATTTAATTGTCATTAAAAGTGTCGAAAATAAATACAAATAATAAATTAAATTTTTTTTTTCGATAATAAAAACCTGTGGCATTTTCATACAATTACAATTCGTAATTAAAGATTTCAATAAATTATTTTGCACGAAATTTTAATTTTCAAAATAGAATTTCTATAAGGTAATTCACCCGTCTCACTCTCTCTCTCAATTGCTCTCTCCCTTTTCTTCTACAAAAAACGCTACACATCTTCGTGATGTTCCGTAAAATTTTTACCCTCATGCGCCTAAAGAAGTTCCACTTCAAAAATAGGCCGCCAAACGGCTCCGTCCCTCTCGCTCACACAATCGGACGTGGCTGTGACCAATGTTGCCATTATAAAAATTGGTTGTCTCTGGTCCACAGAGTCAAAATAACTTAATGCATTCCACAGAATATTGAGATTATTAATATTTCAGAGGCCTCGACGAGACCCACTTCCTGAAGCTGTGCCTCCGTAGGAACGTGATGCTGCTAAACAAGCGTCACGTGGAACAAAGCAAAGCACAGGAGCCGCTGACGGTGGAGCAGCACGATTACGACTACAACAACGAGAACGACGCCTCGTACTGTACTCAGGCTGTGCCGGTAAGATATGGGAATCGCTGTTTACGTACAATTTTTATATATTTAGTTTATTGAAAAATAATAAAATGAGGAGTGATGGCCTAGTTCAGCGTGCGACTCTCATCCCTGAGGTCGTAGGTTCGATCCCTGGTTGTGCACAAATGGACTTTCTTTCTATGTGCGCATTTAACATTAGCTCGAACGGTGAAGGAAAACATCGTGAGGAAACCGGCATGTCAGACCCAAAAAGTCGACGGCGTGTGTCAGGCACTGGAGGCTGATCACCAACTTGCCTATTAGATTTAAAAATTATCATAAAACAGATTCAGAAATCTGAGGCACAGACCTAAAGTTAACCTTAATTTTGCCAGTCTTTCTATATTAATAAATGATACTAAGGCTAATTCAAAACCATTCCAACCAACCATGTATATAGAAATACCACCTTAAATATGGTAACAATTACCGAATAATATAACACATTCATTATTATGATAATTGCTTAGACAAGTGGGTCTTAGCAAAAAGGTCTTGTTTCTGTGCCCTTATAAAAATACAAAACCAAAAAAAAAAATGGTAATTTAGTTACTATTATTTAACTAAACTACTTGCCTGTCTCTTTTATTCACAGCGAAAACAATTTTATAGAAAGAGACGAAAGAGTAATTTACTTAAATAATTATTAAATATTTGAAAAGTTATCGCAAAGAGACTAAATATACAAGGAGGATGATGCATACACACATACATACATAGACAATTTTGATATTTTATTCAGGTTCATTAAATAATTTTCAGGAGAATAATGAATGGGGAAACGAAGATGGCTTAGCGGCGGGCAGTCCTCACGCGCAGGCTGCCTTCGAGGACAATGGGGAACTTGGGGAAATGCTGGAACCACCCACGAAGGTACGCTTTTTTAAAGGGATATTATTGGTGTTTTTTCTAAACGTGTTTTTAATATATTATTGTTAACTTTCAGATACCAAAAATCTTCATACCCTACGCAATGAGGGCGAAAAAAGTCGACATGAAACAACTGAAGCACTGTACGTGGAAAATGCTGACGCATCAAACGCCACCTGGCGAAAAGGAAGATGTCACCGAAACTACCTTCTTCTCTCTATATTCGAAACTACCCGCAAAATTATCAAACAATATGCGCGAATCTCTCAGCGTACCGCTTGCTTTATTATCAGTACTACATTTGGCGAATGAAAAGGGACTAGTGCTAGAAAAAAGTGCCGACAATAAGGACTTTAATATTCTTGGCTTAATAACGGAAAAATAATTTAAGGATAGCATTTTTGGTGTTTTTATTGCTGATAACAAATTAAATATCCAGAAATTCTGGTAATTTCCTTTCTAGCAATTTTAGCTTTGGTTTACGCGAGTACTACACTTTAATAAAGTTTCGTTTAACGTATATAAACGCGAATGAAGTTCTCAAAGTCGCGTATACATCCGTTTAAGAAGTTTTATCTAAATGTATTTTTTATATTTATATAATTAAAAAGAACTATATATAGTTAAAGTAATTGAAAAATATTTCAAAATTTCATTCATGGTATACGTAAACACAACACTGACTATTATACTCACTTAAATTTAATAAAATATTTGTATATATTAAGAATATTAAAACAATATACAACGCATACAATAGATAATCCTTTTCTATACAAAAATGTTTTTTTTAAACAAATTATATATGTGTTGCGGGTAGACCTTGAAACAATCCGTGTATTACCGTCATTTTTCTTAAAATGTATAAAGCTGTAAGATTGGTTCCCCGTTTGGTCAGAATTTAGTTTTTATTGATGTATCTTTGTAATTGCTATATTATCTTTTTACTTTTAAGATACCAGGTGTAGTACTTTTCATATTTTTAAGTGGTTCACAAATATTGTAAATATTTTTCGTATGTTTTTGCCATATAGTGAACAGAGGTGTATTGTTTGATACAATTTTTGTCAGATTATAATTTCTTATTAAATCGTTGTTTTATTTTTACCTAGTAATCTAAATATATAAAACAAAGTCGTGTTAGTTACACCACTTATAACTTAAGCTCGGCTGGACCGATGTTAGTTATTTCTTTGGTGGATTCTTCTCCGCTCCGAATAGCAGAACAAGTAATAAAATATCGCAAGTTATCGAATAAAAATAAATTAATTAATTTTACGAATTCAAACAGTATGTGGTGCCATCTGTTGACAAAACTATGCATAATTTTATACCGAATTCGTGTCAGATCAAGAAATTCCGATCTTGAGGTGAATTAGGAGATGCATAACAACTGATCGTGACCGAAGACGTGTTACCTCATAAAAACATGTTGTAGGTATATAAGAAAGTGCTTTAACATGCAGTATCGCAATATTGGCGCTAGGGAAGCGTAAAACTGCCATTCTTCTTTCGCAATGGCAAGCATTAAAACATTTATGTATTTGCAAAATAAATTGTTGTTGTTAACCTTAATGAAATCCTGAAATAAGTTTAAATTTTAAGTTAACACACTATTATTGGACTGTAAGGTGGAACGAAGTTCGCCGGGTCGGCTGGAAAAAAACTAACTTAATAAAATAAACTTGTAAAAACCAATGTAGTAGTAACGTAAACGTTGTCGTACCTCAATTAATAGACCTAAACGTATATTACTTTATCTGTTTTCTTTTTCTTAATCTGTAGATGGTTTGCGACTGAGTTAGACACATGTATTTGTTTCATTGATAATTATTTAAGTCTTGGTTTCGCCGGGTTCAAACCTAGAAGGGTTACCTAGGGTTACATTTACCCCAAGAGCACGAGGGCCAGATAAGGCTAAGTTCAGATGACCGCGCGTAGCCGCGCGTCGCCACGCGGTAGGAGCATTCACATGATAGTATAAGATCCCGCTATACAACGACCTTCACCGAGATGCTTATTTAATGAAACATATTTTATATTAAATTTAATATGTCAATAAATATAATCCATATGGGTTGTCTAGCAAATTTCAGTCCAGAGTATGTTTAATTAATAATTTAAAAAAATATTTTTTTTAACATTTCACCGGTATGATTATTAGATAAATTCTATACCAATCGAAAGTATGAAGCCCATAGAATATGCAAACTTTATGCTGCCCATTCTTTTCCGGTCACAACTATCGGGTTGCCAGGTATAAACAGGTAAATCTGTACTAGTATTTTGCAACGGTCTGTTTATTGAATGAAATTTAAATGAAATTCAAGATTATTTTATTCTGAACACGGTGGTATAGGGTTGTCTGCGAAAAATCAGTCCAGAATTGCGATTGTCGAATTTTAAAAAGTAAAATATTGCTCCAAGTGAATGTGTGCGACTGAGAGGTCCCAACCGACCATCCCATGCGATAGAAGGGGACACAGCATAGCAGCTGTTTAAAGTCCGCCCACTTAAAGAATGAGAGTGCGCATGCTATTTGGGCTTGGAAAAGAAAAGGATAGCGATGGACTCGTATAATTATGCATCATTTTGGAGTAGTTTATTATTTAAATAGAGAAATAGTTATTTAATATTTTTTTTAATCAATTAATTATTTATGTGTATATTTTTTATGTGACACTAAAGTATATATACATCTTTAGTAAAAAAGAAGGTTGTAGTGATTCATATATAATACTATCCTGATTAAAAATATTTATTGAAAAAAATTAAAAAATTTACTACATGCAAATTATAAATCTATAAATGTAAACAGAGAAATTGAAATCAATTGAAACTATTGGAAAAAATTCAAAACCCATAAAAGTGAATTTTTGAAGTTATACTTCTTTAGGCGCGTTATGAAAAATTTATGAGAGTGAAATTTTACGATGCGCGCGCACCTGTGACACAAAATTGTGAGTGTGATTATAGCGTGCGCGAGCGAGATAGGAATAAGACAATCTACAAGTAAAAAGAAATAGAATATGCGTGAAGTTCGTATGCCAAGAATGTATGTATGAAGAAGTAATGATTAATTTAAAATTACAGACCGAAATACATACAATAAAAAATTTCATAAATAATTTCATCGGCCCTCACAGCTGCTTCACGCAGTGTATTTTGAGATGAGGGCACTGTTGGTAGTGAGGGCAGGGTCTCTTCATCATCATCAGAGATAGGTTCCTTTTTTAAATCAATGGTTATATTGTGTAATACTGCCAAAGCTACAACACACATCTTAGTGTTTGGTAGAGATGTTCTAAATATATAATAATATATACTTTTAACTTAATAGAATTTATTATTATTCTCTTATACTTAATGTAAGAGAATAATAATAAATATTTATTTATTTAATTTTTCAAATGTAAACTGAACTTTATTGACTATAATGACTCCTTTTCCAGTCTTTGATTATTTAATTTTAATTAATTATTTGCATGCAATCAAAAACTATTTTTAATAATGCCAAAGAAGTATAACTTCTTACGCGCGTACATAAGTACTCGCACCCTTTTTTTTTAATCAGGGTTATCTTGCAAATTGTATTTTTATTATAAGACAAAATAAAAAAACAACAATTAAAAAATTACTTCTATTTATTGTAAAAAATTAAAAATACATTTTTTTTTTAAATTATTCAGAATCCGAGTCATAGGACATAAAACTACGATCTTCAACTTCTGAATCTTCTTCGTCATCACTTTCTGTTTCACTTTTTTCGACAATGTCTTCTATCTTTAAAGGTGTATGATCGCCAATGAATCCTACTGGTTTTAAATATTCATCTAAGAACCGTCCGCAGTTCTCAGGCTCAAATTTCACGCACAGCCACATGGAATTTACGAAAATAAAATATATATTTTAATATATATTTATATTTTAATATATATATTATATTTTAATATAGAAATATAGAAGATGTATTAGCTAAGATAATGTTAAATAATAATAATTTTAGCAATATTTTACTTTTGAAAATTCGACAACCGCAATTCTGGACTGATTTTTCGCAGCCAACCCTATACCACCGTGTTCAGAATAAAATAATCTTTAATTTCATTTAAATTTCATTCAATAAACAGACCGTTGCAAAATGCTAGTACAGATTTACCTGTTTATACCTGGCAACCCGATAGTTGTGACCGGAAAAGAATGGGCAGCATAAAGTTTGCATATTCTATGGGCTTCATACTTTCGATTGGTATAGAATTTATCTAATAATCATACCGGTGAAATGTTTAAAAAAATATTTTTTTAAAATTATTAATTAAACATACTCTGGACTGAAATTTGCTAGACAACCCATATGGATTATATTTATTGACATATTAAATTAAATATAAAATACGTTTCATTAAATAAGCATCTCGGTGAAGGTCGTTGTATAGCGGGATCTTAGACCATGACGGTATATGTACGCGCGTCAGTGTGGCTTCAACAATGATTGACAATGGATGAGGAGGAGGCAATTTGCTTATGGATTTTATATAGAAAACTGAGACGTCGCAGAAGAAGACAAAAACGATACTGGGTGCATCCAATTTTAAGTGACAGACTTTCATCCAGCCTGTTTGTCACTTTGTATCCCGACTTGAGGTTACACGAAGATAAATTTTTTAATCTTCTTTTTATTATTTTATTTGAATAATCTTTAGAATTGAGATTCCAAATTGCATCTCTTTCCTCGATTTCGTCGATAAGCAAATCGATAGGCACAATTTCATCTTCGGTACTCATTTTGCATCTTTCCGTCTCAAGCCATATACACATACAGGTTTGCAAAACTTGTGCAACACGCGGCCGCGTGGAAGCGCGCGGTTCAAGATCTTGCGCGCGGGTCGGAGCGCGCCGCGCGTTGGCGTGCGGTAATGTAGACGATAATTACCGTTTATATTGATCTTGTACCGCGCGGCCTAATGAACTGAGCCTTATTGTGGCGGTTTTGATAAGAAGCCACAACCGTACTAGTAAACAATTATCAATAATAGGCCTTTAGGGGTGAATAAGTAAAACACTCAAATATATAATCATTTTTATAAAGCAACAAAAGGACAATTCAGACAATATCGCTGTAACTTAAACATACAATGTCTTAACACTATCCTTATTCATAAAAACTAAAGCACTGTTCTGTGACAGATTTCAACGTCATCTACTCACGTCAAATCACTGTAATTTTGTTTTTTATAAATAAGAAATAAAAGAGGTTTAAAAGAGGTTTTAAGGAGGCAACAATATGCACACCGTTTGAATATTAAAATGAAACAATGAGTATTGACACGAATACGTCACGGGTATAACATGTTCTTAATCTAAAACAATAAAAAAATTCTATCCTCGCATTAGATAACAAAAAGATTACGCGAACGGTGCATATTTAAACACTTTTAGTATTTAAGAATATCAACGCAAATAAAGTTTAACTGCCACAAGTTTATATCACAATCAGATAACGCATTCAGTCAGATATCAAATGGTTTTTTATATACTCTAAATGTAATTGTTACTTATGTATGAAATGAAACTTATATACAAATGCTTCGCATTTCAATGTTAATTTACGGTTCGGCAGGAGCACCATCAGTTTGTGCCTTTTCAGGAGATTCTTGCTTTTCATTGCATTCTTCCTTCGGCTCTGGCTCTAAAGTTTTTTCATTAATTTCCTCGGACTTTTCACTGACTTTTAAATCGTTAGTTTCTTTATCTTCGGAAATATCATTCGTTTTGTCAGTAGCAATGTCCTCATTTGTAATTGTTTCCAGTTTAGTTTCCGTTTCTGGATGATCATTTTCTTTGTCGTCAATTTCAACAGTGTTTTCAATTACAGTTTTCGCACTATCCATACTTTCATCTAAATCTGTTCGAGGTGACCCAAAATCGTCGGCCGCGTTTGTTTCTTCGGCCTTCAGAGCAACGGGTAATTTGATTTTGTTCTCGGAAAAAAGTAAGGATATGACATCTTCGCCATTAAGTAGGAGCTTCACTAAGGACGGTTCGGTAGTACTATCTAGAAACTCTATTTGGAATGTCGCTAGATCGACGACGTAGTCTTCCAGTTTCGCTTTGGCGGTTTCGTCCGTCGCCGACTCTTCAGTGAGACCGGCCAACCGACAGCTTTTAGCGAGGGGCTCAATCGTCGATAAATCTTCAGGAAGCTGCCGGAAATCGACGCATTTAGACTTATTTCCGTAGTCGATAAACTGCACATGGGCGCCGACGTCGCAGAACTCTAGAATTTTCGCTCGATACCATTTCGCATCTTCGACCCAAAAAGCGGCGCAAACCGATCCAACTTTCAACTCGGGAGCGGCTTCGAAAGTCGCTCCGTCGTCTAAGCTCTCCGTCACTTTGTCTAATTTAGTTCCAGAGTCGTCCAACTGCACATAGAATTCGTTTAACGTGTTCACGTAGCAAATCTTCCCGTTGCTGAGCAAGTCCTGGCCGACGGGAGACGGTCTCTCCGAGGCCGGTTGCTCTTCACAGAGGCCGACCAGTTCTTCGGTGACAGACTTTCCTTCCAAAAACAATTCTATAATGGATATGTCTCCCGACGCTATGAACTGCACATTGAAAATGGTAGCGCCCTCTGCCGCCAATTCGTTGAACTTAATCTCCGATCGTCGCGACCAGGACTTGATTTCTCTCGGCTTCTGTAAGGCACATTTTCTCGATAGCGCCGGTCTGGTTTTGAGATCGTCGGGAAGGCTGCGGAGCTCGTTCGCCATGGACGCGTTTCCATAATCCATAAAGAGCACTTCGGTGCCCTCGGAGCCGTCTACTATGACTTGGGCTCTGTACCACGCTCCGTCTTCCGGGTACTTAGCGGCGCACAAGAGGCCCTCCTCTTTAGATTCGAGGGGCGGGAAGTTCTCCGCGTCGACCATTGCGGCTTCCATCGCTTGCAACTCTGGGGTGGCGGTCTCCAACTGGATCCAGAACTCGGAAGGGGAGTTGACGTGACTGGCGAAGCAAGACGGGAGATCGCCGCACTCGGTCTGCTCCGAGCGCGTCGCGTGGCCGTCGGAGACCAGTTTATCGGTGATATTCTGGCCGTTGACGAAAATGTCGACGTATGTGGTGACGTCTTTGAGAACGATCAGCGCGTCGACCGGCAGCGACAAATCGCCGACGAGGCCAGTGAAGTAGTCCGAAGACGGCTCCGACCACTGGCCGGTTCCCGTCGGGACGGCGTTGACGCTCGATTTGATGGCGAATCGCTCGATCGCCTTCAACTGTTCCGGGATAACTTTAATCAGGCCGGGTTGATTATCGAGAACGTCCGTGTTTCCATAGTCGACGAACCTCACGGTGGTGATGTCGGAATCCGAGTCGAGTATTTCGGCCCGATACCATTGGTCATCAGCGGAATATTTCGCCACACACAAGGTACCGATTTCTCTACTCTCGATTTCGGGGTAGCTTTCGATATTGGCCTGCAGTTCAGCCTGGATTTCCTCAATTTTGTCGACTCTGTCCGCCATTTGAAGCCAGAAGTGGCCGGGGCTGTCGATGTGGCTGATGTAAACTTGGGCGCATCCTTCGGGGAGGGAGACCGGTTGAACCGGTTCCGGGACCGGTTGCACCTCTTCGATCGGGGCGGTCTCCACCTGAGTTGCCGCTAGCTTTTCTTCTATGAGCTTAAGTGATAAGTCGACCCCGTCGAGGTTTAAATTGGCGAGCCAGCCGTCGGAGCCGAAGGCCAAAGTGACCTGTACTTCTTTATCGTTTGTCCAGTCTTGGAGTTTGGCGAGAGTGTCGTCTTGCAAAGCCACGAGGCCCAGGCTGGCCACCAAAGCCAGGCAACACGGCTCATAGAACTTAGGATCCATCTTCTTGATGAATTGTTTTTGGACAGTTTCGGAGTTGCCATAGTCGGAGTATTGCACCTTGGCTTCATCTTCGGTCGCACTCAGTACGTTCGCTCTGTACCAGTTGCCATCTGCAGATTTTGCGACACACAAAGTGTCGGCTTCGAAACTTGTAAGAGATTCGGGAGTTCCTAAAAAACAGAAAATTTTTGAACTCAAGAAATGCCGATATCAAAAACACAAATGTTGCATAATATGTTGCATAATTTGCTAAATTAATTTTCTAGAATTTTATTATAGCAAAGCTAGAAGTAACGCAAACTATAGGGTTTTACATTTATTTATCTGTTTATTAGCAATCCGCAGATTAAAAAAAATTATTTTTAGATTTTAAAAATAAAGCAAAAAGAATTACACATATTTAATATTGACACAGTTTACATACCTTCTTCATAGAACTTGTAAAGCTGATCTAATAACTGGGCGATCTTGTCGGAATCCGACGACCGCTGCAGGTAGAACTCGTTCAGATTCTCCAAATGCGAAACAAAGGCCATTCCAAAGTTGTAATTAAATACGGCCCGAGTGCACAGAGGTACTACTTCGTCATATGCGCCTTCGTCTGGTTCGAAAATGGCCACCTTTTCACCTGTCTTCGGCTCGTATAGAGTTGATATGAGGCTGTAAACATTTTCTAAATTCAGTCAAAACCGTTATATTGACCAAAATCAAAGGTCCCGGCTGAATTCTATTGTATTAGGTACTTAATTTTATTATTATTCATTAACTATTAATTAAATAATATTAAATAAACAATATCGCTATTTTTAACTCGCGAACATATAAAGTAAAACAAACCAAGTCAACACAGTTCTACCGTATACAGTCGTGAGATCCGTGTAATACCAAGTCGGTCAATTTATTCAGTACTTAAGAGACCTTCTGTCATAGGTTATTACGTAATTAATCTAACAACATCTTATATTAACCATAACAATACTAAAAATCGTTTTTTTGCCACACTCGTCAAACGATATGCAAAGTTAATCATTATGTTCCATTATTATCTCTCACTATAAATACTCTCAATGTCCCCAATAGAAAATTAAAACAATATCGTCAGGAAACCGGCTTGCCTTAGACCCAAAAATTCGACGGCATGTGTCATGCACAGGAGGCTGATCACCTACTTGTCTACTAGATTGGCAAATCATGAAACAGACACAGAAATCTGAGGCAAAAACATACTCTGAGAGGAAAAACATACCATATTCCATCAACATCATTGATATAAATGATGAACGTGTTCCCAACGAGTCGAGCCTTGAGTTCCTCTGATGGGATGAGTATTTTGGAGTCCGCTGTGTAGTTATTTAGAGAACATTGCAGGGACTGGTAGTAGTACACACTCAGCTCGGGTGGGAGAATCATTATCTGAAAGAGTGGTTGAAAATTATTATCCAATACATTATACTTACTCTGATTTTTCATTCCGTAGGATTCTGACATTTCATAAGTGTTGCTACTAAAAAGTTTTCCACGGAAAAAGGGACAAATTTGACCCATTTGAGGGAAATTAAAAATAAAATGCTACGTATTTTTATGTTTTACCTGCAAAATGGTAAATCTAAATATTTACTTTAAAGTGACCTAATACAAACATAACAAATATTTCAATATCACGAACAATACGTCGAATTAAGTTTAATTACTTTATTTTATTTTTAGCTGGCATCACTGCCTACTAATTCCAGGTTTAGTAAACCTTTGAAAATTTTTTTTAACTTTACTTGTGCGTTTTTTACTGTTTGTGATGAAAAGGGACTTAATTATCACTTGCCGTTAAATCACTTTTAATGTGAGGCACCGCACTTAATAAAATGTATACATTCACTAACAAATAAAATGTAGGTATACACTCAGATGTTCAGACCCGTATTGAAATTGAAAAATGTGCCCGACTAAAAAGGTTTGTAATCTCTGACATGTCAAAAAATTATAGCAGTCAAAATTCTACAGAATTAAAAATCAGAGTTCAGGCAGCCATTTTTAACTAAACTAATGATAAAAAATTTGGCATCACTATTATCGAGTACTACTTAAGCAATATAGCATTTACTTTAATAAAAATGTAACGCAATTATCTAATATAAATAACATCCAATTGACATACAGGAATATGTCAAACCCTATTGACATACGGGAGTCATAGATCGCACAAAATTTCGTGTCTGTAGTTATTACAAAGAGTATCAACGTGCGGAAAGAGAACCAACAATAGACTTGACGTCGCAGTGCCAATTCTAATTCCTATTATCTTGACAACTGTCATTATAATTACACAGTAATAATAATTGATACTTAATTGAAACCTATAAAATCCTTCCTGGCCACGATAAAGTTCCAGGAATTGAGAAGCTCTTTATTTTAAATGACAACAAACATTTTAGTAGTTCTCTCACCACTCAATACAATACAAATTCCCTGAAGTACTTTCTCCCAAAGTAATGGCTGACTCGAATAAGCTTCCGGAAAGTGTAATTAGTGCATCCTATTTTATTTAATATTAAATAACTCGTCTAAATAACGTCTTCCTGATACCATCCGACACATTTTCAGACACGATATTTTAAAAAAAACTCACATTTTCCGCTGAAGTCCTAATGGTTTTACCATAATCTGGCAACACAGCCTCCACAGACGTACTATCTGACACATCACCCAATATGGCCCTGTATATTTTTCCCTCGTGTCTAACAGTACAATGAATACCGTCCATTATTCTATCTGCTATGGGTGTGAGCTGAAAATATTTTTTTAAATAACAACAAACCATTCAATAGCAAATACCTATTACAATAGGTAATGTGACTGCCACATTTTAATGAAACTTTCCAGTATTAAATAGAAAATAGGATTTTCTGATATTTTTACAGGTAAACCATTAAAATTATTTGGGGCTGAAATCTTTATGCAAGATGGTAAGTGTCAAAAATCACGAAATTTGTGGTTCATAGTTTGGTGTTTAGTGAGTTAAACTAAAATCTTAATACAAAAAAAAGAAAAAGACAAAAATTCCAATACAATTTTCCATGGATTTAGTAACTGTCAAAGATGATGATACCATCCCATCGATACGGAAACTCTTCCCTTACTACACGTTATTAAATCTGTGGCCATAGGTCAGAATATGATAAATGAAATTTTATTACTTTACAGGACAAGCAATTAAATTATTAAGAAATCTTGAAGCCACTATTAAAATATGAAACACTCGATACATTAATGAATGTACTTATCATTGTCTGCGATTCGTGCGAATGTTAAATGTGCACATAGAAAGAAAGTCCATTGGTGCACAGCCGCGCATAGAACCTTCGACCTCATGGATGAGAGTCGCACACTGCTCAACTAGTATTATATGTAATAATAATGTGTATTTACCTTGTTAACATCAAAGTTCGCGATGGCACTCTCAACTAAGTCGGCCTTATCCAAATCAAGTTGTACGTAAAACTTCTCGTACGACTCTACATGAGTCACACGACACAGTATCTGTTGACCCACGATTATCGTGAGATCTATCGCCTCGTCTGAAAAAATACCATGGCGTTAATAATATGAATATACAGTGGCAGTTTTTAAACAAATAGCTATTGATGAAATTGAATAACTATTCATTATAATGTTAATATTTTATTTCCAATCTTTACAAATGTTAAAATACAGTATACATTTGTTACATATACATTTTTTTCCTTGATCAATCAATCAATGAAAATACGTTAATTCAGTTTAGATGCGTTTTAGGGCATGCTTATGAATGTCAAAAACGTTTACGAAATTCGCGAAAGAGCAAGACTACGCCATCCGTTTGCAAAACTACCAGGAGGCCTTGTTCTGAGAAGAACGGGCAAGAAACTTAGCAAGTTTTACCCTCTACTGTCTCTTGTTATTCGATATCCTAACTGCCTTCAGTACCATTGATGTCTCCTTCAAAAGGACTTCCAAATTTATCTATCCATGGCTATCTTTCTCCGTTCGCTTCCTGTTTCTATCCACCTCTTTCTAGGGCGCCTTTTTTAACCTTCACTTCCAAATAGTTGTCTTTGTCCATCTTTTATCTGCGCATCTTGGTAAATGCCAAATATTTATTTTATTAAATACTAGCGGCCCACGGCTTCGCACGGTGTTTAATTGGATAAAGATTAATGCTGTATTGGTTAAAATCGCTTCGAAAATTAGCCATTATTTGTCGTTAAATTAAATGACAAAAAATGTTATTGTGGGCTACATGACAGGTAGACATATACCATCGAGGAGTTTTCTGTAGATCTTTTCAATGTGTACAATACTTAGTACATTATTTTGATAAATCTCGTAGGGTTCAGCCTGCGTTTGCAATGTAAGCGGAAAAAATGTAATTATTTACGACATCACATTAGAAACCTCAAAAATAACATTTTTCTCCACTATTTAATGGATGTTATAAATACATATAAACCTTCCTCTTCAATCATCTATTTTAAAAAAAAACAGCATCAAAATCCGTTGCGTAGTTTTAAAGATTTAAGCATATCCCTATATAGGGACAGAGAAAGCTACTTTGTTTTATACTATGTAGTGATGTCGTCAATCATCTAAGTTTCTTCTTTTCGGTATGTGCCGTATTTATTATTTATTTATTGCCAGTTCTTCTCTTCCGCTCTACACCCTTGATTTACTGGCAGTAAATGTAAAATTAGAAGCATTTAATGTATATTTCTTTTTTGACGTTCATAAGTGTACATTGTGTTACCTATATGAATAAATGATTTTTGATTTTTATATGTAATTGATGTACATCCATGCTTTGTGATTTTCATACATTATGAAATAATAAAACGTCTTGTTTGTTTGTATTATATTCATACGTAGTCTCGTATGAGATTATCAATTTAAACCATTTTCAGACATAAGTGGAACAGATTAGCTGATAATTGGATCGGATTATGAAGACTTAAGAATAAGCTGTCGTTTTAACATAAATAATTTGTCGGCCAGGGTCTCGTGTGAATTGTGTCATATGATATATATGGAAATCTATTATTTAATTAAAAAAATGTATCGAAGGCTGTTTACATTTAAGGAAATTGCCAGTTTATCAGTATTTAAAAGTAAATTAATTATTATTATTTTTATAAATAAAATTAATCGCATCGAAGAAGGCAAACCAATTTTTTTATTAACAACCGAGTATTTTCTTAATTATTCCTTGAACTTTCAGAGTTTAGTTTTAATTAGGTATTTTAACATAGCAAAATGTTTTATAAGTTGGTATGTAGCTAGTATTGTCTTTTATTTATTGACATAACTTTCACACATTTATAACATAAAATTATGGAAAACAATTGTAAATACATAACTTCAATCCGGTAAAAATTGTTTTATTATAAATGGTATGTAGCTACTAAAAAGTTAGGCTAAGTAAAAAGAACATCAAGGCGAAACTAATTTCGCGGGGGCAGCTAGTTATTCATAGATTTAATAAATTAGAAAAAGATCTACCATAATTACTGCACTTAACATTTAGTAGAATGATTTCTACCATAATTATGCGCACTTATCGCTATTAACCACTTTCAGGCAACCCCAACCTCTCAGTATAGTTCTAACGTCTAATGAAGAGACAAACCATACTATATAAAAACACATACATACAAACCAATTAATAAACTTAAACGTACCTTTTAATGTAACAGACGACTGGTGTTCAGATAACGTCGCGAGTCCCTTCTCCACAAGAGAATCAGCAATATTAACGCCATTATTCCACAAAGACACTTTGTATTGCTCATCCACAAACTCTTGGAAGATGCACTGGTATCTCGGAGCGTTGAAACAGAGATCTATCTCTGGATTCGCCTTCCATTCACCATCCGTAGGCGCCACGCCCACTAAGGCACAATGAACCGCCATTTTGGGCAGCTCCATCAGCTCTCTGTCCAGCTGCCAGATGTCTTTAGCGTCGACCAGCTGCTTATTCCCGAAATCGATGTACCGAACGATAAATTTCGAGAACGGCTGGACACCGACCACGGTGGCTCTATAGAGGACACCGTCGGCGGGATAACGAGCCAATACTGACGCTCCAACGGGGACATCACCAGTGTATGACTTCACGCCTTTGTATAGCTGCGGTATTTTGTGCATCATCTCGAGGAATTTCGCTTGCAAAGATAGGATTTGAGTGTAGAAGTTCTCGGGCGATATAATCCAAGTAACGGAGACCTCTTGTTGTGAACCGATCTCTACGGATGGCTCAGTGAATGGGGTGTCTAGAGATACTGGGTCGGTCAATTCCTTGTAGGTAAAACTACGGTTCTTGTAAGGAACGCGGCCGGCGCGGTCATCGTTGTACGATCTCTTTTCGAATCGCTTATCGTCGGAACCAAAAGACCTTTCAGACCGATCCGCCCTATCTCTAGGACTGAAATTACTTCTACCCCCGTATCGATCTCCTCTGTTTTCTCTATCACCCCTTTCACCTCTGCCCCCTCTACCCCCTCTGTCTCCTCTTTCTCCCCTTTCACTTCTATCTCCTCTTTCACCTCTGTCGCCTCTATCTCCCCTTTCACTTCTATCTCCTCTTTCACCTCTGTCTCCTCTATCTCCCCTTTCACTTCTATCTCCTCTTTCACCTCTGTCTCCCCTTTCACCTCTGTCTCCTCTATCTCCCCTTTCACTTCTATCTCCTCTTTCACCCCTGTAATCCCGATCTCCCCGATCTTTAAACTCCCTGTTTTGATGCCAATTTTCCTTCTTGTCCCCCCAATTGTCGCGTCTGTCACCTCGATTCTCTCTTCTGTCAAACTTTTGAAACCTATTGCGTTCTTCGGGCTTATTATCGTCATCTTGTTGATTGAATCTTTCACTGCAAAATACAACATTCAATAACTTAGTTACATAATTATGATTAAATATTAGAATTTTGGGTTATATGGATGAGTTAAATGCATTATTTTATTAAAAAGTCGTCAATATTAAACAATTCGAACTTTACTTTAGTGTGATTAAGATAAGCCAGGATCTAAGGAAAGTTCTGAGAATTAAAGCTACACTTAGAGCCACTAACCATCCACAAAGCTGTGTGATAGTTTTGTTAGCATCAGCTGATATTTAGTTATTAAATTTCATAGCTAGATTGATGTTAGATATATCTATCTCATCATTCGTTAACTAAAACCTCTTTATAAAATCGTGTTAACGCGTTACGCGTGTGATAAAAAAAGGACAGACATAGTTCAAACGGTGCAATTAATATTTTACTTTAGTGGTGACGAAACTGAAAGCAACAATTTAACAAATGAAACATATATCATACAGTGAAACCGAGTTCCGTGAAATTCGCTAAAGGAATAAATGAAAACGTTAATAATTATACAAAAATGTAGCGTTCGATATTCGTAAGCCAAGCGTGTCGGCAAACAAATGGTAGCGAGCGATTTCGGCCAATACTTTATTGAATTTAAAACTTTTGTAAGCTATACAATTCAGATTAGCCAAAAAGTTAAAAGTTCTGGACATAATTATGTGTATATAACAAAATTTTATAAATAATTTACCTACATATATATTTAAACCAAACCAGACGAAAATGAACGTGATACGATGATTTAATATAAAGTAATTTAATGAAATCGTAGGTGAATCATTAGAAATTGTAGAATCAACAGATTTATTATTAAAACACTTTTTAAGGCAAATATTTGTATTTGGTATGTTATTGTGTAACGTATAATCACAAGTCTGATCCAATTTCTCAAACTTTTTCACCGGAATACACATTAGGTACATTATTACCGAGTTACATTTTTAAATATAAAATAGTATTTGCGTGTGTAATGAAACTCCTCGGTGGTCAGATTTTGAAGAAATTATTTGTTTTCTATAGTACAGAAGGCAAACGGCCAGGGGTCTTACCTGAGGTTAAGTTTTTTTTTTTTAGACAATTCACACCAATTGACCGAGTCCCATGCTAAGCTGGTGAAGCTTGTGTTATGGGTACTAGGCAACGGATATACATACATAGATAGATAGACATATTAATACATATTAAAACACCCAAGACCTATGCAAACACCAAATGCTCATCACATCGATGTTCGTCTTAGCCGAGGATCGAACCCGGGACCCATGGATTCGCAGTCAGGGGTACTAACCACTAGACGAATGAGTCATTAAGTGACTGGATACTCCAGAGGACTTTGCCGGCCTTTTAAAAAGTGGTACGCTCTTTTCTCTTCCCCTAAGTCGAATTTGTTCGGAAAAACATACATACATTAGGTTTAGATTTTACAATTCGATAATTTTTTGTTCGACGTGTACAGAGCAACGTGTATCGATTCCACTATTCAAAATTTATATCAAAATACTTCAAAGCAATCATGAGCCACTACATAAAATTATCTTGTTTTTCAAAATTGGGACAGCAAACCCTAATAGCTCAGTTTAAAGCTACAATATCATCAAATTCTTTATAAGAATCGTAACATTTTCTGAAAGTTAACTGCATTCATAATTATGTTCAATTGAAGCGTAACAACACACATCATTAGCTATAAATGTATTCCAAATCAACGACCTCGGATATTGTAATTGAAATGTAATTATTATCGAAGCATAAAAGGTAACAATTAGTATAAATAATTACGCGTTTCTCTATTATACACAAAATTTAAAAAAGTCTTTTAATATAAATGAAACTGTAAATTGGAACAAAAGAGACAGTGGGGAAGGATTGGAAAATAGTGGCGAGGATAAGTGAGTAATGTTGTTCATATCATATCATGTAATCCTGATTATATATTTGATGATGTACAATTTGAAGGAAATAATTTTTACTATGATTTTCGAGTAATAAATTAATTTGTAATATTTTTTGCGAAGAGTTTTATATCAGGAATTAACTTCGATATATTATATTATTTTATTAGTTAAGCCATTTGTAAAACTATATTTATAAAGCTGCAATTTTGTAAACGCCAAAATATTGAAAGCTCCTATCAAAATTTGACGGAAACGTTCAAAAATAATAAGTGTCAACTATCATAGCACCAGAAAACTTTGTTTAAAATATATCAAAAGAATAGTTTTATATTAAATAAATATATATATTAAGACATAATAGATCATTGTGATTGACGAATTATTGAAAAAAAAATTTATATTTTATTTATTTTTATAGAAACATATGTCAAAGAAAGTTTGACTTAAATTTCAAAACTAGAATAGAAATAGAAATAGAAACCTCAAACAAAATTATCGTTCTTTCATTCGGTCTTGCGATGCAAATACGTTTCCGCTAATAGGCGGTCGTGGTACGAAAAAATGCTATAGGTACCTAAACTCAACTTCATCTCAACTGGATTGTTTTAAGACAGTTCATGGTAGGCCCCCTGGGCCTCAGATTTCTGTATATGTTTCATAATCAATCCAATAGGCTAGTAGGTGATCAGCCTGATACACGCCGTCGACTTTTTGGGTCTAAGGCAATCCGATTTCCTCACGATGTATTCCTTCATCGTTCGAGCAAATGTTAAATGCGCACATATAAAGTCCATTGGTGCACAGCCGGGGATCGAACGTACGACCTCAGGTATGAGAGTCGCACGTCTAAGCCTAGGCTCTCCAAAAACATCAAATAATAATAAGAAACGTCAACAAAAACTATTCCGATATAACGAGATTTAAATAATGTTATTTACAAGATATAATTAAAAAGTCAAACCAACACTGTGAAAGAAACAAATGACTGTACAAACTTTTTAGCTGAAACACAAAAACTATGGAGCCAAAAATACAAAATTCAGATAGAACATTAACAGTGCAATATGAAATTAATTTGCGAATGAAACCGTGTAAGTAAAGCGAAGAGGTCTTTTAGACAACAAGACCCTTTTAGCGTATAAAAGAAGATTGCCCATACTTGTATAGAATTAATAAAAAAAAGGGTGCGTGTACTTATGTACGCGCGTAAGAAGTTATACTTCTTTGGCATTATTGAAAATAGTTTTTGATTGCATATAATTAATTACAATTAAATAATCAAAGACTGGAAAAGGAGTCATTATAGTCAATAAAGTTCAGTTTACATTTGAAAAATTAAATAAATAAATATTTATTATTATTCTCTTATATTAAGTGTAACAACATAAATTCTATTATTATTCGAATGTTTTTTTTTAATTATGTCCAATGCCGTAGCATCTTCCGTGGGCAACTTCATTCTGTTAATTTTGTGTCACGGTGCGCGCGCATCGTAAAATTTCACTCTCATCAATTTTTCATAACGCGCCTAAAGAAGTATAACTTCAAAAACTTTTAATATATTTTACTCCGAGCGTAGGGCAATCTCCTTTCCAAAGTGATAGGTGTTGATACAGAAATTTGGTGATTAACACAAAAGGACAAGGCTTTTGTAATGCTTCTGTACCGTTTTAGTCTGTCCTGAATATTTTTATGCGCTTGCGCCACTTCTGTCGCTTGCCGCAACCGTCGACCGACACTCGACTCCTTTTTGTGGCCTTTTTGTCTCTCGTCTGGCCGAGACTTTCTTCTGTTAATACCGCACGTAAAGCAAATATTTAAAATACATATACATACAATACTTGAATATTTAAAATAAAATATATATATATATATATATATATGAACTTTTCGCTTGCCCCGGGGAACAAAGTAGTAAAAAAAAGTAAATATGTTAAATCTATTTTGTTCAGGAAAAATAAAAGAAGGTAATGCTATTATTACAAAGATACTAAAAACTTTTTTTATGTTATACGAGGCAAACCGGCAGGTGGTTCATCTGATGTTAAGTGATAGCCCATGGACACTCACAATGCCAGAAAGCTCGCAAGTGCGTTGCCGGCCTTTTAAGAATTGGTACGCTCTTTTCTTGAAGGACCCTTAGTCGTATTGGTGTGGAATATTACATATACAAAATGATAAACATTGTTGTTATGTATATTATAGTGTAAATGGTCAAAAAATAACTAAATTTTTATTAAATTAAGTTATCTAATTAGACTGAAGAGCAAAGGCCTATACGATGTTTCACAGTTTAAACATACGGACGACACAGTAACCGCACATTACCACTGCACATTTTGACGAATGTCTAGAACGTAAAAACCTATTACCACTATTTTCTCGGAAATATTATGACCTTGGTGAAACAGGGATATATTATTACCAGTCTTTATTCGTTTATAAACTGTCGCTAACTTTTTTATGATTATTTGGTAGAATTATAATAACGAAAACCATCTTTATGGTTGTTTCTCTCTATTTCAGGAAAATAAAATTAGGTAAACAAGTATTACTAATATTGTGACACAAAATAATTTCCTTAGAATAAAAACATCGTCGTGTTTTATAGTAAAAGTTTTGCAAAAATTCTGAAAAAAAAATTGCAGTTATATCACCTAAGGAAGTAAAAAATTAGAAAACATTAAAACAGTCTTAATATTCCTTCACGACTCTATTCCCCGTTGCAAGCGTTTTGTTCTACATATTGTAAATTACGTACTTATCTCTATGGTTCTCTCTGTTCTGTCTGAGCGGCGGCGACTGAACTGACGGAGTTGATGAGTCTTCCCAACTCTCTTCTGCTGACGCTGGTTGCGGGGAGAACTGGTTTTCACGTCTACCACCTCGTCTGAATACCGTTTTAATTTAAATAAAATTGTTACAACTTTTTAAAGTCTAGAATAGCAACTATTATAACACCAATCAGCCATCCATGACGCTTATAAAGTTTCCGCCACATCACATCAATTTGCCTCTAAAATAATACTAAATTATATTAAAAGCAATTTTGCCTTTTTGGCGTACTGGCTGCGTTTAATTCACGTCGCTATTTATAGTAAGCTTCCTATTCTATATATCCAGTAGAAAATAGGGGGTAATTTTGAATATTTTAAGTTTATATTTTCTTTCCATGTATTTCAGTATTAAATCTAATTAAGTAAATGTAACAAAGACCCCATGAAGTACTATCATATGATTTATACGTAAGGGGAGAGGCTTCTCATTTGAAACTAATATTGTTTAGCCAGAAATCAAATCCAACATCCCCTTCAGGTTAGGCAACATAACATACGCAATACGTTACAAATATAATATATTTAAAGAGCTAGAGCTGGCTATTAAATACAAAGAATGTTGTGCATTGTATAATATATCTTAAACCAGTAGCACTGCACCATATTAGGTCTAGGCCTCAGATTTGTGTATCTGTTTCGTAATCATTTGTTTTTTCTAATAGGTTACACAGCCTTCAACTTTTTGGGTCCACGCCAATGCCATGCCATGGTGAGGAAACCCACAATGATTTCCTTACGTACGAGCATGTGCGCATAGAAAGTCCATCGGTGCACAGCCGGGATTCGAACCTACCTCAAAGATTCGCACTAAGCCTACACGCTCTTATAGAAAGACATTCCAATTCACAACAACTAGCAAATAATTTCTGCTTACCTATCACCTCTATCGGGCTTAGAAAGTTTATCGCCGAAGCGTCCAGAACCGGCCCTGTCGAAGCCATCCTTCTGGTCTCTAAAAATTATTTTAACACTCAACTATACAGCAAATATATATTGTATTATAATTATTACCTGTAACGACGTCTAAACATGTTACGAGCTTCGAATCTCAATTCGACTGAGTTTAAGACAGTTCAATGACCCATAGAGATATTACGAAATAGAGGAACTCTCAAAATTCGCTACAAGACGCAGACAATATGTGTGCAGCAATTTCATTTGTATGATTTTCAACTGTTTTTTTTTGTTTGCTTATAAAATTACTAGCTGACCTGGCAAACGTTGTTTTGCCATGTATATTATTTCTAGGAAACATTTTTAGTTCAATAAAATAACTATCTACAATAATACAAAATAGGGATTGATCGTAGAGGGGTGAAAATTAGGGGTTGTATGTATTTTTGTATGCTGTACCTATCATAAAAAAGTAAACACAAAAAAAAATCTAAAAAATAAAAAAAAAATTTTTGGTGTGTACACCCCTTATGACTTAGGGGTTTGAAAAATAGTTGGTAGCCGATTCTCAGACTTACTGAATATGCATAAAGACTTTTAAGGGAACGAACATTGTGACACGAGAATTTTATATATTTGATTTTCCTAAGAAACCAATGTATAATAAAGAACTGCTGTTATATAAGGGCATTGATTGCAATAATTTTAGTCTGTTCAAAATCCCAAAATACATAAATATGTACTAGTAAAAACCAACCAACAGAGAATTACCCATTAATTTATTTGGTTACCCTTGTTATACCACTTGTCTTAATACTCGTTTATAAATAAAAGTCTCCATTCCTGACATTTTTAATTATCAATTCTACTTTCACCTCGCAAAACATTGCAATTATTTATCATTAACTTCGTTATTAGTACGTATTGATAAAATCGTAAAATGGCGTATTATTTATATATTATAAATTCTTAATAATAATATTTATTACTCCTAGTTGTTTCTATACTTTAATAGTAACAAGTTCGAACTGTTTATAATGTAATACGTAATAACTGACTAAAAGACGACTCTATTTCGTAATAGCTCTATAGAGGCTGTGGATGACTCAAATCAATTATTTTTTGCTGTTCGTGAAAAAGTTAACTGAATTCGCTTACGCGCGTAAAGTATGACTCGCTATGCGCTAGTTTTAATTGCAAATCGAGTTGATATCGTGCAATATATCGTCTATAACGTAATTGTCTTGGTCACTTTCAAATAAACATTTTAGTTTCTTCTAAAATAATGAGTACAATAATTTTGCCTACAGCTATGTTACGAAGATTACTTTGCCATTTTTCGAAACTTGAGGGGCATGGAACACACACATTTATGAGTATTTTATTGATTATTATTTGAGTATTACGTCACGCAATTTTTGAAGATTATTTCCCCCCCCCCCATGTAACGCGCCGTAACGTTTTTCTGTACCCAATAGTAAAACGTTTCGTGACCACTTAATAATAATATAGCCTATAAATTCCGAAACTCTGTCACTTTATATATCTGAACTTTAATATATTTTCACTCCAGTATATCTCGGAGTTCGGTTTGCCTCATGGCAAAGGCCTCCTTCTTATGCTCAGCATGCTTCTTTCCATGGCTCTTTGGCAGTGTGATAGCATATTCCTGTGCTGGTTAGATTGTTTGCCCAAGTTTCGCAGCCATAGGTAAGGCAGGGTAGCATACATGTGTTAAAGACTTTTCTCTTTATTTTCTTGCTGAAATCTGTTGTTTTCATGATCTCCCTCAGTGACCAATATCTTTTCCATCCATTTGCTATTCTTCTTTTGATCTCTTTGGTGGTTATATCAGTTAGAGAGATAATTTGCCCCAGATAAATGTACTCTTCAACATATTCTAGAGGTTGATTATTAAGTTTTATTTCGTATGGGATTGAATTTGATAGTAGCTTTGTTTTGCTTGTGTTCATTTCCAGGCCTACTTTCTCACTTTCTTTGTTTAAGTCTTGTATCATTTCTTCAAGTTTATGAGGGTTCTCTTCGAACAATACAATGTCGTCTGCAAATCGAAGATGATGTAGTTTTCTCCCATCTATATTTAGTCCAAATTCATTCCATTCTAGTTTTCGGAATATGTTTTCGAGCACAGCAGAAAATAGCTTTGGAGATAATGGGTCCTCTTGTCTGACACCTCTTTCGATTTTAAATGTGTTTCCATTTGTATTCTTGCATTGCAGTTAGCATATGTTTGTTTTATGATGTTTATATAGGCCCCGGATACTCCTTGGTTTTCTAAGCTTTCCCATATCACTTCATGTTTGATGCTGTCAAAAGCTTTGGTGTAATCTATAAAAGCCATATACACTGTTTTGTTATATTCACTGTATTTTTCTATGATTTGTTTGACTGTGTGTATATGATCTATCGTTGCGAAGTTTTTCCTAAATCCAGCCTGTTCCATGGGTTGGCTCTCGTCTAATGTGGTGCTTAATCGATCTAGTAATATCTTGGAGAAACCCTTATATATGTTTGACATCAGGCTTATTGGTCTATAGTTGGATAAGTCTTCCTTTGAGCCTTTTTTGTATATAAGAATTATGTGCGAGGTTTGCCATTGTTCAGGTATCTGTTCTGATGTTAGGATGTCGTTAAAGATTTTCGTCAGAATGGGCACCAGTTCTTTTAGGGTTCCTTTCAGTAATCCGTTCGTGATCTTGTCTGGACCTGGTGCCTTATCTGACTTTTGGCTTAATATAGCTTTCCTGACTTCACTTTGTAATATATGGTTCTGGTTCTAAGTTTGGAGGGTATATGGTCGTTTTGTAGTTGTTGCACTGTTCGTTTCCTGCGATAGCTGGGTTGGAGTATAGATTTCTGTAAAAATCTGATGCTGTCTTTACTATACTTTTGCGGTTCGTGATGTTAATTTGATTTCTTTTGAGATAAGGTACCCAAGGAGTCGCTTCACGAAGTTCTTTAAGAGCTTTTTTGGTTCCGCCTGATTCAATTATGTGTTTTTCGAGTGTTTGTATTCTTCTTGTTTTCCTGTCCTTGCGTATGCCCTTCCTTATTCCCTTACTTATTTCGGCTATTTCTCTCAGATTCCGTTTGCCGTTTTTGTTCGCAATTAGACTTTTTCTTTTATTTATAAGCTGCATGGTAGAATCACTCAAAATATATTTTTGTTTCTTCTCTTTTCTAGTATTAGCATAGCGAAGTTGATTTTGAAATCTGGTGTATTTGTTTCTTATGTCAAGTCCTTCTGTTTCTTCGATTTCTCTGGTCTGAGTTGCTAGTGGGTATGATGTTGTTTCGTTAGTTTCCGCGATATGGGTTCTGCTATGCAAGTTAATGTGCTTTCTACGGATCTTAGGAGGCGTCATTTTGAGCGATGCTCTAACCATGCGATGGTTAGTATTGAAATTTAACCTAGAAATGACTGTGGTGTCTGTAAATAGCTTTGGGTGGCTACTTATAATATAATCTATTTCATTTCTGTACTTTCCATCAGGGGAGACCCATGTCCATTTGTTGTTTTTATTCTTCTTGAAGATGCTGTTCATAATTGTAAGATTATGTTCTAGAAGGAGATCTATTAATCGTTGGCTATTGATGCTTCTTTTTCCGTAGCCGAATTCGTGACCACTTAATGATTCTTTATACCTAAAAATTACCATTGTGTGGTTTAAAGTACTGGAAAGTCGAAAATAATATTAACAATAACGCGTAATTCAATACCCGCCCCGAATCGTAACGTTTTACAAAAGGACCCCCCCTCTCCAAAAATTCGTTGCGTAATACTTGTACGCTCCAAAAGATAAGAATTTCGTATTAACCAAAATACGCACAATCTATATCTTTATTCAAGTAGGTAACTAAAATCTTTATTCAAGTAGGTAACTAAGTACACTTTTAAAAACAACGTTACGTTTTTCTTTTTAAACCGATTTAGCTGTTTCAGCTCAAAACAAAATCATATACAGTGTAACCTCCATGTAACGTCCCTCGATTTAACTTTCCTAGAAATCCGTTCTTATTTTTTACCAATTGCGCATGCTTGCATATGCTTTATTACGAAGATGCCTCAATATTGCAAGATATGAATTAAATAAGTAAAAAAATACAACATAACTACTGGTACATTACAAAAATAACAGACAACGCAATAGCGTTCAAATACGAATTGTTTTTATATAATTACCAACACAAGACTGAAATAAACTTTCTTTTTATAATACGGATTTTTCTTTCCATTTAACGGCAACTCGTTGTAACGTCAAAATAGTGATAGATAGTGTCGTTATATAGAATTTACACTGTAATATGTAATTAATAAATTTCTATATAAATCGTAAATAAATAACATACCTCCCCCTAAAGCTGCCACCTCTCTGTCCAAACTCTTCATCGCCATCTCGTTTCCTTTCGTCTTTGAAACTCTTTTCCCTTCGGAAACTCTTCTTACGTCCATCATCAGGCACGCTGCCTTCAGGCGAACTGAACTCTGGAGCTTCTTTACGTATCGGAGGCGACGCCTTCTGTTTTAATAAGTCTACATATAATCTACCAGTCAAATAGTTATAGAATAAGTCATATTTTATTCAAATGACTTCAAGAAACAAACTTTTTATAATTATGTTTATTAATATAATTAATTTAAATTTCAAAATTAAATTAGTTAATATAATATATGCTACCTGCATTATATATATTTGTCACGTTAAAACTCGAGAATGGCTGGACTGATTGGGCTAATTATGATCTTGAAATATTTGATAAATACCGGGAACATTCAAACGTTGAGAAACTTGAATAATATATGATAAAAAATAATAATAAAAAAAACAAAAACAAGCCTGAATAATTAATTTTCTAAATCAATTCGTTATTAGTTTTAAAACATTTAATGTCTGTAATGCGTAGTTTTCGTATAAATTTATTTATAGATAAATGCAACAACTAACATAAAAACTAAGTGTCCAAACGTAAAATGCCATGAACAGCCTACCCTAGTAATAAAAGGCCTGATTTTTTTTGTTAGATCGTCTTCTTTTTACTGGAGAAAAGCTATATGCTATGAAACGTCGTGCTGCTATTTTCGGCGGTTAAAACTGGGGGCTGGCTTGTGTTATGATAAAATATAATTTTGACATTTATAAGTAATAACTGACAATAGTTTAAGCTTAAAAAATGCCTTATTACATAATATTTATATTTAAATTACCTCAACATTTCCAGTGCTTCGTGGTTGTGATAGTTGGTTCATCCGCCTGGCAATATCCAAAGGTGGCGATACTGTATCATCAACCAATGTTACTAGCATTGTATCATGAGAATACATGCCAACCACATGAATCATCAATGTTTTTTCTAACGCCAACATCTCCAGTTGGTTTGATGTCTTGCTTTCTACAGCTTTGTCTTCATAGCCCTGTGTTTATAATAAATTAAAAAACCCGAGATTGAAGTAGGCAACCGAGGCCCTATTCTAAGGATAATTTAAGAAATGAAACATAGTCTGTGACCAATATGTCAAAAATGTGGTAAAATTTGATCGTAAGCTAAGAATAAATTTCAAACCATTTTTTCAATATAAATATTATACTTCTTAAGACAAGATTTACTTTCACTTAAGGATACAAGCCTAAGAATAATTTAGAGAAAACTAAAATTTCACCAGCGTTACATTTATCTTTAAAACAAACTTTAAAAAAATACACTAAATAGACTAAAAATAAATATCTTAAGTGTAACAATTTAAGTTCCAAAACAATATTTTTGTACTTACTTTTAAGGCACATTTCATAGCTTGGGCTGGCAACTGGATTAGATCTGGTGTAATTGTCCTAATATCTGCTACAGCTACTTCCTGTTCATTCCCGTAGTCAACATATGCAACAATTATTCTTTCTCCTTTGGTGTCCCTAACCATTGCCCTGTACCAATTGGCATCCTCTGGAAATCTTGCACAGCAAACGGATCCAATTGGCAATGGTCCAGGTGAGGATGTATTTTCACAGTGATTTTTAACTGCTTCCATTACAGCATTTAAGGTATCTATGTTGTCAGATAATTGAATGTAAAATTTAATGCAACTATCAACATAAGATACTAATACTGATTGTTTACTGTGCTGTGGTAATGCATCCAGCCACTTAAATTGTAACTTATCTTTCATGTTTGCCATCAACAAATCTAAGACATTTCTATTATCCAAGTACAGTTCTCCATACTGAATTAGAGGTGGCCCTTCAGGTGCAACCACTCTCAATGACAAAAGCTTTCCATTCACAAGCTGTTTAAATGCCTCATTTAAGTGTGGTCCTTTCTCCAAATTCTTTACACCAGACAAACAAAACCTCATAGCAAATACATTTGGCTTAACAAACTCTTCTGGTATATCAAATATATCATAGTATGACACCATCTCTGTATCACCAAAGTCTACGAAGAATAGTTTACATTGTGATCCTGAAAGGTTCATAACTATGGCTCTACAAATTATTCTATCTCCAGACATTCTTCCAAGACAAACAGTACCGATCATTGGAGGCTCTGTTAGACTGCTATGTGGTCGCCTGTTTATGTCGTCCATCATCTCTTGTAGTTTATTAGCATCCACTGCAAGTTGCACAGCAAATAACTCTGGTCCTTCTTCAGCATATGATACAAAGACCTTATGTGTTGAGTTAATTTCAAGAAGTCTACTCTTGTATGTATTTGATTTTTTTGGAGAAGGAGGAGTTTTGGGTAAACTCATAATTGCAGATGTAGAAGAAACTGCCCCTACAGCCCCAGCTGTAGAAAAAGGTTGTTGTGGTTGACGAATAGGTGCTTTTAAATTTACAGTATTCCTGGCAGCTCGATTTACTAGGAGTCTTTGAGCTACCATAGATGGAGGTGGAATAGTAGTGGAATAGGAGACAGAAGCATTTTGCCGCATAGCTGTTGCTGGATTAGGGAAATTCTGATTAAGTAAAAATGGTACATGTTCAGGATAAGCTGGAGAGTCAGTCATTAATGTTGGAGACCAATTAGGAATAAGTTGATTCTCAGGTACCTGCAATAACAGAAATTCTTGTTTCTCTAAAGGTAAAGCCATACCAAATTTGTTAGTTACAAGATGATTTGATAAATCATTTCCTTTGAACTGAATTGATATTACAGGAATTGTTCGTGTATTAGCATCAATAGTAGCTGGATATTCTGCATAACAGAGAAGACTTTGTAGTTTTAATAACAGACGCTCATCCCAACGTCCAGACTCATGTATAAGGCGTGAAAGATAATAATCAGAGGCTTGCCCAGGTATTTGTAGTAACATTGGATCATACTTATTTAGATATCTAATGGTGCTGAGCGAAATGGTATCTTTATTACCATAGTCAATAAAATGCACTCCTACTAAACCGTTAGCAATGTTTTTAATGCTTGTAATTTTAGCTCTATAATATATTCCATCCTTGTATTTGGCGGCACACACGACGCCCTCGGGTACCGGCGTTCCCGGTGGGATTGCTCCAATTCCACTTTCGAGGTTTTCAACAGCCAGCTTAAGTAAACTTTCAATCATCATAGACGATTGCTGATCAAGTTGTCCGCTTATTTTGAGAAAAAATCCCTCTCCATCCACATGGGTAACAAAAAGGCGAAAGGACCGCTGCATGTCTGGTGGCAAAGCCATTTTTTGCTGTTTATCTCAGGATTTTTTAAAAATACTAATTAAAACACATTACGCATTAATAAACTAAACACGTTACTAAATTATTATGAATTATCCTGATCACTGATCACCATTCAAATTTGCTTTAAAGATTTTTTTATATTTTCTACAGTCTACACTCTACACTTTTAAAGAACTTTTTTTTTTTTTTTTTTTTAATTTTATGGCCTGGTAACGAGACCTTTAAGCCAAGTCTTATTTTCGGTCACTAAATTTCACTTATTTTCCTTCATTTAATTTCACATGTTATTCTTATTCCAACATTCCACTTGTTTTCTTAAATCTTCCCTACAGTATTTTTAACGTATTTATATAATGCACTATAACACTTTTTGTTTTTGAGCAAATCACACAACTGGCGGCGGGAGGGATCACTAACTTCCATTATTTCACTTGCTAATAGTAGTCTATTAAAAATGAAAATTTGGTTTTGGCATTTAAAAAAAATATGATTCATATCTGCGATCTCGTTAGTGCAGAAAGAGCAAACATTGTTATCTATAATATTAAGTTTAGCGAGGTGTGCGGGTGTAGTGTTGTGACCAAAACGCAATCTGTTGATTGTGGTAACGAACTCACGACTAACTGTATCCAACTCATAATCTTCATACCAGGGTCTTCTCAGTAAATTTTCTTGTATACTTCCATACCATTTTCCTTTAAGTTTTTGATCTTCTTTCCATAAATTTGCCCATATATCTTTTATTGAATTATTTATATTATAATAATAATCGGTCATAGGAACATGTACCACATTTCTGACATTAAGAGTGTTAATCCCTTCATATGCAGCTTTGTCTGCTATTTCATTACCAGTAATACCTTTATGTGAGGGTACCCACATAAAGGCAATAGTTACATCTTTCTTATACAACCGCAAGACAGTATCTTTAATTAAATAGAGAATATAATTGGTTTTAAAATTATTAAGAGTAGCATGCTTAAGACTATTTAAAAGACTCAAAGAGTCTGTCAAAATTAGAAAATATTTACAATTGTTTATAGAAGTAATCGATTTTAAAGCTGCAAAAACTGCATATGCCTCTGCTGTAAATATGGAGCAGTTTTTATCTAGAACAAAGCTTTGAGCAACATCTTTTTGGGAATCATATACCGCACTTCTTACAAAATCATTGCCTTTACTGCCGTCAGTATATATAGTATAGTACTTGTTATTTTCTTCTTTGAAAGCCAGTAAGTCTGAATTATTTTCAATTGAATTTGATAGAATCGTAATAGGATGTGTGATACAACTGTATGAATGAGTGTAACACGACCAGTGAGAATGTTTTTTGATGTTTGAATAATGAGATTGTATTTCTGTAAAGATCTGGCACAAAGTTGGAGATGTACCTGTCAGAAGATCATTTGGTGAAGTGAGAGGACCATCTATATTGATTGGGTGAGGTATTATCCTGTTTATAATTTGTAAATTATTTGATGATAATAGTTTCAGACAGTATCTTTCTGTAAGCATAAGACGTCTCAATATCAATGGCATAATATTAGTTTCGACTTCCATGGCCCTTATGGGAGTCGAACACATTGCTCCTGATATGATCCTCAAAGCCCTGTTCTGCAATATATCCAATTTATGTGTATGAGTGCTATTTAAATAAGCCAGAGAACTGTAATCAAAATGACTTCTTACAATAGATTTATATAATATAGAAAGTATTTTGGGATCTGCACCCCATGAAACACCTGCTAAACATCTTAAAATGTTAACACCTCTTAATGCATTTCTAGATACATATTTAATATGTTCTTCAAATGACAGCTTCTGGTCAATGATAATACCCAAAAATTTGTGTGAGGTGACTCTTTGAATGACATCACCATTATATACAACATCCACTATTGGTGTGTCCTTTCCAAATATCATGGCATTACTTTTGGCAGCATTTATTTTCAAATTTAATCTGTGTTGATAATAATTACTTAACTGCTTTAATCCAGTGTTAACATTTTCAATGGCTACTGTTAAATTTACATCAGAACTATACAACACTAAATCATCTGCAAATTGAAGTATATTTACATTTTTAGTATTCACATATTTACATATCTCACAAGTATACAAGTTATATAACAAGGGCGATAATGTTGCACCTTGTATAGTACCCTTTGATGCAGTTCTAGGTCCATACAAGATATTGTTATGCCTAACATATAGTATTCTGTTATTAAGGAAATCATAAATCCATTTAGATAATTGTCCTGGTATACCAGAATTACTGAGTACCTTCACCAGTATGCCAGGATCCACACTGTCAAATGCACCTTGCACATCTAAAAATACACAAACTGTGTGTAATTTATTGTTTTTTGCATTTTTCAGGTCGGATATCAGAGAAATGAAGCTATCGGCACAGCTTCTTCCTTTACGGAAGCCATATTGAATATGTGGTATGACATTATTGGATTCTGCATACCAGTCAAGTCGAGATTTTACCATGTTTTCAAATATTTTTCCAATACATGATGATAACGAGATTGGACGATAGGAACTAATCTGTTCAGGTGACTTATCTGGTTTTAATATAGGTATTACACATTGAGTTTTCCATGAACTTGGTATGAGTTTTTTATGCCAGAGATTATTAAGAATATTCAAAAATATCTTTTTTACGGATTCAGATAAATGTTTTATTAATAAATATGGAAAATCATCTAAACCAGGACTAGTATTTCTTCTAGATTGTATACTCATTAAAAGTTCAGACCATGAAAAAGAATCCAGTAAAAATGTTGATTGAGGATTCTCATTGTTAATATTAAAATAATTGTCTAATGAATCTGAATCAAGTAAATTGTTATTATCTGATAACTTATCTAAAAGTGGCTGTACAAATTCATCCCTATATGATTTATTACCAGTTCTGATTCCCTTAAAGTTTTTAATGAGATTCCATATTTGACTGATGGGTGTAGTTCTATTGAAACTATTGCAAAAACCAATCCAACTGATTTTTTTTTGCTCCTTTATAGTGCGTTTTTTTAAAGCATCTAATCTTTTATAGTTGATGTAATTATATTCTGTTGAATTGTTTCTATACAATTTCAGGGCTTCATATGATTTTATAACGGCTTGTTCACATATACTGTTCCACCAGGGGGCTGGTGGTCTACTCCTAAAGTTAGTCCTAGTGAATCTAGGAACTACCATTAGTTTGAGTTTATTAAGTCGACTACAAAACTCATCATAGGATTTCATTGGATTCTCTTCACTAACCATCATGTCATGGAAGACCAAACCAGACAATTCGCTATACTTTGTCCAATCTGTTTTATCATATAAAAATCTGTCAACATGTTTATTAATTGTGTATCTTTCAATGCACATTGTAACGTTTGTTATGGTTGGATAATGATAACTACCCATAGCATCATCATGTACATACCATTCACAAAGTGGAGCCACCTGTGGACTAACAAAGCTTACATCTATTGCTGAGGGGTTGCGTGTAGGATAATTTACTGTAGTAAAACTACCATTATTCAAAATATATAAATCACATTCATCAATTATATTATATAAGTTATTGCCTCGACTTTTCGTAGACAGGCATCCAAAAGCAATATGATGTGCATTGAAATCACCACTAACAAAAATAGGTTTTGGTAATCCTCTTATAATATTGTGCAATCTATTCATTCTTATATTCCTACTGGACGGAGGACAGTACACACAAAGAATAGATATACTAGTATTTTCTGTGTATATACTTATGGCTATTGTCTGTATATCTTCATAAAAAGTAGTATTTATGACATTATGTTTCAAATATGGTTTAATTAATATTCCTACACCATTACGAGGATTTTTTGAATTTTTATTGTAGAAATTATAACCAGAAATATAAAAAGAATGGTGTTCTTTTAACCATGTCTCATTTAGTAAGCAAATATCAATATTTTTTTCATTTAAGAATTTTGTAAGAAGTTGTTTTTTATTATTTGCACCTTGAACATTAAATTGCGCAATACGTAGAGAGTGTGTTATATATGGTTGTGTATCCATTATGTTGACAGATTCTTAATAAGTATATCTTTTATATAAGTTGCAGTGACGGGTTCATTATCAATCTTATTACCTATTTGAACCAGTGTTTGTACCAGGGCCATAAGTACATCACTGTTTTCAATTATTTGTAATTTTATATCATTAATACTATTTACAGATTTATTTACATGTTTTACATTAGGTTTATTATTTACATTAATTACTTTTTTATTTATAGGGTTGGAGCGTGGTGGAAGAGGAGGGAACTCATCATTATCTTTTGTAATGGCAACGCTTGCATAAGTTATTTTATTTTTCTTTTCTAATGTTTTGTTCATTTTAATGGGACACAATTTAGAAATAGCTAAATGAGGTCCGTTGCAATTAGCACAGCAAATCTCATTTGGCTTATTGCAGTCTTTATAGGAATGTTCACCTGAACAAATAGAGCAACGCTCTTTGCCATTACATATTTTTGCAAAATGATTGAATTTAAGACATTTAAAACATTGTTGCAGAGGAGGAACATATTCAAATATTCTATAAAAAAATAAGTCGTATTGTACACTTTCAGGTAAAGTATTTGCCAGAAATGTGATACTTACAGTTTGTGTTCTGACTAATTCATTACCTATTTTTTTTACAAATCTCCTAACTGCTATTATTTCATTTGTAGAAGTCAATTTAGCAAATAGTTCTCTATTTGTAATATTTGTGGGCACAAATCTGATAATACCAGTTTTCTCAATTTGAGCTGCTGGAATATATGCTCTCATTTCGTGTTTATCAAGAAAGCTGTTATTATTTATCAAATTGTTAGCTGTATTATGTTGTCTGAAGATCACAACAATTTTATTTGCGCCAATACGCCTTATTGCCACCACACCTTTAATATCGGAAAATATCTGATTCAAATATATTGGGCTTTTATTTCCCAGCTTGTCTTGTATATTTTTGCTCTGAATGAAAACCTTAAATTCTGTGTTAATAGAATTTTCAGGATATAACCTTTTATAATTGGGCTTGCGATATGCCATATAAGAGTCTTTCTCACCACCTCCGCCGCCAGCATCAGAAACATCTTGGAGATCTTCTAACCGCCGTCGTGGTCTCTTTTTTGAGGTGGGCGGGTCAAACCCGCCCCCCTCGTTTCCTTCCATTTTAATTATTTATTCACTATATTTATATTTAATTTGCCAATTTATACTGTTATTTACAAAGAAATAATATTTATTTTAATTAAAATACAATTTTGAAAAAAAATTGAACCGCGCTTTTTCAAATTCCCGCCAAGAATCCATTGAAGTAATTCCTTTTAAAGAACTATAAAGACATATAGAGAATAGAGATACCGTATAGATAACAGAAATCTGAATCACGGATCACGGATTCTATAAAATACTAGTCTTGACAGTAGACGCTAGAGTAGATAAAACGCACAATCCACAGAGTTATTAGCCAGAGTAATAGTAATTTACGGTATTAAAATTAAGGATTTTATCAGATTAACAAAAACGCTATTACAAATTACAGTAGTTCAGAACCAAGTTAAAAATCATTTGCACGGAATATCCATTGGTCGTAGGAAGTAGATTACAACAATGCTAAAAAGTAATAAGAACCTGTGGAATGAATTACACATAGTTTTGTGATTTGGCCTATAGGTCTAGATATCAGAATTCAGAACCAGGCCATAAACTGAAGGGTATGTTCCGATATACACTGCGAGTACTGTATAGTGCTCCCACTGTTCAAAAATTTGTTCCGCTATGGACTGCAGTATACAGCCGCAGCGTCCTAGGAAATATATGACGTCACAAATCCCCGCTATACTTCTACTGCGAGCACTGGCGTTTTCGAGGTAAGGTACTCGCAGTGCTTTGATCACGTGATCAATCAAAACCACTTGAATGCCTAACGGCTGATATAACTTACAGTTTAATAACAAACATTTAAAATTCTAACTTACTTTCTTTGTAGTATTAATTCAATTGACAGTTAATATTAATATAGATTTTTTTAATGCGATAATACTCCAATAATAGTTTTTCTTGTTGAATTGAAAAACTTTGATGCACTCATTTGAAAACTGTGTCGATAAACGAAGCTGACTAGTATACTGGACTGCGTTCCGTTTTAAATTGTAACCAGTATAGCTGGCTATATAGAAACGGTTTCACAGTATACTAAATTGACGGTACTCTGTACAGTGGTCGCAGTGTATATCGGAACATACCCGAAAACAAAAAGAAAGTTATTAATGGCAATGGCAATAATTGGCAGTTTGCCAGTTTACTTTTTTGATAGTTACAATTCTAAACATTATTGGCATTTCGCAATAATAATATAAAAAATTCAAGATTAATTGAAACCTTTACTACAATAGACTCATAGGTAGATAGAGAGTTCATAGATTTAATTTATTTTCAATTCTAGTTCCAAAGTTTTGAAATAACTACTTTCGATACGAAAATTATTTTATATAGATTTCGACAAAGAATAGTGACAAAATAACAGATATGATTGAAACATGTTCCAAGAGATGTATGTTGTTTGGCACAGTTTCTTTAGGGATGTAAGTACTTAATTTGATTCTTTAAAAACAAATAAATTCTAGATCACAATTATTCAATAACAAAATTTTTATATAATCAACTTATTAGGTATGAATTTCTTCCAGCCTTACAATTGTAGTTCTTATATTAGAATCACATCTTGCGGACACTTTAACTGGTAGTCAACGAAGAAATAAAACATTTCCAACAGAAAATAATTCAACATGTTGGTTGTCACAACCTTATACAGTAATCAGTGAATGTCATCCCTGTTCTGGTAATTTTTATTGCTTAATATATTCACTTAAGTGTTGATTTATTTATTTTAATTTATACCTATATAAAATGTGATTTCAGATTTTGAAATACGAAGCAAGAGCATAGGGGTGTGTATACACACTAGCTTTAAAGAAATATTAAGATGTGAAAATGGTGAAACAGTTACCAAAAGGTAAAGCACATTTTATATTTCCACTTTAATATCCATTCGGTTCCATTGTTTATAATGGTAATAAATTATTTTTGTTTTAGCTGTGACCGTGTTGCACATTTAGAAGAGAGAAAGTTCTGGAAGTTTACTATCTGGTCATTCTTCTTGGGGTCTGTGTCCTCTTTGGCTGTGATGCTAAGAATGCGTGTTCTCAACCATAGGGCAAAAAGACGGGCCAGACAAGTTCTTGCTAATGGAACAATTTAATTACATTTATTTTAACTGACACATGAGCATAAAGCATGAGAGGCAAAATGAGACCTCAGAGTGCGGTTTCTGTATTAGGAGACGTAATATTTGTTTTTCTGTTGTCCATGTTTATTTAGCACTACTTTTTCCAACTGATTTTTATTAATAAATATGTCAAATATAAAAAATTACTAAATAATCAGCTTTGAAAGCATATAGCTATATAAATAAAACTTTCAATAGTTCAGTTATTACTTTAACATTAACACTATTCCCTATTAATCTGTAACTTTGTTTCATAGTAGTGCCATCAGGTATGACATAGTCTTTAGGAAACATCATTATTGCCAAAACCTCTTTTGGGGTGAAGAATCTTAATTTTAGCTCCTTGAGTTTTGCGATATATTCATCACTTCCAATGTCAAACTTATTTGCTTCAGAGTAACAATTTTTTACAAATTCTGGGCTCATTTCAGTAAAAACTGAACCAGTTCCATCCACATAATGGGAATATGCCTTGGTAAAACAACAAGACCTCTTTGAATCTTTATAGCATATATCCAAAACTTTTCCCCATTTCAATACTTTGTCATTCAAGTAATACACCTCAAGCACAGTTTTCTCTAAGATATCCCGTAGAGGAAATAGTGATGTAGATTCAAATGGTGGTTCAGATATCTGCAACAAACATATACTAAATAAAGGTACACAACCAATTGTTATAAATATATAATTATTTGTTAACATACAATTTCTTCTTTCCTTTTATAGTGCCACTTGGATGACTTTCTTCTTGCTAAACAGTAGTACCGTAGTCTTGAATTCGGCACTCCAATTTGACTGGGACATAAAAGGAACTCTTGATAGTCAAAGTTGCATTCTTTTAATTTATCGATAAATAATTTTCTAACTGTGGAACATTCAAAGCCTTTAACATTTTCCATTAAAATATTTTCAATGTTTACTAATTCTTTTAAAATGCTAATTATATAAAGGAAAGAATTTGTTCTTGGATCACTATCATCAAGATATTTGCCATTCCTTGTAAATGGTTGACATGGTGGAGACATCAGAATTGTATCAACTTCAAGCTTGTTTATCTCTGACACTGTTAATGATTGAATGTTTTTAGTTATTAGGTATGTATCAGGGAAGTTTTCACGATAAACCTCATTTGCAACTGTGTTAATATCTATTGCAGCTACTATATCACCCTCTAAACCTGAATCTGAAATTATATTATTTTTAGAAAGGTTATAAATAAGTGAGATGTAATAATTTCATAGCATGGTTCTAAAGATTTTATTAAACATATAACAACAACATAATAATTTTGGTACCCTTCCATGCACAGTGCATTCCTCCAATACCACTATAAAGTTCCAATATTTTGTGCTTCATTTTGTAGATATCTAAAAACAAAATTGCTGTTGTCTTGAGTTTAGATAACAGCAGCATAAACTAAAAATACTGAAATTACATGTGATATACCAGTTTGTATTTAGGCGTAGACGGACTATGGTATAGACCAGGCATCAGCGTACAGCGTGTGAGATAGCGAAATGCGAATGATTGACATAACTTCATAGGGTATGTTCCGATATACACTGCGACCACTGTACAGAGTACCGTCAATTTAGTATACTGTGAAACCGTTTCTATATAGCCAGCTATACTGGTTACAATTTAAAACGGAACGCAGTCCAGTATACTAGTCAGCTTCGTTTTTCGACACAGTTTTCAAATGAGTGCATCAAAGTTTTTCAATTCAACAAGAAAAACTATTATTGGAGTATTATCGCATTAAAAAAATCTATATTAATATTAACTGTCAATTGAATTAATACTACAAAGAAAGTAAGTTAGAATTTTAAATGTTTGTTATTAAACTGTAAGTTATATCAGCCGTTAGGCATTCAAGTGGTTTTGATTGATCACGTGATCAAAGCACTGCGAGTACCTTACCTCGAAAACGCCAGTGCTCGCTGTAGAAGTATAGCGGGGATTTGTGACGTCATATATTTCCTAGGACGCTGCGGCTGTATACTGCAGTCCATAGCGGAACAAATTTTTGAACAGTGGGAGCACTATACAGTACTCGCAGTGTATATCGGAACATACCCATAATGTAATAATGTATATCTATAATCTATATGCCACTAATATTTCCATGAGAAAAAATTTCCCTATTTTGTGGGGTAATTTTTACTATAGGAAATACCCCACAAAAAATTTTTTCAGGGGGTGCTCACTCACTCCACACGCATATTAATCAGTTACGTTAAATTAAACCACACCCGAGCACTCTATACAACCGCTGCGTAGTAACTGTTCTACCTACTACACCCCAGACTTCCATTATAGGAAGTGTGTGTAATACACAGACGTCGTTTTTGTACACGCACAGCTGTGTGCGTGAAGTCTAGGACTACCGACTACACTGTGTACAGTGTACAGTAGGGTGGGCCAAAAAAAAAAATCTAGTTATTCGTACAGGCACAGCGTCAAAAAGGTGCTAAATGGCGTAAATGATTGATACGTAAAGTTGAAATATAATTATTTTAAATTTTACTGCCTCCGGATTGAGATGGAATTTATTCAAAATTGTAATTTTTGAGCCCATGTTGAGATATTTTTCTTCACTTTATTTAAATCTTTATTAGCGCTTATTTGTTTTTAAAGAGAATAGTGCATCTTTTGTTTTGTTTAGTTCGAGGACAAAAGTGTAAAGAGGGGTTGGTACCAGTGTGGTGTGGTGTTAGATTTGACAAGAAACGCACGACATAGCAAAGACAATCTATGTCTGCACGCATTACGTAATTAAGTGCAGTCACTTTTTAACGAATTATTAAGAATGAAACGTACGAAAAAATGTTGGAATTATCCGTTATTTGGTAGTCTATATGATTTGAAAGACAACATAATATTGCCCACATATGAATATGTGATGAATTTGTATGGGTGAAACCGACACAAGCTAAAATTCGGGAGATAAAGAAATTGAGGGTAGTGTGATTGCAAAACTAATAGAAATATGGGCGAAATGTTCTATTCCTACAGTTGAACCTAAAAAAATGAAGGAAATGCTGGAATCATATCATTTAAAATGCTAAAATTTGCTAAAATCTCACCCAAAAAACCTAGATTTAAGATCGAAGATTTTCGTCATGGAATGACGTCTCGACTTGCAAGTGTCGAGATTAGCCCCTTTTTGGGGTAAAAAGTACCTGCAAGAAAAAACAGCTTCATAGTAGATCGATGATCCGCGAGAAAAATGGTAATTAGTAGTATAGATGTCGACACAACAAAACAGATGACAAAATTAGTTATTTCAACATATTGACGGCAGTACGTCTGAGCCCAAAACATTTTCAGAAGAATTAGTAAGCAGCTTAAAATCTGTGAGAGGGTTCCATAACTCAGTTTACAGCTCCATCAAGCTGGAACCCGCTTTAGAAAAAACTTGATTTTTCTAAATTTACTTTTATCTACAAACGATGCTAGTGAATGTAGTAAACTTAATTTTTTTGTAGTATCATTAATTGCGCCGAAAAAATAATTAATACCGCGCAAAGCAGGAAATATTACAAATAATTCAATACAAAACTTTGCAACGGGTGCTAAATTGTTTGTAGTTTATTGTAGTGACAAAAAAAAATTTTTTTTACCCCACTTTATTAAAAACTACGGAATAAATGCTAAAATAACGGAACTATGCAAAAAAAAAGACACCGACTCAAAAACTATAAACGATGCTCATAAATGTAGTATACTTTATTTTTTTGTAGTATCATTAATTGCGCCGAAAAAATAATTAATACCGCGCAAAGCAGGAAATATTACAAATAATTCAATAAAAAACTTTGAAACGCGTGCTAAATTGTTTGTAGTTTATTGTAGTGACAAAAAAAAATTTTTTTACCCCACTTTATTAAAAACTACGGAATAAATGCTAAAATAACGGAACTATGCAAAAAAAAAGACATCTACTCAAAAACTATAAACGATGCTCATAAATGTAGTATACTTTATTTTTTTGTAGTATCATTAATTGCGCCGAAAAAATAATTAATACCGCGCAAAGCAGGAAATATTACAAATAATTCAATAAAAAACTTTGAAACGGGTGCTAAATTGTTTGTAGTTTATTGTAGTGACCAAAAAAAATTTTTTTTACTCCACTTTATTTAAGGACTACGGAATAAATTCTAAAATAACAGAGTTATGAAAAAAAAAAAAAACTAACTCAGAAACTATAAAGGATGTGGATGCTTGTAGCAGTATTCGTATGCTTGTGAAGTCTGTTAAACGCTTCTTATAACTGCACAGAGTTGAATTGTTAGATAAAGTGATACATTTTCAACAGTTGATGCTTCAGATTATATATACATATATACACTGATAAAAAATTTAACTTGACTTAAGATCACGAATCTTGAACCAAGAACACCATTTTGAAGAAAATAAAACTCTTGAGTCAAGAAGAAAAATTCTTAAATCAAGAAAATTTTCTTGAACCAAGAATTATATATTGACTCAAGAAATTAAAAAAATAAAGTATACTACATTTATGAGCATCGTTTATAGTTTTTGAGTCGGTGTCTTTTTTTTTGCATAGTTCCGTTATTTTAGCATTTATTTCGTAGTTTTTAATAAAGTGGGGTAAAAAAAATTTTTTTTGTCACTACAATAAACTACAAACAATTTAGCACCCGTTTCAAAGTTTTTTATTGAATTATTTGTAATATTTCCTGCTTTGCGCGGTATTAATTATTTTTTCGGCGCAATTAATGATACTACAAAAAAATAAAGTATACTACATTTATGAGCATCGTTTATAGTTTTTGAGTCGGTGTCTTTTTTTTGCATAGTTCCGTTATTTTAGCATTTATTCCGTAGTTTTTAATAAAGTGGGGTAAAAAAATTTTTTTTTTTGTCACTACAATAAACTACAAACAATTTAGCACCCGTTTCAAAGTTTTTTATTGAATTATTTGTAATACTTCCTGCTTTGCGCGGTATTAATTATTTTTTCGGCGCAATTAATGATACTACAAAAAAATAAAGTATACTACATTTATGAGCATCGTTTATAGTTTTTGAGTCGGTGTCTTTTTTTTTGCATAGTTCCGTTATTTTAGCATTTATTCCGTAGTTTTTAATAAAGTGGGGTAAAAAAAATTTTTTTTTGTCACTACAATAAACTACAAACAATTTAGCACCCGTTTCAAAGTTTTTTATTGAATTATTTGTAATATTTCCTGCTTTGCGCGGTATTAATTATTTTTTCGGCGCAATTAATGATACTACAAAAAAATAAAGTATACTACATTTATGAGCATCGTTTATAGTTTTTGAGTCGGTGTCTTTTTTTTTGCATAGTTCCGTTATTTTAGCATTTATTCCGTAGTTTTTAATAAAGTGGGGTAAAAAATTTTTTTTTTTGTCACTACAATAAACTACAAACAATTTAGCACCCGTTTCAAAGTTTTTTATTGAATTATTTGTAATATTTCCTGCTTTGCGCGGTATTAATTATTTTTTCGGCGCAATTAATGATACTACAAAAAAATTAAGTTTACTACATTCACTAGCATCGTTTGTAGATAAAAGTAAATTTAGAAAAATCAAGTTTTTTCTAAAGCGGGTTCCAGCTTGATGGAGCTTCAGTTTACTCCTATTCCTACAAACCTACTGGAGCTTTCTGTTAGTACAAACCAGAACTACTTGTACAGAATAGTCGAAGCAGTTTCAACAGGCACATTTCCCAGCAATTTAGCGAACAAATCACCAGGCATAATGTCTCATGCCCCATGGTTAACCAACGAGACAATAAGATTTTGCGTCTGTATGCTAAAGTAGAGACTCCTTCTCTTTAAACGAATGTTATGAATGAAGCACTCTTGCAACGTAAGCTGTTAAGTTTTACGCGCCGATATGGTTTTCCATAAAAACTCTTTCAAGCTGTAATGATGGATCGAGGCCTTTCTATAAACTTATTGAGTAAACGCAATATGCACCAATAGCATTGAAGGCTGTTATTGACGCACCCAGAAAATGCTTGAATTGTTAACAGACCCCAGCGGAAAATTCGCGAATTAGCTGCACGTCGAATTTTGAAAGTTCAGCTCATGTTAGATCAGCAATATTAAAACCACTGTGTCTTTTTCACTTACCAAAGATTAAATTTGACGCAATAGCATACTACGACCTTTTGAATGGGCAGAAAAGTTTTACTGAACCACTGCTATTAAAATCTGTTACCGATAAAAATTATATTATTTATTGAGCAGAAAGGAGAAGGAGAACCGGATTTACTACGTCTATCTTGTCATACTCAAGCAGTAGAAAGAGCCGTTAAAGCCGTGACAGAAGTTCAGCCACTATATTCGATAAAACATCAAATGAGGGATTCATAGACGCCCAGCTAGATTGAAGGAAAGCGATGCGAAAATTCGACAGCAAGAAGGATTTTAACGGCACCTAAACATTTCAATTAAATAATAATTTAGCTAATGAGAATTGTTATTACTCTATTTTAATATTCTTCTATTAATAAACAAAAGATTCTTATGATTTTCGGTCTTTATATTAAAAACAAAAGATCTTTGCTTGTCAATATGCAATGGCCCTTTTTTACTATATTTCTTTAATTTTCACATGACTCCGGAGGCAGAAGATTAATTCCGAATGCTATCAAACTCTGTATTCTATTTACAGTCACCATTTAGCACCTTTTAGACACTGTGCTCCTATAAAAACCAAACTTTTTTTTTCTTCATATATATTTGACCCACCCTAGTGTACAGTCTATATTGGTTAGGTTAGATTTTAATATTAGGTATAAAAAGTGTAGGTATCGCACATGGTTGTAAAAACGTTTTATTTTTTTTTCTTTTGAAAACAATTCATTTCAAAGTGTCTTGAGCATATCCGGGCGTTTTGAGTTGGATGCCAGTTTAATCTGCCCGTACACTCAGTCCATTTATTATTTAAAAAACGGTTAATTCGGAAAACTGAAAAAAGTGGAAAATTTATTTAAGTGCTGGTAGCCCCAACGAGTATACTCCAACTATTTACAAAGGACACGAAGTGTGGCAACTACCTGACGTAGGTAACATGATTCGCAATTTAGTCGGTTAGCACTGAAAAATATGTTTGGAATTGTCGTATTTACAGTTTTAATTCATTGAAGATTGCTTATTATTGACCAAAATACACATTCGAATGAATAATTCTTGAACAAAGTTACTGAGTCGTGACAAAATAAGCAACTTATTTTGTCACGACTCAGTAACCACCAAGGGCTTGGTGGTAAACAAATAAAACCCGATACGCAAATAGAGACAGAAAAACTGATACTCTGTTTCGCTCGCACTAAGTATTTCACGCTAATGCCTTCTCTCTTTAGTTATTATTGTTATTTTAGAAACTCATCTAGTTCTATACTCTATCTACGTAATTAGGTTATTTTTGTTGTCATCAAAGACAGCCGACTTAATATTTAATAAGTAATAACTTATTATTAGTTATTACCGTAGGTTATTACATAAAAATTATGGGACAGACAAAAGTATTAGTGTGAATCTGTGGAGACACTATCATTGTCAAAACTCAAAGATCATAAGTCATAACCATATAATATTATAATCGGTTATTAAATGACGGGAAGTAATTATATAAGATAATACGACAGACCACATCCAAAAGCGATAACATCAAACACTATTTATACAATTATTATACCATCTCATGCGGTAAATAAGTCTAATAATTATAATGTATATATGTATTTAATCTAAGCATTCATCATCTAGATTACGCTAATAGTCAGTTGTCATTTCACAAAACATGACACTTTAGCTTCAGCATGAGAATTGACTTCATTATTGACAGTTTTTCAATTTTATTTCCAGAGCTCGTTTTGTGAAAATGTAAATACAAAATTATTGCAATTTCAGTTATGGCGGATTCTGAGTTGCGATTAGACGTACTTCATGCAATGGGTGATGAAAAAGCCGATCCTAAAGAGCAAATCTATCTTGAAGAAACATTTTATATTCTCTCCAAGATGAAATCTGTGTTTCGGGTACGCCTAACGTCGAAAGGTTTATCTTTAATAAAAGAAACAGACGATAGTTCTAAGGAACAAACAATTTTACTACGCGATATAATAGGTAGTAAATGTATGAGAAGTAAAAGACGTCGTGTCGGTGGTGGTTCTTGTGTGTGTACCTCTCTTGTTGGTAATCAGCAACTAAAAGTTGTTGATGAAAACAGCGGCGATCTTGATGAAAATGATATAAGTGCGTATCTATATATTTATGCTTACGTTTTAAAGCAAAGTCGCCGTTCTTTAAAGCGAGAACGCACAACAATTACATTGAGGTTCCGGTCGTACGACAAGTACGAAGATAATAACAAAGAAGCGCAGAAATGGAGAAATACTATCAAATGTTTGTTGATGAATGAGCCAGTTTCAAATATCCCTTCAAATATTGAAAAGAAATTACTAGTACTGTTAAATCCAAAGTCTGGGTCAGGTAAAGCAAGAGAATTATTTCATACCAAGGTAGCTCCAATTTTGCAAGAGGCTGATGTTCCATATGATCTCCATATAACCCAATATGCCAAATATGCTAAGGAATTTGTTCGTAACCAAAATGTTTATAATTGGAGGGGGATAGTTGCTGTAGGTGGTGATGGGGTTCTTTTCGAAGTTCTAAATGGAATGTTTCAGAGATTAGATTGGCAGCAAGTATTTGCTGAAGTACCATTAGCTGTATTACCATGTGGGTCTGGCAATGGCTTAGCTAAGACTATCTGTCATCATTTTAAGTAAGTGGAATTTGTTTGTTGCAATTAAAAGCATTTTAACATTAACTTGCCTACTACAAAAATATAATTAGTTTAGTAGATTACAATTTACAAAACATAATCTTATCAACAAACTTTTTCATGGATTAATAAGCATTTTTGTTATCATGCTTGTAACAAATGTTTTATTAACAAGTTCAATAACTTATTTTCAAGCACTACCTTGTTAGCTGCACAGGTTTTAAATTTGATAAAAAATATTAATGTCTTATGATTTAATGAAAATTGTTTTTGCGCCATTTAATTAATTACTTATTATCAAAATTACTTTATTACTTCAATATGTATATGGTTCTATGTTACATTAATACATACGTCTTTAATTAATATCAAGCAATAAATCACATTGTGATTGACTTTTAAACTGTGAAAAATTCAATGAATGTAGAATCAATTATTGCATGGTTTAGTTCCAGTGTAAACTGTTTCATTTGCATTGCATGCATGAATATCCAGAAATTATTCTGAATATTCAGGAATTATTTTATAAAAATAACCTTAATTTAGATAAGAATATAAATTGTTATATGTGAGTATTTGGTTTATAGTAATGATTTTCTTACAAAAACTTTTTATAATATTTTCTAATCTAAAGCTGATCTTTAGTAAGTTTAAAATTTGTTAATTGTTGGATTTAAATGATTGCTTTTTGGGACATTAACTTAAATTATGATACATTAATTAATTCTTAATTGCTCATGACATTTAAAATCTATTTTAAAAAAAAATAGGTTTTAAAATCTTTAATAATTATTATTTTTAATTCGTAAGTAAGTTTGTTACTCTATCTTATGCTATTGAACTAGCTATGTTGACTATTCATCTTCTGTATACAAAACTGTCTATCTTCCCATATCAACACATCTTAAACCAGAAGGGTTATAGCTTTAAAAACATGTATTTTTGAGATTGGCAACACAGACGAAAGTAATTCTTCTATATAAAAGGTTTCAATAAGTGAAATTAGCTTGGTATCACTATGACCTATGGACCAAACAAAACAAAAACTGATATTAGACTAAGGAATAATATTACAAAAATGAACCTTAAATGAATTATTATAGAGTCGATAACAGTGTTTGGGTTAATCATTGTTGTGGTAATTCCTTGAAAAAATACGTGATTATTAAATATATATATAAAATATAAATTACAAAGGAAATTAATTATTACTTAAATAAATTGTTTATTTGTCTATATCCTTATAGAAATTTTACTATATTTTAAGTATAAACTTTTAAAGTTCATTGACTTCAGGTTTCCGAAATCCGACGGAGCTAATATTTTGTTACGAATCATACTTTCTCTTGTTCCAATCCAAAAGTGTAACACAGATCTATTAGGAAATAGACTTCCGTAAACTCGCTTATCATTGGATTATATTCCTAAAAATATTATTTAATTCACGTTCTAAAATTGAATTATAAGAAAATACTACATGTATTTTGTAGTCGAAAGAAAAGAGCGTACAAATTCCCGAAAGGCCAGCAACGCACTCGCGAGTGTAGATGTCCAAATGGGTCGATTATATAAAGTTTATTTTCCAAAATTCCTCGTTATCTGTATACACAAATTAATCAGAAAAACTGCGGCAGGTGTAAAGATAGATTTATAAACTAAAATTCTTTGACAAGTTCAAAATATCGTCAATATAAATTTAAATTTTCTACAGTGCTATTGACCGTAAAATAATTCACAATAGGACTTTAAAAGCAATGACGCAATTCCGAAATCAGTAAGAAAAAATATACATTATAATTATATCTGCAATAATAGTTTTAATTGTGTTGGCTCGGTGAAAATGAACGATGATTACTTCAAGGTTTACACAATGATTGTGTTTCGAAAACAAAAGGCGGTTAAAACACTAAAATGTTTAAATTGCACAAACATAGAAAATTCCTAAAATGATATAACCAATTTTAAACTTCACTACCAAGTAAATAATCGTATTTTTTAATTGATCCAATTATAAGAGAATTGTTTTAATGCCGCTATCATAGAAACAATAGTTGTTAATGTATAACTTACGACGTATATCATCTTATTTTATGAATGATAAAATTTTACAAAGAGAATTAAGGCCGTATTGTTTTCCATGTCGTTCATTTTATAGCTCACAATCCCGGTATTGGTGATTTATTGAAATGTTTGAATTAGTATCCAAAGGCAACTAATAAAAAAAAAACTGGCGCTACAATCTTTTAGGTCTGCCCTGCGATTCTGTAACTCACTTTTCGAACTCACACAGCGGTTTTCGCATCGGCGGTCGCTCTCAAATCAGTCGTGAAGCAGTCATTTTATGATTTGGCATTCTGAAAAGGTGGGCGCTTGTAGTTTATTGTGATGATTGAAAACCGCTGTGTGAGTTCGAAAAGTGAGTTACAGAATTGCAGGGCTGGGCTAGATTTATTATCTGTTTTGTGATCATTTGCTTTTTCTGATAGGCAAGTGGTATACCTGTGTGTCTTACACACGCCGTCGAATTTGAGTTTAAGTCATGCCGGTATCTTCACGATGTTTTCCTTCACCGTACGAGCGAGTGTATAATGTGCTCAGTTGGGGTTCGAACTTACGATCTTAATGCAAGTTGCACGACAAAGCCACTAAGCCTAGCTGTGTTGGAGATGTTAAAGAGTTTATATAATATAAAAAAAGGGTTTTAAAGTATACCTTTCCATGCTTTGTATATGATTTCGTCTGGCGACCAAAGTTATGTTTTATGTACACACATTTTTAATTACGTAATTCGCGTGGGACGAAAATTTATGCAACCTACACAACTGGTGGTTTCCACTATTGTAACTTACTCTTTACATTTATAATCCCAGATTATGTAGACTAGCAATTGATGGTGAAAATACATTAAAAGAATTACAAATAATTTTTCAAATAATTTTTCTGAACAAAACTGGCGCAGTAGTTAAGGGTACAGAGACAAATGCGTGATCTAAAATGATAAAGATTTAAAGGAATTGTTATTGTTTTAGTGAGCCATTCATTCATCAAAACATGACGGGGCTATCTCTGGCATTAGCAAGAGGAAAATCATCCCAAATTGATGTGGTCAGAGTTGAAACAAAAACGGATGTAAGTATCTTCAATATCATTTTTGTATTTAATATGCAAATCATCGTCATTCACGAAGTTAATTATAGTACTCGCGTAAATAAAAAATATTGCTATTGAATTTATTCTAACTTACCACATACTATTTTTGGCGGGCACTACCTTGTTTACAACCGGCACCCAATACCACTAGGTTCTCCAATCCAGTAGGCGTAAAGGACGGTAACGCACTCGCGAGAAAGGTTCGGAGATTCTTCAATAGGCACACATTCTGTGCCTACTTTTGTATCCGTTCTATGTTAAACGGGAAACAAAAAAATTATTGATGTGCCTAGAATGTTTTGAGTTTGTTCAAAGACACTTAAAAGATATCGTAGAATCAACACAATAATAATATTGCGTTTTATTGTTTCGGTAAAATACTTTCGACTACAAATCCCTGGCTGATATTATGCAACATATCTTTAGTTGTTAGGAATTCTGGAAGAAAGTCATTTTAGTAGTTAATTAAATGAAATGTGAGTTTCATCTCGTTCTGGAAGATTAAATAACTTTTTTACTGTTGCGGTTTCGCGTTCGGACGGAAAGGCGCCGCCACTTCTAGGCTCGTTTCCTTGTTTAACCACAATAGACAATAATCATCTGAAACTAGCTTTTTCGCAATTTCGTGTATTTTGGCAAGATTTTTTTACGACTTCTCCAACGACAATCGTTATGTTTTAGGGAGCGTAGTAAGTAAGTACGAACCAAAATTTGTTACGTAAGTATTACGTAACGAATTTTGGTTTACTTTTGGTAGTAATTTTGGGGGGGGTCCTTTTGTAAAACGTTACGATGTGGGGCAGGGATTGAATTACGCGTTATTGTTAATATTATTTTCGACTTTCCCGTACCTTACACCACATAATGGTAACTTTTATGTATAAAGAGTCACTAGGTGGTCACGAAACGTTTTACTACACTTGGGTACAGAAAAACGTTACGGCGCGTTACATGGGGGGGGTCCAATTATCTCCAAAAATTGACGTAATACTTGAACGCTCCCTTACTCAATTCAGATAAAGCCATAATGATCTTCTATCCACCTTTTTTTAGAGTGCCCTCTTCTCCATCATCCCCTCGATCCATATAGTTGTCTTTAAAGTCCACCTTTTATCTGTGTATCTTGCTATATGCCCCCCCCCCATTGCCACTTCTGTTTTAGGGCATAATGTAAGGCATCTATAACTTTTTTAGGTTTTTACTTTATGTATTCTTTTATTTTTAGTACGCTTCTTTCTATTGCTTTCTGGCATGCTACTAGTTTGGTTTTTATTTTAGTATTGTATGTCCACGTTTGGCAACCGTATGTGAGGGTAGGTAAGATATTAGTGTTCAAGACAATTTTGGTGAGGGGGAAATTGGCTTTTTAAGGTTTCCTTTAGGGACCAAAAGTCCCAGTATCTTCAAGTGATAGTCGTTTACCTAGGTATATGTAATTTTTTACATATTCAGATAGCTGACCGTATTTATGTCGATGTATCGTATGCATTTTTTATGTATTAAGTAACGCTTTTTACAATCCATTATTAAACCTAGACACGTCGCCAAATGATTAATGCCAGTTATAAAAGGATTATCATTTTGACTCACGTATCTGTTTTGAATACAAAGTTTTAATTATTTCTAATTTGTTATCACTAACCGTTAATCTACCAAATAACGTATCAAATGGCCTTTCTGATAACTACGATATTACGCAAAGGATTTTAAATAAATACTATTTTTACTATAATAAAGAAAGAAAGAAAACATTTGTTCGATCTCTTTATTTCTGCCTCTATCAAAGAGATGTAGATGTACTGATTAAAAAGGTACAGTGAAACAGAAATCATCGCTCCGCATACTATTTAGTACGGGTAAAATATACAAAATTCTGTTCCGAGTAAGATACTTGATGCGACCCTATTACAATTTTCCTTTGTTATACAGAGCGATAAAACCTAGTTTTATACGGGGAGGTCAAGGTTTTATGCAATGCTTTTGTTTTTCAAATATATGTCTCAGCTTTCAACAAGTACAATTGAAATATTTTTATTATCATGATGACTTTGTCTATGAACTCAGAACTAGGTATATATTTTAACAAGAAACAAATAAAGTTAATCAATGTAATGCGTTGTGCAAATCTGATTGTTTTATTTATTTATTCCGTAATCCTACAGCTAACATAAATAATATATAATAAATAGTTATACTGAAAATATAGTCAGAATGGAATAATACATTTAACTACAAAAAGGCCCAACATTTAGAAAAGGACACAAACAAATAAAAATTATTCAATACTAATACCTAATTTGCTTGTGTTCTGTGATAGTGTGTATGTGGGGTATGCTCATGAGGCAGGTGATTTTGCGCTATGGATATTCGTAATACTCCTTTTAACCATATTCCGCGATAGCTTAAACAAGTCAAGGCTTTAATATTGGTTATCGTTTTATTCGTTGATACCCAACAAATGTGCCAAATTAGTCAAATGTATTTGTTTGTAATAAATGACATTTGGCAAGCTTTTGTACCATTATTAAATGAATTTATTCTATGTATGCAATATATATTCGATTATGCCGTCGAATGAGGGAACGAAGTTTGGGGGAGAGGTTATTTGTTCTGCTGTTTCACCTTCAAATATAATGTTACTATTCAATTGCGTTCATCCGTACTAAGTGTTATTAAGTCATAACGTTCCTTCTATGAGCAAGCGACATGTGTTGTGCGGATACCAATTATTCTCCATTGATCCTATTACATCCTCCTCTCGTGCTAATCTAACGCATATTTATTGCGCTGCTCTTTATTTACTTCGTGGAATACGAAATTGAAACCGTATCACCTCTCATCCGTCGTTCCACAACTGAGCGTTTTTTAAGGAAGTTTTAGCCGCGCACCACCACTATGTGGAACCAGCTGCCCACTGAAGTATTTCTGAACCAATTCGACTTAGGGTCCTTCATGTTAAGAGCGTATCAATTCTTAAAATGGTCGGCAGCGCTCTCGCGAGTCCTCTGGCATTAAGACACTCTCACTCTCTGGGCAGTGGGCGGTGGTATCACTTAACTCCAGTTGAGTCTCCTGTCCGTTCTCCCCCTATTCTATTTAAAAAAAAACCTTCATGGAAAATGTACAGTGCGGACTTTTGATTCTGTTGATCGCCTAAGGATTAATACCATGTAGTTTCGTTTCAAATTTCAATAAAATGTCGTGTCGGTAGTTTCCCTGTATTTGGGTACTTCCCCTTCAATTCGAAAAATTACGCACCATAGATTAATTATTCCGGTAATAAAATACTGGTCTTTGTCGCTGTTTCCATTGACAAACATTGCTTGCTTGCTTATCCAACGTATCTGTCTGATAATTAAAACCGTAAACGTAGATATTTGTTGTAATCTACCGCTATCTTTTTTTTTCAGATAATGTTCTCCTTGCTATCGGTCGGTTGGGGATTAATTTCGGACATCGATATAGAAAGCGAAAAACTTCGTTCAATAGGAGGCCAAAGATTTACATTGTGGGCTCTCGCGAGAACCGTTGCACTTAGAAAATACAAAGGTGTGCTTAGCTATGCATTGATTAAAGATATCGGTAATCTACCTAAACCCAAAGCAACTATCTTCGGTCGAAGTATAAGTCAAGATGGCGCCCTGGATTCCCCTGAAACTGAAGCGTTCTTCGACTGTGATGAACAAACTGAAACGTTTATGAGTACAGAGAATGGAAAGAAACACCACAGGGTAGACTCTTGGTATTCTGTACATTCGAGGAAGACGTTTTACAGCGCTCGCGGTTCTGATTACCATAGTATGACAAGCGCTGGATCGGAATTACGGTCGCCTGTCCAGGAACGAATGTACGGGCCGGCTTCACACCTACCTTCACTAATGTCAGAACTACCCACTCATTGGGTGCAAGAAGATGGCGAATTCGTCATGGTTCACGTTTCCTATCAATCTCATATAGGCGAAGACTTTTTATTCGCGCCGCACTCCCGACTCGCCGATGGAGTTATGTGGATGCTTATAATCAAGGCTGGCATAACGAGATCGCAAATATTTTCGTTTCTTTTGAAAGTGTCTCAGGGTAACATAGCGGATATAAACAATGAGTACATAAAGATGGTTCCAGTGAGTGCATTTAGAATAGTTCCCGAGGGTCAAACGGGTTACATTACAGTAGACGGAGAACTGGTGGACTATGGTCCCATTCAAGCCGAAATATTTCCAAATATAGTAAATATCCTTGTACCCGATACCAAATAACCTCTAGTAGTAATAGTAGAAAGTAAACTCGACTGAAACAGTCGCTGAGAAAACCGAGCCGACGCGAAACTGTTGTGCAATAAGGCATTTGTTTCATATATACCTAAAAGGTTGTGCCAGATGTTATATCAAAATTATGTCGATGTTTTTCTATGTTATTTAATTTTACGTTAAATAACTTGTGATATTGAGAGTACATTTCATTTTTGTCTATCTAACGACTAGTCAAAAAGTGGTGAATAGTGCCAAATTGTGCAGCACTTTAAATTCGTATTAGCAATTATCGTACATATAAATGAACAGCTGAGGTACAATTATTGTTAATTATTGTGTACACGTTTCGTAAGTAGAGCAAACTTGTGCTAGATTGATAATCAATAATTATGTACAAATCCTAGTTTCTATATAAAGGCATAAGTTCTTGAGAATACTTGTCTAAGAATTCCGCAAATAAAATATCACAAATAATCTTTATTCAAATAGTAGATTATAAAATTGATTTTAGGTGTACAAAACACCGGGGTTCATGTTATGAAATTGTTAAATTTAGTATCGTCTTATAAGGTGAAAGATAAGCTTTATTATATTTATTCCAACTACTATAATAATAAGAGTATGTACCTAATTAGATTAGTATTGTAAATGGGTAGCTTGGTTCTTGAATTATTAGATAATTTGGGGTTAGACATATACTTAATTTTTTAATTATTTATTCCCTATATTAGGCGGTATTAGAATAATTTAAAGTTTTCTGTGATAATGAAGATTTATTTATGCCATAATTCAATGTGTTAAAATCCCCACTTATGCCTAATATTATATAGTTTTGATGAATTCTTTTTGATAATTTTTACAACAAAATTAAGATTAATGATAATAACTCAAGGTATCTAAACAAGGCTGTAATTCGCATAAATATTGCTTTGATGCTTAAATAAGTTAATATTAGGATTTGTGGTTTAAAAATGTTCAAATTGTTCCGAGTCAAATTTTATTCACTTTTACAGGCCAAAAATACCATTTAATCATACATTTGAGTATTACAATTGTCTTGTTTTGTTTTTTTAATTGTGATAAAAACATCACAATGCTATTTAAGAATATATTTTAGGCTGTAAGTTAAAGATATGGTCTTAAATTGATTAAACCATTTTCGACAATAACTACATCATTGTCCATTTTAGATAATGTTTTATTTTGGCAAAAAGCACAAAAATTGTCCAAATATACATATTTAATGTTGCATTTAATTTTATGTAAACTATTTTAACATTCCTAATTACTGTTTAAATTTTGAAATTATTTTGAGCTCTATTATAGTATTTTATTACAAATTTGTTCTAAAGTTTATTAAAATCTATAAAAGGTAACTGAATAAACTTTATGATTTTAATGTTTTTTTTTGTTACTGGTATAATTATGAGGAATAGTTTGGTAGAAATGAAATAAATAGTCTTGATTAAATCATATAATCAAAAAATGATATTAACTTATAACAAAGTTTTTTTAAACATGCTATATTCAATTGACCAATTGCAAAGAAAATGAATTTTTATGATAGAGAATCAATTGTAGTTTTGTCACCAATCTAGATAATATTGTCAAGTTAATTTGTTAGTGTAAACTTCTTACACAATAATGAAATTATTAATGCTAGAATCTATTGTATTAAAAAGATAAAGTAAACTGATATCCAAGTTATACAAATAAACTGTATTAAACCCAGGCTAAAACATTGGTTCACATTGTTGCCTGACATTCTGCAAGTTCTAAACATGGCTTTCATAATTAAAACAGTTAAAGAAGGCAATCCTTCCAACACCAAGTTTATCTGCATTACAATGTTCATCTTTAGTATTGAAATACTAAGCATGTATATAAAAAAGTTATTAGACCATTATAGCAATAATTGGTTTGCTTTTCTTATAAAAAATTTCTTTCAAGAATTACAAACAAAGTAATTACTTATTGAAACAACAAGTAAACTGCTTGCTGTGGTTAGACATTAAATAACAATACCAAACAACTCTTATAATAATATGTATTATAAATGTATAAAATTAATATCTAAGACTATTCTTTAAAAATAAATTACCTTTTACCTTAATTTTAATGAATCCAAACTATCAAGTAAATTTTGAACTTCAGAGTCAACTTGCTCCCTTGTACTTATATTTTCTAACCTTTTACAAACAGATTCTAATTCTCCTGAATCTGCTTTTTGAATTTCCATGTACTTCAACATCATCTCAACTATTAGACGGATTTCACTGAGCAGTTCCTGAGTTGCATGAAACCCTGGCCTCATCTTTATGAGCTTCAGTTTACTCTGTGCAAGCTGTAAAGGAGTACGGCCATTTTTATCATTAGAGCTAACATCTGTTCCTGCACCCAGTAAAGCTGTGACAACAGAAATGTGGCTTGTACAAGCAGCTAAATGCAAAGGTGTATTTCCAAGAGTATCTTTTATATTTGGGTTAGCACCATATTTGATAAGAATTTTAACAACATCAGTGTATCCACGGCAAGCTGCCAAGTGTAGTGGACTCCTCAAATGTTTATCTGTGTAATTAGGATCTGCACCTGCTTGCAAAAGCTTCTCTACTAATTCTGTATTGTTTGTGCCAGCAGCAAACCTAAGCTTTTTGTTTTTAGGAAAGTATGATAATAGATTGCAGTTTCTATATTTGCGACGACAATGCCTCGCATTTGTACAAAACTTTATTTTCCCAATATGATCATGCGCTTCACCAAAAAAGTCAATAGGCATGGGTAGCCCAGCAATGTTTATTGGTATTGGTGGAGGGCTGAATTCGAAAACTTGATGAGGATGATCAAATACTGTATTGTCGCTACTTTCGTTGCCAGTATCGACTCCTGAATCGGCCATTATATCGCGTTATTCTTTTAAGATTACACAACTTGAATACACGTTTAAAGTAATATGAGGGCAAGGCGAATAAACATAAAGAAAACTCGAAAACAACATGAATTAAACCTGAAATGAAACCATAAACTTTCACTTTTATTAAAATCAATATATCATTTGTCAATTGTCATTTAAATAATAATAATAATGACAGTTTTTTTTTGAGCTTATGGCCTGGTATCTAGACATTTAGGCCAAATATTTGACAGTTATATTTACGTACCACAGATAGAGATAGATAGACATTGGTATTTTTTACAGAATATCACCGACTGATAATATAGATCTTAAAATATGTTTACCACAGAAAGCTAAGTAATAATTATAAATGAAAACGTCTTCGTCTACTTTTTTTTAAAATTAGGCTTTCATTATTTACTAATATGAATTTACCCTAGACGAGGCATAACCATGCCTAAAATGTGAACTTTTTTCAGATGGAGCGTAGCAGAGTATTGAGAAATGAAATAAAATTTAAAACAGCAATATTTAAATCCTATCTTGTTTATTTTTATAATTTTTAAATTTTCAATAGGTATTCAATTTTTTTCATGAAACACTTTAAAAACTTTATCCATAACTGATATTGCAAAATCCACATCTTCCTTGTTGATGCACATAGGTGGCTTAATTCGTAGCACCTGCAAACAAAGTATTAATGATATTTATTTATATTTTAACAATTGGTAAAATTAACATAATACTAACATTATTCCATCGACCACCGCGACCGATCATGACTCCTAAATCCTTTGCCATCTCCAAAATATCTGCCACATCTTTAACTTCAAGAGGATCTTTAGTACCGGGCCTGACTAATTCTACACCCAACATTAATCCTTTTCCTCTAACATCTCCAATCACGGGATACGACTTTTGTAATTCCATTAATTGCTCAATAAAATATTTTCCAACAATTTTGCTATTCTGTTGTATATTTTCTTCTTCAATCACCTGCGTAAATATGATTAAATTAAATGTCTTCTTTTGATTTCGGAATTAAAAAAGAAAAGGAATAAGCATTTTAATAATATTTTCTACAGTCTCCATAAAATATTCCTATAATGAATCTCTTTTTTTATTGAAATCACTTAAAAGAAAAGCAATTGCAAAGAAATGATTAAATGAATTTAAAGAAAGAGAAACGTACGTCTAATACCGCCTTTCCAACTGAAGCAGCAAGAGGATTCCCCCCAAATGTATTAAAATACGAAGCTTTCTGGTGTGCGTCAGCTATTTCTTTTGTCGTTACAACAGCGGCTAGCGGAAAACCGTTTCCAATGCCTTTAGCCAACGTAACAATATCCGGCTGAATACCATGATCTTGGAAACCCCAGAAGTTATCACCTGTTCGACCGAAACCAGTTTGTACCTGTGGAATGTGTTTGACGTTGAACATTAAATATATTTTTTTACCTAACCTCAAATACATAACATTTTTGTTATTTTTTTTGACATTGACATTTTTGCCCAATGCGAATTCATCACACAATTTAGCTGAAACTAACTAAACATAAATTATTACTTTACCTCATCAGCTACGTATAAGCCACCATAATTTTTAACCAATTCCCTAGCTTTTCTAAGGTAGCCCTTAGGAAATTGTACAGCTCCATTAACTCCTTGGATTGTTTCCGCGAAAAATGCCGCTATGCGGCCCTTTGGCACCGAATTTTCTAGAAGCTGAAATTAAGTGGTGAATAATAATAATAAGTAACATGGTCAGAAAGACCTTTAATATGTTTTTATATAATACTTTGAAATTAGGACTGCTTATTAACTAATTACATATGTATGATTAAAAACAGTTTAGCTTTAAAATTTCAATATTTTGTAATTATAGCAATTAATACTTACTTCATTAAGTTGATGTATATATTTGTCTGATGTCACACAATCTCCAGGACATGAGCATGCACCAGGAACTTGAGATAATGAATCTCGACAGCCTCCCCAAATTCCCCGTAATGGATCCGGTAACATAGCCTTAAAAAACCTATATTTACTTTTGTGTTTAACGTGATTCTATTACATTAAGAAATGTGATTACGAATGTTTTACAGAAGAACTCAAAATGCATCATATTGGCGACACTTACGTGGTAAAATCCCGATGGCGCTGCCATCGGAAACCGGTATGCCTGAGTAGCGGTTAGCCCTAGAAGGGAACTAGCGTAACCATGGTAACAGCTTTGTAGCGAGATAACATCATGATTCCCAGTATATGCTCTAGCCAAAAGAATTGCCAAGTCGTTCGCCTCACTACCGCTGTTCACCAAGTAGACGACCTTTCACAAAATATTCGGATATGGTAAAATACATTATAAAAATATAAAATGTAATCAAGAAACATTTAACACCTTAAGATCTCCAGGAAATTTGGCTGATAACTTTTCCACGTATTCGTAAATCTTTGGGTGTTTATAAATACTTGTCGTATGCCATAATGTGTCAATTTGTTGGTGCAAAGCCGCCGTGACTGTCCTAAAATATACAAATATGTTGATTGAGGATAACAGAACCTAGTGAATGTTCAAGGTATAAGTACAAGTACAAGTACGATAAGTTTGCTAAATGTTTATATTGTCAATATAATAATTGATCCTGTGAATTGGCTATCTCGCTAAAACAACTTAATTATTAAAATTAATGACAATCAATATATTTTATAATAGTCTTCGTATTTATCGTAATCCTTGTGCTTAATGAGCTTAAGTCTTTGGTTAGTTTAATGTTGCGTTTTGCGCTGTCTTACCGATGTTCTAAAATTATTGATGTGTAAGTATGTGTCTAAAATTTGTAATGTCATATTTTTTTCGTATGCTTAAAGCATGCATGTTGAAACTTAAAAACTTATAAATAAATTACTTACGGATGACAATGCCCAACAGATACAGTTACAATGCCAGCAAAGAGATCCAGGTACCTTTTACCCTCATGGTCAAACAACCATTGCATATGCCCTTGGTGGATCACTAGGGGCTTTCTATAGAAATCTTTTACTACTACTGAAATATTTTCAGATTTTAGCTTGTTAAGTTTTTCAATACCAGGACCCTGAGAAAAAAATATACTGAACATAAAAATTTATTACAAAAATTATAATTTTATCGCCGTAGAATTTAAAATTATTTCTTATTATTTTAATGTCCGAAAAGTGTATAAGTTTTCATTAGATCAGCATCATAATGATTATGATTAATATATTTTAACAGTAAGAGTATGCAAAACTTTCCCCCACTTTGACAAATCTGCCCATGTAACGCCAAGACTATTGCCTATATTAATTAATTTAATTTGAGTTACATTTTTAGAAATTTTACAAGAATAAATGATATTTGGTAAATTACTAACACAGTATTCTTTAGGTGAAACGCTACATTTTGGAAGCACGGCGGTGCTTAGGCCCCTTGGTATACGCTGGTATAATTGAAATAGTTCTGTAATTAATAAAACAATTTTAGATAAATTTAAAATATAATAATTTTCTCTCTTGAATCTATATTTAATAACATAAAAATAAGTTCAAATTAATATTAAATCAGTCTCAACAATTAATTTTAAATCGAGTTGCAGTCGTTATCAGCAATTTATATTAAGAAACAGATAAGATATAATACCACATAACACGTACCTCTCTTAGCCATTGTTATTCAAAAATGTTAAACAATACCGGGCACTGAAAATGACCTTTGACATTCGAATAAATAACAATATTAAGGAAGGTTTAAAATGCATTACATTGTACATTTAACTTATAATCGATTGGACGATATAAATTCTTAATTTATTAATAACTACTAAACTAACGAGGCTCGTTAAAGCTAAATATTCAATGTTAAGTTGAATGTTACAATTATTATGAGTCATTATGATTGGAGTTTTAGTAAAAATGGTATCTAACCATATTCGGCCTTTTAAAATGTAATCAAAATTAGATTTTTTTCATAAGTAATCATCATTATATGGTATATGCATTAATTGGCGCCTACTGACTCTGTCTTCGTACCCCACTTTATACAAATTTCCTCTTAAATTATAAAAAAATCTTAGACTTATAATAATAAAATTATTTAGAAAGGCAAATTTTTTTATAAATATTGATTCAAATTTAAGATTTTTCATAATTCTACCGAAAAAGATCGCACTTTAGAACATATTATTTTAATGGAAGGTATGTTCACATTTTCTTGTGAATTACTCATGTTGTTAATCAAAAATGCAAGTACTTTTGATCTAATTTATACTAGCTCATTAAATTTATATAAATAATTTCTCCTTAATCCTAATTTAATTAAATGGATCCATACCCATTACCGGTTTTTTGAGTCAGTATAAACGCTACAGCGGCACATCACTATTGACAGTCTTACCTTCCACGTCAATCGAGTTGTAAGAAAAGTGGCATTCGTGAACACCGAGATTTTGTGGTGGCGGCTGCAGATTTATTACGTGAAGTGAATTCCCCTAAGCTGGCATTGAATTAGTATATTTCTTTAATCTTAGTTATATTTAGAAAAAAATCAAAATGAAACTCATTTATCTAACACTTCTAGTACTACCTGCCGTGCTTTTGTGCTTCCAAAATGGTAAGTTTATATCAAATTATATATTTATTTTAGAAAGTAAGCTTTATTACGTGGCACGTTCACTTTTATTTAAAAATTGTTACATAAAATATGTGTAATATGAACAATATTGGTGATTAATACCCTATAATGTTCTTTTAGTATTTGACCAACCTTTCACATTTGAAATTACTCAAGGTGTTCTCATTTAATGTTTGCTAAGTAGTAAACAGTAGATTGAATGAGCCATTTTCCTTTTAGTTTTAAAATTTATACTATACTAAAGGAACATGATGTACATTTAAAAACCCATTATTATCTTACATACTTTAATTTTAAAATTATACTATTTTTTTAATGATATCTTGTATTTTAAACTAAAATACAAGATATCATTAAAAAATAATGTACCTGTAACCTATTTTATTTTTCATTGACCAGTGTCATTTAAATTCTCTTATAACATGTACAACTTCACTTTCATCTGTGTTACCATATATATGAGATTTTAGTTATGTCTTGATAGAAGTTTCACGCAACCACTGAGTGTACAGATTTTAATTACTCTTTTCAGCAAACTCAGTATTTGCAAGAGCAGAAGAAGATGAATTAGATGATGTAGTAGACATTGAAGGTGAAGATAGCCAAGTGGTTGGAGATGATGTTATTGAAGATGACGAATCTGTAGTAAAATCATCACAAGATATTGATACTACCATATTGTTTACTAAACCCATCACCACCTATGGTGATGTTGCTTTTGGTAAGATGTGAATGTAAATTGTTAATTCTAAAGCAATTACATCACTTTTTGTATTTTCTTAAATATATGAAATAACAAATATAATTTTAAATTGTTTATTGTAGATCTTCAAGCCGGTAATCCTGTTGAGTTCCTTGTTGGTTTTACCAATAAAGGATCTGATGACTACCTGGTTGAGACAATGGAAGCCTCATTCAGATATCCAATGGACTACACTTACTATATTCAAAACTTCACTGCTTTGCCGTACAACCGTGAAGTAAAACCTAAACAAGAGGCTACCTTTGCTTATTCATTTATTCCCAATGAAGCATTCGCTGGACGACCATTTGGTCTCAACATTCAGATTAACTACAAAGATGCTAGTGGAAATTCATACCAGGTACATAATATACAGTTTCCTAATTGGTATACAAGTACAAGTTAGATATACTTTATGACCTATCTTTTAAATACATTAAGTGAAGTGTACCATATCAAAAATGATTAAGCACATGATAAACATATATATGTGTCCTTAAAGGTTTTAACCATTTTTTGGTATTACTTCAAATGGTTGTTAATGAATTCATAGTAAATATACTAAACATTTCTGGACCTTACCCTATTTAATTTTCCAGGAAGCTGTCTACAACCAAACAGTAAACATTGTTGAAATCTCAGAGGGGCTTGATGGAGAAACATTCTTCCTCTATGTCTTTCTTGGTGCTGCATGTGTTCTTATCCTTGTGGTGGGCCAGCAAGCTTTATCTTCTCTTGCCCGTCGCAGATCACCCAGATCAGCTCCTAAACCCCTTGAGACTGGAACTGCTAATGATGTTGATTATGACTGGCTCCCTAAAGAAGTTGTTAATCAGCTCAGTAAGTAATCATTTAATCATCAGTAATCATAATAAATATAGAAAATAAAGAATTACTTTAAATCAAATTTAATTTTGATAATAAATATTTTTCTAAGCCTTTATTGAAGATATACAGTCTTTTGAATGAGGAACAAGTATGTAATTTACACAATCTTTGTGTTACTTTCACTGTTTTGAGGTTATGTAACTGAAGCTCTCAAAGGTTTTTGGAACAATTTCCATTTAATTGATGCTTATGTAATACACACATATTTTATTAAAATTCCAATTGAATTTAAGCTGTTTCAAAGAATAGTGCATTCAGCCTAGTATTATATATAAGTATAGACAAGACTTGATAATATTTACTTAGTAATGAAATTATTTTGTACTAAAAACATTTTTTATTTCAGAAAAATCACCTAAGACACCAAAACAATCTCCACGTATGAGGAAGGCGAAGAGATCAGCCGGCGATGACTAATTTAATTAGTGAATTTATTTTAAGTTCTGAGCTCAGCCAACAGGCAATACTATAGTTTGTCAATTAAAATAAGAATAAAATCCTAAAAAAACTAGAAATTAAGTAATAAATTCAATAAACATAATGCAACTACATATTGAATATTAGCCTTCTTTAAAAATACATAATTGTGTTCAATATGCATACATTAAGGCCTAAACTGAAATAACTGTTATGTACTAAGTTCTTGTAATTAATATGATGATAGTCAAAAATGGGGAACATTTCATTCTTATTTTATTTGATGTAAACAGAACAGACTGTGTGTTTAGTTTAAGTGTGAGAGTAAATTATGGAACAAACTGTGAGGGGTCCTCGCAATGAGCTGCGGATATGAGAGACATTAAATAATTAATATTAAAAATGTTAAATTTTTATACAAAATTGTTTGAATTATTATTTACTAACTAGTAGACACCCTCTTCACAACTGTACCTACTGCTAATCAGCTGGTGGGCCACTAGATTCCTCAGGAGCTGGCTGTTAATAATTGTTTCCATTATTTTGGAGAAGGTTATAAGGGACAGATCTGAGCGATCGCCTTTTTTAGGTATCGAAATTGAAAATATAGGAAACACAATTGAACCTCAATTTACAAATACTGTATATTTGCTGTAGGTTATCAACATTATTTGTAAAGAACCAATGAGTAAAATCTTTTCTATCGGGTTAACTGCTCAAAGGTGTCAAATTTCCTATTCTTCTCAGCTTATGATTTCATATTATAGTGTGCCTAGAATGCCGTCCAGCGTGTTGCGTTAGCGTATTAAGTATTTATTACATTTCGTTTAAAAAAAACGGTTAAATAAAGGTGAGATTAGTAAATTTTATAAAGCATAACAATTAGTTATCTACATTTATGAGAAAGAATAATTCATTTAATCATAATTTATTTATTGTTACTGCCAAATATAATCAATAATGTATAATTTGACCTATAAATATGTTTTAAAATAAAAACCGAAACTATCGATTAATGTTTAATGGGCACAGATTATGCATATTTTTTCTGAAAAGTGGCAACACTTCGTAACAAACTTGTCAAGTTATATCTGTGACCAATTTCTTTTTCGTACACGCTAAATTGTGTTGCACGTGTATTTAGCGATTCCGCTTGATATCTATTAAACATGGATAAACCTAACGTTCTTGCCCGTGTGGTTAAAGTTCTAGGTCGTACCGGTTCCCAGGGACAATGTACCCAAGTTAAGGTCGAGTTCATCGGAGAGACCAGTCGTCAAATCATCAGGAATGTTAAGGGTCCAGTGCGTGATGGAGACATTCTGACGCTACTGGAATCTGAGCGTGAAGCTAGAAGACTAAGATAATCAGGTATATATGATGAAAATTCGTTCTTAAATATCATTAAAAGCTAAAGTAATGTGTTTTTGTGCATAACCTATCGAAATCATTATTGTGGTGTGTGTGGTGGTGTAGGTGTTGAAACCAAACTAACTTGCCCATTTTAAATAAATTTTAGTAGCCATTTAATAAGAATGCTCAATATTTGTTATCTCAATAAAGTCATTTAATCACATTAATGTTTTTCTTGTTTCAGATTGCTAGCACCTCTAGGTTAAGGCTTTCTATGTATCAACTATGTAATCCAAATTTTAAGTGAACTACAAAACCGTCAAAGATACCATAATTACTATTCAGCTTGTTAAATAAACCTTTAAATACATTTGTTTGTTTTCCTCATCCTCAATCTTATTACATTTCTTCATTCATATCTGCTTTCACAGCAGAACAAATTGTAAGTATTGTAATGACATGACAAACAACAGACCTTGCTCATTCTATTGTGAGTTTTTAATAGCCAAACAAAAATATTTTGATTTTTAATTTTAGACCCAAATATGCATGCAAACTTGAGAAATATTTTTAATATCATGCAGGCTGTTATTATTGCTACATATTATATTTACAAATGGTGATCATGATTGCTAGAAATTGCACGCAAAACTATGTTAAGGGTTGCTCTGGAACGAACATAGATTAATTCTTACTTTACAAGGCCAAAGTCTTAAATACACCAGTTTTTATGCATTATTATCAATAATTATATAAATAAACACTTTGATGTGAAAGAATGTATGTTGCCTATGTGTAAGTCCTTCCTACTAATCTATTTCATATTTACTAACTACATAATCATAGCAGCAGCATTTACACCACTCCCTTTAAATACTTATATTTTAATTTTTACAATATTATTTTGTCCACAAAACATTGCATTAGTTTTGTATCAAGTTTATTAAGTGATTGATTCCACTTGTTTAATCCTGGCTTTTGTAAGTCTTAAATGGGATTTGCATTGAGATTGTAATTGAAAACTAATAACACAATATTATGTACATACATACACTTTAATTGTTCAGTTATCTAATAAAAAAGCAAATATACATTTTGATAAGAATTTTATTTAATACTTTATAAATCTACTTAGATTGCTGTATTACATACATAATGAGGTTAATATACCAAACAGAATTAATTTTCCATTTACAAGAATCATTGTAGATAATGATTTATATAAAGTATTAAGGAGAAGTCAATATTTAAAAACATTTCTATGTGAAATTGATATCTATAGATAGTAATCACAATCCATATACACCTATTAAATATAACTAACAATAACTGTACAATAATCACATATTATTTAATAATCAACACAACAATGTTAAATAAGTACAAATCGGCACATATCCACACGGGACTCAAATAACAATTTTTAAAAAATATGAACGAAAAATACCTTTATATACAAAAATATTTGTAATAACCCTGTTGGTTAGCGTGATATCACAAGAAGTATTTGGCTGAATGTTTACTTCGCTCACCATCTGGAATACTTGATTTTATGCACATCGGGATATCGTAGTTGTAGTTTTTACTAAATTTCGTACTTCTCCGATTCACACTGACTGCCCCAAAATAAACAATTACCAATGCCACTGTAGCAAATGAGAATTACAGCAGCCATAAACACTACGCTACATACCGTGCAAGGTTTCCTCTCAAGAAAAAATCCTATCAAATATAACACCATAAACATGACGTGTGTATTAATTAATGCAGGGTTAACAGGTTTTGGAATTAAGAGCACAGGAATTAGCCATTGTAAGCAATACATTTTGCCGGTGTCGTATACACGATTTCAATTGATTACCTCACACGTATAGAATCACAAATAGGTGATATTGATATCGCAATCAACATATTCTGTAAATAGGATACAGTTGTTTAATGAACGCAAATAATGCTAAGGCTCAAGGTACTCATTTCATTTGCGTAGGAACTAGAAAATTACTCGACAATAATAAATAATGTTTTACGGTGACAATTTTGACATTGCAAACTGGTGTCAGACATCACTATTCACTGTCAATCATTTTAGGTGTTGCTAGTCGTAAATGTATCTACTATAAAAGTATCCCCAAGTTATAATCACTGCATACGTATCTGTGTGCGTTTTCCAATTACAGAGCATAATGCGACTCAGTGCCGCACAATGCCGCATAATGCTGAAGCTTAATTGGAACGTGAATTAGTTTTCAAATGAATCAGCAGAGTGCGCTAAGTCAGTGTTGAAAAAAAAAATGTTCTGAATAGAGTTAGCAACCTCATTAATGTATAAATAATGTTGTTAACAATAATAATTGGTTGAAAACTTTTTAAGCTTATTTTAATAATCAAATTATTTCATTAACATTTTTTTACTCAAATAAAAGAAAACCTTTAAAGAATATAAGGTTTTAACAAGCTAAATTAACAGTAAAATATTTAGTTTCATGTAAGAAGTTTACATCATTTACGTTATGAGTATTTTTTTAAAAAATGATTTCTAAAAGAATTATATACTTTTTCAAAACCATTGCAATGTTTACAAAAGTATAATCCTGTAAATTAAATTTGTAAACAGATCCGAATTTTAAAATAAAATTGTATTCATATTTTAAACGTGGAATTTAAAAAAAGGAACTATTTATACCTTCATCCATACTAATATTTATTTTTTTTAGCAGTTTCAAAATCTACGAGGAAACGAAAGTCTTACAAATTTTTCAACAATAAATAATATTTACTAACAAAAATTTCGATAAATGCCAACTTAAAGAAAAACACTGGTCAATTTTCTGTCACTGTGTTGGTATTGATTGCGAGAAGCACGCGAGAGCATAAGTTTTGAGAGTGCTCAATTGTGCGAAGCGTTGCTGTAGGTGGAACATTCAAACTTGAGCATTATGCCGCATAATGCGCTCTAGTGCTGTAATTGGAAAACGCACTGTATGCAGTGATTATAACTTGGGGGGTTTCCCCCTAAATTATGTGGGAATTAAGATGGAACCACCAAATAAATATAAAATCCAATCAGTTATAGTTAATATCAAAAAGTTATAATACTCCAAAATCGAATTTTACTTTTTTATACTACTGGAGTGTATTTTTGATGCACATTTGAAATTATAGGTCTACCGGAATGTCTGCGCCCTTATATGAGATAGAAAACTACTTCATGAAGCATGATATAATAATTGAAATGCTGGAAGAGCGATTTATAATAAACACCTCTTTATTGTCATCAGTTGATGAAGAACTTCTTCTTACAAATAACTAATAATCTTCATGTTCATTAATACTTATGACATAAATAGAAAAATAAACAGTATCAAGATTCAATTAATCCAATTTCCCCATTATTGCCTACAAGAATTGTTTTATTTCCCTATTGGCCATGAGATATCGGTAGAACTATACCTTTCAAACCGATTGTACTACAAAAACAAAAGGGGATTTTAATCGATGTTTAGGGGTATTTGTAGTTGGTCTTAGGGGGAACATTCTGTAGGAGTTGGTAAGACAGATTGTATGGCTTGCACTGCAGACGTCCAAATAAAAATGTAATCTTGTTTTAACTTATGAATATAATAACTAACTTATGTACCAACTTAAAAATTCTTAACATGAGTTACATATAAATAATTTTTAACATTTGCAATAAAAACAGAAAAGTCAGAAAATAGAAAAATTTCTAAAGCTTTTTAAATTGTTTACAAATTTATTATAATAAGGATCTAATAATGCAGTAGCGCAAGTATTCGTCTAAAAAATATAAATAAAGTTATTATCATTTAAAAATTACTAATAAAATATAGTAAAATCGCTTTATTTACTTTCTCACACACAATTACTTACACACACTTAACATTTATTTATTTCGACATAATTATGACTACCTACTTTGTTTTGTTTTTCTTTATGAGTTGATCTCCTTGAGTTGGGCACATAATAGATAGTACTAACAGTAATAATAACTAATTAGATTTAGTGTTCTATTGATTTAGTACTCCGCAGGTTCTACGACCCAAGATAAAGAAAATAACGTTTACATGCATTGTTGAGGCATCGAAGGGCCAATTATGAAATAACTACGCTTACAGACATTAAAGTTGGTCAATGTTTACTTATGCTTTCTAAAACATTATATAAGCCCAAGTCTATAATGTTATATATAATAGCCCGGATAGATAATAAAAAGGCTACAAAACTCTCGTAAAATGACGTTAGTTAGCGTCCTGGATCATAATAGTAATGTCTTTTATTATATACCATGTGACATGTGCTATTAAGCTACGACAGCTAAAACTAATGGTTTCAATACCGATTGAATAACCTTTTATACTCCATAAAAGCCTTTACATTTGCGCATGCGTCATCGACTCCTATTGCCATTTTAGAGATTTTCCCGCCAGTGACAAACGGCACATCCTATCGTCAGCACTCGCGAAAAATAAATCAATAATTAGCAAAAATAGTTATAAGCCATGAAACGTTGTAGTGGAAAAGCATAGTGTTAGAAGGTATTTAACCAAAAATGATTCGATCGATAGAGTTACGAAAGTTCATTCACTTTGTAGTAAGCGCCGTCGTGTTCGTGTCTCTTATAATGTGCCATGACGATGATGAGATTGAGGTAGCCTGAATCAAAACACTATCCAACTAAAATAGTTAAAATGGCGAACACAGCACAATTAATCCGCCGTCAAAGCTCAAGGGACTTGTACGCCCAACGCTCCTTGGAACGGATGGAAATGAAAGAACTGCGTGGTCGACTTGTTACTTTAGAAAATGGACACTCGCATAGACCTAAGGTTATGTATGGCGCGACTAACCAGGCGTTTGAAGACACCAGCCCCAGGCAGTCTTCCGAAACACCAAGTAAGGAAAGCTCTGTAGAAGAACGGGGTGGTTTTAAACCAGAAAATGGAGAAGTTGAAAGAGAATCGTGGGACAGCAAGTTGACGTTTCTGTTAGCTACGGTCGGTTATGCAGTGGGTTTGGGTAACGTGTGGAGGTTTCCATATCTCGCGCAGAAGAATGGGGGTGGCGCATTTCTGATACCATACTTCGTGATGCTGGCGATTGAGGGCATACCAATATTTTATTTAGAACTGGCTATTGGGCAACGTTTGCGAAAGGGAGCCATTGGAGTCTGGCACCAAGTATCTCCCTATTTAGGTGGAATTGGAATAAGTTCTGCAGTGGTTTCCTTCAACGTAGCGTTATATTACAACTCGATAATAGCATGGTGCTTATTCTACTTCGCTCAGAGTTTCCAAGCTGAGTTACCATGGTCGGAGTGTCCGAAAAAATATTTTAACAATGGATCATATACCGCAGAGCCTGAATGTGCTGTAAGTACAGTAATATCTATTACATAATATTGTGTGGTATCTATTTATTTATCTATTAGGCCATACATAAGTATAAATAATCGGTAGATATCTTATTAATTAATTATTCGAAACCTACGGAATATGTAAGATTCTTTATTTATTTACACTTTTTTAATTACACAAAAAACAGGTTACATAAGCTATTAGGCAACGGGCGGCCTTATCGCTAACAAGCGTAATCGGTAGATATCTTATTAGTTAATTATTTGAAACCCACGGAATATTTAAGATTATTTATTTACACTTTTTTAATTACACAAAAAACAGGTTACATAAGTTATTAGGCAACGGGCGGCCTTATCGCTAACAAGCGACTTCCAGGCAACCCTAATATGGAACAATAAAAAAAGAAACACCTACAGAGGGTAAAGTACCTACAAGAAGTGCATAAATAATTAACGAAAACTCAAACTCAAAATAACATATAACCTATAACTAAAATAAAGTAAAATCTAAACAAAAAACAAATTAATAAACAATAATATGTAACAACAAAAATGTAAAAGCTAATCCAAGGGTTAATTGAGTCACAATTAATATAATATATATAAGTAGTGGCTAATTACGAGGCAGAAGAAAAATCATCAAAAAGAAGATTTTTAAATAAATTTAAGGACTGATATCAATATTAATAGGTAAGGAATTCCATAGCAGGATACTTTGCACGGTAAAGGAGGAGTGATAGAATTCAGTTTTATGAGTAGGAGTTTCAAGAATTAGGTTGTCTAGAGAACGCAAATTAAAACCACCGCCAGACAGGAACGTAAAATTTTGCTTTAACTAGGAGAATTAGGATTAAAAAGAAGAGAGAGAAGTTGTAAAATGTGCATCTTACGCCGCAATCGAATGGGTAGCCAATTAAGCTTTCTACGGATCTCCGAAATATGATAATCTCTCCGATTACCTAGATAAATAGTTATTTACGAGTTTAACTGCATTGTTCTACATACAGTAATGTTTTCGTCCAATTATATCATATTAAAAATTTAATATGTCGCTAATACTGTATTAGTTAGATAACATTTTTAAACGGTGGAATATATCCCGTCTAATCCAGTACTAGGTGATCGGGAATTAAGTGACCCGCAGTGACTTAATTAAGACATTTAATAAAATAATATTTTTTAACTATAGTAAAACTGTCTTGTCAAGATTATAAATTAAGTATTAATCTTGCCTCTTTCATTCACTTAAAAGCTAAACGTTGTTCCATTATTTTTATAATTATATATGTAAATTTAAATCGCATTCACATCCATACAATATATTTTAGATCTTGGAAATATTATCAAAATTTAAGATTGAAGCACAGACTAAAAACTTATCATTAATTAAACTGTCAGTGAAACTTGTCTGCAAAAGAAAGAATTTTAAACCCCAACTTCTTTAAGTCTTATCAACCCGAGCCAGAAACTTATGAATGGATATATAATGAATCTCGCAACTTTACGCCTGATAAAAGCTGTAAATTGGAAATTCTCGCTCGTATTGGCTCTATAAATTTAATCCTTGACAGGGTAAAGGAACCATTTCGTTAAATTTAAAATTATAGTAAAACCTTTTTCATTCGAATTCCCTTTTTAATTTGTTTTTTAATGAGTTTGTGTAAGAGTACGATTGAATGACAGGAATTCCTTGCCTCCTCCTGGGAATAGCACTATACAAGTAAAACTACTCGAAAAAATAAACCTAACCTACTAGAAGTCGATAGAAATTTTCGTCTCATGATACTGAAAATAGTGAACGTTTGGGCGATATTATCGTCGGTTGGAAGACATAAAATGTTGTGTTAATTACTTAAATATAAATAAATTATGTAATTATGATTGTCAAAAATGATTAGAGTACATGTTTAGTAATAATAATAAATAAATATAATTATTAAATAAGTTTCAAGTTTGGTCTCTCAGTCAGTGTACTTTAAAGCATTTCCTCGAAAACTCAAGCTCGTAAGTCAGGTACTGACTAGGCGCTTCTTCCAACAGCCCAAGAGTCTCTATTCCAAGGGGAACAAAATCAAAGTTAGAATTATTGCTTAGCCTTGTATTATTACAGTTTATTATTTTTCATCTGCTGTGCGGAAGCGCTATACAACGCAGCGCAGCAGAATACTAAATTCCACCCGTATCACCTCGACGACCGTCGTTTCATAACTGAGAGTTTTTATGATTACTATGTGGAACCAGCTACCCACTGTTTGTAAGTATTTCCGTACCAATTCTACTTCAAGAAAAGAACGTACCAATTCTTAAAAGGCCGCAAAAGCACGTGTGACGTGAATGAAAACGCACAAGAGTGTTCATGGGAGGCGGTATCAGCCAAGAGGCCGATTTCCTCGTGTTCTATAAATAATAATAATAAATAAACATAAAATTTGATGTATATTTGTTAAATACGTTTTCTTTTGCCTTTAATATAAATAAAAAAAAGTGCCTGCGTACAAAGTAGTTCTTTGGCAAACTAATTTTTAAGTCTTGTTCATATTTATGTATACAAACTTTAGATTTCCGAGGCTTAGAGAGAGGGGAAAAGGAAGATATATTAGGAATTAAATAAATAATAAATTTATTTTTTTAAGAACACGGGGCATTTGAATCTACAATTCGTCATTTGAGATTTAAATAAATTATTTTGCATAAAATATAAAATACTAATATTTCATAAATTCTCTTGACGAAATTTGACTTTTGAAAATACAATTTATATAACCTCTTTCATCCATTCACCCTTCTCACTCTCTCTCAATCGGTCTCAATCGCTCTCTCCCTTTTTTCGACAAAAACGCTGCACATCTTCGTGACGTTCCGTAAAAAATTTACCCTCATGCGCCTAAAAAAGTGTCACTTTAAAAATAGCCGTTTCCCAATGAAAAAAGAAAGACAGCGATTTGAATATTAATTCGACACGTATCTGTACTTTAGAATCTCTCAAAATGAATTAATAAGGATTCGATTATGAAACTCAGAATAAATTTCCATTTCATTGCCTTTCAATATGATACACATATTTTATTAAATTGGTTTCGCTTTATTGAAAACCACTTTAAAACGGGTACTTGTTGTTTCTTTTATTTTATATTTGCTTAATGGAATAATTGTATTTAATATAGCCGTAGTACTTGGAGCTTTGTAAGTCTAGCGGTGTGCAAACACCATCACCACCATTCCACCAAATCTAATCTTCTACCATTCCACGAATTCAGGTCCTAAATTCAAATTCCGGCGATCCACCAATGTGTACTGTGAGGTCAATATCGTGACGAGATGGCACGTCACTGGATTTTTATTACTAACTATTTGAAACTTTTATTGACAGCCAAGTTGATGAAAAAATATTTTTAGAATAAAAAATAAAAATAAACCTGGCGCTTTGTCTGCCTTAGATTAAATAGAGGAGTCTTCTTTAAGAAACTAGTTAAATATACATCTAGCATACAAACCTACGCGAACGTAGGGAATGTCAATTAGTATTTGGAGGAATGCCAAGGGTCGGTGCAATCTCGTATAGAACGATTAGAAGCGTAGGTGGTGCTACGTGAGCTACATACATTGTAGTCTACTTGCTATGTAGAGGCTAGCTACGCACTCGTAGCTTATTGGCTACGAATTCGTCATAAGTACGCTACGAAATTATAGTTGATAAATTTTTTTATACAATTTAAGAAAAGTTATTTAGTTTAACTTTGTAACAACACAATTGAAACTAGTGCAAAGCTAACTAATAACTAATTATGGACTTGACAAATCGTTATAAATTTCACACTATAGAAATATAACTTGAGAAAACTCCGCGTTATAGGGGGTAAATACCCTTTTATATGGGGGACGGAAATAGCGTTATACGAAAACGCAAATGCAAATTTATTTGCAATATTTAAAGTGCAAAACGTAAGTTATACCACGTATGTTGTAGAGTTGTAGTAGAGTTGTTGAGTAATAGAGAAGAAAAACCACATAACATGAAACGTGTGCATTTCGATTCCATAGCAAACAAATTCCAACTAGTTAATATAAACCTTTGTAAAACTTTAACCTTCAAAAAAAGTTTATATCGTTATTTAATTAAATAAGCTGTTGTTAATAGGAGCGGAGGCGTGTTGACTTATTGATCGTGAATAAACGCCTTGAAGCTTCTAAAGTGGAAACCGTGTTGAAACTTAACGACTTTATAGTGTATCTTGTTGGGAAATTAAATGGGCTTCAAGTTATAAATAAAATGAAACGTTTATTTCTAAGATATTGGTACAATTATATAGATTAAATATAAATCCGCACAATCAGTCATATATAAATAGGCATGAACGTGTCATATTAATTTTATAATGTCATATAATAAGTTAAGTTATTTAGAATAGGTGTCAAACGGTAGCGTGGGCGAGTATTTATGATCTAAATACTCGCCCACGCTATAAAGGCACCTTGCCTTTAAAAATCTAATCACCTTCGCCATGAAAGATATATATTACCTTATACAACTTACACATACTTGTGTGTCTGTGTAGTAAATATAGTGTCGTATACTTATTGCTAGCCACGACTTACTACGCTAAATCTGGTTCTAGGTGATATCTATGGTGGTTCCATTTTAATAAAACTCTGGGGAACAATACTAAAATCACAATTTTGATTTCATCATAACTATTAGCTGACGGGCAGATTAAAATTATTTGTCTATATGTCTGTGTGTGTTGTATATTACTAGTCCATGTGTGAATGAGTGTTACTTAAAATGTATATATGAGGCTATATAAGTATTTATAATTTTGGCCGTGTTTAATATAAGTTAGATACACATAACAATAGGTATAAATGAGTGAATATGTACTCGTACGTTAGCACGTAGAAGTAATACGAACTTATGGCCCATTAAGTAAAATTGCACATTGGATTTCCATTTCCTTTAGCGTGGGTGTAGGTTTCATTGTTTGCACGTGTACAGTGTATTGGTGTATCGATTTTCCGTGCCGGGCTGAGGATACTTGCTTTCCAGTTGTATTTATAGATTTATTTATTATAGAGAACTACTGAGAATTGATTTGTACAATATATTCTTCGCATTTTATTTTCTTTATATATAGTAAACCTTGCCGCGGCGCAGCGATTTCACCTAGGGATATTACTTTACAAAGTTTAAAACTAACGAAAATATAATTTCGGAGGACCGTGTAAGTAACACTGTGACCCGAATTTTTTAATAAATAGTTTTTTAAAACAACATAAGGATTTAAGTGTTTAACTGTGAATTGGCAAGAGAGGTTGATTAACAAACAACTAAACTATTTTTGAACTAAATACGGCAGATATAATATTAAAGAGCTGATAAAATAACACATTATTTCTGAGGGGAACGAGTTAGCGTTCCCCAATATATGGAGAGGTTACCCTCCATATATTTCTTGCCCTTGTCTAATATCTAATAAGGTCGGCCCCATAGCGATCATAAGTTATACCGTGTGTATCTTTTGTTTCAGGTAAGCAGTCCCACTCAATATTTTTGGTACCGAACAACTTTACAAATATCAGAGGATATTAACTATCCAGAAACATTCAATTACAAGATAGCTTTAGCCCTTATCGTAGCCTGGATCCTTGTGTATATGTGTATGATTAAAGGGATTGCGTCTTCCGGAAAAGTTGTATATGTCACCGCTACTTTTCCGTATATCGTGTTAGTAATATTCTTCTTCAGAGGAATAACTTTAAAAGGAATGGGCGACGGTCTGATCCACTTGTTTACTCCAAAGTGGCAGAGGATTTTGGACCCTGTTGTGTGGCTTGAAGCAGGGACACAAATCTTCTTTTCCCTTGGCTTAGCGTTTGGCGGTCTGATTGCTTTTAGCTCATACAATCCAGTTGACAATAATTGTTATAGGGACGCAATAATGGTCTCTATGACTAACTGTTTAACGTCAATGTTCGCCGGAATCGTTGTTTTCTCGATTATTGGCTTCAAAGCAACTATGGTATATGAGAAATGCTTGAGCGATAGAAATCAGACGCTTTTAGAGATGTTCGGATCTGGATATAGGGATATGGTGTTTCCGGAGGCGGGACAAAATATTACCGTTGGATTAAATGGAAGTTTGACTCGTTTAATAATGCCGCATTTACCTGAGTGCGATTTACAAAAGGAATTGGATAATGTAAGTATTACGTTCTTTTGATTAAACTGGTTATTATAAGTCAGGATTATTATGCAGATGCCTCCTCGGATGCTTAGATAGTCAAACATCATACATCAAACATACATACATCTTAAAACTCTAATGTGATTTGATTTTCAGCCAAACGGCATTTCTCTTAACTTAGAAAGAAGATATCTAATTGGAAGATTACGGGTAAATTATTGAAGTTAAAAATACGTTTCAAAAAGGCAAAAATAACAAGACAGTAAAGCTTATTACGTATAAAAATATTTCAATTAAATTGTAAAAATCTCAATTCAATACTGCGAAGAATTTTTCTTGCGGTTGGCTGGTTCCCAAAGCAAAACTTAAATTAAAAGCTTTCATAAAACACGACCATAATATGTCCCCACGAGGCTCTGGAAATTTCAGCTCTGGTATATTAGATGAGTTTCAACTAAAATTTGTAGATGTCACCGTAAAATTGTAAAAACCGTTAGATTGTAATCTATCTCGCGAGATTGTAAACTGTCGAAAGATTGTGAACCTCAACGAACTGCTTACAAATTAACGTATTATTATTCGGTAGTTATATGAAATTGTTGGGAAGTAAAATTAATCTGTAATTAAATTGAAGTTTGAATGATAACTAAGTTAGTGTAGTACAATCTACCGAATAATAATACGTTAAATTGTAAGCAGTACGCTGAGGTTCACAATCTTTCGACAGTTTATAATCTCGCGAGATAGATTACAATCTAACGGTGTTTACAATTTTACGTTAACATAGACACTATAGGGAAACAGTTTTGACATATTCTTTGCGACCGCGAGCCACTAGTTTTGTTTTGCCGTGTATATTATTTCTAGGAAACATTTTTTTAGTTCAATAAAATAAATATCTACTATACTAAAAAATAGAGGTTTTTCGTAGAGGGGTGAAAATTTAGGGTTGTATGTATTTTTTAATGCCAGATAATAAAAAAAAAATTGAGCTGGACACCCCTTATCACTTAGGATTCTCAGAATTAATGAATTTGCATAAAAAATTTCATTAGAATCGGTGGAGCCGTTTCGGAGGAGTATGGGAACGAACACTGTGATACGATGATTTTATATATTAGATAAACAATATATGTTAATATCGTAAAGAGGAAAGATTGGAATTTTTGTATGTTTATATTTACATAATAGAAATAGACTCAATAACTACAGACTGATTTCAATCTGAGGAACATATTAAAAAAAAAACAGCTCCCATAAAAATCTTTTACTGAGGGAAACGGGCAGGAGGCTCACCTGATGGTAAGTGATACCGCCGCCCATGGACACTCACTTCAAGATCATTTAAATAATCATCTTTACGTTTAAGGAGAGTTTTGAATTTATTCAATGATAATACTCTAATTACGCTTGGGAGTTTGTTGTAAAAACGAATCTATATTCTAGTACATTTCTTTTTATACAAGCAATTTAATCCTTAATAAAACAAACGCATTCTTCATTTGCAGACAGCATCTGGTACGGGCCTAGCATTCATAATATTTACAGAAGCAATCAATCAATTCCCGGGCGCGCAATTTTGGTCCGTACTGTTTTTCTTAATGCTGTTCACATTGGGAATCGACTCACAATTCGGGACCTTAGAAGGAGTGGTCACATCGATTGTTGATATGAAACTATTTCCGAATCTAAGAAAGGAATATTTGACGGGTGGAATTTGCTTGTTATGTTGTCTATTATCTATGGGATTCGCGCATGGAGCTGGAAGTTATATATTTCTGCTTTTCGATATGTATAGCGGAAACTTTCCATTGTTGATCATTGCGCTGTTTGAATGTATTGGGATCTCGTATGTCTATGGAGTGAATAGGTGAGTTACGTATACTGTATATAATTACTGTCTATTTCTAAATTTAAATTTGAAGTTTCTATGTGGTTTTTCCTTTTTCAAAGTTAGACAGACTAAATATTCAAAAGATGCCGTCATCCATCGAAACTGACACGCGTTTAATTTCATATAAGAATAAAATATTTTATTTAACTCTAAAAAGCAGTTGTTGGCCTAGTGGCTTCAGTGTGGACTCTCATCCCCGAGGTCGTAGGTTCGATCCCCGGCATATAGGTCATATGCGCATTTAACATTTACTCGAACGGTGAAGGAGGCTGGCTTGCCTTAGAACCCAACACGACAGCGTGTGTCAGGTACATGATGCTGATCACCTACTTGCCTATATGACAAATGATCATCAAAAAGATTCGGAAATCTGACCTAAATAGGTGGTAGCGCATCTGATTTTTTTTTTACTTAACTATATCTACAAACTAAATATAACTGTATCAAGTAAAATGTGTTAACGACAGAGGGATTAGATGATACAGTTTGTATATGTCACCGTAAAATTGTAAAAACCGTTAGATTGTAATCTATCTCGCGAGATTGTAAACTGTCGAAAGATTGTCAACTCAACATACTGCTTGCAATTTAACGTATTATTATTCGGTAGTTATATGAAATTGTTGGGAAGTAAAATTAATCTGTAATTGACCAAAGAAGTTTGAATGATAACTAAGTTAGTGTAGTACAATCTACCGAATACCGATAACCGATAACCGATAGATTACAATCTAACGGTTTTGACAATTTTACGTTAACATATACATATCTATTATCTAAAGCTTGGAGCGAATATTAATTCACTCAGTGCATGTTAGATTTAGTTTTAAATCATTAATTCAACGGTTAAACTTTAATTAAATTCGTTGAAATTCTGAGGTATATAAATAATTCTGTATAAAACGAGGGCGTACTATCCCTTTGAAGATAAATTAATTTTGTATACTTTGTACGTGGGTGTAAGTTGCGGTGAAAGGTTCTAAGTAAATAGGGCTTTATATTGGCTCGTTCTTTTAGTACTAACTTATGTCGTCATTTCGTACACATATACATATACATATTGCTGTTTTTTAAAGTAAGTTATTTTAATTATGTCTTGAATTGAAAGGTTATGCGAAGGAACAAAATATTCATTGCTTATCTTATTCAAATCTAGCATTCACTTTCAGTAGTTCCTTTCAGTAGCAAGGGTATACTTTTTGTTTTGGAACACGGTACCGTAAATCTACTTAATAATATATTGATAAATTACTTTATTACCAAAATAAAAACTAAGGTTTACGTTAACTTACTAAAAACCACTGTTTTGCACCAAATTATATTAAATATAGACCTTAATGCTTCTTCGTTCGTGTTATATGATTTAGATTAAAGAAGTTTTAAAATAAGTGTTGTTTGATGATTTGCTTTTCTTTTCTTTATTTTAAAAGAGTACCGAGAGTTTTTCACGCCGGCTTTTTCTCTCGGCCTACACCCTCTGTCTTCTTTGCCGATGAGTAGGGATGCCTACAAACTCAAATTTAATGACGTGGAATAAGTGATACATGTATCTTATGTTCCATAATAAACATATTTTATTTTTCAAGCATAAACTCGCATTGTAACTAATATACCTATTGATAATTAATTTAATGTTTTAGATTTGCAGACGACATAGAAGCAATGACAGGCCAACGCCCTGGAATCTATTGGCTAATATGTTGGAAGTACCTTTCACCACTGGCCATGATATCTATCCTGATATCCTCATTTGCGGAGCTGGCTGTGGAAGGCTCAGGATACGACGCCTGGATCAGTTCTGAAGGAGACACAGTAAGAAAGCCCTGGCCGGTGTGGGCCATACTTCTGGTATTGGTTCTCGTTTTGGCTTCTGTCCTGTGGATACCAGGATTAGCTATTTGCAGGTGAGACTCAAATCAGTCCGAACATTATTTTTGAGTATCATTTAATTAGACTACGAAGGTTCAAGTAATTTATTGATTTTAAATAGGGTTTGTTTGAATTGTGTACGAGGCCATTTAGACTACTAAAAGATAATTAAAACCTTTTATGTATGATTCAGCAGTGTTGGCCTAGTGGCTTCAACGTGCGACTCTCATCCCTGAGGTCGTAGGTTAGATCCCCGGCTGTGCACCAATGGAATTTCTTTCTATATACGCATTTAATATTCGTTCGAACGGTGAAGGATAACATTTTGAGGAAACCGACATGTCTTAGACCCAAAAAGTCAACGGCGTGTGTCAGGCACAGGAGGCTGATCACCTACTTGCCTATTAGATTGACTTATGATCATGAAACAGATTTAGAAATCTTAGGCCCAGACCTAAAAAGGTTGTAGCGCCACTGATTTTTGTAAGTACGATTATATATTAATCCGTGGTGCGAACACAATCGATCGTTTTTCAAACGCGTAAACTTTATTTCCTTCTGATGTTGGTATCGCCGTTTCCTTCAGGACACAGAACAAGTACCAACATAAAAGATTGCTTAATAACAATTTCAGGTACTTCGGCATCCAAGTGATTGATGACGAGGAACGCGCCTGGTTTCCCGCAGAGGACCTTCGCGTTTTCCACGGCATAGAACCGCACCCCGTAACTTCTCTGCAGACAATACTCTTTTGTACCAGGCCCGATGGCACTGAAGGTTGCTGCTGGCCTGGATGCTGCGAAACTGATGATGAGGAATAGCATATCAGTAACAGAAGATAGGCTTGTATATCTTGTTTCTTGCGTACAAAATAACATACAATACAATACAATTTGACAATAATCAAGTATTGATAATACAAATTTTTGGATGTTACCTTTATTTAAGTAGTAATTATAATGACTTACTGTTATGCATATGTCGCAGCCAACTAGCTTAATTAGCCGTTCAATCAACAGCCTAGACGCTTTAATAAAAAGCGCCGATAAACGGCCTGTATGATTTCCAGCCGTAGGATTTGTAATGTAACATTAAACAAAACTGGCTGGCTAATGCTTAGGCCTTGTGGGTGACCATGTGACATAATAAAAAACATCTGACGAAAAGAAATATTTATTTAAGACGATTATTTTTGGAATTATTGTTTGAAATCATGAGCGACGCCAAATTTACAAAAAGTGGAACTAAATATAAACAGGCTAGGCAATTAATTAAACGTCACTTTCTTTCATTATTTGCCTAGCTGTATCAAATTAGGTACTGAAATCTGAATAACATTCAGGCCGCTTGTAAAACGGCGCTGTATAAGAGAGCGACTAGGTTGCTGATTGGAAGGCTAATTAAGCTAGTTGGCTGCGACATATACACAATTCGCTTGAATGAAATATAACGTAAAAGAAGACGCACAAGTTACAGTAGTTTTCAACTATTCAAAGTAATTAATGAGAAGATGTCATGATATAAATGTGTTTTTCTTTCGAATACACATATCAAAATATCTATGCGCAAATAATTTGTTCTATATGTTTTTTTTTATAATATTTATATTCACTGAAATAATTTCGACACGTATCGTAACAATTTACGATTTATTAACCTAAACAAAACTTTTGCATTAATATTTTCTTGTAATTTATAACTTTTTGAAGCTTTTTTTGATATTTCCATATTTACAATTGTTTAAATCATCGTTGAATGAACATTATATGACAATAATGAAAATATTTTTATCGTTAAGACAATAATACGAAATATATGACAATAGTAGTTACCTATAAAGTATTCTATTTATTTCCTTTTAAGCATAGATTTTAAGATTAAAGCTAAATTTTAAGTCAAGTTTCGATAACCAAATATTAAATGACACTTCACGACTCTTTGGGTAAGATCCAGCTGTCATGATCGCATGTGTCAAATCCATTACGTTTTTGACATACAGGAGGCATACTTACGCTAAGTCTCGATTCTGAATCTTACCCATTGAATTTAGAATAGGAATTGTTCTATTTGTAGAACTTTAGCATAGTCGCCATTCGGGCTTAGTCCTATATATCCATCCGTAGATGGAATATTGTATATGTTAATGTGGTACACCCACACTGAAATCAGTCTTGATAGATAAGATTTTTTTTTTGTCCATAGAGTATTGTATCTACGAATCAAGTGGAGTACATACTCGTGTCTTTATTATCTAAAAGTCTTAAGTATATCATTAATAAACAACGTTATGCTCAGCTCATATCCATTACGGCCGAGCTACGCTCGCCAAAACAGCTGAGCTGTAAAGGCCTTAAAGCCAACAGCGAATTTCTATTTCAAAAAACGACGGGTTGCACTCCCGGAGTGCCGGCAGAAGTGAAAACTTGAATATGAACGTTGTGCATTTTTGATATTTTTGAATGGTCAGAGAATAATTTTGCACGAATTGCTTTAATTATCAGTATAAAAGTACTATCATTTATGTGATAGAATACAATATTTATTTATTGCGCTATCGTACACAAACATGAAAATTTATATTACATTAAATACGCCGCGCACGCTGTCTACTCTCCATCCGTCTTACAAATGTTCGATCAGGTCACGTGTCCTGACGCGAGTTTAACATTATTTACCCATTCCAAAAAAAGTGTACAACGCCGCTAAAGAAGTTTTCACTTCAAAAAAAAACGTGTGGCACTCAGGGACTGGCGCGGTAAAGTTATTGCATAGCATTTTTTAACAACTTATGCAATTAGGCTGCACCGGCCGCGCTTACGCTACGTCACCGATCTCGTCAGAGAGATGTGAATACGCAGTATGCGTTCTGTCCCACTCTAACGTACCTGCGCTACGTCACCGATCACGCGAGACCGATATGAGACGCAGTAGGCGTTCTGTCCCGCCCTAACGCGTATTGGCCGCACCTATATTACTTCATCGTGTGTTAGGTTTTTATTTTCGTTACGGAATTTCTCGATTCGGTCGCCGCGCTCAAAGCCATGCAATAGCTTTAGTTATGCTCAAGCAAAATACTCTATCAAAGTAAAAATAAAAACTAAGATCACATAGGAATAAAGCGACGGTATGTGTGTATCACGTGATCCCAATGTATTGCGAAACGGATATTGCAAACTATATCGAAATGGGGTTGAAAAATCTCAAGTTAGCTATTGCTCAGGTAAGGCTTAGATGATGTCAGTCTTAGGATGAATGGCATAGGTGCAGAGACTGATTAAGAGTTCTGACCGCCCTAGGCTATTTATCAGGATGCGCCCCCGCCAGGTGACAGGTGTATTACGGCCGGTCTAAAAAGTAGTATTTATATTAGTTTTGACTTTGTTTACTAGTGTAAAAATTTTAGCATGGTTCTATAAAAATTTACAGATCTGCAAGCGAAACAAACGCTGTCCTTTCATTTGCACGACTTGTAACCATTTTTAGCTGACCGTACACAAAAGCCAAGCACCTCACAAATTATACGACCAAAATCATGACAGGCTACCAAGTTGGAAACCAAATCAATGTCGTATTTGGCCACATTACTCCTATTGGCTTAGTTTCTATGGACAACTTAGTTGTTGTGGTTAATAACTATAGACGTGGTCATCTAGTGTGTGATGTTGCTTCGACTTTAAGTTATTTTTAAAATATTTACACTTCTGTTGCTGTCTTTAAAAAAGACGAGAGGTATCAAAAAAGTGAAACATTTTGTCAACTGTTAAAAAAATTAAGTAACAAATTATTATTAGCTTATACAAAAGGCATTTTTCTTGCTTTGGCGTTATCAAAATTTTCCACAATTTTTCCAAATTTAATAGCTTGTAAAAAGTCACTTTTCCGACGGCGGAGTGTGGAGCGCAAGTAACTTTTTACTCTTTTAAGTGCTGAAAAAGACCTTTGCCGCTGCAGTTGGTCACTCATTGTCAAAAAAATCTTGATATTATCTCCACATTCGGGAGCATATCTGAAATATTAAAACTTTTTATTAACTGCAACAGACCCTTTGGGGTTCTGGCAGAAATATAGGCCTTGGTGTTAGACTTTAAAAACTGTGCCAAATGGACGCATTCTTCTGCAAAGGTTTCTCCTAAATCATTTAGTTAGTTGTTTTAACTCCTTTGCTTCTAATAAATCCACTATTGTCTAGTTCATACAGTTACCTTAAGAAACCAAACGTTGTGTTTACTGTATTATGATTTTTGTACGTGGTCACTTCGCATCTCTTGATTGCCTCTGATTCAAAATTTTTAAACTCTTTTTCGCCACGCAACGTATTAAGATAAGCAATGTCTTATAAAGAGTAACAACGTCAGATAAATCATCAGAACTTGCTTGTAGCTGTGTACTAACGATTTGAAATTTTACGAGCATAGAGTTCCAAAGGCACAACATATTTTGATCTCTTTACTTTGATTTTTTTCGAGTTTTCGACAGATTTTTAGTACCATCGATACTAAAATTTGCCATCTGCTTGTAGATCCAGTTTACAGTTTATTTAGTGTGTTGTCGACACGTTTGTGTAGACACGATTTCAGTGCGCCCCCCTAGATCGTCGCGCCCTAGGCTGCAGCCTAATTAGCCTAAGGGTTAATCAGGCCCTGCATAGGTGATGGCAGTCTATTTGGCAGGATGACAAATTGACCGAGCAAATTACGCACTACAACGCTTTCACTGTGGGTGTACCTAAAAATAAAATGCAACTGACTGCATCATAATCTAAAGCCTATATGTAGATTTTTAGATACTATTTGATGTGATAAATTTATTGTTGTTACATTTTTGACTAATATTGCTGATCTAACTTATATAACATGTTGAAATCTATTAGTTTAGTGTTTACTCTATAACATAAAGTGCCGGGCAATAACGAATATGTTTATGTTATAACTACGTGACCGACGTTCAGTGTTAATAAATTTTTGCTAATATTGTATTTCTAAGCAGTGTTATTCTATAAAGTATATTTCTGTTAGCGACGATATTTCACAATATACCTAGCTCTCGGCTATACGAGCTCGAAGCAAAGCCTAAAATTCTTCAAGCTTTCGAATTTTCTAGAATTTTTGAAGTTGGTAAAAAATATATTTAATTCACGAGCGATGCAATTTTGATACCTATTTTTAAAATTGTATCTATTACCCATATCAAATGATTATTATAAAAAAACTTTAACATATCTTTTTGGAAAGCATAAATCAGTGCATATTTTGTTAACAATGTTTTCGATACAATATTAAAAAACTGATTGTAACATATCAAACCGAATCATCAAAGATGCATACATATCTTAAACATTAACTGATGAATTAATAGTTTAACTTTATACGTTTTTTTTTAATATTTTGAATGTCAATTAAAGAAACCTGTGGTTTGGATGTGAATATATTTGATTTAAGACGCAAATAATATAGAATTGAAATATTTTTAAGCGAGTTAATATTTATTTAAAAAGGTTGTTATTTTCCGGTTTAGTTGAAATGTTTTCAACATTGTAAACGTCAAGTTATATAAATAATAAAATTAAATCGCGTTTGTAAAACCATATATCGATTTTAACAATTACTTTGCCGCTATAATAATTACTTTGATACCCTATATCGCGCTGTCATAGTTATTCCCACCGTTAAGGCTACATACAACTCGATAACACTACTACTACTAACTACTACTCATAATGACCTTGAGCCAAGTCAGAGGCTAGACTGGTCAAGGATCTTTCCTTTAGGTTGAGAAAACAGCAGCGCTTTTCTTCCACAATATGTACAACGTCTATAAAAGAAAAAAATTGCCCTCGTGTCCACCGCGGGACAACTTAACACTCCTCAATAAATATGCGTTTTGCTAACGTCAGTTTAGTCCGCTTATGAATGAGTCCTTTTAATAATCCCAGTTTGTATAATGTTTAACATATCCCAGATTGTCCTATTGTAATCATATAATGTTAAACCTTATAAAATGGTTAACCAATTTGATACCTATTCAAGAAAGATGATACTATCGTTTGGCCATAGGTTCTAAAAGGTGTATGCAAACAACAGAGTCTAAAGCTGGATATCATGAGAAAAATACGTTTCAAATTGGTTGATATATTTTATGGGTATATAAATCTTATTGTCTGTCTATAATATATTGAGTGTTGATGGTAAATAAACGTTTAAAATGCAATTTGTCTTATTATTTTAATCATTAAAGCAAATCATTTAAGATCTCTTTTAACCTACTATTCGAACTCGACGATGTAAGTACAACCTATTCCATTTCTACAATACAAAATCGACCGCCTTCCTGGCTTTTTGCTATACATCACTCTTTTATTTTTTAAATTACAGTACCCTAACCCTTACTCATCACAAATTGCGAAAATTGTTCGACTCCGACGTCTAGCAAACTATTGAGAACTTGTTGACGCTGGACTGTAGGTACGAGTAGAAAACTCAGCAAAAAGGTTATCTTTCCGGAACGTACAATCTCCTATTATCGCAAGTAAATAAGCGCTTTCCGTCTAGTTATTGAGTATCTTCAAACCAAATTTGATTAAAGTTAAATCTAGTAAGTCATACAAAACTTCTTAGGGTAAAGGTAAGGAAAGAAGTTGCACTTTCTTTCATGTATACTAAGGTTCTAAGGAACTTCTTTTGTACCTTTTCGATCTTTATCCTATAGTAATATTGCACGGACTGGTTACAGTTTCCGGCGAAACAGAAAATTTTTAGGATTATAAAAGGTTGACAACATTTTTCTATATATTTTTTTACTTTTGTATAAAACATACGAAAAATGAAATCCTGAAAACCTCCCAAAAAAATATTCTCACAGTAAATTTTAAATTAAAAAAAAATTGTTTTAATAAAACTATATAAAACAGAATATCTTTGCTTGCTCACTTCATTGAAATTCAGAGTACCTTTATACGTTATTTCAAGTAAACTAATAAGGTAGTAGGTTAAATAAAACACCAATAATATTTTATTTTTAATCCAGTCATAACTATTACAAGTACTGTCAGGTACAAAAATAACTATTACAAATACCTATCTAAAATTACAGTGCAATAAAACATTTCATTTTCTAGCTATTTCATACATTATAAGACATAAACCACGCGAAAAATCACGGATTATTTGAATGAACATAAAATTAAAAAAAAATCAGAATAGCTAATCAAGTTTTCAATGGAAAGTGATGATCGTTTTTTTATGATAACTGTCCCTAATCCCAAATAATTATGTTATATCTCACCACTGAAATTGCACCGTTATAACTAAAGTACTCAACTGTCTCTTTTCATCACAGCATAGAATTAATTTGACAGAAAGAGACGAAGTAGTTTAGTAATTCGGCGGGTTTTTCATTAAACAAAACCTAATTTACTTGTACGCTTATACATATACCTGGTTATCATAAACACAAAGTAGTAAAAATTCCGAATTGCTCAAATAATAACTTTTTTATGGAGATTTTCATAATCTTACTAAAATGTTACAATCGCTTGAAGGTTGTCGACGTATTTGTATATATTAAAGAAATAATTGGTACTCGTTTTATAAGAATAAACAAATAAAGTTATATGCATAAATTAACCTACTATACTATATTGCTTTTAAGAACACAAATTTGTAGGTTTACCTCAGTCAAAAGTTTACGATTGGTGTTTTAAAACTATTAGCAATTTTAATAATTACTCTAACAATTAACTAAATGTTCTCGGTAACCTCTAACAGTTTGTCAGTTTCGATTTTTTTCATTTTCTTCGCTTTGATATCTGCCATAGTCTGTTCAATGGACCTTTGATCCTTCTTATTTTCACTCGGGACTTCGCCGTAACTCTTATTGACATTCGTCTTCTGAGCCGCGTCGAGAGCTGCCTCCTGGCCAATAAGATGAGCATATTTCTGTTTATAGAATGTTCCACTCAATTCGTCATTGTTTTTACGCTTCTTTCCCCTTTCTACTACGTCTTCTTGCTGAGCAAGTTTATCGTATTCTCGTTTTTTTGCCATTTCCAAAGCTTTTTCCTCATCCCAAACACCTCCATTTCTCCTCACCGTAAGTTCATCCTCAGATGGGCCCTTGTCTTTTAGATAAATAACTGAATATCGGTCAATTCCCTCTTGACCAAAAGAAATAACTTGAACACCCGCCGTTTCAGCAACATCTCGTATCATTGATCTGTACATTTGATCCATTGGATCAAATTGTAAGTGTGGTTTTGTACCATCTTTAATGAAGTTACTGATCTTGTCTTCTACCCGCTGTCTAAATTTATTAATCATTACTTTTTCTTCTTTGTGTTTTCTTTCACATGCTTCTTTGTGGTTTCGCATAGCAGTTTTTTGGGCCTCACTCGCAGTTGGTGGCTTTTGCATAGAATTTAAGATAGATCCTAATAAATCCATTATGAAATGACGTTATCTTGACAGAAAGAAGTGTAAGCAAGTATTTCAGGAATTCTTTTATTCCAGGGGGTTGGGAATTTAAAGTTATCCACAAAATGTGCTGTTTCTAATTGTTTAAATGATAGAACCGACAAAGATGTCTCTACTTGAGCAGTGACTTGACCGCCAAATGTAACTGATTCTGTTGAAAACAGCAATATTTGTTTTAGAGAAGGTTGAAGTGGTGTTCCTCGCACTAAAGGTGTTGTTTGATTGAAGTCAATAGTCCTGCAACTTTCATGTAGAATTTTGTTTTTGTGGCAGAGTTTATCAAAATTTTCTTCTAATATTGAACTGAAATGAAAAAGTTTATAACTTAAGTATTTTAATTGATCCAATTTTTAATGTTTAGGTGAATAGGTAAGTCTTAATCCTAAAAAAATACTAGGAAGAAATATAAACACTAATAAAATTCACTATAAAACAAATTCAACGCAGAAAAATGGAACTAAAAAATATTTGAAAAAAAAAATACAAATGCAACAGATTTTATAATAAAAAGCATTATACAATATCAGAAAATTAGCTACTTCAGAAGTATAACAATTTATTATTCTGTGTGTAAAATGAAATGTTTACCAGTTTGGTTATCTTTCGTTATTATCATTCTCATTCAAGAGTTTTCGTAACACTGAATACATTTACAGAATTAACTATTTTTTATAAATATTAAATATCCTATTAAAGAAACCTAAGATTGCAAGTTAACATTGTCAATCTTGACATGTTATATCTGTTGATGTATTAACTGTTTACATTTAGGCTTAAGTGTTAGTGCCTTAATTGAATATGCAATTATTATTTCATCACATTTACGTTTATATATATTTTTATCAAATTTAGCTTGACCAGACATAAAACCCATTATTTTTTCAAGTTTCAATAGACATAACTTTGTAATACCTCTTATGTTTTAATAACAGTTTTTGTAAGTCACAGCTGAGTCCAAGTCCATACATGTACAAATAACATTATAAATATATTGTGATTTTACTTACTATTGGTTTTGAATTTCTAGAATTTCAATATTAATAAAATTATGAAGCGTTGATAGCAGTTTCTTTTGAAGTCCCACAAATTCTTCCAAAGGTGTATCTTTAAGTTGTGCTCTGGAATTATTACCAATAAAATTGAAAACATGCATTTAATCTCGATGGAAGGGTGTAAATAAAGGTGTATGTAAATTGTAAAGATATCATGGCAATGTTAGGAATTAAAAACATCGTTTTTTTTTATATATTTACTTACTCTTTAATATTGGTGCAGCGACGAATTATTTTATTTATGGAAACAGCGTTGCTTTGGCAACTTTTCAAACACGTTTTGGATGTGTCGTAAAAATCTTCTAAAAACGAGAAGAAGTCAATAATTTGGTTTTGTATCTTAGCTTCCATTACTATTGCCCAAAAACATTCTGCAATAGAATATGCAGTTATTGCTCTAGTTAACTATATAGGTATATTTATAAATGATATCTATATGAAAGAAACTGAAATAGTGATAGGAGTTTTTTAGAATAACGCTAACGAAAACTATAAACAATTAGCGGCGACCATTGGCCACATGATATTTGACAATTAATATTTTATGTTCAATATGACAGATCTTTTACTGCCAACTTCAATTGTCAATAACTATCTCAATATTTAATGCCAATGTCAAACATTTCTACGCAGCGATTTATAAAATCTGAAATTAAAATCCAGTCTGTATTGTCTATCTCCGTGGTAGTGCATGTCGAATGTTGCGTCGGATTTCTCTTTTCAAAATAGAACGTGTTTTTTTAATTACTTTACAGTGTATTTTTGTTTTTACCGTGAAGGAATCGAATAAAATGTGTTTTTACTGTGCATTTTAATTTATAAGAATTTAAATCTATCGCGTATTAGTGATTTAGTGAAAATGAATGGTAAAAAGCGCTGTGAAAAGGGAACTTTCTCGCCAGACGGAATGCGAGCCGAAATCTTAAATCCATTTGTGCACAAGTTGGAGCTAGACAACGCTTATGATAAAATACGCGTAAGTTAATAAAGTATTATTATATGATAATTGAGAAAATCCTGTGCAAATATCAATGCAATAATATTATTGTTACGATGTTCCGCACGCGCAATGCGCAAACTCGTGTGAGAGAAAATAAAACGTAGGAAATTAATCATGTTATAATATAATATATATTTCACGTTATTATATTGATGATCGGACTACTTTTCATTGATAATCATAAAATTATAATCTAGTTGCCTATTCAATATTTCTAGTCGGTGATTATAATAATTTGTATTGTGCTAGGTAATATTTATCTTCAATCGATCTTCAAGATTAATCTTTCCTTTTTGTACTTTAAGAAGTTAAATCTTTAACAAATACTAAAACGTGTTTTGGCTATGAAGTAGACTTCTTTTAATTATTAATAAAAAAAAATCGGTCTAATTTTGCTGCTTTCATAGAGTTATCATTTCTCTGATACTGACAGAACCGAGTATTAATTAAGGGCGGTGTAAATATTAGATTTATCTTTTAATTCACAAGGGAATGCTTAAAATTCAATTAAAATAAATACTGAGTTCATGTTTACTTACAAGTATTTTTGCGGCATAATCTTGCCAAACAGGAAATGAATGCAAACGTAGTCAAGATCGATATTAACAATAAAGAAAACTATAAATAACTCTAGTTTAAGAAAATCATGTACATTTAGAACTAGACTTCTGTTACCGAATTACGCAAATTAACTAAATGGGTATTTTTTTTAAACCATTCGTTAAATTATCTGATACTACGTAGTAATAAACATCTTTTTTCTTTATAATAATTTCATTCTTCTGGCTCCTAGTCAATTAAGTTGTAGTTCTATCCACTAGTATAGTACAATTGACGTTGTATCCAGAATATATATTGTTCTATAAACTATTGACAGAAAATGCATCATAATACTCACCATTAAGGATATGGGTTTGGCTTTTACGTTCTTGACATTATAAGGGGTTGATAGTGGTACATACTCATAATGCATTTCACTTCAAACCACATTTCCCCTATCAACTTGTCATGACGCGGGCTTCTCTTTAGCTATTTCTCTTTAGTCTCTGTATATTGGTAATAGTGAGTTGCTTAAGGCATTATTTAATGGCAGTAGTTTCTAAATTCTCCCATAATTAAAAATAAAAATAAACAGTGACGCTACAACCCTATTTAGGCCTGGGCATCAGATATCTGTAACTATTTCATTATCATTCGTCAATCTAATAGGCAAGTAGGTGATCAGCCTCCTGTGTCGCTGTTGACGCTGTCGACTTTTGGGTCTAAGGCAAGCCGGTTTCCTCACAATGTTTTCCTTCACCGTTCGAGCGAATGTTAAATGCGCACATAGAAAGAAAGTCCATTGGTGCACAGCCGGGGACCGAACCTAAGACCTTAGTGATGAGAGTCGCACGCTGAAGCCACTAGGCAAACACTCCTGTCTCCCGACCTTATTGGACCATTTATTATCCAAATAAAAAATGTGCGACGTGGTTCCAGCGTGGTTCTTTTTTTTATATGGATGAAGTTCTGTCGGTACTAACTCAGGTTTACTCTTGCGATACAGGCGCTTACAAAAAGTATACCTATAATGATTGTACTTTAGACTTAGTTCTGCAGCCTACGCGGTTAAAAAAATTCGCTCACTAACTGATGTCGATACAGCTAGACTTGTTTATTTTAGTTACTTTCATAGCTTAATGACTTATGGCTTATTATTATGGGGTCTTCTGCTATGTCGAAACTATTTTCATCCTGCAGAAGAGGGCTATTCGTGCAATCTATAATTTAAAATGTAGGGAATCTCTTAGAGATAAATTCAAGGAAATTAATATACTTACCTTTCCCTCGCAATATATTTATGAAAATATTATGTATGTATACATAAATAGTGATAAGTTTACTAGATTAGAACATACGCACAATGTTAATACACGGAACAAACGCAGGCTGCAATTTCCCCGTACTAGACTATCTAAAGTTAGTAATTCTTTTTTGGGGAAAGGCATACTCTTCTTTAATAAAATCCCAGAGGCTCTTTTATCTCTGCCTTTCAATAAATTTAAGAAATGTATTAAAGAAAAGCTGTGTAAAAAGGCTTACTATAAAGTTAACGATTATCTAGTTGATAAAAGGGCCTGGGACTAGTGCTAGACAGGCTACTTCTAATTAATTGTCGATATTTGTTTTAAATAAGAGTGTTGTTTGATGATTTGCTGTTTTAAAAGAGTACCGTAAAGTAAGTAAAGAGTAGTTTTTGTTTTTGTTTTTTTTTTTTTTTTTTTTTTTTTTTTTTTTTTTTTTTTTTTTTTTTTTTTTTCGCGACTGGCAACTCTGGTAGTAGGTTGTAAGAAAACAACCTCTACATTTAATTTTAAAAAATAATAATTTTAAGGCTTTAAATTTAGTTAAATTAGGGTAATATAGTTAAAAATAAGATTTGTGTATAATATAAAGTGATTATACAGTGTTTTTTGTCGCGAGAACTTGGCAAAACAGGGATCTAAAACTGGCTGTCAACTTAACGCCTTAACGGTAACGTAGTTTAAAATATCGTCAAACCTGGGGAGTATTTTGTTCTATTTAAGTTATATTTACTGACTACATACGATCATAAAATACTGCTCAGTTTTTGGAGCTACGTCCATCACACATTGGCACGGTTTATGTCTCATTTTGCTTGACAACTAGTGGAAGCAAAATCGACGACGAAAACATTCGCCCAGACAATAATTAATACTACATAATTTACTTGACAAAATAAGAACATTTTGTGTATTTAGGTTTCATTATATGTTAATAGGTAATAAATAGTACAACCACCACCACTCACACATAACAGTTATATATACATACCTTTTTCGCTTGTTCATTGCATACAGTCCCTATTATACAATATGATGACTCGCAGAGGCTTGGCTTTGCAAGAAGAGTCTAAACTTAAATTAGCACTGACTGAATTGCAGTCTTGCAGGGATTTATGTACCCAGTTAACAAGTGAAAGAGAAGAAAATGAAAAAGAATTCTTAAGTGTGCTGGAAGGCAACCGAAAGCTCAAAAATGAAATGTCCTTGCTATTTCAAGAAAATAATTCACTTAAAGATCAGTGTGTTATGCTTCAGCAGGAATTAAATAAACTTGATAGTTATGGTAATGAGTATGAAGTTGCTTTGCAGCGCATAAGAAGTCTTGAAAAACAGCTATTGGAGGCTCAACAATATATTAATAACCTGGAGGCAGTCTCACAAAGTGTAAAAGATACACACACAAACATTTTATACAATACATTAATCCATGATTCAGGTTCTACACCAACTCATCATGTAAAAAGTTTAGGTAAAAACAAAATAAGAAAATATATTAAAATTAATAAATACATTAAAAAGACACAGAAGCTAGTAAAACAATATAGAAATGTAAACAGTGTGGATTTAAAAGTTCAAAACACAAAACTTCAAAATGAACTTGACTTGCATTTAATTGAAACTGAAAATGCTAAATTAAAATATGAATCTGACACATTAGATTTAAAAACAGAAATTTTAAAATTACAAGAACTTACAAACAGTCTCACTTCTAAATTTGAAGAATCACAATGTATGGTAGAAAAATATTCTTCTGCAATGGAAGATCTGCTTCAAATTTCTAATTACACCGCAGAATGTTATGAGCAATTACAGAATAAAACTTATGGTTGCAATTATAAAAGCCTCCAATTACCACAGACATCACAACACACTCACAGCCTCACCTACACCACAACAAACACTCAGTTAAAGGAAAAAATTAAGGCAAAAGAAAGGAATTTAATGTATTCCGATGAAATGGGTAAGGACATGGGTACTATTGTACAATTAAATGACGGCCAAACATTTATAAATAGCTGCTATCCCAATGCCACATTTAAAAACATTGTGAAAAATCATATAATCAAAAACAATGATAAATGTAATAATTTAATAATTTTTATAGGGAACAGGGGAAATGTAAATAAACATGATCTTTTAGTATTATATGAAAAACTTTGTTGTTTAGACTCTAAGAGGATTGTTATGTTTACATTTCCCTATAGCCAAAGCTTTCCTAAGGAAGAAAATGACACAAGATATATTCTTAATCAAACATTGCATACATTGGCAATGTATAATGATAAATTTTGTGTCATAGATACCAATAGGTATACAAAAAAGTTTTTTATTACAAAGGGTAGATATTATTACCTACCTGCTTTCTTAAAAAGACAGATAGCTGTTTCGCTATCATATTTTATAGAGATGACAGCCAAGAATTTGGCTAGACCCCTTGCTTCTATTGAGCAAGCATTAGATTATAAGACCTTGGAAGAAATTCCAAATAATATTTATTTAAATTAGATAATAGGACAACAGAGCACCACTCTTGCAATAATAAGGTAAGTATATTATGTGATAAAATTCATTCCCAAAAAATTATTGTGGTTCATCAAAATATACAGGGGATGAAAAATAAAGAATTAGAAATTGAACTATTCTTGAATAGTCAAAAAATAGACTTTTTGTGCATAACAGAGCACTGGCTAAAAAAATATGAAGTTTTGTTTAATTTTTGTAACCACAGGGTTGGTAGTGTGTTTTGCAGAGAAAATGCAATTCATGGTGGCTCATTAATCCTAATAAGTAAAAAACTTAAATGCAAAGAAAGAAAGGATATTATCAGCCTCTCTGTAGAACTAACTATTGAAATCTCCTGTGTGGAACTGGAGCAATTCATTGTTGTATGTCTATATTGTCCTCCATCAGCTGTCTATAATAATGTTGAAAATGTATTAGAGGAGATATTGTGTAAATTAGTAAAGTGTAATAAAGGGCTAATTGTGTGTGGGGACTTTAATGTCAATTTACTTTGTCATTCTAATTCAAGTGTACGCATACTTAGTCTTTTTCGTTCATACAATTTAATAAATCAATTTCATTCACCCACAAGAATAACAGCTAGCACCGCAACTTGTATAGATAACATATATAGTGACATAGCCCCTTTGAATGTTTGTATTTTCAATAGATTTAAATCTGATCACACTGGTCAATGGTTTGAATTCCAATTAAGGAAACAAAAAACATGTAAAAAGAAGAAAATTGTGATAACTCCTATTACAAATGACCGTTTGGACAGATTTAGAGAAGCATTGGTCTATAGAATGCCATTTCTGTGTGGCAACTCATCCCCTAATAATTTATACAATACTTTTTTTGGATCATTTATTGATGAATTCAAGAAAGTATTTACTCAAAAGACTTTATTGGTCTCTGAGAAAACAAGTTTCTGTGACTGGGCAAATGAGGAGTTACACAGGAAAAGGTTAAAATTATATGAAATCTATGACGAAATGCAATATAACACTAGTGTGGAATTTAGGGAATATGTTAGGTTGTATTCAAATAATTTCAAAAAAGATTGCAAAACTGCAAAGTCTCAATATTTAAGTTCAAAAATAAAAAATAGCATGGATAAAGTAAAAGCTACCTGGAAAATAATAAATGAAGAATCAGGTAAAACGTCTGACAAACGAACTGATTATATGTTAAAAGTTAAAGGGAAGTTAATAAAATCTGACCCAGAGGTAGCTTCTTCTTTTGAAGAGTTCTTTACAAATGTACCACTAAATACGACCAAGTCCCTAGATTCTTCACCTGCTGCTGCGATCTCATTGCTAGAAAAATGTGTACCTGAATGTAATATTAAATTTCAGTTTAAACATATAACTTGTAATGATATCGTTAAAACTTTTAAGCTTATTAATTTAAAAAAAAGTAAAGATATATGGGGTATGTCAACAGTCATTTTAAATTCCGTTATTAATGTAATAAGCTCTGAATTGTCTATAATTTTTAACAGCTGTATCGATTGTGGAGTCTTTCCGGACGAAATGAAATTAAGTAAGATTACACCGTTGTTCAAGGCAGGTAGTGAGTCTGATCCGTCAAACTTCAGACCTGTTTCCGTGCTCCCTGCGTTGAGCAAAGTTTTTGAAAAGATAATGCTAGACCAGCTTTCTTTACATTTTAATAAAAATAAACTCTTACATAATAAACAGTATGGTTTCACTAAGGGTCGCTCCACAATCGATGCCGGTGTGAAGTTGATTTCGGACATATTTAACGCCTGGGAAGAATCATATGATGGAGTCGGCGTCTTTTGTGACCTGTCAAAGGCCTTTGACTGTGTTCATCCTGATATACTCGTTGGAAAGCTTCAACACTATGGCGTTGATGGCAAAGCTTCCAGCCTGATGAATTCATATTTAAAGGGAAGGATCCAAAGAGTTCATGTCAATGGAGTTACCTCTCCGGGTTCGCAGGTATCAATGGGCGTCCCCCAAGGATCGATTCTCGGGCCTTTCTTATTTCTGATTTACATAAATGACCTCCCATTCTTTGTCAACGAAGTTCATGAGATGGTATTGTTTGCTGATGACACTTCACTTCTATTTAAAGTGAATAGGAATAACGTATTATTGGACGATGTAAACAATTCTATCTCTCGTATAGTTAACTGGTTTAATGTAAATAACTTATTGCTTAATGAGAATAAAACAAAATGTATTAGATTTACAACTACTAGCGTAAAGCGAGATATTGGTAACCTGAAAATTAAGGACAGTGAACTAAACTTTGTTGACAAAACTGTTTTTCTAGGCATAACAATAGATAGTAAACTCCAATGGGGCCCACACATAGAGACTCTTTCGAATAGGCTGAGCTCTGCAGCATATGCAGTAAAGAAAATCCGACAGTTTACTGATGAGGACACGGCTAAAATTGTGTATCATAGCTACTTTCATAGCGTTATGTCGTACGGCATTTTATTGTGGGGTGCTGCTGCAGAGGTTCAATCCATATTTGTGCTGCAGAAGCGGGCTGTTCGGGGTATTTGTTGTGTTTCTCCGAGGGAGTCGGTACGGAATAAGTTTAAGGAATTAAATATTATGACACTATCTGGTCAATATATTCTTGAAGCCTTGTTGTATGTCCAAAAAAATATAAACGATTTTAAAACAAATGGTGACTTTCACCAGTATAATACGCGAAATAGAACTAATTTGAGTGTACGACCAACCAGGCTCCAAAAGATAAATCACTCCTTATATGGAAATTGTATTCGTTTTTACAACAAACTCCCAAGCGCAATTAGAGAATTATCACTAAATAAATTCAAAGTCCTCGTTAAACGAAAATTAATCAACAAAGCTTTTTATAAATTTGAGGACTACTTAAATGATCCTAATCCTTGGGATTGAATTGCTCCAGTTCAAACAATTTGTATGACAATACTTGGCGATTAAAAAGAGTGGCGGAAAGTTTCTTGCCAGTTCTTCTTACCCGCTCTACGCCCTTGACTTGCGAACTGGTAGTAAATGTAAATTTACGATTAATTTAACTTGACTATTCAAAAGTGTACTTAGTTACCTACTTGAATAAAGATATTTTGAGTTTGAGTTTGAGTTTGAGTTTACCGAGAGTTTTTTACGCCGGCTTTTTCTCTCGGCCTACACCCTCTGTCTTCTTTGCCGATGAGTAGGGATGCCTACAAATTCAAATTTAATGACGTGGAATAAGTGATACATGTATCTTGTGTTCCATAATAAATATATTTTATTTTTTTATTTTATAATATGAATGATTTGAAAAATACGAAAACAAAGCTTTGAATTTCATACATGTCTCTTGTTCTAGTTCTTTGTTAACATAAAATAGTCCCTGATGTGTATTAGATGTGATCATTTCTAAAGTAATGGTCAAAACAACTTTCCCCGTTCGTGCCGTAAGTGAACAGTTTCCCTCGAGAACATGCAGGTCATGTGTACAGAGTGCGTGACATTGTTTTTATGACATTTCTTGTTTTTTAGGCTTGATTAGGTTTTTTTTTGAAGTGAAACTTCTTTTGGCGCATGAGGGTAATATTTTTACGGATGAAACGAAATAATAATAATATTAGCGTCACGATGTGCAGCGTTTTTGTCGAAGAAAAGAGAGAGTGCTATTGAGACCGATTGAGAGAGGGTGAGAAGGGCGAATTACCTTATAGAAATTCTATTTTTAAAATAAAAATTTCGTAAAGAGAATTCAGAAATATTACTATTTTATGTTTAAATCTATATATATAAAAGAAAGTCGTGTTTGTTACAACACTTATAACTCGAGAACGGCTGGACCGATTTCCATGGTTTTTGATTTGTTGGATTTGTTTCCGTCCCGAATAGCAGAATAAGTAAAATAATAAATAATAAATAAAATATCGGATAAGTTATCGAATAACAATAAATAAATTAATTAATTTTACGAATGCAAAAACCATATGGTGCCATCTGTTGACAAAACTACGCATCATTTTACGTCGAATTCGTGTCAGTTCAAGAAATTCCGATCTTGAGGTGAATGAGGAGATGCATAACCATGCTTTGATCCTGATCAAAAGATGTTGGATATCAGAAAGTGCTTAACATGCAGTATCGCCATATTGACGCTAGAGAGAAGATGCCTAATGTGTAAAACTGCCATTCTTCTTTCGCAATGGCAAGCAATAAAACATTTCTGTATTTGTAAAAAAGTTGTATTAATGTAATACTTAACATTAATGAAATCCTAAAATAAGTTAAATTAAAGTAACAACGATATTATAAGGTTGTAGGGCGGAACGAAGTTAGCCAGGTCAGCTAGTGTAAAATAATTTATTGAAATCTCAAATGACGAATTGTAAGTTAAATGCCACGTGTTTTTATTACCGAAGAAATAATTAAAAAAAAATTAAATTTATAATTTGTATTAATTTTCGACACATAATATTTTAACATTAAATTCATAACATATTATCTTCCTTTTTCCCTCCCTCTAAGTCTCGGAAATCTAACGTTTAAGATTTGTATAAATATGAACAAGACTTAAAAATTAGTTTGCCAAGATGTTTCACTTATTTTTTATCCCAAAATTCTTATGACCCCTATGGAACATACCTACATAATTTTTTATTTAAAAAAAAAATATTTACTTAAGAAAGTTTGTGGAAAAAATTACTAGTAAATTGTTAACGAAACACAGTAAGTATATTTTCAATTCATGAAATTCAAATTACAAAAAAAATTTGATACATTTTCGAATAGCCTTAGCAATCAAATTGCCCCCCTGTGGGGCGTGGGCGTTGGAACCCTGTATTAGACAGTCCTCAGTTGAAAGTTGAGTAATTTTTATACGAACATAAGTACGGTAACTTAGTCTAGTTATTTCCGTCAGTAGGCTAGTGGGAAACAGTTCAAGTTCTAGAACCTTCGAGGAAGCCAAGTCGAACACTATTACAACATAACTCCGATAGAAAATCGACGCGTACTTTCTTTTGTTGCGTAACGTTTACGTGATGAGCATACTCAATTCATACTTTAATACAAATGTGATAATAACTTCAATATATAAAAAAATCAGTGGCGCTACAACCTTTTTAGGTCTGCCCTAGATTTCTGTATCTGTTTCATGATTTGTCAATCTAATAGGCAAGTAGGTGATCAGCCTGTGCCTGACACGCTGTCGATGTTTTCAGTCTAAGGCAAGCCGGTTTCCTCACGATGTTTTCCTTCACTGTTCGAGCGAATGTTAAATGCGCACATAGAAAGAAAGTCCTTTGGTGCACAGCCGGGGATCGAACCTACGACCACAGGGATGAGAGTCGCACTCTCTTCTCCATTACGATTTCTAAGCCAAGTTAATTCTGGTCGTAACTTATTCTTTTAGAGAACATAACAAGTTGTTCTGATACTATTTATTTTGTATCGGATATTTTTATGTTATTTAAATAAAAACACAACTTTTTGTATTTGTAACGAGAATTATTGTTAGTAGTAAATAATGCATACATACTCCTGGGTTGATTCAAAATAAAAAATGGTACTATCACCGTTATTCCATCATTGTAGTACAATAATTAGTAAACAATAGTCGTCAATAAACTAAAAACTAACAAGTAGTATTTAAGCAAAGCATTTTATTGTAAAACCATAAAGAAAAAAATGTATATACAATAATATACTGTATATTAATAAAGAGCAGTGTTGGCCTAGTGGCTTGAGGGTGTGACTCTCATCCCTGATATCGTAGGTTCTATCCCCGGCTGTGCACCAATGGACTTTCTTTCTAAGTGTGCATTTAATATTTGCTCGAACGGTGAAAACATCGTGTGGCTTGGCTTGAGACCCAAAGATGAGTTGTGTCAGGCACAGAAGGTTCATCACCAACTTGCCTATTAGATTGACAAATGACAGAAGTCTGAGGCCCAGACCTAAAATGGTTGTAGCGTCACTGATTTATTTATATTATAAACGTAAATTGTTTAAAAGCAGCAAAGAAGTTGGCAAATTACTGTAATTTTAAAAGTGAAATACGTTGAACGTTGGCCGATAGTGCAGTGAAGCTTTTTAGTTTTACTTTTTCTTGGTATGTGAAATTGTTTTGAAGGTCATTACGTAATATTTTACACGATCGGAGTTGGATTGCCAGATGTTTTAAAAATAAAATGCATCTGAATATTGTTTTTATGTTAAATGTCACATTAATGTTATTTTGTGCATCAGAATGAGTTTTAACCTTAATAAATATTATATTTAAAAATTACTATAACAAAAAACAATAACTAACCCTAAAATATATTATTAAAAGGAGTCCCTTTAGGCAAGGTTCCGAAGATACTGGCAGTGTTCCCACTTTGAATAGTTAAGACTAATCCTTTGTCCGTGGTAGCTGCTTGCTCTTCGATCTCCTGTGATGTCCTATTGTTTTTGATTATATGGTACTAATAACGAGTCGACATTGTAAGGAAATAATATGAAAGTATTTTACTAAAATATCAAATTCAAATTAATTTATTCATATAGGTAATGTACACTTATGAACGTCAAAAAAGAGATATATATATATATATATATTAAATGATTCTAATTTTAGATTTACTGCCAGTTCTCAAATCAAGGGCGTACAACGGAAGAGAAGAACTGGCAATAAACTCTCCGCCATTCTTTTTAATCGCCAAGTTGTTTGTTTTACACAATGTTTGTAAGGAGATGCAACCATTCCACCATGGTCCACATGACATTTTAAGTAATTAATAATAATAAAATAAATTAAAAACAAAGATTTGTCCTCTATCATCTTTATAAGTAGGTAATCATAAAAATCAAGTGTACAGTATTTACGATTTCTTAATCTACACAGTAATAATAAAAATAATTAAAAATGAATAATAAAAAAAGAGTTTGGTCCCTTTGGTAGAGTACATATTTTAACGCTGGCAGCATTTCCTCGCTGTATTGCGATACTTATTCGTTGTGCGAGGAAAGCACCAGCTTTGGGGTCACCGGTACTATCTACCAGGTGCCAACTTAAATATTTAATTAGCCTAAGAGTTTCTACTCCAAAAGGAACATAATCGAAGTTGGAGAAAAGACTTATATTTCGACCTGTCAACATCATTTATCTAAAAAAATTTGAATTTGCCGCGCTTTTTCGATATCTTCTTTCATTAGCCAGACTCTAACAATGTTATACATGTCGAGGGTTGCCACCTTATTTGCAATTAAAGTACATTGGTACCTACACAAGAAAAAGTAAATAGTATAATTTATATTTTTTATTATTTTATTTAAAAATATATTTGTATTGCTTTTTTGCAGTTAGTGATAAATTAGTATCTCGACTAAATTGCACAGCATCTTTACAATCTATATTTTAACATTGATTCCGCGCCAATCGATAAATTCCGTTTAACGCAAAAATATTGACGACTAAAGAAATCATGCTGCATAAAGTATTTTCGTGTACTTTATTGTTCTCATAAAGTATAGAGTACCCGATACTTTATTAAAAAGTACGGGTGGCAACCCTATACATGTCTCCTAACCTAACCTAAAAATCGAGGATGCCCTTATCACAAAAACTACTAATCCGACTTTAGTCAAACGTGCTACCTAAGTTGGATAGTATACGTATAGTTAATAAAGGCCAATTTCTCTCTTTCAGACGGCAATTTTCACGGTCATCCTGCTACCGTTCCGTGTGATCGTCATTTGTTACCTGATCGTGACCGCCTGGTTCCTGGCCTGTGTCGGCCTGTACGGCCTCAGTGAAGACGACCTTAGAAAAAAACCTATGACAGGATGGAGAAGGTAACATTTTAATTTTAATTGTCATACGTTGACAGTTTTAAAAGGTATTACAGATACCGGCAAACTTCTTGAGCATTAAATAGAGGGCGCATCGTACGGGACTCGCGGGACACAAACGTCGACTGATTTACCAATCACGCGATCGACACGTCACTCTTCCGCCGCTGCGCACCACCGAAGTGATACCTAAAAATCGCTTCTGCGCATACAAGGACATTTGTTCAAGATGTTTGCCGGTATCTGTACTTAGATTATACTACAGACTACTAAAACTCTCAGAACATAATTTCTTAAGGTGATCAGGCCTCTGCATCTGATAGACCCATGCCTATAGATCTATGCGGCATGTGCTGTACGACCAATGCTTCTTCTTTCTTCACTGTACGAACTGATAATTGTGTACAAAGTACAAACTCGAATGAATTACCTCTGATCGCCTAACATCTTGGCGAATACAATTTAGAATGTACAAATAACGTTAAAACATAGAAATATGTTATGTTCACTACTTGATTGTTGTGAAAGTTAGATGCGGTCTTCCGGATAAAATATTCCACGGATGCTGGGGCACGTAACACTCTTCTGTACATCAGACACTTACCAAAGTACTATATAGCTACTACTACTACTGCTAGTGCAAGAGCAAAAATTTCTTTAGCAGACAAGTTAGGGGTCGTTCAAGTATTACGTATTATTATTATTATTACCATAGGGGGTGGGGGTTCTTTGATTTTCTTATTTGGTGATTACGTCAACAGTATGTCTAGTCAGTCTATGCTTGAAAACGAAATGCATTTTCAAGGATTCATATAAAAAATAATACGCTTATGTACTATTATTTTTGAGAGCTTTGCTTATTTTTGCTGACAAGAGGTGGGGAAGGATAAATTGCAGTAAATCTGATTACGCAATACTTGAACGGCCCATTAGAATGAGAATGAAAAATTTTCTAAGAAAATCTCACATATTGTTATTACATAATGATAACTTTCCTTCCGGTAAGCTATGCTCGCGTGTAAGTTATATTATAAATGGTTAAATGTCAGAGTTTCATTAAATCGACGAAATTCAATGCTATTTTGTTTGGTAATTGTTCTTTCTTAAATGCTACGTATGTCAAGATACAACGCACCCAACTGTCAAAGGACTATAGCTTTTTGACAGATGTGTTATTTCATTCTTATTGTCTCTGGAATTCCGAATAGAACTTAGTCTGATCTGTGGTGTAGATATATTGATTCTGCACTTTATTTTGGTAAAGATATCTATCTATATACTCAAGCAATCGTCAATATATTCATGTAAATACTAAATATTTTTCATAGAGAAAGCTGTTCGGTGTGTATGAATCATATCAAAGTATTATTAATTTATTTGGATTGTATGAAAATCTGGGTTTAGATTACCCTAAAGAAAGTTAAATATTTTTTCGCGTATCCAAGATGGCGCATAATGTATGATAAGTGCGTGCTTATTATAGCTTTTATTTAAATCTCGTGTTCTTTATCTTAAATAATGTACGTCATAAAATATATTAAGCACAGACTAACTAACGTATAATAAAATTGAAATTGGAACTTTTGAATTTACTTTATTGTCTATTGTACACAGATTATATTGCTATTGTCAATAGAATGCGGTTAAGCGATATCGAAGTTTCGATTGTGGCATACCTCAGGATTAAAGCCTGCAACGCTATTTTGATTACTCAATCTAACGCACTTGTAGCGAGACCTACAATGTACAGTTATGATCACTGGGGTAATTAGGTACCCCGAACGGGTATCAACCTCAAACTTAGCCACTGGGTCTACACCAGTTAGTGGTTAGACCGGTCAAGGGAGGATCCCTTTAGGTCGGAGGAAGTGCAGCACCTTTCTTCCTCCTCACTCCTATTAAAAGACTATTTGATATTTTCGAAGAAGGTAAATGTCTGGCAATTTGACGGCTCATTGGTCTAGTAGTTAGTACCCCTGACTGCGATTCCATGGGTCCCGGGTTCGATCCCCAGCTGAGACAAACATCGATGTTATGAGCATTTGGTGTTGTGCTTAGGTCTTGGGTGTTTAAATATGTATTTATATGTCTATTTATCTATAATATGTATGTATATCCGTTGCCTAGTACCCAAAACACAAGCTTCACCAGCTTAGCATGGGACTCGGTGTGAATTGTCCAATTAAAAAAAAATGAGTAAAAAAAAAATATTGAAAAAAAGGCTTTTGGTAGTTTTGCAAATACATAGGTTATATTATCGTTTCGTCAAAACTTTGAAAGCTATCAATAATTATTAGATAAATTTAAATAAAATTACAAATAATTACAAATCTTGAACAATTGAATAAAGATTCAAGGTAAGCAACTGCATAATGCACCTTTATAAAGGTTAGGCATATTTCGTAACTATCTTAAGTTACCTACATATTCATAAAAAGTAAGTCTTATTGCACCGTCTCAATGTTACCTGTCTCTTTTTATCACAACGTAGACACATTTTGAGAACAGAAACAGACGAAATACTACTCTACGCTGAGTGCGAGTTTTGTTTTTACGAATAAGGGGATTTTCTTTAGTCTATCAAAGGAAATAAATTTCTCTTACTACCTTATTTATGGGTAAGATTCAGAGTCGAGAATTTGATTTTTGAATTTCGATACATTACGTTTGACCATTATTATTATATAAACAATATATATATAATATATATATATATATACGTATACTAGCGGTCCCGACAGACGTTGTCCTGCATGATATATCAAGTGATTAGGATATTAAACAAAGTATGCCAGTACCGACTTAAGCGCCATCTGCCGCGCTTATTTGTGAATCTAAACCATCCAGGGCTCCTCAATAACGCAACGTTTAAAGAGAGTTCAGTGACATACATACTTACAGTAGAATAATATATATATATATATGAAAGCTATCCTATCTTTTAAGTTAGATCAAACTGCAAACAGTGTGCAAATTTGATTGAAATTGGTTTAGTAGTTTAGGAGTCCATAGCGGACAAACAACGTGACGCGTAATTTATATGTATTAAGATATATAGAGTCTGTATTTTGTTCTCCGAAAAAAAAAAATTCAAAAATCATTTAATCATATAGGTAACACATTGTACACTTATGACTTGTCAGTAAAGAAGAACTTATCTAGTGCGGAAAATTAGTTCCATGGTATTAGTTTTCTGTCTGACCTTTAAATGACTAGGTCATAACACGGAGATTAATATTTTAAATTTAAATTATATCCTATTGTTATCTGTAATTTTTTGTTGATATGTATTATTACACCTTAATGATTTTAGTTTACGTTATCTTCTGTCAAATTTTTACTCTATTATTTTGGGCTAAAGGACTTGTATATAATTTAGATTTATATTTTTTTAAATATACTTACAGCTAAAACTAAATTACAGTCTTATATTTCAGATTAAGCAAAGCATCGGTTCTATTGTATCAATTCAATATGTATTTTCTATAACCCCCAAGGGAAGAAATGAACCCAAACCCGAAGGTGTCTTACAAATTGCCTGAACTCTTTTTGTCCAAAAAATGTTAAACTACAGAAATTTGACATATGTCATAACTTTTAGTGTAAGAAATTTTCTTGATAATTATTCAATATAATTTGTTTTTATTATTTATATACATGTAATACAAATTCTTCAAAAGGCTATACTTACAATCAAGTATACAGTATTCACAATTTTCTTAACCTACAAAGTAATAATAAAAATTATTTAAAAGAAAATCAAAACAAATTTAAAAAGTTTGGTCCCTGTGGCAGTGTACGTTTAACGCTGGCAGCATTTCCTCGCTGTATTGCGATACTTATTCGTTGATCGAGAAAACCACCAGCTCTGGGGTCACCGGTACTATCTACTAGGCGCCAACTTAAATCTTTAAAAAGCGCCTGTGCACTTGAACCCCACGGCCCAAGAGTCTCTACTCCAAAGGGAACAAAATCGAAGTTGGAGGAAAGACTCTTATATTTGTGCCGTTTATTATTTATCAATATAAATAACATTTACTCCACAAGTTGCGAGCCCTTTACAAAGCATTTGTCTCGCATGTGAATAGTTGTTGGCAATGACTGCATACACGTGAATGAAGGGGCAATTAATTATAAGAATCGTTGACCGTTCATAATATACTATCATTCATAGACACTCGTCCAACATAGCAACTTTCTAAAAAGTTAGGAAGCAGGTTCTTTTAATTTCACGTCACGAATTATCGTGTTATTTATAAATATATAGCTATTTTTAACCCAGAACAGCTTAGGATTTATTTATTTATTAACACTTCGCATTCAGATATATAATACAGTTGACATAATTAAATGAAAAGGAGAGCAACTGTCGGCCTTATCGCTTTCGAGCGATCACTTCCAGGCAACCCATGTGAGAAAAAAATCATTAAGTAAATAAATTAGATAAGGCAAGGGAAAGAAGTACAAGAATACATAAGACATATAGAAATTAAAACATGTAAACAGTGAACAGGACAATATTAAAAAAAAGGACACATGAAGAAAAAAAGTATGATTTTATTTATATGTATTACAAACGAGCAGGAGGCTCACCTGATGCTAAGTGATACCGCTCATGGACACTCTTAATGCCAGAGGCCTCGCGAGTGCGTTGCCGGCCTTTTAAGAATTGGTACGCTTTTTTCTTTCTTTAAGATCAGATGATGAATTAAAAAAAAAACTGACTTGAATTAAACTAAAAACTATCTATATTTATTTATTATTTATATATGTACCTATACTGTTCCCTCCGAAATCCGTGGATAGATAAATTACTGCCAATCAAATGTGCGTATTTGTCCACGTTCCGTGTTGAAAGCCTAAAGATCATACCTAGAGATTATCAAATTCCAAATCATAAATTTCAAACTGATAACCTTATTTGACATCAAAAAAAATCACCAATAAAGCCAATTATAAATATATTTTTTTTATTTAAACAACATACACGTACATAGAAAAGTTAGTTCCACTGCAAATATATATTATTCTTAGATTACTGTCGAGCCAAACTAAAGTTTCTTCACTATCATTAAAAACAATTGTATTTTAAGAAATATCTGTCCGCTGCACATGACCTTGATAGTTTAAGGTCACCGTTTGTAGAGCGTGCCGTGTCCGATCCACAATGCCAACATTTTGTTATGAAATTGTCTGTTGGGAGAAATCTGTTTACCGATTTGGCTTTACTGAAATTCATATTCGTTACAATAGTTCTCACCCGAAGTAATTATTTCTCTAGGAATATTCAACCGGAATTCTATTTATTAAGCTATTGCATAGATTTGGAGCGCGGCGAACGAATCAAGAAATTCCGTAACGAAAATAAAATGCCCCATACGCGTTAGAGCGGGACAGAACGCATACTGCGTATTCACATCTTCCTGACGAGATCGGTGACGTAGTGTAAGCGCGGCCGGTGCAGCCGGTACGCGTTAGAGTGAGACAGACTATATAGGCGTGTTAGTCTGAGTCCGGTAGAGTGGAAGATTGAATTAATATCAAAGAAAAAAATATTGCATAAATAAAAAATAAATAAATAATTATAATTGCATACGTTGATAAAAAATGCTATGCAATAGCTTTACCGCGGCAGTCCCCGAGTGCCACACGTTTTTATATGACCTAGATACAATTGCCCAATAAGCCCATAGGGTTTTTATAATCTAGACTAAAGCACGTCAAAAACGAATTTGTTAGGAACACAACAGATTAAAACTAATAGAACAACTAAACAATTTTACTGTACGTGCCTTGAGCTTTACGGTTATTTTCATATCGCAAGTGCAATGCAAGGTAGCATTTGATCTATAAGTGCACCCGCCAGACGTGAAGTATTTTTGTCCAGGAATTAAAACCGGTAATACAATAAACTACAACGTAATAGTTACGTTCGTTTTTTTTCCTTACGATTATTGCGTAACCTGGCTTATAGCTCACGTTAGTTCAATATGTGTAATATATTTAAGAAAAAAAAACTACATAAATAAAAAAAATATAAATAATTATAATTGCATATCTATATATATAAAAATGAAACCCGTTTTCCGTTGTCCCGACATAACATGAAAACGGCTTGACCGATTTGTCTGATTTTTTTAAAATAATATAACTACGAGGATGGTTTTTACGGAGAAAAATTAAAAAAAAAAATTGAGTGAAAAAGTCTAAAAACAACACTTTTCTATATTCCCATACAAAATATTCGTAATAATACTTAAAAGTCAATTTGAACTATAATACCATAGCATAAAATTCAAGTGTTAATGGAGGGGATCCGGGAAGGTAAATATTAATTTTTTGACATAATGTATTTGTTGTCTTATCAATTTTCTTTTTTTATCTTACTAGCTAGACCGGTGTCCCGAATAGCAGAATAAGTATTTTAAACAAATAAAGAATCGACCGTTAGGCGGTACGATGTTCACCAGGCCAGCTAGTAAGTTGATAAAAAATGCTATGCAATAGCTATAGCGCGGCAGTCCCCACACATTTTTTTTTATATCTAATACAAAATAAGTCTGTTATTTAAGCTCCGTTGAAATTAAGGCGTAAGAAGTCTGCAAGGTCATATTGATACGTAATTTTGGAACAAGGTTGAGGCATTATAATCAATGCGGCATTTCTAAGCAATTATAATTACTAATTAGTATTCAATATAGTCGTTTGCCTTATCAATTATGTTTATAAACGATGTCTATCAGACATATTAATCCTGTCAGGCAGGAAACTAAATTAAAAAAAAACAGATTTACGTGCTCTTAACTCTCAACACTGCGTGATTTTAGTACGGATACTATTTTCAATAAAAAAAATCTCTGTCATCGTTTCAAACTCTCGATACTCTTTTAAAATAGCAAATCATCAAACAACACTTATTTTAAAACAAATATCGCAAATTAATTAGAAGTAGCCTGTATAGCACTAGTCCCAGGCCCTTTTATCAACTAGATAATCGTTAACTTTATTGTAAGCCTTTTTACACAGTTTTTCTTTAATACATTTCTTAAATTTATTAAAAGGCAGAGATAAAAGAGCCTCTGGGATTTTATTAAAGAAGAGTATCCCTTTTCCCATAAAAGAATTAAAACTTAAATTACATAATTACAATTAATGATACGCCAGTCAATTAGGTCTTCGATTCGACATTTCCGTCCTTGTTTTTAGAAATTTTTCAGTGGCTCTGTCCTCCGTATCCAACTGTAACAGAAATTAATTTTTCCCACGAATTTGTCGATGGAATTTTTTGTTCTGAAATTCATTAAACAACTGAACTCGTGTGGAACGTGTTCAGTTGTTTTAAATTGTGTTAGTTTCAAACTTTGAATTTTGTATTCAAAATAAAACTTAGCAATGATTTTATAAAACGTTTTAGCTGCGCTTCGTTCATAGTGTGAATTTATAGTCTTCATATATGCAATTTAAAAAAAACACTTTATTGTTTTAGATAGTTTAGATATAGGTTATGATTACTAATAAAAATTAAATAAAATTTAAAAACTTTGGTCTCTGTGGCAGTATCCACTTTTAACTTGTTCATTTTCTCTTTGTAATTAGCTTTCTTTCTTTCTTTTTATTAACTTATGTAAATGTAATTTATTAAAATTCAAATTTATTTGATTCATAAAAACCAATGTAAATGTAAGAAAAAATACAGCTAAAACGACTCGCCGGAAAGTCGCCATTGCTGAAATTATTTCCTCAATAATTTTTCGTCACAGTAATGACACAACCGAAATTACCAATGCAATATTTAGAAAAATATGTATAGTTTTTTTTTAAACCGAGCAGTTAATTAAAAATGTTTCGCAACGCTTTAATTAACTGCGGTCTAATTGGAGTACACGTAGAAACTCGTGAAGTACTGGTAGCCGCGTTTTTATCGAAATACATTAGTTTTCTAACAAAACAAAAGCGAGCATTCTGGCAGTATGTAGTGCGGATTACCGTTAGTAATAACTTAACATCAGCATAGGTACTTTGTAACTTCTAATAGCGAAAGCGATTTCGACTTTAATGCTGACTGTTAACGCACGATTAGCGATATCAGCGCTACGGATATTGATAGAACAATATCAAATTTGCATAGTAGCCTCACAATTCGCTTTCGCTATAAGAGGTACAGAGTGCCTCTGAGGGGCGTCCTGCCCCCTTGCCCCCTTTTTATAAAAAAATAGTTTAAAGATATGTATAAAGGATATGATCCCTAATTTTCTCGTTCCTCTCCCACTTTACGATCAACCCCTATTTTTTATTATAGTTTTTTTTATTGAACTAATTTTTTTTCCTAGAAATAGTATACATGGCAAAACAACGTTTGCCGGGTCAGCTAGTATATATATATACATATTATGTCATATATGTATACAGTAAAAGTTTACATTTGCATATATTCACTCCGTCGGAGGTCGAATGTAAAACATAATGACATGGATTTAGTGTAGTTTAGTACTCAAATAAAGGCTATTTTTATTTTAAAATATTCCACTAACTTAATCATCTTTATATCTTTAATGAGCCAAATTTCGGTATAATTGCTTTGAGTATTCATAATATAAAATAAGTAAAATGTCATTTAATTTATCATCTATATCTATTATCTATTGATGATAACCAAAATGGCGCGGTACATACTAACCTAAACGGTTTCCCGCCATTTATTAGATGACAGCGAACGATAGTTCCGGTTCCGAAACATGATCGTTGATAAGTGATATCATGAAATCGATCGGCAATTAAAATCGAAACAACTGTTAAGATTAAATCTGTTCATAATTAAGATTAAAATTAAAATATGAATATCTTTTTGATTAAAAAAAAACAATTTAACCACATATATAAAGTCTACATGTACTATGATTCGAATTATCGCACATGATATTCAGGAAAATATAAAGGTTAATTCTTAATTTTCCTCAAAAGATTAATTACGGACACAGAGGCAAAATGTACAAAGTGTTTTTTGCCTACATTTGTGTAAAAAGGAAAAAATATTTTAATCAACAATGTATTGTATATAGCAAGAATAACGTAGCTTTTTGAAATCGGTTTAGTAGTACTATTAATTATAACTACAGTCAAAACCGGTTATAACGACATTGAAGGGACCGTATTGTTGCCGACGTTATATCCGATAGTCGTTATAAGCAATGTCATATATTATATACACACAAGTATAGTTCATATGTATGTACAATACATACAAGTTATATTATCATAGTTATCTTTCTAGAATAGGTAGGTATGGGTTATAATATGGTATGTTAATATTATAATATGTAAACGAGTCAAAAAGAAACAAAAATATTTATTACGAAATAATTAGGTACAAAAGTAATCAGTCTTTTGGTCTGTTTTTTTTTAGCCGTCTCAAATATTTTTTGCATTTTACGTTTCATACTCCTCAAGGTATGAGTATCACCAGTATCAAACTGTTCGTTAAAGGCAACAAATTTTTGTAAAATCGTTACAGCGTTAAGAGCCTCCGAAATCGTTGTTGGCTGAAACTGTTCGTTGGGAGAAAGTGCGTAGGTAATAATATGCCTAAATATTCATTCAACGCCTCTAAATAAGATTTAAAATCGTTTGTATTGTTTTGTTTTGCTGAGACAAGAAGCGGTTGGTCGTTATAGCCGATGAATATCGATAAAATTTCGTCGTTGTAAGCGATATGTCGCTGTATCCGATGTTGTTATAAGCGGTTTGTTTACTGAATAGTTTACTAGGGATTCAGACGGGACCGTACAATCTGGTTGTAATAACCGATAGGTCGTTGTAAACGATGTCGTTATAAACGGTTTTGACTGTATACAAATTTATAATGTTCATATAATCAAAAGAATTGCGTGTAGTAAAAATTGTCATTATACAAATACTTCAAAAGAGTTAAATTTAATCTCAGTACATTAATTAAGCCGTTGATGGGAAAGATAATTACAATTGAACGTGCGAATTTAAGTTATGACATATTTTGAATGCAACCTCAATATCATTGTCTTTAAGAAAACTTGTTTATAAGCTTAATAATGTAATTAATGAAATGTCTAAAGCTGACTTTATTAATTTTGAAGGTAAATAATTACAAAATACGATTGTCTGATATATGTGTAATGGTAATTAATAATATAAAATATGAGTCATGTCACTATTTATGTTGTTCCTGAATGTTTTTAATTTGTCGAATATCGTTGATCAATAATGAAATATACGACATAATCTAAAAATTGTTTTTATATAGCCGAAGTGTAAAAGGGAGGTCGCTCTCGCATTATACGGGGGCTATTTTCTCACACCTATCTATTATCTATAAACGTAATTAATAGCTGTTCATTTTTGAGCTGAGATTGGCTTGACTGATTTGGCTAATGATTTTGAAATATCTGTGGATGTACGGGAAGGTTTAAATATCGTCATATTTTCTTGTATAAATTTATGCATACACGTTGATTTAGAACTTATAAATGAATAAACGATGAGAAACGTAAGTAATAAGTAGTAAAATACTAAACAACAACAATTAAATTTTCCATATATCTTCAAATATATTATCAGAGACGAAATATGTATCAGGGGGCAAACTAGCAGGAGGCTCACCTGATGTAAAGTGATACCGCCCATAGACATTCACATTGCCAGAGGGTTGCAAGTGCGTTGCCGGCCTTTTAGGAATTGGTACGCTCTTTTGTTGAAGGACCCTGAAGTATGACATATATTCTATGTCATAACATACACACTATCCTTTTACTAAAACTATTCGAAAATGTCGAACAATTACAAAAAAAAAAAAAAAATATTAACAAGTATAAGCATATTCATCTTGTATGCCCAGATGACAGTCTTAAGTACTGCATGACTCTTTGGTTGAACAATTAGTGAGTGGTTTTTGTATAAATATTTTGATTGGTAAATAAAAAATGTAATAGCATCTTAGAAACACATCGGACACTGTTAATAACGTTTCTAGGTTACCTCAACACGTTGTAACGGTAACAACCTAAACAGTGGAATAACGCGTTATAAATCCATTCTAAATTTAACATACTTTTAATTATTTACGATGGCAACACTATAATTGTGATTGGGTAACTATAATTCGTGTAATTATTTATCTAAAAGCACGCGTTTTACTTGATAAAGAAGCCGTCTCCTCTGAGGGCTGGGCTTCAAGGGTTTATGCCATCCCCTCACCTATGATTCAGTGACAGAATCACTGAATCACAGGTGAGGGGTTCAATTGTATGTTTTTTTTAATGAATAAATAACAATAAATAAATAACTCTCACGAGAGTTATATTCTGTAAAAGGATATATGCACAAAACTTAATGATAAAATTTTCGCAAACATTTCTTATATAATTATTTCACAACAAAACAATTTGTGATACTCTTGTAAATGTGTGACTGAGTATTTCAAAATTAAACCTTTATTTTTAACGATTTAATTCAATGCAAACAAGTTTTGATAATTTAATTGTTTAATAAATGACCTTGAACGACTAACTGCCGTTAAAGTTATTCCTTAAGTTTACAGAACCTAAGTACGAAAGGTCAAATTTCAAGGAGCGCTATAAAAATTGACCTTATCCAAACGTACTATAAATCTTAATTAGTTTAAACTCGTACATAAAGTTTATGCATGCACTAGCGACCCGCCCCGGCTTCGCACGGATGCAATGCTGATACTAAATTCAAAGTACTATAAAGTATAGGGAGAACCGCGGCCTCCGACGCACTGCGTCCCGCAATTTTTAAATTTGTAATAGCTTCGAAAATATTCATATAAATCATATACTGTTAAGGGCCATATAGATCTATATTAAATGAACAATGTATTCATATTCAAGGTATTTAATTGGTTAAGGATTAATGCTGTATTGGTTAAAATCGCTTCGAAAATTAGCCATTATTTGTCGTAAAAAGTAAATGACAAAAAAAAGTTATTGTGGGTTATCCATAAGAGATAAACATATACCATCACGGACTTTTCTGTAGACCTTTTCAATGTGTACAATACTTACTACATTATTTTGATAAAACTCGTAGGGTTCAGCCTGCGTTTGCAATGTAAGCGGAAAAAATGTAATTATTTACGACATCACATTAGAAACCTCAAAAATAACAGTACTTCTCCACTATTTAATGGATGTTATTATACATATAAACCTTCCTCTTGAATCACTCTATCTATTAAAAACCGCATCAAAATCCGTTGTGTAGTTTCAAAGATTTAAGCATACAAAGGGACATAGGGACTTTGTTTTATACTATGTAGTGATGCGTTGCATGCACTATGCAGCATGGAACCCAAATCAGTCGTAATTTTGACAGCACAAACAATATTTATTTAATGAAAAATCTCGTTTTTAATTTAAAAGGCCCAAAGGCTAAAAAGGCATTTAAATTATCACAAAAAACTGCCCCACAAAGAATGTTTCGATGGTCGTTGATAAATAAAATAAAATAAAGTGGTAAGACTGAATACATCCCTCAATATGTCCTTGACTCGACCTTCATAACGAAATAAGCACAGTTGTCAGAAATAAGGAAAAATGAGTATAGGAACAATGAGAAAAGAAAAAATTCCTCTTTGCAAATCTTAATTCCAAAACTTATAAGGTCACACTTCAATAACAGACTGCGCAAGGTTGGTGGTTTTGGGGTCTCGGGAAGCCGGTCATTGGCTTACTACTTATCCTTCTCCATACAATAACTTCGCATTGCCATCATCAGCCTCCGCTTACGTACCGGAGTGTCCATATGTACCCTCATAAGTGTCGCTTTAAAGTCAGTAAGCCTTGGACACCATGGCCTACATTGCAAAAGAGTGCAGATCGTTTTTCTCGCCACGCCGCGCTCAACGACATCATACGCCGTTCTCTTGCCTCCGTCAATGTTCCAGCCATTTTGGAGCCAGCAGGCATTGCTAGAGAGAGAAAAAAATAATTGATCATACGCACAAATACTCACTGAACAATATAGGATTAATTACATTGAAAAAAAAAATCTACATAATTACAAATGTATCTAAATTAGCGTTATAATAAAACCACAGAGAATAACAAAGTAATGTAAGCAAATGTGACAATCGGCCATTTTTAAAAATATTGGATCACCAATCAACGCAACAAAAAGTTAAAAAAAATCGAACAGTGTATATGAATAATAACGGAAAGAGTTTCCCAAACATAACAATCCTAAAAAGCTTGAAATTATATAAAACAATAGTTATTGGAATCGGTATTGAGGTTATGGAGTGAGCTTGCTGTACCAAATTTGGTATTTTATGGGGAAAAAAGCTAATATAATCAGAGGCAGTGTACCAACCAAGGCTGTACAGTGTACATTTTGCTCACTCAGGCTTTCTTAGTTTTATAAACGTGGCTATTTCCTAAATCGTCGGACTTACGCCCCGAGTATAGCCAGACGTAGGCACTCTCTTCAACTGTTACATTGCATGCATTGGTTACATAGCAATTTACATTTCATTATTTCGCGTATGTTCTATTGTTGTACGCGAGTGGTTAATATAGAGTAAAAATAAGATGACCATTTTGGTCCTTCGAGCTATTCGGGAATAGCGGGTGTTTCGCAGTTGACGCGTTTTCCTGAAGATCGACGTCGAGGAAAACATCCTACTACTGGTTTGTCATGCAAGCAAAAAACCATTATCTGTATAAACAGAAAAGAAGAGCATAACATTTTTAAGGAGCTAGAAGGGTCAAAAGTATATCGTCGTCCTTCAACCCAGAACAGGGCAACGGACGCCAATCTTTGTTTAAGAATTTTATATCCTCTCGTTATGTCGTTGAATTAATATTTGCTAAAACATTCATAGATAAGGTAATTTATGTAACGGTGAAGGCAAACTCAGAAGTTTTGTCGAGACGAGGTCGTTCACCTTAATATAATGGGAATTAGGACCTTGACGTATTCAATTCTAAAAGGCCACGGCCCTGAAAAAGTACTTATTTTGATAACTACATCTCATTTGTATAACAATTATGAAAATTACGAATTCTTCTAAACCGAACGTAAGATGCTACTATTGTAATGAAGACGCAAATGGAGAACTATACTATTGGATATACAGAAAGCGAAACGGACTCAAAAAGTTTTAAAAATATCGGATTATTTTGGCCCGCCCAGATAATTAATAGCCAGTAATAGTGTTACGCAAAAATATTAAGTGGAAGTGGGCGGGTCATGTAGCGCGCTTCACAGATCACAGGTGGACGAAAACAGTAACTACTTGGCAACCAGGAAAACGCTACAGAGGGTGACCCTACGCTCGATGGGATGATGACATCAAAAAGATCTCGGGTCCCCCACTGTCCCCACATCCAAATAGCTCGGAATAGAAAAAGATGCCAAGCTTTGGAGGAGGCCTTTACCGGAGAGGGTTCGTGATACATGCTAACTGAAAAAAGACATTTACTAATACATAGGATAATTAGAATTAAGATTAGGTACAGTTTATTAAGTTATAAGTTGAAATGTATACCTAATGTCTCAGGAAATAAATTAAGGCTCAAAAAAAACTTAGAATTTTGAATAAAGGCTAAAATTTCATTCTAGATTTTTATTTATTTAGACAAAAAGGCCAGCGACGCACTTGCGGACATTCTTCGGAAGGATGTGCTTCGGAGTGTCTACGGGCGGCGATATCACTTAACCTAGATGAGCCTCCTGCCCGTTTGCCTCCTATTATATAAAAAAAACCCCAATTTTTTTTGGTTGTAATACTGTTTTCTCTTCGCTCACTAACATTTTTGGATTAATTTATCAAATGTACAGGCTAGGCTTAATATGAAGCTTAAAACTCAATAATAAAAATCCTTTATGCATCAATTTATAAAATATCTAAGTTGCCGCTGTATAACACAAAGGCCACGGTCAAGTTGAAATGTTATTAGAAAAACCCGCTAATGTAAAATTTATTTAATCTAAAGGTAATGATGTTCAATTCGTCTAATATTAGACTGACAAGTGGTCAGTTAGTCACCTACTTTCGTGGACACGATGACATACAAACGTCAGATGATGACAAATTACATTCAAAGACCGCAATTTTAGACATTTTCAATTTACGAAGAAATTCGTTCCGCTAATTTTGACTGTTTTGACTGACGTTATAAAATTTTACTATAGACTATTACGAATTAAAACAGATTCAGGGTCGCAACTTTAAGTTAGGCCGGCAACGGACTGGCGAGACTACTAGCATTGTTAGCCCCCTATTTAATGGTAAAAAAAGCTCAGAAGTAATCATATTGTTTGATTACCTAATTTATTTGAATTGAATTTTTTGAAGTTATACTTCTTTTGGCGCGTTAGGGAAAAATGATGAGAGTAAATTTTTACGATGCGCGCGCACACCGTGACAAAAAACCGACACCCTGAAGTTAGCTATAGTCAACATTTTAGTTTTTTCTATTGTTAGTGTTTTTCTACAAACGTAGAATACAATTTTTGAAAAGATTTTTATCTGGTTACGCCAAAGAAGTATAACTTCTAACGCGTGTATACACACGTTTTTATAGTAACATTACCGTTTTTATAGACGGACCACTGGTATACCATACTTCATTTTAGAAATGAGCATGTTTGTTGCTCAGCAATAAGTGGCATAGTAGTAGAAATAACTTCGGGAATCAGTGCAGTATTTTCTGTGTAAATTCGTTACAAACGTGCAAAAATACTTTCAAAGGAAAGCGTTAATTCAAAGTTCTTTTTTGTTTTGCTTCAACTTCTTTATTTAATTTAAATGTATTTAACGAATATATACCTACATACATAGTTTGATGATTGATTGTTGTTCAGCCTATTGAAATGTATTCTTTTCTATTATATATATTATACTCTATAAATGATATTTACATTATAAGCCTATACGTATATGCAACCGCTTTCTCTGTGTTTCTAAAATTAATATTAATAAGAATCATATAATTGATAATTGTTCTTGTTATAGCAAGCTACGTTTCTACATTCTATCTCTCATGAGGTTGGTGGTGGTAGCTGCTGGTTTCCATCGAGTGAAGGTGTTGGGGCTGGAGCGCATGGCCAGGGGCCGTGAAGCACCAGTAGTGGTAATGGCACCGCACTCCAGTTTCTTTGACGCCATTGCAATCGTGGTTCTTGGCGCGCCCAGTGTGGTTGCGAAAGCGGATACAGCCAAACTACCCTTCATTGGACGTATGTTCAAAGTGGCGTTCGATTTTTAAAATAACTTGGTTCATTATAGATTCAAATTTGTAACACGTACTTTCCAAACTTATTCTCTTTCCTCACCATCGCACCTCTGTTAATCTTATGTTTAGCGCGATTGAGCCGTAAACCTCTCTGAACCTGAAGTTACTGGACGGTTAGTAGATGCTATAACTGGCAGAGGCCTTTATATAACCGACATAACTCAAAACTTATCATTCTCACAATAATGTTTTACCGTATCACAAGGTTTTGTTTTTGTGCTAGCGGTCATCTCCGAAAGATGTAATGGAGACCGCGATACGCGAAAATTTCACTAAACAGGGTAATTAATTAAAAAAGCGCGCTTAATTTATTTTAATATAACTGTTGTATGTTGTTTATTTTAATATAAATTATTTCCTAATTAATTATTAAAAATGTTTATTACGTTTTGAAAAAATATATTTATTTGTAAGTTTATTTTTTAAACGTATTACGTAATTGTTTATTTTACATCGCTGATTTATTATATAATATTTAAAAAGGGCTAGTCGAATGGAGTTACGAAACGTATTCCACAACTAAAACAGTTACTGTAATTGTCATTAGTAAGATAGTTGTAATTAAACAGTGGCGCTACAAACTTTTGAGGTCTGGGCTTCAGATTTCTGTATCTGTTTCATGATCATTTGTCAATCTAATAGCCAAATAGGTGAGCTTCCTTTGACATACGCCGTCGACTTTTTGGTGCACAAGGGTTCGAAACTAGACCTCAAAGATAAGAGTCGCACGCTGAAGCCACTAGGCCAACACTGCTCTTAGTCATAAAAACAGTTAAAAACCGGTATAGCGTCTGTACTTAATCATAATTCATCAAACCATAAAATCTCGCATTTCACATACACATGAGGAATTTACACGAGATACTAACGGTGAATTTTCTTTATCTCTATTAAATGTAAATATAAAAGGTCTATTATATTTTAACGTAGAGTTATTACCGTCTTGATAAACTTTTGGTAATTTTTGCTGACCCTTCGAATAAAATCTATATTATAAAATAAATCAGTGGTGCTACAACCTCTTTAGGTCTTGGTATCAGATTTCTGAATCTGTTTCATGATCATTTTTAAATGTAATAGGCAAGTAGGAGGCCTCCAGTGCCTGACACACACCGTCGACTTTTTGGGTCTAAGACATGTCGGTTTCCTCACGATGTTTTCCTTCACCGTTTGAGCAAATATTAAACGCGCACATAGAAAGAAAGTCCATTGATGCACAGCAAGGGATCGAACCTACGACCTCAGGTATGAGAGTCGCACCCTGAAGCCACTAGGCCAACACTGCTCTAAAAAAACTATATTATATCAAGATATATTTGGAAATAATTTAAGAAAACTTATTAAACTTAAGAAATATCATCACTTCGTTGCAAGTATACAGAAAGTACAATTAAAATAATTAAATAAAAAGGAGGGCTGGTGAACATATCGCTTTAGCTATCTCTTCCAGGGAACCACAGGATAAAAATGCGGTAAACAACTATTTTAAATTTAATATTCTAGCTAGAATATTTAATAATAATATCCGAAATAACACTATCAAAATTAAAATACACTACTTATATTAATTCGATATTAACAGCTTTTTGATTGAAGTCAAAAAATTTCATTTAATTCTAAAAAGTACGTAAATTAAGTAAATTATAAGGTAACAGATTCTTGTCTATGATGAACCAAGTTATGTCAATGTCACGTTGACGTTTGCTATCGCTTGTTTTTGTGTTATAGCTCGTTTCGTTATTTTTGTGGCTATGACTTTCGCCTAACCTGTAAGCCGATGCAAATATGAACATTATTTTAGAAAATACTTATGTGGTTAGGCGATAGTGCTAATTGAAGTTTTAGTTTTGAGATTTGTCAATTGTCAAATCTTACGACTACATTGTAGCGTTATTTTGCTATTTGCTTGCTTGATTAGTGTCTTGTTAGTGGCTTGTCTAGTTTTTTGTTGGATTCCGTGCATTATTATTTTAACCTAGAAATGATTGTTTGTCAATCGCTTTCTCTGTAAGGTAAAGTAAACGCTAAACATTCTACACTTTTCAACCGTTAACCATGTCGTTTAATTTTTAAAGCGTTTGATCATTGTCTGCAATGAGTTCCCACAGACTCTTTTACTCTTTGTGGTGAACGAAAATTGTAGCTACAAATACAAAAATACTGCAAAGATTATTAATTTAGATATTCTAAGGGACTACCCACAACACAGGGACTCCCTAGTGTGGGGACTAGCGATATATTTTGTCACAACCTGTTTGTTTTATGATAGGTTTTATTACTATAGTCGAACAAATGCGTAGAACGGAAAAGAAGAACTGGTTCTCCGTCAATCTTCTCAAGTTCTGGTGTTCCAAAATATTTGCATAGAGCTGCAACTTGCATAATGTCCCTCGTTACATCTATTAATATGTCATAATGAAAAATAAGCAAAAGAAATGTTTAGTTTCTATCAGCAATAGGCTGGTGAATTTATAGGCGTAACATATTTATCAAGTCGGTGTTAAATCGTGTTATTCGTGCCCCATACTTCACTGGGAAAACACGCAACACTGCAGCCGTGTTTGTCTTTGTATAATGGGTAATTAAAATAAATAATGGGTAATTAATATAGCTTATTTACTTTCATGTTAACCTCATAAAAGTCTCTCATTGAATCTAGTTTAAGTTGGTGCTTAAAAGAACTTTAAACCCGTCTCCGAGAAATCCTTCAAAACAATTCTGGAACCTTTCCAACGTTTATCTTTACCTGAATCTTAAATTAATTAAAATTCTGGTAACATTTCTGCAATCTGCACGAAATACGGTGAAATTAAAAATAGTAATTAAATAAAAAGCAGGGCAACTGGCGGCCTTATCGCTTTTGAGCGACGTCTTCGAGGCAATGTAACTGTAAGGAAAAAATACATAATATATACAATAAGATATTACATTGAAATAAATAACTAACCTTAACAAAGAAAGACAAAGAATTAGTCTAGCTATTCAAAGAGGGAACACTGCCAGTATCTTTGGAACCTTGCCTAAAGGGATTCCTTTTATAATAGTTATTATATGTTAAGGTTACTTATTTATTTCAATGTAATATCTTATATGTATTTAACTTTCGAATATTATTCGAGCAGTAACTAATATATACAATGGAACAAAACAACGCAATCAAAACATATGTAGACATTAAAAAGGACACTTGAATCACGATAATTTCAGTTAGATCAATTAATACTAAAGGGATACGATGTGGACAGGTAATATGTAATCCGGCAACCCACCCGCCATCGTTAATAGGTTGTCCTTTATAACACAAATTACAAATCATTTCGTGACGTGGGAAAAACTGTCAAATTTATAAATGGTTTCTGTATGGTCTTTTAAGTTTTCGAGGGATTTATCGAAAATAATGCGTTAAATTGTAAGCAAATCATAATTTATTTAACAAAATAAGCTATCATCATAGATTACTTCAGTACGGGAATATCTACTCGTTCATTTATATCATAAACAATACATACACATAGAAAAAAAACAACAACTATTTCTTACAGTAAACATACATTTTTGACAGTATGGTTATTGCTGCATTTATTGCGAGGTGACATATATGAAAACTTTCTTCGGTATTTCTTACTTTGAATGAATTAAAACCCTTACAATTGAAGTCGATCTTTGGTAATTTTCCAATTGTATAAAAAAAGAGGAAAATTATAATACCAAGAAAATATCTTGTTTTTTCTAAGTGCTGAACAAAAGCGTACGATTTGGTTAATTCAATGTACAACGAAAAAAAATCTTAAACACTTTGGCTGAATACTAGAAAATCACCAAACAATTAATTATATAAATGATAGCGATGATTAAATCTAAACACGACAAGATGGATGGAATGTTTACGCCCACGCAAACTGCCACTTAAATTATCATTTCATTTGTATTATTATAAAACTTGTTTTTTTTTGAATTAATACATATATTATTTAATACATCTTCTAGATCACTGAAACCCTTAATATGCTTCATCGGCAAGATGTCGTACCTGGCTGGCGGCATGGCAATCTCCATTCGCGGGCGCCAAGCGAGTCGCAGAGAGGCACCAATTCTCGTGGTAGCACCACACTCGTCGTTCCTCGATAGCTGTATCGTGTATGCTACCAGAATGTCCTCGGTTATCGTGAGGAAAGAGAGCATGGACAATTATGTTGGAAGTAGGTAATTTCTGGTGGTGGATTTTGGGTTGGAGTTTGTTTGGTCGTAATGTGGTGGTGGTAGGTGGTTTCGGTATTTATATAGGTTAGAATTAAGTTCAAATTCAAAAATTATTTATTCATATAGGTAACAAAATGTGCACTTATGAACGTCAAAAACAGAAATGTATAAGCAATGCTTCTAATTTTACATTCACTGCCAGTTCTCAAATCAAGGGCGTAGAACGGAAGAGAAGAACTGGCAATAAACTCTCCGCATTTTTTGTTTTACACAATGTTTGTAAGGAGCTGCAACCAAAAAAAAAAACTAAATAATCCTAAGGAATCACACTATTTATTAGTATAAACCTTACAAACCTGTTAGGTAATGCTTACGTTTAAGACAGATAAACGTGGCTGGTACATTGTATACAGAGGTAAGGATAGATTTATCGTATATAAAATAAAATAAAATTTTGGGTCCAAGGCAAGCCGGTTTCCTCACGATGTTTTGCACATAGAAAAAAGTCCATTCGTGCACAGCCGGGGATTGACCCTTCGACCTCAGGGATGAGAGTCGCACGCTGAAGCCACTGAGCCAACACTGCTCTTAATATATCATATATGTATATTTAAAAAACTTTATAACATCCTAGACGACGCCAACATCGTCCAATTCATAAAGTGCAACAGGCTCAAGTGGCTGGGACATGTGCACCGAATGGCGAACGACAGAACCCCAAGGTCCTTACTAAACTCACAACCCGGTGGCAAAAGAAAACCCGGTAGACCGACGCTGCGTTGGTGGGAGTTGTTGTCAAGGACCTCGAAACAATAGGGAGTCGCAATTGGACGCGGGAAGCACTGGATAGATTGCGATGGCGAAGTGTAATTGAGGAGGCTAAGGCCCACAAGGAGCTGTATAACTGTTGATGATGATGATTATATTTAAAAAAAAATATTGGTTGTTTGTAAAGTAGGTTTACGATCGAGATGTTTACGTGATAACGTCTTATTGGTGATATAAGTTTTTGGGAAGTAAGGAATTAATGAAGATAACAATTTTTTCAAATTTTAAATTACATCTATCGTTTTATTCACACTTTTGATGATAAATTTCGGGTGTAAAATGACAAGTTTACTTATTCGACTATGATATACATTTTTCTTCATACATTCACGGAATGACTGGCAGCGCTCGAGATGAGACGGGAGATCGGTCCGTCTCTCTCTCGTTATACCTGCGATCGCGCTCGTGAGGTTTTGGTGTGACACAAGTTTCTGAACATGTCACCCGACTAAAACGATTTTAAAGACGTTATCACGTCAAAAGAACTGATTGCGTAAGGTTTTCGTGAACGGAAATGCCTTGTCGATATGCTTTGACATTATTGTCAATTTGTAAAGCTTCATTGTAGGTATTGTATTCTTTCAACGACGGATAATCCGTGAAGGCTTTTGAAAAGAAGTTTTGTTATGCAAATGAATCTTTTCACCGTTGCACATCTGGCAACTTTTCATGGGAATAAACTGTACTTACGTATAGTTACACCAAATTTTTAAAATACAAGACACGTTGTACTGTGTATAATTTAAAAAAAAATAGAATTGTGATACTTAAATATGTACTTGACAGTGTTCAAAAGCGACTTCTTATCCTGAACAGAATTAATCTTAAAATGATAGGTACATTTACGGGCCACTGTCTCCTTAATAAACATCTCTTTGTCCTTGGCCCGACAAACAGTCCCTTGAGCAGATGCTGTTTCGGCGCAGAGGAATCAGTCCTAGAATGCGTGACCTTGGCTACCCAACAGAAATCCTCGGAAGAGTGAGATCGCTCCGTGAAGACTACAAAGTAAATTCTGACCTTCTGAAGGCTGCCTTAATTATCCAGGACCTAACGCACAAGGGACCTAATGGACGTCTAAGTGCGGAAACTGAGTCCACACTACACTACACTACAAAGCGTATAACAGAAAATTACTAGAGATGGAGCACTTAAATTTTTATATGACATCGGAGTCAAAAGAGCCTGCAGGTCGGCCATGAATGGCAACTACCGTAGCCCATAGACACCCATAGTCAAAGGATGCTTTGCCGATCATATCTCCTTGGTAACACGTTTATTGAGAGCCGACCCAAAGTTCGCTAGTTAACCAAAGGAAATATTTATTTACCATAAGAAATTTATGGGACTATCTTTGCGGATCACAACCTAGTATTTGAGATGATAATAGTATAACACGAGAGCTGTAGCCAAGAACGACTCTTCAAAGAATGCTTTTAACACAAAAAGGGGGACACTTAGATAAAATTAATCAAATAGCGTAATATGATGTCGATATTCAGGTAGTTATATAACCTCTTTTCTCATGGAAACAATAAGTATGCAATACTCTTTGTATTGTACTATTTGGCGAATATCAAAGACAAAAGGAAAAGTCGTTTATTACGACTGTTCTGTTTAAATCAACTTTTTAGTCGTATTTTTAAGACAAATTATAGGCAAAAGGCCGGCATCACGTTGCCATGGCGGCTGGTGATTTCTTGAATATAGTGATAAGTATCCTAAAGACAGGAGACAAAAATAAAGACGGGACATCTTAAAGATATAAGACAAAGAAAATACAGGACACCTTAAAGACAGGTGGCAAAAAAAGACAGGAGATAAAGAAAATACAGGACACCTTAAAGACAGGTGGCAAAAAAAGACAGGAGATAAAGAAAATACAGGACACCTTAAAGACAGGTGGCAAAAAAAAAAAAAGGAGATAAAGAAAATACAGGACACCTTAAAGACAGGTGGCAAAAAAAGACAGGAGATAAAGAAAATACAGGACACCTTAAAGACAGGTGGCAAAAAAAGACAGGAGATAAAGAAAATACAGGACACCTTAAAGACAGGTGGCAAAAAAAAAAAAAAGGAGATAAAGAAAATACAGGACACCTTAAAGACAGGTGGCAAAAAAAGACAGGAGATAAAGAAAATACAGGACACCTTAAAGACAGGTGGCAAAAAAAAAAAAAGGAGATAAAGAAAATACAGGACACCTTAAAGACAGGTGGCAAAAAAAAAAAAAAGGAGATAAAGAAAATACAGGACACCTTAAAGACAGGTGGCAAAAAAAGACAGGAGATAAAGAAAATACAGGACACCTTAAAGACAGGTGGCAAAAAAAAAAAAAGGAGATAAAGAAAATACAGGACACCTTAAAGACAGGTGGCAAAAAAAAGACAGGAGATAAAGAAAAGACAGGACACCTTAAAGACAGGTGGCAAAAAAAAGACAGGAGATAAAGAAAATACAGGACACCTTAAAGACAGGTGGCAAAAAAAAGACAGGAGATAAAGAAAAGACAGGACACCTTAAAGACAGGTGGCAAAAAAAAGACAGGAGATAAAGAAAAGACAGGACACCTTAAAGACAGGTGGCAAAAAAAAGACAGGAGATTAAGAAAAGACAGGACACCTTAAAGACAGGTGGCAAAAAAAAGACAGGAGATTAAGAAAAGGCAGAAGACAAAAAAGGCAGGACACCTTAAAGACATAAGGCAAAAAAAATAGAAGATAAAAAATAGACAGGACATCTTAAAGACAGGAGACAAAGTAAAGACAGGACCTTAAAGATAGGAGACAAAAATAAGACGACATCTTAAAGAGTCTTAAAATCTATATGTATCCAAAGTTGATATATATTCGACTCCGCCGACTTCTCATTGCAGATGTGACGACTATATATGAAGTTTACAAGTTGACTATATTTCTGATATCCATAAGCACGTTGTCATGGCAACTGCGTTATTGATTTCTACTGCTGCCACGAGATTTCATTGCCATGTATATTTCATTGGAATACCCGATTGATATATTGTACATTTCCAATAACTTCGTTGCGTTAAGTACAAGTCAGGTAACGTGAATGATTAGAAGGGCCTTGCTAAGACAGACAACCCTAATAAGGAAAAAAGACAATTAAAAAAGGGAAAGAATTGTGTAACTATAACTAAACTAAGCAGTGTTGGCCTAGTAGGTGGTATCAACGTGCGACTCTCATTCCTGTGGTCGTAGGTTCGATAACCGTCTGTGCGCTAATGGACTTTCTGGCTTTCTGTTTTCGTGCGCATTTAACAATCGCTCGTACGGTGAAGGAAAACATCGTGAGATAACCGGCATCTCTTACACCCAGAAACGATTGTCGACGGTGTGTGTCAGGTACAGAAGGTTGCCTTGAAATGAGCACGGAATAGATAAAGATATCTGATGCCGAGACCTAAAAGGTTGTAGCGCCATTGGTATATATTAAACTAAACACGTTAAGGATTAATCATAGTAATTACAACATCTTAAAATACAATTTTAAAAAAACAATTTAATTGCTGTTTTTTTCATAATACCTGGGCAATTTTATAGTCATTCCATAGTCAATTTCAGTGATACATGGTGATAGACAGACATAACAATAATAATAATCAAAAAAGAAAAATAACTAAAAAATATAGAAAGAAAAAAAATGAATAAAGTACATTTTAAGTGTGTCATGTGTGTTTTGTGGTGGTAACTGGCCCTGGCTCAGCATTATGCTGTGGAGCAGACGTGTTCCACAGCGCACTGGTCATTCTGCTTGAGACCACAACAGTTAGTTTGCGCCTCAGATGCAACAAAAGAAAAATAATGTAATAATAATAATAGTAAAAAGCTCTTGTCTTGAAAGACAAAGCTTCCAACCATATTTAATGTAACTAATATTTCAAATATTATTATGTAAAGTAGGTTCATCATATTTTATGGCATTCTCGAAAAAGCCATTATGTAAAGTGGATAGACGAAACATGTCTAGAAATATATCGAAAACGCATTTGACTGGTTTATTAACGATTTGTATGATGCAACACAATCAACTTTAGAAACTTCGATGTAGAATTTTTAGAATTAAACGGTGTTTTGATTCAAATTACTACCTTGCTTTAGCGTGCGACTCTCATCCCTGAGTTCGTAGGTTCGATCCCTGGCACCAATGGGCTTTCTATGTGTGCATTTAATTCGCTCGAACGATGATGAAAAACACCGTGAGCAAACCGGCTTGCCTTTTACACAAAAAGTCGACGACATGTGTCAGGCACAGGCTGATCTACTTGCCTATTAGATTGACTAATTTGATTCAAATTAATCGTTGATGTTCGTTTTAAAATTGTCTCAGTGTTTCTTTTAGAGTTAAAGGTGGCCGTGTTAGTGTGCTACCCGCAAACTGCGTTTCGCCTTAATATGATTTTTATTTCGCCTACCTTCAAGTAAGCACTATAGGGGCACTATTTGATTTTCTTATTTGGTGATTACGTCAACAGTAGTTATTTACTTTTTTACACATATTACCCACACATTGTCTATGCTTGAAAACGAAATGCATTTTCGAGGATTCCTTTAAAAAATTAATACGTTTGTGTACTATTATATGTGAAAGTGTTGCTAACGTTTGCAAGGGGGATAAATTGCAGTAAAACTGCTTACGTAATACTTGCCCTTTAGTAGCTACATACCAATATATGGAACATTTTGCTATGCTACAGACTGTTCGCGTTCACAATTACAGAAAATAAAACTGGTTTTTAGTTCCGTGATATTTTTCTCTGCATAAAAATCTTCCTCAGAGTTCAATGAATAAATTTAAAAACAAATTATTCAAATAAGTCCAGCCATCTTCGAATTTTTATTTATATAGTTTAGACTTTTTTCAAGTAATATCTAAAAAAAATAATGAGTCCTATATCTATAAATTTCGTATTAAAACATCTAAATATTTTTATTTCATTTGAATGTCACGCAATAAGAGTATCAATCACTAGTATAACACAAGAAATATATATAACAACGAAACGAAGTATATTATGTTCACATATTCCGATATGACCTTTAAACGATTCCGAGTAGTACAGCATAAATCTGCACTCTTCTTGCTCTATCGATCGCCTGTTGAATGCAGCCTGCAGTTGAATGATTTCTAGGCAACATTTTAACGAGCTTTCCGAAAGCTTTCACGCAGTTGAATGTATAGCTTATGTATTGAAAATTGGCTTCGGTAATTGCGGCGTAAGTTTTGACAGTTAAAGTTTGTGTGCATCGTCGCTGTCGTTAGTAGAGAGAGTCTTTGGAAAAAAAGGAAGAATAGATGAACTTATTTATATCATTAACATGTAAAACATTATGTATTGAATTTATAATATACGTCATTCTTTAACTGGTTTTTTCCTCTTAATTTGGGCTTTCTAAAAGCTGAAATGCGTTTATAAGTAATGGGTTAAGTAGATAAATACTATTTTTTTCTTATAATAAAGTTCACAAAAAAAGAGTGCGACTTTACATGAATTACAATCTAGCCTATACAATAATTATGGCTAATAGGTAATATTATGTTGACTTAATTTTCTACAATACTAATGAATAGTTTAAACTAAGGTAATGTTCATTAATAGTCTTAGTGTTCTATAATGTTTTTATACCATGTTCGTGTGTCCGAGATAACGCACTTGCAATTATAATCACTACACTAGGTTTATTAACTCAAAAGGTTTCGTTCTCTTTAGGCGTCAAGCAATATCAAGAAGAATATCAAGAAGTATCCATTAACGCGAATCATAACCTGCATGATTCAATTGGTTCACTATAGGGCCAAGGGGATTCATTGCTTCCACAAATCGATAGAAATAAGATAGTGAGTAATGTTCTCTGTCTGGATATGGTACGGCATGAATCTCTGCAATCTTGATTTACGACATGTATCGCTTTATGTTTCTGACAAAAATAACGTAACAATACTGTTGAATATTGAATTGTGTTGCAATATATACTTCTGTGAGTGGTAATGGCTGTGTAGGCGCAGGCTCCTTGAATGGAAAACTCGGCAGAACAAAAGACCTTGCGGTCGCCCACCGACTAGGTGGCCTGATATCGTCAAGGAGGTTGCCCCCCAGTGTATGCAGTGATGCCAGTGCGTACTGGAGGAAAATGGCGGAGGCCTATGACCAGAAATATACCAAAAAGGGGGCTGATGATGATGATGATTACCTCTGTCTATAGTTGGTATCTTCGGGTTCCATACATTAGGGTACCATCATCATTTTGATGATGATCAAATCTCGCTAATCCGTGTTGAAACTAGTCATCCGGCCGTTTTAGATATTAATATTTAAAATTTCTAATCCACCTAATAGACATGAAAGACAAAGAAAGTTAAAAATTCAACCACTGGTCGTCAATGCCAAGTGTACGTCATACCTGATCGTTGCAATTGTTTTATATTAAAACCTAATCCCATAAAGAGTTTAATGGCTTCTCGCGTGACAATAGGGCTTCGAGAGAAGGTTACAAGTGAGATAAAATTACGTAACATCAGAATGAATGGATTTTCTACATTCGAAGTAACTTTTGTTCGTTTTCTACTGTATTTCTAATAAGTATTGTAACATGAGTAGTATGTAATGTATGGTAATATTTTAACCCGAATTTTCTTTCACGCAAGTGAATAAAAATTGAGGGTCAAAGTCAAATCAATTTAAATTGAAATTGAGAATAATGGAACACTTCTTACAGTCCCTATTAAGGCACTAACTCTTTTTATTTGTCTGTTTATTTCCTTTATACTACGAATACTTTTAGCTGGAAGCAATAGAGTGACACAAAGGTTCTTTTCATTTATTGGTAATCATACACAAATACTAACTAGAGCCTAAACTAACTAACTCACTCCGCTTGCTCTACGACCTAACACGTGTCTAGAACTCCGAAATGAAAATCGGATTAAAAGGATTTCATATTTACTAAAAATATTTCCAAGTAACACGAAATAGTTTATACCACTGTTATATTACAAAAAAAGCAAATTTAAAGTTGATTTTGTCTGTAAATTACTGTAAAAAGCAAAAAGTTCTCTACATAGCGAAACGAATTTAAAATACAAAATTACTGTTATTGAAATCAGTGTAAAAAATCATAACGTGATAAATAAAAACTACTTCATACAAATGGGTAATTCAGACAATTGGTTATAATAATAGACAAGTAGATGTAAAAGGACGGTCTCAACAGTTTTAGAATTTAGAATATTAAAAATACTATACTAAAAACACATGGGCGCTACAGCCCTTGGCTTCAGAGTTCGGTATCTGTTTCGTGTTTTTTTTTAATAGGCAAGCAGGTGATTTGCCAGCCTGTCTCTCATGACGCTTGCCTTCACCGTATTCACCGCAAGCGAGTGATAAATGTGCATATAGAAATGGACAATCCATTGTTGCACAGCCAGGGTTCGAACCTGAAACCACAGGAAATCACACGCTCAAGCCCATAGCAATACTTGTAGTCGATCAATAATCAACATGTGACAATGTACAATGCTCTCAAATAAACAAAAGTCGGGTTATTTTTTAAATTTTACAAAGAAAAATCTATTACTTAAAATTTAAATAATCATTTAGTATGAAATAAAAGATTTTAATTGTAAAATATTTGTTTATATACCGGTTTAATGAAGAAATGTATATTTTATCATGCATCTAATAACTTAAGAAAAATACAGCTAGAAATTCTACTGTTAATAGATTAACGATCTTATTGTCAATCATATGTCACGAGGTAGGTTACATTTCCGGTTGATGTACGATACGTCAATTAATCGTAAATGAGATTAATGCCTAATATAACAGACAGACAGATAGACATAAAATTTATTACTCACATATGGAAAGAAAAAAAGGAATAAGGTACACAGCACACACACATTACACACATAAAATATGTGTGTAATGTGTGTGTGCTGTGGTAGAATCTGGCCCTGGCTCAGCATTATGCTGTGGAGCAGACATATTCCACGGCGCTGGTCATTCTTACAGAGACCACAACAGTTAAATAATGTAATAATAATAATAGAAGTAAAAATTAACGGTGTATTAATTTGTAGTGTATTAATTAAGAGGTCTTGGTAGATTTGTGTGTAAAGTGTTGTAAATAAAAAAATTAAGAATAATTGTATAATATAACGTATTGCTTTTTGTTTAAGTATGTTATATTAATTTAATAGAGATTCTATTATTTACGAAGTGTTAGATGTAAAACCTTAATTTTAAAAACATGATCAGTTTTGCTTAAAACGTCGCCGTAATTTCACCACTGTACGTAATAACACCAGTAACATTTGGGAAGGTACGGATTAACAGGAAACTCATTAGTTTAACAAAGGTTTGGGTTTCTGAACCGAAGAGAAAAGTTTTCACACTATTTATTGTGTATACAGTTGTACGAACTTTGCCTATGAATTATGCTTTCGTTATTTACCGATCAGTTTTTTACATAGCATTAAAGCATTTCAAGATTAACAGACTAATATTGCAACTAAGCCAGGCTTAAAAATGCAGTTACAACTTTCACCCATAAAATACTGTAGATTAAATGTAAGTAATTATCATCTGTGTAATTGCTTTAGCCTATTGAACTTGTAATTAAAAACTTCGCTGCTAGTTAAGTTTATGAATTTAAGAACATTTTTTCCTTTAAATCTAAAAATTTGTACCTTACAACTTTATAAAGTAACTGAATATTTTGTCACGCTTTGTGAACGTATCGTAACACTGGAGGCGTTGCGATTGATTGTAATTTGTCAAACGATGTCAAAGCTGTAGACCAATCACAGTCGAACGGTGCGCACAATAGTTTCGTCTTTCGATTCGAATCCCATCGTAACTTTACTCATTTTACGAGTTTTATTTTAAGTCTTTCACTTTTTAATCTAGTTTTATCCTAATGTAGTAGCTTGGTATTTGCTTTTTTAAATAACGAAGTAGTAATTATGCATGTTAATATTTTAAAACGCTTTTGCTATCAATTACGCTTAACTTATTTACATAAAATCAAATGTCTAATTTCAGAATTAATAAACTACACCCAGCCGGTATATGTGTGGCGTGACGATCCCAACTCTCGACAGAACACGATCAAGGAAATCATTGAAAGAGCGACATCTAAGGAGGATTGGCCCCAGGTAATTTTACGAAAGGATATGCGTATTTATTTATACATAAATTTCACCACATTATATATAACAGTTATGGTAAACATAAATGTTACAAAAAGTTTAAATAATAAAAATATAATACACTTCCGGTTTTAGGTTTTACTAGTAATTTTTGCTTTAAGCATAAAAACACTAGAGAAACAGCGGATTAGGTATCAGATAGGTACTTAACGATGTTTTTTTTTTTAAATCTGCCCGCTACCGGATATGTCGAGCTCTGGTTAAGTAGTGTTTATTCTGTTATTTGAAGAATTCGAATGAGAGGTGCCTGAACTCCTGAATTGGTTGCTCAGACGGAATTTGCATATAATATGTGTAATAAGTGATCTTATTTTGCCAATTATCCATTGAAGACCAATATTTTAAAAGTTTCTTGTAAGCTCGGGACGAACCCGGGGATCGAACTTACGACCTCAGGTGGGAGTCGCACGCTGAAGCCACTAGGCCCACACTGCAGTAACTAGATTTAAAAAAAAATTAACAAATAAAAAAAAATGTGAATTCCTTTTTTCAAAAAAAAAAAAAACAGTGTAATTGAAATAACTGTGTAAATTAATTTGCCTTACCTAATAATAGTGTCTTTTATAATCACGGCGTAAAAACAATTTTTCATACAAAAAGACGAAAGTGTACTTCACTTACGTAATTAGAATGATTTAGTTTTTTTAAACAAAGGGGGAGAGTCGTTTATTTAATATTTCCCTTCATAATTGTAGAAACTTACATTTATGTAAAATTTGTTTTGATTTTGGATATCGCACTTTTGTTACCTACTTCAATACAACATTTTAGTATTGATCCATGATATACCTATGTAGCAGAATGAACAAAGACTGTTCAAACGAATTCGGGAATGAAAAATAAACACGGACGCTTTCACGAAGCTTATGAAAAGGCTTTTAATAACACAAAAATCCATATCATAATATACCATATTATTTTAATAACTACTTACTAGGGTGTAGTTATTTAAAATTAGCTTTATCTTCTTTACCTAAAACAAGGGCAGTACTTAATTACGTACTGCGGTTATTTTTATCTGATCTTTTTGATTGTGAGCTTACGTAACTCAGTTTTACAAGCCCTGGTTTAATGAATTCACATATAGTGCGCTTCTAAAGCGGGCCATAAACGGACCGCATGTTGCAGTCAAGACCGACTTCAACATGCGGTTTGCTCAGGAACTGCTCGAGCGGTCCGTGTATTGCGAATATGAATTTAGTATGGAAACTGCAGATCGCCGTGCGGCGACCGCATGTTGCAGTCGGTCTTGACTGCAACATGCGGTCCGTCTATGGCCCGCTTAAGGAAAACCGTACATTTTATTTGAATGAATCTATGATTTAAAAGAGGGAATTTGGCGATACATATATCATTATCATGTTTATTTGAAATACTCGAAATAAAGAAACATAGCGATATAATTCTTTATTTGATATCTATTTAATTTTACTTACAAAATTAAGAAACATTTACATGTGTGTAACGGGAGACATAAGCGATGTTCCAGATCGAACGAAAGATATTTTCAACGATCTTATTATTAATACCAGAAGTTAATACACTTGATATCTTTGCATTTGTTCATTGATAATTTATTTTTTTAGCTAAGTAAAAACCTTTCAGTTCAGACGTTGTGCGTGATAAACCTTATCGATACTTATAAAACACCGACGTGGCGTGCCATATTCAAAAAACGTGCCAAAACCACGATTAAGTAGAATAAATCCATATTATTCTTACAGGCGTTTAATTAACAAAAGTACTGAATACATTTCCAGGTGCTAATCTTCCCCGAAGGAACATGCACGAACCGGTCATGCCTGATAACCTTCAAGCCAGGAGGTTTCTACCCAGGTGTTCCTGTTCAACCCGTCACTATTCGATACCCTAACGCTAAAGATACGGTTACTTGGACATGGGAGGGACCTGGCGCGTAAGTTTGTTCAATAAAAATAACCGGATTGATTTTTCTAAGGCATTTTTTCTATTGGACGCCATGCTTTTTTTCAGAGGAAGATAACTATGGGCCCCATGTCTTCGGGTACATTCTAATAGTAATTTTACGATATCTCTTATGAACACAGGTAAAAAAATGAGACGGAAATACTTTTGGACATTAGCCGCTATAGTCAAGTCAGTCGAAAGAAATTTATATGTTAGAGAGATCAAGCATATATCTCTTTCATCAACAGACATCGGAGACAATTGAATTTTTATAAACATTTCAACAATTTCAGATTAAAACTCCTCTGGCTGACATTGACACAAGTACACAGCTCGTGTGAGATAGAGTTTCTCCCTGTCTACTATCCTAACGAAGAAGAGAAGAGGAACCCTAAACTCTTCGCCAGGAACGTTAGAGATGTCATGGCCAAGTAAGTGATAGCCAAGTTCAATACGAATTGTCGACAAAATAATTTACATTTAAACCGTTATAAGATCTGTTGGTTGAGTTTATTTATCTTGTTCTTTACAGTCAAAAACCAAATATAATACTTACTAGTAACACATACTAATGCTGTGTAGATAAAACTTGAAAATCATTTCTTTCTTTCATTTCACTGAACATGCTTTTAAAAATATCACGCTGAAGAATCTTCAACTAAAATCAAATTTTCATCAATTTAAACATATTTTATTTATTTTTATTTATTTGTGTGTTTATGCGTGTGTGTGTTTTTTAGTAATAAATGTTACGTCTATGTCTAAGATAGAGAAATCATGTCCTAAATGGACTTTAATTATATATCAACTTAATTGGATTTACAATTTGAACTGAAAATAATTTAAACTTCGTACGTATTCATTAATTTAACATTTATAACATTTGAATCAACGGTTATTTCAGAGCTCTCGGAGTACCAGTACTGGACTATACGTATGACGACTGCCGACTGATAGCAAAAGCCAAACAACTGGGCATTCCCGGGGGCGCTTCTATTCGGGAAGTCGCCGAATTGAGAGCCCAGCTTAAGTAAGTAAATTCACACAGTATAACAGTTAAAATACATCGAAATATAGAAATGACTAGCGGACCCGGCGAACTTCGTTCCGCCTAACAATATCGTGTTAACTTTAGTTAAACTTAAGATTTCACTAAGGTAAGGTAATAACATTAATACAACTTTTTTTTGCAAATACAGAAATGTTTAATTGCTTACCATTGCGAAAGATGAATGACAGTTTTACACATTAGGGAGCGTTCAAGTATTACGTCACGCAATTTTTGGAGATTATCGACCCCCCCCATGTAACGCGCCGTAACGTTTTTCTGTACCCAATAGTAAAACGTTTCGTGACCACCCAGTGACTCTTTATAACTAAAAGGTACCATTATGTGGTGTTAAGTACTGGAAAGTCGAAAATAATATTAAAAATAACGCGTAATTCAATCCCCGCCCCGCATCGTAACGTTTTACAAAAAGAATGGCATTAAATGTAAAATTAGAAGCATTTAATGTATATGTATTTCTTTTTGACGTTCATAAGTGTAGATTGTGTTACCTATATGAATAAATGATTTTTGACTTTGACTAGTTTGAAAGGACACTTTTGAGTTTTAGTAAATTGTATAATTGCAGGCTGGACGTCACAAACTACGAAGTGGACCTCATAGAAACAGGTCTGCAGGGCTCTCCTCGCTGGCTGACCCTGGAGCAGTTCGCCTTGAAGATGGATGTGCTCATCACCGTGCCTTGCTCTCGGCTTTACAAGATATTTGTGCAGGTCATTTTATTTATTCACATCGTAACAGATGCTCTTTAACTCTGTTCATTAAAAGTAAGTCAGTTTAATTTCACAGTTTTTATTAAAATAAATCATCCATCTCTTTCATCACTGCGTGATAACAATTTGACAAAAAGGGACGAAAGATTATTTTACTGCATTAGACTGATTTAGTTTTTATGAATAATAATATATTATAGCTAGTAAAATGGTCGCTTATACAAATTTATGCATCCACAAAAAATCATGAAAAAAACGTGTGGCACTCGGGGACTGCCACGGTAAAGCTATTGCATAGCATTTTTTATCAACTTAAGCAATTATAATTATTTATTTATTTTTTATTAATTTGTTTTTTTGGATATTAATTCAAGTTTTTTCTTTGATATTATTTCAATCTACCATTTTACCAGACTAAAACGCCTATATAGTCTGTCTCACTCTAACGCGTACCGGCTGCACCTATATTACGTCATCGTGTGTTAGGTTTTTTTCGTTACGGAATTTCTTGATTCGGTCGCCGCGTTCAAAGCCCGCTTAAAACATGTCTATGATAAGTTTCACAACCAATTACCGGCTGGTCCGGCTCGTTTGCCCCATCACATAAAAATATAAAACACAAAATATTTTTTTTTAATTGATAAAAGCTTGCCAACTCTCGCCACACTGATAAAATAACCACAATATACAATTTTTAACGTGACAAGCACCAATAGGCAAACATGACATACACGAAGAGATAATACTAAACAAAACAATTTAAATTACAAAAACTAAACGAAAATCGATTTTAAAGTGTGAGAAAGATATGCTTAGTAGGTAAGATCTATTCTATTATGAGTAACTAGCCGTTTCCCGCCCGCTTCGCTGGGCGAATTAAAATAGGAAATAAATAAAATTTTGTTTCATTATTTTTTTTTCATATTTTTATTATTCTTCTTTTTAACTTCCCGCTAAGAAAATTTTCGAAAATCGACACTCGTTAACAGATGTTGACGTTTGGAGGTTCTAGGAAGCCTCCACGAATATTTCCGCGGTGAAGTCCGTATGTATAAATTTTCATAAAAGTAAAACATCAATATTAAAATGAAGGACCGTTGGAATTTAAAAAATAAATAGCCATAAACCATGTAGGAAAAATTCGCATGAAAAGGCAGTAGTTTCATGTCGATACGATCAGTGGTTTAGGCGTGAAGGAGCCTCAAACGAACACCATTTTTATTTATTTTATTTATTTATTTACACTTCGTTGCAAAAAACAAAGAATGAAACACAATACAAAAAAAATATAAGGGTTGCAACGGGCGGCCTTATCGCTAATAAGCGATCTCTTCCAGGCAACCCTAGTTAAAGAGAAAAACTTAAAAAAAAGAAACATGATGCGTGCGAGAAGTGCAGAACCAAATGTTATATAAAAAAAATATATATACATAGTATCTTAACCTAAAGTAATACAAAAAAAAATATTAATAACAGACCAAAAACTTAAAAGCTAATCTTACAAATACATGGACAGCAAATAGTGATGTAAAAGGAAACATAAGATTTATACAAGTCACGATTGATCAGGATAGGATAAGGTTAAGAAATGATTATACAGAAGAGTTTTAAAAGATGACAGAGAGGTACCCAATCGTAATCGTATTTTTCTTATATATATATAGATGACTCTAAAAAGGCTACTAGAATGTAATAAATAAATTGTTTTAATTAACTTTGCAGCAACCCATAAACATGATGTACTTCCCTGACTATCTTCTTGCGACGCTTTTCATCTTGTATCAGCACGAACCACTTTCTCTGCTAATTGCCTATGGATTTAAGGTATGTGAAATCCCGATGCTGGGGTATGGGGTATGTACAATACATATGCGTAGGTTTCAAATATTATTTTGTAATCACAATACGTCTAATAATCTGTGAAGCACAGTCTATTTATATGACTATTCACTATTCAATAAAAAATACCACGTAGTAGGTAACATCATTCCTTATAATGAAAATCTCTATATACCGTAAGAATGAGTGAAATTTGTTTGGTTTATCTCAAAATCCATACATTAATTCATTCTTTATAACGCAATAGCCCTTCTATATTACGTAGAATTATTTTCATATTTAGACATCAACAACATACTTAATTGTAATTGTTTTTTATAATGAGCTTACAAAACTAACCTATTGAGATGCCGAAATTTCTAAGAAAGACACCTGAGGTCATAAACAGCCGTCTCGCCTTTGTTATTGTTAATTGCATTCTTGCCTCAGTTATTAAACGCAACACCGTCACCGTAGTGTGTTATATTAATTTATTAAATTGTTTATCTTCCCTCCTCATAACGTAAAATCTTGAAACTTGAAATTCGGTATAAAGAGTTCACATTGTAAATATTGAATTGTTTGGACAGTGGGCACATTTATTTACCTATTATGTAGTATCCCACGTGTACGTGTGTATACAGATCTGAACATTTTACTTCTAAGGAACTGTGGTTCCATAAGTTTTTTAACACTTTAAGTCTTAAACTTTAGGAGATAAAGAAAAGAGACTCTCGTAAATAAAAAAAAGCGTGTGCGTGTAACCTTTACGCGCGATTGAAGTAAAACATCTTTGGCGTTGACGACATATATCACTGAAATGATTAAATATTAACTTAAATAATAAATATCATATTATAATTTAATTATATTTATTATTCATGTGCTTTACAAAGATTATTCAAATACCAAGGTTAAATCAGCACATGTCAATATAACCTTGTTATTGAATATTATAGAATGTCGCAATCGTCAGAAAATTTATTATTAATTTTCTTATTTTAAAAGTAATAAATCAATAAGTATATTTAGAGATTTTCAAACAAATTTGCAATTTAAAACATTTTTTTTAACTGTTGAATTTTTTTTATTCACTTTTCTATTCTCTTATAGGTACAACTTGGTTATTTTTATATAAAATAGACCCAATTTAGTGGAATTTTAATTTGGTTACATGTTACTAGTATTGATTTTCATTTTAAATATAAATGTACTAATAATAACATAATTACAAGAATCAGTATCAAATAAAACGAATGAATGCTATCCTAAACCAAGAAACTGACTTTAATCAGTTCAAATAATGCACCTCTAGATGGCGCTGACGGACTTATAAAACGCGCTATCGTATTATTTTAAATAGCGGAAACTACGTTTAAGCGTTACTTCCGTCAGAAAAAAAATGTGAGTTACTCCCTAGTAATATATAGTCGCGCCTAAAGAAGTTTTACTTCAAAAACGTATGGGACACTTATCATTCGTAAGTATCGTTTCTAAATCTCACGTAAAATGTGCATTTACGAAAGATTTATTTTTAAAGATTTTCGATGGCTCTGGTATGGGGAGATTAGATCTCACAAGCTTCGAAGAGTTAGCGGCTCGAACTCTCAATCTTGGACCGGAGGACGCTCACAATCTCTTCAGAGGAGCTGACGTCGAGAAGAAGGAATATATCACATATGGTAAGTTTAAGAGATAGTAGAAGAATATTCTTAACTTTTGAAAGTCTCTTATCTCTCTCTATCTATCGTATGCTCTACTTTTAAGGTCTCTCCTTCAACTGAGTATTCTTTTCTGGGATTTTGAACCCGGGATGCCCGAGTTTTACTCTTCTTAACGTCAAACGAAAGTCACGGAAATTGTTAAATTAAAAAAAAATGGTTTTAGTTAAGATCTTTATTTATTTATTTCGTAATCCTACAGCTAACTTAAGTTGTATATAATAAAAAACAATTATACTAAAGTTATAGCCAAATACATTTAAGAAATTTCGAAAGGAACATTTTAATATGTAATACCTAATTCGGCTGTGATGTGTGATGGTGTGAAAGTGTGAGTATGTGTGTGAAGATGGGTGAGGTGTGCTCATGATGCAGGTGACTTAGCGTTATAGATATTCTTAATCTTTTAACCATATTACGCGATAGCTTAAACAAGTCGGGGCTTAAATATTGGTCGTTGTATGCCGAGTTTTTTTATATAGTCGTATTTTTAATTAGACGAAGCCAACTGACAGTAGCTTTGTAAAATAATGTTGCCATATTTCAAGTAATAGTGATGCGTTCAGTTTTTGTTCAATCAGATGAATGAAAAATGAGTGTGAATAGTTAATCATTTGAAACAATAAAAGAATAATATTTCTATTTCAAAATTGTATAAAAGTGCTCTGATATAAGTTAGGTTACACTACAATCAGTTTTTTGACGTCTTATTACAAAGCGCGGCGCGGCGACTAGTGCCATCACCGATCATTAATTCAGGGGTTTTTACTTTGTCACAACACTATTTTTATTTCATTAAAAACTGACAACACCGTAAACGTCAGTTGACTTCGTCTAATTAAAAATACGACTATAGTTGGTGTTAATATAATTCCAGATGAATTCGTGGCCTACGGAATGAAGAAGCCGGAGCTGAGCTTCGTGTTCACCAGAGACGGGTCTCAAAAGGTGAAGGTCCAATGAGAGTTGCAGGTTCACATCCCCGCCGTGTGCGATCTCCAAATGCCGGACTAAAGGCACGGAGACGAAGCGAGCGAGAAAGGGTAGACGATTTTTGTTCCTTTGATACTTCTATGTACCAAATACGTAGGAATTCTCTTTCGCCTATCGCATATTATATCGTATTGGTGATTTTATAATAGCGAAGTATTCCATTGTTGCGAGTATTGTATTTTATCCAATTTTTACACCCTTTTAAAGGCATATGGAATAATATCAATTTTTTATATTATAAGTAAGTTGTTTGATTGTATAATAAATATATAATTTGCTTACTCAATATGATAATCGAATATTAATATGATTAAAGTTCTATCCCTTTCATACATCGCTTGCTTATGGGGATTGTGAACGTAACTTGTAAATACTCATTATTTAATACTCTTTCAAATACACAGCAAAGCATGCTGTCTCTTTTTAATTAATACTTAGTGAAGGAGACCGATATACCGAGTCTTCAGTCGGGTATAGTGTTAGTTAAAAGCGGTTGGTCTAGTGGCTTCAGCGTGCGACTCTCATCCCTAAGGTCGTAGGTTCGATTCCCGGCTGTGCACCAATGGACTTGATCATGAAACAGAAATCTACGGCCCAGACCTAAAAAAGTTGTAGTGCCACTGATTTTTTTATAGAATAAAGTAGTAGCTTCTAAGTAGAAATTATATAAGCTTAGCTAAAATTGGCTTTACTGTTATAGTAGTTTATTGAATTACGACTTTATCACATTGTATTAAGGTGTATTTTACAATACACAATGATTTGAGGCTCATATTATGGTTTCTCAAATAGCAATGTTTCGAAATATTAAAGTTATAAAAACAGAATAGATATATAAAATTCTTGATGCATATAAAAATAAACAAATGAATGTTGCATATAAAAAATTGTCAAATTTAGTATATATTTTCGAAATTCTTTTCAAATATTTGGAAAAGTCTAGGTTACTTCCATTTTTAGAGTTTTTTAGAGTTTGAATCATTTACACAAACAAGAATTGACACCTACATAGCCATTAATTATGTGATAATCGTAAATTTAGATGCTATTGTAAATATTCTTGATAATAAGCTTAATAGGTATTAATAATCTGCAAATTAATGAATATAACCTTATTAAAATATATGACCCTCTCCTTTCACACAGCATAAATACAATTTGATAGAAAGAGACATAAGTGTATCAGTCATATTAGCAGGTAAAAATAAAAATATCCAAACTAGATATGTGACGGTGAACATTAAGATAAGTCTTTTGCTCACTAAATGCTCAGTGTAGTAGATAATTCATATCCTATATGATTGTACTTGTGGGCGTTTTAGACAGTGACAGATTGTCAAATGTCACATTAGTAATAATATTCATTACGTATTTTAAACAAGGGAGTGTTCAAGTATTACGTAACGCAATTTTTGGAGATTATTGACCCCCCCCCCATGTAACTCTCCGTAACGTTTTTCAATACCCAAGTATAGTAAAACGTTTTTTGACCACCTAGTGACTCTACTACTACTATTATGTGGTGTAAGTCGAAAAAAATATTAACAATAACGCGTAATTTTATCTCCGCCCCGCATCGTAACGTTTTACAAAAGGAAGGGACTTATTGGGGGGGGGGGGGGGGGGGTTGGCAAATACGTTACGTAATACTTGAACGCTCCCCAAGCATACATCTCGATTTGCTAAGTCTTGAAGCTAACAAAAAAGAACAGTATTATTTTTGTATGTCGATCTAAGTACGTAAATGACTTAGCAATTTTGAGTAATATATGTATGTAATTATAACCCCCAATTAACCGATTTAGTCATAAAAATAAATTAGTTACACTCGACTGCCTTTGTTTTTATAAATAAGGGGCACGTGACTTGGTAAGAGTCTAAAGCCGGTTGCAGACCGAAAACTAAGCTATGCCAAGCAAGCTAGGCTAAGCTAAGTTAGTTTAGCTTAGCTCGCATAGCTGACGCAGTTTTCCATACTTGTGTGCAGACCGCAAACTATGCGAACTAAGCTATGTGAGCTAACTAAAATATGCGAAGCGAAGTTAGTTGTGTATGCCGATGCGCAGCTACACGAGCTAAGCTAAGCCCCTCCCGCTACCCCGCACACCATTTGCACATCCTTCGCCACACTGACTGAGCTTTGGCTTAGCTGTTGGTGTGCACGCTATTTATTTCTAGCTTAGCTTAGCCTAGCTTGCTTGGCATAGCTTAGTTTAACCTTGGCATAGCTTAGTTTTCGGTCTGCAACCGGCTTTAAGCGCAGAAATGTTAAATTACCTACTCAGAGTCATTACTTATTGGATTTACAGAAAGTTTTAATCTATACTAAGTGCTCTAAAGTGAGCGTAACTCTTAATGAAGAGTAAAGTATACGACTCTGAGTACGACACTTAACTTTTTCTTTTGCATATTGTCAATTTACGATGATATAACTATCGTGTCTTGTGTTTGTTTTGTGACCTTTAACTAATTGAGGTTTATGTTATTAATAAATGAAACCTTTAGTATTAAAAATTCTAACAACATTTGTAGCATATACGATAGCTAATGATTATAATAGTTAATTATTTTTATAAACTCCGTTTCTTTGAGTAAACAGTAGATTTGTTTGTAAATATTATTTTTAAGTTATTTATAAGCTAATGAGGCAGACTCTTCAGTTGTTTTTTGATTTGTCGAAAACCTTATTTTTTAGAGTATTATTTTGTTATGTTTTATGCTCAGCATTCCGTTGTTTGTAATATTATTTTATTTATTGTGAAATAAACGTCGAATAAATTGTCTTTTGTTTTATTTTAACTACGTCAATGCAAGTTACACCCTAAAAGAGCATGGACCACAGTTCAGTCTATTTCATTGATATAGAAGTACTCTTTGGTCTCCAATGGGCTGTCACGGAACATACTAAGGATAGACTGGTAAGTTTTTTGTGTACTAATTTATTAAGCAAGCAAGATATTTAAAATTGTTGCATGTGCCTCGTACGAACACGAATTATGGGCTTAATTTGCAAATGTATCGGGTTTTTACAAACTACAATAAAATTTATAAAGATATATTTTTCACCGTAAAATTGTTAACACCGTTAGATTGTAATCTATCTCGCGAGATTGTGAACTGTCGAAAGATTGTGAACCATAACGAACTGCTTATAATTTAACGTATTATTATTCGGTAGATTGTAATCTATCAAAGTGAAACAGTCAAATTGTGAAACGGCCATTTTCTACTTTTCTATTGGTTATAAGAGATGTGACATTCTCGTTTTCTATTGGTTATAAGTGATGTGACATTCTCGGTAAATTAATCGAATCGATTATTCCCCAATTTGGGTTACCGATTTCAAAATCGTTACCGAGAAAATATTGTTACGTTCCTGATTTTTTTATTTTGATATATTTTTTTTATCATGAATAATAATAATGTCAGAATAAAAATACGTTAAATTGTAAGCAGTACGCTGAGGTTCACAATCTTTCGACAGTTTGTAATCTCGCGAGATAGATTACAATCTAACGGTATTTACAATTTTACGTTAACATATACATTTTCACCTTACTAAAGAGGGTGAGGAAATATTTGAGGAAGCGGGAAGAAATCATTAAGCTGTAGTAACAATTTCTTTTTTCTCTAAAATATTAAGTTGTTTGATTAATGTTTTATTTCAGTTTTCTGTTTTTTTAACCCATAGTTTATGTTTTCTGTTTCGTATATTTGGTTAACAGTGTAATATGTTTTCTTATGATGAGTAGTTAAATTTTAACCGCTGTCGCGCAATAACATTATACCGCTTGCTTGGAGTGGGACACAACACCGTCGATTGTAAGTACTAGTCTTAGTCTGATCGATTATTGGATCTCTTATATTATAATACTGACACGCGACAGCCGAACCAGCGCATAGTATTTTACAGAGGGAAGGGAGCATTCTGGATATAGCTTCCGTATGCCGGAAGTCAAACAATTTCTTATAAATAAATATGTATTAATTGCGAAAAACTACGGTTAGAACTATTTCAAACTAACATACAAACCAAACCAATTAGATTACCAGTAATCAATAAGTGTTTATATCAACAAACATATTCTCTCAATTAGGAAGATCCTCAACAATCCTAACATCTGGTTCACCGACCGGCTCAACTTCTTTATAATCGTCATCTTCCTCTTCTTTAAGCTTACCTTTGAATTTTTTCCTCAAACTAAATATTCGTTCTACCATATCATCAACATCCACATGCGCCTGCACAATACGTTCATAGATTACCAAATACCATATAAATTTTGTTTTATCTTTGAAGTTCTCCATTGTATTGTATAGTCTATCGAGTTTATATCGTATTTCTAGGACAGCTCCGTAATATATCGCCGTCTGGTACTCGGCATCATTTCGATATTTTAGCCTGTATTTTCTGGTTTCTTCTAATCGGTAACGTGTTGCATATATATGTTGTTGCATCAATTCTAACGCTTTAGCTGTATATTTCTCGTTTGGTGCTGCATCGGAGATTTCCCATCTGGTCTTGGACCGACGTTGTGCAATTGCAGTTCTGGTTATGTCTTTCAATCTTTCCGATTCGAGTAGTGGAAACTCTATATCGTTGGTGTTATTTCCGAATGTATAGTCGAGTATTGTTTCTTGGCTTATATCGGTTTGCGCAATATTTTTAATATCGCTTTGAGGCTTTGTTGTGTTGAAATTTTTAGTAAATATGGTGATTACTAGAAACGTAATGAAAGTATAAATTTATTATACACAAATACTCTTTTAATTTGTGATAAATATTGCTTAGACTTTTAAGACTTGGTAGCTTCCTAGCTGGAAAGACGGTTAGTTTCTAGAACTTATTATGAATTACTTACATAAACATTCTATATAAGATGGAAACAGTATGATTTTAAGCGACATGCTTAACATGTTTTGTGAATTACGATAACTCAAAGGTTACACTGTAAATAAAATGATATTTTCATGTGTTTTATTTACAGTTTTAGTATACTGTTTAATTATTTGATAATAAAATTGCTATAATGTACCGTGCACAGTAATTATTACTAGATAAATCTAAAATGGCCATACCATACCTCAAATTTACTGATCTACTGATTTTAACTATTCTAGACATCTCATAGTAATAAAAATTATGGCGCATGCTTCATTTATTTACACAATACAAGATATTTTTTATAAGAAATCATAACAATCAAATATACAGTAATTACAATTTTCTTTACCTACATAGTAATGTTAAAATTAATAAAAATACTCTAACTGATGATTAAGTGTTAACAAAAACACATAAATATTTAAATTTAGTAAAAATAGATTATAATATTATTAAATTCGTGATTAATGAATATTCTCTTCACTGACTTTTATTTGGCATTTTATCAACCAATTTATTAAACATTACATATTCTTAATGTAATTCATATTCTGTGCGAAATAAAACGTAATTTATAGAATTTATGGCATATATTTGTCAGGCACAACATTAGGTATCCCATGAGCTAGAGAATATTTCTCGTGTAACTTCACAAGCACCCACCAAAGGTAGAGGAAGTCTACATGGAGTTTCGCAGACTTGTGATGCAGGACGAGTTGATGTTCCATGTTAAGTGATTTTCTGGGAAAACAAGAGTTCGAGTGTAAAAACTAAGATCATATATGAATGTAATTGTTTTAAAGAAAAACGCTTTTTACCGGATTAAAGTTATGTATTATTATTGGCAAAAATGGCTCACGGTGTCCAAAACCCTCCATCTTTTAGTCGATACCAACTCCGGGGAAATAAATACGGATAATGCAACTTTCTCTGCAGCTGTGATACTTTTTGACATTCAACATCTTTTGTCTTCAGTCACCGTGACCACGCACGCTGTAAAGCACGCGAAACGTCGGATAAATTTAAAATTATGTCAAATAGTTGTAAATTTATAATAATACATAACCTTAATCCGGTAAAAAGCGTTTTTCTTTAAATGTGTAAGGGTTATGTTAATCAAAGACAATACTCTGTAATTATTTTTTTTAGCGATAAGATTTTTTTAAGATTAAGATTATTTACATGAGATAACTTTAAGTTCTTAAGTTTTAAAATAAATTAAAAATTTGACGTCCTTTTTATAACCACAATAGTCTTGCAAAATATCTTTTACACGAAAATGATGTTTTAGTTGTTCCCTAGTAACAACTAGTATTTGTACACACAATCAAACTAGTTGGATGGGGCATAGATTTTTGAATTTCAAGATGCACATATAATAAGTTAAACAATATATATTTTTTAATAAATATTTTTGAAGTTATACTTCTTTTGGCGCATTAGGGAAATGATGAGAGTAAATTTTTACAACCGATACCCTGAAGTGAGCTACAGTCAACATTTCAGTTTTTTCTATTGTTAGTGTCGTTTTTTCTGCAAACGTAGAAAAAAAAGTTTCATCTTGTTACGCCAAAGAAGTATAACTTCTAACGCGTGTACATAAGTACACACACGTTTTTTTTATACCTTTCTTTAAGCATGCACATAGTGCTATATATATCGTTCATCCTCTTAAAAATACGTATCAAACGTCGGTAAAGAAATGCGATACGATACGACGTATCTTTAGGGTTAAAATACCGCTCAGCTTCTAGGCGTTTCACTTTATGTCTAGCCATGTAGATGAATTGCAACATAAGGTCTAAAACCTTCAGCTTCACCTCGTACTGAGAGGCCTCCTGCCATTCGTAATAACCACCGTGCCAACCTAATCTCCTGGTATCGTTCACTCTTGGAAAATCAATTTTCACAGTCATATTTAATTTCTTTTTCAGCTTTTCAATGTCGATCTTTTCAACATCGATCGTAATATTTTTTATTATAATGTCTCCTTGTGGGGCAATATTCGAAGATTGGTTAAATGTTTCGAAGAGATCAGATATGTCTGGGAATATTTGGAGGTCTTGGCTACTCACTGTTGATAATACTAGAATTAAGGTCAGATTATATAAAATACTCTAACTATCTCTTTAATCTCGGATTATCGTTCGTTATCTCTATACATATTATATTCGGTTTTATAGTCATTTGTGAATAGCGGGTTCTTTAAATTACCAATTATTTAAAATAATTTTTGCAAAATATTGAACCAATTGCTAAATAATTATTTAAATGTATAAATACCGAAGCGGAATACTCACTGTTGAACACTACGAGTATATACATAGCTATAAAATTATTAACGAGTGTAATATTTATCACATAAAATAAGGAATAAATTTGTTTTTACGTGAGTTTAATATTTTTATTTATCAAGGAAGCAGTAAACTTAAGTATCCAAGCGTGTAATTAACACAAAGGTTACATGTCTAAGTTGCAATAATCGAAAGCTTACTATGTTCAGACACATAAAACTTATTAGACATAGACATATCATTTATTACAAACAAAAACACACAAAATAACAATAATCAAAGAAAATGAGAGATATCAAAAACAATAAAAATTAAAATGAAAAAAATTCCCTTTTCCCATTCGGTTCGTTTCAAGTATGTAATGCGTGTGTGCTGTGGCTGTAATTGGCCCTGGCTCTGCATTATGGTGAGGAGCAGAATGTTCCACAGCGCATTCTGCCAGAGACCACATCAGCTAGTTTGCGCCTCAGTCGCAAAAAAAAAGAATGTATTAATACTTAGTAGAAAATAATAATATTAGTAAATGGTAGCAGTGTAAGTAATGAAGTAATGTGTAAAGGTGTGAAGTAAATATAATAAAATTAAAAGTTAAAATTAAGAATAATTGTTAAGAATTAGATAAATTTTTTGGGCGGATTAAAAAATAGATTTCGTGGGGTTTTGTTGAGTTAATAGATGAATTTTATCAACTACTAAAATTAGACTTTGATTTAAGACTCTTCAGCGGCTATTACTTAACAGATCAGTATTTGCCCCATACCCTAGTGGGTGCAAAATACATACGTAGATAAACAATGAATGATCAGATACGTTGCTATACGTCACTATACAAATACGTTGTAGCATACTACAACGTATTTGTATAGTGTATATTGTAATGTTGTGATAATTTTAAATATAAATAAATAAACTTAATCCTTCACAAGATCGCCCTTATTCTTGAGATATTCTTTCATCTCCTGATCTTTTATCATTTCTGAACGATTATGGAAATCTTTGATCCACAAAATGGTGTCTTTCAAGTCGACGTCCATTCTCACAACCTTCTCGTAGAACCTCAATAACGCTGTCAGATTTTGCCAATTATCTGTATGAAGCTGATTTTCTGCCACCGTCACGATTTTCAATTGTTCGTACCTGTAAATAGCTAAAATGAATTCACAACAATAAAGCTGACGGGTTAGGGGCCTCATAGCCTAGCGGTCTAATTAAGTGGCAGCTAGGTGAGGGGTACCGGGTTCGATTCCCGGTTCGAGGGCAAGTTTTAATTTAATTTAAATTTGTTCTCGGCCTTTGGGAGGGTGCGCGGTACCGGGCGAGTGCTTAAACCGTACATGGAGGACATGGTCGAATTTCTAAGGCAAAAAGCACGAATTATAAAAATCTTATACTTGACGCTGGCTAATGCAGAAACCGTGCCAGAGCCATAAAAAGAAAGCTGACGGGCGTTCTGGTTTAGTAGTGAATAGCAATATTCATTCTTTTGACAATCTCTATTTTCCTCTTGGTCAGACAACTTAAGTGTTTAAACTGTCGAGGTTTGATTATCAACTTTTAGTTATAATTTAATATAAAAAGAGCACTTGAAGTATTTAAGTTTTCGTTAGTATCTGTTAAATCAATTCATTTCAGAATAAGAAAGAGTTAAATATGCCATTTACAAAAGTTGAATTAAATTCATCAGCGATCCAATGCGAAGAACACCTTTAATTTTATTTAATACAATTACGTGGCTGGTTTCTGCCGTTATATAGTTTAATTGACGACTCTGAAAACAGACCTGTAACATCATCTATATAGCAAATTGGAGATTGTTTGAAAATAAATATTTCAATGATATTCGTGCATGATTACAACAGCTATTGAAAAAATTGTTGCAATGTTAAGTATAGTTTTCTATTGTTTTTTTATAAATCACAAGTTTTTTTTAAACTACTTTGTAAATAATGTTAGGTAATCTGCTCCTTTGGTTTGGCATACAATTCTGTTTTTGTTAACTATGTGTGCGATTAAAAGTATATTTGTAGTAAGAGTGGCGGAGAGTTTCTTGCCAGTTCTTCTTGCCCACTCTACGGCCTTGACTTGCGAATGTAAATGTAGAAAAATTTAACATATTTTCTGTTGACGTTCATAAGAGTACTTGGTTACCTATATGAATAAAGTTATTTTGAGTTTAAGTGTGGCCATAGACGGACCGCATGTTGCAGTCGATACCGACTGCTCTAAGCGGTCGGAGCAGTCGCTCTGCGGTCGAGTTTCGCCGTGCGGTCGACTGCTTAGAGCTGCCGGTCCCACCATACACGAACCGCTACAAGCGGTTGCTGCCGACTGCGTGCCTCTCCCTCAAATAAAATAAAATACTAACTAATTCATCAAATGAAACCACGGACATTCTAAAGTAGTTGAAAAACTTTTTAGTGTCTTCTCTCAGCTGGGATACAAAGTATGAAATATTCCATGCTGTTCTCTTCATTGTAGTATTGCACCCACATACTACGGTGTCTTCTACGCCTACGCTTGCGTAATAATAGTACAAGTAGCAGTGTTTCTTCATCGAATTCCACCTTGTAAATGAACTCGCATCAGTATTATTTTGCTGTCGAACACAACTGCTCCAAGCAGTCGTAGCCGACTGCACTATGCGGTCGTGTTGCAGTCGTGTACAACTTCAACGCGACCGCTCTAGAGCAGTCGGTCTCGACTGCAACATGCGGCCCGTCTATGGCCAGCGTAAGTTTAAGGTTTTCAATTTGTTTTTAGTGTTTTAATATTTCTTAAATAAATCCTTATACTTTACCTGATACGTCTCAGTCTGTTGAACAGGTAACCGATTTTATAACGTGTACTTTTTCGAAATCTCGCCTTTTGACTCATCACTTTTCTGATAAGGTAACGGGAGTGCAACAGAAATTGTATAGCTACATTGTATAACCTGCGATTTTTCCGTATTTCATTCTCAAAATTTTTCTCTTTGTCATCTGGATCTGTGTAGCCGTACCAATAATAGTCATAATATCTGAACGACAAAAAGAATTATAATAAATAGACGCAATTACTTTTAATGGATCTTCATCACACTGATGACCACTATCACACATACACACACACTCACCTATACATACACAACACTCACACACACACACACAAACACACTCACATACGCCCATACAACTTTATTTGTACTAACTACTAATTAGTTGACCGTTTTGTTTTTCCTTCTTTATTTAAAACGTTAAATTTGTTTGCCTACCCATATATGTATGTACTTTTCGTGGCACATATATTGGCTAGAGTTGTAAGAATTTTGCTACTAAAAGAAAGAAAACACGCAAACTTTTCTACTTCACGCAAAATCTTACTAAGCTTCAAACCGAGCTATATGTAAAAACCTATGACATATCTCTCTGTGAAGAAGATTTAAATTACAAAAGTTACGAACAAAATAATATAGTTAGAATAAATAGTTGGAAAACACGTTCCTCTTTAGGTTCTAACTATTTACTTATTTATAAATCATGTTTCAAATCGAGTTTGGCTAATCAATTTGAAAGGAAGGCAACAGTTTTTGAAACAGAATTCGTATTTTTTTCTTAACTGAAACACGCTGTCGAAACGTTGTGTAATGTAATGTAATGAATTTGTGTTTGTCTATTAAAGACGTTTAAGTTATGATAATGATCAGAAAAAAATTAATACTTAGTACCTAATTCTACTTAAGAAAGTTGTTGGAGTGGATTGGGAGAAAAATGCTCAAAACAGAGAGAGATGGAGCCAATTGGAGGATGCCTATACTCAATAAGAGGTCCTTGGAAAAAAAAAATATATATATATGTATTTCATGTGTGTGTGTATATTTTATAACTTTTTGTAAATTCTTCAAGGAATAAATGAGGTTTAATTATTATTATTAAATATTATTATTATTACCTTCTAGTGATGTTATTTACTATTGGGTTCAAATTGTTAAACTCTAATATATCGAATGATGAATTTTGACAGGGAATTTGATCGTAATTAGCTGCCAACAAAATAGGTAGCGTGCTTCTTGTATTGAAAAATTCGTCACTTCGCCTTCGCTTTGTACTATTATCTCTATCTTTTATTGATGGCAAGTAGAAGTCAGTGAATAGAGGAATATCGCCGTTAATCAATTCATCTATATCTATAAAATTCGATGTGATAACCGGTTCCGGTCCGCCTTGTTCTAAAAAAAAACAATAAATTAATAGAAATAATTATGATACAACTAGCATTTTCAAAGTAACTTTTATCTGGTTAAGCTTTTTTGGGTATTAGATTGATAAATCCGTGAACCCTACGGCGCCTACTTAGATAAGATATATTTCTACACTTATTTAATTAAAAATAATTGATCATGGCGATAAACCGTTTGTGCTGAACCAATTATTCTTTATTAAAAAAAATACGAGCTCCTTCAACTAATCATATAAGGCAAATTGGCAGGTAGAAGGAGATCTGGTCGCAGACGCACGTCATGGTTTTAAAAACCTTATACAATGGTTTGGCCAAAGCACCAAGTCATTGTTTAGAAGCGCGGCATCCAAATTTATAGTAGCCATGATGATCGCCAACCTTCGCAAGGAGATAGCACTATAAGAAGAAGATCCTTTTACCAGCAAAGAACCCAGGACTTGTAGGTCATGTGCGTTACTAAGCTAAATGGTAGCGTTTAATAGAAATATTGTTGTTTTTATTAGAATTACCTGACATAATCTGATCACTAAGATATGTGCTGAATAAATAAAACAACGATAAAATAATTATTTCATACATTTTCTACTTGAACACTATAAGCTCGTAAAAGAGAATTAAAACAATTGGTAAACGAGCGTTAAATGGAAAATTTTATACGAATTAAGAAAAGATTATTTGCCCATATAATGTTTTTAGTATTGCAAATGCGAATCGTATTAACACACTGCAAATTTAGAGATATTTTTAATGATTTTTATATTTTACCTTTTGTTTTTGATAAAATATCTGTACTCCAAACTACACTATTCATTGAATTATATCTTGTTTTTCACCGTTAGATTTAATTTAATTATTTTTTTTTAATTTTTGACACTCGCTAAACACACTTTAAAAGAAAAAATATAAAAGTAAGGTTCTCATAAAATTTTATCTATATGTAATTTATGTTGAATTACGGAAATTCTTTAATTCTAGCAGAAAGACAAAGTTTTGTTAAAAATATTTTATTGATTTGTTAAACAAAAAATCTCTACTCAACAAACTTCCACGCATCTTTCCGATTTGTCATTACTTGGTTCAACATTCGCTTACAATTCGAATCATTTAACATTATTAAATCAATTAGAAGCTCAATATCAAACCATAAATCCAACTCCCTCTCAAAAGCCTCCAACAATTCCTTTACTAACAACCTCTCATACCTCAACCTTACGAAAAAGCATCCCATAAAAGCCTTATAAGTGTATCGAGCGAATGTTTTAACCGCTTGATCAGTTTTACTCATCAAGAAGCCCATTTTATAAAGGGAACTTTGTCTGTATGTAATCCTATACGTCTGCATGATGATCATTCTGTTTCGCGCCTGATAAATAGCCTGTTTCATGAGTTCAAGAAACCTTCGTTTCAGACTAAATCTATCGGATGTATTGTCTGATAAGCCTCCGGGGGGCTCCCATCGGCGTCCGTCTTTCCTCAATACCACTTTTGGGTCTCCATTCGTCACTTTTAAAGATAACAGTTCATCTGTCCCGTCGATACCGTTGTACATTCTATCGAATTCCTCGTTGTAAATGTGTCTTCTGGTTTTATTATTCATTGTTATCTGACTCCAGACATGTGTTGGTTTAAATTTTAATAAGTAGTCCTTGAATGTCCATGTGGTGGTTGATGTGTTGGTAAATATGGGTTTACTCTTATTAGAATAAGCTAAAGGGATTAATGATAGTATAATATGTATGAAACCTGAAAAAAAAGCATTTAAAAACTGTTAACAAACACTACGCTAGTATAGCAAGGCGGCTTTTAGAGGTACTTTTAATTAATTTCATGTACGACAGCCACATGGCTAAGTAACATACTTATAAAATAATTATAAATAAAAAATAAGTAACACCAATTAAACGCACTGTGTAGAGTCTACACAGTACATTTTGTAGAGTGCTATATAAAAACGTAAATGGTATTTGTGAAACAAGTTCTAGTAGCAATTGCAGCGATGCGCTACGAACGTGCTACGGCGTAGAATGTATTTTAAAAGTATTAGACTCACGTAATAGCAGCATTTGTAAGGAACTTAGTTATCTTTATAGCATTGCAAAATGTACATATTATTGCTTGTAATTGCATAGAACATCGTAAATTTTCAATGAGATTTTATGTTTTTTCTTTCAGGTAATACAGAAACTAATATATATAACAGGATATTAACCGATTACTATATTGTGGTATTTTTATTACGCTAATTGGACAGTGGATATGATCGAAGATTAGCACGGTAATTTTGATTGAATCATCTTTATTTTATACGACTATTAAAAAAGGTTTAACGAAATTATTGTAATTTACATTTAAATTACCCGCAAATATATAGTGATTTATATCAAAATTCTAAATTTAATACGAATTTAAAATAATATGCGTTAATAATCAAAACTTTAAAGTTACTTATGTATGTAGTATTTCATTTTTTTCAAGCTTTTGATAGTTATATCATTAAAATTTGCATAATAATTTTAAATTACGTTAAATATTCTGACGCATTTTCGATATTGAGGTGATCTCGGTAAATTATTCGTCACTGGCGACGAAGACTTTAGGGGTCTCATATTTTATTAGAACTGAAAGAAAAGTTGGTCAAACATGACCCCACATCCATTCCCCATGTCTCTTTTTGTTACACGCCTTTTAACGTTCTCCATCCTTGTCGCACCTACCCTACAGTGGACTAAGATTATAAAAATGGTAGATGTGAACTATTATGAAGCTGCTTAGTGAAATAAAGATGTATTATTAATACATATTAAACTATAAAAGAGTATACCAGTATGATGGTTTTTTCTTTTGTATAGTATTGTATTTTCATCTTTTATCAGTTATTGACAAAAGTTATCTTACCTTGGACGTGTGGTACGTTTCCAAAAAAATTCTATGCTGTAAGTATAATTAAATTATTATGATATTATGTTGTTTTAAGGCAGCTATTAATAAACGCACAATGTGAAGAAAAAGGCTAATAGTTGATAGGTTCGTTCATGTATTTTAATAATATTGACGAATCAGACACCAAAAATATAATAAAATTAGTGGCGCTACAGCCTCTTTAGCTTTTGAATCTTCCTGTTTAATGATAATTTTTCAATCTAATAGGCAAGTAGGTGATCAGCCTCCGGTGCCTGATGCTCGCTGTCGACTTTTTTGGGTCTAAGACATGTCGGTTTCCTCACGATGTTTTCCTTCACCTTTCGAGCGAATGTTAAATGCGCACATAGAAAGAAAATCCTTTGGTACACAGCCGGATTAAACCTACGACCTCAGGGATGAGACTCGCACGTTGATGCCACTAGGCCAACACTGCTGCTTTGGTTTTGACGTTTATTTACTACTTTATCTTTTATATGATTTATATTTTATCTTAACATTATTAAATTACTTATAGATACTTCTATAAATTTAGATAGAATTTGTTTATTAATTAAAAAATACATAACCACTAGGATTAGATTCGTGAATACTTTACATAGTGCCGTATCTGTTTCACACTTTCCTGTGCCACGTAGTATGGAAACGTAGAAATGTCCAACCCCTCAGTTTCCAGTTTAATGTCGTACGTTACGTAGAAAGCACGTGATCATAATATCATTTAAATAAACACGAAAAAATGTAACCAAAAACTGAACGCGACGCGGTCACGCGATACATTTTGAGCACGCCATGTTTGAAAATTAAGGAAAAACTATTGTTTTGTAATATTTTCTTTGTGAAATTGCTTTCGGCATTGGGTGTTACCTCCTAATTACAGGTGAGTTCGGGGTTTTTCATTACGCTCTTCAACTCAACCTTTTTAAATTGCTATAATCAACGAGCAACATTCTTTCATTAATTCATAGCTTCAAATGTAGAATTTTTAAGTTTTAAATAATTAATCTGTGTTTTTTGCATCAAAAAAGATTATTTATAAACTTCAACTCTTATATAAGGTATTAGAGGTAAGATTTTGAAATTATTATTTAAATGTCATAATTATTTATAATTTTTTGGGACAAACATACATATGTAATTAAATTAAACAAAACTATTATACATATATTAAAACAGTTCATAGTTTTTTATTCTCCAAGAAAGCTTTTATAAACATTTAAATTTTGGAAAGTTTGTGAACATACAAAACAAGATTCCAATTATTATTCATTTATACGTTTAGAACGTCTAGTAGAACATAAGTATTTGACTAAAAACAGTGACACGAGAACCCTTGTTTTCAGAATTGTCCAATACTTGTATATATATGTTAACATGTAAGTAGGTGAGCCTTCACGACTTATATATGTCGAATTTTTGGTTCTTACAATTTACATTTTTTACTTTATACTGCGAAAACCATAACATTTAAATCAAGTTATAAAGAAAGAACGGAATATATAGAAAAGGCAAAATTAAAATCACCTTCTTAGGCGAATGTAACTATTCAAATACAGCAATTATGAGCACAGACCCAAGCCTGAATAGTTTATAGAACCTCTGAATTCTATTTTTAGATATCTCTGCAGTATCTTCAATGTCACAAGGGATATTAAGGTAACTTTTTCCTATTTTTATTATAAATTTACGGTTTTATAAACCAAAAATATCTATTTGTTATTTGGTACCAGAGATATTAAAAATCTAAGAGGCTTTGCTATGCTGAACAAATGGTAAAAAGTAACGTTATGCGATCAAAATTCTGTTAAATTGTGTTATTCTTTGTGCGCCACCATTTGCCCAGCTAAGGAATAACATTAACATAAAAGGTATGTTTTTGTGTGAAACGTCATAATGATTTCCATGACATCTACATATTATATATTAAATGCGATTTTTTTTATACACAAATATTCAGTATTTCTAAAATCTTACCCAACATAGTTATAATATAATGAAAATTTGTTACATCAAAAATTTTAACAAATTCAAACAGTCCCTGTGGCAGTGTCCCTTTATTGCTGGCAGCACTTCCTGGTTGTATTGCGATACTTATTCGTTGAGCGATGAAAGCACCAGTTCTGAGTTCACCGGTACAATCTGCCAGCCGCCAACTTAAATCTTTAATTAGCGCCTAAGCACTAACCCCACGGCCCACGAGTCTCTTCTCCAAAAGGAACAAAATCATAGTTGGAGGAAATACTCTTATATTTAAGCCATTTATTATAAATTAAAATAGATTTAAAGTCTCTTGCAGATGTCTACAAGCTGTTGATTATAGCGGTTTAGTTATAACCATTATTTTCCCTTATCTTATCCCAATTTATTTATTTATTTATACTTCATTGCCATAATACACATAATTATACATAGAAAAAGCTAAAAGTAAGCAGGTTACATAAGTTATTAGGCAACGGGTGGCCTTATCGATAACCAGCGATTTCTTCCAGGCAACCCTAATAAGGAACAATAAAACTAAGAAACACACAACCCAATTCTTGATAGATAAGTAATGGATTCTTATACATTTTTCTTTTCATTTAAATAAAAAAAAAATTCTTTTAGTTTTAAAAAATCTTTGAGATAATTCGGTGTTGAATAAATCTGTTTTATTGGTGCCTCGGGTGGAAGGTTCCCACATAAGCTATAAAATGCTGGAATGTTTAAGTGTTGCCCGCATAAACAAAGATCTAGCGTATAAAAGAAAATTGAGTCTTGCAACCCTCAGGGAATTTAGGGTTAAGGATTTGTCGTTTAAACGAAAAGTTTTATAACCACGAGGTGCATAGCTTTAATGTAATACGAAATTTTATACAATCAGTGCATTGTAATTTTAAAAGACTATTCGGTTACAGGAGAGGAAAATAATAGTTTTTATTTAGAATTTTCTTTAAATTTTAAACGATAAAAAAGTTCACTGTATCTGTTTGAATTAAAATTAATTATTACTTACTACAGCAAGTAGCTACGATTTTTACTCATAGCAAAAACTGCGCGGATATGTTTGGTATACAAAATTCAGAACAGTATTTTATACATTTATTATAGTTTGATTTCACATGATCAGAAACTAGCAAATATTGGTCTTTGCAGGTGGAGAACACAAAACTACTACTAATTACTGTAAAACAGTTATTATGTGAAAAATCAAATTGTAATTTAATTGCTCCTCCATTTTTTTTATAAGACAGAGCTTTAAAAAACAAATAAGGCATTTTTTTATAATAAGACATTAAAACTAAAACGCATTTTTACAAATTCAGTCCTATACTCTTACGAAACGTTACATGCTTGTGTACAGTTGATTCTTAAATAATAGTTTTAACGTGAGCATTTTTTTTTCTATAGAACAGGGGTGAACGGACACTGTTCCTACCCACCTAATCTTAATTGATACCGCCGACCATAGACACTTTCAATGTAAATTGTAAAAATTTGTGAAAAATTATTTATATATATAAATTAATAAATTATGAGCTATTTAAAACCAACAGGGCGTCAAACCAAATTACATTTATTACCTAACGAATATAGCCCCAAGCAATGATAAAACTTTAATTAAAATATAAAGTCCTATAAATTCTATTACTCTTCAGAGAATTAATAAGGCGTGGATCTCTTCACGTAATTAATTAACTTTAAAATGGTCGAAGATTTATTCAATTAATATCTGCGCTCGTTGATTAAGGGCGTTTTTAATAATTGTCAAGTATTTTAGCTTAAAGTAATAAATTGTTTTCATAATAAAATGAAATAATTAAACGCCTCTAAAAATGGACAGCTCGATTCCATTGCAGTTGGGTTTTGGCCTTAGTTTGCAGCTATTTAATTGATGTTTAATTGACAAGTGTGTGTCAACTGTGTTTAGATTTTTAGTCGAGTATTCTAAATTATTATTGAATTGTCTACGCGAGTGCTACGATTGAAGGTTTGTTTGAAAGTATAATTGAAATAAACCTTAAATGGTGGTAAAACTAGAAAAGTTATGTAATTATTGTAATTGTTTCGCGTTTATATATGTTTAAAGAGATTTATATTGAAAGGTTTCTTATGAAATTGCGTTTACAAATAATTTTCGATACAAATAAGACGCCTTAGATATATTATTTATTTTCACTTCGTTACATTTATAGAAAAACAAATAATATAACACATAACAATTATAAGCAATGCAACGGGCGGCCTTATCGCTAAGAAGCGAACCCTTCCAGGCAACCCTAGTAAGAAACAAAACTTACAAAAGAAATATGATAGTAAGAAGTGCATAACCAAATTTTATTAAAAAATTACTACTTTTAATACAAAAAAATAATAAAACAACCTAAAAAGCTAATCTCACGGATTCATGATATTAATTAAAGAGACAGATTTAAGATATATATACACAGACTTAAACCTTACCATATGCCAGTATATCCTATACATACATGCTACCGCTGGCCTTTAGGAGTGTTTTAAGATACTACTACTACTTTCACTAGGATAGGTTCCACTAACACTGCCTTTAATGATAAACGTAGTAGATAATGAAGTAAACGTAGGATAAATTCAAACATAATAAATCATTGCAAACCACGTAATTGTTTGTTAAATTTAATGGAAAGTTAAATTATTACTAAACTTTTTGAATTAAAGTATCTCGAGTTTCTGTTACAAAGTTTCGACAAGTGTATTGAAATGTTTTGTGTTTACGTCAATTGTGCTTCAGCATTCTAAAAGCGTAATTGTTGAATTTTTATTTTATTTTATTTACGTTCTCAACATTATAAAGACTTATGAAAATATGTTATAATGACATGAGCGCTTGAGACGGCGCAGCGCTAACCAGGTCCGTGCAACTTCCACAGCTGTAGCCCGCAATATTGCAGCATACAATTGTATATTCTTAATAGGCATTTTCGATCAGTCCTCAGCCTTGGTTCTTGGATCTAAGACGCGCTGGTTTCCTCACAATGTCTAAACAGAAATATAAAGAAAAGATGCCATGAGTTCGACCGCATTTCTGGGTTTTGTGTGTATTATAAAAATGGGTTTATTCATTTGACAACAATTCATTATAATGAGTAAGATTTGGGAACCCATTTAAATAAAAAAAATACCTGTGTCAGGGTTCCCAGATCTTCCATAAGAAACTTAATAATAAATTCCATAAAAATATATATAATTCAATTACATCTTTTTTTTTTGATTTTTCAACTGTTATCAACACGCCTGAGTGAGTGAGTGAGTGAATGAAATTATATACACATATTAAACCCAAAATGTTTGTTTCGATTATGAAAAAGATGAATAAAGAGTTGAATTTCTCTCCCAAACTTGTTTAGAATCCAGATAGTTACAATAATTTCAAGTTACAGAATTGCTCAAATTGGCTTAATTGGGAGTATTGAGGTTGTTGCCTTTATAAACAACGGTCTAACTTTACTTATTCTATCTTACGATGTGTTTTTGCTTCTAACTTCTTTGATTCTTAAAATAAATAAATTTCATTTCTTATCCTTGGAATTCTGACATTTTTTAGACAAGAAATACGTACAATCAAATAGTAACAATAGGATGGAAAAATGAGTGTTGAGTAGCACTTCATAGATGTATTAGGAACTAAACGGAACAATAGTATTCGTTCGTTAAATCGAAATATTGCTGTCGAAAATTTATAATTGTAATCGTATACATTGTATACTAACTGCGCTGTTGCTTTGTAGTAACGAAACAAAAACGCGTATTGGTATTGCCTTGTACTTCTTATGTCATTTTGATTTAATGTCTTACCAATAAGTGGCGAAATTTGAGAAATAAATTGTTTTTGTTTATCTGTGTGTGACAGCTAAACAACATATTATCATTCTTATAAATATTTTATTGACATACCATTACGTGTGGCACTAGTAGTGCTGTGAATTGTGGCACTAGTATGGTCTCAGAGAAGCTGGCAATGGGGAAGTTTTTGACCTGGTATCAAACTAGGACTGCACTACTACGATGGACAGATGAAATAGCACACGGAAGGAACAAAGTAGAAATACTTGGACTAGCGTTTAGAAGGCTTTCACCCTTATTTGTGACCGCGTTTATTTAGATTTTGTAGGTTGTTGCCTCCTATGCTATAAAAATACTAATAATATATAATAATTAATAAATTAGTGTAATAAACGTCAAAGACAAATATAAGAGTATTTCCTCCAACTTCGATTTTGTTCCCTTTGGAGTAGAGACTCTTGGGTTCCCAGTGGTTGGGTTCAAGTGGACAGACGCTTATTAAAGATTTAAGTTGGCGCCTAGTAGATAGTACCGGTTGGCACTTTCCTCGCACAACGGGTAAGTATCGCAATACAGCGAGGAAATGCTGCTAGCGTTAAAGGTACACTGCTACAGGGAACTAACTTTTTAAATTTTGTTTAAGTTTTCTTTTTATTAAGTTTTAATGATGTTTATGTAGTACTATTTAGGTAAAGACAAATTAAAGTCTTTAGAATAATAAATATTTTACATTAAGCTTAAAATAGCACCATTATTAATGTTCTGTTTTGCTAACATATTGTCCACTTTCATAAATAATAGAACGAAGTTTTGACCTATTATTTATCTTTTTGGGTTACCCGACTCTCTGGCCTCACAAAAGGCGGGGTGATACTCGGTATTGTTCATTAATGCATTGCTATTATATGGGAAATGTCAAATGTCGTGCCAACTCATTCTAGAACAGGGTCGGACTCGTAATTTATCGTCAATTATCTTGATAGATTGAATATTGAATGCTTTTGTGACAAGCTAAAAAATATCGCATACTATGGTAGTGGTACCATGTGCCAACACCAAATTATATTATATTTGATACTAGCCGTTTCGCGCCCGCTTTGCTGGACGAATTAAAATAAATTTTATGTTTCATTATTTTATTTTTTTTTCATATTTTTATTATTCTTCTTTTTAACTTCCCGCTAAGAAAATTGAAATATTTCGAAAATCGAGTTTTTAACAGATGTTGACGTTTAGAGGTTCTAGGAAGCCTCCCCGAATGTTTCCGCGGTGAAGTCCGTATGGATAAATTTTCATAAAAGTAAAACAGCATAAAAAATGAAGGATTGTTAGAATTCGAAAAATAAATAGCCATAAACCACCTAGAAAAAAATTCGCATCGAATGGTGGTAGTTTCATGTCGATACGAGTGGTTTAGGCGTGATTGAGCCTCAAACGAAGACCATTTTCATTATATATATATATATAGAAGATATTAATGCGCAGAAGAGATGAGAACGTGGGGAAACTGATCGTGGTTGGTACACAGAAGGCAAAAGATAATCAACCAGATGGAACGTTAAGTGAAAGACTCATCGTTCTCAAAACTGTACACTGTTATAACAGAGGCGCTGGACAGAAATCGATGGAAACAGATTGTCCACTCCAGATGTTTGCTCGCTGATCACAACGATCAGACATGAATTACTGACTGATGAGAGATTGTAGAACTGATTTCTGTGAAATGCAATAAATGCTGCTTTAGTCTTACACTCATGTATGTAAACTTAAGTAACATTATATACTATTAATATAATAATAATATTATAATTTATTCAGACAGAAATTTTACGTAATTTTAATCTTAAACCATTGTCTCTGGTGAACTGAAAACTGGTGACACCGACAACCCATCTGTTTGCCCAACTTTGGCAAAGGGCTCCGCCATTTTCCACTCTGCTCTGTTCTGAGCTTCCTTGTCCATATTTTCCCAGTTACGGTTTTTATTTCGTCTTCCCACCTTTGTAACTGTCTATCTCATTTTCTTCTCTTATTTCTTGGGTACCAATCTATGATCTTTTTGTTCCACTTTTCTATATGTACCTCTTTTTATATGACCTGCCCATTTCCATTTCAATCTTCGTACCCTCGTAAGTTAAGTGCCTATCTGATACCTAATCCGCTGTTGCGTTACGCTGATATTTTATTTGCTTAACAATAAGCAAAATTTAATATTAATTATTTGTGACATTTATGTTTACCATAATTGTCATATTTTTTAAAAGATATCTTGTAATATTTACTAGCATTATGTATAATGTGGTGAACTTTAATTAATAAATGGTTTACTAGTAATGCAAAAATACGTTGTACCATAATAAAGTCAGTATATTATGTCAGTTCGTCCCTGTATAAAAACTGATCCAAATACAGGATGGTATAAATCGGCATCCATTAACTTTTTGCGGGTGCCATTACCCGACCCGAATGTTTTTCCGGACAGCCTGTATTAGCTTTTATGACTTAGCAATATGACTTTCAACTTAGGTTTTAGACATATTTGTTCACAATTTTCACTCAAAGCAGTGTTGAATTACAACTTCACTTCAAGAGTTAACATAACATTATTTTACGATTCATAAAAGACATTATCCTAGCCATTTAATATTAATTCCTATATACATTATACGTGTTTATAATCACGTCATGAAAATTAATGTAACGCAAACACAAACATTGCATTCCAAATATTCATAATGTTTATCTTAAAATTTCCACCGCAACGCATTAGAGCACGCTCCAAATATTGCACATAATAATGATCGTTTTCGGTGCATTTGTGCATTCGCAATGCACTCACTGTTGGGTGTAAATAAAATCGAGCCTCGGTTTTCGTATTTAGGTTCTATATGTGGTTATATATAACAAAACATATAGTACAACTGTCCCTTGTCTACGCGTTTCAAAAACGATGGCGTTCCGTCTTTTGTTTTTCGTTCTCATTCCTGGTTAGAGTACTTATTTATGCGACTTATTTTGATTGGATTTTAATTCTTTATTCATTGAGTTATCTCTTTTAACCAGATCTTTTTGAATACCGCAAATATATAGACAAAGCTTTAGCCATATAAACCATGTCGCGTGAGATTGGCATTCGTGACGTGATTTTTATATAATAGGAGGCAAACGGGCAAGAGGCTCATCTGATGTTAAGTGGTACCGCTGTTCATGTACACAGACATAGAAGGCTCGCAAGTGCATTGCCGGCCTTTTAAGAATTTTCTTGAGGGAAAGTCCCTAAGTCGAATGAATTGGTTCGGAAATACTTCAGCGAGCAGCTGGTTCCACATAATGGTGGTGCGCGGCAAAAACTGTTTAGTTGTGGAACGGCGGACGTCGAGGTGATACGGGATTAATATAATCTTTTTACATATGTACACTATTATCCTATTTATGAAAATATATATTTATATTTTTTTTACGTTATTTTTTTAAATTGTGTCGATAGGATTGTAAAACAGTTAGATTTATCTTAAAAACTCTATAGACCACTCAGAATCACAAAAATAAATACTTAAATTACGCTTCACTACATGAAATTCGGCTATTGTTATGAATAGTCTAACAAAATCAGCGTTCACCGTATTCTAGTAAATTAATGTTTCAGTATTTGTAATTTATCGCTCCAACTTCTAAGCCCGTAATGTTTCTGCCAAAATATAACATTTTTCACGTAGAAACCGCCGATAAATCATTGGACAAATGCTTTTGAGAATAATAAACCTCTTATCCTTAAGAGTCTCGAGTAACGATATTATTATAACCGATTGTTACGAGTACATAAAAAATTACTTTCTTTGATAAATTTGTAATTTAATTTTTTTATACCTTTCCATTAAGGAAGGTATAGATTGGGGTGTTCTCGGGGAAGATAGATATGTTAGCTCCATCTCACCAAAGTAAGTAAGAAAAGGCAAGATAAGTAAAGTAAGAGACGGCAAAAGTCAAAACCAGCTATTTGCGTTTGATCCACGACTTTTTGGCCACCCTGTATATATAACTTTAAATACAGATATACTCGTAGTGAGCAGTGTTGGCCTAGTGGCTTAAGTGAACGACTTCACCCTGAGTGCATTCGAATCACAGCTGTGCACTATTTTTATTTCTATATGTGCATTAAACATTTACTCCTACGGTGAAGGCATCGAGGGAAAACCGGCACGTCTTAAAAACCCCAAAATCACTAAGACCGCTATAGTGTTGTTACAACACCAGATTCTTTAGGTACAGACTCTTGGCCCATGGAGTAGAAGTAATTGCTTGCTAAACACTTTTACAGAGTCCTGGCAGTACTAGGAGCTTCAAAGCTATCGTTTTTTTGTTGTTTGTTGTATGTTGCCGGAAGCCTGCTTTGTATTGCCTGAAAAACAAATTTGGCTATAAGAGTTATAACAGTATTAACTTTGTCTCAAAGTTAAATAACAAAAAACTCAACTGAAATTGTTTGTATTATATTAATATAATAATACATCATCATATTTTAATACAAAGAACGACGCACCCTCTAGTAACTTAATTCAAGTAAATATTCGATTGAGAAATATTTGCATTATCATTTTTTCATATGTATGTAATACACCTGGTGAATTTCGTGTCACCTACATATATTTGTTTCAAAACTTAATTCTAAATTTTTAAAATAGACCAAAAAGATCGGTTTTTATAACACAAATTTCTGAAAATCTACAAATATATGACAACCGAGTGACAGGTTTTTCTTTCTAAAAAGACAGAAGACATCAAATGTTTCCCAGCTAGTAACAGTTTTTATTAAAAAATTCAATCGTCGTTGTAGTATATTTCTTTAGTTATTATTTATGTTTTACACCGTTTAAACCTTACCTGATCTTCCACAAATATTCCAAGATCATAATTAGCCAAATCGGTCCAGTCATTCTCGAGTTTTAGCGAGTCAAAGGACAAGCAATTCATTTATACATGAATAACTTCTCAGTCTATCTCTCGAGATCTGTCGATAGACATAGATAGAGATTCATAACTATAACAAAATTATCTTTGATGTATCCAATAGATTAATCTCTAATAATAGTTAATTGGAGATCACTCGAGGCTAATGGAGGACGAGATTTCAAATAATCGAGATATTGATGGTTATTAATTAATGCTTGGTCCCTCGCAGTTATTCGTAATATATTACAATAGATAACAACCATTTGCCAAAGGGAGTGTACATATTATCAAACCTAAAAGGATATATGGGAGTTATATATCACATTAGTTATTATATGCATATATTTTATATGTCTTCTTATTTACTGTAATTTTGTGGTTGTTGTTTTGATAAGGTGAAAGTTTTCATTTATTTGATAATTTATTAACTTTTGTCCACATTTTTCAATTTCTATATAATTTTTGTTTTATTATATGTTAATATTGTTTACGCGTGTATAAAACTTGTATTGTTATATTTTTCTCGTGATTTATTTCATATAATTTTAGAACTTTAATATATTTATATAAAATATATATTAGATAATTGTTACTTTATCGTATTACTAGCTTTTAAGCCTTTGTTCGTGTGGTAACAAGGCTGTTGATGAATGGAAGATATAAGCGCATTATCACATATTCTTGTTTTGGAATTATCAATGTTTAGATCAAAGACTTACTTGAACTTACTTGACTTGTCTTAATATCCTATGACCCCTGGGTGGCGCAGAGGGCGTACACAGTTACACCAATGAAGTACCAATTTGTTAAAAGTCAAAACTCATTGAGTCATGTAGGTAACACAATGTACACTTATGAACGTCAAATAAGAAATATGCATTAAATGCTTCTAATGATACATTTAGTTCCAGTTCTCAAATCAAGGGCGTAGAACGGAAGAGAAGAACTGGCAATAAACTCTCCGCCACTCTTTTAATTGCCAAGTTTTTTGCTTTACGCAACGTTTGTAAGGAGCTGCAACCATTACACCATGTTCCACATGACATCTTAAGTAATAAATAATAATAAAATAAATTAAAAACAAAGATTTGTTCTCTATCAGCAGAAGGCATGGTGAAATAGGAGCACGCACTTACATTCTCGTGGGAACAATACGCAAATACATAGTAAAAATAACTAACATCACCGCATACACGAATTCAAGTACGACCAGTCACCACGAGCACCCGTTCACGAGTTTCGGTCTTGATATTCGCATTTTACTTCGCTCCAAGTCTTACCAGCTCTCTCCGTCTCACTTGCAACAGTATGTCGCCAGGTTTCAATACTCATAAATTGAAAAATGTAAACGATGGAAAATTTTATTTTAAAGGAAAAAGGCGACAATTGAATTTCACGTGGAAAAAGCGGTTCTAGCGAGTGTGATCTCGTTCGATCCAGTTTAATCCGACTAAGACTTATTTGTACTTTTTACTTCGTGCGCTGCATTTAATATTAGTTCTATTTTACGCTTGCAAAGAGGTTTTAATGAAGCCATTTTAAATTCTGTCAACTAAATGCTTAATTACTTTTAGTACTAATTGCAAGTTTTTTTAACGCAATATGGTTTTATATAACTTGATAAAGCTTGTATTTGTTAAAGTTTTCAGGTTTTACTTGAAAATACGTACATTTATTTATTTATTTCGTAATCCTACAGCTAGCAAAAATATATATAACAAACAAAAAAATAAAAAAATAAATCAGTGGCGCTACAACCTCTTTAGGTCTGGGCCTCAGATTTCTGAATTTGTTTCATGATCATTTTTCAATATATATTCATTTTTCAATAGGCAAGTAGGTGATCAGCCTCCTGTGCCTGACACACGCAGTCGACTTTTTGGGTCTTAAGACAAGTCGGTTTTCTCACGATGTTTTCCTTCACCGTTCGAGCGAACGAAGCTACTAGGCCAACACTGCTAATAATAATTTAAAAAAAAAAGGTGCGTGTACTTATGTACGCGCGTCAGAAGTTATACTTCTTTGGCATTATTAAAAATAGTTTTTGATTGCATGCAAATAATTAATTACAATTAAATAATCAAAGACTGGAAAAGGAGTCATTAAAGTCAATAAAGTTCAGTTTACATTTGAAAAATTAAATAAATAAATATTTATTATTATTCTTACATTAAACAAATAAAACACTATTTATCTTTAAAACATTTTTATTTCATTATACTATTTATTTTTATGTGACTCTAATGTCTTCATCAGAACTTCGGTTTGTAATTTTAAATTAATCATTACTTGGTTGTGCATCTACGAGGCTTCTCCAAAACTAAAACTACTACTTGCTTTCTGCAACAAATAAGAGAATATTAATTTAAGCTCTGTCCATGCAAAACTTAAATTTTTTTATAATTCATATTATAAATTTTTTAACACATTTATATTAATATAATTATATAAATGTGTTAATAATATAATTTGTAGCACATGCTACAGACCTGGATAGCAACTTTCTTTTATTCTATTTAGAGATAGAGATAATTTAAATATAATACCGGTGTCTTCCTTGTAGGTTTCTTTGGAGTTGTTTGGGGATTCTTGTTGTTCAGTTCGACATGATTTTCTTTAACCTTTCTTTAATCCTACAAAATAATGAAATTGTTAAGTTATGTTGTCACTGTTGTGCACACCTTTGTTTGGCTTTTTTAGTATTCAAGTTATGTCAAAACTGATTTATTACCTTGTCATTGTTGGCTTTTGGGATATCAATTGTTTCCAAAATGATTTTATTTGTAATATCCTGAAATATATAAATAACATCTATTAATTTAAGTATCATGGTGAGTGGTTCGCACTCAGGTATTAAGGTGTATTATACCCACTGTCCATTATAAGTGGGAATGGGCTCACTTCGGGCTGGACAGAGTTTCGGTACTACAAATGCAACATGGATGTTTTGAGGTATTACAATATCTCTAACTACCCTGTAGGGGAATAAAGTACTGTTGTGAGCATATGCCTATGCTTGAAAGGTTGAACCTTGAACATCACCATACATCATATTTATAATTAACATTCCTACCTCGACACCATCACAATCAAATTCATTGAAATCTACTTCAAACCATTGCGGTATCATCTCTGCCATATCCATTGTGTCTGGAGAAGGTGATGGTGGCTTTGTTCCACCTCCAGTTTTTGATGTTTCACGGCGATAAGATGACAACTCTTTTTTTGTATTCAATTTAGTGCACTTCCACTGATTCATCAATTGTTTTTTGTCTCTTGTCCTTATATTTGCTAGATTAAATCCGAAAAATTACATGTTTTGATTAAATATGATCATTATAATATGTATATATGATATGGTCATTTTTTTGAGATGCAGGTACTTATTAAAATGTTTACTTCTCTGGTATATCGCTCCAAGCCTTCATTTTCTCCTTATTAGTATTTGTGCTTAAATCTTAGTTCTCAATTATTGATATATAGGGTCGTAGAATATTTCTAAAAAGTTGCTGTAACAAACGCAATAAACAAAAGCAAAGAATAATGGTTCATGTTTCAGTTTTAATCAACAATAATACTCGATAATACATACGGATAGTTAACCTCAATTGTATTGAAGCACTCAGGAAGGTTGGCACAGTTTTTTCACAAATATCTTATCATATTAATTAGTATTGATTTAGATAATACTTCTGATTATAATTCAGACGCACATATAAAATTCGCACTTGTATAATGAAAATAACTAGGTATATAATCTTTTATTGTATACAATAATTAAAACTCCTATATTTGTTTAAAAGGTAAATGTCATTGTTAGATGTCAATGTCATGGTCATTCAAAATTCTCGTTAAGCTGCCAAGCTAAGAAATAGAATATGCGTGAAGTTAGCTTCACGCATATTCTATTTCTTTTTACTTTTAGATTGTATTATTCCCATCTCGCTCGCGCACGCTATATCACACAGCCAATTTTGTGTCACAGGTGCGCGCGCATCGTAAAATTTCACTCTCATCAATTTTTCATAACGCGCCTAAAGAAGTACAACTTCAATAATAACAAACAATTACACAAAAAATATGGTCAGAATGGCATATTTCCATACAAACTGGTTCAAATATTTACAAAAGGGAACAAAACAATAAAAATTATTCAATACATTTAACTAAGTAACAAAAACTCTGTATATTCGATTTAAATTTCGTTACAAAGCAAAACAAGTAGCTGTAAAACAAGGGTTTAAATAATTATGGTCGTGGCGACCGCATATTATGTGTGGTCGGTGAGGAAATGTGCTGCAGTGTGCTTAATACAACCAAGCTAGGGTTGAATGTTAGGGTAGAAATACCATTTTAATTAAAATAAATTTATAAAGCAATAACGCTTTGTTTACGATTATGTGATAGCTATTTTTTTTTACTTAAGGCCTTAATTTATTTCCTTTTTTTTTATATATACATGTGTCTTTACTAAGACATCATGGAACATTACAATCTAGCCTAACTTAAGACTAATAAGTTATTTAAATCTAACCTAATTTACTAATAAGGATGTTTACATAAGAAAGTGTCCAATAACACTACTTACAGTCTCTATTAAAGGGAAGACACTCTTTTCTTGTGTTCTATTTTTTTCTTTCACTCACTGTGTATTTAGTACTGGACGTGCACTAACACTTATAATTTATTTCCTGATACACTTATTATCTAATTATTCTATGCGATTGTATCTTTTTGTAAATGTAAATTTACAAATGTTTTAACTTCTTTTCTGACGTTCATAAGTGTACTTGTTACTATATGAATAAAGTTATTTTGAGTTTGAGTTCAGTTAGAATGTATCAGGAGCTCTCTCCGGGAAAGGCCTGCTCCAAGGATTGCCATCTTTCTCTATCTTTGCATCTATTGGGGACTCCCGACTTTTTGATGCCACCATCCCGAGTCGATAGCGTTGTCTGGTGGGCCTCTACACGTAGTTACTGTTTTCATTCACTTGTGATTAAAAATATGATATCTAATTGGATGTTAATACTTTTGATTTTTTCAATTTACATTAATTGACTGTTTATAATTTTATATTAATGTTACTTTTAAAAATATATTATGTTAAGGCAACCAGTTTCGATTATAATAATAATATAATTAATTTGCAAGAATACGGTACAAACATAATAGTGCAATATAATGTTTGCATATTCTGCCACACATAATGGCGTGCAAATTTGTCTTAAAAGCAATTTTAATTAGAAGTTAAAAACATAACGAGTATTATTTATAGTTATTAAATTTTACATTCATCACATTAAACTATATTATTGCGATATCAAATTAATATTAATTATAATGTTTATCGCAAATAACCTTATCATATACAAATGTAACTATCTCCTCCGATCAGAATACCGCTAAAAACAGCCTTTTTTCCGTTATAAAGGCGGTTTTTTACATTATTTACAAATTTATATTTAATACGTGTTTCTAACATACGCGGTTGATTACAGGGCAGGCGGTAATCGGCCCGGTCCAATTACTCAATTTATATTCCTACTAATATTCCATCCTACCTTGAAAAACAAGCCTTTTTGTTAAAATTCAACAAACATTGCAAATAGCAACTTTGCAGCATTGGATGTCGTTAATATGACGTTTAGGTTCTTATTGTACGTGTTCTGGCTGTACATTTTGATCACTTGAGCGTGACGATTTCCTAAATCGTCGAAGTTACACCCCGAGAGCATAGCCAGACGTAGGCACTCTTTTAAACTGTTACATTACATTCATTCGTTACATAGCTATTGTTATACGCGAGTGCTTACTATAGAGTAAAACAAGAGTCTTCTATTATTTTAAGGACCCGATGACCCAAGAACTAATCATAATATCACTTATTATTATTAGCTATATGTCATCTTGTTCGCAGTCTCTTGTCAAACTAAACGGATCTAGACCCAAAACTTCTACAGAATTGAAGTATTAGCTGGCACACAAGCAAAGGTGTTACGTAAGTCGCTCAACTTAAATGAGTTGCAGAGAATATCCGGCGATCAATGAAACTCCCTCTCACTCGATCTTGATTTAAATTTCATTACAATATCTAAAATATCTCATTTGTGACTTGAACAGTATTTGCCTAACAAAACTCTTTAGCTGTCCATAAGTATAGATATTATTAGTTTACTGTTAACTGCTTTCCAATGTGAAACTGACAGTATACGAACGTTTACGAGGCTCATTTGTAGGTGTAATTCAAGTGAACATTAATCAAAAATGTATGCTCTTATCGTGAACGATGGCTCTTCGTGTTCTGGTTAAACTAAATATATTATGTTTATTTAAATTATTTTAATACCCTTCAAAATAATTTTTGGTCTCAATAACAGATGATCGTGATTTCGATTAAGAACATAGAGGTGCACTTAAAGTGGCTCTAGCGTGTGACTCAACTCTGAGGTCGTGGATTTGAAGCTGGGCACCAATAGATTTATCTTTCTATGTGTGCAATACGGTAAAGGCAAATATCATAAGGGAACCGTAAAAAAAATCTTTTAACCCAAGATTTTTTTAAGGGAAGACACACAGACACGTGTACAAAAAAAAACTACGGGTTGCACTCCGGGAGTGCCGGCAGAAGTGAAAACTTGAATATTAACTTTGTGCATTTTTGATATTTTGGAATGGTTAGGGAATAATTTTGCACGAATTGCTTTAATTATCAGTATAAAAGTACTATCATTTATGTGGTAGAATACAATATTTATTTATTGCGATATCGTACACAACATGACACAACTTAAATTGTTGCTTAATATAAATTATATTACATTAAAAACGCCGCGCCAGCTGTCTACTCTCCATCCGTCTTTCGTATTGTCGATCAGGTCACGTGTCCTGACGCGAGTTTAAAATTTTTTACCCATTCCAAAAAAAGTGTACAACGCCGCTAAAGAAGTTTTCACTTCAACAATAAAACTGACGCTTGCGAAACTTCATAAATAGCTAATAGACTCTAATCATCGTGAAATTACACTGTGAAGCGTAAATTCAACGTGCATTAAACTTTAAAGCATATTTTCTAGTTTGAAACAATTTTCCTGTAATGGATCATTAACAAAGAAACAACACGCAGTGTTCCGAGTATCATGGCTTGAAACTGCTTTGCACATGCAAAGCACTCATTTTAGACTCTTCTAGATGTAGTGCTGATAGCATGGAATGGGCTATGTTGAAGGATTTAGCGGATTTCATTCAACATTTTCAATTCACTAAAAATTACCTATATTATTAACTTTCAATTCGCCGGTCATTTTTCTTTACGTATGCTTCGTAGGACTTATTGAAGGTCAACTAATTCCTTACTCCCTCAGGCAGTTAAAAAAGAAAAAAAAGAGTAAACGTGGTCCCATGTCTAATTATTGATATATTTTGCATCAACCTTCCAATTTGCCGTAACTTTGTTTATCACGCTCTTAGTGAGGTTTAAGTTTCTATTTAGTTATTATTTTAGTTTAGTTAGTTATTATTTTAGTTTCTGCGGTTGCTTGTTTAATTTTTTTCCTTGCTAGCTTGCTTTTGTTCTAATATAATTTAGGTATAATTTTATGCATACACGTTGTTTTAGAACTTATAAATAAATATATTATATTGCGGTGTCGATTTTAATTATATTAAAAACGTACATTGTTACGTTTTTATCCATACTCTTACTATCTCTTTCGACTCGTCTTGGCAAATTGTACTTACACTGTGACGAAAAGAGACAGATGAGTACTTTACAAAGAAATACGAATAAATGACCTACCCGCTTTTAGCACAACACTCAAGCCCATTTTATCGACACTAAGGTAGTTCAAAATGAATACTTTGTAAATCCATTTTGCGAGCGAATAGCAGGCGTATAGTTTATATTCAAAACGGTAAAATGCTGGCACAATCTTCCTGGTTGGTAATATTTCTTCACGATGCTCTATATTGCAAATTCGATAATGCTATGAATACGGCAACTGACGTTTATTGCAGAAGTGAACACTGTATTGGTACTTAAATTGTTGCTTAAAGTCGTAAACTATCTTGGCCGTCTAGATTTACAGTTGCCGGCTTCGTGTGGTGAAAACTATCTTAGTTAACGATTTTAATTCCAGAAATAATAATTGTTAATACTGGAATTTAAAGCAAGCGGTTTTTTCAGAGTGGCATGTAAAGCTTGGACTATGTATTAGCAGACACTGACATGATTATTATTATAGCCTCTTTATTTCCATAATGAATAATATATTAAACAAGTATATCATATGATTAATAATTACATAATATGTGCATGCATTAAACAAAAAAATATTACTATTAATAATCCTTAAATTTAAATTCCAATCATAATTAATAATTTCAATGTATATAAATTTTAAATGATAAATACATTAAAGAAAATCAAAATTCATTTTTATAAATTATAAATCATTACTGATATGATCTGTCAAACTGAACGAGAGCGTAAAATAAAAGACAACGACGACTCATTGGTCTAGTGGTTAGTACCCCTGACTGCGAATCCATGGGTCCCGGGTTCGATCCCCGGCTGAGGCGAACATCGATGTGATGAGCATTTGGTGTTGTTCTTAGGTCTTGGGTGTTTAAATATGTATTTATATGTATATCTATCTATAATATGTATGTATATCCGTTGCCTAGTACCCATAACACAAGCTTCACCAGCTTAGCATGGGACTAGGTCAATTGGTGTGAATTGTCTTAAAAAAAAAAAATACAATACAATATTTTTTGTTAATAATTTTTAATTTGTTAATATAACGAGTGTGAAATTTAACAATTCTAAATTATTCCCAACTCAATGAAATCATCCACAACACCTTGAATCCTGTCTCTCATTATTTTATCCACTCTTATCGAGACGACCATTAAATCGTCATTTCCATCGCGTGTGTCCTCCTCTGATATATAGAAAAACGGATAAAAATACAAGGAAAACATCAAAGCGTAGTCTAAGCACTCGTTGAAACATTTGTCGAATGTTTCCTTTGGGTATACGTTTTGTACAGTCATGTCGAAATTGCTAAGAAATTTGCTAAAGGCGCTATAGTAGAAATCTTTCAGGTGATGGAGATGTTGCTTTCTGAAAGGCCTGTCGCTTGATGCGTATATGAAGTAAATTAGATCGATGATTGGATTCCCGTAGTATATTTGCTGGTAGTCGATTGGTAGAACGTCAATTAGTTTTCCATTCTGAAAAAATATATAAAGGTGTAATTCAGATATATTATCGCGGACGATTTTATTAATTATTAATTACACGTTTCTATCATGGATGTGATGGGTTATGTAATTATTATTGTTTATTTGAGTTTTAAGACTTTAAATGTCATGTTGTCAATCATTCATTAAGTATTAATTGTTATCAAAAGTATTAAAACAATATCTTCTGTTTTCAGATAAAGCAAGAAAAGGTAGCACTTTGATTAATACATTTTGACGTGATAAAGCGCGTTATTAAGAAAATATACCAATTAGGTTTCGTTAGATTCATTAGGGTTATTTGTTTTAATTAAGAAATTATATATAACATAGGATTTATATCTCCTATAATATTTATTTTATTTAACTATAATATTTATGCGTCAGAAACATATATACAGTTCATTTTAAAACAAAGGTAAAATAATATTAAATTTATTAATTAATATTGTAACTCTTTTATATTAAACTAGCTGGCCTGGCGAACATCGTACCGCCCAACAGTCGATTCTTTATTTTTTTTAAATACTTATTCTGCTATTCGGGACACCGGTCTAGCTAGTAAGATAAAAAAAAGAAAGTTGATAAGACAACAAAACATAAAAATTTACCTTCCCGGAACCCCTCCACTAACACTTGAACTTTATGATATGGTATTAAAGTTCAAATTGACTTTTAAATATTATTACGAATATTATGTATGGGAATATAGAAAAGTGTTGTTTTTAGACGTTTTCACTCAATTTTTTTAATTTTTCTCTCCGTAAGAACCATCCTCGTACTTCAAAGAATATTATAAAAAAAGAATTGGCCAAATCGATCAAGCCGTTTTCATGTTATGTCGTGACAACGGAAAACGGGTTTCATTTTTTTTTATGTTTTAAAGGATATAAACCCGAATTTATTACATTATTTTAAAAAAATGCAAAACCTCGAATTGTGTAAAAAATATTATAAAATTAGAGTTAATAATTTTTAAAACTCATCTAAAATTCAGTCTAATCAAAAAGCCTTGTACTAGTTTTAGTTTTGCATCGTATTTGCTCCATTAGTGCGTTATATCGTCAACGATTTGGAACAATACTGTTTGAGCAAATTCATCAGTTGTGTTTGCTCGTCGATAATTGGATTTTACCAACAATAGTTTATTGCAATCGAATTTATGTTCACAGTTTTTTAATTATTATTTTTGGGCCTACAGAGAGGCAATTCATATTTGAAATCAAAAAAACACGATGTTTGACTAAATTCTTTACAAGTGAAATAACACTACGATTATGTTGAAATTATTATCTAAACAATTTTGGGGAATTTATTTGCTCTCTACTGAAAAAATTCCCTTAAATCTATCAAACTCAAAATATCTTTTTCATATAAGTAACCAAGTACACTTATGATCATCAACAGAAAATATGTAAAATTGATTCTTAATTTGCATTTACTACCATTTCGCTAGTCAAGGGCGTAGAGCGGGCAAGAAGTACTGGCAAGAAACTTTCCGCCGCTCTTCGCCAGGTTTTGAGTTATATAAATTGTGTGAACTGGAGCAATCCCAGGGATTAGGATCATTAAAATTATAGTCAAATTTACAAAAAGCTTTATTGATTTTTTACGTTTACTGAGAGTTTTGAATTTATTCAGTGATAATTCTCTCAGTGACTGGTCTGCAATCGAGTATCAAGCAACCACTCTCCTCACTAATCTATTTTTTGAGTTTTATTAAAGCAGCTTGCAATATCATGTTTGTAGCTAACAAAAACTTCCACGCATTAAGAAAAATCACATTTTATCCTTTAAAAAAGCTATGAAAAGAATCTTAAGACGTCGTCAATTCGCAAACAAGTCAAAGTTGGGGTGATAAAAGTATTGTTTTGCAATGAAAACTTCTGAAGCGTTCACTGAACTCAGAGAAAAAGTTGGGTCGTCATTATGCCACTGATTACATGTCCTGATGATATCTTAAGAATTTCTTGTGAGTTGTGACAAAAGACAAGATTAGAAAATGGTAATTCTTTATATCTTTTATATTATTTGAGTTATTTTCAACATGTTCTAATCGGTTATTCTGTATCGTCCTGATTTATATAAATGAAATAATTAACAATTAACTTATTGTTAAATAAAACCCAAATGAAACCTTAAAGATGGAGCCGATTTCGATGTAGATTTTTTAAAATGCGCTGCGCTGCTTTCGCCACCTTTACGTGGCTCCAAATACCTAATATTAGGTTCGAAATCCTTACTGAAGTGACGTGGTGTAGTTGTAAATATCCGCTAAATAAGTTTACATGAAGTAAGTTATATACTTCGGTAGTGGCCTGATCACTTAAAAAAAAACTTTGTTAAGTTCCTACCTGATAGTTGATACCTAATCCGATATTTTGCTAGTGATATTTTGCTTAACAAAAAAAATAACTGATAAAATGTAAAATTGGAAGTGTAATATTTTTTTTGTATTTTTACTTTTTAGTTTTTTGTTTAGTATTACGTATACTAAACAAAAAATTAAAATATTAACGAACTTACCTCTTCTTTAATCATGACATTATTCATTTTATAATCGCCATGACATAAGCATTTGATAGAACAATTTCCACCTGTCATATACTGTGGATACTTAACTAAGGAAAGTGCAATAAACTGCCTGACTCGCTCTTTATCGCTTTCTTTTAACTCAGCAATAGACACATCACACATTTTCTTAACAAGTACGTTCCAGTATTCGTCATAAACAAACGATTGTTTAATGGTCTTTATTTTAGTCTCGAAGTATTCAGGTCTTTGTTTCTCCAAAACAAACGACAAGGCATGGAATTTCGCAAGTTCCCTTAAAGACCTTTCTCCAAAGTCAAGCGAAGTCAGGTCAAATCTTTCTTTCTGTTTATACCCTCGTTTTGTTATATTTTCCAAAATGATTGCGTTAACATTTGTCTCTTTATAACTTTTGGGGAATTTAAATTTAATATCCGACGGGATTTTGGTTAATTTTTGAATTTCTGTATAAATATCACTAAGTTCATTGTAAATAAATGCTTCCTTTTCATAAACTTCCGGTATTGAATACACTTTAAAGTCTTCGTTATTTATAATCTTTTTAACAAATATATTTGTTTCTTTATCGGCGCTTGTCACATCAATCTCAAATAATTCACCCATAAAGTTATTACCGCCAGTAGAAATATTCCTCACACAAACATCGTGTTTGGCGTGTCCTTCCGCTTGAATAACATTGTTTATACACTGTTTTACGTTTGTAGGCAGGTCGTCCAAAGTTTTCTTTTTGTTTTCCATAGTTTGGAACACACAATCTTTTTTACACTGTTTACTTTGAATTAATTATTATCAAACTTATTTTAACACTCGTGGCAACAGTAATGTAGGTAAATATTTATCAGGAATATCTCTGATAAAGTACGCCACGCCAATCACGTGGGAAACAACTGACGCGCGTCACTAACCTCTGTTCAACTGATAATTATAACGTCATCGAAAAATAACACGTATGACTACGAAAATACAATTTAGTTTCCAACGCCATTTGAATTCTAGTTGTTCATATGCACAGATTACTATAAACAGGTTCTGACTGCATATTTGACATTGGGTAAAGTTGAAATACTAACATTCCGTAAACATGAAATTTAGTTGCTGATTTCTTTTTCAATTTTACGTATATGATATAAATTTAGTGCGAGATTCTTAAATTAAGTTTTCGACAAAACTGATTGTGTACTTACAAAAAATCTTTTGTTCTAAAGAAAGACAAATAAATACTTATATTATATTAAGGAAGTTGCTAGAAAAACGTGTCTGATTAGTTATCATTTTTTTTCTTGATAAGCAAGTAGGTCAGCCTTCTGGGCCTGACATGCGCCGTTGAATTTTTAAGTCTAATGTTTTCACCGTAGGAGCGTATAGTTAACACTTAATTGCTTACAAAGAAGCCAAAGTCCATTGCTGCCGCCGGGGTTCGAACCTTCGACATCAGAGATGAGAGTCGACGGTCAAGGTACTAGGCCAACTGCTGTCTGTACTGTAGCAGTATTAGCAAGTAGTAGTAAGTGGTAGCTAGCCTAGTGGTTTTATGCAAGAAAAAATAGCTCTTTCATGTTATTGAATATCAATTCTCGACCTTAACGCCCTAAGTTTGAATACATAATATGCATCATTTGTTTTTTCATCGTACGATAATGGATATAGCCTAATACAGAGACTATTTTCTTAGCGCTTAGCATGGCTACCCCGGGTTGGATCCAAAGTTTTTGGTTCAACTCATTTGTTTATAAACAATATACGTTTTTATAGTCGTTTTGTGTTTAGGTTTGAACTATAATTATTCTATCAAAGGGCATGTCATGTATTAATATCAAAACAAATTGAATACGTAGGTTTTGGGAGTGGTAAGGGTCTTGTAGTACACAAAGAAACATCGTAAAATCTATTAGACAGCGGCGGTACCTCGGGGCATCGAGCATTGAATTGCCTTGCCCTTTGTGTACTTGCGGTCCCGTGTTTACGTATTTAGCGATCGAAATACAATACGTGTTTTCTTACCAAATCTCTTGGGGTTCAACGATTCCGACTAAAGATATACGATCAAGATAGATTTTGCTACGGTCTGTTATAATAAAACTCGTCTCAAAAGAAAATGTTACTTTCTCAGCTTGTTTTTTCAGTGGCTTCTTGAACTTGTTGAAAACTGCCTTGCGATTTTGTAACTCACTCTTCGAACTCTCACATCGGTTTTCGCAGCGGCAGTCGCCCTCAAATCAGTCGTAAAGCAGTCATTTTACGATTTGGCATTCTGATAAACAATAAACTACAAGCTCCCTCCTTATCCAAGCGACCGCCGCTGTGAAAACCGCTGTGAGAGTTCGAAAAGTGAGTTACAGAATCGCAAGGCAGATCATGTAAATGATATTACGTTAAATTATTTACACTTTAAAGATATTTTTTATCGCTTACCTTCTGATTTCATGCAATTGCATAGGGTCCTCTTACTTCCGACTCTGACGAACTTTATCGTCAACAGAATTTTATAAAGAAATCCATGAAGTATCCATAATTATCTTTATTAGATTATCTCTAGCTAGTTTTAGTTAAGTGTGAGTTGAAGTTTTTAAATAAAATCACGGCTTATTGATTAAATATATATTTCTGCAACATAAGTCATAAAAGCTATTAGTTCTGATTATGTTTTTGATTTTTGAATCGTTTATACTCGTCATATAAACCCGCCATCCTTTCTGGAAAACTTTTATCAACACAAATGTCTTGTGTTAACAGATCAGTGCCGGGTTCTAGCACATTAGATTCATCACTGAAAATTACCGGTAAAACAGTAAATGAACAAAAAAATCCAAAGTCTCGCATAAATTCATAATCTTTCTCAAAAACTTTTGTAGGAAAGACGTCTTCTATATCTATGTCGTAATAGCTTAGAAAATCGTTCATCGTAGCACGATATAGATCTTTTAGATCTCTTTCGTGGTTTTCTCTGAATTGTGTGTCACCGGAAGTGTACATAAAGTAAATGAGATCTGTGACTGGGGGACCGTAGAATATTATTTGGTAGTCGATTGGAAGAACTTCTGTTGTTTCACCATCCTAAAAGTACAATGTGATATATTAGAAATTATAATAATCAATGCCATTTAGTGCTTCAGTTTCTTAATGTTTGTTGAATTTATTAATTTGAATCTAGGTAAAATAATTACTGTTACAGATGGACTCATGTTATATAAGTTGATAAGGTCCTTTAAAAAATATCTATGCAACACTCAGGAATTTAATAAAAGTTATTTAATGGATATAAACGAAATTTTTTATATAATTTAATTCAATATAATGCTATATATTATAATATATGTAATATAATACATGTGTTATGTAGTAAATTCGCGATTATATCCGTTGAACAAGTTGTTCGCGGAGCAACTGAAATGTAAGTCATAAATGGGTCTGCCCCAATAGAATGTTGCAGATTTTACATAATTATACCTATAGTAAAATAGCCCTAGAATGAGCACATTCTATAAATAATACGGTTAAAAACTTATAGATCATACTTACTTCTTCTTTAATCAGTATATTGTTCAGTCTATAATCGCCGTGGCAAAGACAGTTTGCAGAAGTAACAGCTTCGTTTAAATACTTAAAAAAAGTATCAATTAGACCAGGTAAGTCGTTCATAATTTCTTTTCTTATGTCTTCATCATAGTGACTGACCGCCGCTTTAGTACATTTAGTGCAAATTTCAATATATTTATCAGTCAAATGTAATATAGTTTTTAAGTTTCGTATTTTCTTTTCAAAGTATTCCGGCATCTTCTTCTTTATAACAAAACTTAGTGAATGAAATTTTGCGATCTGCTGAATTGATAACTGTGCTAATTTGAGATCTACGATCTCCTTCCCGCATGGTGTTTTAAATCCTTTCTTGGCCAGATTTTCCATAATTATTGCTTCCACACCGGATTCTGGCCAACATTTTACATTTCTGAATCTTTCATTTGATGGGATGTTAGCTTCATTTTGTAGCTTATCCAAAATAATCGAAACGTCTGTATAGAAGAAGACTTCCTTCAAGTAAGCTTGTTCAATATCGACAAAACCGTATAAATTGTCACCACATACAGTTTGTTTTACAAACAAGTTTATTTTCTTTTTACCATTTGGAGCCTCATCTAAGATATCAATTTCATATAGGTTCGCTAAAAAATTGCCACCGTCAGGTTCAAGAGCTTTTACTTTCACTATGTATTTTGTAAACTCTTCGTCTTCTATAATTTTTTTAATAGCATTTTTAACACAAGGGTAGAGGTTGTCTTCAGGTTTGTTAGTTATCTTCTCTTGACTGCTAAAATTTTCAACATTGTATGTTTGTTCTTCAATTTGCATTTTGAAAAGACTTATCAAAGATACAACCAGAAATTATTCAATCAAAAGGTGCAACTGAATATATATGTAATTTTCAGAGATAACTTGTAGTTTACATTGTTTTACTAAATATTTGTTTAATTCATTATCTCACACAATGTTGAATATACTTAATTGTTAATTTGAAGACGGAATTCCATCAACTTTTTCTAAAACAACACAAGTAGCTAAAAATCTCTGTTGGTACTTATTAGTAAAATTTTATTTTAACAACACTGTTATAGGTATATTAATTGTTGGTACACAATACCTTGCTAGACTATTTTAAAGTTTGAAAAGTTATCCGCGGGTTCTTTGACCGCTTTGGATTTACTGGGACTAACATTGTCATTTATATTACATTTGTAAGAAAAGTAAAGTATAATAATAAGCTCTTGCTGGTACGGTGAAGGTAAACACCGTGGAAATCGGCATGTTTCTCCATACCTACTGTAGAAGACACGTTTTAGGCACAGGTCTTTAAGGTTATTAGTCATAACTAAAATTTTCTTCCCGAATACTTTAAGGACCTGGTCACCAAACTCCAAAAAAGTACATTGTTTCTTTTATTTTTCGTCATCGTTTCTTGAAGTAGGGCGAATGGAAAAAATATATGGTCGAGTTGAGTAGTTTATGTATCCATTTTGAAAGATCGATACACGATTTAAATAACTTGTAAGTGGCAATTTTTGACACTTCGAATTCATTTTATGACGAAAATGTATATAGAACATGATTTTGAAATTTACACGATATATTTTAGCGCATGCCAAGTAATTGTTATTACGGGCCGGCGCGCCTCAGTGCTCCAGCTCTCCACTGCGCCTCGCAGTCCACCCCGAGACAGCAATTCGTGCTGGGATAGGGCCTTAAAGTCATATATCATAGAAGAAATATTTGTATTTTTGTATGTTTGTAACGATTATCTCTAAAGGAGCGAATTAAAAAATCCTTTCAGCATTAAAATATTACATAATACCAGAGTAACTGTTCACCGTGTGAAGACGGGACATGACGCTAGTTTTGAAATAAATTCTTAGGTATTAGATAGGTAGGTGAGGTATTGAGATAAGTGTATTTATATAATTTTGTTAAGCTACCCCTATATACTATGTACATAAAAATTGCACAAGTATAAATATTTATTTACTTTTGTTTGTAAATAGAACATCATCGTCACTGTGATATAACAATTTTATTTATCATTTATCTTGTTCACACGAATATTTAAAACCTACAAATATTTTGTAGGAATATTGGCTTTCTACGCCGCGGACTTTATTACCATCCATTAATCTAATATTATTAGGACTGACTATGCTTGAAAGAATAATATTAGAAGAAACTAAATGAGATGCCTTTTCATAATCCCTTACCTGATTCCAGGTATTGTTACATCTTGAGTGGTAATTTAAGTGGTTACCTTGCTGTCTCTTCTCATCATTTGATTTCTCATTAAAATAAATTTAATTATTATACATGACTTCCAAGTTTGGATATTTTTTGAGACCTCCGGCGGCAACCAACATACTGTATGTATATTATGGCTATCATGGTATGGAGCAGACAAATTTCTACGTGTCTCATTGATAATTATTATTGATTCGAGTAGGTGCCTTCTGTGTCACACATTTTTGCATTCTTTACATGTCGAACGTGCGACCTTTGGTTTAATAATTGTATATATATATATATAACAACTAGTCTATATATTTTACTGGGTTCAGATGGAACGACTGAAAATCACGTATATGTTTGCCGTGTGGTGCGGCAGTGTGCCTTTAACATCCTTGTAAAAAAACCTGTTCATAATCTCATATTTAAACCTCAAATTAGGTAGAAAACTTTTGACTTATAATCAAAATGCCAAAGTGTTCATTATAAAAGAAATGTTTCTGAACATATTATTAAGATTTCTTTTGTTCCCAACCAGGGTGAAATAAAATAGTACATTCGCTAAGAGACAATAGACTTGTTTCATCTATAAAGTGGGCTCCTATCACACGGATACGAGCGCTTTTGGGGATAAGGTAGACTATGCGATCAATGCGACAGCGAATTACCGATTCAATAATACATCGGAGGTTGGGATAGCACTTTCTTCCACTTCTACATAGTGTATTATGTTACACGTGTAAAAAAACAAAATTCACGATCAAAATACAAATAATTAATTAGATAAAACGAAGGCAATTTAAATAAATAATTAATTGCATTAAAAATAAAAACTTTTTTGTCGTGAGAAAAAAAGCAAATCACGTTAAAAAATTATTTTCATACAACTTTTAAATAGACGTCTGTACATCATTATCAAAGAGACGATTCAAGAAAGTACGTTACTACTAAATCATATTATAGTATAGTACCTAGTAGTAATAATGTTTTTTTTTGGCAAGAGAGATCCTTGCCTGATACTACATATATATAAATTGTTATGTCTTAGGCGCGGTGAAATCTGAAATATAGGATTTTGAAATAATGAATATAATTTAAATTCGTCTTGTAACTTTATGGAAAAAGTTAAGTATTCTTTATTAATAACTATAAAAATAAAAATTATTCTTATTCTTATTCTTATTCTATGTACAAGAGCAAAATGATTAATTTTGAAATGTCAGTATTCATTTAGCTAAACTCTGTGCTTTCGAAGAGTCATATCCCTTGATATAAAACAAATATAACAGGCCAATCATTTGAAAACTATTAAGGTATCAAAAGATTGATGACTACATCAGGATCGGTTCCAGACGGAGAAGTAAAAAAATTTGCCAAGAATTGTTAAGTTTTTTTGACAGAGGTGTATGAACAAATATGTAGTATTTTTAATATTATTTTTCCCACTATTTTTATTAAACGCCACATTTATCAGTGAAATTATTTATTTATTTCGATAACATTGTCTTATTATTTACATTTGATTTACCGAATTATGTCGTTTGACGTGAAACATAATGTTTGACATTAAATATAAACTAGATATTATCATGCTAAATATATTTCTGGAGTATTTATTTGTACTGTTTTAATTTAATGATTCATTCCATGATTCTTCCATACATTACACGTGTAACTAACAAAAGAACAGGAACAAGGACATCCTAAATAAGAGCGCGTGTATTTTTAAATAATTTTTAAAACAAAAGACGCTATAAAAGATTGCGACGATTGTTTTTGAAGTTATAGTTCTTTTGGCGCGTTAGGGAAAAATGATGAGAGTAAATTTTTACGATGCGCCCACACCGTCACAAAAAACTGACACCCTAAAGTGAGCTTTAGTCAACATTTTAGTTTTTTGTTAGTGTCGTTTTTTCTACAAAAGTAGAATATTTTTTTTTTAAAGATTGTTATCTTTTTACACCAAAGTAGTATAACTTTTAACGCGTGTACACACACGTTTTTTTAGAGATCGAGCCATTACGGTGTTACAGAGGACCGCCTCGCACCGCTACCTCGACCTTGGTCGGATCGACCGCGGCCGCTTGCAAACGTTAGGGGACATTTCGCTCTTACCCAATATAAAACAGTACCGTAACCGTTTAATACAAATTGTAACAACTAAATTGAATCTAAGGCTTAAAAAGTTAATACTCGATTTTAATAGAAGATTTATATAATTGATATTGCAATTTGTTATAATGTTCTATTTCGCTAAGGGTAGATGTTAGGGATGCTTAGTTAAGCAAATGGCATCGTTCGTGTCGGTCCTTTGCTGCTCATAGGCCTCTCTCCTATATTTCGTGGCATAGAACGACTTAACCTATGTTAGTAAAAATTTTGTTTGATTAAAAGGTTCTACCAAAAACTGTCACGAGATGAATAAATAGAGTACACTTACGAGTATATAATTGTTAAATTTTTTTTCATGTAATAGGAGACTAGCAAGTCAAGTGATACCGCCCCGCCGCTCATTGACACTCAAATTGCCAGAAGGCTCGCAAGTGTGTTGCCGGCCTTTCAACAATTGGTACGATCTTTACTTTAAGTTTCAATTAGTTATTTATTTGACATATTTTACTGCTATATTTGAGCGACACAATGTGTAATGTGTGTAAAATTATAGTTTATATTACGCGAAATTCGGCCCTTTTTATTATTTTTATTTAAAAATAAGTTTGAGTACGATTGTGTTGTGTCCAGAAAAATATGATGAATTTTTAGATAGTTTTAACTGACTTCATAAACTCGATAATGACGTTTAAATTATTTGAAACTTATAAGTAGAATTTTTGAATACTGTATTAAAATAACCAAACTGTCATTGTAATGATACATTTAATTCAGTCTGTACTATCGAAGATGTATGTCTTGTACTAAAATCGATTTGTATAAAGGTCAGAGCCAGGCCAGCCAGCGCTGAACAGTCAATTAGCTCCCATTCGGAGAACTTGTTAACATATTCAATGGTTCCGTGACTTGTCATTGCTTTAAGCGGTATCATAGAGCTTATATGGATTGTTCACACACTGGTATTAGAACTTTGAACTACCTTTTGTCACATGAAAGGTAGGTACAAAATTGTATCGTGAAAATAAAAAAGGGAAAATTGTATGCCTTGCATTTATTAGTAACACTGTGACCAAAATATTTATATTTATTTGCTGCAATGTAGCGTGCGTAAGTTCGAAATGACGAAGAAATTTTTTTATTTTATTTTGTTGACTGTTCTGTAAATCAGATATCAATCATAAAATATAATATATATTTAAGATGTTTCTTTACATAAGACTGCCTCGTTTCATCACCGTACGAGCAGCAGTAACTGCAGATTTCATCTGCATCACCTTGATGGATAAGTCTTCCATGGTCTGCTTCGCTATGCATTTCTTTTGAGAACTAACGAACTGTGGAATCGACCTCCAACTGTTTAAAAAGAGAGCATAGTCGTGCCTCAAAGACCGGCCACGCACCCTCTAAATGGGTCTATGAGCTGCGATGACTGTCTATTATGGGCGTCCCGTAGACTATTAAAAAACAATTACAACAACAAAACAATTATCTTTCGCCTTATTCTACGTTTGTAGAAAAAACGTCACTAACAATAGGAAAAAAGGAAGTGAATACATTGAAATTTTTATTATAACGCATTATCTATTTAAATATCATAAGAAAGTAATTTCTACATAATTAAAGAAATGGAAATTTTATATTTTAAAATGTTGACTATGCTAACTTCATCGCATCGTAAAAATTTACTCTTATAATTTTTCTTTAACGCGCCAAAAGAAGTATAACTTAAAAAATCCGAGACACAGTGATACTACGTACATCTCCGTGTATTAATCAATCAGCCTTCGCAAACATGTTTTCCATCTAGCCTTCAAAAATATTTTCTAAGAGACTAAAAGATTACTTTTGCGCTCGGCGGAGGCCGTGTTTTAATATTGAGCCTCACAAAATACTTGTATCACCTTGCGATTCTTCAATAGTTCGTCATTGAGATGTATAAAGAATTTGTTTGATTTTTATTTATTTTTCACTTAATTATTCTACAGATATTCACACGTTCACAAGAAGCACTATATATAATGTTCACAATAGAAACGTACTCTAATATTTATATAAAAGATAGGCCTCATATTATTTATATTCCATATATAGTTCGTAAATTCAAACCCGGACCAATAATTTTAACTTTCCATGCGTGCATTCACTCGTACGGTGGAGAAAGGAATTAGACTAAAAAAATCAACGGCGAGTGGCAGGCACAAAAGGCTGATCACCAACTTGCTTATAAAATAAACATTACGAAACAGCCCTGCGATTCTGTAACTCACTTCACGAACTCACACAGCGGTTTTCGCATCGGCGGTCTCTCTCAAATCAGTCGTGAAGCAGTCATTTTATGATTTGGCATTCTGATAAACAATAAAGTACAAGCTCCCACCTTTTCAGAATGCCAAATCATAAAATGACTGCTTCACGACTGATTTGAGAGAGACCGCCGATGCGAAAACCGCTGTGTGAGTTCGTGAAGTGAGTTACAGAATCGCAGGGCTGAAATCCAATAGAATATATAAAGCGCTAATGTTATTCCGTAAATCAATATTTAATAAAGACTCAAAATTCTATTTATTTATAAGTTTAATTTCCGTGAGTTGTGCTTCATCAAAGAGCAATAACGCGCGAATGACCGCAATATAAACTGTTAATATCGATGAAGTTAAATACTGATTTAATGACGTGAAAATTTTCAGTATGTTATTCCAGTGACTATGAAAAATTAAATGTTTGTGAGTAGAATCAAATAAGCCAGTATTCACATTTAAAAAATCCAGAAAACAAAATAGTCTAACAGCAAATATATAAAATGCAGGAGAAATGTGATAATTCAAAAACTAAAACAGACGAATTTTTATATTTGGATAAACTCAAAAATTGCGAAAGCTACAAAAATCTGAACACCTGTTTATAAAAAATATTGTCGAAATATTAAACACACGTTCATAAATAATTAACACAAAGTAATAGAATTAATGATTTTAACGTGGAATAATTTAACAACTAGATTAAAGATATTGTTTGAAACGTGCTAAACCTATTTATTAAAAAATACACATAAGTTAATTAATTGTATTCCCAGGAAACTAATTTATTAATTAAGAATAAAAAGCGATTTCTTATCTCTACAAATCCGATTTAATTCGATTAGTATAAGTCAAAGCTTACTCGTTTTTCTTCTTTGTGCCGTTTCGTTTTAATTAATTTAAAGTTAAATATACTTGGAAAAGACATTCTCAAAAGGAATTAAATAGATTTGCTAGTTAGACTGCCAATACAGGCTGCGATTTTTATTTGCCATTGTACCAATTATAAGGACAAACTAGGTTTTTTGGGATATTATAGAATACAAAAATAGCACATGTCGCTGAAACTTTCCTATACTTGGCTTATAAAATATTTTTCTTGTTTCAGGCAAGCATGGCCGTGCAATAAGAATCATGAACTCAAAGCGTTCCATCCAACCCAAATACAATATGAACCGGTGTCCAATACACATTATATTACCTATTCTGACCATCATTCTCCCTTATATATCCACACTAAACCTTCCTAGTGGAGACCCTGCGCCGGGAAGATCGCCAGGACCCCCCTTTTCTGAGATCGAGGATTATGATGAAACCACAACCAGTGAAGTGACCACAGTGCAGGTGATAACTGACGCGTGTGAGTACGCCCGGATTTCGAGTGAAAGTGAGCAGATAGTGACGCTGAGTGAGACGGAAAGTGATGTGAAATTGACAGTTGGCCACGCCGTTTTTGATACTGCAGAGCTGGTTCGTGGAGTTGTTTATGATGGTAAGTTTTTCCTTTATCTACGGATACTGAAGTTTTATAATATATTGTTTATTAGTAATCATAACAGTCAAAAATAAAGTATTTACTTTCTTAACCTACATAGTAATAATAAAAATTACTTAAATGAAAATTAAAAAATATATTTTTTTGGTCCTTGTGGCAGTGTACCTTTAATGCTGGCATTTTCTCGCTATATTGCGATACTTATTCGTCGAGCGAGGAAAGCACCACCTCTGGGGTCACCGGTACTATCTACCAGGCGCCAACTATAATCTTTAATTAGCGCCTGTGCACTCCACGGCTCAAGAGTCTCTACTCAAAAAAGAACAAAATTGAAGTTAGAGAAAATACTCTTATATTTGTGCCGTTTTTTATTTCCCGCCTGCTCTGCGGCCGCGCCAGCATAAGTTTTAAAATTAGTTTTGTTTTTGCAAGTCAAAACTATTTTAAGAACTTAATTTTTTATAAAAGATGTGATTAAATATTAATATATAGAGGTAAATAGGCATCTCCTGCACAGGCGTACCCTCCAATAGGCCGCTATTATGCTATTATGAAATAATGATTAGAAAAAGTTAATTTTTATCAACGAATAAGTAACGCAATGCAGCGAGGAAATGCTGCCAGCGTTAAAGGTACACTGCCACAGGGACGTAACATTTTAAATTTGTTTTAATTTTCTTTTTATTAATTTTTTTTATTACCTACTAATTATTTAACCTACATAAGGTTAAGAATTTACTCATTAGATATGATAAGTATTTATGTTTAATCTTAATTTTTTAATTGAAGTTATACTTCTTTAGGCGCGTTATGAAAAATTGATGAGAGTGAAATTTTACGATGCGCGCGTACCGTGACACAAAATTAAAAGAATAATGTTGCACACGGAAGATGCTACGGCATTGGACATAATTTAAAAACAACATTCGAATAATAATATAATTTATGTTACACTTAATGTAAGAGAATAATAATAAATATTTATTTATTTAATTTTTCAAATGTAAACTGAACTATATTGACTATAATGACTCCTTTTCCAGTGTTTGATTATTTAATTGTAATTAATTATTTGCATGAAATCAAAAACTATTTTTAATTATGCCAAAGAAGTATAACTTCTTACGCGCGTACATAAGTACACGCACCCTTTTTTATTTTCAAGTAAAGTTAAGTAACGGGTATCAAAATTTCCGCGTCACAGAAACTAGCGACAGCGTAATCAGGACAAATTAATGGCTTCATAAAACTTAAACTTCAACATCTCGGGTTGCTAACAAGTCTGGGTTTCGTGCAAAAATTCTTAAGTACCGCTTCGACGAACGACGAATACAAATGAGCTTAGGTGCGAGCCGATTGCTGTTTTGTTTTTGTAACAGGTTTAGTCCCAATGGAGAAAAGAATATGTATTGATACATAAAGTTGTTCAATTGTGTATGTTAATTCTTTTATAGTACTTGTTTAGCAGTTGGATACAAAATTATTTAAATAGCTAAAGCTTTTCTATAATTGTTTGTAGGTGATTTATGGTTTAATTCACGACTATCACCGAATTGCTATACTCAATGTTATAATGTGCATTGATTTATTGTGTATTTAAGTAACTTTATATATTTTCTTACTTTACAAAAAATAAATTTCTGAACGCACGCCGCATATTTGACAACCAATATATATGTCAATAATTTTTCATTACCGACATTATTCTACCTTTTTTGAAATGTAAAATACAAATATTAAATGTCAGATATGAAACCCATGAAGATTTTGTATTGGATTTTCTTTTTTATTTTATAAATGTTATTCTATTCGGGACGGAGAAAAAAAACAACAAATCAAAAACCATGAAAATCGATCAATTTCGATTTATAAGCGTTCGAACAAACACGACTATGTTTTATATGATATGGATGGATATGAGAACATTTAGCTTTATAGGCATTTATGTCTTGTTATCAATAAATAAGGTCTAATTTATCATGACGTCTTCGCACCTGAAAGCATACTCCCATGAAGTAACCAAAATATACCCAACGCGATCATCTGACCCAGGTCGGTCAGCGGTTGTGAGCCCTCGTGGCAATGGGACCATTCAAAAGCCAGATAATCTTCACTGACTGAAACTTGGTTGGAACTAACAAGGTTCTCGGTAGGCCCCTGTACACACGTTGTTAAATAATAGTTATTACTAGTAAAGTTATTTCCATTGCACTATTACCTAGTGAGTTTTAATAATACTCATAAGCCTACAATTAGCAAAAGAGCGTGAACCAGACGGAATATGAAATACGATGCAATCTACACTGAATTGCTAATTTCAATCATAGTCATTACAATATTCATAGTTACTGACTGTTATGAATAGGTATAGCGTGAAGTGAATTCATAAATACTAATAATACTATTTAAATGAATTAACTACTAACTGCCTAATACTATTTAAATGAATTGGCTTCAGTTTGTAGCGATAATATAAGTGTCCCTTTCAATGATACTTAGAGATACTTCCCTGAGACTGTTAATGTGCTTCTAAATTTACATTTACTGCCAGTTCTTAAATCAAGAACTATGAGCGAGAAGAAATAACAAAAAACTCTCCGTCACCGTTTTGAATAGCCAAGGTTTTTTACAAAATGTTTGTAACAATTATGCTCATCATACCATCTTGTGTCAATTACGTAAAAAATATTAATAAAAAAAATACCACATGGAATACTGATTCTGGAAAAGCAGCCAGCCAGCCAGCAGAACATCAAGTCGTGTAACCAATTCTCCAAGATTTTTATATTAAACAATAGATATTGATGAGCTGCAGCAAATCATATCCAAGTAGTAATATGATTTAAATAATCATTTACATACGTTAGAATAACTAAATGTAAAGTTAGAAGCATTTCATATACATTTCTTGTGTTACCTAAATGATTAAATGATTTTAGACTTTTAGACTTTTGAATAAGCTTTACCAGCTTTCTTTTATCGTGTTTTCTTATTTACTAGCACGCCAATGCGCGGCGGCGGTTTTTTCACACCTTGGGTAACATTATTGTAGTTTGTAGATATATTTTTGCAATTAAAATAGCTTATATTAATCAGTGATAATGTAGCATTCATTTGGTGAAAGAATTTTTTAAATCGGTCCAGTCGTTTTTAAGCCAATGCGTTACAAACATACAAATCTGTCCTCTTTATAATATTAAGTATATAATATTAATTAATTAGTATATAATATTAAGTATATACTGACGATGGCATTTAACCAAGGATTAGAGAGTTGAACCTATTAAGTCAGTGGACCGTTGAACAGTGTTTAATTAAATATATCCTTCACAACACTTTCCATCAAAATAGTTATTTATCGAACTAATTATATGATTTATAATAAGTATTATATTTTCTTAAAGCTACTGACCAACAATATAATATATATAGGCTAATACCTAATCTTTATATTGATACATTTGCGAATTTTTGATATGTACACAGGGACCAACTTTTAAAATTACCATTGCGACTTACATGGAAATTTTCCCCTTTTAAAGGACTTTCAAAGATTCAACAATAATTGCCCTAAACTACTGTTTTGATAAATAAGGAATACTGTTGTTTATGGGACATGAGGCAAACGAGTGCTTTGAATTATAAGCTAACCGCCGCACATGCACATCTGCAATCTTAGGGCGGTTACGGGTGTGCTGCCGGCCTTTGAGGGAAAGCACTACTGTTGTGATAAAAAGGAATACTGTTTTTTATGGAACATGAGGCAAAAGAGTGCTTTGAATAATTAGCTACCTGCGCCCACCGTTTGCCTCGTGTACCACAGTATTAAAGGTGTGTTGCCGGCTTTTGAGGTAAGTAAAGTGAGTATGCTGTTTTCTTGATGCTCTAAGTCGTATCGGTACAGAACTACCACTTCATTTTTATAAGTTTATAATGTAATGTTAATAACATGAACCATCAGATAAACTGAACTATAAATTCATAACACGATGTTTCCTGGCTTCCATAACTTCAAACTTTCAGAACTGATATTAATTCCAAACCACGCACTTCACGGATTATCCTAAGATGACTTTGCGTTAACCGAAATATACTAGAATATAAAATACTCGTGTAACAATGTTCGTTCCCATACTCCTCTGAAACGGCCCGATCGATTCTTAGGAAATTTTATATTCATATTTAGCTACTATCTACCTTTCAAACCCCTAAGTGACAAGGGGTGTCAATCCCAAAATATATTTTTATGTTTAGACTTTTTTGTTTTTTTTAAATTTTCAACCCTCTACGATCAACCCCTAAATTTATTATTGTAGATAGTTATTTTTATTGAACTAAAAAAATGTTTCCTAGAAATAATATACATGGCAAAACAAACGTTTGCCGGGTCAGCTAGTAATAAATAAAACAATGGCTCTACAAGCCTCTACTGTACTCTACTTTTTTAGGTGATCAGGCTTCTGTGTCACACATGTCGTCGAGTTTTAGATCGAGAACATCGAGAACTGGTTTTCTCAGATTTTTGTAGTTAGTTACACTCATGGAAAGAAAATTCCATTGGGTTTGAACGTTGCACGATTGAGAGTTGCACGCTCAAATTCGGTCCTTCTCTGAACCGAATCAATGGAATCCATATATCGAAGTACAAAGAGCGAGTAATAACCGACATCGTGAGATGCTTCTCAAAGCGAAATGCCTCAAATACTTAATAACAAGACACGCAGTGACTTAATAATACAACTTGCATTAATTAAATTCTAGAAAGCTGAAGTGGAGCTTAAGAATTCAGAACTATGAACACCTAATTATTTTATATTTAAGAACGACAAAAATCCCACGAATTCCGCTTTTTAAATAAAATATGTATTTATCTATTTCTTGTAGTAGTTTTAGCAACAATTATTCTTATTTTAAGTTATACTTCTTTAGGCGCGTTATGAAAAATTCATGAGAGTGAAATTTTACGATGCGCGCACCGTTACACAAAATTAACAGAATGAAGTTGCCCACGGAACTTCATTCTGTTAATGGGCATTGGACATAATTTAAAAACAACATTCGAATAATAATTGAATTTATGTTACACTTTAAATGTAAGAGAATAATAATAAAAATTTATTTATTTTATTTTTCAAATGTAAACTGAACTTTATTGACTATAATGACTATTTGATTATTTAATTGTAATTAATTATTTGCATGCAGTCAAAAACTATTTTTAATAATACCAAAGAAGTATAATTTCTTACGCGCGTACACGCACCCTTTTTTTACTATATACATTTACACAAGACATCTACTTACACTGTAAATTTTTACTATTATTATTTTCTCTACTATGTTTATTATTACTTTCTTTTCCTTTCCTGTTGTGGTCTCTGGCAGAATGACGTCACGTCTGCTCCACAGCATAATGCTGAGCCAGGGCCAGTTACAATCACAACACACACATTATACATTTAAAATTTTATGTTTCTCTGTGTGTGTTTCGTTAGTAATAAATGTTATGTCTGTCTATCTATCTTAATGCTATATACAAAAGCATATATAATAATAAACTGTACTTTAACTGAATAATTTTTTAATGACATGGTTATATAATCCCTCACTACGGGTGCAAATGGGTATCTTTACCAACAAAACCTATATCTTACCTTCATTCAAGTTGAGCAGACAAACGCCTTACTGATCCAAAAATACGAGATAGATGACAAAAGTTCTAATAGCTTCCAAGTTTAAGGTTAGCGTTTAAGTTCTATATAGCAGTCGTAACCTTTGAACCAATTCCTTTATTTAATATCATTATAAAAAAAATAAGAAATTAAAAAAAATATGACAATTCATTCACGTCGCCATTAACATGACGCTTTTTTTATTATTGACGTATTCTCAAAGCGTGAAGCGGATCTAGAATTTTAGAGGCAAGTTTCAAAGTCGAGACGAGTCAAAGGCGCTATGATATCCTGAATGTCCAAAGTTAGTCTTTTACTTACGGAAGACATTCACGCTACAGAGACTTTTAATTTATTAACTACAACTGGGCTTGGAGTTACTAAATGTCATCATGAATTTACTAAAATAGGAGTGCGGGGAGTATGCCTTGAAGATATTAGTAATTTTAAGCAAAACCTTATCCTCTTTTGAGAAACACTACTTAACTTTTTAAATCCGACGAGGCACAACGGTTACTGTGGTGTGTGGGGCTTGACTAATCAGGTGTTACGTGTGCTACACAAACAGCTGGGTGAACCGTACCCACTAAAGTCGGAAGTACCCCACCGCATTCTACCGGGTTATAATATATGCATTCATAAGCTTTATAGGCGTATCAGACAAATAACGGACGCTCAGCTCATTGTCTGGCTAATGGATTACGCAGCCGTGAGAGCTACGACCGGCCGTTACAAAGCATTTTCATGCCGGGCCAATCTATCTTTCACGAATATTCCGTATTATTCCATTTTCCATTGTATTCTGGAATATTTGAATTTGTTTATTTGTACAATAAACGACCTCGACTGATGCAAGTTTTGGATATATATTTTTATGGGACCAGAGGCAAACGAGCAGGCCAGACAAAGTGCATTTTGAATAAAGTGATAACTGCCACCCACGGATACCTGCAACACCAGGGGCTAGCGGATGTGTTGCCGACGCTTTTGTTGAAGGCCCCTTAGTGGTATCGGTTTGGAAATACGTCTGCTGGCAGCTGGTTCCTCAAAGACGTGGTGTGCGGCAGAAAGTGATTTATTTTATTTTTGTGTAAATAATTAACTATATGTTTCTATAAAAAGTTTTAGGATCAATTATTGTTTACACAAATTTATAAATAAAATTAAATAGCGTTACAAATAATTTAGTCTTCTAGATATAGTCCTCCAGTTGCTGTTATTTTCTCGCTGAATTGCGATACTAATACCATAAAAGGAAAGCTTTAGGCTCCCTCGGGTCAACTAGACTATTGCTCTCTAAGCGCTTATGCGGCCGATGAACTAAACTCACGAACAAAAAACGATAAATTTATCGAATCACGGCACCACCTTAAAACAGCTCCAATTTTTTTCTACCGTTCTTTACGACTGGTATGTCTAATTTAATTCACTGGGAACTGAGACAATATCATTTACATCATGCATGTAATATTATCAGTTTTTCAATTTTTTAAGGGGTCCAAAGCCATGCGCCTCCTTAATATTATTTGGGGTACATACTAGTCGTAAAAAACCTAACCTAACCTATTTTCTATCGTCCGTGAATTTTTGAGTCAAAGGTAAGTCGGTCTCCTCACGATGTTTTCCTTCACCGTTCGAGCGAATGTTGAATGCGCACATTCTTAAAAGGCCGGCAACGCACTCGCGAGCCCTCTGTCATTGAGAGTGTCCATGGGCGGCGGTATCACTTAACATCAGGTGAGCCTCCTGCCCGTTTACCCCCCGTTCTATTAAAAAAACATAGACAGAAAGTCCATTGGTGCACAGTCGGGGATCGAACCAACGAACCTTGGTGTGATTGGATTGGATGAGAGTCACACGCTGAAGCCACTGCTCCTCTTAACCTATCGTTCAACATTATTTCTTTTTATGTTTCGTCCTTGTTACTGTAATTCCCATAATTTGTTAACCTATTAAAGCCAAAATACAAACCCTGATGTTTTAATTAATTAATATAAGGTTAAAGAGCATGCGCTACCACAATATTCGATGGTACACCATTGCCGAGTGATGAAAATATGTAGAAAAAAAAATGAGCTGTTTTGACGTGGAACCGTGATTCGAAAAACTTACCAAAAAAATACACTATTGTTTTAAAAATCGTTAATAACTATTAAAGACATACATACATGAAATACTTAGAAACATAATTGAAATCTTTACTGACCGTATGGAGAAATAAAAAAAACCACATCCAATACCTTGAAAAATATTAGTGTAGCATCTGGAGTTTATAGCAATATTATGTAGATAAGGGTCACGCACAATCTAATAACACCACGTCAGCACTTTCTTAGCTCGATTTGTTTTTGTATTCTGTAATGCGATGAATTGTTTGGGTTGAGATAAGGGATAGTGGAGACAAATTAATCCTCTTCGTAGGTAATTACTAAGACTTGGAAAATAAATTTAGCGACGAATTTCTTTTAGAATTTCCAAAAATTTTTTATTGGTTTATCTAAAGCGACTAGCGTAAGTTTCATTAAAACCTTTTCAAAATACAATTAAGTAAATAGCTTTCTTGTACTTATTACTAATTACTACTACTGACTAGACCGTATCGTCTGACAAATAAAGAATATTATTATTAACTAGCTTTACCCTGCCACGCTTCCCTGTGGCACATTGTGATTGAATGGTTGAGAATTGAGAAACAAAACAAAGAATACATTTCATATAAGTTTAATTTTGCAATAATTGTGGAAAAAAATTAAAAAACAAAATTAATTATTAAAAAAAATAGATAAAAACACTCCTTGATGCGGTTTATATATTAGATTATATAGTTTGTAAAGCGTACACAAACCAACATAGCATTTATATATATATATATTTAGATTAAAGGTTTTTAAAGCTAAAATGTATTTATTTGTATCCAAGGATTCGTCGGAGTCTGTTTCATGTAATTCCAAGTGTATCGTTACACTTACATAAAAAAATATTAAATAATTCTAACTTATTTAAAATTACTTACTCTAGGTTTCATAGAAAATATAAGTCATTATAACATAATCGCTTTCTAGTATTTGCGATAAGCCATGTGTCTGGTGGCGACAAATGAGGGTAATCAACCAACCCCCAACCCATACCACGATTAACCCCCCCGTATACCTCACGCAAGTCTGTCACGAACAACGATAATTCTATGATATTACCTTAATCACTAACTTGAAACTAATGCGAGCTAAACTCGGCTCTAAGTATGATTTTAATAGGCCTTCTATTTTGTATCAAACGTTTTTATCCAACATTTATTTTAGAGATAAAAAGTTTGTGGAATAAATGTGGAATATTATGAAAATATTTTGCAAATCACCGAAATACACTCAACATTACTGTATTCCATTCCTTTATATAACGTGTTGATAAGCATTTTTTTATTTTTTTTATTTTATTTTTCTAGATAATTCCCGACTATATTGTCGTCGGAACTATTAAATAAATTATGTATGTGTTTAAATCAAGTAAATGGCATTTATAAATAGGATGACTCAGCACTAATTATTTCTATCAACAACTTTTTGTATAATGTTATAAAGTTTTAGAAAGATGTCTCTTAACCTATTTTTAAAAAAAATCAGTGCCGTGACAACTTTTTTAGGTCTGGGCCTCAGATTTCTGTATCTCTTTGATGATCATTTACCAATCTAATAGGCAAGTAGGTGATTAGTTTCCTGTGCCTGAAACGCGCCTTCGACTCTTTGGATCGGTTTCCTCACGATATTTTCCTTAACCGCCCGAGCGAATGTTAAATGCGCTCATAGAAAGATAGTCCATTGGTGCACAGCTGGGGATCGAACCTACGACCTCTCAGGGGTGAGAGTCGCATACTGAAGCCACTAGGCCAACACTGTCTTCTTAACCTATTGTTCAACATTATTTCTTTTTAATTTCGTCTTTGTTACTGTCATTTCCATAATTTGTTCAGTGTTATACCTGTCGTAGCCATACATTAGACAATCAGGCTCGACATGTAAAACCGATTTGATCAGTATTAAAATAAACAAACGTCGAAAATATCAAGCGATATTTATATTCACCAAATTGATAAAGTATGTCAAGAAACTGTACATTTGTGATAATAGAATAATTGTATTAATTTTGATGGAGGTTGAGACGTCGTCATAATCGAATTTTCATGTCGACACAATTTGGATTGGCTGCCTGACAACGGTAATAGAATCTAATTTTCATATGCTGAACTTAGCTATCTTTTGATCTTAATCCGAGGTTTTTTTATACCAAAAAACGGGTGTCTACTTATGTGCACGTGTTAGAAGTTATACTTCTTTGGATAGATAAAAATCTTTTCAAAAAATTTATTCTACGTTTGTAGAAAAAAAAACGACAACTAACAATAGAAAAAAACTAAAAAGTTGACTATAGCTAACTTCAGGGTTTTGGATTCTTTGTGACAATGTGCGTGCGCATCGTAAAAATTTACTCTCATCATTTTACCCTAACGCGCCAAAAGAAGTACAACTTCAAAAATACTAATGGTCAAGTGTTAATCGAGTATTTGCGTATTTTTGAGTGTGCGTGTGTTAAAACCCGGCCGTGGACGAATTTTATATATGAACATATCTAAACCAAACCATTGGTGATTTGCATAATCGCAGCGCAGGTAGCAAAACAGGAAAATTTTCTATGGAGCAGATGCTTAATCTATCATTTATAGAGATACTTCTTCCTTCACGAATATAATCTTTGTGTCCCCGCAGTCCAATTGCCAAGAGTATATAGTATTTTTGATAAAAAAAAATTTATCTGTACCGATATTCAATAAGAATTGCTTTTTTGTATGGAATAAACTCAAACACTACTGGACTGATTTAAAAAATCTTACATCATTAGAATGCTACAGAAAAAAAGAAAGGAAAAATTAGAGAGAAAAATAGGGGACAAATTAAAAACGAAGCAATAAGTATATTATACTCAAAATATTTCTTAATGTCACGTGACTATAAAAGCCCCTTTATACCTAACTAGCTGACCTGGCTAACTTCGTTCCGCCCTACAACCTTATAATATCGTTGTTACTTTAATTTAACTTATTTTAGGATTTCATTAATGTTAAGTATTACATTAATACAACTTTTTTGCAAATACTGAAATGTTTTATTGCTTGCCATTGCGAAAGAAGAATGGCAGTTTTACACATTAGGCATCTTCTCTCTAGCGTCAATATGGCGATACTGCATGTTAAGCACTTTCTGATATCCAACATCTTTTGATCAGAATCAAACCATGGTTATGCATCTCCTCATTAACCTCAAGATCGGAATTTCTTGTACTGACACGAATGATGCGTAGTTTTGTCAACAGATGGCACCAAATGGTTTTTGCATTCGTAAAATTAATTAATTTATTTATTGTTATTCGATAACTTATCCGATATTTTATTGCTTATTCTGCTATTGGGGACGGAAACAAATCCAACAAATCAAAAACCATGTCAATCGGTCCAGCCGTTCTCGAGTTATAAGTGTTGTAACAAACACGACTTTCTTTTATATATATAGATTAAAACGAAGTTCTCGAAAATAGTCGTTTGAATTCCGCTAATAGAGCCTGAATGCGAGATTAGGAGGTTTAATGAATTCAGAACGGCGTAGCAACGACCCAATGTAGTAATGAAGAAAATTTTATTTGAATGTGCTTGAAATAATTATTTAAATATGAGCGTGCGAATTTGCTAGTTTTCCTGAATGGAATTATAATAAGTTTAAGATCTGATCTAGTCCACTAACGCAGCCAGTTAACGTAAAAGCAGTATTGTGTTTTCTTGCATATGCATTGAAATGTTTAAAACACAATGAAAGTAGTTCAAGTAAGTAAAGCTCCCAAAAATAGTACATAAACGTATAAATTTTTGTAGGAATCTTTGAAAATGCATTTCGTTTTCAAAGATAGAAAATGAATGACAATGTGTGGGTAATATGTGTCGCAAAGTAAATAATAACTGTTCACGTAATCACCAAATAAGAAAATCAAAGACCCACTCCTTTATTGTTGAAAATTAAATAGTTTTTGATACTTAAAACATTTCTGCATCCATATAAGAGGATGTCCACCACCTGTGAATAGAAAATAATTATATGTCTCTCTTAAAATAACATTGAATTTTATTCTTTTTTGTACAAAGTACATAACGTGCAGTCTTGTTCAGTGGCATAAAGGTGCAACTCTCATTCCCAAGGTCGTAAGTTCGATTCCCGGATGTGAACCAATGGATTTTCCTTCTATGTGCGCATTTAACATTCGCTCGAGCGGTGAATGATAACATCGTGAGAAAACCGACCCAAAAAGTCGAAGGCGCGTTTCAGGCACAGGAAACTAATCACCTACTTGCCTATTACATTGACCAATTATCATGAAACTGATAGAGAAATCTGGAGCTCAGAGCTAAAAAGTCGTAGTGCCACAGGTTTATTTTATTTTTATTGAAGTAAATAAACAACAAAATGTTTAGTTCAAATATAGTGTAAACTTTTAAAACTATTAAATTATTGTCTACAAACTTCTAAAACGGATTATTCTGATCCCCAGTTGGACGGATAAGTGGCGGAACGGGCAAAATTGAATAATTCTCCTAAACAAACCTTTTGAATCGCTTGACCTTTTTCATTCAATCAAAATTAAATTTATTCGATGGCCCTTTTGATATAATAATTTTAATTTGTGAAACCGTCACGGCCAAGGAATATTATGTTATTATTACGTAAAGACGCTTTAAGAGAAATAAATGAGAATTGAAAACAATATTAAAAGAAATACATTTTCCTAGTATTCGTAGATGTTCGTTTGTGAAGAAATTTTTATATTTATTGCTATTAATACTTTTGGCTCATATTTCTTTGATTTTTTGTTAAAAACACGTCTGTTTGTGTAGTATATTTACCAAAAATCAATAACAGTTAAAATCGTGAATTCTACAACAATGTCAGCAGGAATATTTTCTTATCTATCTATTTATAGAACAATTTTTTTTTCTTTGGAAATCTGAATTCCAAATCTTATAAGGTTACATCTCAATTACCGCGCAAATTTGGTGGCAGTGGTGCCTAACACTGGCACGCTTTTGGACCCTGAATCACTTCGCATTGGTATCAGCCGGAAAACAATAGAGTCAAATATAAGAGTCTTTCCTCCAACTTCAATTTTATTCCGTTTGGAGATACTCTTAGGCCGTAGGTTTCAAGTGCACAGGTTAATCAAAGATTTAAGTGGTAGATTGTACTGAAGACCCCAGAGCTGGTGCTTTCCTCACTCAAGTATCGCAATACAGCGAGGAAATGCTGCCAGCGCTAAAGGTACACTGCCACAGGGAAACTTTTTAAATTTGCGATAATTTTCTATGTATCAATTTTTAATTATTATTATTATTGTGTAGGCTAAGAATATTGTAAATACTTTGTATTTGTGTGTTGGAAATAAATAAAACTTTCATAAAACATAATTTGTCCATTTGTAGAAATAATAAATTATGTTTCTATCCGTGGAAAGTCAAAGTTGTCAACGCACAGACTTAATTACTAAAACGAAGACATTCAGAGTTTTTAAAACTAAAATAACAAAAAGTAAATCCGTAAATAGACATGACATTGAAAAAATGCTTTCAATTTATTTGAATACGTTCAAAGTTGGTCAAGTGGTACGAGAAATAAAATGCACTACCATTTCGCGGTCTCTCCTCGCGCTAACTAAAATGTTCAACCTTCTGCCGGAAACTGCGCAAATTAATTGTACCAAACAACCAACTGTAAAATTTAAATTAAGTTTTTTAAGTGTTTTTGAAGCGAGACTCCAACGTTCCGTGAGAACTAATCCGCGTGTATTATTTTAATATGAGAAATTGTTCTACAAATTTCCGTAATTTTATAAGAAGTGAGAGATTTTTTATTCAAATTCGTGATTCTGTGTCGAACTAATATTTATTATATACTTATTTCTCAGAGTTATAACACATGCAAGCACTTGATGTGGTTCCAAAACTACACACCATTTGGGATTATTAGTAGTTTAAGTAGACGGTAGAAGTACAATCAAAGGAAATTAGGAAATATCTATTGTACGAAAGAATATTTCTTACAAATAAAAGAACAATTTAACCATACATTATTTAAAACAGTCCTTAATAATTGTCTTGTTAAGAACCAGTAAACTTTGGAATTGTGTAGGCTTCCCGTGGAGAGCTTCTTAAGGATATAAGTTACAACTTGCACACTCATACATTTTCTAATAATGAAGCCTATATATAGGATGCCCTTGTTTGCAATGAAAAGGTTTGAACTAAGTTTCATCTTAATCTTTATATATAAAACAAAGTCGGCTTTGTTTGAAAACTTATAACTCGACAACGGCGAGAACCTACTATAAAAACATTGGAAAATTAAAAAAATCAAAAAAGACAAGCAATTCCAATACAAATGTTCATGGGTTTTGAAACTGTCAAATATTTAATGTTTATGCCGTCGATATGGTAAGCTCTCCCCTCATTTAATAGAACGATAAAGCTTTTGAATCAACACGATATATACACAATATTCAGATAACGTATTTTATGTTTAAAAAATTTAGAATAATGTCAGCAATGAAAACGGGTTGACATATATTGGTCGTCAAATATTTGGCTGCGTGAAAAAAAATTTTTTATTATGGAATATAAGATACATATATCACTTATTCCACGTCATTAAATTTAAATCGGTAGACATCCCTACTCATCGGTAAAGAAGACAGAGGATGTTGGCCGAGAGAAAGAGCCGGCGTAAAAAAAATCTCGGTACTCTTTTAAAATAGCAAATCATCATACAAAATTATTTGGAAAATTTAAATCATCAAAGCTACTGCTTTAAAAAATACTTTTTTGAAAATCATTCCACACTTTACATGACGAAAAATATTAGCATTTAGAATAAAATATTAGGCTAGATAACGGTACCTGTAACTCATAAAATAAAGGGGTAATATTCAAAGTGTTACCCTTATCTACGAACTTTCTGAACTCTAGAGCGATAAAAGCTATAAGTTTTCCAAAACCTCCAAAGCATATGTAATCCTACTTCAGCCCTATGTTTCTAAATTTTAAGCGGTCGTTGGACTGGTTTAATCTTAAAAGCTTGAACGATATATTTGCTTTTTTACTGAATAAGCTTTAAGATAAATCGCTAAAATAAAAGATGATTAAGAGATATTATTAGATATTCTTTTAAGAATCAATGAGGAAATTGTAGCAATTTTTGTTTTATACCCTGTACATTTATTATTATATTAAGTGAAGGTATAAGTTCTGTATATTTTTTAATAGTTTTAAATATTTAGATGATGGTTTCTCTGTGTGGTCTGGAAGTAAATGCTTTTAGCAGATAGTTAGTTCACATCTTTTGTTTTCTTCTATTTCCTGTTTTAAAATATCGTTTGCGATGTAAATAAATTGTTTATTGTAATTAAGATTCTGCCATTATAACGGTGTACTCGTGAATTGTAACGAAGACCAAGACAAAGAAGACGAAGACAATGACTACAAATTTTAAGTTGTATTGCATTTTGAGATATAAATGAAAGTCAAGGTAGACTAAAATATTAAATTAGTATATTTTATCATACTACATAATGTAATTACTACGTTTTTGATTTTTTTATCACACATAGTAATATACAAGTGAGAAAATAACTAACTTTAAATTATAATAACTAAAATATATTATTAAAAGGAAAGTCTCTTTAGGCACGATTCCGAAGACACTGCCAGCGTTCCCCCTTTGAATAGTTAGACTAATTCTTTGTCCGATGTAGCTGCCAGCTCTTCGGCCTCTTGTGATGTAATTAGTATTAATTTTGTTAATAAAGTTCAGTAATGACAGTACAATACGAATAAACGACTAAAATTTATAATTTGTTGTTTTTGTTAAGTTTGACTTTATTTTAATATTTCGTTTATCCATCTTAAGCCAACTAACCCGAAACGATTACTACTTCAAATCAATACTCCTTGCTACGGGCATTATACCTATCTTAAATACCCAAGGCAGATCTTAAAGAACTGATATAGCCGTCATTAAAAAGAAATTTCTATAACGTAACTAAAATGGTTTTCGGAGCTCGAAATACCGCACAGGTTTACCGGAAACATTCAGTATAGGATATGAAAGTACTATCCTATTAAGGCCAGTCGATACGGGTGCAATGACCGAACTAGCGAGCGAGCTTGCATATTTTATTTCGCTAATTTCAGCCAACGTGTTCGCTGAAACGCGAAACCTTTGTGGGTTTGAACTAGAGACCCGATTTTGAAATGAGTATTAAGTTTTATTCTACTGTCACCGCTTCCTTTAGTCGCATGTAATGAGTATGTGTTAGCGCGTTCATCGTGGGATTCTGAAAAAGCCTACTATTACAGCTGCTTATTACTAATAATATAGAAAAGATAAATCAATCAAAATACGTTTATTCAGTTTAGATGCGTCTTAGGTAATGTTTGTATGTCAAAAACGTTTACAAAATTCGCGAAAGAGCAAGACTACGCCATCCATCATCTATCAGGAGGCCTTGTTCTGAGAAGAACGGGTAAGAAACTCAGCAAGTTTTACCCTCCCTCTACATAACAATTATTCAAAGGAAAATGTCATAAGCCATAACGTCATTTCAATTCACAGATTTGTTTTTTTTTTACATAAGTAAAAAAAAACAAATCTGTTATGTGATTTACCACATTCACCATTACACACGTATACACAACACTTCAAGAAACAAAACAAATTACAACAATATAACTAGAACTATTGCCACGCGTTTTTGTTTTCTAGGTAGTCATTAACGGTGTAGTAACTTTTACTGTTTTTGCTTTTGCTTTGTACTAATGTTTTATAAATAAAATGTTTAATTAAGCAAAAAATCACTAGTAAAACAGCGAATATCAGATAGGCAATTTACAATGCTTTTTTTAAATTGATATGTTCATGCATTTATCAATGAAACAGCTGTAGAAATCGAACGACAGGTTTCATGGACGTAAATGGTAGTGGACACACAAAAAATTGCGACGAACCAAGTGTTCAGTTCAAGAACTACGGATCTTCATACCACTAAAAATAAAATGGAAATAAATCAAATGAAAACTGAAATTCTTTATAAATTCATACAAATGGTGTCATATACATAATGGGTAAGATATAATATGCATGGAAGCAATAACTGTAAAATGGAGCAGAGGTCATAGAAATATGCATTTATCAACGTCTTAAGTTACGAGGGGGCAGAGAACTCATAAAGTTATTGCCAGGGTTGGCGAAAAAATATTTTTTTTATGTTTAATAAGTTGAATCGTTTTTTCAATAAGTTTTGTCCGCCACAGAAGTTGTCTTAAGATAACAGTCTTCTACTTAAATAGTATTATAATTTTAGATATATTATCCATGGAAATACAGGATTCAAAAACAATCTTCAGGCCCTTAACTTCATGATCCGGGAGGAATATGACACGTAGTACTTTGCTATATTACTTAAGTTATAAATTTAGATAACGTTTATTAGTTATCATAACAATCAAATATATTATAGTTTTTACAATTTTCTTAACCTTATTAGTGATAATAAAAATAATTAATAAAAATAAAATTAAAATAATGTATAAACGTTAAAGTGTACCTTTAACGTTGGCAGCATATCCTCGCTGTATTGCGATACTTATTAGTTTTTACTTAAGTTTAGATTGTGTTTCCTCTAAAACATATTGTACCCAAAATCTGAGTTAAGATGAATAAAAAAGAAAATGTACTGCCTCTAACCCGTTTGTCTCTCTTTTATTTTAAAATATAAAAGCAGTTTTGTGGCTCCAACGTGAAGTCGTGTGTAAAATTGCGGCTGTGCACCAATGTTTTTTCAATAGAACTGGGGGTAAACGGGCAGGAGTCTCATCTGACGCTAAGTGATACCGCCGCCCTTGGATACTCAATGCTAGAGGGCTCGCGAGTGCGTTTCCGTCCTTTTAAGAATTGATAATTTCATGAAACACTTGTGTTAAGACTGGTCACCAATGACAATTATCTTACAAACAGATGCAATTTGAGGTCAATACCTTTATAGGATTCTAGCACTACAGGATTATTATTATGTATTAACTAAAGCGTCAAAAATTTCCGCTTATAAAATATGCATTTAGTACATAGTGCTGGCAACCCTAGCGTAAGAGCACATAAAATATTTGTTACGTAACAGATCGATATGGATGTGTGCCAATTTATCAAGGGCGTGTAGGATTAGGAAAAAAATTCAAAGTCTTTTTATTAATCGTGATATATAGGCCTGATCTTGGATGCTAAATCACCATGAACATCGATCGTCAGCTTTATACTGCTTTGAATACATTTTTAAGATTTTCTAGTTAAGAATGATGGAAATTTGGCCTTAACCCTTAGGCCTTAACATAACACTTCAATCAATATTTATGGCCCAGTCGCAAAAATAATAACTTTTTAGGATTTTTTTTATTTTATTAAAAATTATGTACCACGCGGTTGTGAGAGCCGTGATACACATACACATACCTTAGGTTATTTCTATAAACAATAAATCTTAAAACCTAGGCACACGTTATATCTTTGATTTAACTTAAATAAACGAAATATTGGAAAGAAACATAATATATGATTCCTTCCAATATAATGACAAAGTACCCAACACAAACACTAACGAAATAATATATTAGTACATTATTTATTTATTAAGGGGTTAATAAGTAATAAATTCGAAAGCACTGAATATCAAAATAATTAGTGCGTCTGACCTAGCGATACATCAAAGCAAAAGAGAATGTGAAATAAAACGTTGCGATCAGCCTTGTGAAAAATTAATTAACTACATCAAAATTGACAAAAATAGTGTAATACAAATAGTTTAAAAATTAAATTTGTAATTAATTTTGTAGGACGAAAATTATAATAATATACAATAGTTCTGTTCTTACGCTTTTCAGTATATTTTCGAAAAAGCTCTTTGCCCTCCTAATTGTTGTATGTTTTCTTATTACTCATTTTAAATATTGATAAAGCAGAATAAGCACGATCTTTATCATTAATTATTATGGAATGTTGTATTTCTATCTCGTTTATACATTGTAACGTTAATTTAGAATACTTGTACCACAAATGAGACTTATAATAAAATGGTTTTCGTTCAATATAATATATAAACTATGGGTTGGGGCTTAATATTCTGGTCACTTAGTTAAATGACTAAGTCCAGAACTTTCTCTTAAGTGCGTTGTGCGTGCTTTTCGAAACAATTGCGTGTCAATTGTTTCCATTTGTTATCGGCCTTTCACAGTTGGTTTAAGTTATTATTTAGATAATTCTAACTAGCTGACTCGGCGTACCGCCTAACGGTCAATGAATGTCGTGTTACAGATTAGCTGAACTTAATTTAAGATTTTATAAAAGTAATATAATAAATACAAAATAAATATTCAATTCACTACTATTACCGAATTGCAATACTTATTAAAAATAAAATAAAATATGTTTATTATGGAACATAAGACACAGGTATCACTTATTCCACGCCATTAAATTTGAATCGGTAGACATCCCTACTCAACAGCAAAGAAGACAGAGGTTGTAGGCCGAGAGAGAATACCGGCGTAAAAAAACTCTCGGTACTCTTTTAAAATAGCAAATCATCAAACAACATTTATTTTAAAACAAATATCGTATATAAATTAGAAGTAGCCTGTCTAGCAATAGCTTATTTCTAACTTCTAATTTCCCAGGCCCTTTTATCAACGAGATAATCGTTAACTTTATAGTAAGCCTTTTTACACAGCTTTTCTAAATTAATTCTTTTTTGGGAACAGGGATTCTTTTCTTAAATAAAATCCTAGAGGCTCTTTTATATCTGCTGTTTAATAAATTTAAGAAATGTATTAACTCAATCAAAACGACAAAGTTTTATTACGATAAATCCTCACCTATTTGGTTGAAGGAGATACTGGTTTTAGCACTGAGACGTCCCATTTGCATCCTTTCCTATTTGTTTACCTGTTTTGAGATATTGTTAGTGATAAATAGTATATTTTTATTATTAATTGTATAAGTAATAACAATTAATCAACACCGTTACTTCATGTGCCCATTTGTTTTGTTTTTCCTAATTCATTTCGTATGTTTGCTTTTTTTGTTTCGTTTGTAAATTTTATTCACTTATTGTTCACTTTTGTCAATTTAGGCTCGCCTGTTAGGGCAGGAGTGTTTTTATAAATAAAATAAATAAACATTTAATGTATGTTTTCGTTTATATAGTCCACATACTTTTGTTAGGTATTCAAATATAATATATATTTCCGAACCGTTGATGTCTCAAAGTTTGTCTCTGCCTAAGTCAATTTTCATTAGACGACTGAATTTTTAATATATTATTATTTTCCTCTCCAGTGATTTTATAATGAATTTTATTCAAGAGAGAAATTGTATTTTCAAATACGCTCTCATTCAAAAACCGGCGACTTTGCTTTATCGAAAAATGCCAATGAAGATTTTAGATCAGTTTTTGTAATTTTGTTAGTAAGCCTATTTAAATAAAACTTCTTTAACTTAGTGAAATAAATAAGAATGGCAACATTGCAACAAAATAACATTCCTGTAACTCTGGTTAATCTTGACAGTTAAGCTGTATTAAAAGAGGTTATTATTGTTAGTTTTTCTTTTATCTTTATCCTTCTATTTTTACTCCACCGTAATAAACCTTTCTTTTTAACACAATGTGCCTGACATTTGCTAGGGTTGCCAACGATGAGAAATTAACGAACAATAAATAGTTAATCAGATTAAAACGAAATTGCCGTTGCTCGTTATTATAATGTCTTTTTGCCTTATTTTTCGTTAAATCCTATATATAAAAGAAGAATTATCTCTTAAATACAATTTAATTTAAAAAAAATAGACCCCACACATATAGCTCAGGTTAACGCTAAAAGCCTCTAAACTCAAATCAATTAAACTTTTCTATTAATATAATTCAATTATTATATGAAATCGCCATCGAGGAAGCTGTCAAAACCAACTCGAAAAAGGGTCTCACACAATGTAATACTGATTGGAAGTCACTCATACAATTCATTCATTTCATTGATGTTATTCTATTAATATTTACGACACTTTGGCAACCCTAAAGATGGCGTCAAAACGCCTAGAACTGAAAGATTTCTTTTGTTTCGATGTTTACGTAAACTGTCCACCAACGTATTGTGTGCGTGAATGTTCTACATTCCTTTTGTCTTCATCATGTCTTAATAAGTAGTTACACAAAGTAACTTATTAATAATGTTACATTATTACAATATTACTTCATAGATTATTATGATATTGGTTAAATTTGTCTAGCATAATCAAAATAACAAATAAAAAATAAAACAGAGGCGCTACAACCTCTTTAGGTCTTCGATGATTTCTGATGTGATGAATCTGTTTCATGATCATTCTTAAATATAATAGGCAAGTAGGTGATCAGCCTTCAGTGCCTGACACACGCCGACGAATTTTTGGGTCTAAGACGTGTCGGTCTCTTCAAGATGTTTTCCTTCACCGTTCGAGCAAATGTTAAATGCGCACATAGAAAGAAAGTCCAGTGGTGCACAGCCGGGGATCGAACCTACGACCTCAGGTATGAGAGTCGCACGCTGATGCCACTAGGCCAACACTGCTGCATCAAAATAACAGTTTTTTTTATATAACAGGCAGAAGGATCCTTTACCTTAACCTGATGTTAAGTGATACCGCCACCCATGGACACACATTGCCAGAAGGTCGAATTTGTTCAGAAATACTTCAATGGGTAGCTGGTTCCACAAAGTGGTGTTGGCGGCAGAACTGACTTAATACGCGTACACAGTGGTGGAACGACGGGCGTCGAAGTGATACGGGTGGAATTTCGTATTCTGTCTTGACGTCCGGTAGTGAAAATGAACAGTGTTGCCCTTGTCGTGCGTTCGTATGCCTGTGCAGTGTGCACCAATGGCCTATTGTTTCTATGAGTGCTTTTGACAGTGCCTTTTTGCCTATTAAAAAAAAGGGTGCGTGTACTTATGTACGCGCGTAAGAACTTATACTTCTTTGGCATTATTAAGAATAGTTTTTGATTGCATGCAAATAATTAATTACAATTAAATAATCAAACACTGGAAAAGGAGTCATTATAGCCAATAAAGTTCAGTTTACATATTTGGAAAAATTAAATAAATAAATATTTATTATTATTCTCTTACATTAAGTGTAACATAAATTCTATTATTATTCGAATATTGTTTTTAAATTATGTCCAATGCCGTAGCATCTTCCGTGGACAACTTCATTCTGATAATTTTGTGTAACGGTGGGCGCGCATCGTAAAATTTCACTCTCATCAATTTTTTCATAACGCGCCTAAAGAAGTATAACTTCAAAAAGATGAGAGGAAGAGTGATTAAGAAACAAATTTAGAATCTGCGGCGTTTGACGTGCGATGACTGCTCTTTTTGGGCGTCCCGTAGGTTCGTTTACCCCCCTATAGTATAAAAAAGCTCACTAGACTGACACTGGCTCAGATACAAGTTTAATACTTTCTAAAAAAACCTCACACAACCCTAAAAACAAGATAATTACGAATGAATGTTTGTTAAAATCTCCCTAATTTCAAGAAAACGACTCGTATTTCTACCCAATTTGCTATGCTAACGAAAAAATTACCCAATCTGGGAGTTTATTAGGGTTGCCTCACGTAATTTCCTCTGTTTCACCCACTATTGGTTACGAAATTAAATTCATATTTAACGAGAGAGGTCACGGGTGTTTGTATGCAAAATAAATGGATCTGATGTCTTGTCTTGACCTACTTACCTTTGTGCCGGGTAAAAGATGAACGCTGTTTTGACAGAGAAATTACTTATGGAGAAGGTTTGCGTTTTACGGCTTACCAGACGCTACAATTTCAAATTAAATATTTTGTACGTCAAAGTTGATGTAATTGCGTAGTTATTTATTCAACTTTTGGTGATTTTTCTTTTATAAGCTTTTCTTTAACATTACACATTTATTAGTATAATATTTGTGTGTAACCATTTTGCCTACGACACATAACCAAGTACTCTTATGAACGTTAACAGAAAAGATGTTAAATTGATTCTAAATTTACATTTACTACCAGCTCGCAAGTAAAGTGTGTAGAGCGGGAAAGAAAAACTGCCAAGAAACTCTCCGCCACTCTTTTTAATCGCCAAGTTTTGAGTCATACTCGTACATAAGGTCTCTTCTTCCATCACTCAAAGTACCATATCCTACCAGATTGCTACTAAGCAATCTGGTAGGCAGGTTAGTTTTCTTTTCTTAAGACGATTATAAAAATTGTCTACCAATTCTCTATCACCTACTAGAATAAATTCTTTATAAGCAATACCACACTTTACCGTCCATTTTCTATTATTTCCCGGTAAAAACATCTTGGGTCGAAAAAAGGGCCAGAAACAAGAAATCTGGGTCGGCTGAGCCTATTTATTTTGCAACACATCGACCCTAGAGATTGAAGATATATCTCATTGCACACCTTAATAATTTAGTTAAGTTAAATATTTGTTACTAAATTCGATATGTATTGATTTGCACTAGTCTTTAATGCACTGAAGTATCGTAATTATTAATGGGCAGACATTTCCGCATTTGTGTCATTAATCATTTTTCGTTTAATAATAGTTTGTCGATGAGTAATTCAGTTTTTTAATTTAAACACACTGTGTCGATTATTGTAAAATTAAACATCGGTTTCAGCACCTTAAAAACATTTTATTAAGCAAAAGCTTGGCGATTAAAAGAATGGCGGAGAATTTAGTTTGCCAGTTCTTCTCGTCCGTTCTACGCCCTTGATTTGAGAACTGGCAATAAATATAAATTATAAGCATTTATTATCTTTTTTCTTAAGTGACGTTCGTAACTGTACATTGTGTTACCTAAATGAATAAATGATTTTTGGATTTGAATTTAAAAAGTGTTGGTTACACAGATAGATTATCTATGGGACAGATGGGACATAACGCATGACCTCAGGGTATATATAATATATATATTACTAGCTGACCGGGCAAACGTCGTTTTGCCATGTATATCATTTATAATAAAAAAATAGGGGTTGATCGTAGACGGGTGAAAATTGAGTATTGTATGTATTTTTGTATGTTGTATCATAAAAAAATAGAAATTAGAAATTTTGTCTAAAAAATAAAAATTCAGGGGTGGACTACCCCTAACATTTAGAGCGATGAAAAATAGATGTTGGCCGATTCTCATAGATACCGGATAAGCACAAAAAATTTCATCAAAATCGGTCAAGCCGTTTCGGAGGAGTATGGCAACGAAAACTGTGACACGAGAATTTTATATATTAGATATATATTACATGTATAGTGACTATGGGCATTAAACACCGGTCACGTACTTGAGATCCCTCTGGTATGTAAGTGTCTATGGGCGGAGGTATTACATGCCTCGTGCGCGTTTGCCCGCTGTTACCTATATAAAAAATCGCTCTTACGAAAAGTAGTGTACATTAATTCGTGACAAAACATTAATTAATAAAATGAGAAACGCTGTATTTTATTTGTTTTCTAGTTCCGTACGACATCATTGAAAATTCAAATTTAAAAACCATTTATTCATGTAGGTAACAAAATGTACACTTATGAATGTCAAAAAATAAATATATATGAAATGCTTCTAATTTTACATTGACTGCCAGTTCTCGAATCAAGAGCGTAGAACGGAAGAGAAGAACTGGTAATAAACTCTCCGCTACTCTTTTTAATCGCCAAGTTTTTTTTTTGTTTTAATTCATTCATTATTCAGGTAAAAAAAATATTAGTCAGAATTTAATGAAACAGCTTTATGTTGAGGCCAAGAAATTGAAACTGCCGACTTGATTAATTACTTTTCGAGTGGAAAATTGTTATTCTAAAAAATAATCAATCAGCCGACGTTTAATCGAATTTGTAATTAAATTGGATTATTGTAAAGGCTCTATTGCGAGAAGTACCTAAAAAATTAGTCTCTTAGAAAGAAAGAAAAGAGAACTTTATTATACACAATATACAGGATATTAAGGTAAAGTAAAGTGCACTGGCACACACTAGGATTCCCTGTGTTGTGGGCAGTTAATGTGTTAATAAGTTTTGTTGTTTTAAAAGTATTTTATCATATACAAATGAGTGACAGTTTCTTTACAACGATCGATCGCTTGCGTCGCGGTCGTCATGATTTGTCAGCAAATCATGAAGGCATAAAATATTGTGTACAATTATTCTAATTATTTTTGTTGCAATAATTTTTTTTATTTTTTTATTTTCTGCGTTTATTTGCAATCAGCCCCAAGGCTATGAGCAAATTTTTTCTGTGGTGCTGTCATGTGGAGCGACTTCCCATTGGAAGCATCTACTCATCTTCTGTCTAGAGCTACTGCCGGTCTTCTAGCTCTAGAACATAGTGACGTTTTAGTCGACTCACATACTGTCTAATGGTGAGTTGGCGAGCAAGTTTATTCGGGTGACAGCTTAACCGCTCTTTGTATTTAGCTGCCAGTCTGCGGATTTCCTCTTTGATTGTTCTCATGTTAAGGTGCTCGTGAACTTCATTGTTTGTTATGTACCAGGGTACTTCTGCAACTGCTCTTAGGATCTTGTTCTGTTGTCGCTGGAGTATGTTTATGTTAGTATCACTTGCGCTGCCCCATAGTTGGAGGCCATATGTCCAAATGGGCTTAAGGATGACTTTATATATAAGAAGTTTGTTATCTAGAGAAAGTCTTGAGTTTCTTCCTAGCATCCAGTAAAGGCTTTTGTACTTTAGCTGTAGCTCCTGCTTTTTACATTTGTTGCAATAATTAACTTAATCTTATACGGTAATAAGAGCAGTGTTGGCCTAGTGGCTTCACCGTACGACTCATCCCTGACGTCGTAGTCTCTATCCCCGGATGTGCAATTAGCATTCGCTCTTACGGTGAAAGAAAACTTCGTGAGGAAACTGAGACCCAAAAAGTCGACAGTGTGTGTCAGGCACAGGAGGCTGATCACCTACTTGCCTACTAAATTCGTTGATAGATACCTAAAAAAGTTGTAGCACCACTGATTTTTATACGCAATGTGACTTAACAGTTAAATATTAATAGGTTGCCATTAATGTGTTAGCTATTTAAGTTACTGTGGGTACAATTGTTCATAGTTGTAAATACATACTCACATGAAAGTTCGTTATGGATGAATGTTCGCAATGAAATTTGCTGAAAGCGAAAAAATCTGAAGCTTAAAGTGCAACTTTGACGTTGATTTCAATTGGATCAATACTAGAAGTTCGCTGTGTGTAGTCCATTAAAGCATTTAGCTGAACAATCCCCAGTGTTGCCAACTTGTTGATAATTGCTGACTCCCACAAATGTGGTAAATTACAACAGACAGGTTATATTAAATGTTTGGCTGTTATTATTCTAAAATTATTTTAATTAAAAGAAATCTATGGCTGGATCTTTAATGTTCAAGTTTTTTCTTTAATATATTTTAATAAATGGACAAAATATTATTATATATCATCTATATTTTGGCTCGTAGCTATTAATAATTCTGAATTGTATGTACATTAATATAAAAATTAGTAAAACAATCAGATTTTATTCAGAAAAACAACCTACATTACACTCATTTAGTATGGCTAAAAACTAATCATCCGTTGATAATTCGAATTTTCTAGATTTTAATTTAAATCTTCAACGTTACCGCCTCAATGATCTAACAATGCATTTCATTACCTCAATTTCACGCCTCAATCCACCACGGCTTGCCATTTCAATGCAGTCGCAACAAATGACCTACACGGTAAATATGATACTTAAAATATTTTTAATTGTCACGTGCGAATTATTAATGACTTATGGAAACTCAAGAATCATTACGCTGCGTAATTTAGATTTTAAAACAAATGGTGTACCTCAACAACTAAAAATAGATGAAACGCCTCATGTTAATTTGACTGAAAAACCTGAAGATCAAGCTTCTAGTAAGTCTCAAGAAGTTTCCATAAAGGATATAAGTGAAGAGGTGAGTCGAAAAGAAAATGATTTACATGATGATGCTATCCAACAAGATTTAAATGATATTGACACTGTTATACAACCAGAAGTTACAAGAGTCAACAGTGGGCCAAGTGACGCACAGAACTTGGAAAAAATAAAATTTATGTTAAAGGAAATAAAGAAAATGTTGAAAAAAGAAACGAAACAGACGGGAGTAGAAAATGATTATTTCAAATCGTACGTGCCGATAAGTGAAGATGTCGACAATCCAGAGCCTCGAGGTATGGCAAGGACCTCCATCAATTTTGTGGATGGATTGAATCTTATTAATAGAGGCAGGAAGATACACGATATTGTCTAGACTATTATTATGTATTAATAATGATAATTACATGTAGGTTTTATTATTTTTTAACATGTTCAAATTATAATATTTATTATACTTTTTTTTATTAAATAGGGGATTATTATTTTTACTATGAATATTTTTATCACACGAGCTGGAGCTGGAGTATCCATGGGCGGCGGTATCAGATGAGCCATCTGGGGCTTTTGAAAGATAGATAGTAGCCGATTCTCAGCATAAAAAATTTCATAAGAATCGGTCGAGAGAGACACGAGAATTTTACGCATTATTTTATTTCCATTTATTTATTACAAGGCCTTTGCCAATAAAAGGAGAATAGCGAAACCAAAATACGAATCACAAATTTTCAACCTCAAGTTATTTCAACAAGGTTTTTGATAAAAGCTTGACTTACATTCTCATTTTAATAAAAGATTTCAATAGTTCCAATATTAATTTGTCGGATAGCTCGCTCGGTACCTGCTCGAGTATTTATTGAAACTGCAATTGTAATGATTTTTTATCTGTGTATGTGCTGTTCAAATATTATGGAGAAGGGAAATGATACACCAAGTTCTTTATCTGAAATAATATTGTTGTCGTACCTTCGAATCGTTGTGTTCTCACTATTCATTTTGGTTAACCTCGTACATAAAGTAATTCTATGAGCACTAGCGTTTAAATTAGGTCTAGCCTGTATCTTAAACGCTAGTTTTGTCAAATTGACAAATTGGTTAAGTAGTTTGTCATTAGATGTTAATTCGGGTTATATTTTTATTGTTTATTAAACTAAATGAGGGTAGAATCTAAAAAGTAGATGTCAACTTCGACAAAGATTTTTTGTTTTAATTATGGAAACTAAAATTTAGGATAAAGGTTTTCTATTTAAATTAATTTTTGAACACTCTTAGGACTGAAGTTAGATATTTTAAATTGGAAAATTTTATTATTTTACATTAGCAAACAAGTTTTCTATTTCTTTATATTTATGTAGTTTTAGCCGTTCAACCAGTGTTATTTTACATTCATAGATATTAAGGGGATAAATATTCCGAATTTTATTCAGTCTATTGTACAACATGGGGGCCTGTATAACATTGACATTTTTGTAAATAACTTGTTTTAGTTTGAATGGTGGGACAGACTCTATGTGTTCGTCTATTTGCGATGGCATCATCATAAATGAATTTTTGATGTTGATAGATAATTATATTTTTATGTATAGTTGTCTGACTGTTATGTGATGTGTGATGTCGCATTCTGAATAAAGATCGACTGTAGGGTTCCTGAATGGTTTAAATTTAATTTAAAAGTAATCTTAGTTTAAATTAATGCTACATATATTTATAATATTTAAGTGAAAAAAAGCGGTATAAAATTTAGTTTTCTTTCTATAGAGTTGTTTATTCTAGACTTTGTGTGTTTATTGAAATCAAATATTGAAACTAAGACACAATTGATTTCTGGAATGTATCCAACTTCGGAAGTCAATTGTTCTATTATTTCTCAACTAAAAACCGTCTTGTTTTGTTTGGCAGTAAACTTGCTTTCAATATTTTGCTCTTAATATGTCAACGGAATCAAAACTATTATTTTAAAGTCTATTTTTTTAAGCTGGTTCCTAATAACATGAATAAATACAAAGTGTTTTAAAACAATTTTAATGGTAGTAAAATTATGCAAAGCCATTCAAATTTTACTTCGCAAATTGCCTGAAATAGTTTTTATTTTATTGTATTTACAAAAACTCGCCAACGCTCGGCACACTAGTACATTGGTACATAAATCTTTAAGGTAGTTTTTGCCGTGCACAACCACTATAAGGAACCAGCTGCCCACTGAAATATTGCATTACGTAATGTACACAGTTAAACATAATACATAAACAGCAGATACAGTAGGTTATTAAAAGGTTTAATAACTTTAAAAAATGGTGCGTGTACTTATGTACGCGCGTAAGAAGTTATACTTCTTTGGCTTTCTTTATTTTTTTAAAATATTAAATAATTAATAATAAATATTTAGCGTTAATAATTTAACGATATTTAATATTTCGTATATTATTCAATTATTAATTAATATTAATAATAATAATTATTTATTATTTTATTATATTATTAATTCAATTTAATAACTAGGTATGTTTCATAACCTTTTAACTAAGTAACAATAGGTCTTTGTGAAAAAGCATTGCTAAATTTCTTTGAAAAAATAATTAAAACTCCTTTATTTGTTTAAAAGGTAAAGACAAATGTCATTATGGTCATTCAAAATTCTTGGCATAGCTGCTAACGTCACGCATATTTTATTCCTTTTTACTTGTAGATTGTCTTATTCCCATCTCGCTCGCGCACGCTCGGCGCCCATACTGATAATTTTGTGTCACGGTGCGCGTGCATCGTAAAATTTCACTCTCATAAATTTTTCATAACGCGCCTAAAGAAGTATAACTTCAAAAAATAATGACTATTTATTTAATTTTCATGTGACAAATTTACAAAAAAAGCAGCTAACAAACATATTAGAACGTAAACTTAATGACATATTATCATGACAACCATTTATTTTAAATGACAAAAATCGTAGTATGTAATAAACTCCGTACTTTGACCACGCTTTATAAGAAAGCCAATAGGCTTTCACTTCGCACTTGTAAGCCTTCTGATACTGTATTTATCTTTTCTTGTCTACTTGTTTGTCCTATAAATTTATAAATACTTGAGGCAAGACGTTATTTATTTACATAGCACTTACATAGCATTTGTATAGATCGACATCATTATAATCATTCAGGGGTCTAGGCTCCGGATATGATTTTGTCCCATTCGGTGTCTGTGGGGTCCTAGCGCTGTAAGGCGTTAAGGAAATAGCAAAAAGATTAGTCGACATCATAGGAGACCGAAGAGCTGGCAGCTACCTCGGACCTAGAATTAATTAGTCTAGCTATTCAAAGGGGGAACGCTGCCAGTATCTTCGGAACCTTGCCTAAAGGGACTCCTTTTAATAATATATTTTAGTTATTATCTTTTAAGGTTAGGTATCGTTTTTAGTTAAGAAAATTGTTAATAATAAAATCTTACATCAAGTAAATCATTAAATATGTCGAGCAATACGTTCGTGTTTTATTATCATTACCACGATTATCATTAAAAAGTAATGAGAATATTCATTCCTTGTATACCATTATGACCTTCAAGTAAAGGATATCATTAGCGTACCACCACGAGCTATCTCACAGCAGCAATAAAACAAATCCGAACAAGGGAACATTTCGAAGTAGGTTTTGTAATGTTGTGGCTTCTTTTAAAATTGTATCAATTATCTGTATAAACAGCTCTTAGCCATATCTTTTTTTATTATTATTTTTATGAATTTTAGAAGCTGGCATCGTGATTAGGGCTCTTAAAATTAGTGTAACTTTTTTTTTTTTGATTTTGTACTTGTTGAATTTAATTATGCGCTTTTTGCACTTTACCCTTAGTATTTCTTGTTTTATTTTTCCTTACTAGGATTGGAAGAGATCACTTGTAATAAAGACGCCCGTTGCCTCCTTAATGTATGTTATCTGAATGTATATCTATCAAATATGGTTTGTAGGTCAGGTTACAATGCCGAATTGATTTAGCGATGGTATTTACGGTAATTTGACTACAAATCAACCTAATTTCATATATACGATTGAACATAGATACAGGATATGTCAAATAATATCATAGATATAATTTGTCTCTGGTTTGTTTTGGGTATCACTACAGTTGGGCGCTACAACCTTTTAGGTATGGGCCTAAGATTTCTGTTTCTGTTCCGATCAACCATTCTGTGCCTGGCAAACGCCGTCGACTTTTTCGGTGTAAAGTAGGCCGGTTTCACGATGTTTTCCTTCACAGTACGAACGAGTGTTACACACAGCCGGGGATCGAACCTACGGGCCCAGGGATGAAAGTCGCGATTTGAAACCACTAGGTCAATACTGCTCTCACAAATTACATTGATACAAATTAATCAGTTAATATTAATTAATTAATAATATCATTAATATGTTACGACTCACTTAAAACATACATCTATCTAGTATCATTAAGGCAATCTTGTAACGGGTGATTATGCTGTGGTGAATATCTCTTGAATCTTGGAAATGTTGTAACGTAATGTTTTGAAATTAATTAGTTAATTTATTTGAAGTCTGCCAACTCGAGCAAAATAGTGGCAAGGCAAAATAACAAAAAAGCAAAAATCCATTTCTCGTAGCAGTTACGGAAATTTTCGGCCCCCTATAACTTCGTTCTGAATTATATATTTTTGATTTGACTTGGCAATCGCACTCAACAATCTAATTTAATATAACGTATATTACTTGTAAGATACATTATGTTTCGATGCGAGGGCCATATAGTAAAAGATTTGCAATATTTATATAGTCACTATAAGATGTTGCTAGGTTAACTAATTACGTGTCCATGGGCGGCGGTAGCACTTAACATCAAGGAGGCCGTTTGCCTCCTGTAACATAAAAAAAGTTATGTTTTAAAGATGAAAAAGATCTCGAAAATATTACAATATTCCTTTAAATGACAATAGATTTAAACTTAGAACCTATTTGAATTGTGTACACAGCGTGTGTGCATTCACCAAATACTCTCGATTAACATTTATTTAAATTAACATTTAATTCTTAAGGGGTTTGGCGACTGCACACTATTTACAGTATTAGGCGAGCTATTGCACAATTTAAAAAAGAACTATATAAATCACTGCTTAGCTACCATTTATTCTGTTTCTTAAAACCCGTTTCGTAAGAGTAATTGTAGTTCGCAATAGAACGAATCGGTACGCCACAAGGAAACGTCTATTCAAGGCTGTTACACAAAGTTATAACTTGTTCAACTATTATGCGGTTCTGACGTATTTTAATAATTTCTTTGGAGCTATGAAGATGGAAAGTTTTCCTTTGTTCTATAATAAATTAAATAGATTAAGGTAAAACCTATAATTAATAACACGTGTCGACAATGAAAATCGCTTGGTTACTTGCTGACTGATATTTAATGAGATTGTCTCAGTAATTTACGTTTTTTATATAGTAAAACAGTGTTTTGAGAGATAAACAAAGAGAAAATTCACATGTATATATTTATTTTACACACTTGCTCCTTAATATTGCAAATTTTTGGCCCAATATTTGGGTCTAAGACATGTCGGATCTCCTCACGATGTTTTCCTTCACCGTTCGAGCAAATGTTAAAATGCACACATAGAAAGAAAGTCCATTGGTGCACAGCCGGGGATCGTACCTACGACCTCAGGTATGAGAGTCGCTCGCTGAAGCCACTAGGCCAACACTGCGTCTTCAATGCTGAAAATTGAGCGCACCCAACGTGCCATTCTTAAGATCTCATATAAGAAACCTTTCCGCTACTCAACTTCAAAATTGTACAATGAAACTAAACTTTTAACTGTGAGACAATTATATTTAATAGCAATATGCAGACTTTTTTGGAAACAAACACCCACCGCACCGCATCAAACAAAACGCAAACTCATATTTAAGCAACCCAAAACTCGCACTTTCTTCGCCCAACGCTTTTTCTCCTTCCAAAGCCCTTTCATCTTTAACCACTTCATTAAAAACAAAATTATCACTAACATTTCAAAAATCACATTACATACATTTACTAAACATCTCAAACGATATCTTATTAACCTGTCGTATTCTGATACTGAAAATATTCTTATTGTACAAAAATAGTTTTAATATAAATGTGTAGAAATAATTAATATAACTTATAAAATACTGTTTTCATGTAAAAAGGAAGAGACTGGCTGCCCACAACACAGGGAATCCTAGTGTGGGGGCCAGTGCACTTTACTTTATCTAAATATCTTGTATATTGTGCATAATCAAGTTTTTTTCTTTCTTTCTTTCTTTCTTTTAAAAATAACAATTTGTTTTATTTATTTATTTTATTTATTTAATTTTAAATTCCGCTAATCAGATGCGTGAAGATATTTTACTCTCACACATTATCTAATTGTGTATTGTATAGTGCATTTCGCATTCTTATTTTAATACTCATTAGGCAAGCATTTTACTTATCTTAATTGATGGAAAACAAAACCCAGTTAAAGTAAGGTCACTTAATTACTCTACTAAAATTACTCTACCTTATTTAACCGGTGACTGAATCGGTTAAATTTGTCTCCTAGATGAGGGCCATATCCACATAACACGCAACACATTTTTCAGTCTTTATCACGATTTTTACTTATATTTGGTTTACTTCGAGTAACACAACACCGTGTTAATGAAGCCTGAGTTAGCCCTAATGGATTCGCATTTACAGCCAGTCTGATTAATAGCACTTTTCATTACAAATACGCGTATTAATATTGCCATTCAATATTTATCGTACCACGCCTTTCGACTGTAAATTCACTCTGGATTTTATTGATTGATGTTAGAACGATGTGTTCCCTAATCTCTAAATCTATACTAATATTATATACTCACTAAAGTCAAACCTGGGTAAGTGAGAACTGGATAAGTGAGAAAACTCTATAAGTGAGAGTAATAGCCGGGACCCGTCATTTTAAGCTACCAAAACCTCTATTAGCGAGAAACAGAAACCTCTGTAAGAGAGAGAGTCGTTTTTCCCTCATCCACCTCCGTAAGTGAGACTGCTACTTATCTTTACCTCTATAAGCGACAGTCGGGCTTTATTTATTTATATTATGTACTTTAAATGCGTTGGAGACGGTCCCCATCAGTACTTACTTTGAAAACGCGGCGCGGCGGTTGTTGATCAAACAATATTCGACAAAATTTATGAGTTAGAGATAAACATTCAAAATACAAAAACAGAAACCCAAACGAAATTGACGGTTTTTTTAAGTGTAAATTAGTTCTAAATAAAATAAAATATATATGTACATAATATGTTGTGCACATTATGCACATAATTTTAGCATGTTACATATTTACTACATTCGTACTTGCTCCTCCTTACCTCTATAAGAGAGAAACGCTACCCATGTACCTGTATTAGCGAGAAACTCGGGTTAGTGAGAAACCTCTATAAGCGAGAATGAGATTGTGGTCCCTTGAACTCTCGCTTATCCAGGTTTGACTGTATATCTATTATAGATTAAATAGGCTGCTTAATATCTACCCGCTCACCATCTACAATCTAAAAATACGATTACAGGACTAGCTTACACCTTATGCAGTGTTGGCAGATGCTCCTGAGACCTAATATGCAGTTACACATTTCATTCACTCACTCACTTACTCATTCACATGCACCCACACACTCACTCATGCACTCACTCAGGCGTGTTGAAAAGATGCAATTAAATTATACATATATTTTATGGAATTTACTATTAAGTTTGTTATGGAAGAGCTGGGAACCCTGACACAGGTATTATTTTTACTTAAAAGGGGTTCCCAAATCTCACACATATTTTTATTATTATAAAGATGTAAAGTTGGGAGGTCATAATCTACTGAGCTGATTTTGATAATTATTTTACTAATAGAAAGCCGCGTTTTTTGTGACTGTTATTAGCTATATATAACCTAGACTAATAAAACTTATTCATGGTAGTCGAATTTGCAAAGTAAGAGAAAAAATTATCGGATGACAAGGTTTTAGATCACCGTTACCCGTGCGAAGTCGAGGTAGCGGCCCCAGAAACTGTCATCGTAGAGACCCATATCAGGTATATTATTCTATTTTTAGAATTAAGTTTAATAACCCTATTTCTCCGCGTTGTATAGGCGCGAATTAGATTATAAATTTTGGTAAAAATTATACTTTGATGTTCGGTAATCATTCAGTAGACGCAGAAATATATGACGCGTGACTTATGGAGCATTACGAAATTTGACAAAAATTAATACAAATGTGATTAAAAGTATCACTTAAATTAGCGTAGAACAGATGAAGCTAATTTGGAGGTACATTTGGCAAGCGGCTTCTGGCGGCTCTCCAAACTGTAACGAGCGTTCGTGACTTCTGTATCAAGTGCCATGTATGATTGAGGGCACCCCTAAATCTGAACTATCTGAAAAGGACTGATTACAAATCCTAAAACTCTATACATCAAAAACGATTTCAAATTTTTGTGAGCCCATAGCTATAGCTTACGCTCTTCCGAAAACTATATCCTTGAAATTCCATGTCATAACTCTGTCTTTCTTGGTGAATCCTTTAAGGTCTCCGCAGTGAGGCTATGGAATTCACTACTCGTCCCATTCGCTTACCTCCTTCTCTATCTTCCTTTTAATCTCTACTGTATTAGTATTACCTGCCCACATAGTAACCCTAACTTTTGTACTAACTGATCTCAAATTATCGTGATTCATGTGCACTTTTTCTTTTTCATGTGTCCTTTTTTTATTATTGTCCGTTTCACTGTTTATGTACTATATTATGTCTTATGTAGTTTTGGCCTTCTTGCGCTTACCTTATCTAATTTCCGTTCTTTTGTTTTATTAACGGCAATATATACTGTAATAATAAAAATATAGCTCTATTTTATTCCATAAAAGACAAACACATATACGGGATAAGATATTAACAATAAGTAATAAAATAAAATGTTGAACTTATATTTATATGTACCACGGGGAAAAGCCTTCTTCAAGGCATTCAACAATTTTCTATTTTAGCTATCTTCAGGAATCTTTCGCCCTCCGTCATCGCAATTTCATCTGGCACAATCGCCGGCCTCTCCCCTGCCATTTTGCCAGTCTTATTTTATTAGCATTTGCATATACTATACTAACTGTGCCCCACGATTTCCTACCTGATTGATTCGGACGTAGGATGATTTTATATAATATATAATAAATGGACCATAAAAATAATTCAATTCAAACCAGTAATACCTGAGATTAACAAGTTCAAACAAGCACATTCTCCAGCTTTTTAAGATGTATTTATATTTATTTCAATTGATTTTTTACTGGTATTGCACGCCTCGCAGTGCTCTACTCTCGACATGTCAAAAAACCCAGTCTTTCGAAACTTGAATGACTTTTTTCTCAAGAATATAACACTTACAGGATAATATGAGTGCACTAAGATCGAGTTTAATAATCTATCAAGCACATATGGTATTTTTTATGAACAATTATTTTGTTTAACATAGTAAATAATAACATTAAAATCAATCATTCTTGGACGTCCGTCAGTCTGTGATCCATAAACCATGTATGTGGCAGAGAAATTGGTCGAATAATTTATCGTACCAGAATACTTTTTTCTTATTAATATAAAGTTATAACCTGGGCTGATTCCTAGTTAATATTAGCGTTCTAAGTACTGTCGTTTAATTATAATTTGTAAAAAACTAAAATACGACTGTGTATTTGTATATCTATATATATACATTTATTTTAGTATATTTTTTTTCCTTACTAAGGTAAGGCGAGTTATGGCGCCACTATATATTTTTTTATTATATTATTGTTTTTTTTCAATCATTCATTTTCATTAATTTTTTATTTTTTTTGTTATTTTGTTTTAAAAAACTTGAGTTTTTGTTTAAAAAATTTTTTTTAATGGTTTCTTATATGGAGCAATTTAGGGAAACATTTCCAATTGAACGTATTCACTCACTCCACTGGTTCTGGCCTCCGAAACGAGAAACTTCCAGTGCTCTGTCCTGTGCTACCTCCCGTCAATTTCTAACTTTCAGCTGCAGCAAATCCTCTTCCACTCTAGATCCAGCGGTAAATGAGCCGCCCTACTGGTGTTATTATAACTTATATTTACGGTTATGCTACCTTCTTAAATAAATATATATACCTTGAAACGTGTAAATCCATAACATAGCGAGCTAATTGATTAATGAATACCATAGCGCACGCCACACCCAACGTCTGAGGACGGTGCTAGTCATGACTTTCATTATTGCCATAATTAATTTCCGTTAATGTCGTTGTTGGTGACCTAAGGTAAATATTAATTTAAAAATGCTTACTTAGGAAAAAATATGCATTTTAACATACATTGTTTAACCTCATTTGTAAATTACACAATATCATATCCGTGTGTTGTTTCAAAGAATATTTATATTCATTAAGAAGTTTTATAACTCTAATATAATATACGAGCTAAGGGATTCCTGGACTGCAAAGTTTAATAAAACAAATCTGCAATGTTCCTGGTATTTGTCTGCCAACTTGGACATTTGTTCAGGTAAGTTGTATGAAACAAGCATGAATAAGGTCGTCAGTTTTGTTTAGCTTGATTTGATTTATACGCTTATATCATAGAACCTGTATACAAATTCTTGTGTCCATATAGAAAGTGTGGTAGAGGAGGATCACATAACTCATGAGATGACATTTACAAACTTGATGGGAAAATTATGGCGTCGCGTCATGTGTAAAAGCGAATGAGATCAATGGGGGAGGCCTTCGCCACTTGGCAACTGGATGAGGTGGTGCTGGTGGATACAACATCAATAGAATAGACACAATATGAAAAATACTCTATTATCGGAAAAAAAGGCTTTATAATAATAAGGTCAGTTGTTCGTATCATCATAATACGAACTGACCATAACCCAACAAAGACGTTCATGTGTGTACATAATTATCAATATGCATAAATAAATTTAGATTAGATTTTTTGGTTGTTACCATGGTAAAGATATAGTATATATTTAATTAAAACTTATTAAACAAATTTAAAAAACAGGCTCGGTCCCTTGAAATTCGTTATAAAGAGTTTACAACGTGTATTTCAAGTTTATTTATTGTTACATATAAATAACATATACAAGAGTGCACTTTTTACAAATGCACACACACTTGGCACTGTCTTTAGTCCACTTTATATCCGTCAAAATAAATCAAATATTTTGCCACTCATTTTACAATCGGGACGATGCGAAAGTTTATGCAGACTGTTAAAATACGGAAAGTTGCATATCTCGAACACGTCTTAGCTCGAACTTGTGTCAGCTTATAATGATGGGCAAAATTCAAAGCTAAAGACTAGCTGGTAGGAGGAAGAAGTCGTGGTAGCGAAAGATTTTACAACTGATATGTTTTGTAAAATAAACTTTCTGATTTAAACAGATATAATAGATGCTTTGAGCAATATTAGACTCGTAGTTAACGTGCAACGTTGCGGATTCGCACTCCAGTTCACCAATTGTTGATTGTATGTTGAGCACCGTACAGAAAAAACAATAACATAAATTGAGCCGTGTTACAGACATTAAAGGCTGATAACGATTATAAATATTAATAAAAAGACTAATTAATATATAGCGTATTAAATAAAAAATACAAATAAACGTTAAATTTCAATCTGAACTTACGAGAGTAAAGCGATTTCCATAAATGGGACATTGTATATAAAAGTTGTCATTTCAACAAAAAAACAAGCGATTTCACCTCTTGACCTTGCTACTAGAGTGGGCGAAAGGGTAACAAAAGTAAATCACGTTTTTTATTACATTGTTCTAGTATTTTATATCAAAACTCAGAAGAAAGGGTACTTCTATATATTCATCTATATTCTATCATTATTTTCATTAATAGACAAGTAGGTAAGTAACCATAGATTATTGGGTCTAAAATAGTCTATATTCGAGAACAATAATAAGTTTATGTTATTATTGTAAATATTAGTCCACGACGGAGTAAAGGCCTTCTGAAAATTCTTCCATATATCTCTCACCTTCGCTACTATTTCCCAATCACTCGATATTCAAATGAGCAAGGCACAGCACCGGCTCAAACCAAACTGTTCGAGTTCATACTATTGGTATTCCCTTTTGATTGAAGGTAAATAGAAGCTATGTATTAGGACGTACTTTGTAACTTGCATCTGTTTTTCTATGTTACGCTAAATATATCTGCGCCAAACAATTGTATTCAATATTGGTTTATTTGCTGTAATAAACTAAAAAAAACGCCACAACCTTTTAGGGACTTAAATTTCTGAACCTGTTTCTATCTCTTACGATATCAGGCATAACAGTCGCACGCTGAAGCTACTAGGTCAAAATCGCTCTTGCAGTCCGATTGTTCTCACTAATACAGGAGGCAGACGTTAGCATTTACTAGTTAAATTCATGGCAGACCTACTGAATAATACAATATTTTACATCTACTTTTTTTTTTCTTTTTTTAAATGAGGTGTAAATGCACTTGCGCCTAGATGTCAAGCTTGACGCGGGGCCTGTGGGGCTGGGTCTACACTCCCTCTTCTATTCAGAGGGGTAGCTAGACCCCACCCACTAAATACACCTCAGCCCTTCACATGTCCTTAATATGGTTCCTCTGGGTTCGCCAGGCTTTCTACCCAAGGATCTTACAGCTACCTAAAACAACACGCTGTAGCTCACATGACCGATTCTTAGTAACACAATGTTTTTGTTCATCCATACTTATAAGCCTTCAAGCGAATAGCTCTGATTTGATTCACCGCAGAGACCTGATCACCAGCTTATCCTCAAAAGTTACATAAACTCAAACTCAAACTCAAAATATCTTTATTCAAGTAGGTAACCAAGTACACTTTTGAATAGTCAAGTTAAATTAATCGTAAATTTACATTTACTACCAGTTCGCAAGTCAAGGGCGTAGAGCGGGTAAGAAGAACTGGCAAGAAACTTTCCGCCACTCTTTTTAATCGCCAAGTATTGTCATACAAATTGTTTGAACTGGAGCAATTCAATCCCAAGGATTAGGATCATTTAAGTAGTCCTCAAATTTATAAAAAGCTTTGTTGATTAATTTTCGTTTAACGAGGACTTTGAATTTATTTAGTGATAATTCTCTAATTGCGCTTGGGAGTTTGTTGTAAAAACGAATACAATTTCCATATAAGGAGTGGTTTATCTTTTGGAGCCTGGTTGGTCGTACACTCAAATTAGTTCTATTTCGCGTATTATACTGGTGAAAGTCACCATTTGTTTTAAAATCGTTTATATTTTTTTGGACATACAACAAGGCTTCAAGAATATATTGACCAGATAGTGTCATAATATTTAATTCCTTAAACTTATTCCGTACCGACTCCCTCGGAGAAACACAACAAATACCCCGAACAGCCCGCTTCTGCAGCACAAATATGGATTGAACCTCTGCAGCAGCACCCCACAATAAAATGCCGTACGACATAACGCTATGAAAGTAGCTATGATACACAATTTTAGCCGTGTCCTCATCAGTAAACTGTCGGATTTTCTTTACTGCATATGCTGCAGAGCTCAGCCTACTCGAAAGAGTCTCTATGTGTGGGCCCCATTGGAGTTTACTATCTATTGTTATGCCTAGAAAAACAGTTTTGTCAACAAAGTTTAGTTCACTGTCCTTAATTTTCAGGTTACCAATATCTCGCTTTACGCTAGTAGTTGTAAATCTAATACATTTTGTTTTATTCTCATTAAGCAATAAGTTATTTACATTAAACCAGTTAACTATACGAGAGATAGAATTGTTTACATCGTCCAATAATACGTTATTCCTATTCACTTTAAATAGAAGTGAAGTGTCATCAGCAAACAATACCATCTCATGAACTTCGTTGACAAAGAATGGGAGGTCATTTATGTAAATCAGAAATAAGAAAGGCCCGAGAATCGATCCTTGGGGGACGCCCATTGATACCTGCGAACCCGGAGAGGTGACTCCATTGACATGAACTCTTTGGATCCTTCCCTTTAAATATGAATTCATCAGGCTGGAAGCTTTGCCATCAACGCCATAGTGTTGAAGCTTTCCAACGAGTATATCAGGATGAACACAGTCAAAGGCCTTTGACAGGTCACAAAAGACGCCGACTCCATCATATGATTCTTCCCAGGCGTTAAATATGTCCGAAATCAACTTCACACCGGCATCGATTGTGGAGCGACCCTTAGTGAAACCATACTGTTTATTATGTAAGAGTTTATTTTTATTAAAATGTAAAGAAAGCTGGTCTAGCATTATCTTTTCAAAAACTTTGCTCAACGCAGGGAGCACGGAAACAGGTCTGAAGTTTGACGGATCAGACTCACTACCTGCCTTGAACAACGGTGTAATCTTACTTAATTTCATTTCGTCCGGAAAGACTCCACAATCGATACAGCTGTTAAAAATTATAGACAATTCAGAGCTTATTACATTAATAACGGAATTTAAAATGACTGTTGACATACCCCATATATCTTTACTTTTTTTTAAATTAATAAGCTTAAAAGTTTTAACGATATCATTACAAGTTATATGTTTAAACTGAAATTTAATATTACATTCAGGTACACATTTTTCTAGCAATGAGATCGCAGCAGCAGGTGAAGAATCTAGGGACTTGGTCGTATTTAGTGGTACATTTGTAAAGAACTCTTCAAAAGAAGAAGCTACCTCTGGGTCAGATTTTATTAACTTCCCTTTAACTTTTAACATATAATCAGTTCGTTTGTCAGACGTTTTACCTGATTCTTCATTTATTATTTTCCAGGTAGCTTTTACTTTATCCATGCTATTTTTTATTTTTGAACTTAAATATTGAGACTTTGCAGTTTTGCAATCTTTTTTGAAATTATTTGAATACAACCTAACATATTCCCCAAATTCCACACTAGTGTTATATTGCATTTCGTCATAGATTTCATATAATTTTAACCTTTTCCTGTGTAACTCCTCATTTGCCCAGTCACAGAAACTTGTTTTCTCAGAGACCAATAAAGTCTTTTGAGTAAATACTTTCTTGAATTCATCAATAAATGATCCAAAAAAAGTATTGTATAAATTATTAGGGGATGAGTTGCCACACAGAAATGGCATTCTATAGACCAATGCTTCTCTAAATCTGTCCAAACGGTCATTTGTAATAGGAGTTATCACAATTTTCTTCTTTTTACATGTTTTTTGTTTCCTTAATTGGAATTCAAACCATTGACCAGTGTGATCAGATTTAAATCTATTGAAAATACAAACATTCAAAGGGGCTATGTCACTATATATGTTATCTATACAAGTTGCGGTGCTAGCTGTTATTCTTGTGGGTGAATGAAATTGATTTATTAAATTGTATGAACGAAAAAGACTAAGTATGCGTACACTTGAATTAGAATGACAAAGTAAATTGACATTAAAGTCCCCACACACAATTAGCCCTTTATTACACTTTACTAATTTACACAATATCTCCTCTAATACATTTTCAACATTATTATAGACAGCTGATGGAGGACAATATAGACATACAACAATGAATTGCTCCAGTTCCACACAGGAGATTTCAATAGTTAGTTCTACAGAGAGGCTGATAATATCCTTTCTTTCTTTGCATTTAAGTTTTTTACTTATTAGGATTAATGAGCCAATAGAATGTGCCAGCACGATGGATGCTGATAGCATAAACATATCCAGGAGTATCAAGCTTAAGCCACAGACCATGAACTGATAAATTATCTGCCGTACATGGATGCTATCAAGGAAATTGAGGGGAAATCCAGATGCCATTAAACCAATACGTGACTTCAACTATTGTAGAGAAAATGCTGATTGTATGTCTAAGAGCGTTTAATGGATTTGGAGTTTAAGAATTTGTTTAATTTACTTTACTTTAGTTTATTAATGTATTTGATTACGTTATAAGAATTTATTTTAGATTGCTATAAAAGAAATATTTGCTGTAATTTTTTCGAAGGTTGAAGGTTTAGCACGTGCTTTCATTAAAACATATAATTGGGTGCAGAAAGTGTGGATGTAAAATGATTGTAAAATGGATACGATTTTTTATTTACATTCCCCGTAACTTTTTGAGAACGCGCCAAGTATGCGTATTTATACTCGTACCTGCTCGATTAGCCGGAAACGGCTCGTAACCTTTATTCAAATAGACCATAAATTGCCCCTAACTGCCCGTAAAGTAACACGATCCTTTATCAATTATTATGGATTAAAACTATTCAAGACTTAAGCGTCACGTTAGAGGCTTTAGCGGGCAGAAACTCCATATAACGTCACGAGATATAACGTTACTAGATTTAACGTCTAGCTCTTCAAAAGCAGCATTGCCAGCAGCAGCAAATGTCGAGCAGACCTCATTTAGCGTCATCACCGACAGTGGCGTAACTATACCATCTGGGGCCCGTGGCAAATTCTTTTCATGGGGCCCTATGAGTAAAAATAGTCACGTTATACTGTTTAATTTTAATAAACTTCGAGATTTTCAGCGTACTCAATTACATGTTGTACATATGTCCCACTAATGGCCATAGGCCTCCTATTATAGGCGAGAGGGAATGGTATGTAGTCCCCACGTTAGTCCAATGCGTATTTGAGACTTCACATTCATCCATAGAACATAATATCTACTGGGCAGGGGCCCTCATGGGTCGGGGGCCGTGGTACCTGCCACCCTATTGTTACGCCACTGATCACCGAAGCTACATTCCTTTAATGTAATTTTATATGATTGCTTCGAAAATTGTAAGTATTTTTATTTAGAGCTATTAACCTGAAATAGAAAGTTATGGGCTTAATAAATTTCTTCTACTTCTTCAAAATTTTGAAACTACTCGACTTTCGTCGGGTTGCCTTGTTCTTATAAAAATTTACGCTGTATTGCGATTTATTTCTACCATACTAGGTATAATTTACTTTAATATTTAGTTAAAACTGATTGATTTGTATGAATAAAGCGAGTCTTTAATAAAGAATGTCATAATTAACTTAGACCAAGCCACTTTTGCTCTAGTACCCTAGTTTGGGTCGGTGCGTGCCGAAAAGTATTACGCTCGTGAGAGTTCTGATAAAATATTTTGGTAATTAATCCTACGCCTACAGTGTATGAGATTTTCCCAGATTACAAAAGAAATATTTGTGGAGGTTTTTCGTTCATAAAGTAAATTCTATAATTATTCATTGTTTTTCATCTTATACATCTTTTTTATTCTCCTGCATGTCTGGAAATACGGTATTGTAGGCGGATGCTAAGGATTTCTTGGACAGCTAAGAAAACAAACGTGTCCACTGTCCATAGTAAATGTAATAACTCGTCTTTCGACACTATGTTACCAAGGGAGTTTTCTGAGTTTTTCTAGACATGCAGTAGAGGTCCACAAAACTCATTATCACTGGCACGGTGGAAGGCACCAGATCTTGAGAGCGGTCTCCTACCGATCGCTGGGCTGATCAAGTTAAAGCCCTTACAGGTCTTACTATCAACCAGGCGCTGAGATTTGCTTAAGACAGGGGGGATGGAGGAAATTGTGCGGCGTCAATAATACGCGCGACTAAATTTCTTTAAGTAGTTTAATTCATTTGTTTTTCTTAAATTCTCTCGTGACATTCTCTTTTTAATTACCTTTATTCGCCATGAAGGAGTTCTTCAAGGGAGCATACTTGGCCTATTACTGTTTCTTCTGTACATTAATGATTTGCCGAATTTGTTTAGTAATAAATGCGTTCTGTACGCGGATGATATTTCAATTGTCGTGTCCGAAGATACTACCCGTAACCACGAATCGTTATTGAATGAAACAGTAAATGTTACGGAATGGATGGAGAGTAATAATTTAAGTGCAAATTAAAAAAAAACTAACTATATACATTTTTGGAATTATAATAGCAGACCCAATAAGATCAAAATTACTTATAAAAACGAGTCAATTAAGGAAGCCGTATCAACTAAGTTTCTAGCCAAAACACTACAACAAAATCAATCTTACTTGAAATCAACACATTTTATCGATACGCACCTTAATAAACTTGTGTTTGCTTTGAGTCGAACTCGCAAAATGGCTTCAAAGTACGTATTGCTTATCACGGCAATGTTGCCTCAGTTCTGCGCTATGGTATCATTTTATGGGGAAATTGTGTATGTAGATGTAATAAAGTTTTTGTTACTAAGAAAATGAATTAAGGCTATTATGGGCGTTGCCCATTTTTTTACTAACTCAGTATATTGATAGTACCAAGTTTATATATCCTTGAAGCAGTTATTAATGTAAAAAGCATCCAAATTTGCCTGTATATACCGAGGGATTCCACATGGCTGTGGGTGCCCGCATGTTGCACCACAATGTATTAAAAAAATTGTTACGCCGTGGCTTATAACTATTTAATCACCTTCCTAGAAGTTAGATCACTGCCGTGTGATGCTTTCAAGAGGAAGGTGATTATATTTTTAAAGGCAAGGTGCCTCCAAAGTAAGTTTGACAACAATTATAAATAACTTATTTTTATGTCATTATGATAACATTCTTATTATATGTCATGATAATAAAAATGACTTTTGCGTGTCTATTTTCATATGGCTGATTGTGCAGATTTTTATAATTAATCTACCTTAACGTAACTTTCTTTGCAAATAAATAATTTATTTATTATTATATAAATCAAACATTTAAAAAGAGAACACTAGAACAAAAAACAACAAAGCTATCTATGCTATAATTTGTACACAGCAACAGCGACAAGACTGGAATATAGTTACAGAGATTTAGGATAAAATATGCTTCTCCTTAAGAGAATGCCAAAAATGCTAATTCCGCCAACATTGCAATTGCCTCATATAATTTTTACGAGTTCCTTAAGTGCTAATTAGTACACTTGCAACACTTAAAATTCAAAACATCGTTACAAAGATAGCGGGTATTTAAAATTCGAACTGCAGTCGGTGTTGCCAGACTATTTGGAGGGTTGCCAACGTTGAATAAATGAACGCGGATGAAAAAACATTTGTTGCTGAGCTATTGTCCGTGTTTTTTCCGGCCGCACTGACAAGTTTTCTGGTCCATTACAAAATAGATAGTTACGCTTTTCAATAGTTTTTGCGTGATACATTGTGAATGTGAACGGGAAAACTTTTCAAAAACGATTCGTAGCTCTTAACTTCGTTCGCAAAAATGCAATTTAACTAACTCAAGTCCTCGCTTATTAAGGTGAATTAAGGCTCAATTTATCAGTGTTGGCCTAGTGGCTTCAGTGTGCGACTCGCATCCCTCAGGTCGTACGTTTGATCCCCGACTGTGCACCGATGGATTTTCTGTCTATTTGCGTATTTAACATTCGTTTAACGGTGAAAGAAAACATCGTTAGAAAACAGGGTTGCCTTATTCTATACCTTAGTCGACGGCATGTGTCAGACACAGGAGGCTGATCACCTACTTGCCTAGATTGACAAATAATCATGAAACAGATACAGAATACCATCCGTATCACCTCGACGTCCGTCGTTGCACAACTGAGCGTTTTCTAAGGCAGTTTTTGCCGCGCACCACAACTATGTGTAACCAGCTACCCGCTGAAGTATTTCCGAACCAATTCTACTCAGGGTCCTTCAAGAAAAAAGCGTACCAAACCAGGCCGGCAACGCACTTGCGAGCCTTCTAGCAGTGTCCATGGGCGGTATCACTTAACATCAGGTGAGCCTCCTGCCCGTTTCCCTCTTATTACATAAAAAAAAAACAGAAATCTACGGCCCAGACAGTAGAATACACATTCGGTCTATTACTTTCTAGAATAGAAATACTATAATTCCATCTGGGAGCATGGCAGTACCTTGCTTTTTCGACCCTCTTAACTTCGTTGTAGACAAAATTAGAAGTCTGATGAAAAACTTGATTAGAATGAATTTATTAACATTTTACGGTAGAAGAACTGCGTTGCAAGACTTGGTTTTTAAACGGTTTTATTTAGCTCACCCCGTTTGTTTTATTCTTGGGTCAAATTAAGTAATTCAAATTTCACCCTCTTCCTGTCAACCGATTAATCTGAAATTTTGTATACACTTTGGATTTTGGTGACAATACAATTATGTTTATTCATTATCATTATAAATTCAAGATGGCCGCCGCTACAAAATGGCGGATAATTTATGTTTTATTAATCCCATCAATATGGGTATCAAATGAAAGGGCTTAACAAGCAGAATACAATATACTATAAAAAATTGAAATCCAAGATGGCGGCCGCTACAAAATGGTGGATAACGTAGGTTTTATCAATTCCATCAATATGGGTATCAAATGAAAGGGCTCAACAAGCAGAATACAATATACTATAAAAAATTGAAATACAAGATGGCGGCCGCTACAAAATGGCGGATAACGTAGGATTTATCGATCCCATCAATATGGGTATCAAATGAAAGTGCTCAACCAATATAATACAATGTACTATATAAAATTAAAATCCAAGATGGCGGCCTCTACAAAATGGCGGATAACTTAGGTTTTATCAATCCCATCAACATGGGTATCAAATGAAAGGTCTTAACAAGTAGAATACAATTTACTATGCAAAATTGAAATCTAAGATGGCCGCCGCTACCAAATGGCTGATAACAATTTTTTATCAATCCCACCAATATGGGTATCAAATAAAAGGGCTTGACAAGAAGAATACAGTGCACTATACAACCTCAATATTTAAGATGGGCGCAGCCACCAAATGGCGTATAATAATAAGATTTAAATATAGAAATTGAATCTGTAATTTAGGTATCTGATTAATCCAGCCTGAATCCACCACCCAAGTCAAGATTTTGTATCGTGTTGAGGACTGTGTGGCGTTAGGGTGGCTAAAAATGATACGTCGTTAGCGGTACACCACCCAAGTTAAGGTGAAAGGTTAAAACGCGCCGAGAACTGTATGGCATTAGGGTGGATAAAAATGATATGTCGTTAGCGTTTTCCCCTCAAGACTCAGGCGCATCTTGTTGTACATAGCCTTGCCCCTTTATTGGACCTCTGGGGGGGTCGACCGTTTAAATGTCCATTACTCGTGGGAACAAAATGGTAAAAAAAAATATAAAAAATACAAACACAAATAAAACAGAAACTGCAACACAACGTAAACGAAGGCTTCAAAAAGCGAAAGAAAAGTATAAAGCAAAACGAGCTAAAGAAAGTGAAGGTGATAGAAATAGTCGATTACAGAAACGACGGGAACAATTAGCGTCAAAAACACCTGAGCAATATGAGGCCAGGTTAAAAAAGCAACGTCGGCGATATACACAAATGACGGCGTCAGAAACGCCTGAAGAATATGAAGCCAGGTTAACAAAACAACGGGAGCGATATACACAGATGGCAGCGTCAGAAACGCCTGAAGAATATGAAGTTAGATTAATACAAAGCCGTGAAAGACAAAGACAGCAGTTGGGTTCAGAAACGCCTGAACATCGCGATACGAGGTTAAATAAACAACGAGAGCGTACCCAGCAATGCAGAGCTAATAATCTGCAGGCATATGAGAATGCTATTAACACAATTTGTATACATGTTTGTGATATTTGTACCAAACGTTGTTATCCTAATCAAGTTCGTACAGTTCGGTACAACGCTGCTGCATTAACATACTTACCTGTGGAGTTAACTTCGAAAATATCATTGTTATTATGTTCCCGCTGTCAAACACATGTTACTAGAAATAAAACCACAGCACCACCAAAAGCTTACTGGAATAATCTGGATCCAGGTTCTATACCAGACGTTATTCAAACATTGACACAGGCGGAACAACGTTTGCTGTGCAGAATAATTCCCTTTGTTAAAATCGTGAAATTTAGTGGCCTCTATGGGCAGTACGGTTTTCGCGGTCAGGCAGTTTTATTTGCCCAAGATATCTTTGAAGTCAGTGAAAGACTGCCTAGTATGCTACCAAGATCTGCAAGCCAGGTAGGCATTATTGTAGTAACCGAACGATTAGAAAATTTGAACATCACCAGGGAATTCACAATATGTCGCGAAAAAGTCTATAGTGCTTTAAGATGGTTAATCAGAAATAACCCGCTTTACAAAGATGTACGTATTGACGATAATGCCCAAATTAGTGACCAGGAGTTACTACGACTTAGTGTGCCCGAATTGTCTGAAGATGAAGCGTCCGAAAGGAATGAAAATGAAATTCGAAATGCATTCATTCCAATTAATAATGTTGCAAGAATTATTCGAGCTTCATGGCATCAAGGTGACTACAACGTCTTTACTTCGCGATATGCTGGTGTACAATGTAGTGCTATGTCGTTGGCGAACATTGTCCGAGCTGCAATCCTAAGCCCTAATCAATGGGACGTCAATATTCTGAATGCTAATATGTTAGCGGGTGACTCCTTATATTGCTGGATTCGTACCCAGCTTGATCCTACTGAACTGGATGAAACAGGATATTTAGAGATACGAAACTTTCATATCGTCAGGCAAAGTTTACAAATGTATGAATGCCGATTTTCTATAGAATATGATGAAGACACTCTTTTATTCGGGAGTCTCCAAGATTCTGTAAATACCAATAATATCGGCATTACATTACATACAGCTTTAAATAGATTATTTGATAGTCATTCTTCAGGAATATTGACAGCGTCAAATAAATCTGTTAGCGTATTTCGCGGTGAAGACAAATACTATCTTGCTGACTCCCATTCTTGTGGCCCAAAAGGAAAACCAACACCAGAAAATGGCAAAGCCTGTGTTATAGAATGCGACAACTTACAAGAACTACGCCGCATCTGTAAAAGATGCCTCGGATCCCGTAATATCGCGTACACCCTTACACGCGTAGACGTACATTTGAGGGAAAATATTATCACTCGTCAGGGTGTTCAAGTACAGCAACAGGAAGATGCCATCACTCATCAGGATGTACAAGTACAACAACCGCTTTCGAATCTGAGATCTGAAACTATACCTATACAAACATCTGTAATGTTGCCTATTGATAGCGTCCAACCTGATGTTGAAGATGAGCTAGAGGTATCTGAAAATGTAAACGAAATCAGACGAAAGACGAATAATAATATTGTGAATGAAGCTTATGAGTTAAAAGCAGAAGAGTTCGCATGGTATCAGCTTTTCCCGTATGGTAAAAATGGTTTGAAAGAACAACGGCCCGTAAATATAAGTCCTTTGGATTACTATCAATTTCGTTTATTAGGTGCTGATGTTAGATTTCAGCGCAACGATTACCTATTCTATGCTCTATCAATGTTTGAGTACTATCGAGTTAAATTAACCATTGCAGCTTGTGCTAGAAAAGTTGAAGGTGAAAACGGCAATCGAGTGGAAGACCTGCACTTATATTTAAAAAATCTAAGAGGTTCCGCTGCTTATTGGTGTAGTGCTCTTAGTGATCTTATAGCACAAATCAGATGTTTAGGACCTCCCACTTATTTTGTTACATTGAGCTGCAATGATCTTCACTGGAAGGATATGAAAAGAGGTCTCCTTGTTAGTGATGGTAAACAGCACATTGACCCAGATGACTTAGATATTCAGGAAACTCAGAGACTCATCGAGATGTATCCAGTTGTTGTGAGTAGACATTTTATGGTACGTGTTAATGCGCTAATGCAGTTTCTTAAAACTGATACTGAAATATTTGGCGGTAAAGTTAAAGGTCATTGGTGGCGAATCGAGTTTCAGAACAGAGGAAGTCCTCATTTGCATATGGTTGTTTGGATCGAAGATCACCCGTCTGTTGCGACACCTGAAGGAATAGCTCGCATTGATTCAGTCTGTAGTACTGCCATTCCTCCAGAAACTTCAGAACTATATGAATTAGTTAAAAATTGTCAAATACATCGACACACTAGTACCTGCACGAAAAATAATTCTGTTTGTCGTTTCAACTTTCCACGCTCGGAATGCTTAGAGACACATGTTATTGATCCTTCATGTAACGAATTCATCTACAACGGTGGTCGCATTTGCGTTCTGAAAAGAAAAAGTGAAGATGGTTGGGTAAATAATTACAGTCCTGCTTTGCTAAAAATGTGGAAAGCCAATATGGATATACAACCATGTGGTACAAATGAGTCGATTGTGTATTACATCGCTAAATACGTGTCAAAATCAGAACCTACAAACCTAGATGGTGAAGTATCTCGAGCTATTCAACAAATTAGAAGAGAAGAAACTGACGTCTCGCGTAAGCTGTTTAAAATATGCATGCGCATATTAAGAGAACGTCAAGTTTCAGGCTATGCCATTTGAGTATGCGTGACAGCTCGAGAAAAACAATTTTTGTCAATACTCGTAAAGCGGAACAAAGGTATAAAGTGTTGAAGTTTAATGAAGCTGGTCAAGCAGCAGGATATTGTGCCAATATTTTCGAACGATATGAAAAGCGACCAGCAGAGCACCCCAACTATGATTTTAACAATATGTGTCTCATAGAATTTGCGATGTTATTTGAGCCACACTACAAAAAACCGCCAGTTATAAATGAAGAGAGCATCGATACCGATGCTTATGCACCGCACGAGCAAACAACAAGAAGGCGTCTTATAACTTTAACAGACAACACCAAAATGACTTTAATAAAACACTATTTTGACCGGATTGAAGTTATGTATTATTATAAATTTACAACTATTTGACATAGTTTTAAATTTATCCGACGTTTCGCGTGCTTTACAGCGTGCGTGGTCACGGTGACTGAAGACAAAAGATGTTGAATGTCAAAAAGTATCACAGCTGCAGAGAAAGTTGCATTATCTGTATTTATTTCCCCGGAGTTGGTATCGACTAAAAGATGGAGGGTTTTGGCAAAAATGGCTCACGGTGTCCTCTATTTTCGCGGATTGTGTTTCTTTTTGAGATTTTAATTTGGATATTATTGGATCCCAGGTGTTTGACAATTTTAGGCCGTCTTCTCTATTGAAATTGGGGTGTTTTTTGATTTCAATGGCTTCGCGTACCAATCTTGGGAAGAATCTTTTCTCTTTCGCAAGTACTTTCGGTTGGTCAAAGCGTATGTAGTGATTAGGCCTATCTAGTATGTGTTCACAGACTGCTGATTTTGTGTGTCGTCTATGTCTTATGTCTGCAATGTGTTCTTTGAGTCTGCTGGACATATTGCGTTTAGTTAATACATAACTTCAATCCGGTCAAAATAGTGTTTTATTAAATGAATAAAAGTTATGTCAATCAAAGACAATACCAAAATGACTATTAGAAACACGCCAGCTGTAGTACGGGTACCTAACTTCGTAGCAGCTTCTGATCCAGAGTCATATTATTACAGTTTACTAATCCAGTATATGCCGTATCGTAATGAGGCCGAACTTTTAGGAGAATTTAATAGTGCCAGAGATGCGTTTCTCGCCAACGAAGAAAGTTTAAGACAAACAAACGCCTACTTGGAAATATATCGTGAACGTGATAGGCAGCTTAAAAATGCATTCGCGCAAGTACACGCATTTCAGATACTGGAACACGCAGAGCCGATGGAACTAGACCATGAAGAAGAAGTTCCTTATTTGCCAATGAATGAAGACCAGTTCTTACAGGCTAAGCAGTCTATGAATGCAGGACAAAAGGAAATTTTTACATTAGTTACACAGTCCATACAAAATCAAATGTCAGGTGCTGAAGAACGTTTAAAAATATTCTTTACAGGAGGAGCTGGTGTGGGCAAGACTTTTCTATTAAAGTTATTACGAGACCAAATTAATAGGTGCTACGCAAAGGATGCGGTTAAAGTCTGCTCACTAACAGGAGTTGCAGCTAGATTAATAAATGGAGCTACGATACACAGTACTTTAAAATTGCCTGTACAGAAAGACGGTCGCATAGCAGGTATGTCACCACTGTCCGGAAACTATTTGCGAATAATGAGGCAACAATGGCATCAGACAGAATTTTTGATTGTCGACGAGATTTCCATGGTGTCTTATCAAATGTTATGCATGATGGACGCTCGATTAAGGCAAATTAAGAACTGTGAAAATGAGTTTTTTGGAGGAGTAAACGTATTACTTTTCGGTGATCTTTTACAACTGCCTCCTATAAAACGATCAGGAACACCTGTTTTCAAATAGCCAGAACATCTCCAACCAGCTACAAACCTCTGGCGTTTATTCACGCTGTGTGAATTAACTGAAAAAATGCGTCAGCAAGGTGACCAGACTTTTATTGATATTTTGAATGCTTTGAGAGTCGGTGAGCTAACAACCCAACATTTTAGTATTTTAATGGGAAGACTTCTTCAAGACACGAGTGATGAGTTTGCAATAGAAAAAGCGTTAAGGGTATACCCCACAAATCAACAAGTTAACGACCACAACTCTGCTGTATTGAATTTGTACAGAAATAATAGTGCTCGCATTTACAAAATAAAAGCGCAAGATCAGCTAGTACACGCCACACGAAATGCAGACAATGTGGATATAGCTACTAAAATACCAGCTGATATCAACAAAACTGGGGGTTTACCAGCGGAACTGCAAATATTTGTGGGGGCAAAAGTCATGCTACGGTCCAATATTGACGTTTCAAAGGGATTAGTAAATGGCGCTGTAGGCTACATCAACGAAATCGTTTAGCCTCAATTTCGTCGAACTCAGATGTATGCAACAGATGTACCTTCCGTCCGAATTGATTTCGCAAGAGACGGAGTACATCTTATACACCCGAAAGCCATACAGTTTCCAGCTAAGTACAATTACGGGACGGCTGAAAGAAGAATGTTGCCTTTAATACTATCATGGGCTTCTACAATACATAAAATGCAGGGCAGCACTGTGGATCACGCAGTCGTATACTTAGGTTCGAAACTGTTTGAAGAAGGTCAAGCCTACGTGGCTCTTAGTAGAGTAAGATCTTTGCAGGGACTACGTATAGAGGAGTTGGACTGCAATAAACTAACGGGCAAGAAACCTTGCAATAATGAAGCACTAAATGAATTAAACAGAATGCGAAATAAAAAACTAAAAAACTAGAAAATAAAAATAGGTAAAAAACTTTTTAAGTTAAACGGTTTTATGTTTAACATACATTGCAATGTTTAAGATAAATGTACTAAAAACCAAAAAATAATAAAATAGATACAGTCGTGGGAATTATAAACATATGCATAGACTAGACTAAAATAAAACCGTAGGGCACGTCAATTGTCTACAAATTATCGACTTAATGTGCGATAGAAGAATCGTTTAATTCGTCGTTAAAATAGGCAGCCAACACAACAACTGCCTAATTATAGTGTAACATTACAAAACAAACATTTTAATCAACGATTGTAGACAATTGACGTGCCCCACGGTTTTATTTTAGTCTAGTCTATGCATATGTTTATAATTCCCACGACTGTATCTATTTTATTATTTTTTGGTTTTTAGTACATTTATCTTAAACATTGCAATGTATGTTTAACATAAAACCGTTTAACTTAAAAAGTTTTTTACCTATTTTTATTTACAAGTTATGATTTGATGGTTGACAAAAATCTTTTTATTGTAATCATTGTTGCATATGCTTAACGCTATCGAAGTAGGATGGTTCCTCTTTCGGCATCCTGTCCCAATTTAATTTCTTTATATATGCTATTAAGTCTCGTATATCTACATCCAGCCTCACTATCTTCTCATATAGCTTAAGATGAATGTACAACGTTGTCCAAATTTCCCTATTACGCCGTAACGCATCGAACAGAACAAACTGCTGATTTCGCAAATTCGCCAATAATGAAAAACAGTAGCCAATTCTATACCTCGGCTGCAAAATGTATTTCTTCCGCAGAACTTGTACATACGTCAACTTATACTGAGTCTCATATATGAACTGTTCCATCAACCGAATAGTTCTGTTTTTACGAGATTTAGCTTTATCGCCATAATCATCTTTTGTGTAATACCAGTATATTTCTCTTAAGTATTCATCCTTGCGCTTTAGGCTATCTTTACGAATGCTATCAAATCTCCTCGATTGCACATTTAATTCGTCAATTTCGAAGTTTGGCGGCGGATTATTTTCTGCTTTTAGTATGGCTGCTACTTTTTCGTTTTGCCGGTTTTCTAAGAACTGCGATTTAGTTAAATTGAAGCGAGCATTTTTCACGGGATGTTTGGTTGCGCGATATGGGCGCTTGCGTGGCGATAATGTGGTTTCGGATATGAAATTTGGAGCTGGGTTTTGTAACGGAGAGTTAAATCTGGATCTTATTGTGTAAACATCCACTAGGTACTTGTCCATTAAATCGTCTGCCTTTTCGTCGAATATATGTATGGTGTAAGTCGGTAGGACGAATAATACTGGAATAATGGATGGGTTTAAAAAATGTGAGAAAAATAAAATATTTTAAATTTTAAAAGTTCATGGAAAGTAAATTTTAAAATCCGGGGATCGAACTTATGATCAGGCATGACAGCCGCATATTGAAGCCATTTATTAGGCCAATACTGTTGTCCCCTTTTCTCTTAAATATAACTACATAAGCTATAAGGTACATGAAACGTGTATATTCTAGTTAGTGAAAAAACAACAAACAAATAATTATTAAGTAATTTATAATTTTAGCGTCTTTCAAACAAAGTGAGATAGAATAGGCCCATTTAAATTCTTTTAACTACTAAATTCACACTTACATATAATAATGTGTATGAAATCCATGTTGTGCATTATTGCGGCATATTAATTAACGGACTATGAAAGTAATAACAGCTTTTAATTAATTTTTATAGCTGGTTCAACACGCACAATGTACAATGGAAGTATACTTACCTATTACGGCAAAACTGAAACACGTTTTGTAAGTATTCGGGTGAGTCGAATACAATCAGCCGTCGGAAAGAAAGATTTTTTTTTTAATATACATATATACATTTTCTACCTAATTCCCTGACTATGATGTCGTCGGAGGTACTAAATAAGTTAAGTATATATTGTACAAGTTAAGTAAATGGTATTCCTTTTAAGAACTTTTTGTATAACATTTACAGCAAACTCTAGAAAAATGCCTCTTAACCAATTGTTAACATTATTTCTTTTAAGTTCGTCTCTGTTAATTCCCATATAAATATATGTTCATAGTCTGTGGTTATCTATGGTCATCGATGGTCAATTGTCAAATAGTTAAAAATCCATTTTGTCGTCTGCGTCACTCTAAGTTATACACAAGTAATTTGTAATAAACACAATTATCTTTAACTCTAGCTATAATTATTTAACATCCACATGTATAGCATAGACTGAGACATCTATTTTAATTTATATTGAATACTAGCGGACCGACCAAGCGTTGCTGTGGCTAAGGTTTTTGTTATATTACATAGTAGCAAACTATTCAAGGGAAACGGTAGGAGAACACCAGTCATGGGGACCACCATGCTTTTTTGGTGGTTATGCCATTAAATTGTAGCTTATGTGAAACGTTGGTACTTTCAACACAGCGCCATTTGTTAGAATTGTGACTATCAAATAATAAACAAATATTTTGCAATAAAATAATATTGCGGGTATAAATTGAGATGTAAGCTATCCTACCTTTTAAGTTGGATCAAACTACACACGGTGTGCAAATTTGATTGATATGGGTTCGGCAGTTTAGGAGTCCATAGCGGACAAACAACGTGACACGTAATTTCTAAATATTAAGATATACATATTATGTTCAGTTCCAAATACACCGACAGCCACGGCCACAATTGTATCTGCAGCATATTTTGATAGGGAGTCAAAAGATGCTTGCCAAAATAACGTCTGCGTTTTAAACTCTAAAAGGTTACTAATAAAAATAAAACACCCACGGAGAGCTACTCAAGTTTTCCATATATCAATTTATTATTACGTTATTCCATTTTTCGTAGCATACATTCTGACGGCGTAAAGGAAAATGATAAATGTATGTACACTAGGGGTTACGGCTTGACAACCGCCTGGCGCGATAATTAAACTAAATAAGGCTTCTTAAACTCCCTCTGCTTTGATGAATTGTTTAAGAACCGCATCCGCGCTCTGTAGCAAAATTATTGCCTCTCTTGATAAACTGCCATTTAGCGTGATGAATTTCTGCTTTAATTAAGGCTTTCTTAGTGCAAAATTCATAAATATTACGGACTCGCTCTATCAGTGTAAACTTACAAGTACTGAGACAAAATCTTGAATGCATATTAATCGAACGAAGCATGTCTATATTAAAAGAACTTAGGGGACGGCAAATGAATTATGTGAAATGGGATACGTCGTAATACAAAAACAACTTTAGATTCTTGTGTTGAAAACTTAAAGCACTCCGTAACCTAATAACAAAAGCAGTAGTATGCATCATATAAGCAGAATACATGCGTTTAAAATTAAATTATTGTATTAACGAAAATACTTGACGAAACACTAGGTACTTATTGATACAATAATTAGTTTCTGACAGTATAAATATAGACGCATAGACTTTCTTATAATAGTAGACATAGACTTTTGTATAGTTATTTATATGAATACGACATGCCTTAGACCCAAAAAAAATGACGGCACAGTAATCCGGTCAAATTAGACTAAAAAATAGGGGTAAGGTTACAATAATTCGCACTTGGCTGAATATTGGTAGGATTGCTCAATACACTATTATAAAGGAAATGTGAAAAGTTCTCATCGATCCGGCACGTGCAAAAAATTTTACTCCGGGTAAAAGATCACAAAAATGGGTTTTTCGCGATTTTCAGCAAAATGGTAAGTATGTAGATCAGATAATTATCTATAAAAAATGTTTCAATACATTTTTTCCTAAGAGCCACCGTTTTTGAGATATCACGATTCAAAAAGTTGAAAGAGTTGTAATCGTCATAATATGTATAAGTAAGTATACACCACGTATATACATCACTGAAGCCGTAATACAAGCAAAAATATCGTTCTATCGGTCAGTGTGACTTACACATATAAAATACATATAGACTTTACTTCCACCTGCACCAGAAAAACTACTAAACACCATTTTTTGCAACTGTAAAAAGGGATGTAGTGCTAAATGTGGTTGCAAAAAAGTTGGACTGTTTTGTTCTGTAGCGGTCATGCTCCAATGTTGAATTGCCAACAATTGAAGATTCATTTGATGTTGACGAAGAGACATGCGATGTGTCATTATTGTGACAATTTATTAACACCCAGAATGAAGAAGATAAAGAAGAAGAAGGAGAAGAAGGAGAAGGAAGAGAAGAAGACCAAGAACAAGAGAAAGCAGAAGTTAATGATGATTTAGATTCAGACGGATAAATTTTCTTATTTTTTGTAATTTACACCCCTTTCATCATTTTCAACCCTTGTCAATATCTACAGTTATTCAATAGTTTCAAATTAAACAGAATCATAAAAGATCAGTGGAATAGGCCTACCGGGGAAACCACATTAAAAAAAAGCGCTAAGTACACTACCTCAAAGGTGGCGTGGAAACGTGTGCATATTATGACGATTACAACTCTTTCAATTTTTTGAATCGTTATATCTCAAAAATGGTGGCTCTTAGGAAAAAAGTATTTGGACATTTTTTATAAATAATTATCTGATCTACAATTTTGTCTAAACTATTTTTATGATAAAACTTACCATTTTGCTGAAAATCGCGAAAAACCCATTTTTGTGATCTTTGACCCGGAGTAAATTTTTTTGCACGTGCCGGATCGATGAGGACTTTTCACATTTCCTTTATAATAGTGTATTGAGCAATCCTACCAATATTCAGCCAAGTGCGAATTATTGTAACCTTGGATGTCTAAATTGACCGGACTACAGGCTCATCGCCAACATTAGAAAAAAAATATGATCATTGCAAACTTGAAACGAACCGAATGGGAAAAGGATTTTTTTTATATCTCTCATATTATATTTTTTATTTAATTTTTTCTTTGATTATTGTTATTTTGTGTGTCTATGAGTGTGTGTTTTTGTTTTTAAACAGATGAAGAAATCTGACCTTTAAAGCTTGTAGCGGCACTGTTTTTTCTTATAATTGAGTGATTTATATTCAAGCATTTATTTAGATCCCTTCAATACAAATTACGTAAATACATGAAGACGTGGTATTAAGTAATCTACGTATTATATTATTAGGTTTCGCATTATGTAAATCCGATATTATATTCTTGAAATTGAAATAGAAACTTGAAAAATACTTTATCCATAAAAAAAGGTAAATCTTTTATTTTCATAAGCTTAACTTCCTATAATATTACGATAAGATAAAAAAATATAAACAATGCTAATATTAGCTTCATTTTGGCCAACTAATTACGGACAAGGAAAAATAATTGCGATCCAAGAAAAACATCGTGTCTTTAATTCACGGAGGATAACAATGAAATATACTTATTAAGCCAAACAAACATTTATGTTTTCGCTTTGTTTTTCATAATTATTAGTGTTCCGTGTTCATGTTAAGTTTTGTAAAGGATCGAGGAAAATGACATTTTCATTGTTATTAAAAGCTATTTAAGCGATATACAGGCTGGCCAAAAATTCGTGGATCAAACGCAAATAGGGGATAGATGAGGTCATTAGCTGCAAAAAATTGTTCTACGGGAGGTCTCTAAGCTCAACCCCTGCAGAGTTATAATTTATTTTGCGTTTTTAAAAGAAAATTGACTTTTTTTACTAATTCTTATAAAAATTCGAAAAAATCTACATCCTGTATCTTTTTCATAATATCCTCTAGATTGGTACTGATGAGTTCTTGCGTTAGATATATTATTTATAGTTGTTTATTGAGTGTATTGAAGATAATATTAAGTTATACGATATACATTTTTATAGCCATAAAGATAGTTCCTATTATTTTACGTATCGGCAACATTTAATAACAATTTTAGCAGTGTTAGTCTAGTGGATTCAGCGTGCGACTCGCATCTCTTACATTGTAGGTTTTCGAACCTGCACAAATGGACTCTTTGTCTATGTACGCACTTAACATTCACTGGTATGAAGGAAGACATAATGAGGAAACAGCCGTAAAAGAAGTCGACGGCGTGTGTCAAGCACAGAAGGGTGATACTTGCCCATTGCAAAAAGATTGTAACGTACGACATATAATAGTTAAGTACACATGTTTTTTAAAGTCCCGTAACTCTTAGTCATATTTCCGTCCTAAACATTGGTAATTTTTGTAAAGCATGTCCGTGAACCTTTTGTGCCTTCAACACGCAATAATTTGTTTTGCTGAATATCGAACCTAAGACAAGCAATCTCCAGCTGTTGTAGAGTCACAGTTTCTTTACGAAATTACATTTTTCCAAAATATCATTTGAATTAATTTACTGATACTACTTATACTAAGTTGGGAATGAGCTAGGGCGGGAAGTATATTTTGTTAAAATAAAAACGTAAATAAGAAGAAACAATTCATATTATGAAGTAGGCTTTATGGCTAGTATGGTTCATGGTTGGTACAAAATTTATCGAATTTAAAATATTAATGGACAGCACTCGTAAATATCTTCGTACTTTAAAAATATTTTCATAATCTTCGAATTAAAGTGTAGTTTAATTTTAGTTGAGCGCTTTCGATGTCAACTTTTAAATCCCCGCATAAAACTAGCAAGCGTCGAAGCTTGTTATAGAAGGATTACGTTTTGGAATCTTTTATAAAATAAAGAATTTATATTTTGTATTATTTGCATAGAAATATAACTTGTTAAATAATATATATATAAGCGTGCCAAGCAATCTGGTATTGAATTAATAAAAAAATTGAACTGACTCCAAAATGCACTAAAAAGTATTAAAGACAAATATTTCTCACTTGTATTACCGTGAAAATGTATTAAACGTTTTAATTTATTATCTAGTCAAGCATATCAGATAAAAGTCCTATTACAAAACTATGGCTCCAATCTTCACTAGAATTTACATAAAGCTGTCTTATAAATATGAATATTAAACTAATATAAGATATATATACATTACTTTTACACCAATTCCTGGTTTAACATCTATACTAAATATAAATTTCCATAACTTCAAAAATACAAGACTTAATTTTTTTTTTTAATTTTTCTGATAACTGGTGTGGCATTACCTATGAGAAAATTTCGACTTGACGTCGACTTTTGGGACACCCTGTATAATGTATATATGTAATGGTTGCAGCTCCTTACAAATGTTGTGTAAAAAAAATATATATATATTGGCGAATAAAAAGAGTGTCGGAGAGTTTATTGCCAGTTCTTCTCTTCCGTTCTACGCCCTTGATTTAAGAACTGGCAGTAAATGTAAAATTAGAAGCATTAATATCTTTACTGACGAGTCATAAGTGTACCTACATTATGTTGTACCTGATTAAATGATTTTTTTACTTTACTTTTTATAGCAGAAATAACTCAGCTTAATACAGTAGAGTAACTACATTATTATAAAATCGAAAACGTATTATACTCTACACAACATGTCAAACCGATATTCAAAGATATACCTATAAATTAACCTAAATTTGTCACAGATTATAGATCATAACATGGGTGTGCCCTAAAACTGTCCGGCCGAACCAATTTCCGACAGGATATGGGTTGCCTTCAGTGAAATGTTCACAGCGCTATCGCGATATCGGAGATATTGATAAAATCCATGTAGCATTTGGAAAAACATACATTACATGTTAGACATGGAATTACCACCTCGTCATGATCGTAGAACAATGTCGGATTTGAAAAAAATCCAAAACCCACTTTTTATCATATTTGGATACTACATTGCCTAAATATTACGTCTACATTAAAATAAAAATTCTATGTGTTTTAAATTTCAAATTAATCAGTCGGTAAAGTGACGGCTTTGAAAGAAACATGTGATGTTTCTAGAAAACTATGTAATTTAATGTTATTATTTTTATTTTGTTTCAAAAAAACCCCTTTTGTTTGCTTGTATGCTAATTTTTATAATACCAGAATATGAATTAATGCCCATAACCTGTAAATGATACGCACAGAGGTCGGGTAACAACTGTCAACTAACACTTTATTGTAAAAACAATATTAACACATAGTCTACTGTCTAGCAGATGGCGCTAGCCATATACCTAATATGATATTTTGTTAAACATTTCAACAAATAGTTATGTCAAAAACTAAAATGGTTATATTATTTTGAAATGGCTGCCCTGTAAAGTTTACTATTTGTGAAATCCGTCACTATTCTACGACTATGACGACCTTTAAGGCTGGCGGTAGGCTATGGACTCGAAAACTGAAATAAAATAGCATTTCTGTTAGTAGACACATAAACGTTGATCACATATTTACCTGAACATTGATTAGCGAAATAGACAAATAATATCTGCATTACATATCAAGGACGACGAAGCACAGCGTGCTGAAAAGCTGCCGTAAATTTTTATATATGTAAAATGATATGATAGAATTGAAAGCAGCGATGCTGTTTTAGTAGAAAACTCGTATAAAACGTTCTAACCGTAAATATCTATATCGGAACATTCTTCGGAATTTCGTCTTAAAGGTTAGCAAACGCTTATCTTTTAAACTTTAATACATGTTCGTGTTGATTTTTCTTAAACGCAAAAAGTCCTTAATTATAATCGTTATTAAAGTGCTTACCCAGTAAATCGCGTCTTTTTGAGTAATTAATTGGATATTTATTTTATACATTATTGATAAACATTTTATTTCCATCGTGTAGTAATAAAGGTAGGTATAAATGGACGATCTTAATGTTAAGAACAGTTTCTTCCAGACAATTATAAAAGTATAAAATAGTAATAGAGGCACGTCTGTATGTGTGTGAGGCCGTGTGTTAGTTAGTCTTTAGCGGCTGACTCTCATCCCTGAGGTCGTAGGTTTGATCTCCGGTTGCGCACCAACAACATTCGCCCATACGGTGAAGGAAAACATCGTGAGGAAACCGACTTGCCTTAGACCCAAAAAGTTCATGGCGTGTGTCAGGCACAGGAGGCTGGTCACCTACTTGCCTATTAGATTGACAATTGATAGTAAAACAGATACAGAAACTTGAGGCCCAGACCTAACGAGGTTGTAGCGCCACTAGTTTTTTTAACCGCGATTTTCACCTATGGCTTATTTCGTATCTCCAGTTGTTACGTTAATATACGTAAGGTGTATTAATCAATCCTTTCTTTACAGTGCACCTGCAGTTCAACGCGCCATTCCTCTGGGACTACGCGCTTCACTCAATCGTCGGCTCCAGCATCAAAGGGAACTTCACGCCAACAAGCTTCTCCGAGAAGGCCTGCCTCGCTCCTCCCTACTTCATACCGAAAAGAAACACTCGTGCGCACATGTGGTCTAGTGAATTTAGGACGAAAAGTGTTTACTTTAAACCGCGGAGAGTTCGATCGTTACGTAAACGGTTTCATAGATTTCTGCCAGCGCTGGTGGTCAGTGGCCCTCTGGAGGGGAGAAGCGGTGTTGCATTGAAGTGGTCCATCGATGCTGTTCATTTAGATAAAGAGGAAACTAGTGTTGTTTTTAGGTAAGTTATACTATTTTATGTATTTAAATCTAAACTATTACTACACACCTGTAAACTTTGGGCAAGGGTAAAACGGGGAGGGTCAACTGATGTGGAACCACCTATGGACATTCTCTATTAAATAACCTTTTTTTTAAACACTGTTTCGATTACGGCAAAGTAATTAGTTCCGACCTCGAAGTAGCCTCTGCATTTGAAGAGTTTTTTACTAACATTCCTTTAAATACAACCAGCGTTTTAAAGTCTTCACCATCAGCCGCCCTTTTATTATTGAAAAAGAATGTTCCTGTATGCAATCATAAGTTTGTATTTAGCCGCATTAGCTGCAATGACATTATAAAAACATTTAAACAGCTAAAAATAAAAAAAACTAAAGATCTTTGGGGTGTATCTGTTTTCATTTTACAATCAGTAATCAATACTATCAGTTCAGAGTTGGCTATAATATTTAATGAATGTATAGATTGTGGAGTCTTTCCAGACCAGATGAAGATAAGTAAAATCACACCGTTATTCAAAACGGGCAGCACTTCAGACCCCACAAATTTTAGACCCATATCTGTGCTGCCGGCTTTGAGTAAAATCTTTGAAAAAATCATTCTTGAACAATTATTGACACATTTTAATAATAATAAAATTATGCATAGCCAGCAGTTTGGTTTTACAAGAGGTCGCTCTACAGCAGATGCTGGCATTCAATTAATTTCCGAGATTTTAAATGCTTGGGAAAATTCTCATGATGCCATTGGAGTTTTTTGCGACTTATCAAAGGCTTTTGACTGTGTCCATCACGAAATCCTAATCAAGAAACTTCAACACTATGGCATTGGCGAAAGGGCGCTAAATCTTGTGGAATCATACCTGAGCGATAGAATTCAAAAGGTAAATGTAAATGGAGCTATATCACAGGGATCCTCTGTTACTATGGGAGTACCGCAGGGCTCCATACTTGGTCCCTTCTTATTCCTTGTCTATATAAATGACCTGCCATTTCTTGTAAAGGAGCTTCACGAGATAGTACTGTTTGCTGATGACACTTCGCTTTTATTTAAAGTGAAACGACAAAATCCATCACTTGATAACGTAAACAGTGCCATCTCCAGTGTAGTTCACTGGTTTAATACAAATAATCTTAAGTTAAACGAAAAGAAGACAAAATGTGTTAAATTTGTAACTACAAATGTAAAAAGTAGTCATTCTCAAATAATAATTAAAGACGAGGAAATAGACTTTGTTGATAATGCGGTGTTCTTGGGAATTACTTTAGATAGTAAACTCCAGTGGGGCCGACACATAGAAGGTCTTTCGAATAGGCTAAGTTCCGCAGCGTTCGCAGTTAAAAAGATACGCGATCTTACGGATGAGAACACAGCAAAGCTTGTTTATTTCAGCTATTTTCATAGTATAATGTCATATGGTGTTATTTTGTGGGGTAATGCAGCTGACATTAAATCGATATTTGTAGTGCAAAAGCGGGCTATAAGAGCGATCTGTGGGTTGTCCCCACGGGAGTCGGTCCGAAGCAAATTTAAGGAATTACATATTTTGACTCTGGCAAGTCAATACATTTATGAGAATATTTTGTATGTGCGGAAAAATATAGATATCTTTAAAAAGAATAGTAGCTTCCATAATTATAGTACTCGTAATAAAGACAAAATTAGCGCACCAACCAGAAGGCTGCATAAAACGAGTAATTCTTTCCAAGGCAATTGTATACGTTTTTTCAACAAAATCCCTAGTGAGATACAAGCGTTGTCAATAAATAAATTTAAATCGTACATTAAAGTAAAACTGCTTACTAAGGCTTATTATAATATAAATGAATATTTAAACGATCCTAGTGCTTGGATATGAGTTGCTCCAGTATATGTTATAGGTAACACGACTGAATCTCTCGGCTGCATTTCCAGACTCTGGGGCGATCGTCAACATCCACGACTGTTTTAATGTAAAGTGGGAACAAACCGTGATCCATGTGGTATCCAATTATTTCAGTATTATTATTATTTTCTTATGTAGCCAAGTCCACATTTCAAGGATCGTCATGCTCGCTTAAATGTCATTGCTTGTGGCGGCGTCCATGCGTCGGGTTGTCTCTCTCCCTAAAATATGGCGAGGGGGCCGATGGCTGGCCATGCGTCATACTCGTGAACGGGTGCTGCTTGTGGTGACTGGTCGTACTTGAATTCGTGTATGCGGTGATGTTAATTATTTCGACTATGTGTTTGCGTGTTGTTCCCACGAGAATGTAAGTGCGTGCTCCTGTTTCACCATGCCTCCTGCTGATAGGGGACGGGTCTTTGTTTTTATTTATGTTCTTATTATTAATTACTTAAAATGTCATGTGGAACATGGTGTGATGGTTGCAGCTCCTTACAACCGTTGTGTAAAAAAAAAAAAAAAAAAAAAAAAAAACATGGCGATTAAAAAGAGTGGCGGAGAGTTTATTGCCAGTTCTTCTCTTCCGTTCTACGCCCTTGATTTGAGAACTGGCAGTAAATGTAAAATTAGAAGCATTAATATTTATATCTTTAATGACGAATCACAAGTGTACATTGTGTTACCTACGTGAATAAATGATTTTTGAATTTGAATTTGAATTTGATTGGAAAAGTAGAAGTTGTCTTCTCAATTCGAATGGATTACCCGACTTCTGTTAGTTAGGAATATTTGGTTGAACGCGCTTTCAATAGAACTGCCTTGCGATTCTGTAATTAGTCGTAAAATGACTGCTTTACGACTGATTTGAGCGCGACCGCCGCTGCGAAAACCGCTGTGTGAGTTCGAAAAGTGAGTTACAGAATCGCAGGGCTGGTTCGAAGTCTTGATTATTTTCGTTTTGGATGACTATTGATTTTTTGTTAATTTAAGACCATATGTTATTAACACAAAGTATTTATCTAAATAATAAATAAATCGTCATTATATATTTAAGAAGGCGTTTGTCGGTATAGTCTGATACTAGAACTGATTTCGCATAAGGGACCCCATTTATTCGAACCTAAATCAGTACAATTACACCGTTTTAATTAAAGAATAGATCTGTCTCATTTCATAACAATTTAAACATAATGTGAAAAAAAGAGACAAAAGAGTACATTAGTTAAAACATACTGATCAAGAATCCGACGTTGTTAACAAAGAAATAAATAATTTAATAGTTGAGAAGAAGGAGGAAGGTAAAATAAAAAATGACAGAAGAATAAACAATAAAATAATGGGCTTGTCACTCCCCATGTGTACCAGGGATGTATGGGTACTGATGAATATTTAAGAATGTATTCAAGGGCGTAAAAGGTGTTCCTTCATAATGTTTACATATACGCTTTGTTTAAATTATATACTTTACTTTATTGATACTGAAACTCGAGTCGAGAGTCGTTGGGTTGTCGTAGATTTTTCGAAGCAGCCCTGCAATTCTATGACTCACTTTTCGAACTCACTCAGCGGTTTTCGCATCGGCGGTCGCTCTCAAATCAGTCGTGAAGCAGTCATTTTATGATTTGGCATTCTGAAAAGGTGGGAGCTTGTAGTTTATTGTTTATCAGAATGCCAAATCATAAAATGACTGCTTCACGACTGATTTGAGAGCGACCGCCGATGCGAAAACCGCTGTGTGAGTTCGAAAAGTGAGTTACAGAATCGCAGGGCTGGAACTGCGTGTCCAGTGTTACATTTTCAGACACCAATAACATTTGATTGTTGAAAACAAAACACTTAGTTTAACGAGATAACTTTTCCATTAAATTAAATCAAAGTATCGTTTATTATCACAAGATTAATTAGTTTTCACATCCCTCTTAACTTGAATTTAAGTAAAACGATGAAATCTATATCTAAGCTTAATTAATTTATATTGTTTCATCGAAGTAGATTATTAATTATCATTCTTACTTGTTTTTAAGTGTTATCAAGGCAGTTTTTGCCGCGCACCACCACTATGTGGAACCAGCTGCCCACTGAAGTATTTCCGAACCAATTCGACTTAGGGTCCTTCAAGAAAAGAGCGTACCTATTCTTAAAAGGCCGGCAACGCACTCGCGAGGCCTCTGGCATTGAGAGTGTCCATGGGCGGCGGTATTACTTAACATCAGGTGAGCCTATTGCCCGTTTGCCCCTGTTCTATAAAAAAAACTCAGTTTATTTGACAAACAAAATTGTGAAACACACATTATTATATGGATTTTTTTTACATTATTTGAATAAAAGCATGGAATACCAAAAGCTGGAAAAGCAAACAAAGGAAACTTTCTGGCTTCATGTTTACAAATTACATTTCTAGCTTAGGCAGTATGTAAACGCCATAAACCCCAAGGCTATATTAGAATAAACGTGATTCAACAGCTGCAGTAATTACTAATTATAAAGTTAGCTTTTTGCTTATAAAGTGTTGCTGTATATGCCTTACGAAAGTGTTTCGTTATTTATATTGTATTTTTTTAATGAACCAACCTTAAATAAAGTCATCTTTATAATAGAAAAAGCATCTAACCTCCCTTTAGTTCTTAAATAACAAAAATAGTGTTGCCATACCCATTGAACCGGTTAAATTTGGAAAAAATAAATTTATTATAAATACTTCTTACAAAGGACTCGTAAATTTTCTCTTTGAAAGTGTTTTTTTTTCAATTTAGCGTTGTGTAGTTTTAAGTTTATATGCTGTTCGATAATCGCATCTCCGAATCTTATAACCAACTATAATAATATGTAGAAATTAATATGCAGCTGGGATCTACGTTGTAATTGACGTAATTTTTACTCAATTAAAAACTTCATCTTTTTTTTTATGGCTCTGGCACGATTTGTGCATTAGCCAGCGTCAAGTATAGGATTTTTTATAATTCGTGTGCTTGTCTTTAGAAATTCGACCGTGTCCTCAAAAACAACGAGAACAAATTTAAATTAAATTAAAACTTGCCCTCGAACCGGGAATCGAACCCGGTACCCGTCACCTAGCTGCCACTTAATAAGACCGCTAGGCTATGAGGCCCCTAAACTTCATCTTTATCTTTGATCAGACAAAGGAGGACGTATAGGCATCAAACATAATGGCACGCATATTCAATGAATAAATATTAATTTAATAAGTTTTTCGTTGTCAATTATGAAAACGCAATTTCGTATAACAAATCGCTGAAAGGAGGATTTATTTAAACTCATGAACGGTTTATATTAATCTTTGTAAAACAATATTCTTCAATTATATTTGACACGACTTTCTAATTTCATCATCCGTGTGGGCCCAGCTCAAAGGATCCTTCTGACACATGAAACATGTGTAAAGGAAAAAATAGACTTTTACGTAAGCTTGATTTATTTTATTTATTTCATATGAAACACACAAACAATTGGCAATACACAAATAACCACAACAGTGATTTACATAAAACACACAATTCTCGTGTCATATTTAGAGTGTGCCATACTCCTCCGAATCGACAGATTCTTATGAAATTTTTTATGCATAAGTAAGTCTGAGAATCGGCTACTATATATCTTTCAAACCCCTTAGTAAAGGAGTGACCACCCCAAAAACATTTTTTTTATTGTTTAGACAATTTTTATTTTTTTATGATACAGCATGTATGTAACAACCCCAAATTTTCACCCCTCTACGATCAACCCCTATTTTTTATTATAGTAGATAGTTATTTTTATTGAACTAAAAAAATGTTTCCTAGAAATAATATACATGCCAAAACAACGTTTGCCGGGTCAGCTAGTACACTATACAAAAGAACTAACTGAATAAAAATAATATACAAATATCCATTACAATATAAATAATCATTATCAGTGATTATTCCTAATTTAATTTACAACATTAAATGGAGGCTACTGTTTCCCGAAACTAAAGATCCCGGACCAGTCGGATTGGCCCGTAGGACACGACTGCCTACGGTCGAGCTTTATATAGGTATATCTGATCGGTTAATAAATTTGTTAGCGCAATTCAGGAAGTGAATAAAGTTAAACCTGTTCTCGATATCTGAGTATATGAATATATGATCCTTAAGCTTTTCCGCACATTGATCTTTCCTTGCCACAGTTTCTCGTCCTATTTGGCAAGCTCTCTTGCAATCTACCTGCCAAATAAAGAAACTGTGCAAACGAGCCAAATGTACGCGATGCCAATAAAATTCCAACTTTTTGATAACTTACTTTTATTTATTGCTCTAAACTAGTTCCAATTGGCGGAAAGCCTTTTTATAGTACTATTTAGTATATAAAGGAAGCTATATAAAATACGATAAACATATAGTCAATCATTAAAGTCAAAAGTCAAAAAGCATTTATTTATTTAACGTCAAAAAGAGAAATATACATTAAATGCTTCTAATTTCACATTTACTGCCGGTTCTCAAAACAAGGGCGTAGAACGGAAGAGAAGAACTGGCAATAAACTATTATTAAGTTCCCTTATTAACCCCTGGAACTATAAATGCCGAAAAACAATCCTCAGATCACATTCTATGCCTAAAATTCTGCAATATTGACCATTTGCTATTTGACTGACACTGTATGTATAGGGTACGGGCGTTGGGTGCACTTATCTCTTATCTCTTCACCCAACACCTACTATCGATTCCCGGAAACTGGTTAAGGGTTGAACACTTGTGTTGAATGTATAGGAAGCTTATAAAAGTTAATTAGCCACAAATCCTTTCTTGAAAGGGTTACGTCCTTAGCATATTGCGAAGATTTTGAAAGCCAAGATGCGCAGAAATCGATCTAGAACTCTTGCTGTTGATTTCTCATTATTTATTAAAATAAGTATAACTTTGGTCAAAAAAAAAGGTCAAAACAAAAGAAGGTCAATGTTATGTTTCAGTTTTAGGACATACTATTCAAAAGCTACAATCATGAGGCAAACTTGAAATTAATATATACAGATCTGTACACAATAATTACACCTCTATTAAGTTTATATGCGTGAATCATCTACCAACCATAACAAAGCCAAGCCTAGTATATATTATTTACATAAGGGCCCTTACGATAAGACCCTTAATAGGCAATCTAATGAATAACTTTAATTCATTAAGCCTTCGGCCTCGATCTGTCTAATCAGCTTGATGGATGGTTTTCTTCAACACTTGAACGGATTTAGGGAAACACGGTATTTTGGTGATTATAGTCCTGATGGATGAGGTCGCAATCGTACGAACTGGCCCATTTATCAAACTTACCTTACGCAGTAAAGACGGGGATGAGAAGTGCTACTCAATCTATACATGAGGCCGTATATCAAAAGGTATTACAGTGATATTAGAGTAGTGTTGGCCTAGTAGTTTCTGCGTGCGACTGTCATACCTGAGGTCGTAGGTTCGATCCCCTATCGGCTGTGCACCAATGGACTTTCTTTCTATGTGCGCATTTAACATTCGCTCGAACGGTGAAGGAAAACATCGTGAGGAAACCGACCTGTGTCAGATACTGGAGGCTGATACTTGCCTTTTAGATTTAAAAATGATCATAAAACAGATTCACTTAATCTGATGCCAAGAACTGAAGAGGTTGTAGCGCCACTGATTTATTGATTATTACAATGATAATAAAAATGTTAACGGATTTAAAGAGGAATTTATTATATTATTTTACTGAACATTTAATAATTTCACTATTAAACAATTCAAAATATCTATAAATTAAAACTAAAATATGAAGTGAGCTTCCCGTAGTGTTAGTATAAGTATTGAAAATAAATATTCTGCAGAATTTACGTTAGAGAATTAGATCAAAATGGAAAATGTAGAAATATTCCGTGACATACGTGTTGTGATCGTATTGTTCATGGTATAACATGATGCAGGCGAATGTTACCATTGGCAATGGTTAAAGGTTGGAGGACTCAGTTTCCGCACTTATACTCTCACTAGGACCGTTATGCGTACATTGGTAAAAAATGTTATCGTAGCGTTTATTTATTTTAATATGGCCATACATATTGGTGACTGGTCGAACTTGAATTCGTGTATGTTAGTTATTTCGACTATGTATTTGCGTGTTATTCCCACGAGAATGTAAGTGCGTGCTCCTATTTAACCGAGCCTACTGCTGATAGAAGACAAATCTTTTTTTTAATTTTATTTTTATTATTAATTTACTGTTTATTACTTAAGATGTCATGTGGGACATAGTGTAATGGTTGCAGCTCCTAGCAATAAAATTGGCGATTAAAAAGAGTGGCGAAGAGTTTATTGCTAGTTCTTCTCGTCCGTTCTACGCCCTTTATTTGAAAACTGGCAGTAAATGTAAAATTATAATTTAGTATTTAATGAAATAAATGTTTTTTCTTTTAATTTTGTTAGTCGGAGCTAGGATTTCCCATTTTTTATAAAAATACAATTACTTTACGTATGAATTTTAGTTCCAAAAACGACCAAAGGCAATTAATAATTCTTTACAACATCGCTTTATCGCCAGCAAACATTTTTCAAAACGTCCCCTTACATTTAACTTCCTTAGATAACAGGAAGATTTCTTCTCACTGTGAGATAGCTGTGACAAATTACTTAACGCATTATTTACTTGTCAAACGAAAAGAAACCTTATCACCCCAATTTAGAGACTCATTTGCATAGGTGTAATAATAAAAAATAACGTGATCAGTGTGTGAATAAATCGCATCATTAATCATAGATTTATTTGGTTGTGTTGCTTCTATATATACATTTTTTATAGGGAAAATAGACAGAGGAAACGGAAATGAAATTTCTTTTGCGTCATTGGGTGATTTATGGATGTGTTACAAAAAAGTATTATTTTAAAATATTATGAAGAACATAGTAAACGAAAACGTAACGTACCCCTATGAAACTAATTTTGTGGAAGTTTCGTATTTTGTGGACTTTTACTTCAGTATTTATTATTTGTACGGTTACTAAAGTTTTCTGGAAGAAATTGCTTGTTGGCTATAAGGTGCACTGTTTACCAAAATATTTAAATTTGCATATTGTTTAGATTTAAGCAACGAAGTATTTAAATAATTCTATTTCATTTCATTTGTCACAAAATCAAAATCATTTGTGTTTGCGTGTGTTTGATCCTACTGAACTGTATTATATATTTTTATTACCATTAAATCAAGATATTTCATCGCATAAATTGTTGAAGTTAATAAGAAAGGAAGTTGTGAACTATCCGACTGAACTCGAACCAGGATAAGTTAAGTTTCGAGCTCTAGATTTACGACGCCAATATTCGGTACTTTGAACTCAGTTATCCCGTATTTATTTAACGATCTAGCTTCACACCGTAACTATGTATTTCTAAACCTATATAAGGGCTGTCTATTGAAAGTCTAACATTACAAAAAATAAATCCAATAAGGGGATAAAACACATGTCTCAAAATAAAAATAAAAAATCAAAATTCAAAAATCATTTAATCATATAGGTAACACATTGCCATTGCCATGTTTTTTTATTTTACACAACGTTTGTGAGGAGCTACAACCATTAAACCATGTTCCACATGACATCTTTAGTAATTAATAATAATAACATAAATTAAAAACAAAGAGTTGTCCTCTATCAGCAGGAGGCATGGTGAAACAGGAGCACGCACTTACATTCTCGTGGGAACAACACGCAAACACATAGTCGAAATAATTAACATCACCGTATACACGAATTCAAGTACGACCAGTCACCACAAGTAGCACCCGTTCACGAGTATGACGCATGGCCAGCCATCGGCCCCTTTATAAGGCAGTAGATTTTCAAAGCAAATAGTTACTTCGCCGGAATAGAATAAATTATGCAACTGTCAACAGAGTCACGGAGATAGATTTCAGCAGTATTTATTTTAATTTATGTAAACGAAATAAACCTAAATTCTAAGAGAAATCCCATGCACGAAGTATTGCCTTTTAAATGATATATTTTCGGGAATACGTTTTTTCTACACAAGCCTTAAAATCAGAAGAAGTGTTTGTTACTGTCCCAATCATTTAAAATTAATAACCCGGGAATGTTACTAACTGTTTACGAAAAGTTAGAAAGCTTATACTGTTAATACACCCTACTATTTTTAGAATTAAATATTATCGAATGTTACCTGTGTAAAGTATATATAAAATATATTTTTTTGGTTTCAGGTTACGTTATAGGACGACAACGAGTGCCACCATTTACCAAGTGTTCTTTACTAAAACTTTAAGATTAGGTAAGTATGCAATTTAGTTCGTTTCTGTATTACTAAACGTTTTAAGCTTCTAATATTCATATCTTAGAAGTAACTCTTACATTTCTTAACACCTATCTACCTTTCTATACATTTCGAAGAACATTGATTACAGATTTACACATTTAGTTTACGTTGTGTTCGCCTTGTGCTTAAACATGGTACTCTCAACACAGATGCTGTTCATTTGGAAGCCGTCTGTGAACCAATGGATTTATCTACCAGCCCACTTAATAAGGGCTTAGCAATGAAAAACAGCGTGAGGAAAATGGCTTATCTGGCAATATGGTGTGTCAGAGTTACTTGTCTATAGAAAAGAAATATCAATAAGAGCGGATTCTCAAATAAATGTGTCCATATTACGGGAGTCGATAGGTATTTTTACCTATAAAAATTGCTATAAATAAACAAGAACCGTGAAGATACATAAAAAAAAATATCAGATTTCTGAATCTGTTTCATGATCATTTTTCAATCTAATAGGCAAGTGGGTGATCAGCCTCCAGTGCCTGAGACACGCCGACTTTTTGGGTCTAAGACATGTCGGTTTCCTCACGATGTTTTCCCTCACCGTTCAGGCAAATATTAAAGCGCACAAAGAAAAAAAGTCTATTGGTGCACAGCCGGGGATCGAACCTACGACCTCAGGTATGAGAGTCGTCCGTCCGTACCGTGAAGATAGCGCGTCATATTTCCGTCAAATAGTTATATTTTGCAGAGAGTGTAACCCAATACCCCTAAAATAATAGTACTACCAAGAGTCCATCAACTAAACTAGAAATAGCCTTTATACATAGAGGGACATCATTTATTATACACATAGTAATTAACACACGAAAATCATACGTAAATGTCATAAGTCATGACCTTTTCTCTCAAATTTAAGTCAGAGTTGGAGTCTGAGGTGTTACGCACTGTATAGACTATAATTTCATGTTTGTTTTAAGCTATATTATGATTTTATATTCGGTAACTAAATGTTTTCATTAATAACGATTTGGATAAGAATAAAATTCTAGAAAAGTCTAGTTGGTAGATTACAACCAGTGGGCCAATCAAACTTCTTCGCATGAACGTGACAAGTTCTGATTGGCTCCTTTATTTGTAACGAACATATGTAAAATGTTTTAGATATTTTGTAATTCGTTGTTGGTAAATGTTAAATGAATGTTTTAGAAGTATATAAAAGTTATCTTATCTTTTTAACTGTTTTAGCAGTGTAAGTGTAAAAACTCTTTGTGCTGCTCTACGGCGTAGAATCTTGGACGCTGACAGAGACTATGTCCAAAAAACTGGAAGCGTTTGAGATCTGGGTTTATCGACATATGCTTAAAATATCTTAAACAGACATCCGAAATACTACCGTGCTGGACAGAATGCAAAGAACAGAAGTGCAGAAGAACAAAGAAGTGCTTATGACGGTTAAGAATAGGAAACTTGAGACACGTTTTACGTAACTCCAAAAAAAATGAGCTCCTTCAACTAATCATACAAGGCAAAGTGGCAGGTAGAAGAAGAACTGGCCGCAGACGCACGTCTTGGTTGGAAAACTTAAGACAATTGTTTGGTCAAAGCACCAAGTCATTGTTTAGAAGCGCGGCATCCGAAATTAAAATAGCCATGATGATCGCCAACCTTCGCAAGGAGATGGCACTATAAGAAGAAGAAGAAGTGTAAAAAAATCACTACTCTTGAAAACTGAAATCGATGACGTGTGACGCATTTGATAACGACATCACATTTACGTAGATTGCGAGGCTGTAGGAACAGTATCCTCATTACAATTTGTGCGTACGCTTGTCGGCTCTGAAAGACGAGTGTACTGCGTAGCGTAGACTGTTTATTTATTTGTTTCCAATTTTAATTTGTGTTGTCGTTGATGTTGGTAAAATTAGCTGTCAGTAGTATTTACTCTCTAATTGATAATAATCTAGATTTTTGTTATGTAATTGGAATTAATAATTGTTATTATTATTAAACCAGGGTGGGGGATAAGTGGTCTATAAACCTTTAACTAAAGGATTGACTCTTGAACTCGCCTCGACTTGATTTATTGTTGATTGATTTATGATTGAAGTTTATTTTAGAATTATTTTAATTATACATATTAATAATAATCTTTATTTATTTTTCCCACAAAAACTTCGTACATAAACAAGTAACAGTTATATATTATTATAAATAAATAATTATACACTGATACATTATTTCATAAGTAAGTTCAGAGACACTTAACAATAAATAGTCTAGATATTTCAAGCAGCGAATATTTCCGCTTCCTGTTTTTCTATTCTATTTTTATAAGGTTATTGCAGTTTTCACATTCCTGTACTGCTAACTGTAAAAGGAAAAATATTTTTTCGAAATTATATTCGTAAATCCACTCAAAGTTGTGAAATTTCAGCATTCCAGTTTTTTACAAGTAACTTTGTACATGAGATCAAAGGCAATTTATGTTGTAATTTTCATGTCGGTTTTAATGTTCGTAATTGTTACTGGCTTACATGTAGCTACTACTTCCAACTAATAATGTAGGGCATTTTGCAAACTCCTCAACATTAATCCTTAAATTCTAATTAATTAATTATACAAAAGCCTCTTTACAAATAATTCACATAATTATACAGAAATAATTTATTTTTAAATTTCCAAGGACCTCTTATAGAGTATTGACCTCCATAATGTGGCTTTATCTCTCTCTATCTCCACTCTAATTTCTTTAAGATCATCAGCCCACCGTGCGGGAGGCGATTTCTCTCTTTTCCCTGATGGCCCTTTCCACCTTGTTGTTCTTCTGCCATTTGCAATTAACAATATTCTAGTTAGTCTGGGAAAATAGTCGAGCTTATTTTTATTTTATTTTATTGGTGTTTATACCCAATAGTCTTGTTCTTGATTAGAATTCTATCGAACAATATTTTTCTACGTCAGAATCTAATAAACTTAACATATTGTGACAAATATCCTATTGAATTAGCTTATTGTACCAGTTGATATTGAATATGGTTTTCACAAATAAAATTGTATATTGTGTACCATTTCAGATCAGGGCAAGTGCCAGAATTTGAATGAGTGTTTGATGAATCGAACTTGATGGAATCAGAACACCAATTTGTCAATAGAAGGCCTGTAGACTAACAATCATAACTCTAGTATGGGATAGACGTTGATTTAGTTGGTATTTGTTTTTTTAACTAGTATGTCTTTTTGCCTTTTTGCCATGGCTGATAGAGGCTGAATAATTGGTTTGTTATTAAATCGACACATTCGTTATCATATGATGGGTGTAATATAAAAAATGTAGAATATTTAAAATCAAAATATGCATAACCAAAACAAACTCGTCAAAGTCTAAAAATCATAAATTACAGACCTATCGTCCGTAACTGACGTACACAAAATAAATTGTTCAATTCAGATCTATATTTTGTAGGTTATTTTTATGCAGTTTCTATTTTCGGGTTGCTCTCGAGTGACCTAATTGCTTTGAAGTAGAAATCAGATTATACTGTTATAGTTTTAGTGAAATTTAATTTGAAGATAACAAATTTTATTTTAGTTCAGGTAGGTATCGTTTGATAAAATAACAATAAAGTCTTCCCTATTAAAATTATATAAACAATTCGTATTATCATTGTAATGAAATCATTTAAGAAATCAGTTTAAGATTTTTTTTTTTTAAACACAAAAAATGTTTTTGCAAATTTTGCCGCGGCCCTGAATTTTCTGCACTAAGTTTCAGCCTAGTTAGCGATCTGGTGAATCCACTATAAAATATGGTTATGTCATCTGCATCTGCACATATTTTCCAAATACATGGGACACACATATTAGATTAGGTAATAATTAGGCATTAGCAGTGTTGGCCTATTGGCTTTAACGTACTATTCTCATCCCCGAGGTCGTAGGTTCGATGCCCGGTTGTGCACCAATGGACTTTCTGTCTATGTGCGCATTTAACTCTTGCTCGTACGGTGATGGAATACATCGCGAGGAAACCAACATGTCATAGACCCAAAACGTCGACGGCGTGTATCAGGCACAGGAGGCTGATCGCCTACTTGCCTATTAGATTTAAAAATGGTCATGAAACAGATTCAGAAATCTGAGGCCCAGACCTAAAGAGGTCGTAGTACCACTGTTAATAATTAGGCGTATGCAACTTTTTTTTAACTATAATTTACGTAAATTATAATAGTTAGATTAGTTTTAGTTGTAGAAATGTTGTGCGAAACCATCCCTCGTACCACTCGATCGGAAAACAAATGAATTAGTATGCTCTTCAACCGGGAATGAAACCCCAGACGTCACGTTTCTCTTAAAAAACCGTTTAGCCACGAGGTCATGCTCTAATTAAGTCTAGATATACTTGACTACGCTTTATGGCAAGGATTTTATTAAAATATTGGAATACGAAGAAAGAGCAATGCTAGATAATATTTTGATACGAAATAGAACTTTAATAGGAAAACAAATGTTTGCTTTACAGAGGCTTTCACTTCGAGCTTATTGATTCAAGGGATTGTCAACAGAGAGAACTTAGAATAATAAATAAACGTTAGTGAAAAGTGGTCAGAAAATCATATAAATACAGTCTATTATATAAACGGATCTTTTGTAATATACGCGTCTGATTGTTGAATCGATTTCAGAGAGAGAGCCTTTTAAATGCCACACACCAATGGTTCTTTGTAACCAATTTCTGCATTAATTTCAGCGTTTATTTTTTAGCGAAGTAGGTCAGGATTCTGTGCTTACATACACACAAATACATACAGCCAGTGGCGCTAAAAGCCTTTGTGGGCTCGGTCCACTGTCGTCTTTCATCCAGTTCGTATTCTTTACCATCACTCTAAAGTCATCATTTTTTCCTGGGTCTGACTTTTGACCTTTTCTGGTGTGACCACTGAGTCATACTTTAGGTACCCTTCCGGCATTTGGTTTAAGTGGCCTGCGCGTTTCAGTCTCTGGTTTCTGTGCTGATTCGTGGGTACAATATATTTTTATTCACCCAGTAATTGTATATGGCAAAAATAATCCTTTGGTGGTGGCGTTCATCAATGCTCTGGATGTGATCCTTATGAATGACAGCGTAGAAATTCAAGTCCCTGGTCCCTGTTTTCCAATAAAGCACATAAGCGCATTCTATTTTCCGTTACTAACACAACATTCTGTAAAGAAAGTTAGATTCTGATTCAGAACTCAAACAGAAATAGGCGATTTTCACTTGAAGCTTTTTGTAAATGCCTTCGAATTACGAATGTTTGTTGAGAGAGGGCATCCAAAAGCAAAACCATCCTGATTGGCAGCTCTCTTAACTTCACTTCACATCATTCTAGCTTTCTTCGCCTGTGCAATAATGCTTCGTTGCCAGATCTGCTCTGCGATTCTGTAACTCACTTTTCGAACTCACACAGCGGTTTTCGCATCGGCGGACGCTCTCAAATCAGTCATGAAGCAGTCATTTTATGATTTGGCATTCTGAAAAGGTGGGAGCTTGTAGTTTATTGTTTATCTGAATGCCAATGCGCAAGGCTGTTTTGGCCAGCCACGTCTCCTTTTGCCTTGAGGATTCAGTCGAGGGCTTGCTTGGCAATGTGACATGGATCTTTTCGGAGCGTATAGTTATAATTATTCTACGAAGCGCACAATCCGTACACGAATTCTAAAACCAATATCCATTAGGTGCGCGTGCAGAAAGTGCATCGTAATAAAAATCGAGCGTATTAAAACGTTTTATTCCAGTACATATCGCTTGTTGTTAAATTTTATGAGCCCAAGCCAATAGTTCTAGGTTATAAAAACATTCGAGGTCAATTCGGACTCGTTCAGGTACAAATAGGGCTGCCAGAGGCAAAAAAGTGAATAGAAAAATTAATCCATTATTCGAATTTCACGGAGAAATGTTCAGGGCTATTCGCTTTTACTGATCTAGAGGTAAAATAGGTAACCTAGTTTTTGTTCTACGTATATACTGCGACCATACTGGTTTTTTACGCCTATGTGTATGATGATATTCTTAGTAAAATATAAGCATTTTTACTTGAAGCACAAGCCAGACACATTTCTTAGTATTTTTACGGAATATTTTTAACAAAATTCTACTAGTTGATAATCAAAACAATTGTTGAGTTACGGTGACGGACGGGTATTGTGACTGCGAAAGAATTGCTGCTTCTGGCTCTGGACAAGACACGCTTCACGACACTGACGGCCAGACTCCAGTAATGGAGAAGCACCAAAAGAAGAGAAGAAGTGATAAACAGGAAATCTTATATATTATAAACGTCAGAGTAAAAACAATACTACAAAATACTATTATATTTGAAATTATTATTATTTTTGCCTGGCTTAATTCTTTCTCTAACCCATAGCCCTAACTACAATTAAAAAAGTTATTTCATTTATTATTTTCTAATTATAAACAACCCTGCGTATATCATATATTATGTAGGACGGCCTTTTGTTTCAAATAACAACGGTTTAATTGAAATTTTTTGATTGCTTCATGCTTTCATAATAAAAGTGAACTGTTTCAAAACTCAAACTGTGTAAATTCGCCTTGTATCGTGGCATGGAATTACTTGTATATTCAATAATATATCTTTTGTGTTAATACACATATACGGTCTTACTAATAAAAAATCACTATACATGCGTTATGACAAGGTGATAGTAATTCAGTGAATAGAGCTTGTACAGGGCATAAACTCCTCTTTGACCAATAATCGATGTGTATTGGTTGAATAACAAAACGACCCTTATTTATTGTTACCCTGGCAACCCGCCGTGTTTGATTGACGTTTGATTTAATAATTTTGATACGACTCATAATTCTAATGTAAGTTGTATTTATTTTATCAACCAAAGCAATTATATACACATTTACTCAATATACTAATAACATTTTATTATTTGCAGCTAATAGAAACTCCAAAACCTCAGACAAAGAGGACTAGAATTTTACATAAAAAGCCGCGTTCTGCAGTACAAAAGTTAGAAGAGGTTAGTATCAATGTGATAGAGAAAGGACTATTTCATTCAAAATCCCTCAACGATCATACTTAAATTTTTTAGGCATCTCAAATAGTGGAAAGTGCCAAACTCCGCAACACGGTAGTGTTCCAGTGTTTCCAGGAAGAGCACGAAACAAAACAAAGGCAGATGGCTGAAACACATGAGCTCAAACAGAAGCGACTCGCCGAAGCTCACGAAAGGGCTAGACAGAAGCATCTTCTAAGGCTCAAATTGTTACAGCAGCAATTAAATAAATAATTATATACTTATAAAAAAAATAAAACCCCCGTTTTAAATGAAATATAACTTTTTATTTATTTCAAGTCCTTAACTATCCACACCTATGTAAATAAAACAGCCTTAAAAATATGTTTCAATAAAAGCAGCTCTAGCAGCTTGTCTAGCCAGATTGCTTGGGGGCGTCTAGGTTGGCCTTGGTTCTTCTGGTGCATTCTCAGTGTCATCAAACGTAACATCCAGGATGTGATCTTCTTTGATATTAATAGCAATATTGTGGAGGATTGCCAGTGCTACTATATATAATTTGGCATTTTCTAATGACACTGAGAAGCCATGAAGAAGACACCTAAATCGAAAACCCTCCACCTCTAGTACTCTTTTCGACATCAGCTCGCACTCTGTCACAGATCTTCATAACATACTTCTTTGAAAAGCGGTATTTTGTTTTGAAATCGCCATGCGAAAGTAATAACGGATTGCACCGAGTTTGGTATGTTCTTTGACTTTCCTTGGAGGCGGCAAATCTTCAATCGTATGTATTAGCTGCATATCAATATTATCTAAATCTTCTATTTGATCTATAAAATCTATTTTCAACAAACACAAATATCTACTAACTTAAATCTTTCCTTGAACTAAAAAGTCAAAAAATGCTGTCAAACGCGAAATCAGATGAAATTACGCAATTTTTGTCTTATTCACCCGTTAAACTAGGCCTCTGCGTTGTATAAGCATTGTACAAGTCTTCATACAAACCAGACACTTGTTATAACAGCAGTATACATCAACCTTGTCAATTCAGACATTATTAGTAACATTTTTCTTATAACAGGCTTATACGATGTGCATAAATCTTTATTAGTAAGACCGTTAGTATATTATTATGCCCTAATTGTGGTATAGTCCCAAATATAACAGTAATCTTCAGCATCGTTGAAGTGTTGGCCTTGTAGCTTCAGCATGCGACTCCCTGAGTCGTAGGTTCGAGGCCCAAAGATTGTAGCATAAACACTTGTATGATTTGGTCTGAAATGATGTCTTACGTCAAGTCTTAAGTTTTTCAATCGTCGGATTTGTACACAATTGATTTAGTGTAAATTTAAATTTAAGTAACACTTATTTATTTATATATTATTGAGTAACTAAGAACAGAAGAGTTACATTAATATGGAGTTACTTATATCTGTCAAGTATATTTTAATATGTAGTAGTAGCAAAAACAATATTAAATATTGAACAAAAAAAATATCTTGTTTTACAGTTGTACATTATGTATGAACATCTTGGCACGTTACGTTGCTTCGGAGCTCTGTCATATACTTTTAAGCTCCAACAATGATAATGCAAAGTTGACAGCTTAGCTTTACAAGCAGAATACAAATTTGATCTTCTCTAGAGCTTAGTGCACGTCGGATAAATTCTGATTAAACTAGATGAGATCGCTATTCGAGAAGAACTAAATTAGGCATTAGAAAGATATTTATATACCTATATACTATCTGGTACATAGTACCGGTGACCTCAGAGCTGGTGTTTTCCTCGCTTAACGAATAAGTATCGCAATACAGCGAAGAAATGCTGCCAGCATTAAAGGTACACTGCCACAGGGATACTTTTAAATTATATACATATACGGTCTTACTAATAAAAAATCACTATACATGCGTTATGACAAGGTGATAGTAATTCAGTGAATAGAGCTTGTACAGGGCATAAACTCCTCTTTGACCAATAATCGATGTGTATTGGTTGAATAACAAAACGACCCTTATTTATTGTTACCCTGGCAACCCGCCGTGTTTGATTGACGTTTGATTTAATAATTTTGATACGACTCATAATTCTAATGTAAGTTGTATTTATTTTATCAACCAAAGCAATTATATACACATTTACTCAATATACTAATAACATTTTATTATTTGCAGCTAATAGAAACTCCAAAACCTCAGACAAAGAGGACTAGAATTTTACATAAAAAGCCGCGTTCTGCAGTACAAAAGTTAGAAGAGGTTAGTATCAATGTGATAGAGAAAGGACTATTTCATTCAAAATCCCTCAACGATCATACTTAAATTTTTTAGGCATCTCAAATAGTGGAAAGTGCCAAACTCCGCAACACGGTAGTGTTCCAGTGTTTCCAGGAAGAGCACGAAACAAAACAAAGGCAGATGGCTGAAACACATGAGCTCAAACAGAAGCGACTCGCCGAAGCTCACGAAAGGGCTAGACAGAAGCATCTTCTAAGGCTCAAATTGTTACAGCAGCAATTAAATAAATAATTATATACTTATAAAAAAAATAAAACCCCCGTTTTAAATGAAATATAACTTTTTATTTATTTCAAGTCCTTAACTATCCACACCTATGTAAATAAAACAGCCTTAAAAATATGTTTCAATAAAAGCAGCTCTAGCAGCTTGTCTAGCCAGATTGCTTGGGGGCGTCTAGGTTGGCCTTGGTTCTTCTGGTGCATTCTCAGTGTCATCAAACGTAACATCCAGGATGTGATCTTCTTTGATATTAATAGCAATATTGTGGAGGATTGCCAGTGCTACTATATATAATTTGGCATTTTCTAATGACACTGAGAAGCCATGAAGAAGACACCTAAATCGAAAACCCTCCACCTCTAGTACTCTTTTCGACATCAGCTCGCACTCTGTCACAGATCTTCATAACATACTTCTTTGAAAAGCGGTATTTTGTTTTGAAATCGCCATGCGAAAGTAATAACGGATTGCACCGAGTTTGGTATGTTCTTTGACTTTCCTTGGAGGCGGCAAATCTTCAATCGTATGTATTAGCTGCATATCAATATTATCTAAATCTTCTATTTGATCTATAAAATCTATTTTCAACAAACACAAATATCTACTAACTTAAATCTTTCCTTGAACTAAAAAGTCAAAAAATGCTGTCAAACGCGAAATCAGATGAAATTACGCAATTTTTGTCTTATTCACCCGTTAAACTAGGCCTCTGCGTTGTATAAGCATTGTACAAGTCTTCATACAAACCAGACACTTGTTATAACAGCAGTATACATCAACCTTGTCAATTCAGACATTATTAGTAACATTTTTCTTATAACAGGCTTATACGATGTGCATAAATCTTTATTAGTAAGACCGATTAAGTTTAAATTTTCTATTTATCAATGTTTTGTTTATTATTCATTTTAGAATATTTTAACTGTAATTAATGTAATTGAATTTATATATAACGAGAATTGTAATCATAGTGGTTAAATTGCTCCATTAGGCTACTCCATTTTGAAAGCACATATAACACTTGTATCAACAAACAAACGAACAAGATATTAAAGATACCGACGTTACACACCCGATACACAAAGAAAATTAAACATGCTAAAGAACTTTCTCCCAAACCGTGTAGTGGCCGACTGGAATAGGCTTCCGGAAAGTGTGATCACTGCACCATCTGTGAACACCTTTAAAAATAGACTGGATAAGTTTCTCCAAATCCCATAATACACGCGCATCAGCTTATTAAAAGCTGCCAGTTGTTAAGTAAATAATAATAATAATGCTTCTTTGGGGGGTTACGAGACTTAATTCAAGCCAGTCACAATAAACGGAAAACTAACAGAAATATATGTAAGAAATAGAAACAAATGAAGCAAAAATCGCAATTATCATAATCATGACAGTAGAATAAATGATAACGCGAAAACAGCAACATTATCGTATAATGGTACGAAATGTCTTCGCAATTTAATGTGATTTGATGTAAATTTTCCATTATGCAAAATTGTGATTCGCTTTTGCGTTTCGAGTAATCTTAATGGCTGAAATTTGTCTTGTTTTTATTCAAAACGTCGCGTCGTCAGGAAACTTGTGAGTTTCAAGAATTTTGAGCTATTTATGAGTTTACTGCGGTATCGCTGCTTAAGTTTTAAGAGCAATTAGCTTATTCAAGTTGAACTTAGCGGTTATATTTTTACTGTTTGCGGTTTTACGACGGTTTGGACTGTTAAAAAGTTTTATAAAGGGTTATTCGTTCATACATATGTTCATGTATTATGCCTAAGCACACACAAAGAATCTTGTGCGTTAGAAGTTATAATTCTTTGACGTAACAAGATAAAAATCTTTTTAAATTCATTCGCCTTATTCTACATTTGTAGAAAAAACAACACTAACAATAGAAAAAAGGTATTTAATATATTGAAAGTTTCATTATAACGCATTATCTAGTTAAATAAAGTTTATTTAAATATTAATTTTAAAAAAAAAAATCTACATAATTAAAGAAATGGACATTTTAAATTTTAAAATGTTGACTATGATGACTAACTTCAGGGTGTCGGTTTTTTGTGACGGTGTGTGTAATAAAATTTACTCTCATCATTTTTCCCTAACGCGCCAAAAGAAGTATAACTTCAAAAAATTTAATGCTTTACACTCTTTCACACTAAGCTCTTCCACATTAAAGAAAATATTTTTTTAAATTTATTTAGCAATATTGTACATAATATGTGCTTAAAAGTTAAAAGAAAGACCGCTCAGCCTATAGTTGGTGCAATTGTTAAGGACTCCGACACTAAATCAATGAAGAGATAATAATTTATCTATTCTTTTGTTTCAGATTGTGCTATAAGAATTCGTAACCGCTCTGGACGCATACATTCCGGCCACCTGCCTCGTACACATGGCTGCCACCTCACATTCCCTCAACCCTCGCCACGAAACGCCCTCCTCGTAGAACTACACAAACTCAATGTACCCTGTTCTTCAGGGTATATCAGGTTCGCTCCAAACACCCCCACCATTTGTGGGAAACTGGAACAAATACCCTTACAATCCAGAAGGTATCTTTATCAGTCTTCGTCCAAACCAGAACTAGAACTCCACGGTCGACCTACGTTCGCCGCAATCTACCGTCTAGTAGACCACTGCCATGATGTCCTACTGACGGCCAGAAACGGCTCGTTCGACGTCGGCCCAACTGTCAAACTCCTCTGCTCGTATAAAATACATTTACCATATGGAAACCGTGTTGCGTTGCGACTCCAAATGGGCACAAAGCCCAATGAAAACTCTAATGTTGCTCACGAGGAGTCCAAAGTTTTTTGCAAAGGAATGGAACTGACCCTTCAAGATGGAGATTCCAGATGGAAGCATTGTTCCCAGCCTGGTGATCCTCTACGAAGTGTACAGATTATATCTGAAGGGAATTCGATTAGACTCAACGTTAGTATACTTGCTAAAAGGAATTCTTCGGCCATGTGGTTAAAAGTTTGGTGGATGGATAAGCCAATGGAAGATATGGTTGGAAATTGCGAGTTTAGTTGGATTGCATCTGGTGACTTCTGTGTATCTGCTATTAGGGATATTAAAAAGACTTGGAGGCAAGCGGAAGCAGAGTGTGTGAAACTTGGAGGGCATTTAGCCAGCCTGGCAGATGAGCACCAGCAACAAATTTTAGACCAACTGTTATCCCACGCGTAAGTTAAATATACATTTTGCTTCTAATCAAAATATTTAAATGGAAACACTTAAATAAAGTATTTGTTCAAAGGGATATTATAAAACGAAGCGCGATTTAATTATATTTATCCGAGTTGATAACTTTGAGTGGCAGACAGGAATATTAAGTTCTGCTCAGATTTTTAGGACAGAATTTATCAGCAGCCCCTAAACAGAAATTCTTTATATAAGAAAACATACATTTACAACCTATAAACCTTATAATTACATATATATATAATTTAAACTTATGCTATAGTATTGTATGCGATTCAATGCAGAGATCCACCATGATATGTATGATTTAATCAATTTACTTTAATAAATTTTATAGTAATAACACTCGATATCTACCACATGTTAAATATTAAAAAAACTTATATTAAACTTATCAGAACTTGTGTAAGTTAGAAAAGTTATTGTATTTGGCAACTAGCAAGAAGAATTTATCACGAGTTTAATATTTAGTATGGCATAAAAGTCTATAAGCTGCTATGATCGAAAATAAAATATTTCTATATTGGTTAATATCTAAGTATATAAAGGATAATGTAAAAAGATCTCGATTTTTTTAAAGAAACTAAGTAACAGACATATTTAATATTCGGAATAAAAAATCTCAAACATTTTGCTAAACAGAAAATATTGTTCGTGATAAGCTAAGCTTATGTAGAAGTGTTTAGTATAAATAATACGCCACTACGTCTTGAAAAAAAAAATATTGTTGCAGTTTTTAAATCCACCTATCAATTAATCTTAGACGGTAAAGAGAGAAGACATTTAACTCATATCAAAAATTGCAGGCCCGGAAGCCACGAAGACGACGTCTATTGGATAGGAGCTACTGACTCTGTTCACGAAGGGGAATTCCGGTGGTCTGACGGTCTACCTTTCTCTTACGCACGTGAGTTTTGTTCGTTATTTTATCTTCCTTAATTATATTTTATTCCCGATATATTCTAGTCTTGATTAGTGAGGTTAGAATACCTACATCTTACTAATATTATAAACGCGAAAGTTTGTAAGTATGGATGGATGTTTATTACTCTTTCACGAAAAACTACTGAATGGATGTCAATGAAACTTTACAATATATATAGCACATAGCTCAAACATCAGATGAACAGATAGTCTACAAGTTTGTCCAAAATATCAGGTAAGTAGGAAACAATCTGATAAAAACCCATACCAAACAAAAAATTGTCGTGCAAAATACACTTATGTCAAAATGTTAGTTTGTTTCTACGCTACGCTAATATAAGCTACTCGAAATACTAATACTAAGTCGCGAGCACCAGCTAGTACCCTATATTTTTCCAAAAAAATAAAATTAAAATTGTATTCATTTAAAATTAGTTTCCAGTACTGTATGAGGCAACAGAAAAAGATGTATTATTTACAAAATAACATTAAAAATTCCTAGTTATCGCAGATTCTCCCATATATTAGTCTAATTATTTTATTTAAACAGCGTGTTGTTCCCACAAGAATTTAAGTGCGTGCTCCTATTTCAACGTGCCTCCTGCTGATAGAGGACAAATCTTTGTTTTAAATTTATTTTATTATTATTAATTACTTGATATGTCATGTGGAACATGGTGTAATGGTTGCAGCAACAAACATTGTACACATGTAAAACAAAAAGCTTGGCGATTAAAAAGAGTGGCGGAGAGTTTTTTGCCAGTTTTTCTCTTCCGTTCTACGCCCCTTAATTTGAGAACTGGCAGTAAATGTAAACTTAGAAGCATATAATATATATTTCTTTTTTGACGTTCATAAGTGTACATTGTGTTTCCTAATAAATGAATTTTGACTTTTATAACAACTAAGCAAATTATATCAATCTTCGATATAGATTATGTCTTAAATAAATATAGCCTACTTTTCATCCTAACCTACGCAGCAAAGCAATTTGAACAAGTTATCCGACAATAGCACTGTTATACGACTTCTTGCACTTAGTTAATTGTATTATGAAGTGCATTTCAAGCGATTAACTCTATAATTTCAGTCTAGACTTAGGCACTTGTCAATATTGAATTATCTATCACGTTATTGAAGCATCGGCTATTGACGTGGCTCCGGATTATCTTCAATTAAAAATTAAAGTAATAATTATACTATTTTAGATAGAATATAAATAACAGAGCAGTGTTGGCCTAGTGGCTTCAGCGTGAGACTCTCATCCCTAAGGTCGTAGGTTCGATCCCTGGCTGTGCACCAAAGGACTTTCTTTCTATGTGTGCATTTAACATTCGCTCGAACGGTGAAGGAAAACTTCGTGAGAAAACCGGCTTACTCTAGACCGAAAATGTTGACGGCGTGTGTCAGGTACAGGAGGCTCATCACCAATTGGCCTATTAGATTGACAAATGATCATGAAACAGTTGCTGAAAACTACTAATTAGCCCAGACCTAAAAAAGTTGTAGCGCCACTGATTTTTATTTTAGATGTGTAGTTGTGTGGTGTAAGAAAATTAACATTGGAATTTTACTAATAGAAAGATAATTATTTAAATTAAATTTAAGGCAAATAGGTAAAAATAATTTTACCACGTTATATGTATTTTTAAAACTAGAGCGATAACGAATAAACCATTAATATTAAAGAAAATATTCAAATTACTTGTATGACGAATTAACATATACAATATACATATTTGTATATAGCTTGCTAGCCTTGTGTCTATCTTCTATACAAGTATGATTATATTCTGTCTACTTAGTCGGAGGCTTTCATTAGCATTTAAAACATATTATGACTTGATGTGCAGTTTATATAGAATTTAAAGAAAAGTATAATTATTCTGAAGTCAACCGAAAATCACATCAAAATACTAGCTGACCCGGTAAACGTTGTTTTGCCATCTATATTATTTAAAGGAAATATTTTTAATTAAAAAAGGGGTGGTACATAGAGGGGTGAAAAATAAGGGTATTATAAAAATGTAAAACAAAAAATTTTGTCTAAAAAATTAAATAAAAAATTTAGAGGTGGACCCACCCTTAACATTTAGGGGGATGTAAAATAGATCTTGTCCGATTCTCAGACTTACTGAATATGCTTAAAAAATTCATAAGAATCGGTTGAGCCGTTTCGGAGGAGTATGGGAACGAACATTGTGACACGAGAATTTTATATATTAGATTCTACAACACATAATGGCATGCAGATTTGTCTTAAAAGGCAGAATATTTCATAGTAGTCACATATTACATAAATTATAAATCAATCATATAGTGAACTCTCATATTATTTTCACTACATTTATAACATTATTAAAATATATTGTCAAATTCATATTAATTATAATAATAAGAAATAATATTAAAAACAGCATTCAACTGATTCAGTTTTAGCTTACATCACCATAATTAACAATGGTTTATACAAAGCTCTATCCCAACGTTAATTCAAATGCAAATTGCTAGTTTACATTCCGAAATAGCCTCGCCCCGAATCGAGATTATGATGAGTGACACGGAATAATTACTCTAATATATTGATTCTAGTGTAGTATAAATAACCAACTACAAATGAAGAACATGATGATTGAAGTAAATGGGTTTATCGTGACGTTTTGAATTCATTTAAAAAGCAGTGCCACTGTTCTCATGCTGGTCGATATTTTTAACAAAACAACCTTGCGATTCTGTAACTCACTTTTCGAACTCTCACAGCGGCGGTCGCGCTCAAATCAGTCTTAAAGCAGTTATTTTACTATTTGGCATTCTGATTAACAATAAACTACAAGCTTATAGTCAATAAAGTTCAGTTTACATTTAAAAATTAAATAAATAAATATTTATTATTATTCTCTTATATTAAGTGTAACATAAATTCTATTATAAAAAGAAAAGTTGTCAAAGTGACAACATGGAAAAAATATTTATGAGAATTTAGAAATAAAAATTGATTAAATTAAATGGAATATGATGCAAAATGATGATATTGAATGCGTAAAAAATGGAAATAAACAAAAACAAAATAAAATAAAATTACGTAAAGTCTAAGAAACGGACAATTTAATAGTGGTCAGACAAAATTTGCTTATGCCTAAACCTGAACCCTTTTTTCTCAGTGCTCTTGCTTGTGCTCTTTATGCTTTTGCTTGTGCTCCTGCTTCTTCTTGTGTTGTGCTCCTGCTTTTGCTTGTGTTGTGCTCCTGCTGATGCCTGTGTGTTTATTTTATTTTCATCCTGTGACGAAACGACGAGTTACCAAAACCAGCAGCCTTCATTTTTATTTTTGATCTTGTCCTATTTTTTGTTATGTGTCCTTTTTAAGTTACTTTTATGTGTTTTTAAATTTGTTTTAAGTTATTGTTTTTTTTATGTTAGTTTATTAACTGTTGTGAATGCAGGCCGTGACCCTATCTTGTGATGGCACGTCGATCGCGTCCCATACATGTACATTTTGCAACAAGTCTTTCAAATCTTTGAAAGGCCTCAAAATACACATTTCTAAAACACACAGGAACTGTATTAGCCAACCCAGTTCACTTTTAGACATCCATCCCATTATTCCGAGTGCGCCTACTTCTGTAGCCAACACTACAACTCCTTTCCATACATTACTTAGCCATTTGAAAAATAGTATACCAATTGTTAAAAGAATCCCTCGAGGAGCTCGATTAACTGTTGCTACACATTTGTCAAAATTAATCCAGAAATGTTATGTAAGCAATTGTACTCAAGACTGGCAGAACTTATTTTTATTTTCATACAGTACTCTACACATAATAAAAACTGATGAACCGAATTTATCCCTGACACAAAAGATAAAAAATAACTGTGCTGTAAGTTCCTCACCTTCACCCGCACCTCTAATTAAACATGATGCCCCTTTTAATCGCAAAAAACTCATCGAGAACAAAATTTGTGACGGAGATCTTAAAGGTGCCGCTCGCCTTTTGTTCTCCAATGACGTGCTATCGCCAGATACCCCTGACACCCTTGAGGCATTACGGACAAAACATCCCCCAGCTCCAGTAAACCCATATTTTCTCGACCCACCAACAGCAGGGCAAGCATGCCTTAAAATTCGAAACAAAGATGTAACTGATGCAATTTTATCTTTTAAACCAGGTTCGGCTGCAGGATTGGATGGAATCTCACCCCAACATTTGAAAGATTTAACATCGCATTCTGTGGGTGATGCAGGCGAGCAACTTATTAACTCGATCACAAAATTAATAAATTTTATGTATTCCGGGGATGTCAATACAGAAATTGTTCCCATTCTTTTCGGCGCGAACCTCATTGCCCTCACTAAAAAGGACGGAGGGGTGAGACCAATTGCTGTTGGATCAACACTAAGACGTCTGGCTTCCAAAATTGCTGTTCGACATATTTTACCAAAATTAAATTCAGAATTTGAACCTGTACAGTTAGGCTTCGGTGTGAAAGGAGGGTGTGAGGCAGCCGTCCATGCCCTACGCTCTTTCCTAAGTCACGGACAGCCAGACGTGTTGCTCAAAATTGATGTGAAAAATGCATTTAATTCGGTAAATAGGGATACCCTGCTGACTGAAATAAAACAACATATACCGGAAATATACAATTATCTTCTTCTCAGTTACGCTGATCCAACTAAATTGTTATATCGTTCTAATGAACTTTCCTCGGAAGTAGGTTGTCAACAGGGTGATCCCCTTGGGCCTGCAATTTTTAGTTTGGCTATAAATCCGATAATCAAAAATTTAAATTCTAATTTCAATGTTTGGTATTTGGACGACGGAACCCTAGGAGGTGATGTGGATACTGTGTTTTCGGACCTTCTTTTAATCAAAAATAAATTTGAAGCCATTGGTTTGGAGCTTAATTTTAACAAATGCGAACTTTTCATAAATAACTGCGACTTAAATTTAAATGATGTTAAAAAAAAATTTCAAATGTTGGCTCCAAATATTAAAATAGTTAACAGGAATTCCCTTTACCTTTTAGGTTCTCCAATTTTTAATGAATCTATTTCTGATTATATTCATTCTTCAATTACTAAATTTCAAAATTCTGCTGACCGTCTCCTTGAAATTAGTCCACATTATGCACTTTGCATCTTAAAATTCTGTCTTTTCCTCCCAAAATTTACATATGTGCTCCGTTGCTGCTCCTTTTGGAATCACCCAGATCTTTTAACACCATTAGACGACTTAATCAAAATTAGCTTAGAATCACTTCTTAATATGCAGCTGAACGAGCAATCTTGGACCCAAGCTTCCCTACCCATCCGTTATGGTGGTTTAGGGATTCGCAAAATTTCCAGTGTCGCTTTGCCAGCTTTTCTATCTTCTGTCCATAGTTCAGCAAATCTCATAAGTAAAATTTTAAGGGCTTCCCCTTCAAACTTTGAGATTGCTGGCTTGGAAGAAGCTAGAAACGCTTTCTTGATTGCATGCCCAGGTCAAAATTTTCCATTATCTCTAAATTCACAGAGGAGCTGGGATGACATACACTGCAAACTGACTTTTGACGATCTTTTGAGTTGTAGTACAGGTTCGGCGCGTGCTAGGCTTTTGGCCGTGGGTACGCATGAGGCCGGCTACTGGCTTCACGCTTACCCATCGTCAAATACAGGAACTTTTCTTGAGCCTGACACGCTTCGAATCGCAACCTGTCTACGGCTTGGGGTTCCGGTCTGCGCTCCTCATAAATGTCCCTGTGGCAGTGATGTCGACAAGTTAGGACATCACGGCCTGTCATGCCAAAAAAGTGCAGGCCGCTTCTCGAGACATGCCGCACTTAACGATATCATACGCCGTTCCCTTGCCACCGTCAACGTGCCAAGTCTACTTGAGCCGAGTGGTATTGCAAGAGACGATGGCAAGAGACCGGACGGTATGAGTTTGATTCCATGGAAGATGGGTCGGGTACTGGTATGGGATGCAACCTGTTCAGACACGCTGGCCCCTTCCCATCTACATGGAACCAACTACAGAGCTGGTGCGGCTTGTGAAGCGGCTGAAAAAAATAAAGCATGCAAATACAGGGGTCTGGGCTCAGAATATGATTTTGTCCCATTCGGTGTCGAGACCCTTGGTCCGTGGGGTCCTAGCGCTTTAAGGCTTTTTAAAGAAATTTCAAAAAGGTTAGTCGACATCACAGGAGACCGAAGATCTGGCAGCTACCTCGGACAAAGAATTAGTCTAGCAATTCAAAGGGGGAACGCTGCCAGTATCTTCGGAACCTTGCCTAAAGGGACTCCTTTTAATGATATATTTTAGTTTATGTTAAGTTTAGTTATTTATTTCAATGTATATTATTTTATTATTAGTTTTATGTATAATTATTTCCTATATTTCACATTAAATCAAAATTCTATTATTATTGGAATGTTGTTTTTAAATTATTTCCAATGCCGTAGCATCTTCCGTGGGCAACTTTATTCTGTTAATTTTATGTCAAGGTGCGCGAGTAAAATTTCATAACGCGCCTAAAGAAGTATAACTTCAAATTTTAAATACGCAATAGTGCTAATAATAAATAAAAATACGCTATAGCTATTTTACATAAAACATATTTAAAATCACATTCCTTGTACAGACTGCATCTTTGAATTATTCAAAACTCTAGCTTTGAGAACTTATTCATTTTCCCACGAGATTATACAGCTTTCGTGGAAATTTAAAACTTAAGGTTTTTACTTGCTATCTGGCATACGAATACATGACTTCCTTATAACTTGAATATATGGAGACAGGAGAATTGTAAGGCAAGGATTAACAATTTAAACCTTTAATAATTAATGTGTTTATCTTAAATTGGCACTCAATTAAAACTCGTAATAGGCCTCCTTTTCATTCGCTAAAATTTTACTGAAACATAAGGGCTTCAAAAAGATTAGTAAAGTAAAACAAAGATGATTTTATTATCTATTATTGTCTTCTATTGGTCTTAGAATAGAACTGTATGCTGTGCTAAACATTATCAAAATACTAATAGTAATGTGAAAAAACTTTCACGTGCAGCCTTGCGATTCTGTAACTCACTTTTCGAACTCTCACAGCGGTTTTCGAATCGCGAGTTACAGAATCGCAAGGCTGAATTGTATTTTGAAAATAGGCATTCATTGACATGGAGCACTTTAAAAATAGTGAAAGTGAACTAGAGAACGTAAAATACGAGGCGATATATAAAGGTTTTACGCCCTCAACCATTCTCAGTCGTCAATTGTCACCAACGACAGTTTAAAAACTATTATAATTATATTTAAACCGAACTGAGTCAACTGTGAATTGAGCTATTAAGTTTTGTATCGGATTAATTAACGATTGATATAAGCCAGCATAGCAGTAAAAATCTGTTTTTTTTTTAAAGTAGTACATTTTGGATTGGCTAGAATATATTGTTTCTAAACAGTAATTAGTCGTGTATAATTCCTTTGCTTCGTGCTTAGTGTCCCTTTAGATAGACCCTAGTGCGTTTCTAAAATAATAAGTAAAAATATTCAAACATTACACAGATATGGAAACCTCTTTGAATGTTAAAACGATATGAAAAACGTTTACCTTAAAAATATTATTAGTATTAACATTTTTATTGATATTGTTTCCGCTATATATAAAACAATGTGTAAGACAGTAGCTTGTATATCGACAGGCTATCCGCCTTAATTTCTGAGGTGAACTTTGAAAGAATTTTCAATTTATTCCATTGGGATGGGGGAAGCGGACAAACGAATACGCTATATAGGTCACTCTCCGAGTTATACATTCCCGCCATCCACGAGCTCCATCACTTTGCACGTGCGACCAGAATTCTTTGTGAATAGTTCGCCGCAATATGCCTTAGTTATGAACAGTATATAGATGAGCAAGATTTAATTTGGAGGTGGTGAGCATCTTGAAACAACATATCTTCTGTTCGTATTTTAGTACTGTCAGTAAATATAAATTTGAACCGTTTAATAATTGACGTCCATAAGTGGAAAATGGTCTACCATGTGAATAAATTATATTTTAATTATTAAAATGATAACCCTTACCTACTGTCCACTGACTCTGGTTATGGAGCTCGGCTTGTATAACCGGAAATTCAGAAATCTCGGATATGAAAGGATTTTTCCTTTTATAAAATGGTAATTGTTTCTAATCACTTTCCTATAAAACATGCACCAAACTAACAAAGAAATGTATTTATTGGGGGATTTGAACACTTCAAACACAACTTCATGATGTCTCGTGGAAAAAAATCATAAATACTTTTCTCAGTAGTTTCTAAAAGAGATCAAAATTTCAGTCGGAAAATACTAAATATATATATAATAAAAATAGCTTATATTTCAGACAAGTTCTTTTTTCCAACAAAAAAAAACTATAGTTTGTTTGCCGATCCCGACAAAGGCCTCCTGCAGAACCTTCCATTCAGCCCTTACTCGCCCCACTCTTGACTAAACCTTGCCTGCAACCAATTTCATTTCATCTTCCAATCTTTTGTACTATCCTCCCTTTTTCCAATTTTTGGATACCAATTTATTATAGTTTTACTCCTCTTCTCAGCTCTTCGCAAGGTGTATCCTATCCATCTCCTCTTGTCCTTTCGAATACTCTCTGTTAAGTCGGAAAGTACTGAGTATAAATAAATATATTCAAGTGCGACATGCAACTCTAAAGTCAATACAGAATTACAAAATGAATAAATGTTCTGTATATTACATTTATTGCATCATCTGCTCGTCTCTTAGAATGAATTATCGAATAGGATTAGCCATAATTATCAGACCTATTAAACCATATTGTCATAGCTTTATCGGAAATTTGTCACTGAAAATGTTAATGTTGCATTATAGTAAATTCTGATGTTACTAAATAACTAATTAATTAATCCAAGATTATACTGGTGTTGGTCATTTTGTAAGTAAATATTTTTGATGGTTTTTGTTCTTAATTAGTACACTACCTTTAATTCGATGACGTGTTATTTAAAGGCGCTAGTCGTGAAGTTTCACGATGTTTCATTATTTAGAAAAATAATTATGTTTATAATAATAATAATTGAAAATTAATAAATAGAGAATTAAATTTTAATTTTAATTTCATTTAAAACTTTGGTCCCAATGGCATTGTACCTTTAACGCTAGCAGTATTTCCAAGCTGTATTGCGATACTTATTCTTTGAGCAAAGAGCTGGTGCTTAGCTCTGGAGTCACCGCTACTAAAGGTTAAAGGTACACTGGCACAGGAAACTTTTTACATTCGTTTTCTTTTTCTATTTATTAATTTTTTATGATATGAAAATTGTAAATACTGTATATTTGTGTGTTGGGATTTAAGAATTATGAATAATTTAATTTCATTTGTCCTACATAAATTAATCTTAAAACGTAAATTAAAAATCAATTTCAAATTACTATTAATTTTACAGACTGGTTTCCTGGATGGCGAAAGCATGCAAGTCAGCCGAATGATGATGGGACATCTGGGCAAGATTGTGTGGAAGTTCGCAGAGCGATGCCACCACGACCAGCTCACCCCACATTCTTATGGAATGATAGAAGCTGTAGAGAGCATAACTACTTTGTGTGCGAGCGGCCTCGAGCAAATGGTAAGTAGAAACGTTAATTTCTTGATAATTTTGTTAAAATTGCAGTAAACATTCCTACCACTCGTATCGGTAACACTTATAGAAATTATAAACTACAACGAACATTAACATAATACTCGAAGTAGAGACCCTTTGGCCGCGCGGTTCAAGTGTACAGGCGCTTAAAGATTAAAGTTAGCGCCTGGTAGACAGTCACCGGACCCCAAAGCTGGTGCTTTCCTCGCTCAACGGTTGAGTATCGTAATACAGCGAGAACATTCTGTCAGCGTTAGAGGTGTTTTAATTTTCTATTCATCAATTTTTATTATGACTTTGAAGGTTAAGAATACTGTAAATAACTCGATAAGTCTTCCATTCTTGGCGAATCCTTTAAGGTCTCTGCAGTGAGGCTATGGAATTCACTACTCGTCCCATTCGCTTAGCTCCTTCCCTATCTTCCTTTAAATCTCAACTGTGCAAACATTACCTACCACATCCCTAACCTTTGTACTAACTGATGTGAAACTGATCTATAATTATCGTGAGTCCTGTTCACTGTTTACATATGTTTTAATTGCTTTGTTTTGTTCCATTAGTTTTGTCTAAATGACTATATGTCTTACGTATTTTGCACATCTTCCTTACATATATCTAATTTTTTATTCTCACAGTGGTTGCCGAGATTGCTCAAAAGTGATAATACCGCCAGTTGCCCTCCTTTTCATTTTAATTATGTCAATTGTATTATATTTCTTTACATGCAACGATGTGATAATAAATAAATACTGTATATGTGTGTGTGAAGTTAATTTTACACCATAATTTATCGACTTTAAAAGTTTCTAATTGGTATAAAAGTTAACTAACCAATATATGTACTATACAATAAAAGCTCTAAAGCGAGACGTATTTCACGGAGTAGACAATACAATATATCAACGTGAATGGTGCTAACTCTATTGATTGTAGCCGTAAAGTGCAAGCTTTAGTGCTGGCTTCTAATGATTGAGTATAGTACCGGGTGTGGTTTGACTTATTTTATTTACAAAAGCTTGCCAACGCTCGGCAAACTGATACATTGGTACTTAACATTAACAACAGCCTTTATTTCTAAAACTTGTAAAACATTGAAGTTTAATTTATTTGGATCCTAAAAAAATAACTTTTGACATTTAAGATCCATCATATGCTTGCATTGTCAGGTTTTGGTGGTCCACCGTTGGACATAGCCAGCCGATTACCACTCATGTCTGAAGTGGGCCAGGTGACTTTTAGACACTGGTTTTAATTCGCTGTATTATGTTATTATATTGTTCTTGGATATTCTTAGATTTCTCAGTGTGTTGAACCGAAAAAATATTCTTGAGTGATTCTTGTTCTAGTGGGTTCTTTCTGTCTGCCTTTAATTGTTTTCTACTTATAACTTTTGCTGTAATTGTCACTGTTGCACGAACCATACGGTTTTCTGTTGGATGACTAATAGATTTAATTAATACCACATAAAACATAGACCAGTGCAGATAGCCTTTAAAATAAATAAAAAGTGAAAAAATTACAGTAGGATGAAACCCATTGGAAAAGGAGGGGAATATGATCAAAATGAAAGGAAAAATAAATTACGGTCGATCTGAGGTCGGGAAGGGGCAGGGGGGGGGGCGAGTTTTCTACAACTTAGAAACTTACTTACGTAAGATCTACAACTTTTGTATTTGCAGATTTTTCACATAACCTCAAAATTTTGGTGAAAAATTCAAAAAACCATTTTTTTGGTTTTTTATTTCTCTTTTACAAAAATTTATTTTTTAAACGAAATTTGGTGAAAACTTACCTTATTATGTCCCAAATATACTGTAATTTATTTGATTAAAAATATTTATTTTTTCACCTTCTTTTGAATTAATATCGAAAAAACATCCTAATTTTCAATCGAAAATTCTGACGTCAAAATTTCTGCTTTTTTCAAAAAGTTGATGTGCTTTCAGTGCGTTGAAATCTCTACTTTCCTATGGTAAAAAAATATATATATATATATATTACCATGGTAAATCTTCTCAGAAAATGCAAAAAATCGTATGCAGTAACGCCCAGACCCGTCATCCCCTTCCCTACGTCTCTATGAAATACGAAAATTTTAGCCCATCTAAAGGCAAAAAAATTTCAAAGGTCACTCAGGTATATATAAGTTATCTTAAAATAGTAATAAATAGGCATCTAATTATAATTTAAAGAAGATTCATAGGGTGCAACTATGGATATAAAGGCCTAGTTTGTTTATCATAGGATTACATAATATGATAGCGTTATAGTAATCATTAATTAATGGGAACTTCTGCGTATTATCTGTCGATAATTTGTTTAATTTATTTTATAAACAAACAGGATTGAAAGAGTACTTACAAACATGTTCTTTGCTTGAGGTAATAGACGGTATCAAGGTGAGGTAATGCATGGGTTGCAGAAAATTCATTTAAGTTCACCGTTTACTGTGCTCGAGTCGCTCAGAGTTGGACACACAAAATATCCTCTACTTTGTCAATACACTTGTTATTTGAACTGGGAAGTGTATTCTATTGTAGAATTATTTACTGCCATTTATTGGTAAACCACGATTTCAAATAATCTAAGCCTTTCTAAAACTAATAGATTTGACGTTTTATTGATATTTCCATCAGTAATTATTTCGACTTACGGTCCTTCAAGAACAGAGCGTAAAAATTCTTAAAAGGCCGGCAACGCACTCTCGAGTCCTCTGGCATTGGGAGTGTCGGTATCACTAAGCATAAGATGTGCCTCCTGCACGTTTGTCTCCTGTTCTATAAAAAAAGAATAAAGTGCAATCTGGTTTTACAATCATGTACATCATCTTTGTATGACAATGCATTGTGGAATATAGTGCAAATTTGGCAAAATATTTTGCACAATTTTGTCAATATCCGCCAAATTAGCTGTCTGATCTAAAAAGATAACTTACCGGGTCTCATTAGATCATTATTAAAGTTATATATTCCAGGTTTAGAGCAGTGTTGGTTTTAGCGTGCGACTCTTATCCCTGAGGTCGTAGGTTCGATCCCCGGCTCTGCACCAATAGACTTTCTATGTGCGCATTTAACATTCGCTCGAATGGTGAAGGAAAACATCGTGAGGAAACCGGCTTGCCTTAGATCCAAAAAGTCGACAGCATGTATCAGGCACAGGAGGCTGATCATCTACTTGCCTATTAGATTGACAAATGGTCAAGAAATAGATACTGAAATCTCAGGCCTAGATCTGAAAAGGTTGTAGTGCCACTGATTTATTTTTACTTCAGGTTTAAATTGCAGACTTCCACATCAATATACAGTTACTGAAGTTCCTTTGACTTCATGATGGCATTTTACTCTCATACGTTATTATAGTTATTAACTCGTTTCGGTAATTTTTAACTCACTGAAAAGTGATGTGTTACTGAGAAATTTCAATTTTCAAAGTTTATTTCGCGCTAAGCTTCACATCGTCATGAAAAGGTAGTTTCTTCATCTTGAATTAATTTCTCTAAATTACTTTTATTAAAACAAAATAATAATAGAAGCCATCATTAAAATTGGCTTACATAAGTCTTAGGCAGCGACAAAGGCTCCAGCTTCTTCCGTTTTGCACGATCTGCGCCGTCTTTGACCAGACTTACATGCGGCTTTTATTTGACCCTTCTTTTGCACTTTCCTCCCCTCTGGCCAATCGCGGGTACCAGTACAAAATTATTTTACTCCATAATGATTTTCGTTACGCCTTCAAATACCTACAACGTTATATCCCTAAGTTTGAAAGTACCAAACACAAATCATTTCCATCGATTTGATCGGATCATATCCTTAAATTACATTATGGTAATCGAAATTGGTTTCTTTCAAACACGTCAAATCAATTCTCATTTGTTTTTTTTTTGACGTGACAACGTCTTATAATTCGATGGAGCCGGCTGCACGCACGAAAAAACATGACTCATGCGGCGTTACCTCGCTCTGAGGCTCTCCATTTAAGGCTTGAAGTGCAAGCGAGAGCGCGAAGCGACACAGAGGCACAATCGGACTCCGCGCTCTTCAGCGTTCGACATCTGTCTCTCTCCTACTTGAGTGAGCGATTCGTGACGTTGTCACGTTCAACTATCGTCAGTTAACCGACTTTACAGACAACCGATTTTTTTGGTTAAAAAGAAGAGCCGAAAGGTTTCTAAATAGCCGGCAGAGCTTACACTTCGACGCGTCTATCTTTAACAGAACATAATCCCATTTGCAAAGTTAATGTTAGGATCTGAGAGGAGATCTGAAATGGGCACTTAAATGTCTATTAACCCGACAGTCAGGCGATAAACGGCCTCCCAACGACCTGTCACGTGGTTGCACGTACGGGCACAGTTTAAAACTGGTAATAATTTAAACCTAAAAGGAATATGTTTATATTATCGTGTCGTAGACAACTGAATATTATTGGTGGTTTATTTCTTAAAAAAAGGTGGATAGAAGAAATAGAAGCGGTAGCAGGAAACGAATGGAGAAAGAGAGCCATAGACAGAGTCAGTTGGAAAAAGCTGGAGGAGGGCTTTACCCGTGAAGGGGTTCCCATCGACGGTACTGAAGGATATAGAATATCTAGCAAATGAAAAAAAATGTATAAAAATGTAAAATAATGTAAGCTATATATGATAATTTGTTTTTGTCATGATTGGAAATAAAACGGGCTTTATTATTATTTCTTAAAAAAACACCTTTCGTTTATTTTCGTGTGACTAGGATAAAAACTCTTTTCGATTATAAAAGATTACTACAAAATTTTAAAAATACTGAAAATTGTTATTGAAGGCTAAAGATAGTGCTTTGCTAGTTACTCAGCAGACCATTATTTTTACAGGGTAGTAACAGATTAAATATTTATTTATTTATTTTATTTGCTCAACGGTATTCCTACAGCTACTTACTAAACAATATTCAAACAATTACACTGTACACAAAAGCCAAAAACGGAATACACATTTAAACATACACAAAGCATAGTTTCACCTATACAAATACAAAAAATATACAAAGAATATATGTATTTATAATAAATTCTAAGTTCTAAGATTAATTGTTCATTATAATATATATTTAAAAAAGCGTGTCGCCTAGGTACGTTCACGAAACACTCAGTAGTAATTATTGTAGTCTATCTATATATATAAAAATGAAACCCGTTTTCCGTTGTCACGACATACCATGAAAACGGCTTGACCGATTTGTCTGATTTTTTTTTATAATATACCTTGAAGTACGAGGATGGTTCTTACGGAGAAAATTTTAAAAAAATTGAGTGAAAAAGTCTAAAAACAACACTTTTCTATATTACCATACAAAATATTCGTAATAATACTTAAAAGTCAATTTGAACTTTAATACCATAGCATAAAGTTCAAGTGTTAGTGGAGGGGTTCCGGGAAGGTAAATTTTTAATTTTTGACATAATGTATTTGTTGTGTTATCAATTTTCTTTTTTTTTATCTTACTAGCTGGACCGGTGTCCCGAATATTATTATATTATTAGAATAAGTATTTTAAACAAATAAAGAATCGACTGTTAGGCGGAACGATGTTCGCCAGGCCAGCTAGTTGTAAATAAAAATGAATCGCAAAATATGATGCTAAGTGCAAAACTCCAAGACAGCTGGACGAATTCAAGTATTTTTATTTGATTTAACTCTGAGGAAAAATTGGAAAATGTGTTTGCGGTATTAATCTTGAAAATGCATGTTTCTCGCATGGCCAATTGTATGTTCCTGTGAAGAAATATTTTCAGCTATATTTATGCACCAAATCATCTAACATAAAAATGAAAATATAATTTAACACAATGTTACTAAATGTTTTCAGTGTATGAATTAAACATTTTGCATTAAATAAACAGCTACAGTCTCTATGGGGTAACATAGCAAAGTGTTTAATATTGGTATGTAGCTATTAAAAAGGCCAGCTAGTTCTAGAATAAATAAAGTGTGTGCATATATCAAATATATATATTTCGCGCGTAGTCTCTTTAAATTTAATTTTTGTCACAACGGATTTAATCTAATATATAAAATTCTTGTGTCACAATGTTTGTTCCCATACTCCTCAGAAACGGCTCCACCGATTCTTATGAATTTTTGACGCATATTCAGTAAGTTTGAGAATCGGCTACTATTTATCTTTCAAACCCCTAAGTGATGTGACCTTCCCAAAAAAATGTTTTAATGTTTTTATATTATTATGATACAACATACAACCCCTAATTTTCACCCCTCTACGATCAACCCCTATTTTTTGTGATTGTAGATAGTTATTTTTCTTGAACTAATAAAATGTTTGCTAGAAATAATATACAGCCGGGTCAGCTAGTGTTATTATATAATATATACAAAAAACGTTTAATCCTGGAGTGTTGGATGTTCCGAGATATAGAAATTTTGCCTACTCATCATTTTACGATTAGAGCTTGTTTTTGCTAGTAGGCGAAGTGCGGTTGAATGTACCTAGGAATGCGAACAATCCAATTGTTCTCAGATAATTGGAATAGTCCTTATATAGGTCGAGATCTAGATTACCGCTAGCTTTTTCGTTCAACTTCATTTGCGTAGAATTAGAATGAGGTATTACATTAGACAATTTCTATTCTCTATATTTGCCTGAAATTAAGGCAATATTATGTGACAGAAAATCATAATAAAAAATGTGTGCGTGTACTAGGTGTACACACGTAAGAAGTGAAACTTCTTTATGACCTTATTTTTCGAAAAATGATCTACTATATTCAACTTTACAGAAATTGGTTAAATAAAGTTAAATTAGATAAAGTTTAACAAAAGGCTTTTATTATCATAGACATGAATACAAATACAATTATTTCATTTTAACTTATTACTGTACTACTATGTAGTACTAAGATTATTACAGAATTTCATTCATTGTAATAGAATTATTAGTATTACTATCATTGTTATTGTTATTATATATTTTTTTGTTTCTAATGGCTTCGAATCTCTTCGAATCAACCGTGGTAGGGACAAGAAAAAGATGGCGCTTAACCGAAAAATGTGACAAATGTGTGTAAATTTTTTTCCAACGCCGATAAAGAAGTTTGACTTCAAAAGCAACATGGCGCGTAACCTGCTACAAAATTTCTCCCATTCGTCGATAAAGAAGTTTCACTTCAAAACATGGCGCGTAACGGAAAAATGTGACGCGTAACGAAAAAATGTTACACTAAATTTTTTTCCAACCCCGATAAAGAAGTTTCACTTCAATAATGTGACGGTAAATTTTTTTCCAAGGCCGATAAAGAAGTTTGACTTCAAAAAGGAACATGGCGCGTAACCGAAAAACGTGACGCGTAACGAAAAAATGTTACACAAATTTTTTTTCCAACCCCGATAAAGAAGTTTCACTTCAAAAATTATACAAAATATTCTGTCATCCCTTTTCCATCATTGCAAAGTTTTGCATGTTTCACGTAGGTTATCTTATAATCTCTTGTAATCTTTCAACCCCTGAGACGTAGCAGATTTTTCGGTCCAAATACTCTGGGGTTCTCACTATGTTTCTTGCGAATTCTAGCGAATGTAGAAAAGAAAGCTATTGGGTTCACGCTCAAAGAAGAGTCGCATGTTTATCACATTAGCTTAATTTTGTAATGCATAGTTATATTATTTATATACTATTTTGTGAAAAAAGTTACCTTTGTAATAGATTTCAGATTACAACTCGTAGGATCGTAATATTCATAACTTACAACTACTATTGTGGGAATATAAATACATCTATTGTTACCGTTCAATACACAGATCATTATTATTACTTTATTTTGTGATTGCTTGTTTAATTTTTTCCCTTGATAGCTTGCTTATGTTCTAATATAATTGATATTATTTTATGCGTACACGTTGTTTTAGAACTATAAATACATAAGTTTGTTGATCCTTTGTTTTTAATCTGGATTAAAGTTATGTATTATTATAAATTTACAATTATTTAACATAATTTTAAATTTATCCGACGTTTCGCGTGCTTTACAGCGTGCGTGGTAACGGTGACTGAAGACAAAAGGTGTTGGATGTCAAAAAGTATCACAGCTGTAGAGAAAGTTGCATTATCTGTATTTATTTCCCCGGAGTTTATAATAATACATAACTTTAATCCGGTTAAAAAGTTTTTTCTTTAAATGTGTAAAGGTTATGTTAATAAAAGACAATACTAGGATCTCAGTGTGTTGTATTGTTTTTCTCCGTTTATTCTAAGACACCTGAACCGATTTGTTAGTATATTTTATTGAAAGGGTACGCTCCCCAGCTTTTCCTATGATATAATATTCTATATTTATTCTATATTATAATAATAATCTACAGGAGTAGACTCAGTGAGTGAATTCTTTTGAAATTTATGGGCATACTTAATGCAATTTAAGTATTTCTTATACGATTTCTCTAGTAAGCAAAATATTATTTCGAATTAATTTAATATAAAGCTATAGACAACAAAATTCTGTTCGCGCTATAATAATCAGTGCGTGGTTTTATTTCGTGACCATAAATATCGAAACCAAACTAAACCTTCCTACGGCCATGTACGTGACTATGAAATAATAAAAATTCTAGAACCTGTTCAGTAAAAATATATTCAAACGAGACTATTACACAACAGTTTTCACTCGTGCATGAATACACGTCAAAACAATGAGCGTGTAAAATAGGTGGTTTTAAATGCGCTGCTTTCCATTCAAAAGGCGCAGGAAGTTGTTACTCGTCATACCCACCGACCACTGTCACCCGGTTGTAGGGCGACCATGAAAAATAGAAAATTATATGACGGAGAGATAAGAGATTAAGGAATTACAATATTCACAGACAAACACAACAAAGGGTAAGATGACAGCTGATAGTAATGAAACTATCCAAGCCCTCAATTTTTTTTAAAGACGAGATCAGCTATTATTAAACAACTAAAATATTGCCTATATTTATTACAAGTCTTAATTTAATTGAATTATTGTGATTTCAACAACTATAAGTTATCGTAAACGAAGATGGTACATAGCTTCGGTAAAACAATAATTGTTTCGGAATGTTAATAGTACTCCAGTTAGTATTTCAAGACACTAATTCCAAGGAAATTGTATTGTTATTAATGAGCTTGCGGTTTCATTTAAGGGCCGCAATTTATATACTGTAGTAACGATTCCTGTAACAGTCTGTACTGTCATCTCATAATAAGAGGAAATCTCTAACATTAGGTTAGCGCACACAACAGAATACATGGACAAATGTCATAGTTTTTTAATAAGGATTTATATTCATAATTAAATTTATATATCTATAGTCAAAAGTTCATACAAACAAAAGTCTTCAAAGGACATATGGATCTCGTGCTTGTCCCTCTCAAAGGCAAATTTCCAGCGATATCTGAGCCCGCCGACGGTCCATTGGTATTCTCTGATATGCTTTCTTTACACTTCGATCCTCTCCTATTCTCTCAAGGTGGCCGGAGTCTATTGACTTTGGCATTCCACATATGTTGGGTTGGGGTACCGTCTCCTCATTCTCCTCCAACTCTTCATCCTGCATTTTTATTTTTAATTGGGCCAGGTATATTCAGTAGTTTCCTTTCGGCTACCAATTATTTCGCCTTTTTTTCACTTGATTTTAAATTTGATTCAGGAAATATTTTATTCACTAAAAATCATGGACACCGCACACACGTCTGTCGTCGACCTAGATGTTGAACGGACTATTGTCGTGAGTCAAATGACAGTTTCACATATTAGGTAACTACTCGTGATACTATAATTAGAAATGTTAAGCAATATTAACCATTGTTAGAAAACTTCATAAAACCTAGAACAGAAATCGAAATTGAATCTATACTAATATAACAAAGAGGAAATAGTTTTGTGTTTGTTGAATAAATAATCAGTGGTTGTTTTAAAAATACTGCTAATAATTACGAGAGTGATTGCGTAAATTCATGTTAATATTTGCAGAAAATTATGAATTGTACCTACTATATTTTAACCCGTATACATTACCTCTGTTCATATTCGAAAGTCACTCATTCTGCTGGCACAATGGTGAGTGAGTCTTAGCGTCCGAGACAAGAGAACCTTCGACGATCGTACGATGCCTTTTGCCTCCCTCTAAATGGCAAATTTCCAGCGATATCTGGGCCCGCCGTTGGCCCATTAGAATTCTCAGATAAGCTATCTTTACACTTCGATTATCTAGCATTCTCTCAAGGTGACCAGACCGGCCGGAGTGTATTGACTTTGGCATCCTACATATGTTGGTTAGGGTACCGTATCCTCAATCTCCTCCAACTCTCAAACCTCCATTTTTATTTTTTTGAGCCAAGAATTACCTTCAGTACTTTCCTTTCGGCTACCAATTATTTCCCCTTTTCTTAACTCAAACAACTAATAGATTACTTTACCTTTTGAATCGGTTAATACCTGCTTGTTTGCGTCATGCGATTAAATTAGGTAACGTGCTGTTTTTGTGTAATATTTACGTAAATACTTCAATTTAAAGGCCGGCAACGCACCGACTGAAAATGGGTGTCTATGACTGCCCTTTTTGGGCGTCCCGTAGACTCGTTTAACCCTATTATAATATACACATATAACCCTATTATATATACATATAAATTAATATAATTACAATAAAATTAATAATAATCATGAACATATTAAAATACTTATACAGTAAGGTACATTTTCAAGCAAATATCCAGTAAAACGTTTTAAAACGAATAACTTAGACTTTTCTCCTACGAGCACATTACTTACTTAAATAAAAGATGGTCGCTCTATTTATTCCTGTACAGTATACTAGAATTAGTCATGTCTAGTACATTGTGAATTAATTTTGTTTATTAGAACAGAATGCTAAGAATGTCTGTGTATTGCTTGTAATTAGATTACATTGCGTAATTAATGTAATCTATTAATAACCCTTGATTTGAGAACTGGCAGTAAATGTAAAATAAGAAGCATTTAATATGTAGTTCTTTAATGACGTTCATAAGTGTACATTGTGTTACCTTAATGAATAAATGATTTTGAATTTGAATATACATATAATATCATAAAACTGTGTAAGAATAGGGTTCTAGAGCTCGACTTATCATCATCATCATATATTATGTCTTTCCTCCAACTTCTATTTTGTTTCCTTCAGTGTAGAGACTCTTGGGCCGTGGGTTTAAAGTCCACAGGCGCTAATTAAAGATTTAAGCTGGCACCTGATAGATAGTACCGGTGACCTCAGAGCTGGTGCTTTCCTCGCTCAACGAATAAGTATTAAAGGTTAAAGGTACACTGCCACAGGGACCAAACTTTTTAAATTTGTTTCTATTTATCAATTTTTAATTATTATTAATATGTAGTTTAAGAGTACAACATGTGCGTAAGGTAATTTCAAATCATTTGTGACTAACGACCCAAAATAAATAACGAAGACTGATTACATATTTATAAAGAAAACTGCGTAGTAAAATCGACGCCGAAATGTATCTGCCCCATACCTCTTTTGGTCAATGGTAAAGGTAATGTAGAAATTCTCTTTAAAGAACGCGTATTGTATTATACCTTTAATATAATCTGTAATTAACGGGACTACAACAGGAAATAAAAGCAATCTGCTAATGAGAAATAACTTTTGCTTAAACTCGTCAAAATATGTTAATAATTTAATAAAGTGGCTTTTTTATACGCACGAAGACTTATAAATGTAAATAATATTTGCATTTTCTAGTTTTATACAAATACATTTAGTTTTTTCGTCGTTTGAACGTTTTGAGAACCAGTTCAAAAAATATTTTGTTATCGCCCTAAAATGGTTATAATAATTTTATTTAGTGATCTGACCTTTTCTCACCCAACCTTATTATCCTGACCTTACAGTAAAGAAAAAATAGTAGCGCCCCTTTTAACACGATATAACAAAACTCTTTAAATCAGACAAGTGAGCCTACTGCCTTGGACCTCTGTCCTATAAACATACAGAATACTACATAATATGTAAGACTACGTACCTAAGTAGTATCTATGTATCCGTGACAAAATGAGAACTCATTTCTGTGTTTGACATTAAATTCAATACATTTTTATCAAACTAAAAGACTATTTTTATAAGTTCTAAAAATAACGTGTATGCGTAAAGTTATACAAGAAAATATGACATCTAAATTTTACACACATACACATCAATTATATTAAAACATAAGCAAGCTAGCAAGGGAAAAAATTAAACAAGAAACCACTAAATAAAAAAAAAAATAGCAATAAATGGAAACTTAAACTTCATTAACCCATGCTGTTCTGGAATAAGTATATGTTTAATAAAACTATAAATTTTATTATATATGACGCGTTCAAATACTTTAGCTAAAGTGTTTAAAATAAAAATTTGCCTGTAGTTGCATAAGTCAGATTTGTCTCCCAATTTATGTACTGGTATTACATGTGCAGCCTTGCGATTCTGTAACTCACTTTTCTAACTCTCACAGCGGTTTTCGCAGCGGCGGTCGCGCTCAAATCAGTTGTGAAGCAGTCATTTTATGATTTGGCATTCTGATAAGGAGGGACTTGTAGTTTATTGTTTATCAGAATTTGAAAAGTGAGTTACAGAATCGCAAGACTATTCTCCATGCATGAGGAAGAACCGAATGATAATGATTTATTGTAAACAATTGTTAACGGCAGTGACAGAACATCATAACACATAGCATTTTGCGAAGTGTGACGAATTTCCATCTGGGCTGGGTCCTTTATTTGGATTTAAGAATTTATATCTGTACTGTTAAGGAAATTAGCTGATTCATAAGAAAAGTCAATATTAGGCTGAGACATGGATTCATATACAGTGGAAAAATAACCCGCAAACACGTTACAAATAGGAGCACCCTCAATAGCCACTTTATGGTTAAACCTAACATGCAGGGATATAAGATTATTCTATTTTATTTAATATACATTTTTAAATAAAATAATATTCTAAAATAATTTACAATTTCCAAATTTTTTTGATTAAAAACATATCTGTTGGAAAGTCTAAAAGCGCTCTTGTATGGATAATATTTATTTTGCTGAAAGCTTCGACTCGCGTTTTGTTACGATGTTATGTGAATTAGATTTTCCATTTCATAATTTGATTGCAAGAAATATAATAAGATTTTCATATATTTCGCTTTTTAGGTAATTCTTTACGTCCAACGGTTTCATGAGTTCATTTTGTATTTGTAAAAATTTATTCGAAAATTATAGTTTGTTTTTTATAATGAATATCTATTTTTTATTTTTATAAAGGTATCTAAAAAGACATAAGCAGTGTTTGCCTAGTGGCATTAACGTGCGACTCGCATCCGTGAGGTCGTAGGTTCGATCCCCGGCTATGTGACTTCCTTTTTATGTGCGCATTTAACCTTCGCTAGAACTGTGAAACTTGCCTTAGACCCAAAATGTCGACGGCTTGTGTCAAGCACAAGATCACCTACTTGCCTATTACATTGCTCATTAACCAGATACATAAATCTGAGGCCCAGACCTAAAAAGGTTATAGCCCTATTGATTATTTTATTTATTTATCTATAAAAGACAGGAAGGACAGAATGATAGTATACTAAAGAAAATATACACTAAAAATTTTATGGAACTTCCGTTATTTATAAAAGACAAGATTTTTGTATATATGCACAATTTACACGGTGCGTTCTCGGCCGTCAAAGATCTCTTTTTTCCATTTATGGCTCTCGTATAAAGTTCCCATGAATCCTTTTACGTTTCAATACTAGGTCAAAACCACTAAAACAGACCGATCACGTATTGACTTAACGGGCCATATAAAACACTCGATTACCATTCAGTATATTAAGCCATTTCACACTAACCGCTTTTACGACCGTTTTTATACCTTTAACAAGATTTTCGGGTGCTTGAGATAAAACGTTAAGGATTTTTGATGTCTGTTATACTTTTGATGGGGTATTATTTTTATACTATCAGTGTTGGCCTAGTGGCTTCAGCGTGCAACTCTCATCCCCGAGGTCGTAGGTTCGATCCCTGGCTGTGCACCATTGAACTTTCTTTTTATGTGCGCATTTAACATTCGCTCAAACGGTGAGGAAAACATCGTGAGGATCCCGGCTTGCCTTAAACCCAAAAAGTTGACTTGTGTGAGGAGGCTGATCACCTACTTGCCTAATAGATTGACAAATGATAATGAAACAAATACAGAAATCTGAGGCCCAGACCTAAAAAGGTTGTCACAATTTTTTTATTTTATTTATTATTTTAATACTGCAAAATACTACATCAGGTTCATGAGTTATAATGTAAAACCAAAGAACAAAAGAGTGCGCATTACGCTTGTAGATAAATATACCATCTCTTCTCCAATCACACACGCGGAACGAGGTAATAAAATTCAGGCAAAACATAACCAGGTTTTGTGAATAGATAACAAACATAAAAATATAAATGCGTAATAATGATTTTCATTTAGCAAGTACTTTGCCTTTAAAACGCAGAATATCTATATTTTTTAGCTGATCAATAACTTGGTGCTTTGACAACATCATATTGTTTTATTTACATTATTAATATCTCGAGTAGACCAGTCATAGTCAGGAAGAGCCAGCCAATAGCTCACTGTCAATTTGTTTCTTCCACTAATACGCTGGTGAAGCTAGATTTTAACAATGATGTATGGTTTATTCATTACCTTTCCATTATTTTACAAAGCATAAACCATCTTGAATTAGTCTTCTATTGAGTTCTGCAAATATGTTTCGTTATTTTAGATTTACAAATATGCCTTTTACAGATCTTTTTTTTACTCATCAGAGTTATTATCTGTAAAACTACTAAGGTAGAGTTCAATTTTAATAATGAAAAATTGAAATATAAATTTATTCTACATGACTCACTAGTCGTGTCGGCCAGTCTCAATAGAGGCACAAGCCGGGGCGAACTGCCCTGGAGGCTATTAGAAAAGTTATATGTCGATAGAAAGATCTGCATAAACTGCACTGGACTAATGAAAACTACTATATCTCTCTATTTTATGATCCATTAAATATTTTAATCGTCCGTTAATAGTGTTGTGCATAAACTCAGCTCCGCCATTAAAAAAGTGATAAAAAGAGTAATCTCATTGTATTTAAAGCTGATCCTTTGAGCTTTAGGATATACTCCATAGGAAGAGTTATGAGCGTGCATTTTTACCGCATTTTTACGATTATAACCGCAGTTAACGAGTACAGGGGCACGCAGTTTCGTACTTTGTTGGTTTTGCGGTTAAGCGAAATTTTTCAGTAACGACAAAGAAGAGCAAAAATTTGATTTCTCTCATTTGTAAGTAAGAGTAATTTTTAAATGTAATTAAATATTTATTTTTGTTTATACTAAAAGAGTATAGTCTGATTTAAATATAGTTTAGTGACACTTTGAAGCTCCAAACTTCATATATTTTTACCGACATATTTAACAATTATTTTGAGTTAGTAGGCGTATTAAACTGATATTATATTTATTTTAAAACATAAATTGATCTGCTCTCTAAACATGTAGATACTTCTATACTATTGTATATACACATAATGGTATCAATCGCTTATATGAGTACTGGGGATAAATAAGGCGCAACTGCGTTTCTCTGTGAATACAAAATATTTATTTACAAAAGAAATATCTATTAATTTACATTTAATGAAAAATATATATTTACAAATTATTCACTCACCTGTGAATACAAAAGAAACAACATTTAAAGCCTATATTCAAGGTTTTATAAAATAAAATAATATAAAGAAAAAATTAAAACATCTTACATCTATTATGTCAAGTGACAAATAAAACATCATCGATCAGACGGCAAAGAAGAAAAATAAAACATAAAAAGAGTTTGTATAGGAAAATATGTTTTCCTTACATACATATAATATCTATACATAGAAACAGATACATCGCTGTCCTTAAGGCATAATGATTATATTTTAAACCATGGAATTGTATCTAAAATCTCTGAGATAATGGCATTGTATAAGCCAGGGGCAATTGAGTACCGAAATAGTTTTCTCAACTGTTACATAACAAAAAGTTTGGGTAACATTTCTCAACATACCTGAAGACGCTCACATAGTTTCATATAAACCGTAGAATGTCGTAGCACTATTGTAGCAAATCTGCTGTAATAGAAAACTTGACAGAGCTTTGGAGCGTCTCGAGGTTAAATTTTACAAATCTGATAGTGAATTGTAATATTTTTCAATTTTGTAAGTGTAGTACATATTCGTTGTTGATGTTGTTCTATGGAAATGACAAACATAAGTTGCCGTTTTACATGAATGTTCGTAATTATTGCTAAGCACCAGGTCCGTTCAAACCCTGATTTTACATTAATATATGTTTTTACTAAGACATAAGTTATGAGGATCATATTAATTTTATGGGCCTATTTGATGACATATTTGAGTTGACGACATATAAAGCGGGCCATAGACGGACTGCATGTTGCAGTCAAGACCGACTGCAACATGCGGTCGCCGCACGGCAATCTGCAGTTTCCATACTAAATTCATATTTGCAATACACGGACCGCTCGAGCAGTTCCTGAGGAAACCGCATGTCGCAGTCGGTCTTGACTGCAACATGCGGTCCGTCTATGGCCCGCTTAAGACACAGTGACACGTTCACTTATATCGGTTGTGTATCTGCACCATTGGATGGATTTATTGCTTGCTGCCCCCGCGAAATTCCTTTCGCTTTAATATGATATATATACTTACTTACTTAGCCTACCTTTTTAGTATCTAAATTCCTATATATGGAACATTTTGCTATGCTACCCTATAGAGACTGTTTGCTTTTCCGCAATAAAAACTGAAGTACTAAATAAGACTAAATATTCTTAATTTATAGTTCAGAGTTCAAGGAATTAATAAAAAATACTTGAAAATGTCCTGCCGTCTTAAGATTTGCAACAAATTTTGCGATTAAGTTTTATTTATATAGATTTAATTAAATCAGGACCAGACAACTCTTATACTACAACTTATCACTGCAATAAAGAAATATTGTTTCAATTATTCAAATCGCATAAGCCCATAAAATTCGCAAATAAACACTGAAACAAGATATGGTAGCAAACCGTTGAATTGACTGAATTGAATTCATTCGTATGCGGGACTCGTCATCCGCGGTTACTATTGCCTCGTTACACTGACATACAATATTTATTACGTCGTATTTTATCCAATCTGTCTGCTTACAAATTACTTCCAATAAAGGTACCCTTTCAAATAAAAGAAAAAAAAACGTGGATCCAATTATAGCTGTTTTAATAACATACGTTTGATATGTTTTGCGGTTGAACTTAATGATTATTACTGTAATACCTAGATAATATTAAAAATTATAATAAATATAACACATTAATTTTTTGTTTGTATTCGTGTAATCCTGTAACTTTTCATGAGGTATCTGGTTTATTAATATTATTTGAAAATCACACTGCTGTGCCTGCCAACACGGTAGCTACATATATTTTGTTTTGGTTAAGAGATCGTATATTAACACATGTTTAATCCAGAAATCGAACGCAGGTTCGTGATTTACGTTATTTTACAACGAAGGTACGTACCTGCTCTATGCTTTTCTAAATTTTATTCAAGTATGCGGGACTCGTCATAAAATATAAAAACTGGTGGAACATTTAAATGAAAACTCGTGTAAAAACTCTGTGTGTCAAGCAAATTATTTATTTCAATTAGGGCTATTAAAAGGCAATATAAAATAAAATAATATAAGTTAAAATATTTAAAAAACATCAGTCTAGTTGCCCCTGCCAAAAAGTAGTTTAATATGGAGAAGAATGGGCAAAAAACTCCATACTTACTATTTTAAAATAGTTTTTACAATATGTATGAAGTACCTACAACAACAAAAAACAACTATATACTAAAATAAATAGGCGCATGGTGTTATAAAAAACATTGCACCAGATAACTAAATTATTATGTAGATATATAGTGCTTTCATAACACACTTACATTTATGGCGCTTCTAAACGGGCCATGTTTTGCTGCAATTGATGGCTGCACTGTTGGCAACTAATTGCCCGGCCATTACAAAAATATTTTAATGCAGCTGATGGCCGAACAATCTATGGCTGGGCAATGTGTTGCAATATGTCTGCAATAGTATGTCCCATGATGCAGACGGGCTACACAAACCGGCAACAATGGCTGACGAAATCACACTTGTCGCAGCAGCTTATATTGTTTTAAAAAAGAAGAGATTGTGGATTCGACCTTACTTAAATAGGCGTGAAACTGTTGACAATTTGAGTCTAGAAATAAGCCTTGATTAATAAATTATTCAAGAACTTTACAAGAATGTCAAAAGCAGTCATTTTTACGTAGTAACCTAACGTCAAAATGCAGCTGATTGCAAAACACAGAATATAGCAACAGGCACACTTCACTCATAGCAAACTTCATGTCGCGTAGAAAAGGATACACTGTGCCATAACGAAGAGAGTGACTGAAACAACAATAGAACTGGCTGTGCAATATTGCAGTTGAATTCAATAGCCTAGCGATCGTCCGGCAACCCATTGGGGCAACATCGGCCATATGTGGCTATACAAAACATGTTTGGCTATATGGCCGGGACATTACTGCAATATTGCATAGTGTGGCTGCTATTGTTTGCAATGTTGCCGGCCACAGTATTGCAGCCATCAATTGCAGCAAAACATGGCCCGTTTAGAAGCGCCATTATAATTAACAATATCAAGTAATACAATAATTTTTTTTTATAAAAATCCCATAACTATGAATACCCAGCTTTAACAAGAACAAGAAAACAAGAACTATTTGTAGTTAGCTTTATCGTATGTTTGTGGAAGCCTTGCATCTCGGTCAAAGTATGTAACAACAAAATTAGCCGACTTCCAGCACTACCTACGCTTAACCACTCAATGTTACTTCAGAGAACGCGTTAGTATAATTATTCACAGCGGAGAGCAAATTATAGAGAGCTAAATAATAACTTTAAATTACTACTTTTTTCATTCAAACTGATGTCTCAGTTGCGCTTTCAAATTTGACTATTTAAATTTTATTATTACTAATATTTGAAGTATTATCATATATAAAAATTCTCGTATCACGGTGTTTGTAATTAAACTCCTCCGAAATGGCTCGACCGATTTTCGTGAAATTTTGTGTGCATATCGGTAAGGTTTTTCATCACCCAAATGTCTGAAGTTTTTTGTTTTTTTTTATGATACAGCATACAAAAATACATACAACCTTTAATTTTCACCCCTGTAAAATTAACCCCTATTTTTTATTATAGTAGATAGTTATTTTTATTGAACTAAACAAATGTTTCCTAGTAATAATATACATGGCAAAACAACGATTGCCGGGTCAGCTAGTTATAAATAAAATACATTTTAAAATTTACAGTACGTAGCATTATAGTAAATGTTTTATTTAATTGATTTCTTAAATTGGACTAGGAAACCTTGCAATATACTCTCCGCTTTTTAAATCGGCAATTTGTTTATTTTACATGATGTTTGTAAGTAGTAAACCATGATATGTTTAAATCTAACAAGTCTGAATCAAGTAAAGATATCTATCTTAAGAAATATATCTAGTGTATATTTATTTGAGCACAAAAAAGGGAGTACAATATTATTCCAAGTACGTTATAGAAAGCTCCAATACCTTTCTTGAGATTAAAGTTTTTCCATGGTAAAGTATCAAAGACATCATAAATAATGTATAGATATTGAATAAAGTTGTATAACAAAAGATGGAACAGAATACAGATTTCTTTGAATACGTCATATTGTGTACCGATAGTGAATAAATGAATTTCAAATATGTTACGAGTATTATATATTTTGTTGTTCCTAACTTGTTGACACATCATAAACATTGGAAAGATAAATGTTTAATTGACCGCGGTTTTGTCAGCTTAAATTTGAATATAATTATTAATCCAGTGCGCAACAACCCTAATGGGTCTGGGCCTCACAATTATTCCGTTTCTTCGATAATTTTTATTTGATAGATAGATAGGTGATCAGCCTTCTGCACCTGACACACGCCATCACGCTTTTTTGGGTCTAAAGCATGCCTTTACCGTACGAACGAGTGTTAATAGCGCACTCTGTAATAGATAGACTGTAATAGACATTACTATTATTATTATTAGAATGTAATATGATAGACTGAAAGATCAATGGTGTAGAGACAGAGATCGAACCTAAGACCTCAGGCATGAGAGTCGCACACTAAGGCCAACACTGCTCTTGTAACTAATATATAATAACAGTATATTATCAAAGAAAGGTGATGTATGGGGTGTGACATATCCGAGTGATAGATCATCTAATTTTCAAATAGGTGTATCAGATTTCTACCCGAAACAAATCGTCATAGTCGTAGAAGTCGTCTCTCAGAAAACCGGCGTGAAGTGATGCAATAAGTTCACCTTATTGTACTCGCGTTTCGTGCGGTGAGAGAGACTCCCGGAGCCCATTCCCCCCCCCCCATGAAATATGAAGGTGCAGAAAAAAGAGAATCTACCCCAGGGGGGTACCACACGCGCTCGCGGTGGAGAATCCCCCTCTGGGCGTCCAACACCAGGACACTCTGCGCCCGGTGGACGCACAGGCTGCCCTTCGTATTCTGGGGGGGGCAATTCTGCGCTCGGTAAAAACATTAATCGTTCTCGGGGCAAACGGAGCAATTTAACAAAGGCACCCCCGTCCACACTCGCCGTGGACTTCACAAATGTTAGGGGGCTCAATTCCAACATCAACGCTGTCCACTACCACTTAGAGACTGCGAAGCCGGCCTTGCTCTTTCTTACCGAGACTCAGATATCCCCCCCGGCTGATACTTCCTACCTCTCCTACCCGGGGTACAAATTGGAACATTCATTTGTGCCGCGGGCTGGAGTTTGCGTGTACGTCAGAGAGGATATCTGTTCTCGTCGCCTCTGGACGCTTGAAGGAAGGGACCTATCTAACCTCTGGCTGCGCGTAGACTGCGATGACCATCCGCGATTCTACGCATGCCTGTATAGGTCCCATAGCGGAAATACCGAAACTGACCGACTCATTGAGCACATCCAAATGGCTACAGATTCCCTGCTCGAAAGGGTTCCTACCGCTGAAATCGTGATACTTGGCGATTTTAACGCCCACCATGCCGATTGGCTCGGCTCAGAAACCACCGATCATGCGGGAAGATCCTTTCACGACTTTGCTTTGGCTTACGACTTGACGCAAATGGTCCCTGCGATTACGCGAATACCAGATGTGGATGGTCATAAACCCTCTTTGTTGGACCTTCTGCTGACTTCACATCCGGAGAACTACCAAGTCTCTGTTGAACCGCCATTGGGTTCATCAGATCATTGTGTGGTCCGGAGCATTGTGCCGTTCACGCGCCCTCTTCGGCCTAGCTTCACTGGCTGTCGCCGCGTGTGGCACTATAAGTCAGCAGATTGGGATGGGATGCGGTCTTTTTTTGCGTCCTACCCTTGGGGGCCCATTTGCTTTTCATCGAGTACTCCAGATGCCGTCGCTGACTCTGTCGCCGAGGTGGTCCTGCAGGGTATGGAACTCTTTATTCCATTCTCTGCGGTGCCGGTCGGTGGCAAGTCCCAGCCTTGGTTTAGGCGTTCTTGCAAAGCGGCTTTGCGCCGTAAGCGTGAATGCTTTAAAGCCTGGGCAGAAGCGGTGACATCCTGTGATGTGACTATCGGCGAACGTAAAAAAGCATACAATTCAGCCTCCAGGTCCTTCAAGCGAGAAATCGCTAAAGCAAAGTCAGAGCACATTGCCAGATTTGGTGAGAAATTGGCCCACCTCCCTTCGGGAACTCGAGCCTTCTGGTCTCTTGCCAAAGCTGTCCAAGGGAATTTCTGTCTGCCCTCAATTCCACCACTGCATAGGGAGGATGACTCACTGGCCCATACCGCGAAAGAGAAGGCCGATCTTCTAGGCTGTCTCTTTGCGTCGAACTCCACTTTGGATGATCAAGGGAAGGAACCACCGACATTATTGCGGTGTGATACTACGATGCCCGAAGTTATATTCCGGCAACGTGCTATCCGTAAAGCTTTGTCTTCCTTGGACATCCATAAGTCGAGCGGACCCGATGGCATCCCTCCAATTGTGCTGCGTACTTGTGCTCCTGAGTTGGCTCCGGTCCTAACGCGCCTTTTCCGGTACCTTTACACGCTCGGCACTGTTCCGAAGTGCTGGAAGATCGCTTCGATACATCCGATCCCTAAAAAAGGCGATCGCTCTGATCCGTCCAACTATCGCCCAATAGCTATAACCTCCTTGTTCTCCAAAATAATGGAAACCATTATTAACAGCCAGCTCCTGAGGTATCTAGAGGGCCACCAGCTGATTAGCGATTCTCAGTACGGCTTTCGTCGTGGTCGCTCAGCTGGTGACCTCCTTGTATACCTTACACATAGGTGGGCAGAGGCAATTGAGTCCAAGGGGGAGGCGCTGGCGGTAAGTTTGGACATAGCGAAAGCCTTCGATCGGGTGTGGCACAGAGCACTGCTCTCGAAGCTTCCAGCCTACGGGCTCCCTGAGAAATTATGCAACTGGATTTCCAGCTTTCTCGCTGATCGGAGCATCAAAGTCGTCATCGACGGAGCATGCTCCGACCTGAAACCTGTGAATGCTGGTGTCCCACAAGGCTGTGTCCTATCCCCGACCCTGTTTATTCTGCATATCAATGATATGTTGCAGCTTAGCAACATTCATTGCTATGCGGACGACAGCACTGGGGATACTTTTTACACTGGCCGGGCATGTATTTCTCGGGCTGTTGTCGATGAGTACCGGAACAAACTTGTGTCTGAAGTCGAAACTCTTCTACGTAGAGTCTCGGACTGGGGTAGACTAAATCTAGTCCAATTTAACCCCAAGAAGACACAAGTATGCGCGTTTTCCGCTAAAAAAACTCCCTTTGTCGCTACTCCCCTCTTTGAAGACACTCTCCTTAAAGCCTCAGCTAGCATCGGAATACTGGGCGTTGACATATCGAATAACGTTCAGTTTCGCGGTCATCTGGAAGGAAAGGCTAAATTAGCCTCCAAAAAGCTTGGTGTGCTCAGCAAGGCGAGACGGTACTTCACTCCGGGCCACCGCTTGCAACTATATAAAGCTCAAATTCGGCCCCATATGGAGTACTGCTCTCACCTCTGGGCGAGAGCTCCCCAGTACCAGCTCCTTCCACTTGACCGTATTCAACGAAGAGCGGTTCGAATCGTCGACGACCAGTCACTTTCAGTGCGGCTTGATCCCTTGGCGTTGCGTAGAGATGTGGGATCTCTCTGCATCTTCTACCGCATTTACCATGGAGAGTGTTCAGAGGAGTTGTTCGGTCTAATACCTGCAGCTGAGTTTCATCATCGGACGTCAAGGCAAAATACAAAATACCATCCGTATCACCTCGACGTCCGTCGTTCCACAACAGAGCGTTTTCTAAGGCAGTTTTTGCCGCGCACCACCACTATGTGGAACCAGCTGCCCACAGAAGTATTTCCGAACCAATTCGACTTAGGGTCCTTCAAGAAAAGAGCGTACCAATTCCTGAAAGGCCGGCAACGCACTTGCGAGCCTTCTGGCATTGTGAGTGTCCATGGGCGGCGGTATCACTTAACATCAGGTGAGCCTCCTGCCCGTTTGCCTCCTATTACATAAAAAAAAAAAAAAAAAAAAAAAAAAAAAAAATAGTGACGGATCTGACAAATAGTAAACTTGACAGGGCAGCCATTTAAAAATAATATAATCGTGTTAGTATTTGTCATAACTATTTTAATTCATACTCTGTTATTATGAAAATTGGCATACAAGAAAACAAAAGGGTTTGTTTTGAAACAAAATAAAAATAATAACATTAAATTACACAATTTTTATAGAAAAATCACATGTTTCTATCAAATCCGTCACTTTACCGACTGATTAATTTGAAATTTAAATAATAGTTGCCGTAATATTTAGTCAATGTAGTATCCAAATTTGTTAAAAAGTGGATTTTGGATTTTTTTCCAACTCCGACATTGTTCTACGATCATGACGAGATATTTCTTTACCGGGCATCGATCATAAGACGTCAAACATTAACGCTATTCATGACCCCTAACGTCTAACGATGGGCTTAAAAGTTTGAAAACTGACACATAGATGGCGCTACTAGTATGAAATTAATAACCCCAACCTTCAAAAGGCAGGTGTATAAATTTAACAACTGTCGGACTATTAGCTTGTGAGATATATTTTGAGTGAAGGAACTTTTGTTTGGAAGGATAATTGAATATATTAATTGTTCTTACAGACCCATACAAGGCCTCGTATATCCAGTGCAATGAAACCATAGTCCTGTCTCACGCCTACCAACACGCTACCGTCTCGAGCCCCGGCTTTCCCCGACCGTATCCAGACGATGCCGAATGCGTGACTGAAATCCGGGCCCCACCACAGCATTCGATAAGGCTGCACTTTGAAGAATTGCTGACGGAACATGAACCTCAGTAAGTATTTATACTAATGTTTAATTTTTAAAGAACTTTATTTCTCATTATAAAAAATGTATTTTATTTACATGAGAAACTTAATATGTATATACGAACGAGATACACGTCGCCATCAGGCGTCCCAATTTTAGTCTAGGCTCATTCTGATAAGTATCTTTAATGCCCTTTTGAATTGGTTAAACGAGCTAATATTACGAATTTTAGACGGTAATTGATTAAATAATTGCACTCCCTCATACTTCCTAGACTTCTTCAAATCATTTGTACGGTGTTTCGGCAAGATAAGCAAACTCGCTCGACGAGTATTGCGTGTAGTGGTGTGTTTGATTTTTTTAAAAGATAAGCTACTATGGAGAGAGTTATTTTTTTTTTGTAAATTAAGATACAGGTACATATAGTTGTTTAATCTTCATAATTATATTTGTATTTATACTAAATTTAGGTAATTAAAACCTTTACAATTCAGCAACGTCTGCATAGGTATTCTGAAACTTCCAATAGTAATATAACGTTATTGTATGCAATTTCGATATAAAGGGTCTTTCATTAAGGGCTTCCTATCTTCAAATTTAAATAAAACAAAATTTGTGTTAGATATCATCAACAATTTTTATTCGTTTGAAAGGCCTATCGATGCCATTGTGTGTGGAATATAACATCGTTCAAATGTCCGCCCCGGCTTCTCTGGGTAGCGCGCATCCGAAATGTCCAAAGAAATATGGACCGATCATGCCGCCAGCCCAAAATCCACACCAAACGGTGACTTTTTCGGGATGCATTGGACGCTCTTGGATCTCATGTGGCTGTATCGGCCCAAATTCGACAATTTTGTTTGTTCACGTACCCATTCATTCAGAAATGGGCCTCATCGCTGAAGATGATTTTTCGATGAAAATTAGGGTCAGTTGCCAACTGCTCCAGAGCCCATTCAGCGAACACAAGTCTTTGTCTATGGTCGTTTACCTTCAGCTCCTGGGTCAGTTGAATTTTGTACGGGTGCAGGCCAAAGTCACGACGCAAAGTTCGCCAAGTTGTGGTCTGTGAAAGGCCGAGTTCTTGTGAGCGATGCGAAATCGACTGCCTCGGATTCTCCTGCATGCTCTCACGGACAGCGGCGATGTTTTCGGTAGATCTTGCGTTTCGTCGACGTACGGGTGTTGGTTGATCGTTTACTGAACCAGTGGACTCAAATTTATCCACCACACTGTGAATAGTCCTCTCGGTAGGACGATTATGGCGCCCGTAAAATGGGCGAAGCGCGCGGAACGTTGCCCGAACAGAACACCCATTTTGATAAAACAATTTTATCATTTGCACGTGTTGTTGAACGCTATATCCATCCATGGTGATTTGGCAAAACAGACTGAATAAATGACAGCCAATTTGACAGGTGTAGCTTCAACAAGATGACCGCTATCAACTGCAAAAGTTCGGAAGTCCCTATTGAAAGACCCTTTAGTTCTCTCAATAACTGCAGCACTGATATCGCAACTTTGAAATGACACGGTGCAAACACTTAACATTGAATATCGCTATGGGTTACTGATGCTGCACTTGCTACCTTTTAAAAAGAAGTATAAGAACTGTAAAAAAGAGAGTGTACTCGTTGCGCAGTTATGCACAATAGTTATTTCTCTTAATAAATGGTCCATCCCAATAAGGACTAGACGTTACGCCCATGATTAATATAACCGAGGAACTTTATTTATTTACCGCCTCAATTTGTTAAAGAATCTTTTAAATAAGTACTGTATCTAGTAATAGAGAATACACATTTGATAGATATTTAATGTATATTTGAATTTTATGAATGAGGAACACAAAACGCTTTAAATCTTTACGTATTTCGCTTGGTTTTAATCTGGTAAAAATAATCACATATGCTAATCATTATTTAGATTTTAATATAGCATACTAAACAGGCCCCTTCCGCCCAAAGCTGTATTGGTTATTAATGTGGCACTGAGTTTATGTTTAGAAGAAGCTTAATAAATGCTGCACAAATATTTAAACTTCCAATCTAGGATAACTATTAAGATAAAAAAACTTTCATTTCCAAGCATTAGCCAATTGGCCATCTAATATCATGATATATCATCATCAACGGTGGCAACTACCAAAACCCCGTTGTCATATCAAAAACGGGTGAAACACTTTCAGAACGATGGGTAGGTATATCGGCAAGTAGAACGGCAACGCACTTGCGAGCCCTCTGGCAATGAGAGTGCCCATGGGCGGCGGTTTAACATCAGATGAGCCTCCTGCCTGTTTGCCCCCTGTTCTATAAAAACAAAGAACAAAAACGGTGCCAAAGCTAATTACAAACATGTAAACAAAGCTCACGTTAGGCAATCTGGCATAGTTTAAATAAACAATACAAAATTAAAATTACCCACACAGCGTGAACAGTTTTATGACGTGGATTATCGCACAAACAAATAAATCGCGCACAAATCCAAACAAATAGCAGTACATCATATTTTGTTTGTTCGTAATTACAAAAGTTTGTTGTTGGATTATTTCAGTATATTTTACATATACAACGTTTATATAATATTATCTTTACATATGAAATTGGCGTTTTGTATGTGAGAAACAAAAAGTAGTTTTTTTTTAAAATAAAATATATTGAATTAATCGAAGTATTTACCATTTTTATCTATGCGTACTTTTGCCATCTTATAGGTAGGTTCATTGATCCTTTTACTAAAAAACCATTCGGACGGGAATCAATGATATCTTTGAAGGCAGTTTCGACTACCCCATCAGAGTTGAATTTTTTACATTGCAAGAGATAACTTCTTGAAAATGAAAATTTGTATTATTTCGGAAAAATGGTTATCTGTTGGAGCAGGGTCCGGGGACTAATACGAAGACAAGGACCTAATATTATACCACTTGTTAAATATATGTTATTTATCAAGTCAAAGCCAAAATTCATTTATTAATGTAGGTAACACAATGTACAATTATGAACGTCAAAAAATAAATATCTAAAAGCTTCTAATTTTACATTTACTGCCAGTTCTCAAATCAAGAGCGTAGAAAGGAAGAGAATAGCTGGCAACAAACTCTCCACCACTCTTTAAGAGCCAAGTTTTTTGTTTTACACAACGTTTGTAAGGAGCTGCAACCATGCGGTTAGGGTTTGGGTGATTTCTTCGACATCTGGCGAAAGCAAAGCGTTTTGTATATTTTTGTTTTAACTTTTTTTGTTTGAACTTTACACTACTTTAATATATAGTATATTAAGTAAAAGGCTTATATTAATTTATGTTTAATTGAATGTTACCATTTTGCCGTCTAAAGAGTTTTTAAACATTAAATCTACGTAATTCACAAGACAACCGCAAATAATGCGATTAACCCATACATTAATAACAAATGAATACGTTGACATCAATCGTTGTAAAATGTAACCGCATTGTTAAAGCCAGGCTTATCATAATGAGAGCGCTATTACCTGCCTATTTTGCATTACAATCATATGTATAGTGATTTTTTGTTATAAAATAATAATAAAAATCTGTTTATTCATTTTAAGTACATATGCATTACAATGTGTAAGATTTGGGAACCTTTTAAGTAAGAAATACATGTATCAGGGTTCCCAGCTCTTCCATATATATCCGTTCTATTGCAAGAAATAAAAAGCCTTTTTTTTTTATAGTAAATCTATAAGTGTTCTAGCCAGTTTTCATAGTTTTGCTAGAAACAACTTGGACCTCGGTCTACAATTAATTTAACTTCTTTTTTGACATTCATAAGTGTACTTGTTTACCTATATGAATAAAGATATTTTGACTTTGAGTTTGAGTTTGATGTATGAAATGGATTCTTCATCTACTTAAATTAATAAATCAGGGGCGTTACTACTTTAGATTTGGGCATCAGATTTCGGTATATGATGACAATTTGTCAATATATTAAGCAAGTAGGTGATCAGCCTCCTGTGACTGACACACGCCGTCGACTTTTTGCGTCCACATACAAGCCGGTTTCCTCACGATGTTTTCCTTCACCGTTCGAGCATAGTTAAGTTCACATACAAAAAGAGTCCATTGGTGCACAGCCGCAGATCGAACCTTCGACCTCAGGGATAGGATGGAGCCACTAGGCCAACACTGCTTCATTACTTACATATTTTCTATTTAGTCATCAATTAGTAATAATAATAACACTTTACATTTAAATACATTTATATTTCTATCACCTTCATTCCTAGATATCTTTGTTCCCTTTTTATGTCAAGGGCCTCCTCCAAATCCTGCCATTTCTGCGTGCACTGTGTCACTCTCTGCCATGATCTGGTATCTATATATATATAATGAAAATGGTCTTCGTTTGAGGCTCAATCACGCCTAAACCACTGATCGTATCGACATGAAACTACCACCATTCGATGCGAAATGGCGAATTCCTAGATGGTTTATGGCTATTTATTTATTAAATTCCAACGTTCCTTCATTTTTTTATTGCTGTTTTACTTTTATGAAAATTTATCCATACGGACTTCACCGCGGAAACATTCGGGGAGGCTTCCTAGAACCTCTAAACGTCAACATCTGTTAAAAACTCGATTTTCGAAATATTTCAATTTTCTTAGCGGGAAGTTAAAAAGAAGAATAATAAAAATATGAAAAAAAATAAAATAATGAAACATAAAATTTATTTTAATTCGTCCAGCAAAGCGGGCGCGAAACGGCTAGTATCCTTATATAACTTTCTAAATTGCATTCCTCTTTTGCGTTTATTGTACCTTGGGCACTAGTCAATAAGTAAGAAGGCTTCTCAATTTAAGAACTGGTAGTGAATGCAAATTTTGAAGCATATTTTTTTTTGTTGACGTTCATAAGTCACTACCTACGTAAATGATATTTTGATAAAACTTTGATAAAGTTCTTTTTAAACATGTTACTTTCCAGCACCTAAATAAATTTGACATCGCAAATGTGTGGTTGTAAAAAAAACAAAACACTACTTCGATTGTTATTGATCCACCTCTCCAGCCCTAACACGCTTAAACAATTCTTATAATCAACTGCTTCAATCCATCATTCGTTTAATATTGTCACCGTGTGGCGTATCTATCATTGGGCTATAGTTTCATCTTTTGTTTTCACTCGCTTCAAATTCTACAATTAACTTAGCAATACAAGTTATCTAGTCAGTTAGTTGATTATTCGTTAAATAAGCGAGATCCCGATCAATAACATCAAAGATTGTATAGCGTTGTTAATTAAGATGCTGATCTAATCCGCTGCGAAGGCCTGGTTCTCATGGCACTAGGAAATTGAGTACGGATTGCCCCACTTTGTCGATCTTCATTTGATTATATCGGGACTTGGATTTTGTAGAGCGCCTTCATATTATGAATTAAAATACAATATTTTAGTACAATATGTAAAATACAAATTTTATGCAAAATCACAAATTATGTAACTAGATTTGTCTATGACATTTAATTTACATAAGGAATTTATGCATTAGATTTATACTTGGATTTCGTAATTTTAACCATATATCGGAATTCCGGCCATTCCGGCGTAAAATGCACATTTTACAACTTTTTTGTAATGTTATTTTCGTTCCTAATCTAATTCTTGAAACTCCTACTCATGAAACTGAATTCTACCACTACTCCTTTACAGTGCTTTGGAACTCTTTACTTCATGAAATCAGACGAACTCAGTCATTAAATTCATTTAAAAATCGCCTTCTTGATAATTTCTCTTCTATCTTGTAATTAGCTACTTATATATAATAATTCTAATTAAATAAGATTAACTTTAACTTTTTTAGATTGTTGAATTCTAGCGTTAGGTACTTGTAATTTTAGATTTTGTTAATATAGTTTTGCACTTCTTGCACTCTACCCTCAGTAGGTATTTCTTCTTCTTTACTATGCCTGGAATGAATAGCTTGTTACCAATAAGGTCGCCTATTACCTAATAAAATAAATCGAAAATGTAAATAAATAAAATAGTAGCTGATCCTTTGATATTGTCAAAACTACTAAAAAAACCTATATTCGTGCAAGTAATTATTCGAGTAAATACTGAAAATATTATTTACAAGACTTAAAAAAATCAAATTCATTATTTATTTAAGAAAGAGCTTATACGATTGAGTTTTGTAATCGATTGCTTGATATAAAGCCTATAGTTGTTAATAAATAATGCGTAATGCGCTGTCGACCGCTTTTATCATTATTTCTTGTTGGTTGATATCAAAAAAACATTCATTTGCTTAGTAATTTTACTATTTTTATAACTCTGTTGACGTTCGTAAGTGTACGTGTTTACCTATATGAATAAAGTTATTTTGAGTTTGAGAAAAAATTTCAACATAAAGTTTATTATGGCCTGGCCACTTAATGTGATCAATATTACTATTTTCAGTTGAAAAAAAATATATGTTAGCTATCAGGCATCAAAAAAGTTAAGAAAGGCCTGGAGGCTTTTATCGCAGTACATGTTCAATTACCTTAAAGTAAACATAATAATGAAAAACCAACACGCAGTTTGAACAAACGGAGAACCAATCTAACTAATTTATAATATATAAAATATCTAGATATGATACATTTTTGCAGCTAAGCAACCACACCAGGTTTTATAAAAATATATGTTCTGTTACACAGGGAAAGTTTAAGGAATCAAATAATTCAAAGTAAACTGATCATGTTTTTTATTTATTTCATAATCCTACAGCTAACAAAAGTTATATATAATAACACACAATTACACTTAAAATATAGCCAAAGGTGAAGTACATAATGTTTACCTATAAAAAGGTTCAAACATTCACAAAAGAGAAAATAAACAATAAAAAATATTCAATACATTTAACTAAGTAATACCTAACTTGGCTGTGTTGTGAAAAATTGATGGTATGTACGTAAAGGTGTGTATGCGTGGTGTGCTCATGATGCAGGTGATTTTGTTCTATGGATATTCTTAATACTCCTTTTAACCATATTCCGTGATAGCTTAAACAAGTCAAGTCTTTAAATATTGGTCGTTGTATGCGTGATACGAAACTTTACATAGTGTTGATGTAAGGAACATGAAACAACCAATATTCACATTTTATTGGTTACCAAATAATCTATAAAGCTTATTTCTTCTTTCAAAAAGAAATCTATTTAATTACGAAATAGTCCAAATATAAAAGAAAATGTCGTCATCACATCCATATTTTAACGCTCTTACAGGTACGTATGCCCTGTATGTATATATGTCCTGGACTTTATTGTTTATAAACTGTGTAATACTCGTACACTATTGTGTGTAGAAACCGTTTCACAGAAACTATTTGTCCTGCGTTTCTTACAATCTGTGAAACCTTTCTGTATTTCGCGATTTAGATAGTGACAAGACGGATTTGTTACATTCCGTGTGATACATCTATCCCATCTTCCCGAACCTTGTATGAGATTGGAGTGGTTATCGCTTGTATGTGAAAATCCTTTATCGTACTTTATTTACTTTTCTTTAGCTCAAAAGAAGCATAGGATTTATTTCATTGGTACCGGTTTAAAAGAAACCTTTTTTGGTTACATTTTGTAACGTAAATAAAATAATATGTATTTTTATATTGAGACAAGAAAAAATAAGGCTCAGAAGGGCTAGCCAGAATCTTGCGAAACTTTCCGTTCTAGTAAAGAAATTATACTTAAATCGAGTTATGTAACCTTACATTAGTAAGTTACATAAATATATTTTAGTAAATAATTAGAATCGTAAACCAAATATTGCCATCGTCGCACACACGGCACCAAAAACACATGCCCATGCGCAACAAGGAGCCTCATTATCGGAAACAAGAATATTGTATTACAATATTCTTGTCGACTTCACTTGTATTGAGGGGCACCATTATATTTTCTACGTACAGAAATTTACTGGAAATTCTAGATTTTTCTAGATAGCAAGATAAATCTAGAATCTGAAATCTACTCGTACATGCCAACCAGCTGGCCAAAAAAATACTCTATGAAATAAATGCATAAATCCATAAGGTGGCAATACGGTAAATAGTTATTATAACAACCGTCTTTTATTTAAGCTTCTATGCAAATATCGTATCTCTGGCGACACATTATATAAGTTACGGATATAATCCCACAATCAGACTTTTCATTTCATATAACGACTCTTGTGGGATTTAACTTCGCGAACACAAAGAAACAAAATGCATTTACAACTTGTGATTAAATAAAGACAATGCTTAAAAGTTATTAATATTAGGTTTTTGTTAAAGTCTCTCTCATTGATTATTTTGTATAAGTCGTGATTTATACAGTACATCATAATCTGAAAATAAAATTGAATCGCAAAATATGTTGCTAAGCGCAAAACTCTAAACTCTGAAGAAGGCTTTTATGGAGAGATAATTTTTAAAGTTTTTGTTAGGCTACGTAAAAAATCATATTAACATGGAACGATACTAGTTCGCGGGGGCAGCTAGTATAAAATAGAAGTCATAAGAAACATCTTTAAATGAAATTCGCTGTAATATTTTTAACTGTAACTAAACTGTTTCACAGATTAACACGCCTTTAATTATTAAAAAACGTAACAATTTTTTTTGTAAATGTAAGTTTATAAAATAAACAAAAGAAAACAGAAAAGAGTGTACGGTGTTTCGTAGTTATGCAGCAATATTCTAATTGTAATTGCTGCGTACATAACATATTTTATAAGAAAACTTATTACTCTTATTACCTATATCTATGAATTTTATCCGTTTTATTATTATTAAGGAAAAAATGTAAAAAATTCATCAGATTTAACACATTTTATCTCGAATCCACAGAGCGTAATGTTATATAGGTTGACAGTTAGATTTGGCAAACGCGATCATTTGCCTCGCCAAATGCCGTATCGCTGGCTCAGCAACTCATAGTCTAGACATAGTGGTTTAATACGGAAAAAGAATTTAACAAAATCGAACATTAAAATTGAAATTCTACCAAAATGTATAATGTTTCTATTTACTAAATACTTGTATACTATTATAGTGGCAACGTTACGTAGACAAAATAACAATAAAACAATTGCCGACAATTGAATTAACATAAAAATCCGAGTCTTTCATAAAAACCTTTTATTTATCTTTGAATTAGTCTAATTGAACCGTTTTAACATCACAGCGTAAAGACAATTTGACTGGAAGAGACGTACTTTAACTTAAAAAGGATAGAATCAGTCTGTTGTTTATCAATATCTTTGTTAATATCATCTCGCAATTCGGTGTGCGTTTTTTTTAACTATGGTCCAGTATGGCCCCAAGGTCAAGATGATGTCATCTTGCCATCGTGTTTATGGTCCCATCCCTTGAATACCTCTAAGTTACCAGTTTTCTCCATTTATCAAATTTGCATCTCAACGTGATGAACGTCACATACGTTCATCAAATGGAATTTAAAACGTTATTACATTGGGTATTTTAGGGGTTTCTCTAAACAAAGATTCAATATCATATTTTCCTACACCGATATAATTTATTAATTTTATTTCAAATGTTGGTCGTCGCTCCACAACTGAGCGTTTATTAAGACAGTTTTTGCCGCGCACCTCCACTATGTGGAACCAGCTGCCCACTGAAGTATTTCCGAACCAATTGGACTTAGTGTCCTTCAAGAAAAGAGCGTACCAATTCTTAAAAGGCCGCGCCGTCCTGCCTTCTGGCAGTGCGAGTGTCCATGGGTGGCCTGGCCTGCCCGTTTGCCTCCTATATCATAAAAACAAAATTACTCAATTTGGATTAAAAAATTATGAGTAAAAATAACACCCGATTATATTGTCTTATTTAGTTTCCTCCTCAGACAGCAAACTGTCTTATCTGCTATCATGATCAATTTTATTGCTTACAAGGTGTCGTAAATTATCGTATTGACGTACGATTAGTTTATGAAACTATCGTAAAGTTAGGGCTAAGGTTTCGCACAACTTAACGCCAGTAATTATAACGTAAGGGAAATTGTATTTTATATAACAGTGCTATAAGAAAAGAACTATTGATTGGAAAAACTCGAAGAGAAAAGTTTAAAATATAAGTTTCCCATGGACGTACCAACTTTCAACCGAGTTCATTTGAAATTCATTTTTAATATAAAAGCAAGAGGGCTTGTTTATATGTGAAGTGTACTAGAAACTTTGCACCACACTGAGCGAATGTTTTAAGAAACTTTACTTGAATTTAGAAGCCTTCTAATTCTTCAAACCCAAGCGATTTGACCGATCTTCACACGGCAGGGCGTTTTTACAACTACATGCAGTGTAAACTCTTTATAAAGAAAAACTCTCTATAACGTAAAAATACTTACTTTGTTTGGCTTGACACAAAACCCATACATTAATTCACTCTTTATAACCCAACAGTCAGTATCTATAAGGAAGAAATAATTTTTTCATATTTAGACATCAACAACATACTTAAGTGTAATTGTTTTTATAATCACTTTACAAAACTTACCTATAGAGGTGCCGAAATTTCTAAGAAAGACTCTAGAGGTCATAAGCAGCCGTCTCACCTTTGTCATTGTTTGGTTAAAAAAAAATTCTATTCACTCCCTATAACGGTATTTCTCTATAACGCATGTAAATGCTCGGTCCCTTAAAATTCGTTATAAAGAGTTTACACTGTATTTAGAAAAATCTTACTCAGGTATAATTAGCACTCTGTTAAAAGATTTTTTGAAAGCGGGCCAGTATTGTTTATGTTTATTTGTTACTAACACACAAAAAAACAAATATTTTATTTTTCCTCGCTATAATACTAATGTCACTACAGTAAAAGTATTGCATATATCGGTATTAATAGTAGTTATGTATGTCTTATCAGCGTAGAATGACAAAATTAGTTTTACAAACTATTTATTAACAACTCATCTCAATTATTCAAAACCGAATACTTTTAAAAGATTTGGATAGTTGAATCTACTAAGAAACAGATACACATGGGGCTAGAACTTTAACATATGAATTACCTCAAAATACCATATGCAATAAACAACAAGTCAAAAATAGAAAATGGTATTGTTCAAAGTTCTAACCTTTTGTTCTTTGAACATCGTAGCTTTGTGGATCCGGTAACATACGTCGCTACTCTACAAAAGATATAGTTTATAAAACCTCAAAGACCACTGTAGATAACAAACATATATAAAACTCTTTATGTATGATATTTTATTTATAAAGTATGCGTTTAATTAATTGTAAAAAATGCAAATGAAACGTAACAAGAACATTTTTTTTACTATTTCTCGATTTGTGCTACCTAAATATTATATCTACTGACTTATAGACGAAAGCAATAATTTCCCAAAGGCAAAAGTTCTTTAAAAATTTGAATGTTTTCAGTATAAGCATTTTCGATAAGTTACTAATGTAACGCGTGATTCGTATTCTTAAATGAAATGCAAGTCATGAACACATTTATTGAATTTTACAAATGCAATATACACAATAATACTCAGAATGTATGGCCAGAGAGCGCCGTACAAATAATAATAGAAATCGAATAATCAATAAAGATATAATTCATATAAAGACGAAAATTTTTATATTAAAAGCCAGACATTAATTAGACTTAGAAGCGCAATTTATATTTTGCGTCTCACAATTTAATCAGTACCTATAACTTAGACTTAAAGTCGCAAATCCAAAAAGAGCCACAGCTGTAGAAAAAATCACTGTAATTTCTCTTTACGAGCTGAGATCTGGAACAAACTATAAAAGTCGACTTGAACATCCGAACGGTGACGCACTTAATGCTATTTGCTGGTACCTGATACATCAACTTTCCAGTCTGGCTTCAACTTTCTCGGGTGAAAAGTTTATTACAACGAAGTGTGGACATACGAAAAACAACTTCATTCTTGACTATTTATATATCTATTGTCTATGTATAGTAAATAAGTATATGAGACTTGCTCGCACGAAGGTAAACATAGTGAGGAAACCGGCATGTTTTAGACCTCATAAACCGACTTGTGTCGGCCATAGAAGGCTCGGCGCAGAATCACCTTTTGTCTTTGAAAAAATTATAAGATATACGTGAGAGGTTTGAAATGAGATGTAAGAGTATGCAGTTCAGCCTTATACTGAGATATATACAGGAGTTAAGCAGAGATATATTCAGATATTAAACAGAGATACAGAGACAGTGAATCTAGACGGGATGTCTTAGATTTAGGACATTGAAACGGACACATATTAACACAGAAACAGCTCAAATTTAAAGTCAAAAATATTGTAATATCATGACGAAGCAAGGTAACTTTATCAGGATTGTTAGTGTTAGTCTATTCGGACATTTTGTACAAAAAATCCCCATGAAATGGTAGAAATGAAAATGTATATTTTTGTAATAATTTCTTAACGTTTCCACAGAGTAGATTACATAATGACACATTTAATCGCATAAGCTATGGACAAATACGTTACAAAACAACCGACACAGAATCAATATTGTAAATGGAGTTGCCAAATACAGGTGCTCACGTGGAGTTGGGCCAAGTTAAAGAATACAACGGAAAAACATTATAAATAATAAACAGAATATTTCAGTTCAATATTTTATATTTCGCATTCTTGCAATGAAAACTTCTTTTGTTTAGAACTATTTAATAAAATCTGTTCGATAATTATTACAAAAACAATTACCATTTAAATATTATAGAGACGTACATTATTAGAATACGTATTGTGTACGTACGTATTTGTATTGTAACTGTTTGAATCTATATATATAAAAATGAAACCCGTTTACCGTTGTCACGACATAACATGAAAACGGCTCGACCGATTTGTCTGATTCTTTTTTTATAATATTCCTTGAAGTACGAGGATGGTTCTTACGGAGAGAAAATTTTTAAAAAATTGAGTGAAAAAGTCTAAAATCAACACTTTTCCCATACAAAATATTCGTAGTAATATTTCAAGGCAATTTGAACTTTAATACCATAACATAAAGTTCAAGTGTTAGTGGAGGGGTTCCGGAAGGTAAATTTTTATTTTTTGACATAATGTATTTGTTGTATTATCAACTTTCTTTTTTTTATCTTACTAGCTAGACCGGTGTCCCGAATAGCAGAATAAGTATTAAAAAAAATAAAGAATCTACTGTTAGGCGGTACGATGTTCGCCAGGCCAGCTAGTAGTAAATAAAATTCTATTATATGAGAGATACAAAGTCATCAGTATAAATAACTCATAAATCAAACATAGAAGAATATCTTTCACTCAAAACATCCACCAAATAGCAATATTATTCGAGGGCAATATTGGGTCAGTCCAACGCAAAATAACATGGTATTATACGGGTCCGTTCCGGTGGCTATATTATTTGGAGGCAGGTGCAATTTATCGGACCGATCCCGTTTGTTTTTTCATCTGTCAGGTGCTGAAAGGCTTTTGGGCATGTTCAAAATGACGGGTCTGAAAACACTGACATTGCAAAATTGTTTTTGTATTGAATTATTGTTTCATGACTGCACAGATAAACAATATTAAGTTTTTATTAAAAAAAGTATATAGTAATTCTGGCTGGTTAGAAAGCTGTTTTTTTCTGGAATATTCTAAATTTGAAATGAGGTAGGTACGTCTATCAAAACTGCGCAGTTAGTTGTGGCGGACAATTTTAAAACTTTGCGTTCGTTTAGTTGCAGCTACGACTTTTTGGAGATCTTAGAGCCGAATATAGACAACATCACAGAACATGAAGATTGGTTGGGAACAGAACATCACTCTTACAGCTCGGAAAATGAGGTAATTATAATGTTTTGTTATTCAAATTTCCATTATCAGTGCCCATTTTATTTAATGAAGGCTTTGTTTTCATTCCTTAAAAAATCGTTATGAAAACAGAAGTGAAGAACACACTATGAAAAAAATTAATTACATTTATCGTAAATAAAAAAATAAAAAAGTAAATCAGTGGCGCTACAACTTCTTTAGGTCTAGGCCTCAGATTTCTAAATCTGTTTCATGATCATTTTTCAATCTAACTGGCAAAAAGGTGATCAGCATCCTGTACCTGACACACGCCGTCGACTTTTTGGTTCTAAGACATGTCGGTTTCCTCACGATGTTTTCCTTCACTGTTCGAGCGAATGTTAAATGCGCACATAGAAAGAAAGTCCATTGGTGCACAGCCGGGGATCAAACCTATGACCTCAGGGATGAGAGTAGCACGCTGAAGCCACTAGGCCAACACTGCACGTTTATTGTAAATATCAAAAACAAAATTTACGTAAAATACTTCGATTAAAATCAATATATAAAGTATTTACAATTTTCTAAACGTACATAGAAATAATAATAATTCAAACTTAATAAATAGAATCAAAACAAATTTAAAAAGTTTGGTCCCTGTAGCAGTGTACCTTCAACGCTGGCAGCATTTCGCTGTATTGCTATACATATTCTTCCAATATTATATAAACATAATCAAATATGTTTACCGCGTTTTCTCTCGATGATTTTCTTCATCGTATTACCTAGTGCTAAGCAGCACCATTTTTAAAAAGATAGCATCTTTCACCTCGACGTCCGTCGTTTCACAACTGAGCGATTTTTAAGGCAAATTCTGCCGCGCACCTCCACTATGTAGAACCAGCTGCCCACTGATGTATTTCCGAAAGAGCGTACCAATTCTTAAAAGGCCGGCAGCGCGCTTGCGAGCCTTCTGGCAGTGCGTGTGTCCATCGGCAGCGGTATCCCTAAACATCAGATGAGCGTCCTGCCCGTTTGTCTCCTGTAACATAAAAAAAAATCAATAATAATATTGCTAGACCAAAAGTTTCTTTGCAATATGTCTATCGAAATACAATATCAAAACAACCAATCTTTCGTACTAAAATTGTTCTTTAATATAATTTCAAATCTTAGGAACTGTTTTAAGAAAGCCTTTTTACAAATTGAATGGCGATCAAAGTCCGCTAATATTTCCCAAGAGCAACCCCGGGGGCGATTTATGAAATTCTCAGTACTTTAATGTGTAATTGACCTGTCAGAACCACGCCTGTTATTAGATTCGGCCTTTATACTACCTTATTACCATATTATTAAAAAGCTGTATGTGTATTCAATTCTAGTAAAAGCCTGAGAGATGGTCTAGGTTTAAAATATAGTTTTTAAAACTGATCAGGGTTGCCTAGCTAGCGATTTTCAACATTCAGTTCCAGCCCTAATTTATTTATGAAAATATATCACACATCGTGAGGAAACTGGAAATATGTATTATCTTCTATCTCTCTATAATTTAATAATAATAATAAATCCCGTTTATTTCCGATCTTTACAAATGTTGAATAAACAGTGTACATTAGTTATATACATTTTTTTTCTTGTTCGTGGATATGCTAACTTCAGTCTGTGCCATTGATCGGAACCCCTTCACGGGTATAGGCCTCTTCCAGCCTTTTCCAAATATCTCCATGGCTTTCTTTCTCCATTCGCTTTCTCCTAACTCTTCTATATCTTCTATCCACCTTTTTGGACACCCTTTTCTCCTTCTTCCCCTTGGTCCTTTCCAATATTTTTATTTAGTGAAATATTTTAAATTCTAGGTGTTTGAAGAACTAGAGACGCTGATCCCAGAATCTGACTCAATTAGCGCTGGTTGGTCACGTGATTCAGCAGTTCGCCGGCGTCGTCTCTGCGGGGACTGGGGTGGAAAACTGAAACTCTTGCGCTATCAGTCAAGGGGCCATATTTTACGAATTCGCTTCAGATCTGACCATTCAAGACACCACGCTGGATACCGGGCTAAAGTGACGTTAGCAGACTGTGAGTAGTTGTCATTTATTTACTTCTATCAATACTTATTTCTAAAGACTGTGGATCTGATTATCGCAAAGTATGACTGCCGTTTGTCCAAATACAAAACGTTTTTGACATATGTGAGTACATAATTAAAGCTTAGTCTCGAATTTGAGTGTTATGGAAAGAATAGTTCTGTATATATACCACTTTACGATAGTGTCGAATAAAAAATTAATAAGTTATTTTAATTTAAGTAGGATTGAATTAAATATAATGACAGTTTTACGGTTCACACAAAATAATGACGATCTATAGAACAAATATAACCTTTTTCTGTATCGGCGTTATAATGGTTTTATAAAACTTACCTATCTATATATACATCAAAATTAGTTGATGTTTGTTTGTTTCGCTAAAACTGGAGAATGGCTGGACCAATTTGGAAAAAGAAAAATACTAAATCCGAAAATTCTATTTTCCAATAAAACTGTTACTAGCAGGAAAATATTTGATGACCTTTGTCTTTTTAGAAATAAAAATTGTCAGTTGGTTGACATATTTTTGGATGCTATAAAAAAATATGTATTATTTTTTAAGACAAATATTCGTACAATCGTTCTGATTTTCTTAATTTAAATTAAAAAATAAGTCTTATCCAGAACATAAAGACGCTGATGTGGACTGGCTCTTTGACCATTTAAATATTGACTGCGCTTGAGACAGCATTTAGAAGATGTTGTTGTCATCAAAAAATACTCGTCCTGCTCGATGACAACCCATTACACTGAGTACTTGAGCTTTAAACTGAATATTTTAAAGTTATTTAACTATTCTAAAATTTTTGAAACGAAATAATACCTTTTCAAATATTATGTATACTGAACTATAGAAGTTGCGCTGACCATTCAAAGTGGCGTCTTTGTGTTTGCAGAACTGTAACACGTACTCTATTGTAACTAAGTTTATTTTATCATCGAGCTCGTCCTAGTTTTAATTAAATTTAAACTTTTTGAATATTCACGCTCCAACTCGCGCGCGAGTCAGTATTTCGGCGATACGGTATATTTATTCATGTGGAATTAATGTGTACTACTAAAGGTTGGTTATGTGGTGGAAGGATGGTGTACTGTTTCTCCAACCAAAAGCAAAGATCTTTGACCAGTCTAACCACTGACTGTCTCGAAGTCCCAAGTGGTTGGGGTCCAGAAATTCTATATATCCATAGCGGCCGGAATAACTTAGCGTATTTCAGAGTATATCGTCGCCATAGAGATTTGAAAGCGCAGATTGTAGATGTTTTAATATCTAGAAGCTTATTTTATCCATTACGATGAATGGGCTTTGAAATACTCTGAATGATGTTTATAAGGATCTTTACTCTGTAATTTACAATTTTATTTATTATTATTTCATTATTAAAATAAATTTAAATTCGACCGTCATATGGATCCCGACGTTTTTGTATGCAAGTTTAATTTAGATCTTTTAACATAGCATTGACGTCGCAAAACTCATTGAGGTCGGTATATCACTATTGAAAGTTACAGAGAAAGGGATGGAGACCTAACGCGATGAGTCACAGACATTTTTTTGATATATTTTTGCTGACAAGAAGATAAGACCTGTTTATCTGTAAAAATATCAATATGGTTTATACAGCAGATACAGCAAATCGATTGAGCATTGCCAAACAAACTTGATCCGTGATATGGGCTCAAATAAAAACATAATAATATGCCCCGGTACGTAGAACTTCACTTCGAAATGTAATTATAAAGAACATGGTTGTGAAGTGAATTTGTAGTGCTTGTTAGCCCGTTTCATTCATTCGAGCATGTTATGTGTAGCATCCGAATTTGCAGAGTTTTCTTGCAAAAATTCAATTTATACTGTTTCGTATATTTGCTATTGATGACATTTCCAAATTTACGTAGTATTTGCGAAGCTGACTAATGATTAATCTATATTAACTAGTACTAGTTAGAACTAAAGTGGAAATGGGCCGGTCACATTGCCAAAAAGACACTTGGAATGTCCCAGTTGTAAGAAAAAGAGAGGACGCCCGCCAGAAACCTGAGAAGTAAAAGAGACAGTGGGGAAATGGTTGCGAAGATGAGAGAGAGAGAGAAGATGAGAGAAATGGAAAAAATTGGAAGCCTTGACTCCGTCGGAGGTCATGGACTAATATTAAATATAATCCTTATGTTTCTCGAATACATGCTAGTTTTATTTTTTATTTACTAGTTACAACAAGTACACTTTACAAAGTTCAAATAATCTTTTGTGTGTAAGGAAAAAAGTAAAATAATATTTTATTTGCGATACTAATATCGTATATTACATTATTTATTGACAAGAGTATATGATTGGCGATTATCAGATAATTAAAAACATAATTACAAAACTATAAACATACTGAACTTAATGATTCTCTGTCACGATCATTAATTTATTTTTAATTTATTTAAATAAAACACATCAATACCTTTTTACAGTATAAGTTACAATCTACCTATTCTAAAATATATGACGGTTACAGTGAACATAAAATTCGCAAAAAAGAGTGCGACTTTACATGAATTACAATCTAGTCTATAGAATAATTATAGCTAATAAGTAATATTATATTCACTTAATCTTCTAAAATACTAATGAATAGCTTAAACTAAGGTAATGTTCCTTAACAGTCTTAGTGTTCTATTATGTTTTGATACCATGTTCGTGTGTCAGGACGAATAATTTGCAGTAAAAACAGACAATATATTTTATGCAAACGTGATGTAGTCATAAAGCCATTAAAATTCTCTTTTTCATGCAAATACAAACCAAGCCCGAATGGAAAATATTAATTGACAAATGTGATTTATGAATTTTCAATCAGTGATATTTTATTAAGTCAATGTATTTAATAGGAATTGCGATATAAAAGGAATCGATCGACGTGATGTAATAAATCTTGCAAAATGTATTTGCGTGAGTTTTTCCTTTGAGGAAAATGGTTTAGTGCCCGATAATCCGAAAAAGGGAATGTTTTTACACTAAGTATAGTTAAATCACGATTATAATGGATTTATGTGAATCTGTTAGCTAACAGCTGTAGAAATACTTATAGTATCGAGATATATAATTAACAACTTACTAAACATAATACATTTTTTTTAAAAATCAAAACGCCGATTATGGTATACAGACTAAACAATAATATTACAGAGCGAATGTGTGTAGGGTATGGGTGCGTATTTGTGTGTGTAGCTAAAACGTGTTTGTTAAAATAGGCTTGATTCAGTGACATTAAAAGAGTTTAAAGTTTGAGTGTAAAATTTAAAATAACGCCGAAACTTTCAATACAGAAAATCATTGAACAAATTTAACGATTCATAATAAAAAGTACTACTACTGCTATCGTTGACTTTATTTGCATAGAATTAAGATCAAATTTATCTTTTTTCGTCTTATATTTTATCTTTTTAATTAAAGCGGTCATTCGTCTCTTCCTGTCAAATTCTGTTTCTGTTTTGTTCTGTGTAATGAATAGAAAAAATTGAGTACTTTAGTTAATACGGTGCAAATAGACTTATTTATTTTTTTATGAATATACCCTATATTCATGAAATAATGATGAAAAATACTATACATAGTTTCATTAAAATATAAACAACCACTTTAAACTCTTAAGAGGATATAAAATCGATAATCAAAGTTTTAAAAAAATATTTTATCAATTGGATTTATTCTATTATGTAGTTCATTTAATTAAGTATCTACTTCCACAGCTCAGCCCTGCGATTCTGTAACTCACTTTTCGAACTCACACAGCGGTTTTCGCATCGGCGGTCGCTCTCAAATCAGTCATGAAGCAGTCATTTTATGATTTGGCATTCTAATAATCAATAAACTACAAGCTTCCACCTTTTCAGAATGCTAAATCATAAAATGACTGCTTCACGACTGATTTGAGAGCGATCGCCGATGCGAAAACCGCTGTGTGAGTTCGAAAAGTGAGTTACAGAATCGCAGGGCAGGGCTGGTTTTTGAACTGACCAACCAGTGACCCAAATGTTTCGGTTTTGTTCCACAGAACATATTGTTTTCGTTATGGCAGGCACAAAAGATTGATCTTCCTCACAACTCATACCATTCTCCAACTTCAAACATTTTGCGTTACTTCCACAACCTATCTTAAAATACTGGACAAAATGCCATTAATTAGTCATACAGTGTAGGGCTATTGAGTGGATGGTTCTCACTTCAACATCGCTCGACTTATCTTCAAGTAATCTTCTTATGATCCCACTTCACCAAAATGCTATAATAATATATCATTCAATTCGTTTGCTTTAACGAACTGTTAAGTATTTCTTACCTTTGAAATTTTAATTAAGTATTTTGAAGATATACCTCTTTTGGCGCGTTAGGGAAAAATGATGAGAGTAAATTTTTACAATGCGCACACCGTCACAAAATACCGACACCCTGAAGTAAGCTATAGTCAATATTTTAGTTTTTTCTATTGTTAGTGTCGTTTTTTCTACAAACGTATATATGAGGCGAAAGATAAAGTTTTTGAAAATATTTTTATCTTGTTACGCTAAAGATGTATAACTTCTAACGCGTGTACGTATGTACACCATAGTCCTAATCCATAATTAATTAAGAGGTATAATTAAATAATACATCTTTAACAGATATAAAGCGAGAGCCACTGCCAGCACACAATGCTGAAAGGCACAAACAACGTTGTGTTATTATGATGTAAATGTATTTAATTCGCGTTTAAATTGAAGTTTTGTAATATAATGTTCTGTTTTTAATCATCATTTTGTCAACAGCACAGTCATGTATGGACTCGAAGCAAATCCTCTTCAATGGCTACTGTTACCTCTTCTCCGGATACCCACGGGCCTCTTGGACTACAGCCAAACAGGTGAGTTTGTATAATTAAAGCTTTGCAGTTCCACGTTTTAGACGTACACCGACGTTACCGTTCGAATTAACGAGAATTTGCCTGTTTAATATATTAAACTATAGTAATTAATTTAAAGCTGTTGCTTTATCAAATGTACTACAGGATCTATTAAGATCTCGTCCATATTTTTAATTTATTTTACATATGTGACTATTTATTGATAATAACTTAAATACAAATATTAACAATTTTTAAATTTATGATATAGATAAAACGGATTACACTACACACATTGTACTAATAATTTGACTTTTGAATGTGTGGGATGGTGTGTATGCGATTTATATAGTCTTAAAAATTCATACAATTTGTTTTTTTTTTTCGAAAAACATCAATATTCCTGTGATTCTTGTTTAAATTAATCATATTATCTAAACTCGTCCTCTTCAAAATTTTAATATTATGTTTCGGAATGATACAAGTCATCACCAGAATACCAGATAACTTGCGGATGACTTAAGTTCAGCAATAAACATAAATAATTACCAGGCTTAACACGGTACATTAATGTGCTCCTAATTAACTAAGTACGCAAGGTTCACGAACAGTGCAGGTTCATGGCAATCCTGACCTAACGTTGAAACCTGTATAATAAATGTGTTATAGCTTCTACTACATCTTTAATACTACTGACACTTTCAGGATTCCAATAATTTAAATTAGCTACAAACACATTATAGTCATTTAGACAAAACTTTTGATACCTGAGAAAAATATTTACCTAGATACTATACAGATATATTATAGGTATATAAAAATACCAACTTATTTATTTATACATTCTAAAACAATGTGTATGCCCAAAAATACAAGAACATATGACATCACAAATTTAACACACATACACATAAATTACATTAGAACATAAGCAATCTCTCAAAGGAAAAAATTAAACAAACAACCACAAAATAAAAATCAAATAAAACAAAACAATTCTTTATTTATAATCGTATATTTTTATTATTTATTTAATACACGTAGTTTTATGTTTTCGCAACCAAAATATGAAGCAAACTCAGATTTTTCAATGACTTTTCCTCTATTTCTTGCTTGATATGCCACTGTATTTATAAATCATCTTAAATTATAAGTGTCTTTGTGAACAGATATTATTACTGACTTCATAAAATCAATAGCATCTAAATTTGTGTAACATACACATCGCAATAAAAAATATAAAAAATCGTGGCGCTAAAACATTATGAAGTCTGGGCCTCAGATTTCTGTATCATGATCATTTACCAATCAATCAAAATCAAAATACGTTTATTCAATTTAGATGCTTCTTAGAGCATGCTTATGAATGTCAGCAACGTTTACAAAATTCACGAAAGAGCAGGACTACGCCATCAATCTAATAGGCAAGTAGGTGATCAGCCAGACACAAGCCGTCGAGTTTTTGGGCAAGCCGGTTTCAGAAATTCGTGAAAACCCTTAATAACTATTAAACCTACTCTTACCAAACCTTATTTAAATCAAAATCATATTCAGACACCTTGTCATATATATCTAATAAGCCTTAAACCATATCATACTCATGAGTTACCCAATTTCAATAATATTGTTTTTTGTAAATCTTAAATATAAAATTCTCATGTCACAATGTTAGTTACCATACTCCTCCGAAACGGCTTGACCGATTTTTAACAAATTTTATATGCATATTCACTAGGTCTGAGAATCGGCTACTATCTATCTTTCACCCCCTAAGTGATAAGGGGTGTCCACCTCAATTTTTTTTTAAATTCTTTAGAATTTTTTCTTTAAACCTTTTTTTGTTTTTATTTTTTTATGATACTAGTCCGGTCAATTTAGACATCCAAGGTTACAGTAATTCGCACTTGGCTGAATATTGGTAGGATTGCTCAATACACTATTATAAAGGAAATGTGAAAAGTCCTCATCGATCCGGCACGTGCAAAAAAATTTACTCCGGGTCAAAGATCACAAAAATGGGTTTTTCGCGATTTTCAGCAAAATGGTAAGTTTTATCATAAAATTAGTGTAGACAAAAATTGTAGATCAGATAACTATCTATAAAAAATGTCCAATTACTTTTTTCCTAAGAGCCACCGTTTTTGAGATATAACGATTCAAAAAGTTGAAAGGGTTGTAATCGTCATAATATGCACACGTTTCCACACCACCTTTGAGGTAGTGTACTTAGCGCTTTTTTTTAATGTGGTTTCCCCGGTAGGCCTATTCCACTGATCTTTTATGATTCTGTTTAATTTGAAACTATTGAATAACTGTAGATATTGACAAGGGTTGAAAATGATGAAAGGGGTGTAAATTACAAAAAATAAGAAAAATTTATCCGTCTGAATCTAAATCATCATTAACTTCTGCTTTCTCTTGTTCTTCTTCTCTTCCTTCTCCTTCTTCTCATTCTTCTTCTTTATCTTCTTCATTCTGGGTGTTCATAAATTGTCCCAATAATGACACATCGCATGTCTCTTCGTCAACATCAAATGAATCTTCAATTGTTGGCAATTCAACATTGGAGCATGACCGGCCTTGACAGTTAGTACATGCTACAGAACAAAACAGTCCAACTTTTTTTGCAACCACATTTAGCACTACATCCCTTTTTACAGTTGCAAAAAATGGCGTTTAGTAGTTTTTCTGGTGCAGGTGGAAGTAAAGTCTGAACTGGCTCTAATGAATTGTCGACCAACTTCCAACCCCAGTCTTTTCCAACAGCACGAAATAGGTTAGAAAAAATAGGTTACAATAAACACGTGTTTTCACTCCAGAGCGATGTTGCTGAAGGTTACACTGGCGTAGAAAATAAAGGACTGGATTTTTTTTACCCGAAATTTTCATATTTTATATGTGTAAGTCACACTGACCGATAGAACGATATTTTTGCTTGTATTACGGCTTCAGTGATGTATATACGTGGTGTACTTATACATATTATGACGATTACAACTCTTTTAACTTTTTGAATCGTGATATCTCAAAAACTGTGGCTCTTAGGAAAAAAGTATTTAGACATTTTTTATAGATAATTATCTGATCTACAATTTTTATCTAAACTAATTTTATGATAAAACTTACCATTTTGCTGAAAATCGCGAAAAGCCCATTTTTGTGATCTTTGAACCGGAGTAATTTTTTTTGCACGTGCCGGATCGATGAGGACTTTTCAAATTTCCTTTATAATAGTGTATTGAGCAATCCTACCAATATTCAGCCAAGTGCGAATTATTGTAACCTTACCCCTATTTTTTAGTCTAATTTGACCGGATTATACAGCATACAAAAAATAGATACAACCCCTAATTTTCACCCCTCTACGATCAACCTCTATTTTTATTATAGTAGATAGTTATTTTTATTGAGCTGAAAAAATGGTAACATGGCAAAACAACGTTTGCCGGGTCAGCTAGTATGCATATATAAAAATAAAAGTAACTTATTTTTTTGAAGTCCATTACTAAAACATCGTTTTCAAGTTCCTTCTTTCATTTGTTGATAACATATTGATTACATTCCAACAAAAAATATGCTATTCCTATAGAACTTCTCCTTATTACTCAAAATAATATATGAACAAAACAACAACTACGTGTGTTTGATAAAAGACCGAAATTTTAAAACCACTTTTGTTACTTCATCTTAAGAAAACAAAACTCGTATTGAAATTCAACGTGAAAACAATTCAAAAGGTCACCTAATAAAGTACTTTGGAAGCAATCTCGAAGATATGAAGCGAAGTGTGAAATGGTGTTGCCAAATTTTTTGGTCCATTTCGCCCGAGCCGGGTGAAGTTAGGGAATCAATACGATCCGCTAACGAGCTTTGGGGAACTTCGGCTGATTTACTAAATCTACTGTTGATTATAGGATTTTGATTTGAGTTACTCGAAGTTTCAGTAATGGGAAATGTAAGTAGTAAATAACATCCAACTTTGGCCATTTTTCTTCAATGTTTAATTGTTTTGCTAGTTTCAAGCTGAATTGAGAAAGCTTTCAGAAAACTATTTAATTGAATTCAAATTATACTAAATCATGGGAGTTAAATTATCTGTTTTTTATATTATTTAATATATTTACGAATACGTAATACTATTAAATTAGAGAATTATCACTACATAAATTCAAAGCCCTCGTTAAACGTAAATTAATCAATAAAGCTTTTTATAAATTTGACGAATACTTAAATGATCCTAATCCTTGGAATTGATTAGCTCCGGTTGAAACAATTTGTATGACTCAAAACTTAGCGATTAAAAAGAGTGTCGAAAGTTTCTTGCCAGTGCTTCTTGCCCGCTTTACGCCCTTGACTTGCAAACTAAGGTAGTAAATGTAAATTTACAATTAATTTAACTTTTTTTTGACGTTCATAAGTATACTTAGATATTTTGGAGTTTGAGTTTAACTTTTGAAAACTTCAAGTTATAGAAGAATAAACAATTAATAATTTAAAAAATGCCTGTTTGAAATTACTTATTCTCTTTACGAAAACAAAGCCGAATGAAACAAATTTGAAAACAGTTAAAATACTCATTTAGGGGAAAACAAAAGCGGTTCCTTTTTTTACATTAACCAAAGCAAACCTAGCCAATTAATTAGAAATATAACCCTACATACTCCACTGAACACAAAACACAAAAGTTGTCGAGTTTATTTCACTAATGTAAATGTTATTCACACGAGACGGAGCTATTTCTAAAGATATCCCTTTATACAATACCCGTCGTGTTCTCTTATTTTGACTGAATGCCTCCCTAGGGACAACTCGTTCTTATTGTATTTTCTAGGAACGGTAGTATGGTTCCTTTTCCAACAAATTTTACTCTAATAGCTTAGAGAATATGTAGTACAGTAATGGTATAGTTGTTAAGAGAGCGACTCTCAACACTGAGATCATGCGTTTAAAAGTAGTTTTTTTTCTATAAGTTTATTAACCATAGATAGAAATATACATTGTCAGAAATCTGGCAAATATTTATTTATTTATCAATAAGGAAATATGACACATCACAAATACAAGGTATTTGAAAATTTACATATAAAATATAAAAGTGTCCTTAGATCGGGGGCACGAAAATGTAAATATTATATTACATACACAAAAGACAAAACAATGACAACAATGAATCTTAAAGGATGCAAGACTACTGCTCTCCTACTGCTTCTTGAAAGTAGTATATTTTATGTTTAAAGAACTTTATTTCTCATACCAAAAAATGCATTTGTTTACATGAGAAACTTAATATATAAGAACGAGATACATGTCGCCATCTGACTAAACTTAGTCTACTAGGCTTATTCTGTATCTTAATGCCCTTTTGAATTGTTTAAACGCGCTATATTACGAATTTTAGACAGTAATTGATTAAATAATTGTTACACCAAAAATCATAGAAAAAAATATCAAGTAACAATGCAATATGAATTCAATTGAATACATATACATTAGAAACATTTACATTCTCTAATTCTACAAATAACATATCACATATAAACCCGCGATAGGTTCGGTTCAAAGATACTTTATTTCTCTAAGAATTACATTCACTTAGCGAGAATATTTAGAGTAAGTTAGTTATGTACATCGTGTTATGAAATTATTTGAAAAGGTTCGAGTAATATACGAATGTTTCGAGACTTATTTTCCTTGGAATGTCTAAAAATTACAAGTTTCGTTTCTGTAAATTGTAACAATCGAAGATCGACACTATAACTAATTCCCTATCTTTCTTTAAATCTCTAATGTACATACATTATGTCCACTCTAACTTTCGTACAAACTGATCTAAAATTGTCGTGATTCACGCGCACTTTTTCATTTTCACGTGTCCTTTTTTTATTAATGTGCTGTCACATATATTTTAATTGCTTTGTTTTGTGGTGGTTGCCTGGAAGAGATCGCTCGAGAGCGATAAGGCCACAACTTTGCCCTCCTTTTCACTCAATTATGTCAATTGTATTATATTTCTGTATGCAACAGTAATTCTTAGCTAAGTTATTTATTTCTTATAAATAACTTAGCTAAGAATTACTGTTAGTAATTTTAAGTAAAACTTAATACAATTCTAGGTTTGCGAAGGCTTAAACATGCATTTAGCCTCCGTCCATACGTCAGATGAAGAACGATTCCTTGTGTCAGGCATCAGACAAAGCAGCGATTACAGCGCTGGAGCAATCTACTGGCTCGGCGGTAATCTAGCTAATGAAGAACTCAGCTGGGTAGACGGCAGCGCTTTAGGATACCAAGCATGGCCGCCTTACAACGATACGGAGGAGTTTGATGAAGCTTGCTTAGCTGTGCAGGTACTTATCTAATTTCTGTTTTTTTTTATGCGTTGCCGCCTTTTTAAGAATTGGTATCCTCATTTCTTGAAGAACCCTAAGTGGAATTGGCACGGAAATACTGGGCAGCAAAACGAACTTTTCACTTCAATATAACCAAACCATTCAAACTGTTATATGCAAGAAAAATATAGTATTCTAGTGGATGAATTATAAAAAATCTTTCTTCTTAAGCGAAACACTTGGTAGGCCCGTTATTACAATAAATACATTAAGGCATAATCACGATATCACAAATATCAATATAATTATTATTCTACATAACTTTCATCTGATCTCACTAAGGTGATGGTACACTGTCCTTGCCCAATCATAGGCGCCATATTTACTAACAAAGAAAAAATACAAATAAAATCCAACCAATAATAACATAGCACCTAAGACTTGCTAATCCATTTAAATAGATATATCAAAGGTTTGAGTTAAATTAGCATTTTTATTATATGTTACAAGTCATATAATCATCCTCATATGGATACAACAATCACAGACATAAATTAAGTAAATTATATTATTTTTATTTAGTGGAAAACATCTCCAGTGCCATCACAGCCCAGCGGGTTGTACTGGTCGCTTCACAAATGTTCAGTGACTGGAGGTTACGTGTGCAAACGACGTCTTAAACCCGAGTACTTAGTCAAGAATGAAACGGTTGAAGGAGCTTCTGGTAGGTTGAGTTTTTTGGTTTTCCTTTGGGGTTCTTTGTCAAAACAGGTGTAGAAATATGTCTGTCTCGTATGATTATATTTCTAATATTCCTAAACCCAACTTTTATTACATTACACCTGTATTTCGTAATAAGTAAAACAAAATATTTTCTACAAATGGATATATATATTTAATAGTATTGTCTTTGATTGACATAACCTTTACACATTTAAAGAAAAAACTTTTTAACCGGATTAAAGTTATGTATTATTATAAATTTACAACTATTTAACATAATTTTAAATTTATCCGACCTTTCGCGTGCTTTACAGCGTGCACGGTGACTGAAGACAAAAGGTGTGTTAAAATTATGTTAAATAGTTGTAAATTTATAATAATCCATAACTTTAATCCCGATAAAAAGTTTTTTCTTTAAATCTATATTTAATGTAATTGAACCATTCCATGAAATTATGAATTTTACTATGGGGCCAAGACACATAAATATAAGTCTGTGCCGAGTTTAATAGACACGTATAATATAATTGGTAATAGCTCAATTGCAGCAGTGGCTTCAGCGAGCGACTCTCATCCCTGAGGTCGTAGGTTCGAACCCGGACCGTGCACCAATGGCTTTCTACGAGTATGTGCGCATTTAACATTCGCTCGAACGGTGAAGGAAAACTTCGTGAAACTTGCCCTAGACCCAAAAAGTCTACGGCGTGTGTCAGGCACAGGACGTTGATCACCTACTTACCTAGATTGATTGATTTTTTATTTATTTAGAATATAATACTGTTCGTATTAATAACGAGCGCCTAGGTAATATGTCATTCTTATCAATTTCAATATGATCATAACCATAAAATAGATTAAACCAGTAGACAATAATAATAATATCAAAGCTGGTATTAGGTGTAATAAGCAGTCCACACCATCCGGCGCTGTACGACACAGACTTGGACCACTTCACCTTGATACGAGGACCTCCAGCCACGCGGCTGGTCTTCATCTTCCAAACCATTGATTTGGAGTACCAGGGAGATTGTCTATACGACTATATTGAGGTGATTTTAGTTTAAACTACAATGTGTATACTATTTTAAGAGCGGGCATTAACCAAAATCAATCATTGTAGATTTGATTTTATCTATGTGATGCTTGAATTAAAAACAATAAATATGTATTGATCCTTCACTATAATTTCAATGGTTGACTCTAATGAAAAGCACAATACAATATAAATTCCGCGATCCAAAAATAAACAATGTCACCTCTTGCCTAATTTCGTTTTTATTCAATCATGGCGAGTATATGATAGGCTAATGAAGCCAAAAAAAAATTAATTACAGAACATTAGTTTGGCCGAAAGCTGTTTGTTACTGGCGGTGTACTGTATACTGTTATTGTTTATTAACATTACTAGCAAACTCGGCGAACTCCGTTTCGCCACCAGATGGCTTCGTTTTATGTAACATTTCGTTTGGTGATCCCGCTTTTCTGTTGAAATTTTTCCTGAATTTTCTTTCCAAGACCTTTCCAACGAATGCAAAACCGTGGAAATCGGTTCGTGCGTTCTGGAGTTATAGCGCCAGGAAGGAAAACCCGACTTATTTTTATATAGTAGATAACTGTATCGTCCGTCTCATCTCACGCGAACTTCAGGCATACATTTGTTTTACTAGTGACTAGAGCGGGCGTAGGGAGAGACGGGGGTGAAATCATGAATTTTTCCTAGCGTAATGCGCGCTCCTTAACTTATATATGTTTTGCTGACATATAGAATATATATGTCAGTAAAAGATGATGATATGACTACGTTTTTTGGTAACTGTCCTTGCAATAAAAATCTCTTGTAGGTCTTAGTTATACATACGTATAACTTGAACATTTAACTTAAAAATTAAGAAATTTGTTTTAGCATAAAAGAAAATCTAGGATTTAGATTTATTACAGTCTAAATAACCAATCTTAATTAAAATTATTGCAGCTACGAGATACAATTAGTATGAAATCATCAAGATACTGCGGAACAGTGGAAGACGTTAGATGGGTCTCCTCAAAGAATGAGGCGCTTTTGCATTTTCATTCGGATTATAGGTAAACGAAAATATTAACTTTATATGACATACGTATCCATACAATCAAAGCTAAGATTAATATTCTTTAAAATAAAGTTTTCAGTTAAAATGTTACAATTGGTTTTTAATTTCAGCGTTCAAGGTTCGGGGTTTCTTGTTAAATGGCACGCGGTAGAGTTGTCAGGTTGTCCTTCAAAAACATTCACTTCTAAAGAAGGAGTAATCACAAGCCCAAACTACCCTCATTTTCTATTACCTGATCTGGACTGTACTATGGATATTCTTGCTCCTACAGGTAAGATCAAAAACAATAAAGTATTAGAATACAAATTTTGCACTTCTCTTATTTATTTAGATAATTATATACTTTGATCAATTTAACGAATATTTAACATTACAATTTATTAAAGTAATGAGAATATATCATTTAATTACAGGAAAGCGCGTATTTCTTAATATCAGTTACTTCGATTTTGGCTACGGATCGTTTTTAAATGGAATTCCTCTGAACATAACAAATCTTGTCCCAAAAGACAATTATCTGGAGATCCAAGTTGACCCACAAATAGACCCCATTCGCCCATTTCTGGAACCAAATGTTTTGACCAATGGATTGTTTGTTTCCACCTCGGAGGTGATCCGATTGAGGCTGAAAACTGGAGGAAATGTTACTGGAGTTGGATTTCTGGCACATTTTAAAACTGGTGACTATTAATTGAAATTATTCCTAGTAGGGTGTATCCTTTATTTGCCGGCTACGTGACTTGAGGTTTTACGTGCTTGGCATCTTAAGTTCGATGCCCGATTTTATGTGTGTTGGAAGTGTTGATATATAGGGCACATAGACTGTTATACTACTACAATAACATTCGTCATCTTAGCAAACTTTTTTTATTTAATAAGGGTTTTGAAGGATATTTTAAGGAGGAAGCTATTTTAAAGTACCTATAGCTTCTTTTTGGTTAAAAATTCCTACTTTATCACCTATACGTTTTCCTACAGTTAGCTTCCTCAATATATCCAACGTGGTGGAATTGGGTGGCGTTCGTTCTGGCAAGATCTCGTCTCCCAATTGGCCAAGCGCTGGTCCTTCGCGCGCCAGAGTCCGGACTAGACTAATCGCTCCACACGGATTTATTCTATCTGTATTCTTTGCAAGTACTGTACTCGTCCCCAACACTGGGGTATGGCCGTGCGGTGATGGCAAAGGGTGGATTGAGGTATGTTTTCTTAATTTAACTGAATTCTATTGTTTATTAAAAATACCTGTGAGTCTTTTGAGGCTCTTTTTGAGGCTTTTAGTGTAATTATTAGTAAAAATTGGAATGCTCATTGTTAGTTGAATTGGCTTCAGCCCTGAGATCGTAGTTTCGAGACCCGGCTGTGCATCACTGGACTTGATTTCTATGTGCGCATTTAACATTCGCTCGGTGAAGGAAATCATCGTGAGGATACCAGCTTGCCTTAGACCCAAAAAGTCGACGTTGTGTTTCAAGCTCAAAAGGCTGATCACCTACTTGCCTATTAGATTGAAACAGATACAGAAATCTAAGCCCCAGTCATTCCCACTGGCATTACAGGCCCACTGTTCTATTTTTAGTGGTATAAATTAAATGAGCTCTATGAGTGATTTAATATTTTATATAGTATATATTAACTTTTGAAAATAAGAGATTATACGAACACATTTTATTAGGTACAAGATAGTTACACAGACAACAATGGGACCACGTGGATGTTATGCGAGAATAATCGACTCACGCGCAGTTCAGAAGCTACTGTTCCTCTCGTTATCAACTCATATCTCCATACACTTGTTGTCACGCAGCATTCTGCCGACCGACCTGTTAACATTGATGTCTCTTTGATTGTTAAAAATGGTAAGTGTAGAATTATTATCTAATATATAAAATTCTCGTGTCACAATGTTCGTTCCCATACTCCTACAAAACGACTCGACCAATTCTTATAATTTTATGCATATTCAGTAAGTCTGAGAATCAGCTACAATATATCTTTCAAATCCCTAAGTGATAAGGGGTGTCTACCCTAAAAAAACCTTTTCACCTCTCTACGAACAACCTCTTTTTTATTATAGTAGATAGTTATTTTTATTAAACAAATTTTTTTTACTTAGAAATAATATACATGGCAAAACAACGTTTGCCGTGTCAGCTAGTAATTAATAAATTCCTAATCCAAAACTAGTTTCTTGTGACGTGTCTGTGTTTAGGTATCACAACATCAGTGGAGTTATATATGCAAAACATAAACTTCATAATTGCTTGTCTATCGAGATCGAACTATAATATCTACCAACAAAATATGTAATTTTTTTTTAATTAATTTAATTTAAAAATAAAATAATCATTATAATAAAATAAACAATAATCATAATTTAACACAATTTTATTTATTTTTCAGATCCAGAATACCACAGTAAAATTCTCCTTCTCCCAGATGAGACAAATATAGAGTCATGTTATCCAAACCCTTGTTTGCACGGAGCTCGCTGCGCAAACGATGACACCAAGAACTTTTGCCAATGCTCTGGATACTATACCGGTAAGTAACTAATCAATATTACCTAAATAACAAGTTAAATGCATTTTAATACTACATAAACTGCAGACACACCCTGACACACACACACACACACGGCACACTATATAAAAATCATTGACTCGAGTTAAGATAAATGAAACACTTTGTTTAAAGCTGGGTGTCAACTGGCTTCAACCGTTTAATGCATAAACTTACATAAAATTAGGGGTTGACTAAATCTAAGTGACACTTCTGTTACCTATAAAGAATATAAGTGTAGTCGACCTATTGGACATTATGGGCAATGAGAATACAATTCACGAGTGTGGGAAAAACCTAAACGGCCCATTTATTCCTATCAAAACTAACATTTTAAATTATTGACTAACATATACATATATGTAACTTAATTAAAGCTTACTTTCTTCTTCCATATTGTGACCTAATAAAGATACTTATATCTTTACTAATCAAAAGATATTTAATTTAAAATAAATACACGATTTATTTTTCAAATTTACCTGCAAAACCTTAAATTATCTCAATTTCTATTGAATAATATAGTGTACTTCTTTTACTCTACTCAAATTAAAAATCTTTGAGAGAAAGTTTATATTTTTCCGCATCTTTCCAGGTGTATTCTGTTTGATAACTGCCTGCGAGCGATCGCCTTGCGTGTTCGGAAATTGCTCTTTATCTGAAGACCCCGACGATGTCGGTTTCAAATGCGCGTGCGCACGTGGCTATAAAGGAAAACGATGCTCTGAACGAATACGTCCCTGCGCATCTAAACCGTGCAATCATAGAGGCGCTTGCCTGGAAAAGGATGGAACGTTTCTCTGTCAGTGCAATCCATCTTGGAAAGGAAAACGGTAAGTACCTCCCACCCAGAACAGAAAGGGGCACAGAAATTCACAGGATTCAGTAAAACCCCTCTGAATCCTGCAATCCAAGCCAACATTCTATATTTATGACCGGATTTTATCACAGAATTTACTTTTGATATTGTGTTGTCGGTTTAAAGTGAAGATATTGGACATTATCGGAAACGAGAATGTTATATTACAATTTACGAGTGTGAAAAACTAAAGGGCTCATTTTGGATTCAAGGGTGCGATGATTTGGTTTGGTTTACACTTCTAAATATTAACTTAAATATATGTAACATAACTAATGTTAGGTTACATAACTCACGTCAAAAGATTTTTTCTGTTATCCTACGAAATTTTCAGCCCACCTAACTGATATTTATGAGCAAATTCGCATAATAATATCCTATTTTACGGTAATTAAGTTACACAACTATGGCATTGGCTATTAGCTGTTAGAGAACTTGTATAGTTAAAAATAAATAAAAATTAGTTTTGTCCAGCATTAACATGCTCCCATTCCCCGTTTTCTTCGCCGGAGAGTCCTATTTGTGTAGGTATTATACTATGATTTAAAAATTTACGTAATGATTAACGAACACCAAATTGTTTATTAGTTTGCTAGGCTGAAAATAAATACATTTTATAAACCATTTCACAAAAATCAAATTTTTTGTCTTTTTTTATTATAATATTATTTGCATTGTGTAATTTTCAGTTGCGAAATGCCAAATCCAACACCGAACATCATCGGATTGGGAGCTAGAATGATGCAAGAGCCATTTTGGCTCGGCCTCTTCGCCGTGTTCTCTGTCTTAGGAATGGTTGGTTTGATTTGGTGTGCGAAACGGCATTTCCCTGAGAAAATTGAAAAATTACTAGCGGAAGAGGCGGACAGGTGTGCAAGACGTAAGTGAACATTCCAAGTTTTTGTTTCCAAAAGAGGTCAGCACTAATTAGCTTGGTACTTAAGTATTTCAGCAAATTTTAAAAATAGCACGAGTTCGTAGCTTCGTTTTGCTCAGTGCGTGTTTTGGACTTTTGAGCTACATGCACACGAATTCACTCTGCAATTTTTTGATAATTAAATAGTAAATTTTATGTAACGATTCATAGCTTATACTTAGAGTTGTTATGATCGAATATATTTGTTTTGAAAGTTTATGGAGGGAAAAACTTAAGGGAAATTTGGAACTTTTAATTGTCATTGCTATAGGTGTAATTTTTATATTGGTGTTAAATGTTGTATAGGAAATATGAAGGTTAAATGTTACTTAACGCTTAACGGAAAAACTAATGCGATCAGCCGCATAGTGCTCACGAATGTAGTCGAATAAGTATTTTCTTTCATTATCCACAATTGTTTGAATGCGAAAAATACTTTATACCGAGATTCTGATAAAAGAGTAAATAGTATGATGACAATGATAGTTGGACTACTGATTGCATTAGTGTTTCTGTGAAACAGCGTCGAGAGGCGAAAGGCAGCGGTACGCCGCGGTGCCCCAGAAGGAGCCCTAGGGGTTAGACTAGGCGGTAGTTGAGAGGTAGGTCCAAGAATAGAAGAGCCTGGCCGTCCATCGAATACCTCACGGGCTAATCTTCGCAACACTTGGTCCAATAAAGGAAGTCAGAAATAACTTTCGTAATAAATCCATCGTCTTTGAAATTTACTGTTATGTTAAACTTTACTTAAAAGTTAAGGTTTTAAAATTTAAGTTACATTTAAATATATTGGACACGAGGAGGATATCACAGTATAAGAGATAGTTAGTTAAGTATGCAATTGAATTCGGATATCGGTCAGTACTTGGATGTATAGGAAAACATAGAGAGGGTTTGGGTATCGGATGGACGGCGAGGTGACGGGCGGTTTGTCCACAGCGGCTGGCGTGGCGCGGGGCGGGCGCGGCACCGGCGAGGCCCGCACTCTGCTCACGCGGCTCGGTATCCGCAAGCCCTCCATTTCCGGCCTCGCCCAACCGCGGGCCGCGCGCACCTTTAGTTTGGACGATCTCTTAAAGCCGCCGCCCGGACGTAAGGACTGGAGCGGATCCGCGCACTCCGCACTCATCTCATTGGCTATCATCGTCATTGGACTACTCATCCGATGCTTGCCAATTGAAAAAACAAAATCACCCCAAAGGCCCCACGCCAATCATATTAACTAAAATTTGATAAATACAGAAAATCTGTAGTCTAATGGCGACTCTAAATTATAAAGATAATAAGAAAAATAAAATAATATTGTGTACGACAATCGTTTAATCATTGAAAATAACAAATAGTTGTATAATCCGTTACATCAGATACACACGTATCAAATGCATTACGTACATTGCAAGTATTCACCAAATCTTGCTTTTCTCCATTCACATCATTCAAAAATAGTCTAAAGGTGGGAACTGACCAAAGTTACGAGGTGTAATGTAACATGTAATGTAATGTTACACAGCGAGCATTCGTGCAGTCAGTACGTCGTGTTACGGGGAAACCAGCGAGCAACGAGCCGCTCGTTGCTCGCTTTGAGTGCTCCACCCGGCTGTCGGTTTTTTGGCGAATCCTTTGAGTGTTACGCGGTTCGGTCAGTACGCTCTTTGTCAAAAGTCGTCCCGAGCGCACGCGCGTAGCGAGTAATCACACGTCAATCAATCAATCAATCAAACATGGAGTGGGACAAAGAAAAATCTCTGTTTTTTTCTATAAAATGAGGAAGTGTTGTGGAACCCAGCTCATCCAGAGCAAATAAATTCAACAGTTCTTCAAAATCGATCGGATACATGCGTACAAAATTTTTATACTGTCTAGTAATCATTTGGTTTTTCAAAGTTGCTATCAATGACAAACCACCACATACGCCTCTGTTTTTAAATAAGTTTAATGCCCAGTAACGTTTTTTCTTCTTCTTAATTTGGATGAAACAATAATTAAGTAGAATCAAATATACCAGCGCGTCCTCGCTGTCAGCCATCTCGTGAACACTGGCGGCGAAAGCGGAGCACAGACGTTTGACGAGCATGTTACGCCGATTTTAAAACACAGCGTAACATGCTCGATGCGTTACACGCTCGATGCGAATGCTACATTACACCTCGTAACTTTGGTCAGTTCCCACCTTAAAGTAATGCGGAGCGCGCGGTGTAAATAGCTTTATTGGATGTTCACTTGCAACCTGAATGACACCTTGGAATGCCAAATTATACTCAGTGAAATTTTTGATGTTTGCACTTTTGACTTACTACACGCATTTCTTGTGTAGACGCTCCTTCCTTCGTTAGCACCTTTTTAGATCGTCCAAAAATTCTTCAGATTTTCCATTGTTAACTAATTCTTTAACCTTCTTTGATCTTTGCTTTTGAATCTGCTTTAACTCTATTCTGAAGCATAGTCCTCTTGGCAATGTTAAATCTGAACTCATTTAGATTTAATTTAGCTTTCATGCATGTGGACACTGTTCTTTGCCAATAAAAAAGTTTTCGAATATATTTTGTTTCAATTACTGCAAATATTAGTTTGTTTTAATTTAATAAAAAGATGACATTAAGCATTGTCCCACGGTAGTCGTACGTCATATACGTGCCCCATTTTAGTATTAGTAATTAATGAAATAGCAGTATGTAGTTAAGTAATAATACAAGCGAAAAGAAAATTTATCGCATACTAAATTATTTGAGAAAAAATCACTTTAAAATCCTTTAATTGGCCTCCATGCGCATCTTTACGAAATGAGAGTGCGATATGCATGTATTACCTGACAAACAACTTTATTTTGCTTCTGTAGTACAACATTTATTTTGAATTCGAACATTACATTGAACTTTTATATCCAGGATCACCATCACCTCGTAAAAAACGCAACAATTCAACACCAACTAAGAAAAATGCAGCTGAAAAGAAGCAAATTTTACAGCAGCTTATAAGTCCCGCGGCCGCCAACGAACATTCAAAAAAAATTACAATGTGCGAGTTAATACAGATGTCTGAAAAGAAAACTTTAAGCACAGTAGAGAGTGCTCCTGCTTTTGTACAATACGGCATAGAAAATAAGGATACGTCATTTGCAAGTGAAGGGTCCTCACCTTCTACATCACCGTCAATGCGCCAAATATCGGATCCAAAATTAGAAAAAAAAGTTACTTTCGCTAGATTATTAAATAAGGTTTCAGCTGAAATGAGTTCTAGTTCTGACGCAGACATGGTGAACACAATAGCTATACCAATGGCCGTTATTTCTAATAGAACTCTAAAAGCTAAGGCATCCAGTACGCCACCATCTCCGGGAGTTGAAATGAGGTCACCGCATAGCACATCAAGCAATCAAGGAAGTGACTCTATGTCCAGTTTAGATTTAACTGCTCATTCCACGCTGAAGAAGTATTCCAGGTATCTAACATTGACACGTTGCTAGGGAATATAATATTGTGTGTAAAAAAATAGTTTTTTGACAATATTTAACCGCACTTAAAACATATTTGCAGGACGCCGAAAATCTCAAGTGCAGACTCAATATTAGCGATGTTTCGAAACTTTTCATCATCAGCAGCTCTTACATCTCGCGCTTCGTCCGGTGGAATATCCATATCCAGTACACCAACCGCTTCATCTCCACAAGATGATACCATGGATGCTGATGATGTATCGATTAGTTCTTGTCACATACCTTCCTTAGCGCCTGACTCACCTATTGCTAGACCTCATAACACTATTGAAATTCAGGTAGTTTTATCATTTATTTGAACTTGATATTCCTTTTTACTCTAATATTATTGACTTCGTTGTTACTAACTTTATAATTATTGTTACTTTATAGGTTGTCGATCCGCTAAATGCTCACAAGCCATCATCATCCAGCAATTTGCTACATCCTCCGTCCATCCTCCTTGAGGTTCCGAGTTCTATTAACAAGTGCCTATCTCCAATTCGAGAGTTACCTACCCCTCTTCCTACTCCCTTACCCACCCCCCTTCCCACTCCACTGCCATCTCCAAGGATGCCAAGAGCCAAAGTAGAACCAGATCGTAAAAGCGAATCAACGTTAACGTGTATCTCACCTAGCGAAGACGAACTGGAGGAGATTAAAACGGAAAAAATTAGGCCATATCCTGATTTGCGTTTGAAGGTACGTACATATTAATCTTTCTTTCAAAATCGTATACTTCATTGTATATGATTTTGAAAGCAATTTTTATATATAACTTTTTTGTATACGATGTTAAAAAATCATATTATGTTTCAGCTTCGTCGTCCAGAAATATATTCAGACACACCAACTTCATCTACATTAATCACAGACTCTCCAAGTCCGAGTGTTACGCACAGTCAAGATTCTGAGCATGAGATGTCTTCTCCGTCTCCCGCCACAACATCTCTTCGAGTTCCGGTTCTTACAATAGAGAGACCTTCCCCGGGTTCACCTCCACCGAGAAGAACCCCACCACATCTAGAGTTTCATCCGCCGCCCTTAATAACGGTAACGTACAACGCAAGCGAAGAATCTGATGAACCACTATCTCCTAGACCTCCACCATCATCGTCAAATATGTGTTATTTGAGTCCTTTCTCGATGGCCGTGCGGGGCGAGCGAGCCCCATCCGAATCAAATCTGTCCTCGTCGGGCTACAGTTCCATGGCCAGCCCCGGTCCGTCCCGATGTGGTTCCAGCAACCCCTTATGTCCTTCGGAAATGGAGGATCCGGGCTCCGGTGGTGGTCCTTCGTGCTTTCAATCTAGACGGCGACCTCTAATGAAGACCAACTCTAGTCCGGCGACATCCAATGAAGGCAGTGACGATAGGCGGAGAGGTAGATCCGATTCTGAAACGTTATCTGATGATCCGTTATTGGAATCGAATGATGAAGGTATCGGGACCGATGAGAGAGTAGATGACGTGCCTTCGAGTGCGAAAGAAATGGAGACGCTTGTAGTTTTAAAAGAAACTTTAGATATTGCGTTACCGCCCTTGTGTCCGCTTGGTGTAACAAAGTGTACTATAGTTAAATGTATTAGTGTGGAACGTGGCTTAGACGAGAAGGCGTGTCTTCGACCCCCTACATTATTTTCTGACTGTAGTCGTCCGTTAAGCCCAGTCAGCTCTAGAAGTGAGAGTCCTCTAAGTGATAAGACAGGTATGGGAAGGTTTTCCCCTCAGTTCGGGCGACCATTACCGTTCACTGATTCCGATGGATTTTACGACTTTCCCAGTACAGAGAGTGTAAAGGGAAATACTTGTAAAAGTAGTGGCAGTTCACACAGAAAGGCAGGAAGAAGAAAAGATAAGAAAACTTCTAGGACGGTGTCGCATGAAGTGACGGGAGCAACAAAATCTACGCTACCTCATATGCCACATTCCATGCATAATTTGTTGGAGGTGAGTAAGTGACTTATCAAAATTAAAGGTACCAACAGGTTCAAGAAATAAAATAGAACTAATCTTATAAGGTACCCTGTTACAACCGAGGCCGCAAGGTCGGCAGAAGACGCTCCCGTTCCCAAGTGCCAGCACTTGCTTCTTCATCATCATCAGAGGAATCTGTCTCCAACGCCTCGGTGGCATCTATTGCATCGGCGAGGGAGCTGAGGCTTCCAGACTTGGACATGCAGGTCCACATGCAAATATCGCGACCTATTGCTTTACACGTAATGAGTTGCTGACTTGTACTTAGTATTGTGATAGCTAGAAAAGGAGAAGGTTTATCTAATGCTTTAAAATATCTATAAAAGAAATATTTATATATTATACTCTAAATTATTAAGTTTTAATTACACGTATATATGTTCCGTGTTAACATTCTTATCAGTCTTTATCAAGAAAGGTACCTTTTAAATATTCTTATTTATATTTCCTATTTTTTTCAGTAACTTAATACTATTGGAAAACATCCATCAACAATCCAAAAAAAACAAAAATCAAAAACCTAAACATATTTATAATTAATGCAATTCTTGTGAATTCAGCCATTGTTCTACTAAATATACTCGTATCCGTCTCACCTGCAATAATATACAGAGTGCGCAAGGCACGCGTAAATGGCGCTACTCGGAGTAAATTTGTACGCGATCGAGGCACTGCAAGCAAGTGCGACCGCTTACCACGTGATTATTTGACACCAGTCTCTCCAATATATAAAATATACTAGCTGACCCGGCAAACGTTTGTTTTGCTATGTATAATGTATATATATGTTTTATTTCTAGGATTTTTTTTTTTAGTTCAATAAAAATAACTATCTACAATAATAAAAAATAGGGGTTGATCGTAGAGGGGTGAAAATTAGGGGTTGTATGTATTTTTGTATGCTGTATCATAAAAAAATCTAAAAAATAAAAACTCACTTAGGTTTGAAAGATAGATAGTAGCCTCAGACTTACTGAATATGAATATAAAATTTCATAAGAATCGGTCGAGCCGTGTCGGTGGAGTATGGGAACGAACATTGTGACACGAGAATTTTATATATTAGATAAAAGATTATTTTCTTCGGACCTTTTTTCTGTATAACCCAACGCGGTTTTGAACCTTCTCCTTGAATATAAAATTTAGTTATAAATATTAAGTAATGTTGAACGTGTACATAACTTTCTTTAATATTTAACTATTTCGATATAAAATGCATGAAATAATAACACCCAAATAAACAATTAAGACACGCACATTTATCACAATTTTGTATCAGTGTTCACTATTTTATATTACTTTTAAAAAGAAATTGGACATAGCTATCAATTATATTGAATTTTTTACCAGCCTTGCGATTCTGTAACTCACTTTTCGTACACTCACAGCGGTTTTCGCAGCGGCGGTCGCGCTCAAATCAGTCGTAAAGCAGTCATTTTACGATTGATATTCTGATAAACAATAAACTACAAGCTCCCTCCGCTTGTCAAGACGTAATATGAAATTGCTAAACGAAACACGATGAGATTCCAAAAATGGAAGGGAGCGTTGTTAGTACGAGGTGAACTCATGGATTAACAGAATCGCACGGCTGAGATACAATTTAATATTGTCAATTCTGAATAAGCCTATGTCCATTTTTAATCGTTAGTTTGCTTGTTTGTTTATTTGTGGCTCCCGCACTAATTGTTTACAGTCAGAGCCGACACGTCTGAAGAAACCGCTCCGACGACAGAAATGCCGAAGTTCAGAGGTGATTTGTTTCTTAGATGATTTTGTTTTTCAATATTTCTCACCCAACAGCGTGCTTTATGACCTAATTAGCTTATTGTATGAATAGTTTCCTGTATGATACTAATAATAATATTTCTATTAAAAATTATATATAGCAGCAGTTTTGGCTTTGGCTTCAGGGGCCGTAGGTTCGATCCCCGGCTGTGCAACAATGGACTTTCTTTCTATGTGCGCATTTAACATTCGCTCGAACGGTGAAGGAAAAAATCGTGAGGAAACTGGCTTGCCTTAGACCCAAAAAGTCGAGGGTGTCAAGCACTGGGCTGATACTTGCCTATGAAAAATGATCGCAGGCGCAGACCTGAAAAGGTTTTTTTTAATGATTATATAAGAATTAAATATTTAAATGGAATTGGAACATAAATAACAAATTAAAATTGTAAATCTTATGTTTATCACAGGACACCACTTCAAAGATATCGTCTAGTTTAGATTTAACTGAGGGATCTCGGAGACCAGTGAAGGTGAACAAGTTGAGGACCATTAGTAATCAGATAAGGTAATAAATCAAATATTCTGAATATGAATAATAAAAAACTTTAGAGGTGTCAAGGGACACCCGGATGGAACGAAATTCCTTTCGATTAATTTATATGTTAATTGGTATCATAACAGTATGATAGATTTTCTCGACACCAAACCTCGACGAAAAAAAAAACCCAACATCACGAGGTGTTCCCAGGCGGTCACCCATCCAAGTACTGACCTCGCCCGACGTTGCTTAACTTCGGTGATCGGACGAGAACCGGTGTATTCAACGTGGTATGGACGTTGGCGATAGCTAAATCGAAATGTAAAATATAACAACTATAGCAAAAAAGTGTCGTGACAACTTTTCGTAAGAATTTTTTCCGTCTAGCCCCCTTTCACAACGCGCGATAAGGAATAATTCGTTCCAATAATTTTCAGTTCAGTTCAGGACAGTTAGGGATGCTGAAAATTTTTAATATAAATAATAAAGTTTTTCAGCATGTCCTCACTGTTCGACTGTGCCTACGATGGCGTATTGTGGCAAGTAGGTGATTCTTCTTCTGTGCTTACCAACCCGTAACAAAAATAGAAGAACACACGACCTTCATTTAAAAAAAAATATAAGATATCAAGCAATTTCTTCTGCCTTCGTTCGTATTTATCTTTGAATACAAAGTATTTAGAATGCACTGGTGAACTTAAATATAAAGCGTTTTTATTTGTGGATTTTATCAATTAAACAAAATATATTTAAACAACAAATTTTACTCTGTTACTAACAAGATTAAGTTCAAAAATTATGAAGGCCAAAAATTTCAGATTTCTCCGTCGTCTAGAAAGAAGTTTAAAAATGAAGGAAAGCTATCCTGTAATATCTGATGATGAAGGAGACGAGTCATCCAGCGTCACGTCGCCCTTACTCCAGGGCCGGAAAGACCACAACCGAATGCCGTGTCACGCGATATCAGCTCCTCTGTTAAGTGCCGCAAGACCCAAAATCACGAGGCAAAGACGTTACGATAAATCGTTCGTACACGATGAAACTAGAACGTTAAGTGCTGCTCCTGATAATTCAGACTAATCATAATATTATTCGTTTTGTGTTCAAACATTTACAATAGCAGGCATTGAAAGAAATAAATCGAAAATTCTTCTGATCCTTTAGATCCCAATCAGCTGGTTGAAAGTAGTAAGTCCGCGGCTCATAAGTCGGCAAGTCTAATAAAAAAAGGGTGCGTGTACTTATGTACGCGCGTAAGAAGTTATACTTCTTTGGCATTATTAAAAATAGTTTTTGATTGCATGCCAATAATTAATTACAATTAAATAATCAAAGACTGGAAAAGGAGTCATTATAGTCAATAAAGTTCAGTTTACATTTGAAAAATTAAATAAATAAATTCTATTATTATTCCAATGTTGTTTTTAAATTATGTCCAATGCCGTAGCATCTTCCGTGGGCAACTTCATTCTGTTAATTTTGTGTCACGGTGCGCGCGCATCGTAAAATTTCACTCTCATAAATTTTTCATAACGCGCCTAAAGAAGTATAACTTCATAAACTGATTGAAATGTGAATTCTTAAGATTATTTACTTGAGAACTATAATGTATATGTATTAATTTTAATAAATCCCTAAAATATGTTTTGGAGAGTCTGTAGATGCGGTTTCTCATACTAAGAGCAAATACATTCCCTTACCATGCAATGTTGCCAAGTTACGTACCGATATGTCCAAATAACCCATAATATAATCATCACCTCACAGCAAAATAACTCCTTTCCTGGGTCCCCAAATGTCATTGAAATCCATCCATATTTTCTCGTCTGTAATCTGTGTTGGTTCGTAACTTAAGGAGTTACGGCAAAACGTTTAAATCGTACAATTTTTATATCAACTATACTTTGTCAAGTCGCATTTGAAATTTTACAATATTCTAAGCTAATGTGATATGTAGTAAGTGACATGGAATTGTAGTGTTGTTATTGTAGACTATAGTGCCATTACCTTTATTTCGGCGTGTTCTTAGTGACTTTATCTAGTGAAATAACATTGTAAATAATTTTCTCATAGCAATAACTTGTTTTATAGATTGTACGAAGTATTGTAAGTTGAATAATAGGACATAACCCATCTTATGAAACGTAACAGTCATTGCATCAATTTGTTCATTAATTTTCGCACTCCGCTATTTTATTAATACTATCTATTGTTACAAATGTTTTTGTAAATATTTTTTAAACATATTGCTCAAATGCATATTTTGTGAAATTGTCTTTTGCGCACTTTTTGCTACTTTGTAAATAATTTACTTTATAATGTAAATACCGGGATATGAGAGAATTTTTCTTTCTTCGTGTATTTATGAGAAGACTTGTAAATTTTTAGAGTAAGTTGAAAAAACGAAAGGCCCAAAAAAATCTGTATACCAAATGCACAATTACTATATTTATCTAGGCACCATTAAGGACCGTAGCCACCTTGCATTAAAAATAAAGATATTTACGCACCAATTAGCATACCTTCATACCCTTATCATCATACTCAATTAAATTAGCCATTACCTTTTAAATTGTGTTATTCTAATGTAAAGTGAAATTACACAATTGTGTCAAATACGTTAGAAACATTGGTTGCCTACTTTTGACTCGTATTGATAATAAAATCCAGCAATACCTACTTAGATGTGATGATCATAATAAGACTGAAGTTCTTGATGTGCGTATTTCATGTGAAGCATTGATGTATCCGAAATTATTGCAACCTTTTAATGTACTCTCCTTTAAACCCCATTTATTCGTATTTATACATGTATTTAATAACTCATAGTACCTTATACGCCAGCATATTACTAACAATTATAATGTAGTACAAAAATGTATCATAATTGTTTGCATTGCTCGATGTATTTATACATTTTTACATTTGCAATGTCCACTAGTTGTTCTTTAAAATGACCAAGTTTACAAAAACCTGTAACTTCTAGGGACGTGGCTGCTTGTAGTTTATTAGTTTTTACTATTTATTTTAGCTTAAACGTGTTAAAATAGAATAACTAAAAAATATTAAAAATAATGGCCTGTTGTTGAGACTGATTTTCTTAAACTTATTCTTAATGTAACTTCTTTTCTGTTAAGCGTGATAGTTCTTCGCATTCTTTAGACGTAAGAGAATCACATACATTTTGTTAAAACGAACGTGTTCGTTGCCATACAATTATATAAGAGATACATTTATAATGGGGTGTCGCTTGTACGTGAGTTTTTGTGATCTGATATTTAACGCATTTATATTTTCAAATATATAAGTACAATTATATGAACGATAAAACAATTTTAAAAGGGAAACAAAAGGGGTTTTGAATTTGTTACTAACCAATTTAAAAGATATTGAAACCTGTCCTCGTTGTAGCAGATTTTCAAAAAGTCACGTACCCAAGACATCAAATACTATATGTAGATGACTTAGTGATTCATATAAAACGCAATAAAGTGAGTGCACTTAATATAAGCAATATTTTATAATAAGTCACAAAATTATAAAAGTATAAAAATGCTGTGATCATAACATTATTGGTGCAGCTCAATTCAAATTAATTTCACGTAATTTTCAATCTCGAATTTATTCGAAGTAAATCTAATTTAGGACCATTGTATAAACACCTACTAATTTACTAAGTGCACCTTCGTAGCTATAAGAATATATATTAAATAGCTGTATCAATTTGAAATTCAATTTCAATATACCTATATACGGTCGCCATCTTGCGAGTAGACTCGTGGCAGAGCGCATCATGATGATAATTAAAAAGGAATACACACAATTCCTAAATAAGTTTACAATTTATTTTGTGAGCTTCCTCAAATTATAACTAAAATCGTATCATACGTTTTCAAATTATCTTCCATATATCAATTGAACGATTAATATCTACCTGTCAAAACAATAAAATATATGACAGTCACAAGCAATGTGTTCTTTTCTAACATCAAAACACGCATACATACGCTCATTGAATAGTTATGCAATTAGCAAAAGTCGCATGTGAACAGTGAATGCTTGAGAAAAGCCCAGATTTGCATGAATTCTTAGAGTTACATATAGATAAGTCAAAAACGTATAGAATTTGACATATCGCTTGCCCCGGGGAACAAAGTCGTAAAAGCAAAATTCATTTTTCTCAGGAAAAAAAAAGACGTTAGTGGTTAGTGCTAGTATTACAAAGATACTAAGAACATTAAATATGCAATTATATGTATCAAATCAAAGCTAAGCTAGCTTTTTTTTTTATTCGACGATTTAAACATCGTTGTTATGTATTTAGTAATTCATCTAGGTAAGTAGAATGAAAAGCAAAAGCATTTACGATTGTTTTACAATCGTGAAACAGACATGTATTATTACCACTCTATTTTTGTTTCTTAACTGTCGCATTAACTTTATAGAATTACAACGTTAAGATCTATTTCAGGAAAGTAAAATTAGGTAAACGAGTATTATAACATTGTGCACAAAATTATTTCCGTAGAATAGACGTGAATTACGTGAGTGGCGTAAATTCCGTAGAATATCCGCGTGTTTTTCTCTCTTCTAAACTGGGAAAAATAGTTATGTACTCTACATGTAAGTTAAGGAAGCCAAGGAAGTCAAAAATTAGAAAACATTCAAAAGTCGTAAAAGTGCTTTACAACTTTGTTACCCGGGGCAAGCGATATGAGTGTTCACTTACCTTAGCGCAATCTCCACTCGTGACTTACCCGTGAACGATGTAGCCCACACCTCACGCTACTCGCCTCAATATTTAATTCTCGCTAGTAAAACCTCTAGTGATTAAAATTTAAAATGTTATTGCTATATGGAAAATTTTACGAAGATCTATGAGAAGGACATTTTGTTCCTACCAAGAGTCATATACATCTATTTATTACAGTTATGTCACAGTATGCAACATTCCGCATAATATTTTACTGATAGTTTATTCACCAAAGTCTTGCGCTATAAAATATATTTTCTATTCAAAACGCCATCACTTATTGTATTTGTTATTTAGAGAAAAATATTGTAAATAAACAAATTTTACACTACACATGTAACGTATGTATAAGTCATTATTCACGAACAAAATAAGAAATAAAATTTTGCTTGTTTGATGTATTTTATTTTAATCTCGATTCAATTACCATTTAGAAAAAATAATGCTACTATGTTGTTTTTCTAATATATTTTCTAAAGCAACAATCAGCCTATGTGGCTACGATCCAGAATTTATTATGGTTTAGCAAGGACTCAAACACAGCCCGTCAGTCAAAACGACCTGTGCCTTGAAGGATTATGGCCGTTGGAAGGATTTCTAATGAGTAATAAAAATCGCTTAAAATCAAAATCACAGTGTTTATTAAAATAACATCATAACTGATTTACGTAGAATTGTACATTACCAAATTGCACTTGCAAATTTACAAAAGACTTAAATGTAATCACAAAATATTTTCATAAAATAGCATTACATTAATATCACAAAACAATCATTTGAGGTTTATCTGCATTCAATACAAAAGTACAAAATTATACAAAAAAATCGGTTCAAAGCCAAAAACTATACAAAATAAAATCACACCTTTTGTTCGAGTTAAAACTAATATATTAATACTATGTCGCCGTATTATGCATTGATATATTATGAATATAGAGGAAAGCCATTTAAAATATACATATAACTGCTGTTGCAATGGTGCTGTGGAAATTTGACTCTATCAAATGGACTTAAGAGCTAATTTTAAGGAGAATTATACTACGCGTAATAAGCGAATTGAGATCATGCTATACAAAGGTCTACTATTGTAATATTCCAGGATTTTCCATAAAAAATACTTTACGTTATTCTTGTTAGTACTTAGTACGTAGCAAGAGACAGAATAAATATTTGGCCAATCATAATCGCACTGGTAAGTTTTTTTATAGAAGCACAGTTTTAGGATAAGATTCAGAGTACATACTTAGAGCTAAGTCCCGAAAATCGTACCCTTACACCTGTGACAGTGCTATACATTACCTTTGTAGTAGAGTTAAAACAAGCCCTCACAAAAAATTGTGTGACTACAAACTTGTAACTCGCAGACACTAGCGTAAACAAAATTTGAGACAAAGATATGATTATGCTTTAAAACAGTGTAATAAAACTGTATTTTTTAAAACGGAGATTAGACTACAACTATGAGATATTAAAAATTTAAACATTTAAAAGAGTAGAAATTTGTTCAACTTTTACTTATTAAAAATAATTTTAATCATCGTGACGTATATTTAATGTACTACTGGGACATCACAGAAACCTATACAATCATTACGCCAAATCTTTTAAAAAAATTGAACCGAAAAACTCCATCAAACATTTCCACTTATCAAAACATACCATCATGTATTCCAATCGGAACTAAGATCGCTAAAAATATTGCAAAATTCCTCAAAACCAGCCTCCAATCATCCGGCACAGCATACGGCAGTATAATACCCGTCAACTTGTGTATTTCGTGAGCCGTAAATATAAATATGTACGAAGTTAGGATTAAATTAAGTATCGGCGCACCAGGTATCAACACTAACACCCCGTGCGTATCAGCCGCGAGCCAAATATGACTTTGGCTCGCAAACAACTCTAGTGTTATACATCCGAACCACGCGAACAGACTAGAGTGACGCGTTCGAAGCGCGCCGGAGACGTTCCTAAGCAAAATATAACTAACTATTGGCAGAAAAGTTACGTAACTATGGATTTCGTTACAATCGAATGTGTTTGTGCAGAAAAATGTAAATGTTATATAACTACCGAGGCCTATGAACGCTAGAAGTGTCGCTGAAAGAGATATGCCGGGCGTGAACAAGTTGCTGTGATTGTTGTCGTCTAGGAGATTGTATCTTTGTGCGAGGAGGTACGCTATTGCAAATATTATACCGTAGGCCAAGGAGTACCTATAACAAAGGAAATTTCGTAAAAAAAACATGTGTGGGTACTAATGTACACGCTTTAGAAGTAATACTTCTTTGGCGTAACAAGATAAAAACCTTTTCAAAAATTTTATTCTATGTTTGTAGAAAAAACGACACAAACAATAGAAAAAAGGTATTTAATACATTGAATGTTTTATTATAACGCAGTACCTAGTTAAATAAAGTTTATTTAAATATCAAGACAAAAATATTTGTACATAATTAAAGAAATGGTCATTTTTTATTTTAAAATGTTGACTACTATATACTAGTGCCTGACTAAAAGAATCTATTTGAAATAAACAAAGTTTTGCATTATGTAATAGAGTAGATATTCTTTATTAATGATATTTGTACAAAGTAACGTGGTAAAGCTTGTACCAGATGTCTCGCTTCAGCGTCACAATTTTTTGTTTAAAATTAAAATAGAAACTTTATACTTTGAGTAAATAATATTTTTTAAACAATATTAAGCAAACGCGGTGCATCTATACATGTTGAGTGCAAGTTGCATTGACGGCCTATCAAGAATTGTTACAGTTATTAAATTACCATATTGTACTAAATAATTCGTTTTTACATATCTTTACATTTTATTCACAATATTTTTAAGGTTGTATCGACAAAACTCACCTATCCTGCTTCCAGTCCAGCCACCATTGATGAATATCATCATCAGAATTCACGAAAAGCGCTTTCCACGGTCTCATTACAAAGATCTTCTGGAAGAAGACCTCACTGAGGAATAGAACTGTCACCACCGAGAGCAGACCCACCACCTTCATCCCGATGATGATGTACTGGTACGGCTTGGACTCCGCCGTGTGGGTCGATAATGGCGCAATATGAGGTGGCAGGGCCAATATTGCATACATCTGAAATTTATATTTTTCATTTAAAACCCATACTTAGTGCAAAATCGAAATAAATCAGTATTTATTCCAAAACTTTTTACTTCATGTCTATATAATTTATTTTAAAGTTGGATAAGCGGTATTGGTCTCTTACCAATGTATACCAGAAAGAAACCAGTGGAATGAAGCTGTAGAACTGGTAGGGTCGGTTCATTGTCAAACAAAGTACTATTGTGAAGAAATTCAGACGAAATATCACACGAAAGTACCTGCAATTCAAGTAATACATAGTTCAGTGTATCTTCGACACGATAATATTTAGAAAACGTGTTCTAATTCTTTTTTTTTTAATTTATTATAAGTTTCTCAGACTTTTCTTTTTCTGTTTTGTATAAAAAAATTAAGTAAAGGATATATAGAAAGTATATGCTTGAAAGAGTTCAAAGACCAACCCTGAATATGGTCAAAGCAGAAAAAACCTTAAAATAAGAATCTGAAAGCACCTGATATTCCTGATTTAGGAAGTAGGCGATTAAGAGGAAATCTCATTGAAACATAAGGTATGCCACAATAATGTTCCAGAAATTGAGAAGCACTTTATTATAAATGAGAACAACATTTGAGGAGTTTTTTAAAACTGAAGACCACTCAATATAATACTTATACTAATTCCCAAAATTGGTTGACTGGAACAAGCTACCGGAAAGTGTTGTAAACCCTCTTTTGAACTCTTTTAAAAATAGGTTGGATAATTTCTCCTTTCTTTCTTATTGTATTGTGGTTTTTTTTATAGAACACCCCGCAAACGGGCAGGAGGCTCATCTGATAGTGTGATACCGCCGCCCATGGACACTCAATGCCAGAGGGCTCGCGAGTGCATTGCTATAATTGGTACAATCTTTTCTTGAAGGACCCTAAGTCAAATAGGTTTTAGAAATACTTCAATGGGCAGCTGGTTCCACATAGTGGTGGTGCGCGGTAAAACTGCCTTGAAAACGCTCAGTTGTAGAACGGCGGACGTCGAGGTGATACGGGTGGAATTTCGTATTCTGTCTCGACGTCCGATGATGAAACTCAGCTGCAGGTATTAATCCGAACCACTCCTCTGAACACATGATAAATACGGTAGAAGATGCAGAGTGTAATGCAGTTTATCTAAATATTAATAATAATAAATATGCTGTAATCATTTTAAATTTTCCATAGCCAAAACTCACCTAACCAATCCCGTGTCCCCAGTCTTCCACGTGTAATAAAAATGCCCGTAACCCGTCAAGAAGAGATAAGAGGAGACCAGAGCCCTCACCATCATGTAAATGGGTAGGACTTTACTCGCCCCAGTGACCTGATAGACCAGGATCACCAGCTGCATCCATCCCTTCCACTCGTCTGTCTGCTCCCGGTGCAACACTCGGGAATGGCTGAAGCGTTTATGTCTGTTTAAAATGTCTGCCCTTAAATACCTATGTATGTCCCAAGTCCCCACAATGGTATGTCCCGTGGGGCTTAATTGAGCATTATTGCCAGCAACGTCTATAACAAACCAGTTTCCTCACGATGTTCTTCGACACACAAGCGCGAGATTTGCGATAAAATAACAAATAAATAATAGTTTAAAAAAACTAAAAAACACGCTTTTAAAGCACATCAAAAAGTGAAAAATAATTCTCATTGGGTTGCTCTATAGTCGAAAAATATGGCACAGAGCGCCCCACGCTTTTTCACAATAATACCAGTATTTTTTGTTCATTACCATTTTCAGCCATTTTCAATAATTCCTAATTTAGGAATTATTTTTCACTTTTTAGTTTGATGTGCTTTAAAAGCGTGTTTTTTAAACCATACATACATACAGGTGAAGCTAATATAAAGCGTGTAAAAATTGGTAAACTGTCTGGGAACGAACCCACGACCTCAAGGTTCGAGGAGGTACTTAGCTACAACTGTTCGATGTATGCTTTTTGCCCGGATTTTTGCAGAGATGATATCACTTATAGTGTTTACGTGTTTGACAAATTTGCCTTCATAAATGCATTATGGATAGTAGCCCACAACCGTCAGAACAATTTTGATTTATGTACATTGTAAAATTAACTTTAACACAAATCAATAAAAAAGATTATAAAATACACTAGAATTCATGACAGCTGTAGAAATGTCCTTCAAGTGAAGCACTAGGTATTAATTGTGTGGGAAAAATGTCAATTGTTGGCGCAAACGAATAAAAATGCTCAATAATTTTACTCTAGCTACTGAGCTGAAATATCTGTATTACTTTTTTTTTTAAGAGGGCAAAGAAGTCTTGGGGACGCTCATAAAGGGCTGTCATCGCAGCGCATGAATACCCATTCTAGTGGGTTTACTATAAAGTCAACGATTATCTATTTGATAAAAGGGCCTGGGACTAGTGCTAGACAGGCTACTTCTAATTAATTTGCGATATTTGTTTTAAAATAAGTGTTGTTGATGATTTGCTGTTTTAAAAGAGTACCGAGAGTTTTTTACGCCGGCTTTTTCTCTCGCCTACACCCTGTTTTCTTTGCCGATGAGTAGGGATGCCTACAAATTCAAATTTAATGACGTGAAATAAGTAATACCTGTATCTTATGTTCCATAATAAACATATTTTTTTATTTTATTTATTTTAGTGGGTGCGTTGTGGCCGTTGTGTTAAAGATTTTATATTTAATAAGTTTTTCCCAACATTCCCCAAACCACCCGTACCTGGTAGATTTAGATTCATCCGTGAAGAACAATCCCAAAGCAAACACATATCCCACGGGTAACCAAAAACTCCACTCCGAGTAATACTTATTCTCCTTCATGAAGAAATTCGTTCTATCGCACAAATAGAAATATGCCATTATCATTCCGAGCTTCGCCAGAGCCACCATTGGTGACGGTTTGGTAATTGCCGGCTGATTCACAAGCGAGTACCCCTCGATTTTCTGTTTTATTGTCTGCGACCATTTCCATATTGATCGCATCAGCACTAACACTGCGCTAGAAAGATATGGTATGTTAAGTTGCTATTTTTTTATAAAAAAATATCAATCACAGAAACGAACACTGTGTTACAGTAATGAAATAAAGATAACATAATTCTCGTGTCACAATATTCATTCCCATACTCTTCCGAAACGGCTCGACCGATCCTTATGAATTTTTATGCATATTCAGTAAGTCTTATGCCGCATTTAAATTCAGCCGATATGTGTATAAAGTATCGCGCTTACACACTCGTCCTGCCCACTTCCCTACCAAGTTCCCTGCTCACTACGGCTGAACATAAAACTAGTATTATAATCGGTCAACAACTATTTTTCAACCCCCTAAATGTTAAGGATGCTCTCACCCCTAAATTTTATTTTTTATTTTTTTGACAAAACTTTTTGTTTTTATTTTTTTATGATAAAACCCTTAATTGTCACCCCTCTACTATCAATCCCTAACTTTTATAATAGTAGAAAGTTATTTTTATTGAACTAAAAAAAAACCACGTTTGCCGGGTAGTTCGTGTATAATAATTTGAAAATAAAAATTAATTGCACCGTACTCTTTTCATTACAGCAAAAACACAATTTGTCTGAAAGAGACGAAAGAGTACTTTAGTTGAAATGCACTGATTCCGTTTTTATAACTAGGTACAGGAATCCTATAATTACTTATAATTATATTTTAAAATGTGAACTTAACACAGATCAATAATATTATACGTTAATAAATGCTCATTAATATTCGAATAATTCTTAATAGTAGAGTTCAAAGTTCAAAAATTTAAACAAGAGAATTTTTTTACCAGATTAAATTTCTCATTTAAATTAACTTATTTGCGGTTTCTTCCTTTATATGTAAAAATTGCTGACTTTAAATTTGAATAAACAGTCAAACAACATTGACAAGGTTATAATTAATATACTGATTTATTATTAATTATTTAAATATTAATTTATTCTGAATCAAATAGAATAATGCAATTAATAGGAAGTTAATTAAAAAAAATTGTCAGTTTCATCATTAATTGATCCAAAACTAAGATTATGCCTCAAATAAAACCTAAAACCTTTAAAAATAGAAAAAAATACTTAACACTTGTAATTTTCCATATAAATTTGGCTGGAACTCACCATAGCAAGAAAAGAGCGAAGGTCATCAGCTGCAACTGAGTACAGGGCTCCGGCTGAGCACAGCAAGTGCCATCGTTGAAGTTCATGTGGTCATTGCAGAACATGTTGAGTAGTATTTGAGTGGAGTGCCGTAGGGCTGTGGCACTTAGGGACATGCCGTCTGGGGACGTCGCCCCTGATGCTGCCAGACGTGGGGAGTTCCACATTTTAGTGGCACTGTGTTGGAGTATCTAAAATTAATAAGTTTATTAAATTTTGTTGTATTATTTATAATGGAATCATTAAAAAGTAGAAAATTCAAAATTAACACCATGGCTTTACAGAGCTTAAGCCGCTTGAAATTTAGTTTATAAATAATTTCACAACACAGATACTGTATGTACTTAATAACTATACAATATTGTTTTCTAATAAAAAAATCAGTGGCGCCACAACTCAGATTTCTGAATGTGTTTCATGACCATTTTTCAATCTAATAGGCAAGTAGGTGATCAGCCTCCTGTGCCTGACACATGACGTCGACTTTTTGGGGCGAATGATAAATGCGCACATAGAAAGCCCATCGGTACACAGCCGGGGATCGAACCGGGGAACGAACTCAGGGATGAGAGTCACACGTTGAACTACGCCACTAGGCCAAGTCACTAGGCCAACACTGCTCAATATTTTCTAATACTTGAGATAATTTTTAATGCAAACCCAGACTACTAAATAGCAAAGACCTTTACCTCAACAGCTGCCCGATTATATGCATCAATATCATTGTTATTAATCTTGACATCATTATTTAGCTTTGCAATGTCAACACTTTCCAACAACTTCCAAAGAACCTGTGTTCCTCGCAGTGCCAATGCATCAATTGGTTGAACTAAACGTGTCAAGTTTCTCTTGTATTCTTCTAGATTCGCCTCAGTTATGTTTCGATTGATGATGAGTTTAAGACCACTACTTGCGACTATTACTGATGGTGGTCTGTCGGAAATTTGCCTGAAAAAAATATCTATATATTTTATCATGTCGTTGTCTTTTATGCCGTAAGAAATACATTTGCTTTATTGAATTTAGTATTAATAATTTAGGTTTAATGATAAGAATAACAATACAGTTTAAATTATATAATCAGTCACCACATAAACTACTAGACAAGTTATAAACAATAAACCATTTAAAAAACACATACCACATCCTAAACTTTTCCACCATAGTTTTAGATATGTCATCACTCCATATAAAAGTAACAGATAATCTCAATTTGTTATCAACATATGTATAATTGGGTGTGTGCTGGTCTATTGTTGAGTATGATGTATCTATATCTAGACGAGTTTTAAGGCCACCTGGAAAATATTAATTAATTAACTGGATCCTAGCTCATAGTGACAAAGTAGTTTTGAACACTATACAACTATTTGGTGTCTTTAGTGTGATTATTACCACAATTCGAAGATATCTGGTTATCTATATAAGTTCTACTCTAAACTTGGCTTGAAAAATATATGCTTTTTCCTTAGAATATTGTATACTATTTTCTGCATAATATGTATAAAATAATTTTACAGTGGCATTACGAACATTCATTCCTAAGTATGACCTTTAAACATAATGACTTATTGCATGCATAATTAGCAGATTAGACTATTGTATCACTTACTGATAAAATGCTCGTACAATTGTTCAAGCCTCGAGTCACCGATAAATGCAAAGCTATTGTATTTGCCCCAGAATGCTAAGTATCGTAAACATCTTCTTGCATCTCTGAAATGTATTTTTTTTAATGTTTGTAGTTAGTAAAAAATAGTTTTAGCATAAATTATTTATTATATGTTTAAAAGTAACAGTTTGTGTTTATTTATTTTCAAATTAAAGGAAATATAGAAAGGAGAATTTGGTAAATATTACTACATAGTCTAGATAATTGTATTATTGATTAATGTGTCACTTAGTAGATATTTTAATTGACTTAGCTATATTATGACTATTGTACCAATAATCATATGTTGCACCTAGTAGTAGTCCAAAAACCCTTAGATAATTCACTATAAGTAATAATTACAAATCTTTCCACCAAGGGCTAAAAGAAAATTGTAGTTATTATTATTGAAGACATTCCAGTATGCAATGCAGAGGAAGTAAGAAGCTTAAATTTTATTAAGTGGCAGCTAGGTGAGCCGGGTTCGATTCCCGGTTTGAGGGCAAGTTTTAATTTAAATTTGTTCTCGGCCTTTGGGAGGGTTGTGCGGTACCGGGCGAGTGCCTAAACCGTACATGAAGGACACGGTCGAATTTCTAAAGACAAGCACGAATTATAAAAAATCCTATACTTGACTAATGCACAAAATGCACTATTTGGCTAATGCACAAATCGTGCCAGAGCCATTAAAAAAAAAAGCTTTAATTTGACAACAGGAAATACTTACGTCTTGGAATATTTATGTAACATACAGCCATATGGTTGCCATTCATGATCACCCTTATATCTGCCAGATGACAGTAGCCAAGTGCATGAATCCGGGCCTGAAGTATAAAAACTTACACCTTTTATATCTTTAAAAACTAATTTTATATTTTATATCATATTTAATGTACATTTCATCCAATTTAAGGATTTATGAGAAATATTCTGGTTTTTCAGAAGATTTGAGTAGAAATTCAAAACGCTTACCATATCTCAAGTGTAATATTCCATGATATCCTATAAAGCCTAAAACAAGAAAAAATGCTAACAATTTAGCATTATTTACGTTTAGTTTTCCAATAAACCACTCCGCCGAGTTTTTCTTTGGATGGGACCCCATTAATGCAAAGATTTTCCTTATTGATATGATAATTATTATCTATTGAAGAACCGTTGCGGTGTAATATTTGTTCATGATAAACCACTATTTACTTTACGTTTTCTAAAGTAAACATAAATCTCGCTGAAAAAAATAAAAACAACATCCCTGTCTTAACAAGACGTCTTTACGATACAATATACATTTCTATTTTCTTTAGTTTAGACTTTAGAAGTAGAATGCCATAGTCGACAAATGATAGCTGACAGCGTAGTTGACATTTGATTAGACCTCTTACCACAGACTACAAATGGTGTCGAAGTGAAATGTGTTATTTAAGTAGCCTTTATCCTTCGACGTAGCGTTTATATGATTTACAAGCAGGTCTTACTTTCAATTTCTTAATTTTTCGCACATGGGTAATCTTTCCATAAAAAATTTATTTTGTAACTTTATAAATAATAAATCAGTCTGTAAACTGGCAAGATGCAACTGGCAACATTTATAAATTGTATTGGCAAATGGCGGCTATGTCCCCGTCTGAGGTTTGTAAAATTAATAAAAATAACATGACACTTATAACTTTTACCACTTATTTAATGAAATACGATCAAGCAATACGTTATCGAATAATTTCCTTTACTTAGTATAAAATTTATAACTTGTGTAATTATGTTAAATTTAAAGTTGCTTTGACAGTTCTTGTTACCACTTTCGTATTGTTGTTTTGTGTGGACGGTGTTCATCTTCTAAGTTAGATAATAATATTTATTGATCCATGTAACGTGTGTATAGAATTACATTATAATGTTACAGAGAAGATTACAAAAGGAACTCATGTCCCTGATGAAAGAACCTCCACCAGGAGTAACGGTAGACGGTGATCAGGCCAGCCAAAATCTTACGCTGTAAGTGACCTATTTTATTATTATCAATTAAATTTTATTTAATTTTTAATTCCCACTACCGTACCTTACAACAGTAAACAATGTAGAGTACTCTATACAATAATATCATGACTTCTGTTTAAAGGAAGAAAAGGTTGGATTGCCTTTTCTTGAGCTTACATTTACCTATTTTTACTTACCTACTTAAATAATGTAAAATAACGTAAACTGATTTTTGGTTACATATCTAGGTAGATGTGAAAATATTATTACTATAGCAGCCACATTAACCACACCAGATACATAACATATGGTGGAACATATGAATTGTCTTTAAACAAATAAATGATTTATTAATGTAATAAATAATTCTTTACTTGTGCTATATAAATATTTAAATAGGAATATGTTAATAGGTGGACAATTCACATGGAAGGTGTTCCTGGTACATTATATGAAGGTGAAAAATTTGAATTGCAGTTCAAATTTACAAATAAATATCCTTTTGATTCCCCTGAGGTGAGTTTCTTATATCTAAGAGTAATTAGCACTGAGCACAAATTAAAAACCAAACTATACATACATCATTATACCTTTCATACATCATTATACCTTTCAAATTACTTGTTGTACTGTGTTCATTTAAAATTTCTTAAGGTAGAATTAAAAAATCATATCTAGAACAAATTAAAGCATAAAAAATTCAAATATAAAAAAATCCTTTTAGAATTTACCTGATAACAATTTTTTGTCAGAAATTACTACAATAAAAGTAAAATTTTACTATTTGTTTAAGTTTTTGTGTAGTAAACTTATCTGAAATAAGGAAGGATAATTTCAATAAATTTAATTACTATTGTTGACATTAATAGTATTTATGACAATCTTGTTGTGAAAATTACTTAATTGTTGAATAAAATATATATTTTCTGGGAACATTAAAACCAGATTTGATAACATTGGTTATGATAATTAAAAATACATCTTATCTGAGGGTAAGATAGAGAGGAATATATACGAGTATATCCGTTTTCCTATTGCCCAACCAGCTACTTTAACTAGTACATTTTGTTAGGTGCTTTAAAGCAGATAATTAATTAATAAACTATCGTCTTGTCCTTGTTCATTATCTATTCGATCAGGCTTCCTCAACACAAACGATTGCGTTTGTAACTGATTGTTGCAATGGAATAACAATGGATAGATAACGTCTTAGGGTAATTTTGCAAATATCATTGCTACGGCGACGTCTTTGTAATTTATATTTTTATGTGAAATAATCAATCTTCATGTACCGCCGTTTCTACGATTCGATATGATGACGTATCGAAGATGGTGAATGAAGAAAGGAAAAAATTATTGAATTCTTTTGGTTTTAATACGATTCATATATGTAGTTAGGTATCAAAATTGAAAATATTTCAAGTATGTATTATTGTTATGCAAAAAAAACATTTTATATTTAAATAAAGTTTATAAATTAAATGTGGTTATAATTAGGAATGATAGAATTAATATGAAGTAGATTTATAAAATAGTTGAACAAAAGTAGACTTTTTCATTTTGATTTCGTATTTGAACGGATTTCGACTCGAGTTCACTTCAGTCGCGATGCTAGGTGAGGTGTGTTTTCGAGTGTATTTACAATCGAGATTTACAGAATACGCAAGAGCGAACGAATACTTGATGAACTGGCAAGGCCCTTTTTACCAACATCGAGATTCCGTAAAATCACTCATATTAATAACAAAATCAAATCCAATTTTGGCAACAGCTGAAGGACTTCTAATCTAATCAACTTAATTAAGTTTTGCGTCATCCCGTCCGGATTTGCTGAAATTCAGGTGTCATTATAATTCGTAAGAACTCAAAGCAATAAAGAAACAACTCTAGCTCTGCAACCCAATGGGATATAAGACACTGAATCACTACATAGTATAAAACAAAGTCGCTTTCTCTGTCCCTATATCCCTATGTATGCTTAAATCTTTAAAACTACGCAACGGATTTTGATGCGGTTTTTTTTTATAGATAGAGTGATTAAAGAGGAAGGTTTATATGTATAATAACATCAATTAAATAGTGGAGAAATACTGTTATTTTTGAGATTTCTAATGTGATGTCGTAAATAATTACATTTTTTCCGCTTACATTGCAAACGCAGGCTGAACTCTACGAGATATATCAAAATATCCAAATTTAACGCGTGCGGGCCACAGGCAGTAATGAATACATCAAAACTACTGGATCGATTTTAATCATTTTTTCAGTGAGTGTCATAGGCTATATATGTTATACCCGTGCGAAGCCGGGGCGGGTCGCTAGTTGGTTTATAATTCTGTAATCAGCCTTCTGGGGCTTCCAATTCGATACAAGACTCTTACGTTTTTTGTCGTATTCAAACACAAAACCTACAAATATGATATTCTATGAATAAATTTACACACTACAGAGCGATTTTTTCCTCTAATTAACGCTGATTACTCGTGAGGATCTAATTCTGACTGTAATTTGCGCGTTGGAGCACGAAACAAATGAACAAATACAACACTATACCTACTGCTATTATTATACAAATATTCTTTATAAATTTAATTGCACCCTTTTAACTAAAATACTCATGTCTCTCTGTCAAACCGTGTTTACGCTGCGAATAAAAGTCACATATGTCTGGTTGTTTTTTTGAAGAATAAGGTTTCAAATTCTCATTGAATATCAATAAATACATAATGCCGACGAAATATGTCGGTATGTTTCATATTTATCCTTAAATATGACTAGGATATAAGTGTAGGTCTTGAACTATATTATATGTCCATCAACAGAACAATCGAGGTCACATCCTGTCACTCTTCGTCTATTTTAATTATGAATTTATTGTTTTATTTCAACCTTATTAAAATTACCACTTATGTACTACGAACCGTGAAGGTAAACGTCCTGAGGTAACCCGCATGTCCTTAGACACCAATTTACGTATGTTAGGCGGAAGGCTACCTATTTGCCTATGAATAACGAAACACAAATGTGTGTATGAGGGTTACGGAACTAACCTTATTAAAAGATGTACTATTTTTCCGATGTACAAAAGTCATATACGCAACGTGATTATACGTATACAAAAACATTAACCTTATCTAGAATCAATATAGTATGTATTACACCATTTAGATCGCAAAATATTTTATTTACAAGGCCATAACGATTACACGCCATTTCTTCTATGAGTGCAATATTATGGTAGGGGAGCCCAAGAGGGGATTTCGGGATTTACTAAAGCGCGGCAGATTAATATATAGGGGGATACCTTGTACCCGGTTAAGTACCTGCACAAAATATGAGGCCCATATATAAAGCCGCACGTGAAGGAGACAGGATCAGTTTAGTAAAAAAAAATTGACCATCAGAAATTCCCGAGCGCGTCAGATTAAGGTAGGGTGAGTTAATTACATCCTAAAAAGTGTATATTCCACTAATCTGACAATTTGAGAGTGACGGAAAAAAAGGGGAGGGCAACAAAGTTGTAAAAAAAAAAACGTCATCTCGACATTCTCGAGCGTAGCTAATTTTTTTTTTATTTTGAAGGAAATAATTCAAGAATAATGAAAAATATATAATCTGACGATTTCCGCAAGCCGAAATAACAAAAATTCGTCGATAAAGTTAAATGCGTGCAGCTGCGTGATGCCTACATTTCCTTAAACCGATCGGAATCTACTAAACGGCGTTCTAAATATTTCCCTCAAAATTACATTTCCTGTGAATTTGAACCGATTCGGACCGATAGATTTTGAGAAATTTTGAAAAATCTTAAAAAAATAAGAAATATTTTTTTTTAAAGTGGTTTCTTTATTGATCAACTTCAAAAACTAATCCGCCTTTGAGCTTGAAAAACCACGTCGATCGCCACCAAGCTGGTCAAAAGCGGTTGATTCGTTCGAGAGATATCGTACACGAAAGAAACCCGAAAAAGTGTTTTTTCGGGATTACTCCGAAATTTGTGGTTCGATCAATTAAAATTGCAAAATTATTTATGAGGATGATAAAACTGCGTCGAATGCCGCCAACCGCGTGAAAATTGCTTGATCCATTCAAAAGTTATTGCGGTTTGAAAATTCCAAAAATAGTGTTCTATGAAACTTCTATCAGACTTTCGAGCTGGGAGAGCTCAAATGCATAGAAATGTTATTTCTTTGAACTCAGCGAGCTCAAAATATCAATTTTAAGCGCCCAGGAATGGAATAAGCGGGAAGTTGCAGGGATGGCCCTTTTTTCTATTTTTTTTTTGGCAGATCAGGCGAATCCCTCTAGATAATCGTCAGATTATGAGACAGTACGTTTAGAACATAAAGATGAACCACATATATCTTAATCTGACGCGCTTGAGTATTTCAAAATTGCGATTTTTTTTTGCAAATTAAGAAAATGGCTGTGGGTTTGCGTCCCATCGAAATCGTCAGATTAGTGAATGAGAGCTTTTTTTTGGTGCACTTAACACTCCCTTAGAAAATCTGACGCGCTCGATAATTTTTTTTTTTTTTTTAATTTTCAACCCTTAAATACAACCACCCGCATCATGCAAACGATCAGATTAACATACGTACATTATTAAAAATACGAAGGGCATAGATGCTATCAATATCTGACGCGCTCGAGGATGTCCATGCAACAGTTTTTTTTTACATATTTAACTATCTATAGCCGCTTCCCCCACCGATGAAAAGGAATTTATCATTTAACATTTTTTTCTTCTTTTTATCTAAGCTTTGCATCCCAATAGGTCTCTACGACGCTCGAGTAAATCCCCATTTAGCATCGTGGGCTCCCCTACCATTATGAACGTTAATCAACGAATCTCAAAGATATTATTTAAATGTTTGAAAAGAGAATAGTTATTTTTGAACATATTTTACCCTGGTATCGACGTTCAAAGAGAATAGTACTGGCCATCTAGAGACAATAAAAAAAAAGGTTTAGTTGATAATAATTTTACAGATAACAAACGCAAACATGCGATTCGATTGTATGTAGGGTTCTATAGTTGTACTAAGAAGTTCAATCACTATTTCTGTATATAGGTACATTTTAAGATTTAATTAGGAATAAATTAAGGTAAAAAAAGTATATCAGCTAGTAGATCGATATCAAAACAATATTGCCTCTACAAATGAACTGACCACGTAATACAGCGCTTAGGAAACCTTATGTCATTATGTGGAGATTACATATTTATTAATGCAAACATTACATCACTTATCGACGCGTGCATACTAAATCTTTGTATAATCTATAATTATATCATTTGGTTGTTTGTGTAAAGAATTTAAGTCAAAAATATCATGTGTTCTGTGAGTTAGTAAGGATGTTTTATATTTATCGATCCACACTTCGTATCGATAGGAGACCATGAGAGTTTATTGTATATTATTGAATCAGCTAGTAAATCAATGCATATGCTATTTTTTAAAAACCATACAAATGTACACATACAATCCGAGGCTATCACTGCGATGACGTCATACCCCTGAAACGCGCTAACGAAGTATTTTGAACTAAGCATATATACCTACGACTTGTCGATCTTATTCACGGTACCTTCGAGCCAGTTTGTGTTTAAACTTAGGAAAGTAGTTAAGATTAAGGATCTAATTCACTTGTTTTCTTTCAGGTAACGTTTATAGGAAATAACATCCCGGTTCACCCTCACGTATATTCCAACGGACACATCTGCCTATCTATACTCACGGACGATTGGTCGCCCGCACTTTCCGTTCAATCCGTCTGTTTGTCCATCGTCTCTATGCTTAGTAGCTGTAAAGAAAAGGTAAGCTATTTATGTAGATCAGATTATGCTTGATTAAAATAAACGCGAATTCTTTCTATCTCGACGTTTTTATGTTATAACAATCGTGATCCAGCACGGTTCAAGATTGTCAATCTTTAGTCATGGGTTTTAAGACATTTTCTTTAGCGAACTAGAGAACTGTAGAATTGGCTACCTCTGGAGATCCTCCCAGATGCGATCTCCAGGTTATAAAAAAAAAGCTATCCGAACCCCCTCATTAGCCCTACTTACTAACAATAAAACATACGTCCAAAAGGTATCCAATAAATTTATTATACAAAAAACAATACGGATTCAGACCTAAATCGAATACGTTATCTGCTACAATAGACCTAACAACAAAAATTAAACTTAAGTTAGATAAAAAACAAATAGCATTAGGCATATTTGTTGATCTTAAAAAAGCCTTTGATACCGTCTCTCATGAACTTCTCTTAAAAAAACTTAACGATATTGGCGTAACAGGAACAGCATTAAAAGTATTTAGCTCTTACCTTCAGAACCGCCAGCAAATAGTTAAGATAGGAACGTTTATGAGTGATGCTACTCCAATAAATTGTGGTGTGCCCCAAGGATCTATACTGGGGCCACTTTTATTTTTGATTTATATTAATGACATTAGCTACTTAGGGTTAAAGGGTGATGTTACGTTGTATGCAGATGACACAAGTTTGTTTTACTATGGTAGTAATATAGATACAATCGTGAAAGATGCACAAATTGATTTAAACTGCCTAAGTGATTGGTTAGAAACTAATTTACTCACTATCAATACAGAAAAAACAAATTATATAATTTTTGCGGCAAAAAATAAGAAAATATACGATTTTGTACCTCTTACTATTAATGGATGTAATATCATTAGAACAAATACTCAAAAATATCTTGGTGTTGTATTGGATAGTCGTTTAACTTGGAAGCCGCACATTGACATAATTAAATCCAAATTATCTTCTATTCTTGGCGTGCTGCGTGGCAGTGTGCGTTGCTTCCCAAAGTCAGTCCGACTCATTATATATAATATTATGGTAAAGCCACATATAGACTACTTAATCGAACTATGGGGCACTGCAGCGCCTACAAATCGTTATAAAATACAAATTATGCAAAATAAATTATTGAAGACATTATTCTATTACGATTATTTGACTCCAACTGAAAAACTATACAGTGATACCAAATTTATGAGTATAAACCAGACATACGTTTACAATACCTCAATTTTAATATACAAAATTATTAACAAATTAATTCATATAAATCTATCCTTTACACAAAAATCAGACACAAAATATCCATTAAGAAATATTGATACATTATGTTTAATACAACCAAGGACTAATTACGGAAAACTTAATATTATGTATCAAGGCGCACAAATATTTAATACATTGCCACCCAGATTAAAAGAAATAAAACCTTTTTACAAATTTAAAAAACTTTTAAAAGAACATATAATTAACAACATACCTATAAAATAACAAAAATATAAACAACCATATTCTATATCTGTGTCTGTAACAATCGTAAAAGTTTAATATGAATTAATGGAATAATTATTAATGTATTTACAAAACATCAAAAAGCTATTCTAGCATTTACTTATGTCTGCGAACTAGCGTCTTGTAACATGTTGTAACATCGATGCGACCTACCTGCACTTTTGTAACAAATATGGTACATATTGTTAGAACTAATATTTTTATTTTATATAGTGTATTTTCAAATAATTTCATAACACGATGTACATAACTAACTTACTCTAAATTTTCTCGCTAAGTGAATGTAATTCTTTGAGAAATAAAGTATCTTTGAACCGAATCCTTAAATGTCAAAATCGGTCAATAAATTACGTAGTTTAGTTGTTGATAAGTGGCAGAGAGAATTGTTATATATGTAAGAAATAAATGACGGATTATTTAAATACTTGATAAAATACTATATCTACAATTCTATTTATATAGACATAGACAATTACGAAAGCTTTGTATGTTGTATGATGTTAATGGTTATTGCATCTTCCATATTCATTGGTATTTAAAGCCCAAGACATCTTCTTGAATATACAATCGCTCCAACATAATTGCAGTTTAAGTAACATTTATTTATATGGTGACAGTAAATTATGTTGGCCTAGTGGCTTCAGCGTGCGCTTCTCATGCCTGACGTCGTAGGTTCGATCCCCGGCTGTGCACCAATGTACTTTCTTTCTATGAGCGCATTTAACATTTTCTCGGTTAAATAAAACAGGTTGAGTCAGACACAGGAGGCTGATTACCTACTTGTCTAGATTCACAAATGATCATGAAACTAATACAGACATCATCCAGACCTAAAAAGGTTATTTTAATCACTAAATCAGTTTTATATGATATAACTCAATAGTGACACGAATAGGCAATTAAAAGTGTCGAAGATAGAGAGAGCGTTCTACGCTACAATTTGAGAACTGGCATTTGATGTAAAAATATATGTTATACTATGTTTTTGGTTTGATATTTATATTTTAGGATCTTGATATTTGATTGTATGTGTGAATGATATCGAGGATTCTAATATTAAAACTTATTTTTATATTTACTTAGAGTGCGAAATAAAACATAAGAAAACAATAAATGGAGACCCGATTCGTAAACCTACCCTTGTCTGTGGTATCGTTTCAGGATAAGATTCACTTGTCTGTGAATGTTACCATTAGTGATTAGTGCAAGCATAGCTATCTATGGGTTCGCTTAGAATAGCAATGTTACCCTCGTTTATGTAATTTAAATTTAATTTGAACTTTTTTTTTTGCTGAAATCATAATTAAATATGAAAATACAATATTAAAAGACCGGAAAGTTCTAGAAAACCGAGGTCATTTACACCTAAAGGTCAGGAACTCGTGACCTCTTAGGTCTCAGTTTATAAACAATTATTTACGTGGCTTCTTGACGAATTTTAAATTTTGTACGTCACTCACCTTATAGGGTAAACGTGTACTTCTTTAGTCTATGATAATACGGTTTTTTACATGGGTTTAATTTGAAAATCTTAATTTAATAACATTAGCTTAATATTTTAGAAGTCATGCGTTATAAATAAAAGGTTAATGTTTTCCTACTACTATTAAAAATGTAGTTAAGATAAGGTTTTTATTAAAAAACGCACTTTGCTTTTATATGAGCCGGAACCAAGGATTTAATTTACCAAATTTATTACAATTTTCTTATGACCGCTAAAGGTTGAGATAATTGACTATTAAATTGTGTATTTATATAATTTTGTCGTTTTATTTTATTTTGCATCACACATGATACAAGGAGAAGAATCTGATACTTATAAATACATATATGTTATGGAAAGGATATACATTTGTGAAAACATAAGAACTTAAGAAATATGTGTGTTATATCGATTATATTCTTATTTCAGAAACGACCGCCGGATAATTCGTTTTACGTGAAAACCTGCAATAAAAATCCTAAGAAAACAAAATGGTGGTATCATGGTACGTATGACCTTATAATTATTATTACCAATGTTGAATCAATTAATTGTTAAGTGTCGAACGCAATATTTATCCGTGGCCGTCGCTATCTATTGTATCAATTGTTGATAATTATCTAAGTGTGATTTTAAGTATCACATTAAGTCTCGTGACATTTAGATATTTCTCATTTATTCTAAAATGTTATTATTACTCATCTAAGTCAGGTGCGGAAAAACGCAAAAATACAATATATTATCTGTCACCTCATCATTTAATATATTCTTGGCGATGTCGTCTCAAATCAAGCCATTTGCATTTCATTTATCAATTAAATTTAATACTTGAGATGCGAGTTACCATACTATAAAACTTATTTTTAAATTTTGCCACAGACACACACATTAAACTGACAGGTGGTATCAAAGTTTAAATTTCATCATCCCTATTGACATTGTCTATAGACTTTATTTTTTATTTTTGCCACAGACATACCCACATTAAACTGACATGTGGATTGTGGTATCGGAGTTTAAATTTCAGCTTCTTACATCCCTATAGACATTGTTTTTGATCTTCATATAAACTCCCTTACTCAGAAAAAACTGTATAGTAATTGCACGGTTTTAAATAGTGCTTCTTTATGTTTTTTCATCCCAGCGTTAACACAATTTGACTGAAAAAAACGAAATATTGATTTATTTGAGAATGAGTGGATAATATTATGCATTATAATATTTTATTTTTCAGATGACTCAGTGTAACACCGTTTGGTTGCTATATCGAGCATGGACGATAAAACGTGAACTTGTGATAAGTGTTATCGATAAAGTTAACATATAATGTTATGTATATACGGACAGACGGTGCGATTTTATAGGCGGCTGTGCTAAATTATTTTATCTGTTTTGCCGCCATGTGAACTGTCAATGTCAGTGATGTGACGTTATCTGTGGTTCGTTGCTTGAAATTATTTTGTGTAGTTATTTTGCGACTGGATATGCTTTATAGAATTATTCGCGTGGATGGGTGAAACTGAAAATCATTATTGTTCAAAAATTATGTGAAACTGTTTTAAAATGTTGCCATGTTATAGATATCGACAACCATCTATCGAAAATTATGGAGTTTTCCCCTTATTAAAAGCTAAACAAAACCTAAAAAGATGTAAAACTTGAAATACACAAATGTATTTAGTGTAATATTAGTAATAGCATTAAATACCGATTCCATAGATAAAGTTTATTTTTAGCCGAAACACCGAAGATATATACGTGAATTTTTTTTTATTAATTGAAAACTTCATAATTAACTGTAATAAATTATAAGATACAGGCCGAACTTGATCTTTTGGTGTCGCCCATCCTTATGAGAAAATTAAATAAAATGTATAAGTGAAGCAGTCATAATGTATTATAGGTTAAAGTTCAATAAATTATTCAATCATTTATTTTGTTTTACACTCCCCTAACGACAAGCAATAACATTTCTGGAATCGTGTAGGATATACCCCATACCTCTGGGTTACTTTTTTATATGCCTTAAAATTTAATTTAAATAATTAAGATAATTCATACCTTACAGAGTCTATATAAGGAAACTCATTTTATGATAATTTTCACATTGTTTATTGATTTTTAATTATTTACATTGTTAACTTAATAGAATAACTCAAAAAACCATCACCCAAAATATAATTTCAATATAAATAAAAAAATTGCTTATAATGTGGGTTGTTTCCAAAACATTTGTATCAAAATTTGATTTGCAACATTTATAAACATTTAAATATCCCAATATTCACAAATTTAAAAAACACCAAATATTTTTCCTGAGATCTTTACTCCTAACACCTACATAAAACTCAAACTTATCTTACAAAATATTATTATTGCATTAATAATTGCACCTTGGTTGTTAACTTGAACAAATTTATAATTGTAATAAATATTTAAACATACCTTAAGATCGCTTATATGGAAATGATTGTTAAAATTTATAATGACTATGTACTCTTAAAATACTTCGCTTTCTTTATCATTCATTTTCTATTATTTGTTGAGTCTTAATAATGAAAATAAACAACACAAGTCATAGCTTTACAAATAAACTACAAATCATTCTTAATTAAATAGCATTTTTTAGTTTATTTAAATAAAATTGATGGTCATACAAAGTAGCTAATATACCATCCGAGACTACAACATTACTACCACTTGAATAGTCTATGGTCTCGCCTTTAGTTGTAGTCATAGTTCCATTATTGGTCTTTAAAATTGCATGACCAGCACATAAATCCCACTTTTTAATTGCAGTTTCGTGTAAATAGACATCATTTGTGCCATTCAAAATACTAATAAATTTATTTCCAGCTCCTGCTGATTTTGTAATAACTGTTTTCTCTCCAAATGCATTTTTTGCTATTTCTGCAACTTTTCCTGGATGTGACCGGGAAACAATAACTTTTGGATGGTTTTTATTGTCCTCTTTCTGTAATTGAAATAATTTCATCAATTTAATTGAGTTGCCAAGTTAGTTTATTTTGTCAGATTCATTGACTAATGGAGTTTAACATTATTCACAGTTTATAATACTAAATATCATATTCATTTCTAAAATCAATGTTATACTTTTAATTTCTTAAGCAGATTTAGTTTATGATTCATTTAGCTCTTAAAGTTAAAATGAAGAATTTTGATATTAAAATTGTTAATGTATAACTTACATATAAAATCTTTGGTATATTACTAGAGGTCCTTTTCATAAGCCAGCCCCAATAAGTGGTTGGTGGGAATGGATAATGGATCACCCCAACAATTGGTACCCCATTGATGGCAACACAGACCATAGTTGTGACATAGGAATATAAACCCTCTGAAACAATCACAACTCAATTAACATAAACATGATTTTCTAACTTCTTCTTTCTTTCTTTGATAAGGTATTTAAAAAAAACATTTGACTATTATCTTACACTAATAACCTATGTTTCTAAAAGAGAAGGAACATTGATATAGATCTGCCACATTCTACTGGCAACTATTAGACTACTACTGCCATTCAGAGAAAACAAATCATTGTTATTAAAATTCAATTCATAGTTAATCATAACTCTAATTTCAATTTTAGTAAATAAATAAATTGGAAAGAAGTTTCAACCTGTATATTCTTGTGTTGCATCCAAAGGATCAATCCAAACTGTCACATCTTTAGCAAGAACATGTTCATCATTAATAGAATTAAGAATTCTCTGTCCTTGTGGTGTTGATTCCAAATCTATTGGATCTTGATTCTGGCATTCTGAGTTTCCATCAGAATGCTCTTCAGACACAATAGCTAATTTAGGAAATGCATTTTTAATAGTATAATACATGGCACAATGTGATGCGTAGTCTGCATCTGTTACAGGATCGTTTGCACCTTCTTTCGTTTTTCCTTTGCTATGCACTTTCAGTCCTTTATTTTTACCTTCTATCACTTTCACACCACCACGTTCGGCAGCATATATTGCAGCATTTAATAGTGACTTTATACTCACAAGATCACTCACATCAGTCGGGTAACCATTTCCACCAGATCGCCAATAAATGATCAAGAATAACACGAACACTAAAGTAAAACATGCGAATTTGTTTACTCTTAATGTACCTCCAAAATTCATTTTAATTATATATTTGAATATAAAGTTTATAAGTTTATAATCCTTATTAAAAGAATGTGAAAAAACTGATAATTTATATAACTTTAATTCATATTATTGTTCTTAAAAATAAATACATATTTACTTTCCAATTTCTATTTTGATAAGACACTTCACGTTTTGTGTCGATGTCGATTAATGCCAATTGCCAAATCTACAATTTGTGAGAATTTCACTGTTAGCCGAAAATGATTATGACAACACACAATAAACTGTACTACAAGTACTTATACATGTCTACAGTATTACTTGTTTCAACGGTCTCACAAATTACACTTTAAATAAAAACCCATATTTTAATATATTATATTTTGCAAAACTTTTAAAACTCTAGTTATATCTATGAAATATTCTAGTTCAGTTTTCTATCAACTTTATGATGTATTGATCGTTAAGATACAGTTTTTATAAAGGGAGAGTGTGTATAGTATTATAAATAAGACTCACCTAATATTTTCATTGTTGGATAAAAATGAATTGTGTACGCTGCAGAAAACTCTAATTACTCTCTTTACTTACATATCTTAAACATGAATCATACTTAAATGAAAAATTGTCAGCACTGAATAATGTAATAACAAGGTTCTTTTAACCGAAACATAAAGAAAATCGGTCATTAAATATTAGCCTAAAAAAAGAAATATAGGCGGATAGAGATTTTTAAATAAATAAAAAATTTCATAAATTAAGTCAAGTTTATTTTATTTTTATGGCAATAGTTTTAACCTATTTTTAGCCTGTTTTTATTTAAAGTTTAAACTGTGGTCTGCATTAATTATAACTGACACATCCTTGTCAATTGTCAACGTCTTTAATCAAATTTCTAATTTCAAATTTTCAAAAATTTACTTCTCGAATTATATTCGTATCGCACGGTTGCAAGGGCGGTGTAATATAAGTAAACTTTATCATATCAATTTAATATTATAATTATATTAAACAATTTAGTATTCTGAAACGTAAAATAGTAAAGTGAATATCGATAGTTAACTCAGAATGATTATTATGGATATGTACGAGACGGTAAGAGAAATCTTCATATTAGAAAATAAGTTTATTAACTAAATAAAGTATATTTTTTTAAATTATATTACTTTCTAGGCAAGTTGGTGGACGTTAGCTATCGCTGTTCAGATTGTTATCGGATCTATATTCTTATGGCGTAAAAAATTAAAAAAACCTGAAGTAATTTTGACTCAAGAGAAATTGTTGCAATGGAAACCTTTGCCTTTAGTAGATTGTGACATTTCTGTGGATGAACCTCCTATGATGGGTAAAATTGATGAAAATGTGCTTAATGTTGGCGCTACCAGCTTTCTGTGTCTGGATAAGGAGCAGTCTATCATGAATAGCGCTATTAACTCATTGCATAAATATGGAGTTGGATCCTGTGGACCAAGAGGATTTTATGGTACAATAGATGTGCATTTAGAGCTTGAAGAAAGATTGGCAAAGTTTTTGCAAGTAGAAGAGACTTGTGTGTACTCATATGGATTTTCTACAATTGCAAGTGCTATTCCAGCTTATGCTAAGAAGGGCGATATAATTTTTGCGTAAGTACATATACAACAAACATTGTATTATTTGTAATAAAGTATTCTGATAAGTAAAAAAAACTTTATAAAACTAGTAAGGTAAATTAATAAACATATTATTATTCATTGGGTAATAAAATTGAAGCATGAAAAACAGCTATGTAATGTATTATTGTGTATAAATGTATGCATGATCCACTCACATGACATGAAAAACAGGATAACTATTCAGGAAAAATAGATATGATTAGTTCATGTCAGTCATGAATATAATAAATACTACACTATCCTTAATGATAATTGTGAATATTGTTAGTCCGTCTTTTCTAAAGGAAATATCAATAATGCCGTACATACAAAATTATATCCAGAGAATATAGAAAGTACTAAAACTATGTAGGCTAAGAAAATTTTATTTACTGTATATTTGATGGTTATCATTACTAATAAAGATTTTAAGACTAAGAAATTTATAAAATAAGGAAATACAGGTTTTGTATTAAGGTACAACAATTTTAATTGTTCCGTCTAGTTGTAGTAAAATGTTTGGTTTAATTTTAGTTTATCCATTAAATTTGCAGGGATGAAAAAGTGTGGTTTGCTATTCAGCAAGGTTTTGAAGCTGCCCGTAGTACTGTCAAATATTTTAAGCACAACAACATGGATGACCTAGAAAGACTATTACAAGAGGCAGCTGACAAGAAACAATTAAATCCAAAAAGGCGAGCATTCCTTGTCGCTGAAGGGATTTACTTTAACACAGGAGAGATGTGCCCACTACGACGGCTGGTTGAACTTGCTAGAAGATTTAAGTTAAGGATCATATTGGATGAAAGCTTGACAATTGGGGTAAGTTATTAGTACCTCATTTTAGTAATTAATGAAGTAAAAAGTGTATTCAATGATGTCTCATTAGATATTAAACATTAAATTAAAATTGTGTTATGAAAACTCATTCCTGAAATTTGTATTAAAAATTCTTTTAAATTTAAAAAAAAACTTGGAAAACTTGCAGTTTTCTTCTACACATTAAATTTTAATTTATTTATAAGCAAGATCAGTTGTGTCCTAGGTACTAAATTTAGCTTTGCATATGCTTCCTGCAACACAGAAGTTTATGTATGCAAGTGATGCAATTATATTTGAATTAAAAATCTCCACAAGAAAGCGAGTTTTCACTAGATGCAATAAAACACAACAAAGTAATGATTAAATTAGCACATTTACTGTCTGTTAATATAATAACAATTGGCCTAATTTTTCTTTGTTCTAATGAGGTAAAATCATTTGGTATATGTTGGGAAAATTGTAGCATCTTTTGTCTTTCGTTAATGGGTGAACATTTTAATAAATCTTCATGCATAACTCTTATTATATATTATGTCACAACTATTATCTGCTCAAGTCAACGATTCAATTTCTTGAAGTATTTAGAAAATATAACTACTTAACATTTTGAATGCTCTACATTATTTGTAGTTAGTTAGAGATAGTTTTTTAGTATTTCTGGAGAAGCATAATTTTCTCTATGGCGATTTTAATAAAAAATAATTTTGCGTCTTACGTACTTTTTCCTAGATATTGCTATGATTATAATTATAACCCTAAGTTATTTGTTAGTCCGTCCACTAATAAGTATCTTATCATGCTTAAATTCCAAAAAACATTAAATCTTTCTTGAGATTTAAACTTCAAGAAACGCATTTTATAACCTAAGTCAGAGAAATAATATATACTGGGATCCTACCCTAATAGCCCGGTCATTTTAGACAATTGAAATAAAGAAAATTCCGACAAAGCCAAATCTTCGTAGAGACCTTAGGTTTACCACAAGGAATAAAGTGTCAAAAGTCCCCATCAGTCCCATGTGAGCTTAGGGACTTATTCGGGGTCCAAGGTCAAAATTTTAGGTTTTTTGGATTTTTCTCGAAAACGGTAAGTTTTATCGAAAAGTACCTCAGAGCAAAGTTGTAGATCTTAAATACTTCTTCTCCTCTTCCTCTTCTCTTCTTCTCTATAAAAATGGTCTCTATGATTTTTTCTCTAAGACCCACTATTTCCCAGATATTGCGCTTGTAAGAATCACGTTCTACATAATATGCACACATTTCCTCACCACCTGTGAGGTAGTGTACTCGGCGCGTTTTTTTTTAACGTGGTATCCCCGGTGGGCCTATTCCACGAACCTTTCTGACGTTATTTTCAGGAACAATAATTATTTAATAGTATGAAAATTATTGATATGGGTTACTGAGTTTAACTGTCGTTCAAACTTTTTTTTATTACTTTAATCTGACTCGTACTCTTCATATTATTCAACTTCAACAATTATGTTTTCTTCAATTTCTTTTTGTTCTTTTTCTCCTCCTTCCTGTTGATAAGCGCTTAGAAATTGTTCAAATGAAGATGAATCAGTTGTCTCTTCATCAAAATCACATGAATCTTCCTCTCTTTTATTTAATTGAACATTTGAGCAAGAGACACCTTGGCAATTGGTACACGCTGGAGAACACTGCAACCCTACTTTTTTACAGCCACATTTGGCACTACAACCTTTCTTGCAATTGCAAAAATAGTGTTAAGAAGTTTTTCTGGAGCAGGGGGCAGTAAAGTTCGAATCGGTTCCAAAGTATTATTTATCAATTTCCAACCCCAGACTTCAGGGTTCAGTTCATTGCCTTGCCATGTCTGAACTTGATAGTATACTCGAAACAAATGTTGACTAGCAGATGCCGATGTTGGAGGAAGACAAGATAGCTGTACTTGCTTTTTGTTTCGTGTATTTTTTACAAATGTTAAATATCTGTACGTATCTATGCAATCCATTTTTTTTTGGAGCTCCATAAACCGCAAGAAGAAACCGAATTCCTTTAGTAATTAGTATTTGAGGTAAAGAATTAATTTTTGTAAATACTTTTGCGCAGTCAATCAAATCATTTTTTTTTTCAAATAATTTTAATACTGAATTTTTGCCCCTTCTAAACATTTCTGACGTAGTATCGCATCCGGTCATCGCATGTAAAAATAAAATAAAGTTTTGGCATTTTGGATAAGCTGATAAACTTTTAGAAGAATATATTTCTGTCCGTTGCTGCGCCTTCCTAGGTTATACTAATAATGTATACATAAAAGAGACACGAGTAGGCATTTTTGCTTGCTTGAGTATCTAAATATGTATATACGTGGCATATGTGTGCATACTATGTAGAACATGATTCTTACAAGCGCAATATCTGGGAAATAGTGAGTCAGAGAAAAAATCATGGGAATCATTTTTATAGAGAATATTAAGATCTACAACTTTGCTCTGAGGTACTTTTCGATAAAACTTACCGTTTTCGAGAAGAATCCAAAAAACCTAAAATTTTGACCTTTGACCCCGAATAAGTCCCTAAGCTCACATGGGACTGATGGGGACTTTTGACACTTTTTTCCTTGTGGTAAACCTAAGGTCTCTACGAAAATTTGGCTTTGTCGGAATTTTCTTTATTTGATCACTATTTTTATGTCTAAAATGACCGGGCTATAAGTACCCAGCGATCGTCATAGCTTAGTGGTTAATAGGTGTGTTTATAATAATAATAATTTGTTTATTTAAACAGACAATCATAACTCCATATGTTTATTATTTTTAAAGCATATTCAATCATAAAATTAAAAAGTAAGACCTATCCGCTCTTCCCGCTGTTTCCGCCAGACTATTATTATTATTATCCACAGATCATGTTTGTTTTAAGCACAGATTAAAAAAAATCTAGCTGCCCCTATAAGCTATATAGCAGATTTCTCATTAACTTTACAGGTTATAGGAAAACACGGTCGTGGGCTGACAGAGTATTTGAATGTGCCTCGAGATGAGATCGACCTAATTATTGGCTCTCTCGAACATTCATTTGCAACCATTGGTGGATTCTGCGCAGGAACCCATTTCATTGTTGAACATCAGAGGTTATCTGGTTTAGGTGTGTATAAATCTTATAGGAAACATCGCTATTATGATTATATTAATAATATAAAGTCGAGTTTTGTAAATTTAGTCAAGAAAAAAATATAACGATGAAATCTGGTTATATTCTTTTAAATCTTGAAATCTTAATTTTTTTTAAAGAAATGGCTAGATCGATTTCCATGGTTTCTGATTTGTTGTATTTGTCACCGTCCCAAATAACTACTATACATTAGAAAATTCACGAAATTTTCAAGTTAAAAAAATCCTACACAAAATGTTCATGTATCAACTGTCAAACGTTAAATGTTCAATCCGTCGATACGGTAAACTCTCCCCTCAAATTAAAGAACGTATTTAAATAAAGGTTAACGAATCGACAAGATATATTCACACATTCGGAAAATGGCGTATTTTAGATTTCTTAAATGTAGAAAAATGTCTGTAATGAAAAACGATTGACAAAGATATTAGTTTTCTAATATTTATGCGTGCGTTCAGAAATGTATAAAGTGCAAGGAAAAGTATATCAAACCACTTAAATTTACAACAAATAAAGGCACATTTTTACGTTGAGTATTGGTTGTTGTTTTACGTTGAGGATTCGGTCATAGTGGGCTAAATATTTTGTATTCATTGTAATACTTCCATATAATCATAAATTACGTTCATCTAATCTGCAACACGAAATTAATTGACTGTTACTTGGTACGAAGTTCGCCTTGTCAGCTAGTATGTGTTGTAAAATTATTTTTGGCTATCGAAACAGTAAATTTCTATATGCTATTCAAAATAAAACTCCACCAAAATATTCAATTACTTTTGTGATTTCATACATAAATAAATCGTTTATTAGCAAAGCAGTGGTATATTCAGATTGATTAGTTATAAAAATCCGCACAATCAGCCATTTAAGTATATGGCATGCAAATGTCATAATCATAAGTTAAGTTATTTATAATTGTTGTCAAACTTATGGTCTAAATACTCGCCCATATAAAGGCACCTTGCCTTTAAAAATTCAATCACCTTTCCCCTCAAAGCATCACACGGCAGTGATCTATAACTTCTAGGAAGGTGATTAAATAGTTTGATAGCCACATATAAATAGTTACCTACATAATTTGTATACCTATCATTTAGCAAAAGCTCTTAACCTTATAGGATACTGCTTCAGTGCGTCACTCCCACCAATGCTGACGCAAGCAGCAATATCTGCCCTCGACATAATGGAAAAACAACCCAGCATTATGTCTGAACTCGATGATAACTCAAGGAAACTTAATAGGTGAGGTTTTCCTTAATATAAGTAATTTAAATTGTATGTTTACGTGAGCGTAACCAATAAACATACATTTACATACAATGCAATAAATTAACTTAATATAATGTAAATTAAATTTCTAGAGAGTTTTTACACTATAACGACTAATCGTCGGACAAATAAACGTCGCCATTTTGATTTGTCCCTCACTATTTAATACTATTCTACCCTCTTACGTCGTCCTACTGTAACTGCTGTAATAACCGAAACCGTGTGCATTTTAAATCTTAATAGAAAAAATTGTGGTTTATTAAATATTTATGTATCCTATGTGATGTGGTAGATATATTTAAAATACCTTTAATATCTGGCAGAATCGTGATTGACTTTCCCTTCATAAAAATCTTAATAATCTTTTGTTTTATTCTTTAAAGTTGCGTAGACGCTGTGATGAGATTAGCTATTAAGCTAAACTCATCGCAAAGAGCCACCAATTATGGTGGCTCTTTCTCTCTCTCTCTCTCTCTCTAAAATGTCTTTAAAATGACCTTTTTATTACATGCGTGGTTGGTTTGCCACAGCCCCCTAAGCATCGCTATATAGAGTTACACTGACCGTAATAAAAAATTAGTTTACGAGACAATTAAACTTACATTTTACTTAATTTCAGAGCTTTGGAAAACCTTAAACACTACACATTCCGTGGTTCGGACGTATCGCCAATAAAGCATATTTATCTCAAAGACAATTTACCAGATACGTTAAAGACGGGATATCTCCGAAACATAACGCATTACTGCCTCAATAGAGGAGTAGCGTTTGCAGTGTCGGCGTATCTGCGTGACGCGGAAGTCAGTTGTCCAGATCCATCTATTCGATTGGCCTCGAGTAGGAAGTTAAATGAGAAAAATATTGCTTTAATTTGCTCCTTACTCGATGAGGCATACGAAAAAGTTGGGCCCAAATCCGAAGAAAAACCAATGAATTAGGTAAGACCTGCGTATCAGATGCGAGACTTGCGTGATTCAAAATACAGCGTACGGAAGTAATAGCGCTACGCGACTCTTAATTCTTTCCCTAAATACGGGTACTATACACTTCTGGATATAAACGCGTAATTGTTATTTTATTTATTGGTCACCTTACATGTGTTATTTATAACCATTGAAGTATTGCTTATTAAAAATCCAAAATAAAGTAGTCAGAAATAAAAACATAATTATGTTATGGAAAATATGTATATCGAAAAAGATTATGTTAAAAATATAGGTAAGAAGATAACCTTATAAGAAAAATAAATTCATTAGTCAGGATTCATACTAGCGGTTAAATAAAAACTAAAATATATGATATTGTCTATAAATATTTAATATATTATTTATGCCAATTATTGACGTTAATATGGCAACATTTCAATAGACAATATCAATGTGTGCCTTTGGCTGCCCACGATTGCTGGAACTTACACGAAACGTCGAGTTATGTTATGTCATAAATTTACGTATATATTACAGAAGTTAATTATATATAATAATTTAAATAATTGCACTAAAAACTATGATAAATATCGTTTATATATTTTAACATTTAAAATGTTTCCGTGATTTTGACAAAGGAAAATTTGTCGGCGTACGTGGTAGAAAAACTTATAATGGTTGATTATAACACTAAAAGATTTTTCATACAAATCGTTTATGAAATTATAAGTAATTAATAATAATAATTAATTTAAGTAGACAAGTGAGGCCAAATCGTTATTATTGTGTTAAAGTAACTTTTTGTCTAAGGCATGGTCTACAGATAACTAAATTTTATAAAGATCTTTGGTATAAGAGTTAATTGTTAACCTTATCTGTAGATCGCCTTCATATGGACTATGAACCTTTATTAAAGATTATGAAGATATAAACAAAAGATTCGATAGCTATAGGTTTTAATACAATCTATGAATAAGAATAATCTTAAAATGTATTCAGAAAATCAGTAACCGGTACATATCATAGACATATGTTTATGTTGCATTTATATGATTATTTTGTCTCACATTTATTTTAATGTTTTTTTTATAATAATTTTAAGGTTAAGTATTTTTATATTATTTTTTTTTATATATGAAAATGTTTTTGTGTAATTTGTTTATATAAAAAATAGGATTAAATAAAAATGCCTTATGTACTAATATATTTAATGTGCACCAATATTGTGTTAAATAAATATTTTATAATAATCATTTTTAATATTAAATAACCACCTATCCTCGCGTCTATGTATCACGAGGTTCATTTGCCTAGACTAAATACTACAGAACATTATTTTTATAATACTAACTTGTTTTATTTATGCTCCAATCCGCCGTGCTCATGAGTTTCGTAAGTAAACATTTCAATAAATTTAAGTCTAACTCGAAAATATCACTGAAATATACAAAAAGCTATTAATAAATTGGTCATTAAATTTCGCTGTGCTATTTTTTATTACTTGTCAACTATAAGAGAGTAGGCCTATTAAATTTCACACCTTAGTACCAAGGCAGACAAGATCGAGCTGTTGGATCCTAAATTGATACTACTCTTATAATATAATGAACACATTAAATAGTATCTAATTATAAATTACACATTCGTAACATTTATAATATAATCAAGTATTTCAAAGCAATTCTAACGTTTTGTTTTATAAATAGTTTTTACGTAGTTAATCAACAACTTTATGATACGGGGGAACCACTTAATTAAGAATCTTCAAGCCCTCAATATATCTAGAGGAATCGAACAAATGGAGGCAAACTGTAAACTTATGGCAATGTTACTTGATCTTACTTTAGGCTCTATGAAACGTCGAAATCACGTCTCGACTCGTTTTTCAGATATAATAATCCTTAATCTATTTGATATATTAGAGATAATGGACGACCCAAAAGATAATGGATACCCGTTAGTGATTAAAGTGTAAATATAGACTCTTCCTAGTCTGTCACCAATTCATCACTCATATGGCAATAACCAACATTCCTTTGAAACTCGGTATCATCAGATCGATGGAGTGGTTTCCGAATCTCCACCAGCCGCCTGTCCGTCTCTAGAGCCTGGTTCTTGTACTGCAGGTCTTTGGTTACCCTTTGGTAATGGCTGTGCATGCCGTGGTATGTGGAACTGTAATGATTATAGTCTATAGATATCTCATAAGAGTAAGAATCAACTAAACGACGAAGTGGTTTCGATTGTGTCTGATAACGAACGTTCATAGTGATAAGAAGTTCGCATGATTAATACATTCAAGATCCTATTATCAAACTTGATGTAAGTATTTTAAAATACAGCTAATTGTATTTGTATAAATCATAGTATTAATAAATTTTTCATATGTATTAATAAATTTTGTCACCCGAAAGAGGTCATCGAGGAAGGAACGTAAAAAAAAATTTTTTTGTTTCGGTTTATACAATCAAAATTATCAGTAAATCTCTACATATTTTAAACGTCCAGTACGAAACCTACTTTTAAGTCAGCTAATTTTACAGTCTTTATTATAATTTAGTTAAAGAAAGCGAAACTTAAGTAGTGGAAGACCGGAGCCATGGGAAGATATATTCAGAAACATGATGGAAAATAAATGGTGGTGCGTCGCACGTAATTAAAGCAAAAGGTGAAGAGTGGCTTTGCAATTTGGCAAGCGGATGTGGAGCTGGTTCTAGATGTAAATCAGCAGAATTCAAATTAAAAATCATTTATTCATATAGGTAACACAATGTACACTTATGAACGTCAGAAAAGAAATAAACATTCAATGCTTCTAATTTTACATTTACTGCCATTTCTCAAATCAAGGGCGTAGAACGGAATAAACCCTCCGCCACTTAATCGCCACGTTTTTTGTTTTATACAATGTTTGTAAGGAGCTGCAACCATTACACCGTGTTCCACATGACATCTTAAGCAATAAATAAAAATAAATTAAAAACAAAGATTTGTCCTCTATCAGCAGGAGGCATGGTGAAATAGGAGCACGCACTTACATTCTCGTGGGAACAACACGCAAATACATGGTCGAATAAGAATTCATATTGTAAATACATTATTATCTGAATACAAGGCATTATTCTTAATTAGATATATTTAGATTAAAAAATCGTATATAGAAAAATAGGATTGAAATAGTAATTGTGGCATGTACTCACAGTGCATCTTCTAGTTTCTTCTCCAACGTACTGGTGCTTGTATGAACTCTCTCGTACTCTTCTATCAGACCACGCGTTGGCTTATCCTAGGAGCAAATATACACAATCAAATTATAACTATGATATTTATCCTTAACTAAGTAATTTTTAACAAATACTTCTTAAGGCAATCCCTTAGTTATAATTTTACAAAAGTCAGTGGCGCTACAACCATAGTTATAATTTTAAAAAAATCAGTGGCGCTACAACCTCTTTAGGTCTTGGCCACAGATTTCTGAATCTGTTTCATGATCATTTTTAAATCTAATAGGCAAGTAGGTGATCAGCCTCCAGTGCCTGACACACGCCGTCGACTTTTTGGGTCTTAGACATGTCGGTTTCCTCACGATGTTTTCCTTCACCGTTCGAGCAAATGTTAAATGCGCACATAGAAAGAAAGTCCATTGGTGCACAGCCGGGAATCGAACCTACGACCTCAGGGATGAGAATCGCACGCTGAAGCCACTAGGCCAACGCTGCAAGTTATAATTTAGGGAATATAAAAAAATATTAATTTTAGTATTTCATTTGCACCTTTAATGTAAAAAAAATATGTGTAAATATATAAAGTAATGTAGTACAGTTTTTAATTACGTATATGCAAACAAAACAGTTGTAACTTATAGGAAGTTACAACTGTTTTGCTTTTGGTATAGTCCAGTCATCCAATATTGAAAGAGCAAAAATATTTTTCTTGAAAATGAATGTATCGTAATGACATTAATAATAACGGATACCTGCACTCTCTCTAAAACAGGTCGTCTTGTTCTGGCTTCCAGGCGGGTTTCCACCAACTTAGTTGGATTTATTTTATCAGCAACGGCCGCTCGTAGAGATTCTATTTCTCGCTCTACCTTGGCGAGATTTTGCTCCAACTAAAATAACAGTCATTTTAATACCATAGATGCAAAGTTTTTCTTATTTCTGTTGTATTTACAGTATAAAATATTTATTTTATGGTATTCTTGAAGGATAAGATTTTTTATTATATTGAGATTTCTTATAATATTTTATGCAATATAAATAAAACATATTGTTTTCCTTACTAAATAGATTGTGGTTTTGAAAACCACATAACTACATTAATTTCGTTACGTTACGTTTTAATGAACCATAACAGTCCTTAAATCGCATAAAAATACAAGTTAAGCTACTTATATACCATTTTAACTAACTTGATAATAAATTTAATAAAATAAATAATATATAAAAAAAATTAGAATTCGCGAATTGCGCGATGTTACGTCTTCTTGCTGCTTGCTCTACGGCGTAGAATCTTGGACGCTGACAGAGTCTATGTACAAAATACTGGAAGCGTTTGACATCTGGGTTTATCGACATATGCTTAAAATATCTTAAACAGGCATCCGAAATACTACCGTGATGGACAGAATGCAGAAGAACAAAGAAGTGCTTATGACGGTTAAGAAAAGGAAACTTGAGTTTTTCGGACACGTTTTACGTAACTCCAAAAAATATGAGCTCCTTCAACTAATCATACGAGGCAAAGTGGCAGTAAGAAGGATACCTGGCCGCAGACGCACGTCTTTGTTAAAAAAACTTAAGACAATGGTTTGGTCAAAGCACCAATTCATTGTTTAGAAGCGCGGCATCCAAAACTAAACTTGCCATGATGATCGCCAACCTTCGCAAGCAGATGGGACTATAAGAAGAAGATAAAAATGGGACTCGAGTCAAATAACGTTGGAGACCAGGATTTACCTTCAGTTTCTGCCACTCCATTTCATTTCTGGCCCTCTGTATATCAAATACCCTTCTCCTCATCACCATCTCCACGTCCTGACATTGCGCATACAACTGGTTCTTGACCTGTTCACGACTTCTAAACATAGTCTCTCGTAACGATTTAGATTCTCTCATCAGCTGCTCAGCTATTTTTATAGTATTTTCTATGCAGTGAACGTAGCTTTCTTCTGTTATTGATCTGAAGTCGGGAGATCGTAATAAACTTATTAAATATGTTACTTGACCTATTTTGAAATGTACCTTATCACGATGTGAGTAGATTTGAGTCAGTTCTGCCTGCTTAAAATGACTGAGTACATCTTATTCCATCAATTTAATTCAATTAAATATTTTTCTACTAAAATACAATAAGTAGTAGTAATAATATAATGAATACAATTGAGAGTTGAGGAGTACTCGAAAGCGTTTTTATAGCTTTCTTCATACTGCAAACCTGTTTAAGCATGCGTTTCCCTAAGGTGATTCTTTGAAACATAGGTAAACTTGGGTTTTAAACGAAATATCTATATCATCTATCATCTAATATCGATCTACAACGTGTGTCGATAGAAAGCTCCTGCTTGCCTATAAAGAATACCAAAGAAATATCTTTGGTGGTTTTACTGGGCGATTCTGGGGTTTCGCATATTATGTTTTGTATAGATACTGTAGTGCAATATACATTGTGTTTTCAGCATATACCATTATACTCACTCAGGCGGTACCCTTGTAGGGTCGATCTTAAACGAAATATCAGAACTGTATCTGTCCAGCTGTTTCACGTGGCGATCTATGTCTAATGCGTCATCCTTGTTCTGTATCTCTCGCTCTAACCGACAGAAGACATTAGTTAATTCTTTTAATTTCTCCCAGCCCATATGGCATACGTCTGTTAGAACACGTTTGCTGTTCTCTAGTATGTGTAACTCCTGCAATTTGTGACTTAGCTTATTAGTATACCTAATTATAAAACGTGGATTAAAGTAAAGTGTTTGTTACTTTAATTTATTTTTATGATATAGTTATGGGTTTGGGACAAAAAATACCGATGTTACCTTATTCAACTCCTCTCCCAACGTATCCCTCGTCAACTCAGGTGGAAGTCTCTGGTCTCGATTAGAGAGACACTGAGAACTCACCATCAGAGGTACTTGGAGTGATTCCAGTTGAAGTTCAGTTGCGTTCTTCTCTTCTTGTAGCGCTCTACTCTCATCTCTTACCTGCTCTCGAGTGAATCTTTGATTTTCTCGCCATGACTCTACTTCGAATGTTCTGAAAATATTTATTAATACCACTTTTTTATGTTATTTCAATTCTTACTTAGATATTACTTTTGCGAAATAACTGAAGAAGTATAAAGCATTTCAAGTTTTTATTTCGTTCTTTGAGAGTAGAGTTATCACCTACCTATCTCTTAACAGTTCGTTATTAACATAATTGTCCCATCTAGTAGTCACTGAAGTCTCGTTTCGAAGTTGATTTGCCCTCTGACGTAGCTCATAAGATTCAAAGCGACGTAATCTCGCTTCGTTTTGCAGCCTTTGTATATTTCGAGTCCAATCTAGGACACTAAGGCGAGAATGGGGCTTCTCGTATACAGGTATTGAGGCATCCATAATAGATTTAAAAAGGGTATTCAAAAGTAATATTATTTCCAGTATTACAAAAGATAAGTAATTAAAAACTATTTAGTCTAGTGAAGCACCTTGGAACCATCTAAACTAAACTGTATATGGATCAGACAAATATATTGAACAAACGAAATGAAAGTTTAATCGATACACATCGTTAGAGGTAGGACGAAAGTCACGTTTTTCAAAAATTAAGTAAAAAAATCCACACAAAAATCTTAAGATTATTTTATATCTTAAGATTTTTGTGTGGATTTTATTATTATTTTAATATTTTGTAGGTTTTTTTGAACAGATAATATTTGCATTTCTTAGATTTTTGACAATTTATTTTGGTAACTCGATAGTAATATTGTAATTTGTATGCGTAAATAAATAAATATTATACAGAGTTCGTCGACCAACATTTCTATAATTTTTTTTTAATATTATGGCAATAGTTTCTATAAATTTAAAATTTTCGAAAAAATACATAGACGATAGAGACGCGACAGTTTAAACAAATTTTAGAGTGATTGTCATAAGTCAAAACTAAGTAACTGACATACAAAATAAATATGGCGGATGCATTTTAGATTTATGGACTTACCAATTGTCGGCGAAAATCATTATTTATTGATTAAGGCTATACCAATCTCAATAATATTTATTACTAAGTGTCTAGTGAAAAATTGGTTTGATTTTCATAAGTTTTAAATAGTGTTCAGCGAAAATGTAAGTACTTAGTATTTTGTCTGCCTTTGAGTTGAGTTGGCGTTTTTATTGTATCCTAATGCAATGCAAATTTTTATATCACTTTATCGTTAACAAGGTACGACGACAGACGCGGAGGACGCGGCGGTGGACGTGGTGGTCCCAGGGGCGGTCGTGGAGGCAGGGGTGGGTCTAGAGGTGGTCGTTCTAGTGATCGGTCTCAAGACAGGGGAAACAGATTCGGCGGCAGTCGAGGGGGACGAGATGGTGGTAGGGGAGGCAGTCGGGGATTCGGTGGACGCGATCGAGGTGGACGAGACGGCAGGGATGATTTCCGCAGCAATTTCAAGAACGAACAACCAGGAGGAGCGCTTCGTAAAATTCGCTGGGATACGATTACGCTTACTCCATTTCAAAAGAATTTCTACAATCCTCACCCCAATGTTCAAATGCGCTCGATGGCAGAAGTGGAAGCTTATAGAAGCCAGCACCAGATTACAGTTAAAGGGCGTGATGTGCCTCCACCAAGTGTATATTTTGAAGAGGGTGGCTTTCCTGACTATGCAATGAAAGAGATTCTAAAGCAAGGCTTTCCACATCCTACACCAATCCAAGCTCAAGGTTGGCCAATTGCTTTGTCTGGAAGAGACATGGTTGGGATTGCACAGACGGGTTCAGGAAAGACTCTTGCATACATTTTACCAGCAATTGTCCACATTATTAACCAGCCAAGATTATTAAGGGATGAGGGACCAATTGTTCTAGTCCTAGCTCCTACTAGGGAGCTTGCTCAGCAAATTCAACAGGTATTTTATTATGCTTAATTGTGTTTTGAATATTTTTTAACTGTATTCTTACTCTAAAATAAGGCATGCCATTAAAATAAATGGGTCAATTAAGTCTTACAGTTTTACATGAAGCTTTAATGTTCTGGTTCCTTATAAATAAGATAATAATAAAGTCTGCATGTTTAACAACAAATATACTAAAATAATTTATTTTCCATTGTGCCGCCAAGGCTTTGGTATCCATGAATGGGGACACAGTTGACCGAGACAGAATGCCAGGCCCCATGGACGTTGTAAATTGATTTATATATTTTAGTAGATGGTAGTCTCACAGGCAGGTTATGTTCAAGAACTGTTAGGAATGTTAATATTTTGAAAAAGAATGTATAAGTTTTCTGAACATATCCTAATTTGCACAGTAGTTATCTTTTTAGTTTCATGTTGCTTCCATTTATCACTCATATATTTCTTATTAATGTTCATGTCATTATTACCAATTACATTCATAACCACTTCATCTCTAAATTTAAGTAGGTAAATATAATTAGTACTATTATTAAGTTGGCAACTAACCTCTGACCTTTAACATGTGTGACCTAGATTTATTAATGAAGCACAAAATATACAATCTCTAAATAGCGACTAAACTTCCAAGTATTATAATTAATTGTTGCTAGTTTTGTAAATAGCCCTTTTTTCCATTCATACTTAATGAAATTATACAATTTCAATATTATCAATTTTGCATGATAATACTACATAGTTTTTTTACAATATTTTTAATTCACAGTTATTGTTTGTTCATGTTATGGTCGAGGCAACTTATGCAAGATAAGATATCTTCCTAATTAAATCATAATGTAATAACAAAAATGGCGACTATATACAGTAGAATCCACATATAACGACTTCGCTTATAACGACTATCCGCTTTTAACGACGATAATGTTAACTCAAGTTAGGTTTCATAGTTAGGTACTGAGAAAATGTAACCGTTTAGTGCGACTCCGGTTTAAGCGACCAACTGCTTATAGCGACCATTATTTATGATAATACGTCCGGTTAAAACGACGCGCAATGTTTTGTTTACACAACCTACGCACCAATACCTCGGCGCCCCAACTTCACCCCGCCCCGCGTGCATCCTTAGTGGCGTGCGTAAATCATAGTTAGTGTTTGTCACTTGTTATGACAAGTTCTTAAATCTCGACAAAATGAGTTCTGTGAAGCGAAAGTGTTTTACAATTGAAGAAAAAAGTGCAATATTATTCCGATTAGAAGCCGGTGAATCAAATGCAACCATCGCAAAGGAGTTTGGCGTATCTCATTCTACAATTTCTACAATAAAGAAGAATAAATATAAGATCGAGCCGCTGTTTAGTGCTAATGTTTTGAAATGCAAACGTGTAAGGACTTCTACTCATGAGCAGGTGGATAAGGCATTGTTACAGTGGTTTAAGCTTCAGCGCGACCGGGGAATACCCGTTAATGGGCCTCTGCTACAAGAGAAAGCAAACTTTTTTGCTAGACAGTTAGACATGCAAAATTTCACATGTTCGATGAGTTGGATAAACCGTTTTAAAGTAAGACACAACATCGTCAGTGGTAAGATTGCTGGCGAGTCTTTATCAGTTCAACAAGGTGATGTAGTCGATTGGTTAGAAAAGGTTTGGCCTATTCTGCGTGCGCAATTTAGAGATGATGAAATTTTTAATGCAGATGAGACCGGGCTGTTTTATAAATTAACCCCAGACAAGACTTTGAAATTTAAAGGCGAAAAATGTACAGGAGGGAAATTATCAAAGGAGAGAATTACTGTGACGGCCTGGCCACGGGGATCAGCGGTGCGAACGGCGATGCGGGAGGCGAGGCGACCATTCGCGCGGGGCCGTTTGCAGGCCACGGACCAGTCACGTTTGCCGCCGCGACCAGTAAGGAAGTTCGACACCGAAATGTCTTTATCGAAATCATCTCGATATTGCTTGGAAAGTAATAGCTTTTGGTGCAAGACCTAATATTTGGAGAAATTGTGGAGAATTCCACAAGAAGTATGAGAAATTCAAAGAAATAAATAGAAATAATGCAAATAGAATTTTAAGTGCCGCTGAAAAATTGTTTTTGAGATTAGGGTATATTAAATTAATGCTGTGGATGGCCAGACTTCCAAATAGCTGGTCTAGCCAGTATTTCAGTAACAAAAAACTCTGTATTCATTTTTCGCCGCGACCACGACTAAACTTATTTATTCCCTTCTCTATTCGCCGCGACTGCCGCTCGACTCCGTGGCTTGCACCGTACTGATTCATGCATTTGTTTCGCTCGCCCGTCGCGACGTCAATCGCCCGCGCGATTCGCTCGGTACATTTCGCCGGTCGCATCGCTGGTCGCCGTTGCGCGTGGCTTGATTAGTACATTGCTATGAGTTTATTTCAGTCGCTAGACGCATCGCGGTTCGCACCGCGCGAATATTCGCGTCGGCGAATGTCCCGTGGCCAGGCTGTGATGGTAGCAGCCAACATGAGTGGCACTGTTAAAAAAAAACTTCTCGTAATAGGAAAATCTCAACGTCCCAGATGTTTTAAAAATGTACGGCATTTGCCAGTGGATTATGAGAGCAATCAAAGAGCCTGGATGACTGCTGACATTTTTAACAAATGGATACGCGCATGGGATCGTGAACTTATGAAAAAGAAGAAGAAAATTCTGCTGTTAGTTGACAACTGTCCTGCACATCCCCATATTGAAAACTTGAAAAACATAACCCTGGTATTTCTGCCTCCAAACACAACATCAGTGTTGCAACCCATGGATCAAGGGATTATTCGAGCTTTGAAATCACATTTTCGTAAAAACCTTGTCCTGAAAATGATCCAGTTACTAGACGGTCGCGGAAGCAGTAGTGTTGATTACTCAAAGATAACTGTTCTTGATGCTATTCTAATGATTCAAGATGCCTGGACCCAACTCAAGCAAGACACAATTTTTAACTGTTACAAACACGCTGGTTTTGTCCGAAGCAATGTAGACTGTAGCGTAACTTCGAACGCAGATGATTTTAACGAAGAAGACGACGTACCGCTGAGCACTTGGATGAGGGCTATTGATAAACATCAGTTACCCATAACAAACGAGGAGTTTGAACAATACGCGTATGTCGATGATGCTGTCGCCACTTGTGAAGAACCGTCTGATGAAAACATTGTGGTAAATATCATCGCCAACGACGCGAATGGCAAGGATAGCGACGGTGATGATGACGAACCAGAGGAGATTCATCCTACCGTGAGTGTGTCTGAAGCTCTGAAGGCTGCGGAAACGCTCAATGAGTTTGTTCAAACTAACTTCGATGATGATCTTATGAAAACAATGATGTCACGAATTCACAATGCTGTACGAAGTTCTTATTACCGAACAAAAGTTAGTCAAAAACAAACTCAAATAACTGACTTTGTACGTTAGTTAGTAACAGAGTTTTCGTGTAGTGCGTGTGTATGTATTTTATCTCTTTGTATTAAAGTACATAATGTACATAACTATTTTTGTAATTTGGAATGTTTAAGAACCATTAAAATGAAGCTTTATGTGATTCCTACAAAATGTTTTATTTACCTAAATAAGAAAATCAAACTTTCCCAATTATAATAAATATGTATTCGTCAGTTAAGTACATGGAATATTTCTTAAGTACATACATTCATATGTATTCTGTATGTACTTAAGAAATAATCCGTTTTGTACGTCATCCGGTTAGTACGACATAGTTTCGCCGGTCCCTTGAAGGTCGTTATATCCGGATTCTACTGTATGTGTTTAAAAGTACAATACAAATATTATTTTACCATAATTTTTTTTTCTTCAGGTGGCAACAGATTTTGGTCAAAATGTTCAAGTGCGCAATACTTGTATATTTGGTGGAGCTCCAAAGGGGCCACAGGGCAGAATGTTGGAACGGGGAGTCGAGATTGTCATTGCAACACCAGGAAGACTTATTGATTTCTTGGAGAAAAGTATGTAAAATTATTTAAAATGATCTTATGTATTATAATTTAAGCTTTTAATATTTCTTCAGTTAAAATAAGATTTCTCAATTTTTGTTGCCGTTATAAAAATTAATGATTGTTATTAATTTATTATTTCAGACACAACAAATCTGCAACGCTGTACCTATCTGGTGTTGGATGAAGCAGATAGGATGTTGGACATGGGTTTTGAGCCACAGATAAGAAAGATCATTGAGCAAATACGGCCTGACAGACAGGTAAGCACAAAGTGTAGTTATGAAATGTAACTTTAAAGATATAAAACAATTTTTTTTTACTTGATTATACTAAATATACTTGAGAGCCAATAATGTATTTAAATTTAAATCTATCTATAATATAAAATGCGCCATTGCAAATTAATTATTATTTTGTACGAAGTCCTTTGACTTGAAAAGTTTTGGATTTTGATTTTTCTTCATCATACAGCAAGTGTTTATTTGCGCACATTAGTTGTAAGAGAAATTAATTTGTAGATGGTGTTCATAATAATTATTTTACCCTGGTGTTTCTTATTTTTGTGTCAAACAGGTTCTGATGTGGTCCGCGACATGGCCCAAAGAGGTTCAAAACTTAGCTGAAGAATTCCTCGTAGATTACATACAGATCAACATTGGTTCGCTTTCTCTCTCTGCTAACCACAACATTCTACAAATCGTCGATGTCTGTGAGGAATGGGAGAAAAATGATAAACTGCTCACTCTGCTTAATGAGATTTCATCAGAAGAGGAGACAAAAACCATTATATTTGCAGAAACAAAGAGAAAGGTAAGGTTTTAGTTTGGGATTGACAAGGTTCATAGTAAAAACTTAAATACAGTAGAATGTGTAAGGGCTCCCTTACACATTCTACTGTATTTAAGTTCAAGTATTACGTAACGAATTTTTTGTCCTTTTGTAAAACGTTACGATGCGGGGCGGAATTTGAATTACGCGTTATTGTTAATATTATTTTCGACTTTCCAGTTCTGAACTTTTAACTATAAAGAGTCACTGGGTGGTCACGGAACGTTTTACTATTGGGTACAGAAAAACGTTACTGCGCGTTACATGGGGGGGGGGGTCAATAATGTCCAAAAAAGCCATGCGTGACAACACCCGGTCACTTCTGCCTTAACACTTATTTTTGAATCTCACAAGGAAATACATTTTTTTCAATTTTATATTTGTATAGCATAAGATTTCTAATGTAGGTGGACGACATAACAAAAACCATCAACCGAGCGGGTTGGCACGCGCTCGCCATTCACGGCGATAAAAACCAACAGGACAGGGATTACGTTTTAGGACAATTCAGGCAAAACCCGGGTGCGATATTAGTCGCTACCGATGTAGCGGCTAGAGGACTTGGTAAGTGAAAGAACTTCGGGACTAAAATCACATAGTTTAAACGAAGAGTTAGGAAACAAGTTCAATGTGAAATTATTTCTTGTCTCTTACAAACACCGAAGGTCCCTTTGTTTTTGTTAATGAATTGTATAAATGTACTTGCCCAGAAGTCATTATCTTATGTTTGTGCCACCAACAATTGAATTAACAGGGTGGTGAAATAAATCCCGCCATAAATATAATATAGCATACTTTGGAATATCTGTAAACCTTTAAGGTGAGTAGCGTAAGGGCCAACGGTAGGTAGGATGTCAGAAGGTTTGCAGTATTTCGATGTTAAACAAGAGAGGCATCAAACAAAAGATTCTTATGAGAACAGTTGCGAGGTTTTTTACCCTTATTACGCCATCTAATTTCGATAAATCATCTCGCTCTGTACTACCGGGGTGTTATTCAGGTCAAAGAGGTGTCAGGAGCGTAGCGGGGATATTGTTGTCCATTGCTATACATAATAAATAAAAGAGGCCACAGTGTTGAGCCCTGTGATACGCTTGATGCCAATGAAGGAAATGAAACTATTTTTCTGTGGATACCTTTTCTATTGCTTTAACTTCTAATTATGATGAAACTAGTCTAAATATTTTTTGACAAAATATCTGTCAGCATCAGAAAGCAATAGATTGTGACAGCACATCGTCTGATTTTCATATCCTGTATACGTTTCCGCACTCGAGTCCACAGAAAAAATTAAGCTGAAGCTTTTTCATTGGTGCCAAAAACAAACCTTCCAGTATTTACCATTCAGTTATTTGATTAATGCTGGATACTGGAATGCGGTTGAAATAAAGCAATGGATCAAGTGAGCGTTGGGCTTTATCGTAAAGTTCATTGCGCCTCAAGAAATTTCCATGACTGACTCAGCATTATTCTCAATTTTCATTGCAGAGGCGCATGCGTGCAGAGAACATGGCTAAATTAACGGTGTGTTGCTGACTTCAGTTAGATTGAGAAATTCGATTATTGACAGCGTAATTAATCTGTCAGCGCACACTGTAGTAGCATGCTGCCTCTTAATGGATAGTGAATTAGGGTTCTTAAGAACGGTTTCGATTCAAACAGCCGAGCAATATGCTTTGTTAAATGTCATGCGAGATTTGAACCCTACGCCACCTGACAAAGTAGTAAATAAAGTCAGCACACCGTTAGTTGCTCTTGGCCGACAACACTCCGGACACTGCTGGGCAATACAATCCTCAGTCTTCGACTCCACGAGCACTGAGGTAATTATTTGCTTTGATTTTTAGTTTGGCTTGAAGGACGAGTTTTTCTATAAACGCATGATTATTTTTATATGAGGGTAAAAGGTAGCCTAAACTTGGATTCCTTTTTTTAGTTACCCTTAGAAAGAGAACCGGCGTGGCGTGCGAATTATTTATTTCCAAGAATTTAGTAACTTTTTCATATGAAATATCAAAACGATTCGACAATAATAAACTATGACGCAACAGTGTTGTCTACAAAATGATTTAGCACTGCAGCGTCAAACCCCACCCAGTTCTCTTTCCACACAGACTACAAAAATTTACACATTTACACAGCCGATATTAAGGTAGGTAAAACAGACCTACTAACCTTTATTGTAAATCTCTAAATTTCTCTGAAATATCTAAATTTTTATATTTGAAACTCTTCCTTCAACAACGATTTCCTATTTATTTACTATAAATTTAATAAATGCTGGGTCGGTTAGACGTCGAGGATGTGAAGTTCGTGATAAACTACGACTATCCAAACAATTCTGAGGACTACGTGCACAGAATCGGACGTACGGGACGCTCGCACAACACCGGGACAGCGTACACGCTCTTCACGCCGAATAATTCGGCCAAGGTGTGTAACATTCGGAAAATTGTTGAAGCATGTCGCATCCATCTAGTTTGTAAAAACATTATTAGCATTTAAGCGAGTTCCTTAAGCTACGGTTTCCTAGAAAAGCGTAATGTAAAGGTGATTTCACCCAGACGTTGTCTATAAATAACATCGGAGTAGGTTTTCTAGAGAACGTTGAGTGTCACCGTAACGTCAAATAGCGGTGCTGTCATTTGCATGACGGCCGTCATAGCGGTGATAAACAGTAGTTCAACGTTTTTCGCGTGTAGCTGTTCGCATATTTAATTAATACAATGAGTTGGACGAGCGAAAATGATGACCAATTAATTGATTTTCTTAAAAATCATGAAGCTTTGTACAATATCAAATCCAAAGAGTACAGACAAGCTCAGGTGAAGCAAAATTTGTGGAACGAAATTCGAATAACACTTCAAAAATGCTGTTGCACTTCTTTCTAGGAAACCACAGCTTGGCCACCGTAAAGACGGCCGTTAGTTAACGGCACCGCTTTTCTAGGAAACCGTAGCTTTAGACTAAAGAAACTAACTCTAGTCTACTTTCTGAATGACCCTAAGTGATATCTGGAAATAGATTTGTTTCCAAAACACTGTCTTTAGAGGACCTATTTTAACAATCACTTAAGAACTTGCGTTTTTATTAACGAAGGCGGAAAGGTATTTATTAAAAGGTAAAGTAATTCAGAAGTATTGACAATCATAATATATATCGCTTTCAGGCAAAGGACCTAATGTCAGTGTTGTCAGAAGCTAATCAAGTGGTGAACCCTCGATTGTTGGAACTGGCACAATGCGGCACAGGTTTCAAAGGAAAGGGATTCAGTAAGTCATTTCAAATTTAACAATAAAATAGTATTTTTTCCTTTCGTAAATGTTTGAACCTTGTATTTATTTTTTGGCTATAAATACAGAAAAAATCGTTCGTATAATTGTTTTTTTTCTCTCTATATACATAATTTATAATAGCTGTAGGATTACTGCTAATTTTAGTTATGTCATCGGCTTAAGAGAATTTGAATTTGATCTCATAGACGGCACACTCGAAACGAATAGTTTTAAAAGGTATATTCACAGGTCGTGGCGGCAGTCGGTACCGTGACCGTGATAGTGACTCTGGGCGTGGTCGCGGCAGGGGAAGGGATGGAGGCAGGGGGAGCAGGGGAGGTAGACCGGAAACCAGAGGTATATAAATAAATTTGAAAATCAAATATGAATTATGATATTGCTTGAATTTAAAACTTATCACGCAACAAAATGTCTATACTACACTACTGATATATACGATGATATATACTGATATATAGAATTATCTATATTTCTTTATATAAATATTTTTTATTTCATTGTTATTGTTTAACAGGCTCCAGATGGGACAACAATGACTCGAATGGCCAATCCAGCTTCAACAGGGAAGACGGTTTTCAGCGCCAGAGTTTTGGACGTGACCAGAGCCGGGAGTCATTCCGCGGGCGTGGCAGGGGGCGCGGTCGCGGAGGGTTCGGTCAGGGCTTCGACCAGGGACAGCAGGGCTTCCCCGATCAGACGCAAGGATACCAGCCGAGTAGCTATTATAATATGTACGGGCAGCAGGCTCAATAGATTCGAATTTCTAAGACATTTTCAAGAACTTGCCAAATGAAGTCCCGAAAACGGTGAGGGCAAATTGGTTTTATTCATAATTTTAAAATTTACGGGTTCCAATTGCAGAACTCCCGTTAATTTTTGTATAGAGAAAGGGACTGGCTAATGTGTTCTCTATAATGGACCCAATTTAAGGAATATCTATCTCTTATCTACTCTAGGCTTGGCCTATAATATAATGAAATGTAAAAAACATCTTAAATGAGAATATGTTTAAATATACATGTGATGTATGGGATCTGTATTGATGCCAAAATATTGAACATTTCGTAGATTTCTAAGGGTTGTACTTTAAAACAAAGAAAAAGTAGAAAGAGCTCAAGCTGTCGATTATTTTTTCTTGTATTAGTGACAATGTTCAAAACTCGATTGTATCTTCAGATTCATATTAGAATGTGGGCCTAGTGTAGTTTCATTTAGCACCCATTTAGGAAAGAATTTAATTTTTTTTTAACATTAGGGTTAGTTAGATACTTTAGATGTCATATTTTAATTCTCAATTCTCACATTAACAGTGTAATAATAGACATTCCTGCTGACTCAGTATTGATAATGTGCAATTAAATTAATTATACCGTAACAGTGTTTTATTTTTTGAACAGTTGAAAAGTAACAAAAAGTTTTCTATTTGCCTAGGAAATATATCTTACAGAAAGAAATAAAATAACAATCAAACTTATTATATCGTCATCAACCAGATGCCCTTTTAAAAGCCTCCACTGCTGGTAATGAGATAAACAGATTACAAGATACAATGGTGAATTGCCTTATCTTGCTGCAAAAAAAATCTACAAGACTATACAAGAGGAATAAGGAGACACTGCAAGCAACTAATACTTTTTTGCTTCTTAAGAAGTTATTTCCAAAACCACGTCCAAATAACTTGGATAGGTAACTCTGGAAATAACTCCTAATTCACCACTGCAAAGGCTGCGTTAAAAATAACTAAGAAGAATATGTTTTGTGACTTATTTTAAATAAATAATAAGCTACAGTAAATATTTTTCTTAAAAATAGTGTTGTATCTTAATTTGTGATGAACAACACATCTTAGCAGTATTCATGGAGTTTAATTTGTTCTACTACTTGCGAGATTGTAGTTCATAATCGCACAAAATTGCATTCCCTATTTAAGACTTATCATCATCATGTCATACTTCTACATAAATCATTAATAAAAACGCTTGATCTCAAATCATTTTATTCCTACATCATAAATAAACATGATCTTTACTGTTGGAAAATAATCTAAAAAATTATTTAATGAGCTGGTGCTGCCTTTGTGCCCTCTGGGTCAACATAGTCAATCTGGTCTTCAGGTTCGTGGGGCCAGAAGGTAGGCTTGTTGATGGGATCAAGAGCCAATTCAGGGTAAGAATCACGGAAGTCCTCCATTGTCATTTGATCGAATGGCAATAGCGCCTTGGTTTCACCAATTTCCTTTTCATACCTGAAATGTTTTATATAAATAAGTAATTATTTATTAATAGGTATGGATTTACGTTAGTTCAAAACATTGTTATAAGAATGTTATATTGCAGAATATGAACGAATTTAGTTTTAAGAACTATCAAACCATTTTAGCTCCTTTGATATTATTGACAGGATCAATATATTATATTAGGTAATATATTTAAGAAACTTTAACTTTATTTAAGTGAAAATAGAAGATAAAAAATTAACAACAATAATGCAAGTAAGAGGAAAATTTGAACAGTACACATACTTGGCAATGTTAGCATTAGATTGGCTGATAAAAGCTGCAATATCCTTTTGAATCTCAGCCCATTGACTATCAATCTGAGAGGTGTATGTGTCCGCAGGGTAAGGAATCTTCAAAGCTTCATATTGCTTCTGGAAGTTGTCTACCATACCAGGGACAGTGATTGCAGCTTTGTATTGTGACCAATTAATCTTAGGCGGCTCAGGTGGGTTAGCCAAAACTCTGAAATTTATAAAGAGATTAAGAATAGTTTAGTTACAGGTAATTGCCAAATTTGTACAGTAGATTTGGTACCAGGTTTATACTTTGTCAGTCTATTGATCGATTTGCCTATATCGGTCACTTATGTTTTTTAAATTATGTTCTATCTATATAAAAGAAAATAATGATAATAGTGTGATCAGAAAAATTATGTAACAATCCTGTCAAAACTAACCTTCTGAGGTAGGAGTCGGACTTCATTTTAAAAGCAGACAGGTTGACTTTTTGGTTAGGCGGCACTCTTTCAGCGATAGCAGCCCAGTTAACCGAGCTTTGGGTAATTCGTTTCGCCATTATTACAGAATTATAGTGCAATCTCAGGCATACACCAAAATTTTACTTTACTGACTGATAGTTGGACGTTGGTACTTGGTAGACGACAGGCATTAAGAAACTTAAACCCCGCTGTCAAAATTAAAAATATGACAAGTGAGTAATGACAATCAACCGCTGACGTTGACGTATTTCCACAGTTTAGAGTGGAGATGAAGACAAATCGAGATTTAAAGAATATAAACTTATGACAGATTGTAACTGTGATAGAGAACTAATCTTTGATAGTACTAAATCGGCTTTGAAAATTATTTTGCTTGTTCTCTGTAGATGTTACAATTTACAATTTTACGGTGACGTAGATATGATTCAGAGCCTAAAAAGTAAAAGGCCTATTTATGAGATTTAACGTAAATTATGTTTGTGTGTATGTCCGTCCAATACTATTTAATTATGTACTTATAAAGTATAATATCTCTTAATCTTTATTTTAATAATCTTAAGAAGTCATAAAGCAAGAAACATCTATTATTTTTCTAGTAACACTGTTATTGAAAGGCATTTAAATAAAATATACCAACCTATTAAGAGAAGGTTAAAGTAAGGTAAATAAAAACATCATAATTTCAATTGTTTTAATTGACTTTGGTATATTAAAAATATAAACATTGATTGATATTTGATACAAATAAGTTATTAAACATTTACATATTCATATTCATAGACGTGTAAAATGCAACTAAAAGTAATTAACTTCCTATTCAGTCTATCATCAGAATCAGCTGTCATAAATTTATCGGACTTCAGCCATCCTCAGTCAGATTTAAATTTGTATCTAGCAAAATATCACACAGTTGAAAGTGAAGATAAGTTATATTTTGATATAAAGTTAAGCACACACATGGTCCCATTACTCCATTATCCATATTCACAATCATCAAATCAGTTTACAAGGGAATGTTTTGAAAAACTTTAAATTCCAATTTCCAAGCCACTGGTGCAACCGTAACCATATTTTAATATATCTTACAAATAGTTTCATATTACGTTAATGAGTATAAATTATACCGATAAATAGACTTTGGTGCCCCATTGCTTGTAAGTAGATATTTACATTTAAAACTAATACACAACTAGATATATACATTTTCCACACTGCCATGAGCCATCTCTTAATATTCAAATTTAACTGTTTGTCTATGAATCTATTGTTACTTGTCAAAATCCGACAACTACTTGACAGATGGGAGAAACGTGTCTCTGGACGTCCATCAGTCGACAATTTAAATGTTTCATTCGTCGTTTTTTATCTATAGGATTTTGTTTATATAAATTTCAAAATATTCAGTTAAGCACAATAATAATCATTAATTGAAGATAATCGCAATTATAAAATATAATCTTTCATAATATGAAAAGATTTACAGTCCAAGTATTTAGCCACTATAGATTTTGTAATAGCTTCGACACGTAATTTGGCGCATCTTTCTTTTCTTTTCTTACTTTTCTTTATGGCAAATTTCTTTTGCCTGACAGTTTCATAATAATTGTTTATGTTATAAAAGATATGTCATGTTATAATTTTGTCGGTTTGTCTTTACGTTTTTCAACATAATGCGGAGAATTCGACGATTGGCCGACGGTTCGACTTCCCCAAGTCGTGCGTTTCGTCACAGGGTTATTTCGGCAAATTTTTAGAAGGTTGCCATACGCCGCTCTATATTGTCTATTCGTTGCTGCATATATTAGGGGATTTATGACACTGGAGGCCCATGCTAGGATAGATGCAATGATGTGGAGCCAAGGGAATCGGATGCCATCATCAGCGACATTCATGATCATGAGAGGAAGGAAACAGGCCAAGAAACAAAGGAAGATTGTCAGCATAAGGGTTGTCAGTCTCGAGTCTTCTTCCTTTTCTTTCGCTGTCTGGCCGCTAAGTTTACTGAAACAAAGAGAATTTAATTTAATGAACCGTATCATACTAGGCATATATAACAAATTATATTATTTATTAATTACGCTATTTACATCTTTAGAAAGTTCACGACATCGTGACGATGTCTTTACACGGAACAAATTCTGGGGATGAAAAAAAGAAGAACTGAAGTCAGAGATGCCAATATGCTTTAAGAAGAAAGTAGACACGTGTCTATTGCCTTTGTATTTTTCGGTAGCCAATGATGTATACGAGGAATTGAACTTAGTATACTAAATTTATGAGAAGTGATAAGAAGTACCAAAATAAAAAAAAACAAACATGGATAATGTTGCAAAAAAAAATCAAAGTGGACGAGTGCACAAGATACAAGGTAACAAGATGGAACGGGCCATAAGGGAAAAGAGAGGCCGCCCTCTTGCACGGTGGGATAACGAGCTTAAAGAAGTTGATGGAAAAGATTGGAAAACTGAAAATGCTAAAGATTAGAAATGGAGCCTGTTGGAGGAGGGCTTTACTAATAAAATTAGGGTATAACTAGTAGATTGTATTGTTTCAAGAAATAAATGAGGATAATACGTTATTTTGCGCTTATACCGACCGGACGACCTTTCTTTCTTTACCCCGGTGGGACTTTCCACCTTGTTACATCTTGTGCCCGGCCATTATTATTATAATATAATTTTTATTTTCTTCCTTTCTTACATTTTGATCTAGTTCGACACACTTTAAACCAAGGTGAACAAATTACAGGTAAAGTTATATAAAGCCATGCAATACACACCCACATACACACCTTCGTCCCTCCAGCTTCCTTTTGCTCTCACGTACGCGCCAGTAGATGCACGAGTATGATACAATTATCACAACACAAGGCAACGCGAATCCGAACACGAACAAATACTTCTTGGGACTCCGACCGTCCTTCGGGAGGATTGTGCATGAAAATGTGTTTTGATCTAATCCCAATTTACCCCACACTTCGAGTAATGATGGGACCTGGAATAAATAATTACTCATAATTAGCTTTCAAAAACTTTCTTTCGGAAACCTGTAGACTGGAAAGAAAGAAAAGCATCGTAAGGAAACAGACATGGCTTAGATCGCCTCCTCGTCTTAGACACAAAAGGGTGATCGATCACCTACTTATCTATTAGAAAAGAACCGAAATGATCACCAAAAATAGATACAGAAATCTGTAGGGGTAGCGCTAATGGTTTTTTGGGTCTTTTACGAACATTACATTTACCTATTCTTCTACTTAACCCTATATAGATTGTAGTATCATATATAAGTTATAACCCACTGATGTTCAACAGATTTAATAGTATAGTAATATATTTTAACTCTAATTTATTCAAAACTGTGAATATGTTACACAAAATTACTTTTCAATTAATTTCTTAAGTTTTTTGCATGTACGGCTATCTTTTTATTGAGCTTATATTAAGAACGAAAATGATGTAATGTTAATCTTAAGTATTATTCTCATGTAAGTGACATTTTTGTCTTTTTGAGAAATAATGTCTTTTAGGTCTTGGCCTCAGATATCTGTTCCGTGATTTTTAATAGGCAAATATCTGTTCCGTGATTTTTAATAGGCAAGTAGGTGATCAGCCTTTTTTGCCTCATACACACCGTCAACTTTTTGGGTGTAAGGCCTTCTTAAGGTTCTCTCAATGATTTACTTCACCGTAAGAGTGTTAAATGCATTGGTGCACAACCAGGGATCGAACTTTCGTACTCCAGAGAGTAGCACGCTCAAACTCAACACAGCTCAAAGTACCATACATTAAAAAAAAAATCATAATGTTTTATACAAACTGCAACAAATTCAAGATTTCATTTAGAAAATATTTGGACTATTTAAAGGCATTTATGGCCAATCCCAGTCTTGTTCGACTCTATCTACTAATAAACTAAAGTCCCACGTTTTAATAATTCATATCGGTTAACATCTATTAGACAGGATCCAAACTATTAAAGTTTTCATTCACTTGTAGAGTTGACAAAGGACCTCACATAGTTAAGTCGTTAACACGTAAACGCCCATTATATTAACACGAATAATAACTTGGGCAACGGAAACGTACGCTACGAATCGAATGTTTAATAATTAAATGGTGTCTCAAAGTAGAAGCGGTGGCGGGTGCAAAACAGTAGTTTTGACAGATTAGAGTAAAATGAATTGTTGGAAATTCATTTGTCAAAGATAAGATTGATGTTCGTTTGTTTTGAGTGCAGCTATATTTATTGACAGTTCACGAATGAAATATGTCCAGTACTGTCAAAAAATTAATTACATTCTGTAATAGAGAAAACCCAGAATAAAAAAATCCTTTTTAAAGGGGTTTGATTAGATTATCTAATAGAACCGACTTCAAAATGCACTAAAATGTAATATTTCTATTGATTGGTCTTTACTTGTCTTGTCTTTGTATATCATTGATCGTCCTTTTGACACGTCAAACCACATCAGACTGCGTAGGTATGTTTGAACATACACAAAAGGTTACATGTCTAGGTTTTTTGAAGTCAGTTTAAATTCGTTTTTACTGTTTATTAATGATTTGACAGTAAATAAATTAGATATTAAAATACCTTACAATAGCTCAACTAAAAGGCGTATTATATTAATGTCACCTATGAACTTTTTATAAAAATCGCTGGTCACCTGTGTCTCAAAGACGAAAAAATAGCGCTTCCTAATTCAGTACAATTAAACGTGTATCATAAATGTGGAAGTGCAATGAACTAATACTAATTTCTAACCTCGTAATCCATCATTCGTTTGCTGTTTAATTGTTTCGTTACGGCTGTTATGTATAATTATGCTGACACAAAATTATTGGTGCTTACAATGCTAGTGTAGATTTCAGAATAGTAATAGTGAATTATTCATTATTATTCATTTTTAATTATTATTATGTAGGTTAAGAATATTGTATAAAATGTGTGCTGGAAATAAATATTATGATAAATAATTCTCGCTATACGTATTTTAAAAACTAAACAAGCTTTTTAGATCTGCGCCTCAGATTTCTGTAACTGCTTTGTGATCTTTTGTTTTCTAATAAACATGAAGGTGATCAGCCTGTGCCTGTCACACCTGAGTTTTGGATGTAATGCATGCCACTTTCCTCACGATATTTTTCTTCACCTTCACAGCCGGGAATCGAACCTACTATCTCAAGAGTCTAAGTCACACGCTCAAGTTACTATGCCAACATAGATCTGTTTAATAATAATACATTATTGATTATTTTGACTACCAAACGTTCCCTTAGTTTAAAGTCTAAACAATAATTACAAGTTTAAAACAAGTTAATTTCACGTCATTCTGTTAGAATAAATAGTATTAATAAATAGTAGGGATCAATTATTTAAAACTAATAGTTTATTTTGTTTAACAAAAGAACATTAAATTTTAGATGTTTCATAAGCATAATTCTTAATCTCTTAATAAATCTGTTGGTGCAACGAACTAATTCTAGCCTCCCTCGCTTTTGCGTTGTTTGTTTGTGAATTATGCCCGCTACATGCATTCTGAATATATGAAAAGGGTAGCCATCATTTTAATAAAAGCCAGTTCTGTATAGTTTATAACTTACAGTAGGGACTTTGAAAGATCACATTTGACATCTGTCATTGGTCTGTCTTTCATATGACGTTCAGTTTGACGTTTCTGTTTTGAACATAAATGGTTTTTAAAATACAATTACAATAAATATGTAATTAGAATTAAACAATTGACAATAAATTATAGATTTGTGTGTTATTTGATAATATTTTTATTATTATTCATTATTGTTGTCTTTGTGTTTTATTTAGTTTTTTATTCTGTGTTGTATAACTTTTAAAAATTTGTAATTGCTGTATTTATATTTTATGTCTTTTGTTTTCTTCCTGCTTTTGTAAATATATTGTATATTTAGTCATATACGTGAATGTTGTAATGTCTTTAATGAGAAAATATCTTAAACCGTAAATTTGAATTAGTCGTTACTTAAATTACCGCTAAATAATAAAATAATCATCTGCCAATTTAAATCGCATAAAATTATGGACTTTGAAAAAAAATGGTAATAAATAATTTCATAATTAAGCAATCAAGATATACATCTAGCTTAATAATGAAGTTCTGTAAACACCGTATAATGAACAGCTACTCAAAATTGTATTTTACGTATTAACATAATATGTAGTTTTATTTCTACAGTAGTAGAGCAGCGTTTGTGAAAGTTAGAAAGTAAATTGGAGTTTTGATAATTACGGAAGATTTGCTGGAAACTTGAATCAAAATTGAGTGATAATCGCGATATGTAAACCATTTTTGTCTATTCTTTGAGAAATCGAAAGTGGAATTTATTTTTTTAAAGTTTTGGCATTGTACATTTTTTTGAGCGGTGTGGTGTGTTACTTTTTTTTAAGCTCAAGATTTGTATTTATTTCTAACCTAAATGATACGTTATTAAATTAAACATGAAAAACTGTTTAAAAGGATGTTGATATTTTCCACCTTACCGAAGAGGATGTGAGGAAATATTTAAAGAAGCGGGAAAACCTTGACTATGTTTAACAGTAACAATTTAGTTTTTTCTTTAAAATATTTTTATTATTATTGTCGTTTGTTTTAGGTTTAATTTCAGTTTTCTTTTGCTTTTGTCTATTAATGTACTTATGTTTTCTGTTTCATATATTTTGTTTATCAATGTAACCTCTAGTCTACATGTTTTCTTTTATAATATGGATATGTGTTAGCTGTATACAATGAATTAAGTGTTTAAAAATTAATTTAAATGTCCCATATTTTTATAAAATGGTGGTTCCTCTTTGCTTATATCAATATCAATGGATCTGTTGTGCGTTTCCTCGAACCGTAGAGCTCATACAAAATTGTTATTATCATGGTAGGGTTGAAACTAGGGCTGGCAGTAACATACAATATACTATTTGACAATATTTACAAGTTGATAAAAATGTACGGCCTTGATTCATCTACAGTAATATATTTTTTTTTTATTGGATAAACTTAACAACTGAACCGTAGCTACATCAACAAGGCTATATTTTACGTCATCAAATTAATTTCGTTAGTAATCTAATCAATTTTTTTACGTATCGTGTAGCCGTTTATAACGCGATATCAAAGAATATTGTAAACCATAACACAAAAATACGCTTTATTTGTTATATAATTGTAATTTTACCCTAATCCAGGATATGTTTTTTTGTCATGTCAACTTGCACAGCAGATAATTTTCACTTTAATTTAAAAAAAAAAAATGTTTTTACAGTAGGTATTATATAAGACTTCATTTTTTTCCTTTCCAACTCTTGACAAAGGTTTTTATGGAGGAGTCCAATACTCTTTAATATAAAATATAGTTTTATTATTTATTGATGAGTTAATTTAAAATTTATGGACGAATATTTCAAGGAATAAATTAGACTTAATTATTGTAATAATTGTAGGACTTAAAGATTGACTCTGAATCTGAGGATATGTGTATTCTATATGTACCAAATATGTATATACAGTGTAACGTCTTATAATATTATTTGTTATAACAAAACGCTCTCTATAACGTAAAAAAGATACATTTTGGTTGGTTTAACCCAAAACCCATACATTAATTCAATCTTTATAACGCAACAGCTACTATTACGGATAAATTAAGCTCTCTATTACGAATAAATATTTTCATATTTAGACATCAACAACATACTTAAGTGTAATTGTTTTTCTAATCAGATTACAAAAATAACCTTTTGAGGTGCCGAAATTTCTAAAAAGGCACATAAGGTCATAAATAGCCGTCTCGCCTTTTTTATTGGTAATTGCATTAACACGTGTGCCATTGTTTTTCTTAGATAACATTGCCTGTAGGAAATTTTGGTCTCAGTTACTAAACGCACCATTGTCACCTATATATTATATATATAAATTATTGTTCTTGGTTAAATTTGGTGTTTTTCTATTCTTCCCCTATAACGAAAACTCTCTATAACGAAGAAAAATGCTCTCTTGAAGTCTCTTGAAATTCCTTATAAAGAGTAAACTGTATATTCATATACTATATATACCAAAAACTGTATTTTTATAGTACGAAATAATCTTTAAATAAGGAGTTCAACCTGGCTTATACACAATAACAATTTATTGCCATAAACTGATTACATAAACGACATGTGTTCCAGACTGACGCAGTGAGTGTATTTCAGGAATCTATCCAGTTACATTCGATGTGTGGCAATAATTTAATTGTAAATTTATTTATGATTAGGTTATAATAAAATTTAAAAGCCAACCGAGTTAGACCTCTTTTTAAAGGGTACTTATCCCTATTTATCCCTGTGGTAGCCCTACACCCAGGATGCGTTGATAAGTTTAGTAACACATAATTTAAGAATAACAATGGATCTCGTCAAATGTAGAATGCATTTCTATTTATAACTTTAGGAATATAATATAAACATAATCATAGTGAAGCGATGTTATTAACGGTTTATTTATATTTACGTTAACATGACTGATATATCGTTTTACGCGGTTAAAATTTAAACTTAAGGTTAGGTTCGTGTGTATAACCATTTTTAATAATTCAAATTAAATTTTAGACAAATAAACAAATATAAAACAGGCAGGAGGCTCATCTGATGTTACGTGAAACCTATGCCAGAGGGCTCATGAGTGGGTTGCCGGCCTTTTAAGAATTGGCTCGCTCTTTTCTTGAAGAACCTTAAATGCAAAGGTGGTTCCACATAGTATTGGTGACAAGAACTGCCTTAAAAAACGCTCAGTGGTGCAACCACCGACGTCGAGGTGATACGATTTCGTATTCTGCCGCAATACGAAATTTTACAGGTGACTCAAAAGTCAAGGGATGCAAACCGTGCTCTCATACTTGAAAAGGTACTTATTTGACAGGTCTTGAATGTATTCTTACCATAAGTCCAAAGGAGACGAGCCATATGGTGATGAGCTGGATCCAGATCTTGGTTGTGGTGTAGATCTGTGAGTACATGTCATAGTACGCGATAAGGGTGTATCTGGAATAATAGAACATTTTTAACAATAATTATTAATATTACTAATGGCTAAGTACCGTAACATTTAGTAAATTTTTAGTAAAACTAAATTATAAAAATAATATCTTTCCGAAACTATATCTTCTCCTAGCTATATCGTCCACAAATAGACAAGGTGTAAGAGAGAACTTTCTATCTAATCTATTGATTTAATGATGTACAATTTCATCTATAATTCATCATACCAAGTGTTCTATACTGTTTTTGGTAATTGCGTGTTCAAGATATAATACGTAAACAAATGATTTCTATATATGGTTGTTAACATTTTTGAAATTAGAATTTAAAAATCCGCAAAAGCGTACGTGTAATCAGTGATCAGTCAAAGCTTATCAGCGTTTAAAAAGCACTCAAACCCTCGTGGGAAAGGACCGTTTGCCTATGATTAGATAAGATTAATATGATGTTATTATAGTGATTTCTCTTTCACAATATTTGGTTAATAGGATAATTACTGAGTGATAAAATAATACCTAATTGTTACTTAGTTGGTATACAATATTTTTGAAGTGAAACTTCTTTATCGGGGTTGGAAAAAAATTTTGTGTAACATTTTTTCGTTACGCGTCACATTTTTCGGTTACGCGTCACATGTTTCGGTTACGCGGCACATTTGACCGTTACGCGCGTCTTTTTCTTGTCCCTACCAGGGTTGATTCAAAGAGATGCTAAACCATTAATAACAAAAATGTATAATAACGATAACAATAATACTAAAAATTCTATTACAATTTATGAAATTCTGTAATAATCTTAGTGGTAATAAGGTAAAATGAAATAATTGTATTATTTGTATTCAAGTCTGTGATATTAAAAGCCTTTTGTTAAACTTTATCTAATTTTACTTTATTTAACCAATTTCTGTAAAGTTGCATATAGATAATTTTTCAAAAAATAAGGTCATAAAGAAGTTTCACTTCTAACGTGTGTACACTAGTACACGCACACATTCAATTATTTTTATATATAAGACCCCAATAGCCTATCCTAATCCTAAAAAAAAGTGACGGAGAGTTTATTGCCAGGTCTTCTCTTCCGTTGTACACCCTTAATTTGAGAGGCAGTAAATGTAAAATTAGAAGCATTTCATAAATATAAAATTTTTGACGTTCATAAGTGTACATTGTGTTACCTATATGAATAAATGATTTTGACTGTTGACTGACCAGATCAGGCCAGATTTTTGGCCGAGAAACTAGGCAGTAGGGGAGCGTTAAATCTCCCCTTTGCTAAAAATGGACTCATTTGCTTCTTCGTTTTCTTTTGCGATATTCAACGGTTACAAGATGTTTTATATTATTTGTGAAATTTCTGGCCCTCTATTTTTTGTAGTTTACTATTTATGTCGACTTAAAAAATTAATTGGGAGGTTATCAATGTTACGTATATTTCTTTACTTATTCAGTTTTTTATTGGTCCTAAGTGATAGTACAAAAATAGCATATATTATGTAAAATAGAAATAAAAACATTCTAGTAAACAAAATATTGAAATACTTCTAGTTAAGCTTAATAGAGGTCCAAATATTGTATTTAAAGATTGAAGATAAAGAATATTCCTCAATAACACAGCTGAATCTCATGAAAAGGGCATAACATGCAGGGCCACGAACAGTGCACCATTGTACTTCGGCTACTGACCCTGATATCGACACGGGAGTCGAACTCATTTTATTTCGTAAGTGATATCTTAAACACATACACGTTTAGTACATCTTTAATAGAGTTATTTTTAGTTAACCATACATAGTTCAAGACATGGGCTATTTGATGAGATGTTGAAAGGCATATCATAAGTGGAAGAACCAATAAAATTATATATTTAATTACGTTAAATATTTAACAATTCAAATTAAATATTATAATTTTAATAACCCGCCAAACCGCTTCTCTATGCAAGATGGAGCGTCGTACTTATGACGTACCATACTTGTACACATTTAAGCAAACGTCAAGTTTAGTAGGTCAATTGTCATTCAGGCATATAATCTGTGACCAAAGATCTGTGACTCTCAATAAGACTGTAGTGGTGTAATTATTGTTTATATAGAAATTTCGTAATTCCATTTGTAATATTGTCTACGCATCAATATTTCGTAATTCCACTTGCACGTGGATCATTCAGTCGCCCTATAATCGCCATGTAAGTCAGAGGACAATAAAGCTAGTCAATTCTGTTTCGGTTTTCATTTAGTGTACCTCAAACACTAAAAGACTTTTCATAGCGTCGAATAGCTCGTAGTTAGGTCTTAGATTTTATATAAAATAAACTGCGCTTTTATAGTCAAATCTATCACTCATTATAACTCGAAGCTGTTTAAAATCTTGAATAGACCATATTAAGGCATTCTGTATATTTGATGATTTTTAAAGTATCACCCTTCCGCTTAGCAACCTGTAAATTAGTTTCGCTGACAATCAAAACAAGACCTTCGAGCAATGCGACTTATACGTTGAAACTAACAAGACCGAAGTTAATTATGTTTCACCGCAACATGAATTCATAACATACTTATTATATTCATATTCTTTAAAGTAGATTAATTCAGATGAAACTTAGATTAGTTGTAATTAATCTAACGGTCTATGTAATAATTCATCTCGTCATACATTAGTGCACATTATAATTGAAGTTCTTTTATGTTTTACATGAATAAGCTTACGGTACTCTGTTCCGATGAAGCCATTATACGCACGTTACTTGATGGATATTTTCACCACTGGTCACAGGATGTTTTTAAACTTATGACACATAACACAAGGGCGTCATGGGGGAGGGGGGTAGAGGGAAGTAGGTACAGAGGATGGGAATATTATGAGTTCTAAGCAAGTGGTAATTTCATCACGGTCTTGACTGTATATTAGACAGTGGCTAAAGAATTTGGTGGTATATTAACAGCTCTCAGATAAGCAAGCTGTCGGTCCTTCAACTATATAATTATATACTCTGCTATTGTTGGACTCATTATAAAAGTTATCAAATAGACAGTGCTCACTACACACGTTATCATATTCCATATAATATAGAGTCAACAGGCATTAGGGATCATGGACAAATCCTTTTTTATATTGTTACGAAGTCTAAAAATATAGCTAAACTGTCCCGGCATTACGGGATTGGATATTTAATTTCTAAAACGTTTCGGTAATAATAGCCTATGTTACTCTGGGATTATGTAGCATTTTAAATTTGGAAAGAATTTTTAAAATCCAGATTTGTTTTGAGTTTATTCTTTAGGATATATAGAATGATGTTAAAAAAAACGCGTTCCAAAACGTAACTTTAGGTTATTAAAAGCTTTTTGAAAGGTGTAAAATCATCATAAACTCTCAACCAAGTGTTAAGCCGTGAACAAAGTGTTTTAGCACCTGACATATTCACACGAAATCACGGCCCCATTCAATTCAATTTTACGATTAATTGAAGGACAATAGTCTCTAGTTTTTATAGTCACAATTAATATGCGGGAATTTTAATTTTATTACGATCCTCTTAACTTATTTGGTTGGAGAAGAATGGTTGGTTGATTTATTAAATAAATACACTTTTAACGATTGCTTACGCTTGGCTGCACTGATACATGCAGTCGTAAAGTGAAAGTTATATGGGTCATTTACAAGAATATATATGTGATATGATTTATATGTACTATAATGTATAGTATGTGATAGAGGAATTAGATCAAAAATAGGGCGGGGAGTTTCTTCTCGTCCCATGATTTTATTAACTGGCAATTAATGTAATTTTTTTGGCGTGAATTAGTGAATCATATATAATTTTAACGTTTGATTGACAAAATGAATTTTTCTAAAAGTTTAAAAAGAGAAAAAGTAAAGGATAAGATAGTAAAAGATAGATAGTGTACTACCTACCTACCTAAGCTACCAGTTCAGTGTTAAAGAACACTGTACTTTTACTGTGTGTGTTGTGTACTTGATCAATTTTTAATGCCGATCTCAGCTACCTACTAGCCTAGTAGGCATTTAATGTATGCTCATTTTGTTTATGTAATAATCATACAATATCAGCACTTACCTATATTTAGTAATTTATGATTCTAAATATCTTTTCGCTGCAAAATTCTCTAAAATTATCTATCTAATATATAAAATTCTCGTGTCACAATTTTCGTTCCCATACTCTTCCGAAATGGCACGACCGATTCTTATGATTTTTTTATGCATATTCAGTAAGTCTGAGTATCGGCTACTATCTATCTTTCCAACACCTAAGAAGCCACCTAAGATAAGGGATTTCCACCTCAAAAATTTTTTTCGAAAAAAATTTTCACCCCTCTACAATCAACCCCTATTTTTATTATTGTAGATAGTTATTTTTATTGAACTAATTTTTTTTTCCTAGAAATAATATTGTAGGTACACGGAAAAGCAAAGTTTGCCGGGTCAGCTAGTTATATTATATTAAAATATCTTCGATAAAAATATTTATAATTTTTAAAGACATTTCACCGAAATTTGAAAATTTGTACGTTTTTTTAATGTTGAATAAAGTTCATTGATGGTATAAAATGTCGATCTATGGGCCGTATACGCCTGATTCTGCCACAGAGTTGAGAATCGCTTAACTACGCCATGCTTATAGATAACCTATATTTCATTCACTTTCCTCACAGATTTATATGAGTTACGTCAAAGGCACTCAGTGCGTTTTATTAAGCTTTTACGTTTTATATCTTCCGGGCGCTGAGTGGGACAGAATCCTGTTTTTACTAAGTGTTCCAAATTTTGCATATTGTTACTGTTTACAATTGTGTGTTTAGCGGGTTTATGTGATTTTTATGTTGATTTATATAAGCTGAAAATGTAGGAATTATGCTTGTTTGGTAGATATACTAATATGAGATAGCTGTTGAAATCCAGAGCCCGAAATCTAGCGATTTTTCTGCTCTTTTTTATTAAGATTGGTTTAGTGGTTTAGTAAAAGATCGATTCTGAGTTCAGATTCTTTTTGACGTTCATAAGTGTACTTGTTTACCTATATGAATAAAGATATTTTGAGTTTGAGATCCGGGTAACAAATTTTAAGTGCACCAATATCCCTATGATGAATTAAGTGAGTATTAAATTGGCGTTAGTGTAAGGAAATCAAACATTCTTATTAGGAAGTTCTAGTCTCACCTGTTAATTGTAATAGCCACCATAGACAGAAGAGAAACGGCCTCATTGCCGTAAAAGACGAATGCAAACATCTGGCAGAGGCGAGGACCCAACACCCATTCTTCATTTATGTACCTGCGTGATTAAATATATAACAATTTAGTTTTGTATTAAATGCGTTTTAGCGTTAAATATAGTAAGAGACAAGATTGTCGTTTAAACACAATTTGAAGGTCAATCTCCGATATTATGATCATCGCAAATTCAGCAGTCAGCAATTTGTTAATTGTGTCAATTTTACGTAATATACGCAATAAGGCATTATTAAGAAACCGATGTGTTATTGGATTACTTTAAAGTCTATTACAAAATCTATAATTATTCTTATATTATCTGACTCTTGGGCCGTCGGGTTCAACTGTACAGGCGCTAATTAAAGATTTAAGTTGTCTGTACCGGTGACCGCGTGGTACTTTCCTCGCTCACTCGATATTTTTTATACAGCGAAGAAATACTGCATCATTAAAGGTACACTGCCACATGTATCAAACTTTTAAAATTTAATTTAGTTTTCTAGTAAATTTTTCATTATTATTATTATTGCTATGTATGTTAAGAATATTGTATGTGTAATGTGTATTTATTAATTGATTTCATGATACATTAATTCAAACAGTATAAACTCTAACGAATTTCAAGCGACCGAGCTTTTTTCTTCGTTATAGACAGTTTTCGTTATAGAGAGAAATGACAATGGTGCGTTTAGTAACTGACACCAAAATTTTCTACAGGCAATGTAATCTAAGAATAATGGCACTAATGGCTGTTTATGACCTCAGGTGTCTTTCTTAGGAATTTCGGCACAAATTTCTAAATATGATTTTCTTCGTATTTTAAATATTGTATTTCGTACAAAGGTTACGACTGGATTGACCTGGGTTTATGACAATTCAAATATAAGTTTCATCCATCTTTCATACGAATTAACACTGTCAAAATGTAGTTGTTGATGTTATGATAACAATTAGTGGCACGCGCACAGATGTTCTTCGACTCGAATTTCATTCTTCTAACACATGTTTCTTTGAATCGATACAATTGATTACTTCTATGGAATGTTGATAAAAATTCGGTGCGACTTTTAACGAAACAATACGTAAATATATATGTATGTACAAAAAACCTTGGGCAACCTTGGAGTATTAGTAATTGCCGCACACTGGATAGCTTTGAAGATGTATGCTGACAGCATTATCGACGTATACAAATACCGACGAAACAATTGAAGAGTTTTTAAGGTTAATTTAGGTTAGGTTTGCGAGCAAGTGTTAAATGCGCATATAGAATGAAAAGGGCAACAGCCGGAGTTCGAAGCTTCGACCTCATGATGGGTTCACGATCGAGGCACTAGGCCAACGCTGTTCACTAATGTTAAATGGCCTGATGTCCTATCATACTTAAAACGTTTTCTATAAAACTCTGATGATGAAAGAAGGTAGGGTACCACTGCATCGCTGCTCTGATAATATAAAACCGATCGTCTTGCTAATTTGTATTTATTACTAAAATATTTGAGCTTTAAAGTATGTTAGTAAAGTTTTATTAGTTTATCATTATATGTATCCTAATATGCATTCCTTTTCAATGTATCATAAACCTAGTGATGTATGTGATTGTATAAGCCTCAGGAAGATGTATATTATACTGTCTTGTAAAAATCTAATATGTATATAAAATTCTCGTGTCATCGTTTTTTAAACTCCTCCGAAATGGCTCAACCGATTTTCGTGTGTCGGTTAGGTCTGCGAATCGGAGAGCATTCTTTTTTTCACCCCCCAAATGTTAAGGGTGTTAAGGTTTTAGTTTTAATTTTTTTATGATACAGCATACAAAAATACTTACAACCCTACCCCTCTTTTTTTATAGTTATAGTTAGTTATTTTTATTGAGCTAAAAAAAAAGAATAGGAATACTAAACATGGCAAAACTACGTTGGCATCTTTATAAAAAAAGCTTTGTGAACGACACTATATAATGGTTTAGAAAAATTGATTCGATATTTCCGTTAGACTGCATTTTTATTTCCGAAATCATTTATTCTATAATTGACACGTTCTAACATTGAAATTAATAATCAAGGAGATACAAGCTTATTTTATAGCATTGATAAGTATTTATTCTGTTTCTGAAGACAAGTTAATCTTGGTTTAATTATATTCAATGTTAGTTCTATAGGAAATATTATAATTCTTATTCTAAGTTAATGAACACGAAAGATATAGGTAAAGATTGCAATATGTATTTTATTTAATTCGTGTCAATGACCTTGTAACATGACTCATTCCACAAATTATGTATGTAACGCTCAGTTGTCCAAAATTACTTTCAATAGTTGCAATTATAAAATTTAGAAGAGATTGAAGGGAAATATATTAAAATTATTATTATTATTTATTTTTTAGAGAACACGGCAAACAGGCAAGATGCCCATGGACTCAATGTCAGAGGGCCCGCGAGTTATGCATTTTAAGACTTGGTACGCTGTTATCTTGAAGGACGCTGTTATCTTGAAGGAAGTCGAATATTATATCATTATTTTTTTTTGCGTCTGAGGCGCAAACTAATTGTTATGGTCTCTGGCAGAATGACCAGCGCTGTGGAACACGTCTGCTCCACAGCATAATGCTGAGCCAGGGCCAGTTACTACCACAACACACACACATTACACACTTATCTTTTTTGATTATTATTATTTTGTGTGTTTCTCTGCGTGTTTCGTTAGTAACAAGTGTTATGTCTGTCTGTCTGACTGAATTGTATGAGTCGATTGATCAAAGTATGAGATTTTTTTAATTTCAATTGGCCATTCAAAGTAGTTATATATTCCGATGTAATGCATCGTGAAGACAGATTGTGCGTATCCTATATTGTAAATAGACTCACCTGCTAGCTGTAAGCGGCAAGTTGATACTGCAGAAGAGAAGATCAGAGACACAGAGTGACAATACGAACATTGTAGTGACATGACCACGAAGCTTTGGATGCATCACGAGCGCCACAGTCGTTATAAGGTTGCCTGGAAAAAATAAGTGTTATGGGTGGGGGTTGTTATGTAAAACTAAAAACGATAGAGCTTTTCGGGACTAGACAAACTGATTATAATCAGTCGCCTCCTTGGAGATATGCCCATGTGTTCGTGGCATTCTTTAGATTTTAATAGAACAGGAGATAGGGCATGAAGTAAAACTTTAACGTAAATTAATCAATTAACCTTTTTATAAATTTGACGACTATTTAAATCATTCTAATCCTTGGGATTGATTTGCTCCAGTTCAAACAATATGTATGACTCAAAACTTGGCGATTAAATAGAGTGGCGGAGAGTTTCTTGCCAGTTCTTCTCGCCCGCTCTACGCCTTTGACTTGCGAACTGGTAGTAAATGTAAATTTAGAATCAATTAAATAACGTTTCTGTTGACGTACATAAGTGTATATAGTACCTATACGAATAAAGTTAGTTTGAGTTTGAAGTTCTGATGTTAAGTGATACAGTCTATGGACACTACCAGAATACGAAAAAAAATACAAATACATTTAGCAAATTTTGTTATTTGTACATTAACTATAATTAAGTACTTAGGTGTGGAAAATCTAAAAGCTAAGTTTGGCATCCATTTCTAATATAGAGTCATGGTTTAGATAAAAGTTTCATTGAATATAAATAATTGAATAGGGAATTCTACCAATGAAAGTGGGGGAACACATTTGGCGGTACAACAGATTTCTATGTCTTTCGTGGTATTTTTTTCTTAATAAGTTTTTAGTTAATCAGCCTTCTGTGCCTGACACACGCCGTCGATATTTTCACACATATACAGAAAAGTACAGAGATGCAGCCATGATTCAAACGACTCAGGGTTGATGGACACAAAACAAAACAAAAAAGGGGGGGGGGGGGGGGAAATCTAACTTTGTGTCTGGCAAAAAGGTCTCGCAGTACCGTCTTCATTAGAATTTTTTTTATAAACTGGGGGGCAAATGATCCTATAAAGGACAGTCATCGCAGCCCATGGAGACCCATTTTTAGTGGGTGCGTTGCCGGCCTTTGAGTACACCCTAACTTTGAATAGTTATAGGTCGTATCACCCACCGGGAGTCGATTCCACAGTTCGCTAGTTTATCTTCACGGCAACAAAACCGGTGGGTGGTCAGACATACAAACATCTATCTGCATAGCAAATTAAAAGCTATTGATCCCACGGGCAATTAGAAACGGGCATTAACTGGTTATCTATTACGTATCCATTTAATTCGTATAAGTGGTAGTCTGCCGTATACCACTCGACCGTCTAGTGTATTATGTAATGTGAATTTAGGTATTAAGAATAATTTAATTCTCCACAATTTTTCAATTGTTATGTAACGAATTTTTGGGGGGTTGGTTCCTCTTGTAAAACTTTCCAGTAGTTTAAACCACATAATGATATAATAAAGATCCTTAAAAGCATTTCGTAAACATTTTATTCAAAAGGTTGTATTTATTTTTATTTTATTTGATACTTGCTAAAAGTATTTACAACCGCGGCTAATAAATACCTACCTGGTCAGTTAACACTTGAACGCTAAGAAACTAAAACTAAAATAAAGTTAAAGAAATACTAATACATATATAAAATTCTCGTGTCACGCGTTTATAATGAAAATTCCTCCGGCTCGATCGATTTTTGTGAAATTTTGTGTGCAAATTAGGTCTGCGATCGATCGGTGGCCGGGTCAGCTAGTATTTTTATCTGCATTTGTCGCGCTTTTGGCATTAGACCTTTTATAAATAACTAGCTGTTCCCTGCCACGCTTCGCTGTGGCACATTGCGATTGAATGGTTGAGAAATGAGAAACAAAACAAAGAAAACATTTCATATAAGTTTAATTTTGCAATACTTGTGAAAAAAAAATGAAAAACAAAAAAAAACACAAAAAATTAGATAAAAACAATCCTTGATGCGGATTATATATCAGCTCGATCGGTGCAGAACTTTTTGAGTTTTTAAAGCGTACACAACCCAACATAACGTTTATATATATAAATATATATATACCTATATAGATTGTAATCGTAATTAACTCTCTCACATTTTCAGCATGCTTAACAGAACGATTGGCGCCGCTCAGCCTTCGAGTTATAATCAATCAAATTCGTCAGTATTTGTTTACATGCTATTAAACTTTGGAGAGCCAGGCCAATGACTCATGGAAACTGTTGAGCATTCATACCTAAAACTTAATGAGTACTTCAACCACTCAAAATTAAATATCCCTTCCGCTTGGAAATTAACAGAAAGATTGCTTATATTTTTCTTAGAACAGCCCTGCCCTTACTTTGTAAAATCATTGATCAATACTTGGTTAGTAATTCGAAATCTAATATTCGTTGCGGTTATTGAAAAAAAATTCGTATGAACAATATGTAGTATGTTATTTTAATTACAGTGTATACTCTTTATAACGTCATTGGTTATAAAGAAAACTCTCTATAACGTAAATATGAGTTTACTCTTTATACAGTTCTCTATTACGAAGAAATATATTTTCATACATATTTAGACATCAACAACATACTTAAGTGTAATTGTTTTTATAATCAGCTTACAAAACTAACCTTTTGAGGTGCCGAAATTTCTAAGAACCTGAGGTCATAAACAGACGTCTCGCCTTTGTTAATTGCATTAACACGTGTGCCATTATCCTTAGATTACATTGCGTATAGGAAATTTTGGTCTCAGTTACTAAACGCACCATTATCAGTCGTAAATTTGATTTGGTTTTCTCTTCCCTCTATATAACAAATCTCTCTATAATGAATAAAGAATGCTCGGTCCCTTGAAATTCGTTATAAAGAGTTCACACTGTATTTTTATAATGAGTTTGACATTGAGCTTTTATAGAAATAACCATGAAGTCCAATATATACTATACATTATACTACCCACATACAGACCAAAACTAACTTTAAAGGTTATTATTATAAAGGACAACGAACATTATTACAATTAAGTAATGCTGCATATAATTTATAAAAATGTTTAATAGTCTATTATGACCTTATAGGTTTCGGTTATTTACGTGTCCCATGTGTTATAAGCCCTAAGCGAACTAAGTTTTTCGACAAAATTATAAAGTTTACAAGTCCTCTTACTTAATTTAATCTACTACTACTTAATTTACACGTTTCACATATTAAACAAACAAAAGGTGATACTATACAAGAAATAAAAATAATTACATGTACATTGAACATTGTAAAATTCAACATTTTAACAATGTTCCATATAATATTTGACAGTTTGTAAAATAAGTAAACTATTTATTCCATTCTCTTTGAATCTAATTTAAACATCGAAGTTTCCGAGATTATCCCAGACAAGCTCAGCCCAGTTCAAGTGTATATGAATCACGTTGAGGGCATGAATGAGTGACGCAAAATAAATATATCTTAGCATAATTATTTTTAATCTGCGAAAAATGTCCCATTAATTAACACAGCTGTCAACACTTGACAGATTGCGTCCGGGTGAATGTACTTTAGAAAAATACAGATTATGTGTTTTTAATAATTCAATTCATTAATAAAAATATCAATGGATTTCGTGTACACAAAGATGCATTTTCAAAGGGATTTTGAGACTCTACCCCACATGTCTGCCCCTAAGCGTTATTGGCCTATAAAATTGTCACTTACCCCAAACTAATGGAGGTATCGATTTTCAAAATAGAGACCCTATTGATTGGGGTCACTTTAATTTATGAGCTACGACTGCGTATGGGAAAAAAGTTGCATCTGCTTCCTATGGTACAATTCAAAAGCCAGACTTTAGGCAAACCCACCACCATTTTTCCGGGATTACCGGGAGTGATATTAGCGCTGAGTTTATCGTTACTGTTTTGATGATATTGGATTTATTTATACAACTCAAGAGTTTAAATTAATATAATTTTCTTAGCCAAGTAGTAGCCACTAGGTGCAATCAATGATGTTTTCTAACTATATGCCCAAGAAATACATGTTCATACGGTGAAAGAAGGCATCACGAGTAAACTAAGTCTAAATTTCGATGGCATAAGACAGGGACAAAAGAAAATCATCACGAAACACAGATTTTTGAAGCCAGTAGTTGCAGCGCCACTGTTTACTTTTTTGAAGTGAAACTTCTTTACGATGATGATGTCACTAAGATGTGCAGCGTTTTTGTCGAAGAAAAGGGAGAGAGTGATTAAGAGAGACTAAGAAGGGCGAATTACCCCACAGAAATTCTATTTTTAAAATTAAAATTTCGTAAAGAGAATTTATGAAATAAGTACATATTGCAAAGTAATTTTTTAAAGTCTCAAACGACAAATTGTAAATTAAAATGCCACGTGTTTTAAGTATCGAAGAAATAAACTTAAAAAATTAAATTTATAATTTGTATTAAATTTGGACACTTAATATTTTAATGACAATTAAATTCCTAACATATCTTCTTTTTTCCTTCCCTCTAAGTCTCGGAAATCTAAAGTTTTAGATTTGTATAAATATAAACAAGACTTAAAAATTTGTCTGCCAAAGAAGTTTCACTTCTGGCATGTGTACTTTGTACGCACGCACTTTTTTAATTTTACTGGGTGTATACAAAATTATAAACAATATTCAATGCTAAAAAAATCAATCCCTAAGAGGTGCAATTAATAATTTCAATTAATATAGAAATTACTTTTATTATACATTATGTTTTACTGCGTAAGAAATAATATTGTAACCATTTTATATCAGCGTTTTGCGTAATCAGTTTATGTAGAATAAAGAACAGCAGTCAGCACTCACTATAAGATTATATTTATTTTAAAATGTTCAAATATTATTCCACAGTTATCGGGCCATAGACAAACAAGATGGCGTCCAATGAGGTGGTTAATTGCTTTCGATAATAAAACACGTGTGCATCGTTCTATTTGTCTCTGTCCTAATCTATCCTCTATGTATATTAGAATTAGGTTATCCGGAAACGACGCGACATTTAAGAAATTATAAATCAAACATCTGTCTAGTTTAAAACGGAAATAAAATAAAGTAAAAATAGCTTTTATTCGAGTACTACATAATGTTTAAAATCAGTACACGAACTCTGACGGAATGAAGGCTTTCTCCGAATTCTTCCACTTGCCTCTCATCCTCGCCTCCATTTTCCAATCCCTCCCCGCTATCTACAACTTAAAAACTTGGCGATTAAAAGAGTTGCGGAGAGTTTATTGCCAGTTCTTCTCTTACGTTCTACGCCCTTGATTTGAGAACTGGCAGTAAATGTAAAATTAGAAGCATTTAATGTACATTTATTTTTTGACGTTCATAAGTGTACATTGTGTTACCTATATGAATAAATGATTTTTGACTTTGACTGTAATTATTATAATGTGGAAAATGCGTCCTTAAAACCTCGTTTATTAGAATCTAAGGTAAAATTCGTATCAAAGCACACAAGTCAACTAATTCAAAGCAAAAATGCAATAGAATTCCAGATATTTTTACAAAGGAACACATCAATCGTTATATTTATGTTTTGTGTGCGCATCGTTTGAAGTGAAGTAACCGACCACTATGTTTGACCGATAGGAAACGAAACAATTTGGGGTTTTGATGGTTTGTGGTTAGAGAATGTTCAGTCTTAAAAGCAAATGAATTTCAATTAACGCGTCAAAAGAAATCGTTACAAAATCGTAGTAAACGCTAAAGCAGTTTTATGTTTATTTAATAGTACTCTATATATTTTATGTATATATATGTATATAAAATATATATTAATTGTGACTTAATTAACGTTTGGATTAGCTTTTACATTTTTGTTTATAGAATAAATTTTAGTTATAGTGTTTTGAGTATTTTTGTTAATTAATTATGCACTTCTTTTACTTTACTCGCTGTAGGTGTTTTTTTTTATTGTTCCATATTAGGGTTGCCTGGAAGAAATCGCTTGTTAGCGATAAGGCCGCCCGTTGCCTAATAACTTATGTAACCTGCTTTTTTGTTTTTTATATGTATGATTTTGTATAGTATGGTAACGAAGTGTAAATAGATACTCTACTGAGCTGTGTAGGCTTAGTGGCTGTGCACCAATGGACATTCTTTCTTTGTGTGCATTTAAAATTCGCTCGAACAGTAAAGGAAAACATCGTGAGGAGACCGGCTTGCCTTAGACCCAAAAAGTCGACGTTAGGCACAGGAGGCTGATCACCTACTTGCCAATTAGATTGATAAACGATCATAAAACAGATACAGAAATCTGAGGCCCAGACCTAAAAAGGTTGTAGCGTCACTGATTTATTTTGTTACTGAACAGGCACAGAAGGCTGATCTTAAAAATACGCTTGCCCCATTGCCCCACATGATGAGAAGCATGATGTAATAAATAAAATAAGGGCCGCCTGCCGCACCGCTGGCCCTCAACTTAATTTATGTTTTAATTGCTTTGTTTTGTTACAGTATTTTTGTCTAAGTAATGAGTTAATGTATGTCCATTTAGTTTTGTACTTCTTGCCTTACATATATATATTTTTCTCTCACAGTGGTTGCCTGGAACAGATCGCTCGCCAGTTGCCCTCCTCTTTATTTAATTATTTTAATTTTACTGTATTTCTGTATTATTGCAACGAAGTGTAAATAAATAATGTAGCATTGGTGAAAGAACTTTAGTATAAGTCCAGTAGTTTTTGAGTTTATTCGTCACATACAAAGCTTTCTCTCAAAGCTCTTTACAATACAATTATTATAAATATCCGTATGGCTGTTTTTATTTTTTACGACTTCACTCTCGATTGTTAATTTTGTTTATCACGTGATATTCAACACAAAAAAGGAAAATTTACGATAAATTTTACGTTTTCCCAAATATTTGTATAATATCGTGTCGATAACCCGACACAGGTGCAACGTTGCAACTCGTCACTATCAATTCTTATCAGCCATCATTACAGTTCAATGTTAGGGAACACGTTTTTACAATAATTAAATTTTATTAAAACACACTGGCATCTATAATACGAGATAGTTCTTGAGTTTTGACATACTGACATTATATGTGACAACAACATTTTCACATGTGACATTTGTAAATATTATTCCAGATTAACATAGGAAATTTCTAAAATATTTAATAACAATCCGCTAGTTCGACTTAAAGTCAAGAGAAGAGCGTACCAATTGTTTCAACCGGTAAAGCACTCGCGGCCCTCTGGTACTGAAAGTTCATGGGCGGCGGGCGGTTTCACATTACATCAGGTGAGCCTCTTGCCTTAGCCCCCTGTTCTATTAACAGTTATAATTTCTTTTTTTCTTTTTGGCAAGGGCAATATTAACAATTTTGCTACTAAATGTACGAAATGCAAACTAAATCACGTAAAATTTCGCTTACGCTATCAGTTAATGAAACTCAAAATTAAAAAAACTCTTATATATATAACAAGTGTAAAAAGATTTCGTAGCAAAAATAAAAATATATTTCCAGAGTTTCCGTTGCGTTCGAAAAGCTCTGAAAAAATGATGTACCTACGAGTATAACGAAATTTCTTACCTTTAAAATAATAGTCTTTATTTATTTCTCACAAAACTTCGCACATAAAGAAGTGACAGTTATATATTACTAGCTGACCGGGCAAACGTCGGTTTGCCATGTATATCATTTATAATAAAAAAATAAGGGTTGATCGTAGAGGGGTGAAAGTTAGGGGTTGTATGTATTTTTTAATGTTGTATCATAATAAAATAAAAAAACAGAAAAAATATCTAAAGATAAAAAAATATATTTAGGGGTGAACTACCCTTTACATTTATTTCTTTCATTCTTAGACATACCCAATATGCACACAAAATTTCATGAGAATCGGTCGAGCCGTTTTGGAGGAGTTTAACCACAAACACCGCGACACGAGAATTTTATATATATATTATTATAAATACATAGTTGTCTTGCTTCTATTTAGGGAAAATGCTTGTTTGTATGAGACTGGTTAATGATGCCTGCTAACGGTACCTGTGTTACAGGTCATCAGTTTAAAAGTTTTAAAAATACGTTATTGGCTCATTTTTCGTAAACAGATAAAGACATTGTCTACTTTCTGAAAAGAAGTAAGCCAGAGCTTTGGTTGAGTAATCCAGATTAACTCCTCTCAGTCTCTAAGGGCGGGCACAGGCTTCTAGGATCTCCGTCGACGATTCTGCAAAGGCTGACTAGATGGCGTTGTCAGTATTTTAAAACGCGGTGGCTTTATGAGTATAACTTAGTAAATAAAGAAACGTAGACTCGTAAACGAGTTACCTAACAATGTATAAACGAAACAATTTTTGGAAAGTGATTAATTTTAATAATCACTGTCATTGCCGAGAGTGGTCGTCTAACGACGAGTAGTAAATCTTAAATGTTATGTTTTCACGTACTAACTACGTTGTCTATATATATAAAAATGAAACCCGTTTTCCGTTGTCACGACATCACATGAAAACGGCTCGACCGATTTGTCTGATTTTTTTTTTGTTGTGTTTGTAATTGTCAGGAGAAGGTTCTTATAAAAGAAAAAAAGAAAAAAAATGCGCGGAAAATTAGAAAATTCAAGATTACTTAACCACCATACAATTCGAACTTTTTGGTGTAACCTTATGGCGTTTGACATAACACAACATTGACAGAATGCGTGCTGCTAATATCGTCAGAGGATGTAAGAAAAATTAATATCGTTCAAAATAAATGCTTCGATCGGAGTTATTATATTGATAATATAATAATATGCGAGCCAGAAAAACAAACAAAGAATGTTCTATAACATAAAGCATTAGAATAATAAACACTTTGTTTCTGAAATATTTTTTAATTCATTATTTGAAATCAATATTCATAGTTAAGACAGGACAACGTCTGTCGGGTCCGCTAGTGTTTAATAAAAGTAAAAAATCATTTAATTACATAGTTACCATAATGTACACTTATGACTTGTTAGTAAAGAAATACATATTAATGCTTCTAATTTTACATTTACTGCCAGTTCTCAAATCAAGGGCGTAGAACGGGAGAGAAGAACTGGCAATAAACTCTCCGCCACTCTTTTTAATCGTCATTTTTTTTGTTTTACAAAATGTTTGTAAGGAGCTGCAACCATTACACCATGTCCCATGTGACATTTTAAGTAATTAATAATAATAACATAAATTAAAAACAAAGATTTGTCCTCTATCAGCAGGAGGCATGGTGAAATAGGAGCACGCACTTACATTCTCGTGGCAACAACACGCAAACACATAGTCGAAATAACCAACATCACCGCATACACGAATTCAAGTACGACCAGTCACCACAAGCAGCACCCGTTCACGAGCATGACGCATGGCCAGCCATCGGCCCCCCCCTAATGGGTAGCCTCAGGGATAAGAGACATGAGTCGCATACTCAAACCACTGGGTCAACACTGCCTGATCGAGCGAAGCCACTTTTAACATCAGTCTAATTTTAACTTTTAACTCAAACTCAAAATAACTTTATTCATATAGGTAACCAAGTACATTTATGAATGTAACATCTTTCATTTTAAATTGATTCTAAATTTACATTTACTACCGGCAAGTCAATGGCGTTGAGCGGGCAAGAAGAACTGGCAATAAACTCTCCGCCACTTTTTTTAATTGCCAAGTTTTAAGTCATACAAATTGTTTGAATTGGAGCAAATCATTTAAATTGTACATACCAATTACTCCAACCATGCTAAAAATGCATGCGCACGCGGCGGCTAATATCGTCGCTTCACGCGGGTATATCGTCGCCAAAGTTGAGTTCACGTCCATCTTGAGAAAATTGACACTAACACATCACTAAACAAACACTTTTGTATAGTTTTTTTAGCCATAAATTATAGCCCGCTTAAGTGCCATCTGGATGTTGATGCGACATGAGTCTGAAAATAAATTGAAAACTGTTAAAATATTTATGGTTTTTGTTAATTTTATTGTGTTTAGATGTTAGGTTTAATTGCTTCCTAATGAATCTTGTCGAAATATCTTAATTATCCTTTACTAATTAAGTTCATGTAAAACAAATTATTGAACATGGACACATTTTAATATAGACTACTTTTTTGACAGCTGACGACTCTGCGTGTTAGCTATTCATTAAACTCAAACTCAATATAACTTCATTCATATAGGTACCTAACCAAGTACACTTATGAACGTCAATAGAAAAGATGATTTTTCCGACGTTTCGGAAAGTGTTTTCTTCAAATGTGTAATAGTAATGTTAATAAAAGACAATACTATGTTAAATTGATTGTAAATTTACTTTTACTACCAGTTCGCAAGTCAAGGGCGTAGAGCGGGCAAGAAGAAGTGGCAAGAAACTCTCCGCCACACTTTTTAATCGCCAAGTTTTGAGTCATACAAATTGTTTGTAAGCACGCATTTCCAATGCAAAAGAATCCATAGTGATCATATTTTAACAATTTCCATAAGAAATCAAGGACGTGCCAGACAATTTGAAAAACCGAAAAATCTAGCAAGAACATAACTTTGAATGTAAATTAACTTAGCCTAATAACAAACATGCACGAATATATAAGTATTCAAAAGAGCATTGCGTAGGCGCAACAAGTCACGCGTCCCATTACCATTAATTTGCATAGATCTCAGCACGCAAAGGATATCATGGTGCACAATTATTACCATACAAAACAGTGACACAGATACGCACAAACATTTAGAGCAAGACACACATTCTATCATTAAAAAAATACGGATGCAATTTAATGTCTGTAGTAGTAGAAAGTGCGTTTTACTTTTTATGCCCGAAACATTTCAATTTACGTTTAACTGTCCGTAATAATTACCGAATAATAATAATACTCTCTAATGTAAACCATAGAGACCTGTCCTCACTGGATTGTCACGGGTTCTTTTTTTAATTACAGCATTATATTCTAAGAAACCAACAAAAGAACAGACACGAATAGGGATGCATCCGATACCGATACCGATATATCGGCGATACTTTGGGTTTGCCGATATATCGGTATCGGCGATATTTTGATTGCCGATACAACGATACTTTTCAAATTTCGCGCTTTAAAAAAGTAATGTAAACGCGCATCTTGTTTGATCCGGGGCGTGGGAAACGAGGCACGGACTATCTATGCCCCTCACACCCGCTTAGTCTCCGCGTATTCCATTTCGCTAGACACTTTAGTTCGTTTTTAACTGCTATCGCGCGTAGTATTTTTTCAATACCAAATTAAATAAAATACAGAATTACAAAAATCTTATCAATGTTAATTTTAATTATGAACAGTTATTTATTTTATTTTAATTTAACTATTACTCTTAATTCTTAATTTTATTTACTAAACCTTTAATCTTATTCAAAGTTTGTGACTGTTTATATTTTATAATAAAAAAAACTTAAAAACTTTAATCAAACTTGATATATTTTACCTTAATTTAATTGTAATTCAATAAGCATTAGTATCGGTATCGGTATCGGAATCGGCAATATTTCTATAAGAGTATCGGTATCGGTATCGTATCGGCAAAAAGGCGTATCGATGCATCCCTAGACACGAATAATGAACCTTTTTTACCTTACCTAATTTTTCTTACGATCATAAACAATTTTAATTTAATCTACACTTTCGTTCACATAATAAATATATAAGTTTGCTAACATCTACTAATCAGCCCGTTTACTACACGCATGGATCAGGAATCAGGGATGGTCTAGACCAGTGTATCCCCTTATTATTATTACCTATTTTTTTGCCATGCCCCACCTAAGGGGCAATTTATCCCCCCCCCCCTTTGTCAGAAAAAGTAAGCAAAGCTCTCAAAAATAATAGTACCTAACATAAACGTATTAATTTTTTGTAGGAATCCTGGACATTTCGTTTCAAGCAACGTCACACACGTTATGTGTAAAAGAGTGTAAAAGAGTAAATAATTACTGTTGAAGTAATCACTAAATAAGAAAATCAAAGATACTTAATTTTTTGGTTTATTCTTTTTCCAAGAAAGACGAACTTATTTAATACATGGTTTTTCTACGTATTTATTTTTTGTCACAGACTAACTAACCTATAACGAGACATTAAAACAAATATAGACATTTTTAAAGTCAGATTGGGCGCTAAGTTTAGTTTCTTAAATATTACAAATTTTCCATTAGGCAGAAGTTTTTGGTATGTAAATAAGTTATGAACTGTAGCATCGAGAAAGAATTTAACCCACCACGACCACCTTCATGGCTGCAGTCAAGGGCAATGTTTATAGTCCCTTACAATGAGCACTGCCATTGAATAACAACGACGTATAATCAATGCGTAATCTACACCTTAAGTGTATGTTGTATGCTCAAAATACATACGAGAGAATGGTTTCTAGGTATGCATCAGCCTACCTCATAATATATACCTCTATTAATCATAATTATGTTGAAATATCAAATAGTGTTACACCCCTTGGCCATTTTTTTTATATAAACGTCAACATTTTGTTATTGGGAAGAGGAAATGCCGATTACCTCACGTTGTTTTTCTTCACCTTACTGGCATATACACGAGGAAGTCATTAGAGCATGGTCGGGACTCGAATACAAGACTACAGGTTTGATAATCACAAGCCTGGCGGTTGGAGTAACACTGCTGCTTTTGTATCGAAACACGATTATTTATATTGAAAAGAAAAGAAATTGATATTTAAATCATTAACAGATCTCAGTTTTTGTTTAAGAGTAACGATTTTCATAAGTTCACTATAGATTTTATCGATATCTAAATAGATTTTGTGTGTTAAATCCATCATTATTAATTGTTATAATGGCGTTAGGTTAATTTGTAGCGTTCTTTAGAAATATAATTAAAGTTATTATTAGCTACAGGATTTAATGGACGACTCTGAGTACAGTTAATATCACCAGGTAAATAATTGGTCGTTAATATTATATAGTCATATCCTCTCATATTACACGTACGTGTCTAACTTCACGTGCAGTCATCATTTCTGTTTTAGGGAAAAGACACGATGACTAACATAATATATATAATATACAATTTTTTAAATGTTTATCTGCAGGCTATAAAAGTCGTTATGTTCGTTTGTGTACGCTTCAAATACTCAAAAAGTTCTGCACCGATCGAGCTGAAATTTTAGCATGATATACAATCCGCATCAAGGATTGTTTTTTTTTCCACCTATTGCAAAATTAAACTTATTTGAAAAGTATTCTTTGTTTTGTTTCTCATTTCTCAACCATTCAATCGCAATGTTCCACAGAGAAGCGTGGCAGGGTACAGCTAGTTATACATAATTTATGTATGAAACCCTCAAAATCTAAGGAATCTCAAGATGGGTTGGGTCGGTGGGTGGTTGTTTGGATTGGGTTGACTTCGCTACCTCATTTCTCAACAACACCAAGTTGAAAATCATGAGATTGACTTCTGTTTGCTGACTTCCAACTAGGATTTCTATTGAGGCAATACACATTTTGGGTCGCAGAACCAGCTGGTGTTGGTAACATAACGCCTAAAAAACAGGTTACATAAGTAATGCGTAGGCAACCAGGAACTTATCTGTAAGACAATCTGTCTTAGGTCATACCGCCCACATATCTATAGATACAGTCACAAAGTCCTATTATTTAATTTTGTAATATTTAAACCGAGTATACGCTGGAAACGCATTTGCCTGCCCTGTCTTCGAAAGTAGACCACCCTCCCTTGGTGTGTGGGTCTCGATCCACACCAGAAGCTTTGCTGTTCAGAGATTGCATGAACAATACCCACTATAACTTCCTCAAGTTATTACAACACTGGGTCAGAGAGTTTCCGGGGTTACTCTCGCAATCTACATCGGCCGGTCTTATCACTGACTAGCCATATTTACCACTACTAGGGAAATTGTATATTTATCCTTAGCGGTCGGAATAACATTGTAAGCACGTTTTAGGGTATTTCGTCATCGTGGTGATTTGTAGCTCTTTGAATACACAATGTTTGTATTTTTTTGCCCACTGCACCTTCCTTTAACCTTGCTTACATTATTAAATAAAGTCTCCCAGCTGTGTTCGATCATCTCAAAAACTAAAGAACGGATTTTTGTACGGTTTACACCAATATTTGTGAGTGAGGTTGTTTTAAGAGTTTGTTATTTAGAGTGACTATATGCATGAAATATAAGGATTGTTACTATGTTTGGAGGTTTATTAATGGCAGACACAGCAGGCCTACTTTGCTATAAAAAATTACACAATTATAACACATACAGAAATTTGAGGGTAGCCACTAATTTTTAGTTTGCTTAAAAGTTACTTGAAGAACAAACAAAATGTGGTATTAAAATTTGGAGAGAAAGATGAGAGTGAAAGAAGAATGAAGGAAGGTAGAATGTGAGAGCCTTTTTCACGCGGCCATGTAGAAACTACCCGAGGTGGTTTTAGAATCCTCACCCAGTCTGAAAAGTGGAGACGTAGGTTGAGTCCCATATACCCGTGCTATATGCTTTCTACCTAAAATATAAAAGGTATGAGAGAGTATAAAAGCAGTGTTGGCCTAATGGCTTCAGCGTTCGACTCTCATCCCTGAGGTCGTTGGTTCAATCGCCGGAAGTGCACCAAATGGACTTTTTATGTGCGCATTTATCATTCGCTCGAATAAAACATCGTGATGGAACCGGCTGAAAACCCAAAAAGTCGACGGCGTGTGTCAGGCACGGGAGGCTGATCCCCTACTTGCCTATTAGATTGACAAATCATCCTGAAACATATACAGAGATCTGATCTAATTCATTTTTTAAGTGAGTAATATACGAATAATATACAAATTCCGGTAAAACGATGTCACGAGAAAGAGCTTCTATAAAACTTCCGTTAGCGATGTTTGTCAGCTATCAATTTAATTCCATTTAGCTGTTTACTTTGACCCATCATTAATTTGCTAAGAGCTGTCGAGAAAATCAATATGTACTTTATAGTCTAGTCGACAAGTTGAAAATGGAACAAAATAGAGATACTACTCTTAAAATTATGTGCGATAGCTCATTGGATCCGGAATGACGTCTAGAAAAATGTGCTAAAAGCGTGTATTAGCACATAAAAAATTGCAAAAGTTATAGACCATTAAAGATGAAAAAATAATGGCATTTAGTTTTTTGCCAATATTTAATAAACTATTAATATTTAAGAAATTTCAAATAAAGATTCTGAAAGAGGAGGAAATTTCTAATAAAAAACTCCTGACTCCCAGAACTCTATCTCCATTATTTATAATGTTAATTTAACGCTGAAAATAGGTCTGCGGGTGACATTTTTAGGATTCGCGCGTGGCGTCAAAAGCGACTACGGCACATTAATTAATTTATTTAAGGTATTGAATATTTTTTTTTAAATTTGAAAAAATTATGGTGTGTTCTGAACACTATAATTAATTTATTCCCGTTGAAAATTTTACTTAAAGTTAATTTTTCAACAAGTTAAATAATTGTTAACTAACGAAATTTTCTCGAACGACCGTCTTAATTGGAAGTGAAAAAAAATGTTTAAATAATGGTCGTAAAAATATTTCGCTTCGTAGAGCCTTTCTTACATACATACTTAACAAGATCGTGCCATAAAAGTTAAAAAAATATTTATACTTTGTTTATAACAATTTTTTTACTTAAACAAAAACTTAAAAATCCATGTAATGATGTTAAAAAAAATTTTTTTTTTCTAAATCATCATATAATCGTTTTTTTAATAATACAAGATATTTATTGATTTGCAAAAAAAAAAATTCCCGCCATTTGTTGATAAAATTTTTTTAAACAAATTGATTGAATCAATATTTTTAAAAAAAAATTTAACACAACTTTATTACATTAAAAATTTTATGATTTTAAAAAAAAAAAATTTTCCTTAATAACAATTTTTAATTGTTTATAATCGTTTTTTTTAATTTTCTATTGTTTAAATAATTAGTTAAGAAATTTTTTTTTCCTAAAAATCATAATTGACAGTCTTCTATAAAGTAACAGAAAAAAAATTTTTTTTAATCAACAATTCTATTGTTTATTAACTTACCAATTTATTATAAACAAATATTCAACCTTTGTTTATTTTTTTTCTAAAACTTCTAAAATTCACAAATTTTTTTTTTTAATTTCAAATAAAAGTAATATTCATGATAATCAAAAAATTTACAAAAAAAATTTTTCTATACTTTGTTATATATGGTTGTTTTTGTTAATTTTAGAAGTTTTAGAAAAAAAATAAACAAAGGTTGAATATTTGTTTATAATAAATTGGTAAGTTAATAAACAATAGAATTGTTGATTAAAAAAAAAATTTTTTCTGTTACTTTATAGAAGACTGTCAATTATGATTTTTAGGAAAAAAAAATTTCTTAACTAATTATTTAAACAATAGAAAATTAAAAAAAACGATTATAAACAATTAAAAATTGTTATTAAGGAAAAAATTTTTATTTTAAATCATAAAAATTTTAATGTAGGTAATAAAGTTGTGTTAAATTTTTTTTTAAATTATTGATTTAATCAATCTGTTTAAAAAAAATTTATCAACAAATGGCGGGAATTTTTTTTTTTGCAAATCAATAAATATCTTGTATTAATAAAAAAACTATTATATGATGATTTAAAAATTTTAACAACATTACATGGATTTTTAAGTTTTTGTTTAAGTAAAAAAATTGTTATAAACAAAGTATAAATATTTTTTTAACTTTTATGGCACGATCTTGTTAAATATGTATGTAAGAAAGGCTCTACGAAGCGAAATATTTTTACGACCATTATTTAAACATTTTTTTTCACTTACAATTAAGACGGTCGTTCGAGAAAATTTCGTTAGTTAACAATTATTTAACTTGTTGAAAAATTAACTTTAAGTAAAATTTTCAACGGGAATAAATTAATTATAGTGTTCAGAACACACCATAATTTTTTCAAATTTAAAAAAAAATATTCAATACCTTAAATAAATTAATTAATGTGCCGTAGTCGCTTTTGACGCCACGCGCGAATCCTAAAAATGTCACCCGCAGACCTATTTTCAGCGTTAAATTAACATTATAAATAATGGAGATAGAGTTCTGGGAGTCAGGAGTTTTTTATTAGAAATTTCCTCCTCTTTCAGAATCTTTATTTGAAATTTCTTAAATATTAATAGTTTATTAAATATTGGCAAAAACTAAATGCCATTATTTTTTCATCTTTAATGGTCTATAACTTTTGCAATTTTTTATGTGCTAATACACGCTTTTAGCACATTTTTCTAGACGTCATTCCGGATCCAATGAGCTATCGCACATAATTTTAAGAGTAGTATCTCTATTTTGTTCCAATTTCAACTTGTCGACTAGACTATTATAGTGTATTACTTTTGTTTACCCGTTGTTTTATTGTGTTGCTTGAATAATGTAATATATTTAAACTTATTTATGCCCTCGTAGGAAGTTGATTTTTAGTGGCAGAATGTTACTTATCCGAGTGATACCTACCAAACCAAACTATGTATTTTGTTATTAAGGTATTTCATCAAAATCGGACTTTGGACGTTCGTGTTATTAGTATTGTAACAAGGCGTTATTTGTAATTTAATTTAAAGTTAAGAAACCCTCTTAAAGTGTCTCTAAAAGCGTACTTTTAAACTGCTTTAACATTACCTAGACTTTGAACGCATTAAAAACCATATAAGAATTCAAAATTCAAAAATCATTTACAATAATTATTAAAAAATAAATATATATGAAATGCTTCTATTTTACATTTACTGCCAGTTCTCAAATCAACGGCGTAGAACGGAAGAGAAGAGCTGGCAATAAACTCTCTGCCACTCTTTTTAATCACCAGGTTTTTGTATACAATGTTTCTAAGGAGTTGCAACCATTATACCATGTTCCACATGACATATTAACTAATTAATAATAATAGAATAAATTAAAAACAAAGATTTGTCCTCTATCAGCAGGAGGCATGGTAAAATAGGAGCACGCACTTACATTCTCGTGGGAACAACACGCAAATACATAGTCGAAACAACTATCTACTGCATCCACGAATTCAAGTCCGACCAGTCACCAATTGATGTATATGGAATTAGAATAAACTAATATATTTGTTTTTATATTTTGTATATTTGTTTGGATACGAAGTAAGAATAACAGAAAATTAAAACAATTTCCCCTTTTTCTTCTTCGCTTCTCAGAAGCTACAAGCATCTCTATCATTACAATATATGAATAATTTAACGATCACTTATCAGTTTGATCAAATTCTTAAAATGAATAAGTATACAATATTATTATAGTTGTATTTTTTGTATGGAAATTAAAAAATAGTCAACAAAATATCTTGGTGCTGCCAAAAATTACATTACGTCGTGATCAATATGGGACTGTCGGTACAAAACCAAGGCACAAAATGCAAGATTTAAAAAATTATTATTATGATCACAGTCCAATCAAAGAAAGTGTTGCTCCGTCGTTTAAACATCCGTAAGCAACAAGCCAAGGGGAGTTTGACAAGGGCCGATTAACTTGAAGGGAGATGATCTTGGGGTGGAATCTGGTCAGATCACTGAGCAAGCTGCAAGTTTAAACGTAGGCTCGGGAACTTTTATCTTGTTTGTTAATAATTGAAAAGAATTCTGAATTTATAAACGAATTGAAGCTATATTCAAAGCTCTGATAGACATTTCAAGATGACGCCTAAAAATATTGTTTGGTATGTCCTTGAAGCAGAGTCGTCTTAGGGTGCAATAGGTTGGAGAATGGAGAATAAGAAATCATTTATTATCATTTAAAAGGCGCACAGCCGGGGTTCGAACCTACGACCGCAGGGTTGAGAGTCGCACGCTGAAGCCACGAGGCCAAATACATATTACAATCCTTTCTTGTATTATATAACTCACATTAAATTCATAACCTAAGTCTAAACCCGTTTTAAATCGTGAGAACTGAAGGAGTATGATTCATGAATACAAATAACAAAAAATAAATTCAGGAAATATAAAAACAAAATGCCCGATTGTGAAATGATGACGCATGCCGAGACGAGTGGCTGTATTTTAGGCTGAGCAATGTTGCGTAAATATCGATAGTATGGATTGATGCAAGTAATAACTAATAACTTATATTTGGAGTGCATGTCTTAAAATAATAAACAATACAGCAAGGAAATTAAGGGTTAATTTTTAAAATTATCGAGTTTTTATCTCCACTAGATGACCCGGAGAACTTCGCACCTACATATATTTGTGTCAAAACGTAATAAAAGATTTTATAACAGACCAATGAGATCGGATCTCATACTACTGCTATGAAACACAAATTTCTGTCCATAAATTATATGACAACCAAGTGACGATTTTTTTATTTCTAAAAAGACAAAACACATCAAATATTTCTTAGCTAGGGACAGTTAGTATTGGAAAATTAAAATGTCGATTATAGGAATTTTATTTACTTATTATTTATGTTTTCCACAGTTTGAAGCTTTAAACCTTCCCTAAACTTCTGCAATATTTCAAGAACATAATTAGCCTAATTCGTCCATCCATTCTCGAGTTTTAGCAAGACAAACGAACACCATAGATTTTATATGTAGTAATAGTAGAACAATTATTAGTAGTCCTATTTCACCATGCCTCCTGATGATAGAAGACAAATCTTTGTTTTTAATTTAATTTATTTTATTTATTACTTAAGATGACATGTGGAACATGGTGTAATGGCTCCTTACAAACGTTGTGTAAAACAAAAAAAATTGCGAACAAAAAGAGTGGCGGAGAGTTTATTGCCAGTTCTTCTCTTCCGTTCTACGCCCTTTATTTGAGAATTGGCAGTAAATGTAAAATTAGAAGCATTAAATGTATATTTCTTTTTTGCCGTTCATAGCTGTACATTGTGTTACCTATATGAATAAATGATTTTTGACTTTTGACTTTTGCCTAAATCGTTTAGAATTATAGGCATTTATATTGATATTATAGTAATGTTGCATTCTGCAAGGATATATTTTAATAGGATCAATATCAAGGATCGATTCTCATGCCTGATGTTTTTTTATATCAACCTGTATATTCCGTGAAGGAAAACATCGTGAGCATGAACGAAAATCGAAGAGGTGTATTGCTCGGGTTTTTCCCAGTAAATAATCTTGGTATCGGAAGTTTTATGGTTACAATTTTTATTTTGGTATTTCCGAGTTAGGTGAGTCAAAATTTTTAGCCAAATATTATTGCACTACTCGTGTTTAGATCAAGTTTATTGAAATATTTATATTTAAAACCTAACCTAAGTTTAAAATGATATTTAGCGTAATGACCTATATCTCTCTAAAATAGGAGAGTTTTAATAGAAATAGCTATATTACATATTCTGTGGTCGCATTTTTGTCGAATAAGATAAAGTTAATATTTTCATATTATAAATACAGATTAAAATTTATGAGTACATGACGTATTTAAATTTTTTCTATTGATATCAACAAAGCCATTTAGGTCTATTGATAATTGAATAGATGCCATTTTCAGTCTGACATTGAGAATAACCTCGAAAATTTTGTGTTTACGAAAATATTTATAGTTATAGGTGGAGGTCTTTTTTTGTATAATTGACAATAATACTGAGTAGAAAGAGTTTATTATTAACAAAAATTAAGCTAAGAGGTAATTAAGGTCGAACGAATATAGAAATTATTATAGACTTTCTTAGTCGCGTTAAAAGTATAACAAATAGGTCAGCTTTAGAACAAGAGACAAGAGAAAAAAAAAGTAGAGTTGCCGTATGTCAAAAATGTATAAGATTTAACTGTACTTATAGCTATCACGCAGTGAGCAGTGTTGGCCTAGTGGCTTCAGCGTGCGACTCTCATCCCTGAGTTCGTAGGTTCGATCACCGGCTGTGCACCAATGGACTTCTATGTGTGCATTTAACATTCGCTCGAACGGTAAAGGAAAACATCGTGAGGAATCCGTCTTGCCTTAGACCCAAAAAGTCGAGGGCGTGCGTGAGGCACAGAAGGCTGATCACCTTCTTGCCTATCAGATTAACAAATGTTCATAAAATAGATACAGATATCTGAGGCCCAGACCTAAAAAGGTTGTAGCGCCATTGATTTATTGAAGTGAAACTTCTTTATCGGGGTTGGAAAAAAATTTTGTGTAACATTTTTTCGTTACGCGTCACATTTTTCGGTTACGCGTCACATGTTTCGGTTACGCGTCACATTTGACCGTTACGCGCGTCTTTTTCTTGTCCCTACTAGGGTTGATTCAAAGAGCTTCTAAACCATTAATAACAAAAATGTATAATAACGATAACAATGATACTAAAAATTCTATTACAATTTATGAAATTCTGTAATAATCTTAGTGGTAATAAGGTAAAATGAAATAATTGTATTATTTGTATTCAAGTCTGTGATATTAAAAGCCTTTTGTTAAACTATATCTAATTTAACTTTATTTAACCAATTGGTGTAAAGTTGCATATAGATAATTTTTCGAAAAATAAGGTCATAAAGAAGTTTCACTTCTAACGTGTGTACACTAGTAAACGCACATTTTTAATTTTTTTTATTTATAGCTATCACGACACTTTGTTACCAACGCATCCTAAGTTATTTTGGACATAACACGCAGAGAACCAGAAAGTCTAGAAAACCTAATCCTGACTGGCAGAGCGGAGGGCAGATCTCAAGTCGTTTCCCTACTCGCTGGAACGATCAAGTAAAGGCCCTTATGGGTCTTAACAGGCGCAGAGGCTTGCCAAAGACAGGGGAGAGTGGAGGAAGTTGTGCGACGCCACTGACACGAACTTCAGAAATGAAGAGTTCAACTGAAGAAGATAGCTATCACGATGTTGCCATCCTCTTAAAATATTGAATGTGAAATCAGTTAAATTTTTAGCAACTACAAATATGGCGGAATAACCTGCTCTAAATATAAACAAAGCGGTATTAGTCAATGAGCAATTGCATGTGTAATTAGTGTATGTGGGGCATTTATCCCACCAGACAATTAGTGTTTCCAGCCTGACGTAACTACCGTAAATACGACATCTTATGACTGGTCATGTGGCTTGTGTGACCAATATGCTAATGTCAATCGATTATTGCCAGTACAGCCTTCAATCGAAATCGTTCAGATAATTTATTACAGTAGTATTTTCTAGCCCATTTTGTTAATGAAATATATATTTTTATAAGAGATAATTACGACCGTTGCCCTATGTAGGTTTTCTAATTGAATCGGGACACAACAAGTGTTATTAATTATTAAGGTTGATCCAATAAATTGTCTTTGTTTTTTATAAGTTCTGTACCTTTAAATATTCTTTTCAGACGTTTCAGCAGCATTGGCCTAGTGGCTTCAGCGTGCGACTCTCATCCCTGAGGTCGTACGTTCGATCCCCGGCTGTGCACCAATAGACTTTCTTTCTACTTGCGAATGTTAAATGCGCAAGGAAAACCGTCTTGCTTTAGACCCAAAAAGTCGAGGACGTGTGTCAGGCACGGGACGCTGATCACCTACTTGCTACTACTATTAGATTGAGTATCATGAAACATGTAAGTACAGAAATCTGAGGCCCAGACCTAAAAAGGTTGTAGCGCCACTGATTTATTTTATTTTTTGTTTACAACGACGTTTCCAGTGCTTTTAAACAATCAAGCTGAGTGAGAGACAGACAGACACATAAAAAACACGTTTCAATATCATCATCAAATGTATTAAATTATGTAAAGTAACTATTTGTATAAAGTAATTTAATTCGTGTTAATTGCTTAGGGTTTATTTTTAAATAGCATGAGAATTTATCTCATTGAACAAGGCTTTCTTTTTTGTATACCGGATATCCGTATCCGTCTTTACTTAGGAAAGGTTCCATATTTCCCATTTACTTAATTCTTATATAATAAAACATTTAATTTTTATTTTCGTTTCTCTTTCTCTGGGTTATTTTGAGTATTGATTCATTAGTACAGGGTTTTCATATACCCGTATCAGCGTCTTAAGAAATTTAATAATATCACTGTATGATCGGGGATCTTTAGCCGGTGTTACGTTCTTGTATAAATTGCTAAATAATCAAGTAGGTACAGAGCAGTGACCTCTTTCTAAGTTCCTTCTGCAAAAACCAACATAGGAGTTCAGGCACCTCGCAATCTTCGCTATTTTAATGGATTTAACTTATCCGGAGCTGGATATTTTCGGTAGTGGGCTGATCGGTTTTAAAGACAGCATTGTTAAGTGTCTATCTCGAACCGAAAACGAAGTTCTGCTTAAAAGTTATTGGCACGTTAGGGAAAAATGATGAGAATACATTTTTACTAAAGTTAGCATAGTCAACAATAAAACATGTCCATTTCTTTAATTTTTTTTTGTAACATTTATGGTCATACATTTTAGATAAAAGAGTTTGAAACACCGTATATTTAGTTCTATGTAAGATATGGTAAACTTTAATAAATAAATAAATATAATTTTTAATTATCATCATGGCCATTCACTATTATAAAACAAGGACTCAAGTTAGTGTTTGTTACGTCTACCGAAATATTTTCACACTTTAAATAAGTGAACAAATCCTTGAGTATTTCCCACACCTCAATTACACGCCCTTTGAGTTTCTAAATCACGAATGGTATAATTGAGTTAACAAAGATGTTACGAAAAGAAATCACTAACCAAATTAGCTGACTACTATCCCAGCAAGGCTATTTTCATATTGATATATTAGATAGTAAGAGATTTTTTTTTAAATTTTAATGGGGTTTAAAGCTATGCGCCTCTTTAATAGTACCTGGGGCACTACATACAAGTCGTAAAAAGCGATAGAACAAAAATGGTGATTGCACAAATTTACGACTCCACTTTACTAAAAAGAAGTCGTATAACACACTATTTTCAATTATGATATTTAACAATTAAAATTCATTACGACAATAAGACTGAATTCATTTACTTTTAGTTTAATTATTCGTACTAAAATACACATTTATACTTAGTTATTTTAGTAATAAAACAAGTTGGCACATATCGTGCAAATTAGGACGCGAGGAGAAAGATCGCGAGATAGCTTCCGACCTTTGTAGATAATTCATATTTTATAGCTAAATCGCACGCAATAATTTTATTTGATAAGTTATTGGTCTTTGTGGCTGCGTTGGATTTATTTCCTCTGACCTTAGTATAATTAAAATAAAAACGTATGTAGATGGCTTATTACAGCATTTTTCGACCAAATATTGCATTTTCCAGATAAGGACGAAAACAACGTAATTAATAAGTAAATTGCTTAATTTTTAAGTCATTACTGCACTGGTATTTTAAAAAATAGCTCAATTTTCCTTTTTAATAGTTTAGATTACATTTAATATTATGGATCAACGATAAACCAAAATCGTAGTCAATAGGTAAGCAAACTTTCAATACCTATCGGCTATCTATAAGAATCGAATAACGGCAGGTGGTCGGGACGCGTGCGCAGGGGTCTTATTATTTTTTGCGCGACATTGGGCAAAGGGGCTACAAAATTCGGTAAATTACAAAACAAGATTAGGAAGAGGGTTTAGTTAGCTGGATCGTTAATGCTATGGAATGATTGAGTTTGTTATTTATTTAAACGTTAAATATGAAAACTACGAAGTCAAACTGTGTATGTAGTTAGTGGGTACTCAGTACTTACTAAAGTGAAATAATAAAGTGGAGAAGTTTTTGTAACTTAGTTAATCTTTAAACTATAAACTGAATGCGAAAAATCAGTTTTCTAATAAAAATAATAAAATATACGGTGTGTAAAAAGTAAAAATTGTTGTGTTGTTTTGAGGTAACATTTCGTATTTTACTGGTGAAATATTAAACTTACATATTTTCTAGTGTTGTTTGCTGCAGTCTTTAATCTTGATATTCACAAAACTTAACTAATATATTGTTACGATAATGTACGCTAAAACTTAAAAGTAACTTCGGTACAACATATCCTACACAACTTTAGCGCGCCACTGGCATTTTTATTTTTTATTTAAGCTTGCACCACTCACCAGTGAGTGAACTCATGTCATGAGTCAACTTGTTATGATTGACATCCTGACAGTCCAAACTGACAATTGTGTTGATTGTGATTGACATCCACATTCTATATTCTGTATATAGTATATAGCAATTGACATAAATTTTCGTTAAGAGTACAGTAGATAAACGTCAAAACTAAAATAAATAATTGACGAAAATTAAAAATGCCAGCTGCATTTTCCGAAATTATTGACGATATCGAAGATTTAATATCATCTCAAGATATAACACCTAAAGAAAGATATGCAAGTAGAAAAAATGTTAGTGTACGGTCGAAACGGCGTGAAAATAAAACAGCAGAGCCTGCTGAAAAAATCATTTTGGAGAGTGTAGTACCAGGTAACCTAAAACTAAAAGATAGGCCAAAGAAATTTGTTGACTAATATAAATATTAAATATATATTCATTGTTATAGTTATATCTAATTTTTCCTGATGAAATATCATAACTTTCAAATTCACTAGGCATTATGCCTGCGATATTAATCACAAGTCAAATATCAATCACGAATTTCAGGAACACAAACTATATATGTAAAGACATGGGGGTGTGCTCACAACAATTCTGATTCAGAATACATGGCAGGTTTATTAGCAACTCATGGCTACAATCTCACAGAAGATAAATGGCAGGCGCAACTTTGGTTACTGAACTCTTGTACTGTTAAGAGTCCATCAGAGGATCATTTCAAGTAAATATTTATGTATTATATGTTTCATTTAGACCTATGAGAAGGGGACAAGAACAAGAAGCTGGTTTGTCTTGCTGACATCCACAAAGTCTATTTAAGTTTAAACACATTGAATATTCATTTCAGAAATGAGATAGAACTGGGTCAAAATCGTGGTATTCATGTTGTGGTTGCTGGGTGTGTGCCTCAGGGAGCTCCCCGGGCCAACTACCTCACCGGCCTCAGTGTTGTGGGTGTACAGCAAATTGATAGAATTGTTGAGATTGTGGAGGAAACATTAAAAGGTAAATAATTTAATAAGGGATAAAAGATTCCCTATGGCATTCAAGATTTTTAGATTAATGCTGAGATCAACTATTAACCAAGCAGTAGATTTATTTGCCTATGTTACACATTGCTGTGATTTTAGAGAGTAGACTATTCATTGTTCTTTCCTTTATATCTGATCCTGAATCCTATCCATCTCAGTGCATTTTCTGATTTTTATTGTTTTTGTTTTTAAATAAGTATGTATTATTATAGGTCACACGGTCCGTCTATTTGGCACTAAGAAAACTAGTGATGGCCGGAAAGCAGGTGGTGCATCACTATTATTGCCTAAAGTGCGGAAGAACCCTCTCATAGAAATAATATCTATAAACACAGGATGCCTTAATCAGTGCACATATTGTAAAACCAAACATGCAAGAGGAGAACTGGGCAGTTACCCACCGGAAGAAATTGTGGAACGGGCAAGACAGTCATTTAAGGAGGGAGTGGTTGAGATATGGTTGACCAGTGAAGATACCGGTAATAATATCATTTATTTTAATATTGGGAAGATTTTAATTTACCTTTTAGAACTAAACATTAATATTTCTTTTGTCATCACAGAAGTAAAACAGAAGTAAAGAGCAGTTTAGATAAAAGAGTCCAAAAAGACTGGTTTTATATTTTAATGTTTTTTTAATCTAAAAAATTTTTTTTTACTAATTCTGAATCCATACCCTAAAACTGGTCAGTACTAATTTTATAAATACCGTAATCCATATCACGCGTTTTCGTATAACACGATTTCCGTCCCTCATATAATACAGTATTTTCCCCTTATAACGCGGAGATTTCTCGAGTTATATTTCAGTAGTGTGAAATTTATAATGATATGTCAAGTCATTTTACTAAATTCGTGTTCCTAGTTTTTGATTTGTTAAAAAAAACGGTTGTACGAGAATACTCCTACAACGCGATTTATTATTACGCGGTCCGGGGCTACCGCGTTGTAGGTTACTAGTTAAGTAAGATCCTAGTAATATCAACCAATCAATTTTTTATAAAATAAAAAACAAAAAAGCCTTTTTCCTTTAAGATATTTTCTCAATAAAATTTTGTTTTCCTGATTAACATTATGCTGTGTAACATGTGGACGTGTGGGATACATAAAACCAAGAATAGAAAAGAAATAAACTATAGATTTTAGTCTATGTATATCTTCTCAAATTATTCTATCCTTCTATTTAGATAAATAATTACACTGTTACCGTTTTAAGGCACATATGGCCGTGACATTGGTACTTCTCTGCCCGAGTTACTCTGGCAGTTAGTTGAAGTGATTCCTGAGGGTTGTCGTCTGAGGCTAGGAATGACGAACCCACCTTATATACTTGAACATTTGGAAGAGGTCGCTCGAATCATGCATCATCCGCGAGTTTACAAGTACATATTGATATTTTTTTTTATAGAACGGGGGCAAACGGGCAGAAGGCTCACCTGAAGTTAAGTGATACCGCCCATGGATACTCATATTGTCAGAAGGCTCGAAAGTGCGTTGCCGGCTCTTTAAATTAGTTTTTTTTTTAATTTAAAAGATAGACTTTTTTCCTTCGACATAAACTAAACTAACTAAATGTAAAGTTAGAATCATTTCATATACTTTTTTTTGACGTTCATAAGTGTACATTGTGTTACCTATATGATTAAATGATTTTTGACGTTTTGACATATAATATATTATAATATTAAGTGTACTCGATACGGAATTTCAGCATGAGTCAATTCTCCATTCTAGGTAATTTAACTTAAAATAAGCTATATTACCTTAACTTATTTCGTTTTTACATAAAACTCCCTAGCGAAATTAGGGAATTATCCCTGAATAAATTCAAAACTCTCGTGAAACGTAAATTAACCAATAAAACTTTGTATAAATTTGACGATTATTTAAATGATCCTAATCCGTGGGATTGATTTTCTCCAGTTTAAATAATTTGTATGACTCAAAACTTGGCGATTAAAAAGAGTGGCAGAGAGTTTCTTGCTAGTTCTACTTGCCCGCTCTACGCTCTTGACTTGCGGACTAGTAGAAAATGTAACTTTAGAATCGGTTAATGTACTCAGTTACCTATATGAATAAACTTATTTTGTGTTTGAGTTAAACCAAATTGCTTTAACTTACACTTCATTTACAATTATTTGAAATTTGCTTTATATGGAAATTACAGTTGCATTTAGCTTGCGGACCGAACAAAGCTTTCTTTAACATTCTAGTGGTAAATTCACCTATTAAGTTTTAAATATAGTTCAAAGATGTTTCAGGCAAGCCGCACCAATGTCATGAATAGTTATAAGTAATCTTTGCTTTTTAGGTTCCTGCATGTGCCCGTACAATCGGGCAGCGACCAGGTGTTGGTGGATATGAAGCGGGAGTACTCGAGAGCAGACTTCCAAAGAGTTGTTGATTTCTTAAGAGAAAAGTTAGTTTTGGATATATTTAATAATATTTTAAATATATAGAAATAGTGCTTGTTTTATCATTATTAATAAAAATAAAGTAAACCAGTGGCGCTACAACCTTTTTTAGGTCTGAGCCTCAGATTTCTGTATCTGTTTCATGATCAATAGACAAGTAGATCAACCTCCCGTGCCTGACACACGCCGTCGACTTTTTGGGTCTAAGGCAAGTGGGTTTCCTCACGATATTTTTCTTCACAGTTCGAGCGAATGTTAAATGCGCACATAGAAAGTCCATTGGTGCATAGCTGGGGATCGAACCTACGATCTCAAGGATGAGAGTCGCACGCTGAAGCCACTAGGCCAAAACTAGTAGTATTTATCGATCCGGGGTTCGATTCGCGATTATTTCAGATTGCACAATATTAACTAGAAATAATAATTTTAGGGTTCCTGGAATGACAATAGCGACTGATATAATTTGCGGATTTCCAACGGAAACGGAAAAAGACTTCGAAGACACGATGTCTCTGTGTCGTCAGTACAAGTTCCCGTCGCTCTTCATCAACCAGTTCTTTCCACGAGCTGGAACGCCCGCTGCCAATATGCGAAAGGTAGGTTTTAGAACAAAACTTGTTTCAAATACATCTGAACTTAGCAATAAAGTTGTTATGTATACGTGATTTCACAATAATGATAATAATGACATTTATCTTATGTTATAATATTACTCATACAAACTATATTAGCCTTATTATATCATCTTACTCTTTTCATTAAATCGTAAATTACAATATGAAGGAAACATAATAATAATTACAAATAATTTCCAAAAACACTTAAAAGTTGTGTATATTCTGTGTTATTTCATTATAAATAGTAAAATAACTTTAAAATTGTTCTCTTTAAAAAAAAGAGGAACATTGTTCTCAACAAACTTTTACTTTCAAGATTTCTTAAGTTGTACAAAAATATGTTGCAAAATAATACATTCGAAGTTAAGTGGTTACACGTACTATTAGCGCACAATTTGTTAAATTTCTCGTGTAGTTTTTCTATTTTGATCTGTGAGAAATATTATTTTTTTATTACCATTGTGGCCTGCAAGTCTGATCGGATACCCCCTTCCAGGTCCCAGGCCAAGAAGTCAAGAAACGTACGAAAGCTCTCTCGGAATTCTTCCGATCGTACGAGCCGTACGGCCACAAAGTTGGAGAGACCCAACAGGTCTTAGTGACGGATGTGTCCCACGATAAAAATTATTTCGTGGCCCACAACGAGTTCTATGAACAGGTTCTGGTACCCAAAGAGCAGAGATATATGGGCAAAATGCTGAATGTCAAAATCATCAGTGCCACCAAATTCTCCATGATGGGAGAACCCATTGATAAACCAACGATGCCAGGTCTCGTGAAGCCGATGAAGAAGGGTCAGGTATCAGGTCTTCGGGAGAGACCTAACAAGATACCTATACCGCTTCTGGTGATAATTGCCGCGGTTTTGTTACGATTGTTGTGGATATTCTTATAGAATAAATTATTTTACTGTGGTTTTTTATTTTATTTTGACAATAGTCTTGAATATTTTTCAAAGAGATTTTTATTGAGCTGTTGCTACTAAACTAAATAAAAAATTGTAGGTAATTAATAACGCAAGGAATAAAAATAAATATGAACATTTTAGTTGGATTTTTATTAGTAACATTATTTAATGTCTGACATTTCAAAATGGCGATTGTAGTACCAATTTCAGCCGTTGGCCAAGAAAAGTATGTAGCACTGTAACTAAGAAAATTCAACTACATACCTATTTCCTATAATGGGTCACACATGTGCGTAATTCTTATTAAAGTTTAAAAAAGAATTAAAAGATATTAAGATAATTTCCTTTAACTTGAATATTATGGACTTAAAAATGCTAATTAAATATATTTAGAATTGATTCGTTTATATAAATGGGGTAAAAATATTTTGCTATTTTTGTATGATTGATCGGAGCACTTTGGTATGCTTGACGCATAAGTCCACAATACCCTTAGAATCTAAACCTCCGCCTTTTCTAAAGTCGGTTAAAATGTTTTCATAGAAATACTAAACTATTTGTACTTGTGTTTCAAACGTATCACGTTACCGAAACAAGTTTAGAACAAAGCGTAATGCGATCGTTTCAACTGGGCAGTTCTATTCAAAGGATATTATATAAGATTTACCGCCACGTATGGTGCATGGTTAGTGTCGAAATGACTACGTACAGTCAACCTGGTGGAAAGCGGCAGAAGGTGAAGGAGAGAGCTGATGCAGGAGACTATTTTCAGGGTGAGTTTAATTTTCCGTAATATGTATATTTATGCTTTTTTATATTACATATAGATTTCTATCCTTACACAGTAGAAGCCAATTTTAGAGTATTTATTAAGTATGTTATTTTTGTACAAATGATTGTTAAATCGTGTCATTTTATATATAAAGTTCACCTACATTTAACATTGTCTCAAAGCATGTGCGTATTAAAAACTGTATTTTTTTATAGGAATAGAAAAGATCGAGTACAATAATGCTGCGTCTGCGACCGATACATTGAATTATCGGTACTACAACGCAACGGAGCGCGTGCACGCTAAGACAATGGAGGATTGGCTGAAATACAGCCTATCACTCACTGAATTCAGGAATGCCAGTAAGTTAATATTCCAGTACTCCAGTTTACTATTATAGTCAACTCTAGTATTAACAGGACAGGATTTAGAAGTCTGAAGGCTTTGGGGTAACTAAGGCATGGAGGCCGCCTGGCCCCAAGTTATTTTCAAAAAAAAAAAAAAAAAATTAAATTAAATTTTTTCAGTCGAGTTTTTCAATCCATAATTTATTGTGAAACCAAGTAGATCCTTTTAGTATTTTACAAACAAATAAAAATATATGAAAAGAAATCTTGTTAACTATTGTTTTCTAGTCGGAATTAAAATTTTTTTGTTTCGAATGCTATATTGAGGATGGCTTCTGGTCTGTAGCCCCGGTTGCCCTCCCTTAAATCCCCGGCCCTGAGTAGTAACCTGGAGAAGTCTACTATAACTCTTATAACCCGATGCGAGCATAATACAGAGGTTATTCATGGTATTAAAACAGCTTCAACTCTTAACTTAGAAAGGTAGTTAAAATACATTACCCTGAATGTCATGATCTGTGGTCGAACATACTCGATCATAGTAAATCGAGAACAGAGCTCCGTGCACCTTTGCTTCATTTGTGTTTATTGGTCAGTCTGTGTATCAATTATGTATTACGCAGGGCCTAGACTATTTGCATTAACCACTAAGGGCACGACTTGGTTATACAGTCAAAACCGTTTAAAACGACATCGTTTTGAACAACATACCGGTTATATTCACTAAAATCAAAGGTCCCGGCTGAATTCTATGTATTAGGTACTTTTTTTTTGTTTTTTTTTTAATGGCTCTGGCACGATTTGTGCATTAGCCAGCGTCAAGTATAGGATTTTTTTATAATTCGTGCTTGTCTTTAGAAATTCGACCGTGTCCTTCATGTACGGTTTAAGCACTCGCTCGGTACCGCACAACCCTCCCAAAGGCCGAGAACAAATTTAAATTAAATTAAAACTTGCCCTCGAACCGGGAATCGAACCTGGTACCCCTCACCTAGCTGCCACTTAATAAGACCGCTAGGCTATGAGGCCCCCTATTAGGTACTTAATAACAACGTCATCGGCTGTTACAACTATCAGTTTTTACGACCAAATATGAGTCCCTTCGATGTCGTTATGACAGATTTTAAATGTATTAAACTATAGGTGCCGAATACCCGAAAATCAGCAACCATCGACCCTGGGATGACAATTCTCATTCCATGGACAACTACAAGCGATGCATAAGAGCCTTCTTCGATCTTTGTGCGAAACTCGGTATCAAATACTGGACAGCTTTGGATTCCGATTTGCTACCGATAACGGACAGTTGGGACGAGAATAAAACCAACTGGGATGATATTGTGGAATATGTTCACGAGTTGAGCCAGAGATACCATGTTAAGTTGCTCTGGTTGGCGCCTGATCTGCAGATGCATCCACGGTAAGAAATTTTAATATAATATGTTTGTATTATAAAAAATAAAAATAAATCAGAGGCGTTACACCCTCTTTAGGTCTTGGCCTCAGATTTCTGAATCTGTTTCTGTTTTGATCATTTTTAAATGTAATAGGCAAGTAGGTGATCAGCCTCCAGTTCCTGACACACGCCGTCGACTTTTTGGGTCTAAGACACGCGGTTTCCTCACGATGTTTTTCTTCACCGTTCGAGCAAATGTTAAATGCGCACATAGAAAGAAAGTCCATTGGTGCACAGCCGGGGATCGAACCTACGACCTCAGGAATGAGAGTAGCACGCTGAAGCTGCTAGGCCAACACTGCTCTTTTGTTTGTATTATACAGACCACAATTTACGGTTTCTGGGTCATCGAGCTGCTTTAAATAATTGAGGACTTTAGGTTTACTCTATTTTAACCACTCGCGTACAACAATAGAATATAAGCGAATAATTAAATGTTAATTGCTATGAAACGAATGAATGCAATGTAACAGTTTAAGCGAGTGCCTGTGTCTGGATATACTCTCGGGGTTTAACTCCGACGATTTAGGAAATCGCCACGCTTATAAAACTGAACTAAAGCCTTAGTGAGCAAAATCAACCTTGCCTCATACAATTAGAAAATAGTCCTTTACGAAATATCAATATATATTTTTTATGAAAAAATTGAATTGAATAATTTTGGTTTCACGCGAATGTTGTAGCTATTAAAAGTAAAACTTATTTATTGCCAATGTTTACATCTAAATTGATTTATGGTTCTTGAATATTGAGATTTGAAATAATTTATGAATAAAACACACAGATATTGTGGCTTTGATTCCCGGTGGAACCCTAAAAATAATCAACGTAACACGCAGAAATTACAATGATTTTTTTAATTAATTACTTTATTAAAAATTTCTTAGACTAAAAATTTGTAAAATGTATTTACAGTTACACAACGGGAGCAATCACAAACAACGACGCCAATGTGTTCGCACAATCCGCGTCGCAGATTAAAAAATGCCTCGAAGTAACACATCGTTTAAATGGCGAATGTTTCATGATATGGCCACACCGAGAGGGCTACGACGCAATATTCCAATCCGATGTTGCCAGAGAATTGAAGTTATTTGTGAAATTACTTAAAATAACTGCAGAATATAAGGACCGTTTGAATTCCAAAATACAATTGTTGATAATGCCATATTGTGAGAGAAAATTGAAAGAAATGATTAATTATTATATGTGGGATATTACAAGTTGTTTGTACTTCTTGAAGAACTACGGCTTGGATCGGCAGTACAAAGTTTGTTCTCCGCCAGGACACCACATGTATATGGCCAATGTGTAAGTATATTATTACTATCTATATTATATATATAAAAAGAAAATGGTGTTCGTTTGAGGCTCTTTCACGCTTAAACCACTGATCGTATCGACATGAAACTACCACCATTCGATGCGAAATTTTTCCTAGATGGTTTATGGCTATTTATTTTATTAATTCCAACGTTCCTTCATTTTTTTAATTTTTCCCGCTAATGAAAACAAAAGAGGCTTCCTAGAACCGCAAAACGTCAACATCTGTTAAAAACTCTATTTTCGAAATATTTCAATTTTCTTAGCGGGAAGTTAAAAAGAAGAATAATAAAAATATGAAAAAAAAATAAAATAATGAAACATAAAATTTATTTTAATTCGTCCAGCAAAGCGGGCGCGAAACGGCTAGTTACTATATAAGATAAACATTCTTGAAATTTTCTTTAAGTAGTAAACCTAACGTTTGTATGGTCAAAGTTTTGCTTTTATTTTCTCTGATATTTTAAATCCAAAAAGATTGATTGATGATTTTACCTAGTCTGTTTTGAAACACACAGTCGAGATTCAATTAACTATGTTAATTAAATATATTTTCAGATACAATATGCTGGGCGGCGTGTCAGTGTCAAAGCAGTTCGATTTGTCAAATAATAAGAATGTCACGCTGATGATGAAAAGTATCATTGATCAGGTATTTATGGTCTACATTAGGTTCTGCCTAAGAATAAAAATCATTTACTTTTTTTTAAGACGATAACTGCATGATTTAGTAAATGTATGATTAAAAAATATGGACACTAAAAAAATAACAAATTGTCTTGTGATAATTCTATTTGTATTGTCTTAATACTAGTTTTCTTACATTTATTAATTAAAGCTGTAGTGCTTTCTATTCTTCTCGTTCGTATGCTGTTTTGAAGATTAAAAAGATTGAGCAAATATTTTTCGTTATAGAACACAGGGGACAAACGGGCAGGAGGCTCACCTGATGTTAAGTGATACTGCCGCCCATGGATACTCTTAATGCCAGGAGGCTCGCGAGTGCGTTGCCGTTTTCTTTCTTTCTACAAAATATTTGTTACGTTCTAGAATTGCATCCCACCGGGCGGTATCAACTTAAAGGTATCGGTACCACGCGATACAGAATTACGAGACTTGGTTGTTTGTTACGTTAAATACATTGATAGCATCGCCAAGGGATTGCGAATTGCAGCCAATATTGTCGCTGAACAGATATTTTCGAAACATGTTCAGGTTAGTAGAAAATTCTACTTAACACTTACCTACCATAGATATAAGTTAATCTTACCTTGAGCGCTATCAAAACATTAAAAAATAGATTGGTTTGACAGACCCGTATCAATACTTATAAAAGATTTTTGAAGTTATACTTCTTTAGGCGCGTTATGAAAAATTTATGAGAGTAAAATTTTACAATGCGCGCGCACCTGTGACACAAAATTAGGAGTGTGATTATAGCGTGCGCGAGCGAGATAGGAATAAGACAATCTACAAGTAAAAAGAAATAGAATATGCGTGAAGTTCGTATGCCAAGAATTTTGAATGACCATAATGACATTTGTCATTTACCTTTTAAACAAATAAAGGAGTTTTAATTATTTTTTCAAAGAAATTTAGCAATGCTTTTTGAATTATAATCAGAAGTGATTTAAATTGAATATTTAAACCAATATTTATTAATATTTGTGAAAAAACTGTGCTCATCAACCTTCCTAAGTGCTTCAATACAATTGAGGTTAACTATCCGTATGTATTATTATTATCGAGTAATGTTTTGATTAAAAAAATGACCACATTGTTTAATCAAAACATGTAATTTTTCTGATTTAATCTAGCAAATATAAGGACAAGAGACAAAAAACAATTGATAAATCAGTGTAAGTGCACTAAATTGAATACAAAAAAAGAGTTGTCATCTTATCGCTGTGAAACATCAAAAACTGGAGGTGGAACAAAGCCAAACTATTTTTAATAATGCCAAAGAAGTATAACTTACGCGCGTACATAAGTACACGCACTTTTTTTTTATCTGTGATTGATATTTTTGACAGCGACAAATTTAAACTAAGAAAAAACTATTCAAAATTTCAATATAAGAATCAAATATATTCTAATTAAAGCGTATTTGTTTCCAGCAACGCTACATTACCTACTATAGTGGTTTTGGGTCTCGTGTTATCAGCAGTGACGTCACTATGGAGGAGTGCGAGGAGTATTACAAGTGAGTAGGGACAGGGATTATAAAACTTCGTCACTTTTGGTTCGCACATGGCGTGGCGATTTGATTTCGGACAAAACAATAGTTGTTTCGGGGCCACAAATATCTCCCATTGTTGTAATATTTGTTAAAAAACTTTTCATAGACGATAAATTAGGAGCACAAAGTTTAATCATTTCTCATTTTACAAACTTACGAAAACAGTGAAAAATAAATATAGACAGTTGTTCAACTAGAAAAAAGATTTAGGAGTAGGACCACGTAACAAATTAAAAAGCTCAGTATGTGGCGTACCTATGTGTATGTGTATGTGTGCGTTTAAGGTACAAATGGCAGAGAAAGAAAGTTGTGAATAGTTGCAATGTTGAAGTAATATTTGTAGTAATTTAACGTTTCTTTTCAGAAAAAATCAGCTCCACGAAGCGGCAAGCACGAAGCGCGAACATTTTGACTTTGTCTTCCAGAGATACTTGGACACTTGCGATCATATTTGACAACTTTTTGACATCGATTGTTGTAAACTTGAGTAATCATTTCTCACTTCAAAACAAGTTCATTCATATAAGCCTGCCTAAGAAAATAAATCAGTGTTGCCATTCTATAGTCAACAATAAAATAAAAAACAGTTTTGACGATGCTTAAAAAAAAATATTTAACTATTGTTAAATAAAAATGGTGTATAGTAATTTGACGTTTTGGTTATATTGCCCAATTAATGTCAGATCCAAATCAAAAATATTCCTTAAATTTGAGTTTCGTGGCTATGTGAGACAGAAGAAAAAATAGACAGTTGATTAAGTTACACAATCGATTGTCAAAATCAAATATTATTTTATAAGTATGTTAACCCAAAAAAATTAAAAAATGCCTCTAATTGTACCTTAACGACAACACCGGGGAGTGTACGTTTATCTAGTTGTAGTAATTTTTAATATATATTCACCATATTTAAAGTAAAATAAGTCGCAGTAAAGCTCCGCACTCTAACATAGGATATTTAAAATACTTGGCCATTGCAAGAAAAAGCGACAAGGATCTTTTGAAACTTAAAAAAGGTTGTTTATCCACTCGTTTGATTCATTTGTCTTAGGTTAAATTTCTTAGTACCAACTCTTTTCGAAAGTTGGCGATCATCATGGCTACTTTAATTGCCGCGATTCTGAACAATGACTTGATGCTTTGATCAAACCATTGGCGAAGATCAAACAAGACGTGTGTCAGCACCCAGGTCTTCTACCTTGCACTATATTTTTTTAGGCTAGTTTTTTTTGTTCAATTTGCAGGACATTAAAAACTCGGTATGGAAAACCAGACGAGTATCCTAGATCTATTCAAGATCCTTTTAGGTTTTTTTACTAACATCAATACCGTGATCTCAATGTTGCCATAATAAAAAACTAATTTTAGTTTTATTGTTTTAATATTTTTTTGTTTTTTATTCACAATTATTACATGAGTGTACGTACACCGTTGTTGTGCTTAACACGACTTAGTTGTAATGTATCAATTATATTATATTAATTATACATTGATTTACAAATTCATTTTGATAGCCATAGACAATGTATTGAGATATGTCAAATTTTGACGAGCGTTTGACAGCTAGTATTGAAAAGTTCTATAGAATTAACTATTGTCCAATATTTACGTGATTTAATGTTACAAAGATCATTTCTATAAAAAAAACAGGATTTTTTGATAGTTGGTTCAAAAAGCAAGGTATTTTATTTTATATTTTAATGTTTGCTTTTGTTTTGCATTCATTTATACCAAAAGTATAGAAAACGCTGCGTCAAAATTGCCAACAACTAAATTTTCTAATATTTCATACTCTTACTTTGCACAATACCAAAAGGCTAAATCTTTTAAATAATACTCAATACATTGTCAATGGCTCCTACAATACAAGACGACGATGATTTTTAATGTTATTCAATCAATTACATTAGACGTTGATCAATCGCACTTTTAATTGATAACTAAGTGCGAACAAACATCGGAATCTGTCAAAAATACCACATGTCATATGACACTTAGTTGGTACATTGACGTGTTCTGAATTTCGGCCTAACTTTGACCTTAGATCGTAGTTTTGACGTTGACAAGGAATGTCGTGTCATAAAATGTACGCAGATTTCATTTCAACGTATTTCTTTTTACTTCTTTCAAAATTATGAATAAAATCATGATTTATATTGCATACATTTATTCAACATATTCCGCTAATTCAAAGCTTAATATAAAATATACAAATATGTATATCATACAGTTCTACACGTGCCTTACTAATGTCCAAATATACCCTAAGGTAAAACTTGCACATCTGTATACAACGAACGTGTTTTTACATATTAACAAATCAATTTCTTATAAATAACTTACAAACTAAACCACACTAAATTACAAAATTGAGATAAAATTAACCGGAATGAGATGGTCTCTGCAACGTAATTTTGTCAATTTATAAGTCATTAATTAAAAAATATATAATTCAATAATGTATATTAATGTTAAGGTTGATAAATAATATATTTGATAAAAATAATAATTTTGGAGATTATAGACGAAAAAAAAATCTTAGAAGTTTTTAAATTTTATATTATTTTTTGGTTTACACACCAATTATTTTTATACTGTAAAAATTAAAAAAATTGGTCGACATATGGGATGCCAGAGACCTACCTGCCGGTAATAAATTACAAAAACCTAAAATTTTCAAGGGAGCGTTCAAGTATTACGTCACGCAATTTTTGGAGTTTATTGACCCCCCCCAGGTAACGCGCCGTAACGGTTTTCTGGACCCCCCCCCAAATTCGTTACGTGATACTTGAACGCTCCCTAAAAGCAGACTAACCTAGGATAAGTCTTATTACGTAAAGTAGACAACTTAATACTGTAAGAAATAGAGAAGCGATAGAGATAAAAATGGCAGCGTCGTGTCGGAATGAACGTAAACCTTACTGCCTTAGAAAAATAAATGCTAATTATTGTGTTATTTTGTAAAGTCATTTCTGAAATAAAAGCACCATTTTAGTCTCCGGTTATCGAGATTTCGCTTCTCATTTCGCCATTCACGTATAGAAAGGGATGGAGACATTGCACCGGCTATTGTAGAAAGCGAGTTAGTAGAAGACAGCTCAAACAAAGATTTCTTATATGTATAATTTTAAGTAAGTTTTAAGTTAAATGCACTGATTGCATAGTTTATATATTAGAGAAGTATTTCATTACAGGAACAATTTTTTATTAAGACGATTTAAGCACACAACAATCTAACAATGATTTTAATTTAGTTTAACCATACAATTGTATACATTTTAGTTAAACACATCAAACTTTAGGAATATAAATTAATTTAACCAATTCTTTGGCTAATTGTTCGCCATAAGTACAATTCACTAAAAACCACGATACACGCAGTACGATTGACATTTATGTACGTTTTTGACTAGATTAACACAAATGAAATAAATTAATTAAAACTAGTTTTTATTTATTTAAACCAGCCATAAATGTTTCGGGGCTCTCCCTAGCAGGATAAATAATATTGAAATCAAACGAAAGAGCGCCCTAATAAGCTAATGTTAAGATACATTTTGCAATGTAGTGATATAGTCGTGCCATAAGCGCTCAAACCCCGTTACCTGTGAAGCGTTTACAAATGGAACTGCTAAACATATTGCCGTCTCGTTCACTCGCAGCGCGCGGATATTTCTATCTCTCTCGCTCCTAGGTCATCAGTCATTCCTCGTCAGAGGGCTCCGTACCGAAGTAGCGGTCCCCAAAGTTACCGATACCGGGCAACACGTAGAACTTCTCGTTTATTTCCGGATCTAACGCCGAGGTTATTATTTTCACCTGAAACCAAAATACGTACGAATTGAAATATGGACTTTTAATTAAAAATCATGAATTTCTAACTATAACTTAATGGAAAGGAAATAACTAAATAGGTTAGGAAGTTCAAAGAATCCATCGCGTTCATGGTTTATTGAGTGAAATACTACAAGATTACAGTGTTGTATAGTTAAATTATATGTATTGTATATTAGTGTCAAATTTCTTCTATTATAGAAAATCTGTACAAATAAAGCTAAACGGTTTGTTTGATGGGTAAAAAGAAAATTGTTAGATAGTCCATTTATCGAGGGTAGAATCGAAAAAGTACAGTCTAGGACTGGCTTTTTCTTTTTCTGGCAATAAATTATTATGATTGAAATAACATAAATGCCATTAAAAAAACATTTTGTTAACTTTTAACTTGAAATAAATCTCACCCTGGGAAAGGCGTAAGCGATAGAATGCACCCCGATCTCAGCCATCAGCAGAGAGACCAGACTGATGTGCTCCTCGGGCACATCGTGGTCCAGCAGCACCCGAACGGCCATCATGGCCGCGGCCCCAGTCGCCACCGTCGCGTCCATCAGCACCACGCGGTAGTCCTTTATGTCTTTTGGGAGACGGAGGTAGTACAGCTGGACAATGGAAATTTCCTTAGAAATTCTGTGCGGGTACGTGAGTCTACCCTCATACATGTTACGTAATATTATTTCGCAGTTTTAGCACTTTAGTAGTACACAATAATTTTACAAAGGCCTATAAAGTGGCGCTACAACCCTTGGTCTTTATATCAGGCTTTGGTACCTTCTTTTAAGACCTGTTAATTAGTTAAAAATCATCCTGAGACTGACAGCTGTAAAAGTTATTGGATTTGACATACGGAAGTCATACTTAACGCTAAGTTTGTACTCTGAATGTAACATTTTGACATGCTTGAAATTAATCTTTACGTCTTTACGTTAGCTACTATTAATTGTACACATACAGTGTAAAGTCTTTATAACGAATTTCAAGGGACCGAGCACTTTTTTTCGTTATGTTGTTGATGTCTGAATATGAAAATATTTATTCGTAATAGAGAATGGATGTTGCGTTATAAAGAGTAAATTAATGTCCATACATTAATTCGTTTATGTTATAGAAAGTTTTTCATTATAACAATTGACGTTATAAAGAGTTTATACTGTACTAGCAAACTCGGCGAACTCCGTTTCGCCACCAGATGGCTTCGTTTTATGTAACATTTCGTTAGGTAATCCCGCTTTTCTGTTGAAATTTTTCCTGAATTTATATTATTTATAGCGTCAGGAAGGAAAACCCGACTTATTTTTATATAGTAGATATAGAAAAAAACATTGACGAATCAAAAAGTCTGAGACTCGCGCCTAGCCTTGAGGCTAATACAGAGCTTGGTTATGTGAAATGCTCACCTCCGGCTCGTCAGTCTGCTGGTTCGTCTGAATGAGAATCTTCCCGATCCGAATGTCCTTGCACACGTCGCACACGGCCTGCTCCATCGTTTCTCCGGCTCGAAGGATCGAAACGCCACAGATCTTTTCGACGTCGCATTTACGACCTGCGCGATACAATTAATTATACGTAATGCGTTATTAACAAAAGGAGTAATTTAATGGTGTACAAGGGATACGGATTAACCCATATTGATTAAACACAATTTAAATTACTTTCTTATACACTCGCCACCTTAGAGTAAGATTTAGAAACGGGCTTTAGCGCTAAGTCGGATTCCTGTACGTCAAAAATAATTAGTACTTTAAAATATTTAGATATTGTTTAAATAAGGGCAACAGGGGACGGCAAACAAAATATGTGTATAAAATAAGGTCTCACACCACAAGATCAGAAACGGGCAGATTAAGAAACATAAAAAAGCAACGTGCAAATAATTGACATAATTATAGCTGTAATGAGTGTTAATGTTATAATTACCAGTGTAAGTGAATCCTTGGGGCGTGTCCACTTGGTGTTCGGAGTACGGCAAGAGGGACAACGCGAACTCTATGACCAATCGCATCAAACGCTTCGAGTAGAAAATGAACTCATCCCTCGGCGTGTCCTTGTTACGAATGAATGTGTGGAGCCCTTGCACCTACAATAAGTTATATATATATTTAATATATTTTCCTATACAAACTATTGTCTATATTGTATTTTATATAAACTCTTTTGTAATGTTGTCTTGGCCGTCTGATCGACGATGTTTAATTTATGTCACTTGACATAATATATGTAAGATATTTTAATTTTATTCATTATATTATTTTACTTTATAATACCTAGAATATAAGCTTTAAATGTTGTTTCTTTTGTATTCACAGAGAAACGCAGTTGCGCCTTATTTATTTCCAGTATAAGCGATTGATACTATTATATATATATATGCCAGGGAATGTTAGGATTATCAGGAAATGCTAATGATCGGGTCAATTGACCGTTGATTTTTATTTCTACTTCATAATTGAAATTCCTTCTATTTCTTCATAATTTGTTATTATTTAATTAATTCTTAGATGGAATCATTACTTAACGAATAAAAGTACGAATATTGTTACGACCAATCAGAGCAAATGCCTCGAGTGGGAGGCGCCATCTTGACTTTGGACAGAGCGTTCAGGAAAGGCACTTCCGATTGAGTATTCAGTGGATCATTGTGGTGATGGGACGTTGGACCGAATTGGGTCTTTGTGATTTATGGTTGGACAGATTGTGATTAAAAGTGAGATCGGTGCCTTGAACCCGCTGCTCTTTATAATTTAAGCTAAAGTGTTATTTGTAGTGTTAGAAGGAGTCAAATTAAATTCAATATAGTACGATATTATTCATGTTTTGTGCTCGCACTTTACAAGACGCCCACTAAACCCGCTATTGAAGATGTCAAGATCGATGAAGAGAGAAATATTTTCCGACATACCTGCGGAGTATCCTTGAGTACGTAGAGCGAGTCCGGTACGGGCTGACCCACGTGCGCGATCGCTAACTTCTCACGGACTTTAAAGCCGCGCTGAAATATATTAAAATAATTTAATTTAATATAAATGAATAATTATTTTACATTTGATTTATAATAAACTCCAAAATGTACACCGGCCGGTTGTGAAAATAAATGAAATAGGAAATTTAAAAAAAAAAATAGAATCGTCCTAGGATTCGCAAAATTCGAAGTCGCTACAGATAGAAATATTTTTTTTCTCTTATGTTGACAACACTGTTACGTCATTATAGTTCGACTGTAATATTCTTGATACTTAGATAAAATATTAAAGTATTTGTGGGAATAAATGCATAGTCCTCATAACTGCCACGGTTATCTTTCCGTATATACTCTAGGCTTTGATACATGTCATGACACGTCGTGTCACGTGACCAAGCGTCAGCTAATTTCATTCTCATACAAATTCGTTTGGCGTTAGTGGGTCACACCAGTCGTAAAGTGAGTTTTTCCCAAGCCTCAGGTCATGGAAATATCTCTTTTGCATTAAATAATTTAATAAATTCACGTAAAGAGAAATTCTTCTTAAATGTTTGGTACACTTATATTCGAATAGTATTAGTGTAGTATAAAAATCCATAAGTTTATGCTGACAAAACTATCAATGTATCAAAGGAAAGATTCAGAGCCGAAACTCCTGTGTGTCAAAATATTAATTGACATTTTTGTTATTGGATAGGGGGGCAAATAAACCTACGGAACGCCCAAAAAGGGCAAATCGATGCCTATAGACACTCATTTTTGTGGGTGCTTTGCCGGCCTTTGAGGGAGGAGTATACTCTTTAAACAATTGGTGGTATCTCCCAAGGGCCCCACCGGGAGTCGTTTCCACAGTTCGCAAAAGAAAGACATAAAGTCATGCTTAACGCTAAGTTTGAACTCACCAACTGCAACTGTTTGTGAACATGTTGTACAATGAGTGAAATGGCGACTTTGTTCTCTCCACCCCTCGGAACAATGATATCAGCGTGGGCCATACAGGGTGCTATGTAGTTCTGATAGGCTGGCTTCACGTGCGTCATGTACTGTTTGAGAACCCCTTCTAGGTCACGACCGCGTTGGACTATATCCCTGAAAGAGATTTAATATAATTTTAGATCTACCCGCATTTATCACCGCTTATGTTACATCCTGATAATAAAAAACGTTGGATCTGATAATTTTGAAGTGAAAACTTCTTTAGCGGCGTTGTACACTTTGGAATGGGTAAAAAATTTTAAACTCGAGACACGTGACCTGATCGAAAATTCGTAAGACGGATGGAGAGTACACAGCTGGCGCGGCGTATTTAATGTAATATAAATTGTCATGTTTGTATACCATAGCGCAATAAATAAATATTGTATTCTACCACATAAATGATAGTACTTATATACTGATAATAAAAGCAATTCGTGCAAAATTATTCCATAACCATTCCAATATATCAAAAATGAACAACGTTAATATTCAAGTTTTCACTTCTGCCGGCACTCCCGGAGTGCAACCCGTCGTTTTTTTTTATTTTGTTCCAAACGAGTTGTGACTATACTCAAGATTTTTGTATGATCGTAACGAAACTCCTCCAAGAAAGAGTATATTCCTCCCACAAAGGCCGACAACGCCCCAAATGGGTGTTCATGGGCTGCGATGACTGTCCGGTAGGCTCAATTGCCCCCAAATACTCCAAACTACTCGACCAATTTTAAATTGTTAAATCCTAATTATTTATCAATTAGAAACCGGGACCAACCTAGTATTATTGATGTATTATCGTCGGAAATTAAACAAAGGCTGATTTATGGGACTGGAAGTAACCGAGGACTTAACGTCAAGTGTTTACCGCCCATGGACATCAAATAGGATTGCAAGTGCGTTGCCGGCCTTTAAATTTTATAAATGTAGTTTACGTATTAACTTAACTGACCTCCGCAAACGCCTCGCGAGTCGGATATCGGCATCCGTATCTACGAACACTCTCATATCGAGTTTGCTCAACACTTGTGCGTTGTAGAACGCTAGAATTCCCTCGAATATTATCACGTTCGCGCCGTACATCGTTTTCTGAAATTGTTCTAACATTATACCTTAAAAAATGATAACCATTTAATACTTCACATAAAGTTATTTTAAAAAGTCATATGGGGATATCAGAAAATAATATCCTCTTAACCATAAAAACAAAATCAGTGTAATCAATCTGTCATTTTTTATTACGCTGCGATAAAAAGAGATGAGAATTTATGAATAGCGACATCTATCTATTATTTATCTGCGCTTACAAATCGCTGCAATGATGACACCCTGAAACTCGCTAACGAAGTATTTTTAACTACGCATATATATATGTAGGTACTGGTACTCTTCCTTCAATCTAAAAGAATACATAATCCTTTCTAAATACTACAAACGCTTTAAAATACTCTTGTAAATTGCTACTACGGCAATAAAATTTATTCACCTTGTAGTCTAGTCGACAAGTTGAAAATGGTACAAAATTTCGCTTCGTAGAGCCTTTCTTACATACATACTTACAGGTAAATTAGCTTGGAGAAATTTTTGCGTTTGTAGTAGTGTATGGTCAGCAAATAAAAAAAAAAACAACATTTTATTTTTAGTTTTTATTTTTTTAAAGGTAATATACGTTTGTGGCTGGAGCACACCAAATGCGTACACGTCTACGCATACGCACTACGTACTAATACGGACGTGAAAATGTGTATCCACTGCATTGTAATCTATGGAACTGTATGAGGCAGATAAGCCAGTTCCAAATATTACAAGCAGTGAATGCCGGTTTTCACTTCAGTGAAGACGTGTATGAATTAGGTGTTCTCCGGCCATAAATGTTTTATTCTAATAATTCATCAACCCCAGGCATATCACAATCATCCCCATCCTCGCTTTCATCAGATGAATTATTTAAATTAATTATGATTCGTTCTGATATTGTGTCTAAAGCTGCGTCTCTACCCTGATATTTGTTTTCCTCCTCAATAGCATGCAGACAAACTTTTCTCCATTCCTCTACAGTTATGGCGTTCATTTTTTCTTCAGCTAATGACATTATAACCTTCATATTCATTGCGACATTCTTTTTTGCGACATATGTTTTCACTATCCCCCATATATTTTCTATAGGATTAAACTCCGGATGGTATGGTGGTAAACGCAGCACAGTATGACCGTGCTGTCGTAATATTTCGTCTATCTTGTACTCTACAAATCTCGCCTTGTTTTGCAGAATCAGTTCATATAATTGAGGCTTAAGCAACGTGGATGAATGCTCAATGTTTCGCAATGTCAGCCAGTCAATCATTTGCTGTTTTCTAGAATTACTATTCGGTGCAGGATTTTGTATTGAGTTATGATATGGTGCGTTGTCAACAACAACAACACTATTTGGTTGTAAGTTGGGTATTAATTGAGTTTGAATCCACCTTGAATAGTTGTCATAGTTCATATTGTCGTGGTAATCTCCACTTTTTTGGTTGGCTTTAAACATAAGCAATGCATTTGGTATAAAGCCATCCATACCACCGGCATGAACAATGATTAAGCGGTTGCCTTTCGATATATGTTGCTTCAAACCTGAAGTGCTTCCATCTGACCAAGATTTCGAGAGGGTATGTGATGTATGTATATATGTTTCGTCGGTGTAAACAATTGGTCGGCGTTGTTCACGATATTCAGCAATTTTCATCAAATAATTAATTCGCAAGTATCTAATTTCGTGTTTTTCCATAAGAAGTTTCCGGTTATCTTCTGTTTGCTTCCAATTAAAACCTAATGACATGACGTGTTTTCGTAACGTGCTGACACAACCTTTATAATCGATATCTTCTTTTAATTTTGCGTGCAAAGTTTTCAAAGTGGGAATTTCTTTATTTGTGATGTGGAAGTCATGAATTGTTCTTCTGATAACTTGCTGATCAAAGTTATCGATTACTATTGTAGGTTTACGATTCGGTTTCTTTTTAGGAGATTTAAATGTTACTTCCTGATCTGAAGGTCGACATTTGCTTTCTGATACTACCTTTCTGACGGATGCTATTGAAATTCCCGTTGATTTAGCAACTAATTGAGTGGGAGTCATAATACTGCTCGGGTTGTTATTACACTCATTTTCGAAATATTTGTACAAACAGTACAAAACTTCTTTAGTTTGAGAAGTCAAAGGCTTGCCTCGACCATGTTTTAACACTGGAGCCATTTTTAATTAACAATATAAAGTTGCAACACTTACACACAAATTAAACACTTCAACAAATATTATAACAATAATAACAAACAATAACAACAATCAACAAATACAAAATTTAACAATTAACGTAATAATTATAATTTTTGAATGAAATGTGTGCTTTATGTTCTAACAGTACCAAGCGACTGACGCCGGACTGCACGTGGCACCTGCGGACAGCGTAAACTGGTTTATTCTGGTTTTGTGCGTGTTTCCACTTTCCACTATCAAGTGACGATTTTTTGCTTTAGATTGAAATATCTCGGAAACGGTGCGTCCTAGGCCAAAAATAAATTTTGACCCCCCCGTAGACCCCCCGGAGTTTTAAAAACCTAGATGAAAGGAAAAAAAAATATATATCGGTCTCTCCTCTTTGAAGTTTCACTTCTATCGTGTGTGAATCGCGCACACACCTTTTTTTTATAAAGTCAAAACCTTTTTTTTTAAATAAAAACTTGTTTTTATTGATAACAAAAATCAGAGTGTTGCTAGGGATAAGTATAATATTAAATAGTAATGTTAGGATATCGAAACATTTTTGTATAGGCCAGAACGATATAGTGGAAACGCGCTCTAAGATCTGAGTAATATACACACCACTACATATGCAAAAATTTCTCGAGACTAATTTCACTGTAACAAGATCGTGCCATAAAAGTTAATAGAATATTTTTTATTGGAAATTTCCTCCTCTTTCAGAATCTTTTTTTTTAAATTTCTTAAATATGAATATTAAATATTGGCAAAAAACAAAATGCCATTTTTTTTAAATCTTTAATTGTTTGTAACTTTAGCAATTTTGTATGTGCTAATACACGCTTTTGGCACATTTTTCTAGACGTCATTCCGGATCCAATGAGCTATCGCACATAATTTTAAGAGCAGTATCTCTATTTTGTTCCATTTTCAACTTGTCGACTAGACTATTGCAATATTTTAGATAACAGAGACAGGAGGTAAAATTTCTAAAGGCAAGATTTACAGAGCAGTTCTTTGATTACAAGCTCTGATATACCTGTTAATAAACATAATAGTTCTTTGCAAATGTAATACTAAGGTTATGGTAGGAAGGAGTGATGGCAGAAGTTGGGGTCGATCCGTTGGTCTGACAAAATAAAGACAATTATAAGTCTCAACATCCCTAATGCCACAGAACCTGAGGATAAAGTGTGGGGACAGCAAGTCGTATCGGTTAGGGCTTTTCAAGATCACGAAGAAGATAAGGACGAAAGATTTGTAACAAAACTTCTTTCCAACGCTACATTATCCCTACTAACATATCAAGTTAGTTGTATACTTACAGTACGGTTCTCCCTCGAATGTGTAACGTAGTTGTAAATGGGAACTTCCACCTTCTTCCCTTCTTTTAAACGCTGGAGGACACTTTCCAGCAGCTCCATGTCAAACGCATCCGGGTGATCGAAGTTGTATTCATTCCGATTCGCCGCGTGATGCTGCTTCTCATTTAGCACCTGAAATAAGAGGTCAATAAACGGGTGTTGATAAAAAATCAGCGGCGCTAAAATGGTTCTAGATTTAGACCTCACATCTGTTTCATGATCATTTGTCTTATAGGCAAATAGGTGATCAGCCTCATGTACCTAACACACGCCGTCGACTAGGATCTATGGCGAGCCAGTTTCCTCACAATGTTTTCCTTCACCGTTCGAGCGAATGTTATATGCGCACATAGAAAGAAAGTCCATTGGTGCACAGCCGGGGATCGAACCTACGACCTCAGGGATGAGAGTCACGAAGTTACATGAGAGTCAGAGATGAGAGGTTTTAATACGTAGTTGTATTATTCAAAAAAAGGAATTTTATCATGACAAAGATTATTTGTTTTCGTTTAGAAAATTTCGCAGCGCGGTAAGAAAAATAGTAATTCACCATAGACTATAAATATTATGAACAGCAAAAATAAAACACCTGTGACCTTTATTAAATCGAAATTCATCATTGTATCATTATTTGAGCATTATTAGCTTTCGTTTCGGAATTCGACAAAATAAATATCATTTCTCAAATATATAATAACGAATGCTTCACGAATATTAATAAAATAGTTCCCTCATAAATGGCGTCTGAATTAAACGGCACACACCTTATAAAACGAGTCCATACTGACAATTGTAACCCAGGGTATGTTGAGAGATTCGATTATTTTGGCGGCCACTGTGGTTTTGCCAGAAGCGCTGGCACCACATATTCCTGTAAAGAAGTATCTTCGTAAAGAACTAGGGAAACAATTGTTAAGACCTTCTAAGCATGGGTACACATTTTTAATAGGTAATGTACCTTAAAACAAATTCAATTAGGGGGTAAATGCGAGTACCATAACTAGATTGACTTGTTATTTTGTGGTCTTTTACAATTTAAAAATAATTTTTACTGTGAATATTAAACATGTTTAGGGCTTTTGTTTGATGTAATTACTTATATTTAATTATGGATGATTACAGATTAATTCTCTATTGCATTTTCCCGGTGTAAAGGGGTAAATGTAAAAAATATGTTAAAATTCTACTAGTGTGGATGGTTACTAATCTGGGGTAATAGCAATAAAATACGCAAATTGAAATATACTTTGGTTTTTATTGCAACGAGATTGGTGAAAATCTGTCAATCCATCAGATTCAATAAGTTGTCAGAGTGTAGTGCAAGAAGTACTTTACGCGTATAAGAGATGCCGGCACTAGTTTATTTTGTGTGTAAACAGTTAAAGTTATGGTATTACATTTGCCCCGTTCATGCATTTATCCCACCTGACTATACTACTAGCACCGGATTCATGTATAAAGAAACAGAAAACAAATTAAGAACACACTCCAATCTATAACTAGATATTCAATCAGTTCAATTATATTAGTTTTAGTTCTTTGGGATTATATTTAATTTTCACAAACTTTCTCTTTCTACTAATATTATATAGTACAAAAACTTTTCTGTTCGATTTAGATTTGGTCAAGATTCATTAGTGCTTTTTAAGAAATATGAAGAGACAAAACTGATAAAAATATCTAAGTAAATCTGACCACAGGGTAATGTCAATAAGATGTGGATGAATAAAGGCTTATTATTGTTATAAATCTTACCAATTAGAAAAGGTTCCACCTCCTGTCCTCCAGTGCAGTTGTACCAGGGCGGTCTTCCCGCCGTATATATCGTTCTTCTGTCTGCATGCAATATACTCTCTGCCGTGGTCTTCTTATTTGGTTGAGACATTGATGTGGTTCGAACTCGTCTCCCGCGGGGAGACTTTAGGATATTTGAGCCTGAAGAAAATTCAAGTGATTTGTACTATTTCTTTGGAAAATATGGGGCCTGTTACCGGTTCTACAGAATAATATTTAATCACTAACGCATCTAAAAAGGGTCTATTCTTTTTAAGATCTTTCATATACCATTTAATAAAGTTACATATTTTAATGTGGTAAAATAAAATATAAATTTAAAAGTACGTCCTCACGTAATTGGGAAATGAAAATTAGTTTTTTAAAAGAATCAAATAATTAAAGGTAAAATAATCTAAGTACTAGGAGCTCAGAAGTTATCAAGAGCCAAAATAATAACATGTATCAGAAGAGAATAATAAATAAATGTTAATCTTATTTATGTCCACTGAACATGGCCTGTGATCCAACCGGCTGTATAACTGCCGAACTGATTTTGTGTTTAAGGAAAAGAGTACAGACATATTTATTTCTCTACATACAATGTTTTTGGCATATGGTACTATTATTTAATAATAATAAAGTTCATTTTAAAGCCATAAACTAATACTTATTTGTTTATTTGGGTTATATATCTACGAGAGTTTCGCATTCGTAACAAAAACGATGCAATCCTAAACCTAATTATACCAAAAACGTCATGAACACCGAATGAATAAAACATGAATACCCAGGTAATTCGATGCTCTATTGTTCATTACCTTTAGATACCTTTATTCATTGGGATACGGTATGCATCATACTGCGCCCTAATTGCACTGTATACATGAAACCAAAATTTCATGTTAAAACAATCAACAATTAATAATTTGTATGTTCTTATAAATTTGACAAGTTTACCAATTTGCAAATGGACACTCATAATAACATTAAATGTCCTGACCTATTAGTTAACATCTAACCAAAAACGCTAACCATGGTTATAAAACAAAAATATCAAAGTAAAATCTAATCTCATTTTTTGTCATTTGCAGTTTTGTCTTAATTGGGAAACCAATGTTCATGTAGAGACTACTACACAAATATTTCTTTAAAATCTGTAGTTCTTGATGAGAAATCCAGTGTGACAAATTTGATAAAACAAGACGCAAACCACATATATGTATGATGATTAAATATTTTCAAGTTGTAATTTTTCATGTTTCTTTAAATCATACTACAATTCTATAAATGCATTATTTAAAGTGTTAACAAGCAAATTTCCTATTACTTCACTCGACATATGAATAACATTTCATAAATAATAATTTGAGACACCAATTAATAAAAAGTATCAACATAATTAAAATGGTTTATTGGTATGTAGTTCAATTAATATGACACAATTAAGATTCGAGTGACGAACAGGAGCAATTCAATTTCGTATTACTTAAGCACTTTATATGAAACCAACACAATGCCATATAAATTCAACTTTATATTGCAACACAATCTTGTTAATACTCAAGTATAAAACCTTTGTAATTAGCTCTTATTGAGATGTTATTGTGTAAAGTTGAATGCCATTCTAGGTCAGTTTAAAAATAACATTTTATGACTTCAGCACTGTCTTTAGAGATTCAGTATTTTTTTTATGTTAAGATGTGAATACTAAGTATACACACATTTTAATGTCTTGGAATGGGAAGTTTGGGGGATTAGACTAACTTTGCAGATAAAAAAGCAGAAACAAATTGTACGTATCTAAAGGTCAATACAGGTAGGCAATTAAAAGTTAAAAACACAATTTGGTGTATCATATAAGTGACTGAGGCAGTTACATCACTGCCTAAGGTAAACAAAGTTTAAAATTACCTGTGGAAGGAGGTCTATATGACCTTACGTTGGGGACAGTGGTGGGAGAAGCTGGAGCCCGATTGTAATCCTCATCATCAATAAACACTTGCTCACTTATCTCCAATGCCAATTCAGAGTCACTGCAATTTATATTTTCATTACCATATAATATATTTTTAAGCAGAAGGATGCTCCAATTTTTATTGATGGATGTTTGTTGATCTATATCATACAAAGATTACTGATCACTTTTGTTAAAAAGTATGTAATATATAACTTTTTTTATGATTGTTTTGTTCAAATACTAACAATAAAATAAATGTATCTAAAAACCAAGGCTTTTCAATTTGTCCTTAATTTAAATGACAAAATTATAATAAAACAACAAACAAGTATACATTTCATTGACATTTAATTTTATTAAATAAAAAATTCAAAGTGCAAAAGTCATTCAACCTTGACCAATATCATTGAGTTGAAACATGAAAATAAGGTCAAGTGCACTTGATATATTATCTTTGACTTTTATTCATTAATTGAGAGATGGTGTTTGTTTTTGTTTTCCTATTACCCCCTAATTGGGCATGGGCCATCCGAAATAAGCTCAATTATTAAAACAAATTTCAAATTTGTATTCAGCTCACTGTGTAAAACAATTATTATTTTACTGGGAATAGAGCCCTTGGCATCTGGGTGTGTATGTGCCATATGGCATAATATGTGGCAACCACAAAAACACATAATAAATAAAGGTGTTACAATTATTATAAAATACTTTATATAGTCAGTTAAGTTTATTGAGTAAAATTTATAAAATTGCTAAAGGCTTATTGACAATTTGTGCAACATGTTACATAATCTTGGGAAAATTCATAATAAAGGGATTCACAATAGATGTTTCGTTTTTAAATAATATTAAAATAGAAGGTACTAGGTTAGTAGAAGTAGAAGGTTTCCTTAATTATATAAAACATACTTTTTTATCAGGATATGTAATGTGTATGTCTCCATAAAATTATATTTAATTCAATCAATTTAAAGATAAGAAATGCTTCCCACGGTTCATCACTAAATACAATACTAAGACATAATATACTAATTAATTTGTAAGAGCAACAAAATCAAATTAATATAAAATTATAGTGAAAATTACTTTTAGGTTTTAATTATCAGCCTATGTTATCTCTATATAACTTTTATTTTAGATTACCATCTTATCAAAAAGTAAAATATTGTTGTTTTTTATCTATGACTAATGTTTTTATAAGAAACAAATTATTTAAAAGACTGAATAATCTTATGTTATAATGAAAACATAAGATTATTCATAATAATTATTTGATAATATTTGCAACATGTAGTTGATATAAAAAGGCAATTGATCTTACACATTATTGCTAATCAGTGTAGTTTTCTCCATGTTTACTGTAAAATGCAATCAAGATAATTTTGTTTACGGTATCTTCCGGACACGTGTATGATTCACAGCTTGATTACACAGCATGAAAATTTGCTATTACGTTCTAAAAATAAGTCACAATGTGTACCCAAGAGGTTAGAAACCACGTCTCTCGGACAACGATCTTTTCAAATCTGAACACAGCTTGTTAAGGCCACGACAACACTGAACTAACGGTATATCGTGTGATTTTTCTCATGACCAAAATCAAACTGAATGGCTGAAATACAGCCTTCTACATAGCAAATTGTTGACACGACACAGCTGTACAAACAAACATAAATTAAGGTTAATATACGAGATTTACCTATCTGAGCTTGCTGAGCTCGGCGTTTCAAACTTGTTCACTTTCCCAGCCATTACTGGTCGTTAGTTATGGTGAAATTCTTCAAAATTTTTCAAAATTACAATAGCAATAAATTCGGCATAGGCAAAATGCAAATTCAATGTTTTTACATTGACATTTGGCAGATATATGACAATTGTCATTGTGATTGACATTAAACAGTCATAATAATGTCAATAGTCAAAGTCTTGCGGCTTTGCGTTTAGAAATTTGGTCGACACTCGACAGTCTGCACAAATCTAAACCACAATTTATTTATGTAACAAAACGTATAAATATTATAGTAATTAATTATCTCTATCTCAAAGATTTAACGTTTACATGAACTCAATTAAGTGCACTATTTCGTTCTACGCAATAATGATGGTTTTGTATTAATTCGCCAAGCACTTTATTTAGACAAGACAAATACACAAAAATACTTAATTGTTTACATTTTATACAATTATTAATTGTGTGTACACTATCTTCTGATCATCTGTAGCTGTAACATATTATAACAGAATAATATTGAAATTAAAATATTTAATTGAAGAATATTAGACCAATATAGACGATGTAAATATATTAAAGTTCATATATCACAGTTTCAGAATTTAAAGGCTATATTATTTTTATTATATATCATTTAGACGATTTAACGATAATTTAAATCTTTAAGAGATTACTTTCTTCAATTTATCTTCTTGTGCTTCTTCATTACTGCAGGTTGGTTGTCAGTCTCGTGAAGCGTGTCTTGTCCTGTACCAGATGCAATAACTCTTCCGCAGTCGTAATACCCGTCCACTCCCTAACGTTACAAAGCCATGATTTTATCCTTCAAAGAACTTATTTGATTATTAATTGAAGAAGGTGGTAGCGGTCAAGGCCCAGATACGCCGCCTTTTATCCGCTTAACCTCATCAGCTAAATACAAGTGACTAATGTTATACCTAAACTGAACTCCCTTTAAATTTACCTGACTAATAAAGGTCTGTTATACAATAAAAATTATATATTGGTAAGAAAGATTTAAAGTCCAACTCATGCTTGACCATCTTTCTAAAGTAACGAGAGAGTTTCGAGCAATTAGTTTGAAAAAATCTTACTTGATTTGCATAATATTGACTAAGTTCGTCTGGCTCGCAGGTTTTTTTGAAAATTAATATCTAAAGCGTTTTAAAAGTTTCACTGAAATTGAATTTTTAACTTCTTAAGTGGATTATATACAGCTTTCTTTATAATACATTTATCTTCTAAACGAGTTTGTATTTACGAGCTTATTTAATATATATCTACATGTGGAATAAATATTTTGAGGCTATTGACTTCTTTTGCGTTTCAATTTCTTAAAATCGGGGGTTCGGTTCCTGTGGAAACAAAATTAAGAACAACAATCACTTTATTTGCTAAGTTTACAAAAGGCCTTTATGTCTGTGGAATAAAAAAAAAATATAGCAGCAGAGAATATAAAGTCATCAATTTTTGTTATATGTTTTGGTACAGTAAATTTATATAAACGTTTTGTCACCATTGTCTTTCAATTATTCATTCGATGTAACATCAATTCACATCATGTGAAAATAACAGAAAACACAACACACATTTTGCTGTTTTGTGTTTTGATTAATCTAAAAATGCGAAATATTTCGCGACATCCAAAAGCAAGACTGATTAGAGGAAATCTTTAAAGTCAAGTGATTTTTATAAAATAAAAGAACAAACTGTCGAAATTAAATTTAAACTATGAATTAAACAAGTCAATTGACCTGATTTACAATCTTTATATATATAATTCTTCTGTAAGTGTGTATGTCACTGAACTTCTCTCAAACGACTGGACCGATTTTGATGAAATTTTTTGTGTGTGTTCAAGGGGATCTGGGAATGGTTTAGATTCACAAATCAGCCCACCAGATGGCGCTGCAGTCGGTACTTTCATACTTTGCTTTACTAATCGCTTAAAATATCATGCAGGACAACGTCTGTCGGGTCCACTAGTAAATATATAAATTCTACAATAGTTAATTTTTACTTTGTAAAACTTTATAAAACAGGTGGCTAACGTGCATACGGATTATCTATGTCTAGTGATTACCCCTGTCTATGGACCCTCACAGTACCAACATAACCTTCGTCATACGTCATACATATTAAAATAAATTATTTTATTCATAATAAAATACAAAGAAATATAGTGGAAAATAAATATGAAAACCTGTTAGGATATTTCGTTACACTAGGTAGGTACAAATAATTTCGCCACTCTGTACCATTGCATTAATAATTATAATTAACTGCTATCAGGAAATTTAACTGAAACTAATTTAACTTTTATGCATTTTCTATGCCTGAAAATATCACAACTTAAACATTTTAAAATCTATTTCAGCTTCCCATAGGATTTATTTAATGGCAGATTCAGCAAACCTCTACACTGAGGCCTGTTGATGAATAATAAACATCCGGCAACGCACCCACTAAAATGTGTGCGATGACTGCCCTTTTTTGGCGTCCCTTAGGCTAGTTTGCCCCGCATTTCCAAAAAACATAAACTCAAACTCAAAATAACTTTATTCATATAGGTAAACAAGTACACTTATAAACGTCAGAAAAGAATTTAAATTAATTGTAAATTAACATTTACTACCAGTTCGCAAGTCAAGGGCGTAGAGCGGGCAGGAAACATTCCGCCACTCTTTTTAATCGCTAAGTTTTGAGTCATACAAATTGTTTAAACTGGAGCAAATCAATCCCAAGGATTTTAGGATCATTTAAATATTCGTCAAATTTATAAGAAGCTTTATTGATTAATTTACGTTTAACGAGGGCTTTGAATTTATTTAGTGATAATTCTCTAATTTCGCTTGGGAGTTTGTTGTATAAACGAATACAATTTCCATATAAGGAGTGGTTTATCTTCTGGAATCTGGTTGGTCGTACACTCAAATTGGTTCTGTTTCGAGTATTATATCTTTTTTTCGAGGATTATTATTTGTTTTAAAATCGTTTATATTTTTTTTACCTACAACAAGGCTTCAAGAATATATTGACCAGATAGTGTCATAATATTTAATTCCTTAAACTTATCTCGTACCGACTGCCTTAAAATACCCCGAACAGCCCGCTTCTGCAGCACAAGAACTCGGTATAAACATAATTGTCGTACCTACCTACACCGCACCTAAATTCAATTTACCTGGTTATTTTATGCATCACGTCTACGAATCGCTAATCAAACGTCGCCAGAATCACGTTTATATAAATTTATTCAAAGTTCAATTTATCTCCAATTGGCCTTTTTTGAGGCTGAAGTCATTGTAAGGGATTTCAGACGTGCGGGAAATGAGCTCGCAGAAATATATCATTACTGGGTAACTTTCGGTTTGAAAAGAGTTTTATACGCCTTAAGAATATTTTAAAGATATCTTTGGATTGTTACGTTTTATTTCCTTAAATTCTGTTTCGCGAGCACGGCTCGTTGTCGGCATAATATTTGGTATTAAAATAATTCCGAATTCACGTACAGCTAAATTTTACGTTATTTAATTAATATATTGTTAAAACTGTCCAACGGTGTTATTCGCATAGTTAGATACTTTGATTTATTTGAACTGTAAAATAGTTTTTTTTATGTAAAATTCAATTCTATAACTTATATAAACTTTACAAATTGTGTGTGTGAGACAATTATTTTATTGTAAGCTATCCTTATTAAAAAAACAATGTCTGTGAAGATGGAGTTGTTGTTTTTGTGGGATTATACCAAAAATGAATAATAAAAACTATTCTTTTCATAAGTAGTATGGAGAAAGGATTGTGAACAGTTGCTCCGACCTACAGGGAGGATATTCGACCAGTTGAGTCACTGACTGGCCGACCCGCAGGCTCTTCTTAGCGGCCGAAATACAATGTAACTTCGTTAGCGCGTATCAGGGTATGACATTTTCGCAGTGATTGTCTCATTAATTATTGCTAGATGTCGATTTTTGTAGATATATATGGATCCTCCTTTTCCCACTGTCTTCGTCTTGGAAGAGCTTCAATAGGGATCGGTGCAAAAGTATGCCTCTTCCTCTTCTAAATAAATTGTCTACGAATGATGATGACGAAGTGGTCAGACCACTATGCAAGTTAGGCTATTCTCTACGCCAGTTATGCAAGCAAATAGCACATTTTATAAATAAAATACATTTAGTACGTGAAAACATCGGTAGGTATCGCTTTAGGCAAATCGATTTAGATCTTTATACAGAGGTCGTTAGCATTTAAATCCTAAATCCATTTCTCTAAGTACCAATAAAATAATACCTAATACGTAGACATTCCCAAACAAGAGCCAGGCTTTGCTCAAGCACTTAAACCTCGACTGTGCATTTAGGAGCAGACACAAAACGTATAAAACGATAGTAATTTCATTACACAGAGTGAATTCAGTAATTGCTAAGTTCAAATACGTCTATTATCACAGGTAGAACATATTTCGGGATCCGCTTTGCTTTGAACTAATTGTTGATATATGTAAATTAGAGTGGATTATTCTGACCAGCTTTACCAGATAATGGTATTGTTGTGATCTAATTATTATTTGCATGGCTAACATATTTGTGAGCGTGTTTGTTTTATTTAGGCTTAAACTCTTTTATTTCGGAATTCTATATATGTTTTAGTTTAAAACAAATGAAGTTTATTTCTAACCCACAAGTATACAGGTATACACAAGAACCTGTATAGTAATAATAATAATTATAAATATAGTTTAAAAAAAACTATAAAACACGCTTTTAAAGCACATCAAACTAAAAAGTGAAAAATAATTCCTAATTTAGGCTGAAAATGGTAATGAACAAAAAATACTGGTATTATTGTGAAAAAGCGTGGGTTGCTCGATAGACGAAAAATATGGCACAGATTCTTTATAAGTGTACAAAGTTTGAATTAAATCTGTCCGTTTAAAGTAGGTCAAAATCGAGTCCGAAGGAGTCGGTTACATACATACATACATACAGGTGAAGCTAATATAAAGGAAATTAAAATTTAAAAAGATTGCTCCCTATGTTAGTGTACCTGACATCTAATATACTTATTAGTTGAGAAATGAAAGCACCATTTTTTTAATTTTCTATCGAATTAGAGTTAAATTCCTGTAATCGTAGAATGAGATATGAACGCACACACTGCTCTATTCTCTTTTTACGGAAAATTTAGATATTTTTATTTTATCTACTAAAGACTATATATTCCTTAATTTAAACTACAAACAATAGTTTCTCGTGAGACAAAGAAGTTCTTAAGCCCCTCCAAGTGTTTATGTATTTGAAAGATTAACAAGATTCATCCACTTTACCATTGTAATTCGACATAAGAAATATAGTTGTATAAATCTTCTAACTTCGGCTTTAGTACGCGTTATTTTCAAAAGCATTATATTTAAATAAATTAGATAGGTATGAAAGACTGTTTTACGCTATATATTTGTATAACATCGTATTTCGACCGAAAAACAGTAAAGTGTTCAATAAAAAACGTTTTTACATGCCTTTATTATATTAATAGGATTGCGACAGCTGTTGTAGTTAACCTAATAAAAATATGAAGATAGAAAAGATATTCGGTCATATCTTTAAATAAGTTAATATCCTTTTAAGATTTTTAAATATACTAAAATGTGATAGCACTATCGAGTAGACTGCAGTAGTGGTCCAGGATTGTAGACAGACAAATATCCTTGAGCGGATGTGGAGGATGGGGCTATTAGAAATGTAAATTTATTTTTGATCTTCTCTAATATCTCTTTTTTATTTGACAAAGAATAGAAATAGGAAAGTATTAAATAATTTACATAAATGGATGTGTCTAGAATTAAATAATATTTCTTTAGACTCGATGATAAAACGTCAAATAAGTGTTAAATAATGTTGTTAATGTATATTTTCTATTAATCCCTTAAAGCAGTTTCATTTACACAAATCTGTTTATAAATTATCGCTTTGTGAATATAACTTTTTAACTTATCCTACATAGTAATTATAAAAATAATTAATAAAAAGAAAATTAAAACAAATTTAAAAAGTTTAGTCCTTTAACGCTTGCAGCATTTCCTCGCTGTATTGCGATACTTATTCGTTAAGCGAGGAAAGCACCTGGTCTGGGGTCACTGGTAGGTACTATCTACCAGGCGCCAACTTAAATCTTTAATTAGCACCTAAGCACTTGAACGGTCTCAAACTTATTATATTAAACAAGAAAATAAAGTTAAAATAACGCGTGTCGTGGCCGGACCTAAGCCGGGAATTTCATTGCAATCCGCGATCGAAAGGGATAAATCCCTCTCCGATCGTCTTTGTTATTTTATAGAAAGCGATTATAATAAGTATTTTATCTCAATTTATAAATAATCTTTATAAACCAGTATTTCAGCAACAGGTGAATATTTTACCAAGGCACGTCCATATTGCTTTGTTTGGTGACAGCAAAACAAAAGAAATTGTTTCCGGTCAAATGACGCTAAAAGCCGAGATTAAAACGGCATTTAAAAACGTTGTTACGAAAACGAAGTATTTTCAATTTATATAATGCTTCTGTTCTGCAGGGATTTCTATATGGCAGGCATATAGGAAGAAAACGGAAGTATATTGATTGCACCAGAGGTATGAAAAATCTATGCGTTTGTGTTTACAAAAATTAATTAATGTGTGGAGGAAGGATGGTGTACTGTTCCTTCAAACTAAAGTGAGGATCTAAGCAGTAACTGGTCGGCGCGTAGGCCCCAATGGTAAGGTCGAGGGTGCTGGCTGGCTGTTAATGCTGAAGGAAGGAATGATTCGTAGGCACAGATTGTTGGTGAATATAGGATAACAACACCTTGTCTTTGTCTATGCGCATGATTTCGTTGAAAAAAATAAATAAGGACGTGTCTCTTACGCACAATTTGGATCAAGATAAACCGAACCACGTAAGTGTAGGAAACAAGTGACTGTAATTGCTGCTGATATGACGTTAATTCAGACCACGTACTGGAGTGTCGACACGAAGGAGAGTTTAGCTCGCAAACTAGATTACACCCACTTACTTGTACGTTCATATTTTTTAAGGAACATTTTATAGGAATGACACGGTAATTAAATAAAACATAAAGAAATTGATAACTTATGATGAATGTTTAAAAATCGTTATTTATATTTTTAGTCTGTCCCGGCTTCGCATGGCCATCCGTATCACCTTGACGTCCGTCGTTCCTTAACTGAGCGTTTTTTAAGGCAATTTCTGCCGTGCACCACCACTATATGGAACCAGCTTCACACTGAAATGTAGTATTTCCGAACCAATTCGACTTAGGGTCCTTCAAGAACAGAGCGTACCAATTCTTAAAAGGCCGGCAGCGCGCTTGCCAGGTGAGCCTCCTGCCCGTTTGCCTCCTGTAACATAAATGACAGCATTTTTCTTTATGAAAATATATAGTCAATGTTACACAGGGACAATTGCGGAAAATCTTTTTTAAAATCATTAATTTATTCGTTACAAACATAGCAAAATACAAATATTTCATTTATATTAGTATGCTAGACTATACTTTGATAGTATATGCCATCATTGCGTGGTGTTTTTGAACCTTCCTCTGTGAATTAATTATTTAACAAAAACATTTCTTCACTTCCAATTTTCTTGAAATTGGCGCGTTTTCAGATAACCATAGAAACATGTTATAGCTTGATAAGAAACGCTGTAACGTTCACAAATAGCTAAGCATGAATTTCAAGATAAGCCATTAACAAGTCAATTCAGCCTCAAGTGGCCCACTTTCCTTGGAAGAACGCCAGCGCTGAAGCCTTCTTGGCGGGATGCCATAAAAATTAACACACCAGTTACACGAAATGTTTTTCAAATATGTAGACGCGAGCTTTACATTTTTAAATTTTTCATTTAAATCTTCAACCGTGGGTTATCTTTATTCATTGTTCCACAAATGGATTGCACTTTAATATTACAGATATTTTCTATTTTTCAATCTGTACGTCATTTAATTTATAATGGCTTAGTCAAGCTACATTTCATATATCTAATTGAAATATGGGGTACAGCATGCAAGAACAAAATTACTAAGATACAAACACTACAAAATAAATAGAAGCACTATTTAGATACAATTTTTTTATCACCTACTATTAAAATCTACCAAGAAACCAAGAGTATGACGATTAAACAACTATATGTTTATAGCACCTGTATCTTAATTTTTTTTAATAACTCTCTCCATAGTAGCTTATCATTTAAAAAAATCAAATACACGCAATACTCGTCGAGCGAGTTTGCTTATCTTGCCGAAGCCGCGTACAAATTATTTGAAGAAGTCTTTTAAGTATGAGGGTGTGCAATTATTTAATCAATTACCGTCTAAAATTCGTAATATTAGCGCCTTTAACCAGTTCAAAAGGGCATTAAAGAAACATATTAGAATGAGCCTAGTAGACTAAAATTGGGATAGCTGATGGCGACGCGTATCTCGTTCATATATTATACATATTAAGTTTCTCATATAAATAAAAATACATTTTTTGTAATGAGAAATAAAGTTCTTTAAACATTAGACATTATATTTTACGGCTTTTTACATGCATCTTAATCATCTAAATAGCAATACACTGCTAAATATGAAGAACATAATTAACTTAACATTAGAAGTTTCCTCAATTGCAACTTGATTGCGAAACGTCAATAAAAATGAAAATTGCCATTCGCAGCTTTCCCGCCAATCCGCCATTTTGATTAAACTTTTGTTACATTTAAACCGAGGACTGTGAGATTGGAACGCGTGCCATGAATACGCACTAGCTTCAATGCATTCAGCCTACGCTCAAATCGTTTTACATAAGATTCAAAATTCCGACCCACTGACTCGGATAATAGTAGACTGAATTCCGGAGGATCTCTTGAGTGAGTACTATAGTGTCATCTGTGATGAAACGAGCGGAAAATCGAATTTGGAACTTTAAAAATGGCGGGATAGAAGGCAATATGTCAGTCGAATATGATTGATTGTCAATCTCAATAGGTTGAGGGTTATTCGCAGGTACGTCGATAAAGTTGAGTGTCTGATGAAATATGCCTGTAATGTTCGTAATTTCCTTTGGGAAATTGCCTCCCAAAAGCGTTGGTATTGTTGTTTTTGTTATGAGGATTGTGTAATTTTTTTTTTAATGTAGAGGAAGGGGGGACCCGGATGTTTCTGGTCGTTAACAAAAAAATGTTAAATATAATTTGCGTGTACACATTCATAACTTGATTAATTTTACAATTTGTAAGAATACAGAAATAATTAAAACTCAGTATTTTTAGAATAATAATTTAAAGTCGTTCTGTAGGCGTAATTATCAATTTTTGAAGTTATTGGTACTTCTTTTGGCGCGTTAGCGAAAGATGATGATAGTAAATTTTTACGATGCGCGCGCACACCGTCACAAAAAACCGACACCCCTACACCTTCAAAAAAATCCCACACTCAGAAGTAAGCTATAGTCAACATTTTAGTTTTTTTGTGATATTTAAATAATACTTTATTTAACTAGATAATGCGTTATGATAAAATTTTCAATGTTTTACATACCTTTTTTCTATTGTTAGTGTCGTTTTTTCTACAAACAGAATAAATTTTTTGAAAAGATTTTTATCTTGTTACGCCAAAGAAGTACTTACGCATGTATATAAGTAAGTACACACACGTACTTTTTTTAAATTATTTCAGCTTTTCATCAATTAATCACGTCTGATAGCGTCACGTCACAAACTATTCCATAGTAAAATTGACAAAGAATTATCGGAAAATACTCGAGATTTTCATGGCGTTTCATAAACGACGACGCTTCAAGTACCATAGATATTGACTGATAGAACTTGATCTATGTTAAAGTATTTGGATCATAGACAAATCTTTGCGAGGTACTGGCACAGAGTAAGTAGAGAGGTCTGGTTAAGCTGGTTCGTTTCAAAAGACAAGTTACAATAGATGCCTGGAAAGTGCTTATAACATGATGCAAATTAATAATTAGGGCAGATGCTCACTTTCGTCCTTATACGTGACATGATTTTCAAGCAAAAAATGCACTTTTTAATAATTAGCTACAAAATCATCTATTGAGACAGTTTGAGGCGATTATGAAGTAAGTTTAAGTGCGATTGACTTATAGAATGCTGAGTTTTGTATTTACTAAATAAATTTTGATTTGAAATACCTTAGTGAAGAAAAAGATTTAATTGAAAAGAATAGCCTGAGTCAGCAGTTTTATAATCAAGTTCAACCCTAATTTCATATATTTTTATAATATATTATACATTTTTGTCCACGCCACGTTAATTTTACTATTTTTTTTTTGATTGGACAATTCACACCAATTGACCTAGTCCCATGTTAAGCTGGTGAAGCTTGTGTTATGGGTACTAGGCAACGGATATACATACATATTATAGATAGATAGACATATAAATACATATTTAAACACCCAAGACCTAAGCACAACACCAAATGCTCATCACATCGATGTCTTGTCTCAGCCGGGGATCGAACCCGGGACCCATGGATTCGCAGTCAGGGGTACTAACCACTAGACCAATAAGCCGTCAATCCACCAATCCTTATCAACCCGTAACAAGCCGTATCTACCAATATCTAATAAAAATCCAACTAAAATATATTTATTTTTATTCATTCCATTGTTAATTACAATGGCGAAGTTTTAATTATCGATCTGATTGATTTAAAGATATTGCATTAATAGTACAGGCAACAAAAAACATTTATTTAAGCCTAAATCTATATTTTCTAGATACTAGTATACATTGTTTTATTAAAACAATTCAATAAATTATTAAGCTAGTCTGACTTTAAATTATTCCCCTTGTAACGGTTAATTTAAAAATTTGGAAATACTAATCTTTGATCCTATATTTAGTTAATAACACTGTTCTGAGCCCTAGAATAATGCATTCTAAATTAACTTTGATTTATTATATTGCCAGCGTTGTTCTGTAGTATTTTCAAATGTACTTTTTTTTAATTAGTGTGAACATCTGTTTTGTCCTTTTCTAATAAACAGTGAGTAATAGCAGTAAAGCTCATTAGCACGAATCAATCAAGAGCCGCGTGTCCCTGAGTGGTCCACGTCAGCTCCTTATTGATGCTGCTAATCTGGTGCTCATTACAGGATGATGGATATGTTAATGTAGATCAAACACTCACTATTAACCACACGAAAATGTATAGGAAGTTATAAAAGGTTGTTCGAGGATACTTATTTTTAATATTATGTCATTAATTAATTTCAATTTCGCAATTTGTCTTTATATAAAAACGACAAAACGGCAAACGATCCTATGGGACACCCATAAAGGGCAATCATCGCAGCCCATGGTCACCTATTTTTAGTGAGTGCGTTGCCGGCCTTTGGGGGAGGACTACACTCTAACTTTGAATAGTTGGTGGTCGTATCTCTCAGGGAGTCACTACACCGCACCGGGAGTCGTTTCTACAAAAGAAAGAAAGTGCTTATTGTCAAAATTAGTTTCTTTTTTTACCACAAGCCAACTTATTACTTAACAACTAAAATATATTATAAATGCATAACATGTACACCAAGAAAACAATAGGTGAGTGGAATACAGTAGAAGAAGAATGAATTACGATATACCCCAAAATGAAGCTTTTATCGATCGATAATGATAGAAGTATTTTAAAAAAGCTGTTCTATTTAGGATATATTCCAAATACCATTCCTCCTTTCCTCGCTTATCTATTCTTCTAAGGAATCAAAAGTCAAAAGTCCAAATCATTTATTCATATATGTAATATAGGTAACACTGTGTAGGTACACTTATGAACGTCAAAAAAGAAATATATATTAAATGCTTCTAATTTTACATTTACTGCCAGCCTTGCGATTCTGTAACTCACTTTTGTCATTCTGATAAACAGTAAACTACAAGCTCCCTCCTTATCAGAATGCCAAATCGTAAAATGACTGCTTTTCGACTGATTTGAGCGCGACCGCCGCTGTGAAAACCGCTGTGAGAGTTCGAAAAGTGAGAGTTCGTAGTACGGATGAGAAGAACTGGCAATAAACTCTCCGCCACTCTTTTTAATTGCCAAAAAAAATAAGATAACAATGCGCAAAGGTAGTTTTCTATTGAAATATCTACGACTCGTAGACCTTCGGAATTTGTGAAACTGAGGTGACTTTGAGACACTTTACTTATAAAAATGTTTATTTGAAAGTAAAGACAAACTTTATTACACATAATAAAAAGGATTTTTAGTTAATTGACAAAATGCACTTGGATTTCCTGTGTCGTATACGGTTCTTGACGTAATAATTTCTACATAACACTTACAATTTTATAAATAAACTACAGTTTCACAAAAATAATTCTTTCCGTTTCAGTTTTGATGAATAATCTTGATCGTGTAATTATAAAGTTTTGTATCGTTAGTGATTTTGTATAATATGATTTATAATATTTATATATGTTTACTACTTAATCTACACAAATTCGTATAATTCTATAGTTTATTAAGTTTCATTTATTTGTAAACTCTGATAAATCGCATCTCTCGGGAGGCAATATATACATTTTTTAAGCAAGTTTTCCTGTAAGAGATTACTTATTAGCAATTAAGCCTACGCAATGTATACATGAGCTACGTAATGTATATCACTTTACATATCATTATTTTACATAAAACTAGCTATTTCCATATGTCACGAATTTTAATTCGTTCTTAGTGATATTAACAGTCTTCCTCGAGCAGTATTTCTCCTCAAGAAATGGATGGTCCTATACAAAACCAATTTTTCAATAGTATAAATTCAATCAAACAATCTTCTTATATTTATAATATTATGTATAAATCTGGGGGATAACGTGTAAATATATAAAGAAGCTAACTTTATTTACCAAACTCAAAGGGCATAACAGAATGTTGTCCAAAAGGTATAATTACATAAAACCAAGTGTAATTTGGTGAACCGTTTTGCTCAGTAAACCGCACTTTGTGGTCTAACAAAAGTTTTCACGGTTTGAACCTTAACTACGAAAGCGTTGGTAATGAGATGTGATAGTTACGTATGTTTAACTGACTTTTGACCACGCTTTCGTTTAGTGAGAGTGGTATATTATATTTTTAAGTGGATTTAGGTGGGTCTGTTGCCTGTACCGTCACGATATTATAAAATTACATAAATTGCTATCTACTGGCATCATAATGACACAATGTAAGAATATATAAAAACATTTCTCAAAAAAAAAACGCATTGGCGTTTTTACGTTTTCAGTGGAGACTTCCTTTTCCTAAGCCAAATTGTTTGCTGTAGATGATGTGAACCACTACAGCAATGTTTGGCTCAAGTAAAACTAAAAGGTCAACTTCTGCAAGTGCTGTTTATCACCGTTTACTCCAAAAATTTGAAACTTAACGTAAGATTGTGGGATAACGTGTTTTTCCTATCAGATTGAGTGATGAAAACAATTCTCTATATTTCAAAGCAAAACATAATTTTCTTAACCGACAAAATACTAAACTCAAACTCAAACTCAAAATATCTTTATTCAAGTGGGTAACCAAGTACACTTTTGAATCGTCAAGTTAAATTAATCGTAAATTTACATTTACTACCAGTTCGCAAGTCAAGGGCGTAGAGCGGGTAAGAAGAACTGGCAAGAAACTTTCCGCCACTCTTTTTAATCGCCAAGTATTGTCATACAAATTGTTAGAACTGGAGCAATTCAATCTCAAGGATTAGGATCAATTAAGTAGTCCTCAAATTTATAAAAAGCTTTGTTGATTAATTTTCGTTTAACGAGGGCTTTGAATTTATTTAGTGATAATTCTCTAATTTCGCTTGGGAGTTTGTTGTAAAAACGAATACAATTTCCATATAAGGAGTGGTTCATCTTTTGGAGCCTGGTTGGTCGTACACTCAAATTAGTTCTATTTCGCGTATTATACTACAACAAGGCTTCAAGAATATATTGACCAGATAGTGTCATAATATTTAATTCCTTAAACTTATTCCGTACCGACTCCCTCGGAGAAACACAACAAATACCCCGAACAGCCCGCTTCTGCAGCACAAATATGGATTGAACCTCTGCAGCAGCACCCCACAGTAAAATGCCGTACGACATAACGCTATGAAAGTAGCTATGATACACAATTTTAGCCGTGTCCTCATCAGTAAACTGTCGGATTTTCTTTACTGCATATGCTGCAGAGCTCAGCCTATTCGAAAGAGTCTCTATGTGTGGGCCCCATTGGAGTTTACTATCTATTGTTATGCCTAGAAAAACAGTTTTGTCAACAAAGTTTAGTTCACTGTCCTTAATTTTCAGGTTACCAATTTCTCGCTTTACGCTAGTAGTTGTAAATCTAATACATTTTGTTTTATTCTCATTAAGCAGTAAGTTATTTACATTAAACCAGTTAACTATACGAGAGATAGAATTGTTTACATCGTCCAATAATACGTTATTCCTATTCACTTTAAATAGAAGTGAAGTGTCATCAGCAAACAATACCATCTCATGAACTTCGTTGACAAAGAATGGGAGGTCATTTATGTAAATCAGAAATAAGAAAGGCCCGAGAATCGATCCTTGGGGGACGCCCATTGATACCTGCGAACCCGGAGAGGTGACTTCATTGACATGAACTCTTTGGATCCTTCCCTTTAAATATGAATTCATCAGGCTGGAAGCTTTGCCATCAACGCCATAGTGTTGAAGCTTTCCAACGAGTATATCAGGATGAACACAGTCAAAGGCCTTTGACAGGTCACAAAAGACGCCGACTCCGTCGTATGATTCTTCCCAGGCGTTAAATATGTCCGAAATCAACTTCACACCGGCATCGATTGTGAAGCGACCCTTAGTGAAACCATACTGTTTATTATGTAAGAGTTTATTTTTATTAAAATGTAAAGAAAGCTGGTCTAGCATTATCTTTTCAAAAACTTTGCTCAACGCAGGGAGCACGGAAACAGGTCTGAAGTTTGACGGATCAGACTCACTACCTGCCTTGAACAACGGTGTAATCTTACTTAATTTCATTTCGTCCGGAAAGACTCCACAATCGATACATCTGTTAAATATTATAGACAATTCAGAGCTTATTACATTAATAACGGAATTTAAAATGACTGTTGACATACCCCACATATATTTTCTTTTTTTTAAATTAATAAGCTTAAAAGTTTTAACGATATCATTACAAGTTATATGTTTAAACTGAAATTTAATATTACATTCAGGTACACATTTTTCTAGCAATGAGATCGCAGCAGCAGGTGAAGAATCTAGGGACTTGGTCGTATTTAGTGGTACATTTGTAAAGAACTCTTCAAAAGAAGAAGCTACCTCTGGGTCAGATTTTATTAACTTCCCTTTAACTTTTAACATATTATAATCAGTTCGTTTTTCAGACGTTTTACCTGATTCTTCATTTATTATTTTCCCGGTAGCTTTTACTCTATCCATGCTATTTTTTATTTTTGAACTTAAATATTTAGACTTTGCAGTTTTGCAATCTTTTTTGAAATTATTTGAATACAACCTAACATATTCCCTAAATTCCACACTAGTGTTATATTGCATTTCGTCATAGATTTCATATAATTTTAACCTTTTCCTGTGTTACTCCTCATTTGCCCAGTCACAGAAACTTGTTTTCTCAGAGACCAATAAAGTCTTTTGAGTAAATACTTTCTTGAATTCATCAATAAATGATCCAAAAAAAGTATTGTATAAATTATTAGGGGATGAGTTGCCACACAGAAATGGCATTCTATAGACCAATGCTTCTCTAAATCTGTCCAAACGGTCATTTGTAATAGGAGTTATCACATTTTCTTCTTTTTAAATGTTTTTTGTTTCCTTAATTGGAATTCAAACCATTGACCAGTGTGATCAGATTTAAATCTATTGAAAATACAAACATTCAAAGGGGCTATGTCACTATATAGTATATATATTATCTATACAAGTTCCGGTGCTAGCTGTTATTCTTGTGGGTGAATGAAATTGATTTATTAAATTGTATGAACGAAAAAGACTAAGTATGCGTACACTTGAATTAGAATGACAAAGTAAATTGACATTAAAGTCCCCACACACAATTAGCCCTTTATTACACTTTACTAATTTACACAATATCTCGTCTAATACATTTTCAACATTATTATAGACAGCTGATGGAGGACAATATAGACATACAACAATGAATTGCTTCAGTTCCACACAGGAGATTTCAATAGTTAGTTCTACATAGAGGCTGATAATATCCTTTTATTATCTTATCTTTCTTTGCATTTAAGTTTTTTACTTATTAGGATTAATGAGCCACCATGAATTGCATTTTCTCTGCAAAACACACTACCAACCCTGTGGTTACAAAAATTAAACAAAACTTCATATTTTTTTAGCCAGTGCTCTGTTATGCACAAAAAGATAAGATACTATCTAGATTCTAGAACCTAATAACGTCCCACAGTAGAAAAGAGTTGATATTGAAGAATTTAGTACAAATGAGATTTTTACATAGACCGTCGCGTCGTTTCACAATATTTATTTGATAAAATCTTGCGGTGATTGCCGACGGTCTGAGAGGCCATTTCAGGAGGGTTGAGGAAACACACGGCGTTACGGAATGTCGGATTTTATATTAAAAATTTTGTATCTGCAAATAGAAACGTAACATTCTGTGGACTGACATTATATCTGAATATATTATGTGCACATAATAAGACATAGACATAACATTTATTACTAACAAAACACACGCACAGAAACATAAAAAATAACAATAATAAAAAGAGTGAGATAAAACATTTTTTTTTTAAGACGAAGGTACGTTTTAATTGTGTAATGCGTGTGCGCTGTGGTTGTAATTGGCCCTGGCTCAGCATTATGCTGAGGAGCAGACTGTTTCACAGCGCTGGTCATTCTGCCAGAGAAAACAGCAGCTAGTTTGCGCCCCAGTAGCAAAAAAGAAAAAGAATAATACTAATACTTTACTTATACTTAGTCTGGGTAGAAATATATTATTATAAAATAAAATGTGAAATGTGATTAGAATTAAATTGATATTATAAATATTACATGACTTGATATTATCTTTCTAAATATTTTATTCATAAATATAGCCTATTTTGATTAGGGTAGCTAGTTAATTTATAATCTTATTAATTAATATATATGTTAGGCTTTTTAAATCTCAATCAACATAGTTGGTGAGTATTATTCACCGTATGTCGTGATGTCCGCCCTAAGGTTGGGATAGGGAATGAAAAATGTGTACCTTGTTATTTTGGCAACATTCACTTGAACGGTCTGATGATCATGTTAGAATCAACTCTATTTCTTTTGACATTTCTTTTTATAAATGTTTTGAGTTAATGCGGTTACGGAAAATGTAGATTTAATGATTTGTTGCGGTTAAGTGAATTTTGGGATTTTTTGATGTAATATGGCATAAAAACCTCTTAGCTAAAACTCTGAATATTCAAACAGTTTCCTTATGTCGAAAAATCTTTATGATGTTCTCCAATAAGATATTGTATTTATTTATTTTTGCCAAGCGCCAGGTGATTATAAGATGTATAGCATTTTATCCGCGCACTGCAACTATGTGGAAGCAGCTCCCCATTTAATTATTTTCGAACCAAAATAACTTAGGGTCCTTCATAAAAGGCCGACAACGCACTCGCGAGCCCTCTAACATTATGAGTTTCCTCTCCGTTCGAAAAAAACCGCCTAGATATATATTACGACATTCTATTGTTATACTTTGCTTTTAAATTCTATCAGGCGCAAATTATGGTATTCTCAAGATAAAGATTTACTAGAACACATATAATAATGCTTGACAACATATTTACGTTTCATTTTTAATATTTAAACGTTGTTAACGTTTTACCTTTAAAATAATAAAATCTTTTAGAATATCTAAACTAATAATAAGTATATAATAATTACCCACAACTATATAAAATGAAGCTAAGCATTAAAACGGTTAAAAGCAACGTGTTGTAGCCTTATTTTCATTCCTCTGACATTCATTTAATTAATAACCATTATTCCCCTTTTGTTTATAAAGGATAAGTACTATATCTTTCAGCGCCAAGAAAGCTAATAAGAAACGAAATTATAGCAATTTATCACTTCTCGTATAGCGCCCTCTAGGGAAATAACGCTAGTACTAATGTTTACCGTGAGCAAGGTTTTATTGAACATTGCTAATTACAAAAGGAAAATTAGATATTGTTTTACGCATTATTGTAATTGTGACGCAATTCCTAGTAGTAGTAATAGTGGGCTCATGTCTACGTCTCTCTACGGACGTTCGAGTTTCAAGAAAAAAAAATACAATTTTTATTTTAGTTCAAAAGTCACATAAGACTAAAATCTACGCCGTTAGTAACGTGTCTTTCATAAGTAGAACAAATGCATTCGTTTTGTTTTTTTTTAATTTCTAATCGTTTTCACCACTCTATTTTAGTTCTGTATCATTCGGAACGTAGATTTAATTGTATCTAAGTATGCGATGCTTGAATTAAAAACAAGAAATTTGTATTAATCTTTCACTATCATTTCAATGGTTGATAATTAAAAACATTAAAATATAAATTCCTCGATAAAAAAAACACGGTCACCTCGAACCTTTGCCTAATTTCGCTTTTTTCGCGAGCCAAAACAGAATTGAATTCTGTTGAGATGAACGAACTGTTAGAGGCAATTTTATTAAATACTGTATATTTTAAGAATTATTTAAATAAAAAGCATTTGCCGTTTACTTCATTTTAAAAACCAAACAAACAAAAGAACCATTTAAAAAAAGTGCGTGCGTACACATGTCAGAAGTGAAACTTCTTTGGCAAACTAATTTTCACTTCTCTTGTTCATATTTATACAAATCTAAAACTTTAGATTTAGGGAAAAAGGAAGATATGTTAGGAATTTAATGAATTTAATTGTCATTAAAATATTAAAAGTGTCGAAAATTAATACAAATTATAAATTTATTTCTTCGATAATATAAACACGTGCCATTTTAATTTACAATTCGTCATTTGAGATTTCAATAAATCATTTTGCATAAAATATAAAATACTAATACATATTTTATAAATTCTCTTTACGAAATTTTAATTTTAAAAATAGAATTTCAAGAAGGTAATTTACCCTTCTCACTCTCTCTCAATCGGTCTCAATCACTCTCTCCCTTTTCTTTGATAACGCTGCACATCTTCGTGACGTTCCGTAAAAAATTTACCCTCATGCGCCCAAAGAAGTTTCACTTCATAAATATCTTTCACTTATTTAGCGACCTGTCCATGGCCTGGCTTTGCACGGCTAGATATTATTGACAAAATTCTGAATTTCAAATAATGTGCATTTTTGAAATCGTTCCAGTTGTTAGAGTTTATTCGTCACAATATTCACGAATAGAAAATGCTTCTGCAATATTAAATGGACAAAAGATACAATTTGCCAACACTTAGTCCGATTAAAGGCCAGTAGAGAGCGGTGAATTCGGTAATTCCGCTAAGCCGGTGCTTCCGATCGCCGATAAATCACTACTAGTGTTTCTTCCGGTGGGATTATCGATAGGGTTGCCAGTTTATTATTCATATTATTTTAAATAAAACGTTTTTGGTGCCTTTTGCTGCTTAAAATTTCAGAAAGTCTCTCTATATCTGATATATCAGGAAAAGGAAGGGCAGCGCGTACTTTGTAATTTTTAAAAGTTATAGCCATTGTGATTCCAACTTCAAATTATTCAATATCCGTAGTCTTGATGTCGCTTTGGAACTTGGGGTTTCGTCGTTCAAGAACCGGCGCGTTGACCCATTTTCGGCTAATTTATTTATTTCGGACTCCTACAGGTATCTTAAATTGCATATAACAAAAAAATATACTGTATATACAGCCAAAGTTGGAATACATAATATATACAAAAAGTTTCAGTAATGAAGTAATACCTAATTCGGCTGTGTTGTGTGATGCTGCGTAAGTCAGAGTATGTACGTGAGGGTGTGCTCATGATGCAAGTCATTTAGCGCTATGGATATTCTTAATCCTCTTTTTAAGCATATTCAGCGATAGCTAAACAGGTCAAGACTTAAATATTAGTAGTTGTATCGTGTGTTGTTCGGGTTTCGCGATACAAAACTAAGTTTCTTGCATAGTTGGTGTTGATGTGAGGAACGTGAAGCAAATCACTATTACGAGTTTAATAGGCAGGAACGTAAAACTAATGTTTTAATATTGTGTGTGCGTTGATTGATGAATCTAACATTCAGTAATCGGTTCATTTGCGCACTTTTAAAATTTAATAAAAATGTCGGACGAAGATAACAACTTAGCAAATATTTATCGCATCGAATCTGCGAGTCTGTAGTTATACATACAATTAAATATAGTCGTTATAATTATATACTGTTAAACGTTTAGAGAAAATTATTAAACTCTGTAGTTTTATGTTAACTGGCAACCCTAACACAAGGAAAACATTTAGGGAGTACAAAGGATCGCGAATAATCCGCATCAGCACTAATGACGTATTATCTAGTTCTCGCCTTTCCCTTGCCGTGATTAATGACACCGGAAACAAGTCTGAGACGATTTAAATTGCTTTTTAAAATACTTATAAGCATTTACGATAGGAATACCACGGTAGGAAGTCCAAGCCAAAAATGAGAAAAACCAAAATTAGTCCAGTCATTCTAAATTTTTAGTTCGTATACATATACGTCACGTACGTACGTATACGTAATACATATTGTAAGCTCCAGGTCTAGCGAGCGTATACCTAAGGTCTTCGGGAATGATTTCAAATATTTTAGACGTTATCTACATTGTTACTTTACTTTACTTTACTAAATTTTCTTTTTTAATGATGAATAAAATGGAATATTAGTTGGAAGAGCACTATTGGCTTCGTGCGACTCTCATCCCTGAGGTCGTAGGTTCGGTCCCCGGCTGTGCACCAATGGACTTTCTTTCTCTGTGCGCATTGACATTCGCTCGACCGGTGAAGGAAAACATGTGTGGAAACCGGCTTGCCTTAGACTTAAAATTCGACGGCGTGTGTCAGGAACAGGAGGCTAATCAACTACTTGCCTATTAGAATGACAAATGATCATGAAACAGATGCAGAAACCACGAGGCCTAGACCTAAAAAGATTGTAGCGCCACTGATTTTTATTTTTGAAGTTATACTTCTTTAGGCGCGTTATGAAAAATTGATGAGAGTGAAATTTTACGATGCGCGCGCAAAATTAACAGAATGAAGTTGCCCACAGAAGATGCTATGGCATTGGACATAATAATTTAAAAACAACATTCGAATAATAATATAATTTATGTCACACTTAATGTAAGAGAATAATAATAAATATTTATTTATTTAATTTTTCAAATGTAAACTGAACTTTATTGACTATAATGACTCCTTATGCAGTCTTTGATTATTTAATTGTAATTAATTATTTGCATGCAATCAAAACCTATATTTGTAAACGTTGTTGACATTCATAAGCATGCTCTAAGAAGCATCTAAATTGAATAAACGTATTTTGATTTTATATTTAATAATGCCAAAGAAGTATAACTTCTTACGCGCGTACATAAGTACACGCACCCTTTTATTTTTTTATTATAACGTTGTCTCAACAATATTTAAGAGATGAAGGAACAGGTACAGATGACAAATTAAAAACCAATTTTCTGTATTAATGAAAAACTTAATTTGATTGCTTCAGATATATTGTAATAAACTAGGTTTTAAGTTCAATTTCCGTGGAGGGAACGTTTAAATGACAAAGATAATTTATTCTAGAAAATATACAGTATTTTTAATTTTCGTAACCTACATAGTAATAATAAAAATCATTAAAAAATAATAAATAGAAAATTAAAACAAATTTATAAAGTTTACTCCCTGTACGCTGGCAGTATTTCCTCGCTGCATGATACTTATTGGTTGAGCGATGACAGCACAGCTGGGGTCACCGGTACTATCTACCATGCACCAACTTCAATCCATAATTAGCACCTGTGCACTTGAACCCCACGGCCCAAGAGTCTTTTCTCCAAAGGGAATAAAAATAGTTGGAGGAATGATTGAGCCTTATATTATTTCCCGCCTGCCACTTAGCAGAAAAGTTGCCGCTGATTATCAAATAATTAGTTTTTAAACCTGTAATTCTAAATGATATAGGATAATAAACGAAATGAATTTGTTGGTTGAAGCAATCAGCTGATGAAGACCTCAGTTGTGTAATAAATCAGTATTTTCAATTGTACCTACTTAATGTTAATGATGGCAATCAGAATGCAATCGGGGTTCAATTACATAGCAATAATATACGCGAAATGACGTTACTTATATAATTAGAATGATATTGGTTTGAGAGTAGTGTTGGTGTTGCGACTCACTTGACTGAGGTCGTAGGTTCGCATCCTGGCTTCACAAATTTGTCTTTTCTGTCAATGTGCGCATTTAACACTGGAAAGTATGAAAATCATGGTGAGAAAACAGCATGCCTTAGACACAAAAATCGATGCTTTGCTGGTCAACTTCTTGCCTATTCAATTATCAGGAAAACTGATCCAGGATTCATTTCTGACAATACGTTTATGACCAAACAAGGCAAGCCAAGAAGCTCCATAGGATTTCATTTCCCTATATAAAAATCAATAATATGTAATCAATAAATTTTATCTTTACTATAGAGGACAGATTTGTATGTATGTATGTTTAAACTCATACACTACGGGACCACCAACTTAAAAAATCAGAATAAGAATTTTACAGTACTAACGAGAAACACTTATTTATTCCCAAAATAACTTAAAAATAAATGTGTGCCATTTCAATTTAAAAATAGATACTATTATGGAAAGAGCATTTACAGACATAGGGTGATAAATTCTTAGTTTATGTTGAAAGGGTAGGTTTTATAATCTGTAACGGAGAGCGCATCACTTACTTACTTGATCCGCTGGTTCAAATAGTGTCTTGACCTCCGAAATGAGAAACTTCCACCAATTGTTGGCTTTCAGCTGCAGCAGGTCCTCCTCCACTCTGTCCATCAAGCGGTAGGTACCTACTCCGACCCCTAGGCCTTAAGGTTCCCTGCAGCAATCTCTTGAATCTTGTTGGACAGCGAATCATTTGTATCTTTTTGTACCTAAAGAAAACTTAACTCTGATAATGAACTGCTCTATAAGCACCCCTTTTACAAAGTTCAAAGGTAGCAGAACAAAGCAAAGTTTTTATAACGCAATAGTCGATAAAACAGAACAATGGCATGTTTTTATTACAATATTGCGTTATCGACCTCTGAAGGTAGCGTGAAATGACTTAAATGTTTTCAAAATATACTTTGCCGAGTTGCATAACACGATCCTTTGCTTATTTGAAATTGTATGAGAATATTAAAATACATTGTTGGCCTAGTGGCTTCCGTGTGCGACTCTCGTAGGTTCGACTGTTGTAGGTTCGATCCCCGGCTGTGCACCAATGGACTTAGCAGTCTGTACACCCTACTTGACTATTCGATTGACAAATAATCACGAAACAAATACAGAAATCTGAGGCCCAGACCTAAAAAGGTTGTAGTGCCACTAGTTAATGAGAATATTGAAAACAAAGAACACAAGAACTGTTGAAGAAGTTTATTGCTATTTTTGAACAAGTGTAATTAAATAAATAATAATATAAACAGTGGCTACCCTCCAAATGATAACAATATACATTCCATATACTTAATTTTAGGTAAGTCTGAATTAAAAATTAACCAAAAGCTGGGACACGGCAGTGAGCCCGACAAGTCAAGCAAAAGAGCGTCACAGACATCCCTTTCTCGAAGCAAGCGAAGATTTTTAAACACCAACACAACTTCTTTATGGAAAAAATTTGAAGCTGAAAAGCTGAAATTGCAGTCAATTTATATACAGTAATATTGATATGGTCATTGTAACATATTGTTAGGTTAGATAATTACGTAATAACTTAAGACAGCCAGTTCCTTCAGTTGGGACTAAATAATAGTAATAATCAACCAACTTGATATTACATGGATCTTACAGCTTTTTACGGTAGACGAACTGGGTTACGAGACTTGTTTTTTTGCACGTCATGTTTTTCATTGCATCTATTTTTTCCGAAACAATTTAAATTCCATACCCATTAAGAGATAGATAAAAATATTTTATGTCATTTCTATACTGCCAAAGGCTTTTTTATTGAACATCCCAGGGATAGACAGCGCTTAAATGTGATGGGACCAAGGGAATGGCGTATAATGTCGCAAGTTAACGCGTGTTAGACTCTAGTCTAAACATTATCTCTGTAGATAATGTTTACCAATCATAACCAAAAGGAACGGGACATCGTTTTGTCTTCTTACATTCTTAGCCGCCGCTTTATTCGTCGTCTTCTTAGAGCTACAGCTCTATCATGAGCTTGGCTATGATATTTAACGGTAACGTTTGCATAAAGTACTTCTATGAAATTTCAGGCTCATCAATGGAGACCTCGGATGGAAAGACGATAGATGCAAAGAAGACAGTACAGGGCGTACTGGTCGATGAAGGGGTTTACGCCCAGAAATTGACCAAAATAAGAGGCTGATGTTGATGAGATTTCATAGTTTTACATCAGTACAATGTCATGCTCAGTCAGGTAAGTACATTCATAATTTCATAATGGATAATGAAAACAAAACAGCAATACAAATTCAATTAATTAACACCCCCACAAAATGTTTACACTTTAATATAACAATGGTCTTATTAAAATAGGCACTTGTATTATATTTCACCGCGAGCAAACTTATTACGGGCTATTGTTGGCGGATTTATATTTTGAGTTCAACTCCATCGAAGGTTACTCACGAACGAGACGATTTGTAACAGCATAATTAATTACTATTCGAAGTAATATTTTTACTATTATATTTGACAACTAAACATAACACACTGACATTAGGTTTACTTAGATTCGATATTCTTTCCATGACATGTATCAAGAGAAAAAAAATTCAAGAGTAACTTTTTTTTATTCAAAAATTTTGCTAATGTACTTCACCATTTCACTAGTAATAAAGTATTCAATCTGTAATTAGCCGTAATTTACAATAATCTGTAACCTATATGTGGCTGCAGATTTGAGCCACAGATTTTGGCCACAATCCCACTTGTTGTTATGGGAGATGCGGCCAATTGGAGGGCATGACCATCCAGGAGATGCCTATTTAACCGCCACTTGAAAAAAAACATATTAAACTGTCTAGGTTGGATGGAAGAAGGTGCTGTTTTTACAAGAAAGGACGGTCCAAATAATGACGCGCGACGGCGATGTCTACAACGAAGGGACGAAACTCCAGTGGGCTTCAAGGTGAGCGTTGTTTGAAAGGGGATGACGGAATCAGGTTGTGTAGTTCCATAGAGCATTTTCTGGAGTACAATTTATAGAAGACAGAAGGGCAGGCAACTGAACGGAGTTTGTACAACTTAAGAGTTGAGATTCAACGAGTGAATCGTTTTCTATAATTCGCGTAAGTTTCATAGATTGATTCAGAAACTTAAATAAGTCTTGGTGTAAAATATGACTCTAGTACATCAAAATCCAATACATTCTTGACGTATAGCGTTAAAGGATTATTAAGCGCCAAGTCTCGTTTCTGAATAATTTTCTTGGGTCATCAGAGATTGTATATGATAGTTACCATAATGTATTTGAAAATACAGAAAATAACTAAAACTATATACATATAAAGCTGCCAGCGTTAAAGGTACACTGCCACAGGGACCAACATTTTTTTTTTTAATTTTCTTTTAATAAACTAAATCATTTCTACTAGATCTACTAGATCTTTTCCTAAGTTGGCAGATATCAGTATGACTCCCACATGTCAAATCGAATACGTTTTAGACAAGCGGGAGCGCTTTTTTAATATTTGATTGTTGGACTGGATGAGTGTGTCATCTCAGATTTTTGTGTCATCACTGCGTTTGACCCTTTCTCTTGATATTAATTGAATTTGAAAATAACTCGTTTTTTTTCTTTCTTATAACAATACCCTTCGACTGTGAACAGCCTTATTAAATCTCAATACAATCGAAGAACAGTCTACGATCGAGCGAACATTGAACTGCACTCACATCGATCTCTGCGCAGGCGCATTACATAATATTTTATGTTAAAACTTAAGAGAAAACCATTTCACTTGTAACTATAAATGTCTATCTCCATAATTTCTAACTCAAGAATATTCTTGTAAACCTATTTTTATAAATACGTATGTATCGTATAAATGCGGGAACATAATAAGTTATATCAAAATTGCTCGTATATTTAATCTGTGAACAAAATATAGTGCTAAAATGCAAGTTTGCTGTCTGAGTAAGATAACATTTAAACGGTATTTAGAAATATTTAGATTTATTTACTTTGTTTAGATATACTACGTAAGATTCATTTAAAGAGGAAAAGGAAGTTTCTTTTCAGTCAATATTTATGTCTCATTAAAAATGAATTATTAATAACCAGTTATTGTTTGATTAAGTCCAAAATCTTTTATTAATTTTTTTAGCAGAATTTTCCAGATGAAATGATCTCGAATAGACGAGATATGTTAATGTTATTAATTCGCATTTATAAAGAATAACATTTTTTATTTAACTTATAATATGATTATCATAAAAACATACCACCAATAAAATATTATTTATATTAGTATAGTAGTAGTAGTATAATTTTGTAAAATCCTTCTGACTATTCAAAAATGTTTCAATTAAATTAATATTACGATAATTTTAGTTGTAACAAACTATTTTCCTGAATTGAAGTGTCAATAGGAACTTAATATGAAGGGCGAAGTCCCAGGGGAAATCAGAAGTACCCCACTTATCTGTTTCTTGTATTATCTTCCTCCATTATTTATATCCGCACTTTGGGATGAGTTATGGCTGTGGTCTTGTCTTATACCAGTATAGAAATTATAAAGTAAGTTCCCGTATAATTATAATAGAATTTTTTTCTTTTCTTAATAAAGTATAAAAGAGTTTACATTCTAACAAGGAATTGTAAAAACAATTGTACGTGATGCTGCTGATGTTGGCAAGATTGTTTCATTATGTTTGGTAAAATTCTCGAGAATTGTAGCAATCTTATTACTATATTTAAAAATATGTTTTTGCTATTTTAGATAGTTTTAAGAACTGTTAAATATATCGATTTTCACTTCCACGTCCGTCATACCAGGCGTTTTGTAAGATACTTTTTGCCGCGTTGCACCAAAATGTGGAACCAAATGCCAATTGAAGTTGTATTTCTAAACCAATTGGACCTAAGTTCCGTCAAGAAAAGAGCTTACTAATTCTATCGGTCGGCAACGCACTTCTTCTGGCAGTTGAGTGTCTTTGGGATCGAATGCTTAAAATATAGGGGTTTGAATGAAATGAAAAATATGAATTAATGTACTTTATTTAAATAAATATAACCAATAACATTTATTACATCACAGGAGCAGGGTATCATAAAACACAAAGTGCTATAGCGAAATATTTCTGATAGACAGACCATTTTCAGCATCGTTAATGAATTGATTGATCAACACAATTTAATGATGGACTGTCTAATTATTTCGTCTATAACTTAAATTGACATTCTTAAAATAAATAACCTAAAAACGAAGTAAGCACGATGTCATTAGGCCAAAATGAAATAATTTATTTAAGGAATTACACGATTAATTTTAATGTTGTGCGTTTGTCAAAATGTTGGAATTGTCCTGTTTATTGATTCAAACAAGTTTGGGAAAAAATATTGTTTATAACTGTTAAGTACAATTTTTATCGTAGAGGGATAAGACATAATCTGTGGAAACTCTAAAATTCAAATCAGTCATATGTCAAATTTAAAATTGTTAGTGTCAGCATTGGCGCGAAATTTCCATAGATTACATTATACAATTAAACAACAAAAATTTGCATTTTTTTCATTTGCTCTTAAATGTGGAATTCCTTTTCCCTCTATGATTAAATTATAGTTGTGTAAAATGGAACATTCACAGAATACACCCAACTATATAAACCACTTTAAATTTATTTTACGCGTCATATATATCAAATTTAAATTACCATAATATAATTTTGTGATTATTTCCATATGTTTTATTTAATATGGCGCGTAAAATAAACATAGTAAGAAATCTAAGATATGCATTTCTAACATGTTATTCAGTCTACAAACTAAATACACTTTTTACATTCCATACGTTCAAGCGAGTCTATACCCATTTAAATATACCACCTAAACGATTATTATTAACTTTTGAAAACGTAAACTATGTTACAACTATGAGAAGATATATGATAAAACAGTTTTTTTTTTATTTTACGTTTTCTCTCAAATTTACTTCAGCTATTTTTTAACTTTGGGCCGAGACCAAAACCTTTACCATATACTAAGAAAATAAAAGTATGCTATTATTTTAGCTATTTCCATAGATATAGAGAGATAGTAAGAAAAGTACCGTTAATAGTAAAACGCTTGTGGGTAGCGAGATAGTTTTGAATCTTAAAACAAATACATATGATTGATATATCGTGTATAGGATTACTGGTCTGTATGCATAAAAAATATGTCATGTTTATGATAGGACGCAATGAATAAATTGGCATGATTTATGCAGGACATTATACGCATAAATAATTTTCTTTATTGTTTCTACGCAGATACAAACTTCAACTTGTTCTCTATGGTCGTTGAAAAGATTTTATTCTGTAATACTTTGTTAGTCTATCATAGACTATAAAATAGTTTCATAGATAAAAAATAATTTGAGTGCACGAGTACTAAAGTTCGCTTTCATGAAAGAATTCAACTGTTATTTTTGTGTAAACATTTACGGCAGATTTTTGTGGATTTGCTACGTATTCAGTATAGCAAGCAAAATCTTCGCATGCTCTAGTAACGAGCCCGCGGTATTTATTCGACCGAACCGATTCACCAACAATAGATAATTGTAAATTGTTCAACCATCAAGATGATTTGTTGTATTGTGTGCCTAACTGTACCTGTATCTCTGACGTCTCAATTGTACATGATTACTCGAGTGTACTTTAGCTCTATACACTATGCTCATAGTAATTTAGGAATTCCCATTTAAATTATTCATCATCCCGATGGATTTAAAAGTATACGTTTTCAAAAGGTAAATTGTTATAACTATTTTAGTAAAGCTAATAATACTGTACATACAATTTGAGGCATTAATATTATTGTTTTAGATTTTTAGAGAAATTATAAGTACACAGAACGTTAAGTTACTTTGGCAAGATATATGTGGTCGAAACTCAATAAATTAGCGGAAATAGGCCATAAGAAAGGTACCCTAATTAGTCTATCCTTACATGTACTTAATAAATGAGGTACGTTAAAACATTATGACTATCTGTGGATATGATTTACTTTTAAAACTTATAATCTATATTATACATTCGTAATGTCAAAAAACGCGCCAAAAAATTTACTTCTCGCGCCAAAGTTGCCAGTACCTAAAACAATATTTAACATACGCATTTCAATATAAAATAACAATTATACAAAAATGCATGAAATGGAACGAGACTTTAGCATCTATAATATCATTATTAATTCAATAAATAATCTTAAAAGTCACTTATAGTACAATCATCAACATAGTTAAAATTAACCAACCAAAAAGTTATAGAGTGTAACTACTTTGATAATTGCAAAGTGATAACGAAATCCTAGGAAGGGAAAAAGTATTAAAACTTTTTGGTATAAAACAAAGAGTTGGACAATGTTGTCATACCTAAAAAATCGAGTTAAATCGACGAGAACTATATCTAGAAATCTATCGACCTTACAAACGACTAGGTGAACTATTTCGACAGCATAATGGCAGTTATTTGCACGGAACATAGACGGATCCATTCAACATTCGATTTTGTAGGCTGCATATCTCGACAGTTGCTATGGCAACATTCAAATCCAAGATGGCTAATGACAATTAATCGCGCGTCGTTGCAGGCGCCGGATGCGTCTGTGCCAGTCGTCTCGCCATTCCAGCAGCAGTGTCCTGTCTCCGACCGTTAAGCCCGGGAAGCCAGAAGACGAACCCTCTTTTTCCACTCCTAGGATTAGGTAGGACCTGGGAATAAATAATTTGTATGAGTTGTAGTACACACAATAAAATAATTTGTCTGGAAATATGATTTTTTTTACTAGGGAAATTTGGTTTCAATTATTAAGTTCAAATCAAAATATTAATATTTAACAACATAATAGATATTTGGTAATATTTCCAGTTCGATTCCAGAAGTGGATAACCCAGAATCGTGTCACATGCGTTCCCACGGCTCCATAAGCCATAATCGCCAAGGCGTCGGTCTAAAATGACCGTAAATAGCAAAAGCCCTACAGTTGACACGGTTTATGTTTGATTGACAGGAAAATGTGTTTCGAATAGGCTTTGGCGCCTTCGTAACGTTAGGCACGTATGACACAAAACTTGTACTAACACATCGAGGACATGAATTAAAAATAATAAACCTATTTTGGCAAATAGCTATTGTGCAAATGGTTCAGAGATTATTGTCCCAATCAAACGTTATATGAAAGCTTACATATTACACTGTAATTATATTACTTTTTTAAAAGTGCTGGTATACAATAAAATCCAATTTCTAGGTTTACCATCTAGAATAAGTAGCGCAATGGTTTTTAATAAGTAAAAATCTCGAATTAGAAAAGAGAATTAAATGGCACTACAAATCTAGTTTCATTTCAATAGTCCATATAATAGACTTTTATTAAGAACATACTTGTTAATCTTGATCTTGGGGCACTTGCAGGCGATGTCTACGTTGCGGACGTAGAGGGCGACGTTCCCTCTGCGCAGGCGACTGCGCGGCGCGCGCTTGTACACGGCCTGCACGCTCAGCGCCAGCCGCGCCCATCCCTCGCCGCCCGCCGCCTCGCGACCGACCACCCGACCCATTATGACTGCAATGCTCATCATCATTAACCATAAAAGCTAAAGATTATTCTGTCAACTGTATAATTATTCATATTCAAAATACTAACTATTAAAACGAGTCGTAGTTTAATTTTTAAATGAAAATACGATTTTTTCTCTAATTTGACAGGTACCAATTCTCACATTCCACATGAGTATATATATGACAGATGGAAGATTTGGCTTACACTTAAAGTTGTCTCATAATTTGGCCTTTATATAAAATAAGTACACGTTTTTAGTTTAAAGGGATAAGAATGAAGAAATCTCACCGTAGTCTCGGCTGCAGAACTTGTTGAGGTTTAGAGTTCTCGCGCCTGCGCGGCACCGGCCGCACTGCTCCGCTATTCGTACATTTTACAAGTCAGATTACATCCACTCGTACATACTTCAATACATTGATATGGGAAAGTCTCAATTGATATTAATAGAGGAAGGGCAATCGATTGAAATAGTGATTCATCAGAAAGCGTTTGAATTGTTCATTAAGGTCTGAAGTCAGAAAGTTCTTCAAATATGATCTAATTTGGAAATAAAGCCTTTTTATACAGGTTAATGAAACTATTCATATAAAGCGTTAAAATGACAGTAAGTAGAATTTTAAAAATGGAACATCTCCCAATTAAAAATTTATATACCGTAAAAATAAATAAAATTAAAATAAAATATGATTATTATGGAACATAAGATACATGTATCACTTATTCCACGTCATTAAATTTGAATTTGTAGGCATCCCTACACATCGGCAAAGAAGACAGAGGGTGTAGGCCGAGAGAAAAAGCTGGCGAAAATGATGTTTCAGCACAAAATATCTCTTATAAGTAACTGTTACTCGAGTGTTGAGTACCTACATTGTCGTGATGAACTTATATTTACACTACAAAAATGTCATATAATGTACATAGTAATTGGCATGCAAGAAACAATGAAATGTTTACCTCGTCTCGCACTTGACACAAATATAAAGAAAACAAAATGTATGAGATGATGAATAAAATATAAGCCCTGAAAGAAACGGGGGTTTAATGCAGCCATTGGGACATTAACTTTCTGTTTTAAGATTGTAAACTTTAACGACAAGCACTGCGTTATGAATGTTTTATAGTATTCTAGATATTAAATAATTTGATTTATCTAACACGATTAAATGATTCATGTAAAAAAATCATTAATTGGATTTGGTTTGACACATTGTTTAAGGAATATTTTGTGTTACTAATATAAAGTATTACCCAATATTAATTTCTTATGGGTGAGAACTATGATAGTGACTAAATACCATATGAACTAATGTTAAACAATATTTTAGATTTAATTTTAGAGCCAAGACCTATAAAGTCTCAATAAAATTTATTTGTATGTCTATATCTATATCTATCTAAAAAATACAAAAAAGTGGAATTTTCCTATTGTACAATAAATATATGAATATTGTATATGTTTATTAATAAAAAAAATAACATTTCATTCGATACAGACAATGCAATAAACACATAACACAAGCACTAAAACAATGGACTTGTGATTGTCTTAATTATTAAACAATTACTTTAGAGTTTAGACACTCCAAGCGATAACTTTATAAATCATACATCTGGTACACGCAAAAAGGCGGTTACTAAATAGTTAATAAATGTGGAATAAGTTTCGAACGGTTGGCAGTAATTTATAATGTTTGTAATAGTAATAAATCTAATGCAATAAACCTATTTGAAACGTCTAATTGCCGTGAAAACATTCCGGATGTATCAATCAATATTTTGTAACTCATAATATGATAATGTGATTGATATGGCCACAATTAATGGGGCAGGTTTTATACGCAGTTTATAAACCAGAAGTGAAACAAAATCTTTTTGTAAAACAATATTTTATAAGGAAGATTTTGGAACTAAATATTGCCTTTCATTGAGGGACAATGAAGCATACTAACCTATTCATACATTTTTGAGTTCATTCATTTTAAACATACAAATAAATTACCGTCGAAATATTGGCGTGTTTACTCAATTTAAAATCATTAACTATCAGGATGAGCCTAGAAGACTAAAATCTGATTGATGGCGAAGAAAAAATTATCATTTTGTAATGGGAATTAAAAATTTAAATATTTTGTTATATAGTTGATAAGTCATAGTCAAGATGTTATTTCATTGTTAATATGTATATCATTCATTCAGTCACGACATTTTTCCCGCCCGCTTAGCTTTATGGTTAACGAATGTGTCTGAAATAACAAATAAATAACATATCGGCTATTTATCCGTTATTTAGGCACAGAAGACGGATCTTGCCTAATCAAATTGATCAATTACTACTATTCTTATTAATTCTATTTAATCAATATTTAAGATTTTCAAGGTTAAGTGTAATCATTTTTATTACCATAAGGACATTTTGGTCTTAAACCGGGCAATGTTGGAATGTATAAATATTGTGAATTGGATTTGTAATTAGAACATATTTTGAAATATAAACAGGTCGTAGTTTGTTTATTTTTAAATTTTTGAATTACACTTTCAGTGCATAATATTAACCAGTAAAATTTATCTTTATTAATACACTTTCTAATCTGTTCGTTTCAAGCACTGTGGTCACAGAGATCATAATCTATCACAACAAGTACGATATCAATTTTATTTCTTTCTAGTACCGTTAGGTGAGAATTAATATCAGAAAAATGTTTAGTTTATATCATAAAAAGTGTTTTTTTAAATCCATAGTATGCATCCTTATTTCGCATTCATACATTATGCGCTGAAAATTTTTTTGTTTCGTCTGTAGATTTTATTCACTTGTTGTGAACTCAAGGAAATTACCTGCTCCATTCCCCAGTGTCGCCCAATGTAGCATTTCATGTATGAACAATTAATTTAAAAAATGAATATATATGTACGTATCTCGTTTTTATCTTACAGAGACGTTGAAGTGAATGTTAATATAAATCAAAAGTAAGAAATTTCATAACACAGTGCTCCTCTTATCTACGAGGAAGAAAATAAATTCATTCAAAAAACATCTAAATAAATAACCGATGCGGATATAATTTACTTGAGGGATTATTTTTATTTTTTAATATTATGAACAATGAACAGTGTTAGCTATGTGGTTAAACTTAGCTTACTTTGCATTCTAGTCGTTTGAATCCCGGTTAAATAAAAAACGTTTTCTACACACGCAATATATGCTCGTATAGTGACGGAAAACAAAAAAGGAACATGCCCATCATTTATTCATGTAAGAGTATAGATGGCTGATGGACTATTCCTATTTTATGAAAGTTAAATAAAGAAATAGATGTAGGAAAATGCCTGTCAAAGGATACAGATATCACTTATTCCACGTCATTAAATTTGAATAGGTAGGCATCCCTACTCATCGGCAAAGAAGACAGAGGGTGTAGGCCGAGAGAAAAAGCCGGCGTAAAAAACTCTCGGTACTCTTTTAAAATAGCAAATCATCAAACAACACTTATTTTAAAACAAATATCGCAAATTAATTAGAAGTAGCTTGTCTAGCACTAGTACCAGGCCCTGTAATCAACTAGATCATCGTTAACTTTAAGTATTATTTTTAAGGTTGTCATTTAAATCACGTCTTAATTGGTATATCAGCATCGGTTATCATGCCTGGTGTAGATGTGATGGAGTGCAATGAAATCCACTTACTACTTACCGCGTCCCGGCTCCGCGTCCACCGCCTCCATCGCTTGGACTGCTGTCACGACACGAGGTATACCTAGAAGGCAGCATAATAATTATTCCTCCAACCATAATTTAAGCAGATGATCATGATGATGATAAAACAGTTCTTTGAAATTTCACTCAGAGGTTCCGAAGACATTGGGTGTAAATAATGAATTTGGATAAACGGATTTCATGGCAAGAACTTTGCCGTTAAAACTTAAAGGTACAACATACTTAAAGTATGTGCGCTGTTGCATGGTGACAGTTTCAGTAACGTTTCGTTTCACTCTTGAAACTTGCCGCAATTTACAAATTATGAATTAGTATATATATATATATATATATATATATATATATATATATATATATATATATATATAACTGTAGTAACTTAAATTTAACCCAGCCAGAATGATCAAAAATAAAATCAAATTGAAAGAAAAGTTAAGCCGCACCATGCTACAGCGCACATACTATAGTGGATTATTAAATACGTAAGAAAATTTCTTTAAGTTAAACGAGTTATTACATGATTCACCTTATACAAACGTCCAGGAATGCTTAACAGCGGCTAAAAGAGAATAACGGAAGACATTACATTCAAAATTCCTAAAAGGCTAAGTGTAGTACTCGCGTAAGTGTGCGTAGATACAAACTTGGAAAATATTTCTCAAAATGTAAGGAACAAATAAAGCGCATTGTAAATGTATTTGAGTGTTTCTAGAACCCTGTACATAGATATCAGCCAACACACATGCGTTGTGTGTTTGTATTTAAGTGAAAGTTTTGTTTAAAATTCTAGTCGAATACTTACGTATGCAAGGTGCGATGTGACTCCTGGACTGCTGATATCCTTTGGCGCATCGATTGCAGGTGGTCCCTGTGACTCCATCCTTGCAGGGACATTGCCCACTCGTCTGGTTACAGGTCTTACCACTCGCGCCTACTGGGTGGCAGTCGCATGCTGGAAATTGTTGCTTCATATAGTTACAATATCAATTGATAATCATAACTGAAGATAATGATAATGTTCAGTTATGGTTCATGTTTCGAAGTCAAAGTCATTTATTTCAATGGTGGCTTTTATTAAAAAGGTGCCTTTTTAATAGGCCTACCTATTCACCTTATAATTTGAAAGTCACAACTACAAGTTAAAATGACAAAAATGTAGTTTCATATGAAGAGGAATGGGCAAGAAACTCCATTATCTTTCGTTCTGTTACGTTTACCACGCTTATTATGTCAAAAATGTATTAAAAAGTAATATTTGTATGAAAATCAACTGTGTAGAATGCCAAATAAGCCAAAGAAGTTCGGCGCCATCTTGAATTAAGAACTTTTAAATTAACTTAAATTCAATCTTAAAACGTAAACGTATTAGTATTATCAAAGTTGTGATTAAATCTACTTAACGTTTACAAAACAAGCATTTGTGGTCTGAAGACAACCCTATGTTTATTGTCGTGTAACGAATTAACCGCACTGACACTACACGCTGAAGTTGCAAGAATTTGTAGACGCTACATCAGCGAAGGTTTACAATTAATTGGCTAGCAAAGGCAGCTTTTAGTTTCTCGTACATTAAATCAGTAGAAACCGCGTTTAAAATAACCTGATACGAACTAAAAAAAACATTATATCGTTATTATTATTACTATTTATGTTAAGAATATTGCAAAAAAAGAGAAGCATTGGGCTTAGTTTGAAACAACATTCATTTTTTTATTCTGTTTGTTTATTGCCAGTTCATCTCTTCCGTTCTACGCCCTTGAATTGAGAACTGGCAGTAAATGTAAAATTAGAAGCATTTAATATATATTTCTTTTTTGACGTTCAAACATTGTGTTACCTATATGAATAAATGATTTTTGACTTGACTTGACATAAAAATTAAAAATAATTTATAATATGCCGCTCGCCTGTTACCTACACAGGAATAGCATAAAGAATATCTCCCAAATTGTGATAGTAATTAATAAAGGAGTTCTTTCATTCCTACTAATATTTTTAAATTTCGGACACATTCACAGAAGTTAAGGGATGTAAGCGGTATATATGTTTAGTTAAATTGTCTTATTTCATTATTACTTAATTTGTTTAATTATTTGGTCCCTTTGAGCATGGGTCGGGCTTCTGTATGGGATGCTTCTTGTGTACACACATTATTTATTTACACTTCGTTGCTAAAAAAAAAAGAAACACAATACATAAAAATTATAAGGGATGCAACGGGCGGCCTTATCGCTAATAAGTGATCTCTTCCAGGCAACCCTAGTTAAAGAGAAAAACTAAAAAAAAAAAGAAACATGATGCGTGCGAGAAGTGCAGAACCAAATGTTATATAAAAAAAATATATATATATAGTACCTTAATCTAAAGTAATACAAAAAAAATAATAATAACAGACTAAAAACTTAAAAGCTAATCATACAAATACATGAACAGCGAATAGTGATGCAAAAGGAAACATAAGAATTATACAAGTCATGATTGATCAGGATAGGATAAGGTTAAGAAATGATTATACAGAAGAGTTTTAAAAGATGACAGAGAGTTAGCCAATCGTACGGAGTCAGGCAGCTTATTCCACAACTTAATGGCGGAGATCGTAAATGAATTGCCTAAGAAGGATGAACTCCCGTCTCACCCCCTAGGACAAGCAAAAAAGCTTGGACGGAAAATAATAAACAGCTCAATAAGAGTCTTTCCTCCAACTTCGATGTTTTTCCCTCTGGAGTAGAGACTCTTGGGCCGTGGGGTTCAAGTGCACAGGCGCTAATTAAAGATTTAAGTTAGCGCCTGGTATAGTACCGGTTTCTGGGGTCATCTGGTACTTTCCTCGCTCGCTAAGTATCGCAATACAGCGAGGAAATGCTACCAGCGTTAAAGGTACACTGCCACAGGGCTTTTTAATTATAAATAATAATATATTTTGATTATTATTTTAGAAAATTAATAATAAAATTTTGCTTGCAATTTTGATATGGTTTGATTGACAAAATCAATCCAAATATACATTCAAAAATGGCATTACCATTAATATGATTTAAAACTACTGAAGAGCATTAGAAAAACGTTTGACAGAAAACAGACAAAGTTAGACGAAAATATTATTGTTGGGCCGCACATTATTTTTTAAAAGTAAATATTTATAGGTGGAATCGTAAAACTATAATTATCTCCCTCCAAAATAAAGGAAGTTCTAGAATTTTATAGGTTTGTTGACATGCTCATAAAAACCGCTATTTGTGATGTATGTGGCTATTTTATAGTGCAATTAAGTTAAATGTTTGTGAATATCGTAAAGCTTTTGCGTACAAATTTTGCAATAAAATATATAAGAGCCAGAACGTGTTAAGTCAATTTTGTTATAATATTAATTTTAGCATACAACCATAAAAGAACAGTGCTGGACTAGTGGCTTCAGCGAGAGACTGACCCTGAGGTCGTAGGTTCGATGGACCAATGGATTTTTTTTCAAAGTGCGCAATTAAGTTTCGCTTGGTGAAGGAAAACATCGTGAGGAAACCGGCTTGCCTTAGACCCAAAAAGTCGACGGCGTGTATGGCACAGGAGGCAGATCACCTACTTGCTTATTAGATTGATATATTATCATGAAACAGATACAGAAGTCTGAGGCCCAGACCTAAAAAGGTTGTGGCGCTGATTTATTTTATAAATGATATGTTAGTATTAAGTTTAAAGGAACATAACAAAAGGTTACTTACAAAAGATGAAAGAAATAAACTGTATGTGAAAATCTGTAGCGCTAACAGAACAATATTTCTAAAACTAAAACAAATATCAAGAAACCAAACAAGAAAAACAAAAGAATGTAATGAAAGAACAACACCGATAAACGCTAAAAATAAAATATAACATATTAGGGTTGCCACATAAGGGACGTCGTTAAGGGACGAATCTTAAAGACTTATTTACCCTTATTATTACGTTTTTCATTATAAATAATATTTTATTAAATAGTATTTTTAAAAGTCGATTCTTGATCATATTTGAAGTGTGCAGTCTATATACCTAAGGGTTCAAATTAAATTAAAACGAATTGCGTCTTTTAACTAAATAGAACATAGGTCGCTTTCTTTAGTAAAGATTGTGCAGACTGATTTAGTTTTTATGAATGGGGTAATAATTGTATTGGGTAATGGGGTAATGATTGGCGTGTAGACTCGCACTTTAAGTGTCGGCTATGAACACTACACCAAAGGGCTCGCGAGTACGTTGCCGCTTTTATGTTTTGTTAGAATATTTTAGCATCTTTAGCAGTACTAAATAATTATAAATATTGACCTACGATACGGACCGTAAATAAACGTCACTTTGGCAGAAATAATCTTGTAAAAACTTGTATTATAATAATTTTCTTGCGTGGCACAGCCCTAAACACAATTTACCGTGGTCACCAAATAGTTTGTCCATAAAACCTTTTGCGAATCGAAGTTACAACGAGCCTCGCGGGATCCGTTAGTAACAAGTTCGGTTAGTGCTGACTGTCGGGGTTTTATTGGCCAGTTAAGTTTCCGATTTAACTGAGAGCTTTTGGTAGAAAAGCTTTTCTTGAATTGACTACCATTTTGGTGTGCGTATAACAAGTGCTGAGGTCCCTAGTGCATAATAGCAAGTAGATTGTGACTTTTCAATTAAAATGAATATAAAAAAAATAGGTGAACATTTTTAAACGTATATTCTTTCAATTAATTAATGACAAAACAAAGTTTTATTACAAAAACCTTGTACCCGTTAATGATTGAAAATTTGGTAGGAATAATTAAAAAACATTTTTTTTGTAACGATTTTGTCTTGCCTAGTAAATCTTGACTAAATTATTTTCGGAGCACACATTTACATCTATTTCTTTCTTTTTTCTTTTTTTTATAGAACAGGGGCAAACGGCACGAGGCTTAACTGATGTTAAGTGATAAGTGCCCATGGTGCGCTCTTTTCTTGAAGAACCCTTAGTCGAATCGATTCGGTAAAACTTCAGTGGGCAGCTGGTTCCACATCGTGGTGGTGCACAAAAAATGCCTTAAAACGCTCAATTATGAACCGACGGACGTCGAGGTGGTTCGGGTGGAATTTCGTAATCTGGCTCGACTTGAAAAATGGCTAAATGCTTTAAATGACTTTTTTATCATTTCTAGAACCACATTGGTCAATTACATGTGATTTTGATAAAAAAAATACGGATGTACTTACGTTTGCAGGCCTTTTTATGTGTGATAGGTTTCGTGGGGTCCCTGTAATACCCCTCCCGGCAGTAATGGCAGTGTCTTCCTGCGGTGTAATGACGGCACTTGAGGCAGACTCCGCCACTCGCACGACCGGACAGCTTGTACAACTCCATATTAAAGCGGCACCGACGCGCGTGGCCATTACAGTTGCATTCTGGAAAGATGAAAGATAACGGTATTCACTTAGGCAGAGATTCAGACATGTTAAGGCAAGTTTGAGAGTTCATAACTACCAAAATAAAAGTGCGAAACTTAATTTGAAACTTGAATATGAATTAATTTGTATAGCACAGAATAAATATTTTTAGTTGTATTTATGATATTTGACATTATCTGTTTCTGTTATTATTATAAGCTCGTTATGGAATTGTAAATTAAATTAATCTTTAATAAATAAGGAATATAATTAAATACTTTGTTACATATTTTATAAACACACAAAAATACAGTATTTACAATATTAACCTACATAGTAGTAAGATAATTAAATATTGATAAATACAAAATTTAAACCAATTTAAAAAGTTTGATCCCCGTGGCAGCATTTCCTTGCTGTATTGCGATACATTTAAATATATATATATATATATATATATATATATATATATATATATAGGGATACTAGCGGACCCGACAGACGTTGTCCTGCATGATATTTCAAGCGATTAGGATATTATATTATACAAAGTATTAAAGGACCGACTGCAGCGCCATCTGCCGGGCTTATTTGTGAATCTAAACGATCCAGGGCACCACCCAAACGCATAAAAAAAAAAACATTCAAATCGGTCCAGCCGTTTAACAGGAGTTCAGTAACATACACATTACACACATACATTAGATTTATATATACATATTTGTTTTTTGTTTTAACCATTTTATTTAAATCGTAACATCGCCAAATCCAACTATTTAAAATGTAAAATGAAAAGTGTCCCCGCTTCTAATACAATTAGCAGAATCGACAGAATTTATCCCAGCAAACCGGCGCGTGTGGTCACCGTAATCCCAATGTACAAGGATATATGGGCACATTAGGCAACTGTTGCACGCCGCAAATACGGGCTATTAATATCGCCGGTTTCTACTAATGCTAGTGTAAGGCTCGGCTTGAACCTTTATGAAATATTCTCTTAATAACAAATAACTTATGTCTTTGGTACGATTTATAATTTTATTTTTAAGTTATTTAATGTATTGTTTCCAATAATTATGTACATATTGACAGACTTGTACACCCAATATTTATTATTTTTTATCTATTCCCACAGAACATTGAAATACAGAAACAAAGAGGCAGGCATAAAAGATACACTGTTCAAAGTAGGACTCATTTAGTTTAAGTAAAAAAACATATAGGTAATTAGCAATAGTTTTTTTTAATAGAAAAACGAACATAAGGGATGCCAAAAAAGGGCAGTCATCGCAGTCCTTAGACACCCACTATAGAGGGTGCGTTGCCGGCCCTTGAGGGCTCTTAAACAATTGGATATCGTAACCAGATTGGGTATAATACCCAGACCCCCAGAGGGAGTTGGTTAAATCTATATAAAGTTAAACGTTTGAATTTTACCTAGTCCAGTAATTAAATAGCAGGTAGGTACTACCCCATATTTAAAATATTCCATATAGATATCTGTATATAACGTTCTTCGTATAAAGTTTCGACACCATGACGAAGCTTTTATCCACTGAACTAACCTTGTATTTATGTGAATGGTAAAAATATTCATTTGAACTAGAAAATATGGCGCCAAATGAAACTGTCATCGGTACAAGTAACGTAAAGCAGATGGCGTTTGTGTAACCCTTTGTAGTTTTCATCTCCCACTAAATATTCACAACTAGGCGTGATGAAAGGTTCATTTTTATTTTAGAACCACAATTCTGTATTGCTTTAACGATACGCTTTGTGTCATATTCAACTTGACTTTAATTTAAACTATGTAAGTAAACAGAGTTTCTTCCATAGATTAATGAATAAACCTATAATATTTTATAGTGTAATAGTCTGTGCCAATAGAACAGTAAATTTTGACAAGTGAAAAACTGTCAATTGTCAAAGTGGCTGATTGTGTTGTGCCTTTACAATTTTGTTCTCAATCCTGTGTAACATTCTCTATTCAAAAATGAAATAGGAATAATTGGACATGCTTTATACTAAATAATAGTTGTCGTAAATTTTTGAATGTTTAATATAAAATTTGTATAATAAATAAAATATCTATATTGCATTACCCTACTAATAATCATAGTTGGTTAAACATTATATATATTTAAAAATATAACCCACAAACTACACAATACGTTCAAAAATCTTCGATCTATAAGTAGACAAGAAAAAGTTTCGGCTTTAAATTGTAAACTTATACTTTTAAACTTGGTTAAGAATATAATACTTTACTTACAAAGTTACAAACTACGTTACCAGATGATTGTAGAGTAGCGATACAAATTGTTGAGAGTGTAGGTGTGGTCTGTCATTCAAATCAAAGTAATCAGAGATGTAAGTCCAAGAATACTTTACGCATTTACAGTATATATTAGAATCTGCAAACTCGCAGTTTATATCAAAACATAGCATAAACTTTCTTTGATTATTTAAATTTGTTTCATAAATATAAACCCAAATCAAATTATGACTTTTTCATATCGGTACACATATGAACGTCAATAATATTAATGCTTCTAAATTTACATTTTCTGTCAAGGGCATATTATAATAATAAGAATGTAACTGGCATTTGAAGTAAAAAACATTGAATCAACAACGAGGTAGACAAAAGTCAACTAACATTGCATGGAGTTTATACTTTATAATTCTAATTAGGATGTTAAACAAAGTATGAAATGAAAGACAAATAATTTTTTTTTAATTTGGATGGTTTTTGTGAATCTAAACCAAACCATCCAAGGCGCTACCCAAACTCATACAAAAAAAAATCGGTCAAGCCGTTTAAGAGGAGTTCAGTGACATGCATACGTACAGTAGAATTATGTCTATTTATAACAATTTGTAAGTAAAAAAATATATCGAAAAAGAGCAGAATAGATAAGATCAACGATCAAAGTAGAGGACATCATAAAGAAAATAAGGCAATTGAAACGGCGCTGGACCGGGCTTGTACTGGGTGTCAGCAATAAAGGCTTATCGTCAGGCAATATAGGCAATAATATTGAAAATACCTCAAAGTAATAGAAACTGTGCACTGATCATCTTCATTGGGTTATACAGCACAAAACATTTTGTACTTTTTGCCTATGAAAATGTTTAGTATATAGAATACTGTTGTATATTACTATTTAAAATACTTTAAAATTCGATAAGGAATTGAGCCGTTTCTCTGGGAAAGCGGTTAAGGTAATTTGTCCCGTCGGCTATTTACAATTTTCACATAACTCTCAGCAATAAATAAGTCGTAGTGGCCATAATAAATCAGGCTGCGGGTGCGCCTGAAGCTGAATCATCAATTTGTTTAATGGTCGCGGAAAATTATGGGTTTTACTTCAGTTTTCTTGACAGATCTTTAACCTTTTACTTAGCGAAGTTAAACAACAAAAATACCGGTTCTGCTCTTGCTACATTTTACGGTTCGTGGCACAAAAATCTTATGGTTATACGTTTAACAAAACATGGAATTCTTACAAAATTATAGTATGATATGATACTAGCTGACTCGACGAACTTCGTTCTACCTTACAGTCTAATAATATCGTGTTAACTTTAGTTAAACTTATTTTAGGATTTCATTAAGGTTAACATTAATACAACTTTTTTTCGCAAAAACAGAAATGTTTTAATGCTTTAAAAGAAGAATGGCAGTTATACACATTAGGCCTCTTCTCTCTAGCGCCAATATTGCGATACTGTCAAAGAACTTTCTGATATACAACATTGATGACGTAACACATGTCTTCGATCAAGACCAAAGCCTGGTTATGCATCTTCTCATACACCTCAAGATTGGTGTTTCTTGAACTGACACGAATTCGATGTAAAATTATGCATAGTTTTGTCAACAGATGGCACCACATGTTGTTTGCTTTCGTAAAATTAATTAATTTATTTATTGTTATTACTTATTCTGCTATTAGGAGAGCGCGAAGCGGAGAAGCGAAGAAGAATCCACCAAAAAAGAGATAACTAACATCGGTCCAGCCAATCTTGAGTTATAAGTGGTGTAACTAACACGACTTTGTTTTATATCTTTAGATTAATTAGGTAAACGAGGAGTTGACAGAGCAAGAATTTCCTGGTAACCTGTGCATGAGAAGAGGAAAAGCCACTGATTTGACGGCTACGGATAGATACTAGGTGAGGTTTAAATTGCCCAATATATCTATAATGAGCTCTAACAATAGATATTTGGGAAGAAATACATAATCATTCATGGTCACGTGCATCCGTGTATTTGTGTATTGCGGGATAAGTCACGCAGGAAACGGGTGAGCACGTCGACTGACCCCTGGAATCATTAGCAACGGACAAACTTTGCCCGCGACATCACTTGCAAACACCAGGTCAAAGTAAAAGTTACTCAGAACAAAGATAAATCCATATTCCACAATAATACCATGCTAGGAGGCTAAATATTGTCAATGGTCTCTTTTTTATATAAAACACGGGACAAACGAGCAGAGGCTCGCAAGTGCGTTGCCGGCCTTTTAAGAATTAGTACGCTGTTTTCTTAAAGGACACTAAGTCGAATTGGTTCGGAAATACTTCAGGGGTCAGCTGGTTCCACATAGTGGTGGTTCGCCGCAGAAACCGCGGCTCATGTGTGAGGGCGTCGAGGTGATGACGTCCGATGATGAAACTCAGCTGCAGGTATAACTCCTCGTGTTATTAAAAAAATGTATGCTAGCATTTGCATCTGCTTTATGTAGGATGTTTGTTTTTGATGTAAGGACCATTTCTGATCCCTATATTATCCCTATATTATCCCTATATGATGTTAACATTTATGCTATAACCAAGGCTTTGAAGGTATTATAATGTACTTTACCTATACAATAGTTTTTTCTACTTCCGAGGTTCTTACATCTAAAACCACTTCCTTAATAACAAAATTATCACTAAAGTTTCAAAACTCACATTACATACATTTACTAAAAGTCTCAAACAATATTTAGTCAACCTGTAATATGCTGATACAGAAAATAGTCTTATTGTGCAATAATAGTTTAAATATAAACTTGTGTTATGTAGATATCATAAAGTAAAATACAGTGAACATGTCAAAAGGAAGAGACTGGCTGCCCACAACACAGGGAATCCTAGTGTGGGGGCTAGTGCACTTTACTTTACCTAAATATTCTGTATATCTAACATATAAAATTCTCGTGCCGCGGTGTTAGTAGTTAAACTCCTCCGGAACGGCTTGACCGATCCTCATGAAATTTTGTGTGCATATTGGGTATGTCTGAGAATCGGACAACATCTATTTTTCATCCCCCTGAATGTTAAGGGTAGTCCACCCCCTAAATTATTATTTTTTTAAATTTTTAGATAATTTTTATTATTTATTTTTTTATGATACAGCCTTAAAAAATACATACAACCCCTCTACGATCAACCCCTATTTTTTATTATAAATGATATACATGGCAAAATGACGTTTCCCGGATCAGCAAGTTGTGTATAATAATGTTTTTTTATTATTTTCTAATAAGTTTCCAGTCGGTTGTGCCAGTAAAGAAAAGTGATTAAGAGATTCGATATTCATAGAGCCTTTTAAATAGATGGAATTACCTTTCCTAAATATAGTACCCCAATTTAATACAATACAATTATATCAAAGATTTTCCGTCTCCCTAGTTCTAATACGATCACGGGAACTCAAAATTGGCCCCTTGAGATAACGACATTAATTGAATTATAACCAACTCGTGCACCTAATTGCCGAAGGTTCCACACCCTGACATTTTAATTAACGTACATACATATAGATAATTCATTATAATATTGATGAATTAATTACTAAACTAGCGATTGAACACTTGACATGGGAAAATTAATTAATACAATATTACAGCAACGTTGGTTATAAATTTGTGTCTATTGTAAGATAAACGTATTTTCAGGTGCTTTCAGCCACACAAAGCGTGACTCCAAAATGTCTAAAATTGTTAGTGGATTAGCAAGCGTTTATTTCAAGCTATTTTGCATGAATGAGCGTTTAGTATGTGAAAAAGATATTATAATTGGGACAGCTTCTTGTATGCTTTTACGTTACTGAGGTAAATTTTATTAAGTATTATTATTATTTTTAAAGCTGCATTAATTAATCCATACAATAATTGTTTAGTTGTAAGTATAGGTTCTTAAAATTAAGCTTAGTTTTGTTAGTGTTCTAGTTTTGTAAGTCCCTTTTTAGGGTAAAAGCCTCCTCTATATATTTCCATTTCCATTTGTCTTCAGCAACATTCATCCAGCTTTTCCCCGCTACTTCTTTTACGGGATCTGTCCACCTTTTCTTTTCTCTATACATCTCTTTTCAGTAGGTACAGCCCATTTTGTTGTTTCAAATGTCCATATTTAATCCGCGCTCTAGATATGACAACCGAAATTAGTCATCATGTCTGAATTATACCCACAGTATTTTTTTAGTTTTGCACTCCAGATATGTTTTATCCTTTATTAATTCAATTAAGGCAATTCAGTCTTTATACGTCTTTTTATTAAATAAAGAGTTTCGGTTTCATTGCAAATTTCATAGAAAAAATCCTTGTGTATTAGACGCTAGCTACGCTTATACTGGAACACCTATAGTTAAATTTTCGGCGTATCGAATATTCAATCTATTATATATATACTATTTGTTTGTTATGTTTAACTAAAATCTAAATAAGCCAGCTAACTGTTCTAGATCTCAATTCAGTAACAAATAAACTATCGTTTATGATTGGGAAGCGGCCGTCAGCGGCAAACAAACAAAACATAATACACTGTTAATAAATAAATCAGGCTTCTAATCTCAGCTCAATGACTAAACCGTCGCCTAGATAACTGTTGTTTTAGTTAGGTGTAGTATACACTTGTTAAGAGCGTATTTATATGTTAAAATCAGGAAAATATAGTATGTAAAACATTTAACCGTATCTGTTAGTGATTTGGTTTCATTTATTTTTACCGCCTTCATGTTAAGTGGATAATGGACATGGAGAATTAGTTCGTGGATTTAGTTCTTTATTATTAAGGCAGATGATTAGTTTTTGAAACGGTTGATGACAGACTCTGAAATCCGACCACATAGAACCACATATGACACTTTAAAGTACCTAGTTAATAATTTACACTTGGCCTACTATATACTTAAAGTCTTTGGGGCGGGAGCAACCCAGGATATGTAAGCCCTCGAAAGCCAAGGTTGTTTGCGATACCAAGGGCCAGAACCTGTTCTGCTGCACAGATCCCCGTTAACAAAGACTTCTTCGACACTATCGACATATTAATAAATTGAGTGAGTTCACGGTAGTATTAGGAATTTAATATTATTGTTTACAACATTATAGTATTGGCTACTGTAAGGATAATGTATGTATTTTTATAAATACTTGAATAATTTCAAAACAGGAGCATATCGTCTGGGCTTGGCCAGAAAAGATAATGGAACAAAATTACGCAGGCAGTTAACATTATAACGACGTACATGTCGTAAAATGTCAATGTACTGTCGTAATAGGACACGGATTGATTAAATTTAAATGCATATAAACATTTCATTTATTAATTTATAAGTCCTAAAACAAACATAAAAACAAAAATTTCAAACTAACAAGGAAGAATTTAAAGAAGAACCACAAAATAAAAAATGATTAGAAGTAAATAAAAACTTAAACATCATTAAGAGCGTGATACACAAAGTTACGTAAGTAGGAAGATTGTTGTAAAATATATAAATATATTCTATATCCTTTAAATCCCATCTCATAACTCCTCATTTCTTGAGTCCGTTAAGGTTTCTGCAGTTAGGCTATGGAATTCACTTCCTGTCCCTATTCCTTCTTTTAAATTTCTTCTGCACAAACATTACCTGTCCGCATCGTATCCCTAACTTTTGTACTAGAACTACTAACTGACGTGAGTCTGATGTTAAATTAAATTATCATGATTCATGTGTACTTTTTACTTTTTATTTTTCATGTATCCTTTATTAGTTCAGTTTGTTTTTTGGTCCTGTTTAGTTTTTTTTTCTTAATAACTATATGTAATCTAAATAAGATCAAAAATATTAATCTAATTTAATATATTTTTTTCTTTTTTCACCGTGGTTGCCTGGAAGAGATCGCTTGAAAGCGATAAGACCGCCAGTTGCCCTCCTTTACATTTAATTATGTTTATATTGTAAAGCAACGAAGTGTTAATAAATAAATATTTTCATCAATTTTAGTTCATTAAGTTGTAAGAGCGACCCGTAAGTACGCTTGTAAAATACTTTTATTTCTAATAACTCTAGGATAACAAAGAATGGAAGATCTAGCGAGAAGCTCAGTATGAGTAAATATTTTATAAAAATAATAACTAATTACAAACCAATCTAAAGAGTGATAAGGCTGGATATTGTACCTTCCCCTTAACGCCATTCATCTAAGTTGGACACCTGCCAAAGTTAGCGATACAATTGCGCAGTTTAACGCACTATTTGCCTGATTACGCACTGATTTATTGCTTTCCTATCCTTTTTGGAGGATTTGGTTTTGTTTTAAGCGTGAATCGTTTGAGATTTATGGAATTTAGATTTCTTTATACCTTCTATGTTAAGAGTCTTACCACCGATAGGATCATAATGTTTCTTAGAGACAACAAAATTATGATGACGTTGTCTGACGACTATAAAGTTCTGAAAAACATTACATTTTAATTTATTGATTGTATAATAAAAATAAATCAGTGGCGCTACAACTGGGCCTCAGATTTCTGTTTAATGATCATTTGTCAATCTAATAGGCAAGTAGGTGATCAACCTCCTGTGCTTGACACACGCCGTCGACTTTTTGGGTCTAAGGCAAGCCGGTTTCCTCACGATGTTTTCCTTCACCGTTCGAGCGAATGTTAAATCCGCACATAGAAATAAAGTCCATTGATGCATAGCCGGGGATCGAACCAACGACCTCAGGGAGACGGCAAGCTGAAGCCACTAGGCCAACACTGCTCACCATTAATTGTGTAATAATAAAGTATAGTTGATTGTTGGATTTGTGTAATTCAATGAATAATACTGTTGTATAATTCTATACTGTGTATAAAGACTGTGTCAATTAATATATACAGTACATATAAGTATAAATTTAAAGAAATACACAAATCGTGTGTGATACAGTAAACTATTATATCTTTTATGAATATTTTGTGTTGCATATTTGAATGTCCACGCGAAATTCAAGCTTTGTAAGGAATCGTTTCGAATGAATAAAACATACAATCGCACAATGCACCGACAAATAACCACTGTGCACAAATTTTAAGAATTGCTGACACTATTTGAAAAACCTTTTTCAAGCTTCACCTGAACAGGAATATTTTGTGGATCCCATAATTAGTATTTCCTTGAACTCATAACAAAATGAACGACAACCTCTATACAAATATTTTTACTCTGTCATTCATAAATACCTTAATAGGTATTGAATGTTTTGTCCCGTTCGCACAGGTCAATTAATTCGGTATAAGAATAACGAGACGGAAAGCGAACTTCTAAAAATGATAATCACACTATACATTCCGGATAATTATCACTTTTTGCAGAGCATTCTTCTTGTCAGCGTCAGTAAGCTCCAATACTCTACTTGCTCTCACAGCTATAGTTTCCTCGATTCGACCTATTTGTGAAGTATATGATGATTTTAAAACGTACTTATTGAAACAATTATTGCGAGATCTTTTTACTTCTTTGCATTTTATTAAATACACTTCTCTCATTGAACATTACGATCTATCCTAATTTAAGACTAATATTAACCTTAAAAGAAAGTCTATTTTTAAACGACTTCAAAAACCCGATCTCAACCAACTTTTTTACAACTTAAACAAACTATTCAGGGCCCATATCTAACCCGTTACCCGTGTGACAGTATGTCCACCTCTTTCTCCGAAATGCATCGATCCAAGTCCACAATAAATATTTCATGAGAGGAAATACTCCGTATACAATCGACACTTCACGCTTTACCGGTTTACGCTGAATCGATTTGTGGGACGGAGATTAGAAAACAATATTTATTTTTTAAAATATTAGTTATTAATGTAATCATAATTTTATATTTTAAATGGAATTTTAATAGACACTATCGTATGGGCTTCTGTACGTAAATGTATTCTTAAAAAATCTTCCAGGTTTATGTAACCTAGCATTAGTTAAGTTACGTATATATTTAATAACTAGCCGTTTCGCGCCCGCTTTGCTGGACGAATTAAAATAAATTTGATGTTTCATTATTTTATTTTTTTTCATATTTTTATTATTCTTCTTTTTAACTTCCCGCTAAGAAAATTGAAATATTTCGAAAATCGAGTTTTTAACAGTTGACGTTTAGAGGTTCTAGGAAGCCTCCCCGAATGTTTCCGCGGTGAAGTCCGTATGGATAAATTTTCATAAAAGTAAAACAGCAATAAAAAATGAAGGAACGTTAGAATTCGAAATTTCGCATCGAATGGTGGTAGTTTCATGTCGATACGATCATTGGTTTAGACGTGATGGAGCCTCAAACGAAGACCATTTTCATTATATATATATAGATTAGAAGCGCAAACCAAATGTTAGCAATTACCGCACACTTAAAGCCAATACGAGCCCTTCAGTTTTTCCCACACTCGTAAATTGTAATATCATTCTCGTTTCCGATAATGTCCAATAGGTCGACTACACTTTTATTAAAGTGTCACATAGGTTAAGAACCCTCAAATAAGCCAAGTTAGTTTTTTGTTAATCCAGCGTCGCAATTTTATGTTAGTTATAACATTTTAACCGATTAAAGCCAGGTGACACCCGGCTTCAAAGAAAGAGTTTCATTTAACATATATTTGAACATCCCTACAACATCCGCCACCGATCTTAACTCCGGTCATAATATATAAATGTCAGTCAATTTGTTTTGGCCTTAAAAAAAAGGTACGTATCTTATATCTTCTATTTATGAATTATTCATAAGTTGAGAGTTATATATCTAAGCATAAATATTACAAAATCATTTAATGAAAAATCTACTATAATGTACGAAGTTTTTTATAACGGTAAAGTATCATAATTCTTAGAATATATTTATCCGTCTATGTCACGTGTAAGATACAGAAAATTAAGTTTGGTTTCTGCAGATATACCATGATAGGTCCAACTTGAAAGTACCAGTTTGATCTTGATACGCTCTAGAAATCCAGTTATTTTAACATTATACATTTGGACTGCAGAAGCTGGAGCTAGTTAGAATGTGAAAACTTATACCTTACATTAAATTTTATTTGATTTTAAAGCGAGGTGTGCTCTTGTTCGGTCAAAGATTTGTCCAGTTCAATACTGCGTTGGTTGTTATAGTAACTTTATCATATTAAGTCCGAGCCAGTTTATTTTGGGTCCCTATGTTAGCTACCAATAATTCCATCTCCATTGAAATAATTTATAATATATGAAATCTTAAATACATGATTAGAGATTTATACTAACAACTACATTACACGTTAAGTTAGTGGTCATACTTCCGAATTACTGTAAAAATACTATGTAGTGGGACTAGGCCAGCAAAGACTAAATTTATTTAAATTAATATAATTAGTATATGTCGCAGCCAACTAGCTTCATTAGCCGTTAAATCAACAGCCTAGCCTCTTAACTAAACAGCGCCGTTTAACTAGCGGCCTGCGACATATATTATATTAAAATAGAGAACGTTTGAGATATTTATTAGATTTTATAACTTACGTCATTAATAGAAAAATCTTTACGAAAAAACGAGCGTCCTGTCCCGGTAATTTATGAGTTTATTTGTTAGAAATCTTTTCTCATTGTATTAGTATAGACAATTCAGACGAGTTTTATATTCTGTAACGCTCTTAAAATATCCGTTCCATGCTCAGAATGAAGTCCGCATAATAAAATCACTAAAATTACTGTGTGATTCAATCATAATCACACATAATAATATGTCGTAAAAACTACCTTTTTACTTGCAATCACTAATTTTAGACACAATCTCACTCAGATAAGGTCGAATTCACTTAATCCAGACGAACCTACAATTAAATAAAAATATAACAAGCTGAGATGTAAAACATTCAGCTTAACGATGTGTTTAAATTCTCGGGCTTGTTAATAATTTTTTAATGCCTTAAATAATTTTCTCTTACTACTTTAATTAAATCAATCGATGCAGACGCACTATAAAGTAATAGACCCGAATTTCCTTAATTTCTGAATGTAAAAAACCTTCGTTTCATGCAATACATTACCCTTAGATGTCAAATAGTGTGTTTATAAATAATTGCTTTTTGGCGAAAATTACTATTGAAAATTAAAATACTAAAATTATAAGTAAAGTTGTATATTTTTTTTCTATAAATTTTCATCACTCGGCAATGATGTACCATGCAATGATGTGGTGGCGCATGCTTTATAACCATAGCAATTAAGTAAAATTATTTTGGCTTTAATATAATACTTGCTTAAAGCATTACGTGTTATCAATTATTTATGTCTGAATAAAAATGAATTTTACATAATAAATAATGATCTATAAATTAAGAGATATTGTTAAAATTGCGGGTAGTTGAGTTAAAATAATTGCATGCTTTGATCGAGCGCCGTCGGCTCAGAATTTAATATGCAGCCTCCAACATCAAAGAGTGCTCCCAAACAGAAATTAAATAAAGCACGCGTTGTGCAAGTTATGAGCTTATGAGGCTATTTATCATGTGCTGTATCAGGTTTGAAGTTAAACGTTTTAACTATTCATATTTAACTAACCAAGGAGCAAGGAGTGAATAAAGGGCTTTTATTATTATTATTATAATCAAGGAGCAAATATGCTTGATCCCTTGGCGTAGAGATGTGGGGTCACTTCGCATCTTCTACCGCATTTACAACGGAGAGTTTCCAAAGTTCTTCGGATAAATACAGATACCGGCAACCTTCTTGAGCATTAAACAAGGGAGTGGAGGAAAGTTTGCGCATCGCGGGACACAAACGTCAACTGATTTACCAATCACGCAATCGACACGTCACTCTCCCAGTGATACCTAAAAATCGCTTCTGTGCAGGTAAGGACATTTGTTCAAGATGTTTGCCGGTATCTGTACTGTAGCTGAGTTTCATCATCGAATCATTTTGCCGCACCACCACTATGTGGAACCAGCTGCCCACCAATGTATTCCCGATACAATTCGACTTACTGACAATTTCCTTCAAGAAAAGAGCGTACCAAAATCTTAAAAGACCGGCAACGCACTTGCGAGCTCTCTAGCATTGTGAGTGTCTATGAGTGGCAGTACACCAGGTGAACGTTCTGCCCATCTGCCCCGTTATTTAAAAAAAAAAAAATGCGATACGGTATTTATTCCCCATTAATCCATAACATGCGAAGAGGACCAATCGTCCACCTGTCAAAACCAATCTGGGGACTGACAATGCAAAATCAGTGTCGGAAAATGGCATATTTATATTTTTATTGGGAAAATGGAAAGAAATTTCTGATAGACAAGAGATGATCGTCCAATCATAATCAAGCGAAACGCGTCTTATATTCTTTCAACAATCCGAATCTTAAATTGTTGTCAAATTGATTACAATCACATTAATAGTAGGTACTAAATCTTCGATCGTAAATATTATTAATGGCCTTTTTCAAAACGTTTCTCTTGTCTCTTATGGCACGGCCCAGTCGAGAGCAAATATTATTTCAGTTACATCCGATTGCGTTTTTGCGGCACAAATGGAGTGAGGCTGCGCTCGCAAATCATTATTAAATAATTTACAAAAATTCTTTTTACTCTTAATCCGTTATTGTAATTGTAATTGTTTTGCCTTTTATGGTTGTGTGTTTAACGTTTCGTCTGAATAGTTTGAAAACATTATTTTAATGTCGCACCAACAAGGTAGCATCATTATACCACTTGAAAAAACAATTCATATATTTTTTACTGTATGGACTTATGTCTACCAGCTATACCAGTAAGAGCTACATCCAAATAATCTAACGATTCCTAAACAAAGTGCTTAGGGGAATAGTCAATGCTTCCTGGTGGTGGTTTAACGTCGTGATACCACGGGCCCGGGATAGTGAGAATATTGAAAATAACCAAACACATTCTTCTAATATCCTTTTAGTAAATAAAGTTAGTTTTAAATTAATTATTAGTCTTAAGTTAGGCTAGATCGTAATGTTAAATTATGTCTTTGTGTAGAGAAAAATTATAAAATAATATATATAATTGTATATATATATGTATATACTTAAGATGTTCTCTCTGATGATGTTGCTCTATGGAGGTGAATTTTGCGTACATAAAATGACTGGAAAGTATAAATATAGCCTTAAATTTATACGAAGTTATTCAAAGCACCTCATGCCATTAGGTATATGATATCTGCCTATAGTTTTGTGTTTAAATTCCCACCATGTTTTACCAGGATGAAATGGATTAAACTGAAAAGGTAATCAAACCTCGGTGATAGCTGTCAACCCTTCATTCGCTTGATCAAAGCCTCATATTGACGGAAACAGACGGAGCATTCTTTACTTTGATTGAAAGTTATATTGATTATTGATTCAATTTCAACGAGGAATGTTATTTCACGAGTTTTACATTTTACAAATATTTATTTGTGTATCTTTTTTTATCATATTTGTATATTAGTACATAGTTTTACGATCTTGAATGCCTGTATATTTTAAATAAATTAAATTATGCACGGTCAGAAAAGACCTGAGTTTATTAGCCTCGAGGCACGCTTTTAAAGTCTAAACTTAAGCGATGATAAACCTATATTATTTATAATGTTTTAAAGGTTTTTGTAGTCATCAATCACAGAAAATAAAATATATCTATTGCATCGGGAGTTCCCGCGAAAAAGTTTTGAAAGGCACATAGTACCGAATAACAATCCGTTCCGTGCAAATGTTATACGATACCAGATGCACTTGGAATTAAGAATTTGTAATTTTTTTCAAGGATATTATAAACAGTATACTGCATTAAACATACTAATTATGAACGCATACATTAACTTTATTATTGGCATACAACTAAATTACACTATTACATATATTTAAATTCTGTCAAAGAACGATTACTAACCAAACAAGTTTAAACAGTTTGGGCATTATTAAAAAGCACATCATGGTTATAATTTTTTTACGTGGAAATATTGAAACAACACGGTACTATAATTGTCCACGTTAATTATAAAGCAGGTTATGTTTGTTTTCTTAATAGAAAATCGTGAATCTCTTGTTTCCTTTTTTCCTCGTTAAGCAGATGCTGCATTTTAAGCTTATGTTCTTCATGAACAAAATCGTGCTCCCTACTCGCTATATTCTTCTGTAATTCTATCAATTCCAGCTTAGCGGTAGCGACGTTAGATGAATATATGTTGGAGATGCCATCAACTTTCTTCCTGACTGTTTTTTGAGATTGTCCTTTGGAGATAGTTTTTCGTTTGTTTTCTAAAAGATAATTAGATTGCTTATTACAAAATGTTAAAGATAGATGATAGCAGTGTTGGCCTAGTGGTATCAACGTGCGACTCGCATCCCTGGGGTCTTAGGTTCGATCCCCGGCTGTGCACCAATGGACTTACTGTCTATGTACGCATTTAACACTCGCTCGAACGGTGAAGGAAAATATCGTGAAGGAACCCCACCCCGCAAGCCTTACATCCAAAAGATACAATAACTTTGGTACACTTTCCTACTGTATTGTATTGTGCTTATTAAAATGAAATAAAGAACGCTTTGTATGGTTATTATATTTGTATAATATTTTGGTACAATATTCGACAATGCTTATAAAGAACAAATAATATTTTATACTGGCAGACTTAACAGATTTTATCTACTTTCGTTCTTTAGTTGGTAACACCAAATAAGCAAGTTCAGGCGTTTCCTAATTTTTTATTATTGTAATACGTTGGCTTTTATTAATTTATAAAAACTGCCGCCCATGAAACCATAGTAAGCCCATCCTTCAAATCGATATTTGTCAATAAGTTGCCAACTTATAAGTTGGTAGTTGAATTAAACATTACATTACATATATAAAATGCTATATTATACCAAAATAGTTTACCAATAACTGTTGTATCGTCCATCACATCTGGTATAACATAGTCAACATCCTCGGGCGTCTTCAGTAAACTTCTTTCGTTCAAATCTTCATCAGAATTTTCACTTTTCACTCGAAATTCTACAACCCCATACAATTAAATCTTACATATCGGATCTAAATGTTGAAACACTACTGGATGGTTAAAATCTTGATCTAATAATCAACGTAAAGACGTTGCCAGAGCTTATATTTAAATAATTTCTCAACTTGTTCTGCATGTACAGGGTCAGGGGACCAACGAGCAGGAACACGTCAAATAAAGTTCTAACCCCCGCGTACGGACACGAGTGAGTTGTCAGCCTTAAGTGTCCACTGTTATTGAAGGCCCCTAAAAGGTAAACATTTGGGAATACTCTGTGGAGGAGGGATGATGTACTGTTTCTCCAACCTAAAGGGAGGATCCTCAACAACAAGAGGCTAACGGGTGTGTTTAATGGTAAAAATCAGCTGTTTTATTGATGGACCCCTAATAGGTATCAGTTCGGGAATACTCTGTGGAGGAGAGATGTACTGTTCCTCAAACCTAAAGGGAGTCTAACCACTAACTGGCTCGATGGTTCAAGTGGCTAAGAGATGTTCTATATATCCTTAGCGGTCAGAATAATTTCGTTAACGCATCAGGGTATGACGTCATTTGATTGATTGATTGACAACAGTGATTTAGGTAAACGCAGAAAATTAGTAAGACCCGATTTTACTACCTTAGATCGTATCAAATCTTACTAAACAAAATTTGATGATTGACGTTAAATCATTAACACTTTGGTTAGAGAATGAGTTGTAGCAGATGTTGCAACAACAAGTTAAATCGGGTCTTTTTATTTTCTGGGATTTTATTAATTTCATATATTAGCTAGGTTATCGGCAGATTTTTTTAAACGTATGTGCTTGTTTAGTTTCAAAATAGCTTACGGAACGCTGCACTACAATACAAATAACAACCACAACAATTTCGTACTAAAGGTAAAGGTATAATCAAAATTACCTAGGACATTCTCAGTATCATTTCGCGAATCGACGCCGTTCGAATAAATCTTGAGAATTGTCTTCTCAATGTCAGACAGGTTCGGCTCTCCCGCATTGCCTAGTTCGATATGTCTGGAAATCTTTCTTCTGATCGCCTTTTTCAGACTCTCATACTTCAACTTAAGTGTCTTAGCCGTTCTAGGTGTGAACCCGGACACAGCATTGAAGTTTATCGATAACTTGTTCCAAGTCGCTTCTTTTTCTTTGTTTGTGGCGACATCATTTCTCTTATTCTCAATTATGTAGCGGTCCTTTGACACCAAGTCGACAAGAATGTGAATTTCACAACTATTAAAGTTAATAGCTCTGTCTCGATTCATTTTTTTAATTGTATTTAATTGATTAAATTAATTATGTAATTAATAAACGTTGACATAACTAGGGGAAAAATATGACGAATATCTGTCAAACGTCAAATTTTATTCGTTTCGCTTTGAATAGTTTTACGATATCCGAAGAAGGTTACTAACGATTTAATAAAACCTCTTTTGTTAAGTAACTAGATTTCTTTAAACTAAATTTAAACGAGCTTAAATCGAAAATATCTGTAGAGTAAAAATATACAGTTTTTGCTCCTTTAAATCAGTTATCTGTTTGGTTATCGAAAACCGACATTTCCGAATCTAAAACTTATAAAAAATTGGGTAAATCAAAGGACGTCGACGCACTTTTCAAATGTCCCAACGCGTAGGTGTTCATGAGTAGCGGATACCACTTAATTCTTTATTCTTTTTCCAACCGTTCCATAATACATCTCCACAAGATCCAAACAAATTTAAGCAACATTCTAATTATACTTAAAAATAATGAATCCGGATCACAAAATTACCAAACAAATAAGATACCGAACTATAAAACTTTTGAACCTTAATTACAGTGGGTACGCCATTAACCTGCTTAATAGAGCCGAGATGAACAATGTCTACAAATAATTGAATTATAATTAAACCGAATCAATTCACCGAAGCCTTATAATACTTGCTCTAAATAACAGTTTTTGTAGACTGAGATCGGAATTTATAATTAATTTCGAACATGGGAATTTATTATGGTATTTTATACTACTCCGATGCTGCTGGTATAGCTTTTCTTGGATATCTAAGAAGGTAATGAGCCCCAAATACACGTGCAGGATAGCCACCCGCTACTTGGAACTCAATCCATTCTAAAATTTCTGCTATTCAGAGTCAGAAACGTTAATTCCCACTAAAACCAACTATTGTGCAAGTAAGTAGGTTTGGGGTTCTCTCTAACATTCAGCGGCAGAACTACTCCTTCTATCAGGTTTACAATGCAGAGCACAAGATAGAAGGGCATCTCTTCTATTACTTACACGTCTTGTAATCCGCATAGGATTCAACCCAGAGCATTATCTCTCATTCTCTAGTCTCAATTTCAATTGCTTTTAATTGACCAAGTTCGACTTTTTAATTGAAAGCCTATTGTTTTTGTAGAAGAAGGAAACACTTATACATTTATACATTGAAAAGCGTTAACCATGAACTAAAAAAAACGATATTTTCTAAAAACAGCAAACTAACCTGAAAGATTCAATCTTAAATATTCTTTTTTGTCACGATATTATGATATCTGTATTATAATGCAATGTTTAAGCATACGTTTAACGTTACTCATGAGTTCGTCTTTGATGCAATTAACGCCTCCCCGAGGCACTCACAGGAGAAAACTAATTTACCGATGATAATAATCAAATCAATAACAATGAATCGGATGAAGAATTGGAAAGAATTGTTCTCTCTGTCTACGTAAAGACGTTGCGTCTCTATGCGTAGTCTGCAAAATTTTTTATTTTATTTATTTTATTTTATGGAGAGTGATCTGAAGAGTTATTTGGGTTGATCCCTCCTGCCTTGTTTCAACACCATACGAGCCGTATTAATTCAAAATTTCATCACTATCACTTGAAGTGTGGAAGTCTTCCACGGTTTGCTTAACAAGACACTTTTTTTTACGAATTAGCGAACTGTGGAATCGACTCCCGGTGGGGGTCTTCCCTGGGAGAGGCGATGCACCATATCGACATAATATGGGCAACGTACCCACTAAAATGGGTGTCAGCCCTTTTTGGATTTTTTTTATAGTATAGGGGATACTATAAAAAAAATATATAATTAGCAAGCGTTTTTTATATGTATCTCGCTGGCCACCATCACTCATAAGTTCCTAAAAAAAAGTGTTATTTATACATGTACCACCTGCGTTAACCAATTACAATATATGTGCGAATGTATTCCACATAAAAACGCGTAGTATAATGCTATGTATTTAAAGTCAACGGGTGGCCGTCACGTCGAGAATAGCGTGAAAATCTCATAAAAACGTCCAATTGAGATCAAATCGTAAAGCATCCTGCGGTTTTTCCCCGTATTTCATGAAACTCACTTTTTCTTATTATAATTAGACTGGTGTTAAACGATCTAATTTAGTTATTGAGAGCGTGAACTCATTGAGATTTGCAGAATAGTAATAATAAGACAGTAATTCTTTTCTCAACCAACTAAAGTTCACCACAAAACAAACGGGTGCTTAGCTACTTTGGCGATATTTACCGAATATTCTCAACAAACTAAGGTAGGAATAGTCGGGGTCGATCGCCTACAGTCAGACCAACGGGTCTCACCAAATTAAGACAATTATTTATTTATTTCTAAGTATTTTTATAGCTACACTTCTCCATATTATAAAAGAAAACACTTAAACAATATACAAAGCCAAAATAGATTACTTTGATAAATAAAACAGAAAAGATAGTACATTCATAGATAAAAAAAAAACATATTAAACATTCAACTATCAACAACTTAATATTTTAAAGAAAAAACTATATTGTTACTACTGCTAAAAAAGTCAATAAAATATTCCTAATGCCACAGAACCTGAGGATAGAATGGTGTGAAGGAAGCAAGTCGACGTATCGCTTATGGCTTTTCAAGACAAGCATGACCTTCAGTAATGATTTCTGCGAAGAAAAAGAATCATACGGAGTCTTGGAATTTGTTTAGTTTTTGCTATAAAAGGGTAAAGATTAGTAAGGTGCGCGGAACCCCCAAGGTTGTCCGTTCAAATCTCGGCTGTGCACCAATGGATTATTCTATCATTATGCGCATATAATACTTGCTTATACGGCAAAAAACGACGGCATGTCAGGCACAGAAGCTAACACACATATAAAGTAAAAAGACAAAGGCAGTTGTATGATATTCTTATCTTGTTTAAAATTTTGTTCAGATGAATCTTTATTTTATAATACACATCTCCCAGAAATAACACCATATCTTCTTAAGATTATAAAGTACACAGCTAATAAAGATAAGGCTTTCAGGGTGTTAGGGCACATTCACAACACGTGCGGAGATAATATTGTGGCCCTAATAAAGTTACCCTTCCATTGTGTACTATTGTTTGCATCTGGTATTGTTTGTTACGACTTTGTATCTTCAATTAAAGTTAATACAGAAATCCAGGACAGTTGTGTAAATCTATGTACTACATAATAAGGGGAATTCAGTACCCTATATCGCCAAGAAACATTAAATATTGTTTGTCTAGTGGCTTCAGCATGCAACTCTCGTAGGTTCGACTGTTGTAATGTCGTAATGCACAAATGGACTTTCTATGTACGCAGAAATAGGGTACTACACCATATATTGATAACACATACGCCGTCGGTCAAAACTGAAACTAATTTCCGTCTCCTGCGCAACATGTATTGCGATGAGAAGATTGATCGTCACGATCTGTGTTTCTAATACACGACAAAAACAGATACATGCATAGTTGAAATATCTGCATTTAAAACGTTTTCACTAAAGAAAATAGATGAATTATAAAAGAGAAAATTTTATAAATTAATGTGCAAAAATAAATAAAGAAACCAATAAAATATGAATGAAATAATTTAAAGCGTTTTTTTTAATATATACTAAATGAGGGATGAGTTATATTTTTTTAAATGAAATAATTATAATGAACAAAAGGTTCAAGAAAATCTTGCTTTTTGTGTGTATGTACACTACAAATTGTTTTATGCGTTCATTCTATACAAATTTTGACGAAGATTGAACAGGAAACATTATTATTATCGATGGTAGTAGCTAATAATAAGAAGGTAAGAGATGCCTTTGTAATAACAATGGGAAGGTCATATATTATAATTCGACTATTGTTTATGAGTTCTAATAAAAAGAATAGCCTGCGGTTCGACGCGTGCGCATGTTAATCTGATAGGGTTGTCACCTTTTTAAATTTGCATGTTTCTATTTATGTCCATTCAAATAATACTATCATTTAAGTAAGTCTGCTAAGGATAGAGAGACGTGGAAACAATTGCGGGAGGCCTATGTCGACAGACAACCTGACCAAAGTGGTTGCTAATAAATTAGTATTTTCGTTATGTAAATTAGATTTAAGAATACTACGATTAAATAAGAATAGCATTGTTAAAACGGTTAGCGAATAAAGGGCTTTTATTATAATATAACAAATTTATTATTATCATAATTGCTAACTTATGTCCACTTTTTCTAAAATAGCCAACTGGGTCTTAGCAAAAACGGTCTTGCTTCCGTGCCCTTATAAAAATACAAAACTAACAAAAAAATGGTAATTTAGTTACTTAATAAAATCATGATATTGATAGCATGGGACTCGGTCAATTGGTGTGATATGTATTAAAAACACCAAACGCTGCACATCTTCGTGACGTTCCGTAAAAAATTTACCCTCATGCGCCTAAAAAAGTTTCACTTCAAAAGATGAATAGCAATGATATAGGTACCAATAGATGAACAAACAGAATGGTCAGTGCCAACCCTATTCTTTTACAGTGCGTGTAATAATTTTGACACTTTCACCGATAGCCGCGCGACCCGCGGGTCACGAGTCACAACGCCCGGTATTGTGTGGGCTGTGGGCTGTGGGCGGTGTCGATATGCCGATGAAATGTGTATCTTAATTGGCTAATAAAATAATCGTTTTTTATATCTAATTATCCCAATCAAGAGTGATAAATAAGTTCTGCAAAAATGTGTGGGATCACGGTACATACAAAAACACTTTGTCATGCATATATTGATAAAGCTTTGTCTTGAAAATAAAATTATTAAACATAGTGACACTGAAATGTTTTGGTTTATCTATCAAAAACTCAAGAACGGCGCGGCGAAGGACCAACTGGAAAAAATGGAAAAAAAATATATAGTACTTAGATCATCATTTCGAAAAGCGAACTGTCAGAGATATTTTATGAAAAAAAATGTTAGGTACATATTTTTTTCTCATAAATAGAAATAACTGAACTTTGAATGATTAGACCAGTGCAGATAGCCTTTAAAATAAATAAAAAGTGAAAAAAATTACAGTAGGATGAAACCCATTAGAAAAGCAGGGGAATATGATCAAAATGAAAGGAAAAATAAATTACGGTCGATCTGAGGTCGGGAAGGGGTAGGGGGGGAGTTTTAAGGGTAAAAAACGGTTTATCTCGATTTCCGGCAAAACTAAAAGTCCTATCGAAGAAAGTTAAATGGCAAAGTTGTAGGTAATAAAAAGATCTAAAACTTTTGTATTCACACATTTTTCACATAACCTCAAAATTTATGTGAAAAATTCAAAAAACCAAGTTTTTGGTTTTTTATTTTTATCTTTAACAAAAATATTTTTTTTTTAACGAAATTTGGTGAAAACTTACCTTTCTATGTCCCAAATACACTGTAATTTATTTGATTAAAAATATTTATTTGTTCACCTTATTTTGAATTAATATCGAAAAAACACCCTAATTTTCAATCGAAAATTCTGACGTCAAAATTTCAGCTTTTTTCAAAAAGTTGGTGTGCTTTCAGTTCGTTGAAATCTCTACTTTCCTATGGTAAAAAAATATTTATATAATACCATAGTAAATCTTCTCAGAAAACGCAAAAAATCGTATGCAGTAACGCCCAGACCTGTCATCCCCTTCCTTACTTCTCTATGAAATACGAAAATTTTAGCCCATCTAAAGGCTAAATTTTTTTTTTAGGTCACTCAGGTATATATAAGTTATCTTAAAATAGTAATAAATAGGCATCTGATTATAGTTTAAAGAAGATTCATAGAGAAGTAGGGAAGGGGATGACGTGTCTGGGCGTTACTGCATACGATTTTTTGCGTTTTCTGAGAAGATTTACTATGGTAATATATAAATATTTTTTTACCATAAGAAAGTAGAGATTTCAACGAACTGAAAGCACACCAACTTTTTGAAAAAAGCTGAAATTTTGACGTCAGAATTTTCGATTGAAAATTAGGGTGTTTTTTCGATATTAATTCAAAATAAGGTGAACAAATAAATATTTTTAATGAAATAAATTACAGCGTATTTGGGACATAGAAAGGTAAGTTTTCACCAAATTTCGTTAAAAAAAAAATATTTTTGTAAAAGATAAAAATTAAAAACCAAAAACTTGGTTTTTTGAATTTTTCACATAAATTTTGAGGTTATGTGAAAAATGTGTGAATACAAAAGTTTTAGATCTTTTTATTACCTACAACTTTGCCATTTAACTTTCTTCGATAGGACTTTTAGTTTTGCCGGAAATCGAGATAAACCGTTTTTTACCCTTAAAACTCACCCCCCCTACCCCTTCCCGACCTCAGATCGACCGTAATTTATTTTTCCTTTCATTTTGATCATATTCCCCTGCTTTTCTAATGGGTTTCATCCTACTGTAATTTTTTTAGGTTTCAAAAATTATCGGCACTGGTCTAGATGTGGTACAATGTCTAAATACAAATCAGTTTTGACAAAAGTCTCCATTCAAAATTCTCTTCGATTAAAACTAATATAAAATTAATGTATGTTAAAACTTATTCTCGTATAAAATAAACGTCATCAATTTCGCATACAATCCGAACAATTTGCTATACATTAAGCGGTATGTTAATGAAAGTGAAGTGGACCGTGTAAATATGCCTTATCAGCAATCAATCTACATTGTTCCAGCGTAACCAATGACCTGTAGAAATGCTGAGTAATCACAAGATATATCTAGTCATTGCATTTGGTTTTGCACTGGTTTGATTTAGGTACTTGTATCGTCTACGACCAAAGAAATGTTAGACATATGACGTAGAAGAACTAGTAGGCAAAAACTGGATGGATATTGCTCAAGACAATGGAAATGGAAAAATATGGAGCAGGCTTTTACCTAACCTATTCTTAATTTTTAGAACTACTAAAATAATAATAATAATAATCACTATAACCTAAGTTGGTATTGCATGTGAAGGCATTGAAAAATTGTTTAAAGCTTAAAGTTTTGGTTAAAAAATTATGAATAAGGTAAAACGTTATTAATAATAGCCCTCTGTTTAGCATATTATTAGAATTTATTGATTTATATCGAACGTCGCTACATTCTTTGAAGCTTGCATGCCAATGAAACAAAAATCGGTACAGCTTATATAAAAATAATAATAAAGCCACTTTAATTCCATAATGTTAAAAATTACAAATCAAATGGTTAGTTTTCTTATTATACACTTAATGTACCTTAACTTAATATACTTATTAATTATTATTATTACAAATTTAAAAGTTTGGACCCTGTAGCAGTGTACTTTCCATTCCTTAATGTTCTGCACTATGGACCCATTTTGGGTAAACGCCTTCTCCTGAAGTTTCCATTTGGATCTGTTCTTTGCTACTTCCATCCATTCCTCGTTTCTTTTTCGTGTATTCTTTAGCGGTACATATATACATCTGTACTGTATCTGAACACCTTGCAATTTGGCCTACCCATTTCCATTTCAGCTGTAAGGCGTGGTAACTTAAAATTTATTGAATCTTTTTTCTTGGGATGTTCCGCTCCAAATTTATACAATTACATCTAAATCGGTAGTTATTAAATTATTATAATAAAAAAAAATATTTTCTTAATAAACAGTAAGACCGTCTTCTTATTTTTAAAGTTTCTTGTTTGGCCTTGATGTGTAAATGCTCACTTGCTGTATGTGACGGTACTGTCGGGGGCAAAATGAGAAATGTTTTAAGACTATATATAAAAAAAACCAGTGGCGCTACAACCTTTTTAGGTCTGAGCCTCAGATTCTTCTATCTGTTTCATGATCAATAGGCAATCTAATAGGCAAGTCGGTGAGCACCCTCCTATGTTTTACGATGTTTTCCTTCTCCATTCGAACAAATGTTAAATGCGCACATAGAGACAAGACCATTGGTGCACAGCCGGGGATCGAACCTACGACCTCAGGGATGAGGGTCGAAAGTAAGGAACGCCGAGTCTCATTTAAAAGTAAACTGATTTCGCGGGAATTCTCTGCTTAAAAATAATACTTGTTCAATCGTTTGCCTTAAAAATTATCAATGCAAGAGAAGTGGTTAATTTATGGAAATAAACATTGAATAAGAATTAATAGTTATTTGTGTTTTCGACTGTACATGTTCCTTGAAGAAACTTTGCGTTAAATAAATGTAAAACTAACGCTTTAAGACTTTAGAAGATTACAAAATAGGTATATTAATTAATTAAAAGTCTTATTACAGTAAATTTTTATTTCATTAATTTCAGTACTGCGTACTTATTTATAAAGTTATTTTCTTTCTGTGCTTGCAGGCAAGTTTCTATTTAAATATTAACATTTATATATAGATATTAGATATATTTAAAAAACATATCATAATTTCGATATTTTTAGCAAGCTTGCTAAATCTATTTTTGATCAATATTATGGCAGATTTGAAACAAAAAGTTATAATTAATATCTTAAATCCCAATTTAGTTTTAAACTAAAAAAAACTGACACTTTTAACCACTTTTTCACACGGCTGTACTCGACACCTGCGCCAGCGCACTAAACTGAATTTCATGTACCACGCTCGTGTTTAAATATACTCTGAGGATAACAAGAACGTAAATTATTTTTTTGTAACTTGTATTGTCGTTTATCACAAGAGCCCTGAAAGCCTCTTAATTCTGTAAATAATGCGTAAGAATTAATTCTGCTCATAGATTGAAATCACTTGTGTACAACCGGGATTTGAATGCACAAAAGCATTGAAATCTTTTATTAGATTTTCAAGAAGTTGAAGATTTAACATTGCCGTTTTCCTTTAAATCTGAGCGGATGAAAACCTCTTGAAATATATTTTTAAAACACACTTTAGGGTTGCCAATTTTTAACGAAATATTTTATGAATATGCCGAGTTGCCTACGGCGTAACCCTGCCGTCTATTATTTCTTTTTAAATTGACTTTTATATGTGCATTTAGGATGACGAAACATGTTTTTTATTTAAACGATTATCTAGAATTTTAACTTAGTTATGTTATATATATTATGTTAGTTTGCATATATTTATTTTATTAAGTAGATATAAAATCTTGTCCCAATGTTCGTTCGCATACTCCTCCGAAACGGCTCGACCCATTCTTATGAAATTTTGTATGCATATTCAGTAAGTCTGAGAATCGGACAACATCTACTTTTCATCCCTCTAAATGTTAAGGGTGGTCCCACCCCTAAATTTTTATTTTTTAGACAACATTTTTTGTTTTTATTTTTTTATGATACATCATACAATGCATTTTGCCTTTAATTGTCACCCCTCTACGATTAACCCCTATTTTTTATAATAGTAGATAGTTATTTTATTGAACTAAAAAATTCTTTCCTAGTAATAATATATATACATGGCAAAACGACGTATGCCGGGTCAGCTAGTTAAGTAGATAAAAATTTAAGTGTGAAAACCCTAAACCGATCTTGCTGACTTACTGAACCGTTAAAAATCGCGGTAATGGATATGACCGTGTTGAAAATAAGACGATTTAAATGTTCTACAAGTCCACTTACCGCATTTCACTTTCGCCGTAAAAGCTTTTTATATTTGTACTTTAATATCATAAAGATATTTGGACCCATTAAAATATACGATATAAATAAAAAAAGTAAAACAATCAAAGTATAAGCATTGTTAATGAGTACGCAATATTCTTCTTCGTAGTCTAAAGGTTCTTGAAAAGCCCTAACCGATACGTCGACTTGCTGCCAACACCACTCTATCCTCAGCTTGTCATAGGGCATTGAGACCCATAGTAGTCTTTATTTGGTCAGACCAAAGGGTAGGCGATCGACTCCGACTTCTCCTGCCATTACTTCTTCCCTACCATTACAAGTTTGTCGAGATTATCCGATGCTCTCCTGGCAATATGACTAAAGTAGCTAAGCACCCGTCTGTAAATGATAGTCCAGTCTTGTGGTGATCTTTAGTTGGTTGAGAATAGACTGATTGGTCTTTCTTGCAGTCCATGGTATTCGCGACATTCCCCACGAAATACACATCTCGAACGCAATATAGTATGAGAAAAATCCAAGTTTACACTGAAAACGTTGCAAACACAATGGTGGGAATGTTTCTTTTTTATATAAAACCGCCATGGAATACCCTCGGCTCTGAATTGATTTAATAAATATTAATTCACAAGCCATTTAGTCACGCACAAGACTTGGTTTTTTATACGAAAGTAGGCCTTTAAAAAACAATAACAAAACCCATGACCTTAACGCACTCAATAGGCGCGTGCCGTGAGCAATAGACGCAATTATCTTGGAACTTGGCAAATGGAAATTGAAAATGGAGTAATGTTTCCGAGGCGAATTACGGTCCAGCCTCGATTCAAAATAATTGGTTTCGGCGGTTGAGTGGTTGCGGTCACAAACCGCGGATCTATCGGAGCTTTTAAACGGAATTTCCGTTATTTTAATTATACTGATTTATGTGCAGTGGCACTATCTTTTAAGGCTATTTTTATGTGGTTCGATTTGGCGGCACCCGTCGTGGTGTAGCACATAGTAAGAAACGTCCATTGGTCTGGAGTTCGTGCCTACGGCAGACTACCTTTTGCAAGGTGGACCAAAAATAACAATAAAAACTAATCCTAATGTTATTATTATTGATTCCCGAACGTATTGATAATATTTATGGTACCAGTTTATGGCAAATATGCTGCCTAAATTTTAAATACGCCTTCGTTTTATAGTAAAAATATTTTGTATAGATATGTGTATGAACAACTTCGGGATTTATATTTTCCGCAAACCTTCAAACATTTCTCAAATAATAGAAAAGTTTCGAGTTACTTTCAAACATTGTTTAGGAAACAGAGCCGCAATAACGCGTTATTTATTTCCTGTTTGCCTACAGCTAGAAAAAGTATAGTAAAGCATGAAATGCACAGATAATATTTAGTAACAGAAATAGGTTAAATTATTTTAAACAAAGAGTAAATAAATTTAATTTTACCTTTTATTCTTCATACTATTAAGTCCACAAAATAGATTGTGACTTTACATGAATTATAGCTAATAAGTAATATTAGGTACATTGACTTAATTTTCTAAAATACTGGTAAATATGTTTAAGGTTATGTTCATTAACAGTCTTAGTGTTTTATTATGTTTTTTCGTGTGTCCCAGATACCGCACTTGCACCTATTCACTTTTTTTTTTTTTTTTTATAAAACTGGGGGCAAACGGGCAGGAGGCTCACCTGATGTTAAGTGATACCGCCGCCCATGGACACTCTCAATGCCAGAGGGCTCGCGAGTGCGTTGCCGGCCTTTTAGGAATCGGTACGCTCTTTTCTTGAAGGACCCTAAGTCGAATTGGTTCGGAAATACCTCAATGGGCAGCTGGTTCCACAAAGTGGTGGTGCGCGGCAAAAACTGCCTTGAAAAACGCTCAGTTGTGGAACGGCGGACGTCGAGGTGATACGGGTGGAATTTCGTACTCTGCCTCGACGTCCGATGACGAAACTCAGCTGCAGGTATTAATCCGAACAACTCCTCTGAACACTCTCCATGGTAAATGCGGTAGAAGATGCAGAGAGACCCCACATCTCTACGCAACGCCAAAGGATCAAGCCGCTCGGAAAGGGATTGGTCGTCGACGATTCGAACCGCTCTGCGTTGAATACGGTCAAGTGGAAGGAGCTGGTACTGGGGAGGCCCCGCCCAGAGGTGAGAGCAGTACTCCATGTGGGGCCGAATTTGCGCTTTATATAGTTGCATGCGGTGGCCCGGAGTGAAGTACCGTCTCGCCTTGCTGAGCACACCAAGCTTTTTGGAGGCTAATTTAGCCTTTCCCTCCAAGTGACCGCGAAACTGAACGTCGTTCGATATGTCAACGCCAAGTATTCCAATGCTGGCTGTGGCTTTAAGAAGAGTGTTTTCGAAAAGAGGAGTAGCGACAAAGGGTGTTTTTTTAGCGGAAAACGCGCAAACTTGTGTCTTCTTGGGGTTAAATTGGACTAGGTTTAGTCTGCCCCAGTCTGAGACTCCACGTAGAAGAGTTTCGACTTCAGACACAAGTTTGTTCCGGTACTCATCGACAACTGCCCGAGAAATACCTGCCCGGCCAGTGTAAAAAGTATCCCCAGTGCTGTCATCCGCATAGCAATGAATGTTGCTAAGTTGCAACATATCATTGATATGCAGAAGAAACAGGGTCGGGGATAGGACACAGCCTTGTGGGACCCCCGCGTTCACGGGTTTAAGTTCGGAGCATGCTCCGTCGATGACGACCTTGATGCTCCGATCAGCCAGAAAGCTGGAGATCCAATCGCATAATTTCTCGGGTAGCCCATAGGCTGGAAGCTTCGAGAGCAGTGCTCTGTGCCACACCCGATCGAAGGCTTTCGCTATGTCCAAACTAACCGCCAGCGCCTCCCCCTTGGACTCGATTGCCTCTGCCCATCTATGTGTAAGGTATACAAGAAGGTCACCAGCCGAACGACCACGACGAAAGCCGTACTGATAATCGCTAATCAGCTGGTGGCCCTCTAGATACCTCAAGAGCTGGCAGTTAACAATGGATTCCATTATTTTGGAGAACAAGGACGTTATGGCTATTGGGCGATAGTTGGACGGATCAGAGCGATCGCCTTTTTTAGGGATCGGATGTATCGAAGCGGTTTTCCAGCACTTCGGGACAGTGCCAAGCGAGTACAGGTACCGGAAAAGGCGCGTTAAGACCGGAGCCAACTCAGGAGCACAAGTACGCAGCACAATTGGGGGGATACCATCCGGCCCGCTCGACTTATGAATGTCCAAGGAAGATAGTGCTCTGCGGACAGCACGTTGCCGGAATGTGATTTCCGGCATCGAAGAATCACACCGCGAAATGGTCGGTGGTGATCTTCCTCGGTCATCCAAAGTCGAGTTGGACGCGAAGAGACAGCCTAAAAGGTCGGCCTTCTCCTTCGCAGTGTGGGCCAGCGAGTCATCCTCCCTGTGCAGTGGTGGAATAGCGGGCTGACAAAAATTCCCTTGGACAGCTTTGGCGAGAGACCAGAAGGCTCGAGTCCCTGAAGGGAGTTGGGCCAATCTCTCGCCAAATCTGGCAATGTGCTCTGACTTTGCCTTAGTGATTTCCCGTTTGAAGGACCTGGAGGCTGAGTTATATGCTGTTTTAAGTTCGCTGGTATTGGCATCACGAAATTTCGCCGCTTCCGCCCATGCCTTAAAGCATTCTCGCTTTCGACGCGAGGCCGCCTTGCAAGAACGTTTAAACCAGGGCTGAGACTTGCCACCGATCGGCACCGCAGAAAATGGAATAAAGAGTTCCATGCCCTGCAGAACCACTTCGGCGACAGAGGCGGCGACGGAATCTGGAGCTTCCGGCGAAAAGCACATAGGCCCCCAAGGGTAGGACGCAAAGAAAGACCGCATCCCGTCCCAATCTGCTGACTTATAGTGCCAAATACGGCGACAACCCATAAAGCGGGGCCGTGAAGGACGCGTAGATGGCACAGTACTCCGGACCACACAATGATCTGATGAACCCAATGGCGGGTCAACAGAGACTTGATAGTTCTCCGGAAGTGAAGTCAGCAGAAGGTCCAACAAAGAGGGTTTATGACCATCCACATCTGGTATTCGCGTAATCGCAGGGACCATTTGTGTCAGGTCGTAGGCTAAAGCAAAGTCGTGAAAGGATCTTCCCGCGTGATCGGTAGTTTCAGAGCCGAGCCAATCGGCATGGTGGGCGTTAAAATCGCCAAGTATCACGATTTCAGCGGTAGGAACCCTTTCGAGCAGGGAATCTGTAGCCATTTGGATATGCTCAATGAGTCGGTCAGTTTCGGTATTTCCGCTATGGGACCTATACAGGCATGCGTAGAATCGCGGATGGTCATCGCAGTCTACGCGCAGCCAGAGGTTAGATAGGTCCCTTCCTTCAAGCGTCCCGAGGCGACGAGAACAGATATCCTCTCTGACGTACACGCAAACTCCAGCCCGCGGCACAAATGAATGTTCCAATTTGTACCCCGGGTAGGAGAGGTAGGAAGTATCAGCCGGGGAGGAAATCTGAGTCTCGGTAAGAAAGAGCAAGGCCGGCTTCGCAGTCTCTAAATGGTAGTGGACTGCGTTGATATTGGTAATGAGCCCCCTAACATTTGTGAAGTCCACGGCGAGTGTGGACGGGGGTGCCTTTGTAGGATTGCTCCGTTTGCCCCGAGAACGATTAATGTTATTATTACCGAGCGCAGAATTGCCCCCCCCAGAATACGAAGGGCAGCCTGTGCGTCCACCACCGGGCGCAGAGTGTCCCGGTGTTGGACGCCCAGAGGGGGATTCTCCACCGCGAGCGCGTGTGGGGTAGATTCTGTTTTTTTTTCTGCACCTTCATATTTCTTGTAGAGGGAGGGGAGGGGGGGGGAATGGGCTCCGGGAGTCTCTCTCACCGCACGAAACGCGAGTACAATAAGGCAAACTTATTGCATCACTTCACGCCGGTTTTCTGAGAGACAGTGGTACTGCCCCGGTCGTGCCTGCCCATTTGGCTGAAGCCCGAAGGCAACAGCATGGCACTCCCACTAGGAAGGGGTTGACTGATTGCGCTGATGAAATAACCTCTGTCACAGGTTATTTCACCAGTGGGCGATGGGGTCGTCACGTCCCGACGCCAACAAACTACACTAGTGTTAGTAACTCTAAAGGTTTAGTTCTGTTTAGGCGTCTTGTTCCTGTTGTATCAAGAAGTTGGACTTTTTTATTTAAATGTAGTTTTACGCACGTATTTTATAAATACAACCAAAATCTATGAAATTCATTGATGCATAAATCCTGAATCTCAGGAACATTATTTCATTTAACTCACTCTACCTGGGTAGATAAATGATAATATTAAATGGAGGTAAATATGTAGCTAAAATATGTTTTCTTTCCTAAATAAGACTACTTTTGGATAAAAATATATCATAGACCAGTTGATTAGTACCTACTTCGTAAACGGGAAGTGAGTCCGACCCTGTCTCAATATACAGATTGTGAGGTGAGGGTATCGCCCTGAGGCAATACACGCATTTCATTTTAACATAGAACATTTTACATAAAAAGCTTTTGAGCCGCTGGCTACTAACTACTTCAATTAGCCATTTTACTTGTACTTTTTCTTTCGTCTTGTGATTTTCGATACCTTTTTTAAAATCGTTCTAGCATTTCCAAGTGCCAGTCTGTACTTTTTCTTTCGTCTTGTGATTTTCGATACCTTTTTTAAAATCGTTCTAGCATTTCCAAGTGCCAGTCTGTACTTTTTCTTTCGTCTTGTGATTTTCGATACCTTTTTTAAAATCGTTCTAGCATTTCCAAGTGCCAGTCTGTTCTTAAGTAACCGTTGAATAAAAGTTTTATTTAGGAGAGGATTTTAAGAGAGGCAAAAAATAATGATAATGTCATCAAAAACATTACTTGTGAAAAAAAACAGTCTCGCAACGCAGTACACAATACTTGGCGATTAAAAAGAGTGGCGGAAAGTTTCTTGCCAGTTCTTCTTACCCGCCCTAAAGAGGTGGAAGCGCCACTGATTATTATTAATATTTTTTAGGCAAGAAAACATAGTTTAGCTACAGGACTGTATATGCCCTTAACTTGCGAACTGGTAATAAATTTACAATTAATTTAACTTGCAATTCATAAGTGTACTTGTTTACCTACATGAATAAAGATATTTTGAGTTTGAGTTTGAGTTGAAAGTTGTGAGATCCATGTAATCCAAGCTATTGTATCTAGAAAACAAAATTGAAATTAAATAATATATTATTTCAGATTATATTAGGTTTTCCTTGATTTATACACTAAACGCTAATTGTATTCTACATTTAAAGCTTCTAGCTAGAAAAGCCTTAGAGTTTTGTTGATCGGTCATTTAGTAAGTGAGAAAATTAAGAAATTTCACTAGTTATAATTCTTAAGCTACTGTTTCAAATTGAATGAAATTTAAAATATACCGTGTTTATACAATCCCTGCTCGGTAACTGAATGTTCAGGCAAGATATAGTGGGTCGGAAATGGCCTGAACTTAATGGTACTGCTTTGAGAAAAGCATATCATACGTAAGTGTCGCTTTTTTGTTTGACTTGGCGGGCTCACTACCGTACCCCCAGATAATGTTCGTAAAAAAGTTTGAACACTATCAGACAGAATCATTATAAAGTCATAAATAGAAAGATAAGTCTACTGTTAAATTATCAAAACCGAATGTTCCTTAAAATATCCAACACAAAAACAACTTGTTATCAATAAGCATAATTGAGAAATGATTCATTCTAAAACCAATTAAGAGTTGATAACACGAGAAATGCATTATCTTAGTCATTCGATTATGTCAAAATTATATTCCATCCATATTTGGTGGAAGCATTTAGCTTAAATCTTTTGCCGCTTCGACAATTTTATATTAGCCGTTACCCGCAGTTACTTACACATCATAATTTTTTTAAATACATATGATACATCATGGAACACTACGATCTAGCCTAACTTAAGACTAATGTTCATGTATTCTATTTTTCCACTTACGATACCACACACTTCACATAATAAATGATAATTATTTTATTGCGAAATTATTATAAAACTATATCACCTAAGTCATTCATTGAAATGTAACTACATTTTATTTTCATTTAAATGTGTATCTTTTAACCTACTTCAAAAAGGAGGAGATTTCTCAATTCGACTGTATAATATGTTTTTTTATATGTTCGCGAATAATTTCGTCGTTTATGATCCGATTCTAATGATAATATCATTTATGAAAAGTGATATCCCAAGGGTGGTAATGAACTCAGTATCTGATGGTGGCATCCAAGAGATATCGAGGGGATCCTAAGAAAAAAATATTCCTTCGAATGTCCGTATTTTTTTGTTAAAAGTTATTATTGAAGAACCATGTTAAGAAATATTTCCACAAAATAGTATTTTAAGTGAGAACTACCGCCATTAAGTTCGGCCTAAGTTTTTTATTGACCATTGTACTTCTCTAGGACCAGAAGACTTAGAAGTAATATAGCAGTTCACTCGTGATGATGTTGTACCATAAAAAAAATGATTGATTTGACTGAACTGTCAGTAAAAAGCTTCAGTTATCTAGCTCTATATTTAAGGACCAGAGTAATAATTTTTATTGTAATTGCTTAAAGACAAATCTTAAATGTGAGAAATTCTCAATACGATTTTGAAATGTTAGGTATATGTTTAAGTCCTGTCTAACGCAAAGTAGGTTAAGGCTTGTTTAAAAAAAATCCAGCGGATTGCCATATTTAATCAAAAAGTCTTCCGCACATTTTTAATCTTAAGGCACTTATATATGTATTATAAAAAAATTCTTGCTGCAAGGCCCGGGTCATTGTTTCGTACAGTTGCGGGCTCGGCATGATTAGCCACGCCAAAGTATTTTCATCACACGCAATACAATAAAATGAGTCTTATTATTTAATACTTAGAGCTTGTATTTGAATACATTTGTATTTAAGTAGATGTCAAACGGATTACAGAAACGATTCGCTTGAACGGAACCGACTGAATGCAGAACTCATCGAATGAGTCAGATTTTATTTACTATACACTCTTACACACGATTTTCATTGCTCACACTGTTAACTTTAATATTATTATTATTATTTTCTACTTAGTATTATTTTTTATTTTTTTTCTTTGCTACTGAGACGCAAACTAGCTGCTGTGGTCTCTGGCAGAATGACCAGCGCTGTGGAACTTTCTGCTCCTCAGCATAATGCTGCCAGGGCCAATAACAACCACAGTACACACACATTGCACACTTGAAGCGAACTGTATGGCAAAAGGGAATTTTTAATTTTATTGTTTTTGATATGCCTTATTTTATTTTTTCTTTGAGTATTGTTATTATGTGTGTTTATGTGTGTGTGTTTTCGTATGTAATAAATGTTATGTCTATGACTATGAAATCGAAAAAAGAGAAGGAGAGAATTAATCTTGAGGAAATTTCTCATAAATCATTTAACAATATAACTAAATAAATAGGTTTATAAAAAGCGTCTTTTATAATAAGGAAGGGTAAGCCTTTTAATTTTTGTACTCATATGTAAAACGTTTTTCCAATCTTTTTGAATTACATACATTTTAAGTACCTTTGTATAAAATTCTTGATATATTATACGAACTATCTAAAAAGCATTATTAAAATGAATACGGAGATAAGAAAATCTAAAATAAAAAACAAACCAGTGTCGCTACAACATTTTTAGGTCTGGGTCTCAGATTTCTGTATCTGTTTCATGATCATTAGTCAATCTAATAGGCAAGTAGATGATCAGACTGCTGTGCCTGACACACACCGTCGACTTTTTGGGCCTAAGGCAAGCACGTTGTTTTCCTTTACAATGCGCACGTAGACAGAAAGTCCATTAGTGTACCGCCGGGGATCGAAACTACGACCTCAAGGATGAGAGTCGCACGCTGAAGCCACTAGGCTAACACTGCTCTAGAAAATCTAAACCCAAGCTAAATTAATATAGTAACACTAGAAGAAATTAAAAAAAGGCCAGTGTAATATCATGCTGGCATTTTCTTGCTGTATTGCGATGTTTGACCCTGTGCGGAAAAACAACGATTTTCAAATTATAATTTCCACAAAGTATATAAATAAACTCAATAATTCCTTCGTGATTACCGTTTTTACTGCTAATATGATGTGATAAATACACGCGAAATACACTCATTAAATGACTCCGGTGCTGGCTCATATCATCGCTCGTCGCAGTGTATAAATTTGTAAAACTTTAGTTGAGTTTTACATTGTTATATGTAAAGCGTCCAGTAATTAGTTCACGCTGTAATACTGTACAGTTGTGTTCGATTTCGGAGAAATCTGTCCTTGCCATATAACAATTTTATTAAGTATATCACAGGCGCGAATTCTCAGTGTACTCTGCTCGATGTAGCCCACTGAACCAAAAATAAAGAAGGTTGGATACATGAGGTGATAAAAAACCTAGATGTGTACCCACACATCTTAAGACACATCTTGTGCCTCAATAATATGTTTTGTACCCGCAAACACAGGGAGCCCATATCGCGGAATTATGCTCCATATGCCTTCTCTTCTCTTCTATTGTTTTGTAATTCAATAAAGAGGTAAATAAATATAGTGTCCACAAAAGTAAGCAAGAGTCGTTACATGTGCGAGAGACGTTATCTCAGGTTTTTTTACTACTTAAAGAACCTTCCCCAATATATAAAAATATATCATGAATGTAGATCGTTAGCAGTTTCCTCACTAAAGGGAGGTCAAAAGTCAGTTCTTTTAAACCTCCATGAATGATTTTTTTATTACTTTCGTATTTAGCTCAAACGTGAATGAGGTTTTCTTATTGTGCAACCGAAACTGATTGCAGGTGATGAACTTATTTTTTTGCAACAACAACGTTCTTATTGCTATTTAGATAAGGGATATAATGGCATGTTGCTTTTGTAGATTGATCTCTGCCGCTGTCATGAAGTTTTATTGCTCAATGACGGTGCTTAGCGATTTGATGGCACGACACTCAAAACGGTTAATCATGAACATCTAGAAAAGGTTTTTACATAAGTAAAAGTTGTAATACATGTGCGTAATACCTTTGGATATTTATACACTTTAATGGAGTGTTGGCCTAGTGGTTTCAACGTGCGACTCTCATCCCTCGGGTAGTAGTTACGATCCCCTGTGCACCAAAGGATTTTCTATGAATGCAAAGTAACAGTTGAAGAGAGTGCCTGCGTCTGGCTATACTCTCGGGGCGCAACTCAGACTATTTCGGAAAACGCCACGCATATAAAACTAAGAAAGCCTGTGTGCAAAATGTACAGCCTTGGCGCATACAGTTACATTCATATTTTTTTTTATACAGCCTTGATTCATGAACACAAATTGACCTCAGGGTTTAGAATGACGCTTTACCACCAGGGCAATACTGTTCTAAAAAAATACACTTATCGTGTCTAGTAAAGCGGTGCCATGGCGCATTATGACTTATAAAATCATGGATTATAATAGAAATCGTGATACGTCAACTACATTATTGCATTCAAATACTGAATTTTGTAGAAATAAAACAATAGATTAATTCACACGAACACACAATATCTTTCATATCTTTCTAAGCTTAAAAAAGCTACGTGTGGGTGTCCTATGATATATTAAGCTCGCGAGCAGAGGAGGCTGCTGATTAAAGATTGCCATGATGGATGAAAATGAGGATACTTGCGTTGAATAATATCTCAGAGGCATTAAGTTAGACAGGATATAAGCCCATTGCTTTACGATGCCATAAGTTACTTCTAGGGAAAATATTGTAATGAAGAATTGCTAGTCATTTTGTTTAGTCATACGGTTAAACAATTCCATTTGTCAAAAATCTCTAGGCTTGTCGAAAATTTGGGAAGAAAATTTAAGAAATAATCCAAATAACAATTGTATATTATTGCACTTGCCGAGTCTCGATAATAGCGATAATTTGCTTTAAGAATACAAAGCTTCGAAGCTTTAGTAGGTACATACAAAAATCAAAGCTATCATAAGTATTTAAATTAATCTTTTAAGTGCAGTGTTGGCCTAGTGGCTTCAGCGTTCGACTCTCATCCCTGAGGTTGTAGGTTCAATTCCCGGCTGTGCACAATGGATTTTCTTTGTACGCATTTAACATTCGCTCGAACTGTTAAGAAAACATTGTGAGAAAACCGGCTTGCCTTAGACCCAAAAAGTCGATAGCGTGTGTCAGGCACAGGCTGATCACCTACTTGCCTATTTAATTGACAAATGATCATGAAGCAGATACAGAAATCTGATTGGAGGAGAAATGTTGGCGCTATAAACAAACACGACTATCCGAAGAAGTTGGGCAGTTATGTGTCTGCATAATGGGCAAGAATCTAAAATATATGATGCTGTTAAAACCTTGAAACTTCGAGCTAAATGCGTTTTATTTTATGACAAGTATTTAAAAAACCCTAAACGATTCTGGACATCAAAAACTAAGTCTTTGTGGACAAAAGCTCAAGGTGATTTGCAACCTCTATTTCCATTTTCCATAAACATAGGGAATAATACAAGATTCGGACTCCGAATTTGCACATAATGGTTCAAAAAAGAAGTCTCACTAATAATAGTTGAAGGGACCAGCCCTCACTTTAAATAAAACAGAGGTTAGGGTTGTCAGCTGAAAAATCTTTAAATATAAAATTGTGTAACCCATTATTATACTTTAAGTACATACCTCATGTGTTATATTTAATACTGCAGTCTGCTAAAGGCGAAAGATACCGAAAATACATTAAATTTGGAGTAAAAATTACAAAAAGTGCCTGCTATAATTTTATGGGCAGTAAAATGTACTAAAATGATTATTTATTATTACGAGGTCCAAATCTCATATAAAGTTTTAAGATTCAACTTTTGATTCAAACTGTAAAGAATGCCGCAAAAAATGAGAAAATCGAAGCATTGAAATCATGATTTTTGGAACATGCTCCACATTACTGCTGCAGATTCAATGTAAATTGTATTCCTTTTACAACAAACTCCCGAGCGAAATTAGAGAATTATCACTAAATACATTCACAGACGTTAATTAATCAATAAAGCTTTTTATAAATTTGACAAATATTTAAATGATAATAATCCTTGGGATTGAATTGCTCCAGTTCAAACAATTTGTATGACTCAAAACTTAGCAATTAAAATGAGTGGCGGAAAGATTCTTGCTAGTTCTTCTTGCCCGCTCTACGCCCTTGACTTTCGAACTGGTAGTAAATGTAAATTTACAATTAATTTAACTTTTTTCTGACGTTCATAAGTGTACTAGTTTACCTATGAATAAAGTTATTTTGAGTTTGATATAATAATAATATTTTTTATTGAGAAATGTACAACCTACTAATTTTGTCCATGATATCTAAGGCATTTATTTTGAGGTAATTTTGATCGTGATAACTGAATTATATAGCCAGTAGTTGCCCCAGTCGCTTAGACAGTTTAAACTAGTCGGGAGAAACGGATAGATATAATACATAATAATATTTATTAATTTCCCAAGAAATTCTGCTCTATCAAGTCAGCCCTACGATATTAACGAAACTACAATCAGTTGGCAGTCAAAAACAAATAAATATAAATGTATGCTTTAGGGATGATGTCCGCGAGCGATGTAATTAAGCTGGAATGCAAACTCACCAACTACTTGTTTATTGACATAAGCAAAATGTATGAATGATGGATTAAATATGCAATTTATTTTTGATTTTAGAACCAGCATTTGTAATGTTTCTAGACAAATATGCTCAGAAATCTTTGTGTTTGCACGTCACGGGAAATGTTTGCACGTCCAATTAAAGTGACTTTCGACGAAATTTGAATAACTTTTGAAGAAGCGAGAAGACTTTATTTAGCAGGAACTATTTCGTTTTTTCTTTAAAATATTAAGTATCTATTAATTGTCGTTTGTTTAAGGCTTAAAGTTTTAGTTTTCTTTATCAATGTAATCTGTTTTGGCTTTGTTTATCTACGTGTTTTCTTTTATAATATGGATATGAGTTAGCTGTAATATTCCTAATAAATAAAACGTTTAATTTGGCTGAAATTGTGTGTATAAAATCGAGCATATTTTGAGTAATTTGTTAAAACGGTTAATTTTTTTTTTTGGAATAATAAAATCGTAATTTTGTTATGTCTACGTGGTCACTATGAATTATTGAATATCATAGGAACATCTGTTTAGACGACTTCATACGTTTGTATTTAAAACCTTTTCTTACCTTTTGGGAAGACCTTTGTGGTTTCAATTATAAATTCGCTGCTTACCTGAAAAAAATAACATTTCATTAGTTTTTATGAAAGTAATCTATTTTTTTGTCATGTTTGACATCAAGCAAAGTGTAAGGTTTATAAATAATATTAGGCTGCCTAAAATTAATTGGTAATTATGGTGAAAATATTTTGTTTTATGTAATAGGAGGCAAACGGACAGGAGGCTCACCTGATGCTAAATGATACCGCCGCCCATGGACACTCACATTGCGAGTACGGCTTGCAAGTGCGTTGCCAGCCTTTAAAGACTTGGTACGTTCTTTACTCAAGGAGAAAAGTTACCTTAGTAGAACTGCTATTTAGAGGCCGTACGTTGGAACTATCAGCACAAGAATAGATTTTTCCCTTTATTCGATATGTACCGAGTTATACAGAAAAAAACCTGGATAAAATGCTCAACCCAAACGGCTAATTATTTTTCACAAAGCAAAGCGACGAGTCTCAAAGTAAATAGAATTGCGAATAAATTTGCGGAACAAAGTGCTTTACGTAATCACTTTTTTTTAAAGCAATTTGTACTTGTTTGAGTTGAAGCTAGTTTCCGAGAAATTTATTTCATTTTTATTCCGAGGAAAAAGATTTGCGTTGAAATTATTCGTGCGAAACAAAACAAAGACAACTGAATTGTAGAGGTACTGTTTGTGAAGATTATTTTATTATAATTCCAACTTTGAGTTTTTAACCATGCTTTTATTATGTAGTATGTCGCGAGTCAAGGAGAGCTCCTCGTTTGCTAATTTTAATGATATCTTCAACATTAATGTAGTTTTTGTAGAGATTCGTCAATATAGGTCATGGTTCTCTAGTGACGACGAATCTAGTTATAATCTTATTTAAACGCCGTAAAAAACCTTATGAATAAAATTCAAATACGGTAAATCTGACTATCGTAAATAACTGCCCAAACAGTAGTAGAGGAAGTACATCAAATAATATACAGATATTCATAGTTGTTCCCCTCACACTTCAAAATCAATTTTCGTTTAGTTTTTATAATTTAATTGTTTTTATTTTTTGTATTATGTCTTCGTGTTTGTTATGTTTGCCTATAAGTGCTTGGCACATTGTAAAAAATTATTGTAAATATTGTATTTTATTGTTCTTGTACCAATGTCTGATGTGGCAAGCGTTGGCAAGCTTTTATAAATAAATAAAATTATAACGAGCCTATTATTGTATTGTGAAACTTAATAAGCTCAATCTACTTCTCTATCTTGAGCTTATTTCTTACTTAAAATAAACTACAGAATATATTTCCGTGTACCTGCAGATTGCAACTCAGGGCAATACTGATAATTTACTGTAACAACCGCTATTTCTATCACAAATTGTAATTTAATAAGTAATAAAGCATGGCCGCACATTGTGAGCTATCTAGACTGATAATTTCATTGGCTTCAGGGCCCTCTGGCGAAAATACACAGCAAACAAAATAACCTAGTGATTGCTGGCAAAGATGATATGATTGCATGAGTTACAGCCGACCGAGAAATGCATCGCCATAAATGTAAACTATGTAGAGTAGCGGGCATAGAGTAGCGCCTTGGGGTACACTTTGAAATTTTATTCGCATAAATTATATGGAACATTATAACTTGGTTTCATGTTAACACTTCAAAACTTCAAGTTGTTTTATGTTAAATTATCTATATTATCGCGTACAGTGAGACGTAGTTAAATGTAAAGTTTTAATTTCAATTCTCTATCTTATATTTCAAATTACTCCTTGTCCTTCGTAAGCTAAATTCATTTCACATTAATATTTTATATGTTGCAGTGAAGTTATGGACATGAGAAGTATTTTATAACTTCCTTGAAATTACGTTATTCGTAACTAGCTATACTAAAACAAAAAGTAATGTTGAGATATTTATGGTTCTTCTCGATGCTAGATTTACTGCGCATTGCCTAAGGAATGGTTCTGACAGGTTCGCTTTGCTTTTATTTTTTCTGTCACGAAGTGCCGTGTATTCCTCCCGCCTCGGTGCGTATTCCTCGATACTTAATGGATTACTAGAATTTATTTATGACATATCCCCCTTAATCATTCAAATGAAATCTGTCATGTAAAATCGTCTCGCGTTTTAACATATTGTATTGTGATTTGACAAACAAAGACAACGTTTACAACAGGTGTTTATAAAATGCATTCTAATTGGTTGTTGTTAGTCTGGAATAGTTGTTTAAATTTGTGTACGAATTACGTACTTCTGAATAATCGTGAAATTCGTTTTATATTATAGTCTTTTACTTTAATAACTGTCTACAGATACAGGCACTATAAAGTGTGAGTTTAATTCGCATAGCACTAAAACGAATAAAACCTGCTAATGATAAATGCATTACAAATCCATACTTTATTGCATACGCAATAGAACTTAAAGTTCATTAACAAAATGTTGGAATTGTGTGCATAGATTTGAAGCCTCTATAAAGTCGTAAAATGGATAATATTGACAGTTCCGTAGATCGCTACATGTAAGCTCAATTAGTTGACCGTCGTGGCATTGTTTTAAAGTGGAGGCGTTCATGGGTGTCTAGGAATAAAATTTAATTTATGGCTACGGTTTAAGTGCCTTGTTCTCGAGTCAGACACATTTCTGCACTTGTTTCACTGGCTACAGGTTCCACAAAATGGTCGTACTTCTTCAATAAAGATAACGAAAAATAGGTTACAGCTAAGTTTATACAGCTGGCATTTACACTAAGCTTAACTTCTTATTAGTGCATTGCAAGACAATCATGTATAGCTCTATACATAATTTTCTTAAAATTTAGATCAGGTATTACGTGCGTTACGTTGCATGCCGTGTCAACTCAAAAATTTTGAACCTATGATATGTTTATCCTTTATGTAAATTTTAAACAAGATTTACTCGTTTTTCGTGTAAAATATTTAAAAATATGATATCGTTCTCGTCGATTACATCCGTCACCTCGATTGTTGATCCATTGCTAAGCGTTTTATTATGTTTTTCGGATAGCTAGTTCCAACACTATATGCAGTTGCATGATTTAGAATCCTTTTTGTCAAACTTTTACTGGCACTGGACGCGAGCCTTCGGGCATCGTGAATATCCATGGGCGGCGATAAAACTTAAAGCCTGTTTAAGAAACATAAGTAGAGCGCATAGACGTAGAACTTAATATTCATAAAAATGATAATAAATTTCCGATAAAAATCGATTATATTTGCCTCCAGACAGTCGCATATTGAAAGGATGTAAATTCAATTCAACCGGGTTGCGGTTCATTTTAATAGACGGGATTGTCTTTTGAGTGATTGATGTTCAAAATAAAAAGATACTTTGATGCTATAAGCTCTATAAATCTAGATATACCAACGTTATTTTCTTTTCTTGCTCCTGGGCTCGAGGAAACACTTAAAAAGTGCTAACCACTGCTAAACACTGGATACCTTGCAAGTAAGACACTCATAAACAGTGGTACGTACTTCTTTACATTATTAATTGAATGGTTTATGTTTAATGTTTATATTTATGTTTAAATAGTTTTTGATTTGCGAATCCACATCTCACGGTTCCCAGCCATATGAAGATGAAGAAAACCATTATATGTGTATGTTATATGTTGTTTCGGCGTTTTGCCACTTTTATATGTAACAGGAGATAAACCTAATGTTAAGTGATACCGCCGCCCATGGACACTCATATTGCCGGAAAGCACGCAAGTGCGTTGCCGGCCTTTTAAGAATGCCGGATATGTGAATGCCGAAAGCCTTTGATTCGGAAATACTTCAGTGGGCAGCTGGTTTTACATAGTGGTGGTGCCCGGCAAGTACTGCCTTAAGAATCGTCGAGGTGATACGGATGGTATTTAGTATTCTGCCATTAAGTCTTATGATAAAACTACTACTATTTAACAGACCAGGAAGAGAAGCAAAACAAATGAATTTTAGCAGATTTTTAAACTGAGAATTTTTTTTTTTTTTTATAAAACAGGGGGCAAACGGGCAGGAGGCTCACCTGATGTTAAGTGATACCGCCGCCCATGGACACTCTCAATGCCAGAGGGCTCGCGAGTGCGTTGCCGGCCTTTCAGGAATCGGTACGCTCTTTCCTTGAAGGACCCTAAGTCGAATTGGTTCGGAAAAACCTCAGTGGGCAGCTGGTTCCACATAGTGGTGGTGCGCGGCAAAAACTGCCTTGAAAAACGCTCAGTTGTGGAACGGCGGACGTCGAGGTGATACGGGTGGAATTTCGTATTCTGTCTCGACGTCCGATGATGAAATTCAGCTGCAGGTATTAATCCGAACAACTCCTCTGAACACTCCATGGTAAATGCGGTAGAAGATGCAGAGTGACCCCACATCTCTACGCAACGCCAAAGGATCAAGCCGCTCGAAGAGGGATTGGTCGTCGACGATTCGAACCGCTCTGCGTTGTATACGGTCAAGTGGAAGGAGCTGGTACTGGGGAGCCCCCGCCCAGAGGTGAGAGCAGTACTCCATGTGGGGCCGAATTTGCGCTTTATATAGTTGCATGCGGTGGCCCGGAGTGAAGTACCGCCTCGCCTTGCTGAGCACACCAAGCTTTTTGGAGGCTAATTTAGCCTTTCCCTCCAAGTGACCGCGAAACTGAACGTCGTTCGATATGTCAACGCCAAGTATTCCAATGCTGGCTGTGGCTTTAAGAAGAGTGTTTTCGAAAAGAGGAGTGGCGTCAAAGGGTGTTTTTTTAGCGGAAAACGCGCAAACTTGTGTCTTCTTGGGGTTAAATTGGACTAGGTTTAGTCTGCCCCAGTCTGAGACTCCACGTAGTAGAGTTTCGACTTCAGACACAAGTTTGTTCCGGTACTCATCGACAACTGCCCGAGAAATACCTGCCCGGCCAGTGTAAAAAGTATCCCCAGTGCTGTCATCCGCATAGCAATGAATGTTGCTAAGTTGCAACATATCATTGATATGCAGAAGAAACAGGGTCGGGGATAGAACACAGCCTTGTGGGACCCCAGCGTTCACGGGTTTAAGGTCGGAACATGCTCCGTCGATGACGACCTTGATGCTCCGATCGGCCAGAAAGCTGGAGATCCAATCGCATAATTTCTCGGGTAGCCCATAGGCTGGAAGCTTCGAGAGCAGTGCTCTGTGCCACACCCGATCGAAGGCTTTCGCTATGTCCAAACTTACCGCCAGCGCCTCCCCCTTGGACTCAATTGCCTCTGCCCACCTATGTGTAAGGTATACAAGGAGGTCACCAGCCGAGCGACCACGACGAAAGCCGTACTGAGAATCGCTAATCAACTGGTGGCTCTCTAGATACCTCAAGAGCTGGCTATTAATAATGGTTTCCATTATTTTGGAGAACAAGGAGGTTATAGCTATTGGGCGATAGTTGGACGGATCAGAGCGATCGCCTTTTTTGGACTCGGATGTATCGAAGCGGTCTTCCAGCACTTCGGGACAGTGCCGAGCAAGTACAGGTACCGGAAAAGGCGCGTTAAGACCGGAGCCAACTCAGGAGCACAATTGGGGGGATACCATCCGGCCCGCTCGACTTATGAATGTCCAAGGAAGATAGTGCTTTGCGCACGGCACGTTGCTGGAATGTGATTTCCGGCATCGAAGAATCACACCGCGAAATGGTCGGTGGTGATCTCCCTCTGTCATCCAAAGTCGAGTTGGACGCGAAGAGACAGCCCAAAAGGTCGGCCTTCTCCTTCGCAGTGTGGGCCAGAGAGTCATCCTCCCTGTGCAGTGGCGGAATGGCGGGCTGACAAAAATTCCCTTGGACAGCTTTGGCGAGAGACCAGAAGGCTCGAGTCCCTGAAGGGAGTTGGGCCAATCTCTCGCCAAACTGGCAATGTGCTCTGACTTTGCCTTAGTGATTTCCCGTTTGAAGGACCTGGAGGCTGAGTTATATGCTGTTTTGAGTTCGCTGGTATTGGCATCACGAGATTTCGCCACTTCCGCCCATGCCTTAAAGCATTCTCGCTTTCGACGTGAGGCCGCCTTGCAAGAACGTTTAAACCAGGGCTGAGACTTGCCACCGATCGGCACCGCAGAAAATGGAATAAAGAGTTCCATGCCCTGCAGAACCACTTCGGCGACAGAGGCGGCGACGGAATCTGGAGCTTCCGGCGAAAAGCACATAGGCCCCCAAGGGTAGGACGCAAAGAAAGACCGCATCCCGTCCCAATCTGCTGACTTGTAGTGCCAGATACGGCGACAACCCATAAAGCGGGGCCGTGAAGGGCGCGTAGATGGCACAGTACTCCGGACCACACAATGATCTGATGAACCCAATGGCGGGTCAACAGAGACTTGATAATTCTCCGGATGTGAAGTCAGCAGAAGGTCCAACAAAGAGGGTTTATGACCATCCACATCTGGTATTCGCGTAATCGCAGGGACCATTTGTGTCAGGTCGTAGGCTAAAGCAAAGTCGTGAAAGGATCTTCCCGCGTGATCGGTGGTTTCAGAGCCGAGCCAATCGGCATGGTGGGCGTTAAAATCGCCAAGTATCACGATTTCAGCGGTAGGAACCCTTTCGAGCAGGGAATCTGCAGCCATTTGGATGTGCTCAATGAGTCGGTCAGTTTCGGTATTTCCGCTATGGGACCTATACAGGCATGCGTAGAATCGCGGATGGTCATCGCAGTCTACGCGCAGCCAGAGGTTAGATAGGTCCCTTCCTTCAAGCGTCCCGAGGCGACGAGAACAGATATCCTCTCTGACGTACACGCAAACTCCCGCCCGTGGTACAAATGAATGTTCCAATTTGTACCCCGGGTAGGAGAGGTAGGAAGTATCAGCCGGGGAGGAAATCTGAGTCTCGGTAAGAAAGAGCAAGGCCGGCTTCGCAGTCTCCAAATGGTAGTGGACTGCGTTGATATTGGAATTGAGCCCCCTAACATTCGTGAAGTCCACGGCGAGCGTTGAATTGCTCCGTTTGCCCCGAGAACGATAACTGTTTCTGTTGTTGAGCGCAGAATTGCCCCCCCCAGAATACGAAGGGCAGCCTGTGCGTCCACCACCGGGTGCTCCGTGTCCCGGTGTTGGACGCCCAGAGGGGGATTCTCCAACGCGAGCGCGTGTGGTACCCCCCTGGGGTAGATTCTCTTTTTTCTGCACCTTCATATTACATATGGGGGAGGGGGGGATGGGCTCCGGGAGTCTCTCTCACCGCACGAAACGCGAGTACAATAAGGCGAGCCTATTGCATCACTTCACGCCGGTTTTCTGAGAGACAGTGGTACTGCCCCGGTCGTGCCTGCCCATTTGGCTGAAGCCCGAAGGCAACAGCATGGCACTCCCACTAAGAATAATAAGTTCTCAGGACTCGAATTACAGTTTAAAAACAACACGGTTTTCGATACGTAATAAAAAACTGACGATCAGATATCAGCCAATTAAACTGTATGGCGGGCAAACTCGATAAGTGATTTTAAACGATTTAAATTATTGGTTTGCAGCACGATACATTTATCTTTCGCTTATGTTTACAATTATAAAACTAGGTACTACTATATGTAACAACTAGACGCTGAAGCAAGGGTAATGAATATTTCTTTACAAAATAATGTGTTAACATATATGTGTGGTAATAACATTCGTTGGTCAGGGTTTGGTTAATTTAGTTAAACCTGGAGAATTTGGGCTTGATTCCTGGCGGTGTTTCGTTTCGTAGTATTTCTACACTAATATTATAAAGACGAACCATTTGATAGTTTGTTCAAAAATATATTTTTGTATTGAATAGGCTCCAAAACTACACCCACTGACTTATTTCACAATTAAAACCCTACTTTATTCCTGGTGAACATAAGCTATAGAATATTTAAAAAAGTTAGGGTTTGGTATAAAATTACAATAGTGTAACAAGGTGTGAAAAATACAAATAAAAATTCTTAAATCGCTGCGGAATCTATTGACAATAAAGCAAAGTGATCCTACTACACTTTTAAAAAAGACTTCAATATCTACTAAAACACTGCGACCAAATTAATTAGGGTAGAACCCCAGAGCACAGCTAGTCATGTAATATATTTATCATTGCAACTTTTTGAAGTTATACTTCTTTACGCGCGTTATGAAAAATTTATGAGAGTGAAATTTAACGATACGCGCGCACCGTGACACAAAATTAACAGAATGAAGTTGCCCACGGAAGATGCTACGGCATTGGACATAATTTAAAAATAACATTCGAATTATTATAGAATTTATGTTACAAGAGAATAATAAATATTTATTTATTTAATTTTTCAAATGTAAACTGAACTTTATTGACTATAATGACTCCATTTCCAGTCTTTGATTATTTAATTGTAATTAATTATTTGCATGCAATCAAAAACTATTGTTAATAATGCCAAAGAAGTATAACTTCTTACGCGCAAGGTAGGGTGGGTGTACAGCAAGTACACGCACCCTTTTTTTAAATTATTTTTTAATGTTTAAAAAAATCCGGTTTGGTAACTCAAAAACCTTCACGTAACTGTAATCATATCTTAAATACATAGGTAAATGGATTTTAAATATCATGTCTGAAATAATTAGGAACTCTAATAAAATTCTTAAAGATGCCATATATCTGGGAGTCGAACCCAGGTAGGATGTATAAAAAGTAATGACCCTAACTATCACGACAGGATCTCGGCTCACAGATAACACTATTACAGAAAACATGACACAACGATTTGTTATGAGCTGTGGTTGCACCGAGCTATATTTACTGGAAGCGACTAGATAAAAAATTCATAAACATTTATAAGATACGGTTCTTTTATATTTATTAATTCAACAGTTTTTTAATCTTTCTTCAGTCAACTAATCAACGTCTTTCTGTTGGTTTTTTAAAACAATAGTACGAAGAACATAATGTACTGAGCACAATTTATTAATAATAATTTGTTGGTTGAAGTGTGTGTCGGAATATGTGATGTGTTTAAGTGTGTGAGTGTCCATTTTAAAGACTAATAACAATAATAAATACTTTATTCATGTCAGAAATATGGTGTGACAAAATTCATCTATCACTAGGCCCCACACTAGCCCCTGTGTTGTGGGTATCTACTTTGCAATTATTCCGTGGTACATGGTGTATGAATTATCTGTTTAATAACTGTGAGCCTTTTGACACACTAAAATTGTTTGAAAGGCATGGCAGACAGCCTTCTGTGGCTTAGACAAGACACAGATATATTTGTAAAATGACAAATTAAATATAATAATTGAATCACATCCAGGTAGATATAATCAGGGACGCGGTATACGCGTTGGTAATAATTATAGGGAAGACTTAATTGAATGTTATTGAATAAGGACCCGCCCGCCTCCACTAATGGCGGCGATATTTTATTGTATTAGTACTACTTTTCAATAAAGGATTTGTTTAAGGATTAGTTATTTTAATACTTTAAACGTTTTCGTGTTTAGTGCCTGGTGTACATGGAGCTTCCCCAAAAGTGCCGGCTTTGCATCATCTCAGAAGGTTTATAAATCTTAAACCGAATCTCTAAATACATTGAAACCGACTGGGTTATATCTAGTTCTAAACTATCACGCAATTAATACTTTTCCGCAGATAATAAATACTCCTTTGAATATTATTTGAGAAATATTGATGCTCTGGAAATGTTGTGTTGGCGAATGCTAAGGATTCCCTGGACAGCTAAGGAAACAGACATATCCATACTAAAACGGTTACAAGTAAAAAATCCTCTTTCGACACTTTTTGACCACCGCATCCTGAGTTTTTTTGGACACGTAACAAGCAGATATCCAGAAAGCCTATAAAACATCATCGTGACTGGCAGAGTGGAGGGCACCAGACCTCGAGGCAGATCCCCTCTCTCTGGACCGATGAAGTAAATGCCATTACGAGTCTTACCATCACCCTGACGCAGAGGCTAGCCGAAGACAGGGGAGAGTGGAGGAAGTTGTGCGGTGCCACTGACACAACCTTCATAAATGAAGAGTGCGACTGAAGAAGAAGATATGCTTTTCTTATTTTGTTCACAGGCTTGTCTTATGTGCGTTAGACATGGAGGAAGAAATGTAATATAACATTCTCGCATCTTCTAATTTATCTTTAACCTTCAATTCTCGATTATTTTAATACGCTACATATTCTTTAAGATTATACCGCTACTGCTAGTGGCTTGTTCCGCACACAGATGACAGGAAGACAAATTAATACGCGCGACATATGCGTTTATATTAGGGCGGATTAAAATTAAAATGAGTACACACAGGACACCGGAATACCTCACGATATGGTAGTAGTGTTTTGTTTTCAACGGACGAGTAAAGACAAAAAAGTATATAAGAGAACAATGCTTCGTCGTGAGATCGAGATACAGATCTGCATCTTCTTCCGCATTTACCGTGGAAAGTGTTCAGAGGAGTTGTTCGGATGAATAACTTCATCATCGTCGACGTCCATACGAAATTCCACCCGTTGATATTCCACAACTGACTAAAGGCAGTTTTGCCGCGCACTAACACTATGTGGAACCAGCAGCCCACAGAAGTATCTCCGAACCAATTCGACTTAGGGTCCTTCAAGAAAAGAGCGTACCAATTCCGAAAAAAGCCGGCAACGCACTCGCGAGCCCACTGGCATTGAGAGTGCCGATGGGCGGCGGCATTACTAACCTCTAAAATTTCTCACTAAGTGAAGGTAATAACTTTGAGAAAAAAAGTATCTTTGAACCGAAGACAATGTTTTCTTTATAAAATCAAAAGTCCAGCAAATTATTGTCAAAATGAGATTCAAGTTAACGTCTCGGTTAATTTAACCAGCTACAGTTACAATAATGCGTGTTTGTTTCTCATGAGACCACAATCACCGTAATCAAAGCATGAGTGACAGTCATTATTAGTTTTCACAACAGCATTAAGTATAATCAAGAACACTTTATTTTGTGGTTGGGAATATAGCTTTAAAATGAATTATTAATATCAGCAACTGTTTTGTTAGGTTTAGAAATACAAAGCAGGGAAATAGATTTTAAATAAACTGTAAATTTATAAAATATTGATGAGAAAATAGGCTTAAGCTCCTGTGATACCAGGAGGTTCATCAGAACTTTGGTATATTCCATATTTTTGAACGGATCAGAGTCCTGGTCAATTCGTGCAGCGGACTGACGAAAGATAAAAGCATTCGAGATGTGGTGTTGGAGGAGAATGTTGTGTATACCATGGACTGCAAAAAGAACCAAAAAGTTAATTCTCAACCAGCTAAAGATCACCACCAGACTGCCAACTATCATTTACAAACAGGTGCTTAGCTACTTTGGTCATAGAGCACCGGATAGTCTCGACAAACTGGTAATGGTAGGGAAGTGATGGTAGGAGAAGTTGGGGTCTATCACCTACCCATTGGTCTGACCAAATAAAGACTACCTACAATGGGTCTCAATGCCCTAAGACAAGCTAAGGATATAGTGGTGTGGAGGCAGCAAGTCGACGTATCGGTTGGGGCTTTTCAAGACAAGCAAGACCTTCAGTAATGAAGACGAAGAAGAGAAAGATTTGATTTGTTAGTTGTAATAAATAAAGTACTAAACCAATTTTGAAACCTTCTTTTACCAGTATAATACTCTTAAGAGATATAGGAGTGAAGTGTTAATAAGTGTTGCAAATATTTATTTGAGAGTCTGTCTCACTTTATTTGTTTGAACGCTCCGGATCTAAGGCGGGTGAAACCGCAGCGCATCGCTCGTCAATAATAAAATAACTGCAACGGTTACAATTTTTATTATATTCAAAAATATGTTCATCTCGCTACACCATGTTTAACACGAATTTTATTTCGTACTTACCATAATACAGCAGCTTATTTACAGCGTCATTGGAGCATTGCATACAAAAATAAACGACACGCTTCCAAACGAAAGTGTCAAATAACACAAAAATTTATCGTAAAACTCGGCGGCTTCAGACAGATTTGTCACGCGATAAAGTCGCGATAAATTGCTGCGATAGTCTGTGAAGCCCTTTTTGCTGGAACGTCACACGTCATTATAGTGAATGACGTCTTGTGTCATTGTTAAAATTTTTATTAAAGAACATAACGCATAGATGTACGCTTTACAATGGCCTAACCTACAAATACGTACTTAGAGGAAGTATGTACTACTAGACATAATGGACAATAATATTAATTAATAATTAATAAATCGAGCAAACTTCTACCGCATTTATCATGGAGAGATTCGGACGACTTATTCGGATTAATACCTGCAGCAGAGTTACATCATCGGACATCAATTGACAGAATATGAACTTCCGCCCGTATCACCTCGATGTCCGTCGTTCCACAAGTCAGCGCTTTTTTTGCCGCCCACACAATGTGGAACCAGCTGCCCATAGAAAAATTTCCGAACCAATTAGATTAGAACGAATTAATTGAAACAAGCATTCATCGTTTCAAACACTTTTGTGTACTATTCAACTAATTTTTTTTAAATTTATAAACAAAGGGATTGAAATTACACATAATTGTATTCAAGATTTTAATAACTAATTAACCTACAAAGTCTGTAATTTCATATTAAAGCCCAAAAACTTCCCCATTCGGGTTTAAATTTCACCCTATATTTAGTTTAATCTATACAAAAATGTGAATATACGGTAGACACAATAATTTGATAGCCTGGTTATGTTTATTGTGCATTTATAAAAAGTCACCGTAAAAGCCTCTTATAAAACCAATAATCTACTCTGTAAACATCCAGTATGTGTCCAGAGTGTCCAGTCTACTAATGTGTGTGTATCAATGTAGCAAGTATGAGAAGACGTTTTCCACGTACTTCACAAAACATTTTCATTTACGAACTAGCGCACTGTGGAATCTACTCCTGGTGAGTGACTTACCTGGGAGATACAAACACCAACTGTTTCAAAAAAAGAGCCCACTCCTCCCTCAAAAGCCGGCAACGCGCCCACTAAAATGGGAGTCCTGTAGGCTCGTTTTCCCCCCTATATTATAAAAGGGCTGTCCTAACAAGCCGTGATTATTTCTTTGAAAACCGACGCCGAAAGTTTTGAAAAGTATCACCAAGGAAGGCGACACATGAAGCATTTGAAGAACAATACAAAAAGAACTTATGGACTAAATTATTATTTAGGATAAAAAACTATACAAGTTTAATTCAAGATTCAATAAAAGACGTTATTTATAACACATTACAATTGATTTCTCTCAGAACATTAACTAATTTGCAGAAATATCTTGCAATACAATAATTCAAATATCAACACCAATAAATCTCTCTCCGTATAATTTATTTTATTTCCAAGCCAAGTTAGGAAACGCTAATAAAATGTAATAAAACTGAATTATTGATACTTGCCTTTCCAGTATGCTTAACAAATTGAGATGATCTTAATTTTTAATTGTTTGCCTTTATATTTACGATGCGTTATAAACATTTGGTGTATAACCAAACCTAGGGCAACATAAATATACATTGGGTACACAAACAAAATATGTTTGAAAATTTAAGTAAAATATATAATTATTATTATTAAAGCTTTATTAATCCATACAACAATTGGTTAGTTTACATTCATTGATATTATTATTAGTAAGTATGAATTTTAAACAAAAGTTCGATTTATCTTTTATCTTTTAGTGGTCGAGTTTTTGTATGGCCCCTTTAAGGGTAAATGCCTTCTCCATATTTTTCCATTTCTCTTTGTCTTGAGCAACATTCATCTAGTTTTCCCCCTCTAGTTCTATAATGTCATCTGTCCATCTTTTCCTATGTCGTCCTATACATCTCTTTCCAGTAGGTCCAGTCCAGTCCAATAAAGATATATTATATATTAAAGATAGGGACTATAATTCATTCAACACATGAAATATTTAACACTAGGTACCCTTTTTCGCATCTTAAAGAGAGAAACACAAAGCCTGTAGTAGAAACATTTCCTATCAAGATCAAGAGTCCGTTAACCGCAGTGAAATCCGCTGAAGTGGATTTAGGATTATCTTTACGCGTAAGCATGAAACAGCTTACAGCTTTGCTGGGTAACCATTAATTATATTACATACTCGGTGCTACAGATTTAAATAACCAAGTTGATAAAGTATCTTTATAGGCACGTTTGTGCTAAACCCGTCAACGTAATAATAAATTGTATAAAGGTTTTCATAATGAATTCATAATCAAATTTGTTTGTTTATTTATTTAGAAAACCTTACAACTCACTTCACTATAGTAAAAAATTAAATTTTAAATCAAAAAGTTTACAGTTACAATAATATATATAGAGAGATGATGTGTGTGCGTGTAACTAAAGCATGTGTGTTAAAATCGGCTTGATTTGGTGACATTAAATGTCTGATAGTGTAAAGACATTTTTTTATAGAGATGCGAGAGGAATCTAGTATTAAATAATAAATATTTAGTGTAGTTACGAAATATAGGAACTGAGAGCTGTGGGGGATTTCTTGTCATTAATGGAGAAGTTTTAAAGGTTATATAGCGCAGCAATTGACGACATTTTGATTTGTTTATCTTACAGCTAACATACAATGCCAAAACAGATTATATTGGTAAACAAAACATATGAAACAGAAAACATAAGTAAATAGACAAGAAAAAAGCAACATAACATTAAACAAACGACGATGATTACTTAATATTTTAAAGAAAAAACTAAATTGTTACCGCTAAACAAAGTCAAAGTCTTCCCGCCTCTTCAAATATCCTCTTTGGTGAGGTGGAAAATATCAATATCCTCATAATTCGTGTCATAGTTAGCTAAAACCTGAAACAATGGCCAATTATGCAGGTAATTCGTGTTCGTACGTGAAAAAACTGTGAGCATTTGGCGCATATGGCGGAGAGATTCTTAGAGCAATTAAATAAATTTGATATTTTTATCATACTGTTTATCTCTATGTATAGCGAATTAAACGGCAAATACCTTAATTCATCTGATTGAGATCCGTCATTCGTGACGAGAAGCACATGTCAAGCCTAAGGGAAAGTCTATAAAAGTTGTTGCACGGGCCTTTGATCGCGCCGTCAGTTCTCGCATCAAAGCGATGCTCCTGCGCCGATTGATCAATACCAAACAGATACAATGTCGATTTATAACATGAATGCATTTTCTCATAAATTGCATTTGACATCTGTATCTACCGTACCACAGTGTACCAGTTAACAGAATAATAAAGAGATTTCTTTCTTAAAAAAGAATGGATACAATAAAGAAGACATAATTAAGAAGAACAACTAAGGTCTTCTACCTTAGAGTTGTAACAATAAAAAAAACTTAAGTGAAAATAGGCGTGACACATGGCAGGAAGTATAGAAAAGTGAAACAAAAAAGTACTATACTGGTGCACAAGGTACAATAAACGTAAAAGAGGAAGACAATTATTTAGAAGGTGGATGGACTAAATTAAGGAAACAGCAGGTGGTACATGGCATAGAGTGGCACAGTGTAGACAGGAATGGTGGGATTTGGAGGAGGCCTTTGCTAAAAAAGGGAACACAGATACCTAAAAAGAATGAGATAGAAATATAAATGTGTTTAAGTGTAAAAGTAACTGAAGTAAAAGGCTATCATTACATTACACATACATACTTACAAACATTGTGTAAAACAAAAAACTTGGCGATTAAAAGAGTGGCTGAAATTTTATTGCCAGTTCTTCTCTTCCGTTCTACGCCCTTGATTTGAGAACTGGCAGTAAATGTAAAATTAGAAAAATTTCATATTTATTTATTTTTTGATGTTCATAAGTGTACAGATTGTTACCTATATGAATAAATGAAAGAGGTGAATAGTTAAACAGTTACACGCATGGTCTCCGTGACTCATTCGCAAGGAAGAATATAGTGTGCTGTCACATTAAATTTCTTCAATTCGATAATAAATCGAGACGACACAGAGATTAAAGATAAAAATAAAATGCGAGATAATTTATAAAGGATAATGCATCGCAACGGGTTTTAAGCCTGCATTAAGGTGTATGAAAAAGCGAATAATACCCACGTCGAATTAATCAAAATGAAAAATTGATATTTTAACACGAAGGTTTTTTATTAGGCTTTACAATCGAACGTCATCAATCATGAAAACTGTCAACTGTCATCGAAATTTGCGCGCGAATGTCTTGTCAGCTGCGCGGGAATCGTGCAATTAAAATTAATTCCATTAAGTGAAGTAGTGTCGTTAAATTGTGGTTAATTAATTGGAAAATTGATAAATGCGAATCGAAGTTACAGTTAACAATATCGATAAATTTGAACATTGTATACAAATGTTGAAAGTTAGTTCCTGCGCTTGAAGACAAATATGCAGTTAATGTTTAACTAGTGGATAATGGTTAGGTCGGTATCTCAAAGATAAAGTTATTTAATTGAATACACCTAAGTTTTGTAGATTGGTCCACGAGCTAGCCCTTAAATCGGCTGCTAAGATTTGAATTCTGCAATACCTATCTCTGTTTAGGGAAGTAGGGAAGTATGATGAGTCTGGTACCTGTCTCATATATATTTTATGTTCTAATATAATTGATATATATGTGTAACAATGATGACGTCATATTTTCTTTTATCTTTAAGCATACGTGTTGTTTTGGGACTTATATATACTATACATAAATAAATATCGTTAACGTTTGTGTTTAAGTCATGATATCTATAACAACTGTTAATCGAACAATAATATCTGTTAATGCACAGCCGAAATTTGAACGTACGATTGGGAATTATTTAATTCCTACTTTTTAATAATCATAATAATTTATTTGCAAGAATATGGCACAAAAATATTAGGATGGTACAATCTAATCGCACATTCTGCCGCACATTTTTAAATCATATATTTTAAGAAAAATCAACAGAAACGTAAGTAATGATTGAGCTACGTAATTGACTTTGTTTTCTCTAGTTCAACAATTTAGTTAAAAACTTTGCGTCGATCAACTACAATTCACTTACACATTCACAAAATGCCTCGTTTTTGTGCGTCTGGTGACTTCGAAATTAACTTGTGTCCACATTTAGCCTGTTTACGTTATACTAGTTTATTAGGGTTGGGTGTTAAATACCACCTCACGTTTTTGACGATACTAATTATCTAGGAGTGTCCGGGGGACCTTCATTGGAACACCTCCAAGTGAGTTTTGCTCCGGAAACGCGTCTTAATATTTTTATAAAAAAATTAAAGTTTTGTGTAATGTATTAAAATTTGTAAACAATCCGCCATTTTCTACTTTTCTATTGGTTATAAGTGATGTGACGTTCACTTAAAAAAATCGTGTTTTTAATTTATCGATTGTTAATAATCGTTTTATTTATTTATCGATTATTTCCTCATTTTTGAAATTTAAAGTTATAGAATTTTAGGGATGTTTGCTTGAGGGTTGACTCGTTCAGAATTACTTGGTCGATGTTAAAATAAAACTCCCTAATTACTTGTAGAGAAGAGGTGAAGATGTAATAGTGAATGAATGAATGATATTTATTTACAAAACTGTGTACAATTATACTTAAAAGTTATCCTACACTTACAACTAATATTGACATGTGGTGCCAAGATGCGGAGCGTTGATTGGTTGCGCAGGTACCAGAGTAGGCGATAAAAATGCGGCGCGGCAAAAAGTTGGCCTTTTTCTGCACGCAGCCGCCGAAGCGTACGAACGTGTTCATCTCAGAACACTTCGGTATCGTAGCCTTACGATAACGCTAAAACTGTCCTTTTCAGGACAAATTATCGTATCACGACTAAACGTCTAACAACTGTCCTTTTCAGGACATATTATTCTTGTTTCACGACGAAAACGTTTGACAACTGCCCTTGTCAGGGCAAATTACCGTGTCTTACGACACGATGAAACTGTTCTTTTCAGAACACACGACCGTATCTATTCTGATATGTTCTTCTCAGAACACATCACTGTTTCAATACGACACGTTAATCAATCACCTACAGAATAATCAACATTGAAATTAACCTAATTTCGTGTTGATAGATTATAGGGTTCCGAAATTTTTTGAAATTATCGATACCTACTCGTCTGTATTTTCTAATTAGTACTTGTATTTCATTGTTTGCAACTTTCTATATTATTTAATTTTTACTAGAATAAAGTGTTTACTTTAATATCCAAAAAGTACCCAAAACCGAATCAGAGCAACCCACTATCCACGTGGTCTTGTCTGTCTTACCCCTAGAGTGTATATAAATAATCGGAGGCGCGGAGGAAGAGCAGCCCCCACCCGCTGTAACAAAGCACAGGCATTATGAAAGCTGTAGCGGCTGAGGCTGGTCGCCGAAGGCGACCAAAAAGCCGAGGTTGCGGAGGCTTGAATAAAATGCCTGTGCTTTGGTACGCAAGGGTGGAGGGGCTGCATTTCCCGTAGCGCCGGAGCTGTCCACAAAAACAAATATTATTTAGATTGGTTAGGTTAGAGTTAGTATATGAATATTTGGTCGCCGAAGGCGACCAGGACGCCGAGAAGCCGAAGCTTGAATAAACAATTACTATTTAGATCGGAGCTGTCCACAAAAACAAATATTATTTAGATTGGTTAGGTTAGAGTTAGTATATGAATATTTGGTCGCCGAAGGCGACCAGGACGCCGAGAAGCCGAGGCTTGAATAAACAATTACTATTTAGATCGGAGCTGTCCACAAAAAAAAATATTATTTAGATTGGTTAGGTTAGAGTTAGTATATGAATATTTGGTCGCCGAAGGCGACCAGGACGCCGAGAAGCCGAGGCTTGAATAAACAATTACTATTTAGATCGGAGCTGTCCACAAAAACAAATATTATTTAGATTGGTTAGGTTAGAGTTAGTATATGAATATTTGGTCGCCGAAGGCGACCAGGACGCCGAGAAGCCGAGGCTTGAATAAACAATTACTATTTAGATCGGAGCTGTCCACAAAAACAAATATTATTTAGATTGGTTAGGTTAGAGTTAGTATATGAATATTTGGTCGCCGAATTTTCAATTATTTTTAATATTAAAATCGAATACAAAAATCGATTTTCTCTTTAAAAAAAATCGATTATTTTTCACATCCCTATTAATTTTATAAACTTAATCGGCCATTTTGAATGTGGTTTATGCTAGACTAGCGGTAATTAGTTTTACAGTGCAAAGTTTACTTTATAAATCCGTTTCTTTTTTATTTTCACGTGAAAGTGCGTTATTTTATTTGCATTTTTTTGAAACTTGGCTTTACATACATAATCAACACTGATTTCTCGCGATCATTTTCAGATTTATAGTGATGGCGTCTACAAGTTTTACTCGTGAAAATGATTTTGAGGACGATGGGTCCGTTGTGAATCGTGACTTGAATAGTGAGGAAGTGATCACATTTTCCGGAGCAAAACTCACTTGGAGGTGTTCCAATGAAGGTCCTCCGAGACTCCTAAATAATTAGTATCGTCAAAAAAGTGCGATGGTATTCAAAACTGTTACCCTTTGTTTTATTGAATCTTGAGTAAACACTTTCTCATTAGGTTTTTTATTATTAAAATTTAAAATAGTTTAATCTCAAAGCCCGACTAGAGAAGCACATTGTGACATATCAATTGTTATATTCGCTGACATGTGGATTAATTATTCAATTCGCAAGTTTAGTCATATAAAGCTATTTAAGAAACGATTTATATGAATTTTGTTTTTAAATGAACATTTATTTCCAATACACAAATATACAGTATATATACAATATAGGTATCGCAATACAGCGAGGAATGCCAGCATTAAAGGTACACTGCCACAGCGACGAAACTTTTTAACTTTGTTTTAATTTTCTATTTATACATAAACAATAAACATGTTTAAATATTAAACATTTAAATTACAATAATAATAATTAAACAATTATTATTATTGTTTTGAAATACTTTATAATATCTTCATTTAATTTAATGCTGAACTTATGATGATGTTACACCTACTTCGCATTCAGAAAGTAATAAACTTATTTTTATTATATCTATGTAGACGATGTCATATGATCAGTTATGTTTCGGAACTATAGTCCGTTCCGTTAAATTGCAAAGTGTAAAATCGATTAACCGACTGTGTCTAAATATTTATGTATTTCTCGCGGGAACTTCTCTTACAGTCGATTCTCTAGACGATAAATCCATCGGCGTGTGGATTGTGCTGTGTCACTGTCGCCGAGTCAATTCATTTTATAAACATTGATTTGTGTATACGAAATATATTACTTATAAAAAAACTCTTTCAAATGCGATAAACACGATTTTTTTAACTATAAACAATCAAGTTACCAGTCTTCAGGACATAGTTTGACAAATGCGACAGACATCATATTAGGTTATCCAATTAGGCAATTTGTATATTATGTGTGAATGACGCTATGGCATCCATGCCAGCACATCGGCAGCAGAAGTCAATTTAAGATAATTTATGCGCATTTAGTACTTGGTATGTGTAGTCTAATTTATATATTTCTAAGTATAGATACAAAGGAAAAAAATATCTCTTAGAGGAAGGAGAAAAGAGGTTTTTCAAGTAATATACAGTTCAACACGCTTTGTGTTTATCTTTCTTTTACATGAACACGGACCGCGTACTACGAATTCCAGGCAATATTATTCAAGTTATTGACGACTTTACGGAACTGTATTTGAACAGCGGTCCGTGAAAAAATAAAAACGTATTTTTTCGATTTTTTTCATACAATGGATTCATAGCGGATCTACAAACACAATTTATTTATTTAAAAATAAATGTATCTTAAACAACAAAAGCTTACGAATTATGGAAGATTTAAAATAAATTACTCTCCAGTTTTGAATGTTTTAAGAAGCCTTCACGAAGAAATTTTAAAATAAACACTTCCAAAGATTAATTAATAAAGTTTTATGCATGTTCTGGTGATTAGGGGAACATCGTAAAATTACACAATGATTTAAGATTTCACTCAATAAACATTTATTTGTATTCACACATTTTTGTCAAGCGGCCAACTCTGTCGGGAAGCATTTAACTTACTCAAATAAATGCTTGTTGACAGTTTATTACCATTGAGTGTTACCTGGAAGTAAGTTTCCCGAAATAATGTTCATAGTACAATATGTGGGTGTTTTTTTAAGGTTTCCATTTAATTATGCATTATGCACATACAAGCCAAGTCTTACTTTTATAAATACTAGCTACATTTTAGCCAGTTTTACAACTTACATACCTTACATAACATATACATGCGTATTTAAACATAAATAATAGTATGCGAAAAGATATTCACAATTGTTCCATTTGCCTCGTACGAACACGAATTATCTGCGTAATTCGCCAATGTTTCGGCTTTTAGCTTACCGACTACAATACAATTTATGAAGATGTAGAAGAAATTTTCCACCCTTTAGGGTGTGAGGAAATATTTTTTCTATAAAATATTAGTAATCGTTTGATTTATGTTTAATTCGTTTTCTTTTTTTTATCTATCAATATACTTATTTCACTTATGTTTTCTGTTTCGTATATTAACAATGTAATCTGTTTTGGTTTTGTACTTTATCTGAGTGTTTTCTTTTATAATATGTGTGTAGCTGTAAAATTACTTATTAATAAATAAAAAAATAGGATGTAGGCGCGAATTATTTTAGTTGCATCTGTTTATTTTCAAAATTTTGTGTTTAAATTTATCGAAATTCAAACTTAAGACAAAGTACCATTATTTTCAAGACAATATAACAGTTTAACAATTTGACAGTTTGTAATGAACAAAGACATATTCATAGTCTTAGTGGACAGGTAAACAATTGCTCAGTAACAGACGATACTCGGTGGCTCTGTTCTCTGTGGTTCTATCTGCGTATTTCGTAACTGACAATGTACAAAGACTAATATAGAATGGGAAAAAGCTTGAAACCGTTATGAATAATATCGTACGCATATTTTCGGTAACGTGTATAAATACTTCGTAATAGGTGTAAAAACAAAACGATTCGGCACAGTGAGTGAAGCGACACCTGTCAAAACACGACGGATAGGGTTTGGTGCAAGATGTGAGCTTTTTCAAGAAGACTAAACTTATTTTTGTAGTTTTAGTTTTGAATAGATTTATTTTATTTATATCATCACGCTTTTTTTCAGTGTAGGCAGAGACCACGGATCTCCACTTGTTGCGGTCCTGATATTCAACATGAATGCTCGTCGTTTACGGGTACTTTTAACTTGTCCCTTCTCTCCTTCTGGATTCGGTTCATGTATTTCCGACAAGGCCTACCCAACGCGACTTCATCAGCCACGATTGCCACACCACCTAAGCATTCCCTTTTGTATTCTTACGTATCTAACATAATTAATTAAGATTTAATATGTTTAATTTTAAGTCTTTACATTTATGTAAAACAGAATTTTAGTCATGTCAAATATTTAGAATTGTCTGGAAGAGATAAGATAATGTTAGATATTAATTATTTTAACTACAAAAATATAAGAATGTTTTATAATGTCCGGCAAAAATATAGTCAACAGCACAGTTTTCAGCCGTATCTTTTAAAGACTTATCAAGTCAACAATTCAGACTTTTAAGACGATAATTCTAAGGTAAACGCCTATGCACTGGCCATTGAGTAAATAGACAAGAGTGTGTCTGTATGTTTGTCACGAGCGCGGAAGTGGCCCCGCATAGACGTGTAAATTATCGTTACCGTTAATTCTTCATTTGAATTGCCTTTTATTCCGTTTATCGCCAATTTATTAGCATTGTAACAACTAAACATGTTTAAGACTGTTCAAGTAGCCAGCAGATCTGGCGAGGCAAGTGGACCTGGATAGGCCAGGCAAAGAGAGCCGGTAAGACTTGGAGCGAGTTGAATGCAAAGCTTAAGAACGAACGCGATTGATACTGTGGAGGTCCTCTGTGCCAGGGGTCATAGGAAACACACACAAGTTAATTATAAGACAGGTAAAAAAGTGACGTGTGGCGTTGTAACTTTTGCGTGACTGTAAGCTTTTACAGTTAGCTTTGACACTTTGTTATCAACGCATCTTGAGTTTGTTTGGACATGTAACACGCAGTCCATAAAATTTAGAAAAACCTAAAGTGACTGCAGAGTGAAGAGCCACAGACCTCGAAGCCGAAGACAGAGTGGTGGAGGTTGTGTATCGCCATAATACGACCTTCAGAAATGAAGAGCGCGACTGAAGCAGTAAGCTTTTAGCTGCTGTTGTATGAAGAAGCAGTTATAAAATATTAATTGCTTGGTTTCGTTAAAATAAATTGTATCGTCTTTCTAGATTATTTTAAATTAATATCATAAACAAATATAGAATCATCAAAGTTCTCGCTAAGAAATACTAGAAATTCTGTATGTAAATCTTTAAGGCAGAAAATATTTGTATAATAACGTAGCAAGCTCCAAGAGTGCACAAAGAACATCAAGAAATCACAGCAAAGCCATTGAAAGCTCAAGGTCGCCACAATCAGGACGCAGACGAACAATTATTCCATACAATTACGAGGAGTACGACTCGCTCCGTCTCGTTCCCAACAATGGGTTATTAGTGTTTTTGCCAATACTATAATAACGGATTGCGATCATTACCGACTCTGCCAGCCGGAACATCATTGTACTGACATCAAAATAACTGAGTACGGAGTATTTTTAATTTCAACCCAAAGTTGTCCTTACTAAAACTTTTTTTGCGTAAAAATGTTATATGTAAGAACGTGTATTTTATATCAAGCTGTTATTTGGTGTAGTTACAATAAAATAGTATTTTTTCATTATCAATACCAGAGGGATCGCGAGTGCGTTGACGGCCTTTTAAGTATTGGTGTGATCTTTTCTTCTCTTAGGGTCCCCTAAGTCGAATTGGTTCAGTAGTTCCAGACTTAGTGTCCGGTTTCAGTGCGTAGTTGCACATAGTGGTGGTGCGCGGGAAAAATTGCATTAAATAACACTCAGAACAATTCCTCTAAACATTCTCTCATTTATGGTAAATGCGGTAGATAGCAAGGATCAAGCAGGTTGGACAGAAATTGTCGCCTTCGATTCGAACCGCTCTTCGTTGAAGCGAAGTGGAAGCTTGTACTGGGAAGCACCCGCCCAGAGGTGAGAACAGTACTCCATGTCGAGCCGAATTTGAGCTTTATACATTGGCAAGCGATTGTCGTCTTCACTAAATTGTTCAATTTAAAATTCACTTCGTATGTATGATTACTAGAATACAATATGCTATTAAAAATAAAACCGAAAAGTTCGCGAAATTTTCCTAAGCATCAAATTTAAGCTTTAACCAAATGCTTTGTTTGCTGTCTGTACAGAGGTGCGCCCGAGTCGAATCCATGTCATTACATACGTCATAATGACAATCTTGAGCACCGAGACGTCTCAGACCAAAAAACTGTATCAAATATTATATAATTATTTTTGTCTGAGCGCATCCAATTATATTTAATGAGTTATTATTTCAAAATTGCAACGCTGTATAGCGATTGATAATAAAACATGACGACCTCAATTTAATATTATTCTTGATGCTTTTATTCCTCTTAACAATCGAAGGTTAATGTTGGCTTAGACAGAGAACAAAAGTAGACTTAGCCTAAATTATTGGGTTGTTTAATCGATTTTAAACCCCGAAGGCGTAGGTTCGAACGCTGTTTGTTAGTAAGTTTTCGATCTGTGTCACATTATGTGGGTAAGAGTCAAGCTTCAACATAGGATTAAGACACAATAATTTCACGTGTGTGCGTTCAGGTGCCTAATCACTTTAATATTATGCCAATATAAATAAATATTATTATTATGAGTGGCGCTACGTTTGTTTTTTGGTCTGGGCCTCCAATTTCTTTATCTGTTTAAGCATTAGTTAATCTAATCTTATAGGCAAGTAGGTAAGCAGCCTCCTATGCCTGACACACTCCGTCGACATTTTGGGTCTAAGGCTAGCCCGATGTTAAATGCGATAAATAAATATTATAAATAACAAAAGATTCTGCCCCAGTGTGGGGCCATGACACCTAAAGAAATACATTTGAAATTATGGTTTGCATGGTGGTAGCTGTATCAATTTTTTTATATGCTCGTAACAAATCTAAAAGAGGCAAAGGAAACAGCGAACATAAAAAAAGTTTCGAAATGTCATCGAAGACATTAACACGCGAAATGCAATAAATTATATGTTGTGGAAAACGCGCTTTAATCTTTCGTCCCATCTTATTTATGACTAAGGAAACGGCCGATTTCTATCTTTTATATATTGTTAGTAATTGGAATCTAGTTGAACTGACCTGGAAGGTGACAATGTAAAACGAAAGACGGAGCGTTGTATTGTGATTGGTTGGGGAAATGGGTCGCTTGCCATTGATAGGACAGTCACAATCAAGCGAAACGTGCAATAGTTAGTTGTCTCTTTTACTCTCTTGATTCAGAGAAGGCAATGTGGAGTGCCGAAACCACGACAAACATATATTAAATATTTTGGAAGCAAGTAATAAGTATGTTTTGCTTAGATTTGGAAATTCCAAGTTTGTGGTGATGAACTTAATGAAACTTTTGGGAAAAGCCTTTGGGTCTATTAAAAAAGTCATATGCATGAACAATGACATTCATCTAATTTATCAGCATGTATTTTAACCAAGTTCCGAATAAAACAAACGATATTAATAAACTGACAAGTAGTTTATTAATATATTTGTAAACTATGTTACTAAAATATGTGAGACAGATATAGTGTTTACTCTGTATCGAATGTTCACTGTTCACACTGACAGTGGAACAAAGGATTTTCATACCTGATACAAAACAGGTGTTGCCATGTAAATATTTAGTGATTAAACCAGTGTGTTTACGTCAAGATATATTAAAAAGACATGATGCTGCGCAGGCGGTGTTCAAATGACAATACTGTATAAATTAGGAACGAATATTTATTATCTCGTATAATCGTCAAATTAACTTCATTGATACAAATCTGAACAACTTGTGTGATAATTTCAGTCATTACTTGAAATTTAATACTTTTATAAATTTTTTATGAATATTACAAAAAATAAACTATAAAAAAAACCGTTACAATACCGCAATGTTGTATAAAATTTAAACAAAATTGACAATAAAAATTCACTAATCGCCAAAATTTTAAAGCGTTATTTGACACCATAGATAATTCAAAGGCAAACGACAAAACAAATAAAATACACAGAAAACTCCACCTAATCCGATCGTAATAAGGTTTAAATTTCTCAAAACATTGCCATTATGAATGGAACTATTAAAAAAATTGTAAATTCATTGTTGCCGCGAAGTCTGGCGTAAACCAACCATTCAACGCGGGAAATGAAAAAACTGTTTGACATAATTTCCAAGATGGCCGTTGTACCTGGACCATAAAATTGTCTGGAATGTCACTATGGGAACGTAATGAAGCAACTAAGTTCAATAATGTTATTATTTTCTTTTGTTATTTTATTACTCCGAACACCAATCTGGCGGGGATTTTGTTGATGTCAACAGATAAAAATGTTTATCTATTAGTAATTTCTGGGTTTATATCTTCATCTACGTCCTAGTGACATTTATTAAATAATAATATTACTGGATATGCATAAGACACAGGTAAGCTTGCTTATACATATAATATTTTATGAGCGAGTTTTATACAATTGCATTGTATAATATAAGGTAGTCAAATCGCGACGGTTATCAAAGGTTTTTTTAAAAAGGAAAACTTTATTAAGTAAATTACACTTAGTATTCTTAACTTACAGTCGATATGAGACTCTTATTCTAATGTGGTCGATGTTAGACCCTATCACTATGGTGGTCGATATTAGACTACCTTTAATATAATTATAATCTTACAGCTAAAACCCCTTACATGATAACTTTGATTCGTGGAACACAATGGAATAATAAGACTAAGCATTGATTGCATTAATGCTTACGGTGCTATTTGGGTATCTGTGTGACATTGTAACTTTTCCCTCCTTAAGCTCGAAATCATCTGAAGAACAATTTTTCGGAGGATGGTTTCGGCCTTGAAATATTATACATGTTTTTATCTTTTTGTATGCCAGAAAGGATATAAGAATTAAAATTAAAATTACATATAGAATTATTGTCCCTAAACTGACACTATTGGTTTTCACTACACTATCACTTTGATTTTCACTGTTTTGTAGGGCGTATGATAATACTTTTAAATTGGTTAAATCAACCCCATTCAGCTTAACAGGATTAATGTTGCTCTGGATACTGATCTTCAAATTTTCAGGTAAATTTACTAGCGGCAGCTTTTGAGATATAAGCTTCTCACCGTTACTGCTATGTATTCTTAAATTGTGATTTGCAATGTTATATTGGCATTTATCTTCTATGGTTAATAAGTAAGTATTTATGAGAGTGTAATGTAAAATTTCATTATCACAGGTTCTAACCAGATCAACAGGTGATTTAGAGTAGATTATCCATCGGTTAATCTGTAAAAGTTCCACTTTAATTTCTTCGAATTCTATTGGAATTTGTTTGCAAGAGACGTTGTGAGAATATTTCATCAGGTCCAGGATACAGGTGTCTTCAACAGGTACCATGGTCTGCAGCTCATCACAGAGGTATATTTCTTCTTCTATATTCTTACATGGTGTCGACAGCGATTTCGCTTTCAACCCCTTCGCAATAAGGTAAGGATACTTGGGTAATATTATTAAGGTAAGGTTTGTTTCAGGTTGGGTGATAGGTAAGGGTACAATTTTATAGTAAAAATAAGTTTCTTTCTTAACTAAGGGTATTTCTAATACTAAAGTAATAACATTGTTCTTAAAATACGATTTCAATGTCATGGACTGTTCAATTCTTACAATATTTTCAGGAATTACTTTAAATATCAGGTTATCTGTTTTCTCTATGATTCTAAGTACATTAATGAGTTGATTAGTATTAATTATAGATTGATGTAATACGCCCATTCTACTGAATGCTAAAATGTTTTCAATCTCGGTCAATTTTGTGTAAATTATTTGAAAATTATGTAAGAAGGAATTATAGATATGTGTTATTTGGTTAACATGTGAAATAATTGAAATGTCTTTAATATTTTTATTAATTTTATTAATTGCATCACTTAATTGTTCGAGATTGTTTGTAATATTTATAGTAGAGTTTGCAACAAGTCTTATCATTTCGGATATAACAGTAGTTTTCTTTTCCAGAGAATGTTCACGAGATTTTACATTTTTTATTAAGTTGTCATATTTAATAGCATCATCGTAATCCAAATTTCCTGTTATCATTTTAACTAGAGATCCCAAAGGATTAATGAGTCCTCTTTTCTGTCTGTTAATTGGTACAATTTCTGAATATTTGTTTAATGTGATATTTAACTTGAAGCTTAACATCATGGAAGTATATTAACGAAGGGCTACTGGTATTTAACTGTAATTCTACTATTCTATTTAGTTCTATATACCTATGCATATTAAATTCTAATTCTTCCTTAATAAGTTTAATATCTAATGTCTTAATTACTATCCACTTATCATACGTAATCATAGCGGTTCCTTCTCTAAGAGGGAGAACGCCTGGATTCTTCTCAACCTTTTGAAGTTGAAGGGCCCGGATCGTTACTGCTTGGGTCACTAGCAGGACGAACCTGTGGGGGACGTTTTATGTCTTTTATTGGAACATTTTTATCTTTTGTGCTAGTTTCTACCAATACTACATTTCTTTTTATTTTACCCTTAACTTTTGCTTTTTCATACCTGGGCTTATCCTTGCTTCTACGTCGATTTATGCCTTTAATAAAAACATTATCACCTTCATTTAAATCGAAATTAGTTTCTCCTACTCTACTTTGTTGAACTTTTTCTTTCCTAGTTCCTATTTTATCGGTTAAGTATTTGTATAAGTAGTGAGTTCTTTTTGCATGATCCCTAACTAGTTGTTGAGTATATTCTTTATCAAAGTTTAAATTAAATTGATTGTTATTTTCCGTGTGACCAAATACTACTTCAAACGGAGTGAGACCTGTTACTGAATGGATTGTTTGATTGTAAGCCATTATAGCATAAGTCATCACTGATGTAGCATCTGTGAATTTATGTTCATATTTCGCAAGTCTATATATTTCTAAAATTGTGGAATGGAATCGTTCTATTAATCCCATTGAGTTTGGATTGTTAGGGGTGCCTATGTGAATGTCTATTTTATATAATGTCATTAAATCTTTCATGAGTTTATTATTGAATTCAGAACCAGGGTCTGAACTGATTTTAGTAGGTACGCCGTAGAATGAAAAATACTTTATAAGTGCCCTGACTACTTCAGGTGTTGATCTATCTGGGATTTCAAAAGCTTGTGCTAACTTACTAAATGCGTCTAATATGGTTAAGTAATATTTTCCTTCTATGGAGAATAAATCTATAAATAATTCTTGAAAAGGTCTTGATTGAGTTTGTGTAAGTTGTAATTGAGGTTTAAATGGTCTACGATCGTATTTCATACGTTTACAAGTGTCGCATGAATTTATTAAACTGGTTACGGTTTCTTCTAAATTTGTCCAAAAATAAACTCGTTTTAAATGAGAAATTGTTTCTTTAATACCTCGGTGACAGGTTTTGCCTACGTGATACTTCATTACTATTTCCTCTTGTTCTTTTTCGTCAGTGACATTAATTACTCTTTCAGTGCATTCATAAAGCTTTACGGTTTCTTTTCTAAATAATGAAATTAATACTTGTGTGAATAATTGTCGGTGTGCTTTATTTTCGTAATAGATAAAGTATTTAATTTTGGGTCTAATATATTCTTTAAGAAATTTTTTTATTAACTCGGAATTATCTAGGGGTAAGTGAACCTCTAAAATCTTTTGCTTGGGATGTGAACGAATTTTAACTGAAAGTTCATTTTTAAACCATGGGTATATTAATATTTGGTTTGGTTTTGTATCTATAGCTTCGTAAAGTATGGGAATGCCATCTGTGTCCATATCTTCAGCAGAATGTGCTGTATCTGTACTAGAGTTTATTGTTAATGTACGTGATGATGACCTGGAATTAACTCGAGATGGAATAGTCCTAGATACTTCAGAAAAAGACATAGAGTTACTGTTATCATTTTCAGGTTCTTTACTTTGGTTGTTTTGTCCTAATCGTGTTATTGAATCGGTTAATTCTTGAATATAGTCTTCAAGATTTCTATCAGAGTTATCTACATTAACTACCATTGATTGATTGTCTTTATCGTTTTTACCTAAAGCATTTAATTTAATACGCGAGAGAGCATCAGCATTGGTGTTTTGCTTTCCATTCTTATGAATGACTTTAAAGTTGTATTCAGCTAATCTGAGTTTATATCTAGTCAATTTACTATTTGGTTCTTTAAGAGAATCTAGCCAAGCTAATGGTCTATGGTCTGTATAAATTGTAAATTTTGTTCCATATAGGTATGGACGAAAGTGTTTAACTGCCCATACTATCGCTAATAACTCTTTTTCTATAGTACTGTAACGTTTTTCTGTGTCATTCAAAGTTCTACTAGCATATGCTATTGGTTTATCACTGCCTACTTGGCCCTGCGAGAGTACAGCTCCAAGTGCATAGTCAGATGCGTCAGTTGTCAAAATAAAAGGCTTTGTAAAGTCGGGATATTGGAGTAATGGTGCATTAACAAGAAGTTCTTTGCATTTTTCAAATGATTTTAAATAATTTTCATTAATTACAATTTTACTGTTCTTTTTTAGACATGCTGTCATGGGTTGTGTAATCTTTGAGAAGTCTTTTATAAATTTTCGATAATAACCAATAAGTCCGAGAAAGCTCTTAATTTCTGTCGTAGTTTTTGGTACTGGGTAATTAAGTATAGCGTCTATTTTGTCGGTATTTGGTTTTAGTCCGTCAGGTGTAATTGTATGACCTAAGTAATTTGTTTCTTTGCAAAGGAATTCCGATTTATCGAGTTGGACTTTAAGGTTGGTCTTTCTAAGTCTGTCGAATACTAGTTTTAGTTTTATTAGGTGTTCGTCGAGGCTAGATGAAAAGATAATTATATCATCTAAGTAAATTAAGCAATGTATGCCCTGCAGTCCTCTAAGAATATTGTCCATTGCTCGTTGGAATGTCGCTGGTGCGGTCTTTAACCCAAACGGCATTCGAAGGAACTCATAGTGTCCAAATTGAGTTGAAAAGGCAGTTTTAGGTTGGTCTTCTTTTTCTATTTCCAGTTGGTGATAACCACTAGCCAAATCAAGTACTGAGAAGTAACAGCTTTTACCTAGTTTGTCAAAGAGGTCAGTTATATTAGGTAGTGGATATTTATCGTCTATTGTAATGTCATTCAGTCTTCTATAGTCAACAACCATCCTAAACTTCTTTTCACCACTAGCGTCGATTTTTTTTGGTACGAGGTGTACAGGTGCACACCATGGAGAATTAGATTCTTGTATTACATTATCTTTTAAAAGTTTATCTATTTGATTCCTAATTTCAACAGCTTCGGCTGGAGATTGACGATAAGGTTTTACGTAAATTGGGTCTTCATTAGTTGTACGAATTTTATGCTTAACTTGATTAGAAAAACTTAATGGTATATGCTCGCTGTAAAAAATATCTCTATATTCAAAACACAAATTAAAAATTTTAGTTCTTTCTTCCTCATTCATATGTTCAAAACGTAATTTAGACAAATTTTGTTTCAGAATTTTATCAATTTTATAATCATTAATTGTTTGAGTATTATTTATATTAATTATTTCTTCATTGTAACTTGTAACTATTAGAGGTTTAGTGAATTTAATTTCATAGTTTTTATCAGTTGCATTCTGTATTATAGTGGTAGCATAACCGTTTTCGCATTTTACAAGAGCAGATGGTGTTCTTATACCTTTACCAAAATTAATTGAATTTAATATTGCTTGTCCATTGGGAAGATTAACAGGAACCTTAACACGAGTTTCAGATCGTGCATCAACATGAATTGCAAATGGTGGACTATAAATAATTGGTATTTCTGTGTCACGAGTTCTTAAAATTTGATTTTTCATGTCTATATTAGCGTCAAGTTGTTTTAATAAGTCTGATCCTATTAAACCGCCATAATCGCTATCCACATTATAGATATAAAATTTATGATAATCTGTACTACAAAAAGTTTTAAAGAGAGGTATATAAATTACTTCGTTATGGTGACTCTGTGCGTGTGTACTCACGACTTCGAATGGCTCATAATATTTAAATTCTGACAAATACTTATTTACTATTTTAGGACTTATAAAGGATCTTGAACTACCTGTGTCTATCATAAACTTACTATTTATTTCGGGAATTTCAATATGTGGCAACTTTAAAGCACCGTGATGATTTAATTGTATTACTTCGGTTTGTCGGTTATTGAGGCTTGTGTATGAAAATTTTCAGGTTCTGAGGTGTCAATAGCTTCTTCTGAATTTTGTTCTAATTGACAATAATTATCTGGTGTAAAATCATTCGGATCTATATTATAATATTCATAGGGATAATTATCTTCGTGTGTATAAAATGTTTCATGATCGTAATCTGTGTAGTTATTCATATCGTCGTTCATGTAATTTGTATAAAATAAATTATTTGATGTTCTTGGTGTCATAAAATTTGGCTTAGCTTGAGGTGCCGTTCGCATCGATACATCGTTATCATATCTATGTACCGGTTTTGGTTGATGATTTTGTGGGATACCAAATTTAAATTGTTGTTGATTCGTTGTTTGGGGGAATTGCCTGTATCCAAATTGAGGTGGTCCACCACCAAACTTAAATTGTGAATTATTAGGATTATTAGGATTATATATCCCTTGCTTTTGGTTGGTACCGAATTTAAAATTAGAGAAATTAGGTTTAAATCCTTGAGGTTGTTGTTGTGGTTGTATTCTGAATTTGAAATTCATTGGAGACTTATTTTGGTATTGGGGTAATTGATTAAACTTATTAAAATTATTTTGTGAAAAATTATTTCGTGATAAATTATTTTGTGGTAAATTATTTTGTGGAAAATTATTTTGTGTTAAATTATTTTTTTCATTAATATTTTGAGTATATTTTTGTCTATTAACACTCCGTGATTTATATTGGTTAAGGAAATTTACTTCTTCCATTACTACACTGAGCGCGTCTTCTAGAGTTGTACATCTATGTAATCGGACAACGCGTATCATATCTTCGGGCAAATTGAAAAGGAAAACATTTAAACATGTATGGTTATATATATTCATCTTCGCGTTCTTAATATTCTCGTCCTCTATTAAATAAATTTTTGAAAATAATGTGCTACGGACGCTTTGGATTCGATTACAAAAGCTTAAATATGACTCGCCTTGATTAATTTTAATATTTTCTAATTCAATCGAAATACATTCTTCAGTTCTAGGATCTCCGAAATGTTGGATAAGAGTTGTTCTTAGCTCCTCCCAATTATTGATGTCTTGTCTCTCGCTAATCAAGTGACTTGCCTTACCTCTAAGGCGGCTTGTTATAACATGAAATATGTATATATCTTGTGCTATATTCGGACGTTCTGGCCTAAAGGCTCTAATGACATACTCACTTTTCTTTAAAAATAAATTTAATAGTTTTTGTTCCCCATCGAACTTAGGTATGATATTTAGAATATCAGTTGGAATAGTGCGTATTTCTTGCATTTTTAAGAAAAAATATTTATTACAATTAATTAAAAAGTTTAAATTTATATTCTTTACTTACTTACTAATTCAATATAATTCTCTTTTTATTTCAATTAAAATCTTTATCAACTTAAAATACCTAACTTAAATCTATTTTACACAATACACAGTCAAACGGAAATAAAATGGGACAGGTTGGAATGCGAAGAGGTTTACTCACATAAGTCTGCAACCCATTTCTTCTATTTATAACTGCTTCTGCTTCTTTCACTTTTTACCTTTTACCGTCGAATTACGCGATCAATAATGACTTATTTGTTTGGTCGTAAAATATCCGTTTAATGCGTAAAAACACACGCGCAACCCTACACTCAGACTGATTTTAAGTCTTCACAGGCACAGGATTACGACGGATATCCTACCGGCTGCGCCAGTCAAATCGCGACGGTTATCAAAGGTTTTTTTAAAAAGGAAAACTTTATTAAGTAAATTACACTTAGTATTCTTAACTTACAGTCGATATGAGACTCTTATTCTAATGTGGTCGATGTTAGACCCTATCACTATGGTGGTCGATATTAGACTACCTTTAATATAATTATAATCTTACAGCTAAAACCCCTTACATGATAACTTTGATTCGTGGAACACAATGGAATAATAAGACTAAGCATTGATTGCATTAATGCTTACGGTGCTATTTGGGTATCTGTGTGACATTGTAACTAGGTACACCCCAGTTTGGGGGTCATTAAAAAATATACGCTTTTATTTTGACATCTGAGTTGATTTTGACATAACTTATTTTATTTTATATGATAGTGGGGACACTAGTTTCTGTTTACGGGCCTAAGGCCCATTAATATGGGTAGTCATCGCAATTCATGGACATTGGACACTCATTTTTGAGTACGCTCTCTTTTTAAACAATTAGAAGACGCATCTCTCAGGGAAGACCTTCACCGGGAATCGATTCTACAGTTATCTTTATATATATAATTCTACTGTACGTGTGTATGTCACTGAACTACTCTTAAACGGCTGGACCGATTTGAATGATTTTTTTTGTATGCTTTTGGGTGGAGCCTTGGATGGTTTAGATTCACAAATCAGCCCGGCAGGTGGCGCTGAAGTCGCTACTTTCGTACATTATTTAATATCCTAATCGCTTGAAATATCATGCAGGACAACGTCTGTCGGATCCGGTAGTTTATTTATAAAAGCTTGCCAACGCTTGGAACACTGATACATTGTTACAAGAAATATAAAATACAATATTTAATATGACAATATTACAAGGCAAACATAACAAACACGAAAATAGAAAAAAATATTAAATTATAAATTCGCAAAAGAAAATGCCTAGTGAAAACTATCTTGCGGCGGCTAGAATACATAACTTAAGTGATAATATAAATTTGATAAGACATTTATAATACATTAAATGTTGTATGCTGTTAATGTAAAAACTAATACAAGTGGCGTAAATCTTAAAGTAAATGTAATAAAGTGAGAATATTAAAGTAGCCATATTAATTTTCATTCAACCCGCCTCTGAGCTTTTATTGCATCGGTAAATTTGTTTTTAATAAAACAACGTCGATAAAACATAAATTTCAATTAACAACAGCTTTCGTGTATTTTATGATTGAATTATTAAACATACGAAGTGTCTTGTTTAAATCGGCGGCAGTTATCGTCACATTTGGATTCACTTGCTTTTTTTCGCCGGGTTATATTAGACACATTTTTATTTTGACACCTTTTTGCCAATTATATTACTTAGTTATGTCCTAAATTATATATTCTTTGTGCGTATTGTGAACTATTGTAATGGTGAAGTAATACTTCACGTAGTATATTATTAAGTAAGTATATTATTAAGTATTATTAAGTCTAATCTGTCTTTATTATTCCCAAACTAATTTTAATTAACAACTGATTGTGTACTTTTCATGTCAAGAATATATGGAACCGAGGAATGTACTCAGGGCTTATTATTTTAATATAAAATTGTGTATCGACAGCCACCGAACCGTTCTTTGTGGTACACATACATATTTGAAATCATATCTGATTAGACAAACGTATATCTAATACTGTCCAAAATACTATGTTATTTACTTTATAGTAAAAAATGACAAATGAGAGATATCTACAAAAAGATATATGGGCTGAAAAGTTCGTAGGCTAACATATAAAAAATCTTTTTTTGATAGAATTTGATTATTCAATAGCTTTCAAGAGCGATGCAACGATTATAGCGGTCAGACAATTTTTCGATACCATTTTTATAGTACGATTCGTCTTTAGCTCAATATATGCTTCAGTTTCGGCGATTACCTCTTCAGCGCAAAATTTCTGTCCAGCGAGCATTCTCTTGAGGTCGGAGAACAAGAAAAAGTCGCTGGGGGCCAAATGTTACCTTTCTCTCTCTCTCTCTCTCTCTCTTTAGTCGGTAGATCATGTCTGACCATCGTGGTCAGCAAGGAAACATCTGGAGCGGACAACCTGTTTCCACTGGTTTCTGTCCAGCGCCTCTCTTCTTACAGTGTTTTGAGGACAATGAGTCTTTCACTTAATCGGTCCATCTGGTTGGTGAACGGCCACGCGATCTTTTGCCTTTTGTGTTACCAACCACGATCAGTTTCTCCAAGTTCTCGTCGCCTCTGCGCATTGTATGGCCGAAATAATATACAATTTGCTGTCGGCATTTAGTAGGCAGGTGAGTAAGCGGAGCTGGGTCAGAATCGATGTATTGGTGCGCTTCGCAATCTCCGCACTTAGACGCTCATTGGGTCCGTTGTACGTACATCCTCCTCTAGCACCACATCTCCACGTTTCTACTCCATACAGGAAGATAGGGAATACTAGAGCCCTTATCAGTCTTATTTCGGTTTTGTTAATGCTAATGTGACCTAGGCCTTACAATGTAATTGTCGTAAACACTATTCAATATGACACAATGATTAATATACATTCACACCGCCTTTTTAAAAAACAATCAATAATGATCGTTAATCATAGCGAACGTGACAAGTCTAATGGATGTCGAGTTCAATTTGCGAGGAGAATTGATTAGTACACCTATTAACAATTGTTCTTTATGTCCTAGTTCACTAATAGTCGTAAACTATAGATCAACTAATTGCCGCCTTGGCAAATGGCAACTCTAATGTTGAACACCAAGGTTTTAACACTATTTTGAAAAGACGTCACTTCTATAAGATTTCTAGTGGCCTTTTCACGTATTACGATAATTAACTGAACGTATAAACTTTTATAAAACGTAATAAAAAATAATAGTTTCACAAACTCATGATACATAATTCTTTTTGCGCGTAAATACGAATGAAAGGTTAAATACCAGAAAACATGATTTATAAACAATATAACTCCCAAACCTTTTTTATTTTTTAAAGACACTTCTATTATCATGTTATGGTTATGTTTAAATTGTTTCTTTGATTTTTATGTTTTATTTCTAGTATATATGTTATGTTATGTGCACACTGCACATCTTGCGTTCACCTTTTTTAATTTGGGATTAAAGGACTGGCTTATGAACACACCTTACGCAGTGTTGGAGATGCTTCTGAGACCTAATATGCAGTTACACATTCCACTCACTCACTCACATACAGCAACACATTTACTCATTCACTAATATGGACCCACACTCTCACTCATGCACGCTCAGGTGTGCTGAAAAAAAAACAATTAAAAAATGTAATTAAATTATATCTTAATATATATAAATTACGTGTCACGTTGTTTGTCCGCTATGAACTTCTCAACTACCGAACCGATATCAATCAAATTTGGACATTGTGTGCAGTATGATCTAACTTAAAAGATAGGATAGCTTACATCTCAATGGATACCCGCAATATTATTTTTTTTGCAAATATTTGTTTATTATTTATACAATTCTAACAGATGGCGCTGTGTTAAAAGTACCAACGTTTCACATAAGCTATCTACCTTTCACATAAGTTCTCCTACCGTTTCCCTTGAATAGTTTACTACTATGTAATATAACAAAAACCTTAGCCACAGCAACGCTTGGCCGGTCTGCTAGTTAATAATATATTTTTCGTTTAATTATGTTAAATTTTTAAATTGTAACGCAACAAAGTGTAAATAAATAAGTAAAAGTAAATATATTATGGAATTTACTATAAAGTTATGGAAGAGGTGGGAATCCTGACACAGGTATTTTTTACTTAAAAGGGTTCCTAAATCTTACACATTATAATGACCTGTTGTCAAATAAATAAACGCATTTTTATAATAAATTTTTTCCTAAAAGTGTTAATTAAATAAATATATTTATTTCACAGTACCAGAATAATTGGCTAAGTAATTAACTTTAGCATATCCTAATTATGCAAATAAGCCATATCAGATTAAATTACACAATTTTTTCGCTCAATAAAATGGTTAATGAAGCAAGTAACAGGTGGTCTGCTCGTGGTGGTCCATTTTATAAACGTTCTATATAAGTTTCGCAAATATTTTTACTTTACATTTCATACTATAAATTCCTAACCTAAAGCATTTATATTTCAAATTATTAATCATGTTTCTACTACTGTATTTTGTGACTCAGTCCCTATCTATTAAATCGTATTTATCTCTAAATGATCAGATTTTTATTGAATCTGTCTGACAGGTCGACAAGTCAAAATCCAACGTTGTTGTCTAAATGTATATATTCGCCTGGAAATTACTAAATCCAGAAACAGAAAATAGACCTTTGTAATCCTTCAGTATTATCTCTTTACCATATCTAGGTATATATATAAAAATGTTGTTGGTTTTACTCAAAAAGTTTTGCATGATATGTGTGTGCACTTTTAAGAGTGAACACGTTCTTAGCTATAAAGAATATATATATATACAATACCTATCTTAAGAGATACCTAATTTGGCTTTGTTGTCTGATGGTGTAAAATTGAGGGTTTGTACGTGAATGTGTGTATATTCATGATGCAGGTGATTTTGAGCTATGTATATTCTTAATACTCCTTTTAACCATATTCAAATCAAAAGACATCTTTTCAATTACGCACGCAACATATCACAAAATCGCCTAATTTACGATATTTAACTAAAATAAAATATAGATATGTCAAAGTAAAGGTACTACATTAAGCTTTACTCGGGACTACTGGTTCGCTTAAATGGAAACGTCAGTTTCTCACCTGAAGTCTAATTACTACTGCTCGTTCAAGCAATACAAAGTGTTCATTTAAAATTCCTGTTCATCATTGAGCTAAGCAATTTAGAAATGAATGAAATATTAAGACATCTTTCTCTCGACATCTAAAATTACACTTAAAAGACTTGTGCTGCTACGAGATTTCGTTGTTAGACATTGTAAAATCTTTCTATCGCCCTTTCGTTCCCTTCGACATCGACATTGCTTTATAACAGAGGAAGGATTATATGTGATAATATTTAAATATATATGTACATATTATCACATATAAACAAAGTTGCTTCCCGTTGTTTGTACGCCTAAAAGTTTATAACCTCATTTTGGAAGTAAAAAATCAAATGACAAGCCTAACTCAATATATAAAAAAACAATCAGTTTGGACTCAACAGATAATTTACAGATATATAATAACTTTTATATTATACTAGCTGACCTGGCTAACTTCGTTCCGCCCTACAACCTTATAATATCGTTGTTACTTTAATTTAACTTATTTTTGGGTTTCATTAATGTTAAGTATTACATTAATACAATTTTTTTTGCAAATACAGAAATGTTTTATTGCTTGCCATTGCGAAAGAAGAATGGCAGTTTTACACATTAGGCATCTTCTCTCTAGCGTCAATATGGCGATACTGCATGTTAAGCACTTTCTAATATCCAACATCTTTTGATCAGGATCAAAGCATGGTTATGCATCTCCTCATTCACCTCAAGATCGGAATTTCTTGAACTGACACGAATTCGACGTAAAATGATGCGTAGTTTTGACAACAGATGGCACCATATGGTTTTTGCATTCGTAAAATTAATTTATTAATTTATTGTTATTCGATAACTTATCCGATATTTTATTGCTTATTCTGCTATTCGGGACGGAAACAAATCAAACAAATCAAAAACCATGGCAATCGGTCCAGCCGTTCTCGAGTTATAAGTGTTGTAACAAACACGACTTTCTTTTATATATATAGATATGAAAACCTAAGTTCATCCGCACATATATAACTAACCTAACCTATCTTTCGTACTAACCGATCTGAAATTATCGTGATGCATGTGCACTTTTTCTTTTTCATGTGAACGTTCTTTTATAATTGTCCAGTTCACTGTTATCATATGTTTTAATTGTTTTGCTTTGTTCCATTAGTTTTGTCTAAGTAACGATATGTCTTATGTAGTTTTGCACTTCCTGCGCTCACCTTATCTTATTTTATTCTTATAGTGGTTGCCTAGAAGAGATCGCTCGAAAGGAACAAATCCGCCAGTTGCCGTCCTTTTTAATAATAATAATATAGCTTTTAAATTCCGAAACTCTGTGATTATAAAATCATGAATATAAATATATGAACTTTAATATATTTTCACTCCAGTATATCTCGGAGTTCGGTGTGCCTCTTGGCAAAGGCCTCCTCTAACCCTTTCCACTGTTATCTTTTGCGACTCTTCTCCAGTTGTAGCCTGCTGTTAGTTTCAGTTCGTCCTCCCATCACTTGCGTGATCGACCCCTTCTTCGTTTTCCGTCTCTAGGGTACTATTCCGTCACTATTTTGCTCCATTTTTCTTGGGAGCTTCGTAGCATATGACAGTCCATCTCCATTTCATTTGGTCAGTGTTAGTAAGTATATCTGTCACACGTGTTCTAGCGTCTGCGTTTATTTGTTTACCTAATTTTCTTCTTAGATAATTTATCTAATTTAATAATCTAAGTCCTTTTTAATTAATTATTTTAATTGTACTATATGTATCTATCTATACTTGCAACTATATATGTATCTATACTTGCAACTAAGTGGTTATAAATAAGATATACCTTACAGAGTAAGACTCCGTGGATTAAATACACTCCCTAACTTGTCTCTTAACTTTCGGCTACCAATAATGAGATTTTGCTTCACGTAAATGAGTTTACTAATTCTCACTCGAGGCGTCTCCTAATGGATTAATTAAATATACGAGAGCGTCTCAATTATAAGACTAAAACCTAAGTAACGCTGATCAATCGGTACCCATTTTACAGGCTTAGAGTACCTTATTAATTAGGTAACTTTTAGGTGGGATTTAGGAACAGTATTGGCATGGGATTTCTCATTAAAATCTCTTTTTTTATATAACAGTAGGCAAATAGACAGAAGGCTTACCTGATGTTAAGTGATACCTAAGGATACTAACATTTCCAGAAGGCACACAAGTGCGTTGCCGGCCTTTGAATAAATGGTACGCTCATTTCTTGAACGACCCTAAGTCGAATTGCTTCGGTGTTTCAGTAAACAAAAACTGCCTTATAAAACGCTCAGTTGTGGAACGACGGACGTCGAGGTGATACGGGTGGTATTTTATGACAATATAGTAAACGAATTTTCCAGTGTTTCAGTTAGCCCGAATACCCTATGTTTTGGAATATTAGTCGACACATACCTATCGAAATTGAAGCTCAGTCTGGTATCATATAAAATTACTCATAAAACCACACTCCAATTAAATTATACGAAGATCAGATACGGCCCGTAATTCTCAATAATAGGCGGAACAAAATGTCAAGGAGCGGTCTAGTTATTCAAATATCGCAATAAATAACCTTTGACTTTGTTTAAGGATATCATTAACCTGCTTCAACCTTAAGAGAATCGTTTAAAACGTTTGTTTTGGTTTAATATTTCACAACTTATATCGAAAATACTAGATTTAATCAGATTGGTTATATTATACATAGCAACATAGAGTCTAGTAGGTTTTACGCAATATACTCGTATATTTATTGCGTAAATAAAAGAAATGTGTTGGCCTAGTGGCTTCATTGCGACTTTCATTCCTGAGGACGTAGGTTCGATCCCCGGCTGTCCAACAGTCCACCGGACTGCAATGCACAGGCAGTCAATGGACTTTCTGTCTATGCGCATTTATCAATCGCTCGACAGGTGAAAATCGTAAGGAAACCTTGACTCAAAAAGCCGACGGAGTGTCTGGCACAGGAGGTTGATCACCTACTTCTCTATTAAATTGACAAATGATCATGAAACAGAAATCTGATACCTAAAAAATGGTTGTATCGCCATTGAATATTTTGTTATATGTGTAAAAGTAATGTTTTAACAAAAAAACTAATTAAGTTAAATCTAAAATTAACTGATCCCTTTTTTTGATTCTAGGGCACAGACGCTAATAAAAGATTTAAGTTGGCGCCGGGTAGATAGTACTGGTAACCCCAGAGCTGGTGCTTTCCTCGCTCAACGAGGATCGCAATACAGCGAGGAAATGCTACCAGTGTTAAAGATACACTGCCACAGAGACAAACTTTTTAAATTTGTTTGTTAATTTTCTATTTAACAATTTCCAAATATTATTATTACTATGTACTTTACGAATATTGTAAATACTGTATAATATCTTCCTATAAATTGGTTTAAAAAGAAAGTGCGAAAAGATTCTACCCGCCATGTTTTATTTAAGATTTATTTGTGAGATGATTTTTATACCATTTAATAGAGATATCCCCAAAAGATATTAAATATATAAATAATATGTTGCAATAAAAAATAAACAAATATTACATTACGATGTTAAATTAATCAGAATAAAATGTACAATTTGATAATCAAATAAATCGACTTACAATTGTCCTGTCTTTACAAGTGAATTTTTATTTTTCTTGAGTAAAGAAACTTGACAATAAAGTCACTAAGGTTCTGTCTTCAAAGTTTGTAATCAAATTTTTCAATCTATTACAACTTCTGTTGCGCTTAGCATTCTTAATTTTATACATTATTCAATACCTTTCTAGATGGTTGTTTGGCAAAAAAGAAATGCATTCTTTAATTATGTCCTAATAGTTCTCGATTTTGACGTCTGAATTGACATATAACATAAAATGTAATAAATATCAAATTACTAAATTTACATAGGGCTACTTCCAAATATATTACTCTGAAACGATCTCTTTTGAATATAAAATCTTTTGCGTATTTCCTTTCGTAAAATATTCGTTGCAAAATCCAGTCAATGAGACACGATAAAAGGGATTGTGTTTAAAAATAAAACAAAATGATGATTCGCTGTGGTCCATGGATATAGACAATAGAACAGATGTCAAGAACCTTTTTTATTCAGTATCTTTTATCTCGCCGATAAAATTGCCCATTTTATTATTTTTAAATAAAATAAAGTGTACCATGCAAATATTTGATACACTTTTTCAGAACATAATTAGATACAAATATAACATTTAAAAACAAGAAAATATAGAGTTTTTTTTCGAGGCAAACGGGCAGGAGGCTCATCTGATATTAAGTAACACCCATGGACACTCACATTGCCAGAAGGCTCGCAAGTGCGAGGCCGGCTTTTAAATACTGAATAGGTATATCAAATCCAAAAATTAAATGTTTAAAAATTTTGACATGCTGAATTAATTAGCCTAAACCTCCTGCTTAATCTTAGGGAGATTCAAAAAGGACACTTAGGAAGAAAAGATTTTTAGCGTGAACTATGACTTGTATTTTTTTTATAGAAAAGGGGATTAAACGCCCATGGACTTTCAGTGGGTGCGTTGCCAGCCTTTGGGGGAGGAGTATACTCTTACTTTGAACAATTGGAGGTCGCATCTCTCGCATGTCAAAATCTATAAGCATGAAATAGCTATTCATTTCTTCACTATCATGACGCTTTTATATTTTAAACATGACATTCTTAAACTAGTCTTAAAGTACGATGATGTTTAGATTTTGTATATTTTAGGATTATGGTCATAATTATTTACCAAAGGTTTACCGCCTCGCTGTGACTTGTTCAGTAGAGCAATGCGTGGTCACACGGTGCCAGAGAGCATGGCAATGGTGACAGTGTCAAATGTCAGTGTCACCTTTTGTTTAAGCCGCATTAAAAATACTTACGCATCCAGATCTTATTTAATTTACCTGAAACAATACATTAACAATTAAATAATGAAAATGAAATGATCACAAAACTTACACAACTTTACCAATTATTCATAAAAAAACTATCGATTTATATCATCACGCCTTTTTTCTGAAGGGGGAGGCAGAGATCTCCACTTGCTAAGGGCCCTGACATATCTCTCTTGCTTCATCTACTTTCATGACATTCACCATGCATGCTTTTCGCTTACGGGTACTTTTAACTTCTCCTTGCTCTAGTACCTCCTGGATTTGGTCCAGGTATGTACAAGGTCTACGCGACCCGACTTCACCATCCACGGTAACTTTGTTTATCCTTGTAATATAATCAGTGTAATTGTACCTTTTAACTAAAGTGACCTATCGTCGCTATATATGAAATTGTGTTTACGTGTCATAAAAAGAGATACATTAGTTAAAACAGTGCAAAAAGAATTATATAAAATTAACGGCGAAACCTTTTAGGTCTGGGCCTCAGATTTCTGTATCCATTTCGTTCTCATTTGTTTTTTTTAGAATAGGCAACAAGGTTAAGTAGTGTTCCAGCCTTGTAAACCTGATACACTCCGTCGACTTTTTGTGGTCTAAGGCATGTCGGTTTCCTCACAATATTTTTCTTCACAGTACAAGCTAATGTTAAATACGCATATTGCAAGGAAGTTCATTAGTGAACAGCCGAGGATGGAACCTGCCATCTCAAGGTTAAGACGCAAGCTGAACACACTGCTCTACAAATATTGCAATCCGACAAATGCATTTATTATTAATAAAAGCATTTGTCTCAACAAAACATAGAGCCCTAACTTAGTTGTTATACTTATTTCTCAGCTTAATGTTATAAAGAATACATCATCTGCATGTTTGGAAAATCCACCTTCTTTACCTTTACCTTTTAAATAAAAAGAGTAAACAGATACATAGACACTTAGTTTCCTTTGACCTGTACATTTTTTCTTTTAGATTGGGGGGCAAAAGAGTCTACTGGACAACAATAAAAGGCTGCTACCATAATCAAACGACATTCATTTTGTTAATAGGTGCGATGCCTGCCTTTAAAAAGTACGCTTTTTATATCTAAAAACATTTCCCACAACAGTTAATTAAAGTTAATCCGAAAATTCTTAACCCTTTGCCACCCTCGACAAATCCTTAAAACTATGCAAATTAAACAAACATAGTGACAGGCGTAACACTTTGATTAATTTTTAACAGTTTAGGGAATTTAAATCTACATACAATAGCTATACGTATGTTATTCCTGTAAAATTGTTATGTTTATTAAAAGCACTACACGGTGATATAATTAATACCAAACTGTAATTATTACGTTTCATTTCTAACGTGAACGAAATTAAACAAAGTTTTTAGTTTCAGTAAGGGGTAGGGATGGGTTCAATAATTCCCGTATCCCAAGTAATTAATATTAGCGATGTTTCTTGTTATAACAGAAATTTCTTCAATTTATAAGTGAGATAATCCGAAAACACAGAGAGATAATCCGAAAATAAAATACATATTATATCTGTAATGATTGTTTAATTATTTGGGAATTTAATACAAGCAAACCACGAAACATAAGCTCTAACTGACATAAAACACATAATAAATCAGTGGTTTTTTTAGGTCTGGGCCTCAGAGTTATGTGTCTGTTTTATAATAATCATTTGTCAATCTAATAGGTGAACCCAAGTAGGTGATCAGTCCCCTGTGCCAGACACACGGGGGCAACAACGACACTGTTTCACAATGTACGGATAAGTTCTACATAAGTTCCAAATTAGCTATTTATTACTTATTGGTAGGATAAACACAATTTTTGCGTTTCACGACTGTCAGATAGAGCTATTCGTCACATAAAGTCCATCATAAGCTATGAGTCCGATGAATGTCAAATAGCACAATTTATCTTCCAAATAATTTATGTGTTGCATAGCTATTTGGTACTTTATCCATACATTGTGAAACAGACCCTTAGACTTTTTGGGTCTAAGGCAAGCTGGGTATCTCACGATTTTTACGTTCACCGTTCAAGCGAATGTTAAATGCGCACAAAGAAAGTCCATTGGTGCCTATCGAGGATCGAACCTACGATCTCAGCGATGAGAGTGTAACGCGAAACACAAAATACCTACGTTAAAACAATAATTGTAAGAACAGAAATCAATGAAAAAAAATGAATTCGCAGCAATGGAGAGTCCAGTCAAAGTAATTATAAGTCGTATACACATATATATACATGATATAGCGCATCTATATAAATGAATTTACGCATCAAAGTTGCTGACTCCATCATAGTTGGAGTGTCTGAAGTGCGATAGTCACAGATCTAGTGGCAGGGGATGTAATGAAACACCATTGAACACTGGGGGCTGGTTGCAAAACAGTCGAGAACACAAGTCAATATGGTTTCATAGGGTATAGTTGTGGAGAAAAGTCTTTAATTAAATATATAAATAACAAGCTGAGGTTTTTACGGAACGAAAGATGGAAATAAGCTTATAAAAGCAGTTTGACGTGGTACATTTGCATCATCTACCGCATTTACCATCTAGAGTGTTCAGAGGAGTTGTTCGAATGGCAGCTAAGTTCCAAAATAACAACTGTATCACCTCAACGTCCGTCGTTTCACAACTGAGCGTTTCTTAAGGTATTTTTTGCCCCGCACCACCACTATGTGGAACCAGCTGCCCACTGAAGTATTACCTAACCTATCCAACTTAGGGTCCTTTAGAAAAGAGCGTGTTAATTCTTAAAGGCCGGTATCTCACTTCCGACAATGTCAGTGTCGCGGGGCGGCGGTAGCACTTAACATAAGATCAGCCTCCTGCCCGTTTCTCTCCTATCATATAAAAAAATCGCATCGCAAAGAATAATAAAATTTCCTCTTAAAGATTTATTGCCAGTACTTCTCTTCCGTACTACGCCCTTGATTTGAGAACTGGCAGTAAATGTAAAATTAGAAACATTCAATGTACATTTATTTTTGGCGTTATTTAGTGTACATTGTGAACTACCTACATGAATAGATGATTTTTGACTTTGAATTTGATTGATTGTATTATATAAAATAGACTAAATATATGTTAATCTGTTTTTGAAGATAAAAGATATGTACAGTTGCAAGGGACTGTACCATTTGATCAAAGCGAGGTTCCGCGTCGTTAGATCACTCTCGGACTCGCACACACTTCCTGTCCTGTGATACGTGATGCTACCTTATTTAATTTGAACCGCTACAGCTCAGTGGCTTATGTCACGAACAGGGTATGCATACGGGAAGGACTTGGGTTCAATTTTGAATAATAAAAATATATCATCATATTTGGGGACATGATATTTAATATGAAAAAGTGAGAAGAAAAGATGAATTTTAATCGTTAGAAGCAATATTCACCAGATTAAGTCGTCGTGAGGAAACCGGTTAGCCTTAGACCCAAAAAGTCCACGGCATGCACAGGAGGCTGACCACCTACTTCCCTATTAGATTGACAAATGATTTTGAAACAGATACAGATATCTGAGGTCCAGACCTAAAAAGGTTGTAGCGCACACTGATTTATTTATTTCACGTTTGTTATTCCTTTTGGTATATCTGTTATTTAAAAATTGGAACAACAGAAGATAACGCCCGCGCATTAGTTCAGACTTGCGATGCCATTCAAGAAGTTTGCTTCAAATTGATGGAACGTCGTCCATATTGACCGGGCCTAGCTCTTAGTGATTTCTAGCTATTTCCACGGTTAAAGGAACACCCCAGGAGCCATAAATATGAAGATGATGACACAGTAGATTGATCAGAAAGATTTTATTAAAAGGGAATTTTTGTGTGATTTTGAAAAGTGAGAATATGATCGGCCGGAACAATTGTTTGCCCATGCATCTAACGTTGTTGAACGTATCACCTATTAATCTAAAATCTAATCGATAACGACTGCATAATGAAAGCTTATCGACTGCCCCACTTAAAGCTTTGACAAGCATTGAACTTCCCCTAAGTTATAAGTGATTTTCTTCATCGTGAAATTAATTTCTTTTTACCCCAACAAAATCATGTAAAACATTTTAATTGCCACTCACGGGGGCCTAACCGTTTTCGCAAGAGTATATTTAAGATTTGTGTACTCAAAATCACGGGTTTCCCATAACAGCTGCGCTAAGGGAAGCTATAGACCGAAGAAAGTAGAGAAATATCACTAGCAGGGCAGCAGAGATCTTACAGTGACACGACCAATGAATAATACAACTGAGAAGAAGCAACTCAGAAGAATTCCTCTTTAAAGAAGGACTCAACTGATCACATTTCGAATTCTTAAGTTCATAAGACGCTTAATACGACGTGTAGCCCGAGAGTCCGTCGACTTCCAGAAAAACTGAAATTGATCCAGGTTGGAAGATACAGGTTAAACAGACGCAGAAATCTTTATCTAATAAGAACGCTGATAAAAAGCGGAGATTTTCTTCTGACTGTACCCATTTACCCACTATATACATTTGCCATAGTAAATCCTTTTTAATTTATTTTGTTATTATTAATCACTTTAGATGTCATGTGAAACATGGTGTAATGGTTGCAGCTCCTTACAAAAAACTTGGAGGTTAATAAGAGTGGCGGAGAGTTTATTGCCAGTTCTTCTCTTCCGTTCTACACCCTTGATTTGAGAACTGGCAGTAAATGTAAAATTAAAAGCATTTCCTTTTTTTGACGTTCATAAGTATATATTGTGTTACCTATATGAATAAATGATTTTGGCTTTGACTTTTTTTGAAATCTAAGTACAATATCCGGTCTGAATACCCCAACCCCTTGATGTTATTAGTGTTTTAGTGTCCATGAGAAAGTGAAAGGTGTTAATTTATATCAATAGTTAAATAATTCATGACATCACTCCGTTGTCGTATCAATCAAAACTCTATTTGTCTCGTTTAAAACAGGTCCGATAAAAGTAATGCAACAACATTATACTTTATGAAAATGTTCCACGCTTATTAACATAATGGTTCTGTGCGCTTATTCAAATACTAAAATTACTTAGTATAGATCACGTTTTAGTTTCATATTATGATTGACGCGGGCGAGTTTATTTAGAACACGCGCATTCAAGAACTATTGTTTGTTTTACTTGTGTTAAAATTATTGTTATTAGAAACAATTCTAAATCCATTGGACCACAAAGAACGGTTCGGTGGCCGTCGATACACAATTTTATACTAGAATAATAAGTCCTGAGTACATACCTCTTACATTGTCTCTTTACCAAGAAGAAAGGCACACAATTGTCAGTCAGGATATGGAGTAATTGTATTTATTAGTTTGGGAAGAATAAGAGATGATACTACTACTTATACTATACTGATACTTTGCCTCACAATAGTTCACAAAACGCACAAAACACTTGCTATTTAACGAGCTATCTCCCATCTATGACAACAATTAGTCAATCTAATCAGATCTAGACACATTTCTAGCGTGCCATTCATATCTATCACTTGACAACAATTGCTTGACCAATCACATGCCGTGGATTGACAAAAGGAATAGGCGAGTAGTTTATAAATAAGTTTATAGTTAGCTATTTCAGTGAGTGCATCCGAAAGGTTATTTGATGTTCATTGTCTTAGCTTAATTTTAACGATGCTGCTGTGATACAAAGAGAAGCCTTTTATAAAAGCAATTCGTTAAAAACTTCGTCCAAATCTGGTTGAACGGCTAGTTGTGGGTATATTTCACATTTCATACAATTTGAACGAGTAGTTTCACAATTAAATAAATTGACTGACTTGGTATTACATGGATCTCACTCTCTGGTTATTACGGCAGAAGAATTGCGTTGGGAAATTTGTTTTTTTTATAAGCAATGTTTTCGATGGTATTCATTTTTCTATGAATAACAGTGGCCGATAGTAAATCCGGCAATTTATATGCAACTTGTATTTTGAATAAATACGTAAGGGAGACAGTGCGGAGTAATAAAAAGGCATTTTTTGTTGACGATGTCGTGTTTAAGATATCTTGATGACGTTACTATTTGATTGTCGATAATTACTCAGCCAAAGTTACTGTATCATGTGGCGATGATAGCGCCGCGAGCAATGTAAGAATGTAGATTAAGCTATAAACGCTCGTGTTTTTAAATCACTTTTTAAATTATTTGTAAGATATGTTTTAAACATATCTAAGTAAAGCTTATTTTAACGTCTTATACCAAATTCTTAGGCAAATCGACCCCTTGCATACTTACAAACCTACTAGAAGAATGAAACCTTAAATTTGACCCAAAAACATAATACACTAAAAGCTATCACAAAAATTTAAAAAATCGAATGATGAGGTTCTACTTCAACGTGTAATTTAAAATAAGTCTGTCTTATGAAATGCCGACAGAATTTCGGGGGAGGTGACACAGGACACTGGAAGTTACTCGTTTCGGAGGTCGCAAAGCCAACAGAGTAAGTATCTAATGAGAAAATGTGTCTCCATTGTTATATGGCACATATGGTTATACGCTTCGATGTCATATAAATAAATATACCTGTTTCCCCAAAGATTATTACATCACCGTAATTATGATAAATTGTCTTTGTGTATTATTTTATTATTATTAATTACTTAAGATTTGGGACCTGGCAGTAAATGTAAAATTAGAAGCATTTCTATATTTTTGACGATACACATCGTACATTTTGTTACCTATATGAATAAATGATTTTTGAATTTTGAATTTTTTAGTTTGATATTTATTTAGGTTTCCGTTTATCTAATTGGGGTTAAATTTTTAATTCTATTGCCTTCCACTTGCACCACACAATCATATCTCATCTGAAATCTCACGTAGATTTCATTGACGGCCTTTGAGCGGCTTAACGTTACTTTGACTGAGAGGTGTTCTAATATGACTTAAAGCACTTAACTTTATACACCCGCTCTCTTAAAGACGTGTTGATTATAATATTATACCTTTATCTCATTAGGATGGTGTTAAGAGCATATAATACATTTGTAACATTATATCTCCATACTAACATCATGTTAAATTTGTTACACACAAAGCTGAATAACTCATACACACAAACATCATTCTTATTTTAAGTTTATCTGTTTATGACTAGTTCATCGATAAACACAGATTCGCAAATATGGATTTTTTGAAATAAAAAATTAAACAGATATATTTTTCAACATACGAATTAAAGTTATTTCTGAACAAATACAACTTGAATAAAAGCTCCATTCTTAAAGTCCGGACAAGCACTTGCAAAGCCCCTGGCAAAGTCAAAGTCAAATCATTTATTCCAATTAGACCACCTAAAATGGCACTTTTGAACGTCAAATAAAATATAAAGACGATTCTAGATGCCCCTTCCAAAAGGTAGTTTCGTGTGGAGAAGAGGAAGTGTGTGGAAGAGAGAAGAAGAATGGGAAAGAAACTCCACACTTACTCGTTTAAAATAAGTTTTACAATATTTTGTATACATTAGTTAAATAATTATATGAGAAGACAATGTAGTCCTAAAATAGGCACAAAGTATTACTTACAAATTAAGCAATGCAGCGGATTCAGGTTGCCCATGGGCGATTAAAATTTAATTGTAAGTGCCCCCTGTCTCGTAACGAAAGACAATCACTACATTCACGTAATTTTTAAGTGTATAAACCTATATTTATATATACTTTACATAACAGTACTATAACAATATTGATTATTGTTCTAATGAGATGAGTCAATAGATCTTCCCGATAACGCTAAGTGGATAGCATTGTTATCTTAAAGTGATAGTGTGATAATTTATCGTATGTTTACACTTCTATAGTGAAGTCTCGTGAAGAAGAAGACGACATACTGACTCGGTATGTTTTTTTTATAAATTATGATATTTTTCTTTATTATAATGTCGATTTAAACATAGTGTCAGTAAATATTTTGACAATTGAGCCATTACTTACATTCAGACCTAGGTTTGCGGATTAGGTATACGTTGCTGGGTTCATTTTTATATGTAGTTCATTGATATGAGAAAAGCTTTAAAAAAATAAGATTATCACGACAAAATAGGTGATTGATTATAAATTGAAAATAAAACAGTTAATAAATTAATAGTTTATTGCGATCCATAACTTAGCAGTAGGCCATAAGTTCGTCTTCCGAGCAGGGTTTCATGCAGCACTCCATCACGACCTGTCTTTTGGGGCGACCAAGGCTGCGAGCCCGACTTAGCTGCAGCCAGGGTTGAGGTAACGACGGCTAGACGGACCAGTTATCTTGGTGCTCAGTTCTCTCGTGCGCCAATGGTCCATACACAAATTAATATATGGGATATTGTGGGCTACTAGAATGTCTAAGCGCGGGTCAATTTGTAGATATCAAATACCTATAATATTTATTATTTCTGAAGTGTAGACTAAAAACTAATGTAGGATAAAGATAGCTAATTGCAGGAGTCACTCACCTCCATGGTACCAATTTAAATCCTGTCGAAAGCCGCTATTTTATTTTTGGAAGGCCCAACTTTGTGATTTTCTTCATTAAACCATTGGAAGTTCAAAGATTATTCTTAGTAGAAATGCAAGGCATGTTACTCTTGTTGTTTTATTTTAGAAAGGAGTAAAGCTTAACAATGCTGAGTTTACGAGATCGTAAACTGTTTGATCCTACTACACGGAAAGTTAAAGAAAATTCCTCTACTTCATTCGTTGATGGGCATAATACGTCCATGGTATATAAATATAGAAGCATTAAGATTACTAATAATTATTGGCAAAACTTTGATATAACATATATTTGATGACATCATCAATCATGTAAATATATTTTTGCGGACAGTAAAATGTAAAAAATTAACTGAATTTTTTTTATTAAATAAATTATTATTAATCCTTTTCATCGTAATTACAGATCAAATTAAAATTAAAAAATTTATTTGAAATAATATTTTTCACTTTAAATTCACATATTCTCTTTGTATTTAAGTGCTTGTTGTTATTCCTTTTTTACACCAGAAATCCTATATAATAAAAAATATATCTTTTAAATGTATGGCGTATATTATGTGTAGAACTATTGGTTCAACATAGCCTTAAATTAATCGAAATACACAGATCCCCGTCCAACCTCAATCGCCAACTAATTGGTTTTGAATAAAACTGTAATTACGGCGTCATTACACTCGCAACGTATCGGGTTAGACCGTAATAACGCTAACGAGATTGTTATCTATACATCTACCAACCTCGGATATCGTACTTTTTTAAATATTTAAAAAGGTTTAACGAAAATTTAAAAATACTTAACTTTCTAACGACCGAAAGCTCCTGCAGTTTAAGAGAACATTTCGTAAGAAATCTTTTGTTATTAATATTGGTTTCAATTTTTTTCAACCGTTTGAGATATATAAGTACCTCACAGCCAACTAATTTGCAACTATGTTACCTAATACTAAGAGCTGTTTACCTCCTATTAATTCTATTCTTAGGCGATGACCTTTCACTTAAAGCCTACATACCTATCACTTCACATTAGAAGCAGTGGAGTATGCGGTGTCAAGCCCACCTGAAGATTTGCATATTCAGCTCTCATTATGAGGTAAAACTGGTATAAAACAGGCGGGTAAACTCCACGGAAGACACATCGGAGAAGCAACCGTGTGAGCAACATGAAAGTACTAGTTTTGTTGGTGGCAATCAGCATGGCGAGCGCAGCTGAAGCACAAGGTGTTTACTGTGGGAGGAGGTTGGCTATGGCGCTGGCAATGCTGTGTGATACAAACGAGGACAAACGAGGGGACTGGTCTATGTATGGACCATTGGCGCACGAGAGAACTGAGCACCAAGATAACTGGTCCGTCTGGCCGTCGTTACCTCAACCCTGGCTGCAGCTAAGCCGGGCTCGCAGCCTGGGACGCCCCAAAAGACAGGTCGTGATGGAGTGCTGCATGAAACCCTGCTCGGAAGACGAACTTATGGCCTACTGCTAAGTTATGGATCGCAATAAACTATTAATTTATTAGATGTTTTATTTTCAATTTGTAATCATACACTTACTTTATCTTAATAATCTTATTTTTTAAAGCCTTTCTCATATTAATGAACTACTCACAAAAATGTACGTATAATCTTTATAGCGCTATATCCGCAAACCTAGGTCTGAATGTAAGTAATGGCAGCCCATCTATAGTCCGCGCTCGCCATAAACTAATACAGCTTTCAAGATCCAAGACTGTATAAATAAAATACTTTCACATTCGCCGCCGACAAGTAATAGAGCCTTCATATAAATTTATTTGACCCCCGCGGTCTTTACACGTGGCCCAAGTTGAATCATAATCATTATTACCCGAGATATTAATAGAAATATTATATATTATATTGTAAAGAAAAAGTCTCATTGGCCTCAGTATCAAAACTTATCAAATCAATTAGAAATTAACCAAAGTAATTATATACTTTGGTAATGCATTTATACATTTAAACACTGATTTGACGTGTATAAGACCGAATTTAGTATATTAAACAACTCGGCGTATCGAGTAATACTTACGATGATAAGTATGACTCTGAATCCAACCCTTAGTTTCTTATTACATATGTTATTATGTATATATAGAAGCATCAACGCTCTCTCGTTTCCCTTGAGACCCTTAACAATGGTGTTAGGTAACCGACCAGCTCTTATATTTTAAGATGACAGTTTTATTGATGATGTGTTTAAAACAAATACTCCATCCGCTTATAATCTTATAATGAAACGCGATAATCACAATAAATTATTATAAAGTATGCGAGGGACGTCGATTAATCTTCCAACGTTTCTAAACAAAAATCTTAGCAGTGATAAAATTTTTAAATCTGCCACAATATTATTTATTGATTTACCATTTCGATAAGGAATAATTTATTTATAGTAAGTGTTTATTAATTAACATCAAATTTATGTTCTGTTCATTGCCAACACACAAATATACAGCATTTACAATATTCGTTACCTACATAGCAATATTAATAATTTTAAAAAAATGAAAAACGTTTGGTCCCTTTGGCGAAGTTACCCTACCTTTTAATTCTGGCAGAATTCCCTCACTGTATTGCGATACTTATTCGTTGAGTGAGGACAGCACCAGCTCTGGGGTCTCCGGTATTAACTACCAGGCTGTTTTATATAATAAAAATATATTTTCTATGTAAATGTTTTAAGTATAGGATGGCATATGAATGAATTTATAAAAAAACATGGCGCATACAAGGATATTGCTTTTAATATTCAATATAAGATATATAATATAAGAACTGGGTATATTTATTTATTTTATTTATTTATTTATTTTCTCACAAAAACTTAAACTTAGGACATAAGGAAGTGACAGTTATATTATACTTCTGTTTATGAAAAAAGCAAGTCTGTGTGAGACTGATGCCTGCTAAAGGTCATCAGGCCTAATATAAATATAAATATATAAAATAGTATATATATATATATATATATATATATATATATATATACTATTTTATATATATATATATATATATATACTATTTTACGTTCCTCATCCATTCCACAACTGATTAGCTTTTTCCACTATGTGGAACCTTAACGTTTCTATAAAAAAAATCTTATGACCTCATTAGAGATGGAAAACTTAGTTTGCACAAGTTGCCTCCCAATCCTGGCTATTAATTTCAATCTATAAAGATAATCTCAGATACTCTCAATGTCGGTGTTGCCACAGGCGGCATCTAGTGTCTTACAATTAGTAACGGCCGCCAATAACACATCATAAATTCGTTAGAGCAATTATTGTGCCATAAATAACGCAATTATTTACAAATAAATCATCAAAGTTTCATCAGATTCCGCTCTCTCGGAGTAACGGTACGTAGAATATTTTTAGTGAAAATATTCTATATTAATTTTAAACTAACCAAATACAGTATCACAGACACAGAATTAGAATTGAGATTGGGTACAGGATTCTTATCACCTGGTTGGTTATGGAAAATGATATAGAAATCTTATGGTAAAACCCAGGTTTGCAGTGCCATTGGAGTCAAACAATGCTCAGCTGCAACAAGTGCAGCAATGTACTCGCGAGCCCTCCGGCTCACGGCTCAACATCAGATGAGCATCCTGACCGTTTAACGTGTTCCGTGTTTTATATTTTCTTTTAAAATAAGTGAGAAGTTAGTTTTTTTTCTATTAAGTAAGGCTAAATGGTTAAAATGTTGCAAATATAAAAAATTATATCACGTAATTCGATCAGGAAAAATTCTAACCAAGAGTGAATGAGCTCAAAAGCCGTCACGCATATTTTATATCAAAACAGAGATTGAGATCCGGGATTTCAAAAAGACGTCTTAAAATATATAATATATAAGAGCACTAAAAACATTCATTCAATTTTCAACAGCTTATCATTTTTTCATGCCTGGTAAGGAGAAATATCTAGAAGATGTCGGTAGTATAGTTAGTATAACATAAATTAAGTTAGACATACAGTTACATTGTACGAAGTTAGGAAATTCGTGGAGGTTAGAAATGTGACCCCTCAAAGGTCGCAGAGGCATTATACAGTTTTTGTGCTGGTGTGGTCTCACCGAAATATTCAAAGAAGCACTTTTAGATAAACCAAGAAAGCAGAAAGGAAAAAATCTATATTTTTTTAAATAAACCTTCCCATATTTGCATATGGCATATTTTTTCTTGTCAACATTATATACTTACTATGAAAAACAGTGTAAGTAAAGAGTAGAATAATATGATTTAAATTTAATTAATATAATGAATGTGTACACACTGAACCACATACATATTTATAATAAATTTTAGCGTAAAAAATCTAGCTATTAACATACAACATATACATAAAACTATTAACCGGCTTCGTACGGCTGGAAATATTCTTCAGATCGGGAGTTGATTCATAGCAAAATACAAAATAAAGATTTGTGATGAGATGTGATGACATTTTCATTTATACAATAACGATAGCATTTAATTTTTAATTTTTAGTATTATTTTTTTGTACTTCTATGTTTTCATTTTTTTTCCTTTGATAGAGTACTAATGTTCTAGTATAATTGATGTGTATATGTGTGTTAAATTTGTGATGTCATATTTTCTTGTATTTTTTTAGGCATACACATTTAGAACGTATAAATAAATAATTTAAATAATTCTTTAACTGCTCAATATCATTATATTTTTTCTCGTTCATACATAAATTAAGTAAACCCCTTGTAATTAAATGAACAGTAACTAATAGGACACAGAAAGATAACATAAGAACTTAAAACCTGAATGTTTAAATATCAATTAGCTTAAGATTGCGAATGGAATGAAATTGAGTGTCATAATTCATTTAAAGAGAAACGATGTCTGTCCCTGGACTGACAGGTTTGCGTGCTCACAGCCACTCGTCCGATCAACCACTCTGAAAATAACCGATGACAGAAAGAGTGGATTTTTAAATTATCCCACTTTACATCACAAGCAACATGATAACTTGACAGTATTAGTTGATGTAGACTCGCGGTAGTGCGTAGAACCAGGCCCAGGGAAATATTATTTCTATCTGCACAATTGCTTGTGAAAAAAACTGATCGAAGGAAGAGATGTAGTGTTTGATGATCCAATTAAAACGACCATGCGTGGCACATACAGCGTCGCACATTTTACATGATGATTATATATTTAAATTTATTATGTGATAAAGATGTGTGTAAATTAATTTATAATAGATTTATATTGAGTATACTGATGTTCACAAAAAAAGGAACCGTAATTTAAAACTTTCCAGTAGGTACACTAATAAGTGCGAGTTTGCGAGACTAACTTGTATTATAAGTAAGTTGTAGGTTGTAGTGTAAGTTGGCCTAGTGACTTAAGCGTGCGACTCTCATCCCTGACGTCGTAGGTTCGATCCCCGGCTCTGCACCAATGGATTTTCTTTCTACGTGCGTTGGAACGGTGAAGGAAAACATCGTGAGGAAACCGACATGTCTTAGACCCAAAAAGTCGACGGCGTGCAGGCACAGGAGGCTTCCATCACCCTTATTAGATTTAGAAATGATAATGAAACAGATATACAGATAGAGAATTTTTATATATTTTATAATACATCGAAAGTTGCGAAACATATTACACCAGAAATCTTTTACACAACATAATACAATTGGGTACAGCGTATCCAAACGATTGAGAACGCTCCGAAAACAGGAACCATAACTCAGGCCGAATGTAACGTCGTCGTCATGACGTTCTCAAAGTGTTTCAGCGCTTGTCGTGAAATTAGCGCAACACGCACTTACAGTATTCGTAACGGGTACCGAGAGTACCTACAGCTACAGCGTGTAATGTATTTTAATAAAAATAATAAATAATTTTCCAAGAAAGTAGTACATTCAATTAATTAATTATAAAAAAGCGCACTATTAGCCATATAAAAATAGGCATGCGAATGTCATTATAATTTTCATAAAGTCATAATAATGAGTTACGTTATTTATAATTGCTGTCAAAACTTATGGTCTAAATACTCGCCCACGTTATAACGCACCTTGCCTTTAAAAATTTAATCACCTTCCCTTTGAAAGCATAACACGGCAGTGATCAATAACTTCTAGGAAAGTGATTAAATAGTTTGATAGACGACATTTGATAATGATAAGTACAAGGCGGCAAGGTGAGTAAATTTTGCAAAAAAACTATATCTGTATATAAGCAATATATTTAATATGATTTAGAAAAAACTCTCCGTGAAAAAGCTCATAAGGATCGAGATAAAACATCGATCAAGCTAGCAAAGATATATTTTTGTGCGCTATGAAACTGAGAGAGAGCCTCGGACAGATGTGTGGAACCAGCTGAAGTATTTCCAAACTTATTCGATTTAGGGTTCTTTAAAAAAGAGCATACTGATTGTTTAAAGGAAACGCACTTGCGAGTCCTCTGAGTCATTGGGAGTGTCCATGTATCACTTAACATCAGATGAACCTCCTTCCCCCCCTGGTATATAAATGTGCTGTCTGATTCTCAAAGCTGAGGTCGTACTTTCGAACCTTAGCAACAGTTTTATTGTTTTAAAATTATGTGTGTCAAACTTAGAAATTTGTTTACCTACTTGCATGTACAATTATCTATAACACATATCGCTAAACTTAACCCCATAGATTTGTTGCTGGATGTATGCACTAGGCCTTTAAATCCCATTCGTTGCAGATCTTACTGTAGCAACAAATCTAGATCTAGGCTTTTGCACAGGACATGTAAATATGTCGAAATTATAACTCGGACATTTTCATTTGAATTGCGATTAAATACATTTGCATGTTTAACGTTTATGGTAATTTATTGCTTTATTAAACCGCTTTTCGTAATAAACAACAAACATATTTCAATCGAAAATATAATCTGTATATATTTTTCTGTTAACCTTAATTAATAAAAAATTTAACATAGCTTTGGTTGGTGGATTTTAAAAGAAGTTCTGCACGGAGCTTCGCCCGCGTTGTAGGTATATGTTTCATTTTAAACATTGATCGTCTCCTTCTTCCTTCCTTCCTCAGAAATCCATGAATTCCAGTCTAACATACAGATAGATAGACGCAGTCAGATTTCATTTTAGATATTATAAATAAATATTATATATACGTATAATAAGTTTCTGCCGCGCACCACCAGCATGTGGAACCAGCTGCCCACTGAAGTATTTCCGAACCAATTCGACTTTTTTTTAATTCATTTTATTCTTAGTGGCGTTTGTGTTTTGGGTGAGCTTATAAGGTAAACAAAAATGATACACAGAAGGATTAAGATACAAGGAAGAAGTGGCTATTTGATACCATCTTCGTTCCTTCTTCCGTCTTCAAGTCAGTCTTTCAAGAAAAGAGCGTACCAATTCTTAAAACGCCCTTAACACCACAGCTCTCTGGCATTGAGAGTCCATGGTCGGCGGTATCACTTTACATCATGTGAGCCTCTTGCCCATGTGCCCCCTGTTCTATAAATCTATATATGTGAGATGCAAACACAAATAAATATCTAAAACAATTGTCTTATGAATGTAAGCAAACAAATAAAAATATTAATGCACCAATAAAATAGGAATGTACTATTTAAGAGAGCCATAAACATTTTTATATCCTGACATTCGCAGTTGGCACATTGGGGACATAAAAATGTTAAGATTGAAGCACTTTTACTTGTTAATGTTAAGATAATGTCAAGTCGAAACGACAAGACGAATTGCATTCTGGTTTTATGTAGAAATCGTGCATAATTATGATATATGTGCGGTTCAGTGAAAAATGTTGTTCATTTGTAACCCAATTAAGAGGTTTATTTTATACAAATTACTGAAGTATTTTATTATATACTAGCTGACCCGGCAAACGTTGTTTTGCCATGTATATTATTTCTAGGAAAAAAATTTTTAGTTCAATATTTTTATTGTATGGATGTATTTTTGTAAGCTGTATCATAAAAAAATAAAAACAAAAAACATTGTCTAAAAAATATATTTTTTTTAGGGTGAACACCCCTTATCACTTAGGGGTAAGGGGTGTCCAAAAGGTAGATAGTAGTCGATTCTCACACTTACTGAATATGCATAAAAAATTTCATAAGAATCGGTCGAGCCGTTTCGTAGGAGTATGGGAACGAACAGTGTGACACGAGATCTTTATATAATATAAGATTATATCTTCTTCTAATATTTAATAATTCCACGACAGAGCGCATTTTCAGACACTTGTTCCTTCAAGAGAAGAGCTTACCTCTATCTTAAAGGCCGGCCACGAACATACAACCCTCCTGGTGTTGCGAAAGTCCATGACCGGCGGTAAAACTTAACTTTATGTGACCCGCCAGTTCGTTTGCCTTCTGTCCCATAAAATAATAATAATATACCTTGATTCGATCAATTCTTGAATTACTCAACTGATTTAAATGCGACAAATTTTAGCTGTCTAATCTACATAGACATAGCATTTAATTTGTTTCCTATATTTAATATAGCTTCTAGAAGACTTTAACTTCTACTCGTAGATTCTGGAAGACAATTTTGTTTAAACTGATAAAAAAACCAATGGCGCTGCTGCAATACCTGGTTTTGGCTTCATTGCTGTATCTGCTTATTAATATATTTTTTTTATATATAAATCTTATGTTATCAAAAATTCAATAAATTTTATCTCTATAGGTACTATCTATAGCATCTTGCGCATCCGGTTTAGTGAGATAATAGAGAAAAACTACGACATAATATTTATGTTACTAAAACATATTTTTCACATCTAAGTTATGTTTAAGATAAAAAAGCTTTTTATTTCTTCAAATATGTACGAAAAAGCACGACAAACATTATGATACAAATTAGTTTCGCGATAACAACTGCATAAAAGGTTCTGTCTCAAGACCCAAAGTTCACATTTTGTCAGTTGCACAAATCTGGTTCGGTCACGTCACAGAGCATAACAACGGCAAGTGATAAGATCCGACACGTGAGAGCATCCGTGTGAATGCGAAATCATATAATAACAGTGGCAATAAGCTTCTCTTGATATGTGACCATAGTGGAAACAAAATGTTTGCTATCGCTCTTTAGAACAACAATTTCCTATTTGTTTTTAGATTTTTTTATTAAATAAAAATACAAAAATACCTATCTATAGTAACAATACTGAATTATTGTTACTATAGATATATATATATATATGTATATACATATATATTATGTACTGCGTTTTACACGCTTTATATTAGCTTCACCTGTATGTAATGTATGTAACCGACTCTTTCGGACTCGATTTTGACCCACTTTAAACGGACAGATTTTATTCAAATTTTGCGCACCTGTCAAAGATCGAAAATAATGAAATAATCCGAAAAAAAAATTTAACTAAAAAATAAAAATAAATAAAAAAGCGTGGGGCGCTCTGTGCCACATTTTTCGTCTATAGAGCAACCCACGCTTTTTCACAATAATACCAGTATTTTTTGTTCATTAGGTACCATTTTCAGTCTAAATTAGGAATTATTTTTCACTTTTTAGTTTGATGTGCTTTAAAAGCGTGTTTTTTAGTTTTTTTAAACTGTTATTTATTTATTGTATACATATTGTATTGTTTTTATTGTATATCACATATTGTATTGTCAGTTTTGAAGCCACATATTCAATGTTTAAAATATTTTTATAACGCAATGCAAACACACCAGCAGGCATACCCCGTAAATTCGATACTGACTCAAATTGAAGGAACTCCATGAGAGACATTTCAGAGAGAGAGACAAGAGATTTCATGGTGTCATGGGCCTCTTAAATGGGCATTTTTTTATTGAGGGGTAATGCCAGACAATCGTTAGAAATCGGACCAAATTTACCTGCAGATTTGAGCCATCGAAAGGTATTTGCATTTTCTTTTATTTCTTCTTTCACTAATGCTTTTATATCCTATGAACATTCAATATAGCATTATATATTGTCTGAACGATCCGGTAAAAGTACGGAGTCACAGGTGAAGAGTGAAAATAATGTGAATGTGCGACACACGTCTGGCCATAAACAATCGCAGACGATGCGATGTTCAGATCGTGCATACACAATTATATAGCTCATTTCCATAGCGAGGACCAATGTGAACTGATCGACTGTATGGTGCAAAGAATAAGCAAGTTCAACACGATGATTTTGGCTCTAGTTACCCGTGCGCTGAACGAACGAGCTGAACAACGTATGATAATCGGCATGCCTTAAATTTAACTATGCTCTACTAATCAACAAAGTGATTAATGCAAACAGTAAGAACGTGAAATGATACTAAATTCACAAGGGCGTCGGACGGACGAGAAGAACTCGCAACAAATTCAAGCTTTTTAACATAAAATACACGAAGTTTAGGCGCGAGCTTTGGCATTTTAAAGCTCGCTCGTGTCTCTTCACTTGACTCCCACTGATATTGTCACTATAAACTATAAGAGCGGCATAATATCGTACAGCGCTCCATGCATTTGCATACAACCCTAGCTCCTTGTATGAAATCTAAATACAAACTGCAACTTTGTCTATTGTCAGGTATTACAAGTTCCTCAGTAGCAATTCTCTGAAAGCTAGCTAACTAGATCTGGGAACCCTGACACAAGTTGTTTACTTAATATGGTCATCAAATCTAACAATTGTACCGTAAAATTTTACTTGAAACGAATAAACTTTTGCTAATATTTTTTGTTTAAAATGTTATTTACGTCGCACCGTTATGTAACTTAATATCTAAGTAGCGTTTAGTTCTAAGAAGACATTTTTTAAAGGACGTTGATGTTTTAATAACATAGTCTATATAACTCCACTCTAAGAATGTTCATCCAACTTCAGAAGGTCAGCCAGCTACAACCTTACAGTCCCCATAACCCTTATAATCCATTTCTGTGATCATTTTCATATTTTATAGGCAAGGTATCTGTGCCAATCAGTATGTATAATGTATATTGTATATGTTAATATTATCAGTTTAAATTTAATGCCACCTATAAATTGATTTTAGATGGAAATGGTTAGGAAATTGACTTTGCAGCGAATCGAGGATATTGAATTTACTATCATTGATAGTCTACGAATATCATGTACATTTCCAAGAACATTATATCTTTCACCTAAACACATTTAAAGAATTCCACGTACATATCGTGACAAATATGCTAATAACATTTTTATAGTTTTAACTTTTTCCTTTTGGTAGGTACTCTTCTATGAAGAAAAAGGTAGGTAGGAGGAGTAGTATGCAGAAAAGAAAAATAACTTTATTACACAATAATAGTTTTAAAAAAAAGGGTGCGTGTACTTATGTACGCGCGTAAGAAGTTATACTTCTTTGGCATTATTAAAAATAGTTTTTGATTGCATGCAAATAATTAATTACAATTAAATAATCAAAGACTTCCAGTCTTTATAGTCAATAAAGTTCAGTTTACATTTGAAAAATTAAATAAATAAATATTTATTTTTATTCTCATACATTAAGTGTAACATAAATTCTATTATTATTCGAATGTTGTTTTTAAATTATGTCCAATGCCGTAGCATCTTCCGTGGGCAACTTCACTCTGTTAATTTTGTGTCACGGTGCGCGTGCATCGTAAAATTTCACTCTCATCAATTTTTCATAACGCGCCTAAAGAAGTATAACTTCAAAAAGATGGAAGAGAATGTGCACTAGCCCCCACACTAGGATTCCCTGCGTCCGAGGGCAGCTAGTCTTTTCCATTTCATAACAAATTCTACATTAAAATCACAATTTTATAATTAAACTACTGTTGCACAAGAAGAATTATTTTTCAGCATAGAACAGGTTAAGATTGTTAGAGAATGTATAAAATTTTGGATCGATAGTGAAGAAAGTGGCTAAAGAAATAAGGGATGCAAGATAGTTTGTCTTTTTATGACCGATTTTAGGAAGATTATATTAAGGCGGACAATCATCTTTAAGTGACCGTTATGTCTTAATGAACAACTGTGAGTATACATTTAACAGATATTGTTAGTAGGAGTATTTTTTGATTTATCGATTCACCGATTAATGGATTTAAAATGATTTATGATAACTCTTGAAGAAGACCTTGGCTTACATTGTTCTATCAGATTTGATGAAGCTGTAAAATCCATAATCAAGGGCAAAGTTATAAAGTAATGTGGGAGAAACTATAATATTGCTAAAATTCCATTTGAAATATGTTTTTATGTTATTTAAGAGTAGGAGAGTATTCAATCTTTTTCTTATGATTTCTGTTTTACTTTATTTAAGAATTATAATTAATTATTACTGCAATTTCTTGTATAAGTGATTTCTATGCAACCGGTTTTACAGAATAAATAGTACTTACGTAGCAGGTAAAGTGTTCGTACGTTCAATACAAAAAGTCATACCATGAAGGAATTTCTAAAAACTTCCCACTAAAGAAAATAATCCTTATAACATTAATATAAATTATATTCTAATTCAAGTATCATAAGGTTCAATTTCAATTGTATATTTCAAAGTTGACAAATCATCGTTGATAAGTGTGTGCAGATGTTATTATGCATAGACACGCGTTCCTTTATTGTCAAACAAGGACCCACGCGGGCCAAGATATACTCTATTACTCTTTGTATAAAAACTATTTTAAATCGATACGGTGTTATGGTTAGGAGATTTAAAAATCGAACTATGTAATAGAGGATCATAATAATCATTTAAAATACGACTTTATTGGCTACAAAGTAATGTTACATTTCGAATGGCATTGTTAAGGGTGGTGTTTGCGCACAGTGGCTTTTGTAAGGAATGATAATCCGCAGCGGGCGTGCGTGATCGCGACCGTGTTCCGATTAAAAAAAAGTATAGAAAAAGCATTACAAACACGGATAAAAAACGAATGGAAAAGAACGCGTTTTTAATTTAATTAAGTTGTGGCAACGACATCGTGTAAAAGGATTTATAAATGTGAGACAAAACCGTGGGCGGTTGTTTCTAACTAGTTGACCATTCGTTGAATGTTAATAAAAAACTAGAATGTTTGTAAAAAACACATTAACGATTCGATACGTATATTTCGTAAGCAAATTGCAACCTTTAATAATTTGAAAAATGTAAAATAATAGTTATTAAATTTATGATTCGATATTTTATATAGGTGTATAACTGTATATATCAACGATAAACACCGAGCTTCATGTCTATACGTGACAAAGTCCTAGCAGGAATCTTCAATTCTCGCGATAATTTTTTTTGCTTCCTAATGGGGTTTCGACGAATTCTGGCGTTAACAGCATTAACAGCCTTTGTAGTTCTAACAGCACGCGGCCGCCCCGATCTTTTCTGGTCTCCGACAGACGAAATGATGTTGTATCTTTTTATAGTACGATATACGAACATACGGCTGATACCAAGCTTTTGAAGTGTCTGGAATATGACCGACGGCTCCACCCACTTTGTGAATCTCGAAAAAATATGTGAAATGGCGAAACTCGGGTTTTTAAAATAATATATATACGTGTTCCAAATTCAAAATAATTAAAAAGTTGAAAAATATGCATTTTCATTTGTAACAGAACTTATGGCCGGACTAGGTATAGAGGTGACCCCGTAGAGCAGTGTTGGCACAGTGGTTAAGGTATGTGCCTCTTAACCCTAAGGTCATCGTTTTAATCGCGGCTGTATACAAATAGATTTTTGTTCCATATGTGCAAATAACACTTACTCGACTTAGGCTTAATATCTCACTACAGAAAGCTGACCACCTGTCTTGTTCATTACAAAAAATCATCACGAAACAGATACAGAAACCCAAGCCCAAAACCTTTAGAATTGCCCTTTTTTTATAGAAGTGACCTCATTGACGCCCAGGTGGGTAATTTTAATATTAAATTGCCGTGTCCCAATTAATAAGTCAAGCGTATTGAATAAATCCTACAATTAATTTAATTATCAGGCGACAACGACTGTGTAAAAGGATTTATGTAAGGATGTCGTTTTTACGGTTCATTACACAAAGGTAATGTAATTTAACATTTATGTAATTAGCCTTTAGCAACGACTCTTTATCTGATTAATTAATCTTATACAACGGAAATTTAAGATAATTCCTTGTTAGGGTGTGATATGTTCAATAGAAATTTATTTGTAAGTCAGTCATACTTGACTTCTTGCTCCGGTAGCTCTCTCTAATTCAAAAATTCAAAATATTTTATTCAATAACAAGTTATATTTTTAGCAGATATTGGAGCCCCTGAACTAGGTGTAGGGAGACCGGCTCTATATCATACTTTTGGGCTAAGAATTTACTGTGTTCATGCTAAGCAATTGCTATCAAACACACCACTAAACGCAATACTCGTCGAGCGAGTTAGCTTATCTTGCCGAAGGCGCGTACAAATTATTTGAAGAAGTCTATAAAGTATGAGGGAGTGGAATTATTTAATTACCGTCTAAAATTCCTAATATTAGCGCGGTTAACCAATTCAAAAGGACATTAAAGATACATCAGAATGAGCCTAGTAGACTAAAATTGGGACGACTGATGGCGACGTGTATCCCGTTCATATATTATATTAAGTTTCTCATGTAAATAAAAATACCTTCTTTTGTAATGAGAAATAAAGTTCTTTAAACATTCAAATTATAAACGTATTACAGACAGTACACGATATATAAAAAATCAGGAATTGAATCCGCATTTTTGTACAGTTATCAATGTTTACGTAACATAAACTGCATAGTTCTTTTAATATACCTATAATCGTATGTGGGCAGGGATTTCGGCCCACACGTAACTGGGTTTAGCTTCAACCCATTAAGCAGATACGCTTTTTAATTGAAAAAGCACTAAATGTATTAATCTAACATAAACAGCTATCATCCATCATCGTTCCTGCCATATTGCTTCAAGCAATCCCACTTTGACTAATGGCGTTCCCGCCAAACTGATTTATTAAATAAAATTAATGCCTTGATAAACGGGCACCGTCAGGCAAATTACGAGACACTTTGCCTTAAATCGTTCGATTTATTCTACCGATTCTGGTTATATCAACTTTTTAAAACTCATTTATTAATAAATACTGACTATTGATTAGGTTGACAATACTAGAGTAAATTTAATTTGAATTACAGGGGTTTCATCAACAAGAGATGAATTTAAAAATTTTGAGAAGAAAGAAATCTTTATCGTACACATTTTTTTATATTACTTCAGCGCTATGTGTATACGTAACTCTACATATGGACTTATGATTGTTTGCTTAAATAAATAGTTATATTATTAATACCAACTCCAATCACATTATAATTATTGGCGAGAATAACGTTTTCATTTTGTTTATTTTCATCTTTAATTATTCTAAATTTTTTATTAAAATTTACCGTAACAAGGCACGTACAATGTTGGGAATTTAAATTCCGTTTTCAACTTTTCAATAGAGCCTTGGAGTTAATATTTTTTCCACGCACGATCTCGTACGGAAGGGACGTAAATCACCCATCCCCCAACATAAAGTTTCGGGGTTTAGCTAATAAAAACTGGGGTGAGTTGCAATGAAACGGATACAATAAATAAATGTCGTAATTAACTCTATTCATACATCAAATTATTCGGATTAGACTGTACCGCAGTTGTGGGACAAAGGAAAAGTGCGCGAATTTGCTTCTGACAGCTGTTGGGGGCGGCCATCTTGTCAATAAAGTCTTTACAATTTACAAAATTAATGCGTTTACCCTAAAATTACTCAAATAGAAATATTTATATCAATGGGATTTCTATTTCGAACAAAGAGTTTCAACAAATTCTACTCATTCTAATCGGTTTAACCATACTTTATCTAATAATTACCTATATTTTTGTACTAATGTCCAAAATCTTGTGGAACATACTCTGGTCTCATTAAAACCTCACACCAATCTTATAATACGTTTTAATATCGCTACACCCACAGAATAAGCCCAGGGCCTGATTCGAAAGAGATATTTTATTGTGTTATAAAAATAGCCGTTAATAGTACTATCGATCACAATGCTCGCCAGTTCGATCAAAATAAACTGAGCGCGGAACTGACACATTTTCGCCTTTAATGAGATTATAAAAATAGTACGAGGACTTGTTTACATTACGTTGAAACTGCAATCAAATATTGATTTGAAATATTTTTTTTAAATAATTATTTATAACTGTAAATATAATCTTGGTTTTTCTTCCGATATTTTACAACTCTAGGTACCTCCTCCGTACCGAAATGCAATTTTTCACCGCCTAAATCAAAACTTTCGATTGGATCCAGGTTGGAGTTATAAGGCAGATGATCTAATTGCTGCCAGTCGCAAAAATCTAAAAAAACATGGAATTTTAACTAAATAAACTCCATTCGTAAATGCCTTATGCCATTCTAAAACGGGACCTAGAAATATCAAATACACATCTAATACCCATCGCATTTCTTCAACAGCTTCTTAAACAGTCAAATATCACATTACTAAACATATAAATTGTAATATAAACGAGCGACAAGCTTTAATGGCAGCGGGCAGGATATTCAACATCGTTGTGGAAATATTAAATTTTAACAGTCTAAAAATATACTATTTTAATTGCAAAATATAATAAATCACCCAGAAATGTTTGGTAATCTAATGGTGACTCCTAATAGACCCAGACTACGCCTCAGAAAAAAATCAGTGGCGCTGCAACCTTTTAGGTCTGGGCCTCAGATTTCTGTAACTGTTTCATGATAGATCCGCCTGATACATGCTGTGGACTTTTTAGATTTAAGGCATGGCGGACTTTTTACGATGTTTTCCTGCATACGACGTCCTTTACTTTCCATTACTTAATTTTTTTCCCTACCCAAAAAAATCCGTAGCCATATCAAACAGGACTATATTCAAACTGTTGGAAGAGAGAAGAGAGCACGAGACACAGACGAGTATAGAACAAAAGATGAAACGATATTGTTTCATTGTGATTGGTCCAACAGGTGAAAAATGCTCGAATCATACTCATTACTACGTGATCCAACTTACATTGCACATTCAAAGATGATATAATAGCTTTTTCTCACCTTTAAATAGTAGCGTGTATAAACATTTGGTCATTCATATATAACAGTCTAGTTCCTGTGTTCACATTAATATGTTTAAAATAAACAAATATGCTTGTGGTTATACCACAAAAAGTGAGTCGGCTAATAGCGACAGATTTACTGCTGATATTCGACGCGAGCTGTTTTGAAACAAATGTCACTTTATGAACTGTTTACACTCTCCACGAGTCAACTTTCTAGGGTTGCCTTAAATTTTATACGTAAAATATATCATAAACACTTTAATAATGCAATTATTTCCCATGAAACTGAATAAGTAAGCCCTAAGAGATTTAAAGCCATAGTTGCTGCCCTCACACTTTGATCGATTTTCGTTTAGTTTTTAAAATTTAATTGTTTTTAATTTCTTTATTATCTTCGTGTATGTTATGTTTGCCAATAAGTGTCTGTAACATTAAACATTGTTTCTTTATTTTTTTGTACCAATGTATCGGTGTGCCGAGCGTTGGCAAACTTTTATAGATAAATAATCAAAAAAGTAATCGTTTTCGCATCAGGTTTAAAAATTTAGACTGTATAAATCATTTAATATTCTTCATAACATCCTGGAATTAATTAGTGAAGGAATTTTCAATTTCTATTATCTTCATCAAAAGAAATGATAATGTCCTGGAAAAATCATTTTACTTTTCTATCCGGCAACCCTACGTTTAAAAGAGTTGAAATTGTATTTTTATTTTTAACGTGACAACCCTCGCAAGCTTTTAAAAAGACGTGTAAACGTAACTAGTTCTGTTAACCCCTCTAATTAGGCTACACTTACTCGTATGCGAGATACGACTTGCAATATTGCAAAAGTGTAGGTGAATGAACTTTATAATAAGCTAATTTACATTTTCTTGAGACGGAGCTCGCTTCCCTTAAAAGTAAAATTAAAATATTGTATTAAATTTCGGGCCAAGGAATAAATTTGAATCCCTGAGTGATATACGGTCCGGAGATAACTTTATTACACCATCTGTCAATTACTATACACTTAAAGGAAGTCCATGACAAATGAGTATCAAATAAATAATCACACTTAATTGTCTATTGCTTCCATTTTAGATTTTGCTATCGAATTCCATCATTATCGAAACTTCGGTTCCTAGAATTTGTGGATCATTTATGTATTTCATTGAAACATTATTTTCTATATATATTACAAATACTTACTGATGTAAATTATTAAAATGCTAAAACAACACATTTCTAATATAAACTTGTACAAAAAACTCCTAATCGGATACTTCATAAAGCAATTTTAATAACTTTTACTCTGTTCTATAATGACAGACATGTCAACGTCACACAGTGACGTTTACGGGATGTCATGGGCGACATGTCGCATGGCTTTAAGACAATCATAGCGAGAGCTATATTTACTATTTTTATATTCTATAATTAATTAAATCAGTCTTGATTTCTTAAATTGTTTAACTAATACATATATACAGATTGATTCTCTATTTTACGCCGTCGGTGTACAAGCACCCTTATGCTATCGCATTCATTGCTTCCTGCGTCGCGGCGAGAAAAATAAACACCTTTTTTATTAATAGTGCTCTACTTCAGACAAAAACACGTCTTAACATAACGATTTCCATATTTCTCTCATTTAGTCCGGTTTTTATTGTAAAACTGACTTTAATATACAACACGGATTAAAACAACAATCGTAATACTTGAGTTTGACAACGTCTTGTGACTTGCCAAAATATTAGTATGGCATATCACTCAGCGCGTGGCGTAGCGTAGCGTTAATATTAGCGTTTTATATGATTACGCATTGGTATAGCTCCTTATGGAGCCTAATCCTAGCTTTTATATAGTAGGAACAATGTAATGTACTAGAGTCACTTCAGTCATTAATTTTTAGCTTCTTCGTTATTAAATATAGCCTTTGTAAGTCTAGGATAAGATAATTTTAGGTGAAAGATACATTCGGTCCAGTATTTTACGAACTTATTTGTTACAAAATATTTGTAAAGATATTATAATCGCAAAAAGATAAGAAGAAATGGCCAGAACATTGAAGAATTCAGATTTATATTAAATCAACTATTTGTAATTAAAATTTGTTTTGTAGCAAAACTGTTTTCAAGTAAATATGTATAACAATATTCAAATGAAAGATACACTTGTAACGGCAATTATTATTAAATGGAAAAAATAAAAACCGAGTTGTCAACAGGATAACACAATTATTTTGAGTGGTCCTTAATTCGGCCCTTCGGAAGTCATAACTTAATATTATAAGGTTCACATTTCTGCGTAATAATTGTCTCACCGCCCACCGCGACATTTTTGTATATCTGTCTATTGTTATTGTCACAATACGATGGTGAATTATTTGGAATGGCGCTTTATGACTCTGTTCCAGGTAAGACGACATTATTTTTTATGTTTCCGTACGTTTATAAAGTAAGTAAGTAAGGGTAGACCTTCGTACATAATTCATACACATATTCCCGACCGAGTGATATATCTGTCGACCTGTATGTTTGACGTTGACAATTAACCTAAACCTACTAAACTACATACTTAGTTAATAAGGTTTTAATTAAACTGGATTAAGGTCGGATGTTTCCGTCATTTTATGAATTTGTCTGTTAGTATTTATTTTCTATTACTTAGAGGCTATATTGCGATTTCATTATATCGATTCGATTGATATCGATTTTTTGATCCTGCTGGGCCGTGGTTTCTATTATATGAATGCAATTATGAATCTCATGTATGCAAGTGTTCGTTTCGTCCTTAGAAAAATGTATTGGAGTAGCACAGCTGAGGAATGAACGACCTCAGGAGTCTAGCCTAACACAATAACAAAACAATGGCATTAAAATAAATCATTTGACAAATAAATGTAAATGATAACCGCACACGGCGAGACCGTTAATTATCCGGGACAAGTTTTATTACTCGAGATAATTTCACTTCATAAACTTATTAAATCCTTTTATCTGTACAACCCACCGGTTGTTAAATTTAATATTAATAACGTTGTACTGTAAGGCTATCATGCGCTTTCGTCTGCGCAAAATTTATATATAATATATCGCCCGTATAAAGTCCTTTTTAACTGCTAATTAATTTCTTATATTAATTAATTTGCTAATGGTCAATAAATGACCAATTCACAACACTTTGAATAATTTTTAATGTTTTGTTGTCGCAAATTTAGCTTAACAATTTTAACAATATATTTATTTATTTTATTTAAATATTCACGCTCTTTTCTCGAAGGGGTGTGTGTGGAAGTGACATTCACTAAATAAATTAATATAAATAGCGAATAGAAAACATATTCAATTTACATATTTATTATTTTAGAAATCTCAACCTAACCTGTATATATATAAATAATAAAAATTGTTTAAACAATTTAAACTAAAGATAAAAAAAATTAAACCACCACAGGAGGCAAAAATCTTAATTCAACTCGTACGCAACTCAACTTTATTCATATAGGTAAACAAGTACACTTATGAACGTCAACAGAAAAGATGTTAATGAAATTGATGGATGGAAATGGTGTCACTATTACCTAACTGTATTGAAGTATTGTCTATTAAGGGCTTAACCAATTATTTCGATGAATTTTTGGCTTAACTGAATTAGCTACTAAATATTTTAATACAAAATTACAATGTGTTTAACCATGGTTCAAACAGTTTGTAATATCATCTGTACACAGTTCGAAATCAGTGCCAGGGATATAATGCAATTACATGGGTTTGACCGGAACGCGTAATCAGCTACGATCCTAGACAAACAACCTGCTGATTATACGACATATCACTAGTATCAGTTAGCAATACTAGGGAAGACGTTTAAATACTGCTTTATCATTTTTACTAGGATTGGTTTCTTTTTAATTTTTACGCGAGAACTACGCGTCTCTTTATTAGATAGAAACGCTAATTTAATACAATAAATAACTTAATATTTCGAATGCCTTTCAACAACTGTGAGACCGCCACAGATTACTATTTGATATTATTTGAGTCTATTGAAGTGTTGCCATAATAAATCAAACTATCCCTGCACTTAAAGATGCTGATGTTTGAAGAACTATAGGCCCCAATGGGGCCTGGAGCAGGCATATTTCCAGGTCTGTTTTTGTCAAACAAAAATTAAACCCAGGACGTAAGCGTTACCCAGTCAAATTTTTCAAAACTATACTAAGTAAATAAAAGTTTAAAGATTTGTATCTAAACTATTATGATGCACTTAGAAACAAATTTAGCTCCCAAACCACCTAGTCCCAAAAATCCCACACCGATTCACCTCCCTTATCAAACCACACAATAACGAACTTATCAAGCTTCTCCAAATATTTGCGGAGGAGACAAAGGAAAAAGAAAAAAATGTGGGGAAAAAACCGGCCAATGTTTTTGTCGAGCAACGACATAATAGTCCAGGGACGGATAACATATGGTTCGCAAAAAAGACATCCTTTTCCTACCTAGGTGTGAATTATTGCCATATGGACTCACTGCACTGAAAAAGCGAATTTTATGAATACGTAACTTCCTTCTTTTTGACCATTTGTTAAATTGTATTTTTGTAATTATTTTTTTTTTAAATCAGATTAATGAAAAAAGAAGCAAGCAAGAAGTTTTACTTGTTTTATATTGAGACTTATTATATTGAGATGAACAGATTTCAGTGTGTAAAGAAGTTGTATACTCAAACTCAAACTCAAACTTTGAGTTTGCCAGCGCTTGAATACTACGGAGATATTACGCATATCTTAATACGTTGGTATGTTTTCCCCCCTTTATGGGAGTCTTTTTGTTTTGCTTTCTAACCAATCCTAACAACAGCAACTAAGATCGAATCGTTACTAACTAAAACTACATTAAAATATAATTTGATATAAGAAAATTATTATTACCCTAATCCACAATTAATTTTTAGATGCGAGTTTGGTAATTAAAGAAAGCAGTATATGATCAGCCTCCTGTGTCACACACCGTCGACTTTTTGGGTCCAAGGCAAGCCGGTTTCTTCACGATGGTTTCGTTCGCCGTTCGAGCGAATGCTAAGTGCCCACATAGAAAAAAAGTCCAGTAATGCACAGCCGGAGATCGAATCTACGACCTCAGGAATGAGAGTTATAGGCTGAAGCCACTAGGCTACCATTGCTCAATAATTTTAAGATGCGAGTTATTTGAAAAAAAAAATCTATATAAATACTATTTAATGATACAAACAAAAGTTACCAATACTTACAATAAATAAAAGTTTATACAAAACTTGAAATGAAATTTAAAAGAAACCAAATGTTTAAAACAGCTTTCTACTGATAGGTGATGGATTTATCGTTAGCCATTCATGTTGTTAAGTGAATTCTTTGCGATGACTCAACATATTCTTATTTCAGTTTAAAACTTAACAAAAAAGCTTAATGCTTCTGAAATACTCGAAAAACAAGATGGAACCGCCTTCACCACGACGTCAGAATTCGCGTTTGGCCAAAGCTTTGAATACAGACTCCGGACGCATGCGAAAGGTTTCAAATTAGTAACAAGAAATGGTTAGCTGTAAATATCAAAGTTCTAGATTATCTATAACTACCCAAAATTAAAAAAAAAATAGAATTCAATAGAGACCTATTTTAAGCATGCCAATAGCCTTTCTTATAAAAAACCTTTTAAGAAAAAATCAGTGGCGGTACAACCTTATGGGTCTCGAATTTCTGAATTTGTTTCATGATCATTTGTTAATCTAATAGGCAAGTATGATGTCTTTGTACTTGACACACGCCGTCGACTTTTTGCGTCTAATGCACCGGTTTCCTCACGATCTTTTCCTTCACCGTTCGAGCGAATTTTAAATGCGCACATAGGAAGAAAGTCCATTGGTGCACAGCCGGGTGTCGAAACTTAGCCCTCAGGTATAAGAGTCGTACGCTAAAGTCACTAGGCAAATGCTTTAAAATAAAAACCTTCTATAAAGGCCAAATCTTGTTGTCCTTATCACTCTAATGTCCTTTGAAAGTAAATGAAAGTGACACATACCTAATTAAGGCTTAAATTTTTAACGAATAAATGAGATCGAATAGGTTTAAGAAACCATTTTGAGATGCCACGAGCTTAAATACACAAAAGCTATAAAACTACCACGATATAAATTAAGCACTTACACGTAAGCATTTAGTTAAAACCTCCAAAATAGTACAAAAACGCATAACTCCAATAAAATAAATCTTCAGGTCACACGTTAAAGCATCGTTTCATAAGTTTTTCATTATATAGAGCGGTGTTGGTCTGCATGGCCTGATACTTAAGTAAGCGTAATAAATCAGACATCTTGATTTGAATAACGTGATTTTTGTAATAAAATCATTAAATGTCTCATGTTTGAAGAAATGTAACTGGCTCATGTTTCGGATACTAATTAGGAAAATCTTTCGGTTAAAAGTTTTTCAAATACAACAAAAATTACTTTACATGTAGTTATGTTTATCTACGTGTCTTTTACGACTCAGTTTTAAACTAATAGGCAAGTAGGTGATCAGCCTCCTGTGCCTGACAACCGCTGTTGACTAAGGCAATCCGGTTTCCTCTAACTGTTTTTCTTCACCGTTCCAGCTAATGTCAAAATGAACATATCGACAGAAAGTCCATTGGTGCACAGCCGGGGATCGAACCTACGACCGGCATGAGAGTCGCATGCATGAAGCCACTAAGCCAATACTGCTCATACACACATACATAAACATATATATACAATGCTAAAAAAGCTGATTCCTTAGCATTCTATATCAAAGTAATATTTATGTTTGTAGAAAAAGCTTATGGTTAAAAAATGCATTTCTTAATTAAGATTTGACTACTAAAATATTCGTTCTTGTATTATTGAAACTGAGGATTCTGATATGAGGGATCTACGCGCTCTATTGTCCTGTCTAACAGCGCGTTTGGACGCTAAAAACTCGTAAACTTCACTTCTATCTCACCAGATCAAATCACCGTGTGATTTATTCCAACGGGTTAAGAAATAGTCCTCTGAGGTAAAGCTACAGCTGTTTTACCCCACAAGGTAATTTTGACTTAACTTTAAACGGACGCGTCACCATTTCGGTTGTCAAAGGGTTCCATTTGAATAAATCATTGTTTATTGAAATACTGTTTCTAATACATTAAACAGTAATTGCTCGAATCTCGCCCGTATAAAACATTAAAAAATTAAAGATAATAGACAAACTCGCGCCACAAATCATATCGTGCGTGGGCGCACATTGTTATAGTATAATTCGTTTAGATAAAAAGCCCAACTTATCTTTTGGTACAATTAAGTTAATGGTGGTTGATAAGATGCTTTTAATAGCTCATCTTCTATTTGATTACATTTGAAATCTTATAAGCATAATGATTATTATTACCATAACTATTTTATTAAGAAAAGGAAAAGGAGAGAATGACAAGTGGAAGAATTTGGAGGAGACCCTCACTGTTAAACATATTATCATGGATTTAATGTAATCCTGATTATGTAGTAATCGAATACAGGCAATTTTTATTTTGAGTAGGTACCGCACGTAAGTTTATGTCACAACTTTGAGCTTTAAGATTAGATTTTGAATACGCTTCGACTTGAGTTTTTGTAATCATGGGTTACTAAATTATTTTTTGCTTTGCTTAGCAAGCGGTTGAAAAGTTGTTTTAAAAGCCTGGGTCCTGGCTTACAGCTCAAGTTTGATGCCATGGAAAATCTATATATAATAATTATTGTGTAAATTAAATTAAACTACCTATATTCAATCAAACCATAATAAAATATAGTAAACATTAGGAGACACTCACACATTTTGTTTTGTAAAGCATACGGGCAGGAGGCTCATCTGCAGAAGTAATACCGCCGCTCATGGACACTCTATGCCAGTGCGTTGCCGGCCTTTTAGGAATTAGTAGGATCTCTTCTTGAAGTCGAACGTAGTTTCATGACTTCATGTTAATAAATTACTATTTTCTTAGATAAACAAGGCAATACTTATTATTAAACATTTTGCATACCATCTCCCAAGGTTTTTCCATAAAGGGCAGATACAAAGTGATGTTTAGTATACGGTGTCTGTGTGGGCTCCGAACATCTAAAACGGCGGTCTATTCGTAGGCGTGCAGCCTTAAAAGACCGTTTAGATTTTGTATTCAAACGAGAAGCTGAATATAGTAAACGTCTCGTAAACCTAGTTTACAAATCTGATTTCATTCGGTCATTTGTCGGTTTCGGTTCTTAAGACGTCTTTGAAACGTCACTGAATTAGTTTGAAAGATAGAAACGAAAATAAGGAATTCTATTTAAAAAGAAATTAATAAAATAATTAAACATATAAAAATAAGAGAATTTTATCTAGTAACTGATATACACTTCCTTTCTTCCTGTTGCTTAAAATGAAATAAGTTACTAGAAAATTTTCTGCATGTTCCTTTTACTGACGTGATTCTTAAGGTTATAATCTGTGATTAAAACATGTTGTATTTAAATATAATTAATTTTTATATATTATTATTAATACTTTGTTGGTTAAGAATACTGTAAATACTATATATTTGTATGTTTTAAATATATCATACTCAATCTGACAGCCTGTGCTAGCCTCCTATACTTAAATCTTTTAATTTTCATTAATTTCAATTGAATTTTTGTTTTACGCGATAACTAGATACTAAACAAATATAGGTGAAATCGTAATAGCTAGTTAATAAGGTTCATAGAATTACGAGACGCGATCAACATAAGCCGGCAACATAACAGCAGAAGCATATGATTAGATTTTTAAATTATCTCTCGCGTACCACACAATTTCACTTTACCTAATCACCATAAATAACGATTGTTAGCTCCATACTTTACTGAAGCTAATTTAAACTCAATCCTAACTACGGCTTTGTTACAACCATTATAGTGAGTTTTATGAGGGAACCATTATACTCGTCATTAAAACATCCGTTCATACAATCATATTTTATTTAATGATAACGCAAATATTTATTTATCATTAAATCTCATACGAGTTATCGAGACTTATGAGCCTATAAAATTTTATTACCAACAATGATAATACAATTATTTCTTAATCAATTTTTTTAATGATTCGAATAAATTAATACGTATATTTGAATGACCAAAACACAAATGAATCATTCTTCATTCAAGAACAGCAAGTTCTATAAAACATTTCTTCTTGAATAACATTTTAATCTATACAGTTGTTAAGTAAACTTGCACGTAGATAATTACGACAGCAAATTCCATATTTTATCGCTCACGTTAACTAAGATTTTATAAGCCATAAACGAAATTACCAATAAAAATAAAGCTGTCTAAAAATTAATTTAATGCGAAAAAGGCCACTACTTTTATTTACAATATTTTTTTTCAAAGAAATTACAAACCTTTGCATTCGTTAGCATCTCTCGCCGTAGCGCGTCCCCAGGGCCGATCGAAATGGAAGGGCTTACATCGCTCGCAGTCCCGTCCTGCCGTGTTATGCTTGCAGTCACAGGCCAGCTGCATCGTCTGTCCATCCTCGCCCTTTGTAGGAATACATCGGGATGCATGCCCGTTACATTTACACCGTCCACCGACCGCGAAATCCGAAACTGCGTAATGCTGCGTACCCGCCGCCGCCTGCTTCTTGTTGTCTACCTCATCGCCCTCATTGACCATGTGTAATCTATTGAAAACGACTCTGACATCAGTAGCCGTCACCCAGTCTTGTAACACCGGTGATACATCGAAGTTGGCAGCGCTCGGACGACCCTCCAGAGTACTAAATGCCAATCTAGCTGCACCAGAATTCTCGCCTAATCTATGAGAATCTGAGCATCTAGCTTCCTGCTCATTTGCCGAGGTTACTGTCGCCTTATTGGGCCGTCCATATACCCTTCTACACTGACTCGAGTAGAACTGGAAGGGCTGCCAAGTTATCCCGTAATCCGCGCTTTTATAAATCGCCACTGAGTCAGGTCTCGCAGCTTTGGGACAAAACTGAAGACTGACGTAAGTAAGTTCATATTTCTTTCCCAAAGAAAGAGTCAAAGAAACGTTATCGGGTGGCGAATCATAGGATGCCGGTGACAGTGCCGCAGATCGCCAGCAGGTCACGTCGTGAGGGTTGTTCAAATCAGTTAAATGAGCCGGTGGATGCCGTCTATCTGACCTAGCAGCATCGCAAACTCGACACGCGTTTTCTGGGTTCTGATCTCCAGGTGGATCGCAAAGACGCTCAGGCCCGCGCTTTCCACAGATAGAAGATGCTAATACCGGGTTTCCAAAAGCTGCATTAACAAAATCCGGTATGCAGCGTCTTGGTCGACCGTCTTCGTAACAGGGGTCGGGGGGCGCAGCGGACAGAGCCAAAGCCGCGGTGGCGAGGATGGCCACGACGCGGACGAACATGCTCACTCACTACACTCACTCGCGATAACTAACGACCCAACGTGCACGCCGGTCGAAGGCCGCCGGCAGACTAAACGCGGGGCGGGAGCTTTCGACTGTTCGAGCTTACGGCAGCGTACGCTCGCAAGTCGCGACTTTGTTAAAGAAACTTTTTTCTTTTATCGGTGAGTGAGAATTGATGATATTAGATACGGCAACAATAACAAAGTTTAAATTGAAAACAATGCTATGCAATCAAATAACATTGACTTTCGCCAATAAAGTGTTACGTAGATAAATTGAGTTTTACGGACCATTTACACAACTTTGATTTGAAGGAAAGTTTTAGCTTTAGCTTAACTCTAGGAATAGGTACTTAAATTTCCATTACTGCCGAGACTTAGGTTCATTAATTTATTTTCATATTATTAAATGTTTCAAATTGATTTTTGTAAAATGAAACAGCTTCAAGCAGCGTACAAATCGATTTAATGAAATACTTAAATCGTAGTAAATAAACACCACAACAAAAAGAAATCCTATTGTATAAAAACAAAACAGCATTAATCAAAACAGAGCAAGCAGATGTAATTTCTGAATAAAAGTTAAACTGTCGTGCAAAAAGGGCCAACCCTCCAGTGCAGACAAAAAGCATAGAGTATAAATGAATTACACAATGTAGAGCGAGCCTTAGTCGAGTGGCTCGTCTGGGATTGTACTAATGATCCCGTGTCTATGGTACCTCTATACTCCATGGACCATGGTGATTATTGAATATTATGAATACACTCGAATTTAGTGGGAGATAGGTTGAAGTCAACGCCAGAAGCCACAAAACAAAGTCCACTAAGACAAAATTCTAGTCCAGGTCACAAAAGACTTAGGTTTCTGTTACGGACCAAAACCTTATCCGAAACTAACCCTCCGGTTAAAATAAAATGTGTGTTCTTGTCCAGTAGTGCTGTTAAAAAGTCTAGCCTTATTCAAAACTTTATACACACACTTAAAGCACATATTATGTAAAGTTAGATTTAGTAACCACATCTTCCCCTATTCCCAGACGTCGCTTTAATATGATATATCGCTATTTAACTATTTCCTTCCCTCAGTTAATGTGACATTCCTATTGAAGATGGTAAAAATCCTAAGACGTAAATGATTTTGCGTCGTTGCTGTTTATAGCTTGTCATGTAATTATCATTTCTGCGTCCATTTTGTTTCTTGTCGGACACTTTGAGGTTATAAAACTACAGTTTCAAACTCGTACGGATTTAGTGGAATAAACGGTCATAAATTAAATATTAATAATTAATAGTGCTAACAGTATATACTATCAACATTGTTCGGTTCTCTTTAATTAAACACGATTGTTGTTCGCTTTTTAACAAAATTATAATTCCATTCCATTTTTCTTCGCCTTACATATGAAACTCGAGTAAGTAACATACAGCCAAGTTTTTTATATAGCACAGGGGGCAAACGGACAGGAGGCTCACCCGATGTTAAGTGATACCGCCGCCCATGGACACTCACATTGCCAGAAGGCTCGCAAGTGTGTTGCCGGCCTTTCAAGAATTGGTACGCTCTTTTCTTGAAAGACCCTAAGTCGAATTGGTTCGGAAATACTTCAGTGGGCAGTTGGTTTCACGTAGTGGTGGTGCGCGGCAAAAACTGCCTTAGAAAACGCTCATTTGTGGAACGACGGTCGTCGAGGTGATACGGATGGTATTTTGTATTTTGCCTTGACGTCCGATAATGAAACTCAGCTGCAGGCATTAGAGACCCCACATCTCTTCGCAACGCCAAGGGATCAAGCCACACGGAACGTGATTGGTCGTTGACGCACAAGGCGTATTTTTTTCCAAACAAAGGTGTCAAACATAGATTAGCGATGACCAATATTTTATTCATTACTATCCATAGAGAAACTGCAATTTCAATTGTATCAGACTCAAGGAAAATGTTGACTTAATATAGTTTATATGTTACAAGTTATCCAAAAAAAATCCTTCGAATTATAATACCAATACTTTCCCATTACAAGCCCATGTTCACGTACATACCCCGGGCGGTACCTACGTCAAATACAGCGTATTTTGGTAATTAGAGGTATCCCTAACATTAGCCCACGGCAAGTTGGGTTGGATTATTGCGGCCTGGTTAATTGCCTATCAGGGAATACGCGCTTTATTTCATATTGTTCCTCGGCGACTCGTTCTGCAGCTAAGCTTATTTGGTGAAATCCTTAGTAACATAGTACCATACTGAGAGTCTATATAATGGTAGGTTAATAAAATTGGTACAATTTGGCTCTAACGAGTTACACGTACACATAGAGTACATTATGGATAATGTAGTAAACCGAATGAGAGCTTTAAGCTTTTCATTCGATCAATTATGATGGTAATTTTACAAAATTTCATAAATAATCATGAACCTGTAACGGATGCATGTAATTGTACTACAGAAATTACAAAGAACCAATTCTTAAAAGGCCGGCAACGCACTTGCGAGCCTTCTGGCTATGTGAGTGTCCATGGGCGGCGGTATTACATAACATCAGATGAGCTTCCTACCTGTTTGCCTCCTTCTAAAAAAATCTTATAACATAATTATTTATGTACATATCACGAACAATGTAACGCCCCAATGAGTTGGGCACTCTGGTTGTTTTTCACATTTATATACAACTATTTCGCTAAAGAAGCTTTAGGCAAACGCAGAATGATGTCTTATTTGAGATGTCAACGACCGCAAAAACCAAATTAGAAAATGTTACATTCCTCGTTGGACTTGTCATTACGCAAATGCACGAAACAATGCCACCCTCGTGTGCCTTTTAGTTTTTACCGTTCTTATCGTATGGGGTTAGATGTGTTCCAAAGCTTTTACCGTGAAAGGGACGTTATCCATCTGGCTTTCCCTTAACGTTACGATTGTGATGTAGACTAAGCTTTAGTTATTTATCCTAATTTGCGTCTTTTTCATAAAAACATGTTTCATGGAGGTGGATTTGACTGATGAAAAATTACAGTAATAACACATGGGGTGGTAATATTTTAAAAGTAACAGTGCCTCTATGGCCCGGAATTATTAATTATTCGACATTTTGCATGGCAATTTGACATAGCTGATTGTGCAGTTCTTTGAAATTCTAATTCAAATAAAGACTATTATTAGTATCAATATTGTGCAAAGTGCAAAGTGCAGAAGTTGATTTTCAAATGCGGAATGAAGAAACAATAAATCAAATCAATTTAATTCTCAAAAATTGTTATAGTAGTTATGTATTACAAAATGTAGCCTAATAACTTTTTACAAAGTGAGTACCCAGGTCCCTAAATATGTGATATTTTAAATACAAAATAATTTGTAAATGTAATATTCTAAAATGGTGTGAATAAAAAAATGCATTTTATTTACGAAAAAGCGAAAGTACATGTAACAATATCATTTATTCAACAATCAAATATAACATATATTATAAAACCGTATTCTAACTTAGCAGTAGGCCATAAGTTCGTCTTCCGAGCAGGGTTTCATGCAGCACTCCATCACGACCTGTCTTTTGGGGCGTCCAAGGCTGTGCGCCCGATTTGCGTGCAGCCAGTGTTGAGACACAGAAGGCCAGGCGGACCAGTCCCCTTGATGGCCAGCTCTCTCGTGCCCCATAGATCCATAGACTGACAAGTCGGCACGCTTGTCTTCGCTTCCCTCACACAGCATAGCCAGAGCTATAGCCAACCGCCTCCCGCAGTAGAAACCTTGGGCCTCTGCCGCGATTGCTACGCTCAGTACAACCAACAGAACTAGTACCTTCATGTTGCTTGGATGTTTGTTGATTACACGGTTATTGTGATGTGCCTTCCTAGGATCTTGCACTGCTGTTTTATACCCGTTTCAGCTCGTAATGAGGCCTGAATATGCAAATTCATAGGTGGGCCTGACACCGCACACTTCACTGCTTCTGATGTGATGTGATGTCAAGGCGGTCTAACAAATATATGGAGGCGTAAGCAGTAGAAAATTAGTATTAAATTAGTGCTGATTACTGTGTAAAAGATATAGACGTTTCGAGATATTCAGGTGGAGTTTTAATTATTTAAGAGTTTTCTAGCCTCCTAGTGTAGGCACCTGTCCAAATATTTAATTATCATCTTTGGATTTGTATCCATGACCTACCATCCAAAGAGAACCAAAATTAGTTTAAACATCTCAAATGTTTGTTAATTACATCTTTGAATATTAGTAAAATAAGGACAAAAGTGTGTATGGAAGTCTATGTCCATCGTGAGCTATCTGAGAAAATATTTTAAATGCGTTTCATTAAGCATTCCTTGCATTTTTTATAAAGCTCTCTGTTTATAGCAGAAAATTATGATGAAAGCAAAAACAGAGTGACTAAAAAGGCGAGGTTACAATACAGCGTTATAAACCTTTGATAAAGCTACTAAAAGAAAGTAGTAGCAATTCCCAGTAACACATACATCTATAAAGGTAGCGACATGTCGACAGATTGCTACAAAAACTCACCCGCGACTAATCCTGACCGTTCTCGCTATGGATCACTGTTGGTAGTACAATCACGTACAGAGATCGAGCTTGGTTAATTGGTATTTATTGCTCGGCTTTTTGCTGTATTGAGTACTAATTGATTAGCTTAGAAGATTCAAGCAGCCTTTGCGAATAATTAAAACAGTAGCGCACTCTTTGAAAGTCCCTTCATCATCACGATCATAAAGAAATGAATAAGATATGGTTTTTATTAATTTCTTTAGTGAGGTTTGATAGAAGAAGGTTATTTATTATTAGAATAAAGTAACAAGTATTATAAGAATTATTAGAATTAAAGAATTATATAAAAATATATATTTTATTTGAAATGTGTCCTCTATTATAAGTGTATCCCTGACTAATCCAATTAATTTAAAGATACCGAAGCGGTGGAAAACATGACTCCTTTGTAAGCCTTTCGCTCAACCTAACTAACAGTTCACTTTGTCGATTAAGACTTTGAACACATTTTTATTCAAGAAAGTAGGCTCTATGAAAAAATAAATAATATTGTTCTGATATATTTCTTGACGCAAAAGCGGCTGATATCTCAGCAACGTTCTCATTATAACTAGTATAAGTCAAATAGTTATATAATATAATTATCACATTATTTACATATCAAAACACACTAACTCCTTTTAAAATTACTAGAATAATATTGTCTTTCCAAATAATGATGAAAATGTTTAAAAAATCTAAATGTGTAGTGCCAACGTAGGCAAGTAGAAATTGCCTAGCGTACCCCCTTACTACCTTATCTTATATTAATGTCTGGCGGCTTAGATATTATAAGAAGTAAAAAGCTCTGTAAAAGTATAGGCTGTCACACACGTGTTCATTTAAGGCGTTGGAGACAAAAACGTCGCAAGCTGGCTCCGTTTAGCCGACAATTACTTGCCGACGCCTAGACGAGTCCATCTAAAGTTGAATTGCGGTGGCGACCTATTCTGTTCACAATATATTGCTAAAGTATTTGTACAATATATGGAGTTTCGTTATTTTATATGTTGACTATTTAAAACAACATTATAAGTAAACCAAAGATCCGTAGGACTTGTATACCTTAGCGTCCAATCGCTGGAGACGATAGTCATTTAATTAGAAGAACAGCATTCATGTCTAAACCCACGATGTTATTGTGTCTGCGAGAATCGAACCTAGACCTGTAACCTCTAAGCCATCGATTGGTTACGTTAAACAAAGTAATAATAAGAAAAAGTTACTAAAACTTTCATGAGGTAATTCTATATAACTAAAAAGATATAAGTAATGAAATAATTGCGAGGTGGTCTTAATAAATTAATTTATCTATCCAGAATAATCAGACAGGTTCCAATAAATACCTAGCACGGGTATTAACATTCCTGCACTAAGACTGCGTTTATAATAACTCTGTTTAAAAACGTGTAACAATTTCAATTAGTGTAATTACTTCTATTACAAATTACAAGTAATCATATTTATTCTTGTATTAAACTACTAAATAAACACAAACGTTTTATAAGATATTAAAGCATATTATAATATTATGTTCATGACATTTAGAATGATTTACAGCAGTGATGACTTGAGAGTATTTTGCTTAAGAAATGCCATTTCAGAAATATTTATTTATAAACAAACATATATAAAGATTTTTACGCTTTGTGTTGATTTGGTTTAGCACCGATCTTATTGGACAAAATCAATTATTACTACAAGACTCACTTCGGAGGGTAATTATTGCTTACTAGCTAACTTTAAAATATGATTTTTTGTATGAAAGCCTTTTTTAGGCTATAAAATCCTTTCTCACAGTTCAAAGAATAAATTTAAAAAAATACTAGCATTGGTGCAGCCGTCTCGGAGTTTTAAGATTATTTTTGCAATACATTTTTATTTATTAGATTATGTTCTATGAGTTATGATTGTATTTATTTATTAGATTACAAACATAGTTTAATGTCAGACTTCAGCCGGTTAATTTTTATGTCTAAGCCCTTACGATTAGACAAAGCGAAGCTTTTTGCTGCAAACCTCATATCAGTACTAATTTGGATTGCTGATCTGTGACGTCACTGCTGCAATCTACGGTCGGCATAAAAAACTGGTACGGTAATGTCAAACTAAAGATTTGGGACCCCATAGATAACAATTAAGGTTTTGAGCATGGTTTAGTATAACAGGGACTCCAATATTAACAGGGTTACTTAGGAAATTATCACTTTATTCCCGAGGTGTCTCTTACAATATTTGAACAAATAAATATTCTTAGAAAATAATTTTGGCTATCGGCTTAAAAACTATCGGCGTTTGGTGACGTCGATAAATCTTAAAATAGTTTTGTAAGGACTCGTGAACTTCCGTTAATGTATTTAAAGTTTATATTTGAGTATACATTATTTTAAATAATAAAACGAATTTATTTACTAAAACACAAATAAATAAAAATTTATTTCTCCATTGTAATAATGCAACAATGTATAATATTTGGGAACCCTTTAAAGTAAAAAATACCTATGTCAGGGCTCCCAGCTTTTCCATAACAAACTTAATAGATATTTCCATTAAAAATTTTTTTTTTGTTTTGTCAATTACAATTCCTTTTAAACTTTTTACAATATCTTCTCCCAATTTTCTTAAAACAAAAAGCACGTTTTTACGTGACGCGTAACACGCGTGAATATTTGAGTGGGTGTGGGTGCAAGTGAGTGTAATGTGTAACTACAATCTACATGATAGGTCCCAGGAGCATCTCCAACTCTAAGTAAGGTGTGTTATAAGATTATTATAACTTAAAAACTAATTAACGAATAAGTACCTATCGCAATACAGCGAGGAAATGCTGCCAGCGTTAAAGGTGGCAAAACTTTTTAAATTAGGTTTTTTTAATGTTTATGTAATGTTTTACTTTGTAAGTTAATAAAATTGTAAATAGTGTATACTTGATTGAAAAGAAACAGTATTTACAATATTCTTAACCTTCATTTTAATAATAATTCGTAATATTACTGTGTTATCATATTTATTGGTACTCGTAATCAGCTCCAACTATCGCAACTCTGCGGCTTTTTCTCTAGATGTATTCGAATACACGATCGTCTGATGTTTACAAGCATGTTACTGGTGCGATCAGTGTCAAGAAACTCAAGTGTCTTTTCATAAATAGCATCAATTTATGATGTGGTCTCGAACTATCCTTTTACAAGCTTCATAAACGGCATGTAACGGCTCAACCATGTATGGTAATTCGCAATACGGACGAGATTTCTATACCTCCTATCTTTTTAAGGAAATTAGTATTAAGCTAAAATTTGTGTCTGTTTAAAGTTTCATTGTGTGAGAGGAATGAAATGTGTCAAAACATTTTATTATGCTCAAAAATTTAAATCATTCAAATTCAAATATACAAAAAAGCTCATAATACCTGAGGGTATTTGCACAACTAAATTATTATAATTTATTAGTATGAATGAGTATGAATATCACAGTGTACTATGGAGGTAGTTCTGAAGAGTTGTTTGGGTTGATCGTTGTTTCATCGCCGTACGAGCCCTACCTATTAACTTCAGATTTCACCCACATCACCTTGATGGCTGGAGTTCACCACGTTCCGCTTCACAGGAAATTTTCTTTTGTGAACTAGCGAACTGTGGAATCGACTCCCGATATTGGATTTCTCAGAGGATACGACCTCCAACAGTTCAGAAAAGAGCATCTCTCTTCCGACTATCCCCCTCAAAGGCCGGCAACACATTCACAAAAACTTGTGTTCATGGGCTACGATGATTGCACTTTTTGGGCGTCCTCGTTTGCATTCTATTTATTTTGTATCCTATAAAAATATAGAGAAGAACTGTTCGTGTTTAATGGATGCACAAATTTATAACGATAATGTTCCTTGTATGCAGATAAAAATTAAGCACTTGGCTTCCATGTACGAAGACACATAATAGGCTATTAGCTCCTGATTAATCTTGGCTTCTCGCCAGAAACAGATGGTGACCGAATTACTAAAAGCCAACGATAGCGCAGCGAAACAGCGGAACATACTATATCCTCCTCTAATAAAGAATTGTTAATCATATGCGCATGGTTCAACTATAACTAGATCAAAGTTAACTTTTGGTTATGTTTGTAAAGAACTTTATGTTGGTATGAAATGTCTCTGAAGAAGTTATATACACAAAAATCTTTTAAAATAAATGACGTACAAATGCTTCATTAAACTAGTGACGCAGTACCAAATTAGACTCTTTTTTATTTAAACAAATAGCAATAACCTTTCTCCCCAACTGAAGCAGTCCTTATAAAAACGTAATGGGCAAATGAGCGATGACATGGGGAATGCGACCATGTGCTAGAGTTATTAATTGCTCATAAACTTTTGATGTATGAATGGAAAGATGATGGATGTTTGATCGTCGAGGGACAATAAAAAATGTATGCCTGGTGTCTTATACAGTACGTTGGTGAAATCTGTAAACTATACGAACTAATAAAAACTTTTAGAGTAAATTGGGCAAAGCTTCTCTAATGGGACGGACAATCGTCTCTATCTATCTATTCTGGTATTAATAATATAGAAATATAAATTAGATTTATGGCTTAAAATTGAGCAGATTAATGCCAATACAGCCTTAGGCAGGTTTAAAGCTACTCGTATGTTTGTGGTGTGGTTGTTGTACGAATGTCACGTAAAGAAAGAAGTTTTGTTTAATCATCTAATTTTAATTTGCTTGCTGTAAACTCATTTTTCTTTCAAACTACACAATATTGTCTTTTATCGCCAACCCACACTATTTAAAACTATTAACTGTTATGACCCCATAATTTAGTTAAACCTGCGTCATTTTATTACTCTAAAACTCTCACGCAAAGATAGTTTGCAAATAAAAAATCTCCATTGAATATACCAAAGCATATCATTTCCTATCCATAGGAAAAGTAGTATCTGCTGTGGTATGAATAGTCGATTAGATGCTAACAATAGAATCTCCCTAGTGTCAATGACTAGTGACCATCGAAACCGCTTCCCATATTTTAGAGTAGTTACTAGTTTCATAATATGACGTCCGTCTGAGACCAGAGATATCATAACCGTTGACAAGATGCCTATTGCAGTTCAGAGCAATGCGAGTCCGTTGCCAGCCTTTTAATATTTGTTACGCTCTTGTCTTAACTACTTTATAGTGCAAAATTAAACATGAATAGTTTTGACTGAGTCAACATATCCGGAACTAGCAGGTGTTTAAAATGATAGGCCTTAATTGTTTTACATTTGCACTTTAAATCACCGTTAACAATGAAACATTAATAAGCAGACATATTATAAAGTACACACTTGACAAGGTATCACCTCAAAGGCAAGACCAAGTGCTCGAAACATCGAAGACAGCGACTCGTCAAAGGTGAGTCGAGTGGTACAGACGCTATAAAGCCAGCTTACACGATTTATAACTCAAATAATATCGACGGAGACATATGGTTCTTTAGAATTAAACTTGTTGTAGACTGTTTGTCTATATAAAGCAATAGTAACCAGCCTTTATCTTTATAATGTCCGATTCAGGTCTTGTAATTCACGGGTCATGTTAGGTTAGGTTAGGGTATGCCGTATGCCCTATAAAATATCTTGCTTACATAAGTCCCAATAGAGATAAGACGCCAGAGAACATTATTGTACCGCATTGGGTAAATAACTGGTTATATTTATTTATAAGCAAGCAAATCTTAAAGCTACATACTATAAAAGAAAACACTTAGGTAATATAAAACCAAAACAGATTACATTGATTAAAAAAATATATAAAACAGAAAACAAAAGTAGATTAATGGATAAAAAAAGAAGAAAATACAAACGACGATCTTAAAGAAAAAACTAAATTGCTACTAGCTACTGCTAAATAAAGTCAGTCTTCCCACCTCTAAAAGTATTTCCCTATAATTAAGAAAAGTGTGCAACCGTACGAAGCAGGGACAAACTACTAGAACATAAAGCATTGTTATGACGTATAAAAGTATTAGAGAATACATAGATATATCATATTATCAATACACTGTGTGTACTAGTGTTTAAAATGAACCAGCCTTACTGCAATTTAACTGAGAAGCACTATTTTAAGATTATGGGGATAAGATTTAAAATAAAATCCTCCATAACTTTGCACCGATATTGAATACTGAATGAAAATATTGCAAGAGGCTGTCAACTTCATAGGGCATTGACCCCTCGGCACAAGCATAGTGAATATTTTTTCATAGAACAAATTACAAATAATTATAAAAAATATTTTTTCTTATGGTATTATATTGGTCCCGAACCCAGCCTGGCACACTGGATCAATGACTAAATTACTCTGTTCCACCCTCATCTCCTTTATGGTACAAGTATCACAGCTTTAGACACTAGGCTAATACTGTAACATTAAATCATTTTTTTTAGAACAGAGGGCAAACGGGCAGGTGTCTCATCCGATGTTAAGTGTTACCGACGCCCATGGACAATCTCAATGCTCGCGAATGCGTTGCCGGAATTTTAAAAATTGGTACGTTCTTTTCTTAAAGGACCCTAAGTCCAATTGGAACGAAAATATTTCAGTGGGAAGCTGGTTCCGTTATTTCCGTTCAATTATTCGAAAACGAATGTATATTTGGTAAAATGTACGAATATTTATGACACAGTTCTAGCGCCAATCAATTGAGATTTTGACATTTCGTGTTTCAATGTTGGTGAGTTCGAATGCGTCAGTTAAAAGGGAAAAGTTACAGTTACAAAGGGATTTCGAATGAAAGCCACAATCAAATGCGTATAGATACAATAGAATAATAAAAAATAAATAAAAGGCGCTACAACCTTTTCCTGGGCCTCAGATTTGATGTGTTTCATGATCATTTGTCAATCTAATAGGCAAGGTGATTTGCTTCCTGTACCTACCCCACATCGACTTTTTGGGTCTAAGGCTTTCCGGTTTCCTCACGATGTTTTCCTTCACCGTAGAAGCCTATGTTAAATGCGCACATAGAAAGACAGTCTAATGGTGCATAGCTGGGGACCGAACCTACGAAGCCAGGTATCCACTGCCAACACTGCTCTCTCATACTGCGAATTTCAAATACACTTAAGAGTAAAAGTATTAGAAACTAGCTGTTCCCTGCCACGCTTCGCTGTGGCACATTGTGATTTAATGGTTGAGAAATGAGAAACAAAATGAAGAATACATTTCATATAAGTTTAATTTTGCAATACTTGTGAGAAAAAAATGAAAAAAAAAAATACAAAAAAAAAAATGATAAATTAAATATATCATGCCAAAATTTCAGCACGCTTCAAAAACCAACATAATTTTTATATATATATAGATAATGTAAGTGAAACCTAATTTCCAGACAAAGTCGAGGGCATCAGCTATGAATCATTTAAAGGCAACCCATAATGAAACTTGGCACACGTTGAGACTTTAATTCATAATAATTATAGTGTCAGGAATAATATTATTTACCCAACTAATTCCCTAATTGATTCATCTTCACGCCATTCGATCTGAATCACTTTTAAAAATAACGTTTCTGCTTACAGCTTCGACAAAATGTCCGAGAATAAAGTTAATACCAGAATTAGTCACGAAATGATATAAACTTATCAATATAGCTTAATATATACATTATACATAGTTAAAAAAAACATGTGTGTGTACTTATGTATACGCGTTAGAAGTTATACTTCTTTGGCGTAACAAGATAAAAATCTTTTTAAATTTCGCCTTATTCGACGTTTGTAGAAAAATCGACACTAACAATAGAAAACAGGTATTTCATACATTGAAAGTTTTGTTATAACGCATTATCTAGTTAAATAAAGTTTATTTAAATATCATAAAAGAATATTTCTTCATAATTAAAGAAATTGACATTTTTTATTTTAAAATGTTGACTGTGCTAACTGCAGGGTGTCGGTTTTTTGTGACGTATAAATTTATTCTCATCATTTTTCCTAACGCGCCAAATGAAGTATCACTTCAAAAAATGTTTGTTGTTGCCTTCTGTTTTAAAAAATTTTGCAATATTGTAAAACAAAGTGAAATAAAATAATGATTAAATTTCCACTTAACTAAGTTGTAATAACGTGGCTGGTTCTTATCCTTAGATTTATATTATTCCATTTATACATTTCGTTGTATTATTAATAACTCCTGTGTCTGAAATGTTTTTCTTCACCGTACAAATATTTTTTTTAATAGGTTGGAACTCGTACGGTTAAGTCGTAACAATAGTAACAACATAATATATTTATATTTATTATCTGTACGCTTTGAGAACAGAATATGGAGTGTTGCAAAAAAAACTTTTTTTTCTTTAAAAAAAACTTGTTTGCTCTGTGACATTGATATCTGCTGATATTTATAAAACAAAACAAAAACCCAAAGCCTTGAACAATTCAATAAAATACAACAATGAACTCGATGCAAAATAAGACGATGCGCAGTGACACGCGAATCGATAGGAAAGCTCGGTTTAAACGCCGTTGTCGTTTTGTATGTCTGTCTACACGCCGTAATTCACCGCTATTTATTAGTCTACGTCGCAACGCCAATATCTTAATGTTTTACTTAATAAATCCATGCATATGTTTTGGATTTGCTTGAAAGGTGTTTTTATAGAAATGCCTCGTCGGTGTAGTACCAGACGCACCGTGTATGGATTTAATTTCTCATAAAATGTGCGATCAAAAGGTTCGCTTATCTTTGAAAATGGGCAGTGAAGTAGGCATATAAATGTATTTGCTCCATTCCAATGTTTCATACACACTTATCGTATTACGTTTGCTGTTGGAAATTGCGTAATTAATTCTTAGATCCCTAGGTAACATCAAGTACGAAATGAATATCTATCTTGACGGATATACGCTTACTTCAAATGGCCCAGTGGGAAGAAGAGAGTACGCACACTAGAAATGGTAAGATGAAATAAAATAGATAGCGGGGAAAGATCGGAAAATAGTAGCGAAGATGAGAGACAATAGAAGAATTTGGAGGCCCTCACTCCGTCGGAGATTTAGTACTAATATTAGCTATTATTAGATTATTATGTTATCCTGATTATAGTTCTCAAATACACGCTATTTTATTTATACTATATACTTTAATATAACTGTATAATAATTACCAATAAGCTATACAAATTGTTTATAATATTATTTCAGTTAATTTCAACGTTTACTCTAATTTAAATAAACGAACAATGATATTAGCTTCACTAACAGTCATTATAAATTCACAAAAGCAACAGCTACAACATTCATTTTGGCAATTATCAAAATTAAATACACAGCCGACTGTGTGGGTTGGAACGCATAATTTTCATTAATATTCCACGTATTGCATAAGAATTGAATTAATGTTCAGTTTGCTGTGTTTATTTTGTCACATTATTTTCTAGAATGTAAAAAATGTCTTCTAAAATGTAGGGCTGATAGTTGCACTACGTATGTTTTTAAATTTATATTTTATTGAAATTTTAATGAATTAGTAGCGTTGCAATAAATCTAAGAAATGATACTAATACTAAGGGTACAAAACAAGAGGGAAGAATGAAATAGGGCCCACAATTTTTCAAATTCAGTAGTATTATAATATAACAATATTTTTTTATTACAGCTGATATGAAGATTATGTTATCCGTTATTAATTTGAATTATTGTTATATTAACAAACATATATAATATATATATATATAATATACATATTGCGGTTTTATGAGGCAAATGTTATATGATTTTTCTTTTCATATACGTCGCAGACAGCGTTTTACATATAGTGATACAATCAATATTTCATGATTATCATGAACTTCTATAATAGTTTTAAAATTCTCTAGAGGCCAACACGTGTTTAGCTATACTTTGGTTGAGAAATTACGTATATTTATTTATGGGATGATAAATTAAACACCGACAGTTGTTTGTTCGTCTGTCCCGTTCTGGGGGCTCTTATCGGGACAAGTTGTAAATTTTATGGCCCTAGAACAAACACTGAATTAAGTGATGGGATAAAATGAAAGGGTTTTAGATGTTACGATGTCGTAAACGACTTTCTCCCCTTCTTAAAATTTGTTAGTATAGGTTCGTGGAGTCGGAATAAAATTCTTCATTTCGTTTTAATACTTTAGGTAATCTTAAATAAAAAATTAAGGTACCCGTTTGCATTTAAAGTGCAACCAACTCTCAATGTACTTATATATAATTTAAGGTTGTTTTACTAGACAGCGGAGGGAACTACAGCTTGCCTTTATCCACACTTCATATTTAAATGGGCTGAATGTATTTTCTTAGTAGCGAAACTCGTCATACTATTTTTGACTAATTGTTTCAAAGACTATCACACCAATTAATGCATATATATAAAATGTATGTGAGTGAATAGAGATTGTGACCAAAAAGGATTCTCTAGAATAAAAGGATCGTATCGGATGTATGAAAGTACATGACTGATTAAAGAAATATTTTCTCGTGCAGGTTTGTGTATGTTTATAACATTTTACTGCTTTCCTTGTATTGTTTAAACGCAACGCCAACGGGCACCTTCAAATAAAGACATATACAATAACAAACTTTCTTCAGTATAAAACTATTTTCGAATGCATAACTTTGAGTTTTATTCATTTGAACTTAAGGGTTTCTTCGTGTCTGTGAAATTTTGTTTAAGGTTTGACGAAAATAAATCTATCATTTTTATGAATAAGGGAAACCTTATTCCTACAGTTCATTACTTATTATCTAATGAAAATTTATGCAAATAAACGCACATATATTTTGTTATATTGTAAATTACTTAGAAATTTAGTACGTGGCAGAAAGTGATGAACTTTTCATACGTTCCTAGTCTGAAACATTATCATTTAGTATATTATATCAAATGCGAGGCTTCATTCAAATATTGATTTAACCAAGTATTAGACCAGGCCATCAGCAACTCACTAATGTTAATCTATTAAATTAGTATAAATGCTTCGACGTACAACACGAATCTTTTCAGTTTCACACCTCAGTCGTAACTACCGATTTCCCACTATCGTATAAAAAGCGACTGTCACTCCCCTACAGCTGGTAATTAGTAGGAATTCCTGCAGAGGCGACGAGGAATCTGTGAGGGGCGGAACAGAAGGGTTGTTCGTAATTAAATGTTTAGAATGCCCTTATTATCTGCAGGGGAGGCTCAATAATTCATTGAGTTGTGTTTGTTGTACACGTCCAGAGTTATTATTGCTGTCAAAACAGAAAAATCAAAACAGGGGCTGTACTTGTTTGTTTTCGTATAGAAAGGCATTTGAATTTGTATTGCTTCTTACAATTTACTCAAATTATTTCTTATCATTCTATATTTCTATTGGTGTTTTCATAATATATAATAACACACAAATATAGAGTATTTACAATATTCTTAATCTATATAGTAATAATAATAATTCTTATCTTATATATATTTTTTCAAAACGTGTGACTCAAAGTTAACGATTGATTTAAAGTGCAGCATGAAGAGTGATTTCAATCAAGATCCACGGTGTCCTTATTTAAATGTATACGAACTGGGAACTTGTAATAATTCCCGGCAACACTCTGGAATTGAGAGTGTCCATGGGCAGCGGTATCACTTATCATCAAGTTAACCCACTGCCCGTTTGTTCTTTAATTTTTTTTTAAATTATGTTTTCACATTATTATTTTATAACCAGTCACAATTTAATTATTTATATATATATATATATAGATTACAAAAATGTATAAATAGTTTTATTAAATAAACGAGATAAAACAAATTTGACAGGATTTATTGTTAACTGTTGAGCACCAAACTTCACTTCAATCTCGCGTTTATAAAAGTTTTCAGTAAAACGCTACGGCGATTGAACAAGTGAAGAACAATTTGTGCTAAAATAAGTGAATATTAATAGTTGGAGGGTTGCGAGTGAAGGCCGGAAATTGCAAACGGCTGCGCTTCCGAGCCTTGTGGCTTGTATAAATTTAATTCTAGCCAAGTCAGCGTTTGGCTCCAGTACGTAACTTTGTAAACTCTAGTGGCTACTCATACTCGGGCTACGGCCATCCTGATAATAACGGACAACTATGTCTTATTATCTAGGCCTTATATCGTAGTATTGCTTGCGTACTTTAGACTTGCAATGTGATTGTTCATCACCCCTAGAACCGTTTAAATTTTTTGTGCTTTGGTATTTAGAATTCTGACTATAGGTATATTTATTAAAGTTCACCATCCTATATAATGCTATATCAACAGTATATGTTACAATCTATCTGTTCTAAATGATGGTAAACTAAAATATATAAAATGTAACAAAAAATTAAAATATAATAATTCCAAAAAACATTATATTTCCAAATATAGATTTTACTAGTATTTTTTTTAAAAACAGCGGATTGGGTGCACTTAACAATACTTTTTTAAAATTATTAAAAAGTAGTAAATAACTAACTTTAACATAAACAATGAAATAAAACTACACCTTAATTTTACATATTTGTTTTATATGAAATCACTACATATATCACTACCTACCACGAATTGTTTTAGCTTAAGCTATATCATTTAAGTTTTTAGGTTAAATTTTAAACTACCAGTGATTTAACGTACAACACTGACTCGTTAGAGACTGTCGAATTATTCCAAGTAACTACGTATAATTAACGAGGATCCTAACTGTTAGATAGTTAGATAGCAAGTTAGATTGATAAAGTTGCAAAGTGCTTATAAGCGTATGCATAGAAATAATTACTTCAGGTACTTAACTACAACGATGTACTTTGAGAAACATACGCTTGGTTGCCATGGATGAAGTTTTGTTTTAAAATCCCTTAACCTCCCAGTAGGGCATAGCCATATAGCAGGTATATGGTAGGAGCCTGGTCTGTTTCAGTAAGATTTTTTTTTACAAGGTGATCAGTACTGTTCTTAATAATTATAATAATAATCAGTGCCGCTACAACCTTTTTTAGGTCTGGGTCTCAGATTTCTGTATCTGTTTCATGATCATTTGTTAATCTAATAGGCAAGTAGGTGATCAGCCTCCTGTGCCTGACGCACACCGTCGACGATGTTTTCTTTCACCGTTCGAGTGAATGTTAAATGCGCACATATAAAAAAAGTCCATTGGTGCACTGCCGGGGATCGAACCTACGACCATGCAGTTGTGTGTTAGCCTAGTGGCATGCTGATGCCACTAGGCTAACACACAACAGGCTCTAGTGTTCTTACGAACACAAATAATCTTGTTTTATGGCAACGCAACAAATTACACTGTTTCATTACTAAACAAACGCTCCATATTTCACCCTTAAATATAAGAGCACAAAGCTCACTTATTTAAATAAAAATAGTCGTTAAAAATATTGATAAAAATAAAGAGTTCTTTTAGACATGTTTTTTTTTTGTAGAAAATGAAAATCATTCCAATTTCAATTAAAAGATGGCCTGAAACAACAGGTACGCAATGTCGCCCAAGTTCACCAGTATCTGAACTCTATATCAAGTAGGTATGTACGGGGAAATCGTTTGCACTAGAAACACAACTATTGTCACTTAAGAAACTCACCCCTATATAAGAAAGCGCGCGAAACGTTGGCACAGTTTTAACAGATTATGATTGAAATTCTATGGGTCAGACTAAATTTTCATTACTATGGTATACTATTCAATAAAAGTTTCTATAATCTTTCAATTCTATTCATACAGCATATATTCAATACCCTCTCGTATGTTACAAATGTCATAAAGCAAAAGCACAATGGTTGCGCGAGTCACGAAGACACGGCTCGCGAAATGGCCGAACCCTCAAATTATGATAACTCCCTTCTCTATACTCTGTGGACTCTATGGTCTGTATACGTGCAATGCATTATTCATTCGTTGTCTATTCCTCCCGCCTTTTTGTAATTGTATTCGATATCTGTATCTGAATCATGCTTGAAATCTACGTTGAAAATTGAGATACATTTCTGCGTACATGTTAAATATTAATAGAAAACATTTTCTATTAAATTTGAATAAGTAATTATAATATTTTGCAATGCAATCAGTGTGGTCTGGGTCCCATACTTTAATTTTATATTTAAGAAAGCCAATGTTAAGATGGCTGCTCAATGTCAAAGAGTAAACGGACACCTCTGGCTGCGACGAGTATCTGCCCAGAACAAGAGACTATACTGGAGACTGTTGCCAAATTAAACATATCAATATAGATAGAAATCATGTCGCTGATAGGCTTAAATTGAATATACTGAGTCTAGACACGTGTGGTGTATTCGCAGCACGTCTTAACTACAGGTTAAAAACTACTAGTGACTCAGTTAACTGAACAACATAAAAAGACAAGATTTTATATTGTTTCATTGACGCTTTAATTGAGCCGTATATTTTAGTTTTAGTCTCAACTGAAGTTAAATGAAATTATTTTTAGATATCATTAGAGGTTTTTTATAGAAGAAACGACTAGGATGCTCGTCTGATGTTAAGTGATACGCCCATGGACACTCTCAATGCCAGAGGGTTCGCGAGTGCGTTGTCGGCCTTCTAAGAATTAGTACGCTTTTTTTTTAAGGACGCTAATCGATTTTTTTTAAATACTTCAGTGGATAGTTGGTTCCACATATTGGTGGTGCGCGCCAAAAACTGCCTTAAATAAAGCTTAGTTGTGCGTCGAACAACTCTCTTCCTATGGCATATTTGTTTTGCTTCTAGAGTATACATTTGACATAATATTGCTTTGTTATGGTATGGTATTTAATGATATAGTTTTCTCGTGGTTTTATGGAAATTCCTTCGATTGGAGAGCAAAAAGGTTATTAATATTTTTCATTAGCTCTATATCCTTCCATCAAAGCTGAGCCGAGACCGCTTAAAAAACCAAATTTCTAAGATGGTTATGATTGAGTTACTGTAATGTTACAGTACTACCCTCCAAAAGTCACGTACAAGATGGAAGTTAAATTAAAGCCTTTGTCTAACAGAGCGAGAACACTCTTCAAACAATTTTGCCAAATACAACGCTGTAACTTTTACTCTATCATACCTAACTCATAATAACAACTTGGGCATAATAGAAAAAAGTCCTATCAATATAAATACGCTTTATGCTCTTTAATTTAGACGAAATACTAATAATAAACGTTAAAAATATAACTACAAAATGTTGCTGCATGCGCTCATGATTACCTGCCACCGGTCTCCTCCAACCGAATTTTACAAGGATCTCTTCCTCTCCCCTCTAACAAAGCCAAAGAGAAGAATGAAATCAAACCGTTTGGCTTACAATCCTAGCGACGCTAAGAGTAAGAGCAAGGGTCGGCAGCGCATTCGCGAGCCTTGTGTGCCTGTATCGCTTTACATTTATCCCCGGTTCTACGTGAGTTATACGACATGATGACGGAGCATCGTGGAAGCCCTCTGACCTAACTAATATCTTCTTCAGTCGTACTCTTATTTTCTAAATGTCTATCAAAATGTTAACGGCAAGGTAATATCCAACACAATTAATTGCCTTCGTAATAGACAATATGTAAGGTAATACAAAATATAGCTACTTATTTAGCAATTCTAATTACCCTTTTGAATAAAAACGTCAATATTAATCCGTAACGGATAAACACACGCGTATAATATAGATAAAATTAATGATGGTTAATTCTGCTGCTACACGCGCAATAACCGCTAAAACATTATCCCCAGGTGCAAACGACAAGGATCATTACAGTAGACACTCATCGGATCTAAATATACGACGGAATTAGATCGAAAGTTCAATTGGCAAGGCTTCCTCTATTCTCGGAAGGAATACCACTCCCGGTCTCTAGATTACGTGGAACTAAAACTGTGTTCTTCAACGAAAATTATTTTTGGTTGTGGCACTCAACAAAAGCACTTCAGATTGTTAATATAGTGATTTAAAATTAAAAACTTAATATAGTTCTTAATAGAGGTGATAATCGAATAGATTGTGTTGACAACGCTAAAAGATGCGTCTGAGAACACGCCCATTTTTTATTTCGTACAGCTAACTTAAATTGTATATAACAAAAAACAATTATACTAAAGATGTAGTTAAAGATGGAATACATAATACAGTTAAATCCGTTTACGACGACATCGTTTAGAACAACAAACTCTTATTATATTATCCAAAATCAAAAGACCCGGCGGGTAAAAGTATTCGGTACCTACTTAATAACAACGTCGTCATCAGCTGTTACGACTATCGGTTTTTACAACCAAATAGTTCCTTCGATGACGTTATAACAGATTTTGACTGTATTACAAAAAGGTTCAAACATTTGAAAAGGAAAAAACAATAAATAAAATACATTGAACTAATTAATTAAATTTTTAACTGATGAATTTAATAAAAACCTAATTCGGCTGTGTTGTGTGATGATAAGTGTGATATTTTGTTACACCCTCACGTGGTACGTACGTGAGGGTGTAACAAAATATTGTTTGTGTAATTTTCTTTAAATTAATTCTATTTACAATTTAAGGAAGGAACACAAAAAACATTACGCTGGCGGGGAGTAATCAAATTACCAGAATTTATAATATTGGTCGTTAATTATTTGCTAAGGCAGACAAAGCTCCATTATACTAAATGAACGAAAGTGAAGTGTAAAATAAACCCGGTGTTAGGCCTTTGAGATAAGAAAGGGGCTTTCGAAATTAATTGGCTCGTCTGCATTGTTCTCATTCAAATAACTAGATACCATTATAAATAAAACAGCACTTTTTAGGAAATGTTTTATTTTTAGGTATCCGATAAAGAATTAAATGAATTAGTCTTCCGTAGTTGTCCCTATAATAGTATTAGCTGTATACAAATACAAAATACTGTCGTTATGTATGTATTTAAAAAAATAAATAAATACAATCCTTTTAGGTCAGCCCTGCGATTCTGTAACACACTTTTCGAACTCACACAGCGGTTTTCGCATCGGCGGTCGCTCTCAAATCAGTCGTGAAGCAGTCATTTTATGATTTGGCATTCTGAAAAGGTGGGAGCTTATAGTTTATTGTTTATCAGAATACCAAATCATAAAATGACTGCTTCACGACTGATTTGAGAGCGACCGCCGATGCGAAAACCGCTGTGTGAGTTCGAAAAGTGAGTTACAGAATCGCAGGGCTGGGCCTCAGATTTCTGTATCCGCTTCATGATCATTTGTCAATCTAATAGGCAAGTAGGTAATCAGCCTCCTGTGCCTGACACACGCCGTTAACTTTTTGGGTCTAAGGCGGCCGGTTTTATCACGCTGTTCTTCTTCTCCGTTCGCGATAATATTATATGCGCACATAGAAAGAAAGTCCATTGGTGTACAGCCGGCGGGATCGAACCTACGACCTAAGGGATGAGAGTCGCACGCTGAAGCCAATACTGCTTTGTCTTAATGTATTTAGACTCGCGATATATTTAAATATTGACGTTCATAATTATAGTTACCGATAGAAATACATAAATTTTGATTAGACTTGACTATATAAGAGTAAAAATTATTGTAAAATAACAAAACTTTACAACGCACATAAATAAAAATAATATCATCATAAAAAATCTAAACTTATGCTGAACATTATAATTCAAACACTTAAATCAATTTCAAAAATTCATCTGTAAAATTATACACAGTCAATACATGTACCTAATGTAAAACTCCGCCTATGAACACTCCAATAGCCTGTAGTGAGTTGACACGGGAGTCTTCGACTTGGTAGATGAGATGCCTCTCAAGGAAATCATTTACCTCTCCTATCTTCACAGGCAAGCGTTAACCAAAGGTGATAGCGGGGACAGCCTCTAAGTCTGCATCGACGGCGACGCCACCAATGACAGTACCCACGACGAATATTTTGGGAGGATCGAAAAAGAAGGATAAATCCAATAGAAGGAAGGGGACACTAACACCCGGGGACATTCCCCTAAGGCTGCCTTCAGGCTGCCCCTCTATCATAACTGTGCCCTCTAACCAGTTTTACAATAATAATAAAATCCTACAAACTATACACAAAAACAAAGCCAGCGTAATTGCAGTTCATACCAATGCAATGGTTTGGTTTATTTAAGTTGCGCCAGTAAGTATGAGGAACCAAAATTAGCACTAGCACTCTCCTGCGGCATTACCTATTGTCTTGCCTTGAGTGCATCGCGGTCGAACCTATTATACACCTATAAATTCGCTTAGGGCTCATGCTTTTCATTTTCAGTTAAAATGTGTGTATAGAATATGGAAGAAGTGTTATTTTTTTAACGCGTTTGCGTTAGTTTAATTGCATTCACCGTAGAGCAATAATTTTCTAATTAAACGATGCACTAAACAACTTGCACAGCGGTTTTGAATATTATGGTCAAATTGTCAGTGTTAAAATCGCGGGAACTCGATGACAACATATATTTTAAGAGAATACCTAATAATAATACATAAAATAATAAATATAATACCTAATAATAATAATACATAAATCGACTTTGTACACCAAACTTCGATGCAACTGCGCTGCTTTTGTGCATATACCTACATAATAATAATGTGCTTATGTTTCCATCGTAAATTCACAATTAGTGGTCCGGTCTTGTTGTGAATTTACGATGCAATCACACATCAAAATTGGTTAAAGCTGTGAGAGTAAACTGACGATATACATTTGTGAATAGCAAATAAATATTATTATTTAATAAGATACCTATTATATTTCGCACATCTTCAAACAATATTATGTAATTCAAGACAGTCGTAATCTCCCCTCACAGGATCTATCAGAATGTAGGAAGTGACATTTCGAAGCCCGGGGCTCCGGGGGCGTATTCAGTATTTATGCGATCAAAGTCAACGCTCGACAGTTTATAGCTCTTTTACGCTTTTCAATTTCTGACTACATTTATTATTACGAGGTGTCCCCGCGACTTTGTCTGACATAGATAGAAGTTTGACGATAATTATTATTAAAATATAACACTTTATCTCCATTTTTATAACTTTATTTTGTCAGCTTAATCCGTTTAGCGTTTCAGAGATTAACGCAAACGAAAAAATATTTATACATTGTGTGTTGTACAATGGCAGGACTTTAAAACCAAACAGTAAACATAGTGTCTCATACTAATATAGTTTAGTTAGAAATTAAGAGATGGTCCTTTTAGTGTTCCTCTTCTGTTATTTCTGCTTATATATCTTGTCTTGAAACGCACACATACACGATATTCTAAATTATGTTCGTCAAAGCAAGATTATATTATAGTAGTCGTAAATGAGTTATCCCTACATCGGAAAACAAGATAAGGACCTACGTTTAAAGGTAAAACATCCTCTTCATACTTAGAAAAATCAATATTCTATTCAATACATTTATTGTGCATAATCTTCCATTATTTCCTTTAATAAAATTTCTTCCGTTCGTGGAAAGTCCGATATGAAATCTCATTGTTCCCGTCGATTATATATTATACCAAATTAATACAGGCATCGGGTAATGAACTCTGTTCTATGAACCACGACAGAAATAAATTGTTAGGATAATGAATAATTACTGAACACGGTCCGAAGAAACAGTCTAACAAATTTCGAAATAGATAAGATACTAATGAAGTGACTAAACTAAAAATTTGTAGGGAAGCAAGCAAGTATTAAAAGAAGTAGCATATAAAAATCTATATCTGATTAATAGTTGACCAGGAGACTATTCTACTCGAGTCATAGGACGCTACTGATTTTATTCTTATAACAATCCTTATAAAAATCCTTCATACATCTTATAATAGCGGCGTCGGGACATGACGACCCCATCGCCCACTGGTGAAATAACCTGTGACAGAGGTTATTTCATCAGCGCAATCAGTCAACCCCTTCCTAGTGGGAGTGCCATGTTGTTGCCTTCGGGCTTCAGCCAAATGGGCAGGCACGACCGGGGCAGTACCACTGTCTCTCAGAAAACCGGCGTGAAGTGATGCAATAAGTTTGCCTTATTGTACTCGCGTTTCGTGCGGGGCATTAATCGTTCTCGGGGCAAACGGAGCAATCCTACAAAGGCACCCCCGTCCACACTCGCCGTGGACTTCACAAATGTTAGGGGGCTCAATACCAATATCAACGCAGTCCACTACCATTTAGAGACTGCGAAGCCGGCCTTGCTCTTTCTTACCGAGACTCAGATTTCCTCCCCGGTTGATACTTCCTACCTCTCCTACCCGAGGTACAAATTGGAACATTCATTTGTGCCGCGGGCTGGAGTTTGCGTGTACGTCAGAGAGGATATCTGTTCTCGTCGCCTCGGGACGCTTGAAGGAAGGGACCTATCTAACCTCTGGCTGCGCGTAGACTGCGATGACCATCCGCGATTCTACGCATGCCTGTATAGGTCCCATAGCGGAAATACCGAAACTGACCGACTCATTGAGCACATCCAAATGGCTACAGATTCCCTGCTCGAAAGGGTTCCTACCGCTGAAATCGTGATACTTGGCGATTTTAACGCCCACCATGCCGATTGGCTCGGCTCTGAAACTACCGATCACGCGGGAAGATCCTTTCACGACTTTGCTTTAGCCTACGACCTGACACAAATGGTCCCTGCGATTACGCGAATACCAGATGTGGATGGTCATAAACCCTCTTTGTTGGACCTTCTGCTGACTTCACATCCGGAGAACTATCAAGTCTCTGTTGACCCGCCATTGGGTTCATCAGATCATTGTGTGGTCCGGAGTACTGTGCCATCTACGCGCCCTTCACGGCCCCGCTTTATGGGTTGTCGCCGTATTTGGCACTATAAGTCAGCAGATTGGGACGGGATGCGGTCTTTCTTTGCGTCCTACCCTTGGGGGCCTATGTGCTTTTCGCCGGAAGCTCCAGATTCCGTCGCCGCCTCTGTCGCCGAAGTGGTTCTGCAGGGCATGGAACTCTTTATTCCATTTTCTGCGGTGCCGATCGGTGGCAAGTCTCAGCCCTGGTTTAAACGTTCTTGCAAGGCGGCCTCGCGTCGAAAGCGAGAATGCTTTAAGGCATGGGCAGAAGCGGCGAAATCTCGTGATGCCAATACCAGCGAACTTAAAACAGCATATAACTCAGCCTCCAGGTCCTTCAAACGGGAAATCACTAAGGCAAAGTCAGAGCACATTGCCAGATTTGGCGAGAGATTGGCCCAACTCCCTTCAGGGACTCGAGCCTTCTGGTCTCTCGCCAAAGCTGTCCAAGGGAATTTTTGTCAGCCCGCTATCCCACCACTGCACAGGGAGGATGACTCGCTGGCCCACACTGCGAAGGAGAAGGCCGACCTTTTAGGCTGTCTCTTCGCGTCCAACTCGACTTTGGATGACCGAGGAAGATCACCTCCGACCATTTCGCGGTGTGATTCTTCGATGCCGGAAATCACATTCCGGCAACGTGCTGTTCGCAGAGCACTATCTTCCTTGGACATTCATAAGTCGAGCGGGCCGGATGGTATCCCCCCAATTGTGCTGCGTACTTGTGCTCCTGAGTTGGCTCCGGTCTTAAAGCGCCTTTTCCGGTACCTGTACTCGCTTGGCACTGTCCCGAAGTGCTGGAAAACCGCTTCGATACATCCGATCCCTAAAAAAGGCGATCGCTCTGATCCGTCCAACTATCGCCCAATAGCCATAACCTCCTTGTTCTCCAAAATAATGGAATCCATTGTTAACTGCCAGCTCTTGAGGTATCTAGAGGGCCACCAGCTGATTAGCGATTATCAGTACGGCTTTCGTCGTGGTCGTTCGGCTGGTGACCTTCTTGTATACCTTACACATAGATGGGCAGAGGCAATTGAGTCCAAGGGGGAGGCGCTGGCGGTTAGTTTGGACATAGCGAAAGCCTTCGATCGGGTGTGGCACAGAGCACTGCTCACGAAGCTTCCAGCCTATGGGCTACCCGAGAAATTATGCGATTGGATCTCCAGCTTTCTGGCTGATCGGAGCATCAAGGTCGTCATCGACGGAGCATGCTCCGACCTTAAACCCGTGAACGCGGGGGTCCCACAAGGCTGTGTTCTATCCCCGACCCTGTTTCTTCTGCATATCAATGATATGTTGCAACTTAGCAACATTCATTGCTATGCGGATGACAGCACTGGGGATACTTTTTACACTGGCCGGGCAGGTATTTCTCGGGCAGTTGTCGATGAGTACCGGAACAAACTTGTGTCTGAAGTCGAAACTCTTCTACGTGGAGTCTCAGACTGGGGCAGACTAAACCTAGTCCAATTTAACCCCAAGAAGACACAAGTTTGCGCGTTTTCCGCTAAAAAAACACCCTTTGTCACTACTCCTCTTTTCGAAAACACTCTTCTTAAAGCCACAGCCAGCATTGGAATACTTGGCGTTGACATATCGAACGACGTTCAGTTTCGCGGTCACTTGGAGGGAAAGGCTAAATTAGCCTCCAAAAAGCTTGGTGTGCTCAGCAAGGCGAGACGGTACTTCACTCCGGGCCACCGCATGCAACTATATAAAGCGCAAATTCGGCCCCACATGGAGTACTGCTCTCACCTCTGGGCGGGGGCTCCCCAGTACCAGCTCCTTCCACTTGACCGTATTCAACGCAGAGCGGTTCGAATCGTCGACGACCAATCCCTTTCCGAGCGGCTTGATCCTTTGGCGTTGCGTAGAGATGTGGGGTCTCTCTGCATCTTCTACCGCATTTACCATGGAGAGTGTTCAGAGGAGTTGTTCGGATTAATACCTGCAGCTGAGTTTCGTCATCGGACGTCGAGGCAGAGTACGAAATTCCACCCGTATCACCTCGACGTCCGCCGTTCCACAACTGAGCGTTTTTCAAGGCAGTTTTTGCCGCGCACCACCACTTTGTGGAACCAGCTGCCCATTGAGGTATTTCCGAACCAATTCGACTTAGGGTCCTTCAAGAAAAGAGCGTACCGATTCCTGAAAGGCCGGCAACGCACTCGCGAGCCCTCTGGCATTGAGAGTGTCCATGGGCGGCGGTATCACTTAACATCAGGTGAGCCTCCTGCCCGTTTGCCCCCTGTTTTATAAAAAAAAAAAAAAAAAAAAAAATAAAGAGAAAAGTGGTTAAGATGTTTGTAACGAATAAAGTCAAATACAACTTAGAATGCTACGTTATTCATAAGTAACATATAAATATATACCTACTTCCAAAGTATTATAAAAAATAAATGTCCGCTATTATGTGAATAAATCCATTATAAAACATATAAATACTTATAATGCCTTTATACTCTAAAATTACATTAAATTATACGTCGATTCTTGTCTATTAATTTAGGCCAATATAATGCCAAATTGTATTTTTTTTTAAAGAAATGTTGCCATAATAAACATTTCGGGATAAAATACAATCGCGGTGGTCGCCAAGCGCTACAAATTGATCCGACACACAACTGATTTAGTGCTCTTGCTCTCAAGACAAAAAAAACTAATTTTCTTCGTAATTTGACTATAACTAGATATATCTTTATAAACTAGAATTATAAATACGTACCTAATCAGTTCTCGACTTGTGTCTGTGATGATTGATTTCGTTTTTTAATATCAATACATATCTATTTTTAAATACTTTATGATTAGTTTATTATTCATTATTAGCAATAATATCGTGTATAATAAATATAGTGTATACACTTCCTTCTCTTATATATCTCAATTTAATTATTAACATGGATTTTGAGAAACACAAGACAGAATATAAGCGCCTGATTGAAAAATTCATGCAATATGTAAGTATAAATCCCCCATCTAACAAATAGATATTACGTAGCAGTGTGGCGCCCGTGAGCCGTATGAAATAATAATATAAAGGAGCGTGCCACGCTCAATCCAATTTTTAATAAACTCACTCTGTTTGCAGTGTTTAGGGTGGCTGCGATATTTGCTGTTATATGCGAAAATCGAGCAAATATATCTTATGTCGCAGCAAAGACATCATTTAATAATCATTTAATATCCACCAGGCAGTGTTATATCACAACGTTAATGAGAACCCTTTTACGATTACACCAACTTTAAGAATTTATATCTATGTAAAAATTACAAATAGATGAAAAAAAAAATGTATAAACATTTATAGACGTTTCGACCAAGAAATTGAAATATTTACGATTTAATAGTGATTTGAAAGTGTTCGTATAGGAAGAAAAATGTGGCTTTGGAAAGTTTCATCAATAAAATATGGTCACCACGATCTCCCCTATCGTAGCTGTGTTATTGTTTACGTTACTAGCAGATAATCTGCGTCGCGGCTGTATCACTACAGTTCGTAGATCCTTATAATATCTAACACGGCGCAAATGTGACTGAGCTTATTATTTTTCCCTTTATTTGTAACTTATAGGCATAATATATCAAATAGTTACTTAATATAATTTTTGTACCACATGACGCGAGGCCACCTTGCAAGAACGTTTAAACCAGGTTTTACTACCTATCGGCAATGCAGAAAATGGAATAGAGAGATCCATGAACTGCAGAAGAACTTCGTATGAAAAGATCTACCCTTTGATCGGTGGTATAAAAGTCGAGCCAGTCAGCATGGTGGGCGTTAAAGTCGCCAAGTATCACGATTTCGGCGGACGGAACCTTTTCCAGCAGTACCTGTAACCTGTAGCCATTTGAATCTCCTCACTCGTCCGACTCGGTCAGTTGCGGCATTTCGTTATTGGATCTATACAGGAACGCGTTAAAATCGCGGTTGGTCATCGCAGTCTACGCGTAGGCAGAGGATACAAAAGTCTAAACTTTCAAGCGCCCCGAGGTGGCGAGAATAATGTTATGGGCACCGAGAATCTCACACACCGCCCGAATCGCAAATACAATAAGATGAACATATTCCATCCCACGCCGGTTTTTTGTGTGATACTGGTACTGCTCCCGTCGTGCTTGCCGACTGCTTGCACGAAAGCAAAGGCTTGGCACTCTCGCTAGGAAGGGGGTGGACTAATTGCACTGTCATGTCCTAACGCCATCAATTAGGAATAGCCTTGCCGCTTAAGATATCTACGTCTCAAGAATTACAGAACATCTACAAAAATTACTCTATTTCGCATCTACAATTCCAAGTAAGAATTGTTAAAAAGTGTCGCTATATATTTAAGGGTCGGCAAAATTTCTCAAATTACCCCATTCCAGTGAACACGCTCTCGGCTCCGATTCAAGTAAAATTTGCATAGATTTACGTAATCTGACCTACTGTTATCTCGGGTTTAACAACGCAATCGTAATTATTGTCATTGTTCGGAGTCGGGAGTCGACAACAATTCTTAATTGTTGCTTTTATTACACCCACTTAGGGTGAGATCTATAGTGCGCACTTAGACTTTGCTCTGACTTAACTATCGAGCTAAGACACAGTCGGTATTTATAGAGCAAACTGCGAATCTCTCCCTAGTGTTGGCTTAGCTTAATCTCAAGTCCACGAAATCGACGACTTACCAAAAACTTTGACTATAAGCCTAACAAAAATAATGGCCTAAAATTTGCTTTACCATCATATCTTTAACTGGACTTTCTATTTTTGTCGGTTTTTAATGAACGGTGTTGCCATTTTGTATCGGAGTTCCATAGACTTTGGGAAAAATAGAATTTGAATTCAAAGAAATTATAAATGATCTTGATAAATACCTATGAAATGCATGAATTAAAATAATTACACATTATTATGGTATTTATTGTTGTTTATTTATATTATTTATGTAATTGTTCAAACCCCATTTTTGAGAAATCTTAAAAATAACTGGTGTGATTTTGTATGTCACCTGGCAGCCCTGGCATATTATAGTGACAACGAAATTCAAACTATAACCTAACCGATGTCTCTCGCTTCACATCTGTTATTTTCGTTTCCCTGAATCTTCTACCATTTATTACCTGACTACCCTAAAAAAATTTGAGATAGGAGTGGAACATATGAAATTTCATATTTTTAATTAAAAAATCTGTTAGAAATAGAATTTCTTCAACAAAAATATAAATTGGTATTAGAAATATGTATTACACTTAAAAAAAGAATCAGAAAATAAATGATTAAAATGAAACAAGTTTTGTTTTGATATTCTTTATTACCAAACAAATTACCTAGTTAAATTGTGCAATCACAGATTGCCGGAATGCTAGACCTGTAGGAGATCTTTCATTGTTTCTGTGTTACTCAACTTCTGCTGTCAGCAAGATCACCATCATCATAAGCATCGCCTCTCTGTATACCTATATTATGCAATACAGCACAAGCTATAATTATATATAACTAGTATTTGTCAATTTTGACTGTAGTCCTAGCTGTAAACATGGAAATTTCCTTTTTCACACTCCGAAAGACCTTTAAAAAATATGCCTAGTTCTTATTTGAGAATAATTATAAATTTACAAATCTAGGAAGTAATTTACTCAACTCTGCAGAGACTTTATTTATAATTAAACAGACTGTAGATTGGCTTATGCTGTTCAGATCACCACACACCATCTGTAATGTCAATAAATTATTATTAGTCACATATATGTTATGTTTCTGAAAGTCAGAAGACAAAAGTCTTCAACATATGTATTTAAAATCATTTGAGAAGAGGTATAATATATCAAATTGAAAAACCATACATATTTATGAACACAATATTACCTGAAAACATCCAGTTGCATTTTTATGCCTTAATGCAATAAGTATTTGCAATTGCGGTAGGTTTGGCGATCCTCTGTTGTTATAAGGTTGCAAGTTTGTAATGATCAGCGTCAGGATCACATTTAATACCGTGTGTTTCAAAATACGGTTCCTTCTTTTGAATTCATTCTCACCGTACAGGATGGAAGGATTTTGGTTTTATTAGTTCCGAACATATACAACACTTTAGGCATTCGTGGATTCATATCGGCTTCAGTTCCTACCCTTTCAATGTTTTCTATTGAAGATAGAACTCTCTCTCTCCATCATGTCACTTTCGATATTGATATTTCCAAGCGCTCATACAAACAGAAACAGAAAAGAGAAAAAGTGGTTTAAAATTTTTAATTGTTGATAGTTTTAGTTGATACAAGTGCTCTGTTGCTGTTGTCAAAACATTGCGATCCGTTCTACGTAATAAAATTATTGTCATCTTTAAATAATTAATACATTTTCTAAAGGTTACTCGTAAATTTCTAGTTATTGCAATAATAAAATAAATGAATACATAAATAACAATAAATTGAAGATATATGTGTACCGTTTTAGATGTTTAAATATTTGTTATATTAAAGGATAATAAACAAAGTATTGCATGAAGTGCGCACTTGGACTTTGCTCAGACTTACCTTACGAAAAACTTTGCTTAGTGTACACTAAGGTTAAACTATGATTTCGTATTTATAGACATTTTAACGGTGAGATTAAGCTAAGCCCAAGCTAAGACAGCAAATGTCAAAATACAAATTGATGTTTCAGTTCATGCAATACTTTGTTTATTATCCTTTAAAAAAGTAAACAATAACAAATATTTAAACATCTAAAACGGTACACATATATCTTCAATTTATTGTTATTTATGTATTCATTTATTTTATTATTGCAATAACTAGAAATTTACGAGTAACCTTTAGAAAATGTATTAATTATTTAAAGATGACAATAATTTTGTTACGTAGAACGGATCGCATTGTTTTGACAACAGCAACAGAGCACTTGTATCAAATATCAACAATTGAAAATTTTGCCTAAAGTGTTGTATATGTTCGGAACGAATACAACCAAAATCCTTCCATCCTGTACGGTGAGAATGAATTCAAAAGAAGGAACCGTATTTTGAAACACACGGTATTAAATGTGATCCTGCCACTGATCATTACAAACTTGCAACCTTATAACAACAGAGGATCGCCAAACCTACCGCAATTGCAAATACTTTTTGCATTAAGGCATAAAAATGCAACTGGATGTTTTCAGGTAATATTGTGTTCATAAATATGTATGGTTTTTCGATTTGAATATTATAGGTACCTATGTATTCTCAAATGATTTTAAATACATTATATGTTGAAGACATTTGTCTTCTGACTTTCAGAAACATAACATATATGTAACTAATAATAATTCATTGACATTACAGATGGTGTGTGGTGATCTGAACAGAATAAGCCAATCTACAGTCTGTTTAATTATAAATAAAGTCTCTGCAGAGTTGAGTAAATTACTTCCTAGATTTGTAAATTTTCCAAGAAATATGAACACAGCCAAAAGGAAGTTTGAAGAATTAATAAGATCTAATACTCACCATGACCTAAACAGTATAATCAGAGCTATTGACTGCACCCATATAAAAATTAATAGACCCAAAGGTATCGCTCACTCTGAAGCATACAGAAATAAAAAAGGGTAATTTTCTGTAAATGTGCAAGCAATAATAGGGCCTGATATGGAAATATTTGATATAGTGACCAGGTGGCCTGGCAGTTCACACGACAGCAGGATATTTAGAAACTGCCAGGCGTATGCAAGGCTGCTAAATGGTGAACTAGAAGGAGTTTTAGTAGGTGACAGCGGTTATCCGGCACTTAACTTCATGTTAACAACACTTTTATATCCAACGACAAGAGCTGACAATAATTATAATTATTCTCAAATAAGAACTAGGCATATTGTTGAAAGGGTTTTCGGAGTGTAGAAAAGGAAATTTCCATGTTTACAGCTAGGACTACAGTCAAAATTGACAAAATATACTAGTTATATATAATTATAGCTTGTGCTGTATTGCATAATATAGGTATATAGAGTCATAAGCATCCCCTATGCTTATGATGATGGTGATCTTGCTGACAGCAGAAGTTGAGTAACACAGAAACAATGAAAGATCTCCTACAGGTCTAGCATTCCGGCAATCTGTGATTGCACAATTTAACTAGGTAATTTGTTCGGTAATAAAGAATATCAAAACAAAACTTGTTTCATTTTAAACATTTATTTTCTGATTCTTTTTTTGAGTGTAATACATATTTCTAATACTAATTTATATTTTTGTTGAAGAAATTCTATTTCTAACAGATTTTTTAATTTTATATGTTCCACTCCTATCTCAAATTTTTTAGGGTAGTCAGGTAATAAATGGTAGAAGATTCAGGGAAACGAAAATAACAGATGTGAAGCGAGAGTCATCGGTTAGGTTATAGTTTGAATTTCGTTGTCACTATAATATGCCAGGGCTGCCAGGTGACAGATACGATATCACACCAGTTATTTATAAGATCTCTCAAAAATGGGGTTGAACACTTATATAAATAATGTAAATAAACAACAATAGATACCATAATAATGTATAATTATTTTATTTCATGCATTTCATAGGTATTTATCAAGATCATTTAAAATTTCTTTGAATTCAAATTCTATTTTTCCCAAAGTCTATGGAACTCTGATACCAAATGGCAACACCGTTCATTAAAAACCGACAAAAATAAAAAGTCCAGTAAAAGATATGATGGTAGAGCAAATTTTAGGCCATTATTTTTGTTAGGCTTATAGTCAAAGTTTTTGGTAAGTCGTCGATTTCGTGGACTTGAGATTAAGCTAAGCCAACACTAGGGAGGGATTCGCAGTTTGCTCTATAAATACCGACTGTGTCTTAGCTCGATAGTTAAGTCAGAGTAAAGTCCAAGTGCGGACTATAGATCTCACCCTTAGACGTAAAATTAAACAAAAATTACGCGCGCATTTTTTAATAAGATTACCTACTGTTCACCGACCTCGTATATGTATAAAGTATTAAAAATTATTTTAATATTATTTAATTGTGGCCTACGACTCTCAACCCTTCGGTAGCTCGTTCGAAATTGCCGTGTTTCGATTATTTATTTTCGGATTATTCTTTCAACACTTACACACAGTGCAGTGAATAAAACACTGGCATGTCATAGACGTTATTTCTTAGAAGCAGTTATTTCTTTAAAAACTTCCGAACGCCTGTGTTAGAGTAACATATAAATATGTAGTCAACAGATATTCGAAACTTGGGTGAGGTTAGGTAGCCAATAATCCTTTCTTTGGCATACAACCAACGTATGCAATGTACACCGATGAAAGAAAAGACTGAGTTACCTATTTACTTCGTCTACTACATAACATTATGTGTAATAAATCTCAATATAATAGTATATAAAATCAAATGCTATAAATATACAATAACGAAACACTAAAATAAAATAACACATTACTAGCTCTCAGTACTAAACGTAATAATTAAATACCTTAGATACATTAATTTAGTTCAAGTGATCTATTCTCGTTTTAGTTCATATCTGCCGCTTGATTACTGCTCCTTGATGTCCAATCGCAATACCATTTGGCAAAGAGCTAAATAGGGCAGCAGTGCTGGCCAGGATGTCTTATCTGCTGTCATACAAATTGGCTCGAGCGCCGTTCCCATACAAATTTATGTAGCCCAAATGTAAATTCAAATAAAGCTTATTTGCTAGGTGTTTTGATATTATTATTTTTATTGTCTTTAATTTATATAACCTTTACACATTTAAAGAAAAAACTGTTTTTTATTATTTTCAAATCTCGTGATAAGGGAGGGAGCGTTCAAGTAATATGTAAAAAAAATGGGATTTTGGGGTAAAACGTTACGATGCGGGGCGGGGATTGAATCTTGAATCTTAAACGCTCCCTAAGTGCCTATCAACTTTTTAAACAGTATTTAGATGTTTTTTCGCCGATAAACGGAATTCAGCGAGGAGGGGTCGTTTGATTTTTTAGTTTATAGAGATAGATTAACACTTGCGATTCGATATAATATGATGAACAAAAAGCCAACATTAAATAATTTTATTTGTTTATTTAAAAACATTAATACGTGACAAATCCACTACATATTACATATTAGGTACTAATCCAATAAAAATATTAAAGCTAGTACAATTTCTATTACAATCATCTCGATGACTACAGACTATAAAAAAACTAACATAAAACAGTCAATACTTTGAAAAAAAATAGCTTTTAAGCAAAATTATCTTAATTTGAAAAAACAATAGAAAACCTTTATTTACATATTTTAAACCAATGATTACAACATTCCAGCATTTATACAATACGCTGGCCGCTACCCGCGGCTGGGAATATTTATTTCCAGAATTAATACATTTTAAGACATTTTGGATAATATAGACTATGCTACTTCTAATTGTGATATAACTTTATAATCAGTCGAGTAGCTATCCAGTTTATTCCTTATAAAAATACAAATGTTTTATAAATGATAGAGTATGTATCAAAAATATCGTAATTAATAAATATGAGAAGAAAGAAGATGGCATGTAAAACCAAAGAATGATTTGAAGATTTGTATGTTAATTATACTAGATATAATGTTGTTCAAAGCTTAATAAAAATACCTAAAAATAATCAGTAGTTTGCGTGTAACTGAATGGAGTTTCACTATTCATCAGAAAAACCAAATTATAATCAAACATTATTAATGACTATTCTGACTTACAAATATATTTTTCTAATGTCCATAGATTTTTGGTCAAAATAATGAATTAAAGGAACAAGTTTTTTAAAATGCATTGTTAATGTCTCGTATTATCGAACAAAAGAGGAGAAATGTTCCAAAGATGTTTCAGGATGACTTATTTAGTCATCGTAGATTTTCTCCTCAAGGACCTTCTCGGTGTGTTCACGTTTGCTTCTTGAAGTACTTCCTTTCTGGTATTATCAGATTTTCTTCCACTTCGAGTCTTCACCGGGCTGAAATCGAAGGCGTCCTGCCGTGTGACTCTAGGACTCCGCCCTTTTTTGGTCTTTTTAGTTTCAGTACCCTCAGACGCGTCATTTTCCTTTTTCATAGACTCATCAATGTTCTCCTTTCCCGTAGACTCCTCCGCATCCTCTTCTACGTCTTCGTTGTCTTTGGTCAGTTCATTTTCGATTTCTTGAGGGTTGTCCAGTTCCGAACTCGGTGAGTCTTCACTTTCGAGTCTTTTGATGCCGCTGATGTCTTTATCGAGAGAAGAATCTAGAGGGTTGGTATCGGAACTGTCGAAGAGGACCATTTTAAGGGATTTGCGGGTGTTTTTGGCTCCAGACTTGAGAATGCTGCGGCCGGGTGTCGCTTTTAGGTTTATGGGTGTGAGTTGTATTAAATTCTGAAAACAAAAATATATTATGTATTTCCTTTTACTATATTACAATCAGAGCCTCATATATGATGTGATTTGATATCTTAAATGTGAAATAGCTTAAGAATACAAAATAATTATTGCTAAATATTTTATTTTGGAAATTCCTATATTTACATAGGGACCAGTTTAGACGTAGTCAATCCTATTCAAAAACTTTAAATAAAATGAGTAAAAACATGGGCGTCTTTTATGGGCCATCCATCAAAATAAAATCTTACCAAACTACTGGAATCATATTCCGGTTCAATGTTCTTTCCGATCATTGACGCTCGCAGCATCGCGTAAGAAGCGGCATTCTGGAATAAAATAAAACATTTCAACAAATACTAATAAGTAAAATGTCTCATCTGAATCTACACAATTTCTGTAAAACAATCGAAACGTATATTATACATTTTATGTAATATATAAAAGTTTCATTAAAATGTATTATTATTTTGATATTCCAAATTACCTTAGAAGCAGACGCCTTCTTGGCCTCGCTGGAGAGAACGGCTTTCAACAGAGTGGTGGGCTTGTTCGGGGTGGCCGGGGCCGGACTTCGGATCGGGGACTGCACGCTGAAGAACCCCGCCTCGAAGGTCTTGCTACTCTCTGGGACTTCTTGCTCCTTTTTGGCCTTACGAGCGGCTGGAAGCCATTCATTCAAATAAAAATAGAATTATCCTATTGGTCACACAATCGTTATTTGTATGGAGTACTATGGACCATTAGCCATATCTATTGCCAAACACTTTTATAATCGAGAAGCGTTCTAACCCATTATGGTTCTCGGCCTCGGATAACTTTCTTTTTGATTTAACACTATTGAAAATCCACAATTTTTTTTTTAAATACAGTAGAACCTCGATAACGTAAACCTCGGTAACATAAAAACCTCTGTTACTTCAAAAAATACTATGTTCCCTTCCCATCAGAGCCCAAAACCTCTATAACTTAAAATACGCAACCTCTATAACTTAAATAAATAATCTCTGTATAGGCCCTCAGTAACTAAAAGAAATGTTTCCACAACCTCTATAACATAAAATTGTTTGTGAATGAGTCATTTTGAAAGAGTGTCAAAACAAATGGTTTCGGTATTTATTGCTTGCACGTGTTTACTAATGTATTGTTAACGTAAACAATACATTACCTATTGTTTGCTTTATCTATCTCCTCTCTATTTGTCATTGAAAATCAAATCGATTTAGAAACAGTGAATTTTTTAAAACAAAAGAAAATCACAGATTTTTTTAAGTAGACTAAACCTTTAGTTGTTGTTTTATTTTTATGTAATGTAAGTAATGTGAATAAATATGATTACATATTTAATTTTCCATCCTTCTGATGCATTCAAGTAAGAATGGGAGCAAGGGTACATAGAAACATGTACATACCTCTATAATATTAACCTTTACCTAACATAGAACCTTTATAACTTAAAACCTCTATAACATAAAATATTTTGTGTTTCCCTTGGACTTTATCTTATCGAGGTTCTACTGTATAGCTAAAATGTATTACACCATATATACCAAAAATATATAGGCTAACCTCTCGGTCCCAACCAATAACGTCTTTAATTTACTGATAGTTTATTGGATGAGGTGCGTGTGGGGTGTGTGCGTTTTAGTGTGATTTAATGCGATTTGCTTTTCTTCTGAAAGACGCGTTTGGAGATAATATGGAATAAGTCGAGGCTCAATTAAATTTTAGAGGTTAGTAATGTACATCGTTTTGAAACTATTTAAAAAATAAGCTTTATAAAATAAAAGTATTAGTTGTTAAGAATACGTACATTTTTTTTTACAAAAGTGCAGGTAGATCGCATCGATGTTACAACACGCATTGTGTGACTAATGAATAGGAATAATTTCTCGCTCGTTCACAGATATAAATTATTATTATCCTCCTTATTATATACATTTAAATACGTGAAAGTATGTATATGGGCAGTCAATACGATTGTTCCATAAATCATTAAGTCTTTTATCGAGTGTGAGGCACACTATAAAATTACGCTCACTAACCAATTAACCATAATGGGAGGCACAACCTCAAACCTACATTTTAAAAATAATATTTTAATGATATCCGGAAACAATAAACCAATTTCTGGAATATCGCTATTACATATAAAAAAAAGAAGCGGTACCGGCAATCATATCCTTAATGCGGCTGGTGGTGGCAGGTTTGGCTGCTTTCGGTGGAGGTGCTTTGCGCCTCTTCTCTCGAGGCTTCTGGGCCTCCGGCGCCCAACCTCGAGCCTGCATCTCCCCTAACTTCGCGAAACGAACGTCTAGGTTTTCCACCTGGAACGATTCATTCAAACTAGCAGAAACCGCATCTCATCTAACAATAAAGACAACCAGAGGATTCTTTAAATGAAAAGTATTTCAGCTAGAGTTCATCTAGCAGATCAAGCGATGCAAATGGAATCGGCCATACACTCCGAAGGGATCCCAATCATATTCCCAAGCAGGCGCTTGACTGAAATCCGCAAGGAAAGCGGAAGCGTGGTTGTCCGAAGCAAACCTGGGACAGTCGCAGATGAGGCAAAGAGAGCCGGAAAGACTTGGAGCGAGGCTCAAGAACGAACGCGATGGAGATTCACTGTGGACTTGGCAGGCCAGGCAAGTTGCTACCGAGTCAGTCTATCTTCATCCTATAGGGTACGGAATATAGCTTACACTGTAAACTTTCCCACTTATTCACTTCCATTGTAATACCGACCCAGATAACTCAAATGACCCTTACTCTGATGAGGTAGTCAGGTGCACTTGTCGTCGCCACTCAACAATCTTGTTTTCTCGAAGTAACCTTAGTCCGATGAATCAATACAATCGACGAACGCGGAATATCTTATTATATATATAAGTATGTCTGTCCTCACTCACTTGCATATACACCATATCCCAAAAGCCCTGCAGATCTACCGGAGTCACCAGCGGTTGGGACGGGTCTGCCGCGTCACAGCTATCCACGAGACCGGCGAACTGCTGGAACTTCTGGGACATCAGTAGTCGGGCCTGTCCGACCGCTGCGAGTATTGCCTCCTGGCGTAATATAATTTATGCATATTACAAAATGTTATTAAAATTAGAAATTTGCAGTTGCAGAATTCCAAGTTGTTCAGAGTTTTAATAAAATTTTGCATTTTATATAGTTCAACAATAAAATAGCATAAACAGTGTAGTTACGATTGTGACATTAAAACTACACAGAGGTTGTAAGAAGTTCCCCCTAAGATTTCAGTGAACAAAACAACATTCTGGTAATTAAAATTATAAACAAATCTCGAGCTGCTTTAAAAAGTAAATTGCACCTGAACAAAATCAGGCAGCGTATTCTGTTCCAAAATATTTTCCCAGTGGTCGGCCATCTCCGTCAGCCGATTTGTTTCCATATTCAACTGACGGTGGAAATGGTTCACGGTGTCCATAGATTCAATATGTTCAGCGAGATGACCTGAATAATAATATATCATTAGGCATTCATAGGTGCTCAAAGAAATACTTTAAAACTTATTCAAATATGCTGGAGTTTCTGAAAGACGAGTCATAAGTGTACATTATGTTACCTATATGATTAAATGATTTTTTACTTTACTTACTTTAAAAGGAACTGCAAGCCAAATGATGTCGGGCTATATAAGGTCTCACGATAAGGTTACAATAACGATAAAACAAAAAAACATAATGGAATTCCATGCCCCAAGATTACCATAGGACCTCGGTATGAATGGTAGCTGTGCTGGTCTAAGGCCCGGACTCTCAAGACAAGAGTGTGACTTGAAATAGTAATTAGAATTTATACCTAAGAGGGTTACACTTTAATTTGGAATTCATGATTGTTATGTAAAATAAATATTACCTTCTTTAAGTTTCTTTTGCATTTCCCGCCTAGCATTATCTTTCCCTCGGGAAGTTGTGATGCATGGACTGTGTAGGTTTGCTTTCTCTGAAATCTGTTCTGGTGTTAGTGGAATTTCTGGAGGAGAGCGCAATCTCTCCTCAGAACTAGATTCGCTATTTGGTATAGGTTTCACTGGGGTTCTCATTGACCCTGTATCAGTAGTAGGCAATGATTTAGATTTTCTAGTCTTAACAATTGGTGACTGACTGAGTGAAGAGTTTGTGCTATCTAAGTTAATATAAGGTATAGGTACATCCTTAATTTCTATTAAATCCAATTCCTTTGTTTTTTTGTTGTTCTTCTCTCTTTGTACAGATTTTCTTGTATTTCTTTTGTCAATGGGTGAACTATCTTCAGAACTAGTGATTGTGATAGCACTCAGCTTTCCTCTTTTTCCATTTTCCTTTTTGTGAGAAACTTTAATAATATTTTCTGTCATTTCTTCAGGGCTACTATGATCAGATAGTATCTGCTTTTTTTGGAGCTTGTCAGACTTTTTTTTATTTTCTTTGCCTCTAGAATATTTAGGTTTATCTATAAAGTGTTCTTCATTTATAGACACAGAGTTCTTGATAGAAGTATGTTTAGTAATGGTTTTATTTTTTTTCGAGTTATTTAAGTTTTTGGCAATTCTGGTTGGAGGTTTATCAGATTCGCTTTCATCAGATTGTGAAGATTCAACTTTTTTTGCCGTTTGATTTTTCTTTATTCTGTTATTCCCTCCAACTTTAAAATTTTTCTTGTTTTCTACAGTATCAGTATAAATATTATTTAATTTGATTTCTGATATAACTGGTTCAAAACTAACCATTGTTAATTTTCCTTTTCGGGAAGATGGCAAAATTAAGACAGGAATTTCTTCCATTCCTTTAATTATAGGAGGACAAAAAGTTGCATTCTCAGGTGCAAATGATTTCCTTGTTTTGGTTGGAGATTGTTTTGTTATAGTTGTTTTTTTTACTTGTGATCTTGTAACTCTACCTGATGTGCTAGGCATTATTTTTGGTAACTGCTCCAGCTTAGGTGCAGACCTTACAGCACCTACAACAAATGGCTTTTTTTTAATAGCAGCAGCATGCTTTTTCTTTTTTTCTTTTTCTTGTTTCCATTTCTCCAGTTGCAACTTTCTCTCTTCAGCTTTTTGTTTAAGTTTCTCTTCTTTAGTTAATTTTGGTACTGGACTATTTTGAGGTAAACTTCTGAGTTTATCAAAAATAGTAAGTCGACAGCTATGTCTGCGCTTTATGGTGGTCTCAAGACGTTTTTTAACCTTAAAAAATAATTTTTAATAACATCAATATTCATTAATCGATAAAGGAAAGAGTACAATAAAGTAAATAGTGAAATGTATTAAGCATGCAAAAATCTAGTTATATTTTTGTATAAAATAAGACTAGAGCCCCACTTACGCCATTGGATACACTTGTAAATTGTTGTGGTTTGACTTTATGGAGATGTCCATAATTAGTCAACAACGCGTTTAAATCGAATCCGTTCTCTGAAACAGATTTATTAACGAATTTTAGTTTTGTAAATATAATAATAGTCGTTTCGACAGGCACATCATTAAATGTAAAAAACGAACCCATATTAAACCTGAAAAAAAGGTGAATATTACAAAATAATATGTTTCAAGCACAAGACATTTTTAAGTCTAGCACTGCGAGGCACACAATTAACAACCAACACAAATTCAAATTTCAAATATAAAACCGTCACTGGCCAGCATCTTCATACTGTCAAATGTCAATGTCATTAGAATTACTAATAGACTGGTACACCATGTCGCCATAGCCTATAGACTGCATAAAAGGCTATTCGTCGTCACGTTTATGTGTATATATGCGGTTTATGTATTAATATCATATATACTTTGTACCAGCACACATTTATGTACTATGTATAGACTGAATCGTAAAAATTATAATTTCATGAAATACAAGGCAGGCTGGGCAGCTGATAAAATTAAATAGAACACCAAAACGCTTGTAAAAGCCTTATAGCAAAAATAGGTTATTTTATATTCCAATACTAATTATTTCGGATTATCTGCCCCATGTTTAGGTTTATTAATTTAATATATAATTTATTAGTCTATAAGCGATGTTTAGCAAAGGGACTTAAGCAAGATTTAGAAACGACGAAGTCTGACTCTCGTACGTCAGAAATGTATTGAAATTTAACATAAGGGAATTACACTTACCGCTAAATTATACACGCTTACATAGTCTGAAAATTGTTGAAAAAGCGCGTACTAATGTAGTAATCTCATTTCAATTAAATTTGATTCAGCGGTTAGTGGGTCAGCGACTCACGACTGTCGAAAAGTGATAGTTTCTCAAGTCAACCTATTAGGGCTTATGTTTTGTTATCTATGGCTGACAGCTGCTGTCTACGTACTACAGTTTCCGGCTGTCAGCTGACAGTCACGCAATTTTCGCTTTCCAAAACCAAAACCAAGGCACTTATTTCGATTTTCCAAGAGAAAAAACGTCAGGCACCATACAACATGGGCTTGAAATACGCGATCAAAAGCTAGTTATAGCTGAAATATTGCTCTAATTGTAGTGTTATTGTTATAGTTTTGTTTTATATGTACATTGTGTAACTCTTAAATTAGTCTAAAATGGATACGTATATCTTAGACCTCGGTTATGGCGTTTGTTGATCATTAAAAATTTCGTTCGGTTTATAATTTCCTTCTATTTGATGTCCGATTTTCGTTAGTGATCGTTTATTTTGTTCGTGTTTTCGTGTATACCCGAAATGGTGAAGGAAAAGCCTAATTCAATACGGATCTACGACGACGAGGGATTCAGACGGCGCGCTGCTTGCATATGCGTACGGTCTGACGCCGAAACGGAGGTTAATGTAGTTTTTATCTATTTTTAACATGAAATTGAGGAATGTCGTTGTATTAAGGTGTGAGGTGTATTGTGCGTAGGTGTTGTTAGTGACATCGTCGCGCCGGCCTGACAACTGGATTGTGCCCGGCGGCGGGGTTGAGCCAGAGGAAGAACCCTCTGTGACTGCGATGCGGGAGGTTCTAGAGGAAGCTGGCGTTATTGGAAAGCTTGGCCGTTGTCTTGGTGTTTTCGAAGTGAGTTTAAAATTATGATTTATAAAACTCTTGTAAAGTTCATTATGATTGTTTAACTCTATTATCTAGTACTTAGTCAATTAATACTTTTGTAAGTACAAATGTAAAGTACATTAATTGTACTTGTGAACTTTATAACTATATTGTAAGTCATTTTATATTAGTAAAAATATTTAAATGTCATTGCCTTGTCTCCTAGTGATAACCTCTTTAGATTTGACATTATTCAAAGTATGTAGTTTAATCTCTAAACATGGTTTAAATTTTTTTCAATAAAGTGAAAATCACTGAAAGTTGTCCATATGACTACAGCAAATGGCCAGTTGTTAGCAGTTTTTGTTGATCACATTATTTATATACAACATTTATAACCTTAACTTGCCTAAAGTGGTCTCTTACAATATAAATTGTAACATGAAAATTAGATTATTCTCAATAATACATGCTTTGATAAACTATCAAACCTATTTTATGCTCAGTTATAATTTTATGTGTGCAGGATGTTCTTTAGTTATGCCATTATGATGACACTTTTTTCCAAGATTCTAAAAATTCTTTAATAAAATATTACAACATTTAACTGATAGTAATTGTATAATAATATTATAACTAATTTAAAATAATTATCTACAAAGATAGTTTCTATAATATAGTGTTTCCAAATAAGGTATATTTTCATTACGAAAAATCCAATGATTCATTGCACATCTTTGACATCTGATGGTCAAAGGCAAGGAAATTGAAATCTTCTAACCATTGATTATATTATTTGAAGCTTATATATAAAATTGCTTACACATATGTTAAAAAGTTTTTGAGACTGCTGTAGAAAATACCAATGATACCCTGCCTTTTGTGACTTAACGGTCAGGCACTTTGTAACATCTCTCTTATGATCATTGCCAAGCTTTGAATTCATTTTAGATATAATTTTTTCCTGTTTAGAATTGTAATCAAATATCAAAAACCTTAACTGCATGTTAATATGTTGGTAATTTGAGGTCACTGTTCTCATTCTACTATTAATATTATTATAATGACTCATGATGTTTTAGGTTTGTCTCTTTTAAACTAATATTGTATTATGTATTGAGTTATTTCCTCCAAGGGTGGATACTGTTTATATTCTATTGCAATTTACAAATATATTTTTGTAAAGTTTTATTAGTTCAATATTGTATAATTTGCAGGCATATCTGCAAGTTTGCATGATAGGTATAAAATGGGCTCTTCACTGTTCCTAATGTCTGCCCTAGAGTAGAATCTTGAGAAGAATGCTACAATGTATTGGGCAGGCTTGACCTTCCTTTTTTCGTTAAAATTAAAAAGGCTAATATTAATAATCTCATGTTCATGTTTTGTAGAACGGCTGTTTATGTTCACCCATAGAAAAGAAGCATACAAATACCATATTATTGTTTCCATACTCCTGAGAATCAGTTAACAACAATGTAAATATTCCCTTTCAGTTATTTTAGCGCGAAACGATAAATCATTGTTGACGCCAATTCGTTCGCGTCACTATCGGCGAATTATATTGAATGTTTCGTAGAGTTATTTTGAGCTAGCGAGCATTATCCGCTTTTATGAATTCACAGGAAAAGCAAATCATTTTGCAGCGAATTTGAGTAGATTGAAGAGCAGATTTTGGTATTATAAATTCATGGCATTTTTTTGTGTCTGACATATATTTTGACTTTTGAGTGGGTCTTAGACACCACGACTGTTATCACCGTACGTTTTAGAACAGAAGTTATACAATAATCAGCGCAAGACGTAAGGGTTTCTTAAATTCTATTGCCATTGGATTAAAAACTAGGTAGATACTAAAGTTAAAAAACACAACTTAGTAACAATTCCTTACACGATATTTAACTATGCGGTGAATATTAAAGGTATTTTTATTGGACGCTTTTTAGTCGGCTAGTGAGTAGTGACCGCGATTTGATATCATTAACGCCATGTGTATTGTGTACACCGACTATTGTACCCGTATTTTTTTATTTGATCTAACTACTTCCATCCTTTTTTTCTTTATCATCTTTTGTTTGAAATTCTTATAAATGTTTATCTTTGAAAAAACATTTATTAATGTGTCTTGCTGTCTCACATTAAAACAGGTTAAATAACGATATGTGGAATTAGGTTTTATTGGTACAATCATTGGATTTTGATTACACCTTTTGTAGATAATTGAATGTAAATTACATTATCTCATTAAAATCTGTGCTGCGTTTAATTTTAAGAATCGTGTTGTATGTAATTAAGTAATTACTGGTGGACTTAATTATATCATGACATAGATGCATGATACATTACAGCCGCGAAAACATTTCGTGACCGTTATTGATGGATAATTTGAGATATCTTTTTATAATGTTGTCATATGAACTGCAGCTCTGTAACTCATAAATGTAACAAAGCAGTTCTGCTTTCATTTCATTTACTTATCATTTTCTTTATATACTATTCCTATAAAGAAGAGTGAGTCGACAGAGGTTTTGACCTTGTTTTCCCGATAAAGAAAAATAATAAACTATGGAAACACCAATAAAAGCTGATTTCGGTACTCGTATTTATGTTCATAATTCACATTATTATTATCCACTTCGTTAACGGGCTGCAAACATTCAAAATGATCGTAAATAATAATACTTTGTTGCTAAGCTTCGATAGTCATAAATCTAAATCAGTATTAGATAAAAGTAATTCTATCGCGTAATTTTTTTTCCAATTATTATCCTAATCGCGCGTATAATAATTAAAATACGAATCTTAATATAACGACAATCTTTTATACTGTATACAAAAATTGCATTACATTTGCATACATTCTTTTCGTATATAAAGGCGCGCGGGAAGCTTATAAATAGCAATCAGCCAGATATAGTTATATTTTACTTTGATTTTCATTCTATTTAGTAAAATAATTATTTCTGCTGAAGGAGGATCTTAAACAATGATCAGTTTCAACAACTCTTCAAAGATGAAATGGGCATGAACTAACAACTATAGTCTCAGACTAATTTCGGTAGAAACGTATATATAGACTATATGTACTACGATATCTTCTTTTGTTGTGGACTAATGAGATTATTAAACATTTCAGAACCGCGAACACAAGCACAGGACTGAAGTATACGTGATGACCGTAACACAGGAGTTGGCGGAGTGGGAGGACTCCCGTCTAATGGGGCGCAAACGACAATGGTTCTCAATCGACGACGCCCTCGCCCAGCTCGCGCTACACAAGCCAATTCAACGGCATTATTTACAACAGCTCAAGCGATCCAAACAGACCAAGTCGGACGACAGCTAAACGCTTTATAGGGACTAGGGGGAAGTGTGAAATCTCTCGATGCATATTTATTCAAATACATATTACTGAAGATGTTATTTTTCAAATTTCCATCACTAAAACCAAAATGGTTACGCAAAATACATTTTTAATGTCAGATGAAATATTCAGTATCTAAAAATTCTGACAATATTCGTGTAGTGATTTCGTGAAGAAACAAACATAAGCTCAACAGATCTTGTAATTTAGATGATTCCGTAAAGCATTTGGTTCAATAACACCGTAAATAAGAAACCTTATCAGAAATTGGAGAAATAGTGCCACATTATATAAGTTACCATTTTGTATAAAATAACACTTTCATACAGTTTAATTTCCATCTTCATAATGAGGTCGCTTGGGTCGACGCAAAGCATTTAAACCTACTGATTATTTACCAAATATTGCCATAGGGAACTTTAAATTGATCATAATACCCGATTACAATACTTGAACGAGTCTTTATGACTTTGAATTTAAATTAATATTATGAATAAGACAAGATTATACAATATGGTATAGTCATAAATATTTTTAGTCAGCCTGTTTACGTGAAGCTAAGTTGACCTGAAACTACTGAACAAATTTGGAGAATTTGAACAATAACACAAACCGACTTCTAAGTAGAATCACATTTGAGATTTTATGAATAAATAGATATGCATTCTGAGATTTTGTACAACAATTACAATCTAAGGTACTCTAGCTTTTCCGTAGCTATATATTATTGAAATAGCTTATGTCAGCATTCGAGTGAGTTCAGGAGGCTTAAAAGTGTTCTGTGAGCCTAACTATAGAAGTCAATTTAAAGTCTTAATTCATAAAGCTCAGTGTGACTTGATATCGAATAAACTATTGAGTTAATGAAGAACCTTAAATTATTCTTGGCTTTTACTAGTAAAACCTTCATTCACTTTGTGTCTTATGGAAGTGAAACAATGTAAGTGCTTTATTTGGTAAAGCACTGTCTATCAAATTGATTTTATGTTTTGTTTAAAAAGTGAAAAATAATTGCTTTAAGTTAATAGTCTAATTTATCTTATGTGAGTAATTTTAATGAGTTGTTTCAATCGATATCAATGCATACTAGGGCTAAGACTTTTTTGGGGATGTACCGAGTCATATTTTGCAAATTATATATTATTTTATTAAAGTAAAACCATTTTATTGTTTGTTGCTGTGTAATATTCTGAAAGCCATTATGATCTAACTTAAGTCGGCTTTACTAGTCCTTTTTCAGAAACCATAAACTGTTACTCAGCTGTTTTACTACTGCAATTAATATATTAACAATTTGTCACGGTACACCCCAAGACCATGTGAAAATCATACGAAACATTTGCACTAACGATTTCTAACAAATGCCCCCTAGTTTCGAACTCAGCACTGCCTCCAAATGCAGGGCCGTCTTATTTTAACCCCTTATTAGACTTGTCCAACATTAGTTATATTGAGATTATTCATGTTCCATTGGGCGAGTCCCGCGATGTGCATAGAAATTGCGTCATAATTAAGAAAAAAATTTAACTAATAAAAAGTTCTCAACGCTTGAGGAATGTGTCAATTTGAAATGTTTTTAAGCTGTTAATTGTGTGACATGATTGTAAATTTTGTGAAAACCCGCGATTTTTGACTTTTATGAGAAATGTGCAAATTACTGATTCAATTTTGATTCATCTGTCAGGGACTGTCACAAATCTAAGTAACAATACATTGAACTGAGCCACGTTGAGACGTTGAAGAGCTATATTCTGAGCGATCGTCAGATCTATGCAGGGTTTGTGACAGTCGCTTCTGACATTGTCTTGTAAAAATACTGTCACGTGACAGACGTTATGTCATTTCAATTGTAGTGAAAAAGTCCTCGTCTCGAAGCCAATTAGAACATAACATTAATAGTGGAATACACATTAATCGCGCCGCTTAAACATTTTCAATAACTTAGGTCTATCATTTTGAAATTTTCCAAAGCAGAATCAAAGGATGATTTCTTGTGTCGAACTGAGGATTAGTTTATTATTAATAGACCTAGCATTTTAACTACATATATTCGGAGTTGTATTTATTTTATATAAAACTTCCAACTTGAATTATGGCATTCGCTCGCATGTTGCGGTTTCATTTCGAAATACTATTCGTCTTAAACATTTTAATATTAATGAGAAATCGGACATGTCCGGTGGAATTTAAGGATATTTTTGATTTAAATATAAGCGCTAGATAATTAGTTGCTATTTGTACCTATCTGGATATAGAAAATTTATTTTTGTAAATAACATATTCTGGTGTTTTAATAAAATATTCATGAATGTGTTTTGAATTATTATTCGAATGCCGTTGCAGAAAATGTTGTACTTTACTGAGTTTCAACGAATTAATAATTAAATGCACATTCTTTTTCGTGTGTAATATTTTAATAAGTCGGGCGTAGAGTAAGGCGGTACTGTATTGTCTACCTGTAAGGATGTAGACGTCTGTGGTCGGTTTCAAAGCGAATCGGTCTCTGTGGACACGTATTATAACATCTTTTTTTCTACTTACGTATTTTTTATACAGCAATGAAATATTAATTTTATTTTGTTAGCATTAAACAAAAGACATACAATCTCTATATTATTTAAATGAATTCATTTAAGATTCCCGATGAGTTTAATAATAAATTTTATATTGCTCTTCTGATAAGCGTTTTTGTTCCTCCCTTCGTCAAAATATTAAGCTTTGTCAATACAAAATCGACTTTGAGTCAAAGTTGGGTTACATATTAATAATGTTAATAAAACCAATAAACACGGAACAAAATATAAAAATAAAATGTTATATTCTAGACATGCTGGCAAGAAATATCCACACACTTAAAACATTATTAGGATAGGCGTACACTTCTACGGCCAACCCGAATTCGGCGTTAGGGTCGTCGTTCACGTGTAACATTGTAGATTTTACCCTTGATATCACCGATTTTGTGTTGACGTAGGGTATATTTATCGGGAATCCAAAAATCTGTAAATGAGGTAATTATTAAATAAGTTAACGCCAGGATCGCCTTAGCGAACTTGAAAACGAGTCATACAAATATTCCTTAAAAGTTATAACGACATACCATCGTATATTTAATGAAGTATGGACTATGAAATACGAGTACATCCATAGTAATGATCAAGTCTACGCCTTGACATGTTTTTTTTTGTAAGTCGCTTACTCTATTGTCTATGATATTGGTGGACTGGGTACTTGGCACCCGGTTTGCGACATCCAACGCAGTAGACTTCACGACACTTATCTAAATTAACATCGTCCGCTTAGCAGTAAGCCTTTAAGGCTAAAGTTAATCACCTTATACGAAGCCATTAATTGCCTCAAAGTGTCACTGGATGCTGGTTTTACGGCATTTGTATTAAAACTCCAATATTCCCACTGTGTTAAAGATTCTCGCAGAATGTTGCTTAAATACCTAAAAAACGTTATTAATTATAAAGTAATTCTATAAGTTAAACATGCCATAAATGTTTTTCCTATCACAAAATACCTGTTCCACACAGTTTTGACATTCCATCTCCATTTCTGTATTTTTTCTTTAATTTTAGTTTCCAAATTATTTCTCAAGTCTGCTACATCAGACGGTGGGTTGTACGCGTAAGACGTGAGAGCCGTTTGTTTTAATACAAATATAGTTTTATCAAAAACCTAAAATATACATTCATATAAAACTTCTTAAATGTTCAAGTTCAGTTAATTTTGAAAACTAGCAACATACCGTTTGCCAGTTAGAAGTTTTCGTAAAATCGAACGATAAATTCTCACAATCTTGATATGATTGTATGTTCACCCAAATCTAAAAATAAACAATTCAATGAAACCTATATAAAACTTATGATATTTAATGTATATTAATGAAAACCTTACATTTTCATGATCAAATACAAAATTAACGGTCTTCAGAGGACAACCGACATCCCTTATATCGTGTTTTTCACCATTAACTGCGTCGAAAACGGATACATCATATTCTTCTTTATTAAAAAACCCAGTTTTTTCTATATCGGAGGCCATTACAATCCTACGACCATTATTTTTAACCAAAACATAACTACTGAGACCTCTAGGCAGCCCGTAAGCTATGGCCACATAGCATTTGATACCTAACGCAATTAAGTAGCTCGCTAAAATTAAGGTATGGTCCAGCGGCGATCCATAAAGAACCTTCAATAGTTCCTGAAAAAAAAGTAGCATCTTAGTAACTTGGATGTAAAAATTGGTCCTTCGGGACAGATTGTTAACTTACGATCCCACGTAGAGTAACAACATGAGTTTGAATAACTTCATAGGTAGGTATTAACGATACGTAGCGAATAGCTAAATTCACCATTTGCGAGATATCGGTTAGTTCGAAAGCATTTATGTTAGTCTTCGGAGAACTCCTTGAAGAAGGTCCCATTGATTTTGTATCGCTTAAATTAATCTCTGGAAGGGGCAGAGGCTGAAGGAACTCAGTTACACATTTATGTCTCCCAGTACTGTCTATAAAAGTGAGAGACAGATTTCTTGCTGGAAATTCATTGAGATATTCTGTTACGAAATTATTTAAATGCCGCAAAATGTGGCCATCGTTATCGCAAGGCTGGTTATAAAATCGAAGCCCGCCCAAATTGCAAAGACTTGTTGTAATCCGAAGAGTGAGGAAAGCAGTGTCTTTCTTCATAAGTCGAATTATTTCTGGTATTACTGATGTGGATGCCTTCGGAGCGCTTTCGTAGCCAAAAATAATGGGTGCTGTTGTAATTTTGAATGTTCCACGGAGCTGAAAATTGTTTGATTATTTTAAATTCATATATTTTATAGGAGCTTTTAATATTATATTTTCAACTTACCGAACCTAAATTTAAAACTGTGCTAATCGGGATGGCAAGGGTGCCCAGCCATTTATTGTAACGCCTGAAACGAAATGATTGATCTAGCTCTTGGCTAATATTAACCGTATGTTCATCGTATACGTTTATGTATATCGAGGAGAGTGGCTCGAGCCTGGAAAAATAAAAACACAAATTTCAATGATTTTAGGACAATATGAACAATATGAACGAGCGAGATAGCTTATCCAACGCGTCTTACTTAGTTTTAATTTTTGCAGTATAATTCCAAGTGGGATTATTTCCAACTGCTGTGCACGTTTGTACTGATTCGTTGTTGTAATTTAATCTCACAAACGGTCTTAGGGGGCGGAATTTGTAACCTGCAATTATAACTGAATATATTAAGTCTTAACTGAAAAAATGGAATAGTTCAGCAACGAGAATATCAGAGGAGTCTTTCAAATACATATTTTAAATGACAATTCCAAAGTACTTATATAATTTACCAGCTATGCTCTCGTCGATTTCTTCTTGTTCCGTGTCGGAACGATCTAATAAATTAAAAGCCCGCAAAACTGTTATGTATATTTCTTGCTCCTTAGCTAGTTCTGATTCACGTGATTGTTTAGCTACAGATGATGTTGCCAACGACGTATTTGATTTAATTGAAAATATACTCCTAAAAAATGACATAGGTATCATATTTATGTTAGACTGAAATACTTTAAATACACTTTAATATTCTTATCACCTCAAACTAAGATCTTGATAATCATTGACAACGTCTTTATGAGTCTTCCTCAGAAGCCTATCGTTCAAATCTGTCAAGATTTGTTTATTTAATTTTTCTATGAATTTTATGCCCACGTATCTTTCTAAATCTATTGGATCCATATTAGCACGTTGACTTTCAAAATATTCAACGTTGAATTCTTTATCTTCACTTTCCATTGTGCTTAATCGTTCTGTCGTTATTTGAGAATCAAATAAGGGAATAATTTTGTCAATAACATTAACTAAACGTCCATGATTTCTCAATTTCAATAACTTAAAACGAGTGCGATTTTCGTTATTAATAAAATCAAACTTGACTTGTTTGGTTTTATATTTACACATATCTTTTAAACTATTAATAATATTTTCGTCATCGATTTCAAATTCATAAACATAATTTAAAATATCCAATAAGGTGCTTAAATTTGGTTTATCTAGGCCATGAAGAATTCTTTGAATCTGTTTTTTGACATCTAAACAATATTTTAATGAAATATTTGGTTTTTCATTTGCATTGAAGGTGTCATTCCAGGAAAAACTCAGTTTGATTTCACATGATGTTAATAATTTCCCTTGAAATAAATTGTTACTCTTTAGCATCACATCATTAATGGCTGCAATGTCTTTTATCGTATATCCATTACCGATGAATAATGACGTGGGCTTAATTTTGTTGTAACACACAAAATGTTTATTGATAAGTACTGAATTCAAATATTTTCTGCGAATTTCGTCCAACTCCATTGTAAGAGCTGAAATATCTTTACTTCCTTCACATAGAATAAAAGTGAGTGTTTTATTATTGTCTAATATTTGCAATGTAAAAGAATCATTATAATTGATTGCGGAAATATCTTTCACTTCCAAACGTTCAGATTCACATACAAACACATCATCAATGAATACTTTCAAGTAAATATATTTTTCTTCGCTCTGAATTTCTGTGTTTGGCTTTACTTTTTGTATTGTTTCATCAAATTTAAGTCTAACAGACACATCTTCGGGGCTTACTAAGAAACCGACACGTTTTTCGACATCATGTTTTATTCGCTCTGGATCAATTTGAAGTTTTGGTTTAACAAGTTTGTTTTTGTCATAATTCTCATCACTTTTAAATTGTTTGTACTCTAAATATTTGTTTACGTAATCATATTCTAATTCAATAAGAAAATCTGTATATTCCTTCTGAAATACTTCCTTCCAGTGTTCGGCGAGAGTGTCTACGCTTACGTAAAGTTTTTCTACCTCTAATATAATAGGAGTGTTAATGACGCCCAACTTATGCCTTGTACTTTTTATATCTGACCACAGTGATAAAATATTACAAAGCAACTTTCTCTTTTCGTTCAATTTATAATAATATTTTTCTTTAAAATCTAGAAAAGCTGCTGTATATTTTAGAATAGTTGCATCAAACCGTATACTATCATTTTTCTTAGTACTAATTGCAGTGAACTTCGCTTTAAGATTTTCTCGTGTCTGCCTATTTACATCTATCCCTCTTAATATATGTATTATATGTTTTTCAATCTCAAGATAGTCCATATAGTACTCTTCTAATTTTATAGATAGTATTTTCTCTAATGAATAACTATGGTGATATGTAAAATTAAGTCCATTGATTGAAATATCCAAAAACTTTTGCGTTACATTTAAATTAGTTATTGACCTCCCAGAAAAAAAATCTTTAAAAAAGCGGGGCTCAACATAATTGGTAAATATATAAGTGTCCCTCGTCTCTGAGGTTTTTTCGCCATTTGGAAAATTTGGATGCAGTTTAAGGCTTCTCTGGCGATCGCTGAAACGTAGAAATAATGTATAAATTTTCTTATCTTCTAGTAACTAATAAGATTTCATTAGATAACATACATAGACAAAAAAACAATAGTTTCTGTAACTTATAACCAACCTTTTCCTTCAGCTGATTATATCCTATACTACCCAAAACAAACAAAGTTAGGTATGAACAAACAAAGCCTCGTGTCAATTTTTTTATTTATTTCCAGTGTTATAGCGTTTTTTTCTGTTGCGGGACCCAAATCATTGAATTATACCTATTCTAAATGGCTTCTAACAAATGCATTATACAACGCAATGGCCGCTTTGATGTTTCAATACCCCTAGCTATACGCAAGCTTTACAAATCATTTTTATATTACGATCCCCAAAAGATAAACCTACTTTTAATTGAACTTCTAAGTCGTTGACAACGCCCACTCTTGCTCCGCTCGTCCCCAAATTAAATAATTTTATATACTATATTATATTTATAGAAAAAAAATTACATTTATGCTTACCCGTGCTCTACGTCAAAGATGTGTGGTTTATATTGTAATATTTTATCTAGTCTACATTCGCTTTGTAAATAACTTGGTTCACTGTTTGGTTTTATTACATTAATAACGTTCTTAACTATTGGCGAGGATTCGCTATCTATTTTTTTAGTTACGATTTTCAGTATGTTACTCGATTGATCTGTTCTCTCTTTGTTCACTCTCTTCCTTTTATTTTTCTTTATTTGCTTTGTAAAAAAAAATGTTTGTGTTTTTGGACTTTGTGGGACTGTTTGCATAAGATTTTCGGAATAAACTGCACTCTCGTTAATTTCATGATATTCTTCAGAGTCACTTATATTTCCGCGTATGCGATATGAATGTAATTCAATTTTGTCACCCATTTTTTATAAAATAGTTTAGAAAGTTAGGAATATCCTCTGTTTATTGACTTTTATCCCGATTCCCGACTGCCGCCAATATTGACAAAGTTGTTGCCATAGTAACCAATATCTATAGTCGAATTTTTAATACACATTACACATACATGAAAAGAAAAACATTGAAATAAATAACTAAACTTAACATAAACTAAAATATATCATTAAAAGGAGTCCCTTTAGGCAAGGTTCCGAAGATACTGGCAGCGTTCCCCCTTTGAATTGCTAGACTAATTCTTTGTCCGAGGTAGCTGCCAGATCTTCGGTCTCCTGTGATGTCGACTAACCTTTTTGAAATTTCTTTAAAAAGCCTTAAAGCGCTAGGACCCCACGGACCAAGGGTCTCGACACCGAATGGGACAAAATCATATTCTGAGCCCAGACCCCTGTATTTGCATGCTTTATTTTTTTCCGCCGCTTCACAAGCCGCACCAGCTCTGTAGTTGGTTCCATGTAGATGGGAAGGGGCCAGCGTGTCTGAACAGGTTGCATCCCATACCAGTACCCGACCCATCTTCCATGGAATCAAACTCATACCGTCCGGTCTCTTGCCATCGTCTCTTGCAATACCACTCGGCTCAAGTAGACTTGGCACGTTGACGGTGGCAAGGGAACGGCGTATGATATCGTTAAGTGCGGCATGTCTCGAGAAGCGGCCTGCACTTTTTTGGCATGACAGGCCGTGATGTCCTAACTTGTCGACATCACTGCCACAGGGACATTACGTTACATTACATTACATTACATTACATTACATTATTATCATTATTATTTACATTACATTACCACATTACATTACATTATTATTTTTTTATTCGTTTACGGTGTTGTCAGTTTTTAATGAAATAAAAATAGTGTTGTGACAAAGTAAAAACCCCTGAATTAATGATCGGTGATGGCACTAGTCGCCGCGCCGCGCTTTGCAATAAGACGTCAAAAAACTGATTGTAGTTACATAGTACTAGTACCTAACTTATATCAGAGCACTTTTATACAATTTTGAAATAGAAATAATATTCTTTTATTGTTTGAAATGATTGACTATTCACACTCATTGTTCATTCATCTGATTGAACAAGAACTGAATGCATCACTATTACTTTAAATGTGGCAACATATTTTTACAAAGTGACATTAGCTACTGTCAGTTGGCTTCGTCTAATTAAAAATACGACTATAGATTCCAATTTCTATCTATGTAAGATAGACATTAAATTGAAATTGACAATTCTTGACTTAAAATCTTGAATAAAAAAAGTGTTTATTTGTTTTCGTGTAAAGTTAAAAATTTCAATACAAATACGAGGCATTAGGAATTAAACCATGGCGGAGTTTTGTCTTCACGATAGTGATCAATATTACTTATCGCTTTCGGAACAACCTAAAAGATTTGACCCAAACAGTCCAGTAACGAATGTATTTTTTGACGACACCAATGGGCAGGCAAGTAATAAATTAAATAAACCTCTCGTCAAAACACTTAACTCTCTTACTATGAATTGGTATATATATACAGGTATTCACTGTAAGATCAGGAGGTGTAACTGGAGTTACTGTGAATGGTTTAGATGACTCCAAAAGTACTTCATTCAGAATGGAAGATAAAGGGCCAATCATTTCTATAAAATTCTCGCCAGATCACAAAGTTTTAGCAATACAGAGAAATGTTGATGCACAAACACCCTCAGTAGAATTTGCTAACTTTAAGGACCTTGTTCCAACAAATGTAGAGTACAGCCACACATGTAAATGGAAAAATGCAAAGATTTTGGGGTTTGTATGGCCTAAAGTAAATGAGATAGCATTTATTACTGATCACGGAATTGAATTGCTGCAAGTGTTTCCTGAAAAAAAACAATTGAAGACATTAAAGAGCACTTCATTCAGGTATATTATATTACTTATTTTATTTTTCATTTATAAGTTGTTTAACTTTTAATTTAGTTTACCAAAAGAAAATCCAACCATTAAAATAGTCAAACCACTTTAATGTATATAAATTTTAAATGCTATACATATAAGAAAAACTCACAGTAGAAATATACCTTCTATGATTGCAGTTGGTGGTAGTTGGTAAAAAATTTCATTATCAGTAATTTCTATTAATTAAATAAATACTATAAAGCCTTATTTTACTTTTAAGTACCAATGTATATTTCCAGTGGAGCCTGGTTTTCTTGGTGTGCTCAGAGTAACATTGTAGTGTTGGCTGGTAACAACGGAGCATTGCTGCAACCATTCTCGCTCAGCAGCTCAAATATTACTAAGCTTCAGAAACTGGAATGTAAGTACTGTTTATGGTGTGATGATAAGTAAAGCGTGTTGTTTTTAATTACTGCGTAAGTGAGTAAATAAAATTCTACAAAATGAAATTAGCCTTTTGCCTTAAGTTATATATTGTTTATTTCAGTGGACACAACTCGACCAGTTGTGGAGAGAGATGTTTTTGTACTAAGACTATGTGAAGCAACTTGGTGTGCGATATTCAGACATGGCAGTCCCTGTACATCGGTGCCTGGACCTACTGAGGTGTGTTAATTTATAATATAAATTTAATTTAGATAAAGCAACGTAAAAAACTGTGCCCATGATTTCATAAGTGTTAAGTACTAAAATATTGTAACCTTGAAATATTCAGTTTATTTCAATTATGAATCTGACAAAATGTGTCTAGTCATATCAAAATTGTTTAAAACCTAGATTAGTTTGAGATTTGCCTCAATGAACAGAATTTATTTGACAAGAAAGTTGAAAAGGGTAGCAATGGCTATAAAATTATTTTGATTGTACATAATACATAGATTTGTAAAATGTCTTTCAGGTTTGTCTTATGCCAATAACAGGTGGCAATGGCATACAACACATTCTCAAAACTGGATTGGTTGGAAGATTTGCGGTCAGCGTCATTGATAATTTGCTGGTTATACATCATCAGGTATGGTCAATGTTGTAGAACGTAGTTGTTTTAATTTCCGGTTGTTGTCCGTAATCATAACTTTAAATTGATTTTTTTTTTTGAGCAATTGGAAAAAACAACAGTAGTTTTTGCGCTTGTTGGAACACAGTCTTTAAACATATAACAAGGAATAATATTTCCATTACAATTTAAATATAACATAGATATCCTAAATAGGAAACGGCTCCAGTTATAGTCTAAATAAAAATGCCATTTAATTAATTTGACTAAACATCAAACAATAATTATTGTTCTTTTCTTATTTATTCCTCAAAAATTATTAGCATTTATTTTATATAAAGTAATATATATTTACTTTATTCTTTTAAACAAAGCACGATTTAATCATTTTCAGTCAAGCCAAACATCCCAAATATTTGATATAATGGAGGAATCAAAACGCGACAACAATACAGCAATTCACCTGCCTATAGTCTCAGGAGTGTCAATGAAACCCGCTTTAGTTGATGGACAAGAATGCCCTATGTGTATCCTTTTATTATGAAAAATTAAATACAGTTTTGGACAACATGACGCATGGGCGGATTCAGGGTGGTCACCGGGGTCATGACAGCCGCTGCTCAACAAACTCACAAACCTAATTAATATATTTTTTAATAAAATAGCTTCTATTTGTTATCTACAGATTCAATAGACTAAAAACTCAAACTCATTATTCAATACTTCGGCAATGAGACCCTCTGACTACATTTCCAGTTGGGTAATGTAAAAAATTCGGGTTTATGTTTGTTACCTAAAACCGAGGGCCTATGTCAGGCATGATATCGACACCTACTTGCCCATTTCAGAAGAAAAGATCATGATACAGACATATAAATCTGGCCTCTATAATATTTATTTATTCATAATATTCCTAAGCATTAGTCTAGACTCGGGCAACTGGGTAGTATTTCAGCCGGACTATATAATCGACGCGCGGCTCGGCTGCATGTGGAATGTCAGTCTTATACATTCGGGACTTGCTCATAGTGTAAGTTTTACTTCTTATAAATTCAAAAAGTCAAAACTTTGGTTTGAGTCAGATAAATAGTTTATGAATGTAGCTTCTCTAACTAGGTATTTTTTGTTTATTAAATTTATATTTATGTATTTTTAATAAATTTTTAGCTATCGAAAGATGAGATTCCAAAGGTGGTAGGTACGCTGCTGCGGCGTCAAGGCGGCAAAGATACGATTTATCGAATTCTGAATCAACTCGTCACAAACGCTGACACTCATCTCGTTGAACTCAGCGGAGTCTTTGATGAAATTAATTCTGTGTACAGGTTAGTTAAAGTTAACTAAATGTTTTAAACATATGTATACTAATTGACACCATAGACTATTCGAAAAGATTTTAAAAAACAAAGGTTCCGTAGAACCTAAACAAATTGTTATTTAAATTCTGTTGCCATGGAGCCCAACGTGTTTACATGTAAACAAGCCTCAAGATTTTTACGTTCTTAAGTAACACAAATACACATACATATGTATTATATTTAGACGAAATTAAATTTTAAAAGATATAATAATCAGACTGGTAAAAACATAATTTATAAATATGCTACGTCATCTTCGTTTAGACTTGGGACCGTTTTGTGTCATGTCACCGACTAATATCTTATTAATTATGATTTTTTCGATAAATTAATGATTATTTCTAGGAAATTAACTCTTTTACTATCTATTACTTATCATTTAGATTATATAATTTTTCATACTGCCGAATAGCCTATTGCGACTTCGATTCTTGAATCTTCATTCTTCAAAATGATTTTCTAAAATAAACCTACCAATTTTTTAAGGTCTGTCGAAAATCCTTCTGATTTCAGAAAATGGGCAGACATAGAAGTGGCTCGGAATACGGCCGGCCAAGTTGTGGAAAAGGGCAGCGACACATTCCCCGTGCTCATCTCGCAGACAGACATGTGCAGCCATGTGTTGCAGGCTCATGCTGATGACAAATACCTTGTTCAGGTATTAACACCACCTTCATTAATTTAAAGTCTAACTAATCTTAATAAAAATTTTATTAATAAATTTTTAATTGAAAACATTTTTTTTAAGTTGTAATAAGTTTTGAATTCTGTGGCAGTTGTAAGTGGCTTTAAATGCCCACGAAACGGCCGCGTGTCCAAATGACATCGATAACCAAGTTTATAATAAATCTCAATAAAAGACAATATTTTTATCAATTTAAAGTATCTTATTAATATACCTAGATTCGATTGCTAGTAATAAATTTGTTAAAAGCAAACAAGGACCGAATTCGTTTCTTTTCTAATAAGTGTACTAGTACTTTGTATGTGAATGGGCTTTGAAGGCACAACACCAAGCCCGATCAGTATTACAGTATTAAAAAATAACTTTCAGGTCGTAACAGCCTACCTCTCATCACTCTCCCTCCACAATATGACAGTTCAGCAGCCAGTGGCAGAGATCTCTGTCAGGACCCTGGTGACACGAGGGGCAAGCGGTCGGTTAAGGTCGCTGGTTAGGCGCGGGTGTCTCGGGGAAGAACAGCTATTGGCTTGTCAGTTGCTCAGTCTGGGCCATTTTGACCCTGCCGCTGCTCAGTTAGCTTTAGATATGATGTGCCGGTTGAAGGCTCATGAGGTATTAAACTCTCAGACTATGAAGATATATTAAAAATAAATAAATGAAAGTAGCTCTATTGTTCTAATTAAGAAAATAGAAGAAAAAAATACATCGAAATTAGTATAGCGAATTCATATTAAGTAATGTAAATATAATATTTAACTTTACTAGAAAAAAGGACAAAAAGAAAGTCTTTTAAGGTGGCAAGAAAGGCAACGTTTTCAGATTTTAGTAAAATGATTTTTTCCAATGTGTTCTTTAAAGTTTCTACCCAAATGAAAAGATATATTTTTTTTCGTCTAAACTCTATTTAAAAGATAATTATTATCATAAAATAATGAACCACTGAATGTATTTGACATAATGGCAATCCAATAATTTTTTTTGTAAAAGAAAATCATTTGGATTATTTACCTTAAACATTGTGAATGTATCAATACTATAGGAAAAATATTTTTTAGATATACAGGATATTGGTGAAAAGTTTGGGGGCATTTCTTCCCCGAATAATAAAGAATTTGTTTGTCAGGAGATAGTAGAAGTTCTGCTTAGCTGGAACGAACCAGTAAGCGCGGCGGGGGCAGCTCGTCAATGTGGGGTTTGGGGCGCACTTCCGGCCCGAAAGGTCCTGTCCGCTGCTAAAGTACACGGCCCAGCCGCCTTTCGAGCCCTTTACCACGCCCTTCTAGCCAGAAATGAAAGGGAAAGGGGCTCACCACATTTTCTCAAAGGTATATAAAAAAAATATTAAATATATTTTGGTATTGTAATGTGATCTTTTTTTCTTTGCTGATTTTAATGTGTCGAAAATCCTATCATAAAATACACATACATAACATATTTTTCGATAAAATTATCTTGGTCATTAGGTCATACAGATACTAAGATATCACCTTTTAAATATTTACAAAAGCATTTATAAACAGTTGCTTAATGTGATTATGTAAAGGTTTGAGATTTTTTATTTTTATAAAGACAATTCACACCAATTGATCTAGTCCCATGCTAAGCTGGTGAAGCTTGTGTTATGGATACTAGGCAACGGATATACATACATATTATAGAAAGATAGACATATAAATACATATTTAAACACCCAAGACCTAAGCACAACACCAAATGCTCATCACATCGAAGTTCGTCTCAGCCGGGGCTCGAACCCAGGACCCATGGATTCGCAGTCAGGGGTACTAACCACTAGACCAATGAGTCGTCCAAGATCTTGCCACAATTTGAACCTGCATTAACGACCCAGCAGCAGAGACAAATGAAAACATTTTCTGACATGAAAAAATCGTGTTGAAAAAAAATGACTTCAACTTTTTAGGATAGTTAGGAACCTAAATCTAGCTAGACAAAGTGGAGGCTCCTGTCTTATACAAGATGTGATGAACATATGAACTAGCTTTGTATATAATAATATTGAATTAATGTTTTTTTTTACAAAAGATCAACAGTTGGTAACATACATTAATAATTAATTTACCTTTTAGGTGAACAGTGTGAAATTTACATTGAATATTATAAACAGCTGATGGAAGACTCGTGAATATTAAACAGGAAAAATGTCAACTAGGTAGTTGAAGTTTTAATAATATGATTTGTTCAATAAAATTGAGAATCATTTACTGTAAACACTTTTTAAAATGAAATTCTAAAATTTTAAACTATATAATGCCTAGATTCTATGTAATGTGAGCTATTCTGTTAATAGAACAATCTATGACATTAACAAAAAAAAACACTGATTTAGCTTTTGTAAATATTGGTGTTTTTGTATATATTTGAACTATAACATTTAAATAAGTATAAATGATGTAATATAAAATAAAGTTTATTCTGGAATATATTATAAATAATATTTTTTTGTATATATAACAAAATAAATGATATATTGTTGTTTCTAAATTGTTCCTTTTTTCTCCTATGCATTATATATATATTACTACACACAATATCCTTAACATTGGAAATGGTATTATAAAAATTGTTTAATTGTGTAAGCAGATTCAAAAATTTATTTAAAATTAAATCCGCAATTATTTTAGTCAATTTGTCAAATGACAAATGTCAAGGTCAAAAGTTGGACTTTGCCTACTTTATCAATATTAGTATGAATGTACTAACATTTAGAAATTAATAAATATATTATGTAATAAATATTTTTTATCATTATTTGTGACAATAACTTGATAAAGACTTATCAAACAATTGAACTTTTTGGCCTTCGCTTATGTAACAGTAAAAGTTAATTTAAAATAAGGAATAATATTCTAAATAAAATACTTAATAATATAGAAAATAATATATATTTCTAAAATACATAAATGCAGTTTTAGAAACTGTTTAAAATGCACTGGTTAATAAAGATTCATCAAAGTAATATATAATATTAGAATTCAACAACAGCACGAATAGATTTTCCTACATGCATAAGGTGAAAAGCTTCATTTATTTCATTAAGTGACACTTTATGGGTTACAAAATCATCTAGTGGAAGCTTCTTAGTGAGGTAGTCTTCAACAAGTTTAGGAACATTATCACGACTCTTGTACCCACCAAAGGCAGTACCTCTCCAAACTCTACCAGTTACAAGCTGGAAGGGACGGGTACTAATCTCTTCACCAGCACCAGCCACTCCAATAATAATCGATTCTCCCCAACCCTTGTGACAGGCCTCAAGGGCAGCACGCATTGTGTTCACATTACCAATACATTCAAAGGTATAATCCAATCCTCCATCTGTCAAATCAACAAGAACTTGCTGGATTGGCTTATCATAATCCTTAGGGTTTACAAACTCATTTACACCAAATTTCTTAGCAGTTTCAAATTTATCTGGGTTTATATCCACACCAATAATCCTCTTAGCCCCTGCAACCTTACAGCCAAGAGCTACAGCTAAACCGACAGCTCCCAGACCAAAGATTGCACAGCTGGATCCAGGCTCAACCTTTGCTGTATTCAATGCAGCTCCATATCCTGTAGTAACTCCACAGCCAAGCAAACATACTTTATCTAATGGAGCATTTTCAGCAATTTTGCAAAGAGAGATTTCCAAAACAACTGTGTATTCACTGAAGGTGGAGCATCCCATAAAATGGAACAATTCTTGACCCTTGCAACGGAATCTTTTAGTTCCATCAGGCATTACACCTTGACCTTGGGTAATACGCACTTTCTGGCAAAGGTTGGTCTTGGGATTTAGACAGAACTTGCACTCTTTGCACTGCGGAACGTATAGAGGTAACACATGATCACCAGGTTTAACAGTTGTCACGCCTTCCCCAACACTCTCGACAATGCCACCGCCCTCGTGTCCAAGTACCACAGGAAAAACTCCTTCGGGATCTTTACCAGAAAGCGTGTAAGCATCGGTGTGGCAAACGCCTGTTGCAAGAATTTTCACGCGGACTTCGCCGGCTTTGGGCGGGTCTACTTCAATGTCTTCAATAGATAATGGTTTGCCAGCCTCCCATGCCACGGCAGCTTTGCACTTAATTACTTTCCCAGCAGTCGACATTGTACACGTTATCTCTTACAACTACGTTAATTAAACTAAAGTCTAAATTAAAATGATCTTAAAACTAAAAAAATTTGACAATTCAATATTAAATATTGCTAAATGATAATTTACCATATAATGCGATTGACAAAGACGTCATGTGCTAAGTGCTTACTTAGACTAAGCATATTACAGACAGTGTTCATGTTGCGACTTGCGTAGCGTATAAAGTATGACAGATGAAATAGGTATATTTTTTTTTTAGATTGTATATCCAATTCAGTACTTTCAATTTTCACATCGCCGTTTTCTTCCATATTTGACTCTGAAGATTCAGAGTATGACCTCATTGCTATCCATAAGATTTACCATTGCAATAATAAACATCAGGTAGAAAATATTTATATCTAATTTATATTTTATGGCATTATTATTATGGCATTTTTTTTTATATTTAAAGTATATTGGTGCCAATATGCATATTAATTTAAAAGTACAAGGAAAGTGTAAATAATTAAAAAACCCATTTTTCCATACAAACAAATTGAGGTAAAATGAGTCAATAAATTAAACACCATTACAAATTATTAATTCATACTAGACGACGGTCAAAACGGCAATGCCGCCGCACATTAAAAGAATACGTACGTACCGGGACGTAAATACTATCGCTAAGTTCACTTGTGTTCAAATCATAACGAATTTAGATTATTAGGATACGACTGTTTACTATTTAGATGTTCAGAAGTGTCGCGTGAATATTTAAATAAATCTTAACTCTACCTAAAGGCCGATTTACATTATCTTAGTGTTTAGGAGAGTGCTTTAGGATAGTACTTTAGTTGAAACATGTAAACGCTACTTGCTTTAGTACGGTTCTACTTGACTTTCAAGTTGGCGTTGTGAGTGAACGTTTACATTTCTTCCAGTAGAGTATCATTACAGCGCCACAATGAACGCGCAACGACGTCGGCAAATACGCTCTATTCTACGCAAAATACTAACTGTAGTTATGGAACAAATAGAAGACGAGATTTTATTCGAAATAAATAAACTAAATATAAATAATAAACAAAATAGCTTCTTTTAAGGCAGTGTATGCCGAATGCCTAGCCGGTTTGTTGCCGGATGCCTATGATAATTGTATATTTGTAATAAATTTCTTAGGTTCACGTTTGATTAAATTGGGCTAACTCACGTTACTAAAATAAATAATATAAAAACCATACGCAGCATCATATGATTTTGTGATTTTACATTCCTAGGTGTAAAGTGCAATGCACGAAGCGGCGCGACAAGCTATGAACTAGAGCTGTCGGCGACATCATAAAATTTTGTGCATTGTTCAAAGTTAGTCGATCTACTTTATGTTGCATGTACGACAATTATTTTGTGTACAGATGGAAATTATTATGTTATGACGTACGATTTATTGTTAAATAAAACGTAATCGTCTTTGAATAAAAGCAAATACAATATTAAGGTAAGAAACTTACTGTTGTTTCCGAGAAGTTTTTTACTTTCTTTGCGGCACTACACTAAATGGTTAAGGGCCGATTTACATTATCTTAGTGTTTAGGAGAGTGCTTTAGGATAGTACTTTAGTTGAAACATGTAAACGCTACTTGCTTTAGTAAACTCTACGCTAAAGAACTTGCCTTTCAAGTTGTACTAAAGCACTCTCCTAAACACTAAGATAATGTAAATCGGCCTTAACTTTTAGTGATGTCTAGGAAAATTCTATTTGTTGTTAGCAAATATTAATGTTGATTATTAGCAAATATAAAAATCGTAAAGGTATATGTATTTAACCAATTAATTATAAACACATAATGATATTTAGAGTCAATATTTTATTAATTATTCCATATATGTACCAAAAACGTTATTTAAATTTAAAACTTGTACGGTTCCTGGGTCATCAGGGGTTCGAAATAATAGAATAAATTGAACTTACTCTATATTTATCACTCGCGTTATACAATAGAATATGAGCGGATTAATAACTATTATGTTAATTGCTATATAATAAGTGCAATCTAACAAACAGAGAGAGTGCCTACGTCTGGCTATGCTCCCGGGTTGAAACTCCAACGATTTAGTTAATTACGAATGACTGCGTAGTAACAGTCGAAGAGAGTGCCTGCGTCGGGCTATACTCTCGGGGCGTGACTCCGACGATTGTAGGAAATCGTCATGCTTATATGTGATCAAACTGTACAGCCAGAGCACGTACTTACATAATAAAAACATCACGCTCGCGGATGCTTGAAATGTACGAGCCCTGGCACGTACTTATAAAAACATCACGGTTGTAGATGATCGGAATGTACGAGCCCTGGCACGTACTTGCATATATGGTATCGTGACTTCTGGCAAACCAATGAAAAATTATAATTGAATTTTGACGTCTAACCCTAAGTATATACTATATAGTAGATAAGTAGAAAAGTAGCTGGTGTCCGAGTAGACTTCGCATCTTTATTTTGTTAAAATTTATTAATCATAAAATATCCTTATAAGTGAAATTTTGGTGATAATATTATTAACAAATATCAGATATATCATTGAAAAATGTTTGAAAAACACACAATGGGAAAACTGATCTCCTTTTGATACCTTCCCTCAGTTTCTTTGGTTCTACGCGCTATTTCCACATCGATCAGGAGCTACGATAAGAAATTTTTTTTTTATGTCGCATAGCCCATTTATTGAGGAAAATATAGGCACCACACTACGACCGCGTTGACGTTAATTAATGCGGGTGTAGCAGCAGAACCACATATTAGCTATCACGATCTTGTTATATTAAGTAGCCGAAGTACCAGTAGATCATAAAACCAAGGACAGGAAAATATTTTTTTGGATAAAACCCTTGTACCTAGTGATATTAACTGTGCAATTCTAGCAGGCGCATGATATGTGCAAAAAACGGAAAACTTCCGGCTATGACATCGCATTGTAGGGACCTAAGCGTCTGCAAACCTTCCTCTCTATTTTGTTCAAGGAAAAACCAGTGGTGCCTTAGATTTCTTTCGTAATTTTTGTCGTAAGTTATACGGATTTCCTCATTATATTTTCCTTTGCTATATGTAATAGTTTGAATTGTGTACATCAAAATATACATCAATTGGTGACAGGTTTATAATGCATGCGCATTGCATTGAGGTTCGCTTGGATGACCCTTTTTGAAGTGAAACTTGTTTAGGTGCATGAGGATATTTTTTTTTTACGGATGAAACGCAATAATAATAATATTATCGTTACGAAGATGTGCAGCGTTTTTGTCGAAGAAAAGGGAGAGGGATTGAGAGAGAGTGAGAAGGGCGAATTACCATAATAATAGAAATTCTATTTTTAAAATTAAAATTTCGTAAAGAGAATTTATGAATGATTAGTATTTAATATATTTTTATGCAAAATAATTTATTGAAATTAAAGTGCCACGTGTTTTTACTATCGAAGAATTAAATAAAAACAAAAAAAAATGTAATTTGTAGTAATTTTTAATATTTTAATGATAGTTAAATTCATTAAATTCCTAATATATCTTCCTTATTCCCTCTTAGTTACTTACTTAGAAGTTTTAGATTAGTATAAATATGAACAAGACTTAAAAATTAGTTTGCCAAAGAAGTTTCACTTTTGACATGTGTACCTTTGTACGCACGCACTTTTTTAAATCGTGCTCTCAAATACCTTAAGCAGTAGAACAGATCCTAGGTCGAGAACAGGCTGGCATAAGTCTAACACGTTCGTTCGGACCAAATCCATACTCTTCAAATTATATCTTAATGGCAACGAGAAATCTATCTCACTAGATTATTGTGCAATCGTTTTAATGTAAAAAAATATCAAACATGCATTGCCATCAATTTCAATTCCTTCATTTTGATATTTTGGTGAAGAGACAATTTATTGAATAATTTTTAGAGTTAGTAAATTGATAGCAAGAAAACACGTGGTCGAACGTCTACCCGCTGGTCCGACCAGACATATGCGATAATGGAGTCAAACACACATCCCCAGTCCTCAAGGTATTTCAAGACATACCTATATTAGATTTTCACTTTATTTGGTCACGAAGAAATTAATAAGCAGTCATTTAAATAAAATATGTTATATTCTTGTATAGATCTTTATTTCAGTAAAAATGTATTATTGCCAGTATTATTTAATTATTGGTTTGTCGTGTTTTATTAAATTAATTTAGCGCTACGTGTTCCCAATCGTGTCTACTTACCATAATATTAAGAAGGTGCAAAACGTTATTTTACTTTTGCTTTGATTAAAGGAGTAAACAATTTATTATTCTTCTTTAATATTTTAGATTAATATCTTTTTGTTTCTAGTTGTGAGAAATCGCATAAAGTAAGTAGGTAATATAATAAGAAAAAATAAAGATGAAAACCTTGTCTTCAGAAAAATTGAAGTGTGGCCGGTTACGTTTGTTCAACACTCATTAGTCATCAGGCTGAATTCTGAAGATTTGCCCCGCGCCGCTCGCAGCCTGCGTGCGCACCCAACCCGTGTCCCTCGCCCCGCATCCCGCCCGGCGCCGCGCCGCGCTGCAGTGTGCTTCGCGCTAAGGCCGGCGTCACGACGGCCGGGCACCCGGCCTCACACGTACATGTTTATCTACGCGCCAAGCAACGAAACGATGGCTACATCTCGAATAGATCATCACGTGTATCGCATTTGTATCGCTCACAATAATGCCCGCGACATCGCATAATCGGATAGAGAGAACGAGTGGTAGTGAAGCTAGTCTGACGCGAGCGATGTTGTGCGCGTGATGTGGCGAGCGGCGCTGGTCGCTGGCGCGCTGGTGGCGCTGGCGGCGCGCGGTGCCGCCGGTGGATGCGGTGTAGCAGAGCTGGCGTGCCGGAGCGGCACGTGCGTGCGTCTCGATGCCTACTGCGATGGCGAAGCGCAGTGCCCCGACGGCAGCGATGAGCCACCGCACTGCTCGCCGTGCAATCGCACGTACTATGGCCGCGTTGGAGTAGCGTACGGCGTGGCACTTCGCGGGGCACCGCGGGCACCTTTCCTGTGTCACCTGACCTTCACGGCGGGCGGTGGCGCGCACGGCGATCTCGTGCAACTCGCATTCGACGAGTTCCGAGTGGGGCGCTATGAATCGGGCGCCCTAGACGGCTGTCCCGATGGATACATGCAGCTGTCGGAGCTAGGACGACCGTTCACGGGTGGCTCTTGGTGTGGCGCCGCCGAGGGTGTGGCGCTGTACTACAGCGAGACGGCAACGGTGACGGCGTCGCTGAAGTTGTTTCGGGCTCGGCTGGGTGAACCGTTCGCGTTGCGGCTGCGTTACAAGTTCCTCTCGCGCCGCGATGCCGTGGTGCGCTTCGGTGCGGGCGAGGCACCCTTGGAACGCGGTGCGGTGGCTCCGGGCACATACTGCACGCGTACCTATGAGGAATGTCGCCGCAAGCCGTGTCGCCTGCAGAGTCCAAACTACCCTGGCATGTACCCACGCAACGTCACCTGCTACTGGAGCCTGCGCCAGAAAGACGTACCAACCTGCAAACACGCCATGATATCTGTCCGGCAAGACCACGCGCATAAGATGCAGATCAAGCGATCTATTTCGATGGCGAGGTCAGTGACATTCACGGTCATGGTTTGAAATATTATTCTTATTACAATAGGTCTAAGTACGTATAGTCGTGTTTATCCATTCTCTATCTCACATTGTTTTAATTATATTTATCTATTTTATAGTTAAGACTATAGCTGAAAGTTCCTGAAAAGTTTAATGAAATAATCAGAAACCTTAAATCAAATCAATTTATTCATATAGGCTTCACACGACCTCTTATAAACGTCGCTTAAAAACCACTTTGACTAATTTGTACGGCTTTGAGGCTTAGGCTTAAATATCAATTAAGTAAAGCGAATGTCTCCACACGTTTAGCTTAAACAAAACTGGTCGTGCGGTGGTGGCGTGGCGAGCCTGCACTGGTGAACGCGACCGGCTCATCTTCTACGACGGCGCCAGTACCGATGACCCCGTCCTACTGGAGTACTGTGGTGGGGACTTGCTCCCGCGGGTAGCTTCTCGTGGCCCCGACATGCTCGTAGCTTTTCATTCCTCGCCCTTCAGCGCGCCGCCTCGTGCCGCCCCACCTCTCGCACCATTACGGGGCTTCGAGCTCGATGTGCATGTAATATTTGCTGATTCAGATTCGCTCGACTACGCCAGGTAAATTTCCTCTCCACACTGTTCTTAATTAATCTGCGTCCGCTCGAATCACTCGAATCTTTTGCTTGGTAGAGAGGCACGCAGGTGCGAGTTTCACGTGAAGGCCTCGTCGTCCGACGAGGAATTGAACGGAACCTCTTCGTCCGCATCTAGTCGAGGCCGCCGTGGGCTCATACACGCACCGATTCATACTTTGCCACCGAACACCACGTGCACCTGGACTTTTCACGGCCGCCCCGGTATGTATTTTTGCAATTTGAGTTCTGACCCTTTAGTTATATTTTATTATGTTATTTATTTCCTTAATGTTTTTTAAATCTTTAATTGTCAGCTGCACCAATAGCACGTATAGAAATCGTCCGAGTGGGACTGTGCGACTGTGGCACGACTTCTGTGCTTAGTAGTTCATTCAGATGTAGCAGGTTCTGTTAATACAGCGATCATATTAGCCCACCAAATTATTTTCGTATTTGTATCTTTAGCATAATTTCTTAGGATGCAATAAGTAAATAAATAAATAGAAATGTTAATGATTGTAAATAAAATATGTGTCAAGCAAATATTTCTTCATGAATAAGTTTGAGTCTTGATTAAATATTATTTCTTATGATACGTATTGTATTTTCTATTAAAATTTATGCACAGGGGATCTCGTGTGGATCTATTTCTCGAGCTTCACGCAGTACTCGTTGGTGGACAGCCGCCGCACGGAAAGTAGCGCAACAGATCGGGAGGAAGACAGGGCGGCCTGTGCAGTGGAGTTACGGATCTGGGACGGACCCGGAGCAGACGGCGGAGGCGTAGCATTGCTCGGCCGCTACTGTGACGTCGCACCCGCGCTTTGCGCTCGCGCCGCACTTGCCAACGCCACACGCGTGCCTCGCCCGTGCGCACCTCCCGACGGCTACGTGTCTGCCGCCTCCCTGCTCTCCATCGAGGCTACCACCCGCCCGGGCACCGCTACACATCCGCTAGCTTTCTCGCTGCATTACGAGTTTATCGACGCCCGTCTGGAGGGGGTGCCTCTGCCGATCTCCGAGACTCGAGTCCGCACCGAACCGACCGAGTGCGCTCGTAGGTTGCTGGCGCCCGGGTCGTTTACGTCACCGCGCAACGCACTGTGGTTTGGGCGCGGTGGAGCGCGCCGTCTGCGCTGCGTGTATAGATTGCAGGCGGATGGCGGCCGCGTCGAGCTGAGTGTTCTGGCGGCGGCGTTCGGCCGCGATCCCCGATGCGCCACGAGGCTCGATCCTCTCACGGGGCGTCCGAGCTGCACGCCGGAACCGTCCGATCCGCCCGATGTGGACTCGCGTCCCGTCGACCTTTTGCCTGATTTCGACGATGGTGACGATGAAGTTCCATCGTATTTGCCACATCTTCGAATCTACGAAACGCCTTGGCCGGGTTATCGGGTGAGTCGACAGCACCGAGCGGACGTGTGGTCATCACTGACTCGGACGATTGCTAAAATACCACGGTGTTTGTAGGTGCCTTTGGCGTGCATTTGCGACAACAGTAGCACGCCACTGAGTCTAGCGTCGGGTGGACCAGCCTTGGAGCTGGAGCTGGTGGCGGGAGCCTTGTTGGCGGGAGAAGACCAGCGTCACGTGCATTTCGCAGCCGACTGGCGCCGCGCTGCCGCTCCCGCCTCCTGTGCCTCACGCCGACGTTTGGCCCCACCCGGTGGACATTTGAATCTGTTCTTCCCTTATAAGTGAGACTTATTTTCTGTGCATCACATATTTTTCTAACTAATGAAAAAGTGATTTCAACGCTTTTAAAAGATTTATTTCAATAAAATCAGTGAGTCCGTAATAAATGATTTTTTTTAACATTAGTTTGCTCCTCTTAAAGGAATGTTAAGTGTCCTTCATTACGATTCCTACAAGCGTTAAAATTCTAGCGTAGTTTATCTCATCTAGGACTTACTCCCCGGATCGACAGTTTTTTCCAATGCAGTTCTTATTTACCATCAACAATGATACGTGATGTTTTCGAACTTATTAAATTCGATAGGCATTCAGCGACCTTTTTTTTAGTGGACCAAAAATTAAACACTAGTTACAACAAATAATAGACTTACATATAAAAGCGGTGCCGTCCCTATTGTATTGTGTAAACAAACATACATACACGTAAAAGGCTTAATACCAAATATAATAAAATAAGAAGGAGAAAGTCAATAATATAGAAATAAATATTTGTGTAGTTCCAATCGAATGTCTGAATGTGGCGAGGCGCCATTTCTTCTGATCGCACGAGGCAATCGGTCAGTTTACCTACGTGTTTGGGGCTACGAGCTGCCCAATGTGTCGGGGATCAACGACGGCAACGGCTGCCACACTGTCAACAGGGTCCTCGTGTACGACGCTCACAGTTCACGGTGAGCGAGACGACGATACATCGACCTTGCTAGGCAACAACTCGCTGTTAGTTCTAACGCAAGGCACGCTTGTAGGTTGGTGAAAGCGATCTGTCCCGGCGACGCGGAGGGTCCGGTAGTCCAAGTCTACAGCCCGGAATGGGCGGCAAGGGGCGCGGGGCGTGAAGCCAGTCTGCTCGTGGTGTGGGCGGCGCGCGAAGCTGGCTCGGCGACCCTCGCCTGGATGGAGGTGTGGCGAGCTGCCGGCGGAAACGCATCACTGTGTGCGCGCCCTTGTCCCTCACTCGCCGCCTGCATGCCCTCCGCGCTATGGTGCGACGGCGCGCCGGACTGCCCCGGCGGCGCCGACGAGGCAGGCGCGTGTGGAGCCGGAGCTCGACTGCTGGCGGCCCTGGGTGCCCCGGCGGCCGCGGGAGCTGCGGGGGCTTCAGCTGCGGTGGCCGTGCTGGTTCTGCTGGCGGCCGTGGCGCTACGTCGACGGCGTGCCCGTCGGGGCAAAGAGCTGCTAGGCGCGGCGGCGGCGAACCGTGGCCGACGGCTTACGGAAGAGTTGCTGTACGATAGCTCGCGTGCGTCTTCGCTGGCGTCCTGACGGCGCGAGCGCTCCGTCGAGTACATCCACGTGGATCGCGAGACCACTGTGTGACGCCGGCGGAGCGCCCTCCTTGCCCTCTGTGGACACTCTATGACAGTGCCGCTCGAGAACACCGAAAATTTCACTGCCGTCTGTAAAGTGTATAGTTTTATCGACCTTTGTATGCGAAGAGCCGAAGTGACCGTGAGAGTTGTGAAGTGTATAGAGCCACTGATTGTGGCTCGTGTAATGTAATATATTGTAAGTATGTCTTCAGTAGTGCAGAGTAAATGTAAAGTAGAAAGCCGCGGGCGTCGATGCGCGGAAATTATTGTCTCTTGAGTTGTTCAGTATTGTATGATTTCGATGATCTATCCCGTCCCTCATTTCGTTTAAGTTTACACAACTGTGTACAAATGATACAATTAAATAGATCGAATTTATGAATGTCATGTTTTTTATTTCGCTATGAAGCCTTTTTAACGGTGGAGGAAACACCGTACAAAATTAAAATGGGAGATAAATCTACGATGCCTTTCAGAATTAACCACTGATAAATAAAAATAATTAAAAAAAGTTCTGTCTTATTTAAAGATTTTATTTGATATTGAAATTCCTTATAAGAGCAACTTGAATTGAACGAAGCGTTTATTTACGTTATTGACTGCAAAATGCAGTAATAGTCCAGTCAGTCAAGACAATTAATTCATTATAATTCCAAAAGTTTTCAAATTTTGATGTAAGGTCGGGAGTGGTATTAAAACAAACTATAAAATTTTGCAACCTGCTCTGCGGTCCGGAACATTGTTAAAAATGCAATAAATGATAATTTGCTCAGTTCTTGAGACCAAAATTCCAAAAGTTCTGCAAAGTTGGAGTGGTGTTAAATATATTATTTTACATCACGTGTCAAATTTGCAACCAATTTAAGTGTACGGAACATTTTTTGTTATTAAAAATTAATGTTTTTCTTTATTAAACTGAAGGAAAACGTTCCAAAAGTTTTGCAAATTTGACAGATATATCGAAAATAAAATAAATAACAAAAAATGTTCCGTACACTTAGGTTGGTTGCAAATTTTATACGTGATATGAAATATTATATCGAAAACTTCCCCAAGTTTGCAGAACTTTTGGAATTTTTTTCACGACCATACAGCAAAAATTAATTAATAATTGCAATTTTAACAATGTTCCGGACTGCGGACAAGGTTGCAAAATGAGATTTATTGTCGTCCCAATGTACCATTCCCTTGACCGAAGTTTGAAAACTTTTGGAATTATTATCAAATTTTCGATTTCGAATGTCTATAATGACTGGTCTATAAGTTGTAAAGGATGGTCTGTTGCCAAACGACGTGCTTTGGCAGTTCAATTCTCGAAAGATGAGTCGTCAGTACGTTGACACGGTTTATATGTGACTACGGATTACGACGACCTGCCAAGGCAAGATAGAGTATTCAATATTATTTTCTAATAGTCGGTTGTATAAAATCACATATAAAAAAATACTATTTTTTTTTTAATTTAAATTGAAGTTTTTTGTTTTAGGCATAGACAACTAATCAATCAACGCCTAAAAACACTTCGTCCGCTCTTGCAACATTTAGCATAAAAGCTCTTCGGTTATGGGCGCTTTTGACTGGCCTTTTGATCAAAAACACCCTGAATCTGGGCAAAATAACAAATGTGTTGGTTTGACCTCAGTATTAACGCATATGGCTGGACCATTAATCAGCTGAGTAACATACAGCCAGCGATACCGAAAACCTCGTCACAGAGATTTACAGCCCTTCCGATAGCTATGGAAACAATAAACAACTTACATTTCCGCCAGATCCGCGTAAATTATCCTCTCAAAAGCTACAATAACTTAGTATTAATAGTCATGGTTAATACCATTTTATTACTATACTTAAAAATATATAAGGTATTTATACGCTTTATATAGCAGTTAACGTTTCTCAATCCTTTTTATGTTGCGACCCACGAAAAAGCCAAAAAGTTCAGTAAATCACTCTTGCGATCCCGTCACTGTAAAATTATAATAATATGTACATAGCGCGCTATTTTTAACGAATCTGTGCCTATATCTAGTTTGTATTTATTATTTTTCAACAGATTGCGACATCCTACAACGCTATTATAGCTCATTTGACCTAAAGTAGTAAGTCACAGTTTATGACTAGATGCTGACACAACCAAGCTATAATTGTAACTTTTGTGTGTCCTAAGAAGATACATTCATATTACTATAAGTGTAGTAGGGCTTCATGTTCAGTCTGAGCTTATGGAAACCAATTTATTGAGTTCTAATTACGAGTCGGGAGAGCTCTGATTGGAAGCATTCATAGAGAAGACCCGGCGCCTCCAAGGAACACTTTGAATAACAATCGGCCGCACTCATTACCACAACTGAAAGCACTAATGAGCGATAGTCTATAGATATTCCTGAGTATTAAAAAAATAAAATAAAAAATAAAATAAAATAGCCTTTATTGCTGAACTTATTTTTACAGTAATTTTTCTTACAAATACGTTTATAACTTTTAACAGTTTCTTTTCTTTTCATAAATCCGGTATCGGTAAACGGTCGTTTCTACATTTCAGCTTGTCTTTCGACATAGGCCTCCTCTAAAGATTTCCACTCTGTTCTATTTTTCGCTATGCGCGTCCATATTGGGCCCGCCACTTTTTTGATGTCGTCCTCCCATCTTCTAGTCTGTCTGCCTCTGTTTCTTTTACTATCTCGTGGTTGCCATTCTGTTATTATTCTCGTCCATTTCTCCTTCTTCTCTCTTATCATATGTCCAGCCCACCTCCACTTTAAGCACCTGTATGTTGTGTATGCATTCTTAAATTTTGTTTTGTTTTTGATACATTTTAGTTTAACTCGGTCTTTTCTTTTAATTCCTATTGTGCTTCTCTCCATTCCATTCTGACAAACTTTTATTTTCCTTGCTTGTTCTTCTGTCAATGCCCATGTTTGGCACCCATATAGTAAGCATGGTAAGATACACATATTGTATATTCTCCTCTTGTTCCTCATAGACATATCCTGGTTCTTCATGACTTCACTGAGTGACCAATATCTCTTCCAAGTATTAGTTATTCTTCTTTCTATTTCTTTTTGCATACATTCCTCAGTAGATATTAACTGTCCCAAATACACATACTCCTTTACATACTCTATTTCTTCATCATTTACTGTTATGGACTCTGTTTGTGAGGAGTTAGACATTACTTTTGTTTTCGTTAAGTTCATTGACAGGCCTGCCTTCTTACTTTCTTCCGCTAACTGTTGCAACATTTCCTTTAGGGTTTTCGGGTTTTCCGAAAATAAGATTAGGTCGTCTGCAAAGCGTAGGTGACTCAGATTTTCGCCATTTATATTTAGTCCTTTATTCGTCCAATCCAGATTTCTGAATATCATTTCCAGAACTGCTGCAAATATTTTTGGTGAAATTGGGTCTCCCTGGCGTACACCTCTCTCAACCGGAAATTCTTCGCCTATAGATTCTAGTTTTACTTGTGCGGTGCTTTTTGTGTATACGTTTTTCAGTATCCGTATGTATTTTGCATGTACGCCTTGATCTTTTAGTGCGTCCCAGATAAATCTATGTTCAAGTGTGTCGAATGCTTTGTTGAAATCCACGAACCCTATGTAGTAAATTTTGTTATATTCTTTAAATTTCTGGAGTATTTGTCTAAGGGCGTGTATGTGGTCTATTGTTGAAAAATGTCTACGGAATCCAGCTTGTTCTTTGGGTTGATTTTCTTCAAGTGTGTTTGTGATTCTAGATAATATTATTTTTGAAAACACTTTGTAAATATTGGACATTAAACTGATTGGTCTGTAATTTGCTATATCTCCTTTGTCACCTTTTTTATGTAGTAGTATAATTGTAGATTTTGTCCAATCCTCTGGAATGTTTTCCGTTTTGATAATTTCATTAAATATATCTGTAAGTCTTGGAGCGATTACTGGTAACGTTGCTTTTAGAAGTTCGTTTGTAACAAGATCAGATCCAGGGGCTTTATCGAGTTTTTGTGTATTTATTGCTTTTATGGTTTCTTCCTTCATTATTTCCGGTATATATTCTTCATTAGTTATTTCGTCGTTTTCTTTTATAGTGTCTTTCTCTTTTTGACTTCGGTATAAGTTTCGGTAGAATTCTGTAGCGATTTTTAATATTTCGAGTCTTTTACCTGTATTATTGCCATCTTTCTTTCTCATACTTGGTATCCAGTCCTTTTTGTAGTTTAACTCCTTCAATGCCTTTTTTATTCCTCCTGTCTTTTCTATGTAACTTTTCATTGTATTAGATCTTTTAGTTTTTCTTTCTTTCCTAAGTTGTTCACTGATCTTTTTGCTTACTTCTGTTACTCTTTGGCGGTTTCCTTTAATTTCCTTTTGTCGTAAAAGTTCTTTTCGTTCTTGTAATAATTGTTTGATTGTAAGTGAGACTTCTTTCTTGATACTTTTGTTTGTTTTTCTGGTTACTGTTTTTAGTTGATTTAGTAATAGGTTGTATTTTTCTTGTATCGATGGATATTCTTTCTTCTCTAATTCCGCGGCATCTAGAGATGTTTGAAGATTATTAAGTAATAGTTTAGGGTCACCTGAGTATTGTACCGCTAATTGTTTATTTTGAAATCGTCTTGTTTTCTTGAACATTCCTGACATCGCAACTCGAACCATCCTATGGTCTGTGTGGAAGTTTAAATTGTTTATGATCGAAATGTTCTTGAAGGCTTTTCTATTATTAGACATAATAAAATCGATTTCATTCCTATATTGTCCATTGGGTGAGATCCATGTCCATTTTTTTGATGGTTTCCTTTTATAAAAACTGTTTAGAATACTTAATCTGTTTTCCAGTGCAAAGTTTACTAGTCTTGTTCCGTTTTTGCTTCTATTTCCATACCCATAGTTTCCTATGGTATTTTCTTCCCCACTATTTTGAATCCCAATTTGTCCATTAAAGTCTCCCATCACGATGACGTTTTTGTGTGCGTTATCAATAGCGTTTTGGAGATTTTCATAGAATTCCTCAATTGTTTTTACGTCCTCTTTTTTATCAGATTCAGTTGGTGAATATGCCTGTATAATAGACCATCTCTCTTCTTTATCTCCGTTCACGGGCAGTTTTATATTAAGGATTGCAATACGTTCCGAGAATCCACTAAGTTCTTCTATGTTGTTGACTAGATTTGCTTTCACCATGAATCCAACTCCATACAGCCCGGGCGTCTCCCCTTTATAATGTAGTACGTATTTGCCATGGTTTTCTATACCTTCTCCAAATCTGCGCATTTCGCTAATACCTATAATATCCCACTTTAACTCTTCTATTGCCAGCTCTAGTTCTTGGAGTTTTTCAGGTGTTCTAAGAGATCGACAGTTAATAGTTGCTATGTGGATGTCATTTACTTTGTTTTTCATGTTAGTGTTATTTTTCATGTTAGTGTTATTTTTTTCCTTTAGAGGGTCGTGGTCATTTTTCCCCACGATGACCAGTCGGCTTGGGGAAGTATTTTGTTTTGTTATTTTATGTTGGTTCATGTTGAGCTGTTTATTTTTCCGTTTACCGACAGTTAATTGTTATTCTTTGTTAGTTGTTGTCTTAGCGGGAAAAGACGAAAGAGAATTAGCTCTAATCCTCATTACGTCGAAAGCATTTGGTCTATTGTTAATCGGCGGCATTAGAGTTTGTTGTTTCCTTGGTTGAGCATTGTTTTGTGGGGATGATGATGTTTCTCTTTTGCGCTTTTCCTTATTTATGTTAGTATTTTTTTCTTTTACTACTAGTTTGTCAAATTTCAGGTACGCGATATTTCCCTTTTCTCTCTCCTCTTTTAGCTGCGCCTGCAACGTTTTCCTTTTCTCTATTACTTCCTTTGTGTAGTCTTCTGTAACATATACATTTTTGAAGTTTTTCTTCTTTCCCATAACTTCATTCTTCTTCCATTCGCTCGTAAAGGAAATCAGAATTGGTCTTGGTTTTCCAGAAGACTTTCCCTTTCCTAGACAATATATTTTGTTTATCTCATGTTCTTGTAATTGTATGTCAAGGTCAGTTTTGAAAATATGTATTGTATTTTGTATTAATTCTTGTGTAGACCTTTCGCCTTCATTTACTCCAAACATTATCAAATTGTTTTGCTTCTTTCCTCTTTTTAAACTTTCTACTTCCTTTTCGAGATTTTCTACTTTTATTTTTAAGTTTCTATTTTCTGTTATAATAGGTTGAAGTTTTTCGTCTAATCTCTCCATTATATTATTTGTTATCGAATCTTTCAATTCTATTGTTTGGTTCAAGATTTCATTCTTCATTTTATCAAACAATAGTTGAAACTGATCCTCCATTCTTGTAAACTAAATCTGCGTGTTATGGAACGTAATTAGTGGTAGTTTTTATTTACTTGCTCTGGCAACACTAGTTAGCTGTTACTGTGACAAGTGTCAATGTCATTGATCTTTTGTCTATGCTCAATATGATTGGTGAATTTCTAACCTCTAATTATCACTTTTTGGAGATACTTTTGTTGAAATTCAAGAACTTACGTGATATTGTGTGAAATCGGTAGTTCCACTACACGGACGACACTTCGATTTGTGTTTTGTGACGTCGCAGTCTCAAGAACAGTGTACGAAATTATTTTTTAGCACTCAATATTACGGAGCTACACAATTACGATGCTTACAGTATGACAGCCGGAAACGAAGCCCCTGAGTATTAATGATTTATAAATTGAATCTTTGATAGCCTCGTAGACTGTAATAAACTTGCAATATCTGTAGAATTAACAAACTGTTTACCAAGAAATAGCGACATATTTTTATATTATTTCTATGTGACGTTTCAGTCAAAAGTTTGTAGGAGTTAGATACTTTTTATTATAGTATAGAACAATGTTACACTGTAAGAAAAATCGCCTTAGTACCTTACTACTACGCCAATATGACTTAGTAGTTATGTAGGTCAACTCTTACATAGTGTACATAGTACTGTATCTACGGTATATGCTAGAAACTCTTTTATCTAAAATGTATGACAATTTAGGTAAACATAAATATTACCAAAAAATACAATAAAAAATACCAGACATTTTTGTTAAGTAAAAAAAAAATTATCAGCAAAACAGTGGATTAGGTTCGAGATAGGCACTTAACAATGCTTTCTTTAAAACCGATCAGCCTACTACCGAATATACATAGGTATATCCAGCTCCGGATAGGTAGTGTTTAATCCGTTAAAATCGTGAACAATTCGAAAGAGAGGTGCCTGAACTCCTTGATTGGTTTTTGCAGAAAGAATTTGGAAAAAATGCTGATTTTAGACCTTGGGAATGAGTAAGGGATGACAATTTTTATGTCCTGTAAGAGGCGACTGCCCTGTACTTGATTATTTAGCAATTAATACAAGAACATAACCGTTGATTTGGTTAAAAAGAGATTAGGATACCCTCGAAATTTTTCTGAAAGTGCAAAAGCTAAATTCAATAACTATTATTAAAATACTATATTCAACGTCGTATAATTTACATTTTACAATCTACACGTACCTTGTATATTACATACGTATATTATTGCAAGAATAGTTGACAAAGGCCCTGTAGGATCGTGGCGACAAACGCGAGTGCTATTCGACATAAGCCGGCACTCGGCCGCTCTCACGACAGCCTCCCACAAAGGAATCCTCAATATCTGCATATCTGTGGGCGCGGTGCGTTTGTTATTCTAATATCCTACATATGTGCGGGGACGTCTTGTTACAATTTAGCTACTGAAAACTGAATAAGCTGTTACGAATTCTTTTATTATAAAAATCTATAAGAAACATTAAACTAATACTGCCAACTTGAGGCACATGTAACATTTAGCTGTCATATTTTTGTAGGCTGTATTACTCAATGGCTTATTATGATAAATTTTTTTACAGTGATTATTTGTATGTCTAGTTGTGACTCAAGAGACAAGTGCAATGACGATTGGCTCTCATCCAGCGTTGTGTTACAACGTTTGCCAACAAACCTGATTTGAGCAGAGATGTGCAGTAAAATGTACAACTGACAGACGCTCAAAGGTTTTCTCACGGTTATGAGAGCCATCCTGGCTTAGTGCACTTGGTAATATCAAAATTACAAAATTGACTTCTATTTTTCCTTACAGTAGTCGTAACTGCCCCTGGGCGTTATAGTACATTAACAAAATATAATCATAAATAAATAGATTCATGTACCAATATTATGGACCAGATCAGCTTTTATTTTGAGGTAATTGCATGAAACATACAGCATCATTGACCAATCTACGAGTAAAAAAATATATTTTTTTACAACCTACAGCAGTTTGTCAATGCGCAGATAGCAGTAGAATTCCAGTGTATGCAATCTATTTTAACTCAAAATTAACAAAATGAGCTGTTTCCCCCTTGCTTTACAACCATCGGAACTAATTCACAGAACTTTTCACATTTGGAACGCATCATTTAAGTGTAACCTGATCTTAACAGTGATCCGATTTCACCTACTAATGGAACTTTAGCTACTATTTAATCATTAATCATTTTTAAGTGCTTTCTGAGTTGTTTTAAAAAGGATAAATTTATTTAAATATTTATTTACATATAATTATAGTGAAAACAATAAGGTGGAAGAAAATATATTTTACTGTAGTAAATTAAAGGTTTACATTAGTAGTTAGCTATGTCGTTATGAAGTACAAAAGAAGTACTGTCAATGTTTATAAATGTTATGAAACTTATAAAGCACTTTTTGTAAAAAGACTTATCATTATATAGAAAATGAAAAGTGAATGAAAAGGAATCCGGCAAATAAATAAAAGAGTCTACAGAAGTTGTGTCGAAACTGCGACAGCGGCTCGGAGCGAATTTATTTAACCCACTTGCGGCTCTTAACCCCGTTCCCGATAAAATTAAAAGTGGCGACGCTACGTGCTCTAATAGCTACGAGCGATCTACGCCGCTACGCTGCGCTACGACAACGCTACTAAAGTGCTACACTGCTACGACTACACCAACCAGTGTCGCACGGTATTATCTTTTTGACACTGGTTTTAACGAATTCCAAAATGAAACATTTGCATTTGGTTCTGGGTTTCATATCGATAATGTCCATCGATACAATTACTTAGCAATAAAGGTAGATATATTATAAATCGCCGCATAATTGATATTATTATTGGGCGAAGTTAACTAGCTAGAGCCACTCGGGCGGAACATGAAATAACCACGTCCGCGGACAGACCACAACATGTTTTCATCTCGGCCGCAGTAAACAATCAGTCGAAGGGGGGGCGGAAAGGAAGGGTGGAGACCGCAATTGGAGTTGGCTCCAATTAGCCGGCTTTTAACTTTAAGTCGCGGCGACCGTTCGCACGGCCTCGCGTTGCAGCTGAATTACTACCACTATTTAGAAGTTTTTGCTTAAACCACTTAACTAATGCCATGAACACCAAAAATTATATAAATGTACAAAACTGACACGCTCTTTTACATTTATCCATACATAGTACATACGTATATATTTTTTTTATTCACATACATACTAAAAGCCTGAAACAGCTATTAAATACTTTGTACTTATCACTTGTGTGCCGTTTTTACTTTTTTTTTGTTCGTGACAAAGTTTTCAACAATTGAGACTTACATCTCCATGAACAAAACGGCTTATGTATTGAATTCTGCGGAATTTTATGTACTTCTATATACCAATGGAGCATATACATAACATTCTTCATTTCATTCATACTAAAACATTCTTCTATAAAATTACCTATTTTTCGAAAGTTTCATTATCTTCCATATTGACATATTTCTTTCCGTTTTATTGATCATTTTTCTCCTGGAGGACTAGATTTGAGTAGCCTTATCTGCCTGACACATGTCGTTGAAATTTTAAAGTTTAAGATGTATCACTTTTGCTCGATTTTTTAACCATAAATAAATTGTTAAAAAGTTGTTTAAAACTTTAAGGTGAGAAATATCATGCTATACTGTTTGGTATATTAGTCAAGCACTCGAATTTTGTCTGTGTCTTCCGTTTCCATCTAGTTTAAAGTTTCGTGTAGTATACAGTGTAGGTTACGATGCTGTGTCATTTGTCGTGTTAATATCAGTTAATTTGGACGAATATGAGCTCAAAACCATAATCGCGTTCATAACAAATGTTTTACAATGTTAATTGAGGCGTCTTTGTTTAACTCATACAATAGATTATTTAATGGTTCCGACACTTTTACAATCTCTTTATACAACACTAAAGAAATGGGCGAGAAAATTGTAACCCTTCAGATAGCGAGGGTCGGTGAGCGGGCTTTCGCTTTGACGAGACGTGAAGATTGATCGTCGCGGCTACATGGGGAGGTGCCCACTACGATACGTCATCTTATATCTTACCTAAAATTGTTAAAAAAGTTACATGATATTCAGTATGAGTTATCATAAGTGTCTTTACTAATACTGATTTAGACCGGTAACGTACTCGCGAGCCCTCTGGCATTGAGAGTGCCCATGGGCGGCGGTATCACCTAACAACAAGTGAGCCTCCTGCCGTTTGTCCCTTGATCTATAAAAAAAATGATCATATAAATCTTTATACTATCTAGTACAAAGTACAATTAAACTATGGTCGTCTCTTAAAATATATATTGTTTTACAAATATAGAACGGATTTAAGTGTATAATTCTGTAATTATGTTTTATGTAAATTAGCGAAATTTACGTAGAATAGTGCAGCATATTTAGATAAAATTTATTTATACACTATGGCTATATATTTCTCTTTTTTGATGTAATTATGTAGAAAGTTATATGATACGCATAGATTTTACAAACTTCTTCATATGTCTTCGTCGTCATCTATTTTTCCATAGATCAATCATATTATCGTTGCCGGCTGCCGGTTCTTCCTCACATTTCAATTCATTTTAGACATAGACATAGACATAGACATAACATTTATTACAAACAAAAACACACACACATAAACACACAAAATAACAATACTTAGAGAAAACATAAAATAAAATAAGACATCACAAACAATAAAAATTAGAAATTAAAATTAAGAAATTTTCTTTTGCCATTCGGTTCGCTTCTAGTGTGCAATGTGTGTGTACTGTGGTTGTAATTGGCCCTGGCTCAGCATTATGCTGAGGAGCAAGAAGTTCCACAGCGCTGGTCATTCTGCCAGAGACCACAGCAGCTAGTTTATTTTAATATTGAAATATCATGCACATATCTACTGCGTCACCCTACGTCACTATACTCTTTACGAAAACCTTTTTTACTCTGAAGTAAATAATTTATTAAATAAAACATCGCTTTATTAACATTTTGGTATGTACGTGACCGGCTTCTTGAAGTCAAGGTTAAGAGCCGTTAAGTACTAAGGTAACTCTACTTTTATAGAAAGTACTATGTACCATTTACAGATGTTTATAATTATATATCTTGATGATACATACATTTCTTATTTGAGTTAGAATGTCAATATTATGTATCAATATTGACGCACTAATTAAGTGAGGGCTAGCGGTGAATCCTAAAAGAAAACTAAATTACTTAATCTAACTATTACTATTATTGAACTTAATACGATAATCTAATCGGTCCGATATTGGGTGCACGTTTAATAATATAACTATATATTTTAGATTACTAATTTGAGGCGTTGATTGGTCCGATATGAGATATTTGATGGGATGCTGCTGCTGTCGATGTCTGTTTTTCGCTTCCTTTTATAATGCTGTTCAGTCAGGGGATAGGTATTGCAATGGGCATGCAATGGATATGTAACACACTTTATACACAGAAAACTACAAATTGCTCACAGCAAATACTGTTGTTTTGGTAACTACGACACTGGTAAAATCTCAATTCCACAAAGTTTGTATATTGAAGGAGTATCCATTATTATATTTGCACGCCGTTTCTATTCTGTGGGCATTTTACTTAATTCTAGCCGCATCCGATTAGCGCAATTGGCGCCATTGCTAAGTTGCATTATATTAACCATTTATCTAATTAGCTTATACATAATTAATGAGACAGAGTTAAGTGTATCAACGGTTCATAACTAGGCATTAAAAGATTAGTCATTTAACCACAACATTGTAATTATATTAAAAACACACTCGTAATTTTAATAAGTCCCCATGCAATACAGTTGAAATGTGGAATTTTTTGTTATATATAATTACTACGTTACATTGTACTAGGTATCTGATACGAGACACGAGATTAAAAGTTGTAATTATACATGGCTTTAAAGGGCAATTTATTAGCCCGTTCCGTGTAATCTTTATTTATCGACCCTGACCGAGTGACAGCATCAACACGGCCGAGTTTTTCCTACATCACTTGTTTGCGTTTAACTTATATGACATCGAAAATAAGTAAACAAATAAGCAATTGAAAAACGACATAGTATATTGAAGTGAGGGTCGTGCATTTGAATCTGCTATTCAATGTGCCAATGCATTTAAATTAAAAAGGTAGATTATATACTATCAGATATCTCCCTGTTCTTATATATTAGATTATTTATAAATGTACCTAGAGCTTTAAACAGATTGGTGATTCTATTTTGCAATTTTAGATCTAAAAATAGTTGTCTGTGTAGTCTCAAATATTTTTACAATGAAATTTAGTTGCCAATATACGTTTGTGAACTAAAGACGTGTTTCTCTTAACGATCCGCCGGCACGATATAAACTAGAACTTACGACCTTACCATATGGTCGACTTCGAGCCGAATAGAAATACAACATTGCATCGAGGACCGGTTACCGCGAGAACAATAGAACTGCATTCCAAAGCGATAAGCGAGTGCCGGGTTGAAGTTTTGTGCAATTTTTAAAGACAATTAGTTATATTCGCGCCGACGCGTCAATATTTAAAAGTTTTGTGTGAAGATTTTCGACTGTGACGTGTTAAAATATGGCCACGGAAACTGAACAAGCAATTAATATACTCGAAAATACAGCCCTATTATTGAAGAAAACTCAGATCAACCTATCAAAATGCCCCAAAGAACGACTGGCTAAAGTGGGCTACTTACAATCTAGAATAAAAACAATTGAGGAATACTGGGTGATATTCATAGAAGCTCATAAACAATTATTGACCTGCACCACTCGTGAGCAGCGTGGATTGCTGCCATATTTCGAGAATGAAGAATTCTTTATACAAGAAGATTTGTATTTGTGTATGTTGGGAGACTTAAAAGATATGTTGGCGGCAGTCGAGTCTGGCAAAAATAAACAATTGCCGCCAGAACCCCAACAAAATAAAAAAGTTAATCTCCCGGCTATACATTTACCGCTGTTTTCGGGCGAGTATGAATTGTGGCCTAGTTTCAAAGATTTGTTTACATCACTCGTCCACAATTCCACAACACTAGACGATGTCGAAAAACTTCACTATTTAAAAACCAGTGTGACAGGTGAACCAGCAAGTTTATTGAAGAACATTACAATAACAAGCGCTAATTACATTCAAGCATGGGGAACGCTTAACCATCGATATGGGAACAAGCGTCTTATAGTGAACGCATTATTGAAACGACTTTTTGCTCAGAAGAAATGTACCAGCCAAGCCGCAACCCAACTGAAATCTCTTCTCGACACCACCAACGAAGTATTACAGAGTCTACAAAATCTGGAGGTGTCCACGGATTCTTGGGATCCAGTAATCATATTTCTGGTTGCACAGAAGTTGGACCCAGAGTCCCAGAAGGAGTGGGAACAAAAGTCCTACTCAGAGAATTCCCAGGACTTGTCGACTTGGAGGGATCTGCGCAAGTTTTTAGAGGCAAAATTCAGAACATTGGAATTAGTCAACCCCCCCACTACTACGAAGCTTGCCAAGGAACGAGTCTTTCACGTTACAGCCACGGAAAGACCAAAGCAAAGAAGTTGTGCTTTATGTACAGATGCGCACACGTTATGCCATTGTAACGTATTCACCAAGATGTCACCAAACGAACGTAGAGAACATGTCAAAACAAACAAGCTCTGTTTCAACTGCCTCGGGGTTGGACATTCGGTGTTTAGGTGCCGTTTGCCAACATCATGCCGTGTATGTAAGAGACGTCACCACACTCTTCTACATCTACCTAATTACGGGGAGGCATCGGCTTCTCATGTTGTAGCTAATCAACCGATGTCATCCAATCAAGCAAATGTAGAAGAAGGGGAAGTTCAAGCAATGGTTGCGTCACACTATCACGCAGGGCAGAAACAGACAATTTCACTATTAGCCACTGCAGTAGTAATTTTAAAGAATGAATGTGGACACACTACTACATTGAAGGCGCTGATAGACTCAGGATCTCAAGCATGTTTTATAAGTGAGAAGGCAACTCAGATCCTGAAACTACACAAGACAGCAGTAGATCTTATCGTGTCTGGACTTGAGTCCACGAAGGTTAGAGTCAAGCATGAAGTAAACGTAAATGTATTATCACGATGGAACAATTTCATTTTACCTATTAAAGCCTACGTGATGACGAAGCCCTTGACCTCTAACATACATTCAGGCACAATAATAAGAAGAGATTGGCCGCACCTTGCTGGCATTCAACTAGCAGACGAAACATTTTCCGCATCCTGTAACATCGATCTGCTGTTGGGTGTCAATGAGTATGTAAACATTATGAAGAAGGGATTGATCAAAGGTCCACCAGGTACACCATGCGCACAAGATACATACCTGGGATGGATTCTTATGGGTGGAATTGACATCAAGGTCAAGAAGCATGAACAATCCTTAACGGTCATGAAACAAGAAGTTGATATAGAAGATTTACTGAAAACAATATGGGAAGTTGATGAAGATACGAAAAGAAACCTAACTCAGAGGGAACAGTTATGTGAAGATATATACACTAAGACACAGAAGCGAGATGAATGTGGAAGATATGTTGTCAAATTGCCATTCAACATTGAAGAACCTAAATCAACAGAAGGAAATACGAGAGAAATAGCAATGAAGAGACTAATGCAATTAGAAGGAAGGTTCAATCAAAATAAAGAATTAAAGCAAGAATACAAGAAGGTAATTGAAGACTACATAGACCTTAAACATATCGAAGAAATACCTAAAGAAGAAATAAATAAGAAATCAGTCTACTTACCTCACCACGCCGTGATCCGTAATGACAAAGAAACCACGAAAACTCGTGTCGTATTTGACGCCTCGTGCAAGGGCTCCAACGGTGTCTCTCTCAATGACGAACTGTTGACGGGTCCTGTACTGCAGGACGATTTGAGAAACCTGATAATGAGATGGAGAACTCACGCCGTTTGTTTTGTGGCTGATATCCAGAAAATGTACCGTATGATATGGGTTGACCGAGAAGACACAGATTATCAAAGAATTTTGTGGAGAAACGACCAATCTGAAGAAGTCAAAGACTACAGATTGTTGACTGTTACATTTGGAACAGCTTCTGCTCCCTATCTCGCCGTAAGAACCCTTATGAAATTGGCAGAAGATGAAGGCGACCGGTATCCAGAAGCTGCTAAGATATTACGTGAAGATTTTTATGTAGACGACGCAATGTCTGGAAGTGACAGTCTGCAACAAGCAATAAAGAAGAGTCAAGATCTTAAAGCGCTTCTTCATTTGGGTGGATTCGAACTAAAAAAATGGTCATCCAACAGCCGAGAGTTCTTGGAAACAGTTGATCCTAGTGATAGATCGTCTAATGCTAATCTGGATTTGAAGATTGATGGAACAATAAAGGCACTTGGCGTACAATGGAATTTAGGAAAAGACAGATTCGAGTACAATTTAAACTTACCTTCAATCAATAAAGTGATCACGAAGCGAAGCATTCTGTCTGACATCCAAAAGTTGTTTGACCCACTCGGCTGGATTGCACCTAGCATCGTTCTGACAAAGATATTAATGCAAGAACTATGGCTTGAAAAGATTACCTGGGACGATGCATTGAATTCTAAAATAGCCAGTAAATGGGTCACATTGCGATCTGACCTTGAACATGTGAATGGAATCTACATAGAAAGATGGATAGGTACGACGTGCGCCAACAGAGAGTCAATAGAACTCCATGGATTCAGCGATGCATCCATTCAAGCATATAGTGCTGTAGTATATTGCAGAGTGACTTACCCAGACGGTACCAACAAAACGACGCTTATAGCAGCAAGAACAAGAGTGGCTCCATTGAGAACAATATCCTTACCGCGTTTAGAGCTTTGCGGCGCGCTGATACTCTCAAGATTGCTTAAGCAAGTTGGTAAAGCAATGAGAATTCCTGCAACTCAAATTTATGCTTGGACAGATTCGTCCATTGTCCTGTCGTGGTTATTTGGAGATCCAAACAACTGGAAGGTGTTTGTGGCAAATAGAGTAGTTGAGATTACAACCAATGTATCCTGCAGTCAGTGGCATCACGTCCAAACTCAAGATAATCCAGCTGATGTTGGTTCCAGGGGGATGTTAGTCGAAAATCTGAAAAAGTGTGAATTATGGTGGCATGGGCCAGACTGGTTACAACAATCGAAGATACAGTTCACTAAACCAAACGTTATGCAAACAGAGATTGAAAGGAAGAATAATAAAATACAAAATTTTAACATAACTTACAATAAAAATGAACAAGAGAAGAGACTACATACACAATTTGAAGAATTTGATACACTATCAGATCTACTTAGAACAATCACATACTGCCGAAGATTCCTGAAACAAAAAACATTAAAAGACAGAATAGATAGCAAAATCACAACTGAGGAACTACACGCATCGATGCAATCCTGTATAAAAAGAGCACAAGAAGAAGAATTTACAGAAGATATAGAATCATTAAAAACAAAAAAAAGAGTTAAGAAAACAAGCAAACTAAAAGCACTAGATCCTTACCTTGACGAAGATGGTATCCTGAAGGTGGGCGGTCGGCTCAGGAACTCTGAACTGGCTAATGAAGTGAAGCACCCAATCATTTTGGGTCATGCAAGTAGACTTACCTATTTAGTGGTTGCAGAAGCACATTTGAAGACGCTGCATGGAGGACTGCAATTGATGCTCACTTACCTGCGATCGAAATACTGGATACTCCGCGCGAAGTCCTTAGTAAAGCAGTGTATCCATCGATGCTTGATATGTGCTAGACATGGGGCGAGGGTAAAAACACAATTGATGGGAGACTTACCGAGTTTTCGGGTAAAACCAGCTCGGCCATTCCTTAACTCCGGTGTCGACTTTGCGGGACCAATTCAAATTTTAATAAAAAGGGGCAGAGGCTCCCAAACTGGCAAGGCATACATAGCCATTTTTGTATGTATGTCCACGAAGGCGATCCACTTGGAGTTGGTTGGTGATCTGACTTCAGCTGCATTCATTGGTGCCTTTAAACGATTTTGCGCACGAAGAGGCAGATGTACAAATATGTGGAGTGATCAGGGAAGAAACTTTATTGGTGCTAACAAAGATCTGGTTGAAGCCTGGAAGGAAGCTCGCCTACAGTTTGATGGAGAAATTAGTGAATTACTTGCTAATGATGGAACACAATGGCACTTCATCCCGGCCTACTCCCCAAATTTTGGAAATTTATGGGAGACGGGTGTGAAGTCTATTAAGCACCATCTACGAAGAATCCTTAATACTAACCTTACCTATGAAGAGCTTACGACGGTTCTCTGTGGAATTGAGGCGTGCTTGAACTCACGACCGCTTTGCCCGCAGGAAGACAGCACGTTGGAACCATTAACTCCGGGTCATTTTTTAATAACTGAAGCTCCTGTAACCGTGCCTGATGTGAACTTGAAAGACGCTAAAATAAGCAACCTAACACGTTGGCAATACACGCAAAAACTGCTAAACGACTTCTGGTCAAGATGGCAAAAAGAATACTTGACGCGGCTGCAACAAAGACCGAAATGGTTAAAACGCGAAGACGAATTCAAGATAGGAGACATTGTCCTCATAAAACAGGACAATTTGCCACCAGGAAAGTGGCATATGGGACGAATAATCGACAAGCATCCTGGCCCTGATGGTCTTACCAGAGTCTATAGTGTTAAAAGTGGTGATCATATAGCAAAGCGATGCGTAACCAAACTATGTCCATTGCCCATCGAAATAGATTAGTGCTATATAGTTGTTAAAATTTATTATTGTACTATTCTTCTTTGTATAAATTCTTCTGACCGCACCATATACCGATACCTTAATAATTGTTGTAGAAGCAAACTCAAAGCATGTAAGTTTAAGCATGCACCTATAAGTTTTGTCAATTTTACTTATTTTGAAAGGACTTCAGTAGTCCTTTGGTGGGCGGCTTATGGTGATTCTATTTTGCAATTTTAGATCTAAAAATAGTTGTCTGTGTAGTCTCAAATATTTTTACAATGAAATTTAGTTGCCAATATACGTTTGTGAACTAAAGACGTGTTTCTCTTAACGATCCGCCGGCACGATATAAACTAGAACTTACGACCTTACCACAGATATTTGGCAATGCATTTTAAATTGCTCTAAAATTTTTGTTTGCTGAACAAATATTTTTTTATTTACTGACATAATGATGACTGTTGATTGTTTCCACAGAGGGTGCTCTCGATAAATAGAGCAGCTCATTAGAGAGGGCAGCGTGCCCGAATGAGGAAAGAGGGGGAGGACAAATAGGTCGCGAGTCAGCTGCGAGTCGGCCTGTATTGGTGCATTGTAATTAAGTGGAAATCAGATTTATCAGCTGTTCTTGGGACTTCACAGTCAAAGAGGGTCAATCAGTAGTTATATCTTACATCTAGGCATTAATTGTAGTTGATTATCAGCATTTTAATGCTCTTTGACATCACCTGTTTTTTTTTCTATAGCTTATAATGAGGATATAGGGAAAATATTTAAGGCTGAATGTGAGATATAATGTAGACTCGACGAATGGTAATTTAAATTAGCATTTATAGTTCATGTACACACTGCCTCCAGCAAAAACATTATTCTAAAATCTTGTATGTCTTACACAAGATTGTAGAATAATATTTATTTAATAGCAACAACCTCTACGCTCTAATAAAACAAGTCTAGTCACTGTAATAAATCATGATTACAATATTATCATATTCACATGAATGTTAATCATAACCACACGTGGCCCCAGGCTGTCCCACCCCGGTTTGGGTCGGGGTGTGTTAACGACACTTTCGCGTTAAACATGCTCTTTCACTTCACATCTCAATTAACAATTCGTGGTCGCCTTTCAAGGGATGAGAAGCCAACGAAATTGTAAAAGCCCTCCCTCGCTCTACGCCCCGCACAGCTTACAAAACAAATTAAAATTTACCACTATTCACGGCACTCTTCATAATTTAATTTGCAACTTTAATTAATTTTAACCTTTGAGCGTGGCCCCTTTAATATTTTGCGTATGTTTGGAGGGACGAGGCTCTATTTAATTAGCGCAGGACTAATCTAATCGCGGAGATACGTGCTGCTGCCTCGATACGCTTTTTACGAGCTAACTTTTATACTTATTTTCACCCTCATCTAACCTCGCTTGGGTTTTGTACTTAATTTGATATAACCATTTTAGGAAGAGTAATCGTATTATAAACATGGGGTTCGGAATCGGTACGACGAAAACGACGGTTTGCTACTTTATAATTTATTAAATTAATTATTCTGAATCTGAATCGACAGAGTGGAGGAGGGCATGCTGCAGCTAAAATCCAGCATTTGGCAGAAGGTGGCACAGGACAGAGAGCGCTGTAAGTTTCTCGTTTCGGTGGCCAGGAAACATTTGGGTCGCAGAGCCAGCGGAATGAGTAATTTATAATTCATTTGAGGTGCAAAAGACATCGTAAAACTATTTTGCTATTTTGTTTACAAAAATGCGGCAGTAAAATGTAATATCGAAGGCAGAACCATAAAAAAAGAATCGATAAAAATAAAACGCGTGACCGCACAAAGCGGGCGCGATGTTAATTGAGCGCGTCCGAAAAAATATCAATGATTTTGTGTTGAATATACGTTGGAAGGCCGGAGAGTTACGGAGAATCGCGGAGCGTTGCGGAGAATTACACAGAGTTGCGGAGAGTGTAAGTGACGCGTGGTTGAGCGGGATGGACGGAAATTGCACATTTGAGGTAAATAATAAAATATCCTGTAGTGAAACAATGTGCTCTCACCGAAACAAACCACAAACGAAATTGCATTGTAACATGTTATTTTATAAATTATTAAGCGCAATACATTCGCAATGAAATGACGAAAATTAAGTATGCTTCTTTTGTGCTACTAATTTTAATAATTAATTCAATTTTAATTGAAAGACTCCTGACAACGGTGAGTTTTGTCCGTGAAATCGAAGGTCTTAATTAGCAGAGACTTAATTGCACTTCGTTCGATTAAAGTGAGCTGAGTTTCTTTTTGTAAGACGTTCATAGTGTTCTATAACTAAGATGATTAAAGTGTTATTAGATAAGAAAAATACAACGAACTATATAACCACGCGCAGACTTTACTCAGTTTTAAATACATAACAATTGCAAATTACCGTAGGACTGGAAATAAGATAAATTAGCAGGACTGAGGGCATTTCAAAATGTTTCAGTACGAATGGACAGTTTTCTCCCCACCCCTTTCCAGACATGCATCATCAGATATTTACAACTCCATCGGGTTGAGTCCACAAAAGGGAGATATGGCGGGTCACTGAACCAATTCGAGTATGCGCTGTTTTATCGTGCAACTCTGGCTGTTTGGCTGTTTCATAAAGTACTAATTATTTATTTAACACTTTTTTTTACAAAACGTTCGGCTGATGGCTAACATAAATAATAGGAATCTAACCAGGCAGCCCTATTAAGTATAAATAAAAAAAGACCATGGAAATGTGCAAGAAGTGGGAAACTATACACATACAAAAATATAAATAATATATTACTTAGGATTTATAGATTTCTTCAAAACTAGATTCTTTAATTAAATCTACCTATTAAATACTATAGTCTTGTTTCCCGTGAATGTTGTTAAGATAAAATACGAAAATAAATGTATTTATGCCGATTTAAAGTAAAATTTATGAACTACTTTAATACCTAATGAAAGGACAGAAGTGAAGATATTTGGAACAAAGATGATTTTTACTTTGGCATATCAACCATGGGTGAGAATTGTCTAAATTATTTTAGATATAGTAAACATTTATATTTATATATACGGTATAAAAACACGACTACAGAAGTTACATAAGCGCAAAACAAGGGAAAGAAGTAAAATTGAAAAAATAATACAGCTAAAACTTCATCTAAAAACTTTTAACATCCAATTTTTACACACTTTTCATTCGGTATTGAAAAATATTGAAGTATAACATGTAAACCTTCCAAAGCGATATAATATTTGCATAAGCTGCTATGGGTTATTTGTCAGCACAAACCGGGCATTTACATAAAGCCATGACGTCACGAACGATGCTGACGTCATCGCTCTTGTAACAAATGATATGTTATATATATGTACTGGTGGTTGGTAAGCTTAGTGCTTCTTAATAATTCTAACTAATTGTACGATATGTAACTGCACTTTAATATGAATGTTTTTGACTATACTAATTATACTTTGCTTAAACTAATTAGTTCAGTTACAAAGCGCAAACAAAATGTAAACAATATCGCATATTTGAAGCCAATATGTGCCCTTTAGTTTTTACCACACTCTTTAAATGTAATTTAACTAACGTTCGATAATGTCCAATACATAAGTGTCACTTAGATTTACGAACTCATCAATAAGTCAAGTTAGTTTTTTGTAACTCATGTTTTAAACAATTAAAGCCAGTTGACACCCAGCTTCAAACAAAGTGTTTCAATTAACATAATATATTTGAACACATCCATACAACAACCGTCACCGAATTGAAAACCTTCCCTATTTAAAATTCTTTATTCTATTCTCAAATTCTAAAACCAAATCCTTGGTTTAAGAACTTAAGAATAGTTTTAAAGCTATTTATTATCATAAAATAATAAATAAGCTAATGACGGAAATATTTAATCCTTCAATTTGCCTCTGTTTATATAAAATGATTAGACCCGTGTAGACTTTGGAAGATCTTCCGGGCCGACATCTTTAATTAGACGTTTCGCTGTTGGCACGTTTATATTTTTTGGGTCAGTCGAGCTCAACCAAAGACATTAGAATATTCACCTCCATTTATTTCAAAATTCTTACAGAAAATATAAGTGTAACAAGCAACGGTAATTGGAGGGCGTCTGCAGCTGACTTATCGATAGCGGCGAGATTAAAACACGAGATTACCCCCCCCCCCGCAGCCCCTACCACCTAACTCACCTGAATATCGCTGTCGCTACGAGTCGTATACATTGCGACCTATACCATTTCTACAACTAACAGAAATGAAGAAAATTTATTAAAATTAAGCTTTAAAAACATCGAAAACAAATAAATTAAAACCAGCGCCATCTATATATTTCGCAGTCCTTAAAATCCTTTATTATCTCTATATATCTATATTCTTGAAAACGATACACAATCTATCATTTCGAATTCATAAGAAATGACCTTCATAACTATCGTATAAAGACTGCATTGTACACAAAACAAATGTGTTTGTTTGTCTGTGTGTCAAGTCTGTGAAATTATATGTTTATAAAGTGGAATGAATCTTAGGATTGTAGTGTACTGTGTAAGGCCGTATGCAGATTTCAGGCTGTGCGGGGCCGCAAGCCGTCTACAAATTGAACCCTTTCGAGCGCTCTCTGATTCTACTTGCTGTTTACTGTACCGTGTCCACAATTTTTTTTTCATATAAATGTATGACGGACCGGTATGGTGTATAAGTTGTAAACACAATTAAATCCCCTTTGCCCAAAGAATATTAAGATAAAATAAACTATAACAAATATAAAATCCTCGTGTTGCGGTGTTTGTAATCGTAGTACTTAAATAATCTTCAACTGTCAAACTTAATAGTTTTTAGTAAAGTTTATAGATGTAAAAAAGTTATTCCATTAAGTTGAAAAATGCTGGTGCGATTTTCGCGTTTGCTCGCTCATTTGGCTCCTTTTTGATTTCAAACCAGTGTAGCTCTCACATTTGAGTGAGATTCAAAGCATTGAACGACTCGTTGATATCGTGGAGTATCGAATGCAATTAAAAGCTCTCCACCGAAGGCTTTCCACCAATAAAAGTACAAGAGTGAAAATGAATCGAAAACTCAAGACTCGCCAATAGAAAACATCATCTTTTATAAAACACAGTTGCAAATAATTCGTAATTTAACTATTATGATTGAAATCAACGATGTAACTTAAAAATTAACATTCTGTATTGATTATTTATCTTAATAAGAAGTCAGACAAGTAGATGCTGGATGGTTTGTTACGTAAAGTTGTTTGTTATTTAATCCATAACAAGCGCCTCTTTCTTATCGAAACATCATTGTCACTTCCTATCAATAAAATAAACTGTGAATAACATATAGATTTGTGACTCCTTATGTCCCGATGGGATTGGTGTTCAGCAAGTTTATTTGTGTTATATTTTATTTAAATTATATTTAGTGCTACTTTATCCTTTAGTTCTAATAAACATGCGATGTTATTGGTTTAAAGATTTACTATTTATTCTGTCATCCAACATGCGTCAAATTACCCAATTGTATAAATAATATCCACAATTAAGCAACGTCACAGGTAATAGCTAGTCAATAATAAATAAAATACATCATCAGCTAAACGATTGAGCTGTTGGTGTTGTGGTCTATAAACGTTGCTAATCCAACTAAGTAGATTTTGTCACGACGGGGTCACGGCTTATCCATTCAGCGTGTACTTGCATTTATTTATTTTTATCAGATTATTGAATTTGTCAAGCGGTCATCGCCCCAAAATGTCTATGAAACTCCTGTTAATAGCGTATCTACTAAGGAAAATAATGAGCATTTACAGTTACTCACAGTTCAGTAATCTAAAGTGTAATTAAACTTATTGCAGGCTAGAGTGCGTACATGTTGGTATGTCCTGTCTCTTAGTTATGCATTTGCAATGCTACATGGTGCGACCAATCTGAGTGTCAGCGGCTGATGTGCCAGCAATTTTACAGCAGAGACACACAGTATAGCTGAAGATATAGCTTGTCTGTAAAACAGATTGTGCTACTTTTATAACAAGATGAAATAATAATAAAACTGTTATAATTAACTATTTGACGGCGTATTCTATCAGAGGGTCTTATCTAATAAGGTTAATCAGTCTCAGTGTTTATTGGAAATTGAATGTTGGAAATTTTTTTATACAGGAATAACTCGTATTTCTCATATCTGTGCTAGAAAAGGAGTTAGGTGGGTGGTGTGTCAACCCTCAATTATTAATTAGGGTGACCGAGCAATGGGGAGAGAAGGGGGTTAAACAACTGTGTTTGCGGAGATAATTGGCTGGTTTACGTCGAGATGTAGCTACACTGTACCTAACAATTAGACGTTCAGTGTGATTTTGCTACAGTATATGCCTTGCCTAAGATTATGCTATCACATATAAACATCAGAAAGGTGGGTAAAGATATGAGAAATTGCAATACGAAATTTAAAATATATTAGGTTTAGTAGTTTATTCTTTTTTTTAAAATTCAAGTTTACATAAAGTTTCAAAAATTATATAAAATGTAAGATAAAATAATAAAATATTACATTGTAATTTTTATTATGATTGGTTAATATTGTATCGTTTATTAAGTATTTTATCTCTACAAACTTAAAGTTAAAATAATTTATTCATATAAATAAAATAATGTACACTTATGAACGTCAAAAAAAAAATACATTAAATGCTTCTAATTTTACATTTACTGCCAGTTCTCAAATCAAGGGGTTAGAACGGAAGAGAAGAACTGGAAATAAACTCTCCGCCACTCTGTTTAATCGCCAATTTTTTTGTTTTATACAACGTTTCTAAGGAGCTGCAACCATTCCACCATGTTCCACATGACATCTTAAGTAATAAATAATAATCAAATAAATTAAAAATTATTAAATTATTACAGAATTCCTTCATATTCTTATCAGAACATGTATTATTATACAACATAGATTCTTTGACATCATATATGAATAATAATTGTTTCGTTAAATAATTTAATACAATGTTTACAACAGTCACAAAGGTAATCCGACACTTGACACGCACCTATGTCATGTCAAGTGTTTAACCGACTAAAGAAAATTGTTTCAGCTCCAATGTATTACCGTCTATTAGGCGGATTACATTTGAAAAAATACGCTATCTAAATAACGTTACGGTAATTTAAAACAATAAAACAACTTCAACTTCTTCAATCTTCAATTACATTAATTGCTTTAGACTATTTCTTTTAAACAAGTCGTTCAATAAGAGTTTACGGTTATTAAAACCCTAAAGATTCAATAAGTTCAGTACTAGGGATGTAAATCTATTCCCTATACTTCGTTTAATCTAGTCTAATCAATCTTTCATTTTCGTAGATCAGTTTTTTCTTTATAATTATTGTTATCTTACTAATGATATGTGTGTAGCATACACATGTATAACACATAAATTTCATATTTTTAAAAATATGAAATTTATGTGTTATACATGCTACAAGTGTATGACTTTGAGTTATAAAATTTAAACTTTAAGCTGTATACATCTGGTTGACTATAAAAGCAGAGTAACAGTTTGTTTTATACTTGTATATATAATCAAGAAAGTATATTAACGTACTTATGTCGAAAACCTTAATTTAAATTAGAATGCAAAATGGATTAAAAGCTTTTTTATTCCTTAATTACAAATGTTACAATTAGCGAGATCTCGGCCTAGTGGGGGAGAGGGTGGGCTGAAATGAAGTTATGAAGATGCTCCACATTTCATACGAAGTGTAACCAAGTTACAGTTGTGAGGCACACTCGCTTTGAATACACATTGACGTTCATTTGATACTCGTTACACATTGTAATTGCTCTAATTCGGGTTGGTAAAATCCGTAACACTTTAAATTCTATCTTTTTAATAAAATCTTTAGGTGTTTACACTGTAGCGCCTGGGATCTGGTTAGAAGCATGATCTGAAAAACGACGAGAAAATTCATATTTAATATAAAAATGCAGCATATTTTGCAAATACATAATGGATCGCGTAAATATATCAAAAGTTCAATAGACTCTAATCGTATCAAATCTGTCCACTTGATGTGGCAGTCTCACGCTGACCAAACCAAAATTTGTAACCAAAAGTAATGTTAATACCTTAGTAACTTTATTTCTAACGAAAGTTAAAAAATTGTGTTCTTATTTAAATTCATCATATTAATAAATTTTTGCATCAATTATCCTGTCAATTGTGAAGAATAAATTGCATTATAAGTATAAATGGGGTTATTATTAAGACAAACGAGTGAAGAAAAGTGGAGCTAGTTAGGTGAGTTCTGAGAAGTTATTTCTATGCCCTCGCCTGGTGAGACGCTCCGTCGCTTCCCAAAGAAATCGTTTTGCCTGCCCCGCCCGGTGCATGTTATTATACCAGTAGGAAGTTGCATTCAGTACTTTTACTAATGTAATTCAAATTCATTACTATTATAAAAGAGTACCAGAACGTCAATGAAGCTAGACATTATAGTCCACATTATCTCTAACTACCTACATATACATATACATACTATTGTATACAAGCATTACACTAACATGTAAAGTTATATAACATAACAAAGAAATCCTTGAAAGCAAGCTTGTTTATCTCCCCGAATGTAGTTTCACAGTTGGTCTTGGTATTAATAGTGATGTTTTATATAGGAATGTTATATGTGTCAGTGTAACATAATCCCGTGAAAATGTGTTATGTTCGCAAACAATGGGACTGAGTGATGAGCAGTGTATACTGACAGTTGTGACGTCATGCTGCCTCATTACACCATACTGCATCTCGCTGTTTTAATACAAGTTTTCACACTAAGAATCTATTGTATGTTGTCTCATATTAAATTGCATCACTGCAGACTAAACATTTCTTTTGTATTGTTTTTATTTAATTCGTCGTAGAAAGATTTTTTTTATTCCATCTAAAATTAACTAAATATTTGATTTCAAAACTGAATATTTTTTTTTTACAAAAAACTTGCAAAGTTGAACCCTCTATCTGTTTCGTCGTCATCTAGTGCGATAACCGTTTATACAAATTAAGCTATCTGTGTGAAGCTGATTCTATTGATAACCCATCGATAACCCACCCAATGTTAGGTCATTAAACAAACCCTCGTTAAAGTAAGTTGTGACTGGAAAGGCGACGTGTCGCCGAATAAACGATCGTTCCAAGCTCATAATCCTGCGCGTTACGAGATTATCTATGGCTAGTGACCGCCGGCCGCCCTACCAATGTTAACACCACATAGTTAAACCAATTAAACGTATACTTTGTATAAATGAATAGAAATATTTCCAAAGCGATTGTGTGTGTATCTGTCTTTTATAAACAAACCATTTAAAATTTTCCTATGAAATCCAGAAGCGATAATTTTTGTTTGAAACTATGAACAAACTATTTTTATATAACTATTTAGTTTTTAGATTTCAGTTTTATAAACTGCCCTTACTTATAATTTACTTAAATCTCTTTGCGCCACAGGCATATAAGTATAACCCTTGTTCCCACACGATCGACAAACACATCTGATACTACACAAATATTCTTTCTTGCCCTTTATTATTCCAGCAAATGTGACTTATAGTACACATTATATCCACCCGCGTTAACAGGCCTCAACTCAACCCGAACCGGATGTTTTGTAAGTGTAATAATGGAATGTTAATATATACTTAGACATTAACGTATTATTTGAATAAATTTGTTAAATAATACACAGCAAGCAAAGCTCAGCCAATTTATTCATTAATATTGTATATAGTATTTAAGAACAAAATTAGAAACATTATTTTTTTTAATATCGTTGATTGAGTTTGAGAGTTGAGAGTACATTGAGTTACCTATACATGATATTTGGATTTTTAAGATAACAAGCTATATATACAATTTTAGTAATAAATAAGATTGCACGATTTTCTCCCTAGAATGAAATACTGAAAACCTATACTACTTTACAATTGTCTTTTAAATTAACCAGTGTGTGTTTGTGCAAGGCAAGAACATGATTTATAATCTAATAACTATATACTTTTTTTAACTGTTACTTTTTGAAGTATGCGAACATTTTATCTCTTTATACGTGCAGCGACGTCGCTGAAAACGACGAGTGGAGACTCATTATTTCTGGTGTAACTTTCAAAGTTAATTTCGTTTTATATGCGCTCGCGTAAAGAGGACTAGTTACAAAGCACAGAAGTTTAAACTCAGCCAGGAGCAGGACTTTATCTCCCAGCATTGAAAGAGAGATAGAGGAATATAGGAAACGTTTCGAGTGTCGTCACAGCGGCGACCGAGCACATATTATTTACCTTGTACTATGAGTGACTGTGCGTGTTTCTATGTTTGTACTTAGAGGAAAAGTAATGTTAAATATATCAATAATTATAATATTTCTCTTTGTCTTTGGCTTTTACTTGCGCGTTTTGTTCAAATGAAAATATTATAGGCCAGAGGCGCGAGAGGTGAGCACCATATAAAAATAGTTTCTAGACTAAAAATGGCCGCAGCGGGAAGACAAAGGAAAAACTTCTGCACGTCAAAAAGTATATAATAATGATTACTAAGGGATAGTTCTAAAATCGCGCACGGGTTTCGCCTCTGGGTGTTCTCAACGCACTGCCCGCTGGTCGCGCTGCCACTGGCTGCAGGCTCCACCCACCGCGCCCGTGTCGTCACACATAGCGGTAAAATCACCGACGCGGTGGAAAAGAGGAGTGCTATTATTGTTCGCCACAATATGGATACATAATTATTGTGATAAAACAATATATTTGTCAACGACCAGTGTTCTTTTTTTAAGTGGCTGCTCAGTTTCGATCTTAACTAGGTATACTAAAAACGATATAATAAAGCCATGTGCTCCGAGTGATTACCCGATGGTATGATACGCGGATGTCTGAATTAAAGTTGACTGCTAAATTAAATATTTACGCAGCGCGGTTACACCTGCGGGTGACTGCCACGCTGCCTTCCCACCTTATACACATAAATACTATGTCAAATAATATGTCAGCAATGTTTTGGTAACGTGTATATTGTTAATAGAATACCATACGGTATGGTTCTAAATTTATCAATCATCGTAACTTATTTATTGGTTGATATTTATATTTTTAAATTAGATTTTGGTCTATGTTCATAACTGATTTATTCTCTATAAATTATCATTATGAATAAAGGCCTCATATTTATAACTTGTACCCCTTTTTAATGTACATTTTAATCACTTTCAAAAATAATTTTTAGAAAAACATTTATTAGAATAATTGTATGTACAAACAAGTTATATATCTTTTTTCTACTAATTAAACTTAACGTTCACTATTAATGTGCAAAATATTTACGAGCTGGTGCTATTAGATAATCTATTTTCTTTCTTTCATAATTACCACCCACAATAATAATTCTTCTTTATTTTGTTGCTTATCATATTCTGTCAGTTCCTAGCGTAATATACTTTAATATCATTTGAGTACTTTTTCGGAATGTGTTATATTGTTAAGAAGGTATTTCAATTAATTTAGGTGAAGAACTTTGAATAAAATTCAATTTTACCAGATTCCAGGGCATCGACACAAAACCATTTAAGTTTGAAATTTCAACCTGTCTTGATTATTCGTACTTTAAAGGATACAAATAAAATAATTAGAGTTAACAATATTATTTTATTGTATCGTTGTATTTTATAAAATATTTGCGAGAATTGCGCATTTAACATTCGCTCGAACGGTGAAGGAAAACATCGCGAGGAAACCGACATCTCTTAGACACAGGAGGCTGATCACCTACTTGCCCATTAGATCAAAAAAGAAACAGATTCAGCAATCATAGGTCTTTAAGTCTGATCCTAAAGAAGTTGTAGCGCCACTGATTTATATTTTATTTTATTTGCGAAAATTACATTGTTAAATTTTATCGCAGTACTTTAAGGGAAAAGATATCGTTTTCTGAATATATTTGTTCAAATTAAAATATTATCCAAGAATTTTTTGCTACCGGTACGCCTATGTCAATTTTAACGCGTAGAATGTACTAACTTTACACTCGCCTAAAGTTAAACAGCTCTAACGTATCTATTTTCCAATTCGACGCACAATTCACAATTTAACTCGGGTTTAAACATTCTGTGAACTTTCTAGACTGCACTAACTTTGCTTATAATCTGCGACGCGCAACAAAACTACTAACATTATATTTCACATCTGTACCTGACTCGATGTTACGTTGTTAGAATTTTGGAATGAATTTATTTTTAAAACTCTTAAATTTAAACCGATATTTTTATTATAGATACCTGACAAATGCTATGGATTTTTGGCCTTAATTCCTTCTTTAATTGCTATAATTAATTCCATATATTAAAAACAAAATCCATCTTTTATGTTTTACGACTAGAATAAAATAAATATAACATTTATTTATACTGATAATTTATCATTTTTATTTATATGTATATTGTAAATCTAAACAGACCCGGGAAAATTTAATCTTAGAAATGCCTTCGAAGGCTTAGATAGTAGACGATGATATAGGAGGGGTATGAGATAATATGAAAAATACTGTCAAGGGAGTTTCACTAAAAATATTGGGACGTAAAAAGAAAAACAATAGAAAAAAAGTGGTCGACTCCTCGAAAGTATATATATATATATAAGAGAAGGAAATATAGACTTCATCTTTGCAAGAACAAGATGTTTATAGACGGGACCAGAACATTCTATCAGGTAGTCAAATTCCCAATCCCGCCTTCTCTACCAATTAAAATGATAATTGATCTGAAAACTGGAAGCCAACCTCGTGAGTGAAACCAACCAGCCGGCCTATTTACCTCTGGATCGCAGAGTGGAGGAAAATCAGCTGCAGCTAAAATAGACGGCATAGAGGCAGAGGTGACTAGGACACATTTTGGGTGCAAAGTGAGTTCATATTGGAGTAAGTCAGTGTAAGTGTTAATTTACCAAGTTCAAAAATATATCTATGTCAGGGGTTTATTCATTAACTTTGTATATTTCGAAACCTTATACATAGTATATCTAAAGTATAAGCAATTAAAAGTTTACGACAACGCTTCGCGCATTCGTCACCTGCTGAGACTCTCTCAAGCATAATTTCAATTAACAGTTGTTGGGTTCTGGCTTCATTTAACTCGACCGTACTTCGACTTTGAGGCTGTTAGTGATATTTTTACCAATCAAAACTTTACCTTTTATTCAGGGTTTGAATTAAGTTAAAATATTTCAAGTAGGATCTGTTGAAGACATGTTTGATAACGTTAACTACGAAGTTTACACTAGTTTGAAAGGTAAAGTAATTGGTGAGAGACGAGCAAATCTTAGAATATAAATGTGATCGAAAATCAACCATGTATATGTAAGACACAAAAGGCGGATTACCTACTTGCCCATTAAGAATCATAATTGGATATTTACTATAGATATTGCAAAGCAACGTCAATATTTATTAGTAAAAAAATAAATACCGTTATTTTAATAGATGCTCTCATTTATTTGAATGATCATAATATTTAAAGGTACTGAACTGATAAATGCGGAAACGTTGTACATATTATATGTAATTCAAACAGCCAATATTTTGGCCATATACAGCGTGTGATTAAATAATCACAAATACAACGCATAATTTAGTGGATTAGTGTAATGTTTTCAATTACGCGCAGCTATACTTATGTATGCATTAAGTAAAATAGTCAATTATTTGATATTTAATAAAAACTTGCCATAATAAAAAGCGCACAGGTGGTCAACTATGAAATTAGCTCGCGAACCGCACCTGTTTCTAATTACCACGATCGATTTCTCGCAACTCATCGAAGAAGGCTTAACTCAACTCCCCCTCCCCTTCCTCCTCCGGGATCTACCACGCTCGAGGTGCTACGTGACCATCATAACTTCACGCTATCGGTTATGTATAGTGGTAGTTATGTTTAAGCATTATTACGGACTCATTATACGAAAGTTCCGAGCTTATTAGACCACGCCGCCTCCATTCCTCCTTTTGTCGAAACCACTAAGACTGTTAACTCTTTAACTTCGACACATCTCATTACTACTATTATAAAGTCTCCAAATAGTAAAAGCTCGTTATAAATTTGCAAACTGATTTTTAAAACTGATCTCGACAAATGACCCAATTTCGAATTCTACGTAGAAGTCGCTTAGAGTTCTAGAAACTTTAAGAATACTAGCGACACCGCAGTGCGCTTTTGTAAGGTAAATAAGAGAAATGGGTTGTATACAAATTGTTGTGAGGTAAAATTACATATTGTTACGTTATTATTAATGTTCCAAATTAGTAAGTGCGCCCGCGGAGCGTAGAGAATAGACGTTTGTTGTTCACCTCGTTGAAACACCAAGCTATTGTCACACTTTCTTGCTCTGGTTTATGATGCTTGTACAATAGTACTTTTATGATGTCAAGCTTTCTTCATTTAACCATCTGGAAAGGGAGAACGTTCTTTTATTTATTATTTAGGTAAAGTGTGTATTGTATATTGATGATTTTAATTTAGATACATCCTTATTCGAATTAATTGATTTTATAATCACGTTATTTTAATAAAAATGTCTTATGGAAAATATTTTTTATAATAACAAAGAATAAATACGTTTAATTAAAAACCTAATTAATTCAATTACTGGAATCAAGGTCGTATAAAGCAATAGTATATATAAAAATGGTATACATTACTTAGCGGTGACCATCCATCTGAAATATATTGGAATAAAGCGAGCGATGGATGTTAAATTTAACCCACAATCGGTTCTTTCGAGTAAAATTTTAGTAGAGGGGGGCTTGAAACCGCTTTTCATGTGTTCTGAAGCGATTATAATTCTGACCTTGAACTTTAAACGCTAACAAGGAATTTAGCATTCAAAGAGAATTTTGCCATTTATTTAGCTTTACAGTTTGTTTTGTGTTGCTTTTTTAATTAATTTATGTAATATAAATAACTATTCATTTCGCTTGTTAACTACAGCAACTACTTTACTGGAAACGCTCGTTGTATCAGTTGAATATAATTACTTTTATAAGACTAAATATACTAAACGTTTGAATTACAAAGGTTTATTATGTTCTTATGTAGCCAAGTTCACATTTCAAGGATCGTCATGCTCGCTTAAATGCCATTGCTTGAGGCGGCGTCCATGCGTCGGGAAGCCGCGTGCGTGCTCCTATTTCACCATGCTTCCTGCTGATAGAGGACAAGTCTTTGTTTTTAAGTTATGTAGTTATTATTAATTACTTAAGATGTCATGTGGAAGATGGTGTAATGGTTGCAGCTCCTTACAAACATTGTGTATAAAAAAACATGGCGATTAAAAAGAGTGGCGGAGAGTTTATTGCCAGTTCTTCCCTTCCGTTCTACGCTCTTGATTTGAGAACTGGCACTAAATGTAAAGTTAGAATTGTATACACATTTAATTTTTTTGACGATCATAAGTGTACATTGTGTGTGCTACCTATATGTTTAAATGATTTTTGAATTTGAATTCAAAGAATCCACTTTATTGTTAATTTCTTTAAATTATTAATTTCAGAATTTTAACATATATTTTATAAAAGGGTAAACTTACCTTTTAAATAATAAATCCTCATTGATATACAAAGAATCCGGCATCAGAATATATTCGCAAAATGTTTAATTATATTCTTCTCCAAATAGATCTATAAAAATATAGTAATATTAATTTTCGTGAGCCGTTCAAAACAATCACGAAAACTTTGACATTTTCGTGATTAGTTGAAAAATATAGGCCTGAAATTTATATCCCAAAAGTGACCGTCACGTCCCGGGTTTGTAAAATACGAGTAGATTGTTTCACGTGACTGCGACACACGTGTGATACGTTATGTCTTTCCAGTCTACTAAAGAAAAGTCCATAAACACGAAAGTTCACAGCTCAAAATATATAATGCATAACACACGCTTGCGGTGAGATAATTTTATTTTCATAAATCACGTAATAATATTGCTTTAGAATGTGATAATACAAATAACAATAATAATTTATTTGCAAGAATATTGTGGTACAATCTCAGTTTCGCATTGTACCATATAATGTCGTGCAAATTTGTCATTACATTACATTATCAATGATAGTCAATTATTACATTAATTGATCACTATATAATCACATTATTAAACTATATTTTCGTTGTTAAATCAATATTAATTATAATGATTAAGAAATTATTATAAATCTTGATTGCCATACAAAAAGTGTTTTTCTTAAACAATTCCAGATTATTATTTGGCACATCAGTTGTCCCGTTGACGTTAAAATAATTATGTTTTTGTGAACCAATAAGACAACATTAACTATTTCATTCCAGACAATGTGATATTCTGAAAACTACAGCCAAACTTAATAGCATGTAATTTCTGTTTCAGCGCTTCCAATCTTAACGTACGAGGATTAGTACGAACTGTGTTGTTCACACTAGACACACATTGATTTTCAATAATGTTCCATTAACAAACAGAACTTTCCGAAACCGCCTTCATTCGAGTAGGCTAGGTTCAGTTACAAAATAATATAATTTTTCCTTTATGCTATTTAAACATCATTATAGACACAATGATTTTAAAATATTTGCACTTTTAGGTTAAATCATACAAAGTCACGTATTCTATTAGAGAATGTCTTAAATGGTGATTGATGGGGCAATGTCGCGTGCTAAGTGATATGAGACGTGATAAGTGGAAGGTGACGACGTCATGTAATGAATTAAGCTACGTTTAAAGTGAAATGAGTCTCAATTACTTAAAGAATATTTTATAGTTTACCAGAAAATAACATATGATGCACATATGGGGCTTCTGAATAAGGGTTTTAAAATATACTTTAACAGTGGATTTTAAGTAATACATGTAGCAATATAAAATGAAAACGTAGTGTTGAATAGCTTTGACCGACTAACATTTCCACATGACAGTATCGCCCATGTAAATAGTCCGCGATTGTACTCGTCATTTATCCGCGCAGACCGCGGTCTACTGCATCCGTAGCTACCATAGGCATTCTACACACCCGACTACGAGCGATTAATTGAATTAAATTAAGTTTTTAAAGCCTTAATGTATGCGTTTGCGTTTGAAACCTCTATATTACCTATATATAGATTTTTCCGAGAGTTATCATTTTGTTACACATGAAAATAATTATTACAAATACCGGCAAACATCTTGAACAAATGTCCATGCCTGCGCAGAAGCGATTTTTAGGTATCTCAAGGTGGTGCGCAGCGGCGGGAGAGTGACGTGTCGATCGCGTGATTGGTAAATCAGTTGACATTTGTGTCCCAGATGCTCAAACTTTCCCCCACTCCCTTGTTTAATGCTCAAGAAGTTTGCCGGTATCTGTTTTTAGGTTAAATTTATCGTACTGGGTATGTTGTTAGTTCCTTATGCTTATTACCTTTACCTTACCTTTCAATTATAATATCTTAAGCGTTATTGATGAAATAAAATTATTTATTTTGAATGTAAACTGTAAAACAGGTCATGCGCGAAGACGTTGCCAATATCTCTGGGTTCTTTGGTAACGTTTCGTCCATGGTGACGGCCAACGACTTGTGAACAGTCCCGTACAATCGCGTACAAACCTGACTCCATTAGTATTGAGGGTAGAGAAATGGGACAGCACATTATGCGCGAGTCGGCTCCGACCCGCTTTCATGTCCACGACTTTATTTTTAATGCTTTTGAGACATTTTAAACCTTTTTATGATAGAGGTCTCCGAACTTTATACAAAACGTACTCTTAATATTTAGTAGCCTTTGAAACATCAAAGCCTGAAAGAAAAAAATACTATTCATTTTAAGAGCCACTTTAGGCCTAAGCAATTTAATTAATTTAAAAAAATATTTAACGTATTTTAAGTAACACAGATAGATGATAAATATAACAGTCTATAGATATTATGCAAATACAATGTAGGATACATGATAGACCTCTGGGAACGCTACAGGAGCCAGCTGAAACGAATTAATTTAACGTCAGATAAATGCAGTTTGTTTTACTCTCGACAAATGTTATCAATCAGTTGTAATGTTTGCTGATGCATTTATGCATTTCTGCGATCTGATCGTGTAAACGAGTCGTCGATTTAAAAAAAAAACAGGCGCTAGCTTTAATTACTTTTAAATTCGCGTATTTGTGAAGCTGTGTAGCGTCGTCCCAGATGAATAATGTTGGCAGCCTAAAATAGATAAAAGTTAGTTTGCTCAATCGTAGTGTAGTACAAAAGGAGGTTTGTTTTACTCGCCAATTAAATTCTGCAAGATGTATTGACTACTCGTACGTTGTGTCCTCACAAACAATACAAATTGTATTCTCGATTTAATACATAGCAATTTCGACTTTATCACAAAGTTGAAAGGAATATATTCTGATAAAATGAGTAGCGTCGGCACTGCCAAAACCTCTGAGACGGCTCCTGGCAACGAGTGATTTCGATTGCTATCTTTGCTATAAATTGCAACTTTCCATTATACATCCGCTCTAACTAAATATAAATCAAATATACGAACAAATAGTTTTAGTAACTTTACGACACTTGAACAATGAAAATGCTTTACTGATGAACATTTGTATCATAAAAATGTTCTGAGCAGAAGTTAGAATGTGCATTTTTAAAACTACATTTTCTACTCTCTGTTATTGTGAATACAGTATTGTTGTGTCTAGCATTTAGTTTTAAAAATCATCTAGTTGAAGGCCGAGGCTGAAATACTACCATCGATGAAGCTGTTCTTGGGAAATTTAATACAATATCAAATTCTAATAATATCCATTCTTCCAACACTTAACTCTATATTGTGTAATGGAGGGTAGAACGAGGTATTAAATAGTTTATCAGCTACAAGATACCTCTGATACCTTTCTCGTAAGCCCACACTTTCGCAGCTGAGTAGCCATTACACGGAGAAAAAATGAGAGTGTTTACGCTTCATTGAATGTTTTGTAAGAAAGGTCTGTAATAAGGTTAGATAGTCATTGTTCGATGGAGCGGCGAGCGGGCTCTCGCTCGTAAAAGTGTTTGCTTTTATTAGATCGACAAAACGACGTTACGTATTCAGCGCGAGGTGCGCACGGAGTTGGAATAATAAGGCAGCGCCGGAACCAACCAAGTACCTCGCGCAAGCAAACAATATCGAGCGACCGCCGACTTTAATAAATACTTTTTCACCTTTCTCTTTACCTGGTGGTAAAATGCCAAAAAAATTAATTTATTCTGTTATGTTTTTGCTTTAGTGGGATACAACTTCATGAGACATCCTACATCTCTCAACATAATATATTACTAGGTCTAATTGTTTTTAGAAACATACGGTCTTGTACGCTGGGTGGATGGAAATAAGAAATTCGGTGCTATAAGCAAACCATTTGCCGTATATGGTGGCAGGTGGCGCGGGCTATGAGCTGTGTAATGAGGCTGTCGGGTCGCCACATTGTGTTTTGTATGACGCCAATAAGGCCCCTGAGTGGTAAACCCACTTATCTTTTTAATTTTCTATTTTGCGTGCTTTTAATTAAAGTTGATTTCAATTCTAGTCTTTTAAGCTTGGGCTAGTTCTTCTTGTTTTGTATAAAAAAAGGTTATTATCATTTTTCATAATGCTGAAATATACGGTATATTTCCTGGGTTGATTTAATATTATAAAATAGCTGAGGTTATAATATCATACGGATAGGCTTAAGGGCGACGTACCGATGTGAACATATTTTAATTAGATATAGCAGAGTATGTTTATATAATTGAATAAGTAAGCAAATGTTTTTTAAATTGTTTTCATGGCTAATAAATAATGCAAAGAAATTAAGATTTTGTTGCTTTGTATGAGAAAATATATTATGGGAACTAATATAATTTTTATTTGCAGTAATTATATCAAGAATTACTGTCAATATTGATATATTTATATGATGCAACAGTGTTATATTTCGCGACATATGTGTACTGTTTGATGTTAAAACTTCAATTGTAGTGACAATTTGATTATATGTTGAGTATAAACAACACTAACATTGAGCTTATTTGCCACCCTTTTCTACGTACTTGTATAACTATTACTATGTATTATAAAGAAGAACAATAATAAGTTTGTTCGAGCGTGGCAGTCTCAAGCGAAGCAAGTTGGTGGCAATTTGTTACAGCACTCGTACAGAGTTTGCTCCCTTACTTCTCCACCCCTCAGTCCCACAAAACTACGCTCTTGTTTTTATCAGATTAAAACCTTAATATTAACGTCAAATATATAAACATGTTTTATGCAAGTATGTTTAAACAAATTAATTCCTGAATATCTATGTCTTAACAATCGTAGTTCGTTCGAAACAAAGTCTGAACAATAATTTAAATTATTACCACTATCCCACAGCTGGTACATTTTTGTAGTATACTTTACGAAAAAACTATAAACCCTTGAGATTTGGCATTCAACATAGTAATTTAAATTAATTTATCGACGTGGTATTGAGTAATATAGTTTAAAAACATTCACAAAACCCAATTAGTCTACTAGCGTGATAACGTACTGACGTTGATATGAAAGGTTCCGCCATCAACAACTAACTTGTAACTTGAAAAAAATTTGTCAAAATTATCCTAAATCCTGATGCAATCTGTCAAGCAGCAGGCTGTAACAGTGATCTGATACCGACGCAACGTTTCAGCGTCGCTTGAAGCCGCGAGATCCGACTCGTCAGTCTCTTTGCATTATGTATGAGCGATCTATCCCACGTGAAATACAACCTTATTATCCAGCGCATATAGGTGAAGATCGCGTGCTCAAATTAACAGAGAGCGGAAGAATGATCGCGTATTTATGAGACGAATGCCGGTTGATTTACCGGAGCTTAAGATCTACACATAAATGATTGTAACGAGATATCCCATCTTAAAATGATGGAAATGTAGGATTTGTTTTAAGAGCTTCGTTCCTTCCAGATTTATTTCTTTACGTTGACTGTTAGGATTAGACATTATTGAAAAAAAAACATCAATGGCGTTACAATCTTTTTAGGTCTTGGCTTCAGATTTCTGTATCTGTTTCATGATTATTTGGTAATGCAACATGGTGATCAGCCTGTCGCACGACGTTGACTTTTTGGGTCTAAGGCGAGCCGGTTTCCTCACGATGTTTTCCTTCACCGTTCGAGCGAATGTTAAATGCGCACATAGAAAGAAAGTCCATTGGTGCACAGCCGGGGATCGAACCTACGACCTCAGGGATGAGAGTCGTACGCTGAAGCTACTAGGCCAACACTGCTCTTTTTTTAAATAACATTTAAAAATACCTTCATAAAAATATATCAACTAAATCTTAACTAAACAATTCCTCCCACTAGTCCACGAACAATTTAGACCGTGTGTAGGAAAGATCCTGGAGCCGGTTTCTGTAAGAAGACATAAGCAGGATTGGACCTTGAAATTCTTAAGTTGAGGAACAATAATCCATCTACGTTTCAGAGGCTATGATAGCTTATCAGCAGAGCACACTAGCATTCAGTAGGCGGTTGTTAAATAAACAGAAGTTAACGAATGTACTCGTTACGAGCGATACTACGAGAGTTACAGCGTCGGGTGATTGCGGCAGTGCGTCGGCCCCGGGCGCCGCTTCGTTAGCGAGACAAATAACTTTTATTTTGTGTTTTCTCTGTTAAATCCTTAGAATATGTAATTGTATATAATCACAGTATAATTATTTTTTGTGACAATCGTACCTGATATTTAATAAGCCCTGTAATAGAAAATAATGTAAATATACAAATATCCGATACATAAATATAATAGGAAATGATGACCCGTTTTATTAATAAAAATCGTGTCTGTAAATGAAAGCCTCTGTGCTACAGAGGCAGTTAAATGACATTTGAAAATAGTGTTGAAAGAAAACAGTTTAACGACTTTTTTGGATATGTATTTTGTAATTCACATTGACTTTGTCCACCGGTATTTATTTCATTGAAAGGCAGTCTGGAGCACTAGCGATCAGCAACTGCACATGTCAGGTCAACGTATGTCCAAACATACGCACAGTTTTACAAACAACGCCACTTACATATTCATGCCTCGTCCTATGAATTATTCGCGGACATTACCTCGCACTCCACACTCGATGCGGTCGTCCATATACTAATTATTAACGAATATAATCCAAGTCTATGAGCGGATATTTAAGTATTTTAGTTGATTCCATAGTTTCAAACAAATATGATGTTGGTCGATGCCTTTGAATGTCCTAGAACTTGGGCGGACATGACATAAGCAGTGCATTATGTAACTTAAATTTAATATGATATAAAATAAACCACACAATAATTAAAGAGCAAAACTACGGCCAATCAAGATTCATAGTTTATTGAACTAATTAAAATTTGTATTAACATAAATATAATATTTGCATAATTTTGAAGCCAGGCGCATTTACAACTAAAATTAACAAGAACTAGAAAAAGTAACGAGCTGAAAAAACCAATTACAATTTATGAATCAGGGAATCTGTTTGGTATATACCTACCTATCTTATATTGATAATTTAAAAGTTCTTGTGTAAATATAAAATAAATTCAAATTTCTTAAGACACTAATTAAAATTTCATTACTAAACTTAAATTTTAAAGATTTTCGAAAATCTTATCAAAGATTGTAATTATGAACACCATTAAAACTTTCACTTTCACAATCCTAAAGACTTTTTGATTTAATTCATTTATATTTTCAAGGGATTGGTCTGATGTAGGATATATATTAAAATGTACGTAGTTTTTGCAAATTTCTAAGTAAGTTATAAATCACATTTTTATCTTAACTTTCTACTTTTTAAGTTAAAAGTTAGGTCAAGCAGGGCTTCAGCAAGAATAAAGTAATTAAACCGTTATAATGAGATTTAATATTAGAGTATTTCACACCGAGCTGTGTTGGGACTTGGAAAATTAAAATCGTGGGGAAACGGCGGCGAGGTTTGTAAACAAAAAATATTTTATGTTATAACTAATATTAGCGTGAAAAAAATGTAGGTCATCAATTGTCTCCCAGTAATGCACGTGCAGCAATAGCTTTGTGCACTGCATGCATTTAGTTTTTTTTTAATTTATTTGTTTTCCAAAAAGGTTTCGATGATTTTATTACAATAAAGAAATAAGCGTGAAGTGTTATCAAATTTACAACATATTGTAAAAGTAACTACAGAAAAGAAATACATTTCCATAAGAATTTTACTTTTGATTTAGTGTGTTTGTTAAGATAAACAAAAGCTATGAAAACGTTATAACTTATTTTAATATCAGTATATGAAACTGTTTCTGTCTAAAAAATATCATGAACCGTAAGAAACAGGCTCATTCAGGTATTCCGCTCATAATCACTCGGTTCTACTTTACATATGTAATTATAAGTTCGAGTGTAATTCACATTGTCTAACACAGAATGTGAAATTCTGTGGAGTGTCTGTCTTTCGGTGACTGGTTATATTCTATAACTTTGACAAAAATACATATTAATATGTTGTAATATTTTTCGGAATTATTTATTCATATCGCTTTAAGCAAAATAGTTATTTCAAATACGAGTAGATGACTAAATATTTGAAATATTTAAAAGTTCTCATCTACAGATAGTGTTATAGTTTCTAGGATTACGTATTCAGTTCATTATCATTTAATATATAACGATAATTGTTGAAGAGGTCAAAACACATGTTATCCACGGGTTCGAAGCTTCGTCCGCCCGAAGGTACGAGAAAAGAATGTGTATTTTACATTTACTATCTTAAATACTTAATTACGTATTAATTTCACAGGATATAATATAATCTAAGTTCTCGAATATATAAAAATAAATGTTAAAATTGTATGAAGGTGTAATTAACGTCATTATTTTATAAAACGAGATAGACATAATGACATTATGTGTTTTTTTTTTCTTTCGAAAAAGTATTTTTCGTACAATAAGGTTTGTTAAGGCTCCGAATTAATTGGAAGCAAAGCTTGTTAAATTCAATTGTTTTAGGCGAAATATTAACATAGCGTTTGTTGAAGTTGGAGAAACTGCCTCCCAATTAGCTCCCTCGCTCCACCCACGACAGATTGTTTTTGGTAATAATTAATTAATTTGATTGAAACTCTTAGTAATATTTAAGTGACCATATCTGTTGGTCATTGCCTGGTTAGTTATTGCAGTTATTGAGTTTTGCGGTTTGGTTGGAATGGTTACCCTACTTGCCCACAACAACATATAGTCTAAGGCACAGATGGTGACGGCACTACAAGAATTGAAACACTGTTGGATTATTTTAAGATTAGATTTCGAAGGGTAATTATCGATCTTTGCTACTGTAATCAATACGATAGCAATGTTGGTCTAGTGCTCTCATCCCTGAGGTCGTAGGTTCGATCCCCGGCTGTGCACCAATGGACATTCGCTCAAACGGTGACGGAAAACCGGCTTGCCTTAGACCCAAAAAGTCGACGGCGTGCGTCAGGCATAGAAAGCTCATCACCTTCTTGCCTATTAGATTAACAAATGATCATGAAACAGATACAGAAATCTGAGGCTCAGACCTAAAAAGGTTGTTACGCCATTGATTTATTTTAATCAATACTTGATTTACTGTGTCATTATAAAATCATGCAATTATTAGAATAAAACAATGACGTTTCGCACCGTCAGTACTATTAGATCTTTAGAACTACTCCCTACTTTCCACCTGGAACGACGCAGGCAATAGATACAAACAAATGACAAGTCAACATAAAAACTCAGGGCCGTGGTCTCCCTTTGAAATATGAATAAATAAAGCGATTAGTTACACGCTAATTCTGCTGTGCTACGAACATTTTTTCAAAAGGCGTTCAAAGCGTCAGTGATTATAAATGAGTAGATCCTCTTTAATTTTATTTGGTGCACTTGTCTTAACTGTCAGCAATTAAAATATTTTTGTGAAAGAAATGTGATTGTAGGGAACTGCACGGGCAATAAGTAAGTGTGAATATTTTGTAGTTTTAGTGTTTCTTTGACTTGTTTTTAAAAAGTTTAATTAAAATATGTCCAGTCATTTGACACTAAGGCTTTGAAAATGCAAAGACATTTTTGCGAAATATTTATCAATATTTACTTGCTCTAGATAGTTCTTTTGAAAACTATGTTATATACACTAAGTTTTTAGGCATTTATATAATTTCTTCTAGTATGTACGAAACGATTATAACTTTGATAGGAAGAGAACCAAGGACTTTCGGATTACACACCACATAGGTACACTACGGTTCCAATAATGCTTCATGGTGAGGAGGTTGCACAAACGGCGATCCTCTATTGCATAGAAAATCTTATTACCAGTTAAAAAGACGTTCACTTTTCCGATATAAGTCACAAAACTGATTTAGAAACTTGTGCCTTCCCATCGTACCGGCACATTAGCATATTTTTACATTTTTATGCAATTTTTACATATAAAAAGGCTGTATAAAATTTTGCTAGAATTTAGTAAACTCGATTCACATGACCTAGATAATGTATTATTAAATATATGTCAAATACTCTGAAATGTAATAATAAGTTTGTTTTTTTTAATTATTAGTGTACCATTTCCTATTATTGATCTTAACATTAATAAAAAAACAAAATCTTTACTAATCTTCTTAATCTTGTTACTTCTGTCAGTATTTACCGCAACATTGAATTTAAGTGTTCGTGTGTGAACACTGCTTATCGTTCGAACTATTTTCATCTCTGTGAAAAACGAGAATGTTACGCGAAAATAGAAAAACTTTTATAGTAAATTCCCCTCGCTGGCGTCACGTCGCGTTATCACTGTGAGATTGATGAGTCAGTGATAAAGGCATACAATACACACACACACCGACGGGAGTACTTAATCCTGTAACTAACTTATTACGTTCTGTTGACGTATCGTCATAGTTAACGGAACCTAGAATTATAATTAACTATGGAACAAAGTATTAAAAAATTACGACGGTACGACGGTTACGACAAATAATATTAGATTCCCAGATTTTGCTTAGAATGCCACATGCTTTCTTTAGGATAAAGTTGCTATATTTTCAGAACCCCAGCATTAATTAATGTTATGTGTCTTCTGTGTCTTTTTAAACTCGAAATATTAATTTGAAATTATACTGCAAAGTACTTTGATATTCATTTCATAACCTATTCTGTATTTAAATTCTCTCCAATAATTGTTTGAAGTTCATTAATTAATAACACATAATGTATCTTGTCGCATTCGGGCTTTTAAATGTTTATTTTCAAGCTCATCTTTTTAAAATGTTATTTTAATCTGAAAATAAATAAATGAGAGAAGTGAAGTAAGCGTCGCTCAAGCACCGCCCCGTCCTCTGTCGACTTAAGTGCGAACGCAAACTTTTCGTTTTACTTATATAAATAAATATTATTATATAATAAGATACTGTTGTTATTTACAATTTTACCTAACAAATAAGTTACGAGAAACTAGGATTTTACTAATAAGTGTAACATTAACAATTATGGTTTAACATATAACCATTAACACCTTAATGTTTTATGGTTATTGATATTTAAATGCTTTATGTGTTTCATAGATGCCGTTACATTATAGCCAAGTAGCTGCCTTGCGATTCTGTAACTCACTTTTCGAACTCACACAGCGGTTTTCACAGCGGCGGTCGCGGTCAAATCAGTCGTAAAGCCGCTGTGTGAGTTCGAAAAGTGAGTTACAGAATCGCAAGGCTGATCAGCCTTTTAAGTCTGATACATGTCGTTTGTTTTAGTATAAGATATAATGGTTTCTTAACGTGGTTTACGTTTACCATACAAACGTATGGACGCGCGCATAGAAAAGTTGAGTTTCAAACCCACAACCCGGCCTCAGAATCTTACACCTTACGCCTAACGCCACTCTCAATATTACTTATAAATACTAAAATTTATTATATACATATTTAATTGATATATTCTATACATTATCCTGTTTGTAAATCATCTAATTATATTCACTTAGGTGTAATTATATATTAACCCTCTAATTTATTGAGCCATTTTAAAATCAGTGATGTAAAAAAATCTTTTTTCATCACTGCATAAATACAAATTTATAGAAAGAGACGAAAGAGTTTACTTAAAAGAGTGCAATTAGATTAATTTAGTTTTTTAATAAAAATATAAAATTTTTGGTTTAAAATTGACTTCCGAATAGAAGTTCGGCGGTACCCGGCGTCACAGTGTCACGCGTCACGCCTGTTACAAACGAGTCGTGCGGATGACGTGGTTTTCAAATTCCCTTGAACCTCCGCTCAAAGCCTGTTCTGAAAGGTGATTTCAGGCTTAGTCAATTTAACGCTTTACACAGAACGCTCCTCCTGGGTGGTAATTAACTCAAGGCAAAAATATTAAGTTATTACTGTAGATACTGGTTTCAAATTGTGTTGGTAAATGAATGGTGTTTTATTTGAATATATAAGATTACTTTTATCCTTATATAAAAATTATCGTACTAATTAAATTATTGTAAAAGTACCTATTTACTTATAAAAACAATGATTTTGACTTTTTTCAAACGAAATTTCACAGAGATACAAAGGAGTACATTAGTTAAGAGTGCTATATATTATTTGCTAATAAAATAGCGTTTCTTAGCAATGCTACCACCATAAAAAAATAAATAAACAATTTTTTTGGATATCTTTTTCGTTTTATTGTGATGGATAGCGCTCTTCCACTGTACGTTTTATTAAATAACGCTACAGTGACATGACATTTCCCGCGGGCATGTCACACGAGGTATTTTAGTGAGGGCGTTCAGTCGGCAAACATCGCGTTTGTGCGGTGAGCCGAGTGACCGTTCCACTATAAATACGTGACACTCTGCGGTCCGTCACACGTGATACAGCGTGACGTAGATTGATAAATAGCTACTCTTAAGAACAATCAATTACTATCCATATTTATGCCAAACAGTATTTATTATGGAAGTAATTAAAATCAGTAAGCTCAATCCTTATGCTTGTAAGCCAGGTTACACGTGGTACCTACATATCCCGATTTAAAAAATATATAAAATATAAACTTAGGCCTTATATATACTAACTAAGTAACGATGCATTATATATTATTTATTATTTAACAATCTTTAGACACATGACCTTAAATTTTCATTATAAAACCATAATATAAACGATGCTATAAAAAATTACCTTCGAAGAAAGAAAAGAAAATATCCATTTAGAATATAAAGTTGAGCTTTCTTATATTATTCAATCACAACTTATGAAAAGACTTGAAACGAAAGGAGAAAACAACTGAAAGGTAAAAACAAAGGAAATGTTAAATTGAATAACAAAAGCGGGCTTGCTGTTCCGATGCATTCACAATGAGTTCCTGCGGGACTCCAACTGCCGGTTGACATTTTAATCTGACACCTTGAACGACGACCCTGTGTTAAATCGTACGTATCGTACTCAGTGGTTTTGGACTAGCCTAGTGCCGATGTGTGAAATTATCAGACTCATTTAGGTGAAGCTACCTGATACCAACGGACTTTTCTATATAGGCTATTATAGGAGATATATTCTTCTGCCGTAGCTCATGTCTGAGCATCGTTGTCGGCATATGCGTGCATCTGGAGCTGACAATCTGTTTCCACCGGTTTCTGTCCAGCGCTTCTCTTACAGTGTACAGTTTTGAGAACGATGAGCCTTTCACTAGATCGGTCCATCTGGTTGGTTATCTTTTGCTCTCTGTGTTACCAACCACGATCAGTTTCTCTATATTCCCATCGCTTCTGCGTGTAGCCGAAATATAATATAAGACGACGACGAAGACGAGTCCGTATGCGTAGTTGGGTCATGTCAGGGTTGGTCATATCCAGAATAAATAAAAATACAAAACAATCTACATGTGTTAAAATAACAGTTTTATTGCCTTATTTATTATTAATATAAATATATACAGAAAAGTACGATAACTAGTTAATAGCCAATAGCTATACTTCAAGTATAGCTTAACGTAAATTCCCAAGAGTCAATGGAACAAAATGCATTACCTTGTATAAAATTACATAATCATACTTTACACTACTCTTTTCAATTAAAACTCACAAATATCTGCACTACCAGTTGGTCTTACTTGTAATTCAAACCAGACAAAGAAAGTTTATGTTTAAAATGGGAAATATTTATGCAGATTCAATAAAAAATATAGCAGTTTTTTACTGCTGCATTAGAGCTGGCTCCAAGCGGGAGAAATTTATACGAGCGTTAAGTTTTCATGAGACTATTAATGTTTCCCTACCACCTTGTATAAAGATTTTAGTACTATAACGGAATTTTATTGTACGAAACATGTCTATGAATTTTTTAATTTATAATAATTATATAATAAATTCGGTTCCAACGGGATGACCTTAATTTTCTTAGATTATTCCAGATTTAGTCTATAATAATAGATGCTATTGCCAGAACTAGACAGCAGCTTACATAAATATTAATTTGTGAAAAATACGGTAGTACGTATCTTTGCAAAACAAATCAAAATTAAAATTAATTAATTATACACAAGGAAAACTTTTAACAACAAGTTTGCCAAGTACTAAAAGGATTGAATGTTTAAGAAGATTCGCTGGAGTTTCGTAGCAAATACAATGAGTAAACTTGCCGATTTACAATAACCTTTCAGAGCTGCTACGAGCTACGGGTTACGGCCTCGTAGCCAGGTAGCGTTTATAACGTTTTCTCTAGAGATATACAAATCTAAGCTCTACATAGGTAAATATTGTCTGCATGTACACGGCGGCGTTTATTTATTCAGCTCAGCGTCTAATCCCACTACGTCTACGAGGAACAGCAGTCTTTCAGCAAAATCTTTACAAATCAAATGCATAGTGCATTTGAACAAAATACTGCTTTTATCGCTTTTGATCTTATATAACTCATGTTTTAAGTTATAACTATAAGGGTTTATCTTATATATTTTATTTGCCCTTATAAGGTTTTTATCTTGGTATTAACAAGAAAAGATAACGTCATCCTCCTAAAGTGGTTCTTTAAACGTAGAAGGGGACTAATCGCTTAAACATTTGCATATTAAATATTCTCTCAAACTCCTTATTTAATGGATTACGTTTCAGATATCTTTTAACATAGGATAAGTTCCAATAAATGGATAAAACTGTTATAGTATCATTATCGATATTTGCTGCGATAGCTGCCAATGAAGGCTACGGGCGACGAGCTCGGCTACGGGTTTTGTAATTCAACCTTCAGGAATTAATAAATTTCTTCACAAAAAATCATTTGTGGATGTTGAGTATTAGTTATTTAAAGTCAAACGTGTTTACAGTGCAATTATTAATTACTTACAATACGTAAAAAATACTGATCAACATGTGTAGAACGGTGAAAATGATTTTATACAGTTAAACGATTCGAATAAAACTTTTTGTAGCTTAATAGCCCGGTCATTTTAGACATAAAAATAGTGATCAAATAAAGAAAATTCCGACAAAGCCAAATTTTTGTAGAGACCTTAGGTTTACCACAAGGAATAAAGTGTCAAAAGTCCCCATCAGTCCCATGTGAGCTTAGGGACTTATTCGGGGTCAAAGGTCAAAATTTGAGTTTTTTTGGATTTTTCTCGAAAACGGTAAGTTTTATCGATAAGTACCTCAGAGCAAAGTTGTAGATCTTAAAATTCTCTATAAAAATGATCTCCATGATTTTTTCTCTAAGACTCACTACTTCCCAGATATTGCGCTTGTAAGAATCATGTTCTACATAGTATGCACACATATGCCACGTATATACATATTTAGGTACTCAAGCAACCAAAAATGCCTACTCGTGTCTCTTTTATGTATATGTCACCGTAAAATTGTAAACACCGTTAGATTGTAATCTATCTCGCGAGATTGTAAACTGTCGAAAGATTGTGAACTTCAACGAACTGCTTACAATTTAACGTAGTATTATTCGGTAGTTATATGAAATTGTTGGGAAGTAAAATTAATCTGTAATTGACCAAAGAAGTTTGAATGATAACTAAGTTAGTGTAGTACAATCTACCGAATAATAATACGTTAAATTGTAAGCAGTTCGTTGAGGTTCACAATCTTTCGACAGTTTATAATCTCGCGAGATAGATTACAATCTAACGGTGTTTACAATTTTACGTTAACATATACATTATTAGTATAACCTGGGAAGGCGCAGCAACGGACAGAAATATATTCTTCTAAAAGTTTATCAGCTTATCCAAAATGCCAAAACTTTATTTTATTTTTACATGCGATGACCGGATGCGATACTACGTCAGAAATGTTTAGAAGGGGCAAAAATTCAGTATTGAAATTATTTGAAAAAAAAAAATGATTTGATTGACTGCGCAAAAGTATTTACAGAAATTAATTCTTCACCTCAAATACTAATTACTAAAGGAATTCGGTTTCTTCTTGCGGTTTATGGAGCTCCAAAAAAAATTGATTGCATAGATACGTACAGATATTTAACATTTGTAAAAAATACATGAAACAAAAAGCAAGTACAGCTATCTTGTCTTCCTCCAACATCGGCATCTGCTAGTCAACATTTGTTTCGAGTATACTATCAAGTTCAGACATGGCAAGGCAATGAACTGAACCCTGAAGTCTGGGGTTGGAAATTGATAAATAATACTTTGGAACCGATTCGAACTTTACTGCCCCCTGCTCCAGAAAAACTTCTTAACACTATTTTTTGCAATTGCAAGAAAGGTTGTAGTGCCAAATGTGGCTGTAAAAAAGTAGGGTTGCAGTGTTCTCCAGCGTGTACCAATTGCCAAGGTGGCTCTTGCTCAAATGTTCAATTAAAAAAAAGAGAGGAAGATTCATGTGATTTTGATGAAGAGACAACTGATTCATCTTTATTTGAACAATTTCTAAGCGCTTATCAACAAGAAGGAGAAGAATAAGAACAAAAAGAAATTGAAGAAAACATGATTGTTGAAGTTGAATAATATGAAGAGTATGAGTCAGATTAAAGTAATAAAAAAAAGTTTGAACGACAGTTAAACTCAGTAACCCATATCAATAATCTTCATACTATTAAATAATTATTGTTCCTGAAAATAACGTCAGTAAGGTTCTTGGAATAGGCCTACCGGGGATACCACATTAAAAAAAAACGCGTCGAGTACACTACCTCACAGGTGGTGAGGAAATGTGTGCATATTATGTAGAACGTGATTCTTACAAGCGCAATATCTGGGAAATAGTGGGTCTTAGAGAAAAAATTATACAGACCATTTTTATAGAAAATTTTAAGATCTACAACTTTGCTCTGAGGTACTTATCGATAAAACTTACCGTTTTCGAGAAAAATCCAAAAAACCTAAAATTTTGACCTTGGACCCCGAATAAGTCCCTAAGCTCACATGGGACTGATGGGGACTTTTGACACTTTATTCCTTGTGGTAAACCTAAGGTCTCTACGAAGATTTGGCTTTGTCGGAATTTTCTTTATTTCAATTGTCTAAAATGACCGGGCTATAAGTCGTGCAATGATAAATCTAAATGTAATATGAGTAAACACAACTGGCCTTGTTTACGTTTAATTAAATTATATCTTTATAATGTAATTGTATCTATAATATATTATATTTATAGTGAATATAAATTATTTATTTCGCATACTTAAATCTCGTAAGGACCGAAACCATAAAAAACTAAAAGCGTAATCCCAGGTTCACTTGGAATACGGCAAAATGGCAAGGTAATGTTCGAGTGGTGACATAAAGTGTACGAAAATGAACTAGAAAAACAATAAACTGTCCGTCATTATTTAAGTCATCTCATCATCAGCATCGGAGTGTTAGTCAATAAAATGGCATCACTCAGTAATCCTATATTATTTCTATTTCTGTTAGTTTTAAATATTATTGGCATGGGTTTGGAAATCCTTGACATCAAAATTCAGGAGTAAGTCGACCTTGAAACCTAATCAGCATTATTTTCTTGCACAGTTCCTGTTGTCTAAATTTATTATATACAGCATTGATCATCGTTACTTTTTCAAACGCTTATATTAGGTCTTTCGAGTCATTGTGAGCGCAGTATAAGAGCGAGCGGCTGTGGTCGGCGTTGGGCGGCTGGTTTACGACACGAGCAATAAACCTCTTACGACCGCACCTAACTCCGTCGAGACAACTACACACATCCATCTTGACTTCACTTCTGTTCCTTATTCTGTAAATAATAGATGAGGCTAATTACCCATCTGTTTTATATTTATTACGAAAAAATATTTATTTTTTAAACATGATCCTTACCACATTGTATCGTTTTAGCTAACTTAAATTAATCTACATTGAGTGCAAATCGAGGCACAATAACTATTTTGTTTTTCTAGTACGTATTAAACGTTTAATTAAAACATTATTGCAATCACGTTTAGCCAATTGAATCGAAATTTGCGAGTGGTTATTGAAAAAATTGCCTCAAATTCACTTTGTAATCATACGGGCGTGAATCTACTCGAAACTTTATAAAATTATTCATTATTCCGCTAAGCGTCAGTGAAGCTGAGGTTTTAAAGCAACAAAATACACAAATTTTGATTTTGTGAATCGTCGATATGGGAATTATGTTTTTTTTATACAGAATATAGTTGGCGTGTACGGTTCCTGGATCATCAGGGGTTCGAAATAATAGAATAATTTGAATTTACTCTATATTTATCACTCGCGTTATACAATAGAATATGAGCGAAATAATAACTATTATGTTAATTACTAGATAATAAGTGCAATCTAACAAACAGAGAGAGTGCCTACGTCTGGCTATGCTCCCGGGGTGAAACTCCTATGACTTAGTTAATTACGAATGACTGCATAGTAACAGTCGAAGAGAGTGCCTGCGTCTGGCTATATACTCTCGGGGCGTGACTCCGACGATGTAGGAAATCGTCATGCTTATAAATGATCAAACTGTACAGCCAGGACACGTACTTACATAAGACAAACATCACGCTTGTAGGTGATTGGAATGTACGAGCCCTGGCACGTACTTACATAGGAAATCATCACGGTTGTAGATGATCGGAATGTACGAACCCTGACACGTACTTACATAGGGAATAATTAAGCTTATAAAACTAAGGAAGCCTGAGCGAGTAAAATGTACAGCCTTGGCTCGTACATACTCCCCCAGGCAAAAGTGCAAAATGTACAGCCTTGGCTCGTACATACTCCCCCAGGCAAAAGTGCAAGATGAATATGTAGTGCTTTACAAGATGATTTCATTATATGCTTAACAGTCTCTAGGTTTATGCTAACACTTTAATCACAGCACTATCACTAACACTAGGACCCATAGCTCATGGGCCCTTGCACTACCTAACCGGTGTCCGGTCCCGGGTGGCTTCTCCTGAGGCCACTGCGAGACCGGCTGCTGATTCTGCCGCTGCTACACCTACTGCTCCGTGACGTCTCCTGATCTTTATATGATTATAATATCCTATCCACTACCTGTCTTGAGCACATTCTGAGAACTATCATGAGCATACAAAATGTATTACAGTTTTGGTGAATGCAACCATGACTTAGGTTAAATATAATTGTTATAAAGTGCAACCGTAATTTGATATCTGCATAATATTATTCATTGTAGTTGACGTCTTTCACAGTAGGTCAATCCACTAGCTAACATATGATATTTTGCTGAACTGGCATTCCATTTATTGTTTATGATATTATATTAATTATCGTTTCTCACGTTATAAATGATTTATGTTAATTGATGTATGTATAATTTAATATAAAGTTTCGACAATGTATGTTATACATAAATGGAACTGAACATACGAAACATAGTCTCTGGTTTGTATGCTTAAAGGAATTTTAAGTATTATTTTATATATGGTGCTTTTCTTTCTCTTCCTCTGATTACTCATATTTGACTCATAGGAATGCATATCCGAATAAGTTTGCTGTATGTTACTTTTATGAAATCTTGAATCGGTGAGCCTGCTATATTGCGGAACGATAACGTTTCGCAATCTTCCCCTTTTACGAAAGATATCACCACTCTTTCTGGCCTTTCTTTTTGACCTTCGTGTAAATTCCTTTCTAATCTTAACACAATTTTTTCTTTTTCGAAATTCCTTTTTCACGAATGCTTGTTTCTTATTTTCCTTGCCTTTGTTGATAGGCAAACCATTTAATTTGCGTGTAACCTTTTCTGATCCATGCGAAAATTTGCCATAACTCTTTCTAGTTATTATGCTATTGTTTCTTACAACTATGTCGGACCCTTGTGTTAAGTTGCGTTGCAAATAGGGTTCCGTATACAATTGAATGGGCGCTTCTAACAATGGCTTAGACAACACTAAGCTGCTATTTAAGTTTTTATTCTTCTTATAAGAAATGGACTGAGACAAACTTTCTTTTTCTTCTGTTTCTTGCTTGTCTTGGCATTTCATGCTTTTGATACCCACGTTAACACGATATGATTTATCTTCTCCACTCACTTCACTTTGATGATTTGTATTATGGCGTAAAGTCTCTCCTACCCCGGAGCTGAAGCTGTGATACTCCATGCTGTCTAATTTGGATAAATCTCCTCCTTGATCATCTGCACATATACTGTGATTATCCATCGGTAATTTACTAACCGTTTGCTTCACAGTACACACATCGGAATGAAACTTATTATTATTATGAATTGAAGAACCAGGCAGTGTAACTTGACCTGAACTTTAGTGTAGGGTCTCTCCCACCCCGGAGATGATGCTATGTTGCTCCTTGCTGTAGTCAGTTAACGACTGTGCTACGCTTTCTGCCAATTTGGATAATTCTCCGCCTTGATAAGTATCTGGATGTATGCTGTGATTAAGACTAAGACCTATCGGAGTCCAGTACCGGGTGGGCTCTTTGTAGTCCACTCCGAGACTGGCTGCCACTGCTTCCGCCAATGCCACTATCGATGTTTCCTGCTGCACATCAGTGGTTTTCTGTATTGGCATCATTGCTATGCCTGATGGTATCTGCTGTATACTGTGATTGTTACCACTTTCTGCTAAACCTTCCACCATTGCCGAAGACGAAGAGTTTTTCTTATCCGATTTATATTGAAATGATTGCTCTCCTTGCGTAGAATTACAATTTAAATTTGAATTAAATAATGCTTGATGCAATAACGTATTATGTTTTTGGGAACATATCTGGCATCTTTTTTGCGATACGCAAACTTCCACTTCATGCTTAAGAAAACAATTTGTGCAGAGCTGCAATCTTAAAATTGTATCAACCCTTTCATTAAAATCTTTTGCTAAAAATGAATGACAATTAAACAAGTCATGGTTAGATAAGTTGCATAATTGACAACCTTTTGTTATATTTGCATTTTCTTGACCTTGTATATCGAAATGCGTTGACAGCGAATTTTTGCTGATGCTAAAATTTGATGAAGGTCGATGTTGTTTTGCAATTGAATCTTTCCAGGTTTGATTATTACCTGTTTCCAAGGCATATAAAAAAAATCTGAATTATGTGAATAAAGTACCGGTGAATCCATATGCGTTTCTAATTTGAGATATATCTCTCTCTTTTGGCGCCTACATATAGCTTGCTTCTCGTAATATATATTTTCATACTCCGAGTAGGATCCGCCATGATCAACAAGTATGTCGATATGGGTTTTAAAAATTAAATCCCATTGCCACTTTATTTCTTCTAGCGCTCCTTCAAGTTCATATTTGTCGGATTCGAAGTATACATTAGATAGTTCAAAAATCTTATCAAGTGACCTAAATAAATATGCTTGTTTGCGAAGCAACTCTTCGGTTGTTCTTGAATGCCTGATGGTTTTCAGACCGTCGGTAAACGAAGGTTTTAATACATTCTCCATTATGCTTAATATAATAATTAACTAAACGCTTTGTAAATATTGCATTATAATTTCTTAAATGCTTATACTTGATAAAATGCTCAATGAATGCTTCAGATCATTCTTAGTAAAATTATGCTCACAAATGAGATAATTCTCAGAAATATAGTGCTCAAAACAAATGGAAAGGACTTACTGTAGATGCCTCCGTATGTTGAAGATTGACGTCCGTTGCCTTCTTCTAGGTTGAAAGGACGCCGATATATCTTTTGACCCCTCTGGATCCTTGACAATGCTGGGAGCGGACTTCCTGTCGCTTGCCTCCCTATTTGACCGCTATGGGTCCTTAAAAATGCTGGGAGTGGACTTCCTGTCTCCTGCCTCCCTATTTGACCGCTATGGGTCCTTGAAAATCCTGGGAGCGGACTCACTGTCGCTTTCCTCCCTATTTGACCGCTAAGGGTCCTTGAAAATGCTGGGAGTGGACTTCCTGTCGCCTGCCTCCCTATTTGACCGCTGTGGATCCTCCTTCTCCTTGCTCTCCTCTCTTCTATTGATGCGGATGATATTTTCTTACTTGCTTGACGACCCAACGAACCAGCAGTGGGATGTTTTTCCACGGCGCCGATCTTCAGGATGACGGAGAAAAACGCGAACGCGATCAACTGTACGCGAAAGACCCGCTATTCCCGGATAGCTCGAAGGACCAAAATGTACGGTTCCTGGATCATCAGGGGTTCGAAATAATAGAATAATTTGAATTTACTCTATATTTATCACTCGCGTTATACAATAGAATATGAGCGAAATAATAACTATTATGTTAATTGCTATATAATAAGTGCAATCTAACAAACAGAGAGAGTGCCTACGTCTGGCTATGCTCCCGGGGTGAAACTCCTATGACTTAGTTAATTACGAATGACTGCATAGTAACAGTCGAAGAGAGTGCCTGCGTCTGGCTATATACTCTCGGGGCGTGACTCCGACGATGTAGGAAATCGTCATGCTTATAAATGATCAAACTGTACAGCCAGGACACGTACTTACATAAGACAAACATCACGCTTGTAGGTGATTGGAATGTACGAGCCCTGGCACGTACTTACATAGGAAATCATCACGGTTGTAGATGATCGGAATGTACGAACCCTGACACGTACTTACATAGGGAATAATTAAGCTTATAAAACTAAGGAAGCCTGAGCGAGTAAAATGTACAGCCTTGGCTCGTACATACTCCCCCAGGCAAAAGTGCAAAATGTACAGCCTTGGCTCGTACATACTCCCCCAGGCAAAAGTGCAAGATGAATATGTAGTGCTTTACAAGATGATTTCATTATATGCTTAACAGTCTCTAGGTTTATGCTAACACTTTAATCACAGCACTATCACTAACACTAGGACCCATAGCTCATGGGCCCTTGCACTACCTAACCGGTGTCCGGTCCCGGGTGGCTTCTCCTGAGGCCACTGCGAGACCGGCTGCTGATTCTGCCGCTGCTACACCTACTGCTCCGTGACGTCTCCTGATCTTTATATGATTATAATATCCTATCCACTACCTGTCTTGAGCACATTCTGAGAACTATCATGAGCATACAAAATGTATTACAGTTTTGGTGAATGCAACCATGACTTAGGTTAAATATAATTGTTATAAAGTGCAACCGTAATTTGATATCTGCATAATATTATTCATTGTAGTTGACGTCTTTCACAGTAGGTCAATCCACTAGCTAACATATGATATTTTGCTGAACTGGCATTCCATTTATTGTTTATGATATTATATTAATTATCGTTTCTCACGTTATAAATGATTTATGTTAATTGATGTATGTATAATTTAATATAAAGTTTCGACAATGTATGTTATACATAAATGGAACTGAACATACGAAACATAGTCTCTGGTTTGTATGCTTAAAGGAATTTTAAGTATTATTTTATATATGGTGCTTTTCTTTCTCTTCCTCTGATTACTCATATTTGACTCATAGGAATGCATATCCGAATAAGTTTGCTGTATGTTACTTTTATGAAATCTTGAATCGGTGAGCCTGCTATATTGCGGAACGATAACGTTTCGCAATCTTCCCCTTTTACGAAAGATATCACCACTCTTTCTGGCCTTTCTTTTTGACCTTCGTGTAAATTCCTTTCTAATCTTAACACAATTTTTTCTTTTTCGAAATTCCTTTTTCACGAATGCTTGTTTCTTATTTTCCTTGCCTTTGTTGATAGGCAAACCATTTAATTTGCGTGTAACCTTTTCTGATCCATGCGAAAATTTGCCATAACTCTTTCTAGTTATTATGCTATTGTTTCTTACAACTATGTCGGACCCTTGTGTTAAGTTGCGTTGCAAATAGGGTTCCGTATACAATTGAATGGGCGCTTCTAACAATGGCTTAGACAACACTAAGCTGCTATTTAAGTTTTTATTCTTCTTATAAGAAATGGACTGAGACAAACTTTCTTTTTCTTCTGTTTCTTGCTTGTCTTGGCATTTCATGCTTTTGATACCCACGTTAACACGATATGATTTATCTTCTCCACTCACTTCACTTTGATGATTTGTATTATGGCGTAGAGTCTCTCCTACCCCGGAGCTGAAGCTGTGATACTCCATGCTGTCTAATTTGGATAAATCTCCTCCTTGATCATCTGCACATATACTGTGATTATCCATCGGTAATTTACTAACCGTTTGCTTCACAGTACACACATCGGAATGAAACTTATTATTATTATGAATTGAAGAACCAGGCAGTGTAACTTGACCTGAACTTTAGTGTAGGGTCTCTCCCACCCCGGAGATGATGCTATGTTGCTCCTTGCTGTAGTCAGTTAACGACTGTGCTACGCTTTCTGCCAATTTGGATAATTCTCCGCCTTGATAAGTATCTGGATGTATGCTGTGATTAAGACTAAGACCTATCGGAGTCCAGTACCGGGTGGGCTCTTTGTAGTCCACTCCGAGACTGGCTGCCACTGCTTCCGCCAATGCCACTATCGATGTTTCCTGCTGCACATCAGTGGTTTTCTGTATTGGCATCATTGCTATGCCTGATGGTATCTGCTGTATACTGTGATTGTTACCACTTTCTGCTAAACCTTCCACCATTGCCGAAGACGAAGAGTTTTTCTTATCCGATTTATATTGAAATGATTGCTCTCCTTGCGTAGAATTACAATTTAAATTTGAATTAAATAATGCTTGATGCAATAACGTATTATGTTTTTGGGAACATATCTGGCATCTTTTTTGCGATACGCAAACTTCCACTTCATGCTTAAGAAAACAATTTGTGCAGAGCTGCAATCTTAAAATTGTATCAACCCTTTCATTAAAATCTTTTGCTAAAAATGAATGACAATTAAACAAGTCATGGTTAGATAAGTTGCATAATTGACAACCTTTTGTTATATTTGCATTTTCTTGACCTTGTATATCGAAATGCGTTGACAGCGAATTTTTGCTGATGCTAAAATTTGATGAAGGTCGATGTTGTTTTGCAATTGAATCTTTCCAGGTTTGATTATTACCTGTTTCCAAGGCATATAAAAAAAATCTGAATTATGTGAATAAAGTACCGGTGAATCCATATGCGTTTCTAATTTGAGATATATCTCTCTCTTTTGGCGCCTACATATAGCTTGCTTCTCGTAATATATATTTTCATACTCCGAGTAGGATCCGCCATGATCAACAAGTATGTCGATATGGGTTTTAAAAATTAAATCCCATTGCCACTTTATTTCTTCTAGCGCTCCTTCAAGTTCATATTTGTCGGATTCGAAGTATACATTAGATAGTTCAAAAATCTTATCAAGTGACCTAAATAAATATGCTTGTTTGCGAAGCAACTCTTCGGTTGTTCTTGAATGCCTGATGGTTTTCAGACCGTCGGTAAACGAAGGTTTTAATACATTCTCCATTATGCTTAATATAATAATTAACTAAACGCTTTGTAAATATTGCATTATAATTTCTTAAATGCTTATACTTGATAAAATGCTCAATGAATGCTTCAGATCATTCTTAGTAAAATTATGCTCACAAATGAGATAATTCTCAGAAATATAGTGCTCAAAACAAATGGAAAGGACTTACTGTAGATGCCTCCGTATGTTGAAGATTGACGTCCGTTGCCTTCTTCTAGGTTGAAAGGACGCCGATATATCTTTTGACCCCTCTGGATCCTTGACAATGCTGGGAGCGGACTTCCTGTCGCTTGCCTCCCTATTTGACCGCTATGGGTCCTTAAAAATGCTGGGAGTGGACTTCCTGTCTCCTGCCTCCCTATTTGACCGCTATGGGTCCTTGAAAATCCTGGGAGCGGACTCACTGTCGCTTTCCTCCCTATTTGACCGCTAAGGGTCCTTGAAAATGCTGGGAGTGGACTTCCTGTCGCCTGCCTCCCTATTTGACCGCTGTGGATCCTCCTTCTCCTTGCTCTCCTCTCTTCTATTGATGCGGATGATATTTTCTTACTTGCTTGACGACCCAACGAACCAGCAGTGGGATGTTTTTCCACGGCGCCGATCTTCAGGATGACGGAGAAAAACGCGAACGCGATCAACTGTACGCGAAAGACCCGCTATTCCCGGATAGCTCGAAGGACCAAAATGTACGGTTCCTGGATCATCAGGGGTTCGAAATAATAGAATAATTTGAATTTACTCTATATTTATCACTCGCGTTATACAATAGAATATGAGCGAAATAATAACTATTATGTTAATTACTAGATAATAAGTGCAATCTAACAAACAGAGAGAGTGCCTACGTCTGGCTATGCTCCCGGGGTGAAACTCCTATGACTTAGTTAATTACGAATGACTGCATAGTAACAGTCGAAGAGAGTGCCTGCGTCTGGCTATATACTCTCGGGGCGTGACTCCGACGATGTAGGAAATCGTCATGCTTATAAGTGATCAAACTGTACAGCCAGGACACGTACTTACATAAGACAAACATCACGCTTGTAGGTGATTGGAATGTACGAGCCCTGGCACGTACTTACATAGGGAATAATTAAGCTTATAAAACTAAGGAAGCCTGAGCGAGTAAAATGTACAGCCTTGGCTCGTACATGGCGTTTGGTTGTTTTATTAATCTTCATGAATGATTTCTGTTGTTAATGTTAATTTGGGACGTTGTGAAACAATATATTATACCAAATAGGCTAATTTATAAAATAATACGCCTAAAAAGATTTTGAATGACCCGTGAATATTCTTAATGTTGATTCTTATATTTATTAATATTTTATTAAATCTATGATAATATTTGCACTTGCTTATCAATGGTTATGTAACATACAAATTCATGTTTTCATTTTTAATCTAATATTTTAATTGAGTAAAGAAAATATTAACTTTAAATATTTGTGTTTCAGCAACGTAGGCAACGAAATTGTGTATGCCATACGAAATAGGAAAATGTTCAACTGTGTAATGGCAAAAAGCGAGTCGCGCGTTTGATTTGCAAATAGTGGCCGAGCTCGCGCCGACACACTATTCCCTTTATTGCTTCCATTTAAAATTCAAACCGGATTGTAAGAAAACCATTTCCTTTGTCCTACATTCGAATACCTGATCCAATTATTATTCGGTAATAACTTTCGCATTTTTATACAAAAATGCTGGTTTTTCGTATGATGAGGATGGTACCCCAGTAATATTTGTAACGTTTTCCTTTTGATTGTACATTTGCATTAACTGTACTAACGACATTCAGCCTACAATTTTATGTAAAATCAGGAAATACAAAAGCCTTCGTGATATTACTCGGGTAATGATCCTTACAATATAGTACTTAAGCTTATCCATCTAAATGTTACATACAAGCAGATTAAACTGAACAAAGAAGAAGCTTTATTATACAATAACAGGATATTTAGGTAAAATAAAGTGCACTAGCCCGCACACTAGGATTCCCTGTGTTGTGGGCAGCCAGACTCTTCCTTTTGACATGTTAACATGAATATGAATTCTACATAATATAAATTTTTAATTAAACAATTTTTTCACAATAAGAATATTTTTTGTATCAGCATAGAACAGTCAATTCCGTTTTCCAATTTTGTAATTGAACATATATATTTTATAAAAGATAAATTTATGTAAAGTCTTAAATAAATTCAATGATGCTTTAGCAATAAAACACATGAACTATTAGGAAAATAAAATGAGAAAAGAACGACCTTTTCACAACTTTCTACCTATATTTTCGAAACAGAGAATTTTAAAATATACCTTTTGCGTTGGAATTCAGGTCATAGCAATTGAAACTGTACTCTGTATATCTTCATTACAGTTCACTTTTGTCTGTTGAGTATAGCTCCATGTATCGTGTTGTGAAGATAGAAGAAAAACATGTTCGTGAAATATCAGTGGAGCGCGATGTATGAAGATGATTAAAGGCCATAATATCCTTTATACGGTAGAACACGAAATGAGAAAATACACAAGAAAATCTTATTCTAGGCGTGTTTATCTACACTTTATTTTGAAAGCAATCAAGATTAGCGTGTTAAGGTAATCTCAAAATGAATTTTACAATCATCATTTTGTTAATTAGTCAATTAACGTATTTGACGTTTATAAACAGTATTCATTGGTTAAAGCCAAAATGCTAATATAAAACCAACAGGGCGAGAGCTCTCAAGAAGTCAAATTAACCGAGGGAAAGAAAGACTAAGTTAAAAACGAAGTGTCCTTGACACGGATACCGCGACCCTCTACATCCCCCTCTTCCCCCCCGTCCTCCTCTTAGCGCTCCAGGAGTTGCCTCGTGAACAAACACTGATATTAACTATTCAAACTTCTCTGAAGTAATTTTGACACCATTTAAGCGAAATCAAAAAGTCGCATGGTTTATACTGACCAGTTTAAAATATGTAGTGTTTTTTTTGTTATTTCACATACACTACATATAATAGAAATGAAATGTAGGTTGTTGTTAAGTCATTGTAATAAAGTTAGCTTAACTTACCAACTTACTTGATAAAACTAAAGGGGTCATTTATATTGTATCAAAGTATTTTTAAGTATTATTTCCTATATTCGTATACTATGTGAGAGAGACAAACGGAATTAAGAAGAAAGGTGAGTTTAAAATGCTCGAAATACAAAATACAGCGGGGATATTCACAGTCACTTCTAGTAGATTACTAATATCAATACTTACGTACTCTTGCAAGTAAGAAAGTCGTAATTGCTCTTAGCAATAGGACCGTATATATACGTTAATTAAGTAATAATTAGTTATTACAAAAAGCTTGTATAGTTGTGTAGTTTGTACAAAAACCTCCTCTGGCGTAGTAATGCCAACAAGCATCATGTTATGGGTTGCACTCAGGAGCTCGCCATTCCCCAGCATCGGACGGCTTCATTTCGGGAGTTAAGTTAAATATAGCGCGACGAAGTGTTGGAATGATATCCCTCCTCCGCTGAAGAATCTTCAATTAAAGTCAAATGTTAGTCGCAGCTATAGGATTCATCTACTGACTCATCAAAAATCCCACGAATCGTTTTTAATCCGCCCAAAAAAAAAACATAAACAAATTGTATTTATCGACTTCTTAAGAATTATTCTTATTTTTAACTTTTAATTTTTTTTATTTACTACACACCTTTACACAATACTGCATTACTTACACTGTAGCCCGGTCATTTTAGACAATTGAAATAAAGAAAATTCCGACAAAGCCAAATTTTCGTAGAGACCTTAGGTTTACCACAAGGAATAAAGTGTCAAAAGTCCCCATCAGTCCCATGTGAGCTTAGCGACTTATTCGGGGTCCAAGGTCAAAATTTTAGGTTTTTTGGATTTTTCTCGAAAACGGCAAGTTTTATCGAATTTAAAGTACATCAGAGCACAGTTGTAGATCTTAAAATTCTCTATAAAAATGGTCCCTATGATTTTTTCTCTAAGACCCACTATTTCCCAGATATTGCGCTTGTAAGAATCACGTTCTACATAATATGCACACATTTCCTCACCACCTGTGAGGTAGTGTACTCGGCGCGTATTTTTTAACGTGGTATCCCCGGTAGGCCTATTTCACGAACCTTTCTGACGATATTTTCAGGAACAATAATTATTTAATAGTATGAAGATTATTGATATGGGTTTTTGGGTTTAACTGTCGTTCAAACTTTTTTTTATTACTTTAATCTGACTCATACTCTTCATATTCAACTTCAACAATCATGTTTTCTTCAATTTCTTCTTGTTCTTCTTCTTCTCTTTCCTGTTGATAAGCGCTTAGAAATTGTTCAAATGAAGATGAATCAGTTGTCTCTTCATCAAAATCACATGAATATTCCTCTCTTGTATTTAATTGAACATTTGAGCAAGAGACACCTTGGCAATTGGTACACGCTGGAGAACACTGCAAGCCTACTTTTTTACAGCCACATTTGGCACTACAACCTTTCTTGCAATTGCAAAAAATAGTGTTAAGAAGTTTTTCTGGAGCAGGGGGCAGTAAAGTTCGAATCGGTTCCAAAGTATTATTTATCAATTTCCAACCCCAGTCTTCAGGGTTCAGTTCATTGCCTTGCCATGTCTGAACTTGATAGTATACTCGAAACAAATGTTGACTAGCAGATGCCGATGTTGGAGGAAGACAAGATAGCTGTACTTGCTTTTTGTTTCGTGTATTTTTTACAAATGTTAAATATCTGTACGTATCTATGCAATGAATTTTTTTTGGAGCTCCATAAACCGCAAGAAGAAACCGAATTCCTTTAGTAATTAGTATTTGAGGTGAAGAATTAATTTCTGTAAATACTTTTGCGCAGTCAATCAAATCATTTTTTTCAAATAATTTTAATACTGAATTTTTGCCCCTTCTAAACATTGCAGACGTAGTATCGCATCCGGTCATCGCATGTAAAAATAAAATAAAGTTTTGGCATTTTGGATAAGCTGATAAACTTTTAGAAGAATATATTTCTGTCCGTTGCTGCGCCTTCCCAGGTTATACTAATAATGTATACATAAAAGAGACACGAGTAGGCATTTTTGCTTTCTTGAGTACCTAAATATGTATATACGTGGCATATGTGGAATATGATTCTTACAAGCGCAATATCTGGGAAATAGTGGGTCTTAGAGAAAAAATCATAGGGACCATTTTTATAGAGAATTTTAAGATCTACAACTGTGCTCTGAGGTACTTTAAATTCGATAAAACTTGCCGTTTTCGAGAAAAATCCAAAAAACCTAAAATTTTGACCTTGGACCCCGAATAAGTCGCTAAGCTCACATGGGACTGATGGGGACTTTTGACACTTTATTCCTTGTGGTAAACCTAAGGTCTCTACGAAAATTTGGCTTTGTCGGAATTTTCTTTATTTGATCACTATTTTTATGTCTAAAATGACCGGGCTACCAATACCTTGAACGATTCATGAAGGGTTTTTGGGTATATTTTTCAAGTATACGGGTAAATATATAACTAACCGCTTCCATACAATGATACCACTGCATTGGATCAATTGGCCACGATTGACCCATGATATTTGCACAATATTAACACTTATACTCGTAAACATAGGAACTATATTACTATAACCAAGAAAACGGCCTCGGATCGTACATATATTACAGAAAATACAGAAAAATATTCTGTTCGGAAAATTCGAGCTCAGTTCTTTAAGATTTTTTTAAGTTTATTTTACAATACAGGGTGCAAATGGGCCGGAGGCTCACCAGCACTGCGATTCTGTAACTCACACAGCGGTTTTCGCATCGGCGGTCGCTCTCAAATCAGTCGTAAAGCAGTCATTTTATGATTTGGCATTCTGATAAACAATAAACTACAAGCTCCCACCTTATCAGAGTAATAAAAAAAAGTTTGAACGACAGTTAAACTCAATAACCCATATCAATAATCTTCATACTACATATTAAATAATTATTGTTCCTGAAAATATCGTCAGAAAGGTTCGTGAAATAGGCCTACCGGGGATACCACGTTAAAAAAAACGCGCCGAGTACACTACCTCACAGGTGGTGAGGAAATGTGTGCATATTATGTAGAACGTGATTCTTACAAGCGCAATATCTGGGAAATAGTGAGTCTTAGAGAAAAAATCATAGGGACCATTTTTTTAGAGAACTTTAAGATCTACAACTGTGCTCTGAGGTACTTTTCGATAAAACTTACCGTTTTCGAGAAAAATCCAAAAAACCTAAAATTTTGACCTTTGACCCCGAATAAGTCGCTAAGCTCACATGGGACTGATGGGGACTTTTGACACTTTATTCCTTGTGGTAAACCTAAGGTCTCTACGAAAATTTGGCTTTGTCGGAATTTTCTTTATTTGATCACTATTTTTATGTCTAAAATGACCGGGCTACTGCTAATTTTAACTTTTAAGTATTATTACATTATTTTTACATTCCTTTTCTTTATTTTTTTGCGACTGAGGCGCTAACTAGCTGCTGTGGTCTCTGGAAGAATAACCAGTGCTGTGGAACATTCGGCTCCTCAGCATAAAGGTCACAGCACACATATTTAAAGGAATATTTTGTAATAAATGAAATGTCTATGTCTAGTTATTTTTAAAAAAGGATTCGCCTGAATATGGCTTTATAACTATATGTGATTATCGAAATATAATGTAAACGTGATTATTGTTACTTAATACTGTTAGTAGCTTCTCGATATGACGCATCTCGTACCGGTTAGAGCTACGAAAGCGTAGAGCGTGCTACGAGGTAACGATCGATAGCGTTATTCAGAGCGTCGTTGATGAGAATGAGCTAGGGTTACAAGGTAAAATAGTAGTTTAAATTGTTTTAATAGTTAATACAATAATTTTATTACGTAATATATAGAACATTTCAGGAACTTAAAATTAAACGGTTAGATGAGGCATGGATGGCATTATTTATTGCAAATATGTATTGTATATGTTATCGCAAAGCAAAATTCAAACCAAAGTAGTTAAAGTAAACATACTTTTAAATTAAAAAAAAATATTGATGTTCATAAGTGTACAAAATATTAAATTTTGTACACTTATCAAAAATGAATTTTTTTTGGTTTGACCACTTAATTTTGTAGTAATTAATAGTCGTTAATTATGTACACCGGACCTATTGAGCGTCTAAATGCGGAAACTGAGTCTACAAACCATAGACGTTAATTTATCGGTTACTTAATAGTTTAAAACTGATCGGGCTTAGACATTATTAATTTACATATATAAGCTCTGTAACATATAATAACAATAACAACTAAACGTAACGCTATCGCTCCGACAAATATTATTTATAAAAAATAAATTGCATTTATTAAAGGTTTTCATATAGTTATTTAAAGGCTTAATTATAATAAAAAAAAGTGCGTGCGTACAAAGTACACATGTCAGAAGTGAAACTTCTTTGTTAATAATTATTACTAAGGTAAACGCCCCAATAGATTATCATGTACTGGAATATGATCACTCCAAGTATTTCTATATTCACACTTACTACACACTGTTTACGAGCTAATGATAATATAAATATCGCTGCACATCTTCGTGACGCTAATTGATGCGTTTCATCCGTAAAAAATTTACACTCATGCCCCTACAGAAGTTTCACTTCAACAAGAAAGTTATAATTAAACAAGGAACATAATCGTCATCAATTGTGTCTGAGACAGCCCTATCTAAGATACCAATCCCCTAACAAAATAACCTCTACGGTAACTAGTTAAGTTTCGACGACATTTACCAGATAATTACTTGATATAATTACACCTTGCTTTCAATAGAACAACGTTTAAATTTTTTTTGCAGTATTGAGGAAAGCAACTATGAGGTGATTTATACCATCATATTATACTCCAAAAAATTGTAGGAGCCTACAAAATAACAACAAACTATAGGATACTTGATACTCGAAAGGAATGTTTTTCTCGTAGTTTTCCTGATCTACGATCTGTCAGTGCGTGTCTTATCTCTTTTGTATTCATATGTAGGTAAACGCTATATATTTCCTCATAGCCCTTTAGATATTAAACACAGGGTCAATTAAATAGACTTGGATCAAATATTTGAATTGTTAAAATTAAACGATGTGGCTAATCAGTCCTTTAAATAAAATATTAAAACCATCGCGCATAAATGTATGATTATAATTATTAAGTATTTTAAAATTTCTGTCTATAATTTAGACGACTAGTGATTTCATCTACACATAGGATAAAGAATATGAGATACGATTTTCGTATTCGCTTTACGCTAGGTGTGGGGTTTGCTAGAATAAACATTATCATTTATTCTCCTTAATATATCGGCTGAATTACAATGTCTTACACTCTACGTTTTGCCTACTTCTCGCCCATTTCTATTGATCGATTCTTGTAGTACACTATAAAAAGATACCAGAATAAAAATACTACGGAAAAATTAAAGCTATAGAATATTGAAAGCAATGAAGGTAGGTTCATTTTCCAATGATTGTTATGCTAATCGGTTTGGAAGTTGAACCTAAGTTAATCCCTAAATGTAATAATATAAACGCGGCGACCCGGTGCTGTACATTAATTAGTAAAGAGGCGGAGTTTCGAAACAAAGCTTTGCGAGTCTCTGGTTTAACTAGCTAATTTTGAGGGTATTTAGAAATTCCGAACGGTTTACAATTCCATTGATGGAAAAACCATTTGTAAAATTAAGAATGTTTTGTGTAGTTAGTCTAACTGCTTATTATTCTACACAGCAGTGTAAATGATATATAAATGTTGGTAGTTTAAGCTCAAAAAATCCTATATTTGTAAATGCAAGTTTAATGCATTTGAACTAAAAGATAAATTAGGACGAGATTGGATCTTGTTTTGGAAAATAGTTCATTTTTATAACAAAGCCTACCTAACCTAACCTACATAAGGTTGATGTCACAGATCTTCAATATACAGCTACTAAAATTAATCCGGATAGCTTGTTAGAATAATATTTGCTGATATTTAATATAAAACTGATCCCAAACGTATACGACGTATTGAAAAATGTTTACACTGGAAAAGGGAAAATCGCAGTTAAGCATGAAACCATGAGTAATGAGTGTTTCTCATTCAGGAGGGAGAGGCAGTGATTTCGATGTAATGTATGCGTCAGTAATGAGGCGCTACACGACGCTAATTACGCGATAATTAGCCCCTCTCCCAAAACAACCCCATTGCCCCCTTACAGGAACGTGTATCCGATACATACACATAATAAAACTAATTACAACTGATGTTATGAACAATTCTATAGGACAGTGATAGTACATAAAAGTGTTTTTTACCGATTTTAACGATGGTGACGCTATCAGTTATAAGCGATGTTACTATCAATAATACTATTCAAAAAATCTTTGATTAATTAATCTCTGATCACCATTTTAAGCCAATTATAAAGCTGTATTAGTAATAAAATTTGTCTTAAATTATATATTGTTTAAGCTCGTGGATACGAAATAAATACGAAACTTGGTAATTAACTGTAGCTACCTTTGACCTACGTAACAAAACGAGGTATATAAGTCCTGAATATTCTTAAGGTACATACAATATATGATGTAACTTTTGTTACATTTATGTTTGCTGTGACAAAGCGTTGTCAAAGTATAAACGGAATGGGTATTTGTTAATAATTACTATTATTAATTAAAAAATCACTATTTGACCGCCGCGGAAATATTATTTTATTTAGGAGAATTGACTCATTAAATTAAATATGTCTGTTTAAGTTACATTTGATGAGAATTAGCCAAATAAAACAGTGCGAGGTTGCAAAACCTAGTAAAATAGGACGTGTTTTTGGTCTGAAATAGTGCGGTAATTTTTTGGTGCTCAAAACCTTTCACAAGTTCCGTGAGGATTTCAGTTTAAACGAGTTTTAATGGCTTACATGTTTTTAGCAGATTCCCACCGCTTAATACTTCGCCGGAGCCCGCGTTTGCGAAACAAAACTTTAAGCACTACTCAACCACTTCAGCATATTGTATGCCGAGAAATATACAGTCACAACGATATGGCTTTAAACATAAAAGGGTTTACAACATTTAAATAGTAACGCTCACAAAATGTAGAACCATTTTGAGGTTATATGCAAGTGTTACTTTATAATAAGGTTTGCTAAAAGGTCATCTTTTGTACTACCAAAATAAAAATACCTTCTCAAAAAAAAAATTCGTTGGGATGCTATATGTCAAATACTACTACATAACTTTGCTATATAAGATTTGTCGTCGATAACAGCCTTGGCACTCTGATAACCAGTGATTTCAACTCGCAACTCATTTACTAACAGGCGCCAGGGCATCCTTCGTCCCTAACTTCATTTTTAAAATCTCATGGCATTCTGTTAGGCAATTTCATTTTACGTCTTAGTAAGTGGAGGTAGTTTCTAGCAGAATAACCAAGTCAGTTGTTGTCTATAAATATCGAAAATTTTAACCCATTTTATTTGTAAAAAGCGTTAATTGTCTAAATTTTCATTATACAGAATATTTACTATTTTATTTGATAAAAACTTAATTGATTATTTTACGGAAAGAACTACACCACACGTATTAGAATTGCTTCCTAATTTAAATTCGAATAAAAACAATTCAATGTAGTCTGTAAATATACTTAAAGAAAAAATGCCTTGCCAATAATAAGTTACGATGAATATTCTGAAATTGATGTATAATAATTCTTTCGTGACAAATTATTTACCTTACAATCCATCTGGGGCCACTTAAAAGTATTAAGTTTCTTTATTTATATTACATAGTACATATTAGGTTACTTGTTTTGTTTATAATTTCTAATTAAGAGTTTATATCTACCTATTTGTGGGGGAACATGGCTGTATGTTAAAATATTAATAATTTTTAGCACAACAACAAGGGATACCGAACATTATCATCTCATCCTCTTATTTTAAGCATGTCCTATTTTAACAAAAATACTATCAGTGTCAGCTAAAATGGATTCTCTCAGGAAATAGTCTAAGGATAGATATTTAAATTTCTGCCCTTTTGTGTCTTTAATTATCCAGACCTTGTTATTGATACACAACTTCTTCACAACACAACCAGTAATTTTCAACTTTCGGCACTCTGTACAATTCTGTTCTTACATGTATAATTTTAGTATCACCTTCTTGTTATTATGCTAATATTTTACAAAAAATATGAAACGTAAGCGTGATAATTTTCTTTTTCTCGTTCCATGTCTGAAAGAGACAAACGCATCAAGCATGCATCGAAATTGGTTCAGAGAAAAAAATGATAATTTTATTGCTACAAATAATTAAAAGGTTTACCATGCTTCATCTTTTTTTTCAGACAGTAGGTTCATTTTAGTTCTTCCAGGCAAGGTTAATTATGGAGAAACATTTTTCCTGTAATGTTTTCCTCCACCAAGAGTCGAATGCAAGAACTTTAAACAATTTTAATTAGTATTAAAAAAGATCTTAAACAACTCACCGGAGGGTTCGAAATGCCAGAATTGCTTATCAGAATTAAAAGATGAAGATTAGGTCATATTGAGTAAATTTTGTGTAATATTAATAAAAGAAATAGCTAATTTATTATGTATTCATATTTAATTATTATTACTAAGTACCCTACATATATATAGGAAAATATTGTAAATACTCTATAATCGTGCTATTAAATAAATTAATAAGTTATTATGCAGATATAGCGGCTTATATTTTATAACTTCCCTTCTATCCCGTAAAGCTTATATTAAATAAATATAAGCCCCTTACGTACGCCTAATAAGAAGAGTAGTCTATAGACTATCATTGGCTTCCCAATTTTCTTTATCTATAGAATTTTCATGAAAGCGATGTTCTCGTTTAGCAAAGCTCGACCGGGCAGCTTCGTAATAAAAATGTTTTATTTTCATTTCATTCAAATTGAGTAAAAAGCTTCGCCGAGATTCGGACTGCTGAACTGTTGATCTCGATGTTCTTGCCATTTGAACTTACAACTGAAAAGAATCACTAGTGTATAGCGACTAATGTCTTACAAACAGAAAATAAAATATTTGTAAGTACTTTTAAAAAATGGTGAATATAATGGACGCACCAGTACATACCTATTTTGTCAAAACTTTAATAAAACAAGCTAAATGAATTTCTTAAATTACTAACTTTAAACGATGTTTCGAGATCTTTTTTGGTTAACGAAAGGGTACTGCTAAGGCATGATTTTTTTTAAATCCTCGTGTAGATCAAAAATAATATCAGTTGTTACGGTAATAATCTCGGTAAAACTAAATTTTATATTCTTGGCTTTGTTTTTCAATCCATAAAAGTATTAATATCAAAAATAATAATCAAAAATTTCTACTTGTTAAAAACATACTTGAAGTAAACTTCTTCTAATCTTTACGACTTCGAACTAGTTTTTAACAAAAATGAACCTTCTCACTTTTGTAAACCTTCCTAATTATAGTTTCGCAGTTACGCTTTTGTTCAATTACTCCAAACAATTGAACAACTGAGTCACAGAGGCCGTAAAAAACCAACCCTAGTGTGGATATTTAGAAACTTTTAGGCATTCATTTCGCAATCAAAGAGGTTTACATTAAATAGCAGCAATTTCAAAAAATACAAACTATATTCCGTTTAAAGCATTCCCTGAAATGCAGCGTGTATTCATGAAGTTGAAATTTTCGTGAAAATTCACAATTATGGAGCGAAATTGGAGCACAAACAAAACGACATAAATTTCACAAAATGCTGATAAAAATTATTCGAAACGACTGCGAACTGAATATTTTGTAGAGATTCAATGATTTACTGAGCAAATATTGTTTAAATGGCCTAGCTATAATTGTTTGTTACGCTTTCAAGATCCTCCTAAACCGGTTTTAGGCAACTTTGAAATTATTATTATATACTATCGATTCCCATTTGTAGTTAAGGGCTAAGCAATCACAGTTACAAAAAGTTATACATAACTTATATATAGAGATAATACCAGGTACCAAGCTAAAATAACAAACCAGTGGTGCTACAGCCCTTAGTATATGAATTTCAACGGTACCAAGTAACCTAGTTTAGGTTTAAATAATTTAAAAAATAGTAGAAAAATACGTAGGATCTACAAATACAGGAGATAGTGAGAACTTAATACATAGACGATGTACAATAACGATATTCGCAGTTGCGCGCTTGGGTAAAGCTTGGACAAGACAAGGTTCGCTTAATGGTCGTGACGTGGTGGGTAAAATTAGAGAACCTTCGAAAGGTGTGAAAAGCCAAGAACTTCAAATACAGAATAGACTTTCATCGTTTGTGCAGATACGGGTAGTGAATTTTATTGGGCTTATAAAGTATGCATGTGGCTGATCTCCAACGCGTTGGACCGAACAACTGGATCTATTCTGCAACAGTGTTGTCAAGATGCGGAGGACAAAATTGGAGATCTATAGTGATTTGAGCAGCGGTTCCGATACGAGGCAAGGATGTGGACCAGAAACCAACCTCGACCATGAAAAAAGTGCAAGATTAAGAAACATTTATTTTATAAAAAAATTACCGTTTCAACAGGTGTTATTGGTACTAGTTATAAAAAATGTCGTTTACAACTTTTTATGAGTAATCCTGACTTAAGATTAATTTATTTTTACTATAGGTGGCGTTTTACTTTACCGCCTCTCAGAAGCTTATCAAAATGTAGCCACGTTTTGATTGGTAATCAAAAAATATCCTGCTTTCAGAAATATCCTCGCTTATTAATCTGACCTACATATTTTACATAAATAAACTTGTGACATTTTCATGAGGAAAAGGTCACTGGTAAATTTAATATAATCACCATATTTAAGATACGATGTAAATAAAATGACGTTGAAGAGAAGTCGTTACCTTAGACGTTAAAATTTAACTATTCTGTTCTTGTTGTTACATCGTGAAATAGTAATAAAATTTTAATATGCGTTCATATTTTGAGCACAAATTATTCAAACAATGCGTAAGTATAAATTACTGTTACTGATTACGTATAATTGCTTTTCTATTTCAAACTAATTAAAAGTGTATTTTTATTACAAGAAATATCTCTTCAAATTTAGACAAAGATAAACAAAGTCTACTCTTACAACGTAGCTACGTTGAATTGAAGCCATATCGTATGAACTTAAATATGAGTAATGTTGAATGTTGTAAAGAAATTTTGCTTTACAATTAAGGAACTTTTATTCACTGATACTTCATCATTTACTCTCAAATCGATGCCTTTTGAATGTTCCGAACGTTAGCTTTGTGCAAAACAACTCTAACTAACACCTGAACTTCAGTTGATTTATGTATTAGACGAATGAACTTTAATGTATATGTTACAGTTAAAACCGGTTTTTAGATAGAACGCGTTATTCCTAGTTAGAACGCGTTTTTACTAAACGCCTTTGTTAAAACTAGAATTAACTAATGCTCACAATTGAATATCAGTTAAAACTAGTTATTACTAGACAAAACGCGTTTTTTCGAAGTTAGTCAGTTAAAACTGTTCCGTAGCCTTGCTACTTTATTCTGATTGGTCGCGAGACATCACCTGATTCGGCAAACGCGGGGGAATCCCTTCCCAAGCACCGTCGTCGGCGGGCTGTGCTTTCGTTCGCTCCATTCATTCATGCTTTGTTTTTATTCTGTAAAGCACGTATAGATTGATTCGAGCGCAAATAGTCATGGTAAACTTAAATGAAGGAACGCTGTGGAAAGAGGAGTTTTTAAATAGATTTTTAGCGATTCGTGAACATGAAAAAAAAGAGGACCACTTTTATATTATGCCAAAAGAAACCTATGACCGTTTAGTGGACGAAATTGAAGAAGCACTTAGCACAAGTTAGCTGTTCAGAAATCTCAAAAACAGTACAGGAGACTGAAGCGATTTAAGGTAATTAATATTTGTGGAATACGTAAATTAGTGACTAGACAGGAGCCCATGAAATACTACTTGTATGTAGATGAAATTTTTGATATAATTGAAGCAGCTCATGTGGCCATTGGTCATGGTGGTCGAGATAGACTTAAAAATGAAACTTCACGAAAATATGCAAACATAACTTTAGAAATGGTAAATATTTTTCTCTCTATGTGCGAAACCTGTCAGCGTAAAAAAAGTATGAAGAAAAAAGGACTCGTTTCAAAACCCATATTACAGTCTGAAATGAACAGCCGTTGTCAAGTCGATCTTATCGACATGCAAACACAGGAAGATCGAGGATTTAAGTTTATAATGGTGTATCAGGACCATTTGACAAAATTTGTTTTGTTGCGTGCACTGAAAAGTAAGAGAGCCGTAGAGGTGGCGTATCAGTTGACTGATATATTTTTAACATTTGGTGCTCCTTGCATCTTACACTCCGATAACGGGAGAGAATTTGTAAACTCTGTTATAAATGAGCTCGTTTCATTTTGGCTCGAGTGTAAATTAGTCCATGGAAAGCCAAGGCACAGCCAAAGCCAAGGATCTATTGAAAGGGCTAATCAAGACATAGAGAAAATGTTAGTTTCATGGATGCAAGATAACGATACTACAAATTGGTCAAATGGTATTCGGTTTGTACAGTTTATGAAAAATCGGGCGCTTCATTCTGGTATTAAACAATCACCATACAAAGCAATGTTTGGTATAGAACCGCGAGTAGGGCTTATGACTTCGACTTTGCCACGAGATGTTATTGAGGATATAAGAGATGAAGATGATCTAGAAAATGCGTTAAATAATAGTACAGATAATGCAGAAACTGAGCCTGTAGCTAGTTGCATTGGAGAGCATCAGATTATAACTGGAGCCAAACAAAAAGACGCAGAAAGTTCATCCAAAAGAAGTGGAGAGTCGCCAATCGAACTAGAAGCCAGTCAATATGATATTGAAGCTGGAGCTTCTACGGCTGTAGAGCCTCTAATAATACCACCAAATGACAAAGACCTCGAAGTTGTAACAAATGTGAATCAACACATAACGGCATCCAGAGAAACTGTACATCAAAACTTAAAAAAACAGGCCAAGATAATGACATTAGCTTCAGATGCAATACACGTTCCTGTAGAAATCGGTGATAATGTAATTATACAAATCCCAGATGTCGACAGAGCAAAAGCAAATCTACGTAATATAGTCGGAGTGGTTCTTCAAAAGGATGATCAGGGTTTTCACAAGATTGGAACGAAATATGGAATGCTCGACAAATTATATTGCAGGTATGTACCTACCTATGTGTTGCTTAATTGTTTTATCATATAATTATATTGCCTTTAGGTAAAAGCTAACTATTTAAATATTGCTTTTCAGGTCAGAATTCGACAAGTGCAAAGAAAAATTTTTGCATGAAGAAGACGTTCCGAATACAAATTTACCTTTGAGAACTGTTGCTAAGGAAGCATCCATAGGAACAGGCCAGGGATTTATGCGCTGCGTATGTAAGAAAGGATGTATGTCAAAAAGGTGTCTCTGCAAGAAAAATGGCTACCTTTGCTATTCAAAATGCCACGATAGTTTGTCTTGCAATAACAAGTAGATCGTCATCTTTTTTAATTTTAAGGTTGTTTGATTATTTTTTTATTGTATGTTTACCAATATCCCTTAAAAATATTATTATAATGTTCCTTTTTTAATATTTATGGTTGTATTCTGTTGATTTGTTTGATTATTTTATTTACTTTTAATTAATGTTGTCACCTTGGCAACTACTTTATGCTGATGTTCCCTAAAATGTTCCTTTAGTGTAAGTTTTTTTTACTAGGTACGGTACTATGTTTCTATACCCTAGATCTTTTTAATAAATATTTTTAAAACTTTATCTTGTTTTCAATATCAAAATTCTAATTAGTTTCTCTAGTGCTAGTTGAAACTAAAGCTTGGAGTGACAACTAGTTTTATCAGAAAATGAATTATATTAGTGGTAAATTCTAGTTTTCACTTGTTATTTCTAGTTTTGACAAAGGCATTTAGTAAAAACTATTTTTAACTAGGGAAAACGAGTTTTAACTAAAAACTAGTGTTAACTGTAACATATATACAACATAAATAATATTCCATCATAATTCTTTTTACAAGCACTTAGTACGTTTCCTCACATAACATGCTCCATTCTTTATTGTCATAAACATTGAACACTCGTGTAATATGACAGTAAAAATTTATTCGAGTCTAAACTCGCAATAATACGCGCTTTAATGTACATTTTATCGCTTTTTTTATTTCGAGAGATATGAAGCTTAAATATGACAATCCTATTTCCCTATCCTACATTCATTTCAGTGATGTTTTATTTGTAACTAGCCCTCAACTAGGTTCAGCACGAAACAGCTCTTCTTTTACAGAACATATCAAGATAAAACTCATTCTGTTGATAGAGTTATACCTGGAACGGAAAATAATTTACGAATGTTTAGTACCATATCTGATGTCAAAGATGAATATAAACATTATAATTATTATTTCAAAAATTTGTAATAGGGAAGATTTGTCGCAATTACTTTTCGTAAATATGCTTTTAATCTGTAAAGCGTTTGAATCCTCAATATATTTATACTTGTTCTTCTGGCAAAAGAAACTATCATGTGTAATCCGGTTCATTTCAGAAACAAAACGTTTTTTAATCTCGTGGATTTGTAAACCTATATAAAATGAATTTGTGACATTCTTGTAAAAGAAATTAATCTGAAAATATCAAATCCAAGACTTAAATTAATGACTAAATGGAAAAAAGGCACATGTGTCTTGTATAACAGTAGGCTTTATATTCCACATCTATTCTTGTGTCGGTGATTATGTTTTCTAGGTCACATGTCGATGTTTTCAATAAAGAAGGAAAATACACATTGTGTCATTCGAGTGCATTTTTCTAACTTTATGTCTATTGTTTGTTGAATTAATAATGTAGACACATACACGTATTATAAAGGTGACGTACAATTAAACAAAACGTGTTATTTTTCATGCATAGTCCCTGAAACTGTACTTATAGTGAATGATACCACATTATCATATTTCAATATTTAGTTTCGTTCATAATTTACTTATTCAAGCGGAAAACATAACGGACACATCAAATATGCAGGATATATAAAAATACATTACAATATAAAGAAGTAAACTACTTCATAAGTTATTTTTATTAAAGGCACTACTAAAATAAACAGAAATATAATAGTAGATGGAACATAAAATATACACACAGCAATTAAAGGATACATACATACATACACACAAAAAAAAATGTAATATGCATAGGGATTACAAAGAACTACGGGTATGAATAGGTTCTTAATTCTCACCCTCTCATATACGAGTATTAAGTTATCTAATATCTAGTGCAGCATATTAATACACTACAAATACTATACTAAATACTATACATAGATACACTACAAATACTATACAGTTACTCCTGAGTTGATTACAAATTTAAATACACATTTCACAGTCTAAAAATAAAAAATATGTGACGTGTATAGTTTCTATTTTTGCAAGTTCCGACTAATAGTTTGACAATCTATATTTCTGTATAATAATTATGTAATTTCAAATATGTTTCAGCATTTGATGCAGATGAAGTCACGTTCAGAAGTTAAAATAAACAGTACGAAAATAGCTTCTTTTATTTACTTGAAATTCTCTGAGCTTTCATGATATTATTTGGACATCGTTTAACGTAAATTACGTAATAAAATTGACTGCACACAACTTTCATCTTTACTTCAAACGTTGTAAAGACGGTTCTTCCTTGTAAATAGTTAATTTCCTGCCACTACACGCGCTCTCCGCCTGCTCTTTAGTTTTACAGCTCTTCTCCTTGAAGATATAAATAATTCATTCATTGGATTACGGGATATTGTTTTGTTTTGACAGGATTATTAAGATATTTTTTAAATAAAGCATTAAGCATTTATTATATTTACGTTTGTTTTTGTTTTTGTCATGTCATGTTGAGATAAGAAGTAAAATCCTTGATTTACAACTAGCTACCAACCGATAGTATTTAAAGATTCGATCACTATTAGCCCGGGGGAGGGCGATTACATTCCAACTCCTTAATTATTTACACAAATTGGATCCATTGTGTCCCATATGCGATCCATCAGGCTTTATTAATCATTACTTTGGACATAAACCTTACGTAGTAGGGTTCTATGTTTCATACATTGAAAAGGTATGGTATTAGATTAGTTTCACAGTTTTTCACTATTTTAGTTTAATTAGCTTTAAAACAGTCATTGTAAAATGAGGCGACAAAAAATTTAAAACGATATAATAGTATGTTTCAAAACATACAGGAGATTGTATTGTGGTTGTTTTATATACGAAATATATTTAAATATCATTATATTACTTGAAAAATGTATTTATATAAAACTGATATTGTGGAGCTTACGCTAAAGTATTTGGTTAGGCATAGGTTTTAAAACTGACTAGTTATTTAGAAAAGTCTTCATATCAAACTAATTTCTTCCCATCAAAAATGCCCATTTACAAATTTATGGAAAACAAACTTTAATTAACCACTATTTTTCTTTCTGCAAAGTTAAATTAACAAATTTTTAGTAGCTTTGTATATTTTTAGACTGCAAATAATTTCCTTTTAGATAGGTAAGTTTACCTTTTAAACTTCAATTTTCGAATTGATTCATTTTGTAAAAACTCCGATGTATTTTCAAAGTTGTTTCAACGCGAGCTCTCAATGAACTGCAAAAGGCAATCTTTTCAGTTTTTCCTCGTTCCGTTTCACTTGAAGTTTCCTCTGCATTTGTACCTTATATGTGGCTAGTAGTAATAAATGTTTTAAATTGCTCAGCGTAGTTTGAAACGTCGGACTCGTTATAGATTATTATCGCTCTGTTTTTCAGTATCATAAGTAAATATCTATAGTCTTTGACTTTTATATTATATAGTAGGTATATCTATGACGATTTCACATCTCCCAATACCACACAGCCCCCACGTATTGGCCTACCTAAGGTGATTACACTTAACGACACTAATCACATACTAATGTAATTTATTCATACAGAATTACAGACTTGTTCACTTAGAAGCGTCAACTAATTGGGAAAGACATAAGAGGATCACAATAACATTTGCTAGTTAGGTTTTTGTGTAAAACTCCAAAAACAATATTGTTGATTGAGAACATCTGCGTTGCATTACAACCTTAATGATGATTCTATTTCGTGAGTACTTCGGCGTACTGTAGGAATATTTTACAGCCGTTAATCTGGGCTTCACTAAACGGAGACTGTATAATTTCAACACGACGAGGTCGTGACTCGAATACAGTTTGATGAACGCCTGTTTGGATTATCTGGATTTTAGTTATATTACACAGGATCTGTTGTAATTTTGCTTTGTCTTCGGCACATTGCATATTAACTTTTTTTGGTCGTCTGGGGCTGCTTACGTGCCACGCAATGTAGAGCTGACATTAGTGTAAATAGATTTTACTAAAGAGATAAGTTGTACGAAATTATTAAAAAATTGATTGGCTTTGAAGTTGATTGATCCACAACAATAACCAAAATTCATTAATGAAAACTATATCGCCGTATAGTCAGGGTGAGAAGACAAAGTAAAACGTAAAGTAAACTTGAAAGTCTTATTGTTGTAATAACGTAGATTTATTCTGATGAAAATGTTTTTAAATTTGATTCGGCAGAGTGTTTTATACAAACAACCTTATATTTATTTATTACTATTCATTAAATTATTTAACAATATTTGATTGTTAATCGTCAGTATTGCATATCAAATCGCGTATTGTTTTGATTTAGCGTATACGAAACGTATGTATGTATGTCAATTACAGAGGTTGATTAATGTATGTCGCTCATCGTGGAACCGTCACATGCAAATTTATGCACCATCCTTTATATATTCATATGCTAATCCCGTATTAGCATACAGTTTTTGATGAAATCATATTTATTCAATTAATCCACTTGTTATTTCAATCAAATTACTTCACACATCAACGAGTTACCCGCAAATTAAATGGAATATGGAATTGTTAAAATGTTCACAGCTAAAGCTAATACAGAAATTTAATTTATGGGGTAATTTTAATAAAAATACGAATGTACTCAACCTAAACGCGTGTATAATATATTGATTTTAAAAAAGCTACTTAAGTCAACTTTAAGAGAGTGATAATTTGGTTTCTGTAACCACAAAACAGAATCTTAAGACTAGGTTTATTTTTTACATAAATAACGAAAAACAACCAAATAAATTTTATCCCGGTTAACGCATTTGTTACATTATTTTTTAAAGTATTTGTTGTATAAGGACTACATTTTGTAGTTATGATGTTCCTTAATAACATACTTTTCCTGTATTTTAAAACCAGCTAAGATATATATAATAATAATCTTTGCTATAATCCTTTGTGGGAGTTGGCCTTAGAATGGATCCTTTTCTGATGTTTTAAAAGTAGTTGAAGTTTTTGACGTGACAACGTCTTATAATTCGATGGAGACGGCTGCACGCACGAAAAAACATGACTCATGCGGCGTTACCTCGATCTGAGGCGTTACCTCGCTCTGAGGCGTTACCTCGCTCTGAGGCGTTCCATTTAAGGCTGGATGTGCAAGCGAGAGCGCGAAGCGACAGAGAGGCACAAGGCTCCGCGCTCTGCAGCGTTCGTCATCTGTCTCTCTCCTACTTGAGTGAGCGATTCGTGACGTTGTCACGTTCAACTATCGTTAGTAAACCGACTTTACAGACAACCGATTTTTTTCACTTTGGCTGTGTCACACAGTGTAAGATCAAGATATATAGACACACGTACGACCACAGCCGATACTAACAAAACGTTACTATCCATACATTTTGTTTGCACATAAAACGTAGTCCTGCAAAAAACAAAAAGAGAACTATACCTAAACAGCATCACCTACATAATGATTGTTTCAATACTCGTGTAGGTATAAGGTTTTACGTCACAGTAATATGATCACCATTTCGTGTTAATGTAACTAAGTATTCACGTTATTGCATGTAGATTTCTTATTATTTACTAAAGCAAGATTTAGTTGCGTAAATAGGTATTACAGTAGCTACGTTCGAGGTTTGCAGCGCCGCGAGCGACTGTCTGATTGGATCAGCTCATCGAAAACACATTTCCCCTACAGACATACTGTACGGAAAGTAAAAATAAACATTGCATTCTGTGGTAATATATTAATATCTTATCTCTATTGAAACTGTTTAAGATTCTGTATATTGTAACCATTTTATTGTTGTATTATGTATTTATACAATTTGTGTTCTTATAAGAAATGTTGCTAAGTTGATTTTACTTGTATTCTTAATATATTTTCTCAAAAAATCTTGGAAATGTACGAAATCTTCTTTTTCAATTGTATTATATACACACGCAAATGAAATAAATAAAAACAAAAAGCGACTATTATTCTTTTTTTTACGTAGTTCATGAACTTCATTGTTAAAATGTTGACATATAATTTAAATAACCTTCACCAGGTCGAGAACAACTATAGATATATATTTTATCCGTTATAGTTTTTATGTTTCGGAAAAGTGGATTGTTTGCAACGTATTACAAACAAACGCTAGTTCTGCTGACAACTGAATTACATTGCAAAAAATGCGATTGTCCTGAAGGAAATATATTATCGAGTTGGCGAGCTCTACGCCGCGTAGGTCAGTTCCGAGCTTTGGCACTAAGGCGAATTATACATGAACTATATTATACTAAGATTTTATAGAAACTAGAACCTGCATTAAACCACTGTAAGAAAACTTAATTTTTTAAATCTCTAACTGTTTTTTTTTAATCTTTAGTTTTTCTTTAATAAAAAAATTCGAACAACATATCATTTATCAAACACATCAGTAACACAGAGCACACTTATGAACAGCAGAAAAAAAAGTCTAAATTTAACTTTATTGTAATTTCTGAAATCAAGGGCGTAGAAGGGACGAGAAAAACTGGCAATACATTCTCCGTGACTCTTTTAAAGGCTTTTTTTTCAGCAAGTGCAACCATCATGCTCCTTGTTATATGTTAAAGCAAGTCAGTTCAATGTAGGCTTTGAATATGGCTTCGAGTAGTATGCCAATTACAAGCACTACTTGTATTTCAAAAGGGACTATGGGTCTTTCACGACTTCTCTCTTCTCTTTCTTCAACGGAGTTATTTAAATTTTTACAAGCAAGTAAAATTATTTCATTATTGCATTAAAATTAATCAATTTATATTTCATAATATTAGAGTTTTTTATAGCGTTCTTATTAGTATATACACCACCTTTGAGGAAGCAATCGATTTAAATAGATCTCAAGAATGTGAGGCTTCAGCGGATCGAGTAGGGCGGCGGCTGGCCTCTCGCCAGCACTCTCAGGATAATCAATGATCTAACGCGATTACGTCAGAGCGGAGCCAGGCGTACACCGTGCACCTTACAATGGATGGCCAATCTTGGAGCAGGATTTATGCCGGCTCCTGGGAGAAAGCTCTACCCCGTATTAGCTACTAAAGCCATTAAATTAAATAGTTACATTAGAGAAAAGACAAGGGATTTAGTCGCAACACACTAGGCTTGTACTTGCTTACTAAACTAAACAGAACCACGTGAACTAAACACGAATTGTTTATGCAACATGACGCTTAACATATTTAGGTAGAAAACTTGAGAAATGATAATACGAGATTGTTTTTATAGAACAGGGGAGAGACGGACAGGAGGCTCATCTGATGTTAAATTATATTCTCCACCGCCTATGGACACTCTCAATGCCAGTGGGCGCACGAGGGCATTGCCAGCCATTTCAGAATTTTCTTGAAAGACCAACATGTTGTGCGCGACAAAAGCTGCCTTATATAACAGGAGGCAAACAAGCAAGTTCCTCCTGACGTTAAGGGTCATAATCGCAAAAAAACTTGCAAAAAGTGTAATCTAAGTATGTGTACCTTATAGCATAGTAAATAAACCTACACAACTACAAAATAGTATAAAGTAGTTATGATAATGTCTACGTCAAGCTTTAAACGCGAATACATTATGTAATGCATTCATAATGACAAATAACAATTTCGATTTTGCTTTTTTAATAATTCTATGATCATTCCAGATCACTCCAATTTATTTTCATGAAAGTGAAGTCGTAGCTTTGTTCCGTCCAATAAGAGTAGATTGTCGACCGTGGAAATTATACAGAAGTAGGTCAAAGCTTAAATCGCTCATCGGTTTAATAAAGTATGTATTCGCAGGGCTCGGGCCACGCTAATGTATTTACGAGATTTTTATATTTGCCCGAGCCGCCCCCATTTATTACTCTCGGCTTCGAAAATATGCCCTTTACGACTTCGTAATCCCTCATTACCTTTTATGGCCGTTACTGTACTTAATGCTCTTTACAGTGGATATTATAACCCTAATATTTTTCCTGTCACCTTCTGGCTTGACAACGCAACTGAGGTGCTGGGCTCCTTAGTGATTTTTTTTAAATGAAGACACCTTACACGCGCATATATGTAAATCTGGTACTTTCTTTAAAATATTTTATTAAACAATTAATTGGTGTTCAAAAGTCATTCTATTATGTTCCATAGTTATCAATAGTCATATTATCGATTTACTAAAATCATTCTTAACAAACTACATCATTTATTTAATTAGAAAATAAAGGATTCGAAGATGTTCGACGATGTTCGAAAACTTGAACAGACTTAAATTTATGTTTTTGGTCAAAGGGTGAACTCTAAAAGAAACGTGTCACGGCTGCAACCGACAGTCGACAGCTACGCCGAATCAGAAACAACAGACGCGAAGCGAGTGTGTTGTGAGCTTAGCAAATATCTGCACTGCGGATGTGTATAGAACATACATTGATGGATTTAGCTCTGAAAATTCATCCAATTTTATTAATATCATGGCTTCGTAGAATCTTTTTTGACCTGGATATTTATCGAATTACTACTTATCTGCCTGCTACAACCTGTTTCGTAAATACGAAATAATAGTATTAAAAACTATTTTTAACTGTACTGTGTTCACTTAGTTAAGCTTGGAAAAGTGACATCAGGTTCTAAAAAAAATTAAAGATTTTTTAAGTGACAATTGACAGTTAACTAAACCAAAAATATAAGGTTGTTGATTTACGTAATGAAGTAAACGCCTCAAATACGGGCGGAAGTTGCAAAGTCAGAACCTGACCGTGATAACTTTGACTTTGCCGCGAGTTTAATTCCGCAATTTTAAATGTTGAAAGAAAAATGATTATGAATTAAAGGAAAACAAAGTTTTGAACAAAAGGCTGTGTATTGTGTGATAACAATGTTGTCGCCGACGGCAGACGCAAACACACTGATAAATCTTCGCAGAGATGTCCCCCTCCCCCCATCGCGCCGGATGTCTTCGGGAATCTCTGCCTTTATTGTTTGCCACATGAGTAATGTGATGAGCTTGAAATGAACAAGCAGAGAAAAACACAAAGCGCTCCGTATACGCTTTGCCTACATGTTTTGCTCAGTATTTATATCATTAGGACTAAATTCTAGCGCAATGTAAGAAAATATATCGCTATATATAAGCAATGATATTAAGCACTTCTTGCAACCTCTAGTATATATAAGTATTAAGGCACAATTATATATTAATCTATGTGTTCATAGAGACATAGATATATATATATATATATATATATATATATATATATATATATGTCTAGTCTTTGACGTCCCTTTTTCATAAAAACTAAGTTAGACTAATTGCATAGTATTGACTAAAGAAAGTAGGTCCTCTTCTGTCTCTTCTCATCACAGTGTAAACACAGTTTAACAAAAAGAGACCGAACAGTATTTCAATTAACAGAGTGCAATTCGACTGATTCAGTAATTATGAATAAGGTAAAAACTGCTTTTAGCAGCACCGCACATTCTTTGCCTTCATTTATTGAAATTTATTTTTCTCCGGTTTTGTGTTATTGTGATGTAAAGTGTTATTATTAGTTAAGGATACCGTGAATTTAATTTGGCGTAACATACTTTGATTCTTTATTAAATGTTTAGACGTATTATATTCAACATCAGCAATCATAAGGAACCCTAACGATCTTGACGCACTCACGCAACGGTCTTACATTGTAATAATCCCTCTTCGAAGTGAAATAAAAGGAATAAATTTATAGCCTAAGACCTCAGAAAGGACACGCCGTACGTTTAATCTCGGACCTCCCGACACATGCCTCCCTATTGCCCTCCCAAGGAGCGGAGACACTCGCGGGAATGTACCTACTATAGAGAACCACAAGTTTATAAGTTTTATAAATATACAAACAGGCTTCGCGAGTATACTATTGAATTTGAAATCGTGGCAAGAATAATATATTCTTAGTTATAAAATTAAGAGACTTACGTTTACGGATACGTTTCTACATCATATTAGGATAATTTAGCTAAATAGCATTCCCTTCTAGCATTAAGCTTTTTGTGTTTATTATCTAAGATTGAACTCGTCCTGAGTTATATAAGATTGAACTCGTCCTGAGTTAAATAAAAATAAATTAAACACATCAAAGCAGAGATAATAATTTGTCCCGTACCTACAAATGATGCCATACCTCTGTGAAATAGAATTTGGAGATTTTTTTTAATTTTAGAAGTTATACTTCTTTTGGCGCGTTAGGGAAAATTTTTGATAATGAATGCGCACACGCACAAAAAACCGACACCCTGAAGTTAGCTATAGTCATAATTTTTCAAATGTTTTAAATTATTTCCCAAACACGAGCAAAATAAAGAAAATATATTATTGTGTTTAGTTTGAAACCAAAATATAATAAATGAAAAAGTTCGTGCAACACATTGTAGTAACGATTGAGGTGCTCCATGTTATTGGCACATCACAGGGTTGGTCCGGGCGGCGAGGCGCAAAGAAAATTGCTATTCTATCGATAGACTCGCGGTTTTCCTAGTAAACCGAAAATGGAACTTAGGGCTGGCAAACATTTAGCCTAAACAATAACATTATTTTCTATTACTAATTAACTGTACCAACCACAAATATAGAACTTTTGTAGAACCCTAAAAGCTCTGCAAGCATATAACTAGGCAATCGAAAAAAAGTTATCTGCTTTGAGTTCGAAGAAGCTAGGTAATAAGTAAGTGATTCTTCTAAATTGATCGTTATACATTTCAAAAGTAAAACTTTTGTCTTTTTTTTAAAATTGTTTAAAAACCTTTTTCTGCGCTATTGCCCTTGGTATAAATTGTGTGCAAACAGCGTCGCTCGCAATCAGAAGTCTTCGTAGCAAAAGAATCCCCCAGAGAGAGGCACAAAGGCGAGAAACGACAACCCTAGCCCCGTTTGGAATAGCTTCCTTATGCACGGTACTTCACTAAGCGGTTTCCTATTCATGACCGTTCAAATATAACTCATAACAATCTGTTAAACCCCGAATACAATACTTGTATTACTTTCTATTCTTTTTGCTCGAGGCAGATGTTTCCATTGTTTCATTCAGGTTACTGACTAATAAGGGTTGGTTTCGATTTTGTATGTGCGGTTCAGTATACACGCTTTCGCTTTTGAGATTCCATGCGGGTGACCCAAAGTAAATGAACATTCAACTGACATGTTTTATCAAAGGATTTTTAATATAATTTCTAATCTTTTAAGCGATAGAAATTACGAGATTAATCTGGCTTGTTTTTGCAAACTGCTTAAGAATTTGAATGTATGGGCAGCACACGGCACACCACCCCCCGCAAGACTTTCATTATATAGTAGGCCAACTGTAAGTCCCGTCTGGTTTCCAATTCATTGTACCCCACCATCTCTAAGACAAATAATGCTGGTTAAATTAAATTATTGTAGGCATAGACGCCTTACAGTCTGTGATAAAGGTATCGTGTAAATTTATTCTGTATGCGTCCCAAAATATGACAGATCTCCGTATGCTGACGAGGCAATTTGGTGCGACTAAATGTCACCATAGCACATTTGACAATATTTAATTGGAGTTTATTTTTTGGTTCCACTCATACTCTATCTATACCTCCTTGCAAGCGTTTCAGATCGTCTGCAAAAAAGGCATCAATCATGGCTTTTACCCCTGGTTAATCGTTCACCATATTGCAAACTGCAATGGGCCTAGATTGCTGCCCTGACTCACGCCTGACTTAGTGTAGTATGGTTCTAACTAACACTCTTTGTACTTTACATACTACTCGGCGATCTTTCATTTACATAATTAACAAAAACAATTAATAGTTTATGTATGTACTCGAAGTATCCACGACGTCAAACGTCTTCATGTAATCAAAGTATGCAGCATCACACAATTAATTGCGTTCAGTAAGCTGCGTGTACTATACTACAAAATAGCCCCTGCGGCCCGCTGGCACTTGACAGTCTGACACTTGTCAGCAGGGGCTTTAGGCCTTTACAATGCTTTCGTGCAGTACTCCTTCAAATATTTTAGCGGGAGTCTGGGCCTGCGGATCGTTTCAGCTATCATTATAATATATAACATATATAATCCCCACTTCGAAACATCATATGTAACCTACTAAACCCTCGATACGCTCTTTGCAAAATTAAAGTTGATATATATTGCTAGTTCTGTACTTATATACTAGATGGCGTCGAGATGAATACGTTTGACTAGTTTCTTTTTTCACGCAACTAATTAGGTGGATTAAATAAACCACATTGCCGCGAAACACGATTAGCCAGCAGATCGAGCGACCCAAGTGAGTGGAAATGGTTAGGCCATACACTCCAAAGAGATTCCAATTGTTCCCAAGAAGGCGTTCGACTGGCACCCGCAAGGAAAGCGGAATAGCCGAATGGCCGTCCCAATACAATTACATGTGAGCCTTATGAGCCCCATCTAGAGGTTATAGGACATTAAGTGATGTCAGCCAGTCAAATAAAACACACCCTTGTAATATATATTTATTAAAAGTATAACAATCTCATCGGTAGTGCTGTAGCGGAATGTCACCTCTTCACGCGGGAAAACAACGATAAACCGCGGTGTACGAAAATGCACGTTTTTGGTTAAATTTTATTAAAGAATTAGGAACTTTCTACGACTATTAAATAAATAGACAAAGCTCTCATCTTAGTTTCAATGTCTCGCTACTCACTTTTAGATGTGTTCGTACGGATCACATTCTTCCATCTCAGAGCAAAAACCTTACACCTCTTTAAAAGCGCTTTGTTTATTTATTTAAATGTCTATTGATCCAGAGAAAATGGCAGACTCGATATCTTGTAATAGAAACCCCGATTGTACATTTCTAAACTTACTAAAAACACCAACTATCTAAAAGTGAAACGAGTGAATTACAAACAATAAAACATTAAAAGTAATAAATACTTGCAGATTGATTAAATATATTAATATCACCGTTTCGGTTATCACAAAATATGAGCGAACACAACTTAATTTAATATTATATCGACGAGCACTCCTTTAGCATAGGTTATATGTCGTAACATATATCTTATATGTTACGACATATATGTTTTAGTTTTGTACATCGATAACGGATGGCGTTTTGGGGAGTTCTCGAACTCGACCACGTTTGCCAGTTTATTTAGTAATAACATATCCAGATACAATAAGCAGCTCAAAATTACTATAAATAACACAATCGACTCATTTTTGTGTATTCGATTAAGACACGTCCTAGAAACCTACGAGTACTGTTTGGTGAACTTCTCGTGGAAGGATCTGAAGATGTCCAGCATCTCCTGGAGGAGAGCGGGCTGCGGGAGGATCGTGGTTCTGAAGTGGTAGGTGCCCGGTTTCTGGCCGAAGCCCGTTCCCGGCACTATGCAGATTCCTGGAGGACAGCGAACCGTAAATGTTATCAAACATTCCAATTTATATTTAAAATAAAAGTGCGGGCGGACGAAGTACACACATCAGAAGTGAAACTTCTTTGGCAAACTTATTTTTAACTCTTGTTTATATTTACACAAATCTGAAACTTTAGATTTCCGAGATTTAGAGGAAGGGAGAAAGGAAGATATGTTAGGAATTTAATTAATTTAGTTGTCATTCAAATATTATTTGTCGAAAATTAATACAATAAAAAGACGTGGCGTTTTAATTTACAATTCGTCATTGTGATTTCAATAAATTATTTTGCATAAAATATAAAATACGAAATTTTAATTTTAAAAATATAATTTCTCCATCTCAAATGTGAATCATTCTCTCTCTCCCCTTTCTTCAACAAAAACGCTGCACATTTTCGTGACGTTTTCGTAAAAAATTACTCTCATACGCCTAAAGAAGTTTCACTTCAAAACTTTATGGACCCAAAATCTCCAACCTCTGTTTTTGTATGTCCATATGCGAATAGTTTCGACTCGTTGTAAAATGTGTGCTAGAACTTAGTGATTCCCAGGTACTTGACAAGAACAACACAAAGAATTCAATTTAACGTGATCACCTGTATCACACCAGTGTCGGGGCCGTGCCACGACCGGAACAATATCTTTCGCATGGAATATACAATAAAGCCTATTCCAAAATTGTCCATGTTGTCTACGAAAGCGTGACGCGGGTGATCAGGATGATGATGAAGTGGTGAGCGAAGAGTACATACCGGTGTTCTCCAACAATTGGAAGGCGTAGAAGACGTCTGGGGCTTTGCCGACCTTCTTCGCCGCTTCGATGGCTTTGGGGGGCAGCGTAATTTGGGGGAAAGCGTACATGGCACCCTGGAATACAAATATCTATGAGAGCTCCGACAAAGGGAACAAAAAAATAGTGAAAAAGTCCATCTCCAAAAGTAAAACGACAAAAACGATTTAACCGATTACGAAATTTAAAAATGTATGCAAAGCCTACCTGTACGATATTACACTTGAAGCCTTCCATCTGGTTGAAGGTGTCCGCGATCATCTTGGCTCTCTTGTTCAGGGATTCCAAAACCTGAGTCTTCTCCTTGAGCCAGAGGTCGTACGAGGGCTCACCCGGAGCCGGAGGTTTAGCCTGAGAGGACATTCAAATATTCTTATCGGTAAAAGTTATTTAGAAAGCTTAAAGTGACTTAAAATTCCTGTAATAATGTAGGAAACGACAATTGTTTATAAATAAATAAATCCTTTATTTACCTTCAGATACATTACATACTGTAATAAATAAATTTGAAAGCATTGTACGGTATTGTTACTCATATTCTATCTTGTAAACCCGTAAAACACTAACCACGCAGTCGACGGCCGCCTGCCCCAAGGAACTGGGGCACAGCATGGCGGAAATGGCTTTATAGAGGTTGACCTGCACTTGCGGGTCGAGGTTCACCAGCTCCATCCATCCACCCCGGAGACCACACTCGCCCATGTAGCCCTGGAGCACATGAATCAAATGTCATGCTAGAAAACCGTTAACAATTGATACGCAATAGTCGAATCCCACGATTCACAAAAAGTCAAGTCCTCACCTTACTGACGGACATGAACGAAGCCAGCTCCATCTTGTTGTAAGGTTCCCCCATCTCCATCATCACCTGGAAAGGACAAGTTTCAATTATTGAATTATTTAAATAAGAATATTAACGGCCTCGGTCCTTACACACCTTCTTGAAAGAGAAGAACTCGCTGCCCTCGGCGTACACGTTGTGCTGGTAGACCTCGTCGGCGAAGATGAAAAGGTTGTGCGCGTGCGCGAACTTCAGTATCGCCTCGATGTTTTCTCGAGAAAGCACCTGCAACATTTCATTCAAATAAAACATGTATCGTGTAACTGTTTGTCTACCATCATTGTTAAAAATAGTTCGTTTTTATTGAATGATTGCAGTAATATTGCTTATTAAGATTTTCAAATACCTTTAAATAAACAATTAATAAAATATACGTTTAAATGAATCCTTATCGCATATAAACGATAAGTTCCAAATAATTTTTGAAAGAAATTTGGGCATAAGTACACACCTGACCGGTGGGATTTCCAGGGTTTATGACAACTATGGCCCGAACATTATTCTTCTCCTGTCCTCCGGCGAAGGACCGTTCCAGCTCCTCGGTGCTGAGGCCCCACTGGTGTTCTTCGTCCAGGTAGTACCCGACTAGTTCTAGTCCGTATTCGGCCAGAGACGCCGAGTACAGCGGGTATTGAGGGATGGGGATCATCACGGCTAAGAAAATATTTATCCATATACAATACGCTTTTTTAGGCCGACGCCCCACAGAATTGGCGGTATATTAGACTCGCCTCGCTCATTTGATTTTTATAAAAATATTCGCGCTTTATAAATCCTCCTCCCTGGCCCTGGCCAACTTAACTATATGTATTCAACGAGAAACTGTGGAAATGTATTGTCCTAAATATATATATTTTGACTTTTTTAAGTCGGTAATAATTTACTATTAATTTTTTTTTATTTGGTCATACCGGGAAAAATCTGGGGTAAATCATAAGCCGCGATTTGAAGACATTATGGCCACCCAGATCTCCCGACTTAACCCCAGCTGACTTTTTTTATGAGGTTATCTCAAAGCAAGAGTTTATGATACAGTTGAAGACTAAAATAACAACAGAAGTGAGAGCCATATGAGTGGACGTCCTGCGTCTCTGCAAATTCGCTAGTCCCCTTTGAAGCTTGCATTCACCGTGATGGAAGACATCTTGACTGTGTAATATTCCGAACATAAAATCCGCACTAATATATTATAATAATATTGCAATTATAATATTACAAATACAATTGTTTTTTTTTGTAAATATTTAAAGTTTAAAATCGGCGCTGGGGCATCTCACCTAAACAAACCAAATCTTACTTCCATCTCTATATCGAGCGGCAAAGATAAGTAAAGCTTGCCACTAATGGCTCACCTGAGCTCTTCCCATTGATGTTATTGACAAGGAGTTGAAGGCAATTCTTAATCCCATTAGAGGCACCGCCCACCAGCACCACGTTGTTCCAGTCTGAGGGAAACCCATCTCGTTTCTGGATGTACTCCGCCACGTGGCGACGGATCGATTCGATACCATAAGACATCGTGTACGCACCCACTGAATTACCCCTGGAATATATATAACATAGCCTGTACTTCTTGAAAGCATTAATTATGTATAATTCGTGAAAATATCAATTTCGCGGCAATTCATGCGTTTTTATTTCAATAGACACCAATCGTATCAAATAGTTATCTGTAAACGTATCATTTGGCAGTCCATCGCTTACCACGATTGCCAAAAACACTCGAAATGTCAAGTTATTTAGATAATTTCATAACAAAGAAATATTTAAAAGTAGATTCCTCGCGTATACCAATGACAATATCACTTTTTCAATAGCAGTGATCAACTAACCATCTCAATAATGCTTGGGCAAATAGCAGATGTATCACGACATATTGAACTGTGATTGACTTAAGTTTTATAAATTTAATATAACTTCTTGGCCCTAAAGTCTAAACGACTCAACAGAATATTATTTCCAAAATTATACATAGTGAAAATACACTTTGATATATCATGAAAACTCATTTAATCAAATTAACAGTCACCACTGTTTTATGCTAAGTAAAACAATACCGCGTATTCAGATGCAACAACTACCATCTATTGATCGGCATGATAATCAACTAATTGATTAAACATATGACAGTGAACAACAGTGAACTATATTAAATGAGCAATCAGCAAATTGATCTGCTAACGTAAAACGGAGACATTTTATTGCATATAGAGGTCGATATTTTATAATTATTATAACAATAGAAAAAAAATTGCTTTATTCGTTCAGCTTAAACACATTTGGTTTTCTTTCGCAAGGTTACGTTACTAAATAATTTCGTAATATTTATCAAAATAATTTCCGGTTCAAACTAGTTCTTGCTTACGTCATATGTTTCATAATAATATGTATTTAGAATTTTACTCCAGTTACGATTCGACCTATAAGTGACCCCTAGAATGATTGCACCACGTCCATGTCTTAGTCAACACATATAGTAGATGCAGTTATATCCTATTGGTGGAATATTCCAAAACCTTAAAATATCGACTCGACTATTCCAAGCATTCGAATCCGTCGTAATAGTTCTGTATGAAGATTGCGAACTATATATCTATTGTGTTGTGTTACAGAGGTCACAGACTAATCAACTCGTTTCCTGCTGCATAACGGTTTTAAAGTTTTATTACAATTAGAGCGACATTTTTAAATAGGTGAAACTGAGGCGTATTTTTAAGACTTGTTTCAAGTCAAAATCTCGATTTGAGTACGTTCAAAAATTGTAAGACAAAATCGTTGATGATATAGATTTCGGCCAGATATTTCAACTAGAAAAACAGAATTTTGGCTAAAACGGTTGTGTACAACCAAAATATTGACTAGGTAGACGAATTGGTGCATATCAATCAGCTATAAATAAATCTTAACTGTTCCTAATATTTTGCGAGGCCCTCGCAGACGACGATTGCTTAAAAGCACTCGATTCGTCGAGTTATATTAATAATTCGCCTTTACATCCGCTAAAGGCATTTAAAAGTGCAGTACCCGTGTAAGAGCAGACCAATATAATGTTCATAAGCAAAAATTATCAGCTGTGTTAGACTAAACGCGCAACTTAACTTTGGTTTCGTGCGGTGGAATCGCTCTGACCATTAGATTTTTGTTTCTATGTACAAACACTTTCGTACGGTGAAGGAGAGCATCGAAAACTGGTATTAACTTTAATATTATTATTATTTTCTACTAAGTATTATTATTTTTTTACATTTTTCTTTGCTACTGAGGCGCAAACTAGCTGCTGTGGTCTCTGGCAGAATGACCAGCGCTGTGGAACTTTCTGCTCCTCAGCATAATGCTGAGCCAGGGCCAATGACAACCACAGTACACACACATTGCACACTTGAAGCGAACCGAATGGCAAAAAGGAATTTTTAATTTTTATTGTTATTGATATGTCTTATTTTATTTTTTCTTCGAGTATTGTTATTTTGTGTATTTTTATGTCTATTAAACACAAAATTCGTCGTCATGTGTCAGGCACCGAAGTCTGATCATAGGTTTTATTATAAAGTTAGTAATGCTGATAATTTTGTTTTTCTATTTATTGACTATAGGCAAGTTATTGTATAGCATATTGATAAACAGTTTATTTGATCGTGTGACCTCTTTGAACTTATTACTAAAAGAAGTATTGTGTTTGTTTAAAAAACCTTATTGATCTGATTAATGACTTGATTATAATAATTAATAAATACATTAACGAAACGTATAAGTAACAAAGTTTACTCTAATCGCTATAAAAATAAGAAGTTATGAAAAACCTCTTGTAAACCCATCAAAAAGCGTTGTATTGTGAGATGACCTTCGTCGCGGCCACACTAATCGCAGATTGAATTACCTTCTAGTAATTAAATCTTTAAACCAACATTGTTTCTTATCAATAACTGTGGACACCACCACACCTATTTACCTTCACCTATTTACAGCTTTTAAAAACATTGCTTATTTGATATGAATGCTATTTTTATTGTTTAATTTGAACATTCGAGTGCTTTACAGTCGTTGACCATCGAGTCCCTAAATATCACTTCCCGTTTATATCAGTAAACAAGTTGTTAACACTGTAATTGCGAAAACCAAAGGCATTACCAATTACGTGTTAAATTACGACAATTAATAAACGTAAAATAATTAACATTAACCGCATCTCAAAACAATATTAAATAATCTACACTATTGTTTTCTGGAGTAGGAACCAATTACCATTTAATTGGTGATATTTTATATAAAATGATAATAATATTATAGTTATGCTCATGTACATAACTATAATATTATTGCCATTGTATTATTGTAGCGTCATTTAGCCGCACGAATGGTGCATGTCCCTATGGAAATTGAAGCAAGGCGAACAATCAATACAACGAACTAGAAAAAGAGCCTTGAGAAACAAGGTAAATAACCTATTGATTTTTGGGAGTAGTTGATGTGTATTGCATATATTGCTTTCAAACAGAATAAGAGGTCAGACCTTTCTTCTATACTGTAAAGTTAAAGAATTATATTTGGTTTACCGAAAAATTATTCTTTTTTGAGAGCTTTCATTAGATGCACTGCGGTAATAGTGAAGTCATGAAAAAGACATGTGTGTCGAATGTACTCCTATTAGCCCCCGAATTAACGCGGATGGGGTTTATGTCACTGATTTAAAGCAAAAGAATTATAAAACTTAGTTCACATATAACTGTGTTAGTTTTTCTTCTGCGACAATTTTTTCAAGGTCGCATTATAGATTTACTTTGCTTCTCGCGTTTACACTATTTGACTTGGCATTAAACCAACAATGAAAAATCATTTCTTACTCACATTATTTCATGATCTTGAGAATAAAAGCCGGGTTAACATGTTTTATTTTGCCACCATTAGTGACCGTAGCTCACTAATTCGTCATAGGGTGTAACTCAAATATTGTCAATCAAAGCCTAAAGTTAAGTTTACCCGCAAGATTTGAGGATATCCCTGGCACGCTGCTTTACGTCATCCGGGAAGTTACCCTTCTCTATTATCTCTGGGTTCGCCACACATGATAGCACCTACGAAATAATAAGTATGTATTAACATTCCAGTATTGCTCTAGCGTTATTAACTCTTGAACAACTACACTGTTGCACTACACACACAATGAGCACTTCAAAATATTACCTGTCTAATAAATGTGATCGGTTGCTGTCCCATCGCATGCGCATCTCCGATATTTGCCTTTATCACTCTTTTGAATGGTTTGTCGGCACCCTACGGATAGATCAATTATAAAACAATTTACAGCAGAGTTTTAAACTAATTTAATTGTTATTTAAAGATTCAGTTTCATTTAAATAAGACTTACGATGCGACATAGTGTAGGTGATGCTTATAAATAATTGTATATACTATGTGTAATGTATTCCAGTGCATATGTGTTTTGTAAATGAGGCTGAGGACGATCTAATTTTAGTTTATAATGTTCATAGTTAAATATTAGCATATTAGTGCTAATTTCAAGGTCACATTCGTCACTCAACGCAACTAAACGTTCAACACGTAACTGTCGCTTATCAGACATCCATTACAATAACTGATAGCAGATGTTATCATGTTAAGAAATTAATTTAATAATGATTTTATAGAGATTATATAAATTTCCACAGCTTGATTTACTCAATGTGTAAATGTGTGTGTGCCAGAGGTACTGGCGTTTTTACATATAAGATGTTTCAACAACAAATACATCTGCCCCCGAACCCATGGCGCATTTATATTAAGCCCATTGTATTTGATTAATGTTGCTTTGTGTCAACAATAATAATTCAATAACATTAATGACATTTACAGGTACAGAAGACTTACTGTGGTAATAAGTTTAATCTATTTTATCTTGTAATTTTTATAACTGTTAACTGATTATAAAACCTAATAAAACACGATAAAATACCATACATGTAGAATACCTACTTACAATGGTAGTAAGGTAAATAAAATGTTTATATAAGTTTAACAAACACCATTTTGCAGCAATCATTCAATTGACACAAACACTTATCATGTGATCTATGAAAAAGTGAATGACAAGAAATTTTATTTGATAATGTAGCAGTTTCATTATTAGTATTAATAAAAAAACTATCACTGTTATTGCACTGCATTAAATAAAGTTCTCTTTTGTATATTTCCATCAAATTGTATTTACCCTATCATGAAAAGAGATAGATCAATGATTTAAAAAAAAAAAATAAAGATTAGGAGTAATTTAGTATCTATGAAAAATGGGGTAAATCTACAAACTATAAATAAAATACCAAGCTGTACAATGAATGTATAAACAATATTTGTGTGATGTTCATAACTATAAGTGATGAATTAGTAAAATAGTTTTCTTTAGGAATAACCTTGAATACAATAGTTACAATTTTGACATTACATTAACGTAACAAGTTTATGTTATATACACTTATGTTGGACATTTTTATTATACACAGTACTAGGTGTAATATTCAAGTGTTGTATAACTTAGGAAATAGGACATGATTCATTTGGGTACAATATAAGTGACATTAAGACAGGAAATATATAGTGATGAATGGTGAATAGGCAAAGCTTGCAATGTTTGCCAACATTTACTTCAAATAAACCACTTATTTATAGCATTGCAGTACATTCTGCCTAAAATGTTTCTTTCAACAGGTAAAATTAACTAGTTATTATTATGATATAAGACTAAATCATTCAATTATGATTATGTATAAATTTTAAAAATGTATATCAGACTAGGATTGTTTTAAAGAAAAACAAGTGTTTTAATAACTGTTGCCAGTTGTAAGGTGTAGGTGTAAGGTTATTTACATATGTAAATATTAATAAGTCACATTAAGTACAATAAATTGTTGTTTATCTACCACAATTATTTATGAAAAACTTCTTGATAAAAGCTGTTATCTAGTGTTAAGCTTAATTAATCTGTGTTAGAAACTATATTTGTATTTATATTTAACTTTATTTGCTTTTAAATTTTATTAAAGGAAATATTTTCAATATGTACCTTTTGCAATTCCTTTTCGATTTCGCCGGCACGGGTTACTAGGGGTCCTCGAACCGCGTATTCTAACTTTACAATGTTAGGGTTTATGTTATCCATAGTGATTGCCTTTGAAGCCATGGTTCTAGTATTTGGGTATGTATTGCGAGAAAGTAGAATTGATAAATCTACCGATTGAGATCGTAATCCTTTGCTTGATAATCTGCAACTGGCAACCGCGCGACCTATCATCTTTGCTGATGACATACTGTAATCAATGACACTCCTCTTAATACGTCACTATCACTAAAACTTCAATGAAAGTCACAAAATTGCCGCATAAAACCGTATACAATTTAAACACTTGTATATAAGCACAATTCAGTTTAGATAACAGAAAATTAGATAAAACGAAATATTATTTAAACGTTTGGAACCGGCCGCGATACTAGACTAGACCCAAGTTAAAATCGATATTTCGTTCAACAATCAGAATTGTTTGTAAAGCAACTTCTTTGTATAGATATCACTTGTGGAATAAGATAAATATCTTTATTACGTAGTGAAGAAAATATGGATTTGACCTTACAATATAGGTTACCTGATAGTTTATGTAATCCAAGAACAGACAGCTTACTATGAAATTCTCATTAAATACCTAGTGGTTTACGGTGTTCTAGAAATTTGTATGAAGATCGAGCGGCTGCACTAATTATAAAAATCTTAAAAGTCTTACATATTATTATTAATTAGTTATGTATTTAAGTTTATTATATAGAATTTAATAATTCTATTGATATTTGTTGACATTATGACATTGTCAAATTATGACAGTAACATTTTGCTGCGGTTTGGTAATAAAAGATCTTATAAGAGTCAGATTTATAAAAGCTGTCAAGGCAACTTAGAAAATTATTTATCGTATAGGTATTTTATTTAGACAATTTTTTTATGTTTTAAAGGAATGTTATCTTTATAAAGGTCGATTCACACATATCAGTGAGCCCACAGTTCCGGCACAGTACCGCATCAGTGATAATTATTCTTTCAAACATTCTCTATGGATGTATTCACACTTGTCAGTGTCAGTGTCGTCTCAGTACCGTCAGTGTCAGTGCCGGCACCGGCCATCACGGACGTGATCGGCGACAACGATATTTTATCACGGATCACTGACGCCGCTGCATCGAAATAAAAAATATTATGCATTTTAAAATATTCAAAATACTTTCTTTCGTCTTTAATTAATTCTTTGTATAATGTCACGAATTCTCCTTCTGATTCTCTTAACTTCCATGCTTCATGTACCCATTTTCTTTTTTTTTCCTCGATTCTCTTCTTCTTCTTCGTCTAAAGCAATGGCTATCATAGCTAATTCTGTGTTATTGAAGAGTGCCATCAAAACAATCGACGTCAACGCTAGTCTGAAGGGAACGTCGTGCACGACGACCCGCAGAGATCTGTACTGATATGTGTGAATTGAAGCACTGACGCACCACTGTAGCACGGATACGGAACTGTAACGGTACTGTGCCGGAACTGTGGGTTCACTGATATGTGTGAATCGACCTTAATATTTAAAAATTTTGTTGTATTCCCCTGCCATCTATACTTAAAGGGTGCTAGCGTGATAAACTACGAAAAAGTATTGACATAATTAGTTTACTTGAATATAGATGGAACTGATAAAATTGTTAAGGCACACGGCAGATTCTAGGAAGTGCAAAATATATGAAGTATTATTATTCCTAAATTTTCTTAGGCAAATTCTGTAACGTGATTGTAATCGAGTGTTTATTTAACGTATTCTATATTAAATATATGGAAAGAAAAAAAACAGTAGTAAATTAATTGTCTTTTATTTCATTTTTACATTCGACTAAAGTCAATAAACTAAACTAAAATCTATATCGTAATAATCCCAATACAAAAATATTTCATCTTCTTATGTATATTGACAGGTTTGTAACATTTACATTCGATAACTTTACAGAAGCGTTCCGCGAACGCTCCCGACGCAGGATTGTGATGATTCAATTAAAATATTAATTCCTTAATACGTATTCGCACTCGTTTAAACAGAATAAAGAGCACATATATAATTTCCCATTAAAACGTACATCACAACGCTGCATATTTACAATTCATTCTTTATAAAAATCGACATTTAACATAACAACAACAGAATACGTCACACGTCTTATGGCAACCCTCGACGATCCCACGAATCTTCACGTTCCATAGACATTAATAAAACACAACATATACTTTACATAGTCTTACAACGAAATAAATAAATTCTATCCTAATAGTTACGTCTTATTGTCCAACGAGAGAGGCCTCTCCGAGAGAGAGAGGTCGCTCCGTGATATGATTGCTTTCGGAGATGACGCGTAAGTACGGCCTCAGGAAGGAGAACGACGGAAAGGGAGATAGAAACAGTTTATAAAATATATAGAAAGAGACAACAAAGGTATAGATAAGATTTACTCTGTATAGCCGACGGAACTTACGTCCTAAGCTGCACTTCTGCAGAGCCGCAGAGGTCGGACGGGGCCACTCGAAACTTAAACCTAATAAATTCATAGCGGAGTGGAGCCGGACGACTCCCGTGCGGCTTCGAAATCGAGGTCGATAGACCGTATCAGTTAGGAGAGGACGACGTGTGCGCGGCGGCGGGGCCTCCACGTCGTCAGCTTAATGACGAGAGCGCGCGCTGCGCTGGGCCCGGGCGGGGCCACCGGGCGGGGCGGGCCTCGGGCGGGCGCCACCCGCGCCGGCCGCCGCTAGCACTCGCGGTCCTCGCGCACCAGCTGCTGCGTGTCCACGCCGGTGTCGGCCGCGGGGTCCAGGGCGCGGGGCCTCTTGCCGGGGACGCCGCGGGTCTCGGTCGACGAGGGCGAGATCACCGCCGATACCACTTTTTCTTTCAGCTCCTCGGGTACTTCGTATATTCCGGCTGAGGAATAAAATCTTTATTCCGGGCGGTGTCGTTTATTAAAAAAAAGAATTGTCCAATCACCATAAACTTTCGGCTAGATGTTGAAATATGTCTTTTTACTGCAAAACTTACGCAACGGTTCCGGTTCGGGCAGAGCCGATCTCGTGACGGCGTCGTACATAGGGTTCGTGAAGTCTCTGCCCTTGCGGGGCTCCAAAGAATAGTCAACGTGGGAAGCGGCGGGGCCCGCGGGTCCCGGAGTGGCCACGCCGCCTAACTCCACATTGGAACCTGGTCTGAACGACACGCTTTGAGACGAAGCCAAACTGCTGAGTCCGCTGACTTTGCCACTGAAACATCAAGTAGAGATTGGATAAATTGTAGAGCGAGCTGTTTTCTTAACCATCCCAAACGGGAGCTTTAATATTCGGTCCAAAGTAGTCTCGTTACAATTCACTCACAAGGGCCTCTTCCTCACGACGAACCAAGCGGCGGCTCCGGCGAGAGCCAATAGGATCACCAGCAGCAGCGGCACGAGTAAGGCGGCTCCCGCCCTGGAGTTGCCGCCCGACGCTCCGTCTCCGCGGGCGCAGCGGGGTCCCTCGAGGCCGGTGGGGCAAGCGCACGAGACCGCGCCGTCCTCGCCCTCGATGCAAGTGCCGCCGTTCTCGCACGGGCACGCCAGAGGCAGAGCGCGGGGAGGCTCCACGGCTGGAATTAGCGTTTACGACGGTTAGACGAGGTCTATCGGCACCGAGAGCGGAGCGAGCGTGTCGGGTCCTTACCGGCGTCGCAAGGCTGGTCTCCGGTGGCCCGTTTGGGCGCATACTGCTGGTCGGGGCAGGCGCAGCGGTGTCCCGCGGGCACGGCCAGGCACAGGTGCGAGCACGGCGATCGCCCACAGGCCGACCGAGCCGATGACGTGTTGTAGCGGGAGGGGTGGTACACTGCGTTCGAGAGTGTGAGCGGTTAGAAGAGGGTTACACGGTATATCATGCGAGGGAGCGACAAAGATGGGGATTTTCACTCACCTTTGACGGCGGCCGGGTTGGCGAGGTCCTTGGATATGACGAACGGCACTCCCCTTCCGAACTTGTCTTGTCTCACCAGTTCTCCCGTGTCGCGGGTGACCCAGTATAGCGACGATTCGAAGACGTCCAAGGACACGGGGTGCTTCAGCAGCTCGCCCTGGAGCACCGTTCGCCGGTTGGAGCCGTCCGGTCTCATGGACTCGATCGTGTTGAGCTTGGTGTCCGCCCAGTAGATGGTGTGCTCCATGGCGTAGTCGATCGCCAGCCCCGTCGGGTGTCTGACGTTCTCCGTCACGATGGGGCGGCGCTTGGAGCCGTCCATCCACGCGGTCTCTATCTTGGGAGCGGATCCGGCGTCCGCCCAGTACATCTTACCCATCTGCGGGTCGAGGGCCAGCGACGTGGGCGCTTCGATTCCGGCCGAGACGAGCGCGCGTCTGTACCGTCCGTCGTTGCGGGCGACCATCACTCGGCCCTTCGGCTTGGAGCCGGTCCGATCGGCCTCCGTCCAGTAGAGATTTCCTCCGACGTAGTCGACGGCGATTCCGGTCGGTTTGGCGTTCGCCTTGCTCTTTAAGTCTTGCGCGAACCCGCTCTTGACCTGCCCGTCGAGAGCGTTGACCATGTACGATCGTTTGATCGACTTGTCGTAGCTGTCCACCCAGAATACCATTTCCTGTTTCGGATCGTAGTCGATCGCCTCGATTCTCTTTTCGGAGGCGATGACGTCGAACTCCTCGTTCTTATCCTGGACGAAGGCGCGTATTTCGGGACCGTTGGCGAACATCAGAATGATTTCACCCTCTGTCGCTTTGCACACCCCAGAGAAATTATCAGCCAATCTGTAAATCATTTTCAATTGAGTTAAGGCTGATTTTGCGACTCACGCTCTATAGAAAAAAAAATCATGTGTCCAATTCACACGTGGTAGAAGTGAAACCTTCAAAAACAAAGTTTTTATAATTAAAATATGTAAATGAGACTTTTTCTCTATCTAAATGTAGGATCTTTTCTTTAAAAAAAAATATATTTTAATGTTAAATTTTTATTTATAACTTTAATATCAATCTTTAATTTGGTAAAAACTAAAATAATAAAAGTTTGAAATAAATTCACAAGATCCAACGTGGGAGAAAATGAGATAGGAAGCATTATACAGTGTATAAACTTTTAATTAAGTGTAGTACGAAGTTTTCACTTCAAAAAGTTTCTATAACTAATGATTTGTAAATAAAATTGATAAATAATCTAATTTTATAATTAAACTACTTACTTGACTTACTTATTTAATTTTCATCAAATCTGTTTTTTTATTTCAGAAAATGTTCAAATACACACTAATTTAAAGTTTATTTATATATTATTATTTTATACACTGTATAACGCCTCCTATCTCACTCTCTCTCACGCCAAATCCTATTAATTTATGTGTCTGTCTCTTACTGTCGCTTTTTCTGTTCCGGTTTGAAATCACAACGATTCTAAAGAAGTTTCACTTCAATAAAGATAATGCGTCTCTATTGTGTACGTAAAAGTTGTTTGGACACAATCCAGTACCTAAATCCGTCTCGACAGGCGCAGGAGTAGCTCCCGGCGAGGTTGGTGCAGAGGTGGGCACAGTGGTGGTCACCTGTGGCACACTCGTCGACGTCCACGCAGCGCTTGGTGTCCGCGGGCGAGATGATCCATCCCGGGAAGCAGGTGCAGATGTACCCGCCGCCTGTCAAGTTGCTGCACAGGTGCTCGCAACCACCTGCGGATTGGGAACTTTGATTCGCTGATATTGTATTTGTGGACCGATGAAAAATCCGTCCTCCACCTTAGAGATTTCTCATCTTCGTGGCACAGACTGAAAATTTAGTGTTGTATTATGTCGCCGATCTAACTTAATATGGAATTAATTAAATAATCGAAATGACCTTTTTCCTGAACACTGCATCCGTGGGCAAAGTGGCACCCGCGTTCGTCGGAGCCATCTCCGCAGTTGTCGTTATGGTCACACAGAGCGGTGCGAGGCACGCAGCGGCGGTTGGCGCACTGGAACTGCGTCAGAGGGTCACACGGCCGCGTACGCGCAGCGCATAGCGTCATGTTGTTCTCGTCGGAGCCATCGCCACAGTTGTCTACGCCGTCGCAAACTTGGTACCTTTTACGATACATTATTTTAATAAACATATCATCAACTTATCAATCCAGCGAAAGAGAAAACAACAAACGCGTAATACCTTGGCACGCATCGATGGTTATCGCAATGGAAGCGTCTGAGGGTGTCGCAGTTAAAGTTAGTGCAAATGGAAGCGGCCTCGTCCGAGCCGTCGCCGCAGTCGTCTGTCCCGTCGCACAAGTCCGATTGCGCCACGCACAGGTTGTTACTGCACTGGAATCTGAATAGACGAATGAAATTAGCGTTATTTATATGTTATCGATCGTCTAAAGTAGGCGACGTCATTATCAAAATATCAACTATGCGCTCACCTGCTCTCGGGACAGTATCTGCCGCCAGGGAATCTCGGAGGACAGCCGATTTCATCGGACAGATCTCTACAATCTCTGTCGCCGTCGCAACGGAAATAGGCTGCAATGCAGTGACCCGATTTACACTGGAACGTGCCGTTCTTGCACTTGAAACCTCCGCAGTCCATCTCATCTGTGTTGTCTCCACAGTCATCTTCGTGGTCGCAGCGCCATCTGGACGATATGCATTTCCCATTTCCACATTTGAATTCGGACTCCGAGCACTCCCTATAGTTGTGTTGACAGACCGCCTCGGCTTCGTCGCTGCCGTCTCCGCAGTCATCGGTGAAATCACACAGCCATTGTTTAGGAATGCATCGTTTGTTTTCACAGGTGAAGTCCGTTTCGCTGTTACAGCTTGGACAGTTTTCGGGTAACTCGTCGGAGCCGTCCCTGCAATCGTCTTTACCGTCACAGAACAGCCATTTCGGTATACACCTGTAATTTGATTGTCCGGGACACCTTCTCCAGCCCGTGGTGCAGTTCTTTTGGCGACACATGTAAGCCGGCTCATCGGAATCATCGCCGCAGTCGTTGTCAAAGTCGCACATCCATAATTTCGGTATACAACGTCCGTTCTTGCAGGCAAACTCGGAGTCGGGCTTGCACGGCCTGTTGTGACACATTGCGGGATCTTCGTCGCTGTTGTCCTTGCAGTCAGTGTCGCCGTCGCACTTCCAGCTGTCCAATATACACCTCCCGCTAGTCTTGCACTTAAATTCAAGCTGAGGACATTCGTGGGCGCACTGAGCTTCGTCGCTGCCATCGCCACAGTCGTCTGTGCCGTCGCATATAGTCGCGGCCGGTGTGCAGTTAGTGTTCTTGCACTGGAACGAGCCGGCTCTGCAGTGTCTCACCGGGCAAGTGTCGGGCTCGTCGGAGCCGTCCATACAATCCTTCTCACCGTCACATTTCCAGAACCAAGGAATACACTTTTCATCGCGGCCGTTGCATCTGTGTTGGCCATCTGTACAATTAGCTATACACGTTTTCATGTCCCGCGCTAAATAGAACTGGTTCGGACAAGCGCATTTATATGTGGTAGCACCTTCTTCGCCATATTCCTCGATGTTCAAATAGCTCGAGGCGTGCGGCGGCGCAATCAGACATAGATGTGAACATCCTCCGTTGTTGTTACCGCAAGGGTTCGTGTAAGGCAGTTGTCGCAGAGGATGAACGACGTGAATATCGTACGGACGGTGAGTTGTGTTTCTTAGTAAAGTTAAGTTTTCGCCGGAATGCTTATTAGCTTTGCTGATAGCTTTCAAGTTCCAGTCGGTCCAATATATTTCATCATCAAAGAGACTCAGTGCAAACACGTGAGGTACTTTACTACCGGACAGGACGACGTGCCTATGTTTCCCTTCTAAGTCAGCCGATCCGATGTAGTCCAAGTGGGCATCGGCCCAATATATTCTGTCGGTGAAGTAATCGACTGTCAAGGCGTTCGGCCACGCAATATCGTTTTCCCAGTTTAGAATAGTGCTAAAGTTAGATCCGTCCATACCCAATTTACCTATATAAGCTTGCAAGTGCCACGACGTATAATAGAGGTAGCCAGTTCCGGGGTGAACTACGATGGCTCTCGGGTCGGCTATTCCTGTCTTGAGCGTTTTTCTTCTAGTCCCATCTAACTCGGCCACATCCAAATTCTTAGAATGTCTATCCAACCAATAGATTTTTCTGCCTATCCAATCTATTGCTATACCTTCCAGGCCGTGGGAATCGTGTCTGATCACTACCTCCTTGGTTGGGTTAGGATCGGAATAGTCCGATCTGTAAATGGTTTTGGCAGAAACATCAGCGAAGTACATCTTTTGCTCTTTTATATCGAAATCTATAGCTACTACGTTCATGAGGTCTTGATGCACCAAATTGTACAGGCTGGCGTCGGTAGACATGTTTCGGACGTAGTATTTGTTGGTGAATATGACCCATGCGGTAGTGTTGTCCTTTCGTTTGCACGTGTGCTCGTCGGCTTCTCTTTCATAGTACTGATCATTACATTTACAGTAATATGAACCAGGTGTGTTGGAACAATATTGCGAACAGACTCCGGGTGTCTCGAGACACTCGTCGATGTCCGCGCACGCCTTTCCGTCGGCCAATAGCTTATACCCGTGGTTACAATCACAGTAGTACCCCGTCAGAGTATCGATACATTTGTGTCCGCATTGGTTGATCTCTAGCTTGGCACATTCGTCGACGTTACAGTGCGCCGGCTCATCAGAATCATCCGTGCAGTCAGATACTTTGTTACAGACCAACTTGTTATCGATACATTGGTCGTTATTACATTTGAATTGTCCGTTTGGACACGTCTTGTTGTCCTTAACACAGTCTACTTCATCCGAATGATCGCCACAATCGTCTTCGCCGTCGCATCTAAAGTGATTTCTGATGCACTTGAAGTTCTGACAGCGGAATTCTTGATCTGTGCAAGTTTTGTATTTTGTGTTACATTGCTTTCCTTCATCGGAACCATCGCCGCAATCGTTGTCGTGGTCACAAACCCAACCGTAGTTGATGCACCTTCCGTTATTACATAGGAACTGATCCTCCGAACACGGAGTCGGTGTAGAACAATGGTGAATTGTAGAGTTTTCATCGGCGCCATCGATGCAGTCTGGATCACCATCGCAAAGCCATTTTTTGGGAATACACTGAGCTCTGTTCCAGAGCCTGTTCTCTTCACATGTGTACTCGGTTTCAGGATCACATTTCCTTTCGTTACATTGATGTCGTTGGTCTTCATCGCTATTATCTAAGCAGTCGTTATCTCCATCACAGATGTAAATTCTTGGAATGCAGTTTCCATTATCACATGTGAACAAATCTCCGAAGCACGTTCGTCCTTCTAAACGACAATATTCCGGCGGTTCGTCAGCTCCGTCTCCACAGTCGTCGTCTCCGTCACAGTACCAGGTGGCGGGAATACAGCGATGGTTCGGACAGCGGAAACTGTTTTGTGGGCACGTTCGCTGAGCGCAATGTAGAGGATCTTCATCCGAATTGTCTCCACAGTCATTGTCTCCGTCGCACAGCCAGTATGGTTCCACACAAATATTGGTCTTTTCACATTTAAGGTGATTAGGAGGACAAGTGGTGTTCCTCGGGCATCGTTCGTGAGTTTCATCCGAAGTAATATTATCTTTGCAGTCATTTATGCCGTTGCAGACCTGCGACATCGGAATACACCTCGAATTGAGACAAGTGAATTCTCCCGGTGCACACGGTGGATAAACGCAGCTTTCCTCGTCGGAACCGTCCTTGCAGTCGTTCTCGTGATCGCATTTCCAAGACTTGAATATGCAGCGGCCATTATTGCAGCGGAACTCGTTAGGCGAGCACGAGTGATAGGCGCAGTAGTTGTAGTCTTCGTCTGAGTTGTCTCCGCAGTCGTCGTCACCGTCGCAGGACCACATGCGACTGATGCATTTACCGTTCGCACAGAAGAATTTGCTAGGGTCACACGTTATATTCTTCGACACACACATTCGACCTTCATTGACCAGCTTAGTGTTATCGTCACATTTACATTCGACAGATTTATTGGGGGCAGGGTGACAGCTGTGCGCGCAACCGCCGTTATTAATTTCACAGAGATTCGTTTGACACTTCTGCCTGCTTTTACTGTATATGTGGATATCTCTCGGAGAGTCTTCGAGCCGCTTAACCATTTCGATCATATTGGCGCCCGTGTGCTTCTCTGCTCGATAAACACCGCGTAGCTGTAAGTCGGTCCAGTAAATATAGTTTCTAAACACTGTTATAGCGAATGGATAAATAGTTGCAGATATGAGAACTTCTCTATCGGAACCGTCTAATTTCGATCGCTCTATCTTTTCTCGCACGGCATCTGTCCAATATAACATATTTTCATCAAAATCGATGGTCAATCCACTGGGTTGTGACAAATCTTTATCGATGATGGCTTTCTTTAACGAACCGGCCATAGTAGTCCTGTATATCTTTCCGGACGTCCCGAAGCGGCCCCAATCAGTGTAATATAAAGTTCCATTGCACGGGTCGACGACAATGGCTCTGGGCCTCTCGACCCTCGCGATCATCACTAGTTCGGTGCCGTCTAAGTTCATGGCATAGATAGAGTTATTTGAACTGTCAGTCCAATAGATTTTTTCTTGTGTCCAATCGTAGGAGATACCTTCCGGATTTATATTTTTGTTGATGATATTTTTAATCGTCGAGGGGTCCGGATTATTCGCAGACATAGAGGCTATTCTCGCCCACGGTCGTATTTGCGTAAAGAATAATTTATTATCTGCATAATCAAACTCTACCCCGACTACGTTTGTGAGATTACCGATGGGTTTGAACGGTACGCCGGTAGACTTGGGATCTAAATTGATAGCGCGGATTTCAGTCCTCGTGGTGAAGACTACATATTCATCGACCACATCACACTTCTTGGGATTGCTGGCCGATATCTGTCCGGTGGCGCAGTCGCAGCGATGCGTGTATCCCATGTTGGCGTCGGGCGGGTAGCTGAAGCACAGTTGGTCACATCCTCCGTTGCCCAGTTTCCTACACGGATTGTTTTCGTCTGTGGGCTGACTGTTAATGTCAAATATTACTATGTCTCGCAGTTTAGGAAGATTAGTTCTCAACTTCTCGGGCATAGACATGTTTCCTGGCAGCTTCGAAGCTTTGTAGATCGTTTGTAAGTTCCTGTCGACCCAGTAGACGCTGCCGGTGTGAATCGCTATGCCCATCGGGTTCGGCAAGTTCGATCGAATCAACTGTCTGTTTCCCCCACTGTATGAAATTTTCTGAATTTGGTCCAGTTTCGAATCGACCCAGTACACGTCGTGCGTGAGCATATCGATGGTCAAATCTCTCGGATTGGATATCCCCGAAGTGATAAGAGTTTGCCAGTTGCTTCCGTCGAGGTACGACTTGCCGATACGCGGATACTGTCCGTAATCTATCCAGTACAGGAGCCTCTTTATAGGGTTGACGGCCAACTCGCGCGGGGCGTCCATGGTCCTCTTCACTATCACTTTTCGGTGTGATCCGTCGAGCCACGACATCTCCACGTAGTTCTCGTGCGGGAATACATTGGTGAAGTAAAGGTTACCGGCCACCCAGTCCACCGCCAAACCCCTGATTCCGTTACTGCCGATGCCGTCCTTGACGACGTGCTGCAATTCCGTACCGTTGGGACGAATACGAAATATTCCATTCCACGTGCCTCGATTGAACTCGACCCAGTAGATGTAGTTATCGGCGAAGTGGACGTCCACGTGCAGGATGTGGTGTCCGAGGCCGGTGACGGGCACCATGGCCTCGGCGCTGCCCTCGAGGCTGTAGCCGCGGATGATGTCCAGCTGTGAGACCACCGCGAACGTCTTGTAGGGCACGCAGTTCACTTCGTTCTCCTTCCTGTAGCCGACGGAGCAGGCGCAGACGCGAGAGCCGCCCTCGCTCGGGATGCATATCTGCTCGCATCCTCCGTTGCTCTGGAGACACGGATGGTGAATAGTTTTCCTCTTTTGGAATATTGTCAGCGATTTGAGGTCGCTCTCGTTGTCCAGGATGACCTTGACGTTGTCGCCGTTGGGGAGGTCGGCTTTGAAAATCTTTTCATAACGCTGATCTAGAACGTAGAGCCTCGAGTCCAAGACGGCGATGACTTTGGGATACGCGATGGCCTGCGCCTCCGTGAGAATAGTCTTTCTGTCGTTTCCTTCCGTGTTGACGCTGTTGATGCTGGCCGGGAACTGGGTGCTGAAGTAGATAAGTTTCTTCTCGATATCGACGGTGACCGCCGCCGGTCTCTCTATGGCGTCCACTAATATAACCGGGTACGTTCCGTCCATATTTACTTTCCCGATCTTCGCTGGTACTCCGTAACCTCCTTCGTCGGCCCAGTAAATCTTACTGAAAAAAAAGTTAAAAATTTGAGTTATCACTTCGATCTTTAGTGTTGAGAGTATACTTTTGCAAGTGACAGCTGCTCACCCTTCTGTTGGATCCAGACAGATATCCTTAGGTTTGGCGATCGAGTTCCTGCTGCCGTCGTTCGCGAAGACAATAGTTCTGTACTTGACTTTGCCATCGACTCTGATGAGTTCAATATTACTGGCGACTCTGTTAGCCATGTACAGGTTCCGTCCCAGCCAGTCGAATGCTATGGAGGACGGAGCCCCCACGACGCCACTGTCCTGCCCGAGGAACTCCGCCTTGCTTCCCCCACCGTACGGCATGTTGTACACCGTGCAGTTTTCGTCATCCTCGCCATCTCCCGATATTGATTGAAGCCAGTACAACATGTGGCCTTGGCGATCGTAGTCCAGCTGAACACCGCCTGAGGACATTGTTAGGTTTTTTTGGATCTACATTTTACTACTAAATTAATTAATATTTCGAAGTTATATGAGTAGTTATTACTTACCTTGGATTCCGACAACGGGAGGTAATTGACCCGCTCTTCCCGAGCCGTCGGTCGACAGATCGATGATCTGAGATCCTTTCAGTACCATTAAGTACGGAGTTTCTTCTGCAAAAAGTAAGTCAATCATAATAGTCCATAACATAAAACAGGAGTATCTGACAAGTATGCGAACAACAATTACCCTCTGTACATTTTCCATCAGGCAAAAGCTTGAAGCCGGGCCTGCACATGCAGGTGTAGCTGCCGGCACCCTTGGGGCTGAGCAGGCAGATGTGCTGGCACGAGTCGGGCTTGCAGGGCGACGCGTACTGGGGCTGCAGTGAGGGGTGATGTACGTGGATGGACAGCGGCTGAGAGATCAGGTGAGAGACCACCGTCTGGTTGGTTCCCTTGAACTTGTGAGCCGATAGCACGCGGTTCAGCTGTCGATCCGTCCAGTACAGCGTATCCTCGAACAGCGTCAGCGAGTGGGGATGCAGCAGATAGTGGCTTCCCGCAAGCACCTGCTGCCGGCCGGAGCCGTTGTAGTAGCAAAAGTCGATAAAGTCCAGTTTAGAGTCCGCGAAGTACACTCTCTGCGTGGCCGTGTCCAGAGTTAATCCGTTTGGCCAGTAAATTTTAGTGGTTATTATGGCCGTGCGTTGCGTCCCGTCCATTCCGACTCTTTCGATGCGCGGGTTCTCTCCCCAGTCGGTCCAGAACAGCCACCTCGCGTCGGGCGCGGGGTCCAGACACATGCCTCTGGGCTGAGTGATGTTCGCGCTGACGAGAGCGGTCCGGGAGCTGCCGTCCTCCTTGGCGACCTCGATGGTGTTCAGTTTGCTATCGAGCCAGTATACGTTTCCCCCGACCCAGTCGTAAGCCAAGCCCTCGACTAGATCCAAGCCCGTGGATATGAGAATTTGGGGCTCGCTGCCCCGGTCCAACCTCGAGATGGTCTTCAGTTTCATGTCCGACCAGAATATGGTGCCGGTGTGCATATTGGAGGCGGTCGCGACGACGTTTTCCACGTTGATCGGCACTCGTTCCAGACCCTGCTCGTTGAGGTCGGCCACGAGGATGGAGTGTCTGTTGGAGATGATGAGGAAGGCGCTGGAGTGGTTGTTCGCTTTGCAGGAGTGCTTGTCGGCCGCGAGCTGGTACCCGTCGATGCAGCTACAGAAGTAAGAGCGCTTGGTGTTGAAGCAGACCTGCGAGCAGAGACCGGCCGGCTGGCACTCGTCGATGTCGCGGCACGTGAAGCCGTCCGCCTCCAGCTCTTCCCCGCTGGGGCACAGGCACAGGGGACCCGACGGAGTCTGCTTGCACTCGTTGGAACAGAGCCCGTTGCGGTGCTGACATTCGCTCAAGTCACATCCCTCACCTGTCGAACGTGTGCAGAGTTAGAAGGAACTTTTCCGTCACTGCTTACCACAGTTGTATTTCTTTTAATGTTATTTCGAAAATTGTTAATAAGTAAGTTTTGTTAATTTGTTAAATAATATTTCTTTCTTTCGACGTACCTTCGTCGGCGCCATTGGGACAATCCATATTGCCATCGCACACTTGCGTAATGTTGACACAACGGTCGGTGACACCGGGGCATTGCCACTGGTTGGATGGGCACCTGGAAATAATAAATAAACAGTCGTCTGGAAAATAATAAAACAACTAAACCGCTTTTGAATCGAACAGTTAAGTGAATATACCGGAACGGGGGAGGCTTGCAGGCGTGCTCCAGGCCTTCGTCGGAGTTGTCCCCGCAGTCGTCTCGTCCGTCACAGACGTAAGAGCGGAAGACGCAACGCCCGTTGCCGCAGCGGAAGTGGCCCGAGGGACAGGACATGGAGCCGCACGCCGCCGGTTCGTCCGATAGGTCCTCGCAGTCCGGGGTGCCTGAAAATATGCCAGTCACGTCAGACATACAAAAAACATATGTAGAGGTTTCATATTATTATCATGTAACGCGACACGCTCGCATTCGTTATATTTACAGTGTATAAATGGTTAATTGTATTACTACTTTTAAGAGAATTGGGGTTTATGTATACCACACATTTTGTATAGCGACAGTGTGTAGCGTACAATTGGTAGCGCCGGTTCTTCCCGCGCGCAATAAAATATTAACTACTGAATATGTTTAATTTCCTACACACTCCTCGACTAGGTGGCTGCACACGTGAACACCTAAACATATTTAGAGATGTCATTACGAAGTGTCACTCACCGTCGCAGTACCACGTGTGCGGAATACAGATGCCGGAGGTGCGGCACTGGAACTGCTTGTCGGGCGCACACTGGTGCGGTGCCAGAGAAGGGCAGCCGGCCTCGTCCGAGCCGTCGTTGCAGTCCGGGATGCCGTCGCACTTGTACGCCTCCTGCGAGATACGTTCTGTTTGTTTGAATAGAAGTTCACTCGGAATAGAGACAGCTTCAAGTCATTCCGTTCACCTGCACGCACTGCTTGAGGTCGGCGCACTTGAACTGCGACGCGAGGCAAGAGACGGGCGGGCAGTCGGCCTCGTCCTGTTTGTCGAAGCAGTCGTCGTCTCCGTCGCACACCCACGACGAGGGGATGCAGTGCCCCGTGCGGGGACACGTGAACTGAGGACGGAATGGTTGAATTCGAAGAACCGTTTTACTTAAACATGTTTAACTCTCTCTCTGTTTTAATCTCTCACCTGGAAATAAGCACACGTCTTCTCGGCGCAGTGCGACCCTTCATCCGAACCGTCTCCGCAATCGTTCTCCGAGTCACACTTCCAGGTGTTCGGCACGCACCGGCCGTTGTCGCACTGGAACTGCGAGGCGCTGCAGGTCACGTTGACGCATCCGGTCTCGTCCGAGAAGTCTCCGCAGTCGTTCTCGGAGTCGCATTTAAACGTCGCCGGAATGCATCGGCCCGATTTGCACATGAATTCCGACGCGTTGCACGTCGATTCTAAACGAGTGGAAATCACTTTAAAAGACTGTTCGGGGTTGGGATCAATTACAAGGATATTAAAAGCGATAATTATTAATTATTTAAACTGCAATGGACTAAACTAGTGGGGTGAGATGAGATTGGGATTATAGTCGCACCCGATACGACTTCTGAATGCAAACTAAATCAAGTGAATATAATAAAATATAATGAAAATAAATACACTAGCAAATCGTATTGTATGGTGTCGTTGACATTGAAATACCTGTACGGTTGTAAACCGTACAATGACATTTACCCCTGAACTTCAAAATGTAGCAGCGTAATAGCTCCAGAACCAATACAAGAGAAAAGTGATTACTCACTCGTACAATTTTGTTCTTCATCACTGTTATCCAGACAGTCATCGTCTCCATCGCACACCCAGCTTTTTGGGATGCAGCGTTGATTGTTGCAGGTGAAGTCCCAGGTGTTGGGGCAGGCCTGCAAGGGGGGTTCGGCGGCAGGGTCGGCGATGCACCGAGTGCCGTCGACGGCTAACTTTTCCCCGTAGGGGCACCCGCATTTCACCGTCAGCAGCTCCGTAGCATTTCGCGGAACCGCAAAACAAAACTTCTGGCAGTTCCCGTTGTTCACGGAGCACGGTTGGTTCGGGTCTATCCTTTGCACCTGGCGACTGTACACTTTCACTCCGTACAGCCTGTTCGTCTGCGGCTCCCGAACCATAATGTCTTCCTGCTCGCCCGTCAGCTTGTGCAGACGCACGATGGCGTCCAGCCGCCAGTCCGTTATGTACATGAACTCCTTGTAGATGACTATGGAGAAGGGATGCCTGATCAGTCTAGAGTTGACGGTCTTGACGTCCGTGCCGTCCAGTTTGGCGTGTTGCACGTGGTCGAGCAGCGCGTCGCACCAGTACACGCGGTCGGCGTCGAAGTCGATGGACAGGCCGTTGGGCCAGCCGAGCGTCACGTTCTCGAACACCAGCAGTCCACTGCCGTCCGTGTTAGCTCTGCTGATGTTGGCGGGACGATCCCACTCCGAGAAGAAAATGAAGCCTTTGTTGGGATGTACCACTATAGCCCGCGGTCTTTTCAGATCTTTGAGAAGCGTTCTCTTGTATGCGATGTTTCTGGTGGATAAGACGTTTAGAGTGCCCTTTCTGGAATCGATGTAGTACAGGTTCTTCGACGCCCAATCGACGGCGAGACCCTCGACGCCTTCGTTGTGCGAAGCCAGCACGATCTCCTTGGTGGTTCCGTTCCTGTGGACTCTGTATATGACGTCTTGCAAGACGTCCGAGTAGTAGATGTACTCGTCTCTCGAATCGAAGTCCAAGCCGACGAACCGGGCGCGTCGCGAGACCACGGGCAGGATGGCGTCGTTGAAGCCCTCGATGACGGGATACAAGACTTTGCCCTTTATGAATCTCTGCTGCGAGTACATGAGGAACTCGTCGACGATGTCGCAGTTCTTTAGGTCGGTCTCGAGGCTGTAGCCGACGTTGCAGGCGCAGCGGTAGCCGAGGCCACCGTTCAGCAGGGCGGTGACGATGCACATGTGGGCGCAGCCGCCGTTGTTGTTGCCGCACGGATTGTTGACCGAGGTCTGCTTCAGCGAGTGCACCACGGTGAGCGCCTTGGGCTCGCGGATGTCTTTGATCTTGTACACGCTCTCGATGGAGGAAGAGCCGAGGTATTTGCTGACCGCGCTGACGCCCTGCTTCGTGGTGTCGGACCAGAACACTTTGTCCTCGAAGAGCGCGAGGCGCGCCGGGCTGGGCACCTGTTGGCCTCGCAGGACCAGGAAGCGATTGGCGCCCTCGTAGTCCACGGTCTCGATGTAGTCCAGGAGCGAATCGCACCAGAACACGCGGCGGGCGATAATGTCGACCGCGATGCCTGACGCCTTGTACGTGGCTTCGGAGACCAGAGAGCGGACGTGGGTGCCATCCATGTTGGCGCGAATTATCTGCAAGTTTAAAGGTGAAACACATATTAAATAGATTTTTACATTTTAGATATAATATAGAGCAGTTCGGATGTCACAATGAAGTACCTGACTGCTATCCGCGACGAACATTAACCCTAGCGTAGGATCGAGCGCAATGTCCGCAGGACTGGTGAGGTTAGATCCCAATACCACCGCGTGCCAACGGCCATCCAGCTCGAACACGTCCACCTTCTGGCCGACAGCATCAGCTACGTACAGTTTGTCTCCGACCCAGTCGACGGCCAGTGCCACAGGCGCCCATGACCCCGCTACGCTGATGTCTCCTCCCACGTAGCTGCCCACGCCCGCCGGACCCGCCCCTCCGCTCAGATGCTGAGCGTGAATCTAGAACAGAGCCAAAGTCATACATTTTTGTGTCTGTTTAGCTGATCATTTCGCTTTGGTAAGAAGATGTTTTGTCAAGACTTGAACTCCAATTTAAGCGTATGAAATTAAAAGTAGAATACGATCCTGACATGTCTTATTAAAAGTACACACCTTTCGTGTTTTAAGATCGGACCAGAAGAGCAAGTTCCTTCTGTAGTGGTAATCGAGTCCGGCTGCGGAAGATGCGTTGGCGAGAGTTGTGGGAATGCGTTTGTCCAAGTCCAGGCGCAGGAGACCCTTCTCGTGAGCCAACACTAGAGTTGGGGTCTCGGCGTTCGCCTTGCAGCTGCTGCCGTCTGTCAACGTGTATCCGGGGGCACAGCCACATTTGTATGCTGGAATCGGAGACACGTATTTTAGGAAAACTGGTAATTTAACTATTGTACAAAATGTATAAATAATATTAATATATTTAATATTAATAATTCTCTGTGACTCTATTAATAGTCATAAATTGCTTGAGTTAAAAATAAATGAATTGTCAATATGATGCTTACATCCAGGTGTATTAACACAGAGCTGATGGCAGGGTCCCCATTCTTGGCACTCGTCCCGGTCCACACACGATCGACCATCGGGAGCCAAAGTCAGTCCTTCGCCGCATGCGCATGCGCCGCCCAAAGGGGACGCCACACATGTCGATTCGCAACCGAGGGCCGGACATGATGACGTTGCTGGAGTAATTATATTAGATTTAGTACAAAACAAGTATTATTAGAAATGTAACCCATTATATAGTAAACGATTTGGTGAACAGTCTGCCATGAAGTGTTTCCACATTCACATTGATTATTAAAAGAAGAATTTCTAACAAAACAGCGATCATCTGTAGAAGCTTACTATTCATACTAGTTTTATGAATAAGCTAATTGTAAAATAGGCAAATCATCACAGATAACTTACAACAGGCCGCTTCTTCATCAGCGTTATCCTCACAATCCTTCTTTCCGTCACATAGCTGAGCTCGCGCTATACATTTGTGGGTCCCGGCGGGTCCTCCCCGGGGACACAGGTACTTATTGTCGGGACACGAAATCGCCGTGCAGTTGGCCTCGTCCGACCCGTCCGCACAATCGCGGAACCCATCGCAGTGGTAAGTCGCCGGAATACATAGGGCGTTGCTACAACGGAACTGCCCTATGTGACAGGGCGGGAAACCTGCGGCACACGTGTTAAGTCTCAGTACAAAGGTTTTTTCTTATTTTCATAGTAAGTATGCGAAAATAAATTACAATTTAGCGTAATATTAAAATTAGAATATGTTATATTAGAATATTGGTTTTAAAAGATATTCAATATTAACGTCAACAAGTATTTTAAATTTTTTAAATCCATTTTAAAAAATCTTCTCCATTTTCATGTTTTATCAGATATTCATTAACAACAGTATAAAGTAATTAGATAGGTTCAAAACCAACCTAGGAGTTCAGGCACCTCTCATTCGAATTCTTTGAATAACAGCCCTGCGATTCTGTAATTCACTTCACGAACTCACACAGCGGTTTTCGCATCGGCGGTCGCTCTCAAATCAGTCGTGAAGCAGTCATTTTATGATTTGGCATTCTGAAAAGGTGGGAGCTTGTAGTTTATTGTTTATCAGAATGCCAAATCATAAAATGACTGCTTCACGACTGATTTGAGAGCGACCGCCGATGCAAAAACCGCTGTGTGAGTTCGTGAAGTGAGTTACAGAATCGTAGGGCAGAATAAACACTACTTATTCAGAGCTTGATATATTCGGTTGTGAGCAAATCAATTTAAATAAAAACATTGTTAAGTACCTATCTGATACCTAATCCGCTATTTACCAGTACTTTGCTTTGCTTATTACTAGTTAGTAAAATTGGAAGTTTTTGTTGTTTTTATTATTATTATTTTTTTGTAACATTTATGTTTACCATAACTCATGTATTTTAGAATAGATAGCTTGCAACTTATACTTATACATTATATATGTTTTGAACTTTAATAAATAAATAGATAGTGCTTACTGCAATCAGCCTCATCCGAGTTGTCTCCACAGTCATCTTTATGGTCACATTTAGCACTGGCGTCCACACATTTATCTCCAGCGGAGCACCGGAACTGGTCAAGTCGGCAGCTGAGCGGGCTGCCCGGACAATCCTCTTCATCTTTGCCCGTTCTACAGTCTAAATATCTGTCAAACCAATTTATCATGTTTAAACTATAGAGAATCGGTACTATTTACAAAAAAAGCTAGCGGTTATCTACTACTGTATATGACTGCAAGCTATTAATAATACATATACAGTGAAACCTGGTTAAGTGAGACATCAAGGGACCTGCAATGTCGTTTCACTTATAGAGGTATTCCACTTACCCAGTGTCTCAGATATACAGGTATAAATAAATATCTGTCTCATTTACAGAGGTCAAATATGCTTTGGTCACCAATTGATGACATTTCAAAATAACTGTGCAAAGTTTCTAGACCCATGTTAGCAAACACTGTTCAAGTTCAGGATATTCTGATAAACGTACACGTTTTAGTTTTCCTTGTCCTTCAGAACATTGTGATTCAATTTTATGTTTACTCTGAATTATACTGCAAAGAGTAGATTTTGGCACAAACTTCTTCGCGTGTCTTCCCACTTTCATAAACGGATATTAACTTCAGTTTTTCACGTAATGATAACGATTGTAGCTTTCGTATTGGCATGTATTAAAATTAATGTTAGCGTTACAGCTTCAAAAATCTCACAATGTCAAAACAGAAACGTACGAAATGTGCAAGTAACCAAACAAACCAACGTAAAAATTAAATTTAATTTACCCGTCACATTTCTTTTCTTTCGGTATACATGGTCCCTGTGTTGTGGAAATCTTCCCATATCCAGAGTTTTGCATTCCACATTGAAAGTCATCTACTTGGCATTTCCGATAAGCTGAAGAAGAAAAAGATGAAAAGGCACATTAATAATTATCCTGCTTTAGTTTGCTAACGTTTAATTCATGCTTTGATCGCCAACATCAAACTATACTCTTAAACGAGGGTTCGGAACCTCTTTGCTCTTTTAACATTAAATAACCACATCATAAACTTCAGGAGACCGCAAACTTATTAAGGCATACACAATGAAATTTCCGTTGTGTAAAGTGTATAACATATGCTTTGACAGAATTTGTAAAGAGCAATCATTTTTGTAAAAATTCCAACGTAAAAAGAGTATTAGACGACACAAAGGCGAAACGACGCTCGACTATAAACAGCGCAGTCTTGAAGCACTCGAGCCTTGAAAAAGAGGTTTACATAACTATATGAAAATCTTATTATCTGGGAAGTCTTTCAAAAAGTCTCTTAAAGGCGAGGTCGGTGACGATGTTTAGGACATGCCGCGCTGAGTAATGGCTTTCCAATTATCCGGTAAAGATAGTCTGTTTACATATTATGTTAAATATAAGGTTTATTTTGTTATAAATATTAGAACTATGCAGAAAGTTGAGATAAAAATAGATACAAGACATGAATAAAACCAAATTGGACGCAGAAATCAAGGTAGTTTATTAGAATCAATTAAGTTAAGTGGCGAGCGGCATGACACAGAAAGTTATTCAGAGTTGAAGCTGCGAGCTCGAGAGATGAACTCATCTAATCTCGTTCAAACATTTTAAGGCGAACGCTGATATTTCCATTGTAACTTCTCTCACATTTATTTAATATAACCAAAGTGGCGTACACGTGTATACACCGCAATCATCAATTTAAAATGTGTGACATCAAAAGATTTGTTTCTTTACACAAGGCTGACTTATTGTAATTTATACAATATATTTAATTAGGGTAAACTTGTTATGCTTTTAGGATAATATAAGTTATGTATCGATTAATTATTAATTAATTTAATTTGTTATTTAGAAGTGCACAATGATTTGGCTGGTAATAAAATGCAATAAACATATGACAATAAGGTTTGATAGCAGATAGAATGGCAGCGCACGGCCCGTTCACCAAATAGTACAATCTTTCTTTGAATAATATGAATTGTCTTATAGCACATGCACAACACTTGAGCAGCGAGTGTGCGCTCAGCTTGAAGTGGTCCCAGTCCCGAGAGCTTCCGTTTCCGGGTCAGTAACGTCACACTGTCTACTATGACGTCACGAGTTTTTCTTACACGACATCTTTTCCTTAATTGCTTTAGCCTTTAAATTTCTCCCATTCTTAGTTAAAAAAAGATGATAAAACGCATGTTAAAACATCATATGAAATATTACTTCCAATATTCTATCTGTTTATTAGCGCGATGATAACTGACGATAGTTTGCGAACAAGTATAATGAAAGTGAGCATATAACTTCACGTTTAAAGTGCTAAAAAGTTTCCTATTTTTAAACAGTTTATAACAAGAACAAGTGGAAGAATACAATGATTGCAGTCTATTAAAACTTTGTGGACAATCGGAGTTGCTCGGAAGTGCGCATTGTTTTGTTTCACTGTGAAAAATTGTTCTTTTTTAGGAGAAAAACACTTTTCATCTTAAAGGGGCGTTAGAAACATCAAAGCATCTTTTTAAAGAATTTAGGACAAAAATTTAATGGGGAACATAAAATTAGGATTATGACAGTTCTTGAAACAAATAAAATAACAAAATACCTTAGTCTTGAAAAAGTCTACCCCAGTTCAAACTAGATTATATAAACTATGCGAACAAACAAATAAATTAGCTTACAACAAAACTAATTAATTAGATGTCAGCGTATGAGAATGTAAAAAGTCAATTTCCAGGCAATTAAAAGTTGTAGGGGAGTCGGTTGATGACAGCCGTCGGGCGTGGGCTGTCAGCTGCAGCCCAGCCTACACCCAACAGCCCTTTTCAAGCCTTTAACTTACACTTCTCTACGCAATACAATGTGTATAACTCACAGCAAATATAACTTTGTATAGTCATGTTGAAGAAGATTGAAAGCGATATTACATATACCAATGGTTATTCGTATATAAGTATATTGTGGGAAGTTAAATGGTATGGTTAAATTAGGCCTCATCAAAAGTAAAGAGGAGCATTGAGAGTAGCGAAACTCTCTCTGGGCGCGTTCCAAATGAAACAAAGTTTTCGTTGAAAATAAGCAAACAGAGTTATTTGCGAATCACACATTGAATATACTTTTACTACACCGACGACTTTCATAGTGTTTGAGATTTCCATTTCCGTGAATTATGTTTAGATTTGATTGACACGATAGGCTGATCACTTGTTAGCTATTAAATAATATCATTGTATCAGAAACAGATATGGAGTATACCGTTATATTTTACAGATTTAAAACCAGTTGAACTATTATTAAAATTAATAAAAAATTATTCCGCATATGATATTTTACTGTTTTTCGAAATATATATGTTTTATTTTATAATTTTTGATGAGAGTGATCCATAATATTTTACCTCTGCCGATCGTCACATTTGATTCGCTTGGGTTATGCCAGACGCATTTTTAATTTTTCGCCCTTAATTTTATAATTTCTTAGTGAGTTTTTGTGTGTATTTTAAACCATTCTTATCCTTACGACTAAATATTCTATGCCTTTTTAAAGTTAATCGAAGCAAGGTTACTCAGGGCTTATACTTTAAAATAAACTTTTGTATCGACGGCCACCGAACGGTAATTTGTGTTTACTGAAAAAGTTTACAGTAAACGAAAGTGACCCGTCACGGTCGCGTCGGTAGCTGAAGCGCAAGAAAAAGCAAAGAGAAAGGTTTCAATAGTGTGCAAATTTTAATTATCAATTAAATTAGATAAGAGATACTCACTGCAATCGGCTTCGTCGGTGCCATCTACACAGTCAACATGCATATCACAACGGTAGTGTGGCGGGATGCAATATGTCTTATTCCACACATACTGCCCACATGTCAGCTGACCAGCCTCGCATTCTGGGGCCTCTGAAAGTAAAAACAAAATATCAATCAATTGTCACAAAAAGTGTCTTTGACAAAAAAACTGCGCAAAGTGAATGTAGAGGAGTCCTTGATTGCAGCCATTGTATTGTTTAAAAGGCAATATTGATTTCAGCTAATTTTATACTATTCAGATAAGAAACAAATTGGAAAATATTATAATTGAAGCTCAAAGTACCTAACCTAGTAAACTACATATTTATTTATATATTACGTATTCCTACAGCTAACATAAACATAGCCAAAGATGGAATACACATTACATATATACAAACAAGAAAAATGATAAAATACGTAATTCGGCTGTGCTGTGTGACGGTTTGAAAGTGTGGGTATGTACGCGAGGGTGTGTATGGTGGGTGTGCTCATTGTATCTATTTTATTGATATTGTTTATTATATAATGTATAAATCAGATAGTTTAAATAAAACTTAGTAAACAGACTTAACGCGAATGTATTAATATACATAACTCGACGTTTCGCGTCGTTAAAGAAGTTTTAATTAATCGTGTAGTACTCGCAATTCGCTAAACCACTACATCAATATATTCACTGTTAATTTTTAAGTTTGGTTAGTTTTCTATTTAAAGTTTGTTTTAATCCATTATACGTATACATTGTAACGGACAGAACCTTTCCAATAAAAAAAACAATATAAATAATGGTAGTCATTCATTGGTGTAATTATTCCGACATTGCAACCCGACTCGATAAATATTCACAACACACAGGAGGGATCAATCCTCCCCGTCATTAGGACAAAGGTTGCTCGACCTGCAATCAGTGTCGATCATCAATCACGCGAGGGCTCCCCTCCGCGGGGCCCCGGTCTATTCCAAGGGCCCTGCAGGTGTGTAGGGTCCTTATCAGCGCTGTGATTGAATTCACGCTCGACGGGTTAAATGATTGGATCGGTTTATTGTTTAATCGCTCAATGCCCTTTATCGTGTTCAAATTAATTGCTTTTAAACATCGATCTGCTAAACAATCGCCGATCAAACGGTTGTAGATAAATGTTCAAGTACGCTCGGCCCACCTCTCACCTCGCCGCCGCACCCGCTCAGTCGTTTCAATTGTTTCGCGAGTTGAAACATACAACGGAGTTTATTCTATAAATTGTGTGTAAAATAATGTCGAAAATCTTAACAAACATATTCTTAATGCGAGTTGCATACAAATATAGCGAATCTTGCAAGAAGTCCTATGTTACTATAGGTTATGTATAACGTATATCTGTAATAAAATCTATAGATTCTAGACGCTGTACACGTGACTGAAGGCCAGACCATTAACCAAACTTAAATCTGTGTTGACGTGAAAAAGCGCGCGAAAAATGTCAAGTTGTCATCTGTCACGTGCAACAATGGCTTGTGAATAAGGGCGCTTATTCACGAATTTTTAGGGATTTACATTTCGGAGGACATCTGTGGAGCGTTGTCCGAGGCAAGTAAATGAAATATGAGGCTATTAGTTTAAAAGCTGTCGGAACTGTACGATGTTGGTATTAATGGCAAATAATTATGAACAAAAGTTAGTTTTAAGTGCACGACAAGTGTGCACATTAAGCGATCTTGTTTTAGATTAAATACTAAAACTAGCAAATTATTATATATTCCTTTAAAACTTCTTCTTTCGTGTTCTTTTTTCTATTCAAGATTTTACTGTAATTAAATTTACTAATAATACAATGATATTTTTTCGTCATTTTTTTATAAATAAAGATATTCAAAACTTCCATAGTTACACAACTTATCAACGAGGAAGAAAATTTTAATTGGGACATTAATACCGCTACATAAATATCAATCGTAAAAAAGTTACATTTTTAAAATCACCAATAAGTTTTTTAATAGTAAATAATTTGTATTGAAACGCGTATATAAAGCTATCTTATTTCAATAATTTGACTTGTGTATATGTCTATCTCCCCTACTCACTAAGTATGAAAATATACTCACGGCAAGACTGCAGCTCGTCCTCGCCCCGCTCACAATCCTGTTGGTAGTTGCAGACCCACAGCGCTGGGATGCACTTGCCGTCTGCGCATCGAAACATGCCGGTCGGACATATTGTATCGCCTGAAACACATTAAATTTTATTTAGATAGATAAGATGTACATTATTATAATAACATTTGGTACGTTATAGTATTCAATAGAGGAAAAGAAAAGTGGAGCAAAACACTACAAAACTGGTGCCCAAGGTACAGCAAACGAAAAAGAGGGAGGCCGAGAGAGAGAGAGAGACAAACAGCAGGTGGTACATGGCAGAGAGTGGCACAGTGCAGAGAGGAATGGCGGGATTTGGAGGAGGCTTTTGCCAAAAAAAGGGCACACATATACACAAGAAGAGGATTGAAATGAAAATGTGTCTGATTTAAAGGCTTATTATTATTAGTATTTAATTTAAATTCATTTAAAATTCAATTTTTATCGTTTATAATAAAGTATTTTGCACGATACAGAACAGACGACTACGTCGTTACAATTACAACACACGAAACTCATAAATCCACAATTTTTTAGGAGAATTTATAAATATTGTAATTGTGTAATATAATTGGTTAGGCAAGATTCACCACAAAACCCTACTTCATTTATACTCTTTATACGGGTTGAGAAGCAGAATAGTAGGCGCATGATATGGTGTTGAATAAAACATAGGTACAGTGGGGTAATGAGGCGGGGAAACGGCCTGTGTTTATCTCAACGCCGTCCATCTCTTTGATAACATTGCCCTTACTGGAGACTCGAATAGTTAACCACTAAAAGCCACTGCAAAAATGCAGATCATTATTACGTTCTTTAATCAAATCAATGAACATTTTATTACTGTGCACCAACTCTGAAGATATTATTACTAGGTTGTAACGTTTTATAGCGTTTCAGTTTCTTCACAAGCACAAGATACAAATTCTTACCACTTTACGAGAGTTTTAACGACACTCAGGTTTATCAATATACTCATATTTTATGTCAAATCTTTGGAGGAATAACAGGAAGCAATAAAACTTTTTAATTATTTTCTCAGTCGGTGTATCGGTATGTAAAAGAAAAATACTACTTAATATTTAAAAAAAACACGTCGAACTGATAACCTTCTTTTTGGTTTATTTTAAGTAGATTAAAAAGATACTCCAATTTCAATATGTTGACGTACAGCGGTTACGACTCGCATAAAAATCACAATATCTACTTAGTAAGACGTTAAGATTGAATATCCCGTGGCCAGTTTACAAGTTAACGAGGCGGATAACTCGGAAAGAACTGGATCTTGTTATGGGATAACGAGTTTTATGACATTGTTATAGTCAGCTTGCCGACATTACGGTAATGAATTATAGGGAAATGACGCAGTTTAATAATTACGCTGTATTTATATTCTAATGTTCTTAGTGGTCTTAGCTAATTAATGCGTATAATAAATAAAATGCGTCGTAATTTTGTTACATTTAGGTAGGGCAAATCTGAGTGGCTGATTACATCAGCAGGACTTGTATATATCGGAAAGCGACCCTGTGCGTCAGAAGGTAACAAAGGCAGTGTAAAGGAAATCATCGAAAATTCCAGTACTAGATGCTTCTGTGTTACCACACTTGTAGGATTGGTAAATCTATATCTTGAAGGCAAGTTGTTGTAGCGGTATGTTCCTACTCAGACTTATTATTAAAAGAGCCATTTTAGTTCACTAGCCGTTAAGTTGGTGTAATGGCATTATAGCACACGTCATGCTCTGTTGCTACGTAGAGACACGCTACGAATTTCAGCCACGTTACGGTTCTACGGAAGTGCTACGAGCAACCGAGCATGAGAAGAATGTTTGTCTAGAATTTATTTGAATTTTTAAGTAGTATGTAAATTTTTAGTTCCAAACACAAATACAATATACTATCGAATTTTGTGATGGATGACTAATAAAATGTCTAATTTTATAAAGTAAATTTTCCTTTAATTTTTGGTGGTATCGCATTGAATGTATCTTAGAATCTCGTTTACGTTATAGTGCTGGCATGTCGCCAGGTTGTCAATGTGGGTAGTGTCGGAGAGCACGACTTGTAATGGACCATCTGGTTTTATCTGCGACACGGCATTTACACTTTGACACTGGCACACCGCGGAGTGTCATCTGAATTAATATAAAAATAATATTTATTATACAGGGTGGCCAAAAAGTCGTGGATCAAACGCAAATAGGGGATAGATGAGGTCATCAGCGGCAAAAAATTGTTCTACGGGAGGTCTCTAAGGTCAACCCCTGCAGAGTTATGATTTATTTTGGTTTTTATATGAAAATTGCCTTTTTTTACTAATTCTTATTAAAATTCGAAAAAATCCACATCCTGTATCTTTTTCATAATATCCACTAGATTGGTACTTATGAGTTCTTGCGTTAGACATACTATTTATAGTTGTTTATTGAGTTTATTGAAGATAATATTAAGATATACGATATAAATTTTTTTTAAATCAAATCTTTTTGTTTATTTCGGACCCCACTGTGAAAAAAAATTACTCTACCGAAAAGTGACCCTGTATTACAAGTTTTGGCGCATTTAATATGGATTCTGAAAAGGTATTACACATGGCCATGAGTTGCTCTAATATCTTTCTAGGACGAAAAAACAACAACGATTCGGACTTATGATAGATTATTTACCTACCTGTGACCAGTACTGTGTGAATCGGACTAGATTCAAAAAATTGGACAGATGGCTGGAGGGTTACGTAGGAATTTGATTAGACGGTGCAGATTAAGTATTATGGTCAGAGTCAGGAATTTTGAGCATATTTTATTGTAAAATATTTTGTTTCCTACAAACAACCATTGAGAAATAATTGTTTTAATACAATTATTATTTCACAATCGTTGTTTGTAATTCTTCTTAGAAAGATATTAGAGCAACTCATGGCCACGTGTAATACCTTTTCAGAATCCCTATTAAATGCGCCAAAACTTGTAGTACAGGGACACTTTTCGGTGGAGTAATTTTTTTTCACAGTGGGGTCCCAAAGTAAAGAAAAATTTATGATTTGAAAAAATGTTATATCGTATCACTTAATATTATCTTGAATACACTCAATAAACAACTATAAATAGTATGTCTAACGCAAGAACTCATCAGTACCAATCTAGTGGATATTATGAAAAAGATACAGGATGTAGATATTTTCGAATTTTAAGAAGAATTAGTAAAAAAAAGTCAATTTTCATATAAAAACCAAAATAAATCATAACTCTTCAGGGGTTGACCTTAGAGACCTCTCGTAGAATAATTTTTTGCCGCTGATGACCTCATCTATCCCCTATTTGCGTTTGATCCACGACTTTTTGGCCACCCTGTATACTTTTTTTATATTTGTCATATCAATATAATATAAGACAACACACATTGGAGAATAAAACATATCAAAATTTAATACAAAGGTTGAAACAAAAGTTATTAAATGTTGTCTGAGGTTAGACTCTCAATTGAGCTGACTTCGCTCAACTTATGATTTTGTTGTTCAATGAGGCAGCAATCACGGTGCACATATTTCACAGGAGAAGCGTTTCGCGATAAATTTATAAGTTTATAGAAAACTGACAGCATAGTCAATATACCTACGGTATTTTTACAGAAATGTTCAACAAACCTCAATTAGTAAAATAATATTTTGTTTTGTCTGTTATAATAATAATAATAATCCTTTTTTTATTAAAATACTAAGAAGGTGTAGATGACAGCCCATAGTTATACACTTTTTATTTGCTACGATGAAAATCTCGACAGATCTGACAGATCTTTTATATGACAGTTATTTTTCTTATCTCTAATACATCTTGGGTCTTGTCTGGCTTCGAAACGTCCAACTGGGTGTACTTAACATGAATTGCCTGTCGCTTAAAAGTAATTTTTCGCTTCATCTTTAGTTGCGTAAGAATCTTGTACACAAAATAAATTGCAACGGGACTCGTGGGATTGTTTTTAAATTTCGTTACATGAGGCTATATGAACTCGAGCGAGATAGCTGTACTTTTTATCTGCGACCGGATAAAGACGCAAGATTTTGCTGAGATCTGAGTTTTGGCAAGCTGAGAAAATATATCAACACTTTTCGGAAATAATGATATATTTTTTATTTGAAAACTCTTCTGTTTAGGTTCAACTTTCTGCTCAAGTTATCCAGGTGTCCAGTGTCCATAATTGTAGCCGAAGTAGTACATTTTCATATCAAAACATGATATTGAAAGGATTTAATTAAATTAGAAAATATACAGCTAACATATGTCGTAGAAATTATAAAAACCAACACTGGTACAATCATATTTCTAAATCAACGCATGTGCTGAAATAAGGAAAATTAAAAGTAATTCCTCATTTTAATATTCTCACAAAGTTGGACAAGACGTCTCTGACAAGCTGAATTTACGAAGAAATTTAAAAAGGACGGAACTTATCGAATCTTCTCTCCGAGCTTTCCCCAGAGTTTTATATTTCCAGTAGGTATGTAAATTATCTGTTAAATAATATTATACGGCGGGGACACTTGCCCTGATAGCTCGCCACTCAGTTGGAAATTTATATGATATTTTCACTTAGTATAATACAAACGGTATTATGCACACTGTATCGTATTTTGTTGATTGAATCGTGAGAGAAGAGAAAGAAACTATTTAAATCTTTTGATGTGTTGAAATTAATGACTTATAAAAAGTTGACGTTAGTTAAAATATTTTTAATTTTAATATTCATTGTATAAGTCGTGTACAATGTTTATTTTCCAATTTTATTGCCGTTGCAAATGTTATAACAAATATTAGACTAACCATAATATAATATAACCGAGAATCATACTATGTATTAACATTTTCACATAAACAATAACTTACACTGTTTTATTCCAAATGTTATGCATGTATTTCTTAGATGTTTTTAAATTTACTTTAATTTCATAAAATAATCTTTTTTATTTTAAATTTCAATTAATAACAATATTGTTGCAAGTGTTGTTGTGGACACGTAAAGTATAGCTTAAGAGATATTATAACCTTTTTCAAAATTACGAGTACTTTAACGCCCCGTTAAGCATGATTAATGAATTTTGTGACTTATTTTGGGATAAACGTTTAAAATTTATTAGACAGCCGAGTCCGATTGGGGAACACCGGTGTAACTCGGAAATATAATTTATAGGTCGTTACGTCGATAGGAGGGCGGAATTGATAACATGTCGCAATCTAAACGTTTTTGCCATCTACCCTACCTTAACAATTTTCCAGTATTACGTAAATTTTATTCCAAATAGAATGCAAGTAAACAAATTGTGAATATATGTAAGTAAAAGGTTATATTCGCATTTATACCATTTGTTGAAGGGATGATGAATAAGAAGTCTCCCCCTCATTCTGTTTTCGCGATAACATTAGATATTCTAACACACGGAGCAAATTATGACTTCATTTTGAGGCGGCTCGGTGTATAATGAGATACAAACAAACTCTTCACAAGGATACACTTCACAAACCTATTTTCGATGCAAATATATGTTTGACTACTTTTGTACTCAACATCATGATGATATCCAAATAATTTAGTGATCATCAATTCAGATTCTATACTATATTGTTCCCAGTTTTCGCAGTACCTGTCTCACATATAATATAATACTTTAAATCACGCGGATGCAATACACTCGTTGTAAATTCAACTGTAATTATGTAAACTTTGGAAGGTGACTGTGATGTATTAGGGTCATAAGAGAATTAAGGGATGATCTTACTGAAATTACAAACTCCAGGTGTTCTTACAAATAACAAACAGTTTATAGCGTAAACCTTGTAATCTATGTTTTCTAATTACGTTGGAGACATCACGAAATGCTCCTAAACATGAAAAAGATTTATAAATTGTATTTTTACAAATATCAAATATCTTCTTTGTATAAGATATATTAATATCTGGTAGAAGAAACCAAAAACCTAATTCATCATTCTCATCATATGTATATCTATATGTCTCTATATGATATAATCTATTACGACTTCTTGGTTGCTACCATCTATGGAACATATACCTATTGCGGACAATATCATCACCAATATCTCAATAAATATCTTATGAGCTCCCTTCTATTAAATGGACCACTTAAAAACTATAGTTAGTAAACACACCCAACTATGACAATCTACATGATATCTAATTAAATTCTACAAAAAACGGCTCTTAACTATAGTAGATAAATGACAATATATCAAAACACATTTAAAATACAAAATTATAAGAGTGCTTACCTGTTTCGCATTTAAATATTAGATCTAGCATCTACAATGTGCACCCCAAATCTATAACACTAAGTATCCAAAGTGGAGTTAGGTCTCTGCTATTGTCTATAAACCTAATCGATATCGTGTATAAACGATATCGAATAATAATATAGTACAAATAGGATGATATTTACAAACAAATACTATGAGGTTTAATAGTTATCACTCCACATTGGAATCGTTTTCAAATATAGAAATACTATACTACTTCAAGAAACTTATAGTATAAGAAAATAAACACACTTGTTCATTAATTACTGATAGAGTTAACATTGAATATCCCCAGATTATTAATCTATGTGTAGATTGCATATATAGTATGCAGCCTCGAAGTTTAAATAATTTTGATAGACAATACAAGGTCAACAACGGCTAGCGCCTCTAAAACCCACTACGACGTACCTTTGAAGCGTAATTTTTTAAAGCTAGCTTTCAGTTTTGGTAGACGAGGCTTCATTCGCCCCGTACGTCCTGAAAAATATACTTTACTCAATATCTAATACACATTTGGTCCGTTAATAGTGTTTCGATGTGATTGATTAGCTTAAAAAGGTCGGTCCACGGATTACGTTAATAGTATTTGAAGGCTTGCTGCTAATCTCACAGTTGTACTGTACTCATACAATATTTTTTTTATATTTTTGATGTAATAACGGCGTACATAAAACGGTCGATTTTGTTTGGTTTGGTCGGTGAGTGAGACGCGTTAGGTCGTACATTACGATTGGACACACACTATTTATGTGCAATCTGACAGATTTACTTGTTTTTGTGTTGGCCAACGATACAGTAAACGTAGTTGTAACGATGGCAACATGATAATGGCTACACGAGTATACACCTAAAATCTTTCTAGATGACACGTTTCTGAGCATACCTTCCATATCTAATAAGGTGTTGGGATGTCTACTATAATTAATACAATACAGTAATAATGTATAATGCTAAATGGTGATCATTCTAGCAGTTTATGAATACACTAATCAATACTTAATAATAATACCGTAAAACTTAAAACAAATTTGAGGAGGAAATCACAAAGAAACCACAACACGGTATTGCTCTTACGTTGTCTTCGGAGATGATCTTAATATAGGAAGGCCTAATGGATGTACACTGTCGAGGTTATTATTAATGTTTACGCAATTATTCTTCTTACAATTGCCGTTCCTGCAGGAATTATCAACACACTGGCATATTAGGTGTATTAATAATATAACAGTGTTTTGCAGTTCAAATTGTGCAATTCAACAAATTTACGAAATCGATTCTTTTCTTAATATATTTCGGATTTTTAAGATAATATTCTATTTGCCATTAAAAGACTTAACAAAGTTTATCCTATTCTCCATTATAAAGTTCGTGAACTCAAATAATTAATATATTTCTTTACATTTAAACTCTTATCAACAAAAACAACACGGTACGGGTTTGTGTAATGAGCGTTCTCTATCTATCAAAGGTTTTATATTTCCTGCGGTGGCGAGTAAGGAGGTACTTACAACACATCCGCGAAGCCTTCCGGCCTACACCTTCGTGCAGGATGTGTGCGGCTTATTTTGTGCCGCTTTACTACCAGACGAACTTAAAGTTTATTTATATCAACGCTTTCTAATATCAAGTTTCTCTTAATGTAAAATAATAATTTGTCGTGTCATAAAAAATTTCAAACATAACTAAATTATATTTTGAATAGCTTTTTTATTTTCAATTATATCTACAAATTTAATGCTTACTAATGGATCCACGATACTTTAATTAGAAATGTACCCTATATTAAAATAATCCTTAACTACATAAATAATTGGCTGTTAATTTTAATCATAAATTAATTTACATAGTAACTGCCTGTTTTTAAGAATGCACTAGCTGTTTTTATTAATTTCCTTATCTTCTATTTTTACAGTAACTTATTACTAATTTAATAAACAATCACACATAATTATACACAATAATTTGTCATAATAATCGCTTCTAATGTAATTTAAATCTTAATCTATCTTATTAGTTATTATCAAAAGGCGAGAAGTCGAGGCGTGTACTATTTTATATCTCCATTACCTGAAACAAAAATAAATATCTTTAATGAATGAATGAGATTGTACTATATTTATCAACCACTTCCATTGCTTAGCTTGTCACATTATCCCTCTTAGCGAAACAATTATTTTTTCTTGCTTTAAAAATGATCAATGAAACACATTACCCAATGTTCCATGAGGAAAGGCGGGACGAAAACAAGGCAACTATAATTGAGAGTCATCTTTTAGAATTTTCATTTTGAAATAATAAAATTCTCGACGAAACATGTAATAAATGTTCACCTGTTAGTGGAGCATGGCATTCCTAATAAAAGAATATTTTTATTTTGGCGAGGTGCATAGTAAAACGAAGTCTATCAAACTATGGACAATTATAAATGATTGCGCGACTAATTGAGATGCGGACACAACAAAGTTTATTCCCTTGCAAGCACGATTTTACTGTTATGCAAAGTCTGTTATTGTAATGTAAATAATTCCCAATTAACAAACGAGGAACAATAATGAAGTTCAGAATTAATTATCGGATAACACAGCAATCGATGCGGTGCGGAATTCCGTAAAGTTATCGACGTTTTTATAGTTATGTGGTTTACAGGCTGTTAAGGCTTTAATGCCGCGTTTACGAGGCCATTTTAAATATAACATGCATTTTGTGAAATAAAATAAGGCGGTTAGTGTTTAAGACAGTTTTATTTTTAAAGCGTATTATCACGTGCACGTGTATAATGTGGTTGTAAACGTTGGATATTTGTATTAGATTTGCATTTTAATTGTCATTTTATTGTTTTCTAATGGTTTCCGTTGTACAAGAGCAAATGTATTGACTCGATATACTTAAGCTGAACCCCAGAACAATCGCCGGGGGTGCGGTTGTAGCGAGGCTTCAACGACGAAGCGAAGCCTTCAATTTGAGGCGGAAATGTTCAGATATGTCACTTCCGACAAGCGACACTTTTCTCTACCCGAGTGTTTTAGAGATTCCACTTTATATAAGACATTTTTGTGGCGAAATCTTTTCCAGCAACCGAAGAGCGAAGCTTTATTTGAATATGGCATTATTATTCGAGCTTAAGAGTTACATACATGTTTAAAAGAACGCTCTGACGTTAGATAAACTGGTAAAAATTGCTAAGAAAATCACCTTATTCGTGCTTTGTATTACACATAGAGGAAACGTAAGATGTTTTACCTTAACACTGATTCTAGCTATAAATAAAGGCAAAAATACACGGAAATTTAACAAGATTGTTTTAACACCTCATTTAAATATTCATTTTGAGATATTTAAATGAGGTATCGATTTAATATAGCTTTTGAACAAAAGCAATAAGCGCTATGTTGTCGCGTGGGCGGGAACGGACACGAGGGCGGGCGGGAATTTCACTTACAACGGATGCGGAAGTTCGCGAGCCGCGGTCGTGTTATTCAGTTCGACACACATTTATAGCTACCGCAATACATGCAATAGTTTATCGGCGTGAGATATTTTTATTGGAAAAGTTATCGCTTTACACTTTGTTCTTTTACATAATTCATTCGTACGTTTGGTGATTCTTATATACCCTATAGTTATCTTGAAAGTAACAAAATATATCTTTTCCTTTTTGCGATAATAAATTTAAGTCAGATTGCGAGCAATCTTTCGTTTTAAGAAATCATGTGAGACCAAAGATCGACCTGATTGGGGAGATGGGGTCATTGTAGCAACGTACATCAGCATAATGTAATTAGGCCCACCGACCCTCGCCTCTTTCAACCGAACATTTCACAAATGACCTCAAAGAATCCCCTTTATTGGGTTTCTTTAATTTATTATTTTTGGTAATAGATAGCGTAGATACTAATTGATTGTTTAACTCATTCTTCCTTTTTTATTGAAAAAAGTGTAATATTTACAAAGCATTCCACGGACAATCAAGGAGCTTAAACAAGGAACTTAACCTCACTACGGTACACGCTTATCGTAAAAGGAGAGATATAAATCAAATTAATGAAGTATGAATCATAATTTTCACTCTATTTATCAAGGTGAGATATTAAACTGCCCTATAAATAAATAGGAATTAAACAATAATTTTTAGTTAATGCTGTCATCATTATTACTAAAAGCGTAGCATAGAATTTGTGGAAATGTTATAATCATATTCGTCGACAATTATAGCGGATGGAGACGCGGGCGGGTAACGCTTAGGTGCGTCTGTGATGCCAAATAAACTTAAAGTGACAGTAAACGTGGAATTACAGAAATAATATGTTTAAGTATTCAAAATAAGGATTTACTAGAGACATATAATATATAGTGAACCTCTTTCTATATATCATGTACTAAGCAAGGTTCATTATGTACCATATCAAAATTGATAGCTCAGCAAATAAGATCTTTCTTCTGACTTGTGAAGTTATATTGATATTACACACGCAAGAAATATCGTCCTAGTTATTCGAAGACGGACTGAATTATTTGATAAATTCTTCGCAATAACCTAAAAAGGTAATTTTACACATGGATGAACATAAATTAAAGATTACCTACGTTAGGAATTGTAGATTAATGTTTGAAGGTTCTGTGTAAGGTAATAATAAGGTTTGTGAACTATATTAGTACTATATTTTAAAGGAAAGGAAGATATTAAAATTTAGTTTTTTCTACATAAATGTTAAGTGCTACGATATAAATGATTATAGAAAAATCTTGTTAATTAACTTCCTCTGTGCATTTTAAAATAAAAAAAATCATGAACACTAGTGAGTTATTAAAAACCTCTATCTCAGCGAGTGCAAAACATTGTAACGTTTCCCGCAGACTTCGTGGTCGTGAATTAATTACTTCGCAATTAGCTTTACAAAACGTTAACGATGGAAAAAATACTTAATGGCGCCTTTTAGTCTTCAGTCAAGTAGAGTTTTTTAGTTTTTAATTTATTATTTGTAGATGTGGTCTAATAAGTAACGTATGAAACAGCTACTACATTTACTAAGACAATTGCTAAAATAATAGCTATCTATTTAGTTTGAAAGTGCGTTGATGACCTTAATGTACACAGCCCCTATATGAAGTAAAAGTCTTACTGACTTCCTGTCTTCCATCGATTGTAATAAACGTATCCAGTTATATATTACATAACTATATCAGTAAAGTCTCAAGTATATAAGGAAATTATGAGGTCATTTAATTACTAAAGTTCTAAAATTTTCGAGGTAAAGGATATCTCGTTTCAAAGTATCTCATTTGCTTCGGCTTTTGTTATGTGGGTTTGAACCTGTCTGATATTATTTTTACTTTGCCTGTTTCAATGTCTAGTGGGTAACTACTAACATACATATAAAAGATACCTAAGAGTACCTAACATTATTAATTTTTTAACGAAGACCCTAGAGTGAATGGTGAATTACATTAAGAGCCAATTGTATTTCTCATACCCCGAGCTTTATACGATCAGGTGATCACATAAAATGTTCGCGGGATTTCTAAGTGATCAAAACTGTCACATTATGCGCGTTGAATGGGACAGGGGATATATCATATGTTACTGCGGACGTGCTAACAGCCGAATATATCATTTACATTAAGCTCGCTTACAAAGATCGCGATGTTATTAACATGCTGAATAAGAACGTTCGAAATACAATATGTATTTGGATATTCGTAATATTCAACGTATTTTTTATTTTGTTTATTACAGATCAATTTGTTATTTATTAAAACTTTGTTAGATTAAAAATAAAGTAACATAAATTATTAGGCTGAAAACAACGGGCTGCCTTATCGCTAACAAGCGATCTCTTCCATGCAACCCTAGTAAGGAAAATAACTTTAAAAAAATATTAAGGGTATAATGCAAGAAGTGCATAATCAATGAACATAAATAAAAGTACAACACTCAACAATGATACAATTACCAAACTTAATTATGATTAAGTTCAGTAGAAAGTAAGTAGCAAGTACTTTTAGAACGTGAAATAATTTTTTTTTATATAATAAAGCAAACGAGCTTGCGGGACGACCAAAAAGGGCAGTCTACGCAGCCCATAGACACCCATTTTTAGTTTGTGCGTTGCCGGAATACTCGAAAGGCCTTCTTGCTTCTATTTCAGTTCTACAATACGAAGTTTGAAACGTACAATTATTACCGGTGAAGCCTTGAAGTAAAGGCTCAAGTCATACACTCAAGTAGTACCTGCGATGTCACCGATAAAAAAGCAAAGAGCCCATCTAAAAGATGAACATCGCCATTCGGTTCACGAAACGTTCCAAAAAGTGGAAAAGCATCACGATAAGAATATTCATTACTTCGTGACGACATCATAAAATCATTTCTATACTTTATAGCTGGTTTCATATTACTACGAACACGACAGAGAATTTACTTTAACATGTTTTTTGTTATAAGTAAGTGTTTTAAAAACTAATGTACAGATATTTATTTTTGTTAGTAATTATTCTATTTTATAAGTCTATTTGTTCTCCGTAATCACCTTATAAATATGAACGACATACCTACATATGTCCAACGCAAAGAGACAAGGGTCTATTTCAGTCTCACTATATTCTTCAATATACCATATTATAGATGTTCAATTTAGAAGCACGAACAAAATACAGCGTGAAAACTAAACAAAGCCGTGAAAGGGTGCTGATTTATTTATTACGAAACTTTGACCGGAATCTTTTAAAAATTTTCTGGTATGGCCACAAAAGTTCAGTTGAAAATAAAACAAATACACTTGTACAAAGATACAAAATAATTTGTTAAATATTTGAAATACATAGAAACTTTCTTATTATTTAAGTTTTTGTTATTTAATTTATGCTCTCAAATATCACACACGTTAAAAGGAGAACAAGAAAGAAAAAGAAGATATACATGGGTGAAAATGATAAGACCTTACGAATCAGGCGCAGCGCTTATATTTAACATTGCTGTTTAATAGTACTAATTTAAGTGTAAGTTGCAGATTTAAGAAAAAAAAAAAAATTTCATCAACATCACCTTTATGGCTGGAAGTCTTCCACAGTCCGTTTCACGGGGCACTTTATTTTGCGAACTAGTGAACTGTGGCATGGACTCCCGGTGGGGGTCTTCCCTGAGAGATACGACCTCCAACTATTTAAAGATAGAGTGTACTACAAAAAGGGTTGTTCATGGGCTACGATGACTGCCTTTTTTGGGCGTCTCGTAGGCTTGTTTGCCCTCTATTATATAAAAAATATATATTTGAAGACATAGTACAAAGGAAATGTATGTGATTCATACACATTAAAATAGGAAATATAAAAAAGATGTATTAACACCTAATCTTGCGATAAAAGTTAAATTCATATTCTTAATGACATTTTTATTTAGGATCTGCTTTTTATGAAGACTAGTTTATGCGAATCTACTGGCCCTCGCCACTAGCAGTATCCGAGGCTTAATCAGGCCGAGAGGTTGAAGTGAGAACAAAGCGGCGGTTAGCTGAAAAATTCACCAGCTTAGCCTAATTACGAGTTAGTCATTATACAGTGGTGTATCGAAACTTTTATTTTCACGTTTAATATTTTATAGATTAAAGTTATTGGACCAAGTATTAACTATATCACCAGACCCGAGTGCCAAAGGAGTAATAATATTTGTCTGACCTCCAAAAAAAATAAATAAATAAATAAGTGGCGCTACAACCTCTTTAGCTCTGGGCCTCAGATTTCTGAATCTGTTTCATAATCATTTTTCAATCTAATAGGCAAGTAGGTGATCAGCCTGACACACGCCGTCAAATTTTTGGGTCTAAGACATGTCGGTTTCCTCACGGGGATCGAACCTACGACCTCAGGGATGAGAGTCGCATGCTGAAGCCACTAGGCCAACACTGCCCATGACCTCCAAAAGATAATGTAAAATAAATAATAACCAAATTATTCTAGCATACACGAATAAAAACGAATGCAGAGAGGTGAGGCATGAGAAATGATCGCGGTTTGTGCGAGTAAGGCTCTATTTACATAATGTATCGTAATCACCGAGGTTCGGTGATCGATGTCCAAAGGTGGCGCACCGCTTTATTTATATTACCTCTGAACCTTTTTATATCCACCTTAAATTGAATTTTATATGACATTACCATACATTGTGATTGTTTTAGATGTATTTTATGAGCCGTATTCATCGCCATTATAATCAAAGTTATATTATATATCTACTTTTGTGTATCATATGCCCATATAACCCAGTTATATATACTTAAAATAATAATAACTCATTGCAGATCCACAGATACCTTATATTTTCATAAGCTATATATGGAAACATGTGTAAACTGTCAGCTGGCAGCCTTTCCGCCCAAAGCCGGTCCCTAAAAGTTAGTGGTTTCCTGTAAAATTACATATGATGTGAAGGAACATAGGCAATTATAATCTCGAATCAACATCGCAAAACTTCTGCGCGTTCATAGAATCTATATTGTGATATAAACATATTTCTGAAACCTCACTGTAACATTGCACATTTTTAGACTGCAATACTTTTGACCAATGCTAAAATAATATTCACTGCAAAAAGGAAAGTCTCAATAAAGCCCGTTGATTGAGTACTTTGAGCAATTTGCTTGAAATATTCTGAACCGAAACGCGGTTTTTTTTTCTAATCGAAAACTGGAATGTTATCACCTACTTTATCAGTTGGGGAAATGAAGCGGAGTTTGAGAAATCGATCTTCCCTTAACTAATATTCGTCCCTCTTTGAATTATTTAAATTTATTTTTGAGTTGGTAATGAAAACTATATGCTGTTAGCAAATAAAGCTTTGTTGATGCTTAAAAGGACTTGTTTTAACTCATTTCTGCATTAGTTTTACATTAGTTTTTCTTTTAAAATAAACAGTCTCCTTTCTCCGATCCTGAGCATTCCCTTGAGAATAAAATTTCAGAACTGGTTTAAACGTAGAATTAGCAAATTACGTCATCAACTGAACCGAGGAGTAAACCCAACCTATTAAAATGCATAGACCTTCTCATCAAATAACACAGCTTAAGTAATTACTAAAGCAATATACAGCATCGGTTAGAATTCATCGGTTTGTTCAGTTATTGTGAAACAGTAAATCGCTTCACAATAACTGAACAAACCGCAAATCAAGGTAAATTGGAGATTCGGCAACTTGCACTGCAACTTTGGAGATATTCGGGTAACTTCTAGATGTTACTAGTTTAGTGTGTTCAGTAAATTCATGCATTGCAACCACTCCAAACTGCATTACTTAGATTTTTGCCATTGAATGCCGCTGTTTCCAATTAGTTGACAGAAAATGTTTAATCATAAAAACCTCTATAAAGCTATAAAAACCATTTGCAAAGGTATGATTATACGAGGACATTAATGTCTCTACGTGAACCCAATGCGCACATAACTTAGTTACAATTGTCGGCCATTTGCCTTCGATTAGACGTTGTCTTAGCTCAACATAAGCAAATCCGAACAAGATGCTAGGACTAGTATTTAGTGGAGAATTGGTCTGAGACGCGAGAGCGAAGCTAAAGGCAGCAATAACGGACAGAGTCGTATGCAAATGACGAGTGCGCACTGCGGCTGCAGCTAAATTGAAATTCGTCTCGCCTCGATTGATAGATCCCTTTCCATTCAACACTCACCTGTATTAATTTCTTTACCCTATTAAAAAAATTTAAATAATTTAAAGTAGCGAAGCTGCGCCTGTTTTATTCGACGCAAGGTGTAAGCCATTATTCCTAGATTACATTCCTGGATAGAGATTGGTCGGGGTCTGGTCGGGATAACGAACATAGAACTGTCAAATAAGTACAGGAAAGTTCTGGTGAAAATGATTCCTAAATTACGTTCAAAAATATTTTGTATTAATGTTATAACATTTTCGTTATTACAAAGCCATTATATATATATATTAAAAACCCGGGAGGTGGATTCATTTATAATTACTTAAATTATTGTTGAACATCAGCTAAAACTTTTTATATTTCATTATTTGGACATGTTTATATAATGTTATTAATAAAACACAATTATTTGTTTACGATATTCGAAATTCGCATAAAATTGCTATTATTAAATAGGATTACAATCACAATGTAATGGAAACAAACTGGAAAGCAGAACGCTGTGGGAATGAAAAACAAGCGCATATATTTTCATATTATTCGTTTATTAGAAGGAGCTTTCCTGATTGCACATTCAATGGTTAGCATCCATTCCTAGGGCTTGGAAAAATTCAATAAAAGACCTCACTGCCACCATTCGCGTAAAAGTAATTGATTAGTCTTATAAATAAAGTGATAGTAATAAGATTTTTATGATATTTTAAGATACACCTTATTTAATATTATTCACTTAGCTTCAGCGGTACACGTAGGAAAAACGCATCATATTTGTGAAATTATAAAAAACTCAATCTAAACACAAGTGATAGTGAGAATAAGCAGCTCATTAAAATGCATGAACTCTGAGTAGCTATTAGGAACCATCTGCAAGACTAATCAGTTTCAATGCAATTGCATTAACAGGGATACCATTAAAAATTTATAATCAAACAGTGTAAAACTGTGCGAACTACTAAGGACGACGTTCACCGACCATTTAAACTTTTATCTAACACAGCTCTTGATTAAACATCCGTTAAAATGAAGGGATGGTTAAAGGGTTAGTGAACTTACCAGTTTAGTCTGTGATAAAATTTTATTGCTCCCCGAAGACGATGAAGCGTGCGAGGGTTAGAAAACCCGCTTGTCCGATACTTACACGCTTGGGAGCTTTTTAATGTTCAGACTTTCTGGTCTAATATTAAAGAATATAATAAGTAAAGAATTTGATTTAATATATCCTTCCTTTAGGTTGCCTGCCTTCTAAAGAAGGATTATTAAAATGAGTAAGTGTGTAATATGTTTACACAAGGATAAGTAAGTTACGATGACGATATTACATTACAGACTTTTTCTTCAATTTATAATAAAAATAACTGAAACAAACGGAAGTATAACTTAAAATGATAATTAATATACATTAATTTAAACGCCACGAGTTCTATCGCCGTAGCAAATTGCTACGTCGTAGCGCTTTGTAGCAATCTGCTACTAGCTTTAGGGAACTGAAGAGTTAGACTTTAATAATCTATTAAATTAAAAATTAAGCATTATTTATAACTATAGAAATAATATAAATAAATGCAGATAATATTTCGGTGTAATATTTAATTATCAGTATTATTTTATTTGCATATGAAAACTAACCAACGAAATAATTATAATTAACCGATTTCTCATTTTAAATTACAGTAAAATTTTCACAATTCAAATAATTGTTCAATAACAATTATTTCAGTCTGTTAAAGAGCATACGGAAATGCCGATAACTTTGTGTGACTATTTTAAGTCTTCAAAAATAATCTTTTAATTATTCGTACAAATATAGGTAAGTATAAGCAATATATTCGACCGCAAAATATTACTTCATTCGTAAAATGCATTCAAATATGTTCTTTAAATTACGACTAAACCCATCTGCGTAAGATTCAAATTTCATTGCTTACAAATTGATTTTAGAAACCCATGCTACACCATAAGTTGCTTTATTGTTTAGCCATAAGGATGAGAATAGCTAAACGTCTAGTTTTAAGACTAACGGCTTGAGTAAATAGATGTTTCAATACGTGTATTGAGTTTAAAGAAAATGTTGAATTTTACAAGCGATTTAAATATATATTGACAGAAGTAATATTTTCGAGTGCATTTCCGCCTTTCAAAGGTCTTAGTGCATTTTGTATTAGAAATATTATGCGGAAAGTAACAAGCAATATTTGAAAAGTAAGTTTGAAGAGGAAAATAAATAAAAATTATCTAAAGCAGGAAAGGTTTTAAGGTTTTTGTCATAATGCCGTAAAGAGCGATCAGTCTTTAAAGCTTCAAAGTGAGATAGTAGGTATGTATGAGTTCGGTTCACGGGTGTTTAACAAAAAAGTAGGTTAGGTTAGGTTAGGTTTCATCTCAAAATCAATATATCACACATTCGGGTGCGGTTGAAACTCATGATAATGTTGCACACTTTGAAGCACAGAGATTTGCTTAAACAATAAAAACGGTAAAGCCGATTAAGACTCCGAATGAACTCTTTTGAATTCCGAGGCTCATGAATGGCGCAGCTCAAAGGGGTTTTGTTTCGGTAGAATTTTTAATATCTTGGATTATCTGGGGCTTCCTTTGTGAAGGCTTAGGACTAAGCTGCAGCGACACGTCGCGTCATTTGCATATCGGACGTTTTACACATGGGAGTAACGTAACAACTCAACAACAATTCAAAAATTAACAACAGTTTTTTGTTGTTTTGTAAAGGCCAATCGGTAGTAAACGCGAAAAGTTTAGAAAATTCTAGACAAGCTAGAGTAGTTTAGTTTTAAATTAAAAAAAAACTGAATCATAACTGAAGTATATTAGCGGTGAACAGCTCACTGAAATTAAATCCCCATAGATTCAGCTTAACGCTTGCATTTTTATGTTCTATGCATATCAACAACAAATGATTTCTTTACGAACGTTTATCGAAAAATAATTTTAAAGCCGAGACAAAACTAATTTTTAATTAATGTACATTCAAATGTTATAGATGTCTCGTGTGCAATAATAAGCGTACAGGGAATATATTGGGAATACGGTTATCGTCACACTGTCATTAAACATTGAATATTGCTATTTTCACGTGTTATGAATTCATCGTAAAATTTTACGGCTTTATGGATGATTTTTACTCACACTTAGAAAGAAATGATTGTGACTAAACAGAAAAGGAATTTTCCTTCCCGTGTTTGATTAAAGATTTTTCGTTGAACTAGCAGAAAATGTTTGTTAACACATTCAATGAACATTTGATACTTTAGTTTGTTTGGCTGGCCTCTTTTTCGTATATAAGCTTATAAAAGATAATTTAAATTCTCATTTGTATTAAATCACGTAAACGTATGTTTACGAAAATAACTTCGCAACTAATTCGCATGGTTAGCAAAGCGGAATAAAAATAACTTAAATTATTCCAATATATCCACATAACAGTGCACTCATTCACGGTCCAATAGTCAGGCAAAACGATTGAAATAGCCCAACTAAACATATTTCTGTTTGAAATATAAAATGACCCGCTCCGATGAACACGGCCCACTGCTCTTTTGAAAATTCGCCAGTTTGACATGAACTGGGATTTCTTTAAGCGATAGTTAAAGTAAAGGTCAGTCTTAGTTTGACTGGTTAAAATTAAAAGCATAGGTAATAAATGGGAGATATCAGATAATTTTGGACGAAAATAAGTATAATATATTTTTAAACGCGTTGCTATATTTCAAAAAATCCACAAAATAAAACTATCTATTAAATGTACATTTTACAATGTGCATTTTGTACTAATTGATGGAAGACATCATTTTACCAAAAATGTGAATAATTTTTCTACGGCCATCTCAGTTAAAATGGCCTTTAATATTAAATGTGCTTGTGAAGCGAGCGTGATCTTGTATATTACGTGACTTTAGTTTGGAACCTTGCACCAGATGTTTTAAACCTAACACTAAAATATAAAAAAATGCGTGTTAGACCGAACCAACGCAAAAACACATTCATGAAAAGCGGTTGGTCTTTTCAACTTCTGCACTATTTTTATCCTGAAGGGGCTTGTATGAATTTAATTTACGAATATAATAACATAAAAATAAATAGATCATGTATTACATGCGTTAAATTGTTGCAGCGGAAGTATGTAATTTTGATGGATCGATAAAAATGTCATAACACGACATTAATATGTTGACAGTGACATTGATTGAAGACATGCAATATTCGCGATATCGATCCAAATTATTAAATAAAAATAGCCTATATTTGAGTACTATAATACGTACATTAACGTAAGGATTACATTGTTTATGGTACGCGACCTACGATGGAGTGAAGGCCTCCTCCAAAAACTTTCATTTGTCTCTCATCTTCGCATCCATCCAATCCAATCTTTCCCGGCTATCTCTTTTATTTCATCTCCCCAGGTTTCTCCATCTCCTTTTACTTCCCACTAGGTCATTCCAAGTAAGGGTCTTTTGGATCCATTTGTCATCACAAACTCGGGCGATGTGACCGGCCAATTTCCACTCTAACTGTTTTAAGTGTTTTACCACATCTCTTATTTTTCTACGGCTTAGTATTTCTCATTTTTACTTTGTCTTAAATTTCCAACATCGACAACAATAACATCCAAATATTTATATAATAGACAAATTATCCAATATTAACAATTCATTATTTTATTTCGTGTCGTGAAAATATTATTCGTTACCACCATCATCTGCGGCTAGCCTTCGTACACAGATAATTCACGGGAAAAACCAAAATGACTCGTTGATTAAGGTAATGTAGAATGATTACCCGTTATTGTCACATAAACAACGATTATGTGGCCGCTGCTTTATGAAGATAATTTGTTGCTGTCACGGTGCAGCGGACCCAGACACGCAAGTTCACATTAAGATAATGAACTAAATTATTAAATAAATTGTCAATTGCGTGCGTAATTTCAAAAAATGTGTGTTTAAAATCTTCACTTGTTTCTTAGTTACTCATTTATTATGCCATTCCTTTCGGAAGTAGAGATATGTTTTAGGACGTTTATCAAAATTTCTAAATTTCTTACATAGCAACCCCACAACCATTATTTTAATACTTAATAAATGTTCAGAAAGCCATAACATTTCATAAAGTGGTAATAACCAACAAGTGTTATAATTCAAAAGTAATAAAAGTTGGATGTGTTCAACGGATATGACGCGCGTGGTGTCACTTCCGCTATTTCCGGTCTCATCGTTGAGGGAAATAAATACAACCGGCAAGCAAGTTTCTTTATTCGTATTTTAATTAAAAAACAAATGTTATATTATAAAACCTAATAATTTGTATTAGTCTGCTGCACTTTAGTAGCTTATTATACAAATGTAAAGATTAAAATTTCGATATAAAGGTTTGTTCTCAAAATTCCTTTAAGATCAGGCATAGCTTTACGTAATACACTTCTTTTTAATACTGAGTTGATATTGCAGTTGGCAGTCCATTACACGAATAGAATAAAATTAAGGATTTAATCCAAGATTTATGCAACACTAAATAAAGGTAAATCATAAAAAAAAACATAAAATTACAATGCAACCTGGAAAAGTTCTAATGACCTAAATGAGATATTCAAGCCTATCTCAAGGAGCGAATATTTACATAATTCAACATCTGAATATTTTACAAATTATTTGTAGAAATTGACGCAAATGAATGCAATTCTTCCCTCAGAGGTAGTCGCCTAATTTGCGTCGCTCTGCAGCGACAATTGCACAAATTGCAAACGAAATGCACATTTTTGTCTTTACAATTTTTTATTCTTACATTAAATTGCAATCAGCTTATATTGAGAGAATTTTCACTGGTAAATTGAATGTAAATCACTAAACAACTATTGTATTTTAAGTTGTATTATTTTCACTATAAATATATGAAAAGTTATTCTGTGAATTGTCCTGATGACTTCATCTATATAAAAATACTTGTCTACATTTATGTACTACGGTACCCACTGTTTAGTGGCAAAAATATTTTCTGAAGAATTAATTCATATAAAACGATTGTTAAATCTAATATTCATATTAAAAACAGAACAAATTATATTCTAAGTTAAAAGGAGTAGCTGTCCACACCAGTCATTACGTATAACGAGACCGGACGGAGGTTTAGCCGCACCATATTAGCTTATTCTGAGAAAGTCTAACAACTGTATATTTGTATTAAATGTAATATCATGGAATAGTAGAGTTGTTGTACACACTTGTGTATTTGACGAGAAACCTTTTCTTTTTCGAATTTCATTTACTATTTCAGACTTCTTTGTGGTAGTTTTAAGGCATCACTTAAAAAAACGCAATTTCAAAGATAGTTATCTTTTTCATACGTATTTTATTATTCATCCAGGTAAAGGTTTTCCGTGAATTGTCAATTCCTTTGCATACTTTTCTTATACAATCAACGTAAGTGCGGTTTCTGCTGAAGCATAGTCCCCATAGGATCTATCATTATGCCGTAAGTTTAGGACCTTGGTGAAATGGGTAAAGCCTTTCAATAGAGTGACGTTTTAAGAGAATATTTAACTTAAACCAAAACTTCGTATTTGACACACTTTTAATTTTTGAATCATTATATTTACTTAATTAGGTTTAATTTCAAGCGAGTGGTGGGAAAAATGCGATACCGCTACTTTCCCAGCTATTTTGTACTCGTGACAATAATAATATCAATTAAAATATATCATTCATTGTGGTGTATAAAAAGATTGGCATCAATTTGGTCAACTCTCTCTTACTCTAAATATTTGGTTTCGAGCATAGACTACTTTACGAATAGCATTACAAATAGGAGAAATCCGTTTTAAGCTGTTGTATTGTTTATTAATAATACAGCACTTTTTGAATAATCGATATTTTTATAAATACACTTTCAGATCCACGTTTGATATTTTAAAAGTTTAAATACATTACTTTGGCAAGGCTTGAATAACAAAACTATTTTGCAATAAAAATAATTGAATTTGGCCGTTTCGCTGAAATATTTCGCAAATCCATTTAGATACGATATTAGAATATTGATTAGAATTGTATTCACTTTGTAGAGATATAAAAGAGTTTGTTTTAAATTAATTAAGTAACGAAAGGGCCTGTCCTCAAAGCTCTACATCAACTTTGGAACGCAATTATTATATTAAAATATGTTTGAAGATACGACAAAATTCTCTCCTGACGTTAGAAAATTGAAATTATGAATATATATTTACTACATAATGTAGTGGTTCCTCTAAAAAGTCAACTCCAATACTATATTGTTTAATTAAATGTTAATAACGGTTCCGATACACATATTGACATATGAACCCTCGTCAATTAATAACATTTAACTTCTGGGTATAAGCCTGTCTTCCTGGGAAATGCCTCCCTGATAAGCATACTTACTTTAGATAAAAATAACAATATACATCACTTTTCGTATTATAAATTACAAATGTAGGAAATAGTTTGTAATAACGTGTTGGTGTTTAATAAAACTTACTTTATATTTTTCAATTAGCCCAAGCGTCAGCTTTCGTGCGCTAGTTTGTCTAGAACTTATACAATGACCTACATATAATAATTCATGTAAAAATGGTTTCCTTGTTATTGTAACTCGAAAGTTACATACATACATTTATCTAAACAAGTTGTTTTAAAATACGTTATTTCATTGAGTAGGTAAAACATGAGTTTTCATGTAAACATATAATTTAAACGCTAGATAATAATAAATTGCGACGTTTAAACATATAAAAGTAAAAATTGTTCACCGATTGGCCATTGTTTGCGTAACATGACGGATAACATTAGTTCCACAAGCGCATTGTCAAGTACAAGGTCGGAAAATGAAAGAAAATGTGAATTATGTAACAAGGATTTATTTTTAAAAATTCTTACTTTAAATGCTAATTCTATTATGAGGACTTTGTTCATTGTCATAACCATTAATATTATTATAATTATTTAAGATAATTTTAATATATGTATTTTCGCTTGAACGCCGGATGAAAAATAATACATATATACATAGAATAAGGCCTTATTATCAAAATTCGCGTGGTTACTGACTACCAATTTTTTTTCCATTTTTTCATCGCCGTATCCATAAATCAACAGTATAGAATTTCTTTTCTGTGTACAACGGAGCACCTTTTTGTACACTCAAAGAGTCCTCTTATTTAAAAATAATAAGTTTTACCAAGAATCTTCATTGTATTAAATTAAAATCGCCGTAACAAAAAGGGTGAAATGGTTTTAAGTAAAAATGCGAATTTAACGTCAGCAACGAAAATAATATGACACATTTTTGTTTCATATAATTAGTTACGCATGGTAATATTATAATATTAGGTCTATAATATTTAATATTTAAATTTATCTATGCAGCTCTGTTACATTGTATATCAATCATTTAAAAGTTGGAGTTCAAGGTGGTTGAAGTAAGAGGAAGGTCTATTAGTGAATGTACGGATTTGATGATAAAAAACTTCAAGTATCTAATATTTATAGTGTTGCTCATATAGTATTTACATTTTAATTTCCATAGAATATTCTGCAGAACAAAATTTTATCATTACCTTAATTACATACCATATAATTTTATTTGTTTACTCTATCAACTATCTCCGGAGGCCACTCAAATTGTCTGAAGTTAATGCATTGTGATGAACGTTTCTATTACGGAAGCATATTTCGTACTTTGCGTATTGCACACGTGAGAAGTATAAAAGGGAAAATTTATTGAGGAAACTTTAAATAAAATAAATATATTGTTTACAATTTTTGTATGTTGCTTGCGACTTGTAATTCAGTTCTTACTATCTCAGATAGATTACGATAAAAACAACAACAGATATCTGTATAGTGTATAGCTTAATTGTAAAGGACTCTAGCTCTGTAGATCTAAGAAATAGGTATTCATATGCGAAATACTAAAATGTAGTTTCTACTAAAGTGCTTTAGTCCCAATTAAATCCACCACCATAGGTGTAATTCTGTAATGAAGCCTCCACCTCACCTTTGTAATTGCATTCCTCGGCCCACGCCCGACCCGACCGCACGTTAATGATCTTTATAATTTTTGGCGCTCATAACTTGAGAACCACCGCTATTTTCTCATTAATTGCTTCAATGTACCGCCGAATATTATGTTCACAATTAAATATAATAATCAAGGCATTTTAATTATTCATAGTTTAAGAATACACTAATGTCTAACCTTCAAAGTGTAACTATTATTTTAATTTTTCATTTACAAAAAGATTATATTATACCAAACTAAATCGTCTTGAACATACCTTGACCGAGATTTTTCACAATAAATCTAGGTGGTCAGTCCATATTCGGTATTAGATGGATAAATCTAATGAGTTGTGGCTTACCTTTACCACGTAGTTCAAGAGTAACGGCGTACGTTACAGTTATTTATTCTGTTACATAATTTTCCCTTTCTATACACTTCCCTCATTGAGTAAAAAAAATGAAGACGCGGACCTTTTGTTGTTCTATTAAAATGTCTAATTTAAAAAAGTATGCGTTACTTAATAAACACATGACTGGCTAATATAAGTAGATATTCAAGAAAATGTGACGATTGTGAATAACATAAACAAAATATACATTGTTTTTAGGTTTTAGGAATATTCGTGTAGCACCAAATAACACAACATCTATAACCGGAATATACAGTTGAAGAGAATCTATTTATGAATTATGTAAATTTTATAAATTTCAAAACTATATCATTCTATTATAAATGGTCTATGTAAATGGGTAAATGCAGTGGGATAATGGCACCACGTTTACCTCATTACAAGCTGTCTCTTTAGGTATTCGTGTTTGTCTTTGCGACCATATCCTTAACTAAATATGCAATTATCTCGGCCTTTGAGGAGACGTCTCTTGTCAGCGGAGAGGGAAAATTTAATTAAGCTGCTGTTAATTTATGCGTCAATTTGTGGACAGGCAACACCTGGGTTGGGTCGCTCATGTAAATATATACAAATTATTAGTATTGACGGTGAATATTTATTCCATATCCTTACTTAATTTAGACTGTATTCATACATCGAGCCACAACCCTTTATGGGTGCCTTACATATCTTTATCTATTTCATTGATATTTTTCCCCACGGTATTTTCCTTCACCGTACGTTTTTATTGTGCACATAAAAAGACAAATGCATTTGTGCACAGTCAGAGTGTGAACGCACGCCCTACGGGTTTAATACTGTTATCTTGCTCTATATATGTTACAATTAAGTCCAAAGAAACATTTTAAATTGTCGATACGATCGATCGATCATTTTCAAGTAGGAAGATTATGGGTATTCAAATTCCTGCTAGTCGCAATCAAGAGGGACTACGGAGGCAAGTTGCATGATTATTTTTTTAACTGTTGATGTAGAAATTGATAAGAGTCTCTGAGCAGGACATAGTATTAATGTCTAATTTAAATACAGACGAAAACATGGTGAGAATGCTGTATTGCATATATCTGAAAATGATTGCCTGAATTACTGTAAAACATAATATCTGGGCGTCTCCGGCTATTGTGTGGCACAATGCTGGCAACAAGTAGAGATGAGGTAGGTATGCAAATATAATGAGCGACTATTCATATAATTACTGAACACTGGCACAATGCGCTTAATGACGCAGAGGCCGCGGCACATTCGCGAAATTACTGGGAAATTCAGTCCCTTTAGATATGTGGATATAACATTAACATTTTAAGTCTATAGAAGATCCGAGAAATGTGCCAATATATAAAATAGGTATCGGCATTTTGGGATTGACTATTGCTTGTGTCTTCTACGTACAGGTCTACACGTTTAATTCTAATATGGAATACGAACTCGATCTATCTAGTCTTAAGTTATCTTAAGAAAAATAATGGAAAATTAAAATAGATGCCTTTTTAACAATTAAATTTGTTATTCTATTGAGGGCTTCAATGTAGCGTGAACACAACAGGTAAGTCAAACGCAGACAAATGGTCGAAGAAACCTAAAAACTTACAATCGTATACATAGAAATTCGTAACTGTACTCTGCGCGGGCGCTGCGCCTGGCACGGCTTGGTACCGGTCACAACAACTATAACTACCTGAATGCCATAACAAAATCAACCTTAACCCTTGTGAACTACGGTTCAATTTCACTCTGCTGATATATTATAGGGCTCTACTGAGTTGTCGCCCGTACACAATTGAATTAACACCTTATCATTACGTAATAAAGATTACATTTCAATTGGTACCCGTCCAACGTCTTGGAAACGAGCGGTTCTTGGTGAATATTTTATATGAATAATGAACTTTATTATAATGCAATAAATATCACAATACATTAATCAATAAAATATGTAAATAGCAGTGTAGATTTAACTGCTCAGTTAAAGGTAACGGCAACGTTTTGTGCTTTACGAGTACATATATATTATGGCGTTTGAACGTCTTAATAGTTGAAACGAGAACAGATCACATTCTTTAAATTTCTTAACGACGAATCAAACAATCGATCATTCATGACTCTTCCTGCAATCGATTCCACGTTTCATTGAATTCTACCGTTGAAGAGGGTGAGCAGTGAATGAAAATAGCAAAACATAATCTTCATTCATTGTGTTCTGTAGTTTATAAATAAACGAGGACTTCGCTGTAAGCTTTTAAATTTTTATATAAAATGGTAAAAACAGCTAGAAAAGCTTCCATAAAGCTAAGTTGACGTACGAAAAACAAAAGTTTTCTTATTAAAACCTTGTCCAGAGTCCAGACATAACAATGCAGAGTACCCTCGAGCAGAGAGTGTTGACACTTTTGTTTCCATACTAATGAAGTTTACAGCGCACATATAAAACGTTCATTCGTTCACTACTCTATTAAATAGTTTCAAGAATATAGAATTAGCGTTCGTTAAGCTCTTTTGTCGAAATTCGTTGATTTTCACAAGATTCGCGCGGACTCACGAAATTTGTCTCCGGGTGATATTTGAATAATTTCTATTACAATTTGCAAAGTTACACTTTAATTATTACTTTCTCAGTCGACACTCTGACAACCTAAAAATTATTATAATCTTTATCACCAAATGTAATATAATGTTTCAAAGATTGCCACATCTAACCTCACATAATACCATCATAAAATACGGTGTCATTTGTTTACAATTTAGGTGAATGGCATTAGAACAAGCGGTTGCTAAGCAACGAGGCCATTGACCGCGGTGCGTGGGAAAGTGATCTTTGATGATGGCAGCGCAACATGTACGCAACATCCACTTTTGACCAAGTTACAAAACACAAGTTATGAAAGTCCTAAGTACGCTCTCGTTTAGGTAATACGTTTCAAAGGGTCTTTAAACAACAGGAGAATCGTGGGTGGCCCAGATTCGAGAAGGAAGTTTATTGTGGAAAATACGAGGTAATTACATAATCTAATTACAACTACTATGTTGTGAGGCGTAATTTCAGAAATAACTTTAAAAAAAAACATTACAAATGTAAATAAATTCTATCGCAAGAAGAACCCCATCAGACGGTTTAATAGTACTTTTGAATGCGTAAAGTTATGAAAAAATTAAGAAAATTCAGCTGCGGGTGGAGGTCAGGGACAGAGATAGCGAGCCCGGTCGCTGACCTTGTGATAAGGCCTATACTACCGTGCAAGCTACATGCTGAAGGCGACGCGTTATTTATATCCTATGTGAGCTAATGTAACGCACGTAGAAAAAAATCTTCACAACCGGCCTAGATACTGATTTTTTACTATATTATAATACAAAAATATACAATACAATAATAAGTACTCTCCTAAACATTATATGTATTCAAAGTTTAATAGTAAACTTTGAACATAATTATGTAAAACTTATATTAAATTGTATCTATTCACTTGATCGTATACATACAATCTGTGAGACTGAAATTTCCTAACCTCTTGTCAGTTATACCATAAACCCCAAGACAATAAGATAACAGGTGTAGCAGGTGAATAACTAACTACACAGTAATGATCCCCGGACTTAGACAACTCAGAAATTACACTTAGCTAAAGTTACTTAGATAATATATCTCACACAGAGGCGTTACCTAAGTTAAAATACTAACATATGACTTCCATACACTATAAAACAAATTATCCTTATAATATAGTTTTTAGATATAATTTTCTAATCGTGCGGATTCAAGATCTCCAGTATAATAGAGTAAAGCTGTGTGAAAAGTACACTGAACAGTCGCTTAAAGTTAAAGTGAACACCTCGAAATACTTCGTTAAATTATATTAAAAATCTTACAAGGCTAAAGTAAACATATTGGAACAAACTCATGGTACTGCTACAGCTCACAGGATACCGGTGTGCCATAAATTGACTTAAATAAGCGCGAGTTTCCTTCTACATAGAGCCACTAGTTATGTAGTAACACGTTGGACGAGTACGGACTGTGAAGTAAGCAAGCAAGGAGCAACGTTTACGACATAATCTCCGGACGGGCCGAATTGACACGCGCTTTGATGCCTCCCTCGCAGACGTGGATGGGCTTATGTCACCGATTTTGGACTCTCAATTATTAGAGGTTATATTGCAGTGTTCTAAACATACATTTGCTTGTACACATAACACACATTGAATTAGTAAAGCAACAAAGTATTACTGTGATAGAACCGTTGCTCATTTTGCTATCTAAACATTCATCATCATTACGAAAGCTGCTTGTTGGTTTTATCTAAAGTTTAACAGACAAAAAGTCATAAAACATTCACAAATCTTGAAAATCAATGACGAGTAATTTCACCCCACTGCATAGAGCTGTCCACTTTATAACCGGGCTTGTGTCGTGTAATATCGCAAAGAAATTGACTGTGTGTTTATTGGAACCCATAAAACTGCTGACTGTTCTGGAACTTGATTATTCACCTTTACAGCTCAAACATGACTTGAATGAAATAACAAGAAATATGTAGTGGGAAAAGTGTTTTTTATCCAAAGTCAAAAGTCAAAAATCATTTATTCATGTAGGTAACACAATGTACACTTATGAACGTGAAAGTAAATATAAATCAATGTAAATTTAAATAATTTTTTTGATAAATTCATAATATTAACAAATATTCATGTGTAATTTAAAAAATTAAAAAATTTTGTATTATTCGAGAACAACTATTATGTATCATTTATATTGCATACTAGCTGTTCTCCGCCACGCTTCGTTGTGGCACATTGTGATTGAATGATTGAAAAATGAGAAACAAAACAAAAAACCATTTCATATAAGTTTAATTTTGCAATACCTGTGGAAAAAAATAAAAAAAAAACAAAAAGAAATGATAAAAAATTAGATAAAAAATAGATAAAAAAATAGATAAAAAAATCCTTGATGCTGATTATATATTATGCTAAAATTTCAGTCGATGCAGAACTTTTTGAGATTTTGAAGCGTACACAAACGATCATAACATTTATATATATCTATATATATACAGTCAAAACCGGTTATAACGACATTGAAGGGACCGTATAGTTGCCGACGTTATATCCGATAGTCGTTATAAGCAATGTCATATACACAAGTACAGTACATATGCATGTACATAGTTATCGATCTAGAATAGGTAGGTATGGGTTATAATATGGTATGTTAATATTATAAAATGTAAACGAGTCAAAAAAGAAACAAAAATATTTATTACGAAATAATTAGGTACAAAAGTAATCAGTCATTTTGGTCTGGTTTTTTTTTAGCCCAGTCTCAAATATTTTTTGCATTTTACGTTTCATACTTCTCAAGGTATGAGTATCACCAGTATCAAACTGTTCGTTAAAGGCAACAAATTTTTTTAAGAACTTCGGAAATCGTTTTTGGCTGAAACTGTTCGTTGGGAGAAAGTGCGTAGGTAATAATATGCCTAAATATTCATTCAATGCTTATAAATAACATTTAAAATCGTTTGTATTGTTTTGTTTTGCTGAGATAAGAAGCGGTTGGTCGTTATAGCCGATGAATATCGAAAAATAAAATAAAATTTCGTCGTTGTAAGCGATATGTCGCTGTATCCGATGTTGTTATAAGCGGTTTGTTTACTGAATAGTTTAATAGGGATTCGGACGGGACCATACAATCTGGTTGTAATAACCGATAGGTCGTTGTAAACGATGTCGTTATAAACGGTTTTGACTGTATAATGAAAATGGTCTTCGTTTGAGGCTCAATCAGCCTAAACCACTGATCGTATCGACATGAAACTACCACCATTCGATACGAAATTTTTCCTAGATGGTTCCAACGTTCCTTCATTTTTTTATTTCTGTTTTACTTTTATGAAAATTTTCCCGCTAATAAAAACAAAAGAGGCTTCCTAGAACCGCAAAACGTCAACATCTGTTAAAAACTCGATTTTCGAAATATTTCAATTTTCTTAAAAAGAAGAATAATAAAAATATGAAAAAAAATAAAATAATGAAACATAAAATTTATTTTAATTCGTCCAGCAAAGCGGGCGCGAAACGGCTAGTACGTATATATATAGATTTAGAATATTGTAAAAAAATCTGAAAACCAATGTAAAAATAGTGAAACCAATGTTTTACAAGAAAATCTTACAGATGATTCATAAGACCAAAAGAAAATCCAATGTAGCCAAATGAAAGACACACCGTACCCAATTATGAGACCTTTACACATAAAAATATGCATTTCATAATGAGAAGAAAACCTCAGTAGGTACAGTAGTAGAACGCTCGGTTTAAGTAACCCTTGTAATCTCATTAAAACTACACCTATCTGGTGTACGGCCATCAGTGGGTAACGGGCGCGTGTATCTCAAGTAGCGATAAAAAATAATAACGTGCGAGCGAGACGGTGGCATACCAAATGGTACTTGTGGGAAAGAGATGAGTGCGAAGGCGACGAAGTGCAATTTGCGCTATTCGTACATTACCACCGATTTTCAGAGCTTTCATGAAATGAGCTTCTTATAAGTAGACGTGCAGCACCCATCTTTACGAGAATGCATCAATATATAAAACGTTCTCAGAGATTCAATAGTAAGATATTGGCTATGAATGTACAAGTATTAATCTGGAAATAATATACGGAAATTCGAAGGCTCATTAGACATAAGCCAATAGAACATCATTAAGAAGGAAAACATTATATATTTTCTAAACAAGGTACACAGGAAAATAACGACGCAACTTAAGAATATGTGATATTCAAGAAAAACAAAATAAATAACAAAATTAGAACGAATCAGAGGGAAGTAATCTCAGGTTCGGCAATTTGGAGCGAAACAGACGAATGGCAGACATTAGCAACAGGTGTTATAATGCCTGGCCATTTGTACACATCGCCGGAACACCCCACAAATACACGACTGTTCTATTCGGTAGCTTTTAATTTAGTAACCTGGACAACAATTTGCTTGATTCAGACACGAAACGCAAGAACAAATTTTGTAAATAATTTTTTACAAGTTTCTATAGTTAATGTAAAGCAAAAAACCAGTAAAGCTGGATGTTGATGAGCCAGTGAGCTCTCTCCATTTATTATACAAACACGTTTTATCAGACTATTCTAAGGATACAACGGATTGGTACGATAATTTAAGTGTCATTCAATAAATAATATTTCCAGAAATGAAGATTGACAGTACGCTACGTGGTCGTAAATCACACAGATACTTCAAAATATCTGTACTCAAATGTTGTTTAAAGTTACGATAATGTACCTCTACACGTCGAAGTTAGTTTACGAATAACAGTGAGAATAGTTACAGTAGGAGTTTAAAGTTAATTACCAATTGTTACCAGGGAGTGGTGGTCTAGCAAACATTACATTACACGAAAGACGTCATAGAATGGTATTCCAGACATTGGAGAAGGAAAAGAGGCCATCAAATAAAGACATGGTAAGAGGATCTGCCGGAAGGATAAAGAAGATCAGCTCGTGAAAGCGACGAGTACAGAGAGAGACGAGGAAAACAACCTGACCAACTGGCTGCTGATAACTAGTGTGGTATAATTTTTTTTTATAGAATAGGGGGGCAAATGAGCTTACGGGACGCCCAAAAAGGGCAGTCATCGCATCCCATAGACTCCCATTTTAGTGTGTGATGGCGGCCTTTGAAAAATAAAAAAATACTATATAATAAAAAAAATTTTTTTTTAAATACAAGAGATTTGTTTCTGCTTAAGCGTTATTAGGAAAGTTTCAGTATCATAACACCTGTATAGTTTTAAAATAATTATCCAGGAGAAGGAATCACGTCGCAAGGAGTAACAGGTGCGGTGGCTGCCACTATTTGTTCACGTCGTGTACAGCCCGCAAATAAATTTAAACGAATATTTCACCAGACAAACATATTTGTAGAAAATAGTTTGGTTATGTCGTGTATTTATTATGTGCGTCGATGTCATAAACGAATAAGGACCACAATGGTTCTTCATTCTTCGTTGAAGACAAGAAAATATATTATGATTGCTGTAAAATATTGCTACGCTTTTAATATAACATTATGTAGAGTATGAATGCCTTGAATAAACTCTTTTAGATGCCTGTAATATTAGCTATTAACAAATGTTTGAAAGGTACTTGTTATTTAAACAGTTATAAGCCTCGTAAAATTGAATTGTATGATAGAGTTTCAACGATAACCCATTCCATTCGTTATTGAAATTCAAAACGAGTTTTCGACAAGTTGTGGAACGTTTTTTGTTTACTGCGAAACTAAACTGAATGTCTAGTGTTTATTGCAAATGCTAGCTTTGTTTATAAAGGGAATATAATGTATCGCTTTAACATATTATTCGTAATAAAATAATCCCAGCTAACTATGCTGCAAACCCAAAAGGGACCGGTCTACCTATGGTAGGTAGGAAATAAAAAATAATTAAGAGACTCTGTTACCAATCAACAAATATCAGTTTAAGCTTGACCCACAATTGTTCTGAAGAAAGGAACTCCTTTACATTACATATATTAATACGCATATTTACTGTAATATACTAGCTACAAAGAAACTACTATATAGGATAAGCATTTTCTTGCATTGATAGTTAATATTAAAAATAATTTGTCACGATTGCATAAATGTATGAAATTATATAGAAACGAACAATAGTACAATTAGTGAGCGAATTGACCTTAATTCACAAATCGCATAATTAATATTAATTTGACGTTTGTGATCTCGCAACTTGATTATGGGATGTCAGTTTAATAACTAACTCATTCAGGAAAATTTAAGATATATTTTTGCCGCGTATTCGTTTGCTTTTTAATATCATTATAAAGTAACAACATCAATGCAGCTAGATATAATGAAATACATATATATTAATGCAATAGCCTCATGAGTATGGTTTTACCCTATATTAAATACCTGGTTCGGTGGCGGTTGTAGGAGGGATGTTCAAATATATGAAACTCTTTGTTTGAAGCTGGGTGTCAACTGTCTTTAATGGTTTAAAACTTGAGCTTATAACAAACATAAAATTAAGGGTGTAACATAAAAGTGGGGTTGCGACGCTAGACTAACAAAAACCTAACTTGACTTATTGAACGGTTCTTAAATCTAAGTGACACTTATGTTACCTATAAAGAAAATAAGTGTAGTCCTATTGGACATTATCGGAAACGAGAATGTTATATTGAGTGCGGGAAAATCTAAATGGCTCATTTTGGTTTCAAGTGTGCGATATTTGCTAACATTTGGTTTGCGCTTCTAATTATTATTAACTAAAATATATGTATCTAACTTAACTTATACTTAGGTTATATAACTCCTGTCAAGAAATTTACTTTCAATAATTGGCGTTTTTAAGAACCTATATATATATATATGATGAATTTAGACCTTTAAGAGGAGAAAGAAGAAATAAAAATAATAAAAAAGAAAAAGATAAGACTGGCAAAGAGGTAGAGGACAAGAACTATAATTATATTGCTCCGACATACGTAAAAGTGTTTTGGAATTGATTAACACATGAACATGCCATTAAACATTAAATCCAATCTGATTTTATTTAATTTCTTATGTAACATTAATGTATTATAAACAAGCGTATCAGGTCTAATAGAATGTTTTATATAGATTATAAAAACAATTCTCTAGCCTTGGAAAGGTACTACACTAGAGTCGAAATTCAGACATTATTGTTATATTTGTATTATATTGTTTGCAGCAATTTTATAATGACAACAGTACCGACATGAACGTTAGGTGCATCTAAAGCTATTATACGAATGCTCCCCGAGAGGGCGGTCAGACGAGTGTGAATGCTACTGTCATAAAGAGTGCGAGTATCTGTATGAAGCTTATAATATCGCATAATTCAAGTTCCTAATATGACAAATGTGAAAGCGATAGGGTTTTGGGCCGGAGCTTAATGGCTCACATTCATTTTAGACGCGTGATTAAAATAGTTGTCTTGTGTGTTCATCTGAAAATTGACACAAGAATGATAAGGACATGAGTATCAATAGATATTTTAGACTTATTGAACGACTATGGATGTTAAAGTTTAATCTAAACTAATTTATTAAAGAGACGTAGCGATTTGGACACTTCAACAACTTTATATAGAACCGAGGGTTTATGTTAGTAGATGGGGTAATGAAAATGATTACGCCTGCGGGTGCACTAGCCTCTTGTACACAATTACTTACTGACTATTGTTGTCTTCAACAAACTCCGTAGAGGCAAACTATTTGGAATAACTAAGTTTATTTTATTTAAACGCATATAATATAGTAATATATTGTGCAAACTACGTTCCGTATCCTTGTACTATTCTTAATGATGAGTTCGTGAGTTCGATGCCTGGCTGTGATTTTAACATTTTATAGGAAATCCTCGTAATCAATGTATGGGACATTACGAGGATCAACGAGAAATCAGGTCAGCCACAGGTAGATTATTAACGTTTTGCCTTTATTTGCCACATCAATGATTATGTGGAAGATTACGCGATTTTATATAAATATGTAATTTCATATATTTATTATATTTCGAAAAGCCATCGTAATTTACACTAATTTTCTTGATGTTCTCAAAACTTGATTTTTTTAATTGCCTATAAACACATCGCCCCTAGACATATTCTTGCCAGCCTTCTGCTAATGTACGTGACTATGGGCGGCGGTACGGCTTATCATCAGGTGGCCCTCCCGTTTTCCGCAAGTGTGATAAAATAAAGATATCTTAATAAGCCTTAATAAATACTATATACAAAATTACTTTTAATCAAGCTTACCCTCTTCATAAGCTTATAATGAGATTAAGGGACATAATCAAATGAATTTCAAACAATTGTAACCATAAAAATTCATTGAAAAAGTAAAAATACTCATAGGAAAATAATACTATAAAAATAAATGTCGTATGAGACTGGAAGTTGAATATCATTAAAATTTGGTAAATTTCAACATCCAATTCGACTCCTTTACATTTTTCAAAGTTTAAATAGGTTGACATCACAAGCGTACACCTGTTTTAATCAAAGCAAAATAAGACGTATTTACTCGTAACTCATCTATCAGATGATACGATGTGAGATACCATCATAAATTACGTGAGACATTGTTATTTTTGACAGTCATCCTGACGATTATATGAGACGAAGCTTACATATGAATAAGGCTAAACACACACGGAAGACGATTTTATGCTGTTTAATACGTGCAGTTATAATTATCATAAAATAATACCGTTTAATAAAATGATACTTTTTAGATCAAAGTGCATTTCAAATATGAGTACATTCTCCAAATGCCTCAGTACTTATTAGATCATTAGATGTAAAATGTGATTTAGAAGATACTTAAATATATTCGGTAAATCCAACAGCATTCGGGGTTTTGTTATAAAATTGAAATAAAGAAGAGGCTTAAAACGTCTCACACTTCGCAGCCTTCGCGGGTTGATTTATACGCGATAATAATACAATATTAAATTGTAATACTGTCGACCGCGACGTGTCGCGAAGATGATGGCGTAACGAGATTATTTCGCTCATTTATTATAGAAGGGAATATAATTTATCAAGTCATATGGTATTTGTGTAGACCACCTGTAGATTCTACCAGAAATAGATAGAGTGTATTGGAAACGGATTACATTTTCAATAGAATTTAGTTACACTAAGAGCCCAACTAAAACGACAGCCTATCTATAAAATACCTCAGATCAATAGCGACTACCCTCCTTTAAATTTTAAAGTGAGGTAACAAATGACGAATGAGTGAGTGCATGACGGATATCGCCTGGAATTGATTTAATTTCCGGCTCTTCGCTCTCCAGACGTCGCACTGTCTCGTGCATGCTCTACTATGACGACCAGAATATTAACTAGTAAAATGGTTAAGAAAGAACAGTTTTTAGTACAGTGCACGCGATACTAAATCGTAGCTAGCATTCCTAATTTCTGTAATAGAAGCACTGAATTGCGGAAGGAGGTAGGGTTTATATCGTAATGCTTGGTAATACGCTGTAATTACCGTGTTTGTTTCTACACGACAAAGGTAATGAGAGAATAATGTGGCGCAAGGCACAAACTAAACGGCGTATAACGAAATAGACAACAGACTATATTTGCTGTACCTATAGTAAAGGTTAATAAAATGCTAGAAAAATTAAAATTTTAAGTTAAAGAGCTAATATTTTAAAAAATCACAGGAACTCAATGCTATACTATACGTATGATGTTGATGTTTCCGTGTGATTCTTTGTTTGCCAATTTCTTTGTACCAAATATATAATGAAACTCTGACGATTAGTTAAATCGCTAGGATATCTATCGTAATCAAAGCTTCGTTCGTATTAGCCGCTGCGTCCTATCCCTTGTTATTTGAATTGTTGACCGCGGTGGGTCACCCGGTGGGTCAAATATTTGCTCGCACTCGTCTCGGGAAACTTTCACTCGTTGTGGGTCACACGGGTCAGTTGAACACGAGAAAAATGTCACATAATACCACATTATTTTTGGCTCAAAGGATTGTTTTAAACGCTTTTGTTTGTAATTATAAAATATCGTGACACCACGATGATTTCGTGCTGCTTTTAATTATTCTAAGTTAATCTCAATATATTTTACCATCAAATATTCATTATGACTTTGGGTCATGGTTTTGAAAATAGTACACGGGACGATGAACAACAATAACTAGTAATCACACAGATAATAATTTATGAATTAAAGCTTTAGTTTTAGCTTTATATTCGATTCAGTCATGTAACAGTCGATCTATGTAAGCAAATCTTTACATTATTTTTATATTTCTAAAGCTCCGAACTTGATAAGTTTGTAATAACATTAGTCAAAAAAATAACAAACGAGGAAGTATAATACTTACACGTGCGCCTTTTCCCCAATATACGAATAATTCAAAAGCAAATTTACAAGTAACAAGTACCAAGAGATCAAAACTTTAATGTATTTCTGGTCCCGTGCTCCCCGAGTAGTTGTAACTTGTGTTTACTTTTAGGTTATTGAGAAACCCGACACAGCCTTAGGCAATATCATTTCTATTTAATACTGCGTGAAGAAATCGTCCCAAGAAATTCGTTATGTTGAAGCTAGTTTATTAAGTACATTAAAATAACTAAAATAAAATGCGAGTTTATTATTTTTATGAAATTTAAGTTGGCACTGAATACGGCAGGTCGATAACACTAGAATTTACATTTTTATTGTTCATCTACGTGTGTGTGTTACTAATTTTATATGTTTGTGCTTCACAATTTCATTGGCAATGTAAAAACATTTACGTTGGAATTTTACATTTAAGATTAAATACATTAGTGACGGAGAAAATTTTATATACATTTTATTTTAATTTAGATAATTTAATGGATTTTATGCGATATAAAGATTTAATCAATACAAATCAAAAAATTAAAAATCATTTATTTATATTGGTAACACAATGTACACTTATGAACGTCAAAAAAGAAAAATCAAGGCGTAGAACGGAAGAGAAGAACTGGCAATAAACTCTTCACCACTCTTTTTAATGCAATAACATAACAACATGCGACGTTTTCCGGAGTAGCGCTGAAACCTTGGCTTCGTCTATAATAAAAAATAATAATTAAAATCGGGATGACAATCGCTACAAGAAGTTGCAGGCCCTGGATTGGATCCGTCCTAGAGACGACAAATTAAATATACACGTATACAGAAATATCAAGACCAGATACTTTGAAAAAAAGCCAAATGTTATATTTTCCTGTAATAATATTGCAAGTAAGTAAGTTGAAAGAGGGAAATCCCGTGATTCGGTAAGCGTTTCTTTAATAAGGATACTGTGTGTTGATAAATATGAATCAATTATCGGAACACGTGAGCGGTGCCAGGCTGTACCGGCACCATTACGCGCGAGCACTGAACGACCTTCACAGATTAAACGTGATGCAATATTTTATTTTTAGGTTTTTGTCTTTAAATATCCTGTCAAGTCCACAACAATGAGAAAATTAACATTACCCACAGATCTATGATGGTTAACGTTCATGTAATAACAATCTAGCGACGTCAAATTACATAATACATACTTATTTTATTTTTATTTTATTTTTACATTTAAGGAACAGAAACAGAAAACAGATTGGTGAAATACATATAGTTATTAGTTATTACACACTAAGCAACATTTGTAAACCTGAATTTCCAATTATATCTGTACACAGCATTTTACTTCTAAATACTTTTATGTTATGAGATGAAATACACAAGCAAATGATTAATTGTCAAATTCTAAATATGTATTTCCTTTGTATTGATTAGTATAACTTATATTACCTGTATTTGTTTCATATTTCCAAATAACTGCACTATAATATTAAATCTCTTTAATAAATCACTTTTGGCGTGACATTATTTGTAACACGCGCAAACACAAACAATTAAAAACCGATTGTTATGATGCCGTGAAAGGCCCGAGTTTAATGAAAGTGTCAAACACATTCAATAACAGTACTTGACAAAACAACCTGTGAATATAATCAGTTAACAGGACAAGAGCCACTCAACAATAAGGTTCGCGACATCCTCCTGCAAATATGTATTTTTTCATATAATAGTTTTATAAATTATATACTAAATGTTAGAGTTTGTATGGTTGCAGAAAAAATAACACCAGCCAAAGGGATTTCAAACAAAAGTACCATATGCTTGAATGACATCGATAGATATCGATTTTTAAGGTATATTTTCATACGCGGCTTTTAAATTGTTCTTAGATAAACGCATCTTTAAAACAATTTTCTTTTATTTGAATTCAGCACTTTCAATTAACTTGATAGCAATAGCAAAAATAGTTACAAATAATAATAAAATGTAGTTAAAATTGTAAATGAAATGTGTCGCTTCCCTCGGCAGACGGCTTAACGACGCCGAAATAGATAAGGTTGCTCGGAATTAAGTCAAAGTTGATCAGAAAGCTGACATTCAATCTGCTTTTATTGGATAACGCCAAGTTCTAAGCTCAGATGACACGGTTGTTAGCATTTGGAAATTGAATTAGATTTCCAACTTAGCCGCCATTCAGCTAAGGGGATGACGTTTTAAGTGTTCATTACGTTAACACGGAAGTTGAGCGGTAACTCAACCCGTTTCGAAATACATACAAAAGAGCTTCTTGTACTGTGATCGCCCTCGAAGAATATTTTCCAATACCTAACTTCTTTTCGCGAACTGTTTTAAGTACTTCATGTAATTACCAACAAATTAGATTTATTGGTTTAATACAGTGATAAACAGGAATAAAATAATCTGTAGCGATATGATTTGTATACATTATATTTTGAACAATCGTCGTCAATTTTAAAATCATACATCACTATTTCAAAACCACCGATTTATAGAATGTCCAGTGTCCCGTACAAATAGTTAGGAGTTGACAAATGTCACCGGAGTTGCACAACTACTTGACACGAATGTCGCATATCTCGTATGCTCACAACGTTGTAAGGAAAATAAGCGGAGAGATCTCCAAAACGTTCTTTGTATCTCACGACAGGGTTTTGCAATAAATGTATGTTTAATACAGATAGTTGAAGCTTAAACGTTCAAATATATATTTATGTTCATATAGTTCTTAATTAAAAGACTAGGCCAAATCCGAAATAACGCAAAGTCAATTAACGTAATAATAAATTTAATAAATGTATGTAACCATTAACCTCTACAACCTCTTTAGGTCTGGGCCGCAGAATTCTGAATCTGTTTCATGATCATTTTTTCAATCTAATAGGCAAGTAGGTGATCAGCCTCCTGTGCCTGACACGCCGTTGACTTTTTATGTCTAAGGCATGTCGGTTTCCTCACGATGATTTTCTTCACCGTTCGAGCGAGTGTGAAATGCACACATAGAAAAAGCTCTATTGGTGTACAGCCAGGGATCGAACCTACGACCACATGTATGAGAGTCGCACGCTGAAGCCACTGGGCAAACACTGCTCTCATTTATATTATGAACTAAGTAATAAATAAAACAAATCATTTCGATTTATCACAGGAGCATTAAACCATTTTTGAGCAGTCAATCAGTGAGTTCAAATGTATCTGATCAATCAATTAACACACGATCCGTTAATTAGCACCGTTACTCGTTACTCGACACCACTAACGACAAACTAGCTACAAATGAATCCGACATACGCGTTTTACCTAATTTATGAGCAATCTTGTGTAAAAATAGATCGTAAATTAACTATAATACCCGTATAATTGTGACACGAATATTTGCTCAATTGACTTTGCAGTTTGGGTTTGACTTTGGGTTCCGGCTTCATGTTTAGGAGAAGAAGGGGTATTTCCTACATATAACCCTTTAGAAGATCTTTGGTTACAAAACTTATCATTAATTTATTTTATTTTATTTTATTTTACAGTTAATTAATTTATTTATTTATACATTCGAAAACAATGGGTGTGCCTAAAAAAATACAAGAAAATATGACATCACAAATTTAATACACATACACATCAATTACTTTAGAACATAAGCAAATTATGTACTATATAAATTCCATTTGTAGGTACGTTTTATTCGAGGATCCGTATTGTAATTTTTTCTATCGATAACATTGTTAAGAACTTTATATCCCTTCTAATAATTATTTTTAACAAGCTGCCCCCGCGAAGATCGTTTCGCTTAGTAGTTACATACCAACATATAGTTACATACATTCGTTGCCTTGATGTTGCGTTTACAATTACAGAAAAGAAAAACAGTTTTTTTGGTTATTCCGTGCAAATTTTCACTCCATAAAAACCATTCTCAGAGTTCATAATAATAACTCGAATTGGTCCAGCCGTTGTCGGCAGTTTTGTGAGTAGCAACATATTTTGCGATTCATTTTTATTTACATATATAGAAGATTGACATATCGATATTCGTATTGAAATACGTAGCTATTTTCAAGATGGTTTTACAACTGAAAACGAGAATTAGAAGTTAATTAGCGAAGTTGTGAACAAATATGTATAAAGCATAAAGTAATATGTTATTTTATAAAAGATGTGGAATTTTTGTATGAAATGGCACCATTACACTAATGTGTCTAAACGAGCGCAGATGAGATAAGGGGGCTTGCACGGGGACTTTAATGGTTAATATTTTAATATACTAAAATATTCATTCGAATCTATAAAGGGGTACACCTAACTTGAAAATAAATCGTACAATTGTTTTACATACCAACTATTTCATTTAAAAAAAAACATATTCTAACTACCTACCTTAATCCAATAACGATTTTGTCTTAGCTTCAAATACGGCTGTGATGTCGCTACCAGTAATTAATATTTTAATATTGTTTCACTCAATATGAACACAGGCTAAGTGCTCTCAAGTTGAAGACACGCTTGATATATTCTAGCTTTAGTTCTGTCGTGGAGAGCAAGTGCAGACACATCATATTACGCTCACTAGATGCACTTCTCAACGAGAACTACACACATGCTTAGCCTAAGAAGGTTTATATTAAGTTAAGTGTGGAAAACAACGCATTTTTGGATAATAACAATGTGCTGGCGACAACTCAGTCGGAGTTAATGGCGATTTATTGCTAAATTGTAATAATTTATCCTCAAGAATATTTTAATGTATATAATTTAGTTTGTATATTGGAAAATGCATTTAAAAGAAATTGAATGCATTTAATACAAGGTTATTTAGATTTCATATAAAATTTACACCACTGACGCAGGCCCGTATACTTCACTTTTAATTAAAAAGTTGCCCAAGTTATAGTATTTCCTTGGCTACTAAAGTAATAATATTCTAGAACCAATTATCCCACTTTGGGTCTCCAACTACAAGATTTAGTATAGACAATCCGCCATGATTGTGTGCTGTGACGAAGATTGACGGATGGATTATGTAGCGCCGTGAATGGCGTTTTGCAATAGTGATATCAAAGTGCATACTAGATAAGGCTTTTCTCTCCCATCTTCGTGTATTAATTGGTTTTTTGAGAGAAATGTTTAGTAGCAACAATTAATTCATGTATGCGGGATACAGGCACATTGAGCAGGGTAAGAATATATCTAAGGCATATAAAAGGTTGTATGTATATTTGATACACAAGGCAAAACATAACACTGTTTTTAAGCCAAAAAATAGATTTACTTAATAATCAGTAGGAATAAAAAACTACTGGTACAACCGTTGCTTTGGTTGTCATTCGACAAACGGACAGCTGACGTGTGTTTATTGAAGTGAGAGGTTTCTTTAGCGTTTTTCTTATGGTCCCCAGGATAACACCAAAACTTGCTTGGTACTTACTTTCCCCAAATGCGGTAACAGAGTTGATAGATCTAGAAATGAAGTATTTACCTGAAACAATAAATAACAAATTGAAAAAACATTATAATTAAATTAAATTCTCATAAGTTAAAAAATGAGGCTACAAATGTTCCGCGTTACTGCGCTGATACAAATTCTTGTTTAAATACAGCCTATGTGTACAAATATTTAAAGCTAAATAAATATAACTAACTGAATCCCGCCATATTACATAGCGTATATAGATAAAATTTGGCTTAGTTTTGGTACAATAGTGTTTTTTATTATCGTTAACATTTACACAAATCCGATCAATCAAAATGCACTCAAAGTGCCCTAGGGAATCTTTGTAAATCCATTAGATCAGGCGCGAATCTCGAGATTGACGTGGCAAATTGGCTGTACTACTTTGCTTCCTCTTCGATAAAGTTACGAAAACCCTCGAAAATCCCATAAATTACTTTGCTTACAGGAATTTCGGAAATACTCGGGCAACTATTGTGTTGTTTATCTTTCTACATAACTCGGTAACGTTAATAAAGCCGAATTAAGTCGTCATATCCGCTGAACGATGAAACGCGTTCAGAGATTTGTGATAAATTGAAAAAAGCATCGCGCACCTATTTCAATTTAGGAAGCCTTTAGTCCGTAAATAGATTTGCGTAGTAAAGGCGCTGCGGGCTATAACCCGGACTAATTGGAATGGCGCCGCTCCCGACGACAACCGACTAAATAATGGACATTTTGTTTTGCTTGTGTTACATCCTTCGTTTTGATTCAATTGAATAGAGGGACGAATCAAAGCGTTTTTAATTGTGAACCGGGAGTAGATAGATTGGACTGCACTGTGTGGAATTGCCACTCGGAAATCTTTACGAGCAGTTTTCTATTGCTTCCTCTCATTGGACGTTTTAACAGGATATATGCGGAAACCAATATGAACTATTTGAAAGTGGTTATAAAATAATTACACAAACTATCCTAATGTTAATTAAAATATCAAAGAAAGAAAAAAAGAAGAAAGGCCGGCAACGCACTTGCGAGCCTTCTGGCAATATGAGTGTCCATGGGCGACGGTATCACATAACATCAGGTGAGCCTTCTGCCGGTTTGCCTCCTATTTATAGTGTAGAATCGCTAAGGCGAAACACTTAAGTCTTAGAATAAACAACAGCTCTGATAACATAAAGGCTACTTGGAAAATTATAAACGAGGAGACTGGAAGAACCTCCAGAAAGGATACTGAATTTAAAGTGAACATAAACGGCAAAGTAATTAGTTCCGACCTCGAAGTAGCCTCTGCATTTGAAGAGTTTTTTACTAACATTCCTTTAAATACAACCAGCGTTTTGAATTCTTCACCATCAGCCGCCCTTTTATTATTGAAAAAGAATGTTCCTGTATGCAATCATAAGTTTGTATTTAGCCGCATTAGCTGCAATGACATTATAAAAACATTTAAACAGCTAAAAATAAAAAAAACTAAAGATCTTTGGGGTGTATCTGTTTTCATTTTACAATCAGTAATCAATACTATCAGTTCAGAGTTGGCTATAATATTTAATGAATGTATAGATTGTGGAGTCTTTCCAGACCAGATGAAGATAAGTAAAATCACACCGTTATTCAAAACGGGCAGCACTTCGGACCCCACAAATTTTAGACCCATATCTGTGCTGCCGGCTTTGAGTAAAATCTTTGAAAAAATCATTCTTGAACAATTATTGATACATTTTAATAATAATAAAATTATGCATAGCCAGCAGTATGGTTTTACAAGAGGTCGCTCCACAGCAGATGCTGGCATTCAATTAATTTCCGAGATTTTAAATGCTTGGGAAAATTCTCATGATGCCATTGGAGTTTTTTGCGACTTATCAAAGGCTTTTGACTGTGTCCATCACGAAATCCTAATCAAGAAACTTCAACACTATGGCATTGGCGAAAGGGCGCTAAATCTTGTGGAATCATACCTGAGCGATAGAATTCAAATGTAAATGGAGCTATATCACAGGGATCCTCTGTTACTATGGGAGTACCGCAAGGCTCCATACTTGGTCCCTTCTTATTCCTCGTCTATATAAATGACCTGCCATTTCTTGTAAAGGAGCTTCACGAGATAGTACTGTTTGCTGATGACACTTCGCTTTTATTTAAAGTGAAACGACAAAATCCATCACTTGATAACGTAAACCGTGCCATCTCCAGTGTAGTTCACTGGTTTAATACAAATAATCTTAAGTTAAACGAAAAGAAGACAAAATGTGTTAAATTTGTAACTACAAATGTAAAAAGTAGTCATTCTCAAATAATAATTAAAGACGAGGAAATAGACTTTGTTGATAATGCGGTGTTCTTGGGAATTACTTTAGATAGTAAACTCCAGTGGGGCCGACACATAGAAGGTCTTTCGAATAGGCTAAGTTCCGCAGCGTTCACAGTAAAAAAGATACGCGATCTTACGGATGAGAACACAGCAAAGCTTGTTTATTTCAGCTATTTTCATAGTATTATGTCATATGGTGTTATTTTGTGGGGTAATGCAGCTGACATTAAATCGATATTTGTGGTGCAAAAGCGGGCTATAAGAGCGATCTGTGGGTTGTCCCCACGGGAGTCGGTCCGAAGCAAATTTAAGGAATTACATATTTTGACTCTGGCAAGTCAATACATTTATGAGAATATTTTGTATGTGCGGAAAAATATAGATATCTTTAAAAAGAATAGTAGCTTCCATAATTATAGTACTCGTAATAAAGACAAAATTAGCGCACCAACCAGAAGGCTGCATAAAACGAGTAATTCTTTCCAAGGCAATTGTATACGTTTTTTCAACAAAATCCCTAGTGAGATACAAGCGTTGTCAATAAATAAATTTAAATCGTACATTAAAGTAAAACTGCTTGCTAAGGCTTATTATAATATAAATGAATATTTAAACGATCCTAGTGCTTGGATATGAGTTGCTCCAGTATGTATTATAGGTAACACGACTGAATCTCTCGGCTGCATTTCCAGACTCCGGGGCGATCGTCAACATCCACGACTGTTTTAATGTAAAGTGGGAACAAACCGTGATCCATGTGGTATCCAATTATTTCAGTATTATTATTATTTTCTTATGTAGCCAAGTCCACATTTCAAGGATCGTCATGCTCGCTTAAATGTCATTGCTTGTGGCGGCGTCCATGCGTCGGGTTGTCTCTCTCCCTAAAATATGGCGAGGGGGCCGATGGCTGGCCATGCGTCATACTCGTGAACGGGTGCTACTTGTGGTGACTGGTCGTACTTGAATTGGTGTATGCGGTGATGTTAATTATTTCGACTATGTGTTTGCGTGTTGTTCCCACGAGTATGTAAGTGCGTGCTCCTATTTCACCATGCCTCCTGCTGCAAGTCTTTGTTTTTATTTATGTTATTATTATTAATTACTTAAAATGTCATGTGGAACATGGTGTAATGGTTGCAGCTCCTTACAAACGTTGTGTAAAAAAAAAAAAAACATGGCGATTAAAAAGAGTGGCGGAGAGTTTATTGCCAGTTCTTCTCTTCCGTTCTACGCCCTTGATTTGAGAACTGGCAGTAAATGTAAAATAAGAAGCATTAATATTTATTTCTTTAATGACGAATCACAAGTGTACATTGTGTTACCTACGTGAATAAACGATTTTTGAATTTTGAATGATTTTTGAATTTTGAATTTTTTGAATTTTGAATTACATAAAATAAAATTTAATCTATCAATAACCAAATCCGCTAATCCAATCCAAAATGTATAGAAATCCCTGAATCACGAGGCTGTGTTTACCGAAACTTAGTTTAAAATTGCATTAACAAAGTCGTCAGGTGTCCGCAGTCCGACCCGAGCCGGGGGCCAAATTAGTTTTTAGTTGGTCGATTGTTCCAGAAAGTTGCCTATCGCTGGCCGTTGCTTCCCACGACTCACCCTTTGCTTGTTTTAGTTTATTACGAAAGTATGTCCAAATTGAATTAACTACTTTCGGCCCGCATTAAGTTGAAATAATCCTATCAAAATGAGACTACTTTGCAGCGATAGTAACCAATACATTTGGCGTATTGCAACGCGTGAATTTAGCTAAAAGGGAAACTTTCCTCCTTTCTCGTTGGGCTATTTCAACCTTAACCTGAACCATAATTACGATCTCTTATGTACATAACCTTAATGTGTGCTTAACATTATAATATAAAACGAAAGCAATTAATATTTAATGTACTTTACCGATATCACGGTCTAGTTTACATTTTGATAGGAGATCTAGAATTGGCACAGGAGTTATACACTCTCAGGCGATATACAACCTTATTCTTGAGCGATAAAGTTGAATTCAATAAGTGATTCGGAAGTGTTTACTAAACACATTAGGTCGTAAAGAGTTTCAACAAGCGCGAGAAATCTGATTAAAATTCTCATTTATTTCATGCGCAAAGTCGTACCTAGTGAGTTTATTCTGTTAACTCAGTAGAATGAGTTGATATGGGCAGCTAAAATGGACTTACATTCAAGGCTCTTCCTAGCAACACATTTTAATGCAAATTGTCACCGTTTACCACGCAAATACTCAAATGTTTATTTATTCTTGAAGAAATCGTAAAACTATGAACAACTTTCACCGTGGCTTTTGGGGTATTTGCGAGGAACCTTCTGGACCCAACAAGTAATGCGTATTAATCGTATTGTCCGGTCGTTATTCGGGTTTATCTGACCGCGAATATAACAATAGAAATACGCTTCACCGACACAGAACGGAACACTGTCTTCTGCGTCAGCTTTCTGACTAACAATGGACGAGATAATCTTGTAAATCTTGCTGCCATTCTATAACACAATCTGACTGACATAAGCTCATATTACTGATATGTAATAAGAAATACAACTTAAATGTTTAATACTTAAAATTTACACTACCTACAGTTGATTTATTACGTTTAAAAATAGCAATAATTTTGTTTCAGTTTCAGATATATCTAAGTTAGAAAACGAAACTTCAAGTGTAACCAGAAACCCGGAAATTCTAATATATGTTTTGTACGAACAAATAGGTTCAAAGCTAAAACATTGAAATGGTCACAGCTAACTCCAATAAAATCGGGATGCAGCTCGAGGAGATAAAAATAAAAACCTTAGTTACTTTTTACTTAAAGTTTGCAACAAAACACTCGTAAGAAGTCGGTAACATCGGCAACTTGTGATGGGTTTCGGTACGTGTCCCGCATGCAACTGCACTCCGATGCAATTCGGAACCAATTTCCTAACAAATAAGATTTAATATTTAAATCTCTGTAATGCTGGAGCTGAATCTGGAAACTATAGTTAGAAACTAAAGGCTGGAATTTACGAAATTGATAAACACGACAACACTATATTGCTATAAAAAATCGCAAGGTTGCGATATTTTAAATTACTATTGATTTTAATAATGCTTTCTTCAAGGCGAAATTTTTTTCCGCTGCAACTGCGCTTATAAAACTCATGAAAGTAATGACTAAAAGATAATGTAAGTAACTTGCAGTAAATTTGGTGATTTATTGTGTAAAATCCAGTTGGACAAGGACGAAAACTAATTCTATTATTTTTAAATTCTTATTAAAATATAATAAGAATTAAAAAAGCAGCTACTAAAGGAGCCACCACCTGCAAGCTGTAATATATTTGTCGACTTAACAAGCTAGTTAGCAGTTTGTTAAGAAAACTAGAAGTTATGTGACGCAGGCTCAATTTAATGAGGGCAATCACTGCTAGATGGCGTTGTTCCTTACTTAACGGCGTCATTGAATTATTTTTCTATGAATACATATTATATAGACGTCTTCATATCTTTTTTCTGCATCGCATTTTAAATCGTGACCTTTACAAAACGAAACAGCCTTTCGGAACCGATTACGCAATGCTAATCTCCTGGTACACGATATAATGTGATATTAGCGAGGATCGGAAGGTTTTAATTTCACGCTTGTTTCACATGTTATACGAATGTTTGCGATTCATCGTCTATAATCCCTTGCGAGCTTACGTTTCAACCTGCTTGGGGTCTTCGTACATTCTATCAGAGAGACTAGCAGTTCCTTATTAGACTTTAATATGAGCATCCATCTACTTCATGGGCATATTTTGTTTAGTAAGCGATAATTACTCAGTATCTCGGTGAACATACATAGTTTAGTTTTTCGGATTAACATGTTTTTCAAACTATTTATTCTGAGATTTTATGCTGCTGCACAATACACTGCCTCCAAGATTTGACATTGTTTTGAGTTCTCATAAATTAACATAGAGAAAGATGGCTCTGAGCTGCAATTAAAATAGTCAGAAAGAAACGACTATTAAATATTGATATGGGAAGGGTGTACAAAATTTAGAGAAAATACTAAATAGATTAGAACTGAAGATTTTTAAGAAGATGCTTAACCTGGCAAAATGTGTGAAGTCCCTAAAGTAAAAGTTAAAAATATTAAAATTTAAGAACATTTATTCTACATGTTATATACTGTAAAAATATCCATTGTGTGTAGACCACACAAAACTTTGTCAACTATTCAAATTGATTCTCTTGAGTACGAAATGAATTTGTTGGTTTTGAAAAAATAGTTCGTTTAAAAATTGCTATCAAACTATTAAGTAAAACAAACGACTAGTGTTTTTTAACCTGATCTAAATGAACCTGCATAACATATAGTTATACTGTTACTATAAAATGGTATGTACATTACGAACATATATTAACAATAATGAATCAAACTGCAACCATCGAAACGCTATTTTTCCCAAGCTCATACGAAACGCTGAAGGCATAATTAAGAAAAATGTTCGTAAAAATTAAGTAGTGTATAGTGTAGCGGTTAATCCTTGTAAATCCGGATAGAGCCGGTTATCCGCTTAGCGTGTAGCGCCCGTCAATAAGCACCGGCTACCGGCTATTGGGATTACACTAGATTACAGAATCTAGTGCCGCACAGAGCACCTCCACTGCGTGCGACCATGGCATTAACATAATCATCGCTGATAGCATACCCTTAAATGGTTTGTAATCATTTTAATTTGGAAGAATTTTTAGTTCCATGTAACTTAAAAATGGATATACGCTCCGGAGGGATCCAGGTCACATTGCCAAGCAGGAAACAGACCTGGCATGACGTGGAGTCAAATAAAGAGTTGCCCAGGACTGATTAAGCTGGTTTTTTTTACGCTGGATGCCCTCGGCCCCACTTCGTCAACACGCGTTCGTTTAAAATGTCTATTCGTTTTTAGGTAATGTTATTTAAAGATACTCCTTTAGCCTTATCTTAGCTTTAACTGGATGCCAAGAATCCACGTATGAAACTGCATTCGACAGTACTTTCTCAATTAATTGTTCGGAAACTTGTTTATAGCCGCGCATTAGATTTATACGATCCTTACATTACTTTTTATTTCCATTGTTTTTTAAATTGATACCGATTTACCGTTTACTGCTTTTTTACAACCTTTGCACATGTGCTGTACTTGGAAAATAATGTTTGCTATACAAAATGGTCTTTTTTGATTAAAAAAAGTTTCAGTTTAAGTATTTTTTTAGTATATTGTATATAACGCTTTCAAAGCAGAAGCAATAAAAGTAGTAAATTCCTTGCGGCGTCAATTAAATCGAATTACTTCTAGAAATGGACATATAGTCCTTACGTGCAAACGTTGGAGCGGTTATCACTGTATGGCAACACTAAATGATTCATTGAAATAAATGAAAGTGTATAGTTGTTATGCTCCGATAAATAAAATATTTCTGTATACAGGTGAGTTTTTCCAGTATTGTTTTCTCTTAGCAATTTATACTCAGTATAATTTTCATATTCCTTTGTGAGACAGCACAGGTCGTATTATTTACAGACGCCAGTAAACACGGATAACATTATCATCCTTTTGTTCAACAAACGTACAGTTTCAATTATTCACCGAGCAAATATGTTTCCTTAATAAAAAGGTTGACTCACTACAATCATTGTGATTATTTTTTCATTATTAACAAAGCCAATAAGAGTCTTCGAAAACATATCACAACTTGGAAAGTCTAAACGAAAATATAATTTTACTTCTTTAAAAGTCAACAAAATAAATACCATCGACTGTAATGAGGATAATCAATCTTGGTCTTTAATTTAACCTAAGAAGTTAAATGACATTTGTGAGTATTACCTGTTAAAAGGCTGGCCTATTTACCAACAAATAACACTTATGCGATACAACACGCCGCTTTAACGGTTTCTCGATATAGGAATAAGTAATAAGCTTTTGAATTTTACGACATTTAAATATTGCATATACATATGTTGTGTATGTGTGTACATATATATATATATATATATATATATATATATATATATGTGTAAATAAGGAATCGATATTTAAGGAGTATTTAAATTAGAAAATATGAATTGTTTTAATAGTCTTATAAGATTATTGTTAGTATATTTATCAAGCATTTAAAACAAATACAATTACTTATGGAGGCATAGCTAAGTAATCATATTAGCCTTAAAATAATTATTGATTATTTAGTATTAGTATCACTTTTACTTTTACGGCAAAAACGACGCTTTCACTTATAACTTGGACAATTGAAGGTAACGGTCTGGTGCGCTCGCGCAGCTATAATTCTCTCCAGCTCTTTCTTTTCCCTACAAATAATCAGTCTTGCGAGAGAGACGCAACAAGGACTGTTTTCTGATAAGATTAAATTTGATTAAAGAGACACAAGCCAGAAGCATTTTTGTCTATACTCTAAAAATGTGTGACCCTATACGAGAATAATGAAATACGAATGGTCAAACAAACTCCTGCTCTCTGCCGCAGTGTCCTCGAAACTAAAAGCTTATCCATAATACATGAGATTAGCTAAAATTTAACAAATTCCAAAAGGCTTTAAAGTGACAATTGACATAAGCGTGGTATTATCTCCGGCAACAGTAAATAAGGTCCACACGATGTCTGCGGTCAGTGGTCACCTGGTGGCTGTTGGAAACCTTCCAAGCCGTTGTTGCTAAGACAAGGTAAATAATTGGACGATTGTAGGTAAATAAGTCGAATTTAATTAAATGCCATGAAAAAAAGCATCATTGTTCGACTGGGGTTTAGCGTAGGAAATAGGTTACTATTCATATTCCTATTTTTGATATCTCAACTTGTGAGGTTCCCGTTCAGCTACATAGGTTTAGAGTAAACATATCTAAATGGCTAAGCGGGTAATATAGTTGAGGAATTTCATTTCGGATAGTGCTTATTTCTTACTCAAATGTTGATGTAAACTCTACAAAATTTTTATTTTTATAAATTTAAATCCAATGAAGCGTAAACATATCGAAAACGTTGTAACCCAAGCGCGAGAAAAATAACTAATTCAAAGTAAACTTTACGATATTTTTGATTTAACAACACGTTATTAAGGCTCATCGCGATATATAAAATCTAATACAGTATTATCTACAAAAAATCCTGCTGAAATCGGCCGTTGGCCATTACTGGACCTGATCATTCGCTCCAGACGACAGCTGCGTTTTACGACTACCTTCACCCAGCGCCTATCAATCTATAACTTATTGACTGACTGGCATGATTGTACTTCCCAAGATATGCAAATACTTAAAGCTAGCTCGGACTCGGAACACACAGAAATCAATAGTTGAAAGTGCAACTTTACAAATCCAACTTTTCTGTACTTATTATTTCTTCATGTCACCAAACATTGTTGTTAGAACAATTAATTATAATTTATACAACTGAATTACTGTATTATGTTTACTAAGAAACGCTTATTTAAATTTTAAATTGAAACTAAATGAAAGTTGACCCAGTGGCACATCGGGGAGTGGCGGTCGCCTGTGGTCTACATCGTTGCGCAGATAAGTGCTTTAATATGACGGACTGAGGGCTATTTGATCTTATTATTGGAACAAGTTCAGTCTTGTAATGTAATGGATTATTGGATGACTTTGTCATACAGGTATTACTTTCATTTTAACTGAATGAGCTAAAGCGATAGACTAAAAACTTATTAACAGTAGTATAATTGTACTTATCGACTTTATTTGCTCAGACGGAAGGTTTTGTATTTTTAGTATTCAAATAATCCTGTAGATTTGTATGTCCTTAATTTAATCCATTTGCTGGTTTGTTGTTGCTGAATTAGAAATGTTAATTTGGCCTAACGCTAAATCCATTAAGCGTCCCGCGTGGCCCTATGGAAATTACACCCAATGCTTTACTTTATTTAATGGATAAATGCATAGTAAATACATTTGAATATTCAACTAAACTGTACAAACTAGTGGAGTTTCTTTATCTTGATATAACTTCTTCAGAATATTGCTCACGCATTGCTTGGAAGATACTCGTTTCTTATCGACAAGCACTTTTCTGTGGTATTTTTTATTAGTTTGCAACAAATACAAAAAATTACGGGAAATAATATCTTCATAGAGTTTACTTACAAATTAAGAGGACTATGGTAATAGACACTGTACATAATGAAGCGAGTGATTGACCCAAAACAATGTATCTCTTGTATATACGGTTGACGACCTCAACGTTTTGGCTATTAAATGTTTTTTTTAAATATATATTAAATCAATGTGGAATGAAAGTTGGAGTAGTGGTTGTTAGGGCCGCATAGAAAGAATGAATGTGAATATCTATTATCAGTAAACTATATATATATATATCAGTAGAATGTTATATAAAGGGAGTGAGCAGCAATAATCAACGAATATATTATATTAAGTGGTTTAAATGAGATCTTTGAATGTCCTTTTTATAATATAACACAGTAAAAAGTGGTAATTTATGACAATTAAATCGCCTCTATACCTAACCTAATTTTCGGGATAAATTTTAGTTTTCACATTTAAATCCTATGCGCGGTGGGCAGGGTATACAAATTCCAATGATTGGTTCAGCTATGCATTAAATGTTCCATTAGTCAATCCTTTAAGTGTATTTAAATATGCAGTTTGTGTATTTAACAAAAACGTTTTAAATTTTGATTAAAAACCTTCGCTAGGTCAAATCAATTCCATTTTTAATAAACAGGAGAAATTCACAGACTAAGTTCTGTAATATAAGGTCAATACAGATTATAATCAAAAGGTCGCAGACTATTCTTTGCCATACGCAGACGTCGCGGGCATTAGCCACTCAATCTATTCGTTTAAATTGATTGGTAAGCATCGGCTTATAAAAACCCGTTGTCCAACAGTTGCTTACTCTGTGTTTCCCGCGTTACCCGCCTCAAAACAGAGTACAATAAAATTTTGAAAGCTTTCAACAGATTAACATGCATGTGCTAGCGGAGATGAGTGACGTCACTCAGGTTATTCACCTCGCATTGTATGCTAATATGCTAATCACATATCGCCTACCTTTATAGAACTGTCTTTATGGTAGGGGAGCCCAAGAGGGGATTTCGGGATTTACTAAAGCGCGGCAGATTAATATATAGGGGGATACCTTGTACCCGGTTAAGTACCTCCACAAAATATGAGGCCCATATATAAGGCCGCACGTGAAGGAGACAGGATCAGTTTAGTAAAAAAAAATTGACCATCAGAAATTCCCGAGCGCGTCAGATTAAGGTAGGGTGAGTTAATTACATCCTAAAAAGTGTATATTCCACTAATCTGACAATTTGAGAGTGACGGAAAAAAAGGGGAGGGCAACAAAGTTGTAAAAAAAAAACGTCATCTCGACATTCTCGAGCGTAGCTAATTTTTTTTTATTTTGAAGGAAATAATTCAAGAATAATGAAAAATATATAATCTGACGATTTCCGCAAGCCGAAATAACAAAAATTCGTCGATAAAGTTAAATGCGTGCAGCTGCGTGATGCCTACATTTCCTTAAACCGATCGGAATCTACTAAACGGCGTTCTAAATATTTCCCTCAAAATTACATTTCCTGTGAATTTGAACCGATTCGGACCGATAGATTTTGAGAAATTTTGAAAAATCTTAAAAAAATAAGAAATATTTTTTTTAAAGTGGTTTCTTTATCGATCAACTTCAAAAACTAATCTGCCTTTGAGCTTGAAAAACCACGTCGATCACCACCAAGCTGGTCAAAAGCGGTTGATTCGTTCGAGAGATATCGTACACGAAAGAAACCCGAAAAAGTGTTTTTTCGGGATTACTCCGAAATTTGTGGTTCGATCAATTAAAATTAAATTATAGACTTATGAGGATGATAAAACTGCGTCGAATGCCGCCAACCGCGTGAAAATTGCTTGATCCATTCAAAAGTTATTGCGGTTTGAAAATTCCAAAAATAGTGTTCTATGAAACTTCTATCAGACTTTCGAGCTTGGAGAGCTCAAATGCATAGAAATGTTATTTCTTTGAACTCAGCGAGCTCAAAATATCAATTTTAAGCGCCCAGGAATGGAATTAGCGGGAAGTTGCAGGGATGGCCCTTTAGGTGAACCGTTTTTCTATTTTTTTTTTGTCAGATCAGGCGAATCCCTCTAGATAATCGTCAGATTATGAGACAGTACGTTTAGAACATAAAGATGAACCACATATATCTTAATCTGACGCGCTTGAGTATTTCAAAATTGCGATTTTTTTTTGCAAATTAAGAAAATGGCTGTGGGTTTGCGTCCCATCGAAATCGTCAGATTAGTGAATGAGAGCTTTTTTTTGGTGCACTTAACACTCCCTTAGAAAATCTGACGCGCTCGATAAAAATTTTTTTTTTTTAATTTTCAACCCTTAAATACAACCACCCGCATCATGCAAACGATCAGATTAACATACGTACATTATTAAAAATACGTAGGGCATAGATGCTATCAATATCTGACGCGCTCGAGGATGTCCATGCAACAGTTTTTTTTTACATATTTAACTATCTATAGCCGCTTCCCCCACCGATGAAAAGGAATTTATCATATAACATTTTTTTCTTCTTTTTATCTAAGCTTTGCATCCCAATAGGTCTCTACGACGCTCGAGTAAATCCCCATTTAGCATCGTGGGCTCCCCTACCATTACAATATATGTCGCTATAGTTTTCTAAATGACACTTTTAGGTGATCGTGATAGAGCAGCCTATGTTTTTATCTATATACTTAATCTAATAGGAATAAAAAATAAATACAATTGTAATGTTAGTTATATTAAAAATTTGATATAAGTACAACTGATACGTTATGTGGAAAACTTTAAAGGTTAAAACTACAATAGTATTTTTCATAAATTGTTAGGGAGTACGACTATGGACGTAATAATATTATAATGAAGTAGAGTAAACAGTAATTGATCGATTGATATTCTATGTGTATATATGACTGGAGAAGACACAAGATTGTAAATTCAATATCTTGCTGCAGTATCAAGATGTTCGCGTGGGAAGCACGAACTCAACTCGTAAAAGCCAGCTGCTCACCAATTTGCTGTCGAGTTCTCCCAAATGGAGTCATTTTTAAGCTTTATCTACAGTACGGGACGAGATTTTTAAAGTTAAGGTGGGTTGTAGCTGCCTAGATTTCGATGGGATCATCTTTTACAAGACTCTCAATAATGTCGATTTTGAATAATTATTGTTTATTTATAACGAAATATTTATCGACACCAGTTATCATTAGTACTGTGTATGTTTTGTATTTGCTTAAATAATCAAACTAACAAGAGCTTGTGCATGGCATGGCATAAAGCATTTTTAAAGCAAGTAGATGATGGGCTTCAATACTAGATTAGTATTATTATTGGTTGTTCGTTTGACGTGTTTCATAAGTCATTCTACATAGTTTACTAATAGGTAAGGACAGTACAAGCCGGCGATATCTCGGTTGCACTGAGATGCAATTACTGGTCTATATGGGGAATTACTTATTATGCCGGAATGCGCATTTCCTCTAATCACCACACACTAACGAGTCAACTATTTCGTAAACCGATAAAATCCTTATTAATAAGTATTCCATCTGAACATGTACAAACATATCATATTGTGTTGCATACAACATATTTTTGTATAATTCCTTAAACATATTAAACAATGTCAATCGCATAAAATCACGTTTAAACTTGACATTACACAGAAGTATGAAATATTCAACAGGCAACATGCGGGCAGAATCGCGGCCGTGAACTAGGTCGTTGATAAACTAACGGATAAATTAATTTAAAATCACCACAACTTGAGCTTTTATTGCCATACTGAATTTATTTAAAATTCATTATACGTTTTTATTAACAATTAATGACCCGTGAATATATACCTCGATATATCCGTGACTCGAACTCGAACGAAAAAGGCACTCAAATGTTAGTCGTAGGGATTAGGTGTCATTTAACAAAGTTAAGAATAAAGGGAAATGTAAAAGAACTGCACACTCACGAAATAATATAAATTCTACATTGAGGGCATAAATAATAATACAAACAGCCAAATATGAACAAAAGAGAATTAAATCAAAAATGGCGATGGACCGTGTCAGTTATGCCCGCAGTGATTACCCGCAACAAAATTTATAAAAAAGGTATCTATTACGTACGCATTACATAGACATTTATTGACGTAACAGTATTGTGCAAAGCACCTTTTAAGCGACTTCAAAATCCATTTCAATAGATTTTACATGAAATGATCTATACTGATTCTATAAAGTCATGCCCGGTGCTATTTGGTGATAATGGAGTAAGCAGAGCGCAACTTCTACTACAAAAGACAGTTAAGCTTCAGTATGTAACATACTGTCTTTGTGGAATACATATTTTAATTATATAGAGAAACCATTTGTGTGCTTGTAACGAATAAACTTTAAAATATCTTTCAACACTAGAATCCCGCATTATCCCTGAGTTTTACAAGGCTATTATTTATTTGTGAATTGTTTTTAAAACATAAATTCCAGTCGTGCAATTTCGGAAGACCCAGTATTTAATAAACACAATATTTTATTTTTCATATATTTGGCGGTTAATTTTGTATCAATATATAGAAAATATATATCGACGTGTACATTTATTTACAATTAATTAAAACTTTACTTATTAAACGAAAGTCACCTTTACTAACGTTACATGACAAAGTAATTAAAATTGTTTAAACGTGATAAAATTGCAAATTACTCACTTGTCTTTGAGCTATTTAACACGAACAGAGCATATTGTCGCTCATTACGAATATTATTCATTTATTTTGTCTCACCGCGGATATTTCTAGAATGAAATCATCCGAAACTTGTTTCACATAGATACCTACAGTGTTACATTATGTACAATATGTATCATATATGTTGTTATATAGGTTCTTGCTATTGTTCTCATAGCTTACGTTTTTTGTGAGTCTCGGTGTAATATACCTATATTTCATAATCAATACATACTACAGCAACATTACAGGTAAGGATTACACTTTTTTATTTTAACATAATAACAACAAACAGTGGCGCTGCAACCTCTTTAGGTCTGGGCCTCAGATTTCTAATTCTGTTGATGATCATTTTTCAATCTAATAGGCATGTAGGTGATCAGCCTCCAGTGCCTGACACACGCCGTCAACTTTTTGTGTCTAAGACATGTCGGTTTCCTCACGATGTTTTCCTTCACCCTTCGAGCGAATGTTAAATGTGCACATAGAAAGAAAGTCCATTGGTGCAAAGCCGGGGATCGAACTTACGACTTCAGGGATGGGAGTCGCACGATGAAGCCACTAGGCCAACACTGCTCGCTTTATTTTAACATAGCTTGGTTATTGTAAATTGAACATGTTTTTTCTATAAGTTATCAAACAAACAAAATATGAAAAACCTCAGATTTTTTATATTAAGAATAACGATGTAGTTTATCTCCTAGTTCTGTTCTATGAACATGGAAAAAGAAATAGAGCCCAATTCCTGCTGCCCTTTGCTGTCTATTCCTATATACTGTCTGAGTCCTATTTAGAATTTCTGCATTAATTTTTCAAAATGCAAACATTACTGAAACTGTAAGTCATTACAATCTTTCGTTAATAACAAAACTGTAAAAAAAATAAAAAAGCATTATTATCATCATATCATCATTTATTTTAAGTGTTTAAATTTGGTAAGCTGTATTTGGCTAACAAAAAGCAAAGATTTTTCTATAAGTGCTTTTGTACGTGTCGTTCGGCTACCCGAGTAACAATTATTGACAAACGAACCATGTTCTATGATAAATTATGACCTTCACTACCACTTTGTCGACGAATTTTGTAAATTATGAACAAATAATATTGTTTTTAGACACCATGTCATGTTGAGGTTTTGAAACTCTCCAATAGACAGATATATATATATATATCTTTATAGATATATATAATTCTTCTGTGAGTGTGTATGTCACTGAACTTCTCTCAAACGACTGGACCGATTTTGATGAAATTTTGTGTGTGTGCAAGGGGATCTGGGAATGGTTTAGATTCACAAATCAGCCCGCCAGATGGCGCTGCAGTCGGTACTTTCATACTTTGCTTTACTAATTGCTTGAAATATCATGCAGGACAACGTCTGTCGGGTCCACTAGTATATATATGTATAAATCTGTTTTATTGAACTGTTGCTTTATTGCTGTGCCTTCATTTAAAACAACTCGGATTAAACGTAATACACCAATCATTTGAGCACTGGTCCACGGAAGTGGAAGTAAACAATTAAATTAAACAAGTTTTAAAGCGAATGGCAATCCCTGTGGCTGTAAGATACAGCAGAAGCCATGGCGGAATCTAGACGCATATAATGTTTTTATAAAGTAAATACTAATAAATTTATAAGTCGGAACTCGGAAAATGTAACTTCCTCGATACGTATACGTGCTGAGGGAGGCAATCGTTCAGGAAACTCAACAAGGTTTTTATTATTCCATAAAATGTAGTTAAGAATAATGTTTAACTTATTGTATTTCATTTATTCAAGCGTAGCCATTATATTTACTTTTTATTTTGAACTATGTAACAAACATATTTTTGGACGCTTTAAAGAAATTAACAATTAGTTTATTGTTGTAAATAAGAGTTAAGAATATATAAATATATATTTTTTATAATTGATAAATGAACATTGCAAATGCATAAGTAATGGGGAAAATCCACGATAAATCACCTGGAACTAAAGTGCGCATTAACTATGCTCCGGCGCAACGTTAAAGATCAATTTGCATGCTTTATCTTAATCAACACATTATAAAGTAAAATTAATTCGAAACTATATTAAAATTGTACTGTTCCTTAAAAGAGTCGAAAAACTAAAAGATATTAAACAATTTTGTTTAAAGATCCGATATCTCTGTAACCATAACATGTTTTTGGGCGGAACTTCGCTCTTTCTGAACAGCTTTACGCAAAATTTTTGACAATGAGAGTCTCTTGTACAATGAAGTTAAGGATAAGGACAGAATTAGATTCGTTGTTTGTGGGCATAATATTGCTGCATGCGTAAACCAGCATTACATACACGATATACACTTGTAATAGCATTAATAGAGATAATCCTAGCCACAGAGCACTCAAAGCATTAGTATGGAAATCGTGACAATTACAAACCATCTCATAGATGCGATTATAGTAACACGATCATATTATAATGATCGACAATCGACACAAGATACATTCTGTTATTATTAATTAATGTTATGAAATCCATCCATTCGGCAAATTGATTTGAGCCATAATAATTGGTAAATGGATGTGCTCTAAGCTGGAAATATTAGGATATGATAAAAATCCTGGTTTCGATTACCAGTGAAACAATAAAATATAACTGTTTAGAGGATACAGGAGTCATTAGTCTTACTAAGGCAAGTGGTGGCTTACCATATTAAGTAACAAACAAACAGAAGGATATTTTATTTACAAACATGTAACAGTATCTCCTTATCAATCTAAAAATGTCAGGCGTTCAAGATGATGTCAAAGGCATCAGCTGATATAGTTAGTGAATTACTTTCCCGTATATTCAAAAACACAATTTCAATTTGGTCTTTGATCGAAGCGAAACCGTTTTTCTATTCACAACGTATCAAAGGATTGTCGTCACTCGTTTGTTCAATATGACACAGGTGTAGTGAATATGTATATTCATTGTCCAGGCAGTCGATTAGTCGGACGTTAGACACATCAAGCCGACACAAATGGCTGTTAATACTGCAGCTCGTATCTCTTTCTAGACTCGGTAACCGTTAATAGCAAAAACATTTATTATTCTAAAGATATGTACTATAACATTTAGAAGGTATAAACAGAGGCTAGTATTTTATTTGCCTCAGCTAAACGAAACATTCTTGAAGAAAGCTGGTTCTTCCTATTTTGATTACTAATGAACACAACAATGCCTGACAACGCATACTGAGAACGTAAATTGCTTATATTTGACTTTGTTTTGTCGCAAACCTAAAACATTGCGCATGAACACAAAATAGAGGCTGATAAACCATTCTCTTCAAAGTATCTTTGTTCCCATTCTCACTATTCATATATTGTGAAGTTGTTTGTGGTAGGTACCGTACCATAAACATACTCAACATATACGACACATTAATAAACAATTAATCTATCCAAATCAGTATAACCTACTTTGGATTACTGTGCTTGTCATTTTGGAACCCAAGACTGAAGATAAAATATGTAATTACAAAATACTTGCGTTTCTGTCATTACCATTACCTCTAAATGGTTTACTTGCTATCATAATTAGCAAAAATTTGATTATTAAAAAAAATTGTTTATTAGTTATTTAAAAAAAGGCATAAACACAATGTAGGTCAAACAGTTGCTGATTTAAAACAATAAGCTCGCGTCAGCGGACCATATCCGGGTAAAGAATATGTCAAGGTTAGACATAGGAAAGATGCAGTTTCACTATATACACTGCTCAATAAGCTTAATGACGATTGCTTTGAAATATATCAAATTGAATATAATGTTAATCCTGGCATTTCACTATCACCTACCTATTTCAACCCAAACTGGAACAAAAACTAAACCAAACTCGATTTATCACTGATAATTTAGTCGATGATGAAATGAATAATATTATTAACTTCAGTAACACTGTCTATAACGAAGCACTTCTATAAGGTTTTCTGTAATTTTATTTTCACTCAACCTTAAGCGTAATTCCAGGCAGACGAGATCACGAGTTCTTAACTATCTACAAAGTTTAACTTATAAATAGGGTTCATACAATCTCATTTGATTAGTGTTTTAGTAATAAATCTAACAATAAGAGATTGAGGTGTGTCAGTTTCGATAAACAAATTACCGTATTATGTAATTATTAATTAAATACTACATATTAAGTTATGCAGTCTCGCCAAAACATCTGAATACACAATGAATCATTACTATCGGTTAATTAATACAATGTTTGTACAAGTACAGGTGTTTATCAAACAGCCAATGTCGCGACCTGTTACGAATAGCAGTGTTTGTAGCAGTTACTGTTGCTATATTTTGTTTTTTCATTGGTACATTCAACATTTTATACACTTGACAAGTCTATGTTATTGCTAGGTATTAGAAGGAGTTATTAAAAGGTTTCGTTTTCGAATTAACGGTCACAAAAGCGCAACACGACTCGCGAAGAACTAGTTACCATAACAAGAATTGAGACTGCGATATACCTTTAAGATTTATATATATATATGTAAGAATATGTTTACAGTTCATTTATTTTATTTTTTACTTTATAATTGGCGTTTTCCGTTCTTACCTACTTATGACTTTATAAATGTGAATTAAATATTTTATATGAACAACGTTGGTAGAAATAGTTGCGATGACCTATGTCCACAAAAACCCAAGACGGTTTCTATTTTCCTTTTAACCGTGTTAAAAAACTCAAGTGTAGTAAACACGGCGCATGGCACGGCCTGGCACCGGCGCGCGCGCACTCACACATGCACCTGACCAAGTAAACAACACCCATAACAGTAGAATGCACACAGGCTAACGTTTCACTAATATACAAACTTTGTGACTTTTGTAAGGGGATTTTTATGTCAACAAAAATTATTTAGAGCACCTATAAAATAATTATTAAAATATACATAATTACAGGAAAATTCAGACATTTTATTAACACTGTTAAGAACTAGTAATCTAGTGAAAGGTAATTCTTAAATGATGAGAACAATTTAATAAGTTTGAAGAGCGCAATTTTTCAAATCGTTTTTCATACAAGTTAAATTAACTGTCTTCACCAGGCGAGGCGAGTCACTCCCTAACTCATCCGTACTTCAACTAAGAAAGATGTCGTCAAAATTCGGAAACTATGACTTTCAATAATAATTATTTACTAAAGTAAATAATTAGGACGTATATACACACAATAACTAAATTTAGCAAACAGTAATTTACAATTTCGTGTAGGAATCTTTCATCGGATTATGCTTAAACAAATCCGGCGAAACCTGCTTCTAAATTATTCCGAGTAAGGTATACATCAAAAACTATATTGTATAAAATTGGAAACATGCTTAATTGGTATAAAACTAGTTGGGAACCTGTTATCAGATCACATTTTATGTTAATGTAACGGTAGTTTTGCGTATAATGCTACCATATAAGAGAAGTCAGGTTCAGGCTATAAGGAACGGAAATTTTAAAGAAAGATCTGTTATCACGAGCTTGGCGATAGGAAATAGGAAAGGTAAAACTCTATTGCTAGTGATGTATTAAAAACTGTAGTTTTGCATAATTGTTTTGATGTAACAATGTTTGTCCATTATCCTATTGTGTATGGATTGCACAAGAGGGAAGTATTGTCTAATATAATCGATTAAAAAGCGTGCTCGGTTCGATTCTCACGCGATGCGGTGAAACTACGAGGAAGTGTTATGTACTATTTTACATGTTTGCGAAATATTAAACTTATAACTCTTTATTAGCAGATCTGGTGTTGGAAGACTCTTTACTCTCACATTTATAGGCTTTTCAGAAATAGACTGAGAGAATTATGCATATACTACAATATTTCTCTTTTCTTCTTTTCGTTAAGTTACAATTAATGACTTAATTTTATACAAAGACAATCCACTTCGCAAGTTTCACTATCATGATGATGTGCAACTGTATCGCCACGAAATAAATAAATAATAAAGTAATCGATATTTTATTGTTGTATAAATATACATATACTATTTAGTTTTTTTGTATTTTCGCGCATGAATTAGCAGTTTATGCAATTAGGATTTATAATTTATATTACATATAATATAGATATAGGCCGTGAGCTATACATATATAGGTGTGGTCTGTTTGATCCAGCGCGATTAAACAATTTGTGAGAGGAATTAATACAGTGTAATGTTTGCGAATGTCTCATTTCACTCAGGTAGCAAGTTCAAGGTAGCCAAACGAGTTCCGACACCTATCTCGCTCACATTGTACGTAACAAATAAAGATGGAATATATTTATCGTCGAACCACTTTGATGCTTCTGGAAAATTTTGTCTTTGTTTTTATATATAATTGAACAAAGATTAGACGTAATAATATCCGGCAGTTGTGAGTCTTGTTTGTGAGAAATAATTTACGATCTTTGTATGATACCAACGAATACTAACCTTTAAATGGAATGATAATATCAAATATTAACTAAGTATATAGATACGAATGACTAAACAAACAATATTTTGTTACTTTTTATAAAAGATAATGATTTTAGCTAGTTTCCATATTTCTTATCTCAACTATTAGTAATTACTGGTTTTACTATCCATCGTAATATACATTGACAACAGACGAGGCAAGGAGAAATTGAACTTTGACTACTGAGAGGCGATTGCGATGTTCAGTGTCAGTGATTCATTGAAATCGCATGGCAACACTTTTGTGCGGACTGCAATTCGTAATGAGGTCAATGGCAACGCGAATATTCAATTATTGGGTTAAATGGTACATGTGACGTGCGATTTACTTTCTCCATTTGATTTCTCCTAATATCTAACTTTTATACTCAAACAAAATTCAATTATCAAACTAAAATAACGTCGTTAATTTTAACTACACCAAGTGAATTAAATCTCAAGTCCTTATTATAAATCCTTGTTGTCATAGTGTTTTCTCGCTTTCGTGGGATGCTCGGTCTTTTAAAACCCAATCAGACGATGACAGTTTTGATGGTGACAAATAAATATCATTTAGTGGCAACTGTGTTAAGGTTGGTCACCGATGAGTTTACAACATAATATTGTGAACTCTATGTGCATATATAAAGCGTTTATAATTGAATTTGGTGACAGGGCACCGGAAGCCGTTGATTGGTCACGTCGAGACGATTCCACTTCCGCTGGTCAATGTCGAATGTTTCAACTCTAGTAAATCTCATGTATTTTGTTTTAGCTTTGATTTATATATTATTTCTTGACAGATTTACAGTTATGGAACAAAACAAGCTAGTTAAAAAATTACATATTCATAGTTTTACATTAATTATGTATTTATTTTAACTACGACGGAAAACTCAAAAGACTAGTTTGTAGAATGAATAAACTCGGAACTGGTCCAACAAAACCCATGCTCAGTATAAGGCCGATTCAAAATCGTAAATAAGCACAAAAGCCTACCGAGTAATGGCAAACTCCGTGACGTGACAAGTCATTGAACCCACTTGCGGTACCAAGGTAGTTGGTACACATGCCTGACGCCACTGACACACAAACTTATTGTATTCTTACAAATTTGCTTAATATAGTCGGGTAGCTAAGTATGTAGGTTTCTATCTATTCTTAAAATGATATACAGGCATTCATAGAATTGTGATAATTCTGCTTTAATAAAGAATCTTTTCGTAAGTTTATAATACCACCAATTTTGATTTGGATGTTCAAAAGTTTTGTAAACGTCTCTGAAGAGCCTTAAACGCAATTTTCTTTGATATTTAATAGTCTTAACTGACTGCGTAACGCTCAACAATTTTTAACTTAAATAATTACATTTATACATATTAGTAAATATATGGATGGAAAAGGCCGCGCGCGTTGATATCTTTTGAACCACGCTAAGGCGCAATAAAACTGGAGGACTATTTACACTAAAACAACTTAAATGTAATTTATAGTTGACGTCTTAATAAGACAAAATCCAAATAGATGCATTATCATGTATTATTAAAATATACAGCAAGCTTGTCACCAGCTAATGAAATCGGGCGTCTAAATTCATATATGTATCGAATAAGTAGAAGTGCACGCTTACTGGTTTTAATCTAATTAAAACCAAGAAATAGTTATTCTATTGAATTATAAGAAGTAACTTTATATTAACTTTCATTCATTATATTTATTTTTATAAAAATATAACATCAATGGATATGAACAGCGGAGAAGCAATTTTAATTTTATTACTGAACGGCATTTAATTTTGGAAAGTTATTTAAGATTTTTACTTCGCCGGCGTTTCACAGAAACCTACTTTCACTTGTTGATCGTACCTAGACTTATTTCGTGTTTTTACTCAAACTGGAAACTTTTGAACTCTAAATTCAAGGTTTTGTAGAAAGACTGTGAAAGTTAATCGCGTATTACGAGAACAATATAAGGTCACACTTTCTATCATAACTCACGATTCTACCTGTATTCATAAGACAGCATATTAATTTGCACAACTGTAAAATAGCTTTTTTACGGCAAGAATTACAAATCAATTCGCAAACTTTATGTTTAAAATTTTGAATGTTTAAAAGCTTTTCTAATTTATGTATATTTTTTCTAATCCAAAAAAAATTTAGCAGTTCATAACAATCATACATTGTTTATTACGCAGCTAATTAAAATTCTATTCAAACTTAATTTTTTAAAACTGTATTGTTTAGTAACAGTATAACATTTCATTAGCACATGACTGCAAAGAAGGTGGCTCTCACCTGCTAAGGGTCTCGTGTCAGCATCGACGGCCGCTGCTACAGCCACGAGCCAGCACGCCACCCAGGCGCCTCTCATCATCACAGCACTAATCACATGAACACAGGCACACACAGCACACTTTGAGCAAGTTCTTAAAAGTTTGTCGGAGTTTGGAAAGTGATGACGTGTGATTTTACCGTCCGCCGGCGACACCGCTACCTCGCTAAGGCGTCTCTGGCTGACTAAAATGGCGCGTTTTGTGTCGCCGGCCGCCGCGTTGCCGGTGTTACCGGTGGGAGGGTGACAAGCTCAAAAATGTAATTTACCGTTCTAAAATTGAATCTTGAATAAAAAACTTGTGTTCAAGTTTTGTAGTCAGAAAAATATAAATAAATTTATTGTAATTTTAGGTTTAAAGACTTTGTTTGTTTGATGTGGATTTTCATTAATATGTGTTTTAATAAAAAAGTAAATGAAAATTATTTTTTTTAAAGAATATTTTATTCTACAAATGAATGTTTATTTGGCAGAAAGTAACATAGAAAAGTTACGTATAATATAATTTTATACTTTTGCCGTGCCACATTTTTTTTGTGGTATCACTGCACTCACTCGCCATAGTCGAAGACCGACGTCACGTCGTTAGTTAGGTAGTTCTTATAATATGTAATACTTAAAAAATCTAGTATTTTATTTAGTACGTGACTTTGTCTTAATAACTTTACAAAACTTTACGTAAATTGTAACGATAATTTCGAATTTATAGACTAGAGTAGATGAAGGAATGTTTTTAACAAAATATTAGAGAAAACAAAGTGTACGCCATTTAAGACCGTTTTGAATACCTATATTTATACGTATACCTTAGACATAAAAACACAGTCAGTCATGACTTAATTAAAATCGGAAATACTGGGCAGCTGGTCCCACATAAAGGTGATGCGCGGCAAAAATTGCAAAAAACGCTCAGTTGTGGAACGACGGACGTCTAGGTGATACGAGTGTAATTTCGGATTCTGCCTCGACGTCCGATGATGACATAGCTGCAGGTATTAAGCCAAACAACTTCTCTGAACACGCTCCATGGTCTATGTGGTAGACCGTAGAAGGTTATAAAGGAATTTTTAGATTCCATGACATCCGAAAAGAGGCGCGGTGTAAATCTTTTTTTTTAATGCTATATATATGTTACCAAAGTGAGATTTAATTATTCACACTTTTTAAGCGCATTGTATTCAGATAATCTGAAACAATGATATGTATATATGATCCACTCAGCACACTCTGTCTTCTCGATCCAATTGTAAAGCTTACCCATGACCATCTTAGAGTTTTTATTACAACTATATTTCAAAGTTACAGAAGTATTAGTTTAAGGGATTTTTTTCATTTTTAATAATACGTAAAAAAACCTACAAACAATTTCAATAGCAATAAAAAATAAACCTTAAACCATACTTGACAATTCATACCACCACCATATTTTCACAGATTGGATGAATCAAATTATCAGATATTGCATGAGGCTCCCAATATAAGAAGAAAAGTAGAAAACTCGGGCACTTGCATAAAAGTCGACGATGAGATTTATTTCGAATAAAAAAATACATAAAGTTCATAAAACAATTCATAAAATTCGTATTAATATTGTGGTGCATAGCAGTTAAATTGCCAAATATAATCTGATTTTTTTAAATTAACATGGATTGTGTTTTGGCTTTAGTGGAACTATGTTCGATAAATTATAGAATTAGAATTAGAATCTGACTAAAATATTCGATATCGATCCGGCATTTAAATAACTGTAGGCTTTTAAATTATATAGTTTAAAAAAAAAAATAATATATGTATTACAAGAACGGGATTTTGACAGTCATGTCACCGCTGAACGGCTCTGAGTCAGTCTTCTATTATCTCATTACAAGTTTATTATAGTTTAGTATTGTTTTATTGACAAGCCTCAGACTTTGTGGTAAACAACAGACAGTATTTATTTTTGGACCATAATATGTAAGCAAATAAATGGTGTACAAATATATTATTGCCTCTCAATTATTTGAGCTAACAGTAGTAAATGGTGTACGATATTATTTTATTTAGTCGCGTTCTTCGTTTCTTTTTGCCTAATTTGTTTACGGTTTACTTTAAAAATATTGCGATGACTAAAGCGGGAGCGAATTTCTCGACTAAGCATTCGGGATTACATTCTATATAAACAAATATCTTTAACAAAAAATAAATCAACTAAAATTCGATATTCGAAATTTATTTCAATGGTTGAAGAAAAAAAAAAGGATTCATTCAAGTTCAATTCCTTATTTTTTAAACGATATAGCTAGTTGTTATAGTCTATAGTAATCTTTGTCTATAGTAGACTGTATGGCCTAAAGGTCTAGATACCAGGCCATAAACTCCAAAAAAAAAAAAAAAAATAGTAGACTGTATGATTTGTGTTGAAAACTGAAAACCGTAAAAGCTTGAATTTGCGAATGCAATATGCAGTAAGCACAGTTGAAACAGCCAGAGAAAATAAAAATAACAAGTAAATTGTAGTGTAGTTTTGGGCACAACCAGCTTGAGGCATCAAGCTCCATGCCTAGCTGCCTATATATACATATTTGGTTGCTGATATGACATTTTTAATATGATAGTAGTGTAGTTATATTTATTATCTGAATTGTGGTCTAAGCAGACATGGCTACAGAGAAGGCAGATCTTCTCTTCTTTGATACTTTCTCTCATGATGCCAGTGAGGTAATAACCTAGATCTTACATTTTAAAAGCTTGTTGATTTATATAGCATTTTGCTATAAAACGGAATCATATATTATATTTAAAAAATGTTTTAGGAATTGAATTTGGATTTGGTTCAGTTTCCTAAATCAGTTTTTGTAACTGAAATCCGCATTATACCACTTGGTGCCCGCGTGGAAGGAGACTTTCCCGGTGGTGTTAGACTTGGAGCCACTAACCCAACCAAATTTCACATTGACTTCTTTGTTAATGATCTGGGCAAGCCAGGTGCGTGTACATTTGAAGCTCTGGGAAGTTTGGACTATTGTCAGAATGGACAAATTCACATGGAGTGTAGCACAGAAGTAGAAGAAGCAAGAATACCAACAGATGGCCTAGTTTTAAGAGGTAAAGTGACCGTTGACTTTGGTCTAAATATAAACGAATAAATTGACCATTAATCTCAACTGGTACTGATTTGGTATTCATTCGTTCATATCCAATATCTTGCTAATTAAAATAGGTTTCAATTAAATAAGGACAGTTATGTTAGTATCACAAAACAACAAAAATAAACAATTGCTTTACTTGTTATCGTCTTTGTTAATAGATAAAACTTTATAGAAATTGGTGCTAATTTACATTTTTTTTTATATTTTTACTCCTATTGATAGAAAATGTAAACTTCCTTATATAAACATGGATTTAAAAAAGTACCATGGTTTTTAGTGAGATTATAATGTTATTTCTATATAAAAAGTATTTTAGTTAATGTTAATATAATTGTTGATATTGGAAACAGGCCATGTCAATGACCATGTCTGAACCAAAAAACCAAAAATTTATAGCGTATCAGATAAAGATGGCTCATCACATTTACTTGTCTATAAAATAATAGTGATCAAAGAAGCAGATGCAACCTAAGACCAAGACCCATAAAGGGTTATAGTAGCAATCCTCTGGGGATTATTATTATTGTTGCTTCAAGGTTGAAGCACAGTCCCTTATAAAATTGATTTCAACCAATAGTTCATAGCCAGCAATGCAAGCATTCTGGCAGTGTCAGTGTCAAGTCACAAGTGCATTATCACATAACATCACATGGGCCTTCTGCATATTTGCTCTCTATTCTATAAAAATACATTAACTATGAACTTTATTGGGTTTTAAAATAAAATCATTATAATCAATCCTCCTGTTTGTATAAGCATAAATTGTAATTTTCAGGCTGCTATACAACTATCACACTGGCAGTATATGGTCATTTAACTCAGGTACTGCCTGAAACACCATCTGCTGTGAATCCTCCTCCAAACATACAAAGACCTGTCAGTAGAGAAGTTGCGGCTTTACCGGCAAATGTGCCCCAATCATCCGACTGGAGTCAAGCACCGACTAACCCCATTCCATCATATACTAGCAATGTTGCTGCCGCTAACCCTGAAAACTATGATGCCAGTACATACCCAGAAAACTACGAAAACCCCATGTACAGAGCTGATTATTATGATAATAATGAGCAACCAAAAGACCCTCGAACTTATCATCATTTGGAGGATAACGAGTGGGAGAAAGATAGGCACGATTTGAGCTGTGAAAGGGAACCAGATAGGATCAGGCATAGCCCCAGGTCTTTGGAACTTGACCGTGAAAGGCGCGACGTACGAAGCAGGCGACGCTCTCTGGACAGGGGGCGAAGTAGAGAGACTTCAAGACACAGAGATCACAGTCATGACATAGAGAGAATGGATCGTTCTAGATCGAGAAGCCGCGATAGAGAGTACGTTGGAAAGGGAGAGTACCGCATGAGCCGTTCACGGTCCAGGAGTTTAGAACGAGACTGGGAACGCGGCACTTACAAGAAAGATGATTACCGACGCCGTGGCCCTTCATATGAAAGATCGCGTGGCGGTTCATTCGAACGTTCTCCATACGATAAAAGAGCACCTTCTTATGAACGCAAAGTACCATACGACAAAGGGACTTATGAGAAACGAATTTCTCCATATGATAAAAGAAGCTCATCTTACGAACGCCGCGGCACTTCTCCTTATGGAAAGAGACATTCTCCGTACCGCGTGCGAGGCTCCAGCTACGGTAGCAGGTCTCCGAGCAGGGATGATTCCAGGAAAAGACCCAGAACCCCTCCCGGCGGAAGACCTTTGTCTCCTCGGGAAGGTGAAGGCAGTCCTATTAATTCGTTGCGATCGGAAGAAGGAGACTACGATAGAAGTGGAAAACAAATACCGCGTGTGGATTTCTACCACCAAAGCTACAGACACAAAACTTCAATTCGCAGTCCATCCCAAGAAGTGGACAACACCTATGTGGAACAACAACATTCGAGTCTCGTTACAGTTCCCATAGTAGACAATGCAGTGAAGGCTATCGAGTCGCCCGTGCGCAACGTTGAGGATAAATCTATGGACGCCGAACAATTCGAACCGATACTTTCCGATGAAGACATTTGCGATGACTTGGAGGGTTCGTCTTACATGGACGTAGAATACGACGTTAATGAATATGATGGAGTCGACGACGTAATCAAATATTACAATCCCTTCAAGGACGAATGGAAGAAATACCAAGCTGTCAACAAGATATATATGCTCCCTGACGAAGGAGCAGGAGGAGGCACCAAAAACGTGCTGACTGCCACTTTTGATGAACTCTGCGACGTTTGTGCTGATCTATTCAAATTGTCTGAAATTACAAAATCCACCCAAAAAAGAGATCAAAAGTTCTTTTCGAGTACTTTTCCCGATATCGATAATGCATGTAAAGAGGAATGGGTGCATTTGTGTGAACAGTTATTCGTTTCCCTCACAAATCTTTGCAAAGATACCGATGTAATATTACGAATCTTTCGTGCCTACAGTAGATCAGAGAAACCTGACGAGTTTTCTAATATCTATAATATGTTGGTTACATTTTGCAAGATTGGATTAAATTTTGAACTGGCTTTGTCTCATCAGCAGCCCACGTATAAAATTCGGCACATGAAATGTGGAATACGCCTTGCCGAAGCCCTAATGTCGCATAGACACAACGGACAGGTCATGAAATTGCTGCTGACTACTGGTATCGACATTCCAATGTTGCTGTTAGAAATATATTCTAAAGAATATATGGCTCTGAGCATTCGTTTGATGATATTAAAAGCTTTAAACGCTTGTTTGTCATCTAAAGCTTCCGTGGACCACTTTATGCAGGAAGCAGTTTTTCCAAAGTTTAATAAAAATGAGAGTGATATCAATAGAAAACCCACGAATGGTTATCGAGCTCTCATTGCCATGATGGAAAACAATCCCCTTGCCAGGGTAAAATTCTCCATAAGTGCTTTGATCAAAAAGCTCAATGTGTATGAGGTACTAGGCAAACTAAACGATTTAGTCTTGAAACTCAACTCAAAAAAAGAAGGAACTCAAAGCGAGCTCGATCTACTCGAAGCCGATACTGAACTCATTGTTCATTCTCTCGAAGAGATATTGTTTACGTATCGGACGGAGTGCTTTCATCTGTCGCAACCCAAGAGATTTCTGCCGGCGTCGGCTCACTTCGAAATAAATAAAGAATGTTCCAATCGAACCCTTTTAGAATTCTTTAGTGCTCATCGTTTCTTGGAGACTTGTTTGTTCCTCTTGACTTGTCCGTCCACTTGTAACAATTTAGTTATAACTTGCCGTATTCACGACTTAATTTACGAGATGATCGATTCGCACGAGGGGTTGATGTATTTGTATAGGAACATGGCTTCGAGTGAGATATTTTTCAAAATGCTGACACATCCATACAGTCAACAGGCCAACGAAGAGACTTCGTATCCACAAGACGCTAACCTGAGCAATTACAGCGAATTACAAGTGATTGGCTTAGAACTCGCGTACCGATTGAAAGCTCTCTATTACCTCGAGGCGATATCCGACATTCAGGCTGGAAAAGGAGACGATAACGAATTAATAGATCGCCTGCAGTATTTGTATTGCCTTAGTTTCGGTAGTGTCGGAAAGACCGCCGTTCCAGATGTGATCGTCATGGCGGATAACGCCGACTGTCTAATGTCTGTGTTTGAATATAATTTGAAAAGTAAAAGCAAGAGTGAATCTCCGTCGAAACAGAAATCTCCCGCGAAAGGTTACGCCATCGAGCTCATCGTATCGGCCATCCGCTACTCGGCGAACGTCCAGTTCTTGAAAAAATACGGACAACGACTCATAAACGTGTGCAAAGATCACGATAGATTCGAACCGAGCGTGTCCAGCGTCCTGCAAGAGGCTATACCTTACCTGAAACCCATAGAAAAGCCGGCCGTCTTGGCCGGGGAAGACTTGGCGGAGTGTGTGGACATATTGAAGAATAGTCTCGAACATTCGCCGGACCTGCCCGGAGAGCTGATGACTTGCCTAAGAATATTGAGGCATTTCTGTGTCTCGGATTATGACACGAAAGCGAACATCGTGTGCGAGTCCCCCACGGATGAATATGTCGAATTAAAATATAAGTACAACGTTCTGCAATTATTTTCTCTCGACGGTGTGGCATATCTGGCAGGCATTCTAGATAAGCTGGCGACGCATTTCGAACAGCCGAGCATGCACACTTCGTTCTTCGCTTCAGTGAAAGGCTTACAACTAGCCCAAATCCTTGTACCGTGCTTGCGCTTATTGGACGAGATGTTGGCGCGAGTTGTGCGATGCAGAGGGCCGAGATTCAGGGATATCACTGCCGCCCCGATATTGCTCAAAACCTATGGACTTGCGAAATCGTATCCCCTCGGATGCATCGGCCATCGCACCGCGACGAAAGCTGCCGAGGCGTCCGTTCGAGCGCTGCTCGCGTACGCGCAACCGATAGCGGACGACGCTAAAGACGGGGACTCCATCCGGCGCGGACCGTGGACGTCCCTGTGTTCAGAAGTAATATCCTACACGATGACAGCGCCGTACACGTTTGTTCCCGGTTTGCTCATCTTTTCGGAGCTGTTGCCTCTCCCTTTACCGATACAAACCAAGGTGCCGCCTTCGGATAGGGAACTCGCAGACGCATCCAACGAAAGGCGTCTGTGGTCCGCCCATTTGCACGCATTGACTAATGATTTGACCGATATGATTCAAATCATTTGTATGTCGACATATCGACCGGTCGTGCACATGTTGCGACGAGTGTGCATACAAATAGCGGACCTAGCGCCGAACACTGCCGCCACAGTCGCGAAGGCGGCCGTCGGGGCCGTCATACGAGAGATCAAAGAGGGCGATCCCGCCTCGGCCAATATGGTTCGAGTCCTAGGATTTCTAGCGTGTCTCGTATCGCACGCTCCGGTTAAATGCGCGGTTATTTACGGAATGAGCAACGGTCCGAAAGCTAACGAACTTCAGACCGCTCTTTGCGGGTTGTTAAGTTCATCTCACGCGTCGAACGACCACGCGGCGGCTCAAGAGTACGCCGCTCACACGCTCGCAGCCCTCTGTGATGCCGAAGTGACATTGACGCCTTTGACTGCAGCGAGCGACACCGTCTTGGCCAACTCGTTACCTAACAAAGAGGCGTTGAATGCGTTCCTGGACGCTACGGCCGAATGTCTCGGCTCGGTCACCAAGAGCGCTTCCGTGGCGTCCTCGATTCTGCGTTCTTACTACGTGCTCACCGAACACGATTATGGATTTCAACATTTTAGAAAGTATGTGGCAAAACAGCGCGAGCGCTCGAGCAAGTTCTTCAAGTGGGTCGTGGAGGGCGTCAGCGAGGATAAGGCGGAGTGTCTGAATCTGTACATGGATTTGATAAAGGTGTTGAGGAGTGAAGAAGGAGTGGGTCCTCTCGGCCGGAAGGGAGTTCTGACCCCGACCGAGGTCGCCGACATGGTCGGCTATACGGCGGGGGCGGAGGATCACCCGATCACTTCACTTGAGAAAATACTAAAAGTGAGTATTTATTCATTTTAAAAAGGCACACTAACAAAACACCAAACACTTACAGAAATTATGCATTAAAATGATAAAAAAGAAGACAAATTATGCAATAAAAATAAACTATATTAAGAAATACTAATATGCAATTCAAAAATTTAATATACTTCTACTTTGCAATTGCTATTATTGGTGTCGGATCAATAGTGGCTGCAGCGTCTTACGCCTGAAGACTCAGAGCGTCGTTCAATGTCGATAGAGATCTGTTTAGAGGAGCATAATGCCCGAAAAGGGATGAATGGTTTCTTGTGTTTCTCTTGAGAAAATTCACTTGACTGAAACCATTTGGTAAATCTGCCAAGTCATTTAAAATTTTGTGAACAACACCGATTTCGCTATTGCACAAGTATCGAATATTAGTAAAAAAAATATTGGTTGTTTGTAAAGTAGGTTTACGATCGAGATGTTTACGTGATAACGTCTTATTGGTGATATAAGTTTTTGGGAAGTAAGGAATTAATGAAGATAACAATTTTTTCAAATTTTAAATTACATCTATCGTTTTATTCACACTTTTGATGATAAATTTCGGGTGTAAAATGACAAGTTTACTTATTCGACTATGATATACATTTTTCTTCATACATTCACGGAATGACTGGCAGCGCTCGAGATGAGACGGGAGATCGATCCGTCTCTCTCTCGTTATACCTGCGATCGCGCTCGTGAGGTTTTGGTGTGACACAAGTTTCTGAACATGTCACCCGACTAAAACGATTTTAAAGACGTTATCACGTCAAAAAGTATTATTTCTTAAAATGTAACGTAGTCTTAATATAATAAATAGACCTGTTTTTAAAATATCAGGAAAGAAATGCGGACGATGAAGCCATATCCAACGCGAACTTTTTGTACGCAACGTTGCAAAAGCTCCCCGAAGCGGAGGTCGCCACCCCGTCGAGCGATCCTCCGGAGCCTCCGGCGTCCCCGGAGCCCCTGGTGACCCAGTTTGGGTCCCGGCAGGTGTACACCCTGGACTGCGGCGACGAGCGGCTCACCAGCGGCTATTGGCTCAACGTCCCGGTCGCCGGGGACGACGACGTCAACGACACGGAACTGGTGGGACCTTCGACCGGCTCTTTTAAGAGACAATAATGGGATGAAGCGCGTCGTTCATTTTTATCCGTATCGCCATCAGGTGCCGTGTGACGTGTTGGAGACGGCGAACAGCTACTTGTCGACGGGCGGCGGCGAGGCGTTGGCGGCCGCCGTGCGTCGTCTGGCCGGATGCCTCGACGCTAGACCCGACCCTCTGCAGCTCCCCGCCGACGACAAGAGACCGGCGGGTAAACTTCCTCGTCGAGCTTTGTTCATCGAGGCCTATCGAGCCCCGCTCGATCCTTCTCGCTATTGACCGTTACGATCTTTGCATTTCAGCACTAAAAACCGCATTTCACGATGATGTCGTTTCAGTGGCTCTGAGCCGCGTGCGAGGCGAAGGCGGCGCCGACGCCTTCCGCTCTCGTCCGCCCAACACCTCCCGCCCGCCGTCGCTCCACGTCGACGACTTCACCGCCCTGCATCAGCCGTATGCGCCCAACACCAGGTGACGATCGGAGCCTCCGAGCTCCACGATATAATTGGCCCGTAATCGAATGGCTCGTCGAGCTACGTTTAGAGAGTCGACCCTCATTCGTCCGAGTCTGATCTTTGACTGTTTAAATAAATAAATCTAAAAATTGTTCACTAAACCCATGTTATGTGTGAAGGGGCGTCCGTCGCGGCGCAGCTCCGGACCGAGGCAGATTCGCCAGCTCGGCTCCGCCCCAGCACTATCGCCAGCTGTGAGTCAACTCTCTGTTCTTACTTTGATTTTATATTCTTCCGATTCCTAAAATGATGAACATCTACTTCCAACGTGCTTAAAAGAACTTGAAATTGAACAGACGCGGTCGCGGCGCTTGGGAAATGGGCGCTCAGCACTTCGGCCACTTCCCGCCCGCGCAGTACATGATGGGTGAGAGCTTCCGCATTATTCTATTCGTTTTCACAATTATGTTTTTTATGATTACTAACCGAAACACTCGTTCAGGTGGCCTGGGCTGGGGAGGCGGGAGGATGCAGCGAGGACCCCGACACCGATCTTTTATGCGCTAATTGCACGATAACATCATTTAGATAATTCATCATTATGACCGGCTCGGTCGATTGGACGGATCAAATTAAACAATTGAGTCGAGTCAGTTTATATTAAAATATAATTAATTAATATTTACAAGATTTAATCACTTTGTTCGTCGACATGTTTCTATATCTACGAAATTAAAGATTTAAAGCGGACTGAGCAATCGCAGTCTGACACGAGAGAATTAAAACATTTAAGCCATTATTATTATTTTTTGTTCAATAAATTTAAGTAAGTTTAATGTTATCAATTGTCTGTATTAATTTTATATTGTGAACGAAATTTTTTGATAAATTCTATTAGAGAGCGTTCAAGTATTACGTCATGCAATTTTTGGAGATTATTGCCCCCCTCCCCCCATGTAACGCGATTTTTCTGTACCCAAGTATCATAAAACGTTTCGTGACTCTTTATACCTAAAAGTTACCATTATGTGGTGTAAAGCACTGGAATGTCGATAATAATGTTAACAATAACGCGTAATTCAATCCTCGCCACGGATCGTAACGTTTTATAAAAGGACCCCTCCCCCCAATTTGTTACGTAATACTTGAACTCCATTATATAAAAACTAAAATATAGTAAAAACCGAAGAGATCGCTAAATAGCAATGAGGCCGCCCGTCGCATTAAGAATTTTTTTTCTAATATTTTGTAAATCTTTTTATTGTGCAATAGTGTGAGTGAATAAATGTCTTATTTCAATATAGACTACATTAATACAATACAATACAAAATAGACTTTCAACACAAGTTTTCCACGTCATTTACACCTCACTTCGTAACTAACAATTCTGTACAAATAATATTATTTTGTCGAGTTCACAAATAAGTCCTAACGGTGGAAGCTCAGTGAACGCCCAGCCCCGGGGGTCCCGCTTATCTCAGGTAGCTCCGGAACAGAAGAGTGGTGTAGGCCGTGTCTCGCTCTTGCTCCAGAAGGAAGATCATGTCCCGCAGGTTGATGCGCTTCAGGCGAGTCCTCAGGGCCAGTTGACTGCGACCCGGCTGGAAATTAAAAGACGAACGTCGCGGGGGCAAAGTCTACGGGGTTTAAATTCAAGATAATAAAAAGAGGTACTGACGAAAGAGTTGTTCCCCGGAGCGCTGACTCCGCCGTCCGCCGGTCCGTCGAGCCTGGCCTTCTTCCTGGGCCCGATGGCCTGCAGAGCGGTCAGGTTGGCCTCTCGCTGCCGCAGCTCTTCCAGCTCGGCTCGCTGCATCTCCTTCGCCTGTCGACAGTCAATTCGGAGAAGACGACTTAATGCGTGCCCATGATATGAACGAAACGACCCGCGGGCGACGAGAGCGGGGCCCTTACCTTAGCCTTCAGCTTGGCCTGTTCCGGATCCTCGTTCTTGGAGCGCGACTTGGCGGCCCTGAGAAGGATCTCTCTCTCGGAATCCTCCCTCCTCTTCCGGTCCACGCGATCCAGCTCCTCCAGGAACTTCAGCTGACCCTTCACGTCCTGGGTGACGTCGTAGCAGGAGTCGGTCTTGATCAAGAGATCGCTCCTCTGCTGGGCGACGACGGCCAGCTTCTCCAGCAGGTTCTTGAGCCTCTCGTGCACGGCGTGACACACGAGGCTGCTCACCTCGGCCGACGCGTCTTCGAGGCCGTGCTTTCCGATGACGGCCTTCACCCGGTTCTGCATTATGCCCATCGGCACCAAGTACTCGTCTTTTATTGACCTGAAACGATTTCATCCCATTATTGTGACGCCGCCCGGAGACGGTCGGGACGGCCCGATCGGTCGAGGGCTGGAGGGAGGGAGACCTTATCTGAGTGCCGATGAGTTCCGTCGAGCCCAGGATCCTCTGAGTCTCCTCGGCCAGGTTGACGCCTCCCATGGCCGCCACGTCGTTGATGTCGTCGTCCCCGGTCATCTTGTCGTCGCCGAAGGGCTGAGTGAACTGCAGAGTGGACTTCCTCTCCTTGTCCTTGAGCAGAGACTTGCCCGGCGTGAGGACGGTGGAGAGGGCCGCCGAGGGATTCCCGGGCCTCGCGAAGTTCGCTTTGCTGTTCACCGTCATCGTTTTGCCGACTTTCGTCACGTTGATCTTGGTGTGGAGTGGGATGTTCTGCAACACCGCTATGGAGCCCCCGGGTTTGGCCGTCGCTTTTTGCTGAAATGCAAATATCGATCGACTTTACATTCAAAGTTTCCAATGAAACCCACAGGTATTTGACCTTGAAAACTCTTTAGAAAGCTTTAAAAGTGATTATTATGTAACAGACGTGCACTCGCCAAGTGATGTTGTAAACAACATTGAAAAGAATACAACTTAATAGTAAAAATTGATCAAGAACCGAGGACTAATTGAAAAAGCTTAGTCGAAATCTTTACAGGTAATTCCTAATTAAATCACTGACATTTCGTCAGAGCTCGGGCCGATTAAAGTCGAGTGTTCACTAACCATTTGCACGTTGGCGGCGAGCGCGGGCTGCGCCTGAGTCGGCGGGGCGAAAGCTACGTGCGGGGAGGGGGGGTTGATACCCTCGATCACCAGCTCCTTGGTGCACATGGACTGGCGCAGCAGGGGCAAGCTTTTCTGCAAACACACGGATGCGGTGTACATCATTTTCATCTCTAACAAGAAAAATTTACTATAAGAGTTCTCGAAAGAATAGAGTTTCACCTTTAAGAAGCCTATGAGGCACGGCTGCGGACTGGCATTCAAGAGCCTCTCGAGTCGATCGCAGAACTCCTCGGGTTCCACCTGAGCGTCGATGAGCTCCTGTATGAGGTTTCTCACGTTCCTCTCCACCGACTTGGGCTCCTTACTCGAAAGATCCAACAGGTTCGCCAGAAAGTTTCGGCACTTCTCCTTCGTGTTGTCCAAGGGTTTCTGTATGGTTGTGAATGCAAAGGAAATTGTGTGAATAGCTCTTGGCATATTTCACGATTCAGACTGCACGTCGAGTGAAGACTCACCTGAGTGGTGACTACGGGGGCCTGCGGAGTCGAGGAGGGCGCGGCACTTTGCGCCGCGGAGTGGGCGGTCTGGGCGGACGTGGCCTGGGCGGAGGGAGCGGACGCAGGGAGCTGCGCTGCCATCTGTGGCACCGCGACGCTCGTCGACGCCGTCACCACGCCAGGGTGCTGCGACACAATCCACTCGATCACATGTTACTCTATCGTCATACTAATACCATCACCATAACTCAAAACATACAATCGATGGTGCCATTAGTAGGCCACTTATGTATTTTGATTTCACAAAAATCTACATTCAATTAAGATTGGTAATAATACGAAACAACACACAAAAACTACTTAGTAAATTTGTGACAGAATGTGTGAAATTTCACTTGTTAAATAATAATAATTTTATTCCTATCCTGGCAAAAAATGAGTGAATTAACTATAAAATACTTTAGTTAACATAGCAAACAAATATTTTGACCGTTCTTTATACATCCACACAACAAGCTTGTTAGTTAATAGTGTTAGATTGTATTACCGATACCAAAACAAATTAAATCACATTTCTGTTTTTGAACTATGGAGGAAAGTTTTATAATATACATTACAGTTTTATGCACACTCCATACTGTAGGTAAAATTATATATAATTTATCAACATGTACCAATAATACATATATACCAAAAAATCTTGTCATTTTATATAGTATTTATAAGAACAAAAAAAGTTCCATATCTATTGTTGCAATATGGCATCCAAATGTCCACCGGTCCTAATTAATAAATAACATCACATGCACCACAACCACAACATGCATGACACTGAAATTGTTAAGTTTGAGGTGCGGAAAATAAGAAAAAAGGAAGTCAGCGGGATTTCTGATATCAGAGTGTCGATGTCTTCGTCCTACTTACTGCCGGCACGGTTGACAGCCGGAGGGTCTGCGGCTGAGGTGCCGTGAGGGTGCTGCCAGCTGGTGCCGGACCCACCCTCAACAGCTGGTATTGACCATTCTCTGTCTTTAACAACAAATGACCCTGCTGCCCCTGTTGTAGACTTTGAAGTGTTTGCAGCGTTATCTAAAAATTAACCCTGGTTTCAATTTTGATATTTCAGACAGGACAAAGTATATTTATGAAATCTGAGATGATAAAGCAGGTCATTTGTCCAATACCTAAGATAAGCGGGATTCTAGGTGCCACTTGATGAATATTAATGCATGTGATAGACAGCTTTTGTATATACAATTATGATTTGTACATGAATAATTATAAAAAAAATATGTTAATCTGTGAAGCAACTAGCAAAGTTTACAATTTAAATCACCATGTACATATCTTTCAAACTCTCTCAGACCTGCCTCATAGCATTAGTAATGTTAAATTATTAAAACAAAGAACAAGTTCACCTAAAAGGAGTGTGACATTATTGAAAAAAATGACATGTATAGATTAGAATAAACAGTATGCTTATAGTTCACATGCCTAAACAAGGTTCAGTTGTAAGCTAGATGATAGTGTTATGTTTCTTAAATGACTAAAGACACTTTATGACTTATAAGTGTGAGGATTTTCACCTTTTTTGCTCTGGTGGTAATGTATTATACATTAAAATATATCAGTCATGCGCTATACAAAAAAATGAGATGAATATGATTATTACACAATGTCAGCAAAAGCTCCAAGTAAATCTGTACTACATGTAATTAATTAACACTGAAATATAAAATTTGAATAGAAAAAGTCACACAACCAAAAGTTTGCATACTATATTTGGTGAATGATTAAATATATTTTTAATTATCTTCAGTTTCCTCATTGATTAATTAAGTATATCATAATATAAGTGAAGATGTTAATGTGAAATTGTATTATGTTAGAGTGACAAGCATTATGAATAAAAATAAATCTTCAACTTACACCAGGAACAGCAGCTCTCGCCCCCACCACTTGTGGTGTTCCGATGACAACTCGTGGGGAGACTGTTGCAACTGACTTTTGAGCAGAAACAGATGGAGCTCCAGGTCGTGTATTGATTATCTGAACATTTGGAATAATGGATTGTTGTCCTGATCCCACATTCTGTGTTGTCACTACTACATTTTGCCCTCCTGGTTTATTAATAGTCATAACATTTGGAATTGTATTCGAAATGCTCGAGTTAACTGTCATAGGTACAGTCATCATCCCAGATTGCATATTGACTTGCCCTGATGTTGTGCCCTGCTTTATCACAAGTGGTGGCTGCATGATAATTGGGTAGAGGTAGAAGATACAAAGCACTGATATGAACACTTTACATACACGTCATGTGCGCAAATAATAGGTATACTAAGGAGTGGTGTTCAACCGTCGCTGGCTTATTTAATTGAAATTATGCATTGGCATAGCTGTAACAATACACTAGTTCTTTCTTTTAATTACTTTAAACCATTACCTAATATTATTACTTTTACTTATAATAATTCTGAAATTTCTATTCTTACTATGCAGTTATACCAAAGTTAGAGTAAAAAATACAATGGCTTAAAGTAATTATTATAAAATTACTTCTATTTTAATTTAGATTAATAGTAGTAATAAAATAAAAACATGAAGGACTCGTCCACAGATATCTAATATCTTCACGTAGAACAGTATATGTCAGAGTCAAAGGAGAACAGAAATACAGATAAAAATATACAAAATATCATATTTTGTACTTAAAGTAAGTAAAGAGCAAAATAATAGGTACACTGTACACAGGGGCCTAGACGAGATGACTTAACAGTAGAGTATGCAGTAAGTCGAAAACTAAATTTGTATGAAAATGACAGCTCATGTCGACAGTCGGTAGCCTACACCCAAAAGCATTGTGCGTTTTCCAATTACAGCACTAGAGAGCATTATGGGGCATAATGCTCAACGTTGAATGTTCCAACTACAGCAACGCTTCGCACAATTGAGCACTCTCAAAACTTATGCTCTCGCGTGCTTCTCGCAATAAATACCAACACAGTGACAGAAAAATGACCAGTGTTTTTCTTTAAGTTGGCATTTATCGAAATTTTCGTTATTAAATATTATTTATTGTTGAAAAATATGTCTCGTCGTAGATTTTGAAAATAATTAAAGTTATTTCAAACTGTTAAAAAAAAAATATAAGTATGGATGAAGGTATAAATAGTTACTTTTTTATATTCCACATTTAAAATATGAATACAATTTTATTTTAAAATTCGGATCTGTAAACAAATTTATTTTACAGGATTATACTCGTGTAAACATTGCAATGGTTTTCAAAAAGTATTAAATTTTTTATAGAAATCATTTTAAAAAAATTACTCAAAACGTAAATGATGTAAACTTCTTACATGTAACTATATATTTTACTGTTAATTTAGCTTGTTAAAACCTTATATTCTTTAAAGGTTTTCTCTTATTTCAGTAAAAAAATGTTAATGAAATAATTTGATTATTAAAATAAGCGTAAAAAGTTTCCAACCAATTATTATTGTTAACCACATTATTTATACATTAATGAGGTTGCTAACTCTATTCAGAACATTTTTTTTTGAAGTTATACTTCTTTAGGCGCGTTATGAAAAATTGATGAGAGTGAAATTTTACGTTGCGCGCGCAGCTGTGACACAAAATTGGGAGTGTGATATAGCGTGCGCGAGCGAGATGGGAATAAGACAATCTACAAGTAAAAAGAAATAGAATATGCGTGAAGTTAGCTATTTCTTAGCTTAGTAGCTTAACAAGAATTTTGAATGACAATGACATTTACCTTTTAAACAAATATAAGAGTTTTAGTTATTTTATCTAAATATATACTAATTAATATGATAAAATATTTGTGAAAAAACTGTGCCAACCTTCCTGAGTGCTTCAATACAATTGAGGTTAACTATCCGTATGTATTATCGAGTATTATTTTTGAGTAAAACTGAAACATGAACGGTTATTCATTGCTTTTGTTTATTGCGTTTGTTTTAATATACATTACAGCAACTTTTTAGAAATATTCTACGACCCTATATATCAATAATTGAGAACAAAGATTTAAGCACGAATACTAATAAGGAGAAAATGAAGGCTTGGAGCGATATAACAGAGAAGTAAACTTTTTTATAAGTACCTGCATCTCAAAAAAATTACCACATTATTTAATCAAAACATGTAATTTTTCAGATTTAATCTAGCAAATATAAGGACAAGAGACAAAAAACAATTGATGAATCAGTGGAAGTGCACTAAATTGAATACAAAAAAAGAGTTGTCTTCTTATCGCCGTGAAACATCAAAAACTTGAGGCGGAACAAAGCCACCATCACCTTCTCCAGACACAATGGATATGGCAGAGATGGTACCGCAACGGTTTGAAGTAGATTTCAATGAATCCTACAAGGTAGTTAGAGATATTGTAATACCTCAAAACTTCCATGTTGCACTTGTAGTACCGAAACTCTGTCCAGCCAGAAGTGAGACCATTCCCACTTATAATGGACAGTGGGTATAATACACCTTAATACCTGAGTGCGAACCACTCACCATGATACTTAAATTAATAGATGATATTTATATATTTCAGGATATTACAAATAAAATCATTTTGGAAACAATTGATATCCCAAAAGCAAATAAAGCCAACAATGACAAGGTAATAAATCAGTTTTGACATAACTTGAATACTAAAAAAGCCAAACAAAGGTGTGCACAACAGTGACAACATAACTTACCAATTTCATTATTTTGTAGGATTAAAGAAAGGTTAAAGAAAATCAATGATGGCAAGCAATTTCGTGTCGAACTGAACAACAAGAATCCCCAAACAACTCCAAAGAAACCTACAAGGAAGACACCGGTATTATATTTAAATGATCTCTATCTCTAAATAGAATAAAAGAAAGTTGCTATCCAGGTCTGTAGCATGTGCTACAAATTATATTATTAACACATTTATATAATTATATTAATATAAATGTGTTAAAAAAATTTATAATATGAATTATAAAAAAAATTAAGTTTTGCATGGACAGAGCTTAAATTAATATTCTCTTATTTGTTGCAGAAAGCAAGTAGTAGTTTTAGTTTTGGAGAAGCCTCGTAGATGCACAACCAAGTAATGATTAATTTAAAATTACAAGCCGAAATTCTGATGAAGACTCTAATGTCACTTAAAAATAAATAGTATAATGAAATAAAAATGTTTTAAAGATAAATAGTGTTTTATTTGTTTAATGTAAGAGAATAATAATAAATATTTATTTATTTAATTTTTCAAATGTAAACTGAACTTTATTGACTTTAATGACTCCTTTTCCAGTCTTTGATTATTTAATTGTAATTAATTATTTGCATGCAATCAAAAACTATTTTTAATAATGCCAAAGAAGTATAACTTCTTACGCGCGTACATAAGTATAGTGCTTTTCATGAAAGAAGTCCCGCGGTGATTTTTGGAACTAAATTTGACAGGTCGGCAATGTTGTCATTCGTCGATGTTATCAAGTTCGTTTGTTGTGGTAGATTTTTGTGAATTTTTAACTAGCTTAGTGCATTTTAAAGATTGATTACAATGCCAAAAGTTGTAAAAAGTTCGGCTCGAGAAATGATATAAAGGTGAAAGAGTTCTGTGAAGCGGAACATAAGAATCAAGGTGTTTTAATACCACTAAACAATGTTCGGAAGAGAGTTGGCGCCATAACGGGTACTTTTTAGAGTTGCCATTTAATAATTTTTTGCTGTATTGATGGGACTTTTATGATATAAATTCGTTTTTGCGACAAAATTGAATAAATACATAACGTGATGAAACTAGGTAACTGAAATTAAAACATATACTTATTACATATTACATAAGCATTGTAAACTTAAAGTTACTATTATTTTTAATTGTTCATAATTTAATTGCAGGTGTGTCAGAGAAAACTGTAACAAGAATTACAAACGAAGGTATAATAGCGGCGTGTACTTCGAAAAAAATTGTAACCCAACAATTATGCAATAAAACTCTGAATAAAAAATTGTATTGCTTTTCTTTACCCTATTTTCTCGTCTTTTCCCTGTAAGTAGGTAGAACACCGCTAATATAAGTAAATAAAAATATACTTTTTACATAACAGAAATATTGTTTCATCGAAGTATGCAGAAAATAATATTTGATAAATTACATCTGCTAAATGTAAATAAAATAGGTAAATTTTTTACTCATAAATGGCAACATTACGTTATGCGATTGCAGCGCGCGCCGCGTCTGGGGGACTTCTTTCATGAAAAGGACTATACACGCACCCTTTTTTTTTCAACACTGACTTAGCGCACTCTGCTAATGCAATAGAAAAACTAAGTCACGTTCCAATTAAGCTTCAGCATTATGCGGCATTGTGCGGCACTGAGTCGCATTATGCTCTGTAATTGGAAAACGCACATTTTGTTTGGAACACCTCCAAGTGATTTTTGCTGCAGGAAATGCGTCTATTTAAAAAAAAAAAAGTTTTGTGAAATGTATTGAAATTTGTAAACAATCCGCCATTTTCTACTTTTCTATTGGTTATGTTATGGCTCTTACATTCACTTTAAAAAATCGTTTTTTTTTTTAAATTAATCGTGCTGTTGTGGATGTTGTGATGATGACGTCATGCGTCAGTCTTTCGAGTTTTTGACACGAATGTCAATTTATATACTTAGATATTTTTGGATTTATTTGGCGAAATGAACGAGGAACAATTAATTGAGTTGGTGAAACAATATTCTGTTTTATATGACATGAGATTACCTCAATACAAGGACAAAAACAGGGAGTTAGGATGTTGTTAGTTTAATACAAATAACCTGCTAGTTTATTAGAAAAATACAGGATGGGCCAGAAAGATTTGCGAATTTGAAAAAACTAAATACAATACACATACAATTTTTTATTTCAATTAAAATAGACATCTGGGAAATTTATTTCTTAAAAATAACATCATCCAGGTGTGCACCATTGCGCTGCAAACATTCCTCGAATCTGAACCTCAAATTGGTAAAAACTTGCTCGGGGAATAAATCAGCTAAATGACTTCTGAATTTGCAAGCGTGTCGTGGTGTCGCGTGTTGGTAATGTGCACGATGGACATGGGGTGTCGACACGACACGTCACGTCGCGTTTTAGTAGTATGTTTCCGCCTTAACGCCGCGTCTATCGGCATTCAGATTTCAATGGTGGCGCGGACTATATAGCTCATTGATTAAACAACCTCCAACATATTTCAGCGGTGTTAGTATAATAAAATGTCAAACTGGTTACGGCCTGGCCACGGGGATCGGCGGTGCGAACTGCGATGCGGGAGGCGAGGCGACCATTCGCGCGGGGCCGTTTGCAGGCCACGGACCAGTCACGTTTGCCGCCGCGACCAGTAAGGAAGTTCGACAGCGAAATGTCTTTATCGAAATCATCTCGATATTGCTTGGAAAGTAATAGCTTTTGGTGCAAGACCTAATATTTGGAGAAATTGTGGAGAATTCCACAAGAAGTATGAGAAATTCAGAATATATCCAGAATTATTTTTTTGAGTATACCAGAATGAGTATTGAAACCTTCAATTATATTCTTATGAATATTTAACCAGAATTGGAGAAAAAAGTTAATGCAAATAGAATTTTAAGTGCCGCTGAAAAATTATTTTTGAGATTAAGGTATATTAAATTAATGCTGTGGATGGCCAGACTTCCAAATAGCTGGTCTAGCCAGTATTTCAGTAACAAAAAACTCTGTATTCATTTTTCGCCGCGACCACGACTAAACTTATTTATTCCCTTCTCTATTCGCCGCGACTGCCGCTCGACTCCGTGGCTTGCACCGTACTGATTCATGCATTTGTTTCGCTCGCCCGTCGCGACGTCAGTCGCCCGCGCGATTCGCTCGGTACATTTCGCGGGTCGCATCGCTGGTCGCCGTTGCGCGTGGCTTGATTAGTACATTGCTATGAGTTTATTTCAGTCGCTAGACGCATCGCGGTTCGCACCGCGCGAATATTCGCGTCGGCGAATGTCCCGTGGCCAGGCTGTTACTGGCGTTTCAGTATATAGTTATACATATTTCCATGCTTGTTAAGTGACGACTGAAGATTTTGTCGATGTTAAACATTATAAGACGTTATTTTTATTGATAAAGTAATAATAAAGTATCAAAGTTAACAAAACATAATACATATAGAAAAGTGTGTGGTTAGTGATAAAATCGAGATTTTCCTTCACGCTTAAGTAACTTTTCACATATAACAACTTTACATAGATAATAGCGTATCCCTTATTCTATATTATTTCTACATTCATACACCCATGTACTATTAGAATGAACAGACCAAGAAGAGAAAAAACTAAGTTGTAAGCGCAGAGTAGGTACCTTACCTACTTAAGCGGGATTTCTATAAACTTAATTTAGAATTTAGAAAAATAAAGCGAACTTTAAGTCCCTGTCAACATTATTTACCTAATTATCTATAATTCTCCTCTAAGAATGCTTTGATACTGATATGTCAAAACAGTGGCGGATTTACCAGCAGGCTGAGTAGGCTGAAGCCTAGGGCGGCAAATTTAGTTCATAAATTTTTTATTTCGGTTTACAAATTAAAAAAAAAATATTATACACACACATAATACGAATTTCGAAAATTGGAGAGAAATTAAAATATTTAACAAAAATCGAAATATTCTCATATACAGTGCTAATTAATAAATATTTCAACATCTCTGCATGAACAATTCCTAAACGCTTTACTAATAATTATACTAACATTAATGATTATGAACTTTTAGAATGTCGCGATTCGATATTATAATCGAAATCTTATAGAGATCATATTAATCAAATAAAATCCCTCCACAAAATATGAAGTGAGACAAATTGCTCATTAGAAAATTGATACATTTTATCAGTTAATTATTTTATTTGCAGTAAGAAAAAGTCTGGAATATCCAAATGAGCAGGCCTTAAGCGCTCATGTCGTGCACGAATAATTTAAATTAAGAATTTTAATAAAACCAATTTCTGGATAATTAATAAGTCTGTCTTCATTACTGCAAGAACAGAATCTAGGAAACATTTATCCAAACTTGGATATAGCACTTCGTATGGCTCTTTGTACACCAGCGGCAAATTGTTCTGGTGAAAGAAGTTTCTCTTGCTTGAAGAGAGTAAAGAACTACCTACGATCGACTTTAAGTCAAGAAAAGCTAAACGCTTTAGCTCTTTTGTGCATAGAGTCAGAGCTAATGAACAAGATTTCGTAAGACGATATAATAAATGATTTTGCGAATTCAAAGTCTCGCAAAAAAGTATTGTAATGCTTTTATAATTTAACGTAAATCATAATGCTAACAAATAATAAAGAAAAGATATATTTATAGTATTGTTTTTAAGCTGTGAGTGTAATAATAAATGTTAATCAACGTTCGCTAAATGTATGTTTTTCACGTAAGCTTAATTCATATTTTGTAGTTTTAAGACATTCCTTACCTTACTTTAAAAGTGATATACGATTGAGATATTTTTTCCTTAAAATAATGTTTTTTGATAATTCTTTGCTGTAAAAATAATCAAGGATCTAACACGGTACCATAGTTCTCAATAATAATATCTAACTATATGGGAAAAGTTGATGTAACGAAGATGATGGAGCACAAATTATAAAGTTGGAATTTTATTGATAGAAAATTGATATGATTGTGGACTAAGATATCAAAATTTATGGTAGGGGAGCCCAAGAGGGGATTTCGGGATTTACTAAAGCGCGGCAGATTAATATATAGGGGGATACCTTGTACCCGGTTAAGTACCTCCACAAAATATGAGGCCCATATATAAGGCCGCCCGTGAAGGAGACAGGATCAGATTAGTAAAAAAAAATTGACCATCAGAAATTCCCGAGCGCGTCAGATTAAGGTAGGGTGAGTTAATTACATCCTAAAAAGTGTATATTCCACTAATCTGACAATTTGAGAGTGACGGAAAAAAAGGGGAGGGCAACAAAGTTGTAAAAAAAAAACGTCATCTCGACATTCTCGAGCGTTTCTAATTTTTTTTTTTTATTTTGAAAGAAATAATTCAAGAATAATGAAAAATATATAATCTGACGATTTCCGCAAGCCGAAATAACAAAATTCGTCGATAAAGTTAAATGCGTGCAGCTGCGTGATGCCTACATTTCCTTAAACCGATCGGAATCTACTAAACGGCGTTCTAAATATTTCCCTCAAAATTACATTTCCTGCGAATTTGAACCGATTCGGACCGATAGATTTTGAGAAATTTTGAAAAATCTTAAAAAAATAAGAAATATTTTTTTTTTTAAAGTGGTTTCTTTATCGATCAACTTCAAAAACTAATCCGCCTTTGAGCTTGAAAAACCACGTCGATCGCCACCAAGCTGGTCAAAGGCGGTTGATTCGTTCGAGAGATATCGTGAACGAAAGAAACCCGAAAAAGTGTTTTTTCGGGATTACTCCGAAGTTTGTGGTTCTATCAATTAAAATTGCAAAATTACTTATGAGGATGATAAAACTGCGTCGAATGCCGCCAACCGCGTGAAAATTGCTTGATCCATTCAAAAGTTATTGCGGTTTGAAAATTCCAAAAATAGTGTTCTATGAAACTTCTATCAGACTTTCGAGCTGGGAAAGCTCAATTGCATAGAAATGTTATTTCTTTGAACTCAGCGAGCTCAAAATATCAATTTTAAGCGCCCAGGAATGGAATTAGCGGGAAGTAGCAGGGATGGACCTTTAGGTGAACCGTTTTTCTAATTTTTTTTTGTCAGATCAGGCGAATCCCTCTAGATAATCGTCATATTATGAGACAGTACGTTTAGAACATAAAGATGAACCACATATATCTTAATCTGACGCGCTTGAGTATTTCAAAATTGCGATTTTTTTTTTGCAAATTATGAAAATGGCCGTGGGTTTGCGTCCCATCGAAATCGTCAGATTAGTGAATGAGAGCTTTTTTTTGGTGCACTTAACACTCCCTTAGAAAATCTGACGCGCTCGATAATTTTTATTTTTTTTTCATTTTCAACCCTTAAATACAACCACCCGCATCATGCAAACGATCAGATTAACATACATACATTATTAAAAATACGTAGGGCATTGATTCTATCAATATCTGACGCGCTCGAGGATGTCAATGCAACAGTTTTTTTTTACATATTTAACAATCTATAGCCGCTTCCCCCACCGATGAAAAGGTATATATCATATAACATTTTTTTCTTCTTATTATCTAAGCTTTGCATCCCAAAAGGTCTCTACGACGCTCGAGTAAATCCCCATTTAGCATCGTGGGCTCCCCTACCATTAGAGGCGGCAAAAATTGAATAGCCTACGGGCGGCAAATCTATAAATCCGCCACTGTGTCAAAAACCACTCAACCGAGACTTAAGTCAAATGCGGATCATACATTGATATACAAAAAACCCAAGATGCACACTCAACGTCAAAAAAACGTCCTCAAAAAATGAGCGCAACATTCTAAATTGTGCGCTCATTTCAAATAGTCTCGCGTCTACAAGTGGAGTCGATGTTATTTATTTGTGTTTTTTTTTTATAAATAAATTTATATACTCTTGAACTTTTTTGTGTGTAGTTTTTGACAAATATATTTACGCTATATAAAGTGTGGGTCAGGAGGTAGCCAATTTAACATTTTTTTTTTAATTTAAAGAAAAAACTTTTTAACCGGATTAAAGTTATGTATTATTATAAATTTACAACTATTTAACATCCAACACCTTTTGTCTTCAGTCACCGTGACCACGCACGCTGTAAAGCACCCGAAAAGTCGGATAAATTTAAAATTATGTTAAATAGTTGTAAATAAAAAAGTCATGTTCGACTCCACTCAATACCTTGTCCTACCGACCACGGTCGGTCGTAAAATTTTATTGCTTTAAGTACGTATACACTGCGTTGTAATAACAACTTTAAGCAATTCGCGTAAGGTTGATTTTGCAATAATATATGCTTGTAACATATACTGTTATGGACAGAAATAGTGTTTCGGGACACTTTCGAGCGTTACTTTTATATGAGACTGTGCATCTTGGGTTTTTTGTATATCAATGGGATCATATCAAGATAACTTTAGGTTTCTGAGAATTTTCTGTGGACAAAAATACTGTACAGCTTGCTAGCTAGTAGACTGTAAAATGTCTAGTTGTACAGTTGACTAAATATATGAGAGAAGAAATATAAGAAGATAATAACCTTAGGATTGCTAAGCACTAGAGGATGTGAGAAATGAACAAGACAAGAACATTATAAAAATTTGTTTTATTATTATTTTAAATGACACCTTAAACACTTAACTATTCACTATTGTAGGTATAATATACGAGGGCTGCACTACAAGTATCGGGAATGGAATAATACCACTGTTCATGTCATTATTTAAATCATTTTAATTGAAAACTCCTTTTTTTTTAATCGAATACGATTAATTTTTTTTTAAATGATTTTCGGTCTTTTCACACAGTTTTATCAAACTTGTTTAGTCGTTGAGAAAATGGAATTGACTCGAGAAAATTCAAGAGCGATGATTTATTATGACTTTCGAAGTGGTTTATAAAAAAAACAAAAACAGTGTGTTGACCGGATGATTTCTGAATTTGGTGATGAAGCCCCATCCCAAACCACAATTTATCGCTAGTTTGCTGAATTTCAACGAGGATGTGTCAAGCTCAGTGATGGTCCCCGTCAAGGTCGTCCAAAAACTGCAGTCACCCAAGAAAACGTTGATGCTGGGCGTAAGCTGATTGAGGAAGATCGACATGTGACATACCGCGAAATTCAGGCAACTTTAGACATTGGCATGAGTCAAATACAAATAATCTTGCATGAAAAATTAGGTGTAAAAAAGTTGTTTTCCCGATGGATACCGCATTCGCTTTGTGAAGAGCAAAAAGCGGCTTGCGTTACTTGGTGCGTGCTAAAATAAAGAATACATTGCGTTGTCAGAGATTGCGCTGAAGAAGGACGCCTACAAAACGGCCATTTTGGAGACCCCAACTTCCGAATGGAATGGTTGCATCAATGATTGGTTCCATCGTATGGAAAAATGTGTCAAATTTCGCGGAGAATACTTCGAAAAGCAAATAAATACATTTTTAAATAGTAATGTTGTGTCACTTCCTTGATTCCCGAAATTTTCAGTGCCGCCCTCGTAATTTAAACAAAAATAGGACATGTCAACACAGGGATGACCTTCTACCAAATTTTGAGCTTTTTTTGCTGTATACTTCCAGACCAAACATCCGTTTAGTCGGAAATTCTTTTACCAATATGCATTCTTGTCCTCTTGTCAGTTTATCAAAGCGGATGAGACCTGATGTTTTCCAATCGTTTAGATTCATAAATTCTGCATGTACGGCTATAGAAAAGGGATGTCTGATAAAATTCGATGTCCATTACATCTTTCAACATCCTTACCGTCAAAGTTAGCGTGCTGGACCTGGTGCAGTAAACCATCGCACCAGTACACTCTGTCAGCATCTTGGTCTATAGCTAGCCCGTTTGGCCAACCAAGTGTTGGTGTCAAATTGAAGTCTACGACTGCCGTCAGTATTACCTCTATGTATAGAGGCTGGTTTTCTTACTTCAGAAAATAAAATGTACCCTCTCTGTGGGTGCACAACAATATACGTGGTCGTGTTAATGTTTTCATTATTGTTTTCTTATAGGCTTTATTAAGCGATGACAACACGTGTAAGGTTCCTCGTTGGCACTGAACGTAATATAAATTTTTTGACAGCCAATCCACAGCTAAACCTTCAGCCTGCAAATCTCCTGTAAAAGTTTTCGAAGCACGTAACACGGTCTCTTTGTTGGTACCACTTTTATGAATCCTGTAAATCCTGTTGTCATTAATCTCTGTGTAGTAAATGCGTCTATCTTCGCGTGAATCGAAATCGACATATCTATAAATCTTTCGATGTTGACATCTAGAGAAAAAACATCATTATAGTCATCTGTCGATAAGGCTTGAATATTTGACTTTCGAGAATAAATTAGAATCTCCTCAATTGTATCACAGTTCTTTTGTTCTCTGTTTAAAATATATCCTTGCTGACAGAAGCACTTGTAGTTTAAGTGTCCATCTACGTTGGTCACTAAACAGAACTGAGATCATTGGCCGTTGTTGTTCCCGCAGGGATTGTTCACCGCGGGCTGTCTCGAAGCGTGTAGGACGGTCAAGGCTCTAGGACTTGTTAGAGTTTCTAAATCACCGGTACCCAGTGTTTCTTTAACAGTCGAAGAGGTTTGTTTGTTGAACTGATACAGGAGCCAATGTCATCCGACCAGAACACGGCATCATTAAATACAGCCACTCTCCAAGGATTTATGAGGAACGTTTCAACCTTCGGAATTGGAGTCCTTAAGTTTCCATTATAGTCTGTACTACTTCGATGTAATGCAATATTGCGGAAACAAAATATATATTTTCCTTACAGCGTCCACAGCCACGCTGAACGCATAATTGGTATCGGTCCTTTATTACTTATTATTGTCTTAGAGTGTGTCTTGTCCATATTTGCACGAATGATCTACAACAGGAAAGATAATAAATCTAATTATAGTTATATTACTTAAGTCAACTTAGTTTTAGATAAAGATATACAGTTTCTCCTGGTCAACATCGCCGATGAATGAGGCCAGCGATAGGATCGAGAGCGACATCGGCAGGGTTGGAGAGGTTGGCTATAATATTTCTACACTCACTTTATTTTTTGTAATAGCATCTGTGTTCGAAAAGAAAAGAACGTTGTTTTTGAGATAATGGTCATCTCCAACCGCCGACAGATTGTTGAGAAAAATGTGAGTGTGGTTCTCAAGATCTATGGACAGCACGCCCGTTCCTTGAGCCAATAACATGATAGGTGTAGAAGGCTCGTGATGGGCTGGAAGTGAAATAAAAATGCTATACAATTACAAGTTTGTAATGAATTAATGGTTATTATCTCAAACCCTTATTATCTCATATCCTTTATAAATTAACAGAAAGCTCTATTACACCTCACGGTGATAAGGAATGCAACCGCAGCACCTACTAACGTACCTACCCACTACTACACTTTTAATGTTACCAGTGGTGGATTAACCAGTAGGCTAAGTAGGCTGGCGCTTAGGTCGGCGAAAAATTTAATATTGCCTTATAGAATTAAAGAAGACATTATTACTTGCACTGAGAAAAAAGTCTCTATGATTTAACAATAATACAGCACAGTATACCTACCGATTGCTCCAATGTAAAGTACCTATACTTGTGACCCGTTCTTTGATTAAATATTACTAGAGCAGATATGTTTATTCTTTCATGTAAGTTTTGAAAGGCTATACTTTATTCCAATAATTTAATTAGTTCTTATAAAACCGACCACTGATACAAAGTTGGTGTTTATTTTTAGTTAGTTAATACTCAGTCGGGAGTCAGTTCGATGCGTTTTAAACAAATTGAAGAAAACGAAATGAGTTAAATAATTGAATATCAAATTCAATTATTTTTATAATTCAGAAATTCGAATTTCAAAAAAATATAATAAATTACTACTTCAAAGGTAAACGTTTAGTTTGATGTTTACTTCTATTATAATATAATGATTTCTGAATCCAAGTTAATAGTACATTTGTTATAAAATGTTAATTATGGCCAAATGGTGAGAAATAAAACAAATGTCGAAAATTTAGAAACAAATCAACTTTATTACCAAGATGAAAAAAGATCAAATGATATAATACATAAGCTAAACAGATATGTGTACTGCGGTAATCCAAAACAACTACGCTTATGCAACATAACGTCACTATACATAATAATATACAATATAATTATTCATAAACAAACGAAACTAGAACCATGTAAAATTTAAATTACACTGAGAATTTCGCGCAGCGCTTCCTCTATCATCGTAATTGTCTTTATTTAGATTTAATTAAACGGTAAAACATCTCACTAGCACAGTAATATTTACAAGGCCCGGAGGCGGCAGTCTTCACTGTATAAAACTATCACTCGCGACATGGCACACATGGGGCATCCGCGCGACCTCTAGTCGCCGGGGTGCTCGGGGCACGATCTGTTCACTTCGAACCATTGGTCTATACATCTGGAAACGAACAATAGAGTGAATATTCCAGCGAAGCTTTCGTGGTTAGCCTTAGAAATTAAAGATGTGATTACATACCCCTTGTGGTAAATACAGAGACAGGGCAAGCGGGCGATGGTGTCGCCGGCGCAGAGCTCTTCCAGGCAAATTACACACTCGCCCTTTGAGTCACTCAGGACATCCTCTGAAACATTGTTTTTATCTCATCAGTGTTTTATAGAACAACTGGTTCGTTTACGTTACTTGCATAGTAACAAACTATTTTAACGAGTTCTCAGACTAATAATTATATTTTTATTGGAAAGTTAACATACCATTATAAGAGAGACGAGGCCTGGTGAGACACATGACGAGATGACATTCGATGTCGTCCGGCAGCACGAATTTGCTGCATACTGGACATTTGATTCCTGTAAATGCAATAATTGATATCATTAGAACCACATCGATTGTGTTGCATGTAGCCCAAATCTACGACACCGATCGACGTACGGTCTAAATCAGATTTATTATGAACGTGACACTCATTTTCCTCCGTGATAATATTGAGACAAATTTATTAAAACTCTGTTGTTTAACAAATAACAATAAATATTCTCCATGGCGAATATTTCTCTTGTGCTCTCTGTAGTTAGTAAAGGTATGAGTATATATTTATACGATATATCATTTGGTAGCAAACATAACGTGCCGAGCGGTGTAGACACTAGACAACGCATCGATTGCAGACTCTTGGTACACATAGTGTTAATTCGACACGATCAACCACCTGTATATTTCAATATGTTTTATCAGTATCAGTAAATTCCCTTTCGACAATGTTAATGTCCAACTAACATATACGTAAATATAGCATTATAATCCATTACAATATTGATATCATTAAAATATTCATTCTATTCATACCATTCATTAAAACATCCTTAATATTCAAAATGTTTAAATTCAATTCAAAATCATTTATTCATATTGGTATTATACATTTTGTATAATGAATTTTATGAAAGTCAAAAAATTAATATATTCTATGAAATGCTTCTATTTTTACATTTACTTTCAGTTCTAAAAATCATTTCATAGGCTTTAGTAATATTATTATACATAGTTGCATTGTGTTCTAGGTAAATGTCAGTTTTTGGAAAATGAAAAGAGCCTTTTCACTTTACTCGTTGAAATGTTTCAGTTATAACTACAAATTTAAAAATAATATGTATACGATTAATGCTATTATCTTTAACAATCCAATAATAAACTAAGGACTACCATCGTATATTGTAGACACATGGCATAATGTATCAACAGTATAGTGCACTGTTCCAAACAGAGTTTTCCATATCCTGTCGAGGGCGGTTTCCGTTTACCCAGCGTGGCTCACAGTGGGCGGGGAACCGGATCACTTAGCACACAACGACAATTTCCCGAGGTAACATATACAAATATCCGGAATATATCTTTGTGATTGACATTGTTTTATGGTCTCAAATAAATGTAGTGTGCTTGGTGGTATTTGTACAATAGGATACCGAATGTACACGACTACGAATATGTACTTACGAAATATAACATAATTCGTTTATTGCCTGAATTTCACGTGTAAGTAAACGCGATAAGAGTTTATACTATGTTTTTACAGCATATGCCAGAGTGGTATTTTAGACGAATTCATTCTGTAATCCTTCAAGTGTATGATGCTTTTGGCACTAGCGTTTCTATCACTGATATCCAATAGCGCTGCCGTGGTAGACTGCAGAGCGGCGTGTCACCGCTGCAGAGAAAAGACGGAATTGCCGGAGATGGTGGAGGTCTATTGCGCCATGTGTACCGAGTGTAAAGAGAGAAGGATAGAACGGATTCAAGCAGCGAGTGCGATGACAACCAAGGACGACTGCTATCCCATGCAAGGTAACTTCGGGAAGCTGTTGAACTGCCTTAAATAAATGCTGATAATAATTAATAATTTACAAGTTTCAAAGTAGTACGAAATGAAATGATTCTGTAATTATTTGAATTAATCAAAAATATTTTTTAGAAATAGCCGACTGTCCCGAGCCGTCTTGCGAAGATTTGGAACAGACGAAAAAGTTACCATTGAAAAAAATCGTGACCTCAACAACGAGCACAACCACGACTCGCCGACCGTGCCCCACCACACCCTGCAAGAAGCCCCCACCGTGTTACTGTATGCCCTTCATGCCGCAGACTCTATGCCCTTGCCCGATTCAGAGCCAAGTGACCACGGAAACAATTAATCAGAAGCTCGTGTTACCAGAGAACGAAAAAGAATATACCTATTTGTACGTTGGGGTACCGAAAGACCTTTTAAACGAAAATTAGACGACTTTGTGATCATTTCGACCCATCAGCTAAACAACTCACTTTAACTTACATAGCGTTCTTCCCACTCCCAGTTTTTTTCTATTAATATTACTGATATCGGTACTCAAACGAAGTGGTATCGCCCAAATAATAATTATTACAAGCATAGTAATATATTCAAATCAATTGAAGACGTGATAATATCCAATATCGAGAATACGCGACTTGGACGTGCTCGTCCCCGGAACGTGATATTTACGTGGAAAGTAAGGCTAAGTGGCGTGAGTGGTTGTTCGCGTTTATCAAAATGTTAAATTTAAATAACCTTGCCATTTGCCGAGGGTTTCCGAGTGCAAGTGGTAGAGGTATTTTGCCTAATAAGGTCTAGAAACTAATTCTCTTCGTGTATTCGAAGACTTTATAAAAATATGCATAAAAGAAACATTAGCGGCTCATATTTCAAATTGCGATATAAACTAACTGAAATACGAACTTGAGATTAAATGTATATTGATTTGTGAACCGTAGTCGTATACCTGTAACGATCAACAAGTAGTCGCGTGTCTCTACTCGTTCCTAAATCAACCCTTATTGTATATTTTGATATCGGGCTCCTTGGTTACACAAAGATACAGTCATGACACACATTGGAGCTTACATTGTTTCCAGTTTCAGTGATGATTTTTTTAAAGAGTTATACAATAATTATATTTTTTCTTGGTATTCGATAAGATAAACATTAAATAAAAAATGTCTTACGAAGCATGGATTTACAATGAAATTTAAATTCTGCGATACAAGGCGGTAGGTAATAAGCGCCCAGAGGTCGGTCATAATAGGTTTGTATGACGATATTCGCTACGTGATCAGCAAACAAACTACATCTACACCTGAGAGCTTTGTATGGTCAGTGGCCTCAGTTAGAACGACATTCCTTAAGTAATAACTTGAAACCGATTTTATGAGGCTAGATCAGATCAATGCGACATAAAAGTCGTTTATCAGGCTTATAAAATGTGATGCCAAAACTGCAAATCTTCTAAAAGAAAACTCTAAAAGCAAACTTCGAGCGGTTTTATTCTGTTACTAGTTTCATTTCACGTAAAGGTAATCCACAACTGAATTTTAAAATTAATACATCGTAACGAACCTTGCCATCAACAATGAATGCGAATGGAGATAATTAGTGATATTTAAGCACATTTGATATTTCTAATATGAAACATTGTTTAAAAATATCAAGGATTTTTTTTGTCATTTTCATAAACATTTTCTTATGTAAATATTATAGACACACTTCAGACTATATTTTCATTTATTTACCATAATAAAGTATCCTGCGGGACGGGCGTCGAGACTGAGCGCCGTAGGCCACCTCTGGTTCGGAATCTGGGACACAGGTCCCTATTATGATTCCCATAACTCCACGCTACGTCCGGTTCATCACTCACTATACTCTGATATTTGACATAAATCACAGTTTTTAGTGTTTAATTATTCAGCAAAGTCGTTTTTATCGTTTAATAAATTCACAACGCGTTCGCACGTCTAAAAAGGTTCCACTCGCGAATCGTATCAAAAGCTAATCAGGAAATAATTAGCATAACATTTATAGTGATAAATTAAACAAACAGATTTTTCCGTCGACGAGGAGACGCGGTCCGAACTCACAGCGAGGGGTTCAAATGATTCGCGGCCGACTGGTCAAGAGTGACATTGGCGCGTCACCTCTGTATACGTCACAATCGACGCAGGCCAGTAAACAACTTTTCCATTCCTCGTTTCTTACGAAATTGGAAGACAGATCATTAACCAAAAGGCGCTTATTTATTTTAGTTTTTTTTTGCAATATTATGCTTGTTGATGTAATCTATCTGTTAACAGCTGCTGTTCGTTTGTTTCGCTAAAATTCGGGAATGGCTGGACCGATTTGGCTAATGATCTTTAAATATTTATGGAAGTAACGGGATGGTTGAAACGATGGGAAACATAAATAATAAGTAAAGAAAAATACTTAAAACGACAATTGAATTTTGCAATAAAAACTGTTCCTAGTTAGAACATTTTGTTGATGATTGTTTAGAAATAAAAAATTGTCACTCGGTTGTAATATATTTATTCTATATCTGTTGTATAAGGTCCGTCAATTCTTTAGTCTGGTTTTAAAAAGTTTTGACATAAATAAATGTAGGCGATGGGAAGTTCACCGGATCATCGAGTAATGAATTAAATCGAATTAATATATATTTATATTAAATTAAACCTGCTCCAAAATAAGTCGTCAAAAATAGGCTTTTTAAATATAAATCAACATCTAAAAACATGCCATTTATTTGAGGACGTTTAATGGGCATCGCCAATGTCTTGTCTTACACTGACATGATCTCTCTTCTACGCCAAAAACACATAGCTTATCGTCTTCAAACTATTACAAAAGTCTGCTAATAATATATAAGGCAATGAAATGTAGTTTCCCGTATAAGGAGTATAGTTTAATGAACCTCCTTATTTGTTCGAAAAAATGTTTTCCTTTTATGTGAGTTAATCCTCCATCTTATCAATATATGCCTTTAATGTTTTGTTAAATTCATCAATAAAGGTAAACAAAAAAATAATAAAGAATTTATTTATAAGCCATTAATTAAGCCGACTACGCTGAACTAGAATAATAAGGATTTACCGAATCGGTGTAAAATTTAACTCAACACACTGTTCTGAGTAATAGATTTTTAAATATTTACCTTTACCATCTAGAGATTGATCGTAAAGCGAAAAGATAGAACATTAAGTTAATAAAATAATAATAGGAAAATATTGCGTCCAGACCAAACGACCCATAATCCGTGAGTAATCATATCGATTACCATCAATCATTATGATTAGATAGGTTTTGATTTCAAATATTAAAAATGAAAACGATTTACTAATTTCAGAGGTATTATTAATTGATACCTTAGTCTGATTTCATATTTCAAACAATTCATCAAATGAAGCAACATTAAATTTCTTCAATTAATTAGATTAATTGGAGCGTCTGTGGGCTTTTTCTATTTTTATACTTTCAGTAATTATCGCGCTTCACTTCCATTCATCTAATTTTTTTACAAAGCTGACAGAATTTTTAAGTGATAAGTTAATTATACAACCTCGCGTTTGCGGGGGCTGTGAGGCCTTCGTGGCTTAAAAAATTATATTTATTTGCCTTTTCTAACCAAACTGAACACTTACTATCATTAATACCAGTAACCGCGTATGTTGTCCGGCCCAGTCTTGTGCAACGATGCCATTATTCTGTATGAGCGTATAAGCTAATAGATTATTGATTGACCCGTCCGCGTCACCGGGTCACTGCATCTCGTCACTTGTGAACTGTGTTTTATGCACTTGTCATTCGATCTTCCTCTAGGTATAAGTGAGTGCATACAGGGGTCGGTGATAGGCAGCTCGAGAGTAAATAGAGAAGGGCAACGTACTCTTATCGTTCATGAGCAAAGACACGGAAAATAAACTATTTTTAAAGATTTGTATCGTATCATCACCGCAAACGGTTTATCTTTCATCCTTGATCCCAAACAATATTAAACACGATAACAGTCTCGTTATTAATTAAACTTATTTATTGTTTCACTTTAAACGACAAGTAAGGTATTTTAGAATGGCAATTTTAAAGTCTAGAAAGAAGTTTTGACGTTTAAGTGTGATTCATATTAAGAAATTAAAATACTATTACTATTAAATGCTCCTATCCAGAATTTATCGAAACACATCTTTATAATATAGAATTTAAATATTTAAGTTCACATCACAATATCTCTTGTTTAATTCCACACTACTTCGTGGTATCATCAGTTACATTAGCAACTCATCATTTTTTAACGATTCAGGTCTAGAATTTGAATTGATTTATAAGCCCAAATGAAAGTGTTATTGTCTCTTAAGATATCTTATATGTAGAAGAACTAAGGTCACCGACATAGCAAGAAGGACCAATAAGCTTAATGGCAGAAGAACCCGAAGAACGGTCGATGGGGTAAAAGAGTCCTGGAATGGAGGTCCTTCCACTAGGTGGACAAATGACCTGATCACGGTAGAGGGAAGATGCTGGGTGCAGAGCGCGGGGCACCGCACGAACTGGAAATTTAGGGGGGAGGCCTACGTCAACAGGCTGAAAGGAATGAACAAAAATATTATCTTATATTTATTAATATAAGAATATGGCCTTTTAAAATCTTGATGAAAACCATTTACATACATCAAAAGTCTCGCCACATCACAACTCACACAAATATTACAAATGAGAAGCACATTTATTACAAACAACAAAACAAAAGCGATCATCGCCAACTCTGTGCAAACAAAGGACATTTTGATCGTCATTTTTGTCGTCAAAGTTTCATCTTCAAGGGATATTAACCTCAAGAGGGAGATGATAAGGTCTACGATTGTGTGAAGTCGTTTCAGCATCGATATCTCAGCCTCTGTTGCGGAGAACTGATTGCTTCAATCCGGTCACGGTCCTGCAGATGACATTCTGTTATAATCTGTCGGATATTAGATAAATCGCGGTTTTGATACAAGGAGGTGTAGATAATACGTACGCGTTATTTTTAATACTTTATAAAAAAGGATCTTTCTAATAAAACAATCCAAAATGGGGTCAATTTAATCTGGGCTCTGGTAAATGTCGTAATGCTTTGTGAGAACAGCAGTGAGTAACCAGTAACTTTGAACCGCCGTTTAAACGCTTAAATCACTGGTATATTAACCGGAAAAATAAACCAGTGGCTGAATTGTAAATAACAAAGGCAGATATCGAAAAATCTATCTCTATATATACTCTGAACTTTCCACTATTGTGTTTAGAGATGAGGTGGGTGACAAAGATTACTCAGCAAATAATCCAATGATTCACAAGTACCACTCGAGGACCCCAAAGTGGTGTAAATTCAGATCATTGAACCTTTCAGGGCTATTCCGCCCATTAAGTTCCCACAGTCGGCGCGCAATGTGCTAAACTTCCCGAAATAACAAAGGTCATGTGTAAAATATAGTCGTATCTCATATCTTATTCGACACGCAACTTGCAAAGGGTAAAAGCACAAGGCAATATATAATCGAACATTTTACCGCGGCCTTGACCACCTGACCCACCTACTTATTGCAACCCACTGCACATTTTCCATGGAATGAAAACCATTTGCCCCAGTGGAGTTATTTATCACTTTATTTAATCCATTTGATGTTTATTAACGAACAACATTGACACGACAATCATTTGTGATGTCTCGTTGCAGTTGACGTAGCGCTTTAAATATAGACATTAAGAGGAATCCTGTGTTTATTAGTATTTATTACGCATGATATATCGATATGAATCGAACACGTGACCAAAACGCAACTCCTTAGGGCGGTTTGGTGGGTTATAACTGTAATTTGTTACAGTGTTGTGGTGAAGTTATAAACTGTATACGCTATGAAATTATAGACGTCACACAAGAAGTGTTTGCAGCCTATTTTTAGTTTAGGTACCTGAAGCACGAATGAGTGAGCGGCCCGTCTGTCTTTTATATACAAAAATCAATAAAACACAGTGGTTTTGCTACGCGTGTACGAGGGAATTTCACTAACATCCGTAATGAATAGAAAATGTATGTGGTTAGAAGTTAAATTATGCCGTTGACATCAATCAAGTTCGTTATCGTGTAATTTTGTTTATGGCCTTCTCTTTAATCATACCACTATCGGCTATGTTATTTTCATGCACGTATATTTTAGATTAACTTCAAATATATTATCATCGGGCTTCAACATCAATTGAATGTTAATAAATGTTTGGCCTATTGTGTATCGTATCATATACATATTTTTGTTTAGCCATAATATTGAATGACGAATTTCCCGAGACCAATTAATTAGTTACCAATTAACACGTATCCTTTACTATAGTGCAACATCACCTTCAAAAAGGATTTTTTAAATGATGCTAATGTGTGAAGGTGTCTTTTTTTATTTACTTACAGCGTTAAATTAATAGATAATTTGATTTTAATATGAATACCGGTGAAGCAAACAGTGAACGAAGTCCGAACTATTCATTGTTCAATCTAATGGCCTTTCATAATGATGAAGCGCGATGCAGAGCAGCGTTAAATATATTTTGCAGCATTTAGATCAAGAATAATATTTATTTCATTATACACTTAGTATAGCAAAACAACGTTATAACTATAATATTTGTTAGTTATCAACAGCTTTAGTTACTATTTAAAATGTATAATATAGCACGGTTCACTTTCATCTATGTTGACCCGCATTCCGGTAACTTACTATGAGTAAAAATATTAAAATCGAGAGCACATATACTATTGTATCAAAATCTAGACACGCGATAATTTCGATTACATCTAGGATCTATCTATTAGGACGTGAAAGTTACGTCCGCCCGTTACGAGCGCCGAGCGGCGACTAGCGTAGGCGTACAGCCAGTAGACAGTAGAGCCTCGGAAAGTCCTTTTAAGCTTTTCACAGGAACTCTACGGTCTACAACATCTTTCAATCAGAGAACGCAGAAGCCAATTTGCGACAGAGTTGCACAGCTCTAAATCGAATACTCCACAATTTAATCCCCTAACAGACTTGGCATTAATTTTGAAGCTCTTGAATTGCCGTTACCCGGAAGAATGTAATTCTGACACCCCTTTCGTTAACACCGTAATCATCAGGGCACTTGGCAAAATCATTGATGTAGACGCCCTCAAAAGTAGGTTATTGTTTTAGGGGTATCGAACTCGCGGCTAGTGCATTAGCACGGCCAGCCTGGCACGCAGCCATTGGAAAATGCCAAATGAAACACGGGAACTTGCCAGGTCTTCATTATATTGATTGCAATCATTTTTGTATGAGGTAACCCTTGCTCTAAATTTTTACCGCATCCAAATGGTGGGTTCAACCATTCAAATGCCTATTTTTTTTAAATGAGGACCTTTCAGAAATCTAATAATAAAAAAATATAATTAAATAAAAATAAGCAAAATTGCAATATTATATATTTAATTTTGTTTTTTGACCGGCCCCCAGGTCAAAAAACCATGAGCACTTATTGCGAGCCTATTGACAACCCACAACTGGGATGCATCGCTTATTCGTACCATGGCCTGGCATCGAAAAAACGAGACAGTGTATGTTCCCACGTCACCTTAGCGGTAATCAGATTTCGTTCGTTCATTTTGTATGACAATTCGTACCATGACCTTCAAACTATGACAGAATAAGCCATTCTAAAAACGTTACGTTTTGTTTGTAAAAACGACTTTTTTGTATCGAACGTGTCCAAATAATAGATAAGAACACATAGAATTCAATATTTTAATTAATATTAGCTCATAAAGTTAGATTAATAGGATAATATACTATGTCCAATATAGTAAAAACTTTATAATTTTTATATTTCGGATATAGAAGAGTTTTATTTTGGAATAATTTTGAGTTAAGATAAGAATATAGACAATCCCCTTCTAACGACTTTGAAGATGTCGAGTTTATAGTGTAACGACTTTGATTCGCTGAAGATTTCAGTGCCTACATATAATTGCACAAACTATGTATAATAAATAATCTTCAATTAATTATGGAGGTATGTAGATAGTATAACAAACACAATAAAACATTATTCGCTAGAATATCGTATATTATTTTAAACCAGCCCGCGTCTTTCCTGCGACTTCTTCAATGATAATTGTATTAAAATATAGCATAATGAATTACACACCTAAACCTTCTTGAAGAATCAGTACAGTATAGGTAAAACTTAAAAAAAAGACACCCCGCCTGGTTCTTCACTTTACAATAAATAAGAATAATAATTCTATATCACTAGTATTTATTATAATTAAAAGATTTCTTATTATGTTCATGAATTGTACTTTCTGCTCTGCTGTTTTGTTTCTTTGAATAAACATAGGATGTTTTAGGCAATATTCAATAGGGTGTAAACATATATTCATCTATTTCTTTGGGGCTTTTCTCTCTATATGTTCATTCTTCGCCAACGTGTCTCTCAATTCAACGAGTTTGTCATTTTAATGTATAAACGAAATTTGTACAATTAAAAGGTTTTTTTTTATATTAAAGTTACTTATGATTTTCGAGTTATAAGTTGTTTTGTTTTATTTGTTGCAAAGGTTTTATATCGATAATTCACCTCGATATAGGTATTTAATTTTGAAAACAAATTCGTGAACAATACTTACCCCATGATATTTATAAGTTAAACAATTTGTAAAACATTTATTATTTAACTGACATTTTGTAAACACCAACATATTGATAGCTCCTATCAAAATTTGTCGGAAACGTTTAAAAATTGTAGTGTCAACTATAATAGCATCAGATAACTTTACGTTTCAAATATAATAGAATAGTTTTTTATTAAATGATTATATATAATAAGACATAATAGCTTATTGTGATTGATGATTTATTTAAAATAGTTTCAAAGTATGTCGAAGCAAGTTAGACAGTTAAATTTCAGAACTGACATAGACACCACAAACAAAGTTATCGTTCTTTTGTTCGGTTTTGCGATGCCAATACGTTTCAGTTTATAGAAGTCATGGTTCGAAAAAATGCTATTGAATCTAGGAACTTAAACACATTAGCATCTCAACTGGATAGTTTTAAGAATCGTCAGCTTTACCAGGGGGTTTGGTAAAGAATAAATATTTTCTCATGCCGAAAATATCTTTTAATCATACAATCGAAAACGAGGCGATTAATTTATGTTAATTGTGTTCCGTCTATGTAATCTGGTGATTTAATTATACATTTGAGTAACATTTCTTAAATTATATTACGATATAACTTATTCAAGACAATCCCTGCATATATGAGTATTTAATAGAATAATAGCACTGTACACTGTACAGTGTACAGTACAATGTTGTCCACCGGCGTCGCTTGCGATCGATGCGGCGAGACGGTATACGCCTTAAAGGACGACGGCTTTTTAAAATAACCCGGAACCAAACCCATAACACACGAAAACCGCTCTTAAGATATAGGAAATACCTTCTACACTATATTTTAAATTGAATTGCAGTCTAGACATGAGTCGAAACATTGAATGCATCGAATATTTGTGCTGGCGAGAAATACTGAAAACTTATAATGGGACCTGAAATCCTTATTTTCCGTGAAACCATAATTTTAAAATAATTAGTTTACAACTCTTTCTCAAAGTGAAATGTGACAATGAGTCCGCCCCACAATAGATAATAATGAGACATGTAAATTGGTGACATTTGGTTCAATAACAGGTTCTTTGGAAGATAACTGTAATTGCACACAAATTATCAAGTACATGAAACGTGTTTTTCACGTCAGCAGAAGAGAAATGTGAAATGGATTCATTCTTCGAAAACCAGAAACAATAGCAAATAACAGTACTCGGGAAACTCTTAGCTGACACAGTTTTATTATTGACCATTTATACATATTAATTTTTTCTTTTATTATGTTTTCACTTGGAGACATTTAAATCTTAGTAGACTTTTGTTTACTTTAGTGTATTTTCATTTTTAATTCGTACTTCTTAGTCTAATAATCATAAATTCTGAAGACACGTATACAACATAACGAAATATTTCATAACGATAAGCACTGGTAGATAGTGGCTATCTCATGTCTATAAATAGAGGTACTTTCCAGAAAAATGATTGTCATATATCAAAGTCCTTTACTTTGATTTGAAAGCTTAGATTGATAGGACAACTATTCAAACAGTCCTATCACATTGTATTGTTTTCACAAAACGTACGAGGTGCTGAACATAACTCGAGTCTATGGTTGAATTTGTATGATTGGCTGTCTTATTATATAGTTAAAATAAAAATAAATCACATTAGATTATGACGCATAATAAGCGTTATTACTATGATTCAGGCCTTAATTGGCGATGAGTCATAAGGGGTTCTCCAAAACATGAAGAGTTATAACCGTAACATACATAAATAAATTATTTTCAGTATAAAGAAGAACAGAAGTCAGCCCTCGGTGCCCGCTAAGACTATTATCCGCTCCAGATAAATGTCGTTGACACTGTCTTGCCGATTGTTGGTTTCCTTATATTTCCATGTCAACTAGGTTAAAGTTTTTCTTTCATATATTTCTGGCCTAGCTTGGGGTGTGTGCTACAGGCGATGGTATAAATAGTAACTACATCCTCCCGGGTTAAAATGTCTGTCAATTGGCTGTTTAATCAATTGTCGCCCATGCTCATTAGCATACACTTCTATCTATCTGCGTTTATGGAGGTCAGAACTTGTATACATCGGGTCCGATGATCCGGCTGATATCAATCCTAACAGTACCCAAACACATAAACATCGTCCAGTCTGAAGGCCGTTATCGACAAGTTATTGACAGATAGACCACTGTCATCGCGCCCTTAATTGATAAGGCCGATTACGTGATAGTAGTTTTGTCAACATAATAAGTCTCACTAGTTAAAGCTAAATAGAGACTATTCGGTTTCGTTCGGCAAGAGCGTAAAATAACGTCAAATCATATATAAATCTAAAGGTGATATCAGACGGTTCATTTTTTGTTCATTTTCACCTTTCATTCGGTACATTTCACTCGAAATGAAATGTCTGAACAAAAAATGAAACACGAGTGCCGAATGAATTCATTAGTGAACCGATCCAACAGTGTTGGATATTGGCATCCGGTATCTGTCATTCCCACTCCGAATGAACGAGAAATGAACGGTCTGAACACTGAGAGAACTTTCATTCGGATTCGGCCATTTTGTTTCGAGTCCTGTAGCCGACGGACATCACGTTGTCGACGAAGTTATAACTTTTTTTTAACTTTTCTTCAAATTTATTTTCATCCATTCGAAGATGATTACAATATGAATCAGGATCTTCAACGGCTAGTTCTCTCAACAATGTATTGAAAGCTCCTAATAAATTTCTTCTTTCAATCCATGGTCGCACCCACCACCGTCGACGTTTTCTTTGCTTCTTTTTTGTCAACTCTTTGATTAAATGATCACAAATTAAACTAATTCCAAGACGTACGACTTCATTCGATGCCATATTTAAAAGAAAGAACAATGAATGTTCATTTCTGTATCATTTCGTCTACGCCGTGTGAACATAGAATGAAAAAAGAAGAAGCATTCACTCGAGTGAACAATCATTCGAGTGAACCGTCTGATATCACCTTAAGTACGATCTACAGTAGTCATTTGTAAGAGAATTAATAATGATGACAAACGTGTTTGACGTAATGTTTTATTGTAGTGACATGATTAGATTTAGGTTTTTAAGTTCCGGGTTCGATACGGGACTTTAAACATGCGTAAGCGCCGATGGTAACACGTGCAAGATCCACTAATATTTATAATTAACGTCGTTATAATTAACACAATTATAATCGTAACTTGCTTTACGAATCAAGCTACACAATTATATTTTAAGCAAAAGTAATAATTCTTCAAACTAATTAAGATAAATGTAAATAGACTTAATGTACACGTGGTATCAAAAATGGTTGCTAAGGAGTGAGCAGTGATGATTCAAAGTCAACATCTTTGTAAAATAATCATTTACTTATACCGTGGGTTTAACAATTCATTCTTGCCAACATATAGAAATAATACTTACATATCACTTTATTTACAGTTTTATTCTCATGGGGCAAGGGGCATTCAGTTATCTGCGTTTGTTTTTTTTGATAATTTTTTAATCATAAAGAAAGTTAAGCTTTCTGAGCTTAAACAAAAAACAAAAAATTGTTTCCGGGATACCCAGGACCTATTAGTCGCAACTAAAATAAATACGTTATCTTTTTGCCCCCCATAAAAAAATCATTCATCCCCCAAACAAATGTGGAACCCCTGTCACTTTACTATTCAGCGAGCCCACGTGAGTTACTCACAATGACCACCTTGAACAGATTCAACACAACTGCATCAAAGAGTCGTTTTCGTATTCACTCAATTTGCCCTTCGACGAGGAATCGAACCCCAAGCGTCTGGGTGGCCTCCAACACCGCTCGGCCACGAGGCGGTTGTCATTAAACGGCCAGGCAAAACAAATAGATTTTCAGGTAATTGTTACTCGAAGCACGCGCCTTTAACGCCTACAGCGTACATAACATAATAACAATGTGAAGTATTCATACGGTCGCTATGCGAAACCTCAGCAGGAAATAACAACGTATCACCTTACACCTTAATTGTTTAATTGACGCTGTTGACTTTTTACTATTATTACTTCTAAGATGCAGTTAATGGATAGGTCTTCATAACGTAAACAATTCAACAGTTTTATACGCTAGAATCGTCTCATGCTCTGATAATGAGATCGCGCTGCTGTCGCAGACAATGAGGTGCGGAAGGACAATTAAATGTTTATATCAGTGAAACAAAACAGTTTCAGTTACTTTGCAGTGAATATTTTGAATGAAAATAACGTAACTGAACGACCAGTGCGTTGTGTAGGGATTTATCTGTCGCAGTATTCTAGGAATTTGTTATAGTAGACATTTAAACTTCTAATCATCTCAACTCAGGGACTTTATACATAAACTGAAATGAAACCCAGCCATCTATTTTGGTCTCTCCTGTTGACCATTTAGGTAACGTGAACATCGGCGAAGTGCGAGAGTGGGTAGCCTTGATCGAATGGCGCCTGTGCGTACGCACCCTTTGTTCGAATATAAATACACTGACATGTCATGATTCACAATTGCACGTATCGCATTATAAGGCGGATAAAGTACTGGTTGTATATAGGATTTAAAGAGTTCCTAAAGTACACATTCAATAGAATTCATACTTTGAAAACAAAAACGTCATCCACGTCACTGCCATGACAGCAATTAATGTGACAGACGCGCAAACGGCTATGATCAGCTGTCAGTAGTTAGACAATAAACAATAGTCTCTCGACAAGCATGGGGAAATCTTATCTCCTGATATAATTAAAAAGATATTACTTGAATAGCAAGTTTTTATTCTCATATTCAAAACTAATAATATTCAGAAGCAAGTACCATACATTAATTAAATTTTTAGCCTTAAATCGAACACTATTGATGCGCAAGGGGGCAGATATTACACAGTAGACACGATTGTTTGATCTTTAAGAGCGATGATATTTTGCCACATGTAAGCTGGTACGATACAACATGTACGACATGTTATGAAATATCAACACAGTCATGTAATGATGCGATAAGTTAGTCACGAAAGATAACTTCGACGGAAGTATAACATAACTCATCAAAGAAACAATTTAAGATAAATTAAACATGAAGCATCTTTAAATTAAAGGCGGACTTTTATTAGAAATTCGTGACATCAACATCACAATTTGCCTCAAACCACAATCTTCGTCCAAACACGACACGACCAAAATATTGAAAATAATTGAATGGTTTAGCTTGGTTTATCTCAAGGATTCACAGTAATAGTAAAATAATTTAAAGCATATAAGAATATTAAATCTTTCTAATTTCCTGTCATTACCATTGTCGTTATCAACTTATTGTAGATATCTTTAACAAAATTTTAAGAGAAACCTTTCTAAAACTTCCTTTTAAAAATTTATTGAATGAAGTGACCTTACTTAAAAGAATAGCGATTATAACGAGGAAATTGAACAAAATAAATTGTTACTCCACTAGTCGTTCCTATTCATCACGCTGAAACATGTATTTGGCATTAAGGCTTTATCGGAAAATACTTAAAGTGCTGATAACTTCATTTAACAAATAGACATTACAGTACTAAAATATTAATTCGGTATAATAAATCTACTTGTACCTAATACGTAAAGTATTATTTATTGTATTGCTATAAATATATTGAACTTACCAGTTCCTTTTTAACATTGTAAATATTGTAAACCATTACATACCTGAAACTGTAACAATAACGGTATTATTAAATGTCATTCAAACTTAATTATTTTAAAACAATGCTGCAACGTTGATTTTGTGACCTGACTGACCTTTCTTTACATTTTTGAATTCAATCGGCTCTCGCAGATATTCATTTAAACTAATAACAAACTCGTTGGTTAACTGTTTATTATTAATAACTTATAATTAATAGAATGTAATACATAATATAATATGAAAATTATAAAAAGAAAAATTACTTAAAGTGTACGTGAAATCATACGAGTACAATCATTCTGAGAGAAATACGTTACAAATCCTAGTTTGCACGTTGTGAGAATGACGCTGTCACATCGTGGAAACCAGGTTAAGCGAACTCGGGTAAAAACATAATAGCTGTCTATTAGTAACTATTCTTAAACCTGCCTAATTTCGTCTTTTCAAGAGGCAAACAATGAACAATATTAGATCATATAAAATTTACTGTGTTAATATAGCGATCTATCAGTTGATGAAGTACAAATTTATAAGCTGCATTTGTGTAAAAATAATAATATTTTTTAATTTACCTTTAACCTTGCTAAAATTCAAGGTGACACTAACAAAGGAATTTAAAAAGTAAATAGACGTTTGAAAACATTGAAAGAGTCGCAAATTTTGAAATCGACTTGCAAACCAATCTCCGAAACATAACTTTTGCCACAGACAATATTTATACTGACCGAAATGTTATAATGATTAAAAACATTTCAAAGGACAACGTTGTACGTGGTGTTCATTACGTCAGCTTCGCAACAACTTTCGCCGCAAAGATAAAAACCGTTCTTAAATATTCCTTGGCCTACAGCGGTTTATTTATGTTCGTCTATATGTATTATCATCCCTCCTAATTTGATAGAATATACAGGCAACATTGTGAAGCGCGTTTACTTTTTGTATGAATAGTTACATCAGCCTATCGGTATAAAGCACCATTGGGATTGATTTTAATCTGTAACCTAATGCGTCTTCTATGGTAAGACTAAACTCTATATTTTGTTATTCAATTTCTGGTGTGAGACAAACGCAATTATCAACAGAGCAAACAAACATTATCAGCACTTGTGGTTGTCTGAGTGTACGATATCGCACTTCGAGTACTCCATTATATTCATTTCAATTAATGCGCATTACTTCGATAATGTGCTCATTGCATATTTATTACGGGAACAGAGCTCAAAGGGAACCAAAGATATCAGTAAAGACTGACTATATTAGAATAGGTATATTACAACGCAAATAACTGCAAACTTTAAATGAACCTGCAATTTATTTAATGTTAGTAATCTCATTTACAAATAATCGCACTGTCTATGCATACCAATCAGATATACTCGTACAAATACATAGTTAAAGTTATAAAAAATAATATCTTTTATCTCTCCAATGACTGTGTGAGATGCAATATCATCTGCGCGTAAATATTATAGCCATTATCTGGTTGTAAACAAAGACGACAACAAACACAGGTTTGTTGTTGTCGCAACGACACGTTATCATACGTTATCAAGCGCTATGTCGATGCAGATGAAACAATAATATAACCTATAACCGCACTAATTAAAAAACTATTAATATAATAAAATGCACCACCTCACAGTTTCTGTGGGCTACGACGAACTCAGAGTGCGCCAAGAATTTGCGCTTTCATGTATTTAATGAAGGAATACATCTGGCAGTGCTCCAGTACTTAGGACTCAGGTTGCCTGATGGTTACCACAGTGAAGACTAACTTCTCGAAAAGGGCACACATGGCATATTGTATGGATAAAATTAACGAACTGCATAGATGAAAAGACGTTTTTAATTGTTCGTTGTATGAACTGACAAAAAGTTAGCTTCTCAGTTTCTTTACTGTAGGAAATAGTTAGTCTTTGTTTGTCTAATGTTGTTTTGTTTTTTGTATGTGTATGTATTGTTTTGGGTGTGATGTAAAATGTAAATAGCCGCATTGGAGTACTCTGTACCTAATGGTAGCTTATTTTGTTAAATAAATAAAAAACTACCACCTCGCTGTCTTAAGAACATAAGTGACGCTGATTTAATAAAAGTTTCGTAGGTTATGATGTTGTTAATATATTATTATGTTCAACCATGTTTCAGCGGTTAACATAGTAAATGATCGTCGATTTTAGAAAGCGCTTAGGAGTTCAAAGTTTTGCTCTTACGTAACGATTCGAAATGACGGCAAAAACTTACGTGACCCACTTGTCAATGTGAATAATTACATTTTCTCTCGCTGAGCGGCAAACGCAAAAAAATTTTAATTTTACCATTTATATTTAAAAAAACAGGAGCAGAAAAATGGTAGAATTGTCTGTATGCTTTACAATTAACATTAAAATGAAAACCATAGACACGTGAGGTTAGAATATGTCAGTAAATAGGTTATATAAATAAGTAATTAAGTTTATATGGCGTTGGTTTATTCCACGGGCCACGAGCTTGGCTAATCTCAGAGGCTACAATGTGCGCTCACGTGCCAACCGCACTTCAATAATACTATAACACTGCTGACACGTGACCTGTATCACCTAATCACAACCACGGTCTATAAATATTAATTATCATTCCACTATTTATTATACGCCGAGGGTATATCATAAAAACTTGATGAGATTGTGCAGTGTCGAGTGTTGTTTTATTATTAATTTACTATTTATTTATGAAGGCTTATTTAAGTCGTTACGACCTTAAGGCGCGCTCCACAGACGGTAAAACAAATTATACATTTATTTGACCCCAATGTGTAAATGGTGCCTTCAAAAGAAGTGGCGTCCATGGGCGTCGGTTAGACATTAACTAAATGACCCGCCTGCTCCTTTACCCCATGTCCCATAAAAACACATACTTCTATACATTATGATTTGAGTGCACACACTCATCAATCACGTGTACACAACAGGAAGACACTCAATACTGTAGTCATTACACATACATATCTTTGTCTCACTTAAGTGTATGTTATGAAAAGAGAAGGTTAGACATATTTACTTTAAATATAAAGTTGACCGGAGACAAAATATACCTGCCCTATACGGCGAGAGCCTTGCGCGATATTGGTTCGTAACAGAGAAAAAATTCGGTATTCAATGCTAATCTATTCAGTCGAGTCGTAAATTGCCAATACGTCACTTCCTTTATTTAAAATGAAACAAGTGATGATAAAAGCGAACCTATTGTTTTGTATTGAAGTCAAAGACCAAGACATTCGACATATAAAACCTTATTAATTATTTAAATTCTATATTCTGACGGAAAGGATCCAAATTAACAAAATAATATTTAAGAGGGAATAAAAACTACGCAAATATCATTAAAGTAAATGACTACAATGTCTCATTATAGGCAATATAAGAAAGTACACAAGAATTATGCTTGTATTTGATGTATATCCATAGATCATCTTATAACAAACAAGTTTAGTGTACCAACTGTAGCTCACTATTTATTTTATTTATAATTAATAATATAAAACTGTGAATACGTAATAAACATTACAAAGTAAAAAATCCTTTCACACAAAAGACGATTATGCAAATGCTTTCGCTTTCAACTGTAAGGTCGACACTTCCGATATGAGTACAGATAACCAACAAGTTTAATTATGAAACACATATACATATGTGTGTTTGTGTGCACTCTCGAATTAAAAACGACCACAATATCAATATTTTCCGCTTTTCGCAGTTCAGTCACAACTATTTTTAAATAGGATCTTATCAAGCGGGTCTTGTACATAAATAAACTAACGGCCGGCACGGAGAGATGTAAACATTTCTTAGTAGAGAGCAAGTTCCAAGTACAGTATCGATTATGTACCTAGTATTGTATGTACATTAACTCGTAACGGACTCAAGTAATTTATTATTAATCGCTATTATTTACAGAACAATACGCACCGAAAGGTTTCCTAGGGCATTGACGTTCGCCGCTGTTGGTGCCGAACGCTTGCCCCATATTGCACACAAATAAACGAGATAAAAACAACAAAACAGCTGATCACTGACACCGACCACGTCCCATAGCACAACCGTTCGAGGCGAGTCGTAGTCCGCTACTGACGCCTACAAGTACAATCTCCCGTACACTCCGATGATACACAGATAGGCAGCCGGCGACTGGCACCCTGAGAGTGCCCGAGACTTGTCGTTGCTCCTTGTGACGTTGGAGCGTGTCACACCGACCTATTTGGTAAACAGTGATTGTGTCTGATAGACTGTTGTCACTGATCGTAATCTGTCGTCTTTCTTTATTAAGTCACTCTCCATCCAACTAGAAATCAAACACAATCGAATCAATAGTCATCTCAGACTGACGACACGAGGAGACATCCTGCAAAAATCGACGCGCCACATGAAACGCGCAAAAGAGAGTTACACATCGGAGATATAATTACTTAGATGAACATAATTTTCGCAATTCTTAACAGTCATAGAGGCATGTTCAAAGCGCCTATCCTTTAAAGCGCAGAGTAACGAGTACGAGAAATTGCCTTCATTTTGTAGCAGGCGCTCTTTTGATGTAAACCGCAACATATTATTATCATGTCTTTGAAGTTCCAAACCGGGGTATTTCAAGAATCTCTTATATATTAATTTAATCAGTTAATTAAATTTAGCCTTGAACTAAATCTGACTATTCAAAAATTTGACATTTTGCATAATTTTGTACGGGGATTCTATTGAAGGAGAATGTTGTGGATTCTCAACCAACTAAAGATCACCACTGTCAACTATCATTTACAAACGGGTGCTTAGCTACTTTGGCCATATTGCCAGGAGAGCACCGGATAGTCTCGACAAACTGGTGATGGTAGAGAGGAATGATGGCAGGAGAAGTCGGGGTCCTACCCTTTGCTCTGACCAAATTAAGACAATTATGGGTCTGAACATCGCGGAGGATCCTTTAGAGCATTTCAAGACAGGCACGACCTTTAGTAATGAAGAGTACAAAGAAGAATAATAAACAAATGTTAAGTAATTCGAAAATTAACATAATAAGAAGATATGAGATCATTGACAATGGGGAATCAAAATAAAAGGAATACAGCAACAGCTACGATAAACAATCGCAATTTGTACCGTAAGTGCAAGCAGTCTGAAGCGGCACTGAATGAGAGTTCGCATAACAAAAGCTTTAACTGCGTTCTTCAACTAACTCTACACATAGTTCATTGTACTATTTTTATAACCAAGCATTTAAACTGCCAGGTTCTGGAGTGTCAACACGAGCGCTGAATTTTTAAACAATAGAAAACACCCTTTTCCAACATGATACTGTGGAACGCCTCTGTTAGGTGGTTCTTTATATGTTTTTAGTAGAATTCCTTATGCTTCAATTGTTATTTGAAGTCGGTTAGAAACAATTGTTCCGCTGAATGAGGCTCCGGCGATATGCGACCGTTGGCTGCCACCCGCTTCCAATCTTTCAAACAATTCGATCAGAAAATTTCCAATTCAGTTATCGGCAGTAGACAGACAGAGATCCATTCCTCGCTCGAAGCTCGGAGCTTGGGAAAAATCAATGATTTAAACCCTTTCAATACCTATGAATCGTAATTGAATTGAATTTCCTCACTGTGGCCGCACTTTCATCGTACATTTTAGGGAAAATACACTCGCAACATGAATTGAATTTTTTAATTTATTATTTTTATTAGTAAAATTTTAATGTTAATTAGAATTAGTTTAATTATATTATATTAATGGACTCAAACAAACAAACAAAAATCATTTATTTATGTAGGTAACACAATGTACACTTATGAACGTCAAAAAAATTACATTAAATGCTTCTAATTTTACATTTAGTGCCAGTTGTCAAATCAAGGGCGTAGAACGGAAGAGAAGCACTGGCAATAAACTCTCCGCCACTCTTTTTAATCGCCAAGTTTTTGTTTTACACAACGTTTGTAAGGAGCAGCAACCATTACACCATGTTCCACGTGACATCTTAAGTAATAAATAAGCTAGGGTAATATAATCTCAAATAATTATACGAAAAATAAACAACCTTCCCAGTAAATATATTTTACTAACAAAAACCGACTCCTGACGAATGTAAGGGGACAATAATCGAGCCCTAGATGGCAGCACTGAAAAATTTGTCAAGCTGTAGATTAACTCCGCAAAACTAATTACGTCATTCTTCCGTCGAGGCGTCGAGTACCAACGTATTACATACAACACAATCAAGTAAAAATCATACCAACATACTAAATGTAATTTATCCTTTTTTTTATATACGAAGTGGAAATGCATTTGCGCATCTTGCTTTCAAAATATGCAGGGGTATGTGGGACTCGACCGACGCCAAAATCTCTGCTATTCAGAGACTGGGTGAGCAATACCCACTGAAACCACCTCGAGTAGTTCCTACAAAGCCGCGCTATAGAGGCTCCGGGGTCGCTCTCGCATTCTACCGGGACCTCAACGGCATGTTACACTCAAAAACCTCCGGTGCAGTATACACTACATAGCAGGTAGGAGTTGGGCATATCTTCTTCTATTTACCCCTAGGATTCGTTCTAAACAAATGTAATTTAGCCTGCACTGAGTAATTTAAAAATTATTAAAACTTAAATAGCGGAGAGAGATGTTAAAACAGATGAACGGATCGAAATAACCGCAAGGTCAGTGTCGCGCGGCTCAGCCGAGTTGACTTGCTCGTCTTCATTACTGAGAGATCAAATTTTACTTTTATTGCAGTTGTTCACACCTTGTATACAAGCCACAGAATGGAGACATTGCCTATTAAAGTAATATAACCTAAAGATGAAATGGAGCGCGGCGTGTGCAGCGGTGGAGTGCGGGAAATAGGAAGGAGGTGCATTGAAATAGATTTAGCCTAATTGCCGCAAGGCCGTGTGTACGTAGCGACAGCGCTAACTTCACATTTACATAACCACGTTTCGGATACTGTCCAAGGTACTGCTCTTTATTTCTAGTCGAAGTAAAGATCTAATTGCATTGCATCTGGAAATTTGCATTATGGCTCAAACAAGAGGGAAAACAAAAGGTCACAAGTAGGACGATAAGGAAAACAACAATATTATGTTCATGAATAATTTTAGAAAATACGGGTCAAATTTAAACTTCTCAATTTCAATTTTATATATATATATTATATTAGCTGCCCCCGCGAACTTCCTTGCTCCTTAATGTGATTTTACTTTGCCTACCTTTTTAGTACATACCACCAACATGGAACATGTTTTTCAGTGAATTTTTGATTTAGAGAGGGATTGATCGTAGAGACCGAAAATTAAGGTATATGTATTTTTGTACGTCGTATCATAAAAAAATAAAAACAAAAAAGATTGTCTGAAAATTCAAAATAAAATTTAGGGGTGGACCACATTTAGAGGGATGAAAAATAGATGTTGGCCGATTCTCAAACTTACTGAATATGATATAAAAAATTTCATAAGAATCAGTCGTCATTGTGACACGAGAATTTTATATATATTTGATAAAGCTAATTGACGTATTTCGTAGACGTAAATGACTACGTCTAAAGAGCTTATCATTTTCCACTGATTATATGCGGCAAGTTAATTAAATTGAATCTTTAAAGATATACCGATGCTGACTTTTTATAAAGTAATAATTCACTTAAAAACTTACATAAATCTAGTACAAGTAGTTGAAGCTTATAAAAATCATAATACCCAATAATCATCCCATTCGAACTGATAACAATCTTTTTTGAAGTCGGTGAAAAAGAGGTCCCGATTTACACGATATCGTTCAGTTATAACTAATGACAAATATATCAATTATGTAGTTTAAAATAAAGTCTTATATGTAAAAATAATTAAAGTATACTAAAAATTTGAGTCTACCCATTACATAATAATCGATTCCCACTCATCTCTATCCATGGTCACTTGATTAAATTACGCCAGGGAATCCAGGATAATATAACAGTTTTATGATAATATGATCAAAATGTCACCATATATACATATGATAGACTATATGCATCTTGGAAGAATATATATGCTCAGCGGTCGGACATAATATGTTTAGTTGTTCGGTAGTTTAAATAGTATGTATGTATTAGATCACCATATATCCATTTGTGAACTAGCTACATCCAAGTATAGTATATTGGCATTAACAACATAATCTCATACAATTTGAATGATGCAGTACTAAATGTCAATAAGCCTTTTTTCTATCTTCTTTCATCTTCTATCGACACTCGGCCACGAGTTTCAATAGGTGCTGGCTCCGCGCTACAGTCACGTCCTTCGCCTGCACTCGCTAGGGTTGAGCCTGGCCTATCCTGCACTAACAACGAAATTATCATTTCTAACTAATCCACCGACTTATTTCACTAATATCTCCTCCGTCATCTTTAAATTATTTTGAGTTAAACCAATTTCACGGGTTCCGTTATAACTGGTTTTATCATCTATAAGTTAGTCTTAAATGATCAATATCATTTTTGTCTGCAAACTAAATACTAAAATGTGTTATTTAACGATAGTTTTCTCTTTTGACATTTGTCAAGAGATAATCCGATCTTGATTCGACGCTAAATTAGGTGAAGATTGGGCTTAACTTTTTAATAGATAGATAAGCTAATTCCTTCTTACCTCAAATTAATAATACAAAAAGTGATACCCAAACCTATTTCATGGTTGAATTGAAGTTAATATGGACTGAATCTATGAATATTAATAAGGCGGAAGGGGTGGTACATCGTCAATTACTTATGTGACAGCCCTAGCATTGGCCTTGGCTCCCATTGATCGGCGGCGACCTTGCACTTGACTCTTGACAACCCCCAATACTAAACGATGTTGCGCCATTTTTCATTTTCTAATGCAATTTCTGCTCTCCGAATGCCACATCGTCGCTGTTCTTTTGATATTTTTCTCGAGTTAAGCAATATTTAACTTGATTAACAAATTTATAATCTTTTAAGGTAGCCGACATCCGTCCATCAATATTACAACAATATTAAAGAACATCAGATTATCTATATTTTAAAATAATGCAATAAGGTCGCTTTATTTAATTACATGATATTTTCAAACCTAAATAAAAAGCTCAAAACATCACTTTACACCTTTTAGTATGAGTTGATTAGTAGTGCATATTTGATTTTTTGATTCCAGTGATCGTCACATTTTGAGTTTTGATTTTTTGCCAATTTTGCTTATTTTTTACGCCCTCAACCATATCATATTTGTTGTTTGTGCGTACGGTCAATTATTTGTATTTTTATTTAAAGGCAAATTATTTGTCATCAGTCTAACCTCTCGACGACTGACTACGTTAAATATAAACGGCCACCAAACCGGTCCTTGTGGTACAAGATTATTTATTATCTTTAGATCTTGGCCTCAGATTTCAAAATCTGTTTCATGATCATATTTAAATCTAATAGGCAAGGAGTGATCAGCCTCCAGTGCCTGACACACGCCGTCGACTTTTTGGGTCTAAGACATGTCGGTTTCCTCACGATGTTACCGTTCGAGCAAATGTTAAATGCGCACATAGAAAGAAAGTCTGTTGGTGCACAGCCGAGGATCGAACCTACGACCTCGACCTACGACGGTATGAGAGTCGCACGCTGAAGCCACTAGGCCAACACTGCTCATTATTATCACAGAGTGAACTACAACTCCGCAAGCGACTAATAAACCACTCCAGACCCTGCTGCCAGCGGCGAGATGAGTTCGTGCAGTTCCCATTAATTAACCATTGTCTTAATGTGACCGTTTGACCAGAGGTTACAGGGATCTTTAGCGGTTATATTGTAATCTGTCAATTTTATATTGAATAGTGAAAGATAGAGGGTCACGTAATCATTGGGGACGTGACATGCGTGACGAAGTGGGGGAAGTGACGTAAAAGAGTAATATTTGCTTTATATAAATTCGGAGTAATTAACAACGATATCTCCTAAGCCATTCCTTGAAATCAAATGATGTCCATTTGATATTGAATATTCGTTTAGATAAGAATAAAAATTCTGTAATAAAAACACTCTATACCAAATTTAATGACGTTAAAATTCTAATTCTGCCATGAATAAATTTTGCGTAATGTTCACCGTTCAGTTTCGCAACAGAAACTCTCAAAAAGGATACAAGCGGTAACTAATATATTTTTTAACTCAAACAAACTATTCCGTTTTCCATATTAATATGATTAAGTAAATAATTGATTAATTAATAAGGTAACTAGAATTATATTACAAATAATTTGTGTAGGTTTTCGTAGAAGGACTACAGCGTAGCGCGTAGCACTTTAATTGAAATCTAATTTTTTTCTGCTTTTCCTTAAGGTTGTTTATAAATTGTATTTTATTATTATTTATTACTTAAGATGTCATGTGGAACATGGTGTAATGGTTGCAGCTGCTTAGAAACGTTGTGTAAAACCAAAAAACTTTTAAAAAACGATTAAAAAGAGTGGCGGAGAGTTTATTGCCAGTTCTTCTCTTCCGTTCGCTCTTGATTTGATAACTAAATGTAAAATTTGGCAGTAAATGTAAAATTAGAAGCATTTAATGAATTTTTTTGATGTTCTTAAGTATACGTTGTGTTACCTACCTATATGAAGAAGTGATTTTGACTTTTGAAACAAGTGTGTTACATATGCAGTAAACTTTTACCTCCATAAAATTTCCACTTACCTGAAACAAAAAAAAACATTAATTAGGTATTAATGATAAGTAGAATTTATCTTTAATACATTACGAAATTTGGTTGTTTCTTTAAAATAAATTAACTCAATATGACCTTTTCAAATGCCTTCAAAAAGTTACACTTTCAGAGAGAAGTTAATTTTCATGAAGATACAGGAAGTATTGAAGACTTGTTCGTAGATGCGTAGACATGGAATACGTACAAACTGATTTTAACTCAATTTGGTAAGTTGCCAAGGGGCATGTTTTATATTTTTTGCTTTCCACTATTAGTTAACACGATAGCGCATATTATTTATGGAGAGAGACGTCCGTTGGCGATGTGCCACCGTTACTTCAATACAAAATAGATCAAAACGGATATAAGAGCCGGTTAGTTAACACAAACTTTCATTCAAATCCACTGGTTTAGTACCCACATAAACTTGTTGATTTTATCTATCTACATATATATTGAAAGAAAGAAAAACAATATATAACTCAAACTCAAACTCAAAATATCTTTATTCAAGTGGGTAACCAAGTACACTTTTGAATCGTCAAGTTAAATTAATCGTAAATTTACATTTACTACCAGTTCGCAAGTCAAGGGCGTAGAGCGGGTAAGAAGAACAGGCAAGAAACTTTCCGCCACTCTTTTTAATCGCCAAGTATTGTCATACAAATTGTTTGAACTGGAGCAATTCAATCCCAAGGATTAGGATCATTTAAGTAGTCCTCAAATTTATAAAAAGCTTTGTTGATTAATTTTCGTTTAACGAGGGCTTTGAATTTATTTAGTGATAATTCTCTAATTTCGCTTGGGAGTTTGTTGTAAAAACGAATACAATTTCCATATAAGGAGTGGTTTATCTTTTGGAGCCTGGTTGGTCGTACACTCAAATTAGTTCTATTTCGCGTATTATACTGGTGAAAGTCACCATTTGTTTTAAAATTGTTTATATTTTTTTGGACATACAACAAGGCTTCAAGAATATATTGACCAGATAGTGTCATAATATTTAATTCCTTAAACCTATTCCGTACCGACTCCCTCGGAGAAACACAACAAATACCCCGAACAGCCCGCTTCTGCAGCACAAATATGGATTGAACCTCTGCAGCAGCACCCCACAGTAAAATGCCGTACGACATAACGCTATGAAAGTAGCTATGATACACAATTTTAGCCGTGTCCTCATCAGTAAACTGTCGGATTTTCTTTACTGCATATGCTGCAGAGCTCAGCCTATTCGAAAGAGTCTCTATGTGTGGGCCCCATTGGAGTTTACTATCTATTGTTATGCCTAGAAAAACAGTTTTGTCAACAAAGTTTAGTTCACTGTCCTTAATTTTCAGGTTACCAATTTACCGCTTTACGCTAGTAGTTGTAAATCTAATACATTTTGTTTTATTCTCATTAAGCAATAAGTTATTTACATTAAACCAGTTAACTATACGAGAGATAGAATTGTTTACATCGTCCAATAATACGTTATTCCTATTCACTTTAAATAGAAGTGAAGTGTCATCAGCAAACAATACCATCTCATGAACTTCGTTGACAAAGAATGGGAGGTCATTTATGTAAATCAGAAATAAGAAAGGCCCGAGAATCGATCCTTGGGGGACGCCCATTGATACCTGCGAACCCGGAGAGGTGACTCCATTGACATGAACTCTTTGGATCCTTCCCTTTAAATATGAATTCATCAGGCTGGAAGCTTTGCCATCAACGCCATAGTGTTGAAGCTTTCCAACGAGTATATCAGGATGAACACAGTCAAAGGCCTTTGACAGGTCACAAAAGACGCCGACTCCATCATATGATTCTTCCCAGGCGTTAAATATGTCCGAAATCAACTTCACACCGGCATCGATTGTGGAGCGACCCTTAGTGAAACCATACTGTTTATTATGTAAGAGTTTATTTTTATTAAAATGTAAAGAAAGCTGGTCTAGCATTATCTTTTCAAAAACTTTGCTCAACGCAGGGAGCACGGAAACAGGTCTGAAGTTTGACGGATCAGACTCACTACCTGCCTTGAACAACGGTGTAATCTTACTTAATTTCATTTCGTCCGGAAAGACTCCACAATCGATACATCTGTTAAAAATTATAGACAATTCAGAGCTTATTACATTAATAACGGAATTTAAAATGACTGTTGACATACCCCATATATCTTTACTTTTTTTTAAATTAATAAGCTTAAAAGTTTTAACGATATCATTACAAGTTATATGTTTAAACTGAAATTTATTTATAGGTATATATATATATATATATAAGACAGTATTCAAAAATTTAATCACCTTTAAAGTACGCTCTTTCAGAAACGATTAAAACAAATGTTAAACGCTTTTACGACACCATTGGTTCAAAGTTACGAATCGTGACAAAAATCGGTCAAGCGCCTTTTTGTAACAAATCCAAACTGCTTTGTGAAACTTTTCATTCCCAAATGGTTGGGTATAATATTATGGTCACTTTCTACAGAAATCTTAATTTTGAACACAATGTTTGCAACTTTTTTAATAATGAAGTCACTACTGATGTAGGGCGTCCCATTCAGGGTCATCGCTAATAGAAGTTCTTCCTCGCTTGAACTCAACACACCAATGCGCAACCGTAGATGACGAAGGAGCATGAACCCCTCATGTCTCAAATCTAATCTAATAAACCTCCCATGTCTTGATTAACCAGGTCCATTGTAAAGAAAATCCAGCATAGATATTTTATAAACGCGCTTACTTTTATCCGTTTTTAAAACACGCTCCGACACGACGCAACAAAAGAGAATTGATTGCTTTTTTATTATTATTATATCTAATGTTTGGGCTATGCTTGCCCTTGAATGTTTCGCATTATCCCTATTTATCGAACACCTCCCCATAATAATCACAAGATATAAGAAAGCGATGGCTCAACGAATATCAAAAATGTTCAACTTGTTAGATAGAAGTAAAATTTAAAAAAATAAATTACTAACAAATAATTTGATATCTCCAGTCATAAAAAAACGATAACATTTAAGCTCTGATCGAGCTTGAAACACCCAGTGGATATAAAAGAATTTTTTTTAAATTCTTTGGAAGATGGCTTTTGAACTTGAACAACTCTAATAGTTTTAGGACAGTTATGTAATACTAACCTACTTCTTGTATTCTACAATTTACAGTCAGTTATATAACTCTGCGGATAAACTAAGCGATTACTCTCACTAAACAACTAGGTTTAAGGGATTACAACTAAAGTCAGATTGGCACAGTCACTAAACCAAGACATAAATCATTTCCACCGTGACCGAATTATCTTCAGGAAAATCAGCCGATAGTGACGTTTATAGCTGTATCAAAAGCTCGGTCACTGCCAAGGAAACAATTTCTTTCTTCCGACGAAAACTTATTTATTGGTCAGAATCTATTTTGGCAGAGTAAACGAGCGCAGCTCTACCTTATGACCCGACAGTGTGTCGCAAACCGCAGTGCTTACTTGTCATAGGTATTGGCGCATATTATCCGATTATAAAATGTAGTATTTTTACACTCTGCCGCTGATTTTGATAGCGTTAATACTAAAAAAGCCCAGACAAAATTACACTTCTATACAACACACTCGTGTGACCTTCTACTCTTTATGTATTCATCTCCAGTGCATGAAGCCTTCATAGATTGGATTATTATTTTAAGTATAAATGGAGCAAGCATATAGGCAAGTAGTAGTAATTCACTATTATAATGCTCGTAAATCAGACATAAGCTTCGTATGAATAGGCATTATTTGTAATTGAGCCTCACGTCACATTTCTGTCAACTATTGTTTATAATGTAATGTTTTATCTACAACAACAGTCAACTTCAACGTCATTTATTTGTATTGTAAGACAAGAGTGACGGCGATATTATTTGCACAAAACTGTTGAATGTCAACAGGAATATTCATCGATAGTTTTCCCCACTTTTCGAAATTTTTAAGTTTGGTCGATGGTTTTACTCCATTTTATCATGCGGCATATCGGCAGAGACGTTTGCAGTGGGTTTAGTGGTTTCTTTCTCGTGATTGAACTCGAAACATAATTACGTTTTCATTACGTTAATTTGATTAAATATTTCAGTACATATATAAATTAATATTGTAGTTCGGCTCAGTTCCACAAGAGCTTACCATGCCTGTATGTGCCATTCGGGTATCCGGTTCTCCACCCACTCGACCAACAATATTCAGATTGCAGCGGGTTCACAGACCTGAACAGTGGTACACTACAGACATGCTGGCCAGCTTCCAATAAATCAGCACGCACAAATATTTCTAATAAATTATTACCTCCCGCCTCCATCAGAAAGGTCCAATGCTGTTTTCAAACAAACTAAACCGAATAATAACAATCTCAATCTTGTTACATTTTCCCCCCGATTAATAGATTAGTTCATTTAAATTGAACACGTCACTCTATTTAGATTGAAATATATTTCTTATCTTAGTTGCTTTCCAGATCTAGTTACTAATGTGAATTTTGTATACATGACAAATTAATTTTTCTTTTTTTGAGTAATAATTAAAAAGTATGCCATTTTCCCAGCTTCGACAGCTGCCAATCTGACGGGGGAGGGGAAAGAAGCGTACACGCAATCTATTTAAAACCAATGTAGGCCAAGTCAGTGGGGCGAACTATTGCTAACATGTTACTCGGTTATTTTAGAAGCGATATTCTTACACTTTAACTTCGGACAAATTGAATTAATGTGTTATCAACAAATTTTAATTACGTTCAGTAGGTACAACGATGATTTTTACATATTTTACCATACCATACTGCAGACCCTATAAGAAATTAAAAGAATAGAATTCTTTACAAGAGTAAGATTCCCGTCAAACCAAACTTGAAAACTAGTAGGTACGTTAAATCACCCTAATTTATAAAAAAAAATCAGTCTTTTAACTCATATTGCTGCTAAATTGTGTTTACGCTATGATGAGAGAGAAGGCGCAAATAAGGCCCTAACACTTAGTCAAGATTGATACAAATTAAAAAAAAAGTGCATTATTCCTAAATTAGATTCAATTTGAATTTTCACCTTGCTGGGTTATTTAATCCAAAATATTGTTACATATTTGTTTTAGGTACTAAACAAAACACTTAGATATTTTCCCAATTATTGAAGCAAGCAAGTTGAAATACTAAATTAAATTGGTTTTATTAAAAGATAAGATTTATAGCCTGATGCGACGAATGTTTACGCATTTAGAATTATTTGAAAAGTGTCGGCGATCACTCACCTCAGGACATTTGTAAGGTCAACGGCTGAGTATTCAAACCAAAACAGGATCTTTGTTCGTCGAGATTATTTAAAATCTTCATTCGCATAAGCAGTACATTTTCATACAAACTCAAACTCAATATAACTTTATTCATATAGGTAAACAAGTACACTTATGAACGTAAAAAAAGAAGTTAAATTAATTGTAAATTTACATTTACTATCAGTTCGCAAGTCAAGGGCGTAGAGCGGGTAAGAAGAACTGGCAAGAAACTTTCCGCCACTCTTTTTTATCGCCAAGTTTTGAATCATACAAATTGTTTGAACTGGAGCAAATTAGGATCATTTAAATATTCGTAAAAGTTATAAAAAGCTTTAATGTTTAATGTAATTTTAACGTATGGTAATTATTATTCATTTATAATGTCACATTTAGTTGTAGTGGTTGATAGTTGAAAAATAATACGAGAAAAGCAGTGCAGTGCTCAATCTACCACATTTAATAAGCGACTTAGCTGGCTTCGGGTTGCCATGACAGCGGAAAGTTGAAATCGAGCAAAACTCTTAGAAGCGACGAACGGACGACGAAGATCACTTGACGCTTAACTTTAAAGCCAAACATGACAAGCCTTAGCTTTAGACAACTCAGGTGCAATATCAACGTCATAATTATTTGATTTAATTTCATAAAATTTTTTGCAAATAATGAGAGACAACTTTTCTGTGGATTAGAAAAAAAATTTTGAGCATAGCCTTTACAGATTAAACTGATTTTCGAATAAAATCCAATACCATCTATTCAACCTTTTACTTTAGCAGGTTTTGTCAAAATGAGGCAATGAAGTCCGCGTTCTGATAGTTCTGCAATAAATCTTATTAGTAGAAGATTCCTACTCCAACAGTTCGTACAATTGGATGTTAGATTTCTGTAATTTTATATATACACGGTCATAATTTTGTTTTTCGTTAAGTGATCCCCTCTATAACGCGGTAGACCCGGACCGATTTTATAGCAACACAATTAAAACAGGTGCAAAGGGACGCAAAAATTATGGACTTGAGAAATCATTATACATTTTACACTACAGAAATATAACTTGAGAAATCGTGATGTTATACGACGGAAATCGCATTATACGAAAACGCGTTTACTGTGTAAACGGGGGTTTACTGTAAATTATCAAAGATTGGTTTAGGGTCACTAATTTAATATTATCACAAGCTTACACACAGACCTTGCGCAGTGCCGGCACTTTCGTACTTCGACTTCAGCTTAGCTGCCGTCGCGCGCGCATCTGAGCGCACTGAATCCGTGCTTGAGGTTCGGGAACTAAACGAGAGAGTCGTCGAAAACGTTGACGAGAATGATGATCCCAGGCCCAATCCTAGCGTAGTCCGGTAGCGGCGGCGGTACATGGTAAGAACGTATGTATTATCCCGGCAACGGATCGCGGCTGACTGACAAAGCTCACGTCTTGTGCACGCGCACTACGCGGAAAAACGGCTACGATTTATTACGGGAAGCCCAGATTCGCAACTGACGCACGATGGGCTGGAGATTGGTAGCAGTAGCTCACACGTCAAAAGGGCGTCAAATTAATCCTATTACCTAGTGTCATACAGTGTTTTCTAGGAAAATTCGCGATTTTCTTCTCTGGAGAATTTTCGCTTATACAGTAAAGCTGATTAAAGAAAAATGAAATTTAAGGAAATATCACCAAACATAGCCAACACAAATGCAACCACCAGCCTACTACGTTATATATTTATGGGATGAGGCTGGATGGATGAGCTTAGAGTTCCTAACATACATATTTTAAGCTGAGTATTGCTTGTTTACCAATGATCAAAAAGACATATCTAATATACAAAATTTTCGTGTCACAGTTTTCGTTGCCATACTCCTCCGAAACGGCTTGACCGATTTTGATGAATTTTTTTGTGCTTATACGGTATCTATGAGAATCGGCCAACATCTATTTTTCATCCCCCTAAATGTTAGGGGTAGTCCACCCCTACCTACCTAAATTTTTTATTTTATTTTTTAGACAAAACTTTTTGTTTTTATTTTCAAATGATACAACATGCCAAAATACATACAACCCCTAATTTTCACCCCTCTACGATCAACCAAATGGCAAAACGATGTTTGCCGGATCAGCTAGTAGATATATATATCTCTCTTTTTCATGTGGATGCCCATATAACCAATATTGTGATGCTAAGATTTAATTTTATAAATTAAATAAATTAAATCATTCCTATACATAAAAACTTCTTGTAAAACTATAATACTAGAATTATTTCAGGTTATTAAAAAGCATCAATATGCCTTTCACAATAGACCTTTTGCTTGACATGCATTGCGAATAGGGAAACAAAATATTACATATTTTTAATAAAATAACATCAAGAATTAACAACAATTGCAAGTAATCTTCATAAAGTAAATGTGACAATCAAAATTTTTAAACCTAATTCTATGCCGGTAAATGCATTGGTATCAGTGAATGCAGTTTTGTTAATTTTAAATAATATTAAACATCAATAACATCTAATATTACTTAATGTGTATTTAGATCATATTGTATTGCTAACTGAGATTCTGTTTATCAAACATTACAAATTAAACCTTAGAATACATATTTCAAACAGTATAGGTGTCAGTAAAGATACAAATAACTGAAATTTCAAAGAATTAGGTTATAAAAGAACACTACCCGCTAATTTGCTAGACCACAGCACAAAGATGGTACGTCTGAGCCCAAAACACTTAAAGAAAATCTTGGTAAGAAATATCTAAGTAAAATAGAATTAATAAATCCTTAACATAACACTATATATCAACAATAACTGATTAAATATACATGACAATACTTATAGTTTTATAAAAAAGGTAAAAAAAATGGTTTAGTATTTTGATCTGAATTTTTTTTAGAGTTTAGTTTCCATAATGCAGATTCTGAATCTTTAAAATGTTATGACTATGACTGCTTACCATTCAATGACCAAATATGTGAAGGTAAGGAGTGAGCCGCATACACTCTGCCGAGAGCCAATGACGTTCCAGGAACCGGTCCAGCCTCCTCGTTTGAGCTAGTATCAGTGTCCGGGCTGGCAGCTGCCGAAGCCTCATAACTCTGTGAGTTAGGAGGTATGGCAATAGCTTCATGAGAGTTATGTAGATCCGGCACTGACGACAACGATCGAGCTCGTTGCCTGTCACTTGACACTTGTATACCAGGTATAGCTCGCAAAAGGCTAAAGCCTGCACCACCCGCGACTACGTCTGACCCGGAGCTCGTTGAAAATGTTCTCGCTCGCGGACTCTGTCCCCCATTTGCAGTACTAGCTTTAGCTCCCATCGTAACGATATTACGCAAAACGCACTTGTCACAACAAAACTGACGATCACGAAAACAAACGTAACATGAAACCCTCGGCGCCGGAAGGCATTTTACAAAACACGAAAACGATTACGTGAAAAACAAACGCTGAACAAACAGAAGGACGTCGAACAAATTGTAAACAGCTTTGTGTGACTTTTCTGCAAAATTTTGACAGCTCTGTACTTAAGTTTAAGAGGAGTACTCATACCTATCTAATTTTTTTTTTTTTTTTTTTTTTTTTTTTTTTTTGGATTTTATGACCTGGCATTTACAACCTTTAGGTCAACTCTTAATTTTCATAGACGTAATGTTACGCCTATGAGCATATTCCATTAAATTGTTTTTATTGTATTTTTTATGTAATTGTAGATGTGCTTATAAGTAAGTTCGTCTTGTAACAATTGTTTTAAAGGCGGCGGGCGGGACAATAAATCACACTTATTTTCAACATCACTAAGTTCACTGGCCAACACTAGTCTGTCGATCAAAAATTTTTGACAATCGAAGATAATGTGTTCCACAGTTCCATCACTTGAATTACAATGTGAACATGTTTTATTCGCAATAATGCCGAGTCGAGCAAGGTGTGACGGTGCAGTATTATGACCAAAACGCAGTCTATTTATGATAGTAATAAAGTCTCGAGGAACATCTGGCATACGATGATACCAAGGTCTTGCAGGTAAGTCTACTTGTATGCTTCCATACCATTTTCCTTTCGTATCTTGATCTTTCTTCCACATTTCTAACCACAAATTTTGAATATTCTGGTCAATACATTGCAAGTAATCGGACATAGGAACATTCATTGTATTTCTAACGTCAACAGCATTAACTCCTTCATATGCAGTTTTATCAGCCATTTCATTGCCAGAGATACCTTTGTGGGAAGGTACCCATAGAAAGAAAATTTGAATATTGTTATTGTGATATTGTTGAATTATTTGTTTAATGAAGTAAAGGATATAATTAGACTTGAATTTAACTGTAAGGGTAGTTAAAGCTGTTATCAAACTCAAGGAATCAGAAATTATTAAAAAATATTTAATATTATTGATTTCGCGAATACGCATTAATGCCTGATACACTGCATATGCCTCTGCCGTAAATATAGAGCAGGGTTCATGCAGAATAAAACTTGAAGAAAATTTTGCTTGTGGATCATATAGAGCAGCATGTACATAATCACTTGCTTTGCTCCCATCAGTGTAGATAACATAGTACATTGTATTTTCCTCCAAAAATTGAAGCATTTCCGAATTATTGTTTATTGTCTGATGGACTACATTAATTGGATGTGAAATACACTGATAAGAGAAAGAGTAACATGGCCATGGACACTGTTTTCTAATTTTAGAAAAACTATTGTCTATTTCCAGAAATATATCGGACATTGTTGGAGAATTACCACATATTAGACCTTGTGCTGTTGTTAATGGTCTTCTTGGGGATCTATCTATATAAGGTACAATTTTGTTTATTACTTGAGTGTTGTTTGATGCTATTAATTTGAGACAGTATCTTTCAGCAAGTAAGATTCGCCTCAAAATCAAAGGCATCACTTTTGTCTCAACTTCCATGGCCCTTATGGGAGTTGAGCAAATAGCACCAGATATTATTCTTAAAGCCTTATTCTGCAATATGTCTAATTTATTTACATGAGAACTATTCATATAAGCGAGTGAGCTATAATCTAAGTGACTTCTAACAATACTTTTATACAATATTGACAATATTTTAGGGTCTGCACCCCATGTTACACCACACAGTGATCTGATAACATTTAGTCCTCTGTGAGCATTTTTGGATATATATTTAATATGTTCTTCAAAAGTTAGTTTTGGGTCTAGTATTATTCCTAAAAATTTCTTTGAAGTGACTCTATTTATAATTTCATTATTGTAAATAATATTTGAATTTGAGGCTTCATTGCCAAAAAACATAACACTACTTTTAGATGGGTTAATTTTTAAATGTAAACGATAATTATAATATTGTAATAGTTGAAATAAGGATTTGTTCATATTATCTATTGCAATCTCTAAGTTGTAATTACTACTGTATAATACAATGTCATCAGCAAATTGTAAAATATTTACATTCCTATTATTTACATATTTACAAATTTCACTTGTGTATATATTGTACAGTAATGGAGATAGTGTGGCACCCTGCATTGTACCTCTCGAGGCACATTTGGGTCCATATAGAATATTGTTATGCCTAGCATAGATTGTTCTGTTGTTCAAAAAATTAAAAATCCACTTACATAAGTGCCCGGGCACACCCAACCTAGACATGATTTGAACTAGTATACCAGGATCAACACTGTCAAAAGCACTTTGAACGTCTAGGAATACGCAAACTGTGTTTAATTTTCTATGTTTTGCATTTTTCAGGTCAGAGATTAAAGAGGTGAAACTGTCTGCACTACTACGCCCTCTACGGAAGCCAAATTGTATAGGTGGAATGAAACACTTAGATTCAACATACCAATCGAGACGGACTTTCACCATATTTTCGAATATTTTACCAAGACAGGATGACAAGGAAATTGGTCTATAAGAACTAGCAAACTCAGGACATTTGTCGGGCTTAAGTATTGGGACAACACATTGTGTTTTCCATGACTGTGGAATACATTTATTACTCCAAAGCAAATTGAGGATGTTAAGAAACAACTTTTGGGCAGAAACATCTAAGTTTTTAATTACAATGTAAGGATAATCATCTAAGCCAGGAGTTGTATTTCGTCTAGAGTGCAAACTTGTTAAAAATTCAGACCATGAAAATGGATCCAGTAAAAATTTTGAATTTGGGTTATCATTGTTGATTTCAAAAACAATGTTCAGTTGATCTACTTCAATTAAGTTGCTATTATCTGATAATTTATCCAAGAGTGGAGATATAAACACATCTGTATATGATTTATTCTTAGGTCTTATGCCTTTGAACATTTTTAATAAATTCCAAATTTTACTTATGTGAGTATTTCTATTAAAAGTGTTACATAAGTTATTCCATGCAATTTTTTTCTGTTCTGAAATTGTTCTCTTTTTCTGGGCATCTTTTCTTTTGTAATTAATATAATTTTCAATAGTAGGTTCTTTTCTATATAGTTTTAGCGCATTATATGAAGCAATAACACTTTGTTCACATATACAATTCCACCAAGGAGATGGTGGTCTGCTTATGAAAGTATTTGTTTTAGTGAGCTTTGGAATTGACATTTCTTTAAGAGTATCTAAATGAGAACAGAAATTATTATATGTTGAAATAGGATCATGTGATTGAAGTATCAAATCATTAAACATTGTTTTTGAAAGATCTGTGTATGTTTCCCAGTCAGCTCTTTTATATATAAACCTATCTACAGGGGAATTGAGATGATATTTATCTATATCTAATGAAATCTCTGTTATTGTTGGATAATGGTAACTTCCCATTGTATCATCATGTACAGACCATTCACATAGTGGTGCGAGGCTGCCACTAATGAAGCTTACATCAATGGCAGAAGCAGTTTGTCTAGGGCGATTTAAGGTTGTAGGTCTACCATCATTTAAAATACACAAATCTAAGTCATCAATTAAATTAAATAACTCCTGACCTCTACTTTTGGTTGACTGACAACCAAATGCAATATGATGAGCATTAAAGTCACCACTCATAAATATGGGCTTTGGTAAATCATTAATAATGTAACGGAGTCTATTAAATCGTATACGCCCACTTGAAGGTGGACAGTATATACAGAGAATTGTTAAACTACTATGTCCAGTTGATACAGATACACCAACTGTTTGTATATCTTCATAAAATCTAGTATTTAATATTTTATACTTAAGGTATGGTTTTATTAGTATTGCAACTCCATTATGTGCATTGTTTGAATTTTTGTTGTAAATATTATATCCTGGTATTTTAAAATTATTATCTTTAAACCATGTCTCATTTAGAAGGCAAATATCAATATTTTGTTGTTTTAAAAATTGAATTAATAAAGGTTTTTTACTATTTGCACTTTGAATATTAAACTGAACAATACGTAGCTTGGATTGTGTAGAACTAGGCCCTACACAATCCATTATGTTAAATTTTTTAATAATGCATCTTTTATAGTTTTCATATTCGTGGGTGTACTGTCATCTTTATTGGCTAATTCCACCAACGTCTGCACTAGGGCCATAAGTACATCGTTGTTGGAAATTATTAGATTTTTAAGGTCCTTAGAAGGGACTATTTTAACTTTATTTACATCCGACTTATTTACAATAACATTACTATTTACAAGTTGTGGTTTTGGTGGAGGGAGTGGAGGGAAATCTGTTTCATTGGTGGTAACTTGTTTTGTTAAGGCAACACTTGCATAAGAAATGTTGCTTTTCTTTTCACTAATCTTCTTTATTTTGATAGGACATAATCTAGAAATCGCAAGATGAGGCCCACTGCAATTTATGCAGCTGATCTCAGTTGGTTTATCACATTGCTTATACAAGTGTTCACCTCCGCAAATACTACATCTTTGTTTCCCATTACAAATCTTAGCTGAATGATTAAATTTAAAACACCTATAGCACTGTAGTAAAGGTGGAATGTATTCGAAAACTCTGTACGAGAATAGATCGTATTGTACATTATTAGGCAGTACATTAGATAAGAAAGTGATGCTTACAGTTTGCAATGCAATGCGCTCTTGTCCTACCTTCTTTGTAAACCTTCTTATTGCCACTATTTCATATATCGAAGAAAGTCTAGTATATAGTTCTTTGTTAGAGATGTTCGCTGGAACAAATCTAATTATGCCGGTTTTTTCAATTTGCGCTGCCGGTATGAACGCCTTCATTTCATATTTTGTCAGAAAAGTGGTATTGTTAATAAAATTATTTGCCGTATTATACTGCTTGAATAATACTGCTATTTTATTGGCATTCACCCTCTGAATGCCTGTCACACCTTTTATGTCCATTGCGAAAATATGATTTAAATATATAGGGCTCTTGTTGCCCAATCTATCGTCGTTTGTGGATTCCACATACACTTTAAAGTCTGTGTTGGTTGAGTTTTCTGGATAAAGTCTTTTATAGTTCGGTTTGTAATAGGGCAGATACGCATCTCGCTCATCGCCGCAGTCCGATCGTCCAGCGCCTACGCCTCCTCCTTCATCCGTAGGCCTTGGCCGTTTTATTGAGGCGGGCGGGTGAGACCCGCCCCCCTCGTTTACCTCCATTGCTATTGTGCTTTTCAGCAGCTAATAGCAATATTTAAAATCACTTTAACTATAAAAAAATCACTATTTATAGAAAAAAATTAAAATTAAAGTTTAAAGACAACCGCGCTTTTTCAAGGTTCCCGCCAGAATCATACCTATCTAAGATATAGCTCCTATAGACGAAACCGTAGAACGGGCTATTGGACAAGATTTTAAAAACCAGTTCAGATTATATATTAGTGACTATAAAACCTACAAAAGTAAATTATGTATTGGGCTTAAAAATTCAAATGCAACGTTCATATTTTCAAGAACCCCTTATGGGTCCCCCTTCAACCTACCATGCTAGTAAAAACGGCAAACGTCAAGGGTTTTCCGTGTTAATTATTATTATTTAACTACACAAATATAATTTTTCAACCAAAAACAGTCTTCAATGAAATTAAACTTCAAGATGGTATTAGGATAAGACATTCCAAGACAAATTATTTACTGGCATGGTACATCATTGTCTCTCTCTAAACACCTTTTACTCCGGAAACCTGACATTATGTTATCTTTCATCATGTTGGAGACCTATTGTAAAATAGATGAAATGTGAAGCTATTTTGAAACAGTTTTCAGTTTTTCAGTAGAGACTTTTACTTTGCTCCCGCCTAAGTTTCCTCACCTATCTCCTGTCTGTCATAAATTTGTTCCATATCTAAACTGTACCACAATATTGTGTATGTATTTAAAGTTACTAGAGCCTCTAAAGGCGAATAATATAATTCCAACCATCGGCAATTTTTTTTGTATTTCTAAAAAAATATTTATTTTTCATTTTAAGATCTTTATACCGTGAATATTTGTGACATAGCCAACGCACACTTGTTTTCTAGAACAGATTGATCACGTAGTGACGAAGGCTAAAGGTACATTACCTAAGATTCACGCATGAATAGCAGAAATTGACAGCACAAAATATTGACATTTGACATTGACGGTTTTCGGATTGTTGAGTTTATATGGAAATGGTATCATAAGTTTATTTTATAAAGATAATTACTAATAATATTACGATTAACAATTAGATAGTAAAAACCTTATAAGTAAATAATAATCTTAATTGGAGAAACATATTTAAAAAAAAAGGTATAGTTTTAAGGTAAATACAAATCCAAGCCGAAAATGAATTCTAATTCTGCTACGGTAAGCTGCTTTGTAAAAGTCCAAACTATTATTTCCTTTAATTTGTCACTAGCCATCGTTTTAGCTAATCCGAAAAAAATCATTAATTGTAGCCAAAAACAGCTAATTCTTTTGCGAATATATATATTTATGAATCATTAATTAAATAAACATGGTTTTATTGTTTAACTAAATTAGGAACTGATAACAGAACAACCCTTAGAATATTTGGTTTGCTTTGCATGGCTTGATGATGTAGACACATAATAAACCCCATTACAGCCTGGTGTCCCTCAGGTGCCGCTTCTAGATGATGATACAATTGCATTTGGGGAGGAAGATAATGCCAACAAACAATTTGTGTAAGGTTTCTACATATACACTAAAATATGAAAGTAATAAAAGATTTAGTGTTTGTTTTATTGTGATAATTGAGCACACTCCAAAAAATTAAGTCAAATTTTTTATTAAGTGATCAACAAATTTTGTTCAGTGTTTTTGCTTACTTCTATTTTTTTTTAAATTTCTTGTAAAATGAAGTTGTTTTTACAATATAAATAATTCTTTTTTTATTTAGTGAGTTTTAATGTTATTTAATGTTTCAGGCACCCATACATTGTGTTTTTTCATCTGGTCTTCCGGTGTTCTGCTATAGTAGTGTACATTCTGTGTGGATGGTTTTCTGACTCCTTTATAGCCAGTTTTGTATTAGTAACTCTCTTACTATCTGCTGATTTTTGGACTGTTAAAAATATAAGTGGTGAGTTTATTGACTATAAATTATACTTCTACTTTCTAACTTAACTTAACTTCTGGCCTCTATGGAGCATTAAGTAATAATTATGTTGCCAAAAACTGATAGTAGTATCTTATACTCCCAGGACGTTTACTTGTGGGGCTAAGATGGTGGAACTATGTGGATGATGAAGGAAAATCCCATTGGGTTTTTGAGTCTAAACAGGTACGTATGAATCCCTACTAGGTATTATAGATACTATATTGTTTCTTACTTTAAAAAAGATATGAATTCTTTATTACAGAACCGCGTAAATCGCAATGAAAGCCGCCTGTTCTGGTTAGGGCTCACCTTATGCCCTCTAATTTGGTCTGGCTTCTTTATTATCAGTCTGCTAAGCTTCAAGTTCAGATGGATGGTGAGATTTTTTTCCAATTTACTAAAACTTACAAGACCATGTAAGGAATTGTTTTGTCATTAGGTTAAATTGTTAATATCTGTTAATTATTATTAATAAGCTTTTACCTGTTGCTATATGACTTACAATTCATATTATTTTGTATAATTGTATTGGTAATTGTAACACATACCACTATTTATACATCATCAATTAAAATTATAAAAGTGAAACAATAATAGAATAGATTGTTTTAACAGAGTCAGCATATTATATTACACATTATTTTAATACCAACAAAACTTCACACTGAGCCCATGTTTTTAAAACAAGCTAGATTTTCAATGATGATGCTAAATAGCACTATATCTTTATCCCTAAGCTCACAATTATTCTTATACAAAAAGGATATCAATTTGTTAATATTTTGCTATGTAAAAGGTAAGCAGAGAAACAAAGGCATGTACATATTGACATGGATATCGCTAAATTCATGTAATTAAAAACTCAATCCTTCTACTTCCAGCTTCTAGTAATGATTGCTCTGACTCTGACGGGGGCAAACCTTTACGGATATGTGAAATGTAAATTTGGAGCAAAGGAGAACCTGAAGTCTGTCACAACAGACTTCATGAAGAAACAGTTCCTGGCCAACGCCACATCCTTCATGTTTGCTCAGCCAGCTCCTCCTAATGTTAACACCAACTCTGGTGTTGTCTAGATTATTTATATTCTAACATTATAATAACTGAAATTTAACTTTGCTTTTTATGTATTTATATATTTATTGTTAAATACAAATAAGGAATTTTTGTTCTGTGTGGTACCAAATTGGTGTCACTTTAGCATGACAGTGTTCTATAATATAATATGTAATATTTTTGATAATAGTAATTAAAAAGCTTTCCAAAAAAATTAAATTACAAATTACTGTAATTAATGATTGGATTTAAGGTGTTTTAAATTCTCTATAATCAAAACAATCACATCATTATATAATAATGACTAAGAATACATAATAGTCAAAATAATTACATTAAATTATTTTGAAAAAGAATTTACTAGTATTCATTCCAAAACGTGATGCCTGCGTCTGCTTACGCATACAATAATATTAAAAAAAAAAAAACGTGTCCAATTCACACGTGGTAGAAGTGAAACCTTCAAAAACAAAGTTTTTATAATTAAAATATGTACTTAAATTAGACTTTTTCTCTATCTAAATGTAGGATCTTTTCTTTAAAAAATATATACTTTAATGTTAAATTTTTATTTATAACTTTAATATCAATCTTTAATTTGGTAAAAAATAAAATAATAAAAGTTCTAATCTTGTGAAATAAATTCACAAGATACAACGTGGGAGAAAGTGAGATAGGAAGCATTATACAGTGTATAAACTTTTAATTAAGTGTAGTACGAAGTTTTCACTTCAAAAAGTTTCTATAACTAATGTTTTGTAAATAAAATTGATAAATAATCTAATTTTATAATTAAACTACTTACTTGACTTACTTATTTAATTTTAATCAAATCTGTTTTTTATTTCAGAAAATGTTCAAAAATACACTAATTTAAAGTTTATACACTGTATAATGCCTCCTATCTCACTCTCTCCCACGCCAAATCCTATTAATTTATGTGTCTGTCTCTTTTTACTGTCGCTTTTTCCGTTGCATCCGGTTTGAAATCACGATTCACTTCAAAAATGCCTTAATACAAAAGAATCTTTGCATGTTGTGTGATATTTTTGCAAAAGTATTTTATCCAGTAAGAGGAGGCAAGTAAAACCAACAACAATTATTAATTTAATAGACCCAAAATTTAAGACTGATGGCTTAATTAAATATAAGCTCATACAGTAACCCTAGACTTAACAAAGAAAGCTCGATGGAATCTGATTAGTTGTGGCAAAAAATTTGTTGTATTGGTAATTGTGAAATGGTGGGAGCTTGTAGTTTATTGTTTATCAGAATGCCAAATCATAAAATGACAGCATCACGACTGATTTGAGAGCGACCGTCGATGCGAAAACCGCTGTGTGAGTTCGAAAAGTGAGTTACAGAATCGCAGGGCAGGGCTGAAGCTAACAATTTGCTTCAACAAAAACTGATTCCTTTTTTTACAAACGAACTTGACTAGAAACTTTCTATAAAATTACGTATTTTTATTTAGTTAATTCTTTAACGACTGTTTTTACAAAATATACTTATTTTAATTTAAAATAAAATTATATATATTATAACTATGTATTAATGAACATTCTGTGTAAATAAATTATAACATTATAATTATAGTATAACAAATATTATAAAAAATATGCTCCAGGTGAGGCTCGAACTCACAACCCCGGCATCTCTCACACGAACACTGTCTTATAAGTACCGTGCGCTAACCAATTGCGCCACTGGAGCTGTGATGGAACAAGTCGAAAATGAATAAAGGCTTATGTTTATCGTAATTCTTGTCTATTTGCATAAAAAATCAATTTGATAGAAATTAATTTTATTTTTGAATTGCGAATGTATTGTAAATTAATATTCAGTTTTAAGTATAGAAATAATAATTTAATATAGTCTGTATCAATAATGACTCAGTAATACCAGATTAAGATTAGGATGAATCCTGTCAAATTGGTTTTTCAAGTTATTTAATATTTATTTGTAAATGTTTTAGTAATTTTGTAGGAACGAAGAAAAAGGTTCGAGGGAAAAGATATTTTTTGTTAAAAATTTATATGATCTAAGAATTACGCATTATTTTGTTATTATAGCGTGATTATTTTTAAACGAGTTTAAAAAACTATATTATACATACCGAAATAATGTATGCTTTTTCGAATCATCTGGTGGTAAAATTAATTGATAACATTTTATGATTGTACAAAACCATTGCCAAGTCATTTGGCAACACTGGTGGGAACTGGGAACAGGGGAAATGACAATGAGGGATTTTTCTGACAGCTAAGAAAAGTAGTTCAAAATTAGTCAATAGATGGCATTTTCAAGTAAGGGTTTTTGTTTTTGTAATGGGACTTGCCAGTTTATTATGTGGTCTTTCCTCTTTTCTTTTGGCTCTTGCATATTTTGATTATGATTGGTCTTTTGGCATCTTTGGGTGCTATAATCATGGAAAAAACGTTTCATCATCCTTGTATTGTTAAAACATGTAAAAAAATTGGTACGCACCATTTCCCTACCAATGAACATCGAAGAGTACAGTGGCTTCAAGCAATGTCAATCGTAACGGCAAGCAAACGTCCAGGGTGCACGCGAAGGTCAGTCGAGTTAAGAAGCCAGAACAGTCCAAAGAAAAAGCCAGGGTCGTCGTAATAATAACAAAACAGAGGAGAACACTGAACAGAACATTCGCGTAACCACCAAGTTTTTAGCGATCAAGCGCCATCTCATCGTAGCTTTTAGAACTATCTTTTTTTTAAATAGCTGTCAGAAAAATCCCTCATTGATAAACGTCATTTTCGTCATAATATTATTATAATTTATAACTCTTAAGTCTTAGCACCTATGTGGATGTTTATTTTAATCAAAGTTTTTTGTGTTAACGCTTATGTTCAAGTACAAAACATTTAAGACCTTCTATTGGTGTAAAATGTTATTTGTGATTGTATTATATATGGCTTATTCAAAATGAATTGGTTTGATACCTCGGGGTTTACGAGCCTTGCGAAAAATGCTTTAAAAGAAGCTCAAAAGACCATTGATAAAGCTTTAGATATCCAAGATGAGAGCGACGAAGAAGAAAATGCTGCGCCTTCCGAGCAGTTTGCAAAAACCACATTTTCGCAAAGTGCAAATAAAGACCCATCAGATTTCTTTTCGTCGTGGGGTCTCACAGTCAGCGGCGAAGAAAGTAAAGAGTGTGCAACGAAAGAGCAACCCGTAGTAACTGCAAGCCCTTCCAAAGCGCATCCTCAAAGCCTATGGGGATCCTTTGCTGGGTCATTCTTTGAGCATTCTGAACCTCATGACGGCACTATCGTTAGGCCGCCAAAGGCAAAGTCTATGAATGTAATATCAGATAAGTATGATAGTCAAGATGACCTATTTTCTAAAAGCCAACTTGTCATGTCAGATGGTAACGAAGCATTAATTAAAAGAAATGAATATAAGACTGATGATAGGCGCAAGTCATCAGTAACAAATGCTCTGTCCTTTGTCTCAAGCAGAAATAGTTCAGACTCAGTAGAGGTATTGTCTCAAAGCCTAAAAACCACTCCAGACTCTGAGGTTGCATCTTATCAGTCTGTATCACAAAGTACCAGTACAAGCTTGAAACCTAATTCTGAATCAGTTGAGATTTTGCCTGATAGTCTAATAAGTCCTAGTTCAATAGAATGTCTTGGTTTTGATAGTTATGCCAGTGATAAAAATAGCAGTATTTCATCAAATTCATCCCCAAGTGATGGCCTAGACAAGAAATCTACTCCTGTTGGAGAACATATAGAGAAGGTTGAGACTGCCGACAGTGTGAGCTTGGTTGCTGATGATGATGATGACACAATGTCATACAATTCTATTTCAGAGTGCACGGCTCCTACTGTTTTGGATACTGATGAAAAGCCTTTAAGTCCTTTTCTTAAAACAGCTAAATTAGATCAAAGAAAGGTTGAAAAAGACTTATTGCATGTGGAGCAAAAAGTTCCACAAATAATACAAATGACTGAAAATTCATCACATGATGGCTCTTGGTCAGACCAAACTTTAAATGCTAACTGTGACAGTATAATCCAAGAAAATATTAATAAGGAAAGAAAAGATGCTGACATAGAAGACATTTTAATTGAAAAACTAAGTGACTCTTCATCATTTTATAATGTGAATGTTACTGGAGATTCAGTAAGGTCTGAAAGTTCAGCATTTGTCAAATTAGAAAGGCAAAGGCACAGTCCACCTGGAAGTAATGACTCTTCACTAAAAGACTGCAGTATCAAGGAGCGAACATCACCATCTAGTTCAGATAGCAAGAGTGACTTGGTTAAAATAGGATCAGATCGTACATCAGGTCACACTTCTGGTGATGAGGTAGAGACAGCAACCTCCTCAGATATAGAAATTATTCCCAGCCCTAATGGGGACAACGGCCACTGTAGCAGAAGTAGTCCTGGAAAATATTCTTTTAGGCACAAATTGGATGGCACAACATCTCCCAATTTAGTTGATTTGGTATTAGGTAAGAATTTGGCCACAAAAATTCGAGGGCACACAAGAGAATTGTCAGATGCATCCAATAAGAGCAATTTAAGTGACGAAAGTCAGGGTTCGGAGAACGAGATATTGATGAGACGCTTAAGTGAAATGGCAGAAATTTTGGATGCTCGGGAAAATAGACTAATGGAAGTGAGTAGAAATAATGCAGAGTTGGTGGAGAATAATGTACATTTAAAGAGCCAAATGGAGTGTATGCTTGCAAAACAGGAAAGCAGTGACATTAATACTATTACAGAAGATTATACTCAGAGGCTATCAGCACTGGAAAAAAAGTTTCAGCAAGCCATTCGAGATAAGGTATACAGTGTAACATATTAAATATTTGTGACAATGGTAGATGGTTGATAGTATTTTCAAAATATAACTAAATTTTGACAACTTGCTTAATTATTTTAACCAAATATATCTGTTTTATGATGTTTTAGAACCACCTTAGAAAGCAATTGGATAGTTTGAAACTAGAAATAGCAAAAAAAAATGCGACAGGTGTAGATGCACTTCTGAAGGAGAAGGAAGATATAATCTTGCAGCTTCAGGAGGAAGGGGAGAAGCTGGCCAGGCAGGAGCTGCAACACACTAATATAATAAAAAAATTAAGGTCTAAGGAACGGGACAACGAGCAGGTCATCAAAGGTTTAAGGTCAGTTGACCCTGCCAACTTGGCAATGATGAAAACACATTTTTTGATATGCAATATTATTTTTTGTGGTGTGCAACACTTTTCTTAATGTTTTAAAGTCCACTTGTCATTACAGGGACAAAGCGGCAGAGCAGACGGCCGAGTTGGATCGCATGAAGAGATCGCTGGCGTCCAAGGAGGAGGTGGAAGTGAGCCAGATAGAGGCCGTGTACCGCCTCACGACTGCCAACAAGAAGATGGATACCGAGCTCGCCGAGGTGACTGACATTTACCGCTTCCCCTCTTTTCCTCCACGGGCACCCTGCGCTCGTATAAGTATAATTCGTACGACAAAACTTTCTTTAACACAACAGTCAACAAACAAAATGAGCACGTTTTTCAGACAAAGGGTGCCCTCGACGACACCACACAGAAGCTAGAAAGCGCCAGAACGTCTCTGGACGTCGCCAGGCGAGAGCTGAACGAGCTGCAGCGGAGCGTTTCCGAGCTGCAGAAGGTCAGAGCCGCCGGCGGACAGCTCGAGGCCGACAGGGACCGGGCCGAGAGGAGGGCCGAGCGCCTCGAGCGGGAGCTTTGCCAGCTCAGAGCCGAGAGGACCAGAGGTCTGTCGCGCGGTCCGTTCGCGGCCGACGCCTCGCATGCGGGCGTGCGGGTATTGCAATCCGATCGACTCCGCTTCTTCCAGAGGAGGCCCGGTGGGTGTCCCGCGAGGAGGCGCTGCGCCGCGAGGTGGGCGAAGCGCGAGAGGAGGGAGCGCTGCGGACCGAGGCGCCCCACGCCGCTCTGTTGGATCAGCTGGCCGCCTTGCAGCGCGCGGCCGTCGAGAGGGATCGGGCCCGAGACGCCGCCGCCGCCAGGCTGGGTACGACGTCCGCTCGCGTCGGGACTCGCGCGACCGCCGCCGGGGTCTCTCATTTCTCTGTCGAATTGCAGCGGAGGCGGAGACGCTGGCGGCCAAGGCCACCGAGAGAGAGAGACTCGCGAGGGAGGAGTGCGGCGCCCTCGCGAGGAGACTCGACGAGGTCGACGTCGCCCGCGGAGACGCGCTGCGCCGGCTGCGGGAGCTGAGCGATCGCTTCGCTCTCCTCGAGGGACGAGCCGAGCGGCTGCGCGACGCCCTCGACGGGTACGTCGCCTCGGCTCTCTCGCTTCGCCGTCCCGCTCTTTCTCTATAGACCGTCGTGTATTTCAGCAAAACCAGAGAGGCCGAGGAGGCGAAGCGCTCCTTCGAAATCCTGACGGCGGAGTCGGCGAGGCGGCTGAGCGAGATGGAGCGGCTCCTGGAAGAGGAGCGCGTCGCCCTCGACACCGAGAGGAAGCGGAGCGCCATTCTTCAGGTATTCGGTCGAATCCGTTAAAAGCTCAGCCGCGAGCGAGAGTCTAACGGGTCGACGTCTCTCTCTCTCTTCAGGAGCAGCTGTCGTCGCGGGGAGACGCGTCGCCGCCGCGCTCCGTGATCTCGGACTCGCTCTCCGCTTCCGCGTGGCACGTAAGTCTCGCGTCTCTCGTCCGCTTCGAACGTACGATGTCCGACGGCGATACACATTGCGAGTGACGAACAGGAGGAGGCGGCGGGCGGAGCGGGAGCGGGGGCGGGAGCGTGGGCGAGCGGAGCCGCGAGCGCCCTGCTGGCCGAACGGGACGCGCTGCGGACGCATCTGGCCGGCCTCACGCGGCGGCTGCAGGACACGCAGGTCGGTGAACGGTCGTTTTGAAAACGACGAAAACGAATTTAAAACGTCGACGGGGCAAATGAGGTTCGTTCGCAATCTGCAGAACGTGCAGGAGCAGTACGAGGCTCTGCTGGAGATGTACGGCGAGAAGGAGGAACAGCTGGAGGAGCTGAAGATGGACCTGCACGACGTCACGCAGCTGTACAAGCAGCAGATCGACGAACTCGTGGCGTTGCGACAGCAGGCGCGGCGGGCCTAGGGCTTCGCTTCGGCTTCTTTTGCGATATGCCAACTCTCACTTATGGTATATTATATTATATTTAATTTAGGTCATCATCTTTTAGAGAGTTGCCATATTATAAAAAATCTGAGGTCGAGCGAATAAAAAAACATTTAAACGTACACCATTTATTATAAGAGTTAATAGAAATGAAGCGATACAAACATTCAAACAAACTTCGGAGAACATCGCCTTCGTCGCGAACACTTTGTCGGCGGCCTTTAGATTTTAGTTTGACAAATTATTGTAAATTGTATATTAAACGAAATTATAATAAGAGAAAAAAGATGACTTTTTATTTCACCAGAATCGAGGTTATCTTCTAATTGCCTCGCGACAGAGAAGGACTTACGATTAGCGATATGGACCGGGTCCAGCTACGATTATTTACGATTAAGCTTAAAACATTAAACACTATCGGAGCCCCTCCCTCCGGGGCTCGCAACGGTCGAGTCGTCTCCTCCGTCCCGGGGTCCGGGCGCGCTCGGGCCGTCCGACGCAGACGCGCCCGGATGACGTCTAACTCTTGACACTCGTCGCCGCCGGACGTCCGGCGTCGCTTCACACCCAGGCCATCCAGCCCTCGTACATGAGGCACAGGTTCTCGACGCTCGTCGCCTCCGCTATGATGTAGTCGACCTGCTCGGCGGGCGTGGCGCGCCTGGCCGCCTGGGAGGCGGGCGAGTCGCGGCCCTCCAGCTTCAGGCGCACGCGGCGCCACACGCCCGCCCCGACGGAGTTGCGCCGCTCGCCGGCGGGCCTGCCGGGGGGCCGCGCCGCCCCCGAGGGCGGCCGTCGGCCCGGCCTCCCGGCGCCGCTCTCCGACAGGTTGGCCGGCAATCTAGAACGGGACGAACGTAAATGACCGGGAACGCGTCGTCGACCGGCGGCGGACGAAGCGCGAGAGACACCCACTCCACGAGCGCGTCGAGCAGGGCGGGCAGGTCGTCCCTCAGCGTGCGGGCGTTCCGCGACACCGCCTCCACCTGGCGCCTGGAGACCGCCTCCGCCGCGATCGCGTTCAGCTTCTCGGTCGCCGCGCGCCACCTCTCGAGGAACTCGGCGGCCGGACTCTCGCTCTGGAACGAAATCCGAATTGAGAATCGCGAGGCGAAAGCTCGTCGCTCGTCTCGCGAGGGGGACTCACCTCCGCGAGGGCGGCCAGAGGCGCGCGCAGATCGGGCAGCAGGGCGGCGCGGACGGCGGCCGGCGGCGCGGCGGCTTCGGCGGCGCGCCTCAGGGCCTGCGACGCCGCCGCCTCCTGCGCCCGCGCTCGAGTCGCGTCTCCGCCGACGCCCTGCGTCAGCTCGCGCACCAGCGCCGACACCGTCTCCACCTGCGGGTCGACTCTCAATGAATCCGCGGTCGCCTCGGGCCGGTCCCTTCGAGGGTCGGGACGAACGCTCACCCAGTGCGCGTCGATGTTTCCCTCGGGGTGCAGCATCTCCATGAGCGACTCCTCGAGCGGCGTCACCGCCAGCGAGTACTTCTGCGTCAGGGCGCAGGCCTGCGGACGCCGAAACGTTTGTTAGGAAAGCTGATCGATGAAAAGTAATCTGGGCGTGAGACGGCTTTGAGTAGCTCGCGTCGGTCACGCGATCGACTGAATCGATTTCGGATGTTATTTTACCAATAGAAGAAGATACTAGAAATTAAAATACTTCTTCGTGCCGGTTTATTATTAAAAATAACAATTTGAATAAGTTGTAGTCTCTAATTATTAATAAAAAAAATATATTTTTACCATTGACTATATTTAATTCATTATTTTATGAGGATTATCCTGACATCGTGTCACACAATGGAGCGCTTTGATAGCGTATTTCAAGGCTCCATTCTTCCCAATTTCCCTGACAACGACCTAATAACAAAAGTTTCCTTCGACGCTAAACGGTATTTATGAGGAACTGAGCTCTTATCGATTCTATTCAATTTTTCCTTTAAACACTTCGGAGAGATTCCCGAAAGGTGGAACGCGTGTGGCATTCATCGATCCTATATATAAAACGACTCGAGGAATCAAATCCAAAACTACCCCAAATACTATAGCAGAGATGTACGAAAAACTTATACATAATATTGTTGTTATAAACAAATTTATCTGTCCTTGTGAATTACTCGGTCGGCTCAATAAGTGAAGGAAAGCGTTCGAGCGAGTGGATGACGTCATCCTGCAAACGCCTTGCCTAAGGGGCCTTTTAGCGTGGACGAGTATTAAAAATGACAGTGTGATTCGGTATTTTTTTCATTTGAAATTTGTAAATTTTATCTTTTGAAAATAAATAACATCGCGGTCGGCGCATACCTTCTCCCAATGAGCGAGCGCGGTGCGCAGCGTGCGCGCCGCCCGCTGCGTGCGCTGGGCTCGGGCGGCCGGAGGCGCGCCGAGAGCGGCGGCGGCGCGGGCGTGGCGCGCGAGGGCCGAGGCGGCGCCCGATAGACGCCGCGCCCTCTCCTCGCGGGAGCCCCACGCGCTCTCCAGCCCCCGCACCACGCCGCGCAGCGCCGGGTTGGCGCCGGCGCCCCACTTGACGCGCTGATGCGCCGACTGCACGAGGCTTCGGGCGCGTCCCGCCGCGCTCGCCAGCCGCTCCCCGGCCGCCGAGAGCTCTCGCGAGCGCCTCGACAGCGCCGCGCTCGACTCCTGGCTCCCGTTCAGCACCTGAAAATCAAGTCTGTACGTCCGACCGACCGTCGGCAGACCGACCGACCGCCGGCTCGCTCGACGGCGGACCTCACCTCGGCGTGTAAGTGCGCGTGAGCGGCGGTCCTGAGGCGCAGCGCTCGGGCGGCGGCACGAGCGCGATCGGCGGCGCGGACGGCGGCGGCGGCGCGGCACAGGCGGGCCCGCGCCGCGACCACGCCGCCCGCCAGACTGGCGCCGCGCTCGCTTCCCGCGCGACACACCTTCTCGCACAGCGACTCCAGAGATACGCTCCACGAGGCCCCTGGGGACGACGAGCGTTAGACGAAGGCGAAGCTCGGAGACGGCAAAGACTCGATGAGACGCGGGGCGACTCACCGATCTCCTTCTGCTCGACTTCGGCGCCGAGGTCGAGGCGGGCGCGGCGCAGCAGCAGACACAGCACGGAGGCCAACGCCCGCGACGGCACGCCCAGCACGCAGCGCGACACGTACTCGGCGACGTAACGGCCGACGGGCTTAGCGAGCGCCGAGTCGTCGTAGGGCGGAGGCGCGGGGCCGGCGACTTGCCCCCCTCGGGCGGCGCGGGCCACCTGCACGCACATGGCGAACACCTCGGCCACCGTCTGCACTCGCCGCACCAGGAACATGTCCTCCAACACGGCCCGCAGCGTCCCGCGCTGCATCGCCGCCTGAAACCGTGACGCGTCTCGTTTACGCTCGTCGCGCTCCGAGCCTCTCGAGAACGTTCTAGAAAATTACATTGCACCGACCGACATGCGCAGCGCGTCGTCGACGTGGTCTATCTTCCTCCAGGCGGGCGGCACGGGCGAGTCGAGGTGGTCGGTGAGCTCGCGGCCGCGCAGCTCGACGGCGGCGAAGAGCCCGTTGAAGCCCATTAGCAACATCCGACCGCCGCTCTGGCCCTCCTCGGCCGTCGTCGAGAGTAGCGCCTCGTATCTAGCGCGCAGTTCCGCCGCCAGCAGCTGGGCTCCGGGCGCCGGCGACTGAAAAGAGAGCGGACAACGTCAACGACACGCGTCCTCGCTCGACCGGCGAACTCGAGACGTCGCGATGCGTACCTCCATGTCCATCAGCAAATATCGGAAGTGCAATTCTAGCTGCGCCAGTATCTCGTTTAACGGAACCGGGGAGTTCATTATGACGGCGTTCAGCTCGTTGATCACGTGCAGCGCCGACGGGTCCTCCGAGTGGACCTTTTTTAGCGCTTCCGGCAGAATGATCGTGCTAAAATTATAATTCAACTGCACCAAATCGGCCAACAATAGGTTTGCGTTTCTGACGCATTCGACCGCCACTGGCATCGCGGCGTCTTCGACCGCCGCCGACTGCAAGGGCAGCAGAGACAGCAGCTCCACCGCCTGCATCGACAGGGCGCTCATGTCGTCCAAGAACCACTCTCCTTCTCGAGAAGTCAGGTCCACGAGACAGTCCCCGGCGCTCTGGGCGCCGTTTTCGAGCATCAAATATCTCCTATTCAAATTGCACAACATCCCGATGACCACGCTCTCCAAAATCCCCGCGGCTCCCTCCTCGGTTCTCACCCAATTGCTGATGTTAGTTTTCGCTTCTTTGTACGATTCCTGGGCTGCGACGATTGCGTCGGGGCCGCCTTCCACCTGTAGTCTTTCGAGACATTTGTTGAGGTGGACGTTCGCCTCCGCGTTCAACTGTTGCAGGCGGTAATTGAATGCTATTATTTGTTGAGAGTCGCCGCAAGTGTTCTCCGCGTTGACCATGGCCGTCACTTGGTTGGCGACGTCACGGCAGACCTCCGGGGATTTGCTCTCTAACGCCGCGGCCAGAAACTTGCGGAACGTGGCGATGCGATGGTACTCCGTTTGACTCTGCGGATAATACTGCGAAACCGCTACGTACTGAGACAGGAGCTCTAGACAAGATCGAATGAGAAGGTTCGTCTGTTGCATGCTCTGGTTCAATTCGGTCTCGGCCTGCTCGCACTGGGTCAGCATGGAGCCTTGGCCGGCGTTAGTGAGGAATTCCTGGATATGGTCAAAGATTGGTCTCTCGTCGTCTTCGTTGGATGCCGAGAATTCCTGCACCCACGCCATTAACTGGGGGCCGTTTAGAACTTCGTTCGTCGTCACGAAATTTTCAATTTGAGTGTCGAAATCGTTAAGTATTTTGACAAGAACTTTCATGGAATCTTCCACTGCATTCTTAGCCTGTTTGTATGAAGTGTACTTTTGTGATATCGCATACAAAGGATGCCCGCCGAGGTTATTGCCGTACGACTCTATCTCCTTTATCAGAGCCATCTGTTGATGGCACTCTTGGAGTTTCGTCTCGATCGCGTTCAACTTGTCGTTCTCCTCGAGCCACTTGTCGGCGCACTGCTGTACTTCAGGTAACAAAGCGACGAGTCGATCGCTGTAAAAGTGAACAAACAGTAAATGAAACACGTCTCCGTCGACCGGAGTTTACTAAAAGGCTACGCTACGTACGTGACTTCGCCGATTCCGTGCTTGAGCTCGCGCACTCTGACGGCGAGCATGGCGCGTGCGGCGCGCACGTGCCTCGTGCCGCGACGTCGCCGGCCTCCGCCCCACTCAACCAGCGGGTCGTACACGAACGCCTCGAGCAACGTCAGCAGCGTCTCGCGTCCGCGCCGCATCGTGCGCACCACGTGTTCGCACCCCAGCCTGAAGATGCCCTGAACACACCCACCAAATATATAATATTAATTCCACGTTGCAACCTATTTCAGTACCTATTGTTAATAGGACTCCTTCGTTTGAGGTCGCAAGATTGTCACAATTTGTTTTTTTAACTATTTTAATATTAAACAGTTTTTTATAATTTCCTGACCAACCATCGGTTCTTCAGCGAATCAGAATATAAGTAAAACCTGCATTATATTTGTAATGTGCTAGCATTTTATACAATATAGGTTAGGTAGGCGTAGCGTAGCTAGCGGGCAGTATTTTTCCTATTTGCTACGCGTTCATCATTTATTAACAAGATGACTACAGCCTCATCATTAGATAGAATATGTCGAATAAAAAATATCTTACGAAATGTAAATTCATAATAGAGACTGGATCACGTAATCCACAATCAGTCGGGACTCATGTCAGACGCACACAATTAGAAGATAGCATCTGCGCCCTTTGTACGGCTCCATCCTTTGACCCGGGAACGTTGAATAGGTATTTTTAAATGCTTATTATTTAGTGGACTAGTAAGGAAAATCGTTTCAGATTCCGAAATAATATAGGAATTATATTCTTAACTTGAATATTTTTATATGATTATGGTGACTTGGACATTTGTGATTTGAGACCGTTCAATGCATTGAAAACGAGAACCAATGTTTACACAACAATTACAATAATACAAAAGTAGTTAATATCATTCTACATTAATATATTTCAAATTAGGTCTAAACTGGCGAATTTAAGCAGATTGAATAAACGTTTGTTGCGAAACGAAGTTAATTTGCCTCATTAGTGTCGAGTCACGGCTCGACGCTTATCTCGTCTTATTGCATCTATTTGTGCAGAAATATGGTTAATCAGAGGAGCAATTAGAAAATATTACCAAAAACCCAAATATGAATAAATATAACAAAATAAACCTTTATTCTATTTCTGAATATAATGAACTGGAGTACACAATAGTAAATATACGGAAGGTCCGTTACTTCCAACTATCAGAATAATATTTTCGGTATGAGTTTTACATTTTTCTATCAAATTCACTTAGTGTTAATCCTAAAACATTTAAAAAAATACTGAAAGAAAACGCGATTGTTGATTAGGAAATAGAAGGCACAAAATGCATTGATAAGCTTGTGGGCTTCGATTATAATAATCATTATACCATTGAAAATGTGCCCCGAACTGGAGAGACACCGACGGAAGGCCAGGAAGCTGTTCAATAGAGCAGTGAACACACGGTTACCCACCGACTGGGACAAGTACACGGTCGCGAGAAGGCGATTCAAAAAACTTTTACGTACTAGGAAGCTGGAGTGTTGGAGACACTTCTGCACCAGTATTGAAACCAACAACCAGGCAACCAGGGTGAAATCATGCCTCTCCAGAGAGCCCAATCACTCGATCGGTTGTCTTAAAAAACCTGACAACTCATTTACAAAAACTGATTCAGAAACATGTGAACTACTACTGGCAATACACTTTCCGGGTTGCATAATAGCCAACGAACAGGCCTGGCAACCATACTCAGAGAGAGCCACCGACAGCTCAGACTGGCAAGTAGCTCACAAAATAATCACTAATGAAAAAGTAACGTGGGCAATCAACTCCTTCCTTCCATTCAAAGCGGCTGGTTTGGACGGCATCTTCCCAGGACTACTAAGATGGAGTGGGAACTTAATAGTAGACTATCTTGTCTCTGTCTTCCGAGCCTGTATAGCCCACCGATACATACCCTTGAAATGGAGAGAAGTAAAAATCATATTCATCCCAAAACCAGGTAAAGAGGACTATACCCAAGCGAAGTCCTTCAGGCCTATTAGCCTTACTTCATTCTTCTTAAAAACGATGGAGAGGCTGGGAGACCTGGAGATACGCAGCCGGGTATCGCTATCCAAATTCCTACACCCTAATCAACATGCCTATAGCTCGTGCAAATCAACGGACTCATCACTCCACAACGTTGTGTCTCGCATTGGCAACTCCCTGAAGTTAAAGCAGTCAACCCTTGGTGCATTCATTGACATCGAAGGTGCTTTTGAGAAAACAAACTTCACGAGTATAACCAGAGCACTAAGGTCATGTGGAGTACCATCAACCCTTATAGAATGGATAAACATGCTAAAACAACGAGCTATACAGTTCACGGTAAACTCCACAACACGAGGCATTGTCAGCAGAGGATGTCCGCAGGGAGGTGTTCTATCGCCGCTACTGTGGAACCTTGTGGTTAATGAACTTATCACAGAACTCAACGCTGACAATCTCTACACTGTGGGATATGCTGATGACATAGCTATCTTGATATCTGGGAACTTTGAAAGCACCTTATGTGACCTCATGAGAAGAGCTTTCAAAGTGATTGAGAGATGGTGCAATGAGCACGAGTTATCTGTCAACCCATCAAAAACAGAACTAATACTTTTTACTAACCGAAGAGTTCTTGGACCGTACAGACTTCCGAAACTCTTCAACACTGAACTCATACTCAAGAATGAAATCAAGTACCTAGGTGTGATTTTGGACAGTAAACTGCTCTGGAACAAACATCTAGAACACAAACTAAACAAAGCAACGATCGCCTTTTATCAATGCAAAAAGATGCTAGGCGTGAAATGGGGCTTATCGCCTAAGATAACATTATGGATATACACTGCCATAATTAGGCCAATGCTAGCCTACGGAGCCCTTGTTTGGTGGCCCAGAACAGAACTTCAAACGGCAATTACCAAACTCGGACGCTTCCAGAGGCTTGCTTTGTCCGCTGCTAGCGGTTGCATGAAAACAACACCAACTGCAGCAATGGAGATGGCCCTGCAGATCTTACCCCTGGACCTACACATACAGCAGGAGGCAGCCCTGGCTGCTATCAGGCTTATGGTACTGGATCTATGGGGAAAAAATCACTACAGTGCACACACAGCGATTCTCAACAGGGCAATAGAGTATCAACCTCTTATTGCTGCGCCCTGTGATAGAATCACTAACCAATTAATATTTAACAGAAAATATCACATACAACTGAGAGAAGAGGAACATGATCGGTCGACCTTGAATGAGCTACGTATATATACAGATGGATCCAAAACAAGGTCTGGCTCAGGCGCTGGCATATTCTCTCTTGATCTCAACATCAACATACACCTACCCTTGAGCAAACAGAGCACGATCTTTCAATGTGAATGTGTAGCCTTAACCGAAGCAGCCAGAGCCGTGCAACGTCTAGGGATTAATGACTTTTGCATTAAATTCGTATCCGACAGTGCATCCGTGCTGATGGCGCTCGGAAACAAAAAAACCAACAGCAAACTAATACTGGAGTGTCATGAAGCACTGGAGGTCATAACCCGAACCAATAGGGTTACCTTGCAGTGGATAAAGGGACACAGTGGATCTCTCGGCAATGATGCTGCGGACGAGATTGCGAGAAGAGGCTCCGGAATGATGCCTGCTGGCCCGTATCCGCTCCTTCCTTTGCCCTTCTCGCTGGTGGATTCACCAGAGATCCGCTGAACTCCAGCAACAACGATGGCCGCATGGTGCGGCCTGCAGACAGTCCAAAGTGGCTCTGCCAGCAGTAAACCCGCAACTGACAAAGCGACTACTAAACTTAAATAGAACCAACCTTAAAATAATGATAGGGACAATAACGGGTCATTGCCTCCTAAATAAACATCTTTTTATCCTAGGCGCGACAGACAGCCCCCTGTGCAGAGGCTGTTTCAGCGCAGAGGAAACAGTCACCCACGTAGTCCTGGAATGCGAGGCTGTGGCTAACCAACGTGAAAAAATCCTCGGAACGGTGAGGTCGCTCCGGGAAGCCTGTGAAGTGCCCAGGAGACTTCTGTGCTTCTGGAAGGAGCTAGGCTGGCTAAATTAGCCAGGACTCGTACGCACAACGGACCAACCACGAGTCTAATTGCGGAGAAAGGAGTCCTACTACCCTAACCCTAACCCCCTACCATTGAAAATGCTTGTTATATACTTATACTAGGCGTTTCGCGCCCGCTTTGCTGGACGAATTAAAATAAATTTTATGTTTCATTATTTTATTTTTTTTCATATTTTTATTATTCTTCTTTTTAACTTCCCGCTAAGAAAATTGAAATATTTCGAAAATCGAGTTTTTAACAGATGTTGACGTTTAGAGGTTCTAGGAAGCCTCCCCGAATGTTTCCGCGGTGAAGTCCGTATGGATAAATTTTCATAAAAGTAAAACAGCAATAAAAAAATGAAGGAACGTTGGAATTTAATAAATAAATAGCCATAAACCATCTAGGAAAAATTTCGCATCGAATGGTTTCATGTCGATACGATCAGTGGTTTAGGCGTGATTGAGCCTCAAACGAAGACCATTTTCATTATATATATATATATAGATATTGAACTTGATAAATTAATAATCACGTTGTTAATGGTTCTTATGGGTGCTATCATTATTAAGACGATACAGCATCAGGGCATAGTTAATTAAGATAATCTTAGTCTTTATCACTCACAAAACTTCACACGTAAAATATTATTATTCGATAACTTTGCTTATTGGTCCAAATCCTTAATACCACCAAAACTCAAGTGGAACAAGCTAAAAATATTACGCTGGTGACATAATTTGTTAGCCTAATAAAACGCTGTGTAAAAAGTGTGTTCTGCCCCATCATCTATATGTATTTACATATTATCACAAAATGTCTCAATGCAATATCGCAATGCATGCATGAGCCGCGACCCGTGCTATTCGCAAACAACTCCGAATTCTGTGTATTATTCGGAAACACGCACAGTTAATTTGTATGTATTTCTAACCCATAATTACCCATTCAGACAGATTACAGCCTTAATCAGCATTCGGGAGTAGCAAAAGTAGCAATTAGAACAGTACACTTGACTGCAATGATGCAGAATGTTAGCCCCGAAATAATAGGCAATTGAGAAATCTAAAGCATTTCAGCGGCATATTTCGAGTAGGAATGTTGCTGACGCATAGGTACATCAGATGCACGAGATCGGCCATCTCCATTAGTTTCGCCCGAGTGAACCCATCGCGCGAGTGCCTCACCCACATTCACTATACTATTCAATTAATCTCGAATCTCATTTCATCTCAATCTAGAGACAGGAGGCCTGTTAGTCTGTTACTAAGATAGAGATTTATTTAAGACTAATTTTAAATTGGACATTTGTAATAGAAAAAAATATCGTTCTTATCAAATTATAAAAACTATCGAAGATATTGAAAAAACAATTCACCAACAGAAAGATACATATTTTCAGCCAGAGACAAGTCTAATGGTTATCCCGTTGCGCTAACGATTCTTTCGGAAAGCTTTGTATAGCATCTAATAAAGAATTGCATTCAGAGTAGAAATATAGTATATATAGTCGTAGAATAGTGACGGATCTGACAAATAATAAACTTTACAGGGCAGCCATTTCAAAATAATATAATCATGTTAGTTTTTCTCATAACAATTTTAATTCATATTCTGTTATTATGAAAATTGGCGTACAAGCAAACAAAATGGTTTGTTTTGAAACAAAATAAAAATTATAACATTAAATTACACAGTTTTCTAGAAAAATCACGCTTGCAATGCTTCTATCAAATCCGTCACTTTACCTATTGGTTATTTTAACATTTAAAACACATGGTTTTTTTTAATGTAGCCGTAATATTTAGTCAATGTAATATCCAAATATGATAAAAAGTGGATTTCGGATATTTAAAAAACCGACATTGTTCTACGATCATGAAGATATGTCGGATTATCAGGAAATGTTCTGCTCGAGTCGATTGACCGTCGATTATTATTGTTAATTTGGTTAATATCCTATCTTTATATTTTTTTAAAAACTTCATTCGATTTGTTTTGTTATTATTTAATTGTTGTATAATTTAGAATCATTACTTAACGAATATTGTTACGACTAATCAGAGCCGAGCAAATGCCTCGAGTGGGGTAGAGGCGCCATCTTGACTTTAGACAACGCGTTTGTCTTTTGTCTTTACCCACATGCCGCTCACTAAGCCCGCGAATGACGATGTCCATATCGATAGAGTGACGATATTTCTCCGACCTATATTAATGTAAAAGTCCAAACTTAACAAAAATGTTTGAAGATGTCAGAAAATAAAACGTTAATTATGAAGTTTATAATTCAAAAAACCTTGACGTACTTTGTTATCTCCACAATCATTAAGGCGCTGGTTAATGAAATAAAGATGTAAGAGGTTGTGGGAGGAGGCAGCAACCCGTTCTACACGGCCCACTGAGGCAGGCAGATAACATGACATCCAATTATTGCAATCTCCCTAAAGACCTGCAGGGAACCGCCTTTGGACACGTCGACTAATATTTAGGCAAATAATACGTTATAGTTAAAAATATTCCGCGACGAAAGCACCAATACGAAACAATTTATAGTATTCTCAAAAAAAAAAAGAAAAATCTGTTTTTATAATAGATAAAATAAAAATTTGTCAAAATATTCTTTTACTTAAAAATTTACATGATAAATAATTATTAAGATTAGCGAGAATCAGAATTATTTTAAATCGTTCAGTACACCAAAAACAATAAGTTCTAAAGGTTATAATTTAATCATCTGACGCACGATCAAAAAATCACTTACAAATTGCGATCGAATCAAAGTTTGCAGCCTCATTCACCTTGTCTACAAAAAATTTAAGTGCTTCTGGAACACGAAGAGAGGACTTCGGTCATCAGACAATAAATGCGTAGTTGGGTTTTCATCCCTACATATAACGAACACACTCCCAGAAGACCGAGAGAGCTTTGTTTGTTGTTTACTTCACTCGCTCGTAAGTAATACGATAATTGTTTATTCATGCCGAGCTCTCTTCTAATCGCGTGTGTTTGTTTACAACCATGCTGTCATTAGTTGTATTTCATTTAATACTTTACCTAACATTGCTAAACAAACATATCTTATTTGAGTGTACTGAAATTTAGATTTCTAAGTACACAATATTATTTCAATACCAAATAAAGCGTTCACATATATTATGAGGTTTAAGTAATGTGATAGACTCACGGCTTAATGATATATTAAGCGGAGCTTTCACTTCGATGTCTGTCTTGTACATTGGACGCGTTGCCCACCTCCGGCGTGAAGGGGGTCAAGTGTCGGTCGGTAATGAGGAAAAATGTGGTCTCTACCTAATGTCGCTCAGTGCAATTGGATCGAATGGCGATTCATGGAAATTGCTTTTATTTTAGTATAGGGTTAAGTCTCAAAGCTACCTTTATTACAAGAACTGTATTGTATCTTTATAATAAAGATACACCTGTTCTATTTATAAGAATTTTTACGTGTTGTTCAGGTTAAGCATAGCTGTGCAATCATCCACGAAAGCATCAGAATTGATTCATTTCACCTGTTAAGACAGCAATATCATATATGTATATAATATGTAGACACATATAATATAGATTAGAGTTTTGGTCGGCTTGAAAAATCAACTTTCTTTCCAACCTACAGTTTTCTGCTACGCCGTAGCGCATCTATATGCTACGTGAACAAGACGGTAGCCACGACATAAATACTGCATTTTACCACTTTTTGTATTTCAGGAAAATTCAAAACCTTCCTCTCGTTTTGTATTGTGTCGAAAATGACTATTATTATTTTATTATATACGTTAAAACTAAACTTCAGCGACAGTGAGAAGGAAATCTTACACATTCCTAAGTAGAACAAAATCAGGGTGTACCTGTCTAACAAGAATTTCGACATCGACACGTCGTAAAGCCCAATTTTATCAAAACTGTTGTACGTATTGAGCTTGTTTAAGACCATAAAAAGCACAACTTCGTCCGGAATATATCACGCCATAAAATAATTTTCAGTACAATAAAGGCAACACATTTCATCAGAGCGCCGTGTAAATCTACGTAATAATCGTTAAAATGTTCCCGAAGGTAAATGAAACGGCTGAACACAGCAAAGAGATATTACTAATTATGTTTAGATCTTCCTTCTTTTTTAAATATGACGTTCATTTGGGTTGAACACAGGCATGTGCATGTCCGTGCCATCTTTTTGTTGTCAATTACTTAAAATGTTATCAATCGGCTTTCCAATCGCAATCAAAATATTTTTAATCATGTAGGTAACTTATATACACATATATATTCTTAAGGGCGTAGAACTGGCAGAAACTCTGCTCCAATTCACGCACACACACACAGTTGTTATTTAATACAATAATAATAAATTTTCGAAGAGTTTATTTGACGTAAGATACCACAAGTTGTATGTCGAGGCCACAGCATTTGCCCGCCTCCTGCCGAGTCCATTAGCATTTTAATAGGTCGTCACGGAGCTGACTGCACCCGCTCTCTTTGATAACATCTCATCAACCAGACCATTAATATTATCCTGAAACCGCTTCTGTACGATAGACCGATTCTAAATTGGGTTAAGCGCAATCTGGACATGAGTAAATAAAAAGAAAGCTAATTAAAACCACTGTGAAAGTACAACGGCCGACCTTGGCGTGGAATAGGAAAGGCTGAATACTCAGGGATGAATAAGTAACGAGGACCTTGGGAAGGCGGCTGGCGCTGTGCCAGCACCCGAATACACGATCGTCCTTCGTCGGTATCGATCTTGTATATGTTGTTTCGTCGCATTAGGTCACATGGGCCTATTTCATTCATAATATAAAACTTCACGGACCTAAATGTGATTCGCGGCAAACATTTAACGTTATTACGCATTACGTTTTAATGAATTACATAAGGTTCACGCTACATAAGTAACAACCGTACAACGGTGGGTTCACATTTATTTCGCTATTTGAACTCTCTGGCAAATAAAATATGTAAATATAATTGAAGTTGAATGGGGGCACTCGCAAAACAGCAGAATTGTATTTACAGACGTGAGCGAGCACGTAGACCTTTACGTGCTACGAGTTCTAATACTGACACACTACGAAATAATTATTAATTTCAATGACTTTGTGGCCCTCGCAACCGAAAAGCTAATAACGATGATTCCACATCAATTGTAGTGGAAATATTTACTTTTCATTACCGCCACGGTGGCATCGGTATTTTCTTTTGTAAACTTTACTTAGTTTATTTTAGTTCATCACATCTGAAAGCTGTGTGAGTTGGCAAATTTAGTGTAATAGTGATATTTAATAAAGAAAAAGATATCAAAAAGTATCTCTTGGCGAACTTATAAGTTATATGGGTAAATAGAAGAAAAATATCAACATCCATCGGACAAATTAGTGACAAAGCTATTTCTAGTAGAGAGAGAGAGACGTTAGAAAGTTAATCTCGGCCGAGCCGTCTTAGGCCTTATTTGTGTGTTGATAGATTAACTGTTTTGTTTAAAAACAAAAATGTTCTTAAATTGTTGCCAGTAATTCAAAGCTACTCTCGTGTCAGTACGCCCGGGTCATTTGCGAGGGATTTCCGATCCAAGCTGGCAGAATCTAATGAACGGTTCGTTTTATTCAATAAAACCTTATGGTTTATTCAAAAGCATTATACGTTGCATAACGTAGAAATTATCGGTCGTTCAAATAATAATTATCGTTTACGAAACCTCTTTGGTATTATCTTTTTCAATTAACTTAGTTACAGCTATGTCAAGTAGTAAAGCGGGCTAACTAAAGCGCAGATGAAACAATAAATATGCTGATTCAGTATTTGTAGATAAACAATGTTAATTAGAATTAATAATGAGCAATACACTTTCAAAGGTGACATATTTACAATACCTTTTGCGATAAGCGGTAATACAATGTGAATGAGTATATCAATAAGCGGGCCGATAAGGACCTGATAACATTGGCTGTTGCCGAAAACACTTATCATTACTAAATCATAATGCCAAAATATGGAAGCACTCTACTTTTCGTGAAATGAGTTACCAAAGGTTGCTAGCTTAGGTGGCTAACTCAACATGTGCGTGTTAGTACAAAGGCTGTATTGTTGGCAATCGAGAGAGCCTCGTCTGCCAAATCGTCGCATCTCGCCTTGGCATTGTCATTTACCTCTAAAACACTCTCGCTACATCGCGTCGTAGCCGTAGTACTACGAACTTGGTAGAAGCTACATGCAAGTAAATTTTTCTGACGGTGCAAAATAAAAGTATTCGTATTAGTAAGATAACTAAAATATTACTTTTTATTAAGGTGAGGCAGAAACGCTTTAGACGTAAAGCAACTACATATAACGTATACGTTCCACGTGCACGTGCGACTTTTAACAAGACGACAGTAATGTATCTGATTATACAATGTTCGCGACCTGGAGCAACAAATCGATAAGAAATAAGTAGGAAGTTTTTTGCAAGTCACATTTCACCAAAGGATCATATAAACGGCTATTAGCACGTTTTACGAGGGTTCCGCAGATACCGGGCGTCATAAAGTTTGTACGTCAGTCAATAAGATAACTGGATCTGCGAGTTAACCTTTTTTATAGGCTTTCCATTCAATAGACGCCGTAGTCTTACAAAAAAAGCCAAAGCTATATGGAAATGTTAGCTTATTAAAGCAAATAGACCAATTGCAATGTTTACTAACGAACATTATGGGAGCCGTAAAGTTTTGCACGTTCACCACAGCAACAGCCTACGCAGTTGGCGTTAGCCCAACCAGTTCTTTTACTTACGAGACTTTTATGAAATCCCCAGTGACAACTTACCTGAAAGAAAGAAAAAAGATTAAGGATAATGTTGTGTTGTATAGTAGTGAGAATGGTGCGAGAAAATAATGTTCTGTTTTATATTCCTGTGTGTCTCCGACGCAACGGAAAGATTTTTGGTAAAATATCTTATTCCCTAGGTCCATCAATTACGTTCGAACGAAACAAGTGGCTCGGTTTTCGGCCGCCCTCGTATATTTCTGTCAAAATAAATAAGTGTATCCCTGGTCGGTGGCTTATTAATTGTTGAAATGGCCCCTTCGTCGTCGTCCCGCGGAATCTCCCTTCTAGTTGGCAAAAGTTGTGTTGTCCTACAAAGCAATCTTTCGGAATGGCGCTGTGCCAGCCGTGTCAATGTCAGGAGAACACTTTCACACGCACCCTGCTCCAGGATATTTTCACTTATTGGCCTTGTAATACAAGTTTGCGATTTACCCACTCCGTCTATCACTCAAGTGCAAAATAAATAAACAAAGGTAGAGAAATGTATAACTAAACAAACTACATAAATGTGAATAACACGCGGACATTAAAAAACAACAATACCCTAAATTTATTATTGTTTACTTTGCTTTATTAAAAAAGACTGACGAACAAACTTTAACCCGTCGACGTTCGTTATTAAGTAGGCCCTACCTCTAGAACTCTTGAACCCTCTTAGCGGCTTAAAAAATCTCATTAAACAGTGAAAATGAATTTTAAACTCTCATTACGCTCTGCTTTAGAGCTTTGAAATAATCTGCAAGCGCGCAGAGACGACGCTAACGATAGGGCAACATAACTGATTAAAAACAAACTTTCCCCTTTACACCATTACGAAAAGCGACCTTTGCAATATACGGCGACGGCCGCAAAGGCGGCTAAACTCCGATCCAAGCACATCAAGCAGTCTGGTGTGGAGCGTCGAATCGAAACCACGTATTTGCCCTCGCTCTTAATTCCGGGGAAGAAGACACGAAGTTTAAGTGCTAGCTGGCCACTGGTAGTGTTCATTAAAAGTGTATTGTGTATTATAGTGCGCGGCGGTTTTACAAATGGAAACAGCGTTGTGGTAAATATTGACACAATAGCTCAACGGGTTTCGGATTAGTGGCGACGACCATCTCGATGCTATTTACTATCTCAAAAGCGTTTATCAAACTCATTATACATTTTCTTTGAAATATTACACCTTAAAAGTTATTCCAACAAAGACTGAGAAATCTGAGCGAGCTTTAATGTTTGACAAAGTTTTTTGCCACGAACCGGTCGCGTTGCATAGAGATGGAAATTAAATTGGTCTTTTAGAAATAATTTGAAGCTTCCCTGAGCGCCCTTACGTAAGCATCCAGTGCCAACCCCGCCTCAACTTATGTAACCGAACCGTTTCCACTCTCATTTTTCCTATTTCAATTCTCACTAACAAAATGAATAATGTTATTCTCATTTCCACGTTACAACTAGAAGTTTAAGTAAAGATATTAATTTTTCGAACAAAGGTTAGGTTGACCTTGAATATGGTATTATTATCAAGGTCCGGAGCGCACGCCGCGCATCAAACTAAATTAAGAGCAAATTTTGATCGGGCTTAACGTGCAAATATCCGCCGACACCAGAGGCACGTTCCTCTATAATTGAATGCAAGGCGCTCGATAATCAATATCTCCCAAAAGGGGAGCTTTAACGTATTTATATAACACAAACAGATAGTGTTTGCTGCCTTTAAATAACTGCAACGAGAGCAGACCGATACATGTTGAAAATCCATCAACGTCGGTCAGCTGTAAAGAAATTGATTGCGATATCAATACGAAAGGGACACAGTAGGAGGCTGCCGGTGACATGACAACAACATTCCCTACTAATATGAATCTTTAATATTAGATACAAAGAATTTTTTTTTTACACGGCGTTGTTTAAGAAAATTTGGTTTGATTGATCGATTGATGTTAGCTAGAGGAAAATACGCAAGCAGGAATCTAAGCAGCTTATCGTCACTTTAGTCATATTACAGTTAGAATTTAAATTTCACTCGGATTCGGCATCTTTGTGTTGCTGACTCAAAAGTGGCTCCTAACAAATAAAGTTGTCTTTAATTGCTATTGTTTCAATTAATTAATGAAACGATTTCAATGGCAAATATATTTTAGATTGGTATAAATGACTCAAGTCGTAGTTGGGCTAAATAATGCCTCAGATTAGTCGCGTTTAACGATAGGCGGCAACGAAGAAACGATAGATAATTACGTTACACTCGAGTAATTAAAACAATTTTTTAAGTGAAGTGAAATTTGAAACATAAATATCCTATTCAATAGTTTTTCGAACACAAACCCAACGAGAAGAACGACTAGTAGTAAAAATATATAGCTTTTCAAGTCGTTTTATGTTATGTCGCAGTGGGACAACATATTTTTACGATGACATCTTCCATACAACAATTTACTAAACAGTACTTTAGTTATTTAGAAGAAATTACGATTGAACATCGGCGCGGCATATTGATGAGCAAGAGGCTTGTACAGACTTATTTTGCTTATCGAAACTTTGCATATCTACTGTTTCAACTGAGGTACCACTGTCTTTTTTCATCACAGCAAAAAAAACATTTGAAGAAAGTACGATTTTTCTAAATTATAGAAATTCTCATAAATGCGCTTCTTGTTGGACCGTACGGGGCCTCGATAGTTTCACTTTAATAGACAATTTTCACGTTTCCATTGATTCTTCTCGGAAGCTGGAAATTGTACACTCTTCGAGATTGTTAAACTTGTCTGCGATTCCAGGCGCGAGCCTTGTTCAAAATGAGCGGAGGCCGACAGGAGCGGTGATGGCATGGACTGGGCAACGGGCAATGACAGCGCGGCCGTCGGCAACTCGACGGAGCCGATTCCGCCCGATCTCTACAATTACTGGGCGTGGAGCATCGTGGACGGTGCGCTAATGGTGCTCATCATCAGTGGCAACACGCTCACCGTCTTGGCTGTCACTACGAGCCGTCGCCTGTCGTCGCTCGTGTCCAACCAGTTCGTGCTGAACCTTGCCGTGTCGGACCTCATGGTGGGCCTCACGCTCCCCTACCACCTCGTCTTTTATCTCAACGACGACTTCGGCAAGATCAAGTGGTCCTGCCTGATGCGCTTCATCCTGATAATACTCGCCTGCCTCGCTTCAATTTACAACATCATAGCTATCGCCGTGGACAGGTGTGGATAAGTCAGACGCCTAATCGTTTTATCACTATAATCGAGTGTTTTTATCTTTTAGTTTAAAGTAATGGTTCATTTGCGGTCGTAGGTACATAGCCATAGTGCACCCGTTGCACTACAGCCGCTACATGACCAAGGCTGTGACGCGCCTACTCATGAGCACGACATGGTCCGTGGCGGTATGCATCAGCTGCGTGCCCGTCTTCTGGAACGACTGGGCAGATGGCGTTGCGTGCGAAATGAACGTGGTAAGAATTAAAATAATATTGTATAGATTAACGAGGTTCATCAACACACTTACAATTTGTACGACAAGCTCTGTTGTCCGCCGATAGTGGAGCTTGCTATCGGTCAACAATGTATTTTATTTCCGGGGGATATCGAAGAGCTAGAAAACACATATCTCTCTTGAAATAAAAATAAAATAAAATATGTTTATTATGGAACATAAGATACATGTATCACTTATTCCACGTCATTAAATTTGAAGGCATCCCTACTCATCGGCAAAGAAGCTTGCTTCGTGCACTAGGTGTATTCACATTATACGTTGCTTTTGATTGGTCAACACGTTTTCTTCCAAGCACGGAGGCCTCGACACGAACAATACGGAAATTTAAATAGCTATCGTAAAAGAAAAGTGACGATATTTTTTTTGTATGTAAAACTTACTAACTTAAGAAATACAAATGGTACGACAATTTGATCCCTATCGTTAGCGTAAATAGCGAGTGTTCGTGATATTTGACGAAACATATAAAGCTTACGTTTCCTAGAAAAGCGGTGCCGTTATCCAACGGCCGTAATGTAACGTTGGGTGACGTCACCCATACGTTGTCTATAAATAACATCAGAGTAGGTTTTCTAGAGAACGTTGAGTATCACCGTAAAGTGGTGCAGTCATTTTCATGACGGCCGTCATAGCGGTTCAACGTTTTTCGCGTGTAGCGGTGCCCATATTTAATTAATACCATGAGGGGAAACGTGACTTGGACGAGCGAAAATGGTGTTTTTTTTTGCATTATGTTAAAAAGTTATCAACAACCGTAAAAAATGACGGCTGTCAGTTAACGGCACCGATTTTCTACGAAACCTAAGCTTTTAGCAATACAATCTGTCACTCCGCTTGACAAATCGCGATCAAATGTAAGCAACTCAGAATTACAATTGAATTTCCGCTTTCTTTAGAGAAAAACTTTGCTACTTTTTAAAATAATCGTTTGCCTCTTCGAAATGATTGCATCAATTACAATCACACCGGGAACTCGTTTCCAACGCTAAATTCCTAGGGGAAACTCGTAGTACCAATCACCCAGCATTACATTATCAGTAACGGAGTTTTCCTCCCAGATCCCACTCACTTTGTGTACCTCGTCTTTTGTCTATTCTATTCGCAGTCCGTCCTCGTTTGATATCACTACGTTTACTAGAATGACGGACACGTGTTGTACAGGTGGTGCCGAAGACGTACACGACGAGCATCCTGACGCCAATGTTCTCGCTAATATGGATTGCGATGTTCGTGCTGTACTGGCGAATCTGGCGCGAGGCCGCCTGCCACGCGCGTCGCCTGCGCGCGAACGCGTGCTGTCCCGGCGCCGCCAACGACTGGAAGAGCATACAGGTGGCGCCCGCCTCGGACCCCGGCTCCGACCCCGCGTGCGACATCCGTCTTTGACCTAACTTATCGTTTCAGGTGGTGCTGCTCGTGTTGGGATCGTTCTCCGTGTGCTGGATGCCGTTCGTGGTCGTAGCGTGCGCGCAGACGCTGCCCGCGGTGCGTCTGCACAGCCCGGTCGCGTACCGGCTGACCTCGTCGCTGGCCATGTCGAACTCGGGTGTCAATCCTCTCATCTACGCGTGGAAGAACGCGGGCTTCAGAGCGGCCTTCGCCAGGCTGCTCAGGTGCAGACGGCCCGACGCATCGGAGTACCGAGGGTCCCCGGCGGCCGAGAGGAAGAGGGGCTCCGTGGCGCTTCGCGAAGGCTCCGTTAACGTTTCGACGCCGCCGGCGAGCCGAGCCGGCCGAAGGGCGCGCCTGCTACTGCCGGTCGGAGACGCCGTCGCGACCCGTTGCCGCGTCATCGAAAACGCGGGTTACGTGGACGGCGAGAGCTGCGAGCCCGCGCCCGTGCACGGGCCTGCGGAGCTCTAGTGCTCGAGTGAGGAACAATGTGGGAAACGCGAAACGCTTCTAACTCATAGTGCGCTCGGTCGCGCTAGGTGCCGACCCGTTATTTGAGCTCAATTTTCAAAATTTAATAGATTTTCTTCGAGATTAATGAATCGCGGAAGAGTTTTGTTAATATTAGAATATTTATTATAAGATTAATGAAAGAATAAAGTGATGACTTAGACGTTGGCCTTTTTTTCATATCCCGAATTAATCGAGCGGGGCTAGCGGGTGGGGAGAGCTCACCTCGAGGCCGGTGACGCCGAGAGCCGCTCGCAGGTTGGGCGTCATGCGGAAGGGCACCCTCTCGGGCACGCGCAGCGATTTGCCCTTCTCGAAACACACGTTGTAGTCGATGTGCACCACTTCACCCGTCGTCAGGTCCACTAACACGTTATCCAAATGTCGGTCGCCTGAATAAAAGTCCACTAATTATTATCATTAAACATCACTGTTAGACAGAAAAGGGAACTACATCCAGTGAATAACAAAAACAAGGATCTGAAGACAAATCCCCAGCATCCTAAACTTAACATAAAGTTACATTTCTGTATGACCGTTATCCCGACTTTTATCGACAAGAAAAACATGTAAAATATACGTACCTAAGCCAATGATATAACCGATGGTGCTCATCACGGCCATGGAGTGGGAGTAGCGACGAGTCATGTGCCACCACTGGTCGGGCGAGACGCTCCCGCACCACAGCTCCCTCCAGAGAAGGTCACGAGGAGTCTCTGCAGAGAGAGCGTCCAACACTTGCTTCAAAGTAGACGTGGGCCATTCCTTCCTGTTCTCCGGGGATATTCCAGCCTCTTTCAAAAGTGGATTGAGTTTTTTGTAAAACAATTCCGACGGCCTTAACACGTTCGCGGTCTTGTTAGTTTTAGACGTCAGCAGGGCGGCTTCTCTGTTCTGCCAGCGCTTATAGAGTGCAAAGAGTGGGGTGACGTTGTCCACCCAACTGATCAAGCCCGAGCGCGGTCCGAGCGGTATCACAGAGTAGTGACGGGCTCTGTACGTTTGGTTGTTGTTGTCTTCGCAGTCACGTGCCAACATCGTATTAGTAATAGACAATAGTTGCATTATTCTTTCGTCTAAATGAAGATCTTCGAGTCCTTTGAATAAGTATGTATATGCTTTTCCGTCGGATCCGTAGAAAACCAATTTCTTTGGCCTAGTTTTGGTGGGCAAAATAGCGACATTGTTTTCAATGCATTTGATAGTTATTCTCACTGTTCTTTGATTTGTGTGTAAGCCAGGCATCGTAATTACGGTATCCTTCAGTTCCGATAGAATAGGGCTTATATCCGACATTTTTAAGAAGTATGAAGTTCTTCTGTTGACTTTTTGTTGCAACTTTAATTGAAATTGCTTTAATGGTGCCCATGATTCTTGCGGTTTTTCCGGATTCGATGGATTCTTTACTTTATCAATAACTTCAACGATTGTAGCTTGAAATTTGGTTTGAAAAGATATCTCGTGTGGCGTCTCTGGTTTAACCGAAGTTATCTGATGAAGTTGTTCTAGCACAAAAACGATCGGTTCAAAAATAATACGATGCTTTTCCCGAATAAGCTTTTCCTTTTCTTCAGCTACTAAGTTAGCGTTGTTTTGTACTTTGACTATTTCGTTTTCTAATTGAGAAAGGCGTTTATTGAATTCGGAGTGGTGTTGTACCAGTGTACCTAAGCATAATTCATCCCAAAGTAAGTTGATTCGTTGCAGCTCTTTCACTAACAATTTAACCTGAAGTATAGTAGTGGGCGCTTGTTTCGCAAGCGTCTGTTCCATGTCCAAGAAACAAGAGTTCAACTCATTGTTAGATGTCTTGTCGCTGGCATTGTCCTCCATATCCAGATTATCTTCGTCACTCTCAACATCGTCATTTGAGAGATAAGATCGGGGAACGTGTAGTTCTGTTATGCTGTTTTGTTCATTTTCAACAGCTCCCACGACAGCTGGAAATGTAATGAGATGTGGAGTATCTTCCGCAAGGCGACAAAGCAAATCCGACACACATTTTCTAACGTAAGTTTCAGGATGATTTAGACGGGAAAACAATTGGGGAATAATGACCTTCCAGGGCTGTGTAGGGGTATTTGCAAGACCAGACTCGAGAACACTCTGCAGCTCCATAGCATGTTTTACTATCAACCGAAGTAATCTAAGTGTGGCATTGACTACAGCATTTTCTCCGCTGTGGTTAATATAGTCTGAGGCACAAATCAGTTGCAAAAATTTGAAATAAGCATCGGCTGAAAGTTCAAAGTAGGAAAACACTCTTTTTTGTGCTTGTCGCCAAATATCCACCAGAAGAGCCAAATGTTCCGGGAATGCATTATTTAAAGATGGTACAGTGCGCAACTGATTTTCAATCATCTCTGAAGTATTTATTTCGTTCCAATCAATGTCGTCTTCATCACAAGTAGCTTTCGTTTTAGATAATATTTCACAAACAGCCTCAAAATCTTGCGGCGAGCAACCAATCATTACGCTTTCAATTTGTAATTTATCATTGTCCGTTAATTGTTCTCCGGTTTTTGAGCTAAATTCAACCATCTTGCGACCCCATCTGAAACACCATGCGGCAAAATTTGCCCAAGCTTTTGCCAACCCAGGACATTGATTAACACCAAACTGCAACAGCTTTCCTACCGCCGAGTCTGAAATGGGTATTACATTTTCTGATATGTTGTTATCAACCAAGCCAATTTCTGGAAGAGCCGAAACCAATTTCGATAACGGTGAATCATTTTCTAAAACATTATCGTTTTCATTTTGAACCCATTTTGATAATGTCAACAACATTCTTGTAGCTTTCTCTCGAAGCTCGTAACTGTGTTCGCCAATTGCTAATCGCTGAGAAAAACTTAGAGCAATACTAGCACATAAATTAATGGCAGCTAATTTAGATTCTTCTTTAGCGTATGTAACTTTGCACAATTCAGTGAGAGCAGTGGCGTTATTTAAAGTCCAAATATCAATCTCGTAAATATTATGCGACATTACGAGTATTTCTGATAAATCTTCCAAGTTGTGTATGTTAAAGGAAAGTTGAAATGAGAGATTATTTCTAAAATGCTTTAACAATTCTTGCTTCGCCATTTTTAAATTAACATTCTTTCTTGCACTTTTTACAACATCTAATCTTAGACATTCATTGTAAAATATGTTTTCTTCGCTCATATTTAACTTCATAAAATATTGGTTCCACCACAAAACTTTAGTGAGATTTTTCATTTCAGTTCCATATCTGCATTCTTTGATGATTGACGGTTTAAATGGATTCACTACAGTTTTTCCAGATTTTAAACTTTGAAGCCCATGGTTAGCTAATTGAATAACAGCTATTTCCTTTAAGAAATTAATTGAATTATTTCTTGCAAATTCTTCTGTACTTGAATTAAGTAAGTTTTCACGCTCATTTAATAATGTATCGTATAAGTCATTATAGTCATCATGGAATATATTTATAGCCATTGTAGTCAGATCGGAATCTAATTTGCTAACTAAATCCTGATATGAGCAAGCATGTTTAGGTATTTCCTTAATTTCAAGATCCAAATTATTCCAGTCACAAAGGTTACCTTCAATATTTTCTTCGAACAATCTCAATATATTGTATTTATCACGGTCCATTTCATTATTTTTATCAACGGTATTCAACCATTCAGTCAGTTCTTCCCAGTTTTGTAAATTTTTGTAGCTATCTATAATATTCTCAGTTATAAATTTTCTCAACCTAGTGTCACTTGAAATTGAGAAATCACCATCAATTTTTTTAAGGTCATTAAACTTGTTGTAGTATTCGATAGCCATTTCATACCTACCATTGGCTTGTTCAGCTGCAGCTCGAAGCCATGATAGTTTTATATCAAAAGTTGTTTTTATCCATACATATAGCCCGTGCAATACCTCAGGCTCTTGTAACTTTATGAGTGCTTGTGCAAAGCTGATTACAATTGCTTCTATATCAATATTAGATTTGTTTATGGCATTTTCAAGTAACAGAGAAGCGTGGTAAATGGTAGCTCCATAATGCCCGGCATATAAGCTTACTGCCAAAGCTGCTGGTCTAACTCGGTTCTGCCATTCTCGGCAGGTCGGCCAATTAGTATGAAAAAATGTTTTGACGGGCTTTGCAACTGCGGGTAATACAGATGCCGTGCCTTCAGCTGCATTATATGTATATTTTTCTAAAAACATCATAAACTCGATAAACCACCGTGCTCGAGTTAACTCTACAAGAACCAAATTTAATATGGACTCAGCTCCGGCAACATATTTGTCTTCATGGGAAGATATTTCCCTTGCGACTCCTTTTAATGCACTTTCAATTTTTGTAAATGTCTCTTGGGGTTTTCCTAAAACTGTTCGCAGTTTAAGCGAAATACAAGTGTGTGCAGCTTCAGACAGAGCCCAACTGATACATATACCTGAGAAATTTGTGGCACTTTGTCGAAAAAATAAAAGATTTGTTTCCTCATTTTCACAAGACTGCAAAGGCCATGATAAGTTAAAAATTTCAAACAAAAATTGTTTATCATTATCTCTGACTGCCACCAGGCAATCAATTATCAATTTAAAGTGATGGTTAGGTAGTGTTGAAAATGATCCTTTCATAAGAAACTCCCTGAAAGAGTTAAATTTGGTATTACAGTTAATGACAGAAAAGCCTTCCTTGCGAGATGTATATAATTTCACAATTTGTTTGTCTAATTCTTGTTGCACTATATCCCACGGAAGCTGAAACAGCACATCCTGACAAAGTTTTGAAACAACTTTATTTCTATTGTCAAGGTGAAGTATACAGATCATCGTCAATGTTTTCAAAGGTATAACATTCCAGGTCAGGCTCCCGTTTCTAAGTAAGTAAAGGCAATTTTTGATAATTTGAAGTACCAGGTCATTGTCAAAACTATAAGCCAAGTTTAACATATTTTTTGTCAAAATGAGGAATTCTTTAGATAAGCTGACTATTGGTAAATATTTGTCTAATTGACAAAAAATATCTGAAATCCAATTAACAATAAGTAACAAAGTTTCTTTGTGAACCTGTTCATCTAGAACAATACTTAAAGTGTGTAGAATTATGCCTAAATGACCACAAGTTGGGCTGGTACTAGAAACGTCTCCCAAACTTAGCTTTGACAGCCCAAATAAATCATTAGTTCTTTGGTGAGTGTTTGTCACAAGATCACTGGAAGCTATGAAATGGTTATTTTTTTTGCAATGTGAATATAGCAAATAAAGTATAGAGTACTGCAGGGCTGGTCTGTCTTTTGTTAGTGTTATATTGTGAGGACACATCTTTATTGCCAGTAACTCTAAAATACTAGGTTGTAAGGCCCACATTCCAATAATCGAATTACTTGCATTTGCCAAATCTGATAAACACTGAAGATAAAATACTATGTTCCTTTCAGCGTCATCCTTATTCAATAATTCAGAGTACTCAACATTCACTATTTGTAACTCTGGAATTATAACTGAAATTGAATTTTGGATATCTGTCAAAACATATTTATAAGCTTCTTGAAGAAGTGGAATGTTCTTGAGGTTAAGTAGATAGCTATAAATTGTCAAGAGGTTTCTTAAAATCTGTATATTTTGTGTAAATCGCAATGGTTTCAACAGGGAGTCTGGGCCGATAGTTTGTGATATGAAATCTATAGGTAGATTTGATGAAATCTCCTTAATGGAGATTGATATAAGATTAATTACACTGAGGCAGATAATCTCTTCCAAATGCAAAAAATTTTTCATTTCACTTGATATTAAAGTGAACAAGGCAGGTGCACAAGCTGATGACTTAGTCTGTAAGAGGCCTAGTAATAGTGTAATACATTCATTGCCTGATAAGATTAAATCAGTTTCAGCTTCTGGTTTTAAGACTTTGGTTAATACCCGAAGAACCTTAGTTAAAGCATCAGAGATGAATGTCCAAGATACTGAATGAGACACAGTGGGACTTAGCAAAGATCCCAAACTCTTTACCACTGTGTTGAAAACATTGAAGAATGATCCAATTTTTTGCATGCATTCTTCAAGAGCAGTCTCTTCTTCTTTCTCACTTCTATTGTCTATCCCAGAGTATGCAAGCATGTCCTCAATAAATTGATTTAGTAAGTTGACTGAAAATCCAACATCTGCTTGCCAATGTCTGCTTAGTTTGAACAAGGACTGCAGAGCAAACTCTTTAATCTTCTTTGGTTGGCCATTGTCTACATGCCACCCCACCAGGATATCCACAGTATCAACAAAATGATTTGCAAAATATTCTGGATAGGAATTTGACAATACAATCATTGAATCAATTGCTGCCATAAAAACATCACAAGAATCAGTACCTTCTATGATCACCTGAAGTCTCTCTAATGCCATTTCAGCATGTTCTGTTAAGTTAGGAGTTTGCAGGTCCAACTGATAAGTTTCTAAGAATGATAGAGTTAAAAAATGCTTGATACAACTGTTGTGTACATTGTATGTAGAAGCAATCCAATCAAGATGTTTCCGAAAATCTGGTCCCATAACATAACCAATCCTGCCCAACACAGCAGCTGCACCCTTTTTAGTATCTATGCCCGGAGCATCATATAGGACATCTAACAGTGACTCAACTAATATATCATAAGATCTTCTAATATATCTAGCATTTTCTGGTAACATGACAGCCTCTTGAAGCTTACTGCATATTATAATCGATTTTTCCACATCCACTTCCGCACATAAACGACGTAATAGCTTAGATATACGGGGATCTTCAGGTAAATTTACAACCAGGTCTGACCGTTCATAAAATTTACTGTTCCCTTGAGGCCAAGTTTCATTATTCGTTGAAGCTAACGATTCGTGATATTTAAAGGGATTTTCATCACGTTCGCACCGTGGCGGGAAACCGCCACGACCTCTTGTCCCCCCTCTACCATAGCCACGAGAATGGCGAAATTCAGACACTCGACCTCGGGTTCGAAAGCGAATATCTCTCGGACCTCCGAAAGACGAGGAGGCATCATATAGCCCAACATAACCTCTGACATTATCATCCGCTGTGTTTTCATGTGTAATTTCTTCACGGTCAGGACCCTCGGAATCCTCAGATAACTTGAGGTTTTTAATTTTACTACTTGCAGTGGTAGATATCATCACTAGAATTTATAGTAATTTTGCCAATGTTATTACACATGGCCGTAAAATTGAATAAAGTTTATGAAGAAAAACTTTAATGAATACAAATCACAATTCACAATCGTTTTCATCACATTTCCACAGACTAATGCTAGAAACAAGAAACTAGATCAGCATTGCTAATGTAAAAAAATACAAAATTTACAGACTATGTAAATTTATTATTTTTCACCTTCAGTGAAGTAACGTAAGAGATATTTTATCTCTCCTCATACTCATCTATTTTATATGGAAGAGTCGAGTCGGGTTGGATTTAGAATTACGTTGCCCGAATTTGATGATACTGAGTATGTAGGTGTCTCGGGGGATCTTGATTGGAATACCATACCATATAAGTCTCCTTTATCACTCTTTCAATTAATACCTTAGGTTTTTTTTGTTTCTTTTTCTTCACAAACACAACCCGCATTGTTGGCTTGCGCGGTATAATAATCATTCTAGTCTATTACTGTAGACTAGGTTTGTTGGTTTCTCTCCCTCAGCAAATCGCCCCGACCATTGACCTAGTAACGAATAATTTTCAAGAAAGTGACCTATTCGATCGCACAGATTTTAAGATCTTTTGATTCGTTTAATCGTGAGCGATACACACATAGAACATAACACCGTGATCGCAAAGGATTTACTGTGCGCGTGTCCGTTTCCAGAAAATAATTTTTAGTTTCTCTAATGTCCAGGGTTCGTCGGATAATTGTTGAACCTGTGGGGTAACTTCCCATTTCCCATATGTGTTGTATGGTGGTACACTACATAGTACCTGCTTACATCTTTGCAACATACTATTGTCCCGTTTCCTGACAAATACGATAATTTTGATCCATGAGAGCATCATTATGAAATACGTACTGTAATTTTAGTTAAAACGTTAAAATTAGGAGGGCAACCATCAAATTCTTGTCGAGAGTGGCTTCTCTGTTTCCTACTGCGTTATTATAATACTCATTATTCTCTTTCGTGCATATTTAATAGTCTTTATCATACTATATTACTTACTATAGAGTATATATATGTACTCTATGATATACTGCAAACATTGCTTAATAACGCTAATAAAATTACACATGTATAAAGTGTAATAAATTGAGAGTAAGATTTTATGGCCTGGTTACACTGGTGACTGGTCTTTATTTATATTTCGTTTCCAAATCAAACAGTTTGGGGGCCTCATAGCCTAGCGGTCTTATTAAGTGGCAGCTAGGTGAGGGGTACTGGGTTCGAGGGCAAACTTTAATTTAATTTAAATTTGTTCTCGGCCTTTGGGAGGGTTGATCGGTACCGGGCGAGTGCCTAAACGAATTATAAAAAATCCTATACTTGACGCTTGGCTAATGCACAAATCGTGCCAGAGCCATAAAAAAAAAAATCAAACAGTCTTTAGTTTTTGGGTGCATACTGCATAAGTCATAACCTTAAACTTATATTTTGTTATTTAGTTCACTTGTGTCTATGCTGAATTACTTTGATATAGATTTTTCAAAGATAAGTTTGAATTTACTTTAGTCTCTTGATATTATTATAATTCCTAAACAATTTGGCTACAGTTATGAAATCTCGGTTCAGCTTTGATTTCAAAGGTATGTCATATTATATTCTATCCGTCTTTGTTTTCTGAATGTAAATCAAGTTTTTAAATCTTACGAGTTATCGTATTTTCCAGCTTTACAACTAAAGATAACTGATGCATCTACGAATCCTCACATGATATATATAAAGGAACATTTAGTGAGAGATCATACAGCAGACAAACCTTCGGGTCGTACATTATTTATTGTGAATGTACCACCATATGTTGACGAACAAAGCATTACCAATGCTTTCAAAGAAGCTGGAACTATTCAATCTGTCCACTTTTCTGAAAAACCTAACACAATTAATTCCAACACTGAAAAATTTACAGTGGACCCATGTAAGCCTTCTTTCAGAGTTTGTTACTTAGTATTTAAAAAAGTCGCTTATTTGCAGAATGCTTTAAAATTAAAGGAGCTACAACCAATGAACTTAGATGCACATATTGTTCTAGGAATAAATAAGTTCATACATGAGCATAATGAATCAGTTTTTAAGCCCATGGAACTTAAAAATAGAATTGAGATATTTATGAAAAGGTGTGATGAGAAAATTAAGAAAGAAATAGAGAAGGAAAAGCAATTGGAACAAGAAGATGATGAAGGTTGGATCACAGTTACCAAGAGAAGTAAGGTTCAAAGCTTTGCTCGTACTGAAAAAGTTGAAAATAAAATAATGGCTAAAGAGAATAAAAGTAAAAAAAAGAAAGAATTAACCAATTTCTACACATTTCAAATAAGAGAGTCTAAAATGAAACACATTGTTTCATTAAGACAGAAGTTTGATGAAGATAAAAAGAAGATTGCACAAATAAAACAAAGTAGAAGATTTACGCCATTTTAATTGGCAGTATAATAAAACATTAAAATTATAACATCTTGTTTCATCTGCATCTTTTAATGTATGGTTGCATTAATTTTGGATTTACTAAATTCGGTTCCAATTAACATTGTTTGTTATTAAAATTTGGTGGCCGTTCCAGTATTACGTAACCACTATAAGGGCAGGGGTCATTGATCATGAAACAGATTCAGAAATCTGAGGCCAAGATCTAAAGAGGTTGTAGCGCCACTGTTTTTTTGCTATTACCCATACATTGGCTATGTTTGAAAACTTTAAACACATTGATGTTTCCTGATGATTATTTGAAGTAGTTTGTTTTGAGGCAGTGTATCTAAGGAAGCTAGGAGATTACTTATGTTTCCATACACACAGTTATTTGCTAAAGCCACTTGGACTGCTTGCCCAATTCTATCCAAGCAATCCTGAAATTATGAAAAAAAATTATTCTTGTAGCTTATCACTGGAAAGCGGACATATGAGATACAATATGTAATCTGATATTTAAAAATAATGAGTATTAGCAATCTTGCTCCATATGAAAAAGAACATCAGTTACAAACAAAACTTCCTTACAAGTTAAATCTCATCATATTATTGCTGAGGAAGTTTTCAAGAAATTATTTGACACATGCTTTTTAAGGAGTTTTAAATACATACAAGATTAAACAGAAAATATCTAGATAAGATTATGTAGGTTAATTCTATTTTAACTGCCAAACATTAAGCTAGTTACACCTAAAACAATAAAGTTATTTAATTTCATATAACTTAATTGTATGAAGAGAAGGCTTTGTATCTTAGTAAAATTACAACCAATATAGTTTTTTATTAATGATATTATGTACATAGATAATAAAATACTGACCTGCAATTTTTTGTCATTCTGTAACTTGAAGCCTTTTTTCACAAGTTGGTGTGCATATGACTGAACCATTGGTGTCAAAGATACTAAATGTTGTGCATTAACTGACGCCGTGGGCAGATGAGATCTTTTTCCTGCTCGCAAGCTATTCAGAACTGCTAGGTGTAATTTTGTGTATAGTTCAGACTCTTTAATATAATTTGTTGTGTTTGGTTTTACTAAAAAAAACTATACTATAACATGTTATAGATTAACTAAACAAATATTTTACATATATTATTATAATATACCATGTGTTTCCCATTCTATTTTTATCTTCTTTATAGGCGGCTCTTCTTCCACAGTGTTTGCTGAGAGGAAAACAATGCTTTAACTTTCATATTAAATAATTGTGACACAGTATTTGACAAGACTGTCTCAAAGTATTGTGTTCATATTTGTATATCATTAGATATTACATATATTGATTATTATGTAGCGACTTAAATACTCACTGATAACCAGAGAATCAGCCAATGCCTACAGTTTTACTTACTATCTTGTACGTAGAGAGAAGCGAGAGCACACCAGTGTATTAAACCTGCCAGTGGTGTGACAACTGCCATGGGAATTGCACCAACCGGCAGAGCTGCTGGGTTCAACTGAGCTGACATACATAAAGTTGGGTTTGAGTACACCTAGAAAATAACACTTGTTTCTTCATAAAAACTGGGATTTTACATTTTAAAATACATTTATTATATTTTAACCACTTTACATATTAATTAACTAGTTGTACCCTACTGCTAAATTTGTTGTAAAAATAGTATAATGTAGCCCTAAATATATGAACTATCTGGAATTTTGCATATAAAACCAAACAATACTATAATAATGGCCAATACTATGTTAGGTTAAAGACAGCACTTTTCTAGGTATTGATCTGTCATACTAGCATCAAGAATTTTATATTTTCAAAGAACTCACCCATGACGTAATAACTTCTAGTAAATTCTTTGGTGGCATTTTACTTGCACCTTGACTGTCACACATATACAAGTCTGTAACTGCTGTTATAAAGTTTGATACAAACTGAGGTGCAGTTATTGCTAATGATTTTAAATAATTCTGATTAGTTGTATTTAGGTAAAAATGATCTTGTATTACACTTTGAGCCAACTTCAGTGATTGTGGTGATGAACAGCCCATTTGTTGAAGCCATACGCCTAAAGCAAGCAATACCTAGAATACATGAGAAGTTTGAAATTATTTTGTTATATACCTAAGGTAATTCATAAAGCATTTACGTATGTTATGGCTTACGGGTGTACAAGAAGCTGAGACAGCCATACTTGCTAGGATACTAAGAATCTTTAATTTTCTTTGACTTTCCATGCTGCCAAAAAGTGATAAAAATATTGTGTTCTTTGTAGTTTCATTATTACAAGTTGATATGTATTCACTAAGTATATCAATAAGTTGAAGCTCCTGTAAAGGATTGAGACCATTTCCACGTCGGACGCCGCGACGGTCGACTTCACAAAATATAAATTCAGAAGTTATATCCATGGCTATGTCTTGCTGTTTACTAGAGGGTGCGGAACGTCCTATCAGAAGTTGTTCTGAAATGATACGAAATTATATACAAAAATTCAATTATATGAAAAAATATAATAAATAATGATAATATACCCATTTTGAGCAGCGCTTCTTTTGCACAGGCAGGATATTCAAACTTTCGTAACGCATGTTTAAGATCAGATGCTGACATTTTTTATTAGACAAATCAGCACAAATATACAATTTAAAGACATTAATATAACAAAGCTATGTAATAGTTCATTTGCTGTGAATTGTGATCTTTCATCTCAGTTGTTGTAATGATATTTAATATTATTTGTTATCGTTTCAAAGAATTAGAACTACAGCATAGATAAGAAATCGTGTGAACAGAATGGACACATATGACCATTGACTTTGACCATAGTATATATAGTGCGTTTTCCAATTACAGCACTAGAGCGCATTATGCGGCATAATGCTCAACGTTGAATGTTCCATCTACAGCAACGCTTCGCACAATTGAGCACTCTCGAAACGAATGCTCTCTCGTGCTTCTCGCAATAAATACCAACACAGTGACAGAAAATTGACCAGTGTTTTTCATTAAGTTGGTATTTATCGAAATTTTCGTTAGTAAATATTATTATTTATTGTTGAAAATTTGTAAGGCTTTCGTTTCGTCGTAGATTTTATAAAGTTCTAAAGAAAATAATTAAAGTTATTTCAAACTGCTAAAAAAATAAACTTAAGTATGGATGAAGGTATAAATAGTTACTTTTTTTATATTCCACATTTAAAATATGAATACAATTTTATTTTAAAATTCGGATCTGTAAACAAATTTATTTTACAGGATTATACTTTTGTAAACATTGCAATGGTTTTGAAAAAGTATATAATTTTTTTTGAAATAATTAAAAAAAAATGTAAATGATGTAAACTTCTTACATGAAACTATATATTTTACTGTTAATTTAGCTTGTTAAAACCTTATATTCTTTAAAGGTTTTCTCTTATTTCAGTAAAAAAATGTTAATGAAATAATTTGATTATTAAAATAAGCGTAAAAAGTTTTCAAGCAATTATTATTGTTAACCACATTATTTATACATTAATGAGGTTGCTAACTCTATTCAGAAATTTTTTTTTTTCAACACTGACTAAGCGCACTCTGCTGATGCATTTGAAAACTAATTCACGTTCCAATTTAGCTTCAGCATTATGCGGCATTGTGCGGCACTGAGTCGCATTATGCTCTGTAATTGGAAAACGCACATAGAAGCCAAACATCATAGTGTGTATTTAAATAGGGGATTTACATCTTAAGCTAAATATTATTATCTTATTGATATCAATGATTATTGTAAAATAAAGTAAGAAGACGGTGTAAATCAAACTAAATCTTTGGTTTTACAGCGCGTGGTAGAGGTGTGGAAAACACACCATCATTCGATGTGCCCTCAGCTACCATTCACATTTCACCGTATAGTAGTAGTGGAAACACCCACAAAGAAAACTAAAAGTATCAAAACCACTCAGTCCAACTTACTGGTCAAGTCTACCTCGCTCATTAAAATTAAAGATTTAGTTTGCTTTACACGTTCTTCCTTTGTTTTAAAACAATATTTCTCGCTCGGGACGAGGTGTCTTTTTCGACATTTCCATAAAAACAACAAATTTCAAGAAGATACAAAATCTCATCTCTCACTGTTAATAAATAGTGGATATCCCGCCAACTTCGCCATGATGAAAAATTTGGGTGCTAAATTTAATGATGATGTTAATAGACCCAAGAATTAAAGGCCCATTTACATGATGCCATTTTCTTGTACATACCAGAGCAATAATTGAATGCAATAAATGAAGCGCAATAATTGACGTTCAATAATTGTATGCAACTGTTTACACTTGAAAACTTAATTGCAATTATTGTATTCATGAATCAGAGCACCCCACAATCCACCCCACGTCTTGTCTGCCCTACCTCTAGAATGTATATAAATAATCGGAGACGCGGAGGAAGAGCAGCACCCACCCGCTGTAACTAAGCACTGCCATTATGCTGTATGCAAGCCGTAGCGGTTAAGGTTGCGGAGGCTTGAATAAAATGCCTGTGCTTTGGTACGCAAGGGTGGAAGGGCTGCATTTCCCGTAGCGCCGGAGCTGTCCAAAAAACAAATTATTATTTGGTTCGGTTAGGTTAGGTTAGGTTAGTATATTAATATTTTTTTAAATAACCTCATTGGTAACGATGAACCCAAATTGGGGGTTTGAGAGGGGGTGAGGAGGGGTATAGTAATCACCCCCCACAAATTTTGCGCGCCGGATTTTTTTTATTTTAAATCTCACCTATTTTACAGGAAATTTGAAAATGATCGCAAGAAATCAGTGTCTAGTATGTATGTAAAGTCAAGTTTTAAAAAAATACTGATAAAGAATCGGATTTCTAACGAAAATTTTGCACTGTAAGACTGTTCACACACTGTTCTAGCAAAATCCACATTTGAAATGGCCGTTTGCCTTTATAAAATTAATAGGGATGTAAAAATTATCGATTTCTTTAAACGATTTTAATAGTAAAAATAATTGAAAATCAATCATAGTGGATCAGTTTCAGTTGAACAGTTATTAAAAAAAAAAAATTGTGGATCTATGTATGGTCTATATGTACTTACTCTGAGACTTGTTCTAACTTATAAGTAAGCTGTGCATTGACATTTGACAGCTGTTTACCGGCCATAGAGAGAAGATAAGAGAGAAAATAGTGGCTAATGCCTAATTCGTTAATGCAACCACAACAGAAAAAACACATAATTTTAAGTTGACACTATTAACAATAAGTCATGGAAGTTATAGTAGCAAATGTTGATCATATTAAATTTGATATTGATTATGCTCTCGAACAGCAGTATGGAGCGTTGCCTTTGCCATTTCCAGGAATGGATAGTAAGTTAAGCAATTTCACAATTAAACATGAATTTAATACCATAAATAATAATTGCCACATTTGTAAAGTTCAATTAGTATTTAAAAAGTCAGCTACACAAACAATATTTCTTTCAGAGTCTACAGCGGCGGTTTGTGAGTTTTTTGGACAATCTGGAGGTTGTAATAACGGACCCCGGTGTCCTTACAGGCATGTTCGTGGTGATCGGACTGTGGTGTGTAAACATTGGTTGCGAGGGCTTTGTAAAAAGGGGGATCAGTGCGAATTTTTACATGAATATGATATGACTAAAATGCCTGAATGTTACTTTTATGCTAGATTTAATGCTTGTCATAATAAGGAGTGTCCATTTCTTCACATTGACCCAGAAAGCAAAATCAAAGACTGTCCTTGGTAAGTTTCTAAGATTATTTGTATTCTATCACCCACACCCTATTTTTCACATGTAAAATTATTGAAATACCAATCATTTTTGTAGCTGGTGATTTGGTCTAGGTAGATTACCAGACCAGCAATGTTGGTATTTATTTATTTTTAATCCTACAGCTAACATAAATTATAACAAAAAACAATTATACTAAATATATAGCCAAATATAATAGATATACAAATAGGTTCAAACATTAACAGAAAGAAAATTCAATAAAAACTATTAAATATATTTTACTAAGTAAAACTATATACGGCTGTGTTATGTAATGGTGTGAAAGTAAAGGTATGTATGTTAGGTGTGCTCATGATATGATATCATGACCATAACACAAATCTGGTTAACAAGTCGAGGCTTGAATAGTGGGTGTTGTATGTCTGGGCTGCGTGGTATAAAACTGAGTAGGTGTTCGTGTGAGGAATGTGCAACAAAGCATGATTACGAGTCTGATAAGCTAGAACATATAATTTTATATATTATAGTATAACAATAAATGTCCTGAAAATTTGGCTTTTATTGGTTTCTTATTGGTTGATATTGTTTGGTATTGGTTGGCCCCATTGAAAATATGATATAATAATTTGAAGAAGAAATCATAAACAAAATTACAATCATTGCAAAATTTTGGTAGCACTGATTTCATATCTTTACAACTTAAAAAATTTGGTTTAAATAAAAATTGTAAAGAGGTACCAGTAGATAACATTAAAACAAATTAGTTAGTAGTGTCTAGCCATAATCAATAGAACACACTACTTGGTAGTAGATGGTGCTGTACTATACTTTAACAAACAAAAAAATTTATAGCACTTTTAATTTAATTGCAACAAATTCATGAATGAGAGTTGAGTTTGATGTGTGCCTGTGCCTACGCTTAAAGCAAAAGAACCAAATTTATTGTTAAAACATAACTTAACTACATAATTTGCATATGTGTTTAGTAAGTTGTATAATTTTATAAAATATTAATTATAGTGAAACAATATAAAAGTGTTTGAATCACTTTACCTATGAATTTGGTTTTAGGATAGATTTGTAAATTAAAAAAAAAAAGGAATACTGATCAGTAATAGAATACACCTCTATCTGTGAGAATAACATTGTAGTTGTTTTAAATTGCAAAATTAGGCATTGTTGCGATAGGTTACTATGTATGTAGAAGTAATACACATTACGTAAACGAAAATCGCGAACTTATAGATAGGATTTATAGGCACATTTGAACAGCAAGAGGAAGCTTGTGCATATGCCTCTAAATTCCCCTTTTTTAAATTAGTAAAATATTAAACACAGAATTTTGTTTCACTGACTGATACAATTTGCGTACCTACCTAGTATTGCATTAGGCTTAGTTCATATGGCCGCGCGGTACAAGATCAATATAAACGGTAATTATCGTCTACATTACCGCGCGGTACCGCACGCCAACGCGCGGCGCGTTCCGACCCGCGCGCAAGATCTTGAACCGCGCGCTTCCACGCGGCCGCGCGCGGCACAAGTTTTGCAAACCTGTATCGACCTGTTCAATTGACCCGCGCGGCTTGAGACGGAAAGACACATAGATCGATGAAGAGTACCGAAGATATGGCACTAAGTATTTGTTGATATGCAATATCTTATAGCATCTTCACTGGATTTTAAATCATTTTCAATAGAATCGTATAAAAAATCAAAGGATGCAACTGACATCCGGAAATAGTTAAAAAAATTATCTTCGTTTACACGACTTGAGGTTACCCTCAAGTCGGGATACAAAGTGACAAACAGGCTGGAAGAAAGTCTGCCACTTAAAATTGGATGCACCCAGTATCGTCTTTGTCTTCTTCTGCGACGTCTCAGTCTTCTATATAAAATCCATAAGCAAATTGCCTCCTCCACGTCCATAGTCAATCAATGTTTAAGCCACACTGCCGCGCGTACATATACCGTCATGTGAATGCTCCAACCGCGCGGCGACGCGCGGCTACGCGCGGTCATCTGAACTTAGCCTTATTATAATATTATTCACAGGTACACTCATTCTTTCACTTTTTTATTTATGCAATTTGTGCATGTAGAAAACCGGACCGAAATTGCAAGATTGACTTGATTTACACCCTTAAAACTAATTGTATCATACAATTGCTGTTTTTTCTGTCTGTTAGAGTTTTGATGATCGGATAGTGAGTGTCAAAATTAAAGAACTTTGACCAGTTGTAAATCTTAAATTCAGGCTACTAATTTTATCCACAACAAAGTACGACATGTAATATTATGATAGATGGAGTGATCAAGAGATCTTCTGAAAAGTGGATAAGTTCGGCTGTCTGTTTACTCCAGATGGAAAGTTCAAGGATGATATAGAAATATGAGTGAAGGCCGGGAATAGAGTTGCATTCCATTATGTGTAGCCAAGTAATTTCTAATGTACAGCATGTGGACTATCCACATACATAGGGGAGTGCTTATCTCGACTTCAATGTACGGTAGTAAATGTTTGGTGTGGCAGAGAAATAATTATTTGTGGTAATTATGTGTGTTGTAACTGCGTGATAGGATAACTAATAGTGAGATATGTGGGTTAAAAGAGGATACGAAGGGGAATTAGGTGGATGAATGAGAAGCGGTTAGGATGTACGAGCCAACCGTGGATGGTGAAGTCGGGTTGGATTGGAGGTACATGTTTAAAGTGCATGAAGCGAGATAGATATCTATATTAATAATTTCGTCAAGGGGTACGGTAGACTCGATCGAAACCTTATATGAATAACAAAACATAAAAAAATATTGATTCTGAGTCGACAACATATATCCGCAAAATTTGGATTATGGAGAATTTCGTTAAATATAAATTCCGATGGCACTGACAAACAAACCGCTGCATGTCTCCATCTTTGGTGTGAAGCAAAATATTGGGTTTGCCACTTTTTATGATATACTCTTTGAAGGTTTTTTGCGTTTTTTCTTTAAACCTGAGATTGGCCGATTACGATAACAACCATAGAAAAAAGCATACTAATCATAACTATAAAAGTTGAAGTTTCAAACGTCATGTCATGTTAGGATTGAATCTCAACGATTATTGTTTCTTCGAATGAATCAAAAACAGCTCAGAGCTGACAATTATAACAATTTAATGGATAGCCTGTACAATAATCATAGAGAAATGGGTCAAGGCATTGGTAAAATGATAATATTGCCATCAACTTATGTGGGAAGCCCTCGGCACATGATGCAAAATTATCAGGATTCTATGGCAATTGTATGCAAGTATGGTAAACCAGACTTATTTATAACATGCAATCCGAATTGGCAGGAAATCTTAGATAATTTACAAAACACTAAAAAAGAACATAGACCCGATTTAATTGCCAGAATTTTTAAACTTAAATTGGAGGAACTGTTGGAAGGTCATGGTGCTGTCCACATATAATTGTCTTTGATGCACTGCATTTAAATTTAGAATATCTTTATTTTATTTTTACATGTGCGGTGTCATTTAATTTAGTTCATATATTTTCTCTTACAAGTAAACACAATGTTTTACAATTTATTTTGCATTTTAATTAATTGCTTTAGCCACTAGTCCACCCTATCAGTAGTAGCAGAGCGTGGTTAGATAAATATATCGGGATATATATCTAGTGAAAAATGAAAGAAGCATATTTTAAAATAATAAGTAAATGAGAAAATACAAATTTTAAAATGAGCTCGAGTATCAGAAGCATAGAACCATTAAAAAAATCGAATTACGATACCTGGTGCTTACAAGCACAGGCGATTCTCATAAGAGACGATTTGTGGGAATACGCTAATGGTAAAAAAACGTTAACGGGGCAACTACGACTGCCGAAGAAAAGAGTGCATTCCTAAAGGAAGACTTAAAGGCAAGGTCAGAGCTAATTTTACTAATATCTCCACAAGAACTAAAATAAATTAAAGGATGTAATACATCTAAGGAGGTATGGGACAAACTTAAGTCTATATATCAAAGTTCAGGGCCGGCAAGAAAGGCTACGCTATTAAAACAATTAGTATTAAAGAAAATGACTCCAGAAGAAGACGTGAGAGACCATCTCAGTAATTTTATGGATGTAGTAGGTAAATTAGAAGACATGGATGTCAAAATTCATCCAGAGTTATTAAGTATAATGATGTTATACAGTTTATCTACAAATTTCGATAGCTTCCGAACGGCAATTGAGTCGAGAGATATTCTGTCAAGTCCTGAAAATTTAAAAATTTAAATCGTAGAAGAATACGACGCAAGAAGGCAAACTGAAGCGAGTGAACCTCAGACTTCAGAAGCATTCTACACAAAGACGAAGAAAAAGGTACAATTTTGCAAGAATTGTTATAAGAAAGGGCATTCCATAGAAGCTTGTTGGTCAAAGAAGAGACCCAATAATCCCAATAAAACTAAAGATCAAGAAAAGACTTATAACATCTGTTTAACAGCAGGAACGTCGAAATGTAAACGCAGTTTATGGTGTCTTGACAGTGGGTGTACGTCACATATGACGGGTGATAAAAGTGTACTCCATAACTTAATCCCCGCGACTGACACTCTAAAGCTAGCCTCAGAAAAGCATACGACCGAAGTTAAAGGGAAAGGAAAAGCCGAACTTTATACAAAGGATAGACGTAATAAAATTAGTCTTTCAGACACATTATATGTACCTGATTTGTCGAATAATCTAATTTCTGCGAGCAAAATTACGGATCATGGCTATAAGGTTCTATTTGAAAAGGAACAAGCCAGTGTCAAAAAAGGCGGGAAAACTGTATTAAAAGCTCACAGAAGAAATGAATTATACTATCTTGAATTTGATAAACCGGAAGAGACAGCAAATTTCACGCCTAGTGATGAAAGCGAAATTATGAAATGGCACAAGAAATTAGGTCACGTCAATGAAAGAGACCTAAAAGAAATGGTTAAAAATAAAATGATGCGAGGACTTGACTTTAAAGAAAAAACTTTGGTAACCTGTGAGACTTGTATCAAAGGAAAATTTTCCACTCTACCATTCAAAAGCCATGGACAAATAATCTCAACCGAAGTGCTCCAGATAATTCACAGTGACGTGTGTGGCCCATTTGAGAATGAATCAATGGCCGGATCAAAGTATTTCGTAACATTTATTGACGATTATACAAGATACTGCTGTGTATATTTCTTAAAAGAAAAGAGCCAAGTAATCGATAAATTCAAGGAATATAAAAACTATGTTGAACTGTTTCATAAGAAGAAAATTCAAAATCTACAATCTGATAATGGAGGCGAATTTAGGTCTAAATCGTTTGACAAATTCCTTAAAGATAGGTATAAGCCGAAGACTATCTGCACCTTATACCCCACAGCAAAATGGCATGAGTGAAAGGAAAAATCGGTCGCTGATGGATAAAGCCAGATGTCTGTTGATGATGATGATGATGACACTGCAAACTATTTAATTAATAGAAGCCCAGCAAGAGCTCTCAAAGGCAATTCCCCATATGAGAAATGGGTACAACGAACACCATCAGGAAATCACCTACACGTATTCGGATATAGAGCGTTTGTGATGAACAAAAAACGAAGAGGAAAATTCACAGCCAAAGCCACAGAAGGAGTATTCTTGGGATATGCGGAATATACAAAAGGTTTTAGAATCTATGTACCCGAAAGGAATGATGTTATTATCAGCAGAGACGTAAAAGTAATCGAAAAGATGCATTATGGCGGTACTCCTGCTGAAAAACGCGAAGATCTTACTCCAGAACCTGAAACAGAACAAATAGAAATTCAAGAAACAAGAAACAAAATTAATGAGAACTTACCTTTTCAGGAATCTAACCCCCTTTATTCCAGCTCTAGTCAAGATCCTGTTGATGAACGATCTTTCTCAAGTGGAAGACCACAAAGAGACGTGAGACCACCAGCATGGACCAAAGATTATGAGTTAAGTCGCTGCGTGACCATGTTAACATAATTAAATAATGACGACTATGACTGCTCTTTACTCACATATAAAGAAGCTGTGACTGGCACCGACAGACGAAATTGGGAGAAGGCTATACAATCTGAAATGGAATCATTACAGAAAAATAACACCTGGGTATTTGTTGACAAGTCAGAAGCCAAAGGACACAAAATACTATCGAACAAATGGGTATTTCGGATTAAAGATGACGGTACGTACAAGGCTAGATTAGTTGTACGTGGATGCGAGCAGAAAGGAAACCTGGATTTTGAAGACATTTATAGCCCAGTAGTAAGTCAATCTGCATTAAAACTTTATTAGCAATTGCCGCATCTAAATCTTACTACTTCATGACATTTGACGTCAAGACAGCTTTCTTATACGGAGAGTTATCAGATGAAGTTAATATGTTGAATAATTACCTGTTGGCTATGAGACTGACTGCAATACTACTGAAGTAACTACTTCAACTTACTTACGGCAAACTTGCCGATTAAAAAAATCGTTGTACGGACTAAAACAAGCTCCATTTACATGGAACAAAACTTTTACCCAAGCGATGTTTGATTTAGGATTCAAGACAATCAAAACAGATCGATGCGTTTTCATAAACGAAGATAAGTCAATAATATTCGGACTATTCGTTGATGACGGACTTGTCATAGGAAAAGATAAGAAAAAGATCGAAGTTATTTTGAAGAAACTTGAAACCAAATTTGAAATGAAAAATAATGAAAATCCAAGTACTTATCTGGGTATGGAAATAAAAAACTCAAAAGAAGGAATAATTCTTACTCAGAGATCCTACATAAATGACGTACTGGACAAATACAACATGAAAAATGCCAAACCTTGTGACACGCCCGCAAGTAGCGATTCAAAGTCTACACAGAAAACTGCCCAGGAGAAGGAATATCCCTATAGGGAAGCAGTGGGAAGTTTACTGTATCTGTCTACCAGAACCAGGCCGGATATCGCACAAGCGGTCAATCAAGTTAGCAGGAAGGTCGAAAACCCCACTAGAGAAGACGTCACAAAAGTCAAGAAAATATTCAAATATTTAGTGGGAACCAAAGAGAAAGGCATTTTGTTCAAACGAAACAAACCAATAGAGAAAATCGATGCTTACAGCGACTCAGATTATGCTGGAGACCCATTGACGCGAAGAAGCACTTCTGGCTCCGTGCTAATGATAGCCGATGGACCAATATCATGGGCATCCAAGAGACAGCCTATAGTAGCGCTATCGTCGACTGAAGCTAAGTACATAGCCGCAGCAGACTGTTGCAAAGAGGCATTGTATCTCAAATCTCTATTACAGGAAATAACCGGTTTGGACATAAAAATAAATTTGCATGTTGATAATCAAAGTTCGATTCAACTTGTGAAGTCTGGATCCTTCAACAAAAGGTCGAAGCACATAGACGTGCGGTACCATTTCATACATGAACATTTCGTGCATGGATCAATAAATATTAGCTACTGTCCCACAGAAATTCAGTTAGCTGACATAATGACAAAACCATTATCAAAAATAGAATTTGAAAGACACTGTGCAAGATTAATGCATATATAGAAACGTGTTTCGGCAACATGAGTGAACATCAGGAGAAGGTGTTGGAAGGTCATGGTGCTGTCCACATATAATTGTCTTTGATGCACTGCATTTAAATTTAGAATATCTTTATTTTATTTTTACATGTGCGGTGTCATTTAGTTTAGTTCATATATTTTCTCTTACAAGTAAACACATTGTTTTACAATTTATTTTGCATTTTAATTAATTGCTTTAGCCACTAGTCCACCCTATCAGGAACTTTTAGATGACATTACAAGGAAACATATTTTTGGAAATACCGAGTGCGTGGTTTTACACCATTGAATTTCAGAAACGTGGGCTTCCACATGCGCATATGCTTATTATTCTAAGAAATGAAGATAAACCAAGGTCATCAGTGGATTATGATAAATTTGTGTGTGCAGAAATACCTGACCCAGATAAAGACCAGGAACTTTTTCAGACTGTGTCAAAAAATATGATCCATGGGCCATGTGGTCCTGGATATATGAATTCACCTTGCATGAAAAATGATGGAACTGCCTCTAAATGTTCTAAAAACTACCCAAAGACATTTTGCGAAGAAACTAGAGATGGTACCCAAAATGGAGGTTAAGCTATAATAAGAAGAAGAGACGACGGAAGAATAATAAAAAAGAAGTATTTCGAGTGTGATAACAGATGGGTGGTGCCATACAATCCCTATCTATGTAAAAAATTTAATGCTCACATAAATGTTGAAATTTGTTCAAGCGTAAAAAGTGTGAAATATATAAATAAATATATTTATAAAGGTCATGACCGAGCAAAGATACAAATCACAGTAGCGCCACAAGAGTCCAGTGATCAATCGACATTAAGCAATGAACGCCATGATGAAATTAAGGCTTATATTGATACCAGGTATGTTTCGGCCCCTGAATCAGTTTGGCGAATATTTGAATTTTCAATGCACAGAATGAGTCACACAATTATACAGTTAGGTGTTCATTTGGAAAACCAACAAACTGTCGTATTTACAGATCAGAAGTCAGAACGTTCATGAAGCAACAGCTAGATCTGCTGGAAAATGAACATTATTATCATTTTTTGAACTAAACAGAACAGAAGAAAGTGCTCGACAATATCTTTACACTGAAATTCCGACACATTTCAGATTTATCCATGGACAGTGGCAACCACGAATATCTCAGTCAGCGTCTGATAAAGTAATTGCAAGAATGTATAATTATTCCTTTTCTGATCGGGAACGATATTATCTCCGGCTATTACTTCTTCACGTCAAAGGGCCGACTTGCTTCAGAGATGTTAGAACTTATGAAAATATTATTTACAAATCATTTCGAGAAGCTGCTCAAGCAAGGGGGCTCCTTTTTGACAATGTTTACCAAATGCAAGGAAATTCGGCTGTTAACAAAATGATCAGGTATCATCAAACAAATAATAATAAACGAAGACAGAGACACGACCAACGAAACAGTTTATGAAATACTTACGATTTTCGGCATGATGTGTGTGACCCAAACGAATAAATCACTATGCGAAACTAAATGACATTTGAACTAAAACTTCAACTCTTATGGTTATGATTAGTATTCTTTTTTCTATGGTTGTTATCGTTTATCGACACAATTTAATTTTTTATTTTTAAAATTAGTAAGTACTTAGTAGAGTAGAGAAAAAGACTGAGTGCTTAAAAAAAAGAGATTTACAGAGAGTAAAATCTTATAAATATGTTTTGTTTTGAATGTTGATTTAAAATAAAAATAATTTGTGTAAAAACTTTTGCAGTTTTTATTTACTATATTTATTAAACACAACGAACGATGCTATACGAATCTATATTTAATATTCTTTGAGAACCGATGACTACAGAAATATCTACCTATATTTTGCACCTAGATGTGTATCAAATTTCACCCGAGCGAACCCGGGTTTTCATCTAGTTTGTAAATAATTAGGAGGGCAACGGGCGGAATCTTTTGTAACTACTAAGTGTGGCTTCAGTCCGGCTTGTTCCGAGAAAAAATTGAGGCTATTTCTATTATTAATTTTAATGTCTCATAAATTTCAGGTACGATAGAGGTTTTTGTAGACATGGGCCACATTGTCGCCACCGGCATGTTAGGCGTGTCCTTTGTACGAACTATTTAGCTGGATTCTGCCCTGACGGTGCAAGCTGCAAGTACATGCATCCGCGATTTGAGTTGCCAGCACCTCCCGAGCAGACTAAGGACACTAAACGACTTCCAGTATGTCATTACTGTTCAGAAGTTGGTCACAAAGCTTCCACTTGTCATAAACTTCCTCCTGATGTAAGTGAAGTAAATACTTTAATTGTATTTTTGTGCATTGCCGTGTTTTCAATGCTTATCATTATTTTCAGCAAAGAGAAGTTGCTCAGAAACAAGAAGAAGCCAGGTACAGGGCTTTAGGTTATTTAAAACAAGTGGGAGAAGAAGATTCTCAACAAACTCTACACAGAATGCAGCGAATGATGCATAAGCCTCTAGAAGAAGTGACTTGCTTCAAATGCGGGACAAAAGGACACTATGCTAACAAGTGTCCCAAGGGACATCTCGCTTTTCTATCAAATCAGCCCGGCCAAAACAATAATAACGTGTTCAAAAAATCGAATTAATAATAACTTTTAATGTCCCTAAAGATGCCTTTTATTATGTGTCCCACTTTCTTAGGTGTACAATTAATGATTATAGAAAAATATAGTCACAATGTTACTGCAATCAATTATTAGATAAAAAACGTTCGAATTTCCTGAATTAACCTATTTATTTCAAGTCAGATTGCGCCATAACTCATCGACACACTATACTAAACTTTGTTTTCGTTTTCCTATTAATGTGCTCTTTTAAAACTTTAAATAACCAGCTTTGCTTTGTTATTATAAATTGTAATGTTATTATAAATGTATTTATAAATAACTTTTGGTTATGGTTTTTCAAATATACTAGTAGTATTATCAATTTTGCTAACGTTTCTGTTATATGAAAGACCAATTTGATTACTTTAAAGAAAATCAGACTTTTTTAGTTTTATTTTCTGTCATTTACATTATTAATACATGTACGTTTTCGTGGCGTTTAATTTTATTTAAATTCAAGAATACCGCGCCACAAACACGAAATTACATGAACCAAAATCATATCGTAGTTAAAAGTACTTCTAATAGATGGCGCTATTTTACATAAACATTATTACGTTAGTTGTTAATGTTTTTATACTTTTTGTTTATACATACATATATCAATAATAAATTTTAAGAGAAATTGTACCGGTTGTAGTAGTGCTGCCCTGCGATTCTGTAACTCACTTCACGAACTCACACAGCGGTTTTCGCATCGGCGGTCTCTCTCAAATCAGTCGTGAAGCAGTCATTTTATGATTTGGCATTCTGATAAACAATAAAGTACAAGCTCCCACCTTTTCAGAATGCCAAATCATAAAATGACTGCTTCACGACTGATTTGAGAGAGACCGCCGATGCGAAAACCGCTGTGTGAGTTCGTGAAGTGAGTTACAGAATCGCAGGGCTGACTTCGCTTTGCTCACCTTAATAATTAAAGTAACGTAACGTCTACAATGTTGGAGAGATATTTTGTAAAGAAAAAAATACATGCACAAATTTTATGTTCATGGTTAGAGAATCCAGATTTTTAGCATTGGCTGAAAAGATCGGAAAAATACTGAAAATTATAAAATCCAACAAAAGAAATAACTAAATTTTTTTGATACGCACCAAACAAACTGAAAAGATCGATTTTAGACCCCGATCGTAATACGATTAAGGCAGGGGGAAAAGCCAGTGCCTCAGCGATAGCATTAGCAAAAATAATACGGAGACGCTACTACATAAATGAACTTATATGCTTTATTTTAATAAAAATACGTTTTTATTGTAATTAATTATTTAAAAAATTCAAACTCCTAAAGTTTTGCGCCCTATACCCAATTTACAGATCAGTTTGAGGTAATTAGGTTAAATCAAAATCCGAAGGTGGACTGGTGCGAGTTGTGACCGGTTAGCCGTTAGAGGTTACTTATTCTCATCTCGAGTTGACCTCTGTGCTCATCTTCACAGATCCAATGTAAATGTAATACATAATAACTCTAGCTCAAATTGTTTGAGTTTAATAGTAGGTATATAAATAGTCTTCTAGCTTGTAGGGATGCCAATTATTTCTGAAAATGATAGAGATCCTAAAATCTATTGGAATCGTAAGCGGATGAATCGATACACAAAAAAGTGAGGTCTAGAAAATCCTTCAAGTTTGCATTTATAATGTAAATTATATGAATCAATTTTATGGAAAACTAGAAACATACCATAGTAAATCTTTTATCAGTAATTTTTTGAAGTGAAAACTTCTTTAGCGGCGTTGTACTCTTTTTTTGGAATGGGTAAAAAAAATTAAACTCGCGTTAGGACACGTGAACTATAGTCCTTTTCATGAAAGAAGTCCCCCAGACGCGGCGCTGCAATCGCATGACGTAATGTTGCCATTTATGAGTACAAAATTTACCTATTTTATTTACATTTAGCAGATGTAATTTATCAAATAATATTATTTTCTGCATACTTCGATGACACAATATTTCTGTTATATAAAAAGTATATTTTTATTTACTTATATTAGCGGTGTTCTACCTACTTATAGGGAAAAGATGAGAAAATAAGGGAAAAGATGAGGGTAAAGAAAAGCAATACAATTTTTTATTCAGAGTTTTATTGCATAATTGTTGGGTTACAATTTTTTTCGAAGTACACGCCGCTGTTATACCTTCGTTTGTAATTCTTGTTACAGTTTTCTCTGACACACCTGCAATTAAATTATGAACAATTAAAAATAATAAGTAAGTTTAAGTTTATAATGCTTATGTAATATGTAATATATGTTTTAATTTCAGTTACCTAGTTTCATCACGTTATGTATTTATTCAATTTTGTCGCAAAAACTAATTTATACCATAAAAGTCCCACCAATGCAGCAAAAAAATATTAAATGGCAACTCTAAAAAGTACCTGTTATGGCGGCAACTCTCTTCCGAACATTGTTTAGTGGTATTAAAACACCTTGATTCTTATGTTCCGCTTCACAGAACTCTTTCACCTTTAATATAATTTCTCGAGCCGAACTTTTGCATTGTAATCAATCTTCAAAATGCACTAAGCTAGTTAAAAATTCACAAAAATCTACCACAACAAACGAACTTGATAACATCGACGAATGACAACATTGCCGACCTGTCAAATTTAGTTCCAAAAATCACCGCGGGACTTCTTTCATGAAAAGCACTATAATCGAAAATTCGTAAGACGGATGAAGAGTAGACTTTTTTTTTTTAATGGAATCTCGCTATTGGCCTTTAGGGCCTTTACAGCTCAGCACGGGCTGGTTGGCGAGCGTAGCTCTGCCAGAATTGGCGTTTTTCCCGCAACTAGCGCAAGGGCGTCTCCTGTGAGACTCGAACCTCGGCTTGGGCCGTCGCGGGGTCGTCGCAATCGCCTGAAGGGCAGGACGGAAGCTCACTGGAGTGAGCGAAGTGCGAATTAAAGATCCGCGCCTTCCCCGGTGAAGGCGGTTTTTACCCCAATCTGTGTTTTGCTATTTGATTATTATTACTGGCCGCGCGGGCGGCTTTTAATTTATTGTTAGCTACGGTAATTGGATCATCCGAATCCTTTAGTGTATATGTGTACCTGGGCCTCCTAAAAGCCTTTTATGTCGGGAAGGGGTAATATGGTCGTAACTATTACGGTGTGTCGGATTCTACAAATTGCCGCACGGACTTAAGGAGCAGGGCGTGCTCGGTTATTACCTCCACCTTGGTGGACGTAGTTTTAGCGGACTTAAGGGCCTCCGCGAATGCGACGAGTGCGTCTAAGCCTATAGCGTCTATTACGCTGAACGCAAGATTAAAAGCGTCTCGGACGCTGCCTGACTCCTCAGTTGCCTTCACGGGAGGGCTGAGGGCTTTAGTAGGAGGGCTCGCCTTTAAAGTGGGCCTCTCTTTTATGATAGGGGTTGGCGCAGGGACCTGGGAAGGCGCTGCGGTTGCCGATTTTGATGGCAGAGGTGGGAAGGCTTCTGCCGTGAGTTGGGGAGGGCCCTCCGTAACGGGAGGCTTGGCCCATGGACTAATTTCGGGAGGCGGGGCCGGCACGTATGAGGGCTTTGCTCCCGTGCCACGACGGGCCGCGTCGCGACCCACCATGCGCCTAGACGATGGCTTATGCGCCTTGGGGGCTCTAGGACAACCGCGATAATTCGCAGGGTGCCCATGTTGCCCGCAAAGCACACATGCCGGCGGTTCAGCACACGGAAGAGTCCGCTTGCAGTCCGAGGTGCCATGGTCGCCTAAGCACTTGACGCACCGCGCCCTTGCAAAACAGTTACGGGCTGCGTGCCCGTAGAGTTGGCAGCGATGACACTGCCGTGTGAAAGAGTGTTTGAGGGGAGTTTCAACCCTCAACCCCGAGAGCTTACAGCACTCCCGAAGGTTAAAAATCTTTTTCCCACTCGGAGTGAGTAGGGTCGAGGACTACGAGTACCATATCGTACTCGAAGAGTAGACAGTCTGGCGCGGCGTATTTAATGTAATATAAATTGTCATGTTTGTGTACGATAGCCCAATAAATAAATATTGTATTCTACCACAAAAATAATAGTACTTTTATACAGATAATTAAAGCAATTCGTGCAAAATTATTCCATAACTATTCCAAAATATCAAAAATGCACAACGTTAATATTCAAGTTTTCACTTCTGCCGGCACTCCCGGTGCAACGAGTGCAACGCGTCGTTTTTTTTAGTTCTGTGAATTCGGTAATAAGAATTATTATTATTACAAAATCAGATCAGATAACAGTAAAAGTTCCCAATGCTTTATATCTAAAATTATATAAAATAACAGTTTGTCTATTTGGACCCATGCAGTTCCACTCACAACTTTCAATGTTGCCGGCAATGAAAAAAGGCCCTCACAAGGAACAGATACATCCACGATACACATATAGGAATATCTTGGCTATTAATCGTGATTTATCATAGAGTTCTTTGTTCTTTCCAGTACAGTATAGGCATAATTATTAAGGTAAACAACTACCTACTCGTAAGATCTAAAATTGATGTTGCAGCTAGCAAACAAACTTAAAAAACAAAATTCGATCAGGTAAATACAGACTGAATCAGACCCAAAGGCTTTGCTTGGTGATCCTGAGCTTTCTTAGTCAGAGAATTTGTATAAATACAAAAATACATTGCAAAGCAAAGAATGTGATATAAAGAAAACAGATTTCAGAAAAAGAAACGACTTTTTGAGTAATTAACACTTTACCCGGCAGCACGATAATATTACGGGTACATTCAACTAATGAAATAGTAAAAAAAATTAAATAAATAAAAATCGTCTGTGTTTTATGTACACGCGTTAGAAGATATACTTCTTTGGCGTAACAAGATAAAAATCATATTATTTTTTTTTATCTTTTGCCTTATTCTATGTTGGTAGAAAAAACGACTCTAAAATTTTGACTATAATTAACTTCAAGGTGTCAGTTTTTTGTGACGGTGTGCGCGCGCATCGTAAAAATTTACTCTCATCATTTTTCCCTAACGCGCTAAAAGAAGTCTAACTTCAATAAAACATAAATAAATGTATGGCTTACAGCCAAATAATAAAAATCAATTGGTGATTTTCAAAGGCGAAATACTGATTCACTGGATCGATTCAATACTGCAATTTAATAATATATTATGTAATTAAAAAATAGATTTTTGGCCCAGAATAATATTGTATTTTTCAATTAATCGTTCTCAAACTGACATCCCTCTAGATTGTGCACAGATCTACCCTATCCACATCTGTATTTGTGATTCTATCTAATCGTACTTACTACTTACTACTTTATAGTTTATAGTTATACTTTAAAGTCTTAACTCTTAACGTCTGTGTTATTGCGAAGGAAATATAAATTCTTATAATAAGTAACATTAATGAATAAAAGTACTATTGTAAATTTGGACTCGGTGAACACTGAAGTAGTCGTTTCCCATTTCCCTCAGTGAAGCGAGAAATCGCTGAGAGGCCGATATATTTAATATTGTTTAACACGCGGTAACTAATTCAATATGGTAAGTTCGACTTCTCATGTATTCCGTAATAATAAATCCCATAAAAAAGCCTCATAATAATTTCTACACCGCACGCCAATGCATATTATTAACCTTATTACAAAATTTTATTAGCTACTGCTTTTTGAGGTTATTGTTTTAGGTTAGATTTTGTAGATGTGTTTAACATTTTCAGAGTGAGTCGGAAGCTAATGTTAATCCTAAAGCTTACCCATTAGCAGATGCAGCTCTGACTGCAAAAATTTTAAATCTGGTACAACAAGCGGCAAATTATAAACAGCTCCGTAAAGGTGCTAATGAAGCTACTAAAACTCTAAACAGGGGTCTCTCGGAGTTTATAATAATGGCAGCAGATGCAGAACCCTTAGAAATTGTTTTGCATATTCCAATATTATGTGAAGATAAAAATGTTCCGTATGTGTTTGTAAGGTCGAAGCAAGCTTTGGGGCGCGCATGTGGTGTATCTCGTCCCATTATATCTTGCTCAATTACCATTAACGAGGGCTCTCAATTAAAGCCACAAATACAAAGCATTCAACAAGAAATTGAAAGACTTTTAGTTTAAGATGTATGTGTACAGCTTATTTTTTAATACAAAGTATCAAATAAAGTAATGTGTTTTATTTTTTATGATCATATCAATATTTGATTATTGAATATCTTTATACCCTCTTTTTGTTGCCTTCAAAATAAAATGCTTACTAAGAAAATGTTTTATATTACAAATTTACAATTCAAAAAATTTCTTGGCCCTTAAATTCCAGTTATCTTCCCATCTCGATTCTTGAAACTTGATCAATTCTCTCCTCATTTTGTCAGCAATTTTAATTTGCTCTTTGTTGTTTGGGAAATTTTCAAACCAACCAACAATTTGTTTTGATAATTCAGCACTATTTTGAAATGTATATCCATTTATACCATCCTGTACAAGTTCACTTAAACTGAAACAATAGCAAATTAATATTACAAATATTTTAATTAAGTTATATTTGACATTTGATAAGATTATACCATTTAAATTGATAAGCAGCAACTGGGAGTCCAGCACCAAACATATCAACTATCTTCATTGGTAGATCTAATCCTGATGAACTAGTGTGGAGACACACACCTAATTCTGCACTGGCTACCATTTTTGGATAATCGGCCGCTTCCAACCAAGGTGTGATGACAGTGACATTTTTCCAATTACGCAAGGCAATCTGGTTTCTATAATACTCCTTCATAGGACCCTGACCAGTTATCACACAAACTAATTTGGGCATCTTTCTTGACAGGTTATAGGTTGTTTCATAAACTGTAAATAAATATTGAGTATTTCAAAAACGACTGCGTTTGTTAGTAGTGTTCCATTTGGTAATCCGTGTGTTTATTTTTGGACATAACTGTGATTTATACTAGAATCTACCAAGAATATACTAACTATAGACTGGTAACCCAATATTTACGTCGTTATAATTGTAGTGATTAACTGTGGGTTTTGAGTTATTATGACTGTAAGGAATAAAAAATATAGGGAAAATATTACATAGTAATTTAATATGACCTCTATACTTAAGGACCTTGTAAGGCATCCATCAATATACTAAAGTCTTCATCTGGTGTCCAGCTTGTACTGCTAAACAACAAACCCGGTCTGTCACTCCTCATAGTCACATTACCGTCAACTACTTCTGTAAATGCTGTCTTCATCTTGGGATTGACAGCTTTTAAGTCTGTAAATTCTTCATATTGTTTTCCTAATTTCACAAACCAATTGTGTTTTTCTTCCTGTGAGAGTGGATAAAATATTCTTGGTGGCTTGTCATACAAAACAGTTGCGCTGAAAATATACCTTCATTTATTTGTCTATAAAAAAACTGCCTACAACATGGCTAGAGATGGTGGTTCTTATTATTAAAGATATAAGAAACAAGTTGTAGTACTCTTTTGTGTCTAAAGTTTTGCTTTTTGTGTTAGCATTTAATTTTTATTATCATGATAGGTACATACATTATACTCCATTTCTCTAAAAGATCCTCTTTTAGGGCATAAGTAACACAGAGGTTGTTGTCTGCACCTTGGCCAAACCACTTTTCTATTTTACAAGACAATTTTAACAGGGGATGATCAGATTTTAAAGATAATGCCATAATTGAGTAAGCATAATTGTGCCAATCAATTATAAATTTTGTTTTTGTAATCAGACAATAAAATTTGCATATTGGCAAAGTTGGTATGGCAGGTGGGTTCTGGCACATCACAAAATCACATTTTCCCGTTATAAATAATGTTAAAAGTAAACTTATACTCTGCCATAATGCTTTGGCAAAATACTGTATCAACTTAGGGCCTCCTATGTCTAGACGATGCAATTTTGTTATTTTAATATTGGCATTATGCTCAACATCATGCAAAGGCTTAGTTTCCGTATAACTTATGATATTCACTTTTATTCCCGAACTCGCCAGAGACAGGGCATGATATTGCATACGTGGACTTCTACCAATATCGCCTAAAACTACCACTTTTACCGAGACTAGAGCGTTTTCTAATGACATGATAATTTGTATTGCATTCGTAAATAGTAAATTGTAATATTTACAATGTCAATCAATTTTTCCCTACTTATTTTAGATTTGTTATTAGACTCCTTAGTCCTGCCTTAACAGTTTACTAGAACTGAACTTCTATAATCTTAAATCTATTTGTATTTTTGCGATATATCATATCACATAATATATATAGTCTGATTTTTCATTCCGTAGATTAAGAATTCTGACATTTCATAAGTGTTGCTTCTAACAAAGTTCTCCACCGAAAAAGGGACAAATTTGACCCATTTGAGGATGAAAAATACTTAGCATTATGAAATATAAAATGCTAAGTATTTTTTATATTTTATACTGTTGTGTTGTGGGATGTAAAAATTCCCAATCTCGCAATCGTGGATTAACTTTTAGTCCAGTCAAAATAGGCATTTGTAAAGTAGGATCCTACTTCTGCAAAAAATTTTATTCAAGGTCAAAAGTATAAAATTAAGGTTTTTTTCATTTTTCTCGAAAACAGTTAGTATTATCGTGAAAATAGATCAGACATAAGTTGTAGATCATACAATTCTCTACAAAAATAGTTCAGTCACTTTTTCTCTTATGACTCACCATTCATGAGATATCGCGGTTTTAATCATTAGAAAATTCATATTTTACATAATATGCACACATTTCCGCACCACCTATGAGGTAATGTACTTGGCGCATTTTTAAGTAAAGATGTTGTTGTATTATTTTTATAATCAAAATCCTGCACAGCTATTTTGCTATATCCTACCATACTATCTGTTTGATAGACTTGTATTGGCACATGAGCTTTTTCTGCAAAATGTTGCGCTGAAGGAAGTATGTTTGTTCGTAATATAGGCTCTTCTGCTATAACTGAACTTTTTGGAGTAATAATTTTAATGATCCCCATGATGTGAAGCGTATTATGACCGTCTAAGGTATGTACATTTATATCAGCATTGTCTGCAACATACGGAATAAATGTGCCAGTTTTTGGTGGCAAAATATGCGGTAGACGATGCAGAACTGCTGCTGCCTCATACATAATAGTATCATTATATGATGCACACAATCCGAAAGGCGAAAAAATCTGTATAAGACGTTTTGATCCAAATCGTCGATGAAAAAAAACTGATAAACCCAATTGCAATCTTGATTTGAAAGACCTAGGCCGAACAGCAGTCATTATACAGTGGCTGATAGTTGTACATATTAATTTCAAATGATCTACTTTAAATCGTCGATTTTTTAAAATTACTTGCTCCAAAAAAATAAGTCAAGGACTCCGGAATATCTTTGTTAATATTTTCAAACATTTGACTCGGCGGGGGATAATTATCATTATCAATCACTACAGATTGAATATCCTCTTGAATAATTGCTGCAGCAGCTTTCAATATTCTGAATCGTTCTTAGTTTGTATTTTGTTTTTTATTTTCATACCAAGCTTTATTAAGAATATCGTACTGATTATCAATAAAATAGATAATTGTTAAGCTTCTTTTCTTCTCAGTTATAATAATTTTATCACCATACTTTAACTTTAATCTTCTTTTAATTGTTTTATTATCTATAGTTGGATTTTTGCCGATATCTTTCAATTCTTGTAATGAAAATTGGCAATCATCATTATTTTCAATGTACTGAAATATTTCCTCCATCGCCAAGTTTACTGAATCATCTTCGGGACGACCGACTTTATATCCCGTGGTAGGTCTCAGAAAGATATTATAACAGTTATTGTGGTACTTAGCTTCAGCAGCAACTTCATACCCAATAGTCAAATTCATACCCAATGCGGGCAATAACAACTTTTGCTACGTCATCAGAACGAGTCCGAGCTACCTTTAAAATGGAATCTTTAAATTCAAGTGTAGATACTTTATAAATTTTACGACGAACATTCTGCGCTTTCTTCTTTTCAGCTTCTTCATTTGCTTCATCGCCGCAAAATAAACAACATTTTTTAAAGTTGAAATCTGGCTCACTTACTCGTGCTCTCTTCTTCTGTCTCGCGCTATCTTTTAGCTGCAACAATACTACTCTTTCGAGTATACATTTTACGACACTGCACGTGGACTGTCACAGATTGCTTGTCTTTTAAGTATTCAAAAAAAATATCATTTCTTTCAACACTTGCATCAATCAAAGTCTTCATTCCACGATCAACAACAACTACTTCACTTTCTTTCAAAGGTTTATCACAAATAAATCAAACTTCTGACATTTTGTTTAAATTATTTAACAGCACAAATTAAAATTGAAAATATTACCAATAAGCACGTCTGCTCACTGCACAGGAATTTTCAAAACTAACAGTAGGTATATACTGAGTCATTTCATTTACTTCCTTCAAAAATAGGCAGGTATGCGACCCTCCACACTCAAACAATGACGTAGCTAGCAGATTTTACTTAAGGTTACCGACGAAGGGAATTAGGGACTGACAGTATAGTCTTATATTTTAAAATCCTCATTTAATATACAAGTTACTTACACAAACGAATAGTTTCTTATTTTCATTTATATTGAACGTCCGGTGACGTATACAGACTGCATTTTAGGGCATATTATGTAAAATATGAATTTTCTAATGATTAAAACCGCGATATCTCATGAATGGTGAGTCATAAGAGAAAAAGTGACTGAACTATTTTTGTAGAGAATTGTATGATCTACAACTTATGTCTGATCTATTTTCACGATAATACTAACTGTTTTCGAGAAAAATGGAAAAAACCTTAATTTTATACTTTTCACCTTGAATAAAAATTTTTGCAGAAGTAGGATCGAAGGGGATTTTTGACATTTCATTTATAATGATGTATTTAACGTCTCTGCCAATTTTCAGCTCTATGCGAATTTTGGCTAAGTTATGACTTATTTTTGTCTATTATGACTGGACTATTTTTATTCGTTTCCTAGACGGAATTGGGAAATTAAAAAAAGAAATGAATGGATAAAAGCTGTCAGAAGAATGTAAGTAAATATTTATTATGACGAGTTGATACCGGAAACGTATCGAAAATATACTAACTCCAAATTGTCCGTTTTTATGCCATACGTTTTATTTTTTATTATTTTTTTAAAACATTAGATAACAAACCGTGGCAGCCGAGTAAGAGCACTCGAATCTGCAGTGCTCATTTTATTGGAGGAAAACAGTCTAACGTTGAAAACAGCCCCGCGTATGTCCCAAAAGTTTTCCCCCGTGTACAAAAAGAAGAGATATCACAAATGGCCTTAGCTAGACACGAGCGACTTCTCGCGAAAAAAAAGAGAAAATGGACAATCAACAGCTTCAAAATCACAAGAACTGGAAATGATAGATGAAAAACGATGAAATATAAAAATTACTAAAAAAAATAAAATTTTATTATTGGTTTAATATTTCAGAACAATACTTATTCCCTTAATATATAACCTACATATTTCTGTGATAAATATATTTTATAACCATTAACTTTCTTATTTTTCGGTGAGTAGTATAATCGATTTATTAAAATCAACTGTTAGCTTTTATTATTTATTTAATAATATTCTAAATAATTTATGAAACATATTCTTTTGCTACAAGTGCGCATGTGCAATAATTACTCATTGGACTCGTTCGGTTATTTACGATTTGTTACGAATTGACTCGAATAACTGCCCGAAGTAGGAAGGTCGAGTCGGAGTGGGGACGAGATGATAAAAACAAGTGTAACACATGCGCACAGGCTATTCCTTTGTTCAAGTTGGTGTTTATACATTTTACGTAGGGTCAGTGTGTGAAAGATAGTAAACCAAGTCATCATTGGAGTGTTTAATTTCCTACCCTAAGAACTAGATCAACTAAACTAACACAACTAAAAGTATAAAAACCTCTAGTCTTTAGTATACTAAATTTGTGCCATTTACAGTGATGCCAACTTCTTACTTGAAAGTTTTGTAGTGTACCAAAATATTTTACTGTTAATTTAGCTTATAAAAACCTAATATTCTTTAAAGGTTTTCTCTTATTTCAATTTAAAAGCAACATGGATAAAAATATCTTCTCCTTGAAAGATTAGATGATATCGTTCCGTCAAATAGCTCTGGTACGAGTGGTTGGATACACTGGTATAAGACTTTTGAAAGTTTCATTACCGTGCAGAAACCAACCGCTCCAGAAACAGATGCACAGTCAGTTCCTCCGCCAGAAAAATGGGACAGCGTAAACTTTTAGCTTTTGGTAAATCATATATCACCAAATATTTACATATATAGAAGAACTACGAAGAAGCGATCACAATACTGCAAAAACTGTATGTAAAACCAAAAAAATCTGATTTTTGCTAGACACATGTTAGCAACAAGGAAACAAAGAAAGTGTTGACATATATTTACAAGCTTTGAAACTACTTTCTAAAGATTGTGACTTTGCGGCTGTTGATGCAGAAACAAACAATAACGATAGCGTGCGTGATGCTTTCATACCCTATCATCTCATAAAATGTAGGTATAACATCGCATAAAATTAGACAAAGGCTTTTAGAAAACTTAACTCTAACACATGATCAAGCTTACAACCAAGCACTCTCTAGAAACTGCAGAGATCAACTTTCAAAGCTTCCATACTGTGTTTTTAAATGCCGTTGAAAAAGAACCTATATTAGTCTGTCCCAAACCACAAACTGTGCACGACGAGACCTACTCCTCTGATAATAATCCTCAATGACGAAAAAGTTTCTTTTGTGGGGGACAAATACATCCTGTATTTTTGACACAAAATTATCAAATTATCAGAAGTTTTTAAACCAGCCGGGCGCCGAGCGTGCGCGAGCGAGATGGGAATAAGACAATCTACAAGTAAAAGAAGTAGAATATGCGTGAAGTTAGCAGCTATGCCAAGAATTTTGAATGACCATAATGACCTTTGTAGTACCTTTTAAACAAATAAAGGAGTTTTAATTATTTTTTCAAAGAAATTTAGCAATGCTTTCACACAAACCCTATTGTTACTTAGTTAAAAGGTTATGAAACATACTTACCTAGTCATTAAATTGAATGAATAATATAATAAAATAATAAATAATAATAATAATTATTATAAATATTAATTAATAATTGAATAATATACTAAATATTATTAAATTATTAACGTTAAATATTTATTATTAATTATTTAATATTTAAAAAAATAAAGAGAGCCAAAGAAGTATAACTTCTTACGCGCGTACATAAGTACACGCACCCTATTTTTTTCTTCTTAATTTGGATGAAAGAATAATAAAGTACAATCAAAGATATCAACACGTCCTCGCTGTCGGCCATCTCGTGAACATTAGCGCTGAAAGTGGAGAACAGAGTTTTGACGAGCATGTTACGCCGATTTTAACACACAGCGTAACATTTATATAAAAAACACATTGAGCTGTGTATGATATTTGGAGTCGCATTTTTGAAGCGAAACTTCTTTATCGGCGTTGGAAAAAAAATTACCGTCACATTATTCCGCTACGCGCCATCTTTTTCTTATCTCTATCACGGTTGATCCGGAGAGATTCGAAGCCATTACTAAAAAATATATATAATAACGATAACAATGATAGTAATAATTCTATTACAATTAATGAAATTCTTTAATAATATTAGTAGTAATAAGGCAAATTAAAATAATTGTATTATTTGTCTGTCTCTATCTCTCTGATAATAAAAGCCTTTTGTTAAACTTTATCTAATTTAACTTTATTTAACCAATTTCTGCAAAAATAAGGTCATAAAGAAGTTTCACTTCTTACGTGTGTACACTAGTACACGCACACATTTTGACGTGATAACGTCTTTAAAATCGTTTTAGTCGGGTGACATGTTCAGAAACTTGTGTCACACCAAAACCTCACGAGCGCGATCGCAGGTATAACGAGAGAGAGACGGACCGATCTCCCGTCTCATCTCGAGCGCTGCCAGTCATTCCGTGAATGTATGAAGAAAAATGTATATCATAGTCGAATAAGTAAACTTGTCATTTTACACCCGAAATTTTTCATCAAAAGTGTGAATAAAACGATAGATGTAATTTAAAATTTGAAAAAATTGTTATCTTCATTAATTCCTTACTTCCCAAAAATTTATATCACCAATAAGACGTTATCACGTAAACATCTCGATCGTAAACCTACTTTACAAACAACCAATATTATTTTTTTTATTAGGTCTTTGCCTGATATGATACACGTTTAAGTCAATTTCTGATTCTGAGAGCTGTGAGCTGTTTCTGTGACTTAGAATTAATCTCAAAATCAATCAACAACCAAAGAATCTTCTGTAACCAAAAACCGAATAAAACTTGAACCTGTCGATCCATTTTCTATTACAGATACTTTGCTTAATGCCTTTCATTTCCAAACAATCCCAAAATGACCGCCGCTTGGTGAGGGCATCCTAAGGGATTTCTGGGGGAAAATCAAATTAGTCTAGAGGTACGTCGCCGAGATAATCTGGCAACACTGATATTTAGGGGTATTTATAGTTGGTTTTAGTGGGAAAATTCTGTAGGTTTGTAGCATCACAGATCACTACTATAAAGTATAAACTATTCACTGGCCAGTTTAGTTATTCATATTCCATGCTATCACCACGCTTTTGTGGTGAATTTAAATGTGTATTTTTTAATAACTGAAATGGCTAAATTTTATAGCTATTACGTACTATGTCCACTAATTGATCAAAATAGTTTTCTTGGAGTAACTAAAGATAAAGAACCCGAAACTGTTGTGGTTACGTTGGGTCGGAACGTTGTTAATAAGTACAGGGTTAGTGTAATGTGTATTTTTATATAATGAAAGGAAAACTAAATAATTAAACTAAATCCTTGCTTAATTTAATAGCTATCGGACCAGAAACAGACCGGGGGCTGGACATCAAAGGACCATATCACTTCAGCTGTGATTTATGATGATGAACAAGAGTCATATGTTGGTGTCTTCAACCAAAATACTATTAAAGCATGGAAAGATGAATGTGAAAACTTGGATAAACTAAAGAAATACAAAGTATGTTGGAATATTAAAACAAATATTTATTTTTTAAATTAGTAAGGCTAAATTTAATGGTTAACTTAGTTTTCAGCAAAAATTTTTAAGGTTCTAGCGAGGCAAAAGCAAACATCACTAATTATTTTTGAAAATGGAAACTGTGCCTCACTTCCATATGGTGTTGATAATAGACTGATGTCTGCTCACAAACCTATAATTAAAGACAGCGAAAATATTATTGATGTTGGTGCATACACCATTGAAAAAAAAGATTATATTTGTTATGTTATCAAGAATACTAATAATAAAAAAAAGGAAAAATATGAAATTCTTATTTCTCCTCTACGAGATGAATTGGGAGATCTAGAAAAGGCGAAGCTGACCAGGGAAAAGGTTGTAAGATCTGATGATGTGTATGTTGTTGGTCACTTAATTTCAACCAACAATAATAAAGTCTATTTTTTGTGTAAGTTTAAATTTTATCTTAAATTATTGTGTCCACAAATATATTATAGTGCATTTTCTTGCTTACGTTAGACACAGTATGTGTATGATACAAATAGACAAAATAAGCTGTTAAGATCTCAATTTTCAGAGAAAAGTTATTGTTTTGTAACACCCTTTTGCTCTTTTCCTCTATAATTATATAAATTTGCACATCATTTTTATATAGAGTTCTAGAAGATCTTGTGTTAGTTTATATATTTTTTTTGGATTTCAGGGAGTGATTCAAAGCTGTCTGTTTACGATATTAAAACCAAATCTTGGAAAAACATGGTTTCTGTGCCTTGGATCTCTACATTATCTAGTGTGTCTATAGCTTGCATGGAAAAGAACCATTTAATCATGTTTGGTAGTAATACTGAGGAAGATGGTGCAATCCTTGTTGCTTACGATGTGGTATTAGGTGTAGGGTCATGCAGATATCCATTGAAAATGTATACTACAGAAGCTAAGCTTTACAGTTTCAACAATAGAATTATCCTACAAGGTTCAAACCACATAGCAATGCTGCCATACATGCTGGAAACAGATAGAAACATTTCTAGTCTTCTAGGTTCACATAACATAATTTCAGAAAATGTCATGGAAATTGTCAGTTGGGATGCATCAGGGAAATCTGATTTGGTAATTGGAAGTGACATTAAACATCTATGGCTGAAGGGTTTGGCAGAAAGAACTGTATGTTCACAAATTATGTCAGCCTTGATAGAACAAGATGATTTTGAAGCACTGTATAAAACACTAATCCAGTTTACAGATATACCCGAGTCAGTAATAGTGTCTCTCATTGTCTATACAGTATCAACGCTTAATTCAAATGACATTGATGTAACTAATGATGAAGAAATAAGGATATTATGTTTAAGTGATTGTTATAAAAAAAATAAAAAGGGTGATTTGCTCAAGTATCTCCTTCAAATACCTTTTAGTGATGCACTAATAATACCACACTTGAGGCAATTATTATCACTGGATGATGCTCTTTTATTGATTAGTTTTATTGCTCATCTTATAATGGATACGGAGCTAGATATGGAGCGTGAAAGTAAGATATATGACTGGTGTATACTTCTGTTGGACACATTTTATCAACAGTTTTTGATGACAAATGATCCAAAGGTTACCTATGTGCTACAGAAGATACAAAAAATTGTTGAGAGCCTTATTCATGACATGCAATTGATTGATAATGTTATGCCATTGTTAGGCAAGATGCTGCATGGTACTCCTATTTCCGAGCAGAAAACAACTTCATCTTATGTTATTGACTTGTTAAATATATAAAAAAAATGAAGTTCATATTTTTTTATTTTATAGACAATATTATACAAATAATATTAAAACTTAAAATAATTAAATTAAGTTAGTCTATGGTTTTCTTATTAGCTACTCGTGCAAATTGGACCACCATAGGCTTATCTTGTAGAATAAAACCATTTGTTTCATTTAGTGCAGTTTCTGCTATCTTTATACATGGAAATGTAACAAAACCTTGTCCTTTCATTCTTCCTTCTTGCATCACTCTAACATCAAAGCCATTTTGGTTCTCCTCTGATAAATTCTCAATGTATTGCCTATATATCCTTATAACATCTTGTTCTTTTACTGTCTTAGCTAAATTTTTTATGTAGAGCCTCATTGATGGTTGCCCAGGAGTATAATTTTTATATACTGGAAGTAATTTCATATCATTATAAGAGATTCTATTCTTTAAAAGCTCTTTTCGTGTAATCGTAGGTTGCTCTTCTTCAATAGCTTCTGAAGGTTGCTCTGAAGGTATAATTTTTTTTTCAAATAATCCTAGTTTACCCACTACCTCAGGCTTTTCCAGTGATTTCTGTGGAATATCTTTATGAATAACTACAGATATTTTTTTACCTTCAGTAACAGGTGTCACAACATCAAATACCTCTGCCTGGTTGATGTGTTTTTTTTTAACATTTGGTTTATAAGGAGCAAATAACACAGGTGTAGAGTGCTTTCTCTTTAAAGGCTTTTTCAATGTGTGGAGGCGCTTTACGAAGGTAGGTGTGGATTGATAAGTTCTGTCACTTTCCTCACCAGACTCAATTTCTGATTCTGATTCACTAAGTTTTTCATGTGGGGGAAATATAATGTCTTTAAAAAAAAGTTCATGAAATGTTTCTCTAAAAAAAGTAATAGCTTCTGGACTATCACTGAAAGGGGTATCGATGCACATTTTATTCATTAGATGGATAACTTGAATGTAGAATGGTTTATGATTGAACATTGAAAATATAATATTCACAGCTATTTTTGGGTCCAAACAAGAATATTTGTAACTAAGATGTGCAGGTGGAGGCTGATAAAAGTCAACAGATGGATTCCATGCATTTAATTCTCGTAAAAAATCTCTAATTTTGTGTGTTGTTATAGATGATTCTCCTACTGATTTTCTATGATATAAATAAGATTCTTTTTCGTATGAATACTCTACAATGAGGCGTCTTTTTGCTATTTCCAATTGATGCAATCTACGTAATACTGATTCGGCTTCTTCTTTCGTAGAAAAAGACGCAAATACCACTAAAGGTTTCTTTACAGTTTCCCAAACATTTTCAGCTCCAAAATGCTTTAAAAGTCGTTCTTTTTCTTGAAAAGATAAATTTGTTGGAAGATGTTTTATAACAAGAGTTTTAGACATACTTTTCGCTTCTGCGCTTTTGAATAATGTACACTACACTGGCCACTGTACAGAAAAATCAGAATTTTCAATTTTGTGGAGGGTGCTGAGTGCTGACTGCTGACTTGAGTGTTTACTTGAGGAATCAGGGAAGATCAACTTTGTATGGGACTTGGGAGAAATAAAATACCAGTGTTGCCAGCTCGATTAAAGCAAATGTCGCTAGACCGAAGGTTAAAAAGTCACTAGAAGTCAAATCAAATCAAAATACGTTTATTCAATTTAGATGCTTCTTAGAGCATGCTTATGAATGTCAACAACGTTTACAAAATTCACGAAAGAGCAGGACTACGCCATCCGTTCGGAAAACTACCAGGAGGCCTTGTTCTGAGAAGAACGGGCAAGAAACTCAGCAAGTTTTGCCCTCCCTTTACATTACAATTATTCATAGGAAAATGTCATAAACCACAACATCATTAAAGTTACATAAGTAAAAAAAATAAAAATCTGTTCTGTGATTTACCACATTCACCATTACACACATATTCATATAGTCCATTGAAAAGTTACATTTGGGGTTGCGTTTTTTAGAGGACGCAATTTTATTTATGGAACATGTAGGGGGGGTCAATACAAGCTTAACTCCAAGTTTGTGGGGTTGGCGTGCTTGTCCCCCGGCCGCCATCTTGGATAAAGGGGTCCAAAAACCATGTTTTTGGCTATATCTCCTGAACTATCCATCGTACATTAAACTTGCAAAGACACATTTTGTAGCAAATCGCTGTGTCTACGATTATGTCCATGTAACTTTTTATCATAAATCCAAAATTCAAAAAGTTATAAATAAAAAAGTGATAGCTAGCTACCATTCTAATAACTGATTGATAATATAATTATGTCGAAGATTACCATATCAGCAAGTTGTCTGTGGAATAGGCCTACTAGGAATACCAATAAGTAAAATTGTAGGAATAAAAAAAAAATAAAAAAAATAATATTTGGAAAATTTGTTTAAAATAAACGAGAGATCTTAAAAGTAAGGTAAAGCTGCTGTTTTGATCGGCTTGTCATGAGCATTGACGCACCTAGTCAACTTTAGAAATAGAAAATAATTTCACTTTTTTTACTTATAACTTTTTAAATTTTGGATTTATGATAAAAAGTTACATAAACATAATTGTAAGCACAGCGATTTGCTACAAAATGTGTCTTTACAAGTTAAATGTAGGATGGATAGTTTAGGAGATATAGCCAAAAACGTGGTTTTTGGACCCCTTTTTCCAAGATGGCGGCCGTGGGACAAGGGTGGCGACCCCACAAACTTGGTTTTAGCTTTACACTGACCCCCCCTACACATCAAAAAAATAAAATTGCGTCCTCTAAAAAACGCAAGGTTAGGCCTAAAAAATGTAACATTTCAATGGACTAATAACACTTCAAAGATAACAAATCAAATTATAAGAATATAATTAGAACTATTGCCAAGCGTTTTTATCTTCCAGGTAGTCATTGACTGTGTAGTAACCTTTACACATTAAGGTTTTTTTTGATATGTGTTTTGAATCTGTTTAAAGGCAGTTCCAATATTTCACTAGGAATCATGTTATAGCAGCGTATACTTAGGCCCATAAATGAAGTATTTATTTTCTGCAACCTGTAAGACGGCTGGAAAAGTTTTCCCTTATTTCTTGTATTCCTATTGTGAATGTCGCTGTTCTTTAAAAGAGAACTAATATTACTACGCACAAAAATGATACAGTTGTGAATATATTGGGAAGGTACCGTCAAAATATCGATTTTCTTGAACAAATTTCTAAGGGAAGTGCCTGGTTTCAAGCAATAAATTGACCTAATAGCAAGTCGCTAGATGATAAAAGTTTGTTTGGTATGAAGAAAAACCTAAAAAAAATAGGTATTATGTGAATAAAAAACATAAACTAGCCTCCCCTTTTGGGCTATCCCGATAAGTATCTAGTTAGGTAATGATAGGACGATAACTTTCAGTGACCACATTTTTTATAAAGTAATGTCAAACATTATATTATTAATAATATGTACATTTTATGTAATTACAAAAATCTTAAATCAAATCTTTAATAAGTTAACCCTATTCTAACCAAATTATTGGCCCCTGACAAGGGGCAACACAAAAAACTACTATTTCGTGTTCATCCGCGTCTTCGTCTCAATTATAAATTTGAGACATCATGGTATTTTATGGGGAAATTCGGTAGATGTGAGTAAAGTTTTTATTACTCAGAAAAAATGTATTAGGGCTATCATGGGCGTTGGTCCTCTTATAAGCTGAAGACCAATTTTTCACGAACTCGGTATTCTGACAGTACCAAGTTTGTATATCTTTGAAGCAGTTATGACTGTAAAGAAGCATGCAAAATTATTTAAAACATATAAAGAAACTTGCTTGTATATACCGATGCATGTTGCACCGCGCTATATTCCAAAAATTGTTACGCCATGGCGGTAAGAATATTTAATCACCTTCCTAGAAATTATAGATCGCTGCCATGTAATGTTTTCAAGGGGAAGGTGATTGGGTTTTTAAAGTCAAGGTGCTTTTATAGCGTGACCGAATTACTATACATTCGAATAATAATAGAATTTATGTTACACTTAATGTAAGAGAATAATAATAAATATTTATTTATTTAATTTTTCAAATGTAAACTGAACTTTATTGACTATAATGACTCCTTTTTTTTTACTTCATATCAAACAAACTTTCATCAACTAGCCACTTTTTAACCATCGGTCTAGCTACGTTTGTTCATTTTCTTAGTGTTGGGCCGGGTGCGAGACACGTGAGCCTGGTCTGAACAATTTTGGTAGCATTCTCTAAGGAGACGGTGATGCTGGTTTTTTTTTTTTTCATTCGGTTTTTATGTTTCTTGAGGCCCCGAGCGCCTATTTTGCTTTGTTTAGCCATATGCAGGCTTCATTTATGGGGTTAGCGTGGTCGCTGATGACCAACTTGGAGGAAGAGCGGGCGAACGCCGAGAGGAGCGCATGGTTTTGGGTGATGAGCGGAACATATTGGGCTCGGAAAAGATGTAAATTTAACTTTATGTCGCCATATTTTACTTTCTAGACGGATAACCAAATTGTATAAAAAGAAATATTTTGGGATAAAATAAAATAGGAAAAATATTAAAATACCAAGCGTGAAATTTGGACGAAGATTTTAATTAAGGGACTAGCCTAATTCTAAATCTAAAAAAATGTTGCTAATGACGATAGGTTTAGAATAAATGGAATTTAAGACAAAAGAAAATAATTTATTTATTATAGTTGCAAATTTACGTAGTTTGTAAGGGTGTTGAGTGATAAAAATATAAAATTTAAACTTTGACTCTGGATGATCGTCTGTATATACAAATTGATAACCGAAATGCCTTTTTTTTTTTTTTTAAACGTATCGAGTTAATTTTAAAATAAAAATGAAAAATAACCGTTTATATATAAATAAATAGATTTTTTTTTTTTTTTAAATAATTTAATAATGCATAATGAGTCCTACTGGGTTTTGTTTCATAGGAAAGAGAGAGCGGTCCTGTAGTATGTAGGTTTAGTTTTTTTTTATCACGTATACTAGATGGCGCTAGATGTTAAGTAAAACGCGATAACGTTAAATGGCAAATACAACATAAGAAGTCTATGCTTGTATATTACGTCTTCGACGAGGTTAGGTTAGGTTTTTTTTTTTTTTTTTTTTAAATACTAATAGCCTACCCCCGGACGTTGGGCAACTCCGGGCCGTGGAATATCTGATACTTTGTTAGTTGTTCCTTTATTTGGTTATTCAATTCAAATTACATTTAAATTTTGATTACATTTTTACAATACATATTTTGCAATTTTTACTTATTTCTATTATTTACTAAGGTTCCTATTTCTATACAATATTGAAGTATCGTTTTTCTATTATCTTTTTTCGCTAATTCCGATGCTATATTACATTTGCCTATTTTGTCTACATCTATCTGGTTTTCAAGTTTCATTTTTTCGTAGAGGTGGACGGGACAGTCGAATAGGATGTGTGGAACGTCTTCCTCTGCGTATCCACATATGCACATCGGGCTTTCTTTTAATTTAAACCTATATAAGTAGGCAGAAAATCCCCCGTGTCCTGTGAGTATCTGAGACAGTGTACTGTTAAATGTTATATTTCTGATTATTTTGTATGCAGCGATTGCATCCGGGAAGAACATTTTTGTTATTTTCCCTGTTTGTTCGTTTTTGTACCTTGTGGCCCACTTTTGCAGCGTTTCCGCTCTTATGAGGCGCTTTAGGTGCGACAGCGGGCAGCGATCGTAGGTCGGCTTGTTTTTGTGGTTTTTTGTTGCTTCTTTGGCTAGCTCGTCCGCTCTCTCATTTCCCTCCCTACCTGCGTGGGCTTTCACCCAGAAAAGTTTTATTTCCTTTTCCGGGTGTTTTCCGAGCACTTCACGAATATCGGTGACGAGGGGACTGAGAGAGCGGCTACTTGTTATAGCGTCAAGCGCTGACCTTGCATCACTAAATATATTAAAGCCGACCTCCTTTCGCCGCACCGCCAAGTGCACTGCTTTTTTCAAGGCCAATAATTCGGCTTGGTAAACACTGCAAAAGCCGGCCAGGGTTAATTTATGTTTTAGGATCTCACGATCGTTTCTCCAGAATGTCACCGCCGCTCCCACGCCCTCGCTTGTTTTACTGCCATCTGTGTAGACGTGTATTTTGTCTTCATTATTTACCTCTTCATTTGCTAAAACTCGATAACTAATTTGGGGGATTTTTGCAGGGTGTGGAGTATTTTGGTAGGGCGTTTTTAGTTCTATCTCCACATCTTTCAGCACTTCTAAGGTGTCGTGTCCTTTTTTAATTTTAAAAAATGTTGCCTCCTCTACAACTCTTAGGTCGAGGGGTAGCAGCCCGGCGAGCACTCTAACTGAATTAAGCGACGCGGTTTTATGGGCTTTACATATTTTTGCCGCAAAACCTCGTTGGACTGAGTCCAACCTTTTCTTTATGTATAGTTTACTAACGGATGGGGACCAAGGGCTTGCTGCGTATAGGATTACTGGTTCAACCACCGCTGTATAAATCGTTCGGATTATGTCCGGATTTAGGCCCCAGCTCACTTTTGCTGTTTTGGCTAACTGCTTGTAAATGTTTATAGCCTTTTTTGCCACCACTGCTGTATGTTCGCCAAAAGTCATTTTGTTGTCTATAGTTAAGCCCAGTATCTTTATACTTTTAAAAGTTTCGATGTCCACACCAGCCATGGTGAGTCTCGGGACATCGTATTTGGTCCGATTAGTTATCACCATCGACTTTGTTTTGTGTGGTGCGAACTTTAGTTTGTTGCGCTGTCCCCACCTTTGGACAAGTGTTAGTGCTTGGTTGGCACTTTTTTCCGTTTCCAGCGCGGTATCATTTGTGAATACCAACACAATGTCGTCAGCGAAGGCTTGTACGTATGCATTTTGATGTTCTAGCTCTTTTAGCAGGGGGTCCACCAGTAAATTCCAAAATGTCGGTCCGCTGATGGAGCCTTGAACACACCCTTTACTTGTGGTTTTTTCCCAGGCTGTACCTCCATATATAACTCTGATCTTCCTGTCCCTAAGGTAGCTGTCGATAATCCTCCCGACACCGAGGGGGCAGTCTTCTTCGGCTAGTCTAGTTTTAATTGCCGGCCACCAAGCGTTGTCAAAAGCCCCCTCGATATCGAGAGAGACTACCGTCACCACCTTTTTTGCCTTCAGACCTTCCCTAATATGTTTTGTCAGCGTATACAGCGCGTCCTCCGTGCCCTTTTGTGGGACGAAGCCATATTGCCTCTCCGACATTCTTGGTATCAAATGCCAGTTCAGCCTTTTGACTATCATCTTTTCCATGATCTTGCCTAGTACAGGAAGCAGCCCTATGGGGCGATATGCCTTGGGCTGGTCATATGCTTCCCTGTCCGGTTTCCTCAGTATAATAACTGTGGCTTTTTTCCATCGGGCAGGAAAGTATCCGAGTGTTAGGCATTTGTTTGCCAACGTTAGATAGATGGATGGATTTGCTGATATCGCATGTTCGCATATTTCCGCAGTGAACCCATCTTCCCCGGGTGCCTTTTTTGGGTTAAAGCTGGCAACACTTTCGGTTAGTTCCGTGTGAGTAAACAGTGGGTCATAGTTGGCATTATGTTCCATATTGTTTATCTTTTCGGCTCTGCTCCTTATGTCTGAGTGTTCCCTGCTTTCTCCCATTTTCGTGTCCTCTGGGAAGAGGGTCTCCGCCAGATATTGTGCTGACTCTTCAGGCGTCAGAACCCTTCCATCTTTTTTCAGCATTTGATCTTTCTTCCTTTCGTTGGTTTGTTTTATGACTCTATATATGCCATCCCAAAGGCTCTCCCGGTCCTGCCTGCTGCAAAAGGATTTCCAGCTGTCTGTCATTGCTTTCTCAATTTCTTCCTTATAGTTCTGTTTCGCTTTTAGGTACTCCGCAACGACCACGGTACGGCGAGCTGGCGCTGCGCATCGTATTCTCCTCTTTTTCCTGGCGACATCTTTCTTCATCTGATAGAGCGTTTCGGACCACCAGGGGGGGGAGGTGAGTATTTTGCGTTTTTTAATTTTTGGTATATGTGTGTTACATGCCTCTGTGATGATGTTTGTGTAGTGTGTGAGTGTGTTTTCCAAATCTTGTGTTGAGTGTATACTGTTTATGTGTTCTATTGAGAGATTGCGTTCGGAGAGCAACTGGCTAATTTTCTCATGAAAATGGGTCCAGTTCGCCCTTCTCACGTTGTAAACCCTGGTTGTGCTGTCAACGCTTACTTTTTGTGTTAGTTCTAATTTGATGGTAAATGTAAGAGCGTTGTGGTCAGAGCCTGTCACGTCATGATCGACCCTCCACTTTTCGATAAGTCCGAGAAGATCATGAGTGACGGCAGTGATGTCAACACAACTCGAGTATCTTGTGTTTCCTCTGATAGTGTCGAATGTGTATTCCCCGCCCTGGTTTACGATCTCCATACTTGCACCGTCGAGAGTCGCTTCGACCTCCTCGCCTCTGTCGTTCGTGGTATTGCTGCCCCACCATGGGCTACTTGCGTTGGTGTCTCCTCCTATCAGAATCTTCTGGCGGAGTGTTTGGATAGCCCTCTCTATCTCATCCAGGAACGGTTTTATTGGCTTGGGTTTTGGCTCGATGTAGAAGGAGACCAGGTGTACCACGCCTCTGGCTGTTTTAAGACCGATGGGTACCACGTTTTTAGTTGTGATTTCGGGGTATTGCAGTACCTCGATAGTATCATCGAGCACAACAATAGCGGCTTTGTTGTGGCCTCCCATCGTATCTACATTTTGGTACACACTGGTTCCCCTATACTCTTTCATTCTGCCCTTCGACCCGACATATGGTTCCTGGATTAGGGCTATCGCTACGCGACGCTTTTGTGCTTCCAGGATGAGTTCTTCAGTGGTGATTTTTGCTCTTTGCAGGTTTGCCTGTATCACCCTGATAGATTTTTGCTCAACTCTGGCGTTAGCAGTACGCCACCGTCGACCTTGCCAATGCCTCCCATCTCGCTCTCGTGGGGCAGTCGGTGTCAAACGCATTGTGGTCAGCATTCACGTTCAGCATTTTACAGTTTACGCACATTGGGGGGTCTCCTGCTTTGTATTTTTGGCAATCTGCCTTTTTATGTTCCTCCCCGCAATGAGCGCAGACCTCTTTCGTGCTTTCACAATATTTCCGCGTATGACCATAGCCCAAACAATTGGTGCACTGTATCAATGGTGTCTGGTCGTGGACCACCACTCTTTGTAGTTCGACGTGCACTCTTCCCACCTCCACCATTCTTCTCCAGATTGTAGGGGACACTTGTAGTATAATATTCTGCAGGTGAGGGTTTCTTGCTGTCTTGCGTCTTTTGACAGTCATCCTTCGTTCCTCCTCTTTTATACCTGAGAATATTTGTTTGTTTTGTGCCTCTATATATTCGATTATCTCATCGTCTTTATGGATTTGGAGAACGCCCCTCAGCATAACTAGTGGGTCCTTGTATTTCAACGTTTCCACTGTTAGTGTTTTGTCCCCTAGCAGTCTTTCCGTCAGTTCCTTTATTTGGTCTTCCGCTCGGCACCCCACTATCACTTTCTGATCCTTGGTTTTGCGGATGGTATCCAACCGAAGGCCAGTAGTTTTCGGGTCTATTGCCGAGCGAATCCTATCGTAAACCTCTGAATTAGTTTCTTGGCTAGAGGACTTAACTACTAGCTTATGTAGCTTTGGTTTGTACGTGAGGGGGTGATTTAATCTATTCTGGTTGGTCAAGGTGGTGGGGGGATTTTGTTGTTGGGCTATTTTATTGTTAGCTGCCAAGACGTTGGCGTACGTCCGCTCGATGTTCCGGTCTCTTTCATCAGTTTTTTCAATCTGTGTTTCTATAAGTTCCTTGATTTCTTTTAGCTCTCCTTGTTTTCCTATCCTTTCCCTTATTTCATCGAGCTTCCTTGCGTTTCCCTCGACGTGATGAAGTATCTTCTGCCTTCTTTGTTCGTCTAGGGTGGCGTCTGGTTTTCTTTTGTATTGCTTTATGTTGTCCTGGAGTAATTTGCTGATATCTTCCAGCTTTTTGGTTTCTTTTTCCAATCGCTTTAGGTGCTCGTCCATTTCGTGGGTTTTACTTTGCGGTGTGGTGTCTATGTTGTAAGTTTTATTACTGTCATTCTCCTTTTCTACCGCTACCTCGCTTCCCCTTTCCTTTTCCTTCTTCTTATCCTTTCCTTCCTTAGTTTGAGACTCGGCCTCTTTTACCAGTTCATACAGTCTTTTTACCGCCGAGGTAACAGCTGCTTTTATTTCGCCCTTTAGATTTCTGGCAGCGTCAAGCTGGAGAAGAGCGCTCTGTTGGACTGCTGCGGCTTCAGTGAGTCTATTTTTGTATAACTTCTGCTTTTTTGACCCTTCTGCACTCTGAGCTATAGCTGCTTCCAGCTCTCCGATGCTCTTTCTCACCGCTGGGGTTAAGGTCGGGGTCGGTGGCTGTATAGGGGCCGATCCTTCCCTCTCCTCTATTCCAGTAGCATGGGGTGGCGGGGTGGTAATTTTTGTTGGGGTGCGTATACCAAACATTGTTTGTGTTTTATTTTATATGTGGAGTAGGGTAGGCTATGGTGTGTCAAAGTATAATAAAATGCGATCTATATAATGCGTCTTACTTTTGTATGTTTACAAAAACGTATTGTTCTGGGTTTGTCAAGATTAAATTATTTTTATTTATGATTTCAATATACATAAATGTTCTATGTCCATTCGCAAAATTATTTAACTTATATTAAGTAAAACATATAATAAGTAAAACCTAAAACGTATTGTTCTGGGTTTGTCAAAATTAAATTATTTTTATAATATTTATTTATAATTTCAATATACATAAATGTTCAATGTCCATTCGCAAGAATTATTTAACTTATACTAGGGTCTGCCCCCAATAGGGTGGCAGCCGTCAAAGATGTCAAAAATTATTTTTAAAACTTATACTAAGGTCTACCCCCAAAAGGGTGGTAGCCGTGTCAAAATACTTATGTCTAAGAGGGTTTCCAAAAGGATAGCCCCTGTCACTTAACCTAGTGTCTTAACCTAGTGTCGCAGTCCTGATACCCTTCGGGAGCGGTGTATCACTTGTTGTAATAGAAGCGCGCGAGAGGGCCTCCTAACCTTCACCTTTTGTGTATGTGTGTGTGTATGTGTGTGTGTGCGTGTGTGCTTTAGCACGTGTGCAACTACTCGAGGGATCCGCTGCAATCAGCGGAGTCGAGTGAGGTGCTACACTTGTGTTCCTGGACGTGTATTTGTGTATGTGTATTACTGTGCGTGTGTGTGTCAATTCGAATGTCGGAGTGGACAGCCGCAATCTTCTCCCCAGGTCTCGGGGAGTTGAACGAGCCGTCGCACTTATGTGTTTGTGTGTGAATTTATGTCGTAGTGTGTTTGTGTGTGATATCTGTGTGTATGTGTGTGTGAAAGCGTTGCGAGTGGGTTCAATCGACTCGCCTTTTTACGGGGAGTCGATAGAGCCGTCACACGTGTGTGTACCGTAGGGTTGCAGTTTTGCTCCCCCAGGGGGTGTGGTAGTAAGGCGGGGGTAGGGGGTCCGAGGTGCGGTGCACGCGACACGTCCCTATAACCCTTTTCCACCCTAACTAAGCCGAGAATGATGTTATTTTTTGCCTGGCGTGCACCGTTCTATCCAAAATTGGTCTTGCTCTAATATATTAATTATTTACTTTATTAAATTTTTGAAAAATTTAAAGTTAAAAATTTTGAATTTGGTTCCCGGTAGGGTTCGACCAGGCGGTCAAAACTCCAGTATACTTTTAGTATACTGGATTTGGCCTCAAAATCGCGCTAAAATGCACCGTTCCCGAGTTATCCCGCACTTTTCCCCTTTTTTCTTCCCAGGCTCCTGGAACCGTCAATATTGGTCAAAATTTTAAGATGAATATATCAAAATGACAGGCTCGTCGAGATCTATCCCGTGGGCCTATCCGCGATGCAAAATACTGGCGGATTCTCCGACCACGTGGCACGTGGTCGAGAGAAAAAAGTTTCCAGGAGCTACAGTTTTTAAGGGAAAAATCTGGGATTGGTACCTTTAAATAGATCTCCGCGAGGCGCTTCTGATGATGTGAAGAAACATTGGGGTCCTCGATCTTGTTCTCATGTAATTCTTGGTTAAAGTTGTTAAATCTTGTTTGTTTACTTTTTTACACTCGTAGAAATTTTTTCCCTTTATGCAGCAAAAATATAAAACCACCGCCTTGTTCAACTTTTTACGGCGCTTCTGATGGTAATATTGGTTTGTTCAATTTGTACCCCAATCTGGGACCACGTGCCACGTGGTTTTGTGGTTTTTCTTATTTTTCTTAGAGAAAAGCTCGCGGAAAAATCTGAATTTTTCCAAAAATGTGGTCCACAATGAGGCGCACCTTTTCCCACTTTAAAATGTGGGGGTTGTCGCGAAGAATCGGGCGCCGCACGCTGCCAATTGTTGAAAAACTTCGAAAAAACGGGTTTTTCCACTATAACTTCCACAATTTTTCATAAATCACAGCACGGTTTTGACTAATGTGTAGTGCTCACTTTTCCACACACTTTGGTGTATGACACGTCACTATTCGCACGAAAAATACCAATTTTGTGATTTTTCAAAGCGGAGCTAACTGTTTTGTGACCGTCTAGGTCCGCGGCTCGACTGCGACTGGTTAGGTTAGGTTAGGTTAGGTTAGGTTAGGTTAGGTTAGGTTAGGTTAGGTTAGGTTAGGTTAGGTTAGGTTAGGTTAGGTTAGGTTAGGTTAGGTTAGGTTAGGTTAGGTTAGGTTAGGTTAGGTTAGGTTAGGTTAGGTTAGGTTAGGTTAGGTTAGGTTAGGTTAGGTTAGGTTAGGTTAGGTTAGGTTAGGTTAGGTTAGGTTAGGTTAGGTTAGGTTAGGTTAGGTTAGGTTAGGTTAGGTTAGGTTATATATATTAGGCGGCTTTGTATGTGACCGTGGTGGGTGTGAGGTTCCGGGTTCGATTCCCGGTCCGAGTGTAAATTTATATTTATTCTCGGCCTTTGGTAGGGCTGTACGGTGCCGGGCGAGTGTTTAAACCGTACATAGTGGGCACAGTTGAGATTCTATAGTGTGCAGTGGGCACCCAACTATATCGATACTCCTGTGTAGGCTTAGAACGTAGCAATACGCTCTAGGCCGAGGGTGGCAATTACAAGTGGTTAAGTAATTGGACATTCCTTTATTTGGGGCAGCGGGGGCGCTAGCAAGGCTTCTGCCTAATATTGGGGGCCCTCAGCAGAGTGTACGGAGGCTGTACTGCGGTGTCATACGCAGTATGGCCTTGTATGGGGCCCCAATATGGGATGATAGGCTGGGGGCGAAGAACCGCGCCCTGCTCAGGAGGCCGCAGCGAGTGATGGCGGTTCGGGCAGCTCGCTGCTATCGGACTGTCTCATTCGAGGCGGCGTGCCTGTTGGCGGGAACTCCGCCCTGGGAGTTCGAGGCGGTGGCCCTAAGTGGCCTGTATCGTCTCAAGTGTGAGACGAGAGCAGATGGCCGATGGGCCGAATTGGTCGGACCAGCGAGGAGGCAAGCCAGGGAGGACACCTTTAATAGGTGGGCCCATGATCTGGCTATGCCAAGGGCGGGTTTAAGAACAGTGGAGGCGATTCGCCCATTTTTACGGGAATGGGTGAATCGTCCGGGTGGGGCTGTGTCCTTTCGGATGGCGCAGATGCTGTCCGGGCATGGGTGCTTCGGACGGTTTCTGCACAAGGTGGCGGGACGGGAAATCCATCCCATCTGCCACCATTGTGGCGCCCCGGAGGACACGGCGGAGCACACCCTGGCTGAATGTGCCACTTGGTCGAGGCAACGCCACGACCTAGTGTCGGTCATCGGGACGGACCTCTCGCTACCGAGCGTTGTTGCAGCAATGCTTGGTAGCCAAGAGGCATGGCGAGCGGTAGCTTTCTTCTGTGAGCGCGTTTTGCTGCAGAAGGAGGCTGCTGAGCGTCAGCGGGAGGTGTGTGGCGATGGCCGGAGGGGTTGTGCTCGGCGAAGGCGTGGCGTGGGCGCGGGGGCTGGACGCGAAGAGCGTACGCCCAACAGCGTTCAGCTGTGCCGTCGTTGAGCCCTTATGCGGACATATTCGCCTGAATTCCCTGGGTTGAATGCCTTGTGCGACCCCCGGGGAATTCAATGCGGTGCCAGATGTCATTCATTCAGAATGGATGTGTCTGGCACTGCAGGTGATATGGAGGGCCTAGGAGGAATTTTTAGTGGGTCGGGTTTCTCCCCTCTGGTTAGCAGAGGGATAAGAGATAACCATCCCCACAGTCCCCGCGGTAGCGACTGCATACGCCCGCGGGCCTGCAATTGTGCATTTTAACCTCCTTCATAAAAAAAAAAAAAAAAAAAAAAAAAAAAGGTTAGGTTAGGTTAGGTTAGGTTAGGTTAGGTTAGGTTAGGTTAGGTTAGGTTAGGTTAGGTTAGGTTAGGTTAGGTTAGGTTAGGTTAGGTTAGGTTAGGTTAGGTTAGGTTAGGTTAGGTTAGGTTAGGTTAGGTTAGGTTAGGTTAGGTTAGGTTAGGTTAGGTTAGGTTAGGTTAGGTTAGGTTAGGTTAGGTTAGGTTAGGTTAGGTTAGGTTAGGTTAGGTTAGGTTAGGTTAGGTTAGGTTAGGTTAGGTTAGGTTAGGTTAGGTTAGGTTAGGTTAGGTTAGGTTAGGTTAGGTTAGGTTAGGTTAGGTTAGGTTAGGTTAGGTTAGGTTAGGTTAGGTTAGGTTAGGTTAGGTTAGGTTAGGTTAGGTTAGGTTAGGTTAGGTTAGGTTAGGTTAGGTTAGGTTAGGTTAGGTTAGGTTAGGTTAGGTTAGGTTAGGTTAGGTTAGGTTAGGTTAGGTTAGGTTAAGGGCCTCATAGCCAAGCGGCTTTGTATGTGACCGTGGTGGGTGTGAGGTTCCGGGTTCGATTCCCGGTCCGAGTGTAAATTTATATTTATTCTCGGCCTTTGGTAGGGCTGTACGGTGCCGGGCGAGTGTTTAAACCGTACATAGTGGGCACAGTTGAGATTCTATAGTGTGCAGTGGGCACCCAACTATATCGATACTCCTGTGTAGGCTTAGAACGTAGCAATACGCTCTAGGCCGAGGGTGGCAATTACAAGTGGTTAGTAATTGGACATTCCTTTTTTGAGTACGCGTCGAGCTGTCGTAGCGGCAACTGCGTTTTCGTTCGCTCCGCGGCTATAAAAATCCTATGTGGGATTTTTGTGTCTGATAATTTTGTGAATGGTTTCATAAGATTCAGGAATTAATACTGATCATTTTGATGTGTGTGTGAACCTTGTAAGTTATAAACATTAATAACTACAAGGCATAAGTGAGTGGGAAATTGACCCGGTGTGTTTGTGTTGTTTTTGTCGTGACGACGTATAAGTTTTTAGAACTTATTCTATGTGTTGGATTGCAGTGACTATGTGAGTACTTTTATTTTTAAAATCGGCTCACAAAGTTGGCTAAAAAATTACTTTTAGTTTTGAGGTGGTTTTTAAACCATATTATTTCGGAGGGTGGTCTGATGACCTAGAAGAGATAACCATCGCCTTCGTCTCAATAAGGCGGTTTGATTGGTATCAACATAGTCTGGTTTGGAGCAGGGAGGGCTGAGATATTGATGTTAGCATCATTCATCATTTATGTTACAATATACGACGCCATCTTGTCGTAAATTTGGTGTCAAGTGAGGCGCTGTGACGCGTCGGTGTTGGCGGACGTCTCTCACACCGCAGTGAGTGAACGTGGAAGATTTACACCGAAGTGGATTAAGACATTATATTTAATTTTAAGTCTAATTTTAATTTTAATTTTAATTTTAATTTTGATTTTAATTTTAAGTTAATCTTAATTTAATTTAGTTTTGTGTGGTGTATTATATTATTTATATTATTTCATTGTATTCATCCATTTCATACATGCATCTTCATTGATGAGGAGGATTATGGGGAGGTTTCCGTCGTCGTCCGATAGTGACGACGATGTGCCTATTGGCACTTGTTTTAGAAAGCGGGGTCATGCTAAGAGCCCAGGGCGGGATGGGAAGGGAAGTTCTTCTCCATCTTCTCCACCTGCCAAGGGTAAGCCACCAAAAAAGGCGGCTTCTCATGTGGTGGGTTTGGAGGTGGCGCAGAGTGAGTTGCGGGATCTTGAGGCCTGGCCTCTCCCTGGAGAGGAAAAGCGTGGTGCTGGGGGCCATTTACAGGATGGGGCCTCAGCAAGCTCAGTGAAGGCTCCGGACGGGCCCCTCTCATCATGGGAGGATTACGAGGACGCAGTGGTTCTCTTGGGGGTTCCTGAGATCAAGGAGAAGTCGGCTGCCCGGGTTCACCAAATCATAGAGATTGCGGTGAAGTCGGGCAACCTTAAAGGTAAGTTTGTGCGCGACCTAAAGGTTGCGGCGAAAGATATGGGCGAGATGGTGGAGGATCTCGCCGACAGATGCCTCAGGGGGGATGAGGATAGGCGTCTCCAAAGAGACAATGTTCGCTTGAGGGCCCAGGTAAAAGACCTGGGTCTGGAGCTTGCGGCCCTTAGGAGGGATTTTAATGAACGCACTGCGCACTTTGCGCAGGCAAAGGGACACTCCGTGTCGGTGGAGGGTCCTTCCACTCCAGATGCCCTCCGTCAAATGATGGAGGGGCTTTTGGACGGGGTGAGGGAGAATCTTATGGGGGATGTGATGCGGGCTGTTGGGGGCATGTTGGATGCCAAGCTTGCGGGGATTGGGGACAGGCTCCTCCCTGAGCCTGTGCTGCGTCCTCCGCTGGCGGCATCGGCCCGTGGTCAGAGCCCCGAGCGTTTTGTAGAGAGGGGGGGCCCGGGGGCCCCGAATTTAACGGGGCCCCAGGGCTCAAGGACCCGTGAGGGTTCATTGGGGGGTCGGGGCACGGTGGCTCCGAATGTGGTGGGGACCCAGGGCCCCGAAGTTTTTGAGGGGAGCAGAGTCCCGGAGGCCCCAGGTCTTTTGGGGCCCCAGGGCTCTGGGGGTCCTGGTGACGGAAGCTGGGCGACCGTCACCAAAAAAAAGAAGAAGGGAAAAGGAAAGGGGAAGAAGAGTGGTTCTCCCGCTGCGCCGGTCCTTCCCCCTGTGAGTGGGGGAAGTGGCCGTGTGGGCCAGGCACAGGACCATGGAGTGGGTCACGGCGCAGGGCCCTCGGCTGGGCGGTCTGTCAGGGTGCAGCCTTCGCTCATTCCGCCGAAAACTTCCGCAGTGGTCATCACATTGCGGAGGGAGGCGGTGGAGCGGGGGGTGACGTATGCCGACGTGTTAACCAAGGCCAGAAATGGTATTAGCCTGGCTGAGATTGGTATCGCAAGTATCAGCATCCGGCTAACGGCAACGGGAGCTCGGATGCTGGAGGTGCCGGGGGTTGACAGGGAGGAGAAGGCTGATGCCCTGGCGGCTAGGCTTCGTGTGGTGCTGTCGGAGGAAGCCTTGGTGGGGAGGCCCGTCAAATGTGCGGACCTCCTTATTCGGGACCTCGACGACAGCATCACTGAGAGGGATGTGACGGAGGCGGTGGCTGCCATGGGTGGGTGCCTGGCTGAAGCGATCAAGCCAGGTAAGATTTGGAGGCGTGGGATACGGGGCTTGGGGGAGATGTTCCTCCTGTGTCCGGTCGCCGCCGCCGAGAAAGTGTGCCAAGGAAAGCTCCTCATTGGGTGGAGCTCCTGTCGGGTTGAAATCCGAGAGGATCGCCCTTTGAGGTGCTTTAAGTGCCAGGAGTTTGGTCACGTGCGGGTCACCTGTACCTCGGCGGTGGACATGGCGGAGGCGTGCTTTAGATGTGGGGTTGTAGGTCACAAGGCCCATGAGTGCAGCTCGAAAGAGCTGCATTGTGTGGTCTGCTCAGCGGCTGGGAAGCCGGCAGACCACAAAATGGGGGGTAGGGCCTGCAACCCTCCAAGGCGGAGGGGGGCCCCGTATGCCCCTGTAGCGTCCAGCACGGTGGTGGGGAATGCTCCCATGGAGGTTGGTGTAGAGCTGTCAAACAAATAAAATGTCTGACAGCCTTACTAGCCTCCTTCAGGGGAATTTAAGGCGCTCCGCTGCGGCTCAGGACTTGTTCCTGCAGTCGATGGCGGAGTGGGGGGTGATGGCGGCCGTTGTTACTGAGCCCTACTATGTGTCGCGACAGAGCTCATGGGTGGGGGACCTTCGAGGTGATGCGGCTGTGATTGCTCGGCCGCATGGACCTCCTCTCTCTCTAAGAGAGAGAGGTTCTGGGTTTGTTCTGGCTGATTGGGGGGAATGGACGTTCGTCGGAGCGTATTTTTCCCCCAATGAGCGTCTGAGCCATTTCGAGGGTTTCCTTGATGCCATGGGCCTGGCCATACGGGGGGCTCTTCCGCGGCCCCTTATCCTCATGGGAGACCTTAATGCGAGGTCTCCCACCTGGGGTGACAGGGTGTCGTGTCGGAGGGGCCCGGTTCTGGAGGAGTGGGCGGCGGAGTTGGGCCTCGTATTCTTAAACGAGGGAACGGAGCCCACCTGTGTCCGCCCACAGGGCAGTTCAAGGGTGGATGTGACCCTTGCTTCTGCGGCGGCGGCCCGGGTAACGACGGCATGGACTGTGCTGGACGGAGTGGAGACCCTATCGGATCATCGTTATATCCAGATGTGGGTCTCCACTTCGATGAGGTGGGATGTGCGGGGGCAGACTCGGATGAGATTTCCTCGCTGGTCCATAGGCCGACTGGACCGTCAGATTGCGCAGGAGGTGGCAATTGTCGAGGGGTGGTGTGCGCCCACTGGTGTTCTGGATGTAGATGAAGGAGCTGGCAGACTGAGCCTAAGTCTCCGAAGGGTGTCGGATGCGGCAATGCCCAAATGGAGGCCGCCGAAGGGGAGGAGAGCGGTCTACTGGTGGACATCGGAGATTGGCAATCTCCGAGGCGCATGTGGTGAGGCCAGAAGGGCCTACTACAGGAGCCGCCGGAGGAGGGGAGATAGCCCCAATGTCACGGAGGGCCTTCGGTTGATCTATAATGATCGCAAGAAGGCTCTCCAGGGGGCTATCTGTGAGGCAAAGGAAAGGACTCATCAGGAGATGCTTCGGGGGTTGAATGATGATCCATGGGGGCGCCCCTACCGATCGGCTCGTAAGAGGCTGAAAGGTACGGGGATGCCTCTCGTGGAGAGTCTGGAACCGACCTTCCTGAAGCGGGTGGTGGCGGATCTGTTTCCTTTGCCTTCTGACACTATCCCTCTGAATATGGCGGCGTCTGTGGGGGATGTGGCGGGCGGAGAGGAAGGGATAGCTCCGGAAGTCTCTGATATAGAGATGGAGGCTATCCTTACCCGTCTCAAAGCCCGCAAGAAAGCACCTGGCCCGGATGGTGTGCATGCGCGTGTCCTGGCAGTAGTCCTCCCTCATATGGAGGTCTCCGTCCGGGAGTTGTACACCGCGTGTTTGCGCGGTGGACGGTTCCCGGTGGCTTGGAAGACGGGACGACTGTGTCTCGTGCGGAAGGAGGACCGCCCGGCGGACAGTTCGGCGGCTTACCGCCCTATTGTCCTTTTGGACGAGGCGGGCAAGGCGCTGGAGTGGGTCGTGGCGTCTCGGTTGTGCCGGCACCTCTCTGTTGAGGGGCCGGATCTGAGCGAGGCACAGTACGGCTTTCGGGCGGGTCGGTCGACGCTAGATGCTCTTCGGGACCTGAGGTCTCACACCGGTGGGGTGGTTAGCGGGGGTGGAAGGGCATTGGCAGTATCATTAGATATTGCCAATGCCTTCAATAGTCTCCCTTTTGGCGTGGTTGGAGAGGCCCTTGAATTTTTTGAGGTCCCTCTGTATCTGCGCCGGATAGTGGGGGACTATTTTGCGGAGAGACGGATCGTGTACTCCAATAGAGAGGGCACGGTCTGTTACCACCCTGTGCGGTGTGGGGTACCTCAAGGCTCGGTCCTAGGGCCACTCCTGTGGGACATGGCCTACGATTGGGTATTGCGGGGCGCGCTTCTGCCAGGATTGCGCGTCTTCTGCTATGCAGACGATACCCTCGTAGTGGCCAGTGGGGCAAGCTATGGGGAGGTGGCTCGACTTGCAACGGTTGGCACCTCCCTTACTGTTAGACGGATAGGGGCCCTGGGACTTAGGGTGTCTCTCGATAAGACGGACGCCCTATTGTTCCATGGCCCTAGGAATGGTCCACCTCCTGGGGCGGTCCTGATGGTGGAAGGAGTAAGGGTTCCGGTGTCGTCCAAGATGAAATACCTTGGTCTCGTCTTGGACGGTCGCTGGAACTTTGAGGCCCACTTTAAGGCTCTCGGGGGGAAGTTAGTGGGGGCAGCGGGGGCGCTAGCAAGGCTTCTGCCTAATATTGGGGGCCCTCAGCAGAGTGTACGGAGGCTGTACTGCGGTGTCATACGCAGTATGGCCTTGTATGGGGCCCCAATATGGGATGATAGGCTGGGGGCGAAGAACCGCGCCCTGCTCAGGAGGCCGCAGCGAGTGATGGCGGTTCGGGCAGCTCGCTGCTATCGGACTGTCTCATTCGAGGCGGCGTGCCTGTTGGCGGGGACTCCGCCCTGGGAGTTCGAGGCGGTGGCCCTAAGTGGCCTGTATCGTCTCAAGTGTGAGACGAGAGCAGATGGCCGATGGGCCGAATTGGTCGGACCAGCGAGGAGGCAAGCCAGGGAGGACACCTTTAATAGGTGGGCCCATGATCTGGCTATGCCAAGGGCGGGTTTAAGAACAGTGGAGGCGATTCGCCCATTTTTACGGGAATGGGTGAATCGTCCGGGTGGGGCTGTGTCCTTTCGGATGGCGCAGATGCTGTCCGGGCATGGGTGCTTCGGACGGTTTCTGCACAAGGTGGCGGGACGGGAAATCCATCCCATCTGCCACCATTGTGGCGCCCCGGAGGACACGGCGGAGCACACCCTGGCTGAATGTGCCACTTGGTCGAGGCAACGCCACGACCTAGTGTCGGTCATCGGGACGGACCTCTCGCTACCGAGCGTTGTTGCAGCAATGCTTGGTAGCCAAGAGGCATGGCGAGCGGTAGCTTTCTTCTGTGAGCGCGTTTTGCTGCAGAAGGAGGCTGCTGAGCGTCAGCGGGAGGTGTGTGGCGATGGCCGGAGGGGTTGTGCTCGGCGAAGGCGTGGCGTGGGCGCGGGGGCTGGACGCGAAGAGCGTACGCCCAACAGCGTTCAGCTGCGCCGTCGTTGAGCCCTTATGCGGACATATTCGCCTGAATTCCCTGGGTTGAATGCCTTGTGCGACCCCCGGGGAATTCAATGCGGTGCCAGATGTCATTCATTCAGAATGGATGTGTCTGGCACTGCAGGTGATATGGAGGGCCTAGGAGGAATTTTTAGTGGGTCGGGTTTCTCCCCTCTGGTTAGCAGAGGGATAAGAGATAACCATCCCCACAGTCCCCGCGGTAGCGACTGCATACGCCCGCGGGCCTGCAATTGTGCATTTTAACCTCCTTCATAAAAAAAAAAAAAAAAAAAAAAAGGTTAGGTTAGGTTAGGTTAGGTTAGGTTAGGTTAGGTTAGGTTAGGTTAGGTTAGGTTAGGTTAGGTTAGGTTAGGTTAGGTTAGGTTAGGTTAGGTTAGGTTAGGTTAGGTTAGGTTAGGTTAGGTTAGGTTAGGTTAGGTTAGGTTAGGTTAGGTTAGGTTCCTTCGAGGTGATGCGGCTGTGATTGCTCGGCCGCATGGACCTCCTCTCTCTCTAAGAGAGAGAGGTTCTGGGTTTGTTCTGGCTGATTGGGGGGAATGGACGTTCGTCGGAGCGTATTTTTCCCCCAATGAGCGTCTGAGCCATTTCGAGGGTTTCCTTGATGCCATGGGCCTGGCCATACGGGGGGCTCTTCCGCGGCCCCTTATCCTCATGGGAGACCTTAATGCGAGGTCTCCCACCTGGGGTGACAGGGTGTCGTGTCGGAGGGGCCCGGTTCTGGAGGAGTGGGCGGCGGAGTTGGGCCTCGTATTCTTAAACGAGGGAACGGAGCCCACCTGTGTCCGCCCACAGGGCAGTTCAAGGGTGGATGTGACCCTTGCTTCTGCGGCGGCGGCCCGGGTAACGACGGCATGGACTGTGCTGGACGGAGTGGAGACCCTATCGGATCATCGTTATATCCAGATGTGGGTCTCCACTTCGATGAGGTGGGATGTGCGGGGGCAGACTCGGATGAGATTTCCTCGCTGGTCCATAGGCCGACTGGACCGTCAGATTGCGCAGGAGGTGGCAATTGTCGAGGGGTGGTGTGCGCCCACTGGTGTTCTGGATGTAGATGAAGGAGCTGGCAGACTGAGCCTAAGTCTCCGAAGGGTGTCGGATGCGGCAATGCCCAAATGGAGGCCGCCGAAGGGGAGGAGAGCGGTCTACTGGTGGACATCGGAGATTGGCAATCTCCGAGGCGCATGTGGTGAGGCCAGAAGGGCCTACTACAGGAGCCGCCGGAGGAGGGGAGATAGCCCCAATGTCACGGAGGGCCTTCGGTTGATCTATAATGATCGCAAGAAGGCTCTCCAGGGGGCTATCTGTGAGGCAAAGGAAAGGACTCATCAGGAGATGCTTCGGGGGTTGAATGATGATCCATGGGGGCGCCCCTACCGATCGGCTCGTAAGAGGCTGAAAGGTACGGGGATGCCTCTCGTGGAGAGTCTGGAACCGACCTTCCTGAAGCGGGTGGTGGCGGATCTGTTTCCTTTGCCTTCTGACACTATCCCTCTGAATATGGCGGCGTCTGTGGGGGATGTGGCGGGCGGAGAGGAAGGGATAGCTCCGGAAGTCTCTGATATAGAGATGGAGGCTATCCTTACCCGTCTCAAAGCCCGCAAGAAAGCACCTGGCCCGGATGGTGTGCATGCGCGTGTCCTGGCAGTAGTCCTCCCTCATATGGAGGTCTCCGTCCGGGAGTTGTACACCGCGTGTTTGCGCGGTGGACGGTTCCCGGTGGCTTGGAAGACGGGACGACTGTGTCTCGTGCGGAAGGAGGACCGCCCGGCGGACAGTTCGGCGGCTTACCGCCCTATTGTCCTTTTGGACGAGGCGGGCAAGGCGCTGGAGTGGGTCGTGGCGTCTCGGTTGTGCCGGCACCTCTCTGTTGAGGGGCCGGATCTGAGCGAGGCACAGTACGGCTTTCGGGCGGGTCGGTCGACGCTAGATGCTCTTCGGGACCTGAGGTCTCACACCGGTGGGGTGGTTAGCGGGGGTGGAAGGGCATTGGCAGTATCATTAGATATTGCCAATGCCTTCAATAGTCTCCCTTTTGGCGTGGTTGGAGAGGCCCTTGAATTTTTTGAGGTCCCTCTGTATCTGCGCCGGATAGTGGGGGACTATTTTGCGGAGAGGCGGATCGTGTACTCCAATAGAGAGGGCACGGTCTGTTACCACCCTGTGCGGTGTGGGGTACCTCAAGGCTCGGTCCTAGGGCCACTCCTGTGGGACATGGCCTACGATTGGGTATTGCGGGGCGCGCTTCTGCCAGGATTGCGCGTCTTCTGCTATGCAGACGATACCCTCGTAGTGGCCAGTGGGGCAAGCTATGGGGAGGTGGCTCGACTTGCAACGGTTGGCACCTCCCTTACTGTTAGACGGATAGGGGCCCTGGGACTTAGGGTGTCTCTCGATAAGACGGACGCCCTATTGTTTCATGGCCCTAGGAATGGTCCACCTCCTGGGGCGGTCCTGATGGTGGAAGGAGTAAGGGTTCCGGTGTCGTCCAAGATGAAATACCTTGGTCTCGTCTTGGACGGTCGCTGGAACTTTGAGGCCCACTTTAAGGCTCTCGGGGGGAAGTTAGTGGGGGCAGCGGGGGCGCTAGCAAGGCTTCTGCCTAATATTGGGGGCCCTCAGCAGAGTGTACGGAGGCTGTACTGCGGTGTCATACGCAGTATGGCCTTGTATGGGGCCCCAATATGGGATGATAGGCTGGGGGCGAAGAACCGCGCCCTGCTCAGGAGGCCGCAGCGAGTGATGGCGGTTCGGGCAGCTCGCTGCTATCGGACTGTCTCATTCGAGGCGGCGTGCCTGTTGGCGGGGACTCCGCCCTGGGAGTTCGAGGCGGTGGCCCTAAGTGGCCTGTATCGTCTCAAGTGTGAGACGAGAGCAGATGGCCGATGGGCCGAATTGGTCGGACCAGCGAGGAGGCAAGCCAGGGAGGACACCTTTAATAGGTGGGCCCATGATCTGGCTATGCCAAGGGCGGGTTTAAGAACAGTGGAGGCGATTCGCCCATTTTTACGGGAATGGGTGAATCGTCCGGGTGGGGCTGTGTCCTTTCGGATGGCGCAGATGCTGTCCGGGCATGGGTGCTTCGGACGGTTTCTGCACAAGGTGGCGGGACGGGAAATCCATCCCATCTGCCACCATTGTGGCGCCCCGGAGGACACGGCGGAGCACACCCTGGCTGAATGTGCCACTTGGTCGAGGCAACGCCACGACCTAGTGTCGGTCATCGGGACGGACCTCTCGCTACCGAGCGTTGTTGCAGCAATGCTTGGTAGCCAAGAGGCATGGCGAGCGGTAGCTTTCTTCTGTGAGCGCGTTTTGCTGCAGAAGGAGGCTGCTGAGCGTCAGCGGGAGGTGTGTGGCGATGGCCGGAGGGGTTGTGCTCGGCGAAGGCATGGCGTGGGCGCGGGGGCTGGACGCGAAGAGCGTACGCCCAACAGCGTTCAGCTGCGCCGTCGTTGAGCCCTTATGCGGACATATTCGCCTGAATTCCCTGGGTTGAATGCCTTGTGCGACCCCCGGGGAATTCAATGCGGTGCCAGATGTCATTCATTCAGAATGGATGTGTCTGGCACTGCAGGTGATATGGAGGGCCTAGGAGGAATTTTTAGTGGGTCGGGTTTCTCCCCTCTGGTTAGCAGAGGGATAAGAGATAACCATCCCCACAGTCCCCGCGGTAGCGACTGCATACGCCCGCGGGCCTGCAATTGTGCATTTTAACCTCCTTCATAAAAAAAAAAAAAAAAAAAAAAAGGTTAGGTTAGGTTAGGTTAGGTTAGGTTAGGTTAGGTTAGGTTAGGTTAGGTTAGGTTAGGTTAGGTTAGGTTAGGTTAGGTTAGGTTAGGTTTTTTTTTTTTTTTTTTTTTTTTTTATTTTGCACCTAATAGGCCTACCTTCCCCGGCTACTTTATCGCACAGGGTCGTTGTCTAAGCTAAACTTCCATCATTTCTATCATCCTTCCTCTAAATAATGTACAACACAGCTTTATTCTTTATTAGGATTTTACACCTATCAATATCACAGTTCCGGTTACACTTTTTATTTTCCTACTTATATCTATCTCCTTACTTTCTATTTATCTTTACATTTCTATCACAGTCAGTCTCTTATTTTCCTACTTTTATCTATATCCTTACATTAATTATTTTCAACACATTCCTATCCAGAGACGGGGCCCGCGACGCGGGCGGCTTTTACTTTTCCGTGAGTATTCTTATAATACTCATTGGCAAGTGGGCGCCGGCCGCCTCGCGGTCCCCGCCCCGGCCTTACTCTCATTGAACTTAGCTGTTCTTTTGGTAATTTTTTGGCAAAAATCCTCCAGGTGCGATCTGTTACAGACTAGCATGTCGGGCAGTCCCTGAAGACTAAGCGACATGCCTGTCATCTGTTCCAGGTCGCATCTGGAGGAGGCAAAAATGGGGCACTCCAGAAGTAGGTGTGGGATGGATTGTTCCACCCCACTCTCACATTCGCAGTCCGGTTTTTCTTTCAGCCTGAAACGGCACAGGTACTCGGCAAAGGGCCCATGGCCTGTGAGGACCTGTGCCATCCCAGGACTGAATCTTCTCTCTCTTATTTGCTTCTGCGCAACTGCTACGTTCTTTAGGAACAGTTTTGTTATTCCCCCTGTTATCCCTTCCTTGTACCGCCGGTCCCATTCCTCGATCGTTTTCCTTCTCACTTCTTTTCTAATGTATGACAGTGGGTACTCTACGTGGGCTGCTCTGACCTTCGAGGTCTCCGCAGCGGCTCTCGCAAGTTCGTCCGCCCTCTCATTCCCCTCCGTGCCGACGTGCGCTTTCACCCAGTGGAGTCTTATATTTTGGCCCTTTTTTCGGCTCTCCACCAGGTGTCTGCGGATCTCGACTACTCGGGGGTTTCGAGAGCGCCCGCCCGCAATCGCCTCGAGCGAAGACCGCGAGTCGCTGCAGATATTCACGTCAGTACCCATTGTCATCGCCTCCCTTACTGCACCAACGAGAGCTGCCAGCTCTGCTTGGTATACGGTGCAGTAAGGGGCCATCTTTATCTTCTTCCATTTCTTTTCACTTCCACTCTCCCATTTGGACCAGGCGGCACCTACTCCTTTCTCCGTCTTACTTCCGTCTGTGTATATAGCCGTAGTGCTGTCATTTTGTATTAGGCCAGGGTCAGTTGTGATGGCGAAGCTAATATCCGGTTTTTCCGCGGGATGAGGTTGTTCTAACGCAGGTACGGCTCGCTCAATCCGGTCTCCTTCGCGTATGAACAGAGACGACCCCCTTCTGGCCTCAAACATCGCGGCGGCTTCTTCCACCCTGAGGTCGAGGGGCAGTATCCCCGCCAATAGCGTCGCGGAATTTAGCGATGCCGTCCTGTACGTCTTCGCTATTTTTTGTGCGAAAGCCCTCTGCACCGTCTCCAGTTTTTTCCTTGTACACAGTTTCTTAACTGTCGGTGCCCAGGCTGCCGACGCGTAAGTCACTATCGGCTCTATGACGGCTTGGTATACCTGGTGTACCATGTCTCCCGTCATTCCCCATTCCAGCTTCGCCATTCTTGCTACCTTTTTATGTATGTCTGCCGCCTTTCTCGTGACATTTTGCACATGCTTGTTAAACGTTAGCCCATCGTCTATCGTCAACCCCAGTAATTTAATCTCCTTTTCCATTACTATGTCTTGTCCATTCATTCTTATTCTTGGAGTATCGAACTTCAACCTTCGCGTCAGGACCATTGCTTTGGTTTTTTGTGGCGCGAAGTTGAGCTTGTTCTCGATACCCCACTTCCTCACATACTCGAGGGCAACGTTTGCTCGGTTTTCGATGGAGTGCGTGTCCGTTCCGCTGAACATCAACACAACATCGTCTGCGAAAGCTTGTGCGTATGTCCCATCCTCTTCTAGTTCGACCAGTAGTGGGTCGAGCAAGATGGGTTAGGTTAGGTTAGGTTAGGTTAGGTTAGGTTAGGTTAGGTTAGGTTAGGTTAGGTTAGGTTAGGTTAGGTTAGGTTAGGTTAGGTTAGGTTAGGTTAGGTTAGGTTAGGTTAGGTTAGGTTAGGTTAGGTTAGGTTAGGTTAGGTTAGGTTAGGTTAGGTTAGGTTAGGTTAGGTTAGGTTAGGTTAGGTTAGGTTAGGTTAGGTTAGGTTAGGTTAGGTTAGGTTAGGTTAGGTTAGGTTAGGTTAGGTTAGGTTAGGTTAGGTTAGGTTAGGTTAGGTTAGGTTAGGTTAGGTTAGGTTAGGTTAGGTTAGGTTAGGTTAGGTTAGGTTAGGTTAGGTTAGGTTAGGTTAGGTTAGGTTAGGTTAGGTTAGGTTAGGTTAGGTTAGGGGCCTCATAGCCAAGCGGCTTTGTATGTGACCGTGGTGGGTGTGAGGTTCCGGGTTCGATTCCCGGTCCGAGTGTAAATTTATATTTATTCTCGGCCTTTGGTAGGGCTGTACGGTGCCGGGCGAGTGTTTAAACCGTACATAGTGGGCACAGTTGAGATTCTATAGTGTGCAGTGGGCACCCAACTATATCGATACTCCTGTGTAGGCTTAGAACGTAGCAATACGCTCTAGGCCGAGGGTGGCAATTACAAGTGGTTAAGTAATTGGACATTCCTTTTTTAAGGGCCTCATAGCCAAGCGGCTTTGTATGTGACCGTGGTGGGTGTGAGGTTCCGGGTTCGATTCCCGGTCCGAGTGTAAATTTATATTTATTCTCGGCCTTTGGTAGGGCTGTACGGTGCCGGGCGAGTGCTTAAACCGTACATAGTGGGCACAGTTGAGATTCTATAGTGTGCAGTGGGCACCCAACTATATCGATACTCCTGTGTAGGCTTAGAACGTAGCAATACGCTCTAGGCCGAGGGTGGCAATTACAAGTGGTTAAGTAATTGGACATTCCTTTTTAAGGGCCTCATAGCCAAGCGGCTTTGTATGTGACCGTGGTGGGTGTGAGGTTCCGGGTTCGATTCCCGGTCCGAGTGTAAATTTATATTTATTCTCGGCCTTTGGTAGGGCTGTACGGTGCCGGGCGAGTGTTTAAACCGTACATAGTGGGCACAGTTGAGATTCTATAGTGTGCAGTGGGCACCCAACTATATCGATACTCCTGTGTGAGGATGGCAATTACAAGTGGTTAAGTAATTCAACATTCCTTTTGTGTCCTTTCGGATGGCGCAGATGCTGTCCGGGCATGGGTGCTTCGGACGGTTTCTGCACAAGGTGGCGGGACGGGAAATCCATCCCATCTGCCACCATTGTGGCGCCCCGGAGGACACGGCGGAGCACACCCTGGCTGAATGTGCCACTTGGTCGAGGCAACGCCACGACCTAGTGTCGGTCATCGGGACGGACCTCTCGCTACCGAGCGTTGTTGCAGCAATGCTTGGTAGCCAAGAGGCATGGCGAGCGGTAGCTTTCTTCTGTGAGCGCGTTTTGCTGCAGAAGGAGGCTGCTGAGCGTCAGCGGGAGGTGTGTGGCGATGGCCGGAGGGGTTGTGCTCGGCGAAGGCGTGGCGTGGGCGCGGGGGCTGGACGCGAAGAGCGTACGCCCAACAGCGTTCAGCTGCGCCGTCGTTGAGCCCTTATGCGGACATATTCGCCTGAATTCCCTGGGTTGAATGCCTTGTGCGACCCCCGGGGAATTCAATGCGGTGCCAGATGTCATTCATTCAGAATGGATGTGTCTGGCACTGCAGGTGATATGGAGGGCCTAGGAGGAATTTTTAGTGGGTCGGGTTTCTCCCCTCTGGTTAGCAGAGGGATAAGAGATAACCATCCCCACAGTCCCCGCGGTAGCGACTGCATACGCCCGCGGGCCTGCAATTGTGCATTTTAACCTCCTTCATAAAAAAAAAAAAAAAAAAAAAAGGTTAGGTTAGGTTAGGTTAGGTTAGGTTAGGTTAGGTTAGGTTAGGTTAGGTTAGGTTAGGTTAGGTTAGGTTAGGTTAGGTTAGGTTAGGTTAGGTTAGGTTAGGTTAGGTTAGGTTAGGTTTTTTTTTTTTTTTTTTTTTTTTTTTTTTTTTTTTTTTTTTTTTTACAGCTTGAAGTCTTTATTGATGTAAAAACAAATATATACATTGGGCGTGAATTAGGTGGTTGAGGGTTGGTTTTGCTATTTGATACAATTCTTTTCCCTCAACCACCTGAACAGAGTCCGCGTCTTAAAACTAGTAATTATATAAAGTGAAAGTAAACATTTTTATAAATTATTTGTACTTAAGTAAGTAGGTTATTACAAAAAAAAAAATGTTTTACTATTAAACTAAATAAATTGTGTTTATAATTATTCCAGTATTAAGAATTGAACGCGGGTCGGTTGATGAGGGTTGGTTCTGCTATTAGATACAATAACCTTCCCTCAGCCGCCCAATTTAAGTCCGCCTCTTAATACCAGCACATATTGAACAAAGAAAACAGTTTAATCTATACATCATCGTTAGGCAATGCAAAACTTAATTTAAGCAGAGATATGCTTTAGTAATTGCGCTTATAAATAGCTATGCAGGTGTTAGAGTAGGACACGGGTAGGTTGTTGAGGGTCGGTTCTGCTATTAGATACAATAACCGACCCTCAGCCGCCCGGTTTAAGCCCGCTACTTAACACCAACATTTAGTATTACACAAAGAAAAGTTTAACATTATTAAACATAAAGAATAAAGAAAAAATAAAAAGTTTTACATTTACTTTTACAGTTGATACAAAGCTAAATTTGAGCAAAGATGAATTATGATTAATTGCGCTTATAATTATGCAAGTGTTTAGCGTTGGACACGGGAAGGTTGTTGAGGGCCGGATCTGCTATTAGATACAATAACCGACCCTCAGCCGCCCGGTTTAAGCCCGCTACTTAACACCAACATTTAGTATTACACAAAGAAAAGTTTAACATTATTAAACATAAAGAAAAAATAAAAAGTTTTACATTTACTTTTACAGTTGATACAAAGCTAAATTTGAACAAAGATGAATTATGATTAATTGCGCTTATAATTATGCAAGTGTTTAGCGTAGGACACGGGAAGGTTGTTGAGGGCCGGATCTGCTATTAGATACAATAACCGACCCTCAGCCGCCCGGTTTAAGCCCGCTACTTAACACCAACATTTAGTATTACACAAAGAAAAGTTTAACATTATTAAACATAAAGAATAAAGAAAAAATAAAAAGTTTTACATTTACTTTTACAGTTGATACAAAGCTAAATTTGAACAAAGATGAATTATGATTAATTGCGCTTATAATTATGCAAGTGTTTAGCGTTGGACACGGGAAGGTTGTTGAGGGCCGGATCTGCTATTAGATACAATAACCGACCCTCAGCCGCCCGGTTTAAGTCCGCTACTTATCACCAACATTAATATTACACAGAGAAAAGTTTTATATTTTTAGGCATAAGAAAGTTCTACATTTACCCATACCGTTGATATAATGCTAAATTTAAGCAAGGATGAGCTATAATTAATTGGGCTGATAATTATGCAGGTGTTTAGAGTTGGACACGGGTAGGTTGTTGAGGGTCGATTCTGCTATAGGATACAATAACCGACCCTCAGCCTCCCAGTTTAAGCCCTCTTCTTAACACAAGCCTTTAATATTACACAGAAAAGTTTTACATTATTAAACATAGGAAAGTTTTATATTTACAGTTAATACAAGGTTAAATTTAATCAGAGATAAGCTATAGTGAATTGTGCATGTATATATTAAACCTAGTAGTGAAATAAACCGTAGCTAGTTACAGATCGAGACTAAAATGATCTGTGACTAGTTATAAAAATGGTATTAGTCGTACAGTGAAATAGAGTTGAGATTATAGTAAAATAAAAATATACAATGAAATAGAATTGAACTTATAGTAAAATTAGAATCGAGTCAATTTGTTTAGTACAAATGGTATTAATGCAGTAAAGTAGGAATTAAATTTATTGTTTAATGAAAAATAAAATGAATAAAATTGAGATTATAGTCTAACATAGGTTAGTAGTAGTTGATAATTGAATCGAAGTTAAATAGTATAGTTAAGATAGTGGGTATTATAGTTGTAAAAAGTGTAAAAGGTGATAGATGAATAGAGGTAACTTTATACATTTTTGTATTTTTGTAGGGGTGAGGGTGGATTATTTGCAAATTAATTATTGATTGAGAATGTAAAATATAAAATATCATTGTAAGCTTTGATAGAGCACACAAGGTTGGGAAGGGTTGTGTTGTTTAATAAGGGGTAAGGATTGTGGATGTTTTTGTGTTTTTGTGTGGATAGGTGCCCTAGAGGAGGTGCAGCGTGTAGAGGTCGTCGTGAATTTAATCGTTTTTAGTTTGTAAGAGGTTTTGTGTAGGCAGACAAATGCCCCAGTGAAAGTGCTGCGCGTTGAGGTCGCTGTTAATGTGAGTGTTTAATTCAATGTGTAATTGTGTTGTTTAATATGAAATTAGTGTTTTGTGCATGTTTTAAATGTAGTTAATTTTTGCCTCAACGCGGGCCCGCATGGCTGTAACTTTGGGGCACTTGTCTGAGTCGGCGCGGTGTAGGGTGCCAGTGTTGGTGTTAAATTGTTTGTTGTGTTCGGCGCAGTTGGTGCAGTTGTGTACTTCGGCCTTGCACTCCGCAGTAGGGTGGTGAGCGGAGCATTTGGCGCATGTGGGTGTGGTATTGGGGCAGCGGCTCTTTGTGTGTCCGAAATTTAGGCAGTTTTGACACTGCCTAAATGGTGAGAAGTTGTCGCTGTGGACCCGCTGCATCCCTATGTTAACTCTGCCTAGGTCGGCGAACGCCTTCCAAGCAGAGGGTGTAGTGTTTAGAACCGCGTTGTACAGTGTAGTGTTTCTGTTATTAGCAATGAATTTTACAGTGAATGTGTGCTTAGCTAGTGTGGTGTTCTGGTCTTTTATTGTTTTAATGAGTTCGAATTCGGGAATCGTTTTCTTTATGCCTTTTAGTATAATCATTGGGTCTATGCGCTTTTCCTCTTGGGTGTTTATTTTTGTGTTTTTTTGTAGTCGTGTGAGCGTGTGTAGTTTATGCTCTTCTCTTTCAAAAACGAGTTTTATCTTGTGTTTAGATAGCGGGGTGACCTTTAAGGGGGCGTATCCGCCCTCTCTGAAATTGACTGTTCTACTAATTTGTGTGAGTATTTGTTCTGCTGTGTCGAGACCCTCTCCAGACACGATGATGGAAGGCCCTGCAGGGGGTTTGGGGGTGGCGGCGGCCTTAGCGTAGGATTGATGAATATTACGCGGGTCCGCCGACACTGGTTGTATCTCCGACGGCGCGGGTTTAGGGGATTCCTTTAGAACCCTGGTGTGTTCCTGCAAGGCCTTATTCGATTCATCGAGTAGTCGAGAGTGAGCCTCGAGTTTTTGTATTAGTTGTGTGGTGTGTATTTGTGTATCGGTTGGCGGTGTAGTCGTTGGAGGTGTAATCGTGGCTTTGGTTGCCTGTGGTATGTGCGGTGCGGGGGCGGGAGGGTTGGGGCGGGTGGTAGGTGAGGGGTCAATGAGGCCGACTACTCCGAAGAGGCCTTCGATTGCCTCTGTGATTGCAGTTTTTAGTTCCCTTTTTAAGTTGCGGGAGTCAGCGAGAGCTTGTAAGCCTGTCTGCCTATATTCTTTGGCCATCTCCATGTGAGCCGACTCGGATGGGCATTTATCGCGAGTGAAGGCTGGGCTCAACATCTCTACCAAGGTCCGTCTTGCTGGAGTTGAGGACGTAGAGGGAATAGAGGCTTTGTTTGTTGGTTTGGGTGGAGTTCGGGGTAACATTTTGCTGGTGGAGGGTGAGAGGGGGTGAGGGGGGGCTGAAATATGGACAGGTGTATTCACCTCTTCGAGCTGAGTCGTTTGATACCCAACTCGAGGGGGTGGGGGTGGGGGGGAAGATTTTGTCGCGGTGGGGGGTAAAAACCTATATTGTGGGGTGGAGGGGGGTTTGTGAGAGGAACAATGTGCACTATCAAATAGAACTCGCCGAGCCGGTTTAAATAAGCCCAAGCTCGACGGGTTTAGAATAAAAATTTGAAAGTATAAAAAATTTATAATTATGGGGCTGGTAATCCACCCTACCTTGTGTTAAGGACCAGGATTGCTCGCCAGCTGTTGCTCGTAATGTAGTGGTGATAGGTGTTTTCTGGCTGCCCCCGGAGAGGACAAGTTGTTGGTGTTGGAGCAGGAGCTGTTCCAGCTGGTCGCCTGATGACTTGGTGTCCAGTTGGGCAGGTGAAAAAGTGTGATGTGCGGTTTGGTACTAATCCGATGGAATCTTGTGCGGGCTATAAGATGGTGGTAGGTTCCGATTTTTCGGAGGTGTGGATCCCCTGGAAACCCTGGATTCCAAGCTATTCCTGGTCGTGGTTCCTGAATTACTGGGCGAATATTGATGATATTGGTGTCAGTCGGTAGGTTATTTTCTGTACTTTGTCCTTATTGTAATTTGGATTTGGTGTTCTGATGTTTGGGGGTGGTTAACCCCAAAAAAACGGTTTTCCCGTGGTCCGAGAGGATATTTCTGGTCCGATTTTGTCGTGAGATATGT